>NW_026521870.1:2931087-5862174 GCF_021234435.1 Artibeus jamaicensis
TTATAAAATGTTCATCATACCTGAAAGATGTGGTTGAAATGATGACGTAAGCACACAGAGAGACAGAATGGCAGGAGGAGGTCCCAGGAGAAAAGCAGTGAGGGCCGTTAGAGACAGGCCGTTTTTTCAAGGTTAGAAATGGGGTACATATTCCAACATTTGGAATTTTAGCATATAAACCAAGAAAATTTAAGCCCTTTCTCTTGTGATTGCAGAGAAAATTAAAGTCCTTCTTTCACAAGCTGCATGGGGAAAGGACGGAGGTGGTAGAAGTAAGAGTCAGCATGGCTTTTTCCATAATTCAGAGGACATATTTTTCTTTGCCTTCAATTTTTAAAAATGCAAATAATGGGGACAGCAAGAAATCAATTATCAACAAAGGCAAATCCAAAGAAAAATGACATTTTTGTAAAAGCCTTGAGTAGAGAAGGGAGTGAGATTTTTACTTTTTCTGGCAATTGCAGGTAATGACAGAGGGTCAATGTTTAAATAATTAATACAAAAATCCCCAAAACTTCTTTAGTCAAAGCTCCTTTTGGGACTTTTTGAGGGCACAGTTCTTCTTTTATGTATGTGTGCTTTAAGCTTATATGGAATTAAGTTGGTAGGGAAAAAATTCTTTTTGCACAAAGTTCTCTGATAAGGACTAATTAGATTTTTGATCATTAAAAGATATTTAACACAAGACAGTCTCTGGATTAAATACAAATTTTGCACATAGAACAAGAACTTATTGCTCTAATTGTCTTGAAACTACTGTACCATTTCTCATGTTAAATTACTGATCTTATTTGCTGCATTGTGTAATGCAGTCTTGTTCAGAAATTGTTCTCCTATTCCACTGTGATCTTCGTCTGGGCAGAGGTTCTTTCCTGTGGTTTTTCTCTTGTGGAGTGCCTGGCAGGGCTCTAGACACAGACTGAGGGTCTCACACGTTCTCCTTGATTGACATGGAGCCTGGAGGTGCTGCCGCTGGGCACTCCGCCTGGGGCTCTGAAGTCAGAGGATGGCCTTCCCTACTGAGTGGGATGGCCTTCCTTCTCTTCCTTCAGCTCCACGTCATCACAAGAAGATCTGTGGAGACGGGAGATGTTTCTACTTCCTCTAGAAGCATGGACTTATCATTCTGTTTCATGCAATACTAGTATCTTATGGTTGTCTTTGTTTGTTTAAAATCACATTTTTCCCTAAGAATACACCTTTATTAAGATGTCCTGTGCCTGCACATTAAATGTCAGCATAATCTAATTATGAGCCAAATGAAGCACAGCAGGATTTACACCATTTGATAAATTCCCATCATTTGCAGGGGACTGGTGACTTGAATTCAAACACTTCTTGACAGCCGTGCTATAACAAACATTCTGTAGCTCTGTACAGCAGACGCTTGTGGGTGGAGGTACATCCTTTTATTCGGTTACTGCAACTCAGTTTTGAATGTGAATACAAAAGTTCTCCTTAGATTTGGTTGTAAAGGAGGACACTGTGAGGTTGCTATAAACCAGAGAAAATGTCAAAGGACTTGGTTTAGAGAGCGTTGGTCAGGATTTCCTCCCATTCTCTGCCCAGTCCCACTGATTTCTTTCTCAGACAAAAAGGTTCAGGGACATAAGAATAAATAGATCCAAATCTAAATATTATGTGTGTGATTCAAAGAAATAAGAAGAGGAGTGGTTAACAATCAAAATTTGAATATGAGCCTTTTGTTTGGATGCATATATTTCACGTTTTTAAAAAAACCTATTTGAGGATGGTAAGAAATAGAGATTGGATGTCCTGCATGGATCTCCTCCATGTGATTCAGATCACATGGAGGGTTAGCAACAGGGGAGTGGGAGGAGGAGAGAGGAAGAAAAGGTACAGAGAATAAGTAGCATGGATGGTAGGTAGAAAATAGACAGGGGGAGGGCAAGAATAGTATGGGAAATGTAGAAGCTAAAGAACCCATGATGCATGGACATGAACTAAAGGGAGAAAATGTGGGTGGGAGGGGGTGTGCAGGGTGGAAGGGAATGAAGGGGGGAAAATGGGACAACTGTAATAGCATAATCAATAAAATATATTAAAAAAAGAAATAGACTGAGCTTCCTACCTATTCATTAAAAAATTGGGGGGGCATGTTTTACAAATTTAAATGAGAGAATGAAACTATTTATAGTTGGAAACTAGAAATGTATAGAGGCCAAAGCTCTGGTTTGTTTTTTAAGACACATGCAGAGTGAACAGATCAGCTACCCAGAGACTGGAGAAAGTGGCACCATGCTTTTCTGGTTTCCTTAATCTTCAGGGTAAAGCTTTCTTACCTTGACATGATTTCTGTGTTTCATTCACACTCCATTTAGTGTTATGAAATAACACGATAGAACAGGATGGGAAAGGAAATGAGCTCGCCCTCTTTTGGCTTCCTAAGAATTGTGACCCTGAAAACATTGCTGTGACCTTACCAACAGAGAGAGCTGATGCAAACAGGAAGGGGGGCCATGATTACAGTGGCAGCAGCGGTGACATATGAGGGGCATTGATGGGGGCAGAAGGGACATGGTGGGGAATTGGAGATGTTTGTTGTTCAGGTGGCTACAGATCCAAAAGGGATAAAGTGCTCCTGGAGGAAGACTGAAAGTGAAAGTTAAGGAGGGTTAAGGTGGATTGGTTTGCTTGGTTTGTTACAGGTGAGGAGCGGAAAGGCAATGAACAGAAATGGCACTGCTGTGGCTAGATAAAGAGATCAGAATTTTTTTCTGGGTTAAAAAGAAGGTCATGCACAATTCCTGCTTGGAAACTTGAGGGCACAACAGTATCAGGGACCCATAAAAAGAAAATGGAATAAATACCAGTGTTGCCTTTGTCCTGAATAATCAAGCCTTGTGTTGGTGAGGAGGCTGCGGAAGGATGGGAGCAGATGATGAATGGAGGGACAAGAGCAGGGAAAGCACCTCTGGAGGCTCCCTAAATGTAATAAAAAACTGAACAAGCCAAGGATGTGAGGACAATATTTTAATCCTGCAATGTGTTTCTACCTTTCATGTTAGGATTTCTGCTGTGTCTTGATCTCCATTTCTTTCCACTTACTCTTCTTATTTCCCATTAAATTTGTGAGAGCAGGGCATATTACTCATTTTTGATATCTCCCCACAGTGCTAAGAGTAAAGTATTCAATGAATACTTGGTTATTGAAGCATAAAAGGTATTAAGAACTGTGCTGAAATCTTTTCAGTTTTTTTCAGTTTAATGAGTATTATTACCTGAATTTGTACCCTATATTATATATATATATCTAAAAATGACTACTTTAGTCTTACTCTATCACAGCAAAGTCATTGTAGCTATACAATCCTTTAAAGACATTTCAGCTATTTATCCAAAAAAGGAAAAATGAGATCCACAGCTGATTATTATTAAAAAATAAACAAGGTGAGAGTGATGCTCATTTTGATGAGAATAATTTCTCAATGGCCTGCTGTTATAAGTATTTTCTCAACCAAAATTACTCTTACAAACAGTTGAAAAGGATGGGGAAAAGGTATTGTATCTACTTTCCCCCTTTCCAGCTGGGTGCGTAATTCATCAAAGAGTAAGCAGATTTGAGACCTTCTGAGATCACACACAATGTAAAACTTGCTATTCATGCTTCAGTGATAAAGTTGGAGAGAAGACCCTGGTGGGACAAGAAATCAAAGGAAATCAGCAGACTGTAAATAGGAGCACCAGGGACCAAACCCTCTCAGTGGGCTGGGCTTCTTGATCCATTTACTCAGGTTCATATTACACTGTGTATTCCCCCTTACACATTATACATTCATGCCATTCAGATGCCTGTCCTCTAACATTTGGCAGAGGCGACCTGTTAGATGATGGACAGAGGCACAATGAATGTAAATGCAATATTAAAAACTTTTGTTTTCTAATATTTATAAAGTGCAATGAAATAATTTTAGAGGACCTTCAAATAGGGTGACAAGTGCACACACGACATTTTATTTTACAACTGAACTTTCATATGAGCCCCACTGCATTATATGAGAAGCTTCTGGTACAAATGATTGGCTCCCTGGTACAAATGATTGGCTCCCTGGCTCTGGGCTGCTTTTGGAACCATTACTTCCCTGGCTGGGAGACAGAAGGGTCTGGCTGACACCGACTCTCAGCCCTGAGTTCTTCAGTCCCTGCATTCAAGGCTCTGACAAAAATCTGAACTTCGGACTCAAAATCAAATTAAACATGAAACTCTCAAGCATTTCTTATTATTTGGTCATGAAGAAAACTAGCAAACTTTTTTTTTTTAATCCTCTCCCCCATTCCAAATACATTCCTGATTTTCCCCAGGGGCTATGGGGGAAATAAAGTAGGAAATAAAATTTAACCAAAGGTTATAAGCTTTTTGTAGAGTCAGCAGCCTTTTTAAACGTTTTTTTTTTAAAGAAATGTTTAGATGAGCTGCCTTTACTTTTGAGACAGTTTTTGAATCTCAGAACATAAAAATCACACCAGATTATTTCAGCCTCAGTGTAACTCCTGGCAGGGCTTCAGCTATTATTAATGTACTCTTGTTCTATGTGGCTTTCACTTACGCCTACTTTCATAAATGGCTCTAGATTTCTCGTAGAGCTCATATGGGTCAGGCTTCCTCGGGTCAAAGGCCTCTGTTGAGTCAGGAAAGGAACTTCTGTGAAGGGCGGGTGGGAAGGGCAGGTTCTGTGGGACGGCCGGGGCAGATAAACTCGTCTGAGGGCTGCCTTGATTCTCCCATCGGTCCATGATCTGGAAAGTGGAGAAGAATGGAGAGAATGACTGACAAATTCTTTCTTGCTGTTTCCTTTGTCACATACCACAGTCCTCACCTTTAAGTTAGACTTCCTAGCCCTGTGGACTTTTCTCCCACAAAACATTTTAAAACTTTGGTGTAAGTGCCTTGAGAGAAAGGACTCTGTGTCTATATAATAAAGTACCATAGATTGTTATAAATACAAGTGGTGCCTGAATTTTGAATGCAAACTTATATAACCTTGTCACCCTAAGCTAGTTAATTTTCAGCAAATCTCTTACTGGTAATCTCTCTGAGTCTGTTTTTTCTTTTTTCCTATAAAATACAGGTAACATGTATCTCATGATAATTTATATATAAGTGCTTAAACATATATGAGTCATTCCTTTTTTAATATGGTCCTAATACATGTTATTATTTTTACCAAAACAGAAGATAAAGTAGTCTGCACATGTTCATTCAACACCTATGCATATCCCAGTAATCTCATACATGAACATTCAATCACTTTCTTTTCAATTTATTAGTAATAACACAACCATCTGGGATTTGTGAATTGTTCAAAGTCTTCTGTGAAGCCTCATTTACTGTTGATCTGGTGGCTTCTTTTCCAAAATGCTGCTGCTGCTGTTGCTGCCACCATAATTTATGAAAGGTCTATGGGACACTTGCCAGTTTACCAGGTCCTATCATAGACATTATCTCCTTTGACCCTCAGCCTAGCCTCGTGAGTAGATGAAGCAGGGGCTAACATCCTCTCACCAGGGAAAAAGCCAGGTTCATTGAGATCACCTACTGGCACTACCAAATTCACCTTCATTCATTGATCAACTGATTCCTCATTCAAACTTACCTTCTACTTTTCTGCTTTGAATAAGCCTGCTTTGTGTAAAAATTAGATTAGGTTACTCTCTTGCCTGCAATTCTGCATTGGGTCAGCATGGTCCTCAGAAGAAAGGCTAATCCCCCCTGGCGGGACACGAGTGGCTTCCGGACCCACACTCTGCTGTCTTTCTCATATCTGCTGATGGCCTCTCCTCTCGTTCCCTATGATCTACGGGGTGATCTCCTGCCATGAACCTTTGTATACGTTCTTAATTTCTTCTTCTACTTGCAAAATTTAGCCATTTTCTGCTCTTTCAAATCCCTCCCTCATTTCACCTGGCTATTAGATTCAGATGCTGCAGATCCTCTTCTTGCAGATGTCTGCCAATGGTCCCTGATCTGGTTACATGTCCCCCACGTGTTCCCACAGCCCCCTCCCCTCCCCTCTCACCATGCATCACACCCAGCTGTAATTACAAGTCTTGTCAAACAGATAATGTTGGGGACAGAGGCTTCAAGGGATGCAAACTTTCTCATTGTTGTATCACCAACATGTAGTAAGTACTCAGGAAATGTTTAGTGAATGAATGAAATCATCAAAAAAAATGGTCACTTGTTCTTTTTTCTAAAACCAGTTTTGATACACACTATTTTGAGTTTTACAGAATTATAACTTTCTGTCCCTTACTGTACGGTCCTGCTTTGTTTTCACACAGGCTATATTTTGGTCAGGGCTTTGATGCCAACTCTCACCTCTCAGTGATTAAGGATTTTAAAGCTGGAGGGATGTGAGAGACCATGTGCTGAACAGGGCACTATGTGACACGAAGGTCCCTGAGACCTGCTCCCCTCCCTCAGACTATGTGTGGCAGGGGTCAGGTGAGCCAACAAATCAGGAAAGAAACAGGTTACAGACATTCCTTCCAATAAGACTGGTGCTCTGATCTAAATGTTTGGATCTTCATGAATGGGATTAGTGTCCTTTCAAAGGAAACTACAGAGACCTCTTTAGTCCCTCCCGCCAGCTAAGATTACAGAGAAAACTCAGCCATCTATTAAGTGGGTTCTCACCAGACATTGAATCTGTGGGTGCCTTGATCTTGGACTTCTCAGTCTCCAGACTCTGAGAAATAAATTTCTGTTGTACATAAGCCATTTAGTCTATGGTAGTTTGTTGTAACAGTCTGAAGAGACTAAGACAAGTGGCTTCATTTTCATTTTTTTCTATATGTGCCACTGACAAAAATTTCATTTGAGCAAAGTTTCTGTAGCTAACAAGGATGAAAAATGCTCAGTCGAGTTCAATTTCCTAATATTAAACATAATCTCCAGAAGTGCAAAGAGGTATAGCGGATGTCAGTGGCAGACCCTGGGTCAGAACACATATGACAGAATGCTTTTTTACATAAGGATACACTGAGAGGAATAATTGCTAAATTTCCTTACAGTTTTAGCTAATTTTCTGCCTTTCCCCCCACTTAGTAAAAAAATTTTAATATATACTTCATAATTCTTTTGACAGCAAATTGCATCCAGGAAGCCATTCTGGGTTCCATCCATTCTGGGTGTCTTTGCTGTGATGGGAAGTCCCAGGTTTGTGGCTAAAGCCAAATTCTTTTTTTTACTTTGACCTTAGGTATTGCATGGAGGCATTCTGGCTGTGACTTTCCCCCTCCTGTTTCCAAACATAAGATATTAAATTCTAAAATGTGAGCAAATTAGAAACATGCTCTGAGTAGCTGCAGCATCCCACTTGTCACCATAGAGACGCAGCCCATCTCCAGTTCCTTCTCCCATCTTGCAGCCAGGGTTCCTGATGACCCGCCCAGGTCTTATCAGGTGTGTATTGTTCATGTGCAGCCATTGGAGCAAACATGCTTCAGGTGAAATATAAGCATTTCTAAAAACATTCTTAAAACTACAGAACAAATGATGCTTTGGGCACTGTTTGGGGAAGTTTCTGTGGCAGATTGACAAATCCTACAATTGTGTTAGCCCAGAGATGGGGGGACTGGTAAAGAGCCCAGTTCATGCTCAGTAAAGCAATTTCACAACATCTTACTGTGACCTTCATCGGCCCTCAAGTCACTCTGTCAGGATTTCTCAGAAAACGGTAGAGCAGGGTCACTGTGACCATGAGATGACTGAAACTGCAGACTCACAGTCCTGTAACACAACCCCCAAACTGAGTTATTTCTTCGCTCCCACAGGTAAGACCACAGAGTCAGACACGGACCTGGGGCCAGGGGTCAGCTCCTGGTCCCTTGGGCTGTGTGCTGATCTGACAGCTCCTTGAGAAGGGTGGCCTCTGTTGATTTCTTCCTTCTTTCTTAGCAACCTGGTCTCTGGACTTCTGCTTTCTAAATGGGACTCTCTGTGTGTGCCCCAGTGTTCCTGTCAACCTTTAATGAATCCCCTAGATTCCGATACTGTTCTGGTGCCCAGGTAATGGGCCTCACTTGACATCCTGGCCATGACCTGTCAAGAGTTGTGTGACCAGCCAAGCTTCCTCTGAGCAAGGCTTCTGATTGTGCCATGTCTGGTCCCAGTGGCATGCACACCTAGGCTGACATTTATAAACATCTCACTAGGGAAAGAAAAGTAAAGTTTTCTGTATCTGGGAGAAACTTCTTAAAAAAGATTTTATTTATTTATTTTTAGAGGGGAAGGGAAGGAGAGAGGGAGAGAAATATCAATGTATGGTTGTCTCTCACGCATCCCCTGCTGGGAACTGGCCTGCAACCCAGGCATGTGCCCTGACTGGGAATCTAACCGCAATACTCTGGTTCTCAGGCCTGCACCCAATCCACTGAGCTACACCAGCCAGGTGGGGAGAAACTTTTTTTATCTCGGCTGATCTTGGTGAATGAATGAATGAATGGCTGACTATAGGAGAGGGCAGTCACCTAAATATCAGTGGACAGAGTAGACATACAGTCTACCACAGGAGCATGGAACAGTAAAACAGAAAAACCCAATTAGGGTGTGATTAATTTTTTTTAAAGCCTACCTTATGATTCTAGGGTGTACACTGGGAGTAGAGAGCTTGTGAATAAGGCAGACCCTTCCCCCAAACTCATGAAATACTCTCTTTAGAAACTTTTTACTTTCTATAGAAGCTGGAGTAGTCTAAACATACCTGCTCGCTATTTTAGGGCAGGGCTGGGAGATCAAGCCATTTGGCTTGATTCTGTATATGAGGAATGAACTTGGATTTTTTTCCAGGTGGAGGAAATGAGAACTCACTATTGTTAGGGAGTTAAATGGGAAGTGACTATTTTGACATGGATTGGCTTAAGATGTGGATCAGTGGGATGGAAAAAGGTCAGGAAGCAACACAGAAGCAGGAGGAAAGAAGATCTTGCTCAGGATAACATTTCCTTATCTTGGCTAAGGATGTCATGAATCCTCCTCAGAGGAGAAAGTGTATAAATACATGTACTGTGGGCATATATTTATATATTTGCTTAAATGAATAGTTTAGCAAGCCACAGTCTTTCATAAAGTGATTAATTCACTGAATTTATGCATAAAGGATCTGCTTTATAGAATGACAGTAGTTTATATTTTATTTTATTTTTTAGTAGTTTGTGTTTTAGAGCTCAGCATGTAAGCACCTTACATGGATTAACTCATAAGCTCTTCACAACAACCATATGAGTGGAGTATTATTATTGTCCCCATTTTCAGAGGTAGAGCTTCAGATACTGTGAGCTTAAGCAGCTTGTTGAAGGTCACAGAGCTAGAAGGAAAATTTGAAGCCAGGCAGGATGCCTTCAGAGCCTGCACCCTAAACTGAATACCATACTGCCCTACTGTGGACCACTCTGCCTGGTTTCAGGAATTGTAACTAACCCCCGTTGCTAAGTATAAGCAAGTGACCTCCAGAATGCGAGCCACAGGAGACAAAGCTTGTCTCTGGTAGTGAATGCTGCCTCAGCTTCCTCCCCCTGCCCCCAAAGCTTGGTCAATGTTCTTGACAGGTAAGACTCTTCATTCACAGCAAGGAGCAACCTAAATCAGACATGAGGACTTGGGAGGCCATCATGGAAGGACTCGGGGGGCTGCAACAAAAAGCAAGCAAGGGACCTTTGCCCCCCAGCTATGTGACATAACCCAAGTCCCCATGTCCTCTGGGAGAAGCGCTTCCTGGCTCTAATCCACTTAAGCCTGAATACCCGATGGGGAGGGGTGCAGCTCCTTGCCTTGCCAGAGTGGATCCTGGGAAAAATCTGGCATCACAAAGACTTCCTGATAAATCTGTGAAATCTGCTCTGCTAAGAGTACTTTCATTCATATGTTAAGGGTCTGAGCAGGAAACCCTAAAGTTTCTGCAAACCCCCTTCCTGACAGACTCTGACTCAGACTAAGCCCTCAGGTTTTTTTGAAATGTTATCCACTGTTTGATCCTTACCACCCTGTATTCCTGTGTATTACAACCCAGTAAAAGCCCCTGGAGGAAGGGGCTCGAGGCCCTTCTCTTTTGAGGGATCGGCCACCTCTTCTCCCCAAGCAGATCATGTCTTGGTAGTGTTTACTTTCATCTGTGGTAGATGGGGGGACTTGTGGGAAAACTCGCCCCCACACTGCCCCTTATTATACAATCCTTGGTCTACAGAATTTCCGACAGCTACATGGAGGACATTAAATCTGTCTTTACTCAGTCATCTATCTTCACTCAGCCTCGGACCTGGCCAAGTTTGAACTTTTGTGTGGGTGTGTGGGTTCAGGATTAAATGTAAACTGAGTTCTATAAAACCTTTTTTTGGAATTATTGACTATGGATGTAATTACTTTAATGACAGCAAATGCTGTGATTATGCCAAATGGAGTAATTTGTTTAAATGTGGTGCATATAAGGAAATCACTAAATTGCATAATTGTAGCACCATGATGAGGTTGCAAGGTTCTTTGTTAAATTAGATAAAGGTGTGTATAACCACAGAGCACAGATTTAACTTTGGTGATAAAAGGAAGGAATTAGTTAGATTTTGGTCAAGATAAAACAAACTTCATTTCAAACATTTTTAAATATGTCTTTTCATAATCACATCATCACTAAGTGGTTTACTAGGCCCAAAGAAGTCTGGTTTTCCCACCAGATATTCTCTGTGGACCAAATGAGCCAAATCCAAAATGAGGATAGCCTGGTGAGAATGCAGCCCTCACCATCAGCTCCTCACTCCAACTTCCAGTTTCCTCATCTCCCTTCGAGGGAAGCCTGGGATCAGGCATAGTATGAGGCTCAATAACGCTTTGTTTCCACTCCTTTAAACCATGTTCAAGACATGATATTTAGTTAAGCCAGTTATTGCACTAGAAAAGTATGTAAAATCCTATTATCTCTATTTCTAAAATGAGAAAATCAGTTAAATATTCCCTCAGTAAAAGAAATAAGAGAAACACAAAATTAATTCAAGAATTCCCTATTCATTGGCCACACTAGGGGTACTTTCTTCAGAGCTGATTATGGTTAGAGGAAAGAAAAGAAGTAGGTGGAATCACTTTGCTACATACCCTCCTCATCATGGGTTTTACATATTTCAGTCTGGGTAGTATATTCTAATACACCATAAAACGGGACCCTGGAAAACCAATCCCACCTCTCCGGACTTGGACAATGACTAGTTTCAATCTAATGGCAAGCAAAGATCATTTATAATTGCCAAGCCAACTGGGTTAACCAAGCCTCACAAAAAGATTATTAAAGTCCATCAGCCTCCTACAGTGACATCAAAATTGCAAGATGATTCATAAAATAACTAGGCCCTAAGAGGTTAGATAATGGCAGAGTCCACTGGTATCCAAAGATGCAGAAGCATCATTCTAAGTGATTGTCAGGTTTGGTGGTGGAGGATGGGTAGGTAGGGTGGGGGGAATCTCTCTCTCTCTCTAAGAGAGAAAGAGGAAGCTTCTTCTGCCATGTGAGTGTTCTAGGAACCCATCTGTATCAGTGTACCAGCTGGTGTTGTGAGAGGCTGTGTTCAGCTTCAGTGAATTTTTTTTGAAGACTATTTCAATGAGCATTTGCCCCTTTCATGATGGGTGATTTATGAAGGTACCTGCCCACACCGTGCTGAGTGTCGACCCATTTTTGACCAAAAACGGCAGCAACTCCCCCATGTCCCACCCTTCCTGTTCATCCAATCTTGCCCTGAGTGACTTTTTTATTTGCTTCTCCAGATGAAAAAAAGTCCTCAAAGGGAAATGTTTTGCTGATATGGAAGAGGTGAAACAAACAAAAGGCAGAAGCACCAAAAAGCATCAAAATTGGTGAGTCCAAAACCTTTTTGAGCAGTGGAAAAAAACACCTTGATAGGTGTACTGCATCAAATGGAGAGTACTTTGAAGGTGACTGAAGTTTAAACATGTAAGAATAAATACACAATTTTTAAATAAATAAATTCTGGGTTTTGGGGGTCCCCCCTTGCACACACATATTTTCACACACATTTATATTTCGCTCTCTATGTATTACAATGTAACTATATGTATACATAATATACAGAGCTAAATTTATTTTGGACCAGATCTGACTTGAAGGTTAAGACCCCTGGGCCTGCAATTTTCATTGTTTCTAAAAATCCATGTTATAGAGACTAACGTATTTTTGACAGGGGAAGTAAAAAGGGTCTCTAAAGGATTTTCAGCACCCTGTAATGCATAGTGTTAATGCTCATTTTGTCAGTATGCTTATTACCCAACAGGCAGCCATGCTTTTAGAGGAAAGTAAGATGAGTTACTTATGTTTGTGGGACAAATACAAGACAAAAAGGACACAGAGAGTGTGTTGTTTTGACATCACAGAATCTCAGAGGTGGAAGAGATTTTGAGGTCACCCAATTCACCGACTTTCATGAATGGAATTGCAATAATAACCAGAAATAAAGAAAGAAACATAATAATTCCAACTTACAGGCTTTGGAGTTTTCCATGGAGAAAAGAAACCTGTAATAAAGAAAACAATATTTGAACCTTGAAAATATACCCTACCACCACTTATGGGTGGCATGATATTAAAATAATTGTGCGCCACTTTAAATTAGTTAACAGCAAACAACAAAAACCACAAAAAAATAGGTCTGGCTGTATAGTTTCCTTTAAGGAGCCAAATAATTAATGATTCAAAGAACATTTAAAAAAAAATTGCAGCTGAGGATTCTGAGGCACAGAGTGAATGAGTAACCGTGTGGCAACAGCCGTTTTCTGAGTCTAACATTGAGTCATTCCTAGGGGCCTCTGTGGCACAGCCTTCGCTGGAGAAGGAGAGAGGAAAGAGGAGCAGGAAAGAAGCGAGAGAGGAGCCAGAGGATAAAGACACACAGAGAAAGAGAGGAGAAGAGAGATAGAGCTTTAGATTTTTATTATTTTTTTCACTTGCAGAATAAAATTTATTTTAAAAAAATTTAAAATATATTTTATTAATTATGCCATTACAATTGTTCTATTCCCCTCCTTCATTCCCCTCCACCCTGCACACCCCCTCCCCCACCATTCCCCCCCTTTAGTTTATGACCACGTGTCTCAAGTTCTTTAGATTCTATATTTCCCATACTATTCTTGCCCTCCCCCCTGTCTATTTTCTACCTACCATCTATGCTAGTTATTTTCTGTACCTTCTCCCCCTTCTCCTTCTCCCACTCCCCTGTTGCTAACCCTCCATGTGATCTTCATTTCTATGGTTCTGCTCCTGATCTAGCTGTCCTCTTAGTTTGTTTTTGTTTTAGGTGTGGTTCTTAATAACTGTGAGTTTGCTGTCCTTTCACTGTTCATCTTTTTTATCTTCTTTTTCTTAGGTAAGTCCTTTTAACATTTCATATAATATGGGCTTGGTGATGATGAACTTCTTGAATTTGATCTTATTCTGAGAAGCCCTTTATCTGATTTTAAAAGGTAAATACCTTTCTCACTATTTGGTGCCAGGGCACTAAACTCATCAGGGGGATCATTTTGTAAATTATATAAATGTCTTACTACTAAGCTGTGCACCTAAAACTAAAATAAAATAATATTGAATGTCACTGTAATTGAAAAACAAGAAGAAAAATAAAAAGAAGTAATTCTGTCTTATGTACTTGAAAATCAGTCAACAAGCCTTCATTAGTCCTCTATTTCAAAATAATGTATATACCTGCATTGTGAATCAGATTCTCACTTTTATGGAACTGTTCTCCCATTGAGATCTTCTCTAGAGCAGATACCTGTTGTATTACACAGATTTTATTTTATATCTATTCTCTCTCTCTGACTCTTCTCTCTTTTCTTTTTTCTCTCCTTTCTTACACCTTAGTGTTAGCACACTGTTTTGCATGAAGAAACAGCTCAAATCTTTTTTTAAATGAATGAGTCATGTCATCAAAGCCATTTTTTTCAACTTATTGATCCCTTTCTATTATCACATATGGTAAGATGATTGGACTGACTCTGTGATCCAAATGACCATTAAGATAATTAAAAGTATAATCAAAACAAAACAAACAAACAAACATCACAGACAACAATATGGTGATCACCAGAGGGAAAGCGGGTTGGGGGGAGGTAAAATTTGACTTGGGGTGGTGAACACATGATACAATATACAGAGGATGTACTATAGAGTTGCACTCCTGAAACCTACATAATTTTATTGACTAATGTCTCCCCAATAAATTTAATAAAAATAAAATAAAATGATGCATTTAAAAATGATGATTAAAAATAAAAGAGATTAATTCCCTCTTCTGTTTTCATTTGTTATTATTTTATCATATTTAAATTAGTTAACAGCAAACAACAAAAACCACAAAAAAATAGGTCTGGCTGTATAGTTTCCTTTAAGGAGCCAAATAATTAATGATTCAAAGAACATTTTATCATATTGTATCAGTTTGAAAAATGGCAGGAAAAACAAGCTTTAACATATGGGGGTGGTGGTAGAGGGGCTGCCACATATTGGCTCTGGCAACCAAAACATAATCATCCAGGGTACAAAATAAAGTTCTTTTCCTATAATATAGTCCCTGTTTCACCAGTTTCACTCATTGTAATGTTAGGTGGTATCTGGTAAAATGTCCATTAAAAATGAAATATTGAAACTATGTTATGTACATATATTATCACCTTTAAAACTGGGAACTGAACAAAATGGGAATATTTGAAACCTATAGCCCACTTATAGGAAATACCTACAGACCCCTGAACACACGATTATCTAGACACATAATCCAGTGTAGGCAACGCATAAGTACTGAGTGCAACTCAGTGCACCATTGTAAAGAACTGATGCTTCATTTTATGAAAAGGGTAAACGTCTATAATCCATCGTTTCTCAGCTTTCCTTGGAACCTAGAGTTGAACTTAAAGTTCAAATGTAATAGCCACCTTACCTAAGGAGATTTGTAGAATTACTCTTTTTCTCACATACTCTGTATGTTCTTATCTCACTTTCCAACTAATGAAAAAAAATTCTGTTCAAAGTGTGATTTGATTAATGTGATTATAAGGACTTAATCACATCCTTTTTGGAAATATATCAAAGTAAAAATTACAGATAAATAAACATATTAATTACCTTTGATTTATTCTATAAAATAGCAATGAAAATAGCTTGACCACTAATTTTAAAGTAAAGAAATTGTGACTTATTGGCCAATTAACCATTATTTTCTGTGAAGGATAAAATGAATTTGCTGTTTTATGGAATTTTCAGCAAAACTTCTTTTGAGAAACAATGTCATTTATATATTCTTGCAGTGCCAAAACATTCAATCATTTCCTCTGCTTTCTTTGTGTTATAACCTTCCTTGAGTGCCCGAAAAGACTTTGAGTATTTGCTATTTTATGTTTGTTCGGGGCTGGGAGTTTCTTAGACTTTGAGACAGATGCATTGAAAATGGCTCCTCCATTATGAAGCTCTCATCACCACAAGGGACATTATTTTAAAGGATGATTATTTTGTCTGCAGAGCATGTGTAATCATCTGACCTCTCAGCAGTTATGGTGCCAGAACTAAAATGGGCTGAGAGGGACACTGGTCAAGATCAGACACGGACAGAGGGATATTTAATTTGAACCCCTTTCATCACAGGCACTTTGGCTTCCCATCCTCTTAAGGCTGCTTCCCTCAGGCGAACCTCAGACCCTCTGCACACCTCTGGATGCCGCTGCGGCCCCCAGTGCGGCAGCTTCTGGAATGTTCCTAACGCTGCGTTCTGCTGCAGAGGCTTTTTACTGAGTCACTGTCAAAAAGAAGCTGCTTGCTACGGGGCAGGTACTATTAGGTAGTGAGAAATAGCATCAGAATAGATTCCTTATGACTTACACGGTCGTTTGTGTTTCTTTGGCAAATTATCTATTATGTTATAAACACTTAGATTAAGATGAATAGAAAATATCTATTTTAGATATACTCAGTTTGGCCTGTTTAAACCAGAAGGCCAAGTTTTCTACATGATTAAACCTCAATTTTCTACCCAACTTCATTGTAAGAGCTAGAGAAATATTGTAATAGTGTGGGTTAAACTATCATATATTATAAATGTGTAATAATTTTTGTAGGAACAGCTCCTGTAGAAAACTTTCTATAGTCCAATTAACATTAAAACCCTCCAAACAAAATAAAAATTTTAAATCCTATTCCTGCAATGTCTCTTTTTCTGAGCTCATTCTGGCTGGAGAGAGATCACAGAAGTGAGGTAGGCTTGTTGGCTGAGACAATCACTCTTGGCACCTCACCGCCCTCCTCCAGAGGGGACAGAATGCGGACAGAGATGGCTTCTCCTCAAGCCTTTCAGAGCTGACATTCTTCTTTATAAAACCAAGTTCAAAGTAAAAGAGCTTTCTCTATAAAAGAATAATAACAGTTCCTTTATGTTTTAGTTTATTTCTGGCCTTTATTTCCCCTATTTCTATAGGAAATAGTATAATTCCTTTATGAGATTAGAATTTCTTTATAATGACCCGTGTTTTCTGTACTGATCATTTACTGGGGTGTATACAAATGCAAATGTATTAAATAATCCTGATTCTTAGGACCATGAAAAAGTTGAAGACCTTAAGAAACAGTGATTAGCTAACCGAAACATGAATATGAACATCAGAGGAAAAAATAAAGTGGACATATTTAGGTGCAGCTGATAAGAAAGTTTAGACACTTTAAACAAAAGACACAAAACTGAATTAGATCTCTAGAATCTGTCTTCTTTAGAACAAGAAATAAAACAAAAACAAAAACGAAACAAAACAAAAGAAATAAAACTAAAATATATTTTTAATTCTGTCCCTAAAAGCATTGCGAGATTGGTGGAGAAAGAGAAGCATGATGCAAACAGACCAGAAATTCTGGTACTTGAAAATGGAAGATAGCAATGACTTCACGTTAAAATTGAAATTAAGTTTTTACATGTCGATGAAGTATAATTTTTAGTAAGCTATAAGAATATGGTGACAAGATAAACTATATTAGGCCCCAGTTAAATCTGAAGTTCAAATAAATAAATAATTTGTTAGTTGTCTTATATACTATACAAGACATTGCATAGAAGATACTTATACGAAAACATTGTTTGTTATTTATTTAAAATTAATTTAACTGGGAAGTCTGTATTTAAATTTTCTTTTTTTTTATCCTCACTCAAGGACATTTTTTTTTTCATAGCTCTTAGTGAGAGAAGAAGGGAGAGAAAACAAGAGAAACACTGATTCAGGAGAGAAGCATCAGTTGGCCTCCCGAGTGCACCCGGATGGGGGAGTGGACTGGGATAAAACATGCTGTGCCTGGACCAGGGATCAAACTCAGATTCTAGGTATGTGCCTTGACCAGGAATCAAACTTGCAACCTTTCGGTTACAGGAGGATGCTCCAACCAACTGAGCCACACCAGCCAGAGTGAATTCTGTATTTTTATTTGCTAAATCAGAACACCCTATCAGTAACATTTAACATGTCCTGGGCATCCACTTGGAAATAAAAATGCAATAGTAACATCTACTGCAGGTAATATTCATTTGACTCAGTAAAGTCCCCAGAAAATATTTAATGTTTGTTTTGTCTTACACCCCCACCCCCACCATGTTTGATTGTCAAGAATCTTGATTCAGAGAAACCTGAGATCTCTTTGCTATACAGGTCATTGGATTGTGTTGATTGGCTGGTCACCAGTAGCTTTGACTAAAGTCCCACTTCACAAAGGCCTATTTTCGAATTGTGTGATGACATTGCCTTATCCCAAGAGGAACGCTCCACAGAGTGACTCTTTTCAGAACCTACTTTTTCTGACACATGACATCCTACATGAAAGGATGTCAATATATGTACAGTAGCTCTGAAGGATGAGCCCCTTTCCAGCATGTATTTGTGAGTTATTTAGTAAGAATTTTTATTACTATTATTTACTTTCACAGGGCAACAAGATGATGAACTTCTTAAAACCACCCTCATTCGAATAAGTGACCAAAACTCAATGAAGAGCAATTTAATCGCAGAGTCCCACTGTGATCAATTTGGAATAACACCGAGGCAATTTTTTGAGGGTTCTAAGAATTTCCCCAAGCAGAACTAAATCTTCCGATATGCCGCTGTACTCCATTTGCTAGATTCAATTTCCATTTGCAGAATGTGAAATAGTTCTCCTTCAACTGAAGTATTTGCTACAACGTACAACTCTGGTTTTGAAGATTATTATTACAGTTTCAAGTATCTTATAGGGGATTCTACAATTACTAAAAATGATAGAGATTCAGGGGAAACACTTTCTATTTCTCGTTTTCCTTAAGTAATAGAAAAGGAATAGGAGTCATTTTAAAATAAAGACTTCTTTCACTGAAAATGTCCATGTCCTGGATTAATAAAAGCTATGTGCTGTTTTGCTTAAAAAAGAAGGAAGACAAATAATGTAAATGTACTCAACACTACTGAACTGTATACTTAAATATGGTTAATATGGCAAATTTTGTTATGTATATTTTACTATGATTAAAAAACAGAGCAATGAAAAAGAGATTAAAGAAGAAAGGAAGAATAAAATTACGTGAATATTGTACGAGTGTGAGAGAAAATAAGAGAAAGAAAGAAATTTTTTCACGGACCCTGTGGAATCTTGCTACAGGACAGGAGACTCACCCCCCCCCATACAGACCCTTCCCACTCTCAGGTTATTCTGTTTTATAAAAGAGTGGAAGCAAAAAGTAAACCCATGTTTCCTACTACATTTCTGAAAGTATTTCAGGGACTGTGAGAAACTCTTCCATTAGAGGGAAACTTTTTTTTAAAAAGTTTCCCAAAGGGGTAAAAAGCCCCGGTGTTTTTAGTATCTACAGTTAGGGCTAATTTGAGGGAGAAAAATACCACTAATATGGTTAATCTTTAATTTAGAGATCCTCCCATTTTCTCGCAGCCTGGCAAATTTTCCATAAAAAATTCAGCCTTTGGTGAATGTAAGCCAGCAGGGTAATGAGCTAATTTCCATTAAAACTAGTTCAATGTTATTCACTTTTTTCCTGGTTTTTGAGTGATTCATGTATTTCTTATTAAAATTCATTAAATGGGCTAAACCCTGCAGTTCCTTTCGGTAATTTATTTAAGCTATTTGAAGTCGGTAAAAGGGCAATTCTTTTTAATGAAACTGACCTGGGCCCAGAAATGACCTTCCCTTAAGCAAGCAGGGGATGTACACAATGCACTGCTGGTGGTGCCCGAGCCTCGCAGCACCGGCTCCAGCCAAGCAAAACAGTCCGTTTGTCAAGAAAATGTCAAATTGGCTGCCATCTTTGCCTGGAGAATCTGTTTAAAAACAGATTTCTCTGCAATGCTTTAACAATGATTCTTTCTGCACCTTTAAAATACGTTTTTTTTTTTAAACAAACACCATAAAGTGTTTTCACATGGCCATTTCCCCCTGGCTTTGTTCCTGTGGCCAGAATAATCCGACCACCTCGAGGAATCCCAATGAGTATCTAGAAAGGATAAGCCTGCATATGTTGTCCCTTGATAAACTCGACTACATAAAGTGTATGTTCTAAATGAAGCAGACCTGGTGGACAGCTCGATCAGGAATAAAGGAGTAGACTGGAAGAAGAATTGTGTCAGAGAGGCTAAAACTCAGAGCAAGGCGAGGTTTGCAGAAAATATTAACAGCTACAAAGGGCTTTATCTTTATGTCCTGAACAAGACCAAGAGCAATAAAGAGAGAAACTGCTCTGTATGATGATGGTGCCCTGCATGCAGTTGGCAGAGAGAACGTGGAAGGATATCAGGGCTTGTGTGGTAGGCAGTTAGACAGACAGGAGCAGAGCAAGGACGATAGGACAGGTACAGAAAGTGACCAGGACAGAAAGCCCCGAGTGTTCAGAAATGAATAAAAAGGGGAAAACAGGGCTCTCACCCCCAGGGTGACCCTTCCTCTCCTAACTTATTGTTGATCATGTGGTTTGGACCCTTTCCTTACCTTTCCTCCTGGTTTGTTGCTAGTCATACGGTAGACCCCCATGGAGGATGAACAAAGGGCAGAAGAGTGGCCTCATATGACTTCCATGCAGACCCTTGAATCAGCATTCCCTTAGGCATTAGCTTCTAGGGATAACATCTAGGCCTCAGTTGTATTTCAGCTCTAGGCCCAGAAAAGCAGCAAAAGCAGACAGAGTGATGCCATAGCTGCCTCAGGAACACCTGCAATGACTAATGAGTTTGTGCTCTGGCACCCACCCATCAGTGGAGACCACAGCCCGGAAAGGATGCACCTGAAAAGCTGATGAATATTCTACTTATATCCTCCCCTGGGACCTTCCTTAATATCTCTAGCCTTAAAAACCCTTAGAATGGAGGATCCATCACACTCTCCTTCTTGGGAGAACACCGTTATTTTTCCTGTCCCCTTACCCCGCCCCCGACCCAGGCAGTTACCTCGACCCCTTACCTTCCCTCTGCTGAGCTCCAAGGGGCCCTTGTTTTGTCTCTGTAACTTGTTTCCTGAGCCCATTTCTTCTACAGCTCACTTCTTCTACCTCTGTGACTTTCTAAATACACTTTCTCTTAGAGTTTGAGTCTTGGCTGTGAATTTTTTTCTAGCCAGAACTGAAGTACTGACGTTGCTGAACCAAGCTTTGGTTTGACTCCAGCTGGTGCTATCATCACTGCCATCACTTGCAAATAGAAAATTCGGATTCTGAAAGTAATATATTTTTTTAAATGATGAATGTATAATGATGATTTTTTAAGAAAAAATCTAGAAACACCTTTAAGTAATTTAAGACAGGTTAGATGTCTGCTTTGGTATTTTACATCAACATTAAATAAACTTGCATTGAGTTGGGAGTCTCTCACAAGCACCATGAATTCAACACAGCAAAAGTGGAACCTTTGATCTTTTCTCTCAAATCTTCTCTTTTGTTCCCTATTGTGGTAGCTTTCACTTGATCCTCCAAGTTTCTAAGATAGGAATATGAAAGTCATTTTTAATATCCCCCTCTCTCTAACTTCTTTATCATCAAATTCTGTCTATTCTACCTCCAAAATCTATTCCAAACCCACTTCTCTGCATCTGCACAGCTGCCACTGTGATCCATACCCACCATCATTGCTTGCCTGAACAGAAGCAACAGCAAATTTGCTGGTGTCACAGAATTGAATCATGTTTAAAAATCCTTCAGTAGATTCCCATGGCATTTAGGGTAAAATGCAAGTCTCTACATAAATTGTTCCCTCCCAAATAGTGGTCCTTCTCAATTACTTACTTCCCAGACACATTATGGGTTACTCATCTTTACTCTCTCAAGCTCCCTGACTAAGCCATGCTCTCTAACCACAGGCCCTTTGCATGAGCTAATTTCATTTGCCTTGCCTTTGTCACTCTTCTCACAGCTATCTCTGACTCCTTTTGTTTATTTCAGCTGAAATACCACTTCTCAGGCAAGCTGTCCCTAACTTAGATTAAATTGAAGTTTTTTATTGCAATTTTCACTGCATCCTGTATTTTCTATTGTATGATACACACCACTATTTGTAATTATATTTATGAAGTCATATTTACACTGTTGTATTTGTGACATTAGTAGTTTATGTCCAGTCCCTAACTCATGTATAAATTCCATTTCGGGAGTGATCATTCCTATGTGTTCACAATGTCCTTCCAGTACTTAGCACAATGCTGACACACTAGACACTCATATAAACACATTTGAATAAATTAAAAATAGTAGTGAAGGGTGAGGAGAATGGGAGAGACAAACTCATAAGATACCTAGAACTGGTGAGGCATGGTGATTCGCTGGGAGTAGTATAATGGAGGAAATAAAATCTATGATGACTTTTGTCTTAGAACTTGGATGGATGATGGTGTCATTAGCTGAGGTAAGAAATACAGGAAAGAGGCTTCCTAGAGTGAAGCCTAGTAGGTATGTATGATTATGGGAAAAGTGACTTTAAGATAGTTTTTGGGAGTTTGGATCCAAGTGTTGTTTGAACTACATTTTTAAGTTTGCATGTAGTAGTTGGTCTAAGTTTGCATTTTTAAGTTTGCATGACTACATTTCTATAGTCTGGTAGTCAGCAGAGCTAACAGGTTAGAGATCTAATAATTAGGTTAAACTTAATGCAACAAAGTTATACAACATGAAAAGAGAACTCCTTAAGGTATACAGAAGAATTAATAAAATGTCTGAGGAGTAACAGAGAGCTAAGCAAAGAGAAAATTTCCAGAAGTAGTAAAGGAAAATATTCCCAACACAAGGCTTTCAGTAGTTTGTCCAACAGAGGGTCACCAGTGGCCTCGGTAGGAGTGGTTTAACTGCTACAACAGAGGCAGAACCAGGTTTCAGTGGGTTTGATTGAATGGAAAGTAAGGAAGTAGAACCAAGAAATGGTTATGAGGTTGAAAAGACAGTGTCATAGTAACTACGGGGTATATGACCCCTATGAAGGGAAACTTTTTTTTGGTATAAGCATGATTACATTCAGATGAGGAGGTCCCTGAACAGAGACTGTGTCTGAAGATTCAGGATGAAAGGGGGTAATTGCTGAAATTATTTCATGAGAAGATAAGAGAGGATGGCATCTAAGGCACAAAATAAGAAATTAATCTTAACTGAGAGAGAAGAGCATCCAAGTCCTTACCAAGAGGCCGGAGCACATCTATGCTGGGAAAGCCCAGGGGTCTCCCCTAAGAGCAAGGGCTGGGACTGGGCAGCAGAACTTATAGTGGCTGAAGGTAGGAAAGTCAATGGGGGATGGGAGGTTGTAGGGTTTGGTTATACAGGGAAGCTGGAGGAGAAAGCAAAAATAACCTGTGTGGAAACATTTGGTTCAGGGGATCGAGGCAAAGATACAAATAAAAAAAACCCCACTCCTGAGACAGTGTAGCAAAGAGTTTATGCACACAGTATATGGGGTAAAAATGATTTGAATTCTGGTCTCAGCTCCACCTCTCTCTAGTTACGGGGTCTCACATATACATGGGAAGGCTTAGACTACTGGGATTAACGTGTGGGCTATGAGTGAGAGCCTGGGTTTGCTTTGTGGCTCACATTTGGGTGACTGTGAGCAAGTCCACTATTGTGTTTAAGGCACAGATTCCTTATCTGCAACCAGGTAAAGATAATAATAGGAATTATTTGGTTCTGGCAAAGATGAAAGCATAGGTAAAAATGCTTTGCTTCCTCACAGAACCAAAAGAAGGATAACAACCAATTTAAAAACAAATAACAACAAGAACCACCAGAAAATCAAACTGCATGGAACCCCACCAAACAAGGAGTTAAAGAAATATTTATCCAGACTGGTAGGAGGGGTAGAGATGGGCCACTGGGCAAGAGGACGCATGGCAAGGCAGTGGACCAGGTGGGTGAGGCTGCAGCTGGCTGATTGGGAAAGTAAGGACTCAAAACCTCTGGCTGTAAAATTCTGTGGGGGTTTTGAAGGTGGGAGAAACTCCCAGTCTCACAGGACAGTTCCACTGGTGGGACCCATGGGATCCTAGAATGTACACAAACTCATCCACATGGAATCAGCACCAGAAGGGCCCAATTCAATTGTGGGCAGTGGGGGAAGTGATGGAAAGAGGGGTGAGAGCTAAGCAAGCAACACTGTTCCCTCTTTGACCCCTCCCCTACATACAGTGCCACAACACAGCAATGTGGGTTGGCCTGCTGTGGCAAATATCTAAGGCTCCTTTCCTTACAATGTAACAGGTGCCCCACTGAGACAAAAAATTATGGCCCAAATGAAAGAACAAATCAAAACTCCAGAAGAAGAGAAAAGAAGAAAATAACCTACAAAGGAGTTTACATAAGGCTATCAGCTGATTTCTCAAAAGAAACCTTACAGGCAAGAAGGGGCTGGAAAGAAGTATTCACAGTCATGAAAGGCAAGGACCTACATCCAAGATTACTCTATCCAGCAAAGCTATCATTTAGAATGGAAGGACAGATAAAGTGCTTCACAGGTAAGGTCAAGTTAAAGGAGTTCATCACTAAGCCCTTATTATATGAAATGTTAAAGGGAATTATCTAAGAAAAAGAAGATTATCAAAAACTATGAACAGTAAAATGAAAACAAACTCTTGACTATCAACAACTGAATCTACAAAACAAAAACAAAAGCTAAGCAAACAACCAGAACAGGAACAGAATCACAGAAATGGACATCACGTGGAAGGTTATCACTGGGGACAGAGAGAATGAGGGAAAAGGTACAGGGAATAAGAAGCACACGTGGTAGGTACAAAACAGACAGGTGGAGGTTAAGAACAGTATAGGAAATGATGAAGCCAAAGAACTTATATGTATGACCCATGGACATGAACTGAGGGGCAGGGATGCTGGAGGGGGGTGGCGTGCAGGGAGAAGGAGGATAAAGGGGAGAAAAAAATTGGGACAACTGTAACAGCAAGGCCAATAAATATATACTTAAAAATAATAGGAATTATTTTTGTGAGAACTAAATAATAATGCATTTTATAATTTGTCAATATAAATAGGCGCACCATTCTATTTAATGGTTTTGATGCATTTTGACATCTTTTTCTACGAAATAAAGGTCTGCTTTTCAGAAAAGATGTTCAACACTTTATTGTTACAACGGATACATATTTTTTTGCTTAGTTGTGTTAGGTTTTTTTACTCCTTTAAGGTTCCTGCTAAGGTCTTTTTAAGCTGCCTTTTGCTATATGGAGTATGGCTGGTTTAAAGCAAATCATTTTTTAATCCCATTAAAGTTTTTCCTTCTACTCCTGGTTAGAGTAAGATAGCTCACTAACCTCACTCAGTAGCCCTTGTGCTCTAGCATAAACTGTACTCTCGGTTTATAGTGATGATATCATAATTATTCTTTTATGAATTGTTTTTGACTTTGCATTTTCCTATAACTATTTATACAATGATTACTTAGACTTAACCAAATACAGTGGTTTTACTGCTCACCACAGTTTCTTTTATGCCACCAATTCCTCATTTTTGGACTTTGAATTTAAGTTTTCTATTAGTACGTGTCCTCAAAATGTTCAGGATCAGTCTATGTCTGATTTCATAAGTAGAATAGTGGCCTCCTAAAGATGTCTACATCCTAGTCCTTGGAACCTGTGCATGTGCTACTTCACATGACAAAAGGGATTTTGTGGACATAGTTAGGATTAAGGACTGTGAGACTGTGAAATTGGGAAACTGTCTTAGATTATCTCCATGGGCCCCATCCAATTACATATATCCTTAAAAATGGAGTAGCTCTCCTGGCCACAGATAGAGAGGGCAGTGCAAAAAGGAATCACTTTGCCATTGCTGGCTTTGAAGACAGAGGAAAAGGGTCAAAAGCCATGGAAATGTGGGAGGCATCCAGAAACTGGAAAAGGCAAATGGATTCTCCCTCAGAAACTCTGGAAAAGAATGCTGCTCTGCTGACACGGTGACCCTAGCCCAGTGAGACCCAGACTGGATTTCTGAGCTATAGCAATGTGTGATAATAAATCTGTGTTGTTTTACACCATTTGTAGTAATTCATTATGGCTACAATAGAAAACCTAAATACATGGTATCTTTTCCAAGAACTTGCATATGAATTCTAGTTTCACTAATGAATTCTTAGATCAGAATTTCTTTCAGACGCCATGGGAATTTTCCATTTTCCTCTGGCATCTGGTAATGATGCAAAGGACAAGGCTGGATTCACTCAATTTTGTTCATTCGTAAGTAACCTTTTATATTCTTCCCTGAATAATTGGATAAGATCTTCTTTAACCTTTTAAATGCTTTACAAATCACTAGAATATGCCTTGGTGTGAATTTCTTTTAACTAATTCTTCCTGGAATACAGTGAGAACATTTGCTTTAGGTTTTCTCTGAAGTCTTTCTACTTCCCCGGTGGTCTGAGCACCTACCTGCCAGCATCGCTTTACCTGGGGGCTTGATAGAAATCCCGAATCCCAGACCCCAGACCTACTGAATCAGATCAGCAATTTAGCAAGATTTCCAGGAGATTCTCAGTGCATGTGAGAGGTTCTGCTCCAAGGCTATTCTATTATCTGTAGATTTGACCTTGACTCCTTTTTTCAGTTTTTGTCTTTAATTTCTTTGACCTTTTAATTTCTTCAACTGTCAGTATTTATCAAATGTGGGCCATGACTTTTCCTCTCTGTCTAAGGGTTATAATCAGAGCTTTTGGTTTCACACATCATTCTTTCTTCTTCCTCTCCTAACTGTGAGAGCGCCCCCACCCCCCAGCTCATCCTCCTGTTTGAGATGCTATGTAAACGGCAGTGTTACTGGGAGCAGAGTGTTGTGCATGCGACACTGCTGACAGAATAAAGCTCGAACCAGCTGCTCTGTAACTTGCAAAGCTCCTCAGGTTGACCCCAACGTCACCAATTTCTTGCACTATTAGTTTTACCTTTTACTGATTTTAATAAACATTTTAAATTTCTGAGGTAATTCCAAACCCCTCAGATTTATTTATTATGGCCTTTTTTACTTCATCAAGCATCATTGTGCTTTGTGTTTGCTTTTCAGGCTGCTCTGCCCATTTCTGTTTTTTAAGTGATTCACAGTCATGCTCTTCCTCCTAAACTTCAAGGCTAATTGTAATTATTCCTTTCTTACTTGCTTAACTATTCTGTTATACACTATGCTGGCCTTTACTCACCCGCCCCCCATTCATTTAAAAAGGGAAGATTTATCCAGATTCAGACTGCTGGCCTCCACGACTGCCCATTTAAGTGACTCTGTGAAATAAGACCCATTTTGGATTTCACACGACAGTAAACACATGTGCACAGCTTGCAGCCAGACTTCTGCTGGCAACGGTGGTGTACAGCTTTGCTGGACAGTGAGGGAAACTTTGCTTAACACAACTTCATAATTTTGTTTACTTGAAATTTATGATGGCTTCTATATACTACCCAGAGCCTTCTTTCTTATAGCTCTGCCCACCCCCCACAGTGCTCCATGTAATTGTGCCACGTTCTCCAGGAAACAGTTTGTCACCACCCTCTCCGCTCTACTTTCTGCTATGCTGTGGTTTGGCATTTGAGAATTCAGAATTGGTTGAAACACAGTAGTTGTGAAAAAGAACTGCTTATTCAATAAGGAGAAGGTTAAACACAGCTCTCACTGCCCTATAAAAAGTACCTAAGCAGTCTCATTGTTGCTAGAATCTGTGAATTCCTGACATTTTCCTTTCTATGTTTTCCTGGCTCTTCACTGGGATGTTGCCAGAAAGCACATAGGAGATTCTTTGGCCCATTGTCATTTTAAATATAACTTCTTAGTAGCATAATCTGCTAATGTAGAGAATAATTTTATCTCTCTTTGTCTATATGTTATACGTATTATATAT
The DNA here is from genome assembly GCF_021234435.1 of Artibeus jamaicensis. Classification (NCBI taxonomy): domain Eukaryota; kingdom Metazoa; phylum Chordata; class Mammalia; order Chiroptera; family Phyllostomidae; genus Artibeus; species Artibeus jamaicensis. The sequence goes on from NW_026521870.1 coordinate 2,958,467, forward strand.
ACATTATTTATAAACTAAGGTTTGAAATATAGGTAGGGCTGATATTTATTTCCTGTATTGACTAAGTTAACCAGCTAAGACTTGAAGTAATAAATCTTTATTTAAGGTTCTGGCATCCCTGATTAGTGTCACTTAGGGGGAGAAAGTGCAAATATCTTTATAGGATTGCCTTTCAAATATATTTTTCAATAATCAAACTCACAAGACAGAGATAAAGATAAATTGGTTTGCTTTGTGGTGGGAAACTTGGTGTAATTGAACTTGTTTCCTTCTCCACTATTCCCCTTTCTTACTCCCAGGTTCACCTATGGGGCTTCCTAGAGAGGAAGGAAGACTAGTTCTGTTCGGTCTGTTTTGGAATGAAGAGTCAGAGGTCACATCTCAGTTGGTGGGTCAAGAGGAACTTCACTGACTGAAGTTTGTAAATCAATGCTTGACATAGTGAAAGATGTCTTTTTAGTTTTGGGTTCTCCCATAAGTAGAGCCTGAGATGAGGACTTGGGTGACCCTAGGAAGTACAGATGAAGAATGAGGAGAGTGAATCTAGGAAGCAAAAGGCAAGCAATTGCTATGAGCACCTGGGACTCAGTCCCCCTGTGGATCTTCTGAAAAACCATAGGGATAAGACATCAGAGCCTTCCTTACTGTGAATGGCAAGGCAAGGGCATTTGTCCTCTGACTGCCCTCTCTCATGGAGGATAAGGATTGTTCCCACTGAGTATTGCTCTCCCAGAGTGTTAATGCTCCCACATTTCTAGGTTGTCCCTGTTTAAGGCTGAGGAAGCACCCGTAGTGCCAGAGGAAGTTCTCAGGCAGAAAATAAGAGGCCCCAATGTTTGAGGCAGGACTTGTCAATTTGCTGGGAATGTCCGCAGCTGCCTGTGATCTTGGGTGGGGGTGGCTCAGAAGATTCAAAGTGGCAGGTCTTGTTAACAAAACCAGGTGAACCATGTTCATGGTGGGAGGAAAACCTAAATCAATATGCATTTAAAGTAGTCAGGGGTAGGGGTGGACAAAGGATACACAGTGTTAAAATGGGATGACAGGGGATTCCAAGATGGCTGCAGAGTAGTTGGAAACCCCGTCCACTTGCTCCCAGGCCTGGGCTGATCTTGCAGCTAAACCACAGAGCAATCAACTTGAAAATCCAGCTAAGCGTGAGTGAGAGCGTGTGTGAGTGGGCATGTGCACGGATAAGTGTGTGGCTGTGTGCATGAATATGCAAGTGCCTGTCTGCCTTGAGAGCAGCCCAGGATCTCCTGGTAGAACTGCTGTCCTAGCCACCACAGCCACCACTCAGCCTAGTGTTTCTGGCTGTCCAGATTTGGAGCTCCGAGCCACTTTGTTGAATATTCAACATCCTCCGGAAGAAGCTGCCAGAGCTGCTGCACTTCTGTGATCTCCTTGCCCTCTAGGCAGGGCCATATACCCCTCTGCCTCTGGAAGCCAGGGTCTGGGGGACTATGATACTTGAAGTGGAGTGGGCTGTATCCTCCCTGGCCCCGGGGAGTGCCCAGGCAGAGAGAGGCAGCTATGGTGGCACTGGCAGCAGAGCCTGTGGTGGGAGCAGCAGTGGGAGTCCAAGGCTGAGACTCCCAGGAGGGAGTGGCTCAAGAGCTCCACCATTGTCCTTGTGTTATAGTTTTGCTGCTGGACTCCTCCCTTCCCTCCACCACTCCATCAGGATGATATGAGACTTAAAAGAAGATGATGCACACAGGATATATTCTATTGATTTGGGAGGGAGGAGGAGAGGTGTTGGTGTGAGAGAGAAAAGTCTATAAGCAGCCTCCTGTACATGCCCTGACTGGGGAGCCAAGCCACACCTAAAAGCCCTGTCAAGGCAGAGGCAGGCTGGTAGGTGTTGAGCCCCTTACTCAGCCAGATGGGGGAACATTTCCACCAATGAATGGGCCAATGAAAAATCAAGTTCCAAATAAAACAGGAGAGTCTATATAACCCACACAAAAGACATTCCTACAATACCCAGATCAGGAGATCAAGGAGTCTATAGCAAGGGGCCTCTCTGCTCTAGGGAGAGACAAAAACTACTGGAGATACACCCATTATCTTTTTTTCCTTTTAAGGGGCAAGCAGGTTGTGTGTTTGTGGCTATTTACCTTGGGCCCCAGCAAAGGGAGGGTAGTGCCAATAGGAGTCATGTGAGGAGATTCTGGAGTGGGAGGCACAGGGGAGTTTGGAGGAGCAGCTGTGGGGTTTTCAGGGCATGGATATACCTGGGCTACACAGCAGCTGTCTTTCTTGAGAAGAGCTAGCCCCTCCTAGGAGAAAATCAATTACTTTACCCTGTGGGATACTTCTCCCCTCATCCTCTGAAAATCCCGTCACCACAACCTCTGAAATCCTGTTTGCTCCATTCAGCAACTTTTTTTTGGTTATTTTTTCAGATTACTCTGTCTTAGTGTTCTGTTTTTGTTTTTATTTTCTTTCCTCCCATCCTGCATCTTAACCCTTGCTGAGGGGATGGCAAAATAAACAGACTCAGGGGTCATTAGAGACTGGTAGGTGCAGTCAATCCATACACTATCCTGGGAAACAGACTGGAACTTTGCCCTCATGGGAGAGTCACAGAGGCACCCTCTTGGCATCCAGAAGGTCCAAAATCTGGACTTTGGAAGCCTACTGATGGCCCTGCCTGCCTAGTACAGGGAAATAATAATCCCAGACAGACTCAAACAAGTGGCTTCAGGGAGGGGAAACAAACCCTCCAACTGTCCCCGGTCTGAAAAGCACCTGCAATAGGAGATCCAGGTATCATGGCCCCTGTTTCCACCAGAATCTCTCTCAGAAATAGTCAGGTCTGTGACTAGTCTAAGATTGACAGCAGGCCAGCAGGCAGAGACAGGCAGAGGTGGATCCTGTGGTGACTTGGGACATTGGTTGACACACGTCTGGACCACGTGCGGATAAAAGCCAGCTTTGCAGAGCAGCTTTGGATGGTGGCAGCCAAACGTGGAAATCTACAGCCACAGCCACAAACTGGATTGCCAGTAGCTTTTAAAAGGTGGCTGAGGGCCAGATGTAGAGAGCACCTGTCATTGGTTTATACCAGACCCAGACATCAGAGCAGTGTCTGAAGGGAGAAACCAAAAGGCAAGATCTAAACTGTGCTGAGACGAATCCATTTGGCTCTTTTCTCATGATCTCAGCTATTTTTATTTTTCATAGACTTCTTATTTATTTTCTTTTGTTTTTGGTACTCTAATTTTTTCATAGCTCCTATTCTACTCTTACCTTTGACTACTCTACATTTCCCTTCTCTCATTTTATTATTTTTGTTAATTTTTCTGTGTTCCCTTTCCCCAGTTTCCTCTTTCAATTAATTATGAGTAGTAGTTCTCTTCCCCTTTCTCCTTTCATAATCACTTTTATTTTCTTTGGTCCTCTTATATTCTTCCTCCTTTTCCCCTTACTCTACTCTTCTATTTCTCTTTCTGCTTTTAATATTCTGTGCTCTTTTGTTGTCAATATTGCTGTGGTGATCAGGGAGGGGATGCTTGCTTTGGTATTATTTTTGTGTTGTTTTGCTTTGTTCTGCCATCACCTATACAATAGCATATAACATGTGGTAGAAGTTGAGTCTCTAAGTCAGCCAGATGGAGGGGAGCTCCAACCAAACAAAGGGCCAATAATAATCAGGACCCAAATGCAACAGGGAAGTCCACAAACCCACACAGAGAATATTCCTGGAGCATACAGATAAGAAGATTAAGGAGTTGTACCACTGGGGCCCACAGTACTCCTAACACACAAAGCCACTCAACAAGACAGAGAGTCAAGGCAAATTAAACTAATAAATAGAAACAAACACAAAGGGATGACTAGATAGAGAGACAATGAAACAGCCCTCAAATAAAAGAAAAGGAGGAATCTCCAGAAAAGTGCTAAGTGAAATTGAGGCAAGCAATTTATCAGACATAGAGGTCAAAGTAATGGTTATAAGGATGCTCAAGGAACTTAGTGAGAACCACAAAGAACTTAGTGGGACCTACATCAACATGAAAAAAGACATAGAAACCTCGAATAAGAACCAGCTGGAAATGAAGAAATATTTGAAATGAAGAACACACTAGAAGGAATTAAAATCAGACTAGACAAAGCAGAGTATCAAATTAGAGAGCTGTGTGACTGGTAGAAAAAAACACCCAGTCAGAAGAACAAAATGAAAAAAGACTTGAAAAGAATGAAGATTGTTTAATGGAGCTAGGGGACAACATGAAGTGTAACAATATTGACATTGTAGGGATACCAGAAATAAAAAGAAAAGGAGCAATGGATAAAAAACCTGTTTGAAAAAATAATGACAGAAAAATTCCCTAATTTGGTGTGGGGAAATGTCATGCAAGTCCGGGAATATCTGTGAAACCAAAGAAGCCCACTCCAAGACACATTACAATCAAAATGACAAAATTCAAAGACAAAGAGAGAATCTTAAAGGCACTAAGAGAGAAACAGCTAGTAACATATGAAGGAGTTCTGATAAGGCTATCAGCTGATTTCTCAATAGAAACACTACAAGCAAAAGCGTTCAGCACAAAATATTTCAAGTAATGAAAAGCAAGAACCTGCCACCACAACTACTCTATCTGGCAAGGCTCTCATTAAAAATGGAAGGTGAAATAAAGAGCTTCTCAGACAAAAGAATACATCTCCATCAGCCAGCACTGCAAGAGATGCTACAGGGACTGCTTTAAGAAGAAGAAGAAACAGAGAGAGAGAGAGAGAGAGAGAGACATATATACAAAGAGAAAAAGTGACAATAAATAAGTACCTATCAACAATATCCTTAAATGTAAATGGATTAAATGCTCCAATGAAAAGAAATAGGGTAGCTGAATGGATAAGAAAATACTACCTGCATACATGCTGTCTACAAGAGACCCAGCTCAGAGCAAAAGATATGGACAAGCTGAAAGTGAAGGGATGGAAAACATATTCTGTGCAAATGGACATGGAAAAAAGGCAGGGGTAGCAATACTTGTATCGGACAATATAGACTTCAAACCAAAGACCTTAACAAGAGACAGGAAGGTCACTTAGTAGTCCAACAAGAGGATATTATCCTGATAAACACATGCACCAAATACAGGTAGACATGAATATAAGGCAAATACTGGAAGATTTTAAGAAAGAGATAGACAGCAATACAATCATTGTAGGAGATTTTAACACCCCACTATAAACAATGGATAGACCTTCTAAACAAAAAAATCAATAAAAATATTGCAGAATTGAGTGATACTCTAGATCAAATGGACTTAATATTTATAAAACATTTCACACCAAAGAAGAAAAATAAACATTCTTCTCAAATACACATGTATCATTCTAAAAGATAGACCACATGGTATGACACAAACAAGCCTTATCAAATTCAATAAAATTGAAATCATACCAAGCATCTTCTCAGATCACAATGGCTGGAAAGTAGAGACCAACCTAAAAAAAAACCCTCAAAAACATTCAAATACATGGAGGCCGAATAACATGTTATTAGTGAATGGGTTAATGTTGAGATCAAGGGAAAAAAGTATTTGTAAACAAATGAAAATGAACACACAACAACCCAAAGCCTATAAGAACAGTGAAGGCAGTACTAAGATGGACATTCATAGCAATTCAGGCATACCTAAAGAAGACAGAAAAATCTCAAATGAACAATCTAACCTTACATTTGAAAGAAATAGAGGAACAACAGCAACAACAAGAAGCCCGAAACAAGCAAAATAATGGAAGTCATCAAGATCAGAGCTGAATTAAATGACATAGACACTGAAAAAAATAATTCAAAGGATCAATGAAACCAGGAACTAGTTCTTTGAAAAGATAAACAAAATTGACAATCTGTTAACCAGATTGCCATCAAGAAAAAAAAAACAGGAAAGAGGAGCCAAATAAAATAAAAAATGAAAGAGGAGAAGTAACAACTGAAATACAAAGAATTGTAAGAAATTACTATGATAACTATTTGACAAGAAATTAGAGAACCTGGGTGAAGTGGATAAATTTCTAGAAACATTCAATGCTCCAAAACTGAATCAGGAAGAACCAGAAAACCTCAATATACCAGTAACAATTAGCAAAATTGAAGCAGTAATTAAAAAACTCCCGATATACAAAACCCCTGATATATCCATTCCATATATAGGAATGGCTTCACAGACAAATTTTACCAAACATTCAAAGAAATAACATTTCTCCTTCTCGAACTGGTCCAAAAAAATTCAAGCAAGGGTAGACTCTCAAACTCTTTTTACTAGGCCAGTATTATCCTAATCCCCAAATCAGGGGAAGACACAAAAAAGAATTAGAGGCCAATATCTTTGATGAATATAGCAGCTAAAATTCTCAATGAAATACTGGCAAACCAAACCAAACAATGCACTAAAAAGATCATACACCATGATCAAGTGGGATTTATTCCAGGGATGCAAGGATGGTATGATATTTGCAAATCAATAAATATACATCACATAAAGAAACCAAATGACAAAAATCACATGATAACAACAATAGATGCAGAAAAAACATTTGTTAAAATCCAGCACCCATTTATGATAAAAACACTAAGCAACATGGGAATAGAAGGATCCTACCTCAACAAAATAAAGAGAAAAACCTACTATCAACATCATATTCAATGGGCAAACACTAAAAGTGTTTCCCTTAAGATCAGTATTATGACAAAGGTGTTGGTTTTCACCACTCTTATTGAACATAATACTGGAGATCTTAGCCATAGCAATCAGAAGAAGAAGAAACAAAAGACACCCAAAATGGAAAGAAGGGAAGTAAAGCTGTCATTATTTGCAAACAACATGATAGTGTACACAGAAAACTCTATAGACTCCACCCCAAAACTACTTGACCTAATAAGTGAATTTGGTAAAGTAGCAGGATACAAAGTCAATATTCAGAAATCGATTGCATTTTTGTACACTAACAATGAACAATCAGAAAGAGAAACTAAGAAAAAAATTCCACTTACTATAGCAATAAATAAATAAATAAATAAATAAATAAATAAATAAAGTACCCAGGAGTAAATTTAACCAAGTAGGTAAAAGACCTGTACTTGGAAAACTATAGAACACTGAAGAAAGAAGTTGATGAAAATACAAATAAATGGAAGCATATACCTTGTTCATGTATTGGAAGAATTAATGTCATTAAAATGTCCATACTGTCCAAAGTAATCTATAGATTCAATGTAATTCCTATGCCCTACAAAGGGTATATTTCACATACCTAGAATACATACATGAAAAATTTATATGGAACCAAAAAGGACTTCAAGTAGCCACAGAAAACTTGAGAAAGAATAACAAAGCTGGAGGGATCAAAATGCCTGATATCAAACCATATTACAATGACAATGTAATAAAAACCATTCGGTACTAGCATAAGACCAGATGCATAGATAAATGGAACAGAATAGAGAACCCAGAAATAAACCCACAATTAATATGTGACAAAGGGAGCACAAACATAAAATTGAGTAAAAATATCCTCTTCAAAAACTGGTGTTGGGAGAATTGGACTGGTACAGGCAAAAAAATATGAAACTATAGCACCAACTTCCATCATACACCAGAATAAACTCAAGATGGTAAAAGACTTAAATATAACTTGTGGTACCATAAAAGCCCTTGTGGAAACCATAGGCAATAAAATTTTAGATATTCTATGTAGCAATATTTTTCCTCCTTGATATATTTTCTAGGGCAAAGGAAATAAAGAAAAAAATAAATGAATGGGACTATATCAAATTTAAAAGATTCTGCACTGGTAAAGAAACCATCATAAAAATGAAAAGGGAACTGACTGGGAGAAAATATTTACCAATGATAATATCAGACAAGGGTTTAATCACCAAAATATATAAAGAATACACACGACTCAACACCAGGAAGACAAACAATCCAATTAGAAATGGGCAAAGGACCTGAACAGACATTTCTCCAAAGAGGACATGCAGATGGCCCATAGACATATGAAAGGATACTCAACAACACTAGCCATCAAAGAGATGCAAATTAAAATCACAATGAGATATCACCTCACACCTGTCAGAAATACTATCATTAATAAATCAACAAATAACAAATGCTGATAAGGATGTGGAAAAAAGGGAACCTTATTGCACTGTTGGGTGGGAATGCAGACTGGTGCAGCCACTGTGGAAAACGGTATGAGATTTCCTCAAAATATTAAAAATGGAACTACCTTTTGACCCAGTGATCCCAGTGCTGGGAGTATACTATAAGAATCTTGACACACCAAATCAAAAGAACTTATGCACCCCTATATTCATATCAGTGCTAGTTACAATAGCCAAGCGTTGGAAGCAGCCTAAGTGCCCATCAGCAAATGAATGGATTTAAAAAGCTGTGGTACATTACACAATGGAATGTTATGCAACTGAAGGAAAGAAGAAGGAATTCCTGCCTTTGCAGCAGCATTGATGGAACTGGAGACAGCTATGCTAGTGAAATAAGCCAGTAGGTGAAAGACAAATACCACATGATCTCACTTATAAGAGGAATCTTATGGTTCACAGGCCTGTGCTCAATCCACTGAGCTACACCAGCCAGAGCCTTATAAGAGGAATCTAATGAATAAAATAAAATAATGAGCAAAACAGAACCAGAGACATGGAAATAGGAAACCGACAGCTGTGAGAGGAAAGGGGGGAGGGTAAAATGGTGGGAAGAAGAGGAAGGGATTAGTCAAAAAACCTGTATGAATGACATGGACATGTACAGCGGTGCAGGCATGGATTGTGGGAGCAGGTGGTGGGTGAGATAGAGGAGGGCAAAGGGGGAAAGATTGGGACAACTGTAACAGAATAAACAAGATTAAAAAAAGGGATGACCAATGAATTTCAACTCTCATGTGAGCTCTGGTCAATGGTCTGGAGTATGTGTTGAGGACAATCTTCAAAAGCTCAGTAGACATTCATGTCTTTGTTAGCGAGCTATTAGACATGGAAATGGGAGTATATAAGGGTGGCATGTAAGTCACGTATCTGCCACCCTTTCTTAAAGTGGAGACTATTTTTTAGTCATATGACAGCTGAATATGATATCTTTAATGAAATATATTCTACAAATTTGACCCTCCAAAATGAACGGCAAGTGGAGTGAGTAGCTTTGGTTAATGGGAAACCTTTTCTAATTATTAATGTTATGAATTGGGATAAACTTCAGAGGCACAGAAGTTATAATAGGCATTAGCTTTGTCATTCTGCTGTGTTTCAAGGAAACATGCTAGTTTTTTTCTTTCTGACATGTAAAAAATGAAACAGTCATAGCATTGATTGGAAAATATTTTCAAAATCAATGCAAACAGCATGCAATAGTGTCATTGCCTCATCCCAGCATCAATGTTGAGACGACAGTAATTCAGTTTGGAAACAAAAGAATAATTCAGTTTGTCTGGGGAGGGAAAGGAGAGTGAGAATATTCAAGTTTTATTCTTTTAGAAAACTACAGTCACACAATACAGTGTTAACGACTATGGATGCGTTAATTAACTAGATGTAAAGACTCCTTTCACAATGTATATGTATATTAACTCACCACAATGCATAATTTTGTCAGTTATGCCTCAGTAAAACTAGAAAAAAAAGCCTTGAAGAGAAAAAATAAAGTCATTAAATCAAGTGGGGAAAAAGGTGTAATTTATCTGTCACAATGTCTTAACGAGAAAAATATTATCATTTACCCTGGGAGATATTTGAACTGAAGCACAATATTAAAGATACCTCAATAACTTGCAACTAAAAATGTCTTCAAGGCCTGTGGTTAATGCTTCCTAAATATTCCTCAATTCTCATCTCCAGTGCTGCATCTGAGTTCAAACTACCACCAGGTTGTGCCCAAACCCCTACAACCAATGGATCTACATCTGCTTCCATGTGTGCTTAATGCTGCAGTCACGGTCATCTCTTCCAGGCAAAAATCTGATCATGTTGCTCCTATACTTAAAAAGTTGTAATTGGCTTCCTGATGCTTGTAAAAATCCTCTATAGATCCTTCATCTGGTCCTCTTCCCGCACCTTTCCAGCCTCAACTTGCTCTGGACCCTCGCCTGCTTTGCTTTACCTACCCCAGGATCAGGGACCTTATTTCAGTCCTTCCATGTTCCAGGCTTCCTCACACCTTGAGGTCTTTGACCCTGCTTCCCTGTCCTCATCACCTGGTTAACTCCTGTGTAGTGTTTCAATCTTGGTTCCAGAGTCACTTCAGGGAAGGCATCTCAGACCTCTCTAAACCAAATCCCATCAGGAGAGGCTCTCCTTGACCCACAAACCTCTCCTCGTACTCCTTTTTGCTTCCATTTGCATGGCTGAGGTCACTCTGGTGAAGAAATCACTTCTTTTGATGACCTTTTTTCTCCCTCATGAGTTCCCTAATAACAGGGGTTGTATCTGTACTTTTGTTCATTATTGATTCTCTAAGTCCTAGTATGAGTACCCAGCATAGAGCAAGTGCTCACTAAATATTTGTTGAATAAAAAACAATGTCAAATGCCTGTTTACTCATACTCAGAATTTTAATTTTCCCTGAGAAAAATATTACATTTTCTTAGCAGTTTATCATTTAAATGGCAGTTTGGGGTATGTACTTTTTACAAAGTCTCTGAGAAGGCAGGGAAGGAATGATTCCACAGATCTTACAGAAGAAACTGAGGTTCTGATGGTGTCCTGTGTACAGGCGTGCAAGAGGGAGGTGGCAGAACCAGACACCTGCCCACATCCTCTCTGACTCCAATTCTAGAGTTCATTTCCCACAGACAGTGTGTCATAGCAGGGTGACAGGTTTTTATGCAATTAGCAGACTAGTTAATTGCTATGATCTTAAGATCTTTCCAATCAGTGTTATAAACTTGCAGCCTCTGTTTGTCATTGCTTGTTGTTTTTACATTCGGTGGAACAGAAATGGCCAGCAGCAGTGACCATCTGGCCTGGGACACTGGGGGCTGAATCCCTGACATTTTCTTTTCTATGTGGAGGATGGGTTACTAGGTGCATCATGACCTAGTACGTATTTATTTGCTCCTTAGAGACACCAGCAGAAGGGGCATCATTCCAAGATGATGTTCTGCTTAGGAAGAAAGTTAACTCTTACTTAGAGACCCTGTGAAGTCCTACAGAAGCACAACTGGATAATTAGAAAGGCAGGACAGACACACACCTGGGATTGAAGGACCCAGATGTGCTGGGCAGAGAACAAAACTCTCCATGATACTAAAGCTTCCCCAAATGTCACTCTATCATCCTATTTTAGAGATGGTAGAATAAAGGAAAGTCTCCCGGGCTATCAGCAAAATGACATGCTTGAGCCCTGATACATGTGTAAGCTGGTAACATGTTGCAGCCAGAGAGGACCTTCTGGTCATCCAATTCCTCATTTTACAGATGTAGACACAGAGTGTGTCTCACCTAATCGTGGAGCTGATTTCTTAACCACCAGTTGTGCATGAGCATTAGAAGTGATGTAAATCTTTCAGTGAAGGTGGTAAATTAGCTCTTAAACTCCCCTCCCACTAGCTGACCTCTAAGCTAAAAAACAAAGCAAAACAAAACGTGTTTTGTTTTTGTTTTAATCTTAAGAAAATTAGTGAAGGCAGGGGCCACATTTTGCACTGGCAGAACTAGCTTTATTGTTGACAATTAACTCTTAGTGACCCCACAGTAAATATTTTTCAGTCAAATTGATTCCATTAAGTTGTCAACTTAGTTATGAGTAATTACCCATTATCTTAAGTCACTTAAAAGAAGCCTACAAAAACAAAAAAACAAAAAAAAAATGAAGGCTTTCAGGTTTCTAACAACCTCACTGACTAAAGATAAGTAAGGTTTGAAAAAGAATGAGCCACCTGCCATCTCTGGCACATGACAAAGCATGTTTGGGTCACCAAGGAACTCTGTGATTCTGGTTTGCTTTCTGAAGCCTCATTAGTGCTGTGGGGCTCAGCTCACCTTGGACTCTGCACACAGCTTTCGTGGGGACTGGGTAGACTGTTCGAGATATTTCCCTAATGGAATTAACCAGTCAGGAACCATGATTTATGGGACGAGCCAGTGGATTACAGCCCAATGGGCGCCTCTCCACAGCTGGCACTCAGCTCCTCCTGAATCTGTGCTTCATCACAGTTGACATTTCATGTCTCCTCTGTCCTCAGCCACCTCCCACATGAAGGGGAACTGGAACATTATCTTCCTTCCTTACGGATGAAGGTCAGATTGTAACTCCAGCCGCTGCTCCTGCTGACAGGCTGCTCTGACTAATGATGACTAATGTTTAACAGAGGAGCATGGAGAATCTGCCAGGGCTACCTCTTTAATGAGATCAGGGTTCACTCCTAAGTCCTGATTTTCTCACTTTGCACTTGCTCCCCCAGGGTCTCGTTCCCTCTCATGGCTCTACTTTCTGTCTGCGTGAGAATCTGTAGTGTTGTCTTTCTAATTCTGACCTCTACTGTTTGTATACCTTAGCCCCATGTGCCTCTGCTTGCTCCATCACTCACTCACTTGTCCATCTACTTATTCATTTCAATACAAACAGTTATTGAATGACCATTGCAGGCCCACCAGCATTATCTAGCTGGACAGCTTACTTGCTAAGACAAAGGTAATACTTGATTTTGCTGAATCTGCTACACCTGCCTCCTCTGTCCTCACCCCTTTTCTCTTCTCAATAATATATTCCCCTGGGGCGAGCTTATTTATCCCCAGGCCACCTTCTAAATCTGTTTCTAAATCTGCCCACACTTCCCCTGAAGCCTAGCCCAAGTGTCCATCTGCATCTACACTTATTGTTTCACAGGGCTCATGTCCAATAATAAATGCAGTGTCTTTCCCCTCATACCTGCTCCACCTTTGATAGTCCATTGAATCTATAAATGGCACTATGAACCCCCCAGTCCTCTAAGCTGACAATTTGGGGTTCATCCTAAACTTGTTCCCTTCACTCTTTCCACATTCCATCAGTCCTGTAGGTTCTATTGCCTTGATGTGTCTTGTATTGATGTCTACTCTCCTACTATTGGATTCAGACCTTCAGAACCTCAGAACTATTGCCTACTTTATTGTAAGTGGCTTCTAACTATTCTCTCTTTTCCTCTATTCTTGCCCCGTCTAATCATTCTGTCTACTGATGCTAGAGAAATCTTCTTAAGGCATAAATTTGAACACATCACTTCTCTTTTCTTCTATACTTGTATCCCATTTGCTTCAGAATGAAGTCCAAACTCCTGGGCATAAAAGCTGCTGGACCATCTGGCTGCCTGCATCTCCAGCCTTATTTCCATGAAGTCCCACCTCACATCACTGTCTTCATCTCTGTCCACTCCGTTCACAGTTCTCAGAATATCCAGGATGTGTGATAACTCAATGTTTGCCCTGTCATGCCCATTTCCATCAGAATTCACTTCCCATCCTGTCTGCCTGAGAACGAATTACTTCTTTTGAAATCTTAGCCCAAGTACAACCTCTTCAATGACATGGGCTCATTACTCTTTCTCTTCCATGGAGAACTGACAAGTCTTGTCTCTGTGTCCCCCATAGTATCTTGGCTGCACCCCTGTCACCATATCTAGAGCACATCAAAGCTCCTTTTAAAAAATAAAGATTATAACATTGGTTTATGGTAAAAGCATTTCAGGCATACCTAGTAAAATCATATCCCAATGCTACCCAATATATGAAAAGCAGTCAAACACTTTTATATTGGTGACAGGGACATAAACAAGAAAGACCATATTGAAGCTGTGATTCAACAGAGAAAAAGAAAGAATTTTTAGGTCTCCTTCAGGTCTACGTGGGAGGATTGATAATATCAGAGAACTGCGCCTCAGGTGCCACACTCTGGTCTGTGCTGACTAGAATGTAAGTATCTTGAGGGTAGGGGTCATATTCTATCTTTGCATTCCCAGTGTGCACCAAAGCGACAGGTATTTGATGGATGCCTTCAAGCATTTAATGAATTCTTACTAAATAATAAATAAACAACTATGAGGGGTATTTATTATGACAAATGATTCTATATTTGTCTGTTTTTAAAAAAATATTTTTATTGTTAGTATGGCTAATGTATTACATTTCCCATAAATAGATATTAGAACAAGGGGAAGCCAGATTATATTTCAGCATGAGACATTCATTATAACTTGATTATGAGACTATAAAAGAAGAGAATTGCAGAGTTTTAGAACTAGAATAAACTGAAGCAAACATTTAATCTAACTCTTTCATTTTATGGATGTATCATGAGGTCACATAGCTAATTAATGGCAGATTTTTTTTCTCACCCAAGGACATTTTCTTATTGCTTTTAGAGAGAAAGGAAGGGAGAGAGAAACATCAATTGGTTGCCTCCTGTATCCACCCCGATGGGGGATCAAACCCACAACCTAGATATGTGCCCTGACTGGGAATTGAACCCAAAACCTTTTTGGTTACAGGATGATGCTCCAACCAACAGAGCCACACCAGCTAGGGCAATAAGATCCTTTTTCTGTGTATTTATTGCCCATATTAGTGAAGTAACCTTTCTTGGGCTTCAATTGTGTACCAGGTACAGCTCTGGGTCATATACAGATGTTTTGCTCATGATCTCAATAGTCAGGTGCAGCTGCCAAGGCTATAACCCAGACTGTGCATTTGATCCTCCCACCTCTCTCATACCACCACATGTGTTGAACACAAACATCACTTTCTTGGGTCACTGTGACATGTTGCCATGTTGCTTCTCTGATCTTGAGCATCCTCTGAATTATGTCACAAGCCTTCCTTGCTTTTATTGACCTTGACTTTATCAACTATGGCCCCATCAGATAAAAATTTCAAAGACAGGCCAGCCATCTCCTACTTCTCCTCACTAGTCTATGCTTCTGGCCTCTTCCACAGCTTTCTTATCAGGCTGACTGCTGCCTTCTTGACGTATCCTTAGCCCTACTCTGCCCATTATGCACCTTTCTCCTTTACTCATCATCATTACCCAGACACCTCTTTCTAACGCTCCCAAATTCACCAAAGATTTTATTGTCTCAGAATTACTTAGATTGTGAGATCTCACAAGTGTTTAAATAGAGAACTGGAATAAATTCATTGTTTAGAGTAAAAAAATAGTTATTTAGCATGATGCTGTGGGAAGCTGAGTGTGGCCAAAATATGAAAGCTAAAATATGATTACAAATGATTAAATGATAGTTGATATAAACTTGATTAAAAAATGCAAAGCATAGCTCTTTTAAAAAGCCCCGGATATTCAGGACAGGTGAGAGGTTCCTGCTGGGTATTCATGTGTTGCTATGCAGATCCTGTGTCCTCCCACACAAGTAAATTTGTTTGAAATATGCCCAAGTCCTGGGTGATTTAAATCAAACACACCATGTGTTTTATGGAATAGCAACTGATTGTTGTTGATTTCTTTTTCTCTTAGCAGATGTTTCAACTCATATATGCAATCTATCAGTAAGTTCCCTCGCTTGCCAGCTTCCCTAGCTCTACAGAGAGAAGTAACACACAATAAGAAAAAGCAGAAAGCTGCAAACAAGTCTCATTTCCTGGGTTTGTACTTTGTGCTACACAATGTGCCATTTAATCTTCATGGCAACAAGTGAAGTAAAAGATTTGGAGAGATGAAAAAAAAAACAAACCACTCCAAATTCCACAGTTTACTGATTGGCAGAGCCAGGGTTTTAAATCTAGTTCTCAACCCAACACTCTTCATTAGTTTGTTTTATTGTCTACACACAGGATATGGTCGAAAATGGCCAATGGGACACCACAAATGTCACATCTCTGTTTGTGGTAAGAAAACTAATAGTAGTTTGGTGTAGAGTCCCACTCTTGCCAGTTCATACTTTATAATACATGAGGCTTCTTTTGTTGTCGGGCACTTAATGAGCCAACATATAAAAAGGAAGAAAAGAGAATTTTCTTGGATTAGGTATTAATTGATACCCAAAGCATGATATTCCTCAAAACATAAAGAAATCTGAATAATTAACATTGATTGAAAAGTGCTCATGATAAAAAGAAAAAATGAAATTCAACTCAACTCAGAAAGCCTACCTGAAGAAATAATCAAAAGGAAAAAAGACTACTCCATGAAACATGCTCATGGGGAGACATCTGGAACAGCACACATGTCTGCATTTCCGCGGGTCATCAGTGACTGGACAGTCCAGGAGGTAACGCAAATGGACCTCTCCCTGCTCCGCCCAGTCTAGGGCAGTCTCTGGGTCCCACACCTGGGGGCTTCTTCTTTTACGGCTTTTGAGTCTGAAGCCTATATATTTTTTCATCTCCTCATTCTTCCTTAAAGAAGAGTAGAAAAACACATATAGTTTCTCATTCTATTCCCTAGGACACTTGTTCTTTCATTTTTGGCAAAAGGCTTTCCACTTTCAAGAGCCTTCAGCATTAAAAAAACAAACAAATAAAACTCCCACCAAAAAACTTCTCACATACTTGACCTATCCATCTGGAGATACAGTTGGTGGTGTGTATTTTAAGAGTCAGCTTTGCGATTTCTGGAAATAAAAATTGTTTTCTGAAAGTAGTTATAAAGAAGGAAGTGATGACTGGTAGTTCCACAACCCAGTTTGGAGGGAAGGACTGCTTTCCAAAGTTCTGAAGCATTAAAGGAATGTTAATAAATGACTTAAAGAATATGCCATTAAATAGTTTAAACACATATCAACCAATAATTTTAAAACAAGATTAAAATATTAATAAATATGCTAAATAATCAAAGATCACCATTGAAATATTGATAAGGACCCAATGAGATAATTTGCATCACCAAAACCATTTAGTGTTAATGCCACAAATCTCTGTTTTATATAACTTATGGCCAATATTTTATATTGCCCCTCTCTTTTTTTTTTTGCTTTATGATGAGAATAGAGACATTTATGGTATAAAAGCCAGCAGGAACATAGCACTGAACTTGTGCATTTTTGAATCCATAACTGAAAAGGAACCAGGTGAGTATAAAATATCACTGTAATAGTCACCATCACTATTAGGTTTCTTCTCATCACAGTCACTGTTTTTTCCAAGCACTTATGACACTTTTTTAAAACAAAATTGCTCTCACATCTTTTAAGCTTACAAAGACTCGGAACAATTGACTTGCAAAAGCAATTGCTGTCCAGTACACTTAATATCCTTTGGATGAAAATCATGGAAAGCCCTAGCCTGCCCAAGTTGAAGACAAGTTTTACACTAACAATTTCTCATTCTCAGTTGCTGCAGAGTATACAGATTTCATTGCAAAAAGAAAAGTTTGTTCAGTTGGTATTTTTATGGTTTTAGACTGATCTGCGTCATCTGAGGACTGGGATGCAGGAGCAGCAAACTGTAGTTTATACAGGAGTGAAAGAAATTATTCTTCTTTTCTTAGAATAGTTAAAAGAAGAGGTTTTACCTATAGGTAGCTTCTGAAGTGAGTCGTTATGTTGTGTGGGCTAGAAAGAAAGCTCTTTACTCATTGTTCTTCATAATCATTTGCATTTTACAAAGTGAGTTAAATTCTTTTTGGCTTTTTTTCACCAAACATGTTTTTGGGGAGAAAGTGTATCAGTAAATAATATATATAGTTTTCCTGCTTTGCCTTGTTTCAAGAGTGTCAATTCCAAAGAGGAAAAGCACCATGGCGAACGAGAGTTTGCAGCAATTTACCACCTCTGTGCCCGTCTCTCAGGTTTGAGTCCCCAGAACTGTCAGTCAGAGCCCACAGGTTCTCCTGGCATCTCTGGCTAGGTAATAGGCCCTGTAGGGCTGACTCCTCCCCTCCTCCTTTCCTCTGCCCACTTGCAAGGTACTGAGAACCGGGCCAGCTAAGAAGCTGAAAGCAAATTACCTGCCAGCTTGCACTTCTGAGCACTGCTTCCCTGGAGTCCTTTTTTGGGATATTTCACTAGTACTCTGATACCCAATGCTGACTACTCACCCAGAGACCAGTTATCAGGCTGTGGTAGCCTTTCAGTCTGAATTCTTACTTTCTTAATATTTTCCAAGATTTCAAGTTTTCATTTACCCACAGAAGCTGGCTGGCCTGTCAGTCCATTGCTGTATTAGGGCATAATTCCAAAAGCCTGATTATTGGTTTGGATAAGACTAATTCCAAATCAAATCCATATTTAATGAGGGCTGGTCAGAGAGAGGCCACTTTCTTTCTATAACTCCAGATCTATAAAGCATTCTGGGTGAGGGCTTCATTTCACTATAATCCACTTCCCTCCATGTGATTAAAATATTGGCAGGTAAATTAAAGTTCTTTCTTTAGTCCTCTGGGTGTCTGGTGCAGATCTTGGTTTCTGAAGCTCTTTGCGCCTGCAGCTGCCGTGTCCTGCTCACATGGCAGGCAGTTTAAGATAAGACAGAGCTTCTTCTGTTATCTCTGGCAAAACACAGTTCTTTTAAAGAAAAAAAATCTTTAATACATCAAGAGACAACACAGTTGAAAAAATTAGAACATTAAAATAAAAATTCAGTCCCCATTTAAAAAATTACTTAATTCGACAGAAGTAAAAGCACTTCATTTAGTTTGCTATAAAAATTTTGAGTGCTTGTTCTCAATTTCTTATCTTTTTTTTGAGCATCGGTGACAACAGTTTTTGGTGATACTGTCCATGGGCCACCCTCTGAGTAGCACCCACAGGTCTAGAACATGGATTCACTGTGAATGGTGCCCCTAGTGTTGTCAAGTGCCAAGTTCCTGCCTGATGCCCAGAAGTGTACATATGTATTAAAAAAAGAGATTAGAGGACTTCTGGCCAAGATGGAGGCATAGGTAGACACACTATGCCTCCTCGCACAACCAAAATAAGGACAACAAAAACTTAGAAACAAAATAACAGCCAGTACTGACAGAAAATTGAACTGTATGGAAGTCTGACAACCAAGGAATTAAAGTAGACACATTCATCCAGACCAGTAGGAGGGGTGGAATCTGGCAGCTGGGCAGAAAGGGGTCTCAGCAAAAAAAAAAAAAAAAAAAAAAGAAATGGCTGGCAGACTCTGGGCATGCAAACCAGCAGCTGGCAGACCCTGGGTGTGCAGGGCAGCAGTGGAAGGACCCAGTGAGGTGGTGGATTGTGGAGGGACATGGTGCGAAAGGGGGCTGGTGGACAGGGAAGTCCCACATTTGTGCACAGATAAACCAGGCAAAACTAGGGAATGAGACAGACCTTGCAACCCAGGGTTCCAGTGTGGGGAAATAAAACCTCAAAACATTAATTGAAAACACCTGGAGGTTGAGGTGCTGGGAGAAACTCCCTGCCTCACAGGAGAGTTCGTTGGAGAGACCCACAGGGTACCAGGACATACACAAACCCACCCACATGAGAATCAGCACCAGAAGGGCCCAGTTTGCTTGTGGGTAGTGGAGGAAGTGACTGAAATCCAGCAGAGAGCGAAGTGAGCATTATTGTTCCCTCTCTGATCCCTGCCCCACATACACAGTGATGACCCAGTGACATGGGTTGCCCTGCCCTGGTAAACACCTAAGGCTCCATCCCTCATTATGTAACAGGCATGACCAGACCAAAAAAAAAAAATGGCCCAAATGAAAGAACAGATCAAAGCTCCAGAAGAAATACAACTAAGTGACGAAAAGATAGCTAACCTATCAGATGCACTGTTCAAAGCAGTGGTATCAGGATGCTCACAGAATTGGTTGAATTTGGTCACAAATTAGATGAAAAAATGAAGGCTATGCTAAGTGAAGTAAAGGAAAATGTACAGGGAACCGATAGTGATGGGAAGGAAATTGGGGCCCAAGTTAACAGCGGACCAGAAGGAAGAAAGAATCATCCAACCAGAAAAGAATGAAGAAACAAGAATTCAAAAAAATGAGGAGAGGCTTAGGAACTTCCAGGACATCTTTAAACATCCCAACACCCTAATTATAGGGGTACCAGATGGAGAAGAGGAAGAGGAACAAGTGAAAAAGTTATTGGAAGAAATAATAAAGGAGAACTTCCCCAATCTGGCAAAGGAAATAGACTTCCAGGAAGTCCAGGAAGCTCAGAGAGTCCCAAAGAAGTTGGACCGAAGGAGGAACACACTAAGGCACATCATAATTACATTACCCAAGATCAAAATGAAGGAGAGAATCCTAGAAGCAGCAAGAGATAAGGGGACAGTCACCTACAAAGGAGTTCCCATCAGACTCTCAGCAGATTTATCAAAAGAGACCTTACAGGCAAGAAGGGGCTAGAAAGAAATATTCCAAGTCATGAAAGGCAAGGACCTACATCCAAGATTGCTCTATCCAGCAAAACTTTCATTTAGAATAGAAGGGCAGAAAAAGTGCTTCTCAGATAAAGTCAAGTTAAAGGAGTTCATCATCATCATCAAGTCCTTATTATATGAAATGTTAAAGGGACTTACCTAAGAAAAAGAAGATAAAAAAAGATGAACAGTGGAAGGACAGCAAACTCACAGTTATTAACAACTACACCTAAAACAAAAACAAAAACAAACTAAGCAAACAACTAGAACAGGAAAAGAATCACAGAAGTGGAGATCACATGGAGGGTTAGCAACAGGGAAATAGGAGGAGGAGAGAGGGGGAAAAGGTACAGAGAACAAGTAGCATAGATGGTAGGTAGAAAATAGATAGGGGGAGGGTAAGAATAGCATAGGAAATATAGAAGCCAAGGAACTTACACGTACAACCCATGGACATGAACTAAAGGAGGGGGGACTGTGGGTGGGACAGGGTGTACAGGGTGGAGGGGAATGAAGGGGGAAAATGGGACAACTGTAATGGCATAATCAATGAAATATATGTTTAAAAAATAGAGAAGGGGGCAGCAAGAATTTACAGAGACTTTGATGTGATAGGCAAATTAATTTGTTGTAGACAGAAAACAAGGCATCATTGTTCTTATTTAAACTTTGTGCTTGAGCCTTGTACCAACTTGGAGTGGGGACTTCACATTCATGCTTATTAGGGATCTGATGTCGCTGGCAGCAAATGAGACCTTTTCCAGTTAACTCAGATTTTTTGGCCAACGTCCAATTTGGGTAATTGCCTCTGACTAGATGAATGCTTCCCGCCACTGAAATTACACTTTCCCTCTTAAAGTACTGTGTAATATCACAGTCTGCCTTTGAACAGCTGCCATGATGAACTTTAGAGGCAACTACCCTTTTTTTTTTCTGCAAGATAGAATGGATTTTTTAAAAGCTGGTGTGTTGTGTATGTGCCTGGGTGAGGTTTATGAACATACAAATGGTTTCTTAAGGAAAAACAGTCTTGGCTGAATGTGTCAAGATGATAGTTTTATCAGAAGAGGGATTTCGCTGAATATGTATACAACAAGGCTATGACACAACAAAACCATCATCTGTCAAGAGAAAGAAGCAAATGCTTAAATGCATGGGTTTTAAAGTCAGGCTTTAGTTTGATTATAGATATTCTGTGGGACAGCTTTATTAAAAAGAGAGACTTCAAAGATCTTTAAGAAAAGTTTAGGGCAGGCATCTATTTAAGGCTTCCACCTCTCTGCACAATTTTGGTGTTCCTATTCTTTTCTTATACAGTTGGTGTAAAAAGGGCTGTAAAAGTATAAGTCTTTGAATATTCATTTAAAAATAAAAATAGACTTCTGAGCTCCTTTCTCCCCTTTTTTTCTGAATCTAATTCCACATTGTTGCCAGAGTTACTTTTCTAACACATGTTCATCATATAATTCCCTATGAAGCATCTACATTTGTTCTTCATTTCCCATCAGAGCAAGTCTAGCCCCTCCTGCTGGGCATGGAAGGCCCTGCACAGGGTCTGCCCCTATCTCACTGACCCCAAATCAGCTTTGATTACTTCTCAGCATGAACTTTCACTGGAGGTGGGCTGCTCTCCAAAGAATTGTTTCTGATTGTCTCTGGGCCTTCTCATCTCTAAGCGCTCCTGACTGACAAAGCTATTCAAAGTGCGAAGTCCTTTCCCCCTTTTTCTACCCTTTTAAGCTTAGATCCTCACCCAACTTGAGTGTACCTTCAGGTAGGTCTTTTCCTAAAGTCCTCTCACTCCCATCTGTGTCACAGGATTTATACTTTAAATAAGTATACCCTCTCTTCCAGTGTTTCTTGCCTCATCTGTGTGCATTAACTCCATCTCCTAAGTGAAGTGATGTGCCCTTCACAGGCAGACAGCATCTTTTCCTCTAGGTTGTGTGGAAACTTGGCTGATCCTCTCTCCATCTTCCATTTGGCACTGCCCTTCTCCCTGTCACAAGGGCCAGTGTGCCGAAGAAGCACTGTAACAACTTTTCCTTCAGGTTCTTTTAAAGGCGCCTAGGAAGAATCATCATCCGTCACTGAAGGCGGGGATAACAAATATTTCAGGCTTTGTGGCCTGTGTGGTCTTTGATGCAGCCACTCAACTCTGCTGCTGTAGCAGGACAGCAGCCCCAGGCAGTACATCGATGAATGAGTGTGCCTGTGTCCCCATAGAACTTACGGACATTGAAATTTGAATCTCATGTAATTTTTACTTATCAAAATACTATTCTTCTTTTGACATTTTAAAACACAAGTGATGACGAACCTATTGCAGTAATTGCTTTGCAATATATACATGTATAAAATTTCAGTCTATACTTAAATTTACAGTGTTATATGTCACAGTGTATACCTTAAACTTATACAATGTTATGTGTCAGTTATATCTTAATAAATATGAAAAAAAATAGAGCTATTCTTAGCTCAAGAGGCATACAAAAGCAGCTGAGAGACCAAATTTGGCTGGTGGGTCACAGTTTGCTGGCTCCTGACCTGGATCATTGTCCCTAAAAGTTGTGGACCCTGGACCACCTGCATCAGAATAGGCTGGAGTCAGAAGTTTACAGAAAACATAAATTGTAGATCCAGTGAAGCAGAATTTCTGAGCACATTAAGGATGCTACGATCAGACAGCTGTGCATTGCCGCCTCTAGAATGGCCATGGTGTTTTAGCTTTTTGAAAGGTTACGACAGGCAGAGACGACGACAGCTGGCTGCTCGGGAACCAGAGGGGGAAACATCAACAATAGGGACTCCACGATTTTAATCAGCATTTTAGAATCCTTTTAGAAACGGAAGATTTAAAACCTGGGACTTTGAGTGAGCGTTTACATTTAAAATACATGTAGTTCAAAGCATCAATAGATGTGGCAAGTCTTTCCTTAACTTAAACTCAGTAAAAATAGAAACATATTCATGGAAAAGAAAAAAAAACCTCACATTCCTTATTAAATATACTGTGCACTAGATTAAAATGTAAAAAGAAACAATCTTGATGTTTCTGCCTCACATGAAAGCCCCTAGCTGAAGTCTTTGTTATCCATGGCAAATTCAGGAGAAATAATTTATTTCATTATGCACAAACAGTTCTGAAGGGCAGATAAAATGTATTTCTCTAGACTCTGTGTATAATCATTAACCTAATCACTGGATTATAAAATTTTCTAGAAGAAGGACCATCTGGAATGCTATGCCTAAAGGGACACTTGGACCAGCATGAATCAGTTGAGGCTGGAATATGCCCCACGTGAGTAGAATAGGTTCGGTAGTTTCTGATCCACACACCATCATCACCTGCATTCTGCAAATTGTTCCCAAGCCCCAAAGGAAAGGAGTATGCCAAGTGAACAAATGGAGCTCACATCTAACTTGCAACACTAGCCAAGATTTATTAAGCACCTCTTTGTATCAGACACTGTGATATGTACATTGTATGGGTTTTCTTGTTTAATCCTCACAGACACAACACCCATAGGAACAGCTATACGTTACAGGTGAGGAAACCATGTTTTGGAGATCTTAAGGAACATGGCCAAGATCACACAGGGCAAAATCCTCATGTGAGTTCAGGGTTACCTTCCAACACCATCACATTGAAAGCAAACCAGGCTTTTGTGGGTTTCCTTTCAGTCCATCTGGAGAAGAAACCAGACACTGGGCTGTGTGTCGACTGTGGACAAAAGTGCTAGGCCTCACAGCAAAGTGGCCAGCACTCTGGTGTGTCACCATGCGAGGTCACCCCTACTGCCCTGCCGAGAAACTGAGCCTGCATGGCCCGCTCTGATCACCGTTGCCAAGGAGGGAGACAACGTTAAGGTCATGTTTGTCTGGGAAACAGTGAGTCTACTTCCCAATAAAGAGGGACAATGACAGAGCAGCCTCCTTAGGAATAAATCTATCTTAACAAGCCCTCCACTCAAAGAGGGGAGGAACATCAACAGGGGACACTGCAGACTTCATTAGAGAGGGAGTGTAGATTCAGGCCCCAGTGGAGAAGGACGTCAGGTGATGTTAGGACTACAGACACAGATTCATACACACCTCATCATTCTGGGCCAAGGAATCCAATACCCAGTGACTAGGAATTGTGGAGCCACAGAAAAACCATTAGCTGAAACTGGTTGTTTTAATGCACCTAAAAGCTGCTAGCAAACAGCATATATTAGAATTAACACAGTGGGTTTTTTTAGTCCTTATTAATTTTTCAAGCTAAAGTACATCTTCAGGTATGGCTCAGGGGAGTAACACTGGGACTGGTGAGACCAAACACTGCACCCATCTCATGCCTGATGAGGGGCAGCAGGTAAGTTCTCCTCACACTTGAGAAAGGTGTTTGGAACTGAATTAAAGGGCTTTCAGATGTTTTGGAGTTACAGTACAATGCTACTTTTATGATGTGACAATGACAATTTAAGTCTAACTTTCTGGAGTGAATTCAGCCATTTTTATAGCAGAATAAAATATTTTTAAAGGGCAGCAGTGATAAGCACAATTTATGATCATTTCTTTTGGGAACAAGGCTTTATTTCTTTGTTTAAAATAGTGTTTAGGCCTTTTATAAGAGGTAGATATACATTTTTAAAAAGTTTCTTTGCCAGTACTTTTAAAGCAAATGTGTGATTTACAAACAACTTTTATTTTATGAACAACTTTTACAGAAGGTCTACCACTCTAATTACTGTGTTTAATAAACACTTTTCCAAATTTCTGTAGGAATACATTTAAATTCTAAGCTCTCAAGCAAAAATATCAAAAAGAAGCTCTCCTTTTTCATTGCAACTTTTATAGACTTTCAGAGGCTACCCCAAAGTGTGACCTTCCCTGCAGGTGGTTGGCTGTCTCGGAAGGTGACATGGTCACTGTTTCCTTCTGGGCCCCCCCAGGCAGTTTTCCCACAGGTTAAGACACAGGCCTCAAAAGGGTCGTTAACTAATTTTCATCAACTCCTGGCATTTAGGGCAATTTTAAGTGAGATTTTTTTTTTTAGGCACCTTAAGGGAGGTGTTTATGAATTTGGTGGAAATCTATTCTATTAAATTAGGAGATTTTGTCACCACTCCAGGATCAACCATTCCACAGACCAAATTGCATGTTTGACTATGCAAATTTTAATCTGAATATGAATTACCTTGGAGATATTGTTAAAATGCAAATTACCTGGTCTCATGGTCACCCGCCACACCTCAAGCAGCAAGGTGCTGCTATAAGGTACCTGAGAAGGCAGTAAGCTTTGTCAGCAGCAGAAAGAAAGAAACCGGGGTAAGAAGTGCAGAGAAGATTCCTGGTTATTGACTGGAGTCAGAATATTTTTCAATGAAGATGCAAATACTTGGAATTTTTGGATGGAACTGTTTTGGACGTTCTGTCTACCCGTCCCTCAAAGCAGATGTTTTGACATACCTGGCCCCTGGGCACTTTATGCCAGTTAAGAATCCAGTTGTTATGACAGCTGATGAAGAAAATCAGTCTTAATAATAAACAGAAATTGAATTCTTGAAGTTGAAATAACAATTAAGAACAGATTCCTAATGCTCTATTCCATCAGGGAAGCACTGTAATGATTTTATGTATCCTTAAAGGTTTACTGGATAATATGACTCATTCTGCCAGGTATCACTGCCTCTATCTTCAAATAGCCTTCCTCAACTTTGCTAATTTAGGACTACAGGGTCCTCCCTCCTTCCCCTCCCTTGAAGGACTTTTTTCAGAAGTCCCGAGGCTGAGGAGAGCCTGCAGTTTGGCTTGTGCCAAGAACCAGAGTGTGGTGGAAGTCCAGCTATTGAGTAATAAGCACTCGCCTCCTTTGAGCCTGCAGTGCAGTTCTTCTGAATAAATTAAACATTTTTTTATTTCAAACTCTGATCCTGAGGTTTTAAAAAATTATAATATAACCTGAAAATGGCCCTGTGCAGTTACCAATACCCTTTAGAGTAGGGGAGGTTGAGACAGACTTCAGTCAAGAATCAGTGTTGGAAAATGTTCCACAACAGAAAATGCACATAGAAGAGAAAAAAGGAAAAAAGAAATCATATATGTTAAGGTATATTGTTGAAAGCATGTATCTTCAAATAAAATTGGGAGGCAAATGCATGAATTTAATAAGTTTTTCTGACAAGAGGAACTAGCTAAACACTACTTACTAAACACTAAAATATATAGATGTAGAAGTAATGTAATCTTGCTTGTATCTTTTGTTAAAAGGGTGATGCTAAGCTTATGGACAAATAGAAGTTAAAAGTAAAGTGTGGTTGTACTGCTGGATTTGTATTCATTTTCAGAACTGTATTATAGTTAGCCTAACAGCATAGTTTTAATACATAAGGACAGTATACTAAACTTATTCATGTTTTGCAATATATGTGAGCAATAAATTGCTGTTTGCGGCAATAAATTGTCCTTTTGACTGTACAAGGAAATAGTTGCAGAGACTCTTAACAATTGGAGATCAACTGACCATTTGATTCATTTAACATGCATGAAAGGGTCAGGAATCTTTCAGCCTGAAAGATCCAGTGTATCTATCTGGGGTTCTTTTGATAAAGTCTGAAGGGTGAAAATGGAAGCTCCAAAGCTATGACTTCACAGAGAATCTTGATAGGGCTTCACAGGAAAATGTGGGGTGCTAGGAGAAGTAACATCTGACCTGAATTCTCAAGGGCAAAAAAGAGTTTGCCAGAAAATATGGAAGAAAAGGAATTGTTTACACAGGAAGAAATAATTTGCTATGACAATGAGGTCCAAAGGAACAGTTGTGTGTTGCTAGGAAAATATAATTTCCAGGAAGGCAGGGGTTTTAAGTCTGTTTTGTTTACTGCTGTCTCTTATAACCTCAAATGCAGTCTGAAACATGGCAGTTGCTTAATGAATATTTGTGGAATCAAGAATGTGATATGAGTTTAGAGAGGCTGGTATAGACCGGATGATGAAGGATTTGGATGTAAGATAAAGAGTTGGTGTTGGTTCTCTGAGGCCATGGGGAAGCGCAGAGAGTCTTAAGAAGGGAAATAAGACCATAAAAGTTGACAAGATTATGTGGGTAGTGGTGGTGAGGTTTAGAGTCATGTGACAACAAAATTACAACCTGGGAAACCATAGGTTTTGAGGAATGGACAGAGGAACAGAATTCATTAAAGGAGTGTGAGAAGAAACAGAGACCTAGAAGACCTCTAGACGAGATTGGCATCCTGGAAGCCAAGGGGGAGAGGATTCTGGAGGAAATGAGAAGCACTTACTTGACAAATAGGAAGCTACTGTTACCATCAGAGAACATTTCCAGTAGTGTGATGGGAACAGAAACCAGATAGCACTGTGTTGAGAGGTGCAAGGCAGATAAGAAAGCATAGATGTTAAGTAAATCCTACTCCTCAAATGTAACAGTCTTAAAGGATTTATGGATTCAGGTGGAGTGTAAGTAGGCACATATATGGATTTGTCAAGAAAGTTGACTGACAATGAAAGAAAAGAGAAAGAGCCATGGCTAGAGGGTAATGCAGAATCAAGAAAAGATTCTTTAAAGTATAAGATAAATTCCAGCAAGCTTGTAGGGTAAAGGTAAGATTCGTAAAGAAAAAAAAAGTTATACTAGTTCCCACGAGGATGACGATATTGACAAAGCCATTCTCTAAGTGGACAGAAGTGGCTTCCTTCTGTCCAGAAGAAGGTAAAGTTGATGTCTTTGAATAGAGCACCTACAAGTTTTTCTTTGAGTCCAAAGGGAAAGAGGAAAGGATGAGTCTAGATACAAGCTTATTTGTCAGGCACGAGGGAGCGGAACTTACCCATAAGAATGAGGGATAACGGATATTGAATTAGCTTTACCTAAATGTGGGTCTAATGAATGTGTTTTAATGGTCATTATCATGTATTCAATGATTTTTATTTTATTTTTTATTTTCTTTATGTAGGAGCGGGATTTATAAGGCAAATGGCAAGGTATCGTACGTGGGATTTACCAGATTCCCAAACTCACATTACTGCTGGCATATGTAGTTTCTGCAGTTTTTTTAACACATGAAAAAAAGTAGCTAAAATGTAACATTCATTCTAAATTTATAACAACATAACTAAAATAGATTCATCTACGCTTCCTTCACTAAATTTTATTCCAAATTTAAGTGAAAGTGTCACTGTGGTACAACTTTTTCCAATCTACCAGTGGAAGATGCTTTGTAACATAAAACTGTACCTGAATGGAAATGCATTATTATGCTCATTAAAACTGACTTTCCTGGAAATGTTAAACTGATTTATCTAATGTACTACAAAATTCTCCATAAATGTACCACACATTGTGAAATAACATTCATTAGGAGAAGAGGTAAAACAATACATTTTCTTTAAATTTTAGTGCAATTAACATAACTTATTTTAGTATAGTATAATAGCTGTAATTATTTTCATTGCACTTTTGGAAGAATTCATATTCATTAAAAGTGTATGGTTTCATGTTCTGCAATATGAAAAAATGAGCATGAATTTATAGTGTTTTAATGCAAGGTAATGCTGTGAGTTATTTCATTCATGTATTCAACGAGTAAGGGCAGGCATGTAGGTGCTGTGATTCAAGTTTTCATGGCAGGATTCTCCAGCTGTACTATTTGAAATTCTCCTGCACATGACATACTGCACTCAGTCCACTTAACTTGCTGCTCTTCTGCCTCAGCAACTAGCACTTTAGAGGCGAGTGCATTTTGGATAAGCTTGTATCTAGACTCATCCTTTCCTCTTTCCCTCTGGATTCAAAGAAAAACTTGTAGGTGCTCCATTCAAAGACATCACCTTCACCTTGCTCTGGAAGGAAGCCACTTCTGTCCAATCTGACCAGCATAATATCATAAATATAATTTATTACACTTTAGTGGCAGATAATGAGGAATGTGACTTAATTTTTTGGCTAATTAAGTTTTAAGATTTATAGAGCCAGGGGAATTGGAAACTTATTTAGTAAATATATTATGCATTGGTCATTTTTAGATTTGAGTATATAACTTTTTAAAAAGTCAATGAAAAGACACTAAGATTCTCTCTCATCACCTAAAAATCATTTGAATGAACTGATTGAACACATTTTATGTAATAAATTCATTCATCCTCCTATAGCTTCTGAACTGTTGGCTAGAACCTCATTGCTTCTTCCCTTCTTTCCTCCGACATTCTTGGTATCTCAAATTCTGCTACTGCCAAGTTTTGTTTCAGGTTAGTGAACTTTTGGGTTGTGAGCTCAAGAAAATTACCACTGTGGATTAGAAAGGGGCAAGAAATATATTTAGAGATAACACATGAAAAACAAACTACTCTTTGTAACTCTTTTCTCCTGGGTTCCCCAGAGAATGAATGCACAATTATAATTAAGTAAGCCTAGACCTGGCTGGTGTGCCTCAGTGGATTGAGAGTCAGCCTGTGAACTGAGAGGTCACTGGTTCAATTCCCAGTCAGGGCACATGCCTGGGCTGCAGGCCATGTCCCCAGCTGGGGGTGTGCGAGAGGCAACCGATCGATGTTTCTCTTGCGCATCGATATTTCTCTCCCACTCTTTCTCCCTCCTTTCCCTTCTCTCTACAAATAAATAAATAGAATCTTAAAAAAAAATAAATAAGCCCATGATTCAGAAGTATTAAGAACCATAGAGTTTTTGAGATGATATGAATATTACGAATTATTTTCAATTTACAAATGAAGAGCTGGTGGCCAGAAACTTAAGTGACATGCTAAAAGTAGCCATGTGAATTAGTAGCATCAATATACCAGAGACCTGCCTGGTATGCTGATTCTTGCTAAAGGACCTTTTTTTGTCTAAGCTCATATGTTTTTTCCAAGTAAAGACACTGTTGTATGGCCTGTTTTTCAGCCATATAATAAGCACAGTTAGTAGATTTACAGGATTAATCTGTTATTACCCATTAGATTTAAAGTAAGCTCTGTAAGAACAATGACATAATTTGTTCACCAATGTCCCCATATTTAGAATGCACTTGGCACATTTGTGGAATGAATAAAAAGGAAGAAGAAACTTAGGCACATATTTGGTATGTGAACAAACAGAAAGGAGGGAGGCTAAGGTTGTTTCAAAAGCCCAGACAGAAAAAAATTGGTAGAAAATCATTTTGCCTGTTTTTGCACACTCCGCTGCATTATTTGTCTCACATGCTTTTCCTTTGTGATTCTCTCCCTTTCCTAATGTCATACATAACACAGTAACATAATGCAATA
The DNA here is from genome assembly GCF_021234435.1 of Artibeus jamaicensis. NCBI lineage: Eukaryota > Metazoa > Chordata > Mammalia > Chiroptera > Phyllostomidae > Artibeus > Artibeus jamaicensis. The sequence continues at coordinate 2,989,005 of NW_026521870.1, forward strand.
AGCATGCATGCCAAGCTCTGAGAAGAAAATGATAAATAAAATACATTTTTTTGCTTTTGAGGGAAATTAGCTAGTATTTTAAAAACCAGTAGTTTCTCTGAATTGGTGTTTCTGTGAATCTCCGCTAGAACAATTATTTATACTGGTTACCACGGGAAGGTGAATCTTAACAGGTAGGTCCCTTCTTTGCACTTAAGGTGTCCTCAAACAGTAAGTGAGGTCAATAAAAGGTTAATACTAAATTGACAATTGACAGTTATATCTTGTTATATGTATATTGGATTTACCATCTATACAACACTGCTTCCATCCATTCTTCCATTTATATTTGGAAATAACTAACAGATATGTTTTTAAATAAAATAATTGATATAGTAACCTGACTAGCTGGTGTGTGGGGAGATGGGATGGAATGCGGTATTCTTTGGATTAAAGAGACACTTCAATTTTAAAATTTTAATTTTGATGGCACTTGAACTTTATGATAAAGAGCTGGAAAAGTCACTTATCTCTAGAATGGTGAAAAGAAGGCTGGTGCTCTTCCTCAAAATCATAACACCTGCAAATAAATGCACTCTACTAATTAACACATAAACACTTTGATTTCAAGTGACCAAAACACTGATGTTGACTTCCCCCTAATTAGTAAATCAAATAAAAAATTGATTTATTTTCAACAGGCTTAAATAATTACATTAACTCAAAATATGCGATCCTGTTGCCAAATCCAATGTTAAACTCTCAGTCCCCTGTTACTGAGCACAAAACACAATTATTCACACCTTCTATCTTGAAATGCTTATTTCCCTGCATGAAGCTGCCAGTCATCCTGCTCTCTTGTTTATGCTTCTTCTTCACAAGTCCTGCTTTCTTAGCCTTTTGCTGGTTAGTCTTCCTGACCTCTAAAATTGGAGGGTCCCTCTACTCAGTCCTCCACATGTCCTAATTCAGTCTCTAGCTTTCAATACCATTCATAGGCCAGCCATCTCCATTTGGATAGCTGAAACGTAGCTTGAGCTTTGCATGTTCCAAATTGGACTTCTGATTCCAACTCAAAGTCCCCATGACTGTCTGCATCCATCATACTCATCGTAACAGCAAATGGAAACTCTGTTCTTCTAGCTGCTTAGGTCAAAAACTTTGCGGTCCTGGATTTCTCTCTTTCTCTTATAGCTCACATCCCATCCATCAGCAAATGTTGCACCTCTTCCTGTGAAATATATGCAGAATCCATTTCCTAGTACTTCCACTTCTACCATCCTTCTCCAGTCTCTGTTCAGCTCTCACTTGGATTGCAGTGAAGGCCCACTCACTTGTCTGCCAATTTCCAGATTTGCCTGCTAAGAGATTATTCTCCACACAGCAGTTACAGTGAATCTTTTAAAATGTTATATTATATCATTCCTATGTTTAAAAACTTCAAAGGCTTCCCATTTCACTCAAAAATAAAATCTAAAGTCCTTCCTGTGGACCACGGCTGCATAAGACTCTACATTACCTGCCTCCCTACAGCCCCAGCAATCTCTCTGACTCGTCTCCATTCCCTCTCTTCCCCACTCAATCTCAGCGACAGGAGCTCCTCATTGTTCCTGACTACATCAACCACAGTCCTGCCTCAGGGCCTCCCCTCTGCCTGAAATACTTTTCTTTGGATTTCCACACAGCTTGCTCCCTTACTTTCTTTAGTTCTCTGCATAGATGTCTTTCCTGACTATACTTTTTATAAGACAACAATCGTCCATGCCCATCGCTCTCCTTTTTTTCAACCCTGTTTCTCAGTTTCCTTTATTCTCGACTCTAAGATGTATTTCTTTGTTCCTTCCACCTAGGAGATATCTAATTTCCAACTAGGAGATAAAGACTAACAGTGTGTGCACACACAGGACTGTGTTTTGACTAATGTCATACTTCTAGCACCCAGAGTAGCACTGAGCACAGATTCTTAACAAATACATATTAAGTGAATGAAAATTAATAAATAAATCCTGTATGTCTAATATATACCATGAAAGCTTTGTGATATAATGTAAAACTCACCGATAGTACAGTCAGAAGACCTAGTCTTGAGTTCTGTTTCTGCTGCTTTTAAGTGGTGAGACAATGACTCTATGTGTAGTCCCATCATTCTCTCTCTCTCAACTGCAGGGTCTTTGTGCATCCATTCCCTGTTTTGGTATATGTCCTGTGAGATCAATGGCATTTTCCATGCTTAAGTGGGGTACCTTGTCATTAATATTTACTCATATTTCTTATATCTGGGGAACCATAAATTACCTATGCTTTGCCAAGATATATATTCATTTAACTTGGACCAGTTACTTAAATGAGTCTAACTTTCTCTATCCATGAAACTTGAATTGAGAAGTGAAATGTGAGGAGACTCTGTGAATTTTAAAATGTATACAAATGGCTTGAGTGCACCCCAAAAGCCTAAAATACATCACATTACAATGTCATATTATAGAGAATATTTCATTTTATGCTTTGACATAATCAGTAGTCATATAAGACATATCAAGGATAGAGTATCTACTACATGTGTGACCCCAAACCATTCCCTATTCCTGGGTACAAAGGAATACCATGTCTCCCATGCACTTATGATTAGTAAGACCTAGAACAGAGTTCTGGCTGGTGAAATGTGGAAGGAAGTGATGTGTAAAGTTAGATTACATAATACTGATTGTGGACTATCCCTTGGACTTTCACCTAACCTCTCTGGATAGTGCTCATTTATTATAACTAGTGCTTTTCATTCTCTCAGAAATACTCCTGTATCAGATCCTGGTGAGTGTTGACTCACTCTCTCTTTGTCTCTGTCTCTTTTTTTTTTTTACAAAAATATTTTTTGGTGATTTCCTAAGGCTTCTGTTGTGGTGGTCATTATAGTTTTAAAATTCAAAGTTCTTTTTAAAAAATATAGTTTATAACTTTAACTGAGTGGCTGCTTACATATTTCTCCAAACAAATAGTGACATGAAATAAACACTAAAATATTTGGGATAAAGTGGCATGGTGTATGCAACTTAGTCTTAAATGGTTCAGAAACACACATGCACGCATTATTACGCAAATGGAGCAAAATGCTAATAGCAACATGGGAAAATGGTATATGGTGCTCTGTGTGCTGTACTTGTAATTTTTATGTAAATTTCAAACTATTTCTAAACAAATCTGCAGAAAAAATGTTATCCCAATGGAAAAATCAATATTTCTTACAGATTTCCTTTTAGTATTTTCTCTATGCAGTTTAAAACTTGTGATACTATGTTTCTGTCTGATAATATGCTTTTTGAAAAAGTAAAGCAGAGTTTTCTGCATAGACACAAATTCTCTGTATCCCTAATTTTTATGCTTTGCCCTCAAACACAGCTCTGATGTAGCTTATACTACCTCTCAAATACTTTGAATTTTGTTTGAACATACAAGAAAGAGATGTTCATTATTGATATCAGTTAATTATTATATTGTCAGCATGAGAAAGACTATTCTGATCTAGTGAAAGCCTTTAAGATCATGTTTTCTAGAAACATAAAAGAAAAATTTAAACTACTGACCAGCTGTAAATTATGTAAGGTTCACAAATTAAATAGGGGTCTTTGTTGCACTTTAATATAAATAAGAGTACATACAATACTTGACAAGGGTTGATTATGGTAATCACACTGAAGTTGCTTTACTCCAGACATCAAAAAACGGCCTCCTGGGACAGAAAGTATCATAATTCCTTATTCCAGTCTAGGTTAAGCACTGGAGAACAAACTGTTTATAAACAAACTTGTATGTTTCTTGAGCCATTAAAATAGAAAGACAGTTAGCTAACCTAATCAAGAAAGCACCACCAATAAGATGTGAGAGTAACAGAAATACTCTAAGGTAAAGTGGAAAACAAAAAAAATAAAATAGGATATTTGATTTAATTCTATTTAAGTACATTTGGAATAATGAATAAAAGAGAAAATTTTGTAAGATAATATATAGAAACTATAAAAATTGAGCTCAGGCAAGACAGAAACTCTAAGAAGATTAATTACTATGGGAAAAATGAGAAAAGTTGTAAAAGGGTTTTTCTCTCCCACCAAACCAAACCAAACCCCAAACCAACCCAACCCACCAGAACTAGGTAATTTCAAAATTGTATTACATTGTACCTTTAAGGAATATAGAACTTTAATTATTTTAAAGCAGAGGGAGAAGAAAAACTACTGGCTGCTTTTATTATAGCTACTATAACTTCAATAGTAAAGTCTAATAGTAAAAAAACAAAACAGAACCTAAAAAACCAACTTCAGACCAATCCCAAATACTAATGCTGATGCAAAATTACATATAAAAATAGAATATAGGAGAATTTTATAGGCATAATATAGTTTATTTCCGGAATGAAAAGATAGTTCAATAATAAATCACTTAATGCAATTCATCAAAGGGATAAGTCAAAGTAGAAAGTAATGTTCATTTCCATAGAGGTCTTTTTCATTGCTTTTGATAAAATTTAATATTCATTTTTAACAAACATTTTTAATGAAATAGGAATTGAGAAATATTTCCTTAACTTAATAAATATTCACATCAAATAAAAAGCCAGTATTATGTTTAACTGTGTAAGCCAAAAATAAGATAGAAATTTCCATATTCCCTACTATTAATCAACAGTGTTCATGAAATAACAGTTAAATATATTAGATAAGACTAATCAGAGGTATACAAATAGTAAGGGAGAAGGCAAAGTGATTGTTATTTGGAGGTGGTATGATTGATTGTATGCCTCCAAATCCTATGAAATGAACTGAAAAAAAAAATGAGAAACAGTAAGATAACTCAGTAATGTAACTGGTTATAAAGTTAATATTCCAGAATAAATTCCAGGGTAATACGTATTTGTTTTGGTATTTACTCATTGTCTCTTTCTAATGAAATATCAGCTCAGTGAAAAAAAGGATGTAGTAGGCTCCGTTTATTGCTTTATCTCCAGTGCCCAAATATGCCTAGTGCATAGTAGGCACTCAAAAAATATTTGTTAAAGAAAAGAATGAATTTATGCTATACCCTCACTCTCTAATGTAGAGACAGATAAAAGTGTAAAGATACATCATTCTTTGTAATAGAAAGGAATGAAAGCAACTAAAATATCTATTAGTGGGTGTCTGATTAAATGTTATTAAAAATAATGAGGACACATACATTCTAAACTAATACATATCAAGTCCTCCAAAATAAATTAAGTGAAAAAATAAAGCAAGGCACTAGGCCATAATACTAGTCTCGATACTTCTAAAACAACTGAAATCATATAAAACATGTTTTCCTACACAGAAAAATTATTAGAAATCAACAGAAAAATTTAGGAAGTCCCAAGTGTTCTTCAAATAACACATTTTTAAGTAACCTATAGGTCAGGGAAGGAATCACAAAGGAAATAAGTAAATATCCTGCACTGAATAAAAAAAAACACAGCACATCAAAATTTACTGAATTCAGCTAAAGAAGTGATTATAGTAAAATCTATAGCTTTAAATGCTTTTAAATAGAAAGACTTAGAATCATTAATATGAGCTTCTGCCTCAGGTGAACAGAAAAGTAAATCGAACATAAGGTAAGTAGATGAGAGAAAATTCTAAAGATCAATGGGGAAAATATTGAAATAGAAAACCAAAAATCAATGATTCAAAGAGTTGGTTCTTAAAAGAGGATATAAACAATTTGCTAAAAAGATTATGCTAACAAATTTCACGACTTGGATAAATTGAAAAATTCCTAAAAATACATAAATTACCAAAAACAACTCAAGAAGAAATAGAAACTTGGAATACATGTAAGTAAAGGAAAGAAATTTTATCAGTGACTAAAAATCTTTCTACAAATAAAAGCGTAGACTAGATGGCTTCACTGGTGAATTCTATCAAAGTTTTAAGAAAAAATAATATTAATTCTACACAAACCCTTTCAGAAAATAGAGGGAGAGGGACTACTTTTCAATACATTTTAGGAGACCAGTATTATCCTGACATAAAAGGCAGAAACTACAAAAAATCTCTCCCCAAACATGTTTAAAAATTAAATATAAGAAAACAGATTCCATCCAGCTACATGCAAAGAAGGTAAATTAGACTTCATTAAAATTTAAAACTTTGCCTCAAAAGGTAACAGTAAGATAATAACAAGAGAATCTAGAATTCTGGTCAAGAAGGCTGCATAAGTAAATGTGGTACTTGCATTCTCCCACAACCCCATCAAAATTACAGCTAAACTATAGAACAACCATAATTCAGAACCACCTGATATCTAGCTGAGGAGAAGTCCTACAACTAAAGATATAAAGAACCAGCCACACCGAAACTAATAGGAGGCAGAGATGGGGAATAGGCTGGTGCTATATCCACATGTAGTCAATAAAAATCAGGAGTGATAACTTGCCTGTGGAGGTCCCCCCTGAGAAGTGAGAGGTCCAAGCCCCATACAGGACCCCAGCGTAGCATTCCAATGCCAGAAAGAGAAGTCCTTTTAACTTCTGGCTGTAAAAACCAGTGGGGATTGTGGCTGAGTATGATGGGGAGCTTCTGGAGTCCCAGATGTTCCTCTTAAAGGGCCCATGCACAGACTTACTCGAACTCACTCTGAGCTCCAGCATGGGGGCAGCACCAGGGATACATGGGGAGAAATTGAATTGTCCGACCTCAGGACAAAGAGCTGTAGGGCAACTTTCTTCCAGACAAAGAGTGCTGGCATGTGCCATTCCTTTTCTGAGCACTGCCACTCCCACCAACAGAGTCAGCAGGTGGGCATCATAGCTGAGTTTCCATCAACCTGGTTATCACTGTTCACCCAGCCCTAGTGATTCCCTGGGACCCTGCCTGCCAACCATCTGGCCTATGAAAGCTGTTTCTGGTTGCTTTTCTATACAAATAACCTGTCTTGGCTCAGCTTCAGACTTCACTAAAATCTCTTAAACCAGCAGCATCTGGCTTTGGCATACATCATATCTCTTGCTAAGTGGCCCCAGGCCTGGCACTAGGAGCAGCCTGCCTTGGTTTACAGCTTGACCTATCCTGGTCACCTCCAAGCTCAACACAAGTAGCAGCCAGCTGCAGATTGCTTTGTAGTTCATGCCGGGAGGCCTCAGGGAAAACATAGGTGGTGGCTGATCATGGCCTGCCCTTCTTAGCAGGCTTCAGAGTCAGTAGTGGACAACTTCAGAGCATGTCAAAGCACCACCCAACCACCTCCACAAGCGACACACTCAATGGGTGGACACAGTGGGTAGCAGCACTCCACTGAAGTAAGTCCTGCTCTGTAGGGTATGACTCAGCACAACCAATCCTCCATGGTGTTCCCAGCCAGTCCTTGAAGCCAATTGACCTGGGGGTAAATACTGCCCACCCATGTGCTTATAGCAGTCAAGGTTTGACTATGACAAGAGGGTGTACGCAGCCCACATGGTGGTGGGTAGAGAGTGCACCTGGAGTGCCTAGCTCAGGTAAATGATGAGGCTGTGCCATCTTCTACATTAGGCCACTCTACCAAGCCTGAAAAACATAACGGCTCTACCTAACACCCAGACATAAACCCAGGAGGCTGCCAAAATGAGGAGACAAAGAAACATGGCCCAAATGAAAGAACAGATCAAATCTTCAGAAAAAAGAACTAAACAAAATGGAGACAAGCAATCTACTGGATGCAAGGTTCAAAACATTGGTTACAAGGATGCTCAATGAATTCAAGGAAGGAATAGATAAAATTAATGAGAACTTCCACAGCATGAAATAAAACATGGAAACCATAAAAGAAAGAACCAGTCATAAATGAAGGATACTTAACGGAAATGAAGACTACTTTACAGGGAATCAACAGTAGAATAGGCGAAGCTGAGAATATAATCAGTGACTTGGGATATGAGGAAGTGAAAAACACTCAATCAGAACAACTCAAAGTAAAAAGAATCCAAAAAAATGAGGATAGTGTAAGGAGTCTCTGGAACAACATCAAGCATACCAACATTGGCATTCATGGGCGTGCCCAAAGAAGAAGAGAGAGACCAAGAAGTTGAAAACCTATTTGAGAAAATAATGACAAAAAACTCCCCTAACCTGGTGAAGGAAATAGACCTGGACTGTAAGTCCAGGAAATACAGAGTTCCAAACAAGATGAACTCAAAGAGGCCCACACAAAGACACATTATAATGTTGGCATAATGTTAAAACGCCAAATGTTAAGGACAAAGAGAGAGAGAATCTTAAAAGCAGCAAGAGAAAAGCAGTTAGTTACCTACTAGGGAGCTCCCATAGGACTGTCTGCTGCTTCTCAATAGAAACTTTGCAGGCTAGAAGGGATTGGCAAGAAATACTCAAAATGATGAAAAGCAAGGACCTACAACCGAGATCATTCTGCCCAGCAAAGCTATTACTTAAAATTGAAGGACAGCCCTGGCTTATGTGGCTCAGTAGATTGAGTGCTGGCCTGAAAACCAAAGGGTCACTGGTTCCTGGGCAGGGCACATGTCTCGGTTGCAGGACAAGTCAGGCCGCCAGTAGGGGGCATGAGAGAGGCAACCACACATTGATGTTTCTCTCCCTCTCTTTCTCCTTCCCTTTCCTGCTCTCTAAAAATAAGTAAATAAAATAAAAATAAAATAAAATAAAAATAAAATTGAAGGACATATGAAGAACTTCCAGACAAGAAAAAGTTAAAGTAGTTCATCATCACCAAATCACTATTACATGAAAAGTTCAAGGGTCTTCTTTAAGAAGAAATGAAAAAAAATAAACATAAAAATATGAACAATAAAATGACAATAAATACATATCCATCAACAATTGATTCTAAAAAAACAAAATAAATGAAAAAGCAGACAGAAACAGACTCATGGACATGGACTCAGAGAACGTTTTTATGTTTGCCAGATGGGAGGGGGCTGGAGGATGGGTGATAAAGGTGAAGTGATTAAGAAGTACAAATTAGTAGTTACAGAGAGTCATGAGGATAAAAAACACAGCATAGGGAAAAGAGTCCATAATATTGTAATAACTCTGTATGGTGTCAGATGGGTATAAGTTTTATCAGGATGATCACATAGTAAGTTATATAATATCTAATCACTAGGGTATACACCAGAAACTAATATAATATTGTATGTCAACTGTAATTGAAAATTAAGAAATAAAAAAAGAAGAGAAAATGAAAAGACAAGCTGCAGACCAACAGAAAATATTTGCAAGTCATAAATTTTTTTAAAGACTTGTACTCAAAATATATAAAGAATTTTGATAATTTCATTAAACACCCCAATAAATATACAAATGGGCCAAATATTGAGTAGGCATGTCACCAAAGAAGATATATGAATACTAATAAACACATAAAAAGATTAGAGAAATATAGATTAAAACCACTAGAAGTATCACTTAAGCCCACTAAAATGAATATTTTCAAAGATTGTTGATACCAAGTGTGGACAACAATGGGCAGAAATTGGAAATCTCATACATTGCTAGTGGATGTGTTAAAAAGTTACAGTCATTTTGGAAAACATTCTGGAAATTTCTTAACAATTTAAAATACACTTTTCATGTAACCTAGAGTACCACTTCCAGGTATCTACCCAGAAAAAATGAAGATGTATGTGCACAAATACTACTATCCAATGTGCATAGCAACATCATTTATAAATACCCAAAACTGAACACAACTGAAGTCCATCCACTGGTTAATGGATTTCAAAAAGTGGTATATCCATACAATAGAATACTACTCAGCAGCAAAAAGAAATAAACTAGCAGTAAGTGCACCAACATGGGAGTATGACTTAGTGTCATACTAAGTAAAAGACTAAATACTGTATGATTCCATTTGTAAGAAAATTTGTACAAAAGCAAAATTATTCAGAAAGCATACTACTGATGATCTTGGACTAAGGGAATTTGGGGAGATGTATATTCTGAGGATTATGGTGATTGTTATGCAACTACATCATTTTTGCAAAACTTGCTGTAGTATATACTTACAATTGGTGAATTTTAGGATATATAAATTGTATCACAATGGTGTGTGTTAAAAAATAAAATACATCTTAATAACCAAGATTTCAGAGCAAGACACATCTATGTACAAAATTACCTCATATATATTTAATATACTACATATATTCAAGTATGTTAGTTAGGAGTGCAAAATTTCTGCATGTATATGGAAAACATGTTACCCTCTCAGAAAGAACTGAAAGTCTGGTACAGGAGAGAATTACTTCCAATATATACCTTCTGACACTATTTGCTCAAAAATACTGTATTAAAAATAATGTATTAAATCATATACATTATTTCTTTTTAAATAAAAGCATCTTAGTAAATGATTACAAACAAACAAACAAACAAACAACTGTGATTATGTTGCCAGGACCCAGGCCAATGAACCTGCTCTTGAAGATCTATACTTATCTGAATGAGGCCATAAGCATTTATGATTAGCTCTACTAAGAGAATCAAAGTGAATTTCATCACATGATCATGGTGTTAATTTCTATTAATTTCAGAGAGATCAGTGCAAATTGTGAGAATTTGGGGCAACAAGAGATTTTTTTGACTAGAAGTATTTTAAGCACCACAGTATACTACATTCTGCAGTTCTACACTAGACACAAAATAAAAAAAAACAATTCCTCATTCCCAAACATAAACAACATGCAAACAAAATTAATATTTGAGGGTTAAATGTGGGGGGAGTGGGGAGATAAATAAGGCAGTCAGTCTAGCTGACAGCAGGTACACAATGCGTGTTTTCAGAAAAGGCAACGATGGCAAAAATATAAATCTGTATTACATAATAATATGTCATATGTAATAAACACATATAAAAATAACTTCAAAACACTTCTTCTGCTCTCCATGCCTTTAGAAAAGTCATTATACACATGTCCAAACATGTTTCTATGAATCACACAGTGATTACTGTAGAGTGAATTTCAGTTATATATTTTAATTTCAAGAACCTGTTACAATTTGATTTTCAATTGCACATTATAAAGATATGGCTTATGTAATTAAGAATGTTAGTTTTAATCTTAAATAAGCAATGAGAGAAATTAAAAAATACACTGTCAATATTTAATTATCAAGTTTCAAGAGCTATCTTGTAACAATGCCTTAAGAAGGTAAAATTTAAGATTTAGGATTGTTTTTGCTACTATATTATTTTCTTTTTTAAATACAGGAACATAATACTTTGTAAGGTGTTGCCCACCATACACATGCTTAGGATAGTGTGTCCCTTTTCACATGAGGAGGCAACAACGTAAGTGATTCCTTGAAGGGGAAACACGAGCAGACAGGGCCAAAGAATCATAAAGGGCCCTTCTTTCAGCTTGCACTACTTCATTCGCGTTTCAAACTGACAGAGCTTTCATGCTGTTTTAGTGCTTTGAATAGGCAATCACATATGTTTGCCACATGTGTGTTCTTCATGCACCAGTTCCTCGTAGTGCTGCTCCTTCTGACCTATCCCTGTTGCAGCTTCAGTGCTAATTTAGACTCAACAGAAATTTAACGATCACCTATTGTGGGCCATCCGACACGAAAAACATGACCATCAGGTTAGGTAGCAGTATCCCAATATAACAGATGAGACACCTGGTTAAGTGGAAAGCCAGGTCTTACACTGTTCTCAAGTATCCTCTCTCTCTCTCTCTTTGGCCCATGCCTCCTTTCTCTCCCTTGTTTCATGGGTAATCAAGAGCACATAGTACAGACATGTTTACTCCCACCTCTTCCCCACAGAGAAGGCAAAAGAGGAAAAACATTTAGAGTTCAGAGCTCCTATCACACTCCTCACTGCTCCACCTCCACATGTCACCCAGAATGTGCAGCCCAGAACTTTAGCCCGAACCCTGTTCTGTAACTTTCTTCTCAGGTCCTGGAAGGTACTACGTGTAATAATTATTGCTGGAGCAGTCCTGCAGTAGTAGAAGAAGGGTTGTAAGCAACCCTGTTCACAACTCTGGGAGATTTTTCTATGGTGACACAGCTCCCAGTGATCTTTATGAGGATTATCAAGACTACACCGGGCTTGTAAGGGCTTGAACCAGCTTTCGTGTACTAGCCTGGAATCCTAAGCACAAACCAGAGCATTGATTCTCCTGGAAAAATCAGGTTTTTAGAAATCAAGTCAATGGGAAACCAGTTGGAGGTTTCTACAACTGACACATTAACTTTTGAACTATAACCCACTCATACTTGGTTATTCAATGTTTAACCTCTAACTTCATAACAATATAAGTTTGTAAAACTGAAAGCACTATTTTTGTTGTGTTTCATATAAAATAGGCAAAGATATATTCTCAAAATTAAAAAAAAAACACAGCTTCCTGGGCTCATGTTTTTCTCTTACCCTTTTACCTTTATTTTTTAAAGTATGACTTCATTCAACCCCAGAGGAACTTCCATTTTTGCAACATTATTGTAAAGGTCCTACTATTTTACCTACACATTTAATTGCCGAGCCAGCTTTGTCTTACCTCCTCGATGGATAATCAAGGAAGTCTCGCTTCCAATGGGACAGTCCTTCAGTATATCCACCACTTCTGTATGGCTCAGGTTCTGCACATTCTGCTGGTTGACCTCCACGATGAGGTCGCCTTCACACAGGCCAGGGCATCCTTGAATGTCAAGTATTTGTTTCACCCGCTGTCCTGTAGGACTGTCAGCAATAGTGAAGCCAAAGCCCTGGGCACCTTTCACAATGGTTAAGGTCATAAGTTCAGCTTGGGTGGCCCCAGACGAAGCCATAGACACATTGTCATCGTGGACAGGTGGTGGATACGTGCCATCTAGCTGGCCGTCTGCTGGCATTGAGTGCAAAGAATGGGGTGGCCGATCTGTTATATCTGGAGCTGACTGTGAGGTCCGAGAAATGTATTCCAAATATGTTTCATAGTTATGTCTTCCATTGACCATCACTGGAGGTGGTCTCTCCATTATTGCAAGGGGTGGCACCATGCTGTTAGCAGGATCTTCAGGATCAAAGGGTAAAGGGTAGCCACGACACAATACCAGGCTGACACTCTGGCCAATAGGAACAGACTGGAAAAGTTTGACCACATCTGCATGAGTATGTCCAAGGACACAAACTTCATTAATGTAGACAATGACGTCACCTATGGAGAAAAAAGAAAGAGATTGACAATGTGAGGTAAGTTCAATTAACATTAACATAGAGAAATGGAATTATTTATAAGACCAGTGAAGTGGTGCTCTGTTTCTCAGGAAGCAGTGAGGAAATAAGTTAGAATAATATTTAAATTTACTATAGGCAATTCAAAGTTACAACAGGTCTGCCAACAAATATACTGATCAAATACTGAAAAAATGCTATATGGTTATCTTCAAAGTTCAGAAACGACTCCTTATTCAGAAATAAATGGTCAGACATAAAACTTTAGAAGAATTTGTACCTCAAAAAAGCCCCTATTCTATGTTTGTTCTTCATCTTCATTTCCATTTTCAGTTAATAAAATTTTCAAACCATTGACATGTGGTGGTCAAAAGTTTTAGATAAAAAGTTTGGAGCCCCAGTACATGGTTTTATTTTTGGTATCACTTGTCTGAATCAATTGCCTTTTTTCTTTTTTTCATAGAAGAGGAAAATATTTTGCCCATTTATATATGAATAATATATATATAATATCAAATATATATTTTGTCTACCACAAGGTATACTTATAAAAGTTCCAAGTATCCACATATAAAGGTCAAGAGCAGAGTTATTAGGAGTAGGGATCTGGGACAATATCCTGGCTCAACTACTTAGCAGATATGTTATATTGGGCAAATGACTTACCTGCTTGAGCCATGAGTCCCTCACCTGTAAAGTGATTGTGAGGATAAAATGAGACAATGCAGAAGTGCTTGGTACAGTGCCTGACACATGGTGAGTGCTCAAAAAATGTGGAATATTATTAATGTTATTATTGCTAAAATAAGAAAGAGGAGATTTGGGACTCGCTTTCAAACCTAGAGCTTCCACAGACTCATCTTCTCATCTTACACAAGTTGAAATTTCTGTAGGTCTTTTCAAAAAAGGCATTTGTCCTCCTCAATGAATTATCAGCTACAAAAGTCCACTGGTTAATAGTAAACTTTATGATATTAAAAATGCCCTGGATGCAAATTATTCATTACAAAATATATTCAGAGAAGTAGTATTTCTTCCTTAGAATGCAGGAAAATATGTTGTTTTAAAAATTCAATAATGTCTGAATAACAATTTTATTTTTGGAGAACTTTTCTCCCAGGGATTAATATTCTATTCCCAAAAGCCATAATGTTTGAGAATTGAACTTGCAAATTGATATTGTGCCTTACTATGCTGAGGAGTATGTGTGAAATGAAGACATGTTTTCACAGATTGTCAAGTAAGTTACTTCACAGACATCAATTTGTCAGGACCATTCTGAAATGGTTAGTGTAAATGGCTAGGGACTTTGTCCACCAAAATTGCAAACTCCAAAAATAAAAAACAGAATTGAACTATCAGAGTTAAATACTTTTCTGGCTCTTCTTGGGTGTCTGTTATTATTTCTCTACTAAGTGCACTTAAAATATATCTATGAATAATGTCACTAAAATTTATCACTACTGAGTAAAATGTCCTCAACAATAGAGTCTTGGTTAACACTCTTTCCAAATGCTAGAGAATTGCTTAAAAACCCTAAAGATAAGGTGACAGAAAAGTTAAATGAACATTTTCAGGGATCCAGGTTAGGTCTGATTGTAGAAAACGTTACAGACTATGGGATTGATCACATGCAACTTCAGTCTTCAATTACGTTTATCATCAGAAAGGGTGCAGGTGTAATGGCTGGGACACTGGACTAGGACTCAGGACTAAACTGAGGTGGACAACCTGTACTATGAGTCCTCAGTAGACTGGGGAAGGTGGGGAATGTTGGGAATCATTTTCAACTGGTTCTGGTCATCCCAAAGAAGTGACTGATCCAGCCAGCTTATTTTCCTTCTTGTGTTGCCTCTTCTATTTTTAAAAAGATTTTATTTATTTATCTTTAAAGGGGAAAAGAAGGAGAGAAGGAGAGAAATATCCATGTATGGTTGCCTCTCGTGAGTCCCCTGCTGGGAACTGGCCTGCAACCTAGGCATGTGTCCTGACTGGGAATTAAACTGCGATTGTGTGGTTTGGAGGCTTGCGCTCAATCCACTGAGCTACACCAGCCAGGGCTGCTTCTTCTATTTTTAAAGTTATTTATTTTACACAGTAAAAAGTTGAAAGAACTGTAAATACCTGTGTATGATCTCCCTACCATCTAGCTTAATGATTAGAACACTGCTCAGATCAGTTGAAGAGCCCTGGGTAGTAGCCCTCTCCCACTTGTATTCCCTTCCTGCTCTTTGCAAAGGTAACCATTGTCCTTCAATTGAGGCTTGTTATTTACATGTACTTTATTTTTTAATTTTTTAAAAATATTTTTTATTGGTTATGCTATTACAGTTGTCCCATTTTCCTCCCTCCATTCCCCTCCACCCTGCATGCTTTCTCCCACCCACATTCCCCCCTTTAGTTCATGTCCATGTGTCATAAATTCTTTAGATTCTATATTTCCTATACTATTCTTGCCCTCTCCCTGTCTATTATCTACCTACCGTCTATACTACTTATTCTCTGTGCCTCTTCCTCCTTCTCCTTCTCCTACTCCCCTTTTACTAACCCTCCATGTGTCTCCATTTGTGTGGTTCTGTTCCTGTTCTAGTTCTTTGCTTAGTTTGTTTTTGGTTTTTTTTTTTAGATGTGGTTGTTAATAATTGTGAGTTTGCTGTCATTTTACTGTACATGTTTGTTATCATCTTTTTCTTAGATAAGTCCCTTTAACATTTCATATAATAAGGGCTTGGTGATCATGAACTCCTTATTTAACTTGAACTTATCTGAGAAGCATTTTATCTGCCCTTCCATTCTAAATGAAAGTTTTGCTGTATAGAGCAATCTTAGATGTAGGTCTTTGGAATTCATGACTTGGAATACTTCTTTCCAGCCCCTTCTTGCCTGTAAAGTCTCTTTTGAGAAATCAGCTGACAGTCTGATGGGAACGCCTTTGTAGGTACCTGTCTCCTTATCTCTTGCTGCTTCTAGGATTCTCTCCTTCATTTTGATCTTGGGTAATGTAATTATGATGTGCCTTATTGTGTTACTCCTTCGGTCCAACTTCTTGGGGAATCTCTGGGCTTCCTGGACTTCCTGGAATTCTATTGCCTTTGCCAGATTGGGGAAGTTCTTTATTATTTGCTCCAATAACTTTTTCACTTGTTGCTCTTCCTCTTCTCCTTCTGGTACCCCTGTGATTTGGATGTTGGATGTTTAAAGATGTCCTGGAAGTTCCTAAGCCTCTCCTCATTTTTTTGAATGTTTGTTTCTTCATTCTTTTCTGTTTGGTTGTTTCTTTCTTCCTTTTGGTCCACTCCATTGAGCTGAGTCCCATTTTCCTTCCCATCACTATTGGTTCCCTATACATTTTCTGTTATTTCACTTAGTGTAGCCTTAATTTTTTCATTTAATTTGCGATCAAATTCAACCAATTCTGTGAGCATCCTGATCACAAGTGCTTTGAACTGTGCATCTGATAGGTTGGCTATCTGTTCATTGCTTAGTTCTATTTGTTCTGGAGCTTTGATCTGTTCTTCTATTTTGGGCCATATTTTTTTGGCTGGTTGTGCCTGTTATGTCGGGAGGGGCAGAGCTTTAGGTGTTCATCAAGGAGGGTCAGCCCAGTTTGCTGGGTTGTGACGCTATACGTGGGGTGGTGTCAGAGAGGGAACAATGGCACTTGCTGTGCTCACTGTAGGATTTCAGTCACTTTCTCCCATTCCCCCAAGCAAACTAGGTCCTTCTGGCACTGATTCCTGTGTGTGTTCTAGGACCCTGTAGATCTCGCCAATGAACTCTTCTGTGAGTCTGGGAATCTCTCCCGGCACCTCAACCCTCACAAGTGTTTTTTAATAGGTGCTTTTAGGCTTTATTTCTCCACACTGGAGCCCTGGGTTGCTCAGTCTGTCTCACTCCCCAGTTTCGCCTGGTTTATCTGCGTGCAAATGTGGGACCACCCAGTGCAACAGCTGCCTTGCACACCATGCCCCTCCACAGTTTGTTGCCTCACTGGTTCTGCCAGTTGCCAGCCCAAGCCAGGGTCTGCCTGCTGCTATCTTGGGCGCCCCAGCTTTTTTTGCCTTGACCCCTCTCAGCCCAGCCACCTGACTCCGCCCAATTTACCGGTCTGGATGAATGTGTCTATTTTAACTCCTTGGTTGTTGGACTTCCATACAGCTCAATTTTCTGTCAGTTCTGGTTGTTTTTTGCTTCTAAATTGTTATTGTCCTTATATTGGTTGTGCGAGGAGGCACAGTGTGTCTACCTATGCCTCCATCTTGGCCAGAAGTCTACATATACTTTATATTTTTATAACACATCTAGATACCCATAAATAATATCCCTAAGCAATATTTAGGGAATAAAAATATCCTTAACATGCATTTTTGCATATTCTAAATGTTTTGTAAATGATGTACATATTAATCTTCTGTAATTTCCCTCAAAATATATTTGCAATATTATCTATTTTGATATCTATACCTCGAATTCATTACTTTTCATTTCAATGTAGTATCTATTGGATGACTGTCACTATTTATTAATATTTATCCATTCTTCTGTTAACAGACACTAGGGTTCTTGTGAATTTTTGGTTAAATATAACTCTTTCCATGGCCCTTGGGCACATATGGAGAGTTTTTCTGATGTATGAACTCTGGTGTAGAACTACTGGGCATCAGCCACGTGCATCTACCTTTGTTAGATAATGGCCAATGGCTGACAAAATAGGTCAAATCAATTTCTACTCCCATTGGTAAACATGGGAATTTTCATTGCTTTCCCTCTGACACAGTACTTGGCATTCTCAGACTTTTAACTTTGGCTAATCTATTGGGTGTGATCACAGTTTTAATTTTCATCTGCCAGATTGCTAGTGAGGGTGAGCAGCTTTTCATAAGTTTATTGGTCATCTGGGTTTTGTTTGCAGTACATCTCATTTTCCCTATTTGAATAGTTTTTTTTTTTTTTTAACACAGTGACTATCTTCCTTCTCATATCTACTCTTCATCTGGCATTTTCAGCAGGTGTAGGTGGCTGCATAGTGCAGCAGACATTACATGGGTCCAGGAGTCAAACAACTCCGGTTTGATTTCCAGCTCTGTCACTCACTAACTGTGTGACTTTCAAAACTAACTGAAGTCCTCCATGACTCAGATGCTTCAGAAGTAATGAGGAACAACAATAATAGCACCCCATTGATCTAAGATAAATAATAGGAGAGATCATGCAGGTGAAAGGGTCTGTAAGCTACAAACTGTATGCAAAGGGTGATTGCTATTTCAGTAATTATTATCTGTCCTTGGTTATATCCTTCTATGAAATCAGGACAGTCCCATCAAGATATTCCCACCATAGTCATAGTTAAGGATGAGTATCAGTTTCTCAGTGGGCAAGTCAAAGGCAGGAGGGTAACAAGTGCTATGTTCCTGTATGGTTCTCCCTGACTTTAATCACTGTTAACAAATGCCCCAATCCCCAAGTATTCTTTCCTCTGCTGGAAATTCATGGGGGGAAAGGAATTAAGAGTAATGCTCAAAGCTCTCAAGCAACCCTGCCAGGTCTAAAGAGTAGTTATTTGAATTATAGTCATTAATGTTATTATTATTTTTTAGTTTTAATGTAATCTTGCTATTTAGAAACAGAATGAGGACTATTTGTGGTTCTCAGTAAGACTGACTTTTATAATTTATGGATATTTTCCACTTGGAGCAATTTTTCAAGTCATCAAGCAAGCGAATGATAAAGGACCCTACAAAAATATCTTGTGGAGCTACACAGATTTCCGAATGTAAAAGATGAGGGGTCAGTTATCACAGTTAAAACGAACAACTTGATAGTATTCAACTGCTCAGTCTACAAAAATATATGATGTGCCCAGGCTGGTGTGGTTCAGTGGGATAGAGCATCGTCCTATAACCAAAAGGTTGTAGGTTCAGGTCAGGGCACATGCGGGAGACAGCCAATCAATGCTTCTCTCTTGCACGGGTGCTTCTCTCTCTCCCCTCCTTCTCTTCTTCCCCCTCTTTCTAGAAGCAATGAAAAAAAAGTCCTTCAGCGAGGATAAATTATATATCTATCTATATCTACATATCTATCTATATCTGTATCTGTATCTACATCTGTATCTACATCTATATCTATATCTATATCTGCCTAGACATGCATCATGCCAAAACTGTTGTAAGCGGAGATGTAAGCAAACATTTGCTTGTTCAGATAGAACTGACTGGGGAGGATATTTATAGACTGTGCTGTAGGAATGTCATTTACATGTTGGGAAATAAAAATATGAGCCACCTGGTGTATGTCATCTGATGGTACCATGCCAGGTCCTGGGACAGACTGGGCTTAAGAGCACAAAAGAAACCTCACTAGGAAAATTGGCGCTAGCCCCAACCCTGCTGGCCTACTTAGGAGGGAGAATTGGAAAGGAATCATTTGATCTTTCTATCTCTCAATTTATTCTTTTACAAAATGGGAATTAAAAATATCTCTGCTATTTTCTCTTTCATGGGGTTACTGTGAGAATGAGATGATGCTTGTGAAAACTTTTAATTTTACCAAAGAAAGGTTCTCCATTAAAATAAGATGATGCATTTCTTTTGAAAGCCAAGGAGACCTTTTCATTGCCATGTTGCCTGCAAGGTTACCCTGTTTCCCGTATGGCCATTTTTGAGGCCATATTGAAGCCAGCTGGTTCTGGGGCTGCTGGCCTCCAGCCTGTTGGTTAAATTTGGGGTGACTGATGAGCTGGGCATCTCCACAGGGCTGGTCTCACAATGTCCTGACCCCCAGTTATGGGAAGGAGCAAGTGAAGGAGAATGAAGCTGATGGAGCAAGAGGTTTAAATCTGCAGGACTATAATGGGAAAAATGTTCTAAGATAACAGGTTTCTTTCTTAGCCATGAAAATCAGAATTTAATATTGGATACCTCTTGGGTATTTCCTCATTTTGGATGAAATAAGGCCCTCTTAAAGCATTGCTAAAAATGGGCTTATTTTTATACTTCTTTTCCTTGCTTCCACATCTTTGAGTTACTGAGGTCTGCAGTCTTCCTTTCAGCCCTCTCTCTCACCTCTTGCTGTCTACCTTGCTTAACCACCACCTGGGACCAGACAAGAATGATTTTCTTCACACTTCATTCTCATCCTATAGTCTCCTCTATTAAGTTCAAATGATTCCACATTTAGACCTGCTGTTTAACACTCTTTGCTAAAAGTCTTTCCAACTTATTTTTGTCTTGACCATCCAGTAAGTTACCATTCTAGTAATATGGTATTTTTACTGCTCACAATTTACAAATTGCTACTTGCCTTTTAATTGAGTTCTGCTATTCCTCCACCATCAAGTGCATTTCTTTACTACATATAACTTCTTCCCGACTAGATAATTTCTTTCCTTACATCTTCAAAGACATCTGTTATTTCTCTTCAGGCTGCTTGTATCTCATGTTTGTGACTACAGGTTTCTCTCAGACTTATTCCTTTCTGGAGGTTTTATATCTGTTCCAAGTTTTCTCCAAAAAATACGCAGAGGAAATCATTTCTATTTTGAGAACTCAAGGTATTTAGGATAAATTGATATGTTGAGAGAGCACTGATTCAGGATTTATTGAATAAAGGATAGAGAGATTTAGTCAGAGGAAAACTGGAATAGATTTCACAGCTAAATTTACTGCCTTTAGTGTTTCTAACTTCTATCTGTGCCAAGTCATATAGATTTTTGCTAAGAGAAACTAAATCCTCACTGACAGTTTCCATCTTACCAATTATATATACTCTACATTGAAAAATGACTATTTTTAAATTTCCATTCCAGATAATTAGATTTGATTTAATTTTATTATCTGAAGCTTATATTAGTTTGTGTTTTTAATACTAATACATATCATTTTATTACAGTAGACTATTTTACTATAATATTGAATATTCATTTTTACACATTTCTACAACACCCACAAACAGAATAAAATTTGACATTTACTTTTGGGGGTGTGCTATCCATCACTTCAATTAAATTGAAAATAACTGCTCCTGATAAAATTTCTTTTCCAAAGTGAGGGATTGTGGCATGTCAGACAGACAAATGGAATTGAAGCTGGGTCTCCTTGGGTTGCTCTCTGAGCAGGTCACGCAACATCAGTTTCCTCATCTGTAAGAAGGAGATAACAATATCTGTTCTACCGACCTTACAGGAAAGAGATGTCTGTGAAATGTTATGTAAGTGGCAGAGCACTATAGTAATGCTACATATAGAAATACATGCTTGAAAATTTGAACAAATGACTAACAATGATTGGAGAGTAAATGTGTCCTAAGAACGAGAAAGAATAAATAGCTGCAATTACAAATATTTGCAAAGAAACAGCTGAACTTTATGAAAGTATTTGGCAGCTTGAGTGCAGAAATTGGACAGGGCGGTTATGCTCATCCTTATAACCACATGCACTGTTTCCCAACAAGAAAGACTAGTGCCTCATGAAAGGATCCTGGATCCTTCTGGAATGGAAGTACAGTGGGCTCAGGATGGAGGGGTCTGGAAGCCAAGAGCACGTTCGCACTGTGTTGCAGCAGCTGTGGGGCAGCACAGGGAACTTAGAACATCCAGATGAGTGGGTCTCTATCTATTCTGAGCTATTTCACATCATGAGAAAGGTCCAGAGATAAAAGCCCAAGGGAATAAGTGGCCCTTTGTCTTATTTTCTCAGGTTCCCTGATGAATCTATTACAGTGTTCTGTGTCTCTCATTGTCTTTCCTTATACCTAAACATAATTTCTTTTGTTAAAAAATCAAGACTATTTCCTCGATTTCAGCATTATTATTTGGAGTAAATTAAAGCATTTTCTAAAATTCCTAGAAGGTCTCTTTAGAGTGAAAGTTATAAAAAGTACCGGCCATTGGCCCTGGCTGGGTAGTTCAGTTGGTTAGATCATCATCTCGATATGCCAAGGTAGGTTTGCTCTTCAGTTTGGGCAGATACAAGAAGCAACCAATGAATGCATAAATAAGTAAAAGAGGAAATCGTAAATAAAAAATTTGAACTGCACTTTAAAGAAAAAGAGCTACCAATTGAAATAGATTCCACCTTAGAGGTTCTGGACCTTACTGTGGTTCTACTGACTTTAAATATCTGTCTTGCAGATAGCATTATTCCAGATACCCACCAAATTAGGCAGGAGTGCAAAGTCAAATACTTAGGTTATGAAAGGTGTCAGAGATAGGACAAAATGCCTTCATCAGAAGAATTTTAGTTGATTAATTTGTACGTGTTAGATTATAAATGACATTCTGAATGAAAATGAGCTGTAGTACTAAAATAAGGTTGAGGTAATGTTTTAACCTCCCCCCCTACACGATAAGGCAAACTGTGGCATAATGGAGAGAGCACTGATTTAGGTGTCAAGAGTTTTATGTGCTTGTGCAAAGTATGACAATAATTAGTGCTGTCAACACATCTGTGGGTCGTACCCCTCATCTATTCATTAATTCGTTCATTTAAGATCTATTATACTCAACTGCTACTGTGAGTCAGATACCATGTTATAAAAACAGAGGCTGAACCAGATGATCTGAGGTATTTCTTCACCCTGACATTCCAAGGCAGAGTTTTGGATTCTACCTCTTGGACATCTCTTACCTTGATTCTTTTCCTTCTTTTCCTACTTCCACCATCTGAGGACAGGACCTTGCCATCTATTGTATGCCTTCTGCAATGGTCTCTTAGCTTGTCTTCCTGATGTCTTAGCAGAAAACATGAGGGAAGGAGGAGAAGGGAGACTTGCATATGGCATGAATCAGTGATCCCATGGGACTGTGGAATTCCCTAGTCTCATCCCATTTTGACCTCTAGGAGTACATTAATTGCTAATAAATCCCCCCTACTAGTCAGGACTGGCTGAGGACCTGGGGGGGGCGTGTCAAGGGCATCAGTGCCAGTGTCTGTGAAGAGCAGGGCACTTGCTTTACACGTATCTTCCAGTCAGCTCATCTTCTATACCACACTTGTTCATGTTCTCCCTACTGAACTTTCTGCAGTGCCCACTCACAGAGAGAGAACTGAGGCAAAATTCTCTCGCACAGCACACAGGGCTCCCAGTATCCACTTTCAGCAGCTCCTGTGTCTTCCCAACCTACTCTGCTTTGGTGGGTGTAAGCCCTGGGCTGTGCCCCTATACATGCTTTGTTCTTTCCAGCTTCCTGCTTCTTCTCTTCCTTTGTCCCCATTAACAAACCAAAGTCCCCATTAGAGTCATTGTAAAGCTGGCCCCCTCTGAGGCCAGCTCTGCATTTTTGACCATCTTTCTGACCACCTCCTATTGTTGGGTGTGTTACTTGTCCTGACAGCCTAATACCCAGTCAACCACATTAATAGCACTGGGAATTTCTCTGACCACAGCGACTACCATTTTAATATACTGAGTGTTTATCTGGCATTTACAAACTCTGTATCACTAATCCTTACAAATCCATAGGCAATAAGCATTGTTATCTGCACTTTATATGTGTGAAAAGTAAGCCAAGGAGAAGTTAAATAACTTTTCAAGAGGCACACTGATGATGATTAGGTGAGATTCAAGAACTGAACCCAAGACAAACATGAAAGTTAAAAATGTCAAACACTCCAGGACTTATTTTGACTTGGGGACTCTTTTGTGCCCCTCCAATCATATGAGTCAGAAGGCTGGGTAAAATATCTTTAAATCCTGAATATGAATATTGAGAGATGAACTGCAACATTCTCTTAATTAGCTAAATTAATGAAAGGAAGCAATGAAGCCAGCAGTTGCAAACCAGGGAATCCATTGCAATAGCTCAGTCCACTTTCTGCCGTCCTGCAAAATGCGCTTTTTGGAAGAGGGCTTTGAGAATGCCCAGGCAGAAAGATTACAGGGACCTGTGACCCACCAAACTCTGTCACTATCATGAAACATAAGGTCTAGTATAAATTATTTCAATTGCTGTGTGATCTTGCATAAGTGATTTAACTTGTTTTCATCTAAATTACTTTCATGTGAAATGGAACAGTCAGAAAAGATCATTTCTTTTTTAAAATATATTTTATTGATTATGTTATTACAGTTGTACCATTTCCCCCCTTTACTCCCCTCCACCCTGCACACCCTCTCCCTCCCACATTCCCCTCCTTTAGTTTATGTCCATGTGTCTTAAGTTCTTTAGCTTTTACATTTCCCATACTATTCTTGCCCCCCCCATCTATTTTCTGCCTGCCATCTATGCTACTTATTCTCTGTACCTTCCCCCCCTCCCACTCCCCTGTTGCTAACCCTCCATGTGATCTCCATTTCTGTGGTTCTGTTCCTGTTCTAGTTGTTTCCTTATTTGTTTTTATTTTAGGTGTGGTTGTTAGTAATTGTGAGTTTGCTGTCATTTTAGTATATTGAGAAAAGATAATTTCTAAGGTAGAGCTTTAACAGTCCCTACATCTGGTGAGATTGTGGTGTAGTGGCCTGCCCAGGAGGGGAACTGGCTGGTGAGTCAACAGGATCAGGGAGAGCAAGTAACTAAGTAACTGAGGAGTAAGAACAAAAAAATTTGTATTAACTCTTATGAGCAGTTCCACTTTCCTGCTTTCACGCCAGAAGTAATGGTCAGAGTGTCAGACCGCCCCTCACCCTATATAGACAATTGTTCCCCACTGCTTGGGGCCCAGAATTTGGAGACTGACTCCTCTGAGTCCGTGTGTGTGAAAATAAACTTCCACTCTGTACACCTGAAAGCGGCTGAGTTGTTTTCTGTAACAGTGGAATGTTCCCCCACTGTGCTCATGCAAGGCTTTGGGGAATTTCAACGGTGAGGTTAGAGAGGTGAGTGACAGGACTCTGGGACCTCAGCCCAAGGTTCTCTGAGTTTCTGCAAATTCATCCAGTTGCTCCAATACTCTACAGGCAGAAGGATACCAAGGCCTTAGCATAGCCACACATTCCTCAAAAGAACGAAAGACTTCTGAATCACATTTTAAAATTTCATCTTTGTGACCCCATGCAGATGCCTAATTAAAAGCCTGGTCTTAAAAAATTATGCTAAATCAGCAAGCATCCAACAATTACTCCCTGGCAGATGTGAATTAGCCTGACGATCTATTTACATTTCTTTTGTGTTTGGCATTGAGTGGTAAGATGCATTTAAATACTTGCATTTCACTTTGTTGGAAAGGAGAAAGAAAATACATTCTAAGAGACTCCAAAGGCACTGATTGTTTGCTGATCTGGCAAAGATGAAACAACACTTCAAATGGAAACTCAGTAAAGCTACAGAAGGAGAGCACAAAAGACTGCCTTGCAAAGCTCCAGAGCAGAGGTTTCTAAATAGCTGGCTCACTTTAGGAATTCAAGGAATTCAACAGGATAAAATGGTCAGTGAACAATGTAATGGATTTTAAACACCAAAAAAAAATGACTAAGAAGTTTTCATAGGGACCCTATAAAATGAAAATGGTCCTTGTGTCTAAACAGAACTTGTGTTTGCCCAGAAGAAAATAAAAAGACTTTAAACATCTTAAAACCTTTGGCAGGACATGGAACTTACAACAGCAAGATAAAAATATTTTAGAGTCCTCTTGTCCTCTCCTATGTTAGGAGCACACATGAAGGCAGACGCATCACAGAAATATTCTCAGCCACACCCCCCCCCCCATGGAAACTTGAGATGCAGAGGGACCTTGTAGGAAAGTCATCAGTTTACATGGATATTAAGCAATGTGTATGCGTTATTTCCACTCAGCATTAACTGTCTTCCTGAGCAAGCATGATATAAAAAAACCCCATAAATGGCTCTTCAAGGCCAACGTGGCATGACCCACCATCCCCTCTGATCTTACTCCAACTCCTAAAATGCTGGCAGAGAGCTGGTGGGGGTGGAGCAGGAGCTGTCCATGGACATATTTTCCAACAGTTTATTCTGCTCGACTCACAACTGTCAATTTTCAGCTGTTCTGAGTGAGGAAGAAAACTGAATAACAAAGTGGGGGTGTTGGTGCATTCAGTTCATTTTAGACTGGTGCCTCCTGTCCAATGGGTAAGTGTTTCTCACTCTGAGTGTTTGCTACCTGACCTATCCACCTGCACACACTTTTAAGACAGATGGAAGTAATAATTTTTAGTCAAAAGAAAGTAAGATTTAGTTTTTGATACTGTAAAATTGATATACAAATGGGCAAAAAACTCTATTTCAGAACTCTAGATAAAATTTTGTAAAGTTGTTTCCTTGAATTGGTTTTGAAAAAAAAACCATATTCTACTTGCTCCACTGTGAGCTGAGTGCTGGTCCCGAGTCTCTGGATGGGATGCAAGGGTGTCTGTATTGGCCGGGCTGCTTGGCCAGGGAAGCTCTCGCCTGTAGCTTTCTAAATCCCTATGTGGTATTTCTGGAGAGGGGTCTGGCTGGTGCTCCCGCTGCAAGCCAGTCAACCAACTTTAACTAGCAGTGCAACATATTAGATCATGTTGATCTCCTCTCTCCCTCCCTGCATGGGAAAATCTACTGAGCCCCTGCTACTTGCTGAAACAAGAGATGCCAGAATATTTCTCCCATATGGATTTCTGAACTGGAGCAGCATTAAATTGCTGAGCTTCATAAAATAGCTGGCAGAGGGAACAAATGTGCTATGCTAAAAATGTGACTGCATATTTATATTTTGCCACGCACACACTGGTCCAAGGTTTGACGAGCGACCCCTTCTAACTTGTTAAGAGGGAAACAGACTTGGCAGATGTGACTCTTCCCTGACAGACTTTGATCGTTCAAACTTGGATGCTTTTATTTCCAATTTCGGTTTCTGAAGGAGCAGCATTTTATACAAGTATCGAGAAGTCTGTCTTCCCATTGGGCCATATACACCAAAGACTGCTAATTAAAAATCCTTCAAACACATGGCAAAGGGGAAGAAAAAATTGTCTTTGGCCGTACTAAAAATTTGGAATCCAGAGGAAGGTAGTTATTATATCTTTGACTTAGAGGGAGAGAAAGAGAAATGAATACAGTATCTTGTAATATCAGAGATCCAGAACATCCTTCAGAGAGACAGTACCTCACCACTCCCCTCTCTGTGCTAGACACTGCGCACAGATTCTTTGGGGATGAATGATGCCACTATTCTAGGAACTTCAGGAAAATATGCAGCAATTTCCCTGTAGACAATGGGGGGTTATTCTATCCTCAGACACAACAGATACAACAGAGAAAAAGAATTTAATTCCCTGCTGTTCTTGAGGTTACAATTATTAAATGTTACTGAAGCTGATTGGAATAAGTTAGCAAAGAATCATCATCAAAGATTTGAAGTTGACCCCTTTTATCACCCCTACGGAACATGTAGCTAATGTGAGTACATATGTAATAGGTCCACATGTTTATATGTTAATTTTCTCACTTAAGGGTTACAATACAATTTATATTTTAGCAAAATATAGTTAATGACCATTGAAAACAATGAAAATTTCTTGCTTTTTAAACTTAAATTTAGCAATAATTTTATAATTATAGTATTAGAACTTTGATTTCAAGTTCCTGCAAGTCATAGTAAAATGCAGAAATCATATAGTTCCAGATAAACCAATTGAAAATTGAAAGTTTTATAGTCTCTTGATTTTTTTTTTGTGGTGGGGAGGGTGAGGGTGGGCAGGGATGTTCTAGATAATGTAAAAACCATCCAATAATACTTTCTACCAAATAAATATGTTGCTGGAGTTCACAGAGCAATGAGTAACTTGGCTAATAATAACCATAGCTACTATTTATGTAATAAGAATGATAAACTGTGTGCCAAGAACTCTGCTAAGCACTCTAGAGACTTAATCTTATTTAATCTTTGAAATAGCCTAATGGAGAATATACTGTCCCCGTGTTATAGAAGTGATTGTGGCTCAGCGAGGCCAAATACCACAGATGCAAAGTGGGAGAGCTGCCTTATCGCTACCATGTTTGGGGTTATATTCAGGGTTGTATTCTGACTATGTGGGTGTTTGGTTCTATATATAAGAGTATTTATAAAATTTCAAGATTCGTTTCATGTGAAAGGGGCAATTAGCTCATTAGCTAATTGTAAAGGTATCAGGTTCTTTGGGTCTAGAATATATAAAACAGATATACTGGATTACTTTTGGGGGTACCCTGTATTTCCAGTTTTAGCTACAGAGACATGCTAACTTTTCTATGCAAACAGTAGCCAATGACTGAAGGCCTGTGATTGTTACCCATTTCCATTTTGAATTCTACTCATGAAGCTGACACAGGGGAAGCATAAAGTCATACTGCACATCCCTAATTACTGGCCTTTGGATGCAAGAGATCTAAGAATCTAGTCAATGAATAATATAACAATACATGCAAAAGATCATAAATATTTATTACTATGTGAAAAGTTTGCTAGTCTATCTTTCAATAATTTCTTCAACATAAAAGATTTGAGTCAGAGGTGGGGCGGGCTGAGGGGCATTGGCTGGGATGGGAGTAAAAGGCAGAAAACTGTACTTGAACAACAATTAAAATAAAAAAGATTTGAGTCAGGGTTTTGGAAAATATTAATTAAAATTCAGACTTAAAATGATAGAAAAGAGAAACAATATCAGACACTTTGTGCTATGTAATGCCTTTTTTAGGGTTTAATTTCATTCTTCCTATGAAGATCGCAGGTTCTTAAATTTATTTACCTACTAAACATGTAATTATCTACCTGCTTTGTGGAGAAAGATTAGTGCTAAAAAGCTATTTATTTATTTATTTATTTTGCAAAGGCAAAGGGAATACCAAAAAGTACACTTAAGTAATCTCTTTCATTTAATTGTTTTTCTTCATTTAGCCAAAATTTTCTCATAGTCCTTATTAATTTTTTCTAATCAGGAAGGATGCACTTGCACTAAGTATTTTTAACAATAACTTAAATTACTAACCGAGGTTGATTGAATCAACATGTGCGGAAGACAAATGTAGTGATGATGTACCTTGTATATCCTAAATGTATGAAATACACAATATTATTATTTCCAGTGTCTTACAAATGAAAGAAATATTTAAAGTGTGAATCTTGTCATCTGTGAGAATGGTCATGTCATTGATGTGCGTGATAATTCACGGTTGGAGAGAAGTTTTGATGTGTGACTGGTGAAGGGCTGCGGGAAGGGCAGTGGACTTGCAGAGGTGATGGGCCAGAGATTCACATTTTAGAGTCATGGGCATAGAGACCTAGGTCTTAAGCTTTCACTCCCAGTAATCTCTTGTTATTTCTTTTTTTCTCTCTTTTTAAAAAAAAGATTTTATTTTTTATCTTTAGAGGGGAAGGGAAGGAGAGAGAGAGAAATATAAATGTATGGTTGCCTCTCATGCATCCCCTGCTGGGAACTGGCCTGCAACCCAGGGTTGTGCCCTGACTGGGAATCGAATCTCAATCCTTTGGTTCGCAGGCCCGCCCCTCAATCCAACATCCAGGGCCTCTTGTTATTTTTTTCTTTATAAATTTTGTGTTTAAAATCATTTTTCAATCTTAACTTTTTTTATTAAGTAGTAGTTCATTAGTTATTCTATTTTCACTAATTTAACTACTAATCAGAATTTTTGATCAGCATGAATCAACCAGTGTAACTCATACTAGGTTGACATATTTTTTTGTCATAATGCAATAATTTAATGTTTTAGTATCCATTCAATAAATGTTTATGGAGTCATTACCATGTTCTCTGGGAAGGGCCTAGGAGATACAAAGGTGAATAAGATAAAACCCGTAACCTAATATACTATCAAATACAAGTCAAGCTAGCAAAGAAAAACTAACATATATTCATCATGGGTAAATGCATGACTGCTTTATAGGATTTCAGTGAAATATTAAAAATAGCCAGAGCTCACAAAAGTACCAGACAAGCCCTGGCCAAGCGGCTGTGTTGGTTGGAGCGTTGCCCTGTGCACCAAGAGGCTATGGGTTCGGTCCCTGTCTGGGTAGGTACAGGAGGCCACCAATCATTTTTCTCTCACATTGATGTTTCTCTCTCCCTCTCTCTCTTCCTTTCTCTCACTCTCTAAAATAAATAAAATCATATCTTGGGTGAGGATTTTTTAAAAGTACCAGATATAATAAAATAAGAACCAGAAGGGAAGTTTTCTACTTCTCTTTGGAGTGAAGTACAAAACAGCTATTTTTTAAAAAATATTTATTTATTTATCTTTAGATGGGAAGGAGAGAGGGAGAGAAACATCAATGTATGGTTGCCTCTAGTGCATCCCCTGCTGGGAACTGGCCTGCAGGGAACTGGCTTGCAACCCAGGCATGTGCCCTGACTGGAAACTGAACTGCGATCCTCTGGTTCGCAGACCTGCACTCAATCCACTGAGCTACACCAGCCAGGGCTCAAAACAGCTATTCTTATTTCTCATGTATGTAGTGGACATCCAGTATGGCAGTGACACAGAGTAAGGGCTCTGTTTGTTGAATGCAGAAATTCACAACCATGAAACAATTCAAGAAAGTATTCTTACGAGCTGTCGAAAGAGGAGCTGTCCAAAGCAAGGTGCAGTAAGTTTTGGGAAGTGGTGTTAACTCCAGAGGGTTACTTCTAGGGAGGAGAGCCAATGAAGGAGAGAGGAAAGTGAGGTGGTGGGGGAGAGTCACAACTGCAAGGTGCCAGAGAAAAAAGGCATTTGAAGAGGGGCTCCTCACTTGTTTCCAGTGTGGCAAGAATAGAACAGTAAATTGCAGAGTGGTCATTGATTTCACCAGTGGGTGGACCTCGGGGACATTTCTAAGTTTAATTTCAGGAAACTGGAGAGGGAATGAGTAGTGAGAATGTAGACTCAGATGCTGTGGTTGTCTATCCACCATGTGTAAGAATTTTGGTAGGAAAAAAAGGCAGGAAATAAGTAGAAAAGTAACTAAAAAGAGCAGACAGACAGGAGAGAGAAGTAGGAAGTAGGAAAGAAACTTAAAATATTGGCTAAAGATCAGAAAATGTGAATTTGAAAGTTTAGCTAGAATGTTAGCTTCAGAATGAAGAAAGGACATCTTTGACTATAGAGGGGAAAAAGTGTAGTAGAAACAATAATAAAATTTTACCTTCACCTTGATTTATAAGAAAACTCAAATAATTAACTCAGCAAAGTAGAGTGGAAAATGATTATCTTGTAGAGTGGGGCAGTGTCAGAAAATTATGGCAAGAAATCTTACATTTAAAGGTTTTTCAGAGTTCCGTTCTCATCATATAGGGCACCATTCATTGGATGGTGATTTCATGCTCTGCTGTTCCTCAGGGCCAGGCTTGGGAATAGGAGAGAAACTGTCTAGTGAGTTGAGATTGTCTCTCCTGCTAATTCAGATAAGCAAAATCTTATCCTTTAAATATTTCGATAATCACCCAAACTCTTCACCTTGAATTTTGTAGGTGTGGATCTATATGGCTTTTACAAACTCTCTTAAGAAATATAAATTGAAGAAGAGATTACTAACTCCAGATGCAGAAGATTTCTTTTTAAAACCTGTTTACTTTAAATAAAGGGGATTGTTCTTGATAATCTGGGTGAACCTCATCCAGTCAGTTGAAAGGCCTTAAGAGCAAAGGTAAGGTTTCCCTGAGGAGGATGTTCTGCCTCAAGACCAGTGTCAGCTCCTGTCCAGGTGTTTCCCGCCTGCCAGCTGCCCCATGGATTTAGATCCTACCATTGTCATTAACCAATTCCTACTGATTCTGTTTCTCTGAAGAACACTGACTGACAGACCCAATCTCAAAAGTTACTAGAAAGAGTAATTCTGATCTATTTCTGGTACTACACAGTGTTATCTGCCTAAACTCATTCATTAAGCATATTGAAGGAAAATCCAGATTGAGGTGATGGACCACTGTCCATCAGGGAATACGTGATGGGGAGGTAGTTTCCCATTACTGGATTTTATTAGTGGACTGCTACTCTTTCACTGACTTAACACGGCATAAACCTTGCATCCACTCACATTCTTGGACTAATCACTATTATTCAGTCTTGGGATTATGTCTTCTATTGACTCAAATTGTGGCATTGGACCCATCAGTTAAGTACATAGAGATACAGCTTATATCTGGTTAATTTAGATTAGACACAGTCTAAAAACATTTGCCTTGGGGATGGTTTAAGCCATTCCACATGGAGAAAGTGGTTTGTCTAAGTGTACTGCTTTGCAGGTAAATTATGTCAAATCATGCCATATACTATATGTAAGTGTATGTATTTATATTTAAATTTTTCTCTTGGTTTCTCTGTCTTAGATACAATCTCAAGTTACATATCTGTTAAATGTTACTGATTATGACATTGTGGTATTGAGACAGTTATTTAATATTGGATTAAGCATCTGGCTATCTTTAGGTAAAAAATGAAAACTAAAAAGATTATGTTTTTCACCAATTCCTCCTAACATAAATTAACAGTCTACTAACATAAATTAAATAAAGTAATAGTCAGTGGCTTTTGGAAAATCACTTTGAGGACTTTTGAGTTACTTTGCTGAAGCAGGTTTATTGCTTTTATGCCAATTATAGATGCTATGAACTACAGCAATAGCCACTTTAGAATAGAAATGCAGTTTATAGAAGATGCTGATCTAAGACTTGATCAGTTACCTGAGTAACACTCAAGCTGTATCGTGATTCTATAAAATAATTTCATAGTCATTCTCTCCCATGAATATACTTCAGAGGGCTTTGATTTAATGAAATTTAAGATACCCTTTCAGAAAAACACAAAGCTTAAAGTCATTTATTATAGACATGAAATGTTAATAAAACATTTAAAAATAGCACCAGGCAACTCAGCCACCAGGCACTGCAAACTTTCTAGGTATATTTTATTTATTCAGGTTAATAAAGGATGTGTTTGAATATTATCAGACTGACCTTGTTTCCTGGCGAATCCTGTCTTGAAATCTCTAGAGTTAGTTCTATTGCCAGCCATACTTTTTAAGGACAGCTTGTTATTATTCTCTTGAAAACAATTAACAGACTGCCATACAGAATAACATGTACTTTGTCCTGAAATTCTTTATTGAAAAAGGCCCAGAGAGCAGGCTGACAGCTGTCAAGGGGTAAAGAGATTGAGCAAAAAAAAAAAGAAAGAAAGAAAAAAAGAGATAAAAACTCATGGACATGAACAACAATGTGGTGATTGCTGGGGCAGGGTTAGGGGTGGGATGGAGGAGGATATGTGGTTGATAAATGGTGGTGGGAAGAGACTTGACTTGGGGTGGTGAACACACAATGCAGTGTACAGATGATGTGCTGTGGAATTGTGCATCTGCAACCTATATAATTTTGTTCACCAGTGTCACCCTCAAAAATTCAATAAAAAGGAAAAATATAAAAAATAAAAAGTCTTGAAAACAAAGTGGTTTCGAACTTTGCCTCTCGAGACTCTTAATTTCTGAAGAACTTTTTCTCTGTACTTAGATTTCTGGATATTCAAATATTAAGACAAGATATTGGGCTAGGAAAATTATTTTTAAGGAAATCCAGTGCTAATCTTACATCAAAGCTGGGATTTAGCCTAACCTTCTACGATATTTCCACTGACACCTACTTTGAGAGACAATGGGGTCTGATGCTCAGTTTGACATGTGTATCAGTCAAATCATCATAAAAGGCGAATTTTTGTTTAATATTTGGGGCTTATTATGGCTGAAAATCAAACAAGCATTATGGGTTTTCCTTTTATAAAAAAGGAAACGAGGTTTGAAATCAATAGGATTTTCTAGCTAAATTAAATATCCTCTTAATTGAGCCAGTTTTGGTAAATCAATTTGCACTATTGTATTTCAGAATAAGATTTTATTTGCATCCCAAAATTCTTTTAAAGGAATTTGTATAAAATGAATGCACTCCCTAGTCAAGCATAGACCTGGTTTAGGAACTGTGCACATAAAATTACAGATCCACAAAGTCTGCAAGCTGTAGCATATGGCAGGGGTCAGGGAACTTTTTTCCAGAAAAAGCCAGAGAGCACATAATTTCAGCTTTATGGGCTACACGGTCTCTGTGGCAACTACTCAACTCTGCCACTGTAGCACAAAACTAGTCTATGACTTAATGTAAATTAATGAGCTCAGCTGCTCCAATAAAACTTTATTTTAAAAAAAGGCAGCAGGCCAGATTTGCTCATGTGTCATAGTTTGCCAACCTTCGTCCTAAGGGAAGGTCATGGCAAGATAAATACCACTGCTTTGTTGGCCTTTCAAAAGAATACAGCACAGGGATACCAAGTGTAACAGGACAGGAGAAACTAAAGTAAGAGAGCATCAGCACTAGATGAGTCTGTCTCCTCCACACTTGCTATATCCTGAAGTTGTTTTAGTACCATCAGTAGTACTGCATGCACTTTATGGAATCTCCATGTGCCATCTTTTATCAGGAAGATTATTATATATATTTAGATAAAGCAATTGTTGCTCAAAGCAATTAAATGGCGCCTGACCTATCTCTTCTGATTCTATGTATTCCAAGTTTATTCTTTTTTTAAAAGCTCACATATAATCTCACTTATAAGTGGAACCTAATCAACAAAACAAACAAGTAAGCAAAATTTAACCAGAGACAATGAAATTAAGGACAAACTGACAGTAACCAGAGGGGAGGTAGAAGGGGATAATGGGGGCAAAAGGGGGAGGGGTTTTCAGGAACATGTATACAGGACACAAGGACAAAACCAAAGGGGGTAGGATTGAGAGTGGGAAGTGGGGATGGCTGAGGTGGGGTGGAGTGGTGGGGGGAAAATGGAGACAACTGTACTTGAACAACACAGAAAAAAAAGAATAAACTGTGTTTTGCATACTCACAACTGTATGCAAAGAAACTATTTTTGTTCATCCTCTGTATAGGTCTTGTTTTGTAGCCACTTCTTTTCAATTCTACTTATTATTTCTTATTCATAAATTCTCACACAGAATAAAATAATGTTTTATGATCATAAAAATTAAAAAATATCCCAAAACATGAAAAAAGCTCACAATGTGAATTTTTAAGAAATGAGAGTAAATGGGAGGAAACCTAAAACATGTAAACCAGGAAGGTGGCCTATTTTTGAAAGGGAGAAGATATTTCTAGAAACCACAAACAGGTAAATAAGACTCATTACTTTTTAAGAACAGAATATTAGAACACTGGCTGGTGTGGCTCAGTGGACTGAGTGCTGATCTGTGAACCAAAATGTTACCAGTTCGATTCCCAGTAAAGCTACATGACTGGGTTGTAGGCCAAGTCCCCAGTAGGGGGCACATGAAAGGCAACTACACATTGATGTTTCTTTCCCTCTCGTCTTCCATTCCCCTTTCTCTACAAAAAAAAAAAAAAAAAAAAAAGAAGGAAAGAAAGCAAGCAAGAAAAGAACATATTATTAGGAAAAAATGTTCACCAAAGGTTATTAGGATAGTCCCATAGACATAAAGCATTGTGAATTTAGCAAAATAGTTAACACAAAAAATCCTTGATGAAGTTAAGTTGAAAAAATATGGCCTAGAAAATACTTTAGGATAATTTATAGTTTATAAAGTACAAAAAATAGGTTGTACTTGAATAAATAACAAGAAAGCAGGCCCATTAAATATGTAAATTATGAATCTAGGAGAAATGATTCAGATTGAAAGAATCTTAGATTGAAAATGCAGACTGAAGCCAGCAGATAACATTTAATCGGTATAAAGAATTGAGTTTAGATTTTTACGACTATGAAAAGGAATAGAAAAAATGATGCCTAATGACTCCCTGAAGGACATCAGGTAAAGGTTACAGGGAAGGAGATTTTGATTCTATTTAAGGAGGAACGTTTAGCAGTTATGACTCTGCCGAAACGGGAGGAACCATTTCACACAGTGGAACGTGGGGGAGACAGGAGCTTCAGAGCATTAGAGCAGCGCTTCTCGCCTTTAATGTTCATACAAATCACTTGGAGGTCTCGTTAAACAGCAATTCCTGATCCAGTTGGTCTGAGGTAAGATGCGAGATTCTGCATTTCTAACAAGCTCCAGAGATGGCATATTTGTGTTCCGGGACTATTCACTCTGCGCAGCAACGCTTTAATGAATGGGCTTTGGAGTCCTACATACCTGGTCCCACACTTACTGCTGAGTGTTTTTGGACCTTTAATATCTCATAAGAAACTTTGTAGTCTATTTAAATGGAGATAATCCCTATATCTCATAAGACTCTTTTGAGAATTAAACAAGATTATGTACACTGGCACAGAGTGAGCACTAAATGCATATCAATTTCTTTTCCCCCCTCACTTTCTCACCATATTTGAGCTGAGATGGAATGATCACTATCAGGAGGCCTGAAAACAGATCCTGTGTTTTTCAGGTCTCTTAGAGACAAGATATTATCAGCTGAGAAAGGTGATGTTCAATGGCTCACCCCTATCCTTTCCTGGCTGTCACTGTAAAGTAAATAGATACAAATTTGGTGTCCACCATCATCAACCACCTCTCTCATTACCCCCTGAAATCGGTCTTTGTAAAGCAGGTATTTGCTGATTGATCAGAGAGCAATGGGCCTTGGGTTTAACTAAAGGAGCTATTTCCTTCTCTTCAAAGGAGATAACTGCCCCAAGTCACATCAGCAACACGGAGCACTTCCAAATCTCCCAGAGCACCATCCTGGGCACAAAGTATAGCAGACTTTGCCTTCAACAAGACATCATTCTGCTTTCAGCTCAAATTCCCAGAAGTCACCCTAAAACCTGTAAACTCACCATTTTTCAGTTGGAGTTTAGAACTGCCATTGGGTTTGAAGACTCATTCAGGTGTCCTGTGTAAGGTGTCTGAGTTAGGTACTGTCCATCTCTTGGTTAAAGATAGCTCTGCTATTGGAGCAAACAGAGCAAAAATTTTCTCTGCATTGTCTGTGCTCATTTAATCTACAACCTTAGACTCAAAGGGAGGTGACACTCTGGAGACACACATACACGTGTGCGCTACTGACTTTCTTTCAACTCAGATGGATCTGCACAAGGGACTATAGGTCAGGCTCCCTTCTGCTGGCTCATGCCTAACAATTTGGGTTCATCAGTTCCTGCCTGGCTTCTCTCTTCCTTTCTTAGCTGCAGCCAAGATGCCCTCAGGGTCACTTAATTTAGGATATAATTCACCTGGTTGCTGTAGTTTTAAGTCTGATGTTCAGCCTAGATTCTCGTGCTGACTAAATGTACTTTTTAAGAGCCAATTTCTAATTCTCTTTTGACATTTTAAAACTGGGAAAAATAGCCTATTTCTTAAATAGGCTAGCCTATTTCTTAAATAGGCTATTTTAAAATAAAAAACTGTGCATTTTTATTCCTCGGTTGCTTTCTAACCTAGGCTGCTTCCTTCCTGGGAACTTTTGACAAATACACCTTTATTCATATGCCCACTCCTCTGCTCAACCCATCAGTGTCTGGACTCAGAAAAGTACAGCTCATCTTTTTCCAAGAACCCTTAATTTTTGAATGTCTACCTACTATTTTCCAGTAATTTTTCTGGTGCTAAGGATAAAATAGATTCTTGGCATATGTCAGGGTCTGTACCAGGAGTTGTGCATAACCTTTAGTATGAATGATCTGACTTGACCACCACAGGAACCCTATGGAGAGAATACTTATCACCATTACTGAAAACAGCACAGGTGTGCCCTTGTTTGGGAATTGCGGACACTGAAGACTGCAAGAGGTGGGCATCTTGCCCACAGTCACCATGGCCTGCACTGCCAGCCAGTACATTGAACCTTCTCCAGTGCTCTGAGCTCAGCAGTGCTTCCTAAACTTTGGCATACTTGCAACTCACCCAGTTATCTTGTCAAAATACCGTTTATTTTTTTACTTAATGTAAACAATGTTTCCAGCAGCTTTATTTGTAATATACAAATTTTGGCACAGTCATATAATGGAACATTATTCAGCAATATTAAATAATAAAGTCCTGATACATAAAATGACATCTATTTAAAATATATATTTAGATTCCCTTGATATGAAGTTCCAGGTTGGGCAAGTCTAATCTACAGCAGTAAAAGTCAGAGCAGGAACTGCCTATGCGAGATATAGATTGACTAGAAGGGGCACAAGAACACTTTCTAGGAGAAGGAAGATATTTAATATATTGACTTACATGGTCTGAAATGGGTGTATGTATTTTTTGAGGGTAATTAAATTATACATTCAAATTATATCCATTCTTTCTATGTAAATTGTATCAATTGAAGAATTAACTGGGAAAATGAGCATTTTAAAAAGATAAAAATTTCCTTTAAAATTTTAAATTATGTTAGTACTATTAGTCAAAAATATGACTTTGTGAACTTTTTTCTTCTTTATGCTGCCCTGTCAAATCACAAGTATGTTGTTCTTATTGTTAAAATATGCTCCATTTCCAGAGTCTCCACACTTCTGTCAAATTTTAACATTGAATTTCAAACACTTTTAAAAATTACTGAAAATCATAAGCAACCACAGAAAAGAGGTGATTATGTGATGAGTGGAAATGTTAATTATTAATTAGCTTAACTATAGTAATCTTTTTACTATATAGATGAAATATGTTGTACACCACAAGTATATACAATTTTTGCAAAAATTTTTATAAGATTTACAAGATAAAATACAGTTTCTGATCAGGATGTCTGGGGTAAGGCCCATGATTCTGCATTTCTGACAAACTCTCAGGTGACACCAGTGCCCCTGCGCTATGGGTCGCACACGGAGAAGCAAGGCTCCAGACTGCAGTTCACACCTGTGCTCACACATTAGTAATACCTGGACAGCCCTGTAAAGTGTCTGTGTTTGGGCCACATCTCATGCCAATTAATTCAGATTCTCTGGGGCTGGGACTCAGGCATGATTATATACTTTAAAAATTGCCTAAGTAATTCCAATGTACCACTGCTCTAGAGATCAATTTAGTGGTCAATATTAGTGTTTAAAATAATAGAATATAGTGCACTGCATTAGTAAGCTAAGTGTTATCCTGTGAAACTTTTAACATCAGGGGTGTGTGTGTGTGTCTGTGTGTGTATGGAGTTCCTGGTATAAAATGTATTCTTTCATTGTGGGCCAAGGTAAAAATCTATATACATATAAAAAGCCACTCTCTATACTGAAAGGAATATGCTTTCTTTTTCTCTTCCTCCCTCTCTTTCTTTCTTCCTACCCCCAAATTTTGTCTTATTCTTAGAAGAATTAAAAAAATTACAAATATCCACAATTCATTGAACCATTCTTGCCCACAGGAAGCTCAATATCTGCTGGGGATGTCAGATATTTTACAAATCCCTGTTCCACTTCGGCACAGGATGAGGAAGAAACAATGGGGTCCTGAACCTTGCCAAAGGCAGGATGGAAAAAGGGGGAGGAGGATTTCTGAAGAGTTGTCGAAGCTTACTGGATATGGTGTTAAGAGAGGAGAAGTTTTGGGAGCCCAGTGTTTAGGTTCTAGCTTGAGAAATGGGGTGGATAATTATGTTATTAGCCAGACTGACAATTCAAGAAGCAGAGAAGTTGTGGAGGGGGCAGGCTGAGTGTCAGGTGTTTGTAAGGAGGAGTGCCTAGTACATGGCAGTGCCTAGTACATGGCAGTGCCTAGTACTTGTGCCTAGTACATGGCAGGAGTTACTGGGTCTAGTGGAGGAGGGGCATATCAAGTAGACTGGGAAAGAATGAGGGGGTGGAACAGACAGTCTCTAAGACTTGAGGTCAGGCCTACCATATTAGACAGGCAGCATGAAAGGGTGTGGCTGAAACAGCAATGAGAAGTTCTAGCTTCAAAAATCTGTATTCCTAAGTCATGCAGGGAACCAGGACGTGACTATTCATTAATTAAGTAGTTCTTAAAGTCATCTGAATGATCTTTCATTAATACATTTTCTAAGGATATAACACAGGATTGTAGACTAAAGGAATATGGCAATAGTTTCTTCCTGAAATCATATGTTAGGCTAGAATAGTAATTTTGGTTTCATAGCAATCAATTAAAAGTGTTATTTTTTTAGAGAATGTTTTGTGTGTGTGTGTGTGTGTGTTCAATGTTTTGTTATATAATAAGCTGATCTATTAAGAAGAGTGAATGTGAATACTAACTGACAACTTGAATAGATTCAGCATCAAAATAACATCAGTTATCTACTTTATTTTCATGATTTGGGAATTTGAGATGAGTGTCTAATACATCTTCCCATTAGGATGTACTCTAGAATTAACAAAGACAAAGGTACCCAAATTACCATTTAGACAAGAAAAAGGAAGCAACTACTATAAATACCATCATCTCTCTTTCCTCGAAATAAATGTGCAAGATAAATCCAAAGGACTGAATTTTTAATGTGGGCCTGTTGTCCCAAATGCATAAAACCACTTAAATAAACCAAACAGGAAGCACTGCCAGGACTGTAAATCCAGTGATGCTTTGCTCATTTTGTGGGATGAATAATTTCAGTGGGAATTCATCTACCACGAGATGGGCAGATTCCATACATAAATTTAACATTATAATGTAATTATAGGCTACAGGAAAAATAATGTTTAATAAAATCATTCTCTGTTCCATATTTAATCTGTTTCTTTATCTTCCCATTAAACATCAATGTAAACAGAATAATAATGTTAATTCAAAATTAAAGTGATTATGTACTGTTTAAGTTTTATTTTACAATATACACATCTGTTTTCTCAATGCTATCACTTTCCCCTGGTTTCTTGTTTTAATTCTCTAGGCACTATTTTATCTATGTTTCATTAGTACTTTGTAAATATTTTAATTATGTGTCATTCTTATTACACTGTACTTTAATTTTACTAGAAGATTCTGAATTAATCAATGGAGTAAGCATAGCATGTAGGACATAAAATTTGGGGAGAAAAATTATTTCAAGAAAAGGGGTCATTAAAATAGTTATCAAGGAAAAAACAGAAACTGTGTTAGGTATTGCCATCCAGTTCCATTATTCAGCATGATTTCCATATGACGGCCTAGGAATTCTGAAGGTCCTAGTTCTGATCTGTGCTTCTGACTCATCTTAGCATCAGAGTCTAACACTATAAGGGACTTAGAATGTTTGTCAGATAAATAAACTTCACATTTGGATATATTTTCTGTCTAAAGCAAAAGCTCTTAGGACAAGTTTGAAAACAACAAATACAGGCTTTCTCTTTTTAACTTCTTAGTAATGCATTGAAATCTTGCCTCAGTGCCATTTATCAG
This sequence comes from Artibeus jamaicensis, assembly GCF_021234435.1. Classification (NCBI taxonomy): domain Eukaryota; kingdom Metazoa; phylum Chordata; class Mammalia; order Chiroptera; family Phyllostomidae; genus Artibeus; species Artibeus jamaicensis. The sequence goes on from NW_026521870.1 coordinate 3,030,338, forward strand.
CCAACCAGCTAACAAATATGTTTCTCGAGTCTCTGCTATGTACTCAAAACTGTACTAAATACTATGAGGGATATAAGGCACTTACACTCTTTGGTTATATTGTCAAACTTAAAAGATTGAATTGGATTTAATGAAGTGTTATGGGGAGTACTTTAATTATTGAGACTAACTGGATGAATATTTTGTTCCAAATACTGCTCTATAATAAACAAGTTTCTGGAATAATATTTCTGCATGAGATATATACATTTCCAACTATTCTAACTCACAGAAAATATATATATTCTGTGAGTTATATGTTACATGTTATAATATATATTTTATATGTAGTTATATATATTCTAACTCACAGAATATATATATTTTCTGTGAGTTATATGTATAAATATATAAATATATATTATGTTATATATAACTATATATATAAAGAGAGAGAGAGAGATGGGAAGGAAGGGAGAGAAAGATCAATAGGAAGAGAAACATCTACAGCTCCTATCTTGCACACCCTGACTGGGGACCAAACCCACAACACAGGCATGTGCCCTGACCAGAAATCATACCTGTGAACTCCTACTTTGTGGGATGTTGCCCAACAAACAGCCTCACTGGTCAGGGCTAGAACATTTTCTTAATAAGGCAGGCAAATATCTTTTATATGTTGAAGACAAAATAATAACTGTCATGTTACTTTATCTTTTTACCTATACCCTTTCTTCTCTATGACTTTTGTTTTTCATACTGTATTTTCATATTTCTGTCAGTATAGTTGACTAGGCTGTTTGATAGTGCAAGAACTGGTTCAGGAATGGTATGCATGCTACTGGTTTAGAGAAAGTGAGAATGTCAGGAAGATCATGTTGATAAACCAGGCTTTATTTTCTATTTTTCTGCTGCTTCCACCTTTGCTCTGTATGTTCTTGTCTATTTTTGCTGTAACCATAAGATTTACTAGGCTATGTGAATACACCCTACCTGTACCTGTATTTGTCTGTAGCCAAAAGGGGTAAAAAGCTGTACATTTAATATCTGATTATTCATCTTAACCTGGACAGAGGCAAGTAACCCTCTGTCCAAGTTAAGAGAATCTCACATACCCATTGAGAGTGTGAGGTCTCATTCAAATTTCGCATCATTTCACACGGTTAATTGTTATCTCCCTCAAGCACTTTCTTCACTTGCTTTCCAGGTTACCACATACACCTGGTTTTCTCTCTTACTGATTGCTCTTCTAATCTCCTTTACTTTATCCCTTTCTTGGGACTTTTTCTCTTCTCTGAGCTACTTACTCCACATCATCCAATCTCATGGATTTTCAACATCATTTACATGTCAATGACTCTCACCCAATCTGTATCTCCCTGAGTCTTCTCCAATTAGTACTTGGTAATTAGAACTACCACTCAGGACAAAACTTCAGCATCATCTTTGATTTCTCCCTCTTTCCTACTCCCAGTGTCCAAGAATCCATCAGCCAGTTCATGGCTCCCTCCAAAATACATACTTAACCTATTCACTTCTTACCATTACCATCGCTAACCACCCTAGTCCCAGCTTTCGCAATCCCTCTCCTGACTACTCTAATAGTGTCCTGACAGTTACTGCTTGCTTCTCCTTCCCCCAACAGTCTAGTCGTGACACGGAAGCCTGCGCAATTTCTTAAAAATGCACATCTTATCACTTTATTTCTTTGCTAAGTGGTTATTTATCACATTTAGAACAAAATCTAGAAGCTTTACCGTGATTCACAAGGTCTTTGACGACCACCCTCAGCTATCTTCCCAACCTCCTAATCTTGTTTGTGTCTCCTCGCTACACTGGCTGCCTTGCTATTGTTCCTCTGTCAGACCAGACAGAGTACATACACCTTGAGGGCCTTTGAAGCTTTTGTTCCCTTTGCCTTGCCTCATATCATTGAGGTCTCTGTTCAAGTGTCCTACCCTCAGAAAGCCTTCCTTGGCATTATATTCCCTTATTACTTCACAGCATCTGTAACTGATGTTTTATTAAGGATGGATTTACTTATATAATTTACTTACATAATCTCTCTCCCCCACTAAAATATTTCATGAAGTGGAGATTTCATTTATTCTGGTATGCTTTATGCTTACAGTAGAGTTTGATACATATGGATACATATTTTTGAGTAAATAAATTGCTATAAGTGAAATATTATTTATCGGTGCAGTAATTAGTTCAATACTTTTTCTCTGTCTTATCCTTCTCCAAAATTGAGTAACTTCTAGTGGCTTTGGAAGTGCCTACTTAGACATCAGAAAAAACATGATATCTGCAAATGGACACATGATATTTGCAGAGTGAATACTTCTCTCCTGAAATGGACCAATACCAGGGTTGTTGTTGAGGAGCAAAAAAGAGCCCAGGGAAGGACTCATCTGGCAGAGCACAGATAGGTATGTTTGTGTAAAGACTACTCCTCTACACAGTGCCGTGGAGGGAGAGGTCACAATCTGTAGCAGTCGAAAGCACAGAAGGCTAAGCACCTGGAGCCAGTTCCTTAATCTCGCTAAGCCTCACTTTTCTTATCTGTTAAAGGAGGACAGAGACATGTAAGGCAAAGATCCCTCTCTTGAAGAAACTCAGTGAGCCACAGATAAGCAAACAGGGGGTCCTGAGTGTGGAATAGAGGCTGTGACCAGATAGGAAGAGCCCTAACTCAAAACAGGGAGGCTGGGAAGAGAAGATTTCCTGGCAGAAGTGATGTGTGAACTGAGTGTGGAAGGATAAACAGGGCCTGGCCTTGCAAAAATGCACCCTCCTCCTCCTCCATCATCTGGTTATCCTTATAGCACCAGAGACTCACCTTGTTCAAGATAATAGTTATTATCAACTCCCTTCATGTCCCTTCTCCACCCCCACATATTTATAGTCTTTTCAAAGGAAAGAATCAAATTGTTTATAACAACCTTATCCTCTAAATCCAATAATTTGTAAAGCACAGTGCATTTTTCCTCACATTACTCTTGGTCTTTCAATTGTTTTTCTCTTTCAAGTCCAACTTAGAGTTTTAATCTTAACTTCCACAGTTTTCTAGTAGATGTGGATGTGTTTGGTAAATAGTAAACCACCATGCAAATATTGGTGGGGTTTATATTAATTAACACTAATTTCGTTGGTGATTTGATCTATTCCATAGTTTTGAATACTACCTATACACTGATAAATTCTAAATTTATATTTCTAGCTCTGACCTTTTTCTTGAGATTCAGGGTAAAAACTCCACTGCCTATTCAATATCTCCAGGTGGCTCTCTAAAAGGCCTGTCAAATTTATCACCTCCAAAGCTAACTCTTAATTCCTATTCCTCCTCCCCTTATCCAATTTGCCACCTTTATAGTCTTCCTCATCTATGTCATAGCAACTCCATTTACTCAAATGCTCTGATCTAAATCCTCAAATTCTTCCTTGACATCTTTTTTACCACATCTATCTATTCCATTAGAAAATCCTATTAACTCTACCTTCAAAAACTATCCCAAATCTTATATTCCCTCTGTCTCACAGCAGTCTAAACACTTCAACTATTGCTGTCCTACCTGTCTATCAGCATCTGCTTTGCTACAGTCTATTCTTCATACTGCAACTTGGTGATTTAAAAGTCAAGTTCTATTACTGCTCTGCTAATAAGCAATAAATCAAACAACCAACAAACCAACCAACAAAACAAACAAACAAACAAACAAACAAACACACTTCCTAACTGTCTATAACTTTCCCTTTTCACCCAGAACAAAATCCAGACCCTCAGCAGGGCTCACACTGTCTTCCTGACATAGTCTATCACTCTCTTCTTAGCTCCTTTCACTCCAGCCAAGGATGCTTCAGTCTTTGACCCTGCTGCTCTTTCTGCCTGGAAAGCTCTTTTTTTTTCCTATAGTTGTGTGGCTGCTCTTCTCTTTCTTCAGGTTTTAGTCAAATGTTACCTCTTAGAGAGGTCCTCCCAGACTGCATAAAACAACAACAAATCATTCACTAACTTACCTTAACCCTACTTTATTTTTATTATATTTCTTCACATTAAAATATTTATTGAATGTGCTAGACACTGTCATAGGCACCTAGATAATAATAAACAAAACAGGCAAAATTCCCTTTCTTTCCATGGGGAGAGAGACAATAAACAAATAAATTGAATAGCTTACTAAATAAAAATAGGTTTTATGGTGAGAACCAAAGCAAAAAAGGGGGGTAGGATGTGTTGGGGGAGAGTGGTAGTTGCTACTTAATAAGGAAGTCTTCCCTGATAGGGGGCTATTTGGACAGAAATCTGAAGGAAGTGAGGGGAGTGAGACTTGAAAAGTAGCGTTCCAGGCAGAAGCAACCGCAAATGCAAAACCGTGAAGCAAGAGCATGCTTTGTGAGTTCCAGGAGAAAATCAGAAAGGAGAGCAGCATGACTAGAATGCAGTCAGCACTGCTCACTACCTATCATTCTATTACAGGTCTATTTTTTTTTTATTGCCAACTCTTGCTGTCAGAATGTTGGCTCCATCAGTTCAGGAGCCAACGCTGCTTTAAACTGCTTTATCCCAAGTCCAGGACTGAACCTTGTTCATGGTAGGGACTCAGTAAATATTTATTGAATGAAGTGTCATGCACGATAGACAAACCTGACTATTCACAATCCTTTTACATGCTCCATACTTTTCAGCCTTTCATGCCTATTGTACTTGCTCCATCAGGAATGTATCTCTGCCTTTCAAAAGCCTATCTTTAAGACACAACTTCAATGACATTGCTTTAATGAAGCTTGCCTTGTTGGCCATAAGCTAAATGTCATTTCTTCCTCCTCTGATGACCCTGTCTGCTATCACTGCTGCTGAACTTAAAGCTCCAGAGACAGTGAGCTTGGCTCTTTGACTCTCCAGGATAGAGCACCATGTAGCCTGGTGCTTGATCATATGTGTCAGGCGCTCAGAAAAAAATGAGATGAATGAGTATCTGTTGAAGGAAGTGAGTTCCTTCACGACTTGCCTTTTGCACTCAAAACTGTTGCTATGTGCAATGGTAGTTAACTAAGTAACTCAAGATCCTTAGAGATTAGTCAGCACCTCAAAAACTGAAACCCCTTCCCAGAATAGAGTCATAATCATGCGCTCCAACCTCCTTTGCGAAGGCAATATCAGGGCAAAAGTAATCCTTCTGAAGGGCATCTTCTTTGAGTTCTCCATGATATGATATACATGGGAGAGAAACCTATTCCTTTTCTATGTCATTCAGTCCATTTTCTCTTATTTTAGCATTCTAGATGCTAAATGTAGTCATTTCAAAAACAAAAAAATTGTGACCTTTAGGTTAAAACATTCTTTTAGACCTGTAATATATTTCCGATTATGTCAAATAAATGTAAAATGAAGAACCAATACTAGTTTGTCCCAGAAACAATATGGCCCAACTTTTGCTAACCACTCATACCTTAAAAGACCTGGCTTTTCAGAGAACTAACAATTCAGACAGAAAAAAATGCATTTTGGACAAAACAAATCAGAAAGTGCAGGAAAACCCATTGCAAATGGACAGGTGTGGTAACAAAGAGAAGACCATGCATGTTTATTGAAAGAGCTGAAGTGGATGTACTAATGCAGTTTCACTTAATTATTACCAAGCCTTGAAAGGCTTATCCTTAGTAAAATGAAAGGCTAATTAGTGGGTCTTTCTAAGGGCAAGCAGGCCCAATCACATTTTCTTTTATTTCCTCACCCATCCCTTTTCATCCCTCTAATCATCAGCGATGTGAATAACAAACTTAAACAAAGTATGTCACATGGTAGAATATAGGTTGCATTATGTACTTTTCCAAGAGGGTGGTGGCATTTAAAAATAACAGCACTTCAATAAGATTGTTGTTTCTTAGATTTAAATCCATTTTCACTTGGCTACTGCTTCACCAGTTGACACTGGTTTCTTGTCCACATTTCAACTATGGCCATAAAAAGAAGTGCTATCTAGAGTGTTCTTGCCTTTGAAATTGTAGAGTTATTTAAATAAAAGACATACATACAGCCAAATGTTAATGAAGCTTATTAGTAAAATGTTATGATAAAGAAGATGCCCAGGATATAATCTCCAAGTTTATAATTTTAAGACTAATTTAAACACCAAACAGCTATTCTTTGGCTGAAATGCTCCACGATACTCTAAATATCAGAAATTCTGGCAAAATGGGCTGTGCACCTGCAGCATATTCACATGGTCATGGCCACATTGGCCACGAAGGCCAGCTCTGTCCCCAATCAGTAACTTCACTTCCTGAAAGTCATTGGTATGGTTTTGAGAATAATTTATGTAAGACTAGCAGATTAATTAGTAGTCAGTGCCAAGTAATTTGCAACTGAAAACTTTCCAAATAATTTCACTAAAGAGTTTTAAATCTTATTTAAAAGAGTCAAGTGAATAAGATACATATGTCCAATTCAGGTTCAAATATTTTAAACTATGATTAGCATTCTTTCCAGAGCATAAAGTATATCCAGGAAAATTAAGTTTTATTTCATCTCTGTAATTCCTGTATTAATTAGGCAATGTCAGCTGAGTTATCTGAATATTAATTCCACCTAAAGAAAAGAGAGCATTTACACCTAAAAGTCATAGGTTAGTCTTTGTCAACTTTATAATTTTAGATTATTTTACATTCAAAGGTCAATATTTGTAAAATATAGGCTAACTTTAATAATGTTTGTAAAAGTATTTTACATATTTTTACTTATATTACTGTTATATAAGCTGTTAATTATGAAGATAGTTAGAAATATGACATGGTTGCTCATCCTTTGACTAATGTAATTGAGACAGCTAAATAAAGTAATAAAAGATGGATTTTGAATAAGAGATATTTTGGAAAGAGAAAGACAAATTTGACTCAGGCCACTGAAAATCAGGTTACTGGATCAAACAGAACCAAGCCTCACTTTAAATTACTAGTTGTTTCATGTAATAACTTTCTAACACTTAGCATTTTTTCACTGTTAATGGTGAAATTAATTGACAATGGTATTCTAATGGAGATGTGGCACAGGAAAGCTTGATTCTTGCTGCTAAGACCTTTTTGGGAAAGCACCATCTGAGTTAGGTCTCTGTAATCTAGGTGGCTGGTTCTCAGACCATTGGGACATTCCGAGGACACCATGAAATGGTCAGACTGTTGGTGATACTCAGACACTAGCAAGAAACATCAATGTAAGAGAAGATTGCCAGCCTATCCATGTAAAGTGGCCCATTTCATTTTTCAGTCAGGGGTACTTTCTTTCTACATGTCAAGGTGTCTGGAAGAACAAATTAAAAGGCTGCTTAGAACAGAGTAGTGGCTTAGAACAAGAGGATGCATCTGGCCAAGATGGAGGCATAGGTAGATACACTGTGCCTCCTCTCACAACCAAAAGAAGAAAAACAACAAATTAAAAAACAAAATATAACCAGAACTGCCAGAAAATTGAACTATATGGAAGTCTGACAACCAGGGAGTTAAAGAAGAAACATTCACTCAGACTGGTAAGAGGGGAGGAGATGGGCAACTGGAGTGAGAGGACCCATGGCAAGTTAGCGGTTGGAGGACCGGGGTGGGCCAGGTGGCTGGTGGAGTGTACAGTCTCACATTTGTGTGCAGATAAACTGAGAGGAACAACTGGGGAGCAAGACAGACTGTGCAACCCAGGTTCCAGTACAGGGAAATAAAAACTCAAAACCTCTGACTGTAAAGACCTATAGGGTTTGCCGTGGCAGAAGAAACTCCCAGCCTCATAGTAGAGCTTGCTGGAGAGACCCACAAGGTCCTGGAATATATATAAACCCACACCCAGAAATCAGCACCAGAAGGGCCCACTCTGCTTGTGGGTAGTTGAGGAAGTGACTGAAAGTGGGGTAAGAGCTGAACAAGTGGCATTGTTCCCTCTTAGATCCTTCCCCCACATACTGCACCACAACCCAGCCACATGGATTGACCTGCCTTAGTGAATACCTAAGGCTCCACCCATTACTACGTAACAGGCACACAGAGACAAAAAAAATATATGTCCCAAATGAAAGAACAGATCAAAGCTCCAAAAATAGAACTAAGCAATGAAGAAATAGCCAACCTATCATCTGCAGAGTTCAAAACACTGGTAATCAGGATGCTCACAGAAATGGTTGAATATGGTCACAAAATAGAGGAAGAAGTGAAAGCAATGCAAAGTGAAATAAAGAAAAATGTACAGGGAACCAACAGTGAAGGGAAGGAAATTGGGACTCAAATGAATGATTTGGAGCAGAAGAAAGAAATAAACATTCAACCAGAACAGAATGAAGAAACAAGAATTCACAAAAATGAGGAGAGGCTTAGGAACCTCTGGGACAACTTTAAACTTTCCAACATCTTATTCATAGGGGTGCCAGAAAGAGAAGAGGAAGGGCAAGAAATGGAACCTTACTTGAAAACATAATGAAGGAGAACTTCCCTAATCTGGCAGAGGAAATAGACTTTCAGGAAGTCCAGGAAGCTCAGAGAAAACTGGATCCAAAGAAGCACACACCAAGGCACATCATAATTTCATTACCCAAGATTAAAGAGAAGAAGAGAATCTTAAAAGCAGCAAGAGGAAAGGAAACAGTTACCTATAAAGGAGTTACCATAAGACTTTCAGATGATTTCTCAAAAGAAACCTTGCAGGCAAGAAGGGGCTGGAAAGAAATATTCAAAGTCATGAAAAGCAAGGACCTACATCCAAGATTGCTCTGTCCAGCAAAACTTTCATTTAGAATGGAAGGGCAGATAAAGTGCTTCCCAGATAAGCTCAAGTTAAAGAAGTTCATCATCAAGCCCTTACTATATGAAATGTTAAAGTGACTTATCCAAGAAAAAGAAGATGATCAAAACTATGAACAGTAAAATGACAACAAACTCACAACTACCAACAACTGAGCCCCCCCAAACAAAAACAAAAACAAACTAAGCAAACAACTAGAACAGGAACAGAATCACAGAAATGGAGATCACATAGAGGGTTATCAGCGGGGAGGGTGAGGCAGGGGAGAATGAGGGAAAAGGTACAGGGAATAAGAAGCATAAATAGTATGTAAAAAATAGACAGGGGAGATTAAGAATAGTATGGGAAATGGAGAAGCCAAAGAACTTATATGTATGACCCTTGGACATAAACTAAGGTGGGGAAGTGGTGAAAAAGGGGATGCAAGGCAGAGGGGAATATAGAGGAGAAAAAAGGAACAACTTGGGTAGCATAATCAATAAAATATATTTTAAAAATGAACAAAAGGATGCAGATAATGGTTAAGGAGAAAGTGTGTGGGTCAGAGTGAGGCCAGATCCATTCATGGCTTGGACATACTGTCTTTCTGAACAGGGATGGTTGCACAATAGTTTGTTTCTTGACACCTCATTCTCTATGCTCACTATTTTTCTTCTGTTCACACCTTTCCTCCTTAGATGTTCCATTACTACAGTCATATAGAAGTTAATGAGAGGCAGTATTCCTTGTGGGTGGCAACTTCCTTAGGTCTGTGCTTATAGGTCCAGGGTTTCTCCCTTTGAAAGCCAACACTCAGTGGAGTTAGGCATCCATCATTCAGGGAATTGTCCTAGGTTTTCTTTTTTCATGTGTTCTTACTTTAGCATATTTAAATAATCAGTTTTAGAATTATTCCAGCCTACCTGGTATTTCACTCATATAATCAACAGTTATTAGATGCTTTTATCAAGTTTTTAAAATGTAACTTGTTAAAAATGATTATTTAGGTCTTTAGTGTGATAGAACTTGACCTCCATTGCTTTCTGGCTGCATAATTTCTCAGATCTCTGGTAAGCTGCTTAACCTGTGAGCCTCAGTTTTTAATTCTGTAAAGTAGGCTAATACCTTTTTTATTAAACTATTGTGAAAAACAATAATATTTTATGTCAAATCACTTGGTAAAGTATAATATAGATAACAAATGGCAGTTATTATTTTCATAACTATTATAGTAGTAATAGAAGTAATAACATTGACCCTTTTGTATGATAATGTCTGTTTCACTAGGACACTTTTATGACCCTTTGTGCTTATTTTCTTAATCTTATATAAATTGTTTTTAAAAGTATACTTTTCAGGTTTTAATTAATTAAAATAAATTTTCATTTTATGAACTTAAATTTTCAATGTGTATTTTCAAAACAACATTGGCTTTGCCAGTCCCAATTATTTAATAATTGTTGGTACAATTACACTTTTTAATTTTACCTTTTTGACCAGAACATTGGCCAGAATACGAAGTATTGACAGTGGTGTTTACAAGATCTTGCTGAGCTGGATTAAAGATGTTGGGAGTAAAGATGCACGTCACTGGTCCATGTGTAAGATGACAAGGATATGGACCAAGGCAGAGCATTGAAAAGTAACAAAATTCAGTGAATTCAGAATAAATTATAGGGGAAAATCTACCAAGTTTACTAACAAGATTAAATGTGAACGATGAAAGAAAATCATTAAGTTACCAGGTAATGTTGATTACCTGGAAAATGGTAACATCAGTGATAGAAAAAGGGCATTTGAATAAAGAGTGAAAAAAAAGGGGGGGGCATTTGAAAAGATAAGAGAGCATTTTAAGAGGGGAATGAATATGGCCCAAGAAATGGCCTGCTGATTTGGACAAGTTTATGTTTGAGAGGATGTGGATAGAATAATCTGTTGATTATATCTTAAAAGCATTGGACATGTAGAAACAAATGAAAGATGAAAATGTAGCTTTCAGTGTGATGAAACTTAATAAATAATAATCATGGCTAGTAACAAATGGCTTACTATGTGATAGAAATTGTTTTAAGTGCTAAGTGATAATTCATTTGATTTTCACATCAAACAATATCTCCAAATTTCTGATGAGAAACCTGAGGTACAGACAGGCCTTACATTACAGAACTAGTAAGTAGATAAACTGGGATGAAAATGGATGAGCTCTTCCCGGAAATAAAATAGAGAATGAAAAACAGAAGAATGAATGAGAGGCAAACCCATGGGCAGTGGGAAGATGAAAAAGATGGAAACCAGATTCAAAAGCAATTAGAGGCGGGAAAAGAGGGTCAGGCGAGTCATATCAAAGAAAAGGCAGGGCAGCATTCAAGGAGGAGGGTTGGTCTACAATGTTAAGTACTTCTGACAGGTTAGGAGCAATAAATCAAAGCCTCGGGATTTGGCAGCACTTATGAGCAGGAGTTTGGCTGGAGTGGTGGTTGCAGAAGCCCAACTGTAGAGAATCACGGGGATGGGCATGAGGAGAGGGAAGGAGCAGGTACAGAACACTTCTCCATGACATTTGCCTATGCGACACTGTGACAGGATGATAGCATAGAAAGACAAGAGGCAAGTGAAACTTTTAAGAGTAAAACTTCACCTGATGCATTAATACATGTCAGTGTAGTCCAAGGAAGCAAAGATGACACACTCAGCATCTTTTCTAAATCATAACGGTACCAGTAGAGGTGGAACACCTTTGTAAATGCTCATATGCTGAATGGACATTTAGGCATTCTTTTTCTTCTAGTTAAAAGACAGTATGAGATGAAATAGGCATTTATATATTGGCAAGCAGAGCAAATTTCCTTGAAATGGAAGTTGTGGGAGAAAACCCCACACAAGTAAAAAGTTTTATTTTCAAATGTTATTTTCTTTTTTTAAATGAAAAAACATGACCGTTTGGAAATACTAAGGTCAAGAATGAAATTCAGGCATTTTAAGAATGAACATGAAAACTAAACTTCTTATATATAACAGAAACATTTAACCCTGCAATGAGGACAGATAAACTGTAAATTCTAGCTACTTCCAAAAGTAACATAAAAAAAGTATTCTGTCATGAAGGACAAAAAACATTGGGTGCATTTTGGCCAGTGAAGGGCTGGTTATAAAACAAAGAAATGGAAACAAGGCTTAACATAAAAATTTAACTTCTGTCTCTGTAGTTGTCAATTCAAAATGTCAAACATGCATTTCTCAAGTTTAATAAAGAATGGTAACAACTCTTAATGAAACAAATTAGTAAAGCTTGATTAAGTCTGTGTTCAAAAACAGTTACAAAGGATGGAAGAAAAAACACAAAAATAACTTTTCGAGATCTAGAAATGAGCATTCTGTTATTGGTATAAAAATGTCAAGAAGAAATCAGTGGAAGAGAAAGTATCCATGCTTGTGTATTATCACAGACAATGAATGGGCAGGAAGGCATTTACCTGTTTACTTTTCTGCATTTAAGGCTCTATCCACATATGTTAAGCAATACTTTTGTTTCAGTGATCAAAAAATCATGTTTCTTTGCTACTATGTTGATTTACCTAAATTCCCCCAGTACGACAATGATTTTTAAAAATCACTTTAAAGATATTATTGTACTTATGACCTAACACGCAGAATAGGAACAAAGTCTCGGGACTGGGATGGGAGGTCCAGAGATGTGACTAAGTTAGCCTGTGCTAGAGACCATTAACTTTCTATTCTCCATTTGCATTAGAAAAATTAAATAAACTTAATATTTCTGAACTATTTATTGTGCAACTGAAGGCTTGGTATATGATAATGCAATGATGGATTGATTTTATATGTGACTAAATTTTAAATAATACTGTAATAAACTCAAACTGCCTGAAATGGCATTAGCCCAGTCAGAAGACTTTAAAAGGTTACTTAAGAGCCATATACAATTTTCTCAGAATGAATATTATTGCTATGGGTATTTTGTTATATAATGTATTTTGTGACATACCAATAAAACACAGAACAGATTAAGTATTTACTAATGCCTCTTTATTACTTTTTCATGACATCTATGTATATAAAAATGATGCCTTATAACTCTCTAGAAGATGCTAAAGGAAAATAAGTTATATTATGGGATTAAGAAAGCAAACTAATGTGGCATTTTCATTTCTGTAAAAATAATTTATGTCTTGGCATTGCTGTAGGACTCACCTGTCAGGATAAGAAATGCGGTGGGAGTTGCAGCTCTGATTTATCATATATGTTTGTGTGGTGATGGTGGGAAAGAGAGGATGCAGGACGGGCACAGAAAAAGAGCAGAACTTTACAGGACAGAGAATTTGCTGAGGAATTATAATGCTACCAACAAAGGCAGCAGGCACAGAAAAAGAAGACCATATGAAGGTGGGCTTCAGTTATAATACAAATTGCCCACAGGTAGCTCTGGGGAGCTCTAAGAGTGGATGATTCCTAACTTCGGTGCTTTAGAACTGCCTTTCTTTGTACCAGTTCGTCAGTGTTAACAAGAGGCACGTGGCCTCATGGCCCTGCGTTGACTGCTCTGCAGTCTGTAGCCTTTTGCTTGGTAACTTTAACCATCGTTCTTTGCTCAATCAATTATAGTGATTGTGTAATGTGTCCAAGTCATGCTCTAGGATAATTAAACATTTTTATGTCATTGTTTTTTGTCTATGTGATTTCCTATGTATATATTTATTAGAAATTATGAAATTAGCTGACTGTGCCTTTGCTGGTGCTTATATTTTTATTCTATTAGATTGTACTCAGCTTGCGGCTGTTTTTAGAGGACAGGCCATTGATTCCCAGAGTTTAATCGTTGGGCATACCCCTTTATCATGGAAGAACTTTACCCAGTTTGCTGATTAGGGCATGCTATTTAAAGGCAACAGTTCTTACTGTTTTTAGTGTAATTTTGTAGTTACAATTAGCCATTTATATGATTTTAGAGTTGGAGGGGACCTAAGATATAAGCTAACCTACCATTGTAATTTTGGGCAGAGGATACTGAGGCAAGAAAGGAAATAGTTACTTTCCCTAGTTTCCAAGTCAATGTGCTGGTTACCACTTTGTGTTATCTCTTACTGGGAATTAAGTGTTTTTTTATTTTGATTCCATACAGCTAAGTAATAACACCTCTTGTTAAGAGAGAGACATCATCTGGGCTCTGGACATCTGTGGGTAGAGGGTTAACTCATGTCCAAAATGAATCACATTAACTGGCATATACTTGGCAGGGTTGAATATTTTGCCATTTTCCCAGAACTAAGAGTAGATGATAGAGTTCATGTACCGTATTATTCCTTTTGATTCTTATAAGCACTGTTATCTATAGAATTGAGTCATGCTGTTCACACTGGTTACTTCCTTGGAGGGTTTCAAGCACTGATCCGGGGTATGATTACTAGCCCATTGAGTCCAACCGAATCACACACTTCCTTGCTCGTATACACATGTCAGTAATTATAGGCCTAGAGAAGACTGGACATTATGCCAGAAGCGTGTTTGAAAGCAGGTTATTATTCTCAGTCAATTAGCTCAGACTCTATTATATTCAAAATTTTGAATTTTTCAAATAAGGACTAAATGTATTTTTAAGCAACTGAGAAATTAGAGCATTTTTCTTCTCTGCTTTTACTTCATTTCTGTCTTTATTCACTTTATTTTAGTAAGTTTTTAACTTTAGAATTAGTTTGCAGGTAAACATACATGTTTTTCATTTACTGGGAGAAGTTATGATCTTTCTCTCCTGTTTCTTTCTCAGTATTGATTTCGCATTGTTTCAGTGATTTTCAATACTTTCTTCAGCTCGCTCCAACACACATTCTTCTTTTCAACCTTTTCCAAGATGGAAGATTTACTATTTCCAAAAGCAATCAGAGAAGGTATTTTGTTACCTTAGAAGTGTTTGGTTTTAGGCACTTCCACAGATACATCCCAGAGTGTCCACTGGGAATTAGCTGTCCATCTGTGTAATGGCCGACAAAGGATTATCTATAATACTTTCCTATTTCTTTTTTTTTTTTTTTTGGTTTTCAAAGTGAATATCACGAAAGCTTTAAAGTTGTATTAATAAATATACATAAATAATTTAATTAATATAGTAAGCACAATTTCTCTAGAATATTTCACTATATTTAAAAATAGATATTCAAAAATTGACAACAGCCCTGGCTGGTGTAGCTCAGTGGATTGAGTGTGGGCTGCGAACCAAAGGGTCACCAGTTCAATTCCCAGTCAGGGCACATGCCTGGGTTGCAGGCCAGGTCCCCAGTGCGGGCCATGTGAGAGGCAACCACACATTGATGTTTCTCTAACTCTCTCCCTCCCTTTCCCTGTCTAAAAATAAATAAAATCTTTAAAAAAATTGACAACAAATGCAAAGTATATTTCCTGTTCATATTACTAACAAATCTCTTACAAAATGTTCTTTTGTCCTTCATGACTGTTACTTTGGAAAGAAGTGCTTTGGGATACAAAGGCAACCCTACTCCCTTACATTTTTTAAGGTTCACTGCAAGCAATAAATAAAATGAATGTATTCCCTTCTCTTGCATCAAGTGTTAGCCCAGTAATGAAAGTGGGAGCATAAAAATAAGAATTCATCATTTACATTGCATTTCAGTGTTGATATAGACACAAAGAGTTTCTGCCATTTTTTCTTTTACATTAAAGGGATTATAGAAGCTCCAGAATGTATACAAACATTCCGAGATCTTTAAGATGATTTCTACATGACTCCAAGTAGTGTTAATGATATTTTCAGAAAGGATGCATTACTTAGTTGGCAAGAAAAAGGACTCTGTAAGCTTTTGTGAATATATTATAAAACAGAGTTGCTAAAATAATTTTCTGTTAACCTATCAATAAGCTCTTATGGAATCCACCTTTCAATAGGAAATGGATAACTTTATTTCCTCTGTCTTTACTTTAGCAGATACTGTCAATTAAGCTAAATAAAGATCCAGAAGAAATCATGGTAACCTTGGCTACAAGCCAAGAGGGATTCAACTAAGAAGAAGAAAATGTGAAACTGTTTTTATTGAGGATTTAGCAGAACTTAAATTCTAATCCCAGAGTTAGTAGAGACTGCAAAGTCCCTAGAGATTTAACAATGTATATAAGACAGCAGATGAGCAATCAGGGGTTCTGGCCCCAGAACTGATAAAATAAATCTTAGAATTTTGTAGGTGTTATTTTCTTTATTCATAAACCAGCTAAGTTAACTCTTTCCATACTCTTTCTTCACCCATGAGTCTCCAAAGAAGATTGAGTTAGCTTTCCTGAGGCAGCGTTGAGACACTCATACAAGTTCCACATATGAATTATTTGTTTTACTTTTCCACAAATGGCATAACACATTTTGTTTGCTTGGTTTTTCCTTCTAAAAACTGTCAGCTCTTTTGGAATTGGGCAGTGCTGCATAAAACAACTACTGCATATTGATTTTTTTCTTTTACATCCATTCAGGCTGATTTTCCATTCTATAGGTTGGTGGCATAGCTATTATACACTTGTAAAAAAAAAGAACTCTTTGAGTGTTAAATAAATATTCATCTATCCTTCTTGCCTTCCTCTCACCCTCTGCAGGGGACTTTTCACTCTAGTGAGCTTTCAGAACATGTACTCTTATGCCCTGCTGAGCCGGAACAGGAGACTATGCATGATTAAATACCAACAGTGTACTGTTTTTGTACGAAACATAGAATTAGCTATTGGTCTCCACCTAATGAGCCTATAATCTAATTAGACAGACTGACAACTCCCTGAAACTAAGGGAAAGATAAGAATGCACATAAGCATAGTACAATAAATTATAATGGAGAAAGTGGCATATTAAGATGTTTAAGAATATAAAATCACCATAAAACTAGCTTACAATTGAAACATGTTTTACAGTTCTTGAAATATTTGTATAGCCTCTGTTTTATTTATCCTGTACAGTAGTATGACCCTAAAGGTCTCCTGGGCAAGGATATGAAATACATACTTGGGTCTTGGACCTAAACAGAGTATGATGCAATTTCTCAGTATTAAACTGTAATGTACCTCCTCCTGTAAATCATTTTTCCCTGAGAATCTCATTTCTCATTCCACCATCTGAACTGTGTAAGCAAAGGACATTCAGCCATTTTCCTTAAGTAAAAGATAAAATATGTTTGAGTTGGCATAAAAATTGCTACGATGTTTCTACATACTATGTTACTTTGAGAAAACATCATCCCTCTTGGAATCACTTCTGAGGGAACACTATATTCCTTCATCTGTCCCATACTCGATGAGCACCCCAAAGTGCTTGTCTGGGGGAGGTAGTATGGAATTAGGAGCCTCAGAGACCTGCCTTACAATCCTACTTTATTACATCTTAGTCTAACCATTTGGTCTATTTTTTTTTGTATTCATAGATTTCTTTTTACAGAATATAGTTTCACTTGAACCTCAGTAATCATGAGAAATCTCAGGACTCTAATTTCTATGTTTAGATAACCAAGTTATCAAAACATAGATAACACCTTTAATTTGGTACTTCTGAATAACAAAAAGATACTATTTATTGATAAGAAGTGGCATCTAGGAATATTTGCTAGCCCTCCACCACTCTCCAAAAGTCAGTGATGGTTTAGGGCAAAAAACTGGGGTTTATAGTAAAGAAAAAATATGCTATTATGAAACATTATGCACTCTGTGAATAACCTTATTTTTTTAAAACAAATCAGACAGGAGTATATAAGTTAAGCAGACAGGGGTATATAAGTTAATGAAAAGGGAACAGAATTTTCTTCCATTTAGAACTTTCCCTTGATGTCTTCTGTCATTAATAAAAATGTGAAATTTTTTTACAAATAAATTCAACATACACACACACACAAACACTGTTGGGAACCACGCTGCCTGGTTTCAGGAGTTGTAACTGCCCCTCATGGCTAAGGCTGAGTGAGCAACCTCCAGAATGTGAGCCACTAAGGAGACAAAGCTTCTCTCTGGCAGCAAACGCTGCTTCTGCTCCATCTCTCTGTCCCCAGTGCATGGTCAGTTAGTCCATGATGGGTAAGACCCCTCAGAGGAGGGGCAACCTAAGCCAGACATGATCATTTGGGAAGCCATCATGGAAGGACTCGGGGGGCCTGCAACAAAGAGGGAGTGATGGATCCTTGCCCCATGGCTATTCTGACATAGCCCAAGTCCCCATGTTCTCTGGGAGAAGTGCTTCCTGGCTCTAATCCACTTAAGCCTGAAAACCTATGATGGGGGAAGTGGTGCAGCCCCTTGCCGGCTAGAGTGGGATCTGGGGTGATTGGGCATAAAAAAGAATTCACAAAGTCCTGTTAAGCCTGCTTTGCTAAGAGTGCTTTCATTCATATGATAAGGATCTGAGCAGAAAATGAGTATGTCTACCAATGTTTCTGCAACCCCCTTACCTGACAGACACTGACTCAGACTAAGCCCTCAGATTTCTTTGAAATGTTATCTACTGTTTGATCTTTACCACCTATATTCCTGTGTATTAAAACCCAATAAAAGCTATTGAGAAAGGGGCTCTTGGTCTTTCTCCTCTGAGAGATTGGCCACCTCTCCTCCCCAAGCAGATCATGTCTTGGTAGTGATACTTTCATCTGTGGCAAATGGGGGGACTTCCTGGCAAAGTTGCCCCCACAACACACACTCACACATAGTGCTCATTAGAAGTCTGGGGCAAGGGGTGGTAGGGTGGAAGAAAAGGAAGGTAGAAAAGAGGAAGCATAATATCACCACTTAGAGATGGTGACTTTAAGACTGAAATGTCACCATGTTAATGGTGCAACTTTTAACATGAACAGCAGAAATACCTGAGAAGTGATGATTCAAACTCTGATTAAACCTCTAATTCTGGGGAGCTGACTAGTCTCTTGTAAGGTAGTAGCATAGTGGTCAAAAGGAGTTTGAATTTCAGCCTTGCCATGTGCTGGTGGTATGAGCTTGGGTTAGTTTCTTAACTTTTCTGAACTTAAGTTTCCTAATTAGTAAAATAAAAATTATATCTATCTCAAGGTTAGCAATAGAGATAAAATCAGATGCTCTACATTAAAGCTTTGCCACAATGCCACTGAACTCTCAATGAATGTGCAGTATTAGTAGTTAGACAACTCACTCCATTGTGGGGTAGTTCTTCCATTAAGCTGTTTCTAAAATAATGAATCAAAATCTGTCTCTATGATTTTCACCCATTTGTGGTTGTTCTCCCATCTGGGATAATCTAGAAGACTTTGATGTAAAATAGGTCTGCTCCTTCTTCCTTTAGGCAGCAATCCAATGTCTGAAGCACTTTGCATTCTCTATGTTGAAGGATTCAGCATATAATTCTTTCCCTTTCCTATCCCACTGAGTTGTTAACAGTATATATTTTGCTAGCAATATAAAATGAATTCTATTGCTACTACTTCCTCCTGAAAAAGAATCAAAAAGCAAATCATAAAATAAAACATTCAACAAAGAAAACATAAATTATGAAATTGAGAACTTACTTGTTTCCCATGGGAGATCATTTATTGATGTTGAGTTTTACAAGCATAAACTTTACATAAGCCTTATTTACGTATTAACCTAAAAGCCTCCTTTCTTATAACTTAAGAATTATTAAAACATTCTGATTAGGTTAAAACACTCCAAACCCGCTTCTCCTTCTGTATAAAGGCATCATAGTCCTTCTAGTTACTTAAGTGTGAACAAGCAAACATACTTGACTCTTCACTGATCTCATCCACTCACGCCTGAGGAGTACTGGTCTCACTGTTCAGACGTTGCCACTTCATTTCCTCTTTCTCCTTTCATAGCTGAGGCTTCCAATGATGAATGCCCAGCACACTGCCACCTGGGAGCAAAGTGACCAAGGCGCTGAATACTAGAACCTCACTCTCTTCCCACCCTTTGATCTCCAGCTGCTTCTTCCTGGTCACCAAGTTCAAGCTCTAGGGCAAAGGAGCTCATTGGTGGAGCCCATAAAGGGCACCAGAGAAAGTGGAATTGCAAAGAAAACGGAAGAGATCTTGCACGTTTCTTAACTTCTCTTTTGATTTCTCTCTGTTTCTCTACAATTTGTATTTTATACTGACTCCAGAGTTACTTTTCTAAAATGCATATTTGGGGAGGTGGATAGGGCATGGGAGAGCAACAGGGAGGAAATTGGAACAATTGTAATTGAACAACAATAAAAAATAAAATAAAAAAGATTAATAAAAAGCAAAATGCATATTTGATCATGTTGCTCCCCTGCTTATAACCAACCCCTCCGTGCCTCCTGAGCCTGTTTTATAGTTCCCCTTCCACTAAGCTCCTGAAGGCCTTTTGCTTCAACTTCAGCTTCTGTTTTCCTTTTCTGTTGCCTCCTAGGTTTCAGGCATAACAAACAGCCTGTGGTTTTCCATGTCCCCCAGATTTAGATCCTTGCAAGAACCATGTTTTCATCTTCTAAGCCAAGATCCTACCTGGAATAGCTCCTGGCTCCTAGGAAAAGCTCCCACATGTGCCTGCTGAATGAATGGATAGCTGCACTTGTGCACACAATATTCTCATACCTGAAATGCTTCATAAATTCATAATTTTCCTTCAGGTCTCCGACTGACACATCTTCTGTGAAATCTTCCCTGGCCTATCCTCACATCCCCTTCCTTTGTGATAGATGCATATCTCTGTCCTCTCAGCCATCTGCACACATCCTTTTCAGCATTTATCTCCAGGTGCCATTTGAAATTGTTCACATGCCTGTATTATTCATCCATGGGTCCCCAGGACCAAAAAGATGGCTAATGCACAATAGGTGCTCAGTGTATACGCAACCCATTTACTGAATACTTCCATATAGGGGGTAGGGGATAAATATGAAGTAGCTTTTTTTCCTACAGAGTTACTATTCTCATCTTCTTATTCTATTCCTTAATGATAGCTTGGGAAAATTCTTAGCTCTTAAGTCACTTTTGGCTATAACATGTCTACCTGTTAAAGACACAGCATCCAGCTTGATTTAAATCTCTTTTCCTCCTACTCTCTGCAGAACAGGGACCCTGGCAGCTTTGAGGTCAGGGAGGCATGGTCTGTCTCTGAGTCACAGACTCTTTCCTCCTTTACCCCTCAAGGTCTAGTTCTTCCAGTGCATTACATGAAAAGAGGAAGCCTTTTTAATCTAACTGGCTTTTTCATTTAGTTCTTTTTCGAGTTGGTTGTGGCTGCTGGTCTAATGAATGATACTGGCCATTGCAGTGGCAGGTTGCCAGTGGCTGGCTCTCTTGGTTGGATCTGTGCACCCATTCTAGGGGCAGTGCAATATTTGACTTTAGCTTGACCTCCTCCATGTCTGTCAGCTGTGGCCACACTGGAGCACTGATAATCCTGTAGATGCTGGGGTATGCTTGCCCAGCAGTCAACTCCCTTGAGGGGTATATGGAAGACACCAGGCTCAAGTCAAGCTCTATCTCCTATGATCACTTCAACCATACACTCACATAGCTTTGCTGTGCCCAGTACTGGCTTTTCACGGCTTTATTGCTGTGTCTTCTCTCTCTCTTGACATCTCTTTCCCATTTCACTTCTTTCTTAATTCTGATTGGCAAACAAAGCAAGTCTACTGCCTAAGCAGATGTCCAGTTGGGAAACCAAACCACCACGTCCCCTACCTTTGGGCAACACCAGTTTCAAAGAGTTATTCCCTTAGATCCTTCCCCCTCATTTGGATTGAGAAACACCCTTCCCTTTCTCATGGGGATGACTGGATTACCTCTCAATGTAAAAACTGTATCTCACATAAGAAAAAGATTCCCCTTTCCCCTCTACCACGAAGATCCTGTTTTCATCCCTCCAGCTTCTGTTTACATAGACTAGGCTGGGAGCTGAGGAATTAATAGTTCCACAGTAGTTCTGAGGAAGGTTTATGGAACCTAGAGTCATTCTATGAAAAGACCACTCGATATCCCATTATAAAATTTGTTGAATAGAAAGTGAACAAATGGATATGTCTATTTTGAATAGTTTTTAATCGATGGGACTACTGGTGCCGTGCAATGAGGTGCTAGGTGGATCGTGAAAGAGAACAAGACTAGTCAGTGATAGAAACCCCAATATAAAGCCCGGGACTTCTGTCTCAGGGCTCAGTATCCAGCCTGCCATCTTTGAATAACCTCTCCTTGTCTCAGCAAGGTGTGTGTTCATAACATTAATCAGTAATGTCACTGCTCATGTCAATAAGAGAACAGGGAAATTACCATGGAAAAAGCAGTTTTGTATTTTTTTAAATTTGGAACTCCGAATAGGGAGGAAAATGTCATTTATGCCAGAGGCGCAACATCCTGCTCTGGTCTTCTGTAAACTCATTGTCAGGCAATTCCAGAAATTGCCTCCACTAGCCTCTGGGCAAAGTGTCTCCTTTTCATAGAAAAATGTCACCTTTTTTTCTAGGAAATGGCAGGTGGTTATTTTTCTTCCAAAGGAAAAGTGACCTTTGCATTTTGTCAAAAATAAATTCTCAAGAACTCAGCCTTAATGAAAAACACTGAAAACAGTTCCACATCTTTTCATTTGTACTTGAAGTTCTACTTTGTGAATTCTGAAATTACACCTGTCACCACTGATCTAGCCTGGGGGTGAACGTCAATAACCAGAAAATCCTGGCACCTTGTTTTCCAGAAATGTCCACTGCACAGAGGATGGATTCTTGTAACTCCAGCCCTCGCTGCGTCCAGCCCTGGACACACACATGTGCATGCACACACTCTCACCTCACTACTCTAACACTTCAAAGCTTTTATGTTCTGATCTAGAATTACAATCTTATATGAGTACATTAGAAACCACTCTGAAAATGCAAGTTCTGCTACATAGTTTGTCTATCACCATGATTAAAGTATGTGAAGTGCTTCCTCTTAAATTTAGAAATGTGGCAATTTAAGTTGTTTTTTTTCCAAGCAAAAATTTCATTCTTTTCTCAGAAAATGGGAGAAAATAAATCTAGTATTCTTTTTTTCTAGTTATGTGAGCAAGTAGGAAAAAAAAAACGACAAAGCAGCAAGAGGAATGACAATTTCAGGACCCAGCACTTTAAAATAGAGAAGGAACACTAAGGAAGAGATGGAGAAAGACAAGTCTAGGTTACTAACCTTGGTTTCACAAAACAAAGTTCCCACTTGTTTTGTCAATGTCTCATATACTTGATGAATTTTTTTCCTTTCTGACAATAGTTCTCACCATTAAGAAGTGCATGGTTCACCTTATACTGTTGGATTTTTGAACAGAGTCGTAAATTAGATGATGATGCAAAATGTACCCTGTGTGCTCTTGTCTCTTCACGTGAATCTTCAGCTGGCGTGTGTGAGAGGCACATTAATTACACTGCATACAGGAATAGTGTTTCTGCATCTGCGGCAGTTTTGTTATTTGCAGACTCCAGCACACCCCATCTCTAACTTCGCTGGCAGCTCGCAAAAACCAGCAGAATTACGTATAAACAAAGGTCTGCATGGCCACTTATCTCCTATTGTCTTCAGAGAAATCTTCTCATTTAGAATGCTAGGGGATTTATAACTTCAAACTAAGATCTAAGACTCGGCTGATGAAACAAAGGCAAATTTCTCGCCTCTTGTTTTGACTTACATTGCACATATCTATAGGTGATGATATATATGTGTGTATACCTACAATTAAACTATTCATTGAGCACTTACAAGGCCACCTGACAATCTGTAAGACTGTGCACCAGCAGCCTGTACAGATATTTAATTCAGGGAATATGACAGGGAGTATTATGTCTCTTAACAAAAACATTTACCTTGACTTATACATTTTCTGACTATCTTACCCTTCTTAGACTTTTCTATTTGTTATGATTCAGGATGGACAAGCTTTTATTTTTGGAGTTATAGTACCAAAAAATGAGAAACTATCACTAAACAAATGAAGATTAGGTTACTGATTTCTCTAAAATGTGTTTAGCAAAGAGGACTTAGGATCCAGGGCACACCTAAACAGCATCAGCCTAATTTTCAGTGGTACATGAACCCAAAGCACATCAATGTCCTATTTCAGCTGCCAGTCTACCAACAATGGAATAAGAGTGGTCAACATGGTACCACAATTCAGAAAAATTTCTGATTATTGCCCTTAAATATAAAACTATTTAAAGAAACAGGAGTTGTTTTGTCATGAAGTGTTCAATGCTGAATCATTTCATTCCAGGGTTCAAAGGGCGAACATGCTAAGCTGTTCATACATCTTTTCATGTTTCTATCACTCCCAGAATTCTAAAGCTTCCTTCAAATAATTGAAAGATAATCTTATAAATATGAATAACTGCTAATTTTGAGTGATTCCATGTGTCATGTCCTATTCTAAGTGCTTTATATGTAATAACTCATCTGATGAAATGTTCAGTTAAACTAGACAAAAAAACTAAACAAAAAAACAAGTAAATGTTGCAAGATAACATAAATAATCATAGAGGAACCTAAGATTGTTACAGCAAATCTTTTGCCTCCATAGTGGTCCATGTAAGCAAATCAGTGCTGCACATAAAGATTCACTTAACACAGGCCCTGACCTCAGAGAGCTTGTAGTCAGGTGTGGGGTGAAATGGGTTTGAAAAATAGAGGTTATAATTTATCTGGTAGAAAATAAAAATAAGCACCATTTATAAAAAGCAGATTGTTACCTGATAACCAAAGACTCAGTTTCATTAGTTA
The DNA here is from genome assembly GCF_021234435.1 of Artibeus jamaicensis. Classification (NCBI taxonomy): domain Eukaryota; kingdom Metazoa; phylum Chordata; class Mammalia; order Chiroptera; family Phyllostomidae; genus Artibeus; species Artibeus jamaicensis. Next base: position 3,054,791 of record NW_026521870.1, read on the forward strand.
ATGAAAAGAGGGTAGTAGGAACTGAATGGATCTGACATCCTCTGCAAGAACACACATGCCAAACCAGACACCAGACTCTGGTAAATCTTTGTTACTATTTAGAATCTTTGCTTCATTTATAAGCAAGAGAATTGGCGATCCTGGCCCCAGACCTAAAAAGTTAAAATGATAGAAACTTCTTAAATGTATTTAGATAATGTCTTTATTTCAAATATGTCTAACTTAATCTGACTACCTTTCCCTAATACACTGACAACCAACCACCTCCTCCACAGAGTAGTTATAAACACATAACTTTAACCCCATAATTTCTAATCCATTTCCACTAAACTGAAATAACAAGCTTTCAGATTTTTAAAATGCCAATTTCAAACCTAGTAGTAGGGGTACCTAATGACATCCCTGGTGAGTCGGGCTCTTAGGCTGAGCGGAGGCCCCGCCCACTTTCTTCTTTAGCTCCTAGGAGGGCCAGTGAACCTGCACTACAAATTCATACAAAGCGTTTATGCAGAATAACCTAAAGAAAATAGTGATAGGAGTGCACCCACCTCCATGACATCAATAGGTATGATGGTCATGAACATTATAATCCAATTACTGTGTGATGTCTCCCATTGGATATCAATAATAAAACTAGAAAAAATTAAAACAACAAACTTTGTTATATCTGTGCTACAATAGGAATAGAGTTCTTAATTCTGGGGCAGAGAAGAGAAGTAGGATTGGACTTGTATAGGAGTCATCCCTTCTCCTGTGAGCAGTCAACTGGACTGTAATTTTAAATGAAGAAGACATAAAGAGCACTGTACAAGGCATTTATGAAGAGAGAGAGATATAAGCAAAAAAAAAGGTACTGCAATAACACTTACTTGGGGTACAAAGGCCTCTTTTAAAAAACTAAGTGAGTTATTGATGAAGCATAACATGACTTTAAGAATTGACACAGCAAATATTTTAAATCCTTTCAAGTAGTTTGTTTTGTAGCTGAAAGCAAGTGTTTTGTCAACCGTGGCACCTGCATTCCCTATCACCATGAAAGGGGGACAGCGGGGAGGAAGTGTTTAGTGGGGCAGCTGCTCTTGCTGTGAGATGCCTGTTATTGATCTGAAGGACATGTTCCTAGCAGAGGAGACATTAAGTATTTGAACAAAATGAAATGAGGTTTTGAAACATGGGTGTGCTTAGAAAAAATTCTGGAGTAAATATACTGATAAGCTAAACAGGCTCAGTTTATTTCTTCTCTACTGGTGATACTAGTACCGAGCAGCTGGCTAGAAACTCAATTCTATTTTCTGGCCTTTATGGGAGCACAAGATGTTTTCTTGTAGCATCCAAGAAATAAGCAAGAATAATATTAATATCAGGAATTGTTTAGAAAATTATCTAACATGGATCTGTGTCTGAATGTTTTGCAAGGTCTTACAAACTGAACTGCTAGAACCAGCTCCTTTATTTTTATTAGAAAGACAGAGCTAGAGAGCTGGCGATATTACTTCTCATCATCTATGAATGCAGTATTATAATCTACTATTATTTATTCACAGCATGATATGAGAACTGGAAGGCAATAAGATATCAACACTTCTGTTCGAGAAGATTGTGAGAAGGTAGAATGCCATAAAAATAAAAGATAATTTTCTTAGAGAAGTTTGAACTCAAGGAATTCAGAAATGAAGAAGGCACAGGAAGGATACCGTGGTAGATGAAAGATTACTTGAAATTTTTTGCTACTTCTCCCAATAAAATGTGGGACCTAGTTTCCCTCCCGTTGAATCTGGACTCACCCGTGACTTGCTTTGATCAACGAAGGGGTGGAAATGATGTTTTACTGGTTCCAGGCTAGGCCTTAAGATGTGGGACACCTCTCCCTCCGGCTCCCTTGGAGCCCTAAGCCACCATGTGAAGCAGTTCAGCCACCCTGTTGTTGAGACCATGTGGAGAGAGAAAGGTCTTGTCAGCTCTCAGGAGTCCCCTCCATCCCAGCTGAGGCATCAATGTGAGTGAAGCCACTTTGCACATCCCAGCCCTGGGGGGTGACTAGGTGACTGCAGCTGCGTGAGAGCCCCAAGTGAGTCTGGTAGATGAGAACCACCAGCTGGTCCCGAGCAAGAATGTAGAGTCATGAGCACACATTTGATTGTTCTTTTAAATCACTGAGCTTTGATGTGGCTTGCTATGCAACAACAGAGAACTAAACAGATACTTCAAATAATAGAAAAATGACATCTCTCTGATTAATTCATTTGCTTCTGGCATTTGACAGAACCATGTAAATGGTGTGTACCATGCAAATGTGAACACTTGGCTGTGGTGGTGGAGGTGGTGGTGGGGTGATGAAGAACTGGCAGTCATGGGGAGGGGCCCGCACCGTGTGTGCATAAAGTTCAAGGGAAGCCCACTCTGGATATAGGTTAATTATGAGGTGGTGGGAAATAAGATAAGAAGCATGTTCAAATTACTTTTTGGGCTTTCCCATGCATATATGTAGCTCTTTCTCAGGAGATGTTTAATTGAAAATTGGAATTTTATTAAACTTCTAAGAAGCTAATAATGATTACAGAGGAGGTGGGAGAGGTGGAAGACCATTGGATGTCCAGCAACTAGAGAATCAGTACTGACAGCCCAGCCTTAAGAGGGGCAATGACTGTCACACTGGGGGTACAGCAGTCATCTGCCCACACAGAATTTGTGGCCTCAGGTTAATCTTTGCTGTTCTCTAGAGAGCAAAAAAGTAACTACAATTTCAGATAATGTAATTACAGAACAGAATAGCCCAAAATGGTGTTAAAATCCTGAAAGAATTGCTCATAGTTCCATGTCCCAGACTGATATAAAAAATAAGCATAAGGATTCATTGATTTGTTCTCTTTGGGGGTGGCCCCAAAGGTCATTCCCCAGGAATACTCATAAACCCTTCGTCAAAGGAATTCTGAGTGAAGGGTTGACCCAGGGAGGGGCAGAAGAGTATGGAGAATGTTTTCTGGGCCGTACAGTAGGTGGGAAAAATGTCTTCTTGCTACCACTACATGCTGGGTTTCCGAGTTCAGTGGGCCTAATAGTGCAGATTGTAAGACTTCTAGTTCAAGATGACAGACTAAACACACATGCCTATTCACTTTAACAAAGACTTTAAAATGAATAAACCCACAGCAATGAAAAGAACCCATGAGGAGCCATTATCTGATAGAGAGAGGCTGAGATAAGACAAGCTCAAGAGAATTTCAGAATATGGAATGTCAACAATGATGACTATGTATCAGGCATTGGAAGGTGTATTCTAGAGCAGGGGTTGGGGGACTATGTGGCTCATGGAACAAAATGTCTCTTTATAAACATAGTTTTATTGGAACAAAGACATACCCATTTATTTATATATTGTCTATGGCTACTACAATGGCAGCAGGGTTAAATAGCTGTGACAGACCCCCTGGCCCACAGAGACTAGATCATCTACTCTTCAACCCTTCACAGAAAGAGTTTCCTGACTCCTGTTCTAGTGTGTTCTTGAAGGGGAGGGAAAAACAGAAGGGACTCAGAGTTTTCTGCAGGATTCCAGAAAGGCTTGGGATTAGGAAACAGCTGGTACAAGTACATAGAGACCTGCCCTGCTGCACCTGCGTGCAGAGGTCCCAGTGCCTATCCCGAGTAAGAGGGTGAGGGTGTCTAAAAAAATGGCCCTTTTAAACAGGCTTTCATATTTTGTTCCCCCTAATAACCCCTGATAAAATCTGCCCAGTCGTCACACTCTGCCACAAATGTAGGACTCCTAAGGAACTTTTCAGTGTTTCACTTCTAAATATGGACAGTAGAGGGTCACCAGACAGATGGGGACTGTGCTTCGGTTTGAAAGAAGCCATAGATATGAGTAACGGTGGACCCTGGGAGAGCCTTCTTTGGAAATTCCATGTGTCAGCTGTACGACAGGCCCGGATAGGAGTAGGAGGACAAAAGACTCCCAGAAAAAAAGAGACTCTCTAGAGGACCTAAAATGATGGTGTTTGAGGAAAAACATATTATTTTTTAAAAAGACATTGTGAAAAAGAGAGAAAAAGTAAAACTCCACAATGTGTTTAAGGGGAAAATGTGCTCGTGGTACAGCACTGGGGCCAGTGAACGAACGTACAAATCCACGGTACTGCGGAGACTGCACAAAATTACCCAGATTGGTTGTGACTCTCTACTGGGACAATGCAGATGGGGGCTGATGGGGGGTAAGAGAACTGAAGCTCACTTCTTCCTAAAAAGATGTACTATAAACATGGTATGTCTAAAACTGTTAAATCAGGATGAAAGTATAAACACATTAATTAGAGGTGTGAAAATAGTTACCAAAAGAAACATTTGAAAAAGTATAAAACTACCTGCCTCTGAGATATGGACCTGGAGGACAGGGAGGAGCAGGGAATGAAATAGCGCATGCATTATAAATATTTTGATGATTTTTTCCCATGTGCAGGAATTGACTGGACATTTTTCAATCGCCCTTACCTGAAAACTAGTTCCAGCAATTTGGAATCAGTAGATTTAGGGGCGCAGAATATGCATCCTTAAAAATCTCCCCCAGGGATTCTGACCAATTTATTCTCATGCCTTTGCTTTCAGAAACACAAATGAAGAGGTAGCAACTAGTAGGGGAGCAATAACATTGATCTACCAAGTGGAGAAATGCCAGGAGCTATAAGCTGTTGGTCTCCCAGACTGCTTCCTGCCATTTTTACCAATAAAAGGGAGAAATATTAGAGGAAGGCACATAACAACTAATAGGTTGTGAGTGACCTCGTAATTCTATGGGGAAACCTTATGGATGCATCAGCTTCTCTCCTTCTTATATTTGTTGAAAACCAAAAGCCTTGATTGAAAAAGTAGCCTGGGGAAAAAAATGAAACATCACATAACGAGGGAAGCTTTTTAACAGAAGCAAGTTAGATCAATTCTTTCACACTCTGCGGTTTCTGTGTAAATTGTGTTACATCAATCTTGATTTGTAAAATAGTATAGAGAATGTTATCAGGATCCCTAAGCCTACAAATGATTGCTAGGATATGCAGAGGACTTTCTGGGCACTGTGGTAATTTCTTCTAGGAAAGTGTCTTCTGGAACAGCATCCGACCACCAGCGATTGGCACAAGTAATTGTCAAAAAGCAGCCAGGAGGGCAGTGTCCTCATTTCCTCTGTTCTCTGCCCCTTCTCAGGACTCAGTGCTGACCGAGAAAGGAAGAATTCCCACCCCACCATTGTTTCTATTCTGCAGGATCCTAGGTCAACTTCTTGGTAGACTGGATTTTTCTTAGTGTCCACACCAACTATTGACACCTCTTTGCCTAAATTAGAGAAAATCTAGAGCTAGAAAGTTGATTAAAATGTTTTCATGTTTATTTCAATATCAAATGAGACTCCTTACCTTTTAAATACCGATGATTTAGTGTTTATATGTATAGTATCTATTAATTTTGTTAATTTTGAGGTTCATTTACAGATGAAATTATTTAAAAAGGAAGTTTTGTCCCTAACATATATTGCCTTTTTAATTTCATCCAGAAACTGGAAAGCTGGCTTTTTCTTTCTTCTCTTTTTTTTTTTTGGCTTCAATGGTAAGCTATTAGTCCAATTACCTTGACTTAGCTATATGGTAACACTGGGATTCAGCCAATCAAAATTTCACTTCTTAATTTCTAAGAGCATCACCCATCCATCCATTCATCCATCCACCCAGTACTTATTGAGCACCTGCTATCTGCCTGGCACTGCAGGGATAACAAGTAAAGGAAACATCAATCAGAGGGTAAATATCTATGTTTATATGGTTAAAAATTTATATGAGAAAGGTCTTATACATAGGTATGTGTGCATTTATGATACCTGTGTTTTTAAGTTGACTATATACTGTCAACTTGCATGTTTGTTTAAATAGTTCACATTTACAGGTTACTGTTATCACCTTACTACATACTTCCCAGGAACATTCACCAAAGAGACAATATTAGTATACACTATGATGGCATATAAATCTTTTTCTAGGTGTTCCTCCTACTGTGCCTTTTCACATGCAGTCCCCTCTTCCTATAGCTCTTCTCACTTGTCTATCTAGCAACTGCCTGTCACCACCCACGAGTCTGCCAGGCACCATCTTCTCCATTAGTCCTTCCCTAAGCCCTTCCCAGCGGAATCGATCACCCTTTCCTCTGTACTGTTTTGGAACTCGACATATTTTTCTTACTGCATTCATGTAAATATCCATTAACATGTCACTCATAATTTCTGTACTGTATGCTTCTTGAGGATAGAAACATTTGTCTCTTCCTTTTTGCATTCTTAATAATTACCAGAATGCCTGACACAGATGGACGTTCGCTAAATAGTAGCTGAGCTAAACTGAAAAACCATTCCTTTCATTATAATGTGTGGAATGCCGGAGAAATGTATTCACATTTTATTTTAAATGATCTCAAAATTCAAAATAAACATTTTCAAATATTTAGTAAGCAGATTTTAATGTTTTATTAATTTCTTTTCTGATGAGAGAAATTCTTATCCTTATAAAAGCCTGATAAAATTGTTTAGTGAGGAACATGCTTTTCCTATTAAAAATTTCTGTTGCTTGTTCCCCTCACCCACTCTTCTGACTCTGTGCCGACCTCATGGTTATTGCAGAGTTATCCCATTCACATGTTATAACTACATGTTTATATATCCACGCCCCCCCCTAGACATAACCCCCTGCGGAGCCGGGACCCTGTCATACCCGAGTTTGTAGTCCTGGTGTACTGCAGTGACTGTGAAGGGGAAGAGATCAGCAGGTGCTTGTTGCATTAACAAACAGGAAAAAATGGGAGACAGTAAATGCAATTTAATCCTAGGTTCTTCTTTCTCTATTAGAGTCTGTTGTGTGATTATCTTGAAGAAAAATTTCATAAACTCTACATAAAACTTTGTTGTGGAATAAGCCTAGGTTAGACCCCGTGGGTGTGGAACACTAGGAAAATGGGTAGGAAGGGAAAAATCTTAGCTGTGCAAGTCTTTTCATTTTATTTTGTCTTTTAAATTTATACCAAAAGGGGTCTTTTCTAGTTTTAAAACAGGGAATAGTTGGTTGGATTAAAGAAAAAAACCCACTAGTTCCTTTATTATGAAAACAAATAGGTATGTTAAATATTTCACTGAAGTTCAAACGTTTTGGAGATATTTTCCCCTCTGCTAAGATAATATTATTTCTGTAATTTCCTCTCATTCTAACTGTAGGCATTATGATGATTTTTAGTTGAGTCTTTGGATGTTTCTCTGTGATTTTTTTTTGCAACATGAAGGTGTGAATGCCTAGTAAAATATCACCAGATGGACAGTAGAGTGGGACCCTCTCTAGCTTACTCTTGCAGAAAATTATTACACAATTTTTCACAACAGCAGTGTTCAAAAAATGTGATGAGTTAGTTTTGAAACTTCATTCAACTTTTAAGGAGCTCTAACATCTATTACATATATTCTTACTCATTAGTGACTAGGAGTGACAAATATGCTCATTAGGTAACCTTGAAAATAGGTCATTTCTACAGAAGCCATGTAGCAATTGGCAATGAAGCACTGGTCACTTTTTAAATTAAAAACCTAGATGAATATCTCAATTGTATGTTTTTTCTTTATATACCAAGCACTTTAAAATCCATGGAGAAAGAATTCATGAATCTATAGACCATACAAATGATGTAACTTTTCCTCAAAAGCGATTCTCTAATTCGTGTAACGACTAGAACCCACTGACTTTCACAAGTTGATAAATAAATTAAACCAATGTTGTGAACAATGTGAAATGTTGATATATCTCTTTAGAGCATAGTTACTACAGTTTATAATATTCTTTCCAAGACATTTAAAAAACAACACTACACAATTCTTTAATCAGTATTTTTAGTACACGTGATCAAATTTGGCCTCTTCTTTTTTCCACACAAGCACTTACAAATTATGAGACTAATCCAAGGTCATGGGCAGGTAAAATAATTTAAAATTAGATTAGAAAATCAGACTTAGTTCATTACTTTTTTCTTGATCTCTGCGCACCTTTTTTATTTTATATTTTCTAGCCTTAACAATTTGCCTGGGCATTTCTATGCTAAATTAATTTTGTTTACAATTTGATAAACTTTTAAGTAACTGCATATGAAAATCAATTCATAAGGACTAGAGAGAAAACTTATATATTAAAGTATATGGGACATATAAAGATGAATACAATTTTTAAACCTTTTCTATGAAGTAAGCGTGAACATTAAATATCAAAGTTGGGCAATTCAGCATGAGAGAATATTACAAAATTAATACAGATTAAAAATATCAATGGCTGAATAAGTTATAAAAGTATAAAATGTTAATCATATCTCTAAGAAGAAACTTTACAATTAAATTACAAAAGTGTCAATCTCGAGGGTCCATTGAATACATCAAATAAAAGGGTAGTCTGAAAAATGCAAAAAAATGGCATTTCAAGGTGTTTCCAAAATACTTCAATTTGATATTCTTTTATTTAGAATAAATAATTTGTGGTTTTCCTCAAGTGAAGTGGCCTTTGACCTTTAAATTAAAAACACAGGAAGAAGTTCCTCATATTTACCATAGAAAAAAAGATGTTGCAAAACAATTTTCTGAAAAAGCACTTAGAAACTTACCTGTTTCCATCTTTCCATCCTGTGCCGCCGGCCCATCTGGAATCACGCTTTTCACCTGCAGAAACTCATCAGGCTCGTCTCCACCAATGATGGTAAATCCAAAACCCATGTTGCTCTTTTTTAGGGTGGTGCTGAGGAATGTTCCCTTCAATTGGGATGCATCCCGGGTGAAGAGTGGTTTTTCTACATTGGCCAATATAAGTTAAAAAAGAAAAAGCACATTTAAGGCAAGTTCTCACACAGGGGCAAGACAGCCACTGAGCAGCCATCCTGGGGTAAATGTGGGGAGGTCCTATAGTAAATGCAAGCAGTGGGTGACCGCAGGAGCAAAGCTTTTAGTGCTTTCTACAAACACAGAGCAGTCCCAAGCACCCAGGGAAAGGTAGGAAAGCAGCTTGGTTTAGAGAGACTTTTGGTCAAGTCAATGGTTTCTATTCACTGAAGTAGCTCTTCTTGTGCTTAAAAAGGGCTAAATCAACATGCCCTTGGTGCCTTCAGATAAAGAGGAGCCAAAATCACCCAGAGGCATCTGGGTCTGTTCCTCTTTTCTAAAGGTGTCCAGGTGGGAGGTATGTGTGAGGGGCTAGTCCTGCCCAAAACCTTGGTGGGGCGGTAGGGCTAGAAAACCCAAAGGGGCTCTTTTGTTTTAAAGAGAATAGAGGCAATGGAATGTTGCCACCAGTTCACGTGTCTGACTTGTTTAGAAAGAGCATCAGGATCTGGGACTGAGTTAACTTTTGCTTATATTGTGAGAGGCTATACAGATAACCAGATAAATCAATTTCTACCGAACTGACAGTGTTTTAGTATACTCTAAAACGTGAGCAAAAGGCAAGCCAAGATTTCTAGCTATAATTATGAATGTAAAGGTAACACATTTTGTAACAATACATTGACACGTCCAAATCATATACCTAAATAATCTAAACAGAACTTGAATCCACTCATATAGGTTTGACCATTAATTTATTAATTATATAAGATGCTTTTGCAGCTATGATTTTAAGCATTTTAAAATGCTTTAAAAATAATAGTTGTACTAGGAAGCAGAATTCATATCTTTTAAATGCTATCATAGCATTTATATTTCTAATTGTTCAGTTTGGTTGATATGATTTGATATTTGGAATGGACAGCCTGTACATGGCAACTTAGTTAAGTATTCGTATGACACTTCTTTTGTTGTCACCTTTTTGGTAATATGTAATAGACAAACTAAAATAATGAGCTATTATATTCAAATTCAACTGTCTATTTACATATCATATATATCTTTGTTAAAAATAGAGAAAGCTTCTTTAAAATAAAAATAAAAAATACATACACAATCTTGTCACCTAGGTTTCCTTTATGAAAGTAAGATTTATAATTGGAAAGAATTTCAACACTAGACCTTTACATTCACTGTGATTGTGCTGTAGTGCAAGGGGTGAAGGTCATCAGCAGGCAAATCTAGGCCTCCCAGCTCCAAAAGCCTCCTCGCTTTCATGATGAGTAAGAGCCCACGAGGACATGTAAAGTTTGTGCAGCATCTCATCCCATTGCGTGGCTCCAAGGTGTAGTCAGGTGCAGCAAGCAGCCTCGGACATACCGATGGGCCAGGGCCTCCAGGCTTGGTTGCGTGGATAATAGGTCAAGTCACTCACGCTGTGCGACCTCCATGGGACAGCGAGGGGGCAGAAGGATTTGGGCCTAGGTAATGTCGACGAGGAGCTGTCTACTGTCACAAAGGAGAACAAGCCTCATTCTGGTGCTTGGTCTTATGAGGACAAACTCATGATTCTCTGTATATCTCTGCAGTTTAAAGTACCATTGTCAAAACCCATTAATCTCCACCTGGCTCTGTGCTATAAATTTCTGTAACAGTGCCTGAGGCTTTACCTTAATCTGTGGTTGCTAAATGTATTAGTTTAGAAATAGCAAACACCCAGCCATAGCTAACAGAGGGCCTTGGGGAAAGCAAATTAATTATTTCAAACAGTCCGAGCTAAAGGCATATATGTTGGAAGAGCCAGATGTCTGATGGACAGTTTTCCCCTCTGAAACAGCGCTCGGTGCCAGGTACCAACCTCGGAACCCTGGGGCCTGCAGCGGCTTGGCTCCAAGTTCCGTGTGGGGCATGTTATGCTGCTGTAGCTTCCTTTTTGCTTCCAGGACAGGGTTTTCAAACTGTGTTCTTCTATTTATGTGGCTGAAAAACAAAAGTTCAAATTAGGATAACAGTGGGGCAAAGTCATTTAAGAGGACATATGTATAGCTCTACAGAGAGCAGGTGATTAGGAGATGCCTAATGTGATTATAGTCAAGGGACCCACCAGGCATGAAGTCAGGCCTCTGCTGGGGCTGGCCTGTGTACAACACACATTTTGTGACAAGAGCAGAGTTCTCAGTGGCTCTGTCACATGTTGATATATTTAAATTATGTACAATTCAGTCAGAAGAACTAGAATGTGCATTTGTTTTCTGGTGCTACTGTGTTAGTCTGAGATGAGTGTGGTGCATTAGAATAAGTGATCAACAAATAACATTTATACCAAATGGTGTTGAATAGAAGAGTATCATCTAAGCCTTGCAAAGCGCCTAGTGTAAGGTAAATTCACTGATTACTTTGCACTTAGAGCAACTCAAGGCCACACTGTTTAGAGTCAGACAGTGTGAAGTGGAGGGCTGGGATATAGAAGGAAGATTCCCAGGGATGCTGTGGATGTTGTGAAATACCTGAAGGATGGTCGATGCCGAGATCATCCAAAAGTAGAGTATTTACTTTCTACATAGTGAGATGATAAACTCAGAGATATTAGACACAAAGTGGCTGGAAGCAACGGTGAATCAGCTAAACTAGGAGCTTATAGTATAAGCTCACCCTTTGGTATTTTGAGAGTATAATGAACTGTCTATGAAATGTAAAGTTCCCTGTTCACAGAAGGGGTAGAAACCAATGACCTCACCTAGTAGCAGTGCCATGTAGGCCTTTCTCTAAGACATGACTGCACCATGAAAAGTCTGGCATATATGTTGATTTTGGCCCTTTGTCTGCAGAAATAGGATTATGGATTGAAAACACGAAGAAGAGACAGGGGTTAGAAGAAGAATGAACAATGCTGAGTATTTAACTTTGTGCTAGCTACTATATGTAAATTTCCTTAGAGTTAAGCCTAATGGCAAAAGTCTTGGAATTCCAATTGTCCTATTTCAAGGTGGTGAGACTTAAACACTGGAGGCCGAATGACTTGCTGTGACTCACATGCCCAGTAAGTGGAAGGGCTGGGATTTGACCATGTCTATCTCTGCAATGCATCTCCCACCTACATACTCCCTCTTTTTAATGTATGTTTTCACAATGACAAGTGTGCACATATTTAATGTGCATACAGCACACACATGTGTTCAGAGTCACACACATCCTCTTACTATATGTCCTCTAGAACTACATATCAGAAAGCAAGGGAGGTTAAAGAAGCACAGTCTCAACAATCAATTTTACATTAATATAAATCATATAATTCCTGGTGAGAGAGAAAAGCGGTTGTCAGAAACAAGATAGCACGATTGCAGTATCTAATTACTTCCTCACGGGCGACAGGGGAGGGGTTAGCTTACTGCTCCACAGGCTTTGGAGTCAATTAGTCCCGGATTCAATATCCAGCTCTACCACTTGATTAGTTGTGTGACCTTGGGCAAGTTATTAAACCTGAACTTTAGTATCTTCATCTCTAATATGAGCATAGTATTCCCTTTTTCCTGGGGAGGTTGTGAGGATTCAATGAAATAATGAATATTGGCACAGGGTTTCAAGCAGAGCCATACTCAATAACTGGCTGCAGCTGTTATCATCCTGGCCGAGGCCATCATCACCTTGTCATCACCATCTCTGTAATCACTGTGAGTCCATCCCAAAGGCTTTGGTGTGGGGGCGGGGGTCTTGAGTGGCAGTAGGACCTTTCTCTAATGTATCCTCTCTGGCAGAGGCTATGGTGCTGTTTAGGATACGGGTTCCTAACAATGCTCTTTCGTACTGGGACTCACAGGTACGGGGGTCAGTGTAAATTCTGCTCATGCAAACGCATTTTCCACCGGAAGTAAATGCTACCGTAATGCTCTTGCTCAGCGAAGAGCCACCATGATCTGAGGCGTGTGACGAACGATGGCATATGAGCTTCCAAAGCTTCTTTGCTGCATAAACTCAGAAAATGCCACTCTATTTCAGAAGGGTCAGATTTAAAGCCTCTCTTCCCCTGTCTCCACTTTCCCTTACTAAAATCCTTGATACCTTTCTACTACCTAAAGAAATATTATGCCCAACTCTGCCCCTACTTAGCTCTGTAGCTTCACCTCTAGCTGCCTCACCACAGGCACCCTGCGCTTTGGGCATCCTTGGAGCTACTGTCTTTGGCAGCACCCTATCAAGCCTCTTATCTTGTCAAGAGAGTTTCAGGCTGTCAGTGGTGCAGTGCTTGAAGCAAGACAACTGGGTTTGAGGTGGCATCTTGCGCAAATTACTGAAATCTCTAAGCATCAGTATCTCCATCTATAAACTGGGGACATTGATAGCTATTGTACTTCCTGGGGTTGCTGTGAAGAGAAATAATATTTGCAAGCACAGATACATAGGAGGGCCCCACAATTGTAAAGTGTAGTCATCCTTTATTCTTCAAGGTATAACTGATTCTTTATTACTGTTATTAATCACTGCTGCAGCTGTTATTATAATCACTATCATGATGCTTTTCCCACCTGTCCCACAGCTCCTTTCCTAACCCCTGCCAGCAACACTCCCAGCCTGCTTTATGGTCTTCTCCCTGGCTCTCAGCTTATTTACTTTTTTTGTACCCTGCCTCATCATTAAGAGGATTTGAATCACTTTGAAAAAAACAGCAACAATGAAAAGTAAATAAAATGAGGGTGAAGTCAGTTGAATCTGAGTGGAAGATCAATAGACAAAATTGATAATACAGGATTCTACTTGTTTACTGGAGTTACATTGCAAATTAGCTTTGAACTTTCTAGCTGCTAATTCAATGAAAGAGAGAGAGAGAGAGAACCATTTATATTCTTCAGAGTATTTAAAATAAACCCAAGACAGTTGTTCAGAAGCACACAGTATTCCTGTTACTGAGTCTGAGGTAATTTTTCCTGGTCTTCGACAATGAGGTTTCTCTGATATGGTATACGGCATCCTAAATGATAATTTCACAATGAGGAATTCAAATGGCAGTAGTAACCTTACCATATTTTTATTTGCTTCTTTAGAATGTGTAAAGCTGTGTAGAGGGTTCAACTTTGTATATTAAGCCTTGGACAGAGTGAAAGGGAATAAACTTTGTTAAATAACTAAATGATGACTCTGTGTGCGTTTAAGACTTTTGTTTATAAATATATGGTCGTTATTGGGAGAATCCAAGAAATAACTCTGGAGTGTACCAAAGTACCAGCTCCTCATTTCCTACCTGGTCTATTTCTTTTTGCCAGGGCATTGTTCACCATATGCATAACTTTATCCTGAGGAAAGACATTATAAACACTTTCTGGGGGTACATTTATGTGTACCGTGGGGTTCCACCAACTTGCCACCTGCACATGATTATTTCCTTAAAAAGTCAGCATGTAGCCACCTGCTTTATGGACACAGTGTTGAAACTATTCCACTCACCATCAAAATGAGTTTTTAGACTTAACGGAGAATGAAAATATCTATGAACTAGTCTGGCATGCCTCGTCACTCCACACACAGTGGTCGTAACTTTAGAAACCTGAGCTAATTGCTACAGAACATTTACAGTGTCACAAATGAAGTTAAGAACTTAAAATGCTCCAAAGCTTTGAAAGACCAATCACAAAGACATGTACTTGTAACTGAATAGGAAAGCCTTGTCTTTCTTGTGCATCCAAAATGAATAGTTTCAGTCTCTTTAGCAAGGATTTTGGGGTCTTTCAATGTGTCAAAGTATGTGAATGCCAATGTGAACATCCTCCTCATAGTTTAGGCTCTGTGAGATAATTATTGGCTATTTTGTATAGCTTCCTTCCATACAGAATGGGAAGCTGGGAAGTTACCAAGAGTTCTTAACTTTTTTTTTTAATTAAAAGTTTTTGTTATTATTTACTATTACTATTTTTAATCCTCACCGAAGAATATATTTATTGATTTTAGGGAAGGAAGGAGAGGGGGGAAAGAGAGAGAAACATCTTTGTGAGAAAGAAACATCCATCAGTTGCCTCTAATATGTGCCCTGACTGGGAATAGAACCTGCCATCTTTTGGTGCAAGGGACAATATTTCAACCAACTGAACAATCCAGCCAGGGCATAACTGTTTCATCACACTTAGTTTATTATCACATTTTATTAAAAGAATCTTTAGGTATTAAGGGATAAGGGGGTAAGAGACACGTGGCTATATTCTACAACACCATTTTCCCTTTGCTAAAAGGAAAGACTACTGGAACATTCATGTTATAATGGCAAAGGGATCAGGATATTCAAGGATGAGATTCCATCCTTGAACATCCTGTGTGTGGCAGTGCTTTGTAATTCAGGATGAAACTGAGGAGCTCAAAAATACCCACAAACACAAAAGTGAGAGGACTTGGGCCCACCCTAAGTCAGCTGAGGCATAATCCGCAACGGAGTGCAAGCACTGGCACTTTTAAAAAGCTTCCTGGATAACTCCAATGTGCAGCTAGGGTTGCAATCCTCTGCGTTAGAAGTCGAGAAAGTGTGAAAAGGTAGTCGACTAAGGAGTTTCTAGCCTGGTAAGACTGATGTGGAAGTCTCTTTTTCTATATGCAGCCTTAGGGAACTCTAGAAAACACCATTTTGCTTCAGAAAAGAGGGCTTGTGCCATCCGAAGTTTCAGAAATGCACAGAGTGAAGGAAATGTTCACAGCTGATTGACTAAGCTGTCAAAGGCAGTCCCAGGTCCGTGTCCTGTTTGACTGCTGCCACCCTCACTGTGGGGGAGGAGAATGGAAGACACAGGAGGGCAGACAAACATGCCGGGCCCATCAGTACACACAGCACAGGTCAGCTGAGGGTTATGAAGGCCATCGTCTGACCCTCACACTCCAGTGTTCCCTCCGTATTCTAGGCTGTTCACTTTGCCTTGCTGCTCCTTGGATTTTGAAGCAAGGCACTTTTAGTGCATAGTCAAGAATGACACCTTTATACCCACTGGCCACCATCTTGACTTTAGTTGACAGTTTAGAAATAGATCTCTGGGTCAGCAGGAAAGAGAGAAGAGAGCAATGTTCAAGGGCAGATTGTACCACAAGTAAGATATTTCTAAGGTGGTTAAAGAGGCTCTACTAATTACTTCGAGGCATGAGGAAACCAGTGCTCAATATGTACTTGTTGAATAAATGCACAGATGGAAGCAGGCATGGATGAAAGGTGGTAGATCGCATTGTTTTCTAGTGTAACTCTGTCGTGAAATATATGCTGTGCCAGGCAGTACTTTGTGTGAAGCTTGGGACCAGCTATGTGATTTAATCCATTTGCATTTGGGTAAAGATCCACGAATCCTTCAAAACAGAATCTTTCAAGATGTTTTAGTGATAGGTGAAAAAGTTATTTCACTTTTAGTGATGAAAGATTTGGATGTGAGGAGCTGATAACTAGAAGCTGCTATCTTGCATTAGAGTAGAAATACACTCATATGAAAAAGCATTATGTTAGGGACAAATGCAGCAGCACCAAGGAGGCTGCGCTCAGCACTGGGTGTTGGAGATTGGCTTGGGGTTTGGGGTTGCAGCTCAGTAGGTCATCTTTTCTACACCAACATGTTCTTTTGGGAGCTCCCCCAAATCTGTTTCACTTGGGTTTTCTTTCCTTTCTCCCTTCCTTCCTTCCTTCCTTCCTTCCTTCCCCCCTTCCTTCCTTCCTTCCTCCCTCCCTCCCTCCCTCCCTCCCTCCCTCCCTCCCTCCCTCCTTCTCTCTCACTCTCTCTCTCTCCCTCCAGAATAATTCCTGAATTGGACTCTGACAGTGTGGGTTTCCTGGTGCTAGGAATTTCCTAGGTTTTCTTTGACCCCAGTTCTGATGCCCACACTGCTGGTTGTGGGCATCACCCAGTGCCCACCCAGTGCCCAGTGCTTTTCCTGGGTGGTCAGCAAAGTCTGCATATAACCTCCTTGAATCTGAACCTTTGGATTGTACCTTCTCTAGCAGCCAAACACATACACTACACCTTCCCTGTCTATATTTTATTTATTTTAATATAAGGCTTACAGAGTTTCCATAAAGTGCTCTCTGCTACCAAATTTGGATCAATGGAATAAAAACTACTCATTATCTAGAAACTTAGAGAAGCTAATAACCCTATGGAGCTCTTCCTGGGCCAAGCCTCTTCACAGAAGGCAGGGCAGGAATTAAGAGCTTGGTTACTGCAGTCACATTAGTGGTGCCCACGTGTAAGCTCCACTATGTTGTAGGTGTGTGACCTTGGACGCATCATTTACTTTCTCTGTATTTCAGAATTTTTTCATTGTAAATTTGGGATAAAAGTGACACCTGCCTCATAAAGTTGTTGTGTATATTATATGAATTAAAATGAGTAAATCACTTAAGAGCAGTGCCTGAATGATGTATATAAGAGATGTCAGGATTCATCAAGCAGTTGTTTCTCAAATACTCTTGGGTAGGCACCGTGGTGGGGAACTCAGGGAAGGGCAAAGGTGAGCCAGGCATGCAGTCTAATGAGGGAGACAAAATGGGAACAAAAAGAATTATAAAATAAAGTTTACATAATACAATGTATACCTCACAGTGCTTTGAAAAGCTAATTTTAAAGCACTGATGACTAATATTTTAAATGTACTTTATTTTAAAATATGAATTTTGCATACATGGAAGATTGAATATATTTTACTTGGAGCATTTAAAAAGAAAATGGAAAAATTAAATCCTGCCTCTCGAAAGATTTCTTCCCAATTCTGCCAGTTAAGTGATAATTTTTCTTCTATAAATGTCCATTCATTGTTCCTCACTATACCTGAGGGAAATGTGGGCGGGAAGGTTGAATCATTCATGTGCAATTTTCTCCCACTCTTCCTGAACAGGAAGGTGTCTGATCTGGGGATATGGTGTCAAGGCGGGAGGTGGACTCACAGCTGGCTGAGAAGGGCAGCCATATGGAGCGGAGACTCTCACAGCTAAGAAGTCTGTCCTCCACTCCCCATGAAGCTGAACTTTCTAACTGTGGTTATATTTTCAGATAAATGAGCTCTCTCCCCATCCCTCCCCTAGTGACAGTGCTAAGTTATTTAGTTAAGATATTAACCTATAGTATACATTTTATGTGTATCTTCTCTATAAAGGGGATCCATCACTTAGCCATTACTACTGACTAATTACATAAAAAACTTAATATTTTTCTCCCCGCAGAAATGGCAATATGCACTGTTAATCATTTCATGAAGGCCCCAGGACCTGTAACATACATAGATCCACCTTAAAATATTTCCAAGCATGCACTTAAAAATGTCGGTTTCTATCCATCCTTTCTTATTCTCATAAAATGTCTCTCCTAAATTCTATTGCTGGGTACAGGAAGAGGTTATTGCTATCAAAGATATTGCTAACCTTTTGCTTCTGCTAGATTGAGCAAAAGTAGTGAGTTATCAACTAAGAAGTAGTATAAAGGTTATTTAGAGGGAAACTAAAAGACTCCACTATTTCCAGATCTTTCTGTACTGAGAGACAAGGCCAATAATGCTCTTCCACTGGCATTTTCCAGCCCCAACTAAGTGGCTTAAGTCTTTTAAGTCTCAAATACAAATTCATTAGTTCATCAATGTGCTAGGCACAGGGAACACGAAGCTGAGTATGATCCAGCCCCTTCACCAAGGGGGCCCATACTGCAACGGGGAAATACAAGTAGGGTGGCCAACCTCATCAGTTAGCCTGGGACCAAAGGGTTTCCCAGGGTGTGGAACTTCCACTTTTAAAACCTGGACAGTCCTGGGTAAACTGGAATGAGCTATTTTTCCTACAAGTGGGCAGAAAAATATAACACAGGGTAAAAAAGTTCCTAAATTTATCTGCATGAAGTGGATACTCGAAGAAAGAAAAGACAACTCAGTCTGATGATTTGGGGAAAGCCTCACAGATGAAGTGCCATTTGAGTAGATTGCAGAAGGATGGATATATGTTGACAGGTAGAGCAGGGACCATTTCAGGAAGACAGTAGTGGACACAGAGGTGCTCAGGAACCGTGGGTTCTGTTTAGCCAGAGTACAGGGCTTGGGGATACACGCACACATGTGATTGCCTGTGGGCAGTGGGGTGGGAGGAGGAAGTGGGTGAGGATGAAAGCTACAAGACTGGGAGGACACTCCCAAATCATGGTGTGAGGTCTTATCATGTTTCAAAGTCTCCCTACTTTCATTATGAGTTTAGTCTAATGGACAACCATAGCTTCGAAAGTTTGCATCCGGGAGGATGTGCCCTGTTCCTGATTATAAGGATGAGCTTCACCATACCAAGTGTGAAGGAAAGTCATGGTGCTCCCTAGAACTCTCAGTCATTTCAGCATCGTTTACCAGCTCTGTACAATGTACTATTACTTTTACCCAGGACAATGAGTCTGAATAAGAGGTGCTTTATGGCTGCAAGGAATCACATTTCCGAGGAACTAGACATTACAGTGTGCTGGGAGGGGTGAGAATAGTCTGACCTGTAATATACTCTATGTTAACTGGATTGCTATTTCTTAATAAATTATTTATGAGTGGTTAAAATGTGAGCCTAAGTTCATGGAACTCCAAAAATATGATTAAATATTATATACTTGTGCATACACATCAATCATATGTAAGGACAGACATACACAGCCATAGAGGCAGGAATACTGTGGGGCCTGACACCAAAGACAATCGAAGAATTACCAAGGACACTCAGACAGGAAGGAACTGTGAGTACAACATCACTGATATCAGGGAGTATCCAGGAAGGAGGGAGTCGGGGGAAGAGTGCTAACGAAGGGAGATGGAGAAGCCTGTCGCAGATTCTGAGTCAACAGGACATGAAAATATTTACAATTCTGTATGACACCCAAACTCCCCAGGTTTCCAAGTCCAATAATCAGAGTGACGAGAAGGTTTTTAAAAGTATTAATCTTGACTACTATGCCTTTATTACTGATCAGACCATGCAGAAATCAAATACATAGCTATTCCTTTTATATGCTACAAAGCAATGCAGGAGACATTAGAAAACCAAAATTTAAAAATACTTTAGATGAGTCGTAAAGAGAAAAGCTTCTACTGTCAGGACAGGTAGAATCCACACACAACCTTTCAATACCTTACGACTAATGAGTAGCCATGGGCCCTGTGAGCAGTGTGAGCAGGAGGTTCTCGTTGTAAAGAGATAAGGACCCAGGCAAGAAAGTCATGGAAAAGAGAAGTGGGAATAGAGTACAAAGACTGAGCAGAACCAAGAGCAAAGATAGTTGGTAATAAGTTACTTCGTTGTTGTATTCATTCATCCCTCACCTGAGGATAGGTTTTTATTGATTTGAGAGAGAGAGAGATGTGAGAGAGACACATTGATCAGCTGTCTCTCGTATGTGCCCTGACTGGGAATCAAACCTGTTTTTATGTATGGGACAATAAGCCAACCAATGGGGCCACCTGGCCAGGGCAATTCCTTGTTGTTTTTAATAGATTGCTTGTTGAGGAAGAAGTATTGTTGCAGAATTTTATATAATTAACACACTATGTCTAAAATTATGCTATTGCTGAAAGAGCAAAGTTACAGACTAGGTCAGCGATTCTCAACTAGTATGCTGTGAAAAGTTTTAAAATATGCAACACCTGACTGTTTAGTCAGGGGCACTGACCTCTTTTCCCTTAGATTGTCAAATAAAAAATGACAACAGCCAGCACAACAGTAGCTCTCCAGTGTGAGTGAATCAAAATTATACCTATTTTTGTCAGATTGGCAAAAAACAATGTTTTTTGGTGTGCTGCAGAATTTCAGTAATTAGTTCATGTGTGCCATGAGAAGAAAAATGTTGAAAGTCTCTGGTCTAGAGGATAGTTTCATTTAACTGTAATGGGGGGAGGGTGCATGTTTTCACACTTTTTTGTTCCTTCCCATAACATACATGCAAGACTGGTTAATTCAGGCCCTCCTATTGGCTGACTTTGTATTTTTCATTCTAAACCTCTACATGAAGAAGATGTAAGGTGCAGTGTTGTACATTTCAGAAGAATACACCATTTTGCAAATTTTTAAAGCTACATATTTTTTGTTCAGATTTAAGTTCTCATTCGTAGATTTACAATTTGTGGAAAGAAACTGAAGAATGAATGTTGCCCTTGTAAATAAAAGAGAGAATAAAAGGAGAATTGTGGATGGCAGGGATGGGGACTAATATTCATCAAGCAAGTATTATGTTCCTCAGCTAAACAGGTTTTACGCTTTGAATTCATCTGCTCCTCAGAGAGGGTAAAGGATTTTCTGTAGATCTCGCAATAAGGGGCAGGTGCATGAATCAAATGCCGCTCTTTGTACTGCCAAATCCAGCAACTTTGATTTATGTGGTCTGACACAAATATACACTTACTATTCAAGTGATTTTACTTATACTCATGCAGGCATGAGATATGTTTGGTAACTTGTCATATATTTGGGACAGGTGATTCTCATTTTCTTTTTTATCAGTGTTCATTGGAAAACTGGAAACTTTCACATCATTGTAAATTACCTGTTGATTTTATGAAGACAAAAAATGTGAAAATATAGCACAGTGTTGACTATTAAAGAATTTTTTTGATATCAATATTTTTTCTTTCTTTCTTTCTTATTTATTTATTTAATTATTGTTCAAGTACAGTTTTCTATCTTATACTTCTATCCCAGTCCACCCCCCCCATGCTCCCCACCTCCCTCCCATTCCCCCCCACCTTAGTTTTTGTCCATGTGTCCTCTATACTTGTTCCTGTGAATCCTTCCCCTTTTCACCTGAAATTCCCTCCCCTCTCCCCTCTGGTCCCTGTCAGCCTGTTCTGTATTTCAGTGTCTTTGGTCATATTTTCCTTGCTTGTTTGTTTTGTTGTTTAGCTTCCTGTTAAAGGTGAGATCATATGGTATTTGTCTTTCACCGCCTGGCTTATTTCATTCAGCATAATGCTTTCCAGTTCCATCCATGCTGTTGCAAAGGGTAGGAGCTCCTTCTTTCTTTCTGCTGCATAGAATTCCATTGTGTATATGTACCATAGTTTTTGGATCCATTCATTTACTGACGGGCACCTAGGTTGCTTCCAACTCTTGGCTATTGTAAATTGTGCTGCTATGAACATTGGGGTGCATAGGTTCTTTTGGATTGGTGTTTCAGGGTTCTTAGGATATAATCCTAGCAGTGGAATTGCTGGGTCAAAAGGCATATTCATTTTTAGTTTTCTTAGAAAATTCCATATTGTTTAAGAAAACCAAAGAATTTTTTTAAAGAACCCAATGATTAAATATATAGAAAAAGGAACTGACACTGTTTCACAGGAAAACATGTGTGTGGGTATGTTTTGCATTTTGAGTAAATTGAGAGATGAAATGGTAATGAGAATATGAGTGACTAGCCAAGAGACCTGGCTTGAGGTAACATGGTCTTCAAGCCAGAAGAGTCTTCTCCAAGGGTTGCTTTTCAGCTTCCCTAAGGGCTAGTCCTAACTCTAATTTTCTTGTATTCTGCCCTTGCCAACACTGGAAATTAAACCCGGGCCACACCTTTGGTGATTATGATAATGATGATTCTGCACTAATATTTTTGAACATGTTTACAGTTCTTCGTGAGTGAGAATGGGGATAGTCAAGAATATAACTATGCATGTCTTGTCTCAAACTTTGAAAAAGACATACCAGGTCCATCTGAGGGCTGTTGATGCAATAAGTGATAACACAGAACTTATTTAGCAAGAAATTCCTTGTATGGTAACATGGAAGAACCTCAAGTGCTGGTGGAAACTCTCCCCGTGACACAGAAAAGTCACCTGTAAGTGGTAGATTGGGCCACGGGGAGTAACAGAAGTGAGGGGAGCCACCTGCTCTCTCTGGCACCCTCAACCTCCCATGTACTTGCTTGGGTGTCACCAAAATGAAAGCTACTTACCATTAGTCTTCGTGTTTGAACTGAACTAGCCCTAGGGTTTCAGCTATATTTGAAGAGTCTACCACACACTGCCTTTGTGGAATTATCCCAATATCTCGGAACTGCAAGTGCCTCATCTATAAATAGCCTATTCATCTCAGAGGGCTGTTTGGAAGATCATGCAGATATAATATGTGAAAGTGTTCAAACAAGCATTCAAACGGATTTTAACATTATTTTTCATATGTAGAGTCTGGGAGTCAACTGTAATCTACATATGGACAGCACAAAGTCTCTTAACCCGTCCTGGGCTGCAACTCTCTTGCTTCCTCCTATGAGCTAGTTTGATGGCCTGGCTTCTCTAAGTTTAAGTTTCTCTGTCTATAAAAGAGGTATAATAATATCTAATGTAAAGCATTGTGGTGATGATGAAATGAGTTATGTAAAATGCCTACTACATACCAAGTGCTTAATGGATGGTGGCTATTACTGTTTGGGGTTAACTAATAGTTACTAAACAGTTACATATTAAGTCAATGCTGCAAACTAAATTACTGAGTACTATATCAGGAAACAGAAGACAATCATTCCTATTATTTATCTATCAGATTTTATCCATCATTCTATCTATTCATATTATTGTGTTTTTTGATGCCTAATTAAAACTGCAGAAAGTGATGTAAGAGCAGGATGAGGGGACTTGGTCATTCCCCACATATGCATGTTGTACTTAATGAACATTAAAACTGAGATCTTTACACGATGACATGAGCACCAACAAGTGGTGCTCAATAAGCTTTGAGAAACCAAACTTCTAATGGTGAGTTCCTTCTAGACTAAATTAGTGCAAAACTAATTTTACTGGTTTTGTCTGTAGTAAATTAACATTCTCAGCCACAGAGCAAGATATTTTTTTTCTTGAGACTTAAAGTTCCTTTTACTTATTTAGATTGAAATTAAACATGTGCAATTTGATAATAAAAGTTTTTGTGATTCATCCATTTTTTATTATACAGCTAGCTGAGTCTACTGTAATGTAACTTCATCAATTTAAATATGAAGTCATTTGTTAAATACTAGTAATAAATAATGTTTAACCATGTCACTCTATATTATGTAATAGAAAAAGTGGGTAAACTGTATCCCTTCAAATATATTCATCTGTGATAATGGTGAAAAATATAGTAGTTCTCACACTGGCCTTTTGTTTATAAGCTTGCCTTTATTTTTCTGCCCTTTCACTGATGATGTTAACATCAGTCTGATGTCTATAGCTATCAAATACATTTTTATGTTTTTCCATATCTCTGTAAGGAGATTCTATTATAATGATACATCCTTTTTGGAAGGCTCATTTTCATAACATGTGTATGATGATATGGTTGAGATCACTAAAATAAAATAAAAGAATGGCAATGTACATGGGTGGGCAAAAGTAGATTTATAGTTAAACAATACAATAATTATACAATAATACAATAATTAATAAATAATAATACAAGAATAAACTCTGTTTTACATATTCACAACTATAAAGCTACTTTTGCTCACCCCATCTGTTATTGTTTAGCCAAATAACAAGTAGAAATTGAAAGAAAATGCCTTTAAATTTTAAATATTCTTTGATCAGTATCATAATGAGAAAGTAACAAGGCTTAGTAGAGGAAAATGGCCAAATATATTCTTATTAACACAAGTTCAGTGGATGTTCCTTGTGAAAGCCAGAGAGGTTAAGTGTAATTTGGTATTAGCCTGTAAATTCAAAATAATGGATGTAAACTTTGACAAACTATAAATTAACATCATGTTCTATGACATGAAAGGAATTCTGAAAAACATTATCTGCATACTGAAAAAGAGATGAAACTATAGTTCTCATGTGGGGGAGAGAGAATTACATTTTACCTAGTATAGGTGACCACCCTCTTTTCTATTTAATCATAGGGTGCCCAAAAAATGACACCAATCTGCTGTCTCTTCAGCTTAAGTTCCCATCTTCCTCTGACAGGATCAACACGTCTCTGAGCAGAATGTGATTCCAATTATATATCTATTAACGATCAAAAAAGCCTAAATGCTTGGTGAGTACTTTAATTTCAGAGAATTTTTTTTCCCAACAAGGGAAAGTAAATGGCTGTGTTTTTTCGGTGTGCTAGTCTCCAACAATCTAAGGCAGGGGTGTCAAACTCATTTTCACTGGGGGCCTCATCAGCATCAGCCTCTCGGTTGCCGTAAAAGGGCCGAATGTAATTTTAGGACTGTATAAATGTAACTACTCCTTAATAGTTAAGCAAGAGCTTGAGGCTGCCTCTGGGCTGGATTAAACAAGGCTAGAGAGCTGGATTCAGCCTATGTGCCTTGTGTTTGCTACCTGTGATCTAAGGGATTGTTAGGATAACTTTGATGCTATGCAACTTCTATTTTAGGGGCTAACTTTAGAACTTAGTCTCAGTCTAAGCTACAACTCCAAAGCAAGTGATGATACTGGTTGGTAACATGAGACAATCTGTAGTTCACACACGAGAAACATGGCATGTTTAATTCAGAAGGAGAATGAATACGATATACAAACTGTCTCACAAATTATGGAATAATAACAATAATCTGCTTGATATATCATAGTCTTGGCAAGAGGCAAACAGAATTGTCCAGTGAGAGATGGTGACAGTTTTCTCTTGTTTGCCTAGCAACGAGCTGCATGGGATGGGGGGCCCCTCCTCCAGTAGGAGGGACAGCACTTCCCACAGTGAGGGAACGAAACTCCCCACACAGGTCACATCCAGCTCAAAAGGTTGTCTGCAATCACCTTAAGCAACAGTTCCCTGAGTGCAGATGTCCTCCCTGCCTTCACAAGGCCATTTCCAGTTTGCATGGCCCTGTAAAGAAGAAGGAGGGAGCCTGGCCCCACTTTGGGACACGCAGCACGGTGCTTCCAATTCGGACTATCACTGCTTTCTGTTCTGTGGATGAGGGACTCAGGCACTGCATCCTTCCCATTGCCGTCTCTACCACTAAGTTCCCTTGCCCCGTGCTATACGGGGTGTGGTTTGCCTGTGTGTAACCTCTACCAGGTGCCTATAAAAGAGTCTGATTTAATTTGTTAGATTCATAAAATATGCTTAAAGACAAACACACCAAAAAATGTCAGTGTTTACATTACATTCATCTTTTCACACAAATTTATTCTCAGAACAAGTTGATGCTGAAGACAGTCTGTAGACAAAAAAGTTGATGCTGGAGACAATTTCTGCCTTTTGTTAATGATTTCAAGACAAAGAAAATGGGTAAGTAAGATTGTAAACATTAGCTTTTAAAAAAATTATATGTAACTGTAATGTCAAGGTGAATACTTCATTTTTATTTATAAAAGTCCACCTGAAATTAAACCATTTTAAACTTCTGGGATCCTGACACATTCTTGATTTGGAACCGGGAGATTTCTTACAATTACAGACTGTCAGAGTGTGAATGTAGCATAAAGAACATGTGTGTGGAGCTCAGAGGGCCCTTACTTATGACACCTGATTGCTTGTTTTCAAGGAATGATCCCACAAACTGAAACTGGCCTGGGTCAGCTAAGTACCAGGTAAGTAAAATGTACCTTTAGTGGTTCAGTGAAAAAGAGCTAATTGTAGTTCAGTGAGAGATAGAGGGCCCCATACCTATTTTGGTATGTTCTTTTTGTTCAACTGTGAAGTTAACTGAGTTGTGCTTTTTAAATAAATATGAGAAAATGCTCTTCACAGGATAAACATTTTATATTAATATAAAAACATAGCTACTTTATCGAAAGTTTGATGTATCAAACAGCATCAAACAGCTTTGACCTTCCTCGCTATCAGTGATTGCCAACTGGGACTACGGATGCGAAAACACATTGCAAATTAAAATAGTGCATGAAACATCACTGTACCTGCTAGTATCACCGCAAATGCGCAGGTACATTAGATGACATGTACTATGGACAATTTTGACAAAAATAACTTCCTTAGGAATTGCCCTGAAACCTCCCCACTATGGTTGCCATGGAAACAATGCACTCAGCAGTCCTTGTTTTATCGTTTGCACTGGGCTCATGGAATTATCACTAATTTAAAGAAGCACTATTCTTAATTCAATGTGGCATGCTCTGAACATGAGGTTAAGTAAATGTTTCTTATAAATCAAATATCTCTTCTTAGAATTGTTCCTTTTGGGGGGTTTACTGTAATCATAAAAGAGCTGGAAAAGCAGTAACACCATAAGAAAAGGTTTTATCCATGTTACTGGGACAAACAAAAGAAAAATAACTGACATTTAAAGCGCTAACTACACACCTGAGCAAAGTGCTAAACAGTGCCTTTGGAATAAGAAGGTCTAGGTCCAAAATCTATCTCCCTCATTTAGTTTAGTACTTGTAAAAATATCTGTACCTCAGTTTCCTTGTGTACAAAATGATAATAACAATACAAACTTCACAGGTTTTTATGTGAGCATTACATGAGCTGAGTACATAAACCACTTAGAATACTACTTGGTGTCTAATATCCCTTCTCTCTCGTCTTCCTGCTCTTTCTCGGTGACTCAAGATCTCGCAGCCGGGAAGCTGAGGGGCTGGCAGACTGAGAAGCTGCAGCCTGTACTGCCGGATGCTGAGTGATAATAACTGACAATGATCAAAGGCTGTTCACAGAATTCAGAGCTCACTTTAGCATAGAAAGACACTGAGCAACTTCACCACCAATGACACTTCGACCTAGCATCTTCTTTTATGTAAGTTTTTGAGAAGATATTTTGCGGAAAATGTCTTTGTTAAATGGTTGTCAAATAGCATCAAAAAAAGTTGGTGAATTTTTAAAGATTGAAGAAAAACTGAAAATTAAAAAAATTAACTTTCATTATAGGAAAAAAATTCTCTAAGAAAGAGCAAGATTTTTACAAGGCTATGCCTTACTGTTTTTTTCTGTTAGAGATACTTACAGTTATGCTTACTTAAAAATGATAAAATTTGAGCCCTGGCTGGCATAGCTCAGTGGATTGAGCGTGGGCCTGTGAACCAAAAGATTGAGGTTTGATTCCCAGTCAGGGCACATGCCTGGGTTGCAGGTCAGTTCCTAGAGAGGGACACACGAGAGGCAACCCATACATTGATATTTCTCTCCCTCTCCTCCTTCCCTTCCCCTCTGAAAGATAAATAAGTAAAATCTTAAAAAATTATACAATTAGGAGTTTTTTCTTGGGAAATTTAGAAAATCTCTCAAAGGCATGACAAAGAGAAACATCCTTAAGCTATGATATTGAGCTAACCACTTTTTAACTTGCCGCATCATGATGGATATTCACTGTTAACCATGAAATGAATGTGGTTTTCCTTTTACATTTAATATCACATTGAAGATATTTTGCAGTGTTTTTCACTCGTTCTGAAATTGCATACAAATAATGATTTATAGTAGCAGATGTGTGACATCACACGACAGCCCTATAAAACTTTTACACGAAAATCACATCTGCCAATCTCCACCATCATTTTAACTGTAGTTACACGGTTTGCTCTGCTGTCTGTGCCAGAGGAGGCAGCTTTGCATGAAAGCTGCTCCAGGAAATTGTATCTTCTGGACTAGCTAGTTAAGCAAATTGTGTAGCTGCCATTGAAGCCAGCAGACACAATTTCACAAAAGAGGAGGAAAAAAAACCCCCCACATTTGTACAAGAGTCACAGCTGTTCCATTCTACATTTTGCACTTTTTTCATTAAAAAATTTCCAGTTTCTTTAGAAGCAGTGACAGTTACATTTCTAGTTAGCAACTGAGGACATTTTAAGACATTGCTAAGTTCTGTATTATCAGGGAATTGGTGTCTGTCAGGAAAAATTGGGCTAACTTCTCTCTGCTGCTACACGGAATGGAAACTTGGTCCGTCTGCTCTGTCTGTAAATGAAATAACGGAAGATGTAAATGAAATAGATGAGTAGGGCCCATTGTTCTCCAGCTTTCAGAGCTTGATGGCTGCCTCTTCTGAGCCAAACTAGTGTTGACTTTCCTATGTTAAGGTCCACATGGTACAGACTCCTCCTCCTTCAAATCTTGCACTTCTTGCTCCCAGCAGCCCTGCCATCCAGAGCCCTCTGATGTAGTGGGCAGTGGACCCGGGGCCTCAGAATACTTGTTTCAGAAGCCAGTCTCACAGGTGGCGTGCAGCACCAACTGCCCAGTGTCAGACATGTGTTGGGACACCATACAGAGGAGAGAGCCAGAGAGGAGACTTTCTCTAGTCATCCCCTGTTCTTCTCCGGTCATGAGTCTCAGGCTTGTTTGGACCATTATGGATTATGAACACTAAATTTATGGGAAGCATTCTGGGCAGAGTGTGGAATCTGGGCTGTACAGTCAGACTGCCTAGGTGCAAATTATGAGCATTCCTATCTATACTGTGTGATACTTGGGTAAGTTCTTTAACATCTTCAGCCTGTGTTTTCAATATAAACTTAGGACCATTTACCTCTTTACCACCATAGTAAAGGTTACAAATGTGGTCAAGACAGTTGAACACTAGTCCAGTTCACGGCACATACTAGTTATTCAGTAAATGTTAGCTATTCTGATGACATGATGATGACGATAATTTTTCTGAATTTTCAGTATTTCAAACCTGTAACTTTAAAAGGCAAAGTCAGTAATAGCAGTCAAAAGCTATTCAATCTAGGTTTTTCAGTTTCAAGTTGTATAAACACTTCCCTGCTTTTGATCGCTGGAATTCCTATCTGCTCGTCTGGGGCTGACAGGAAAATGAGTGTTTGCAGAGCTGCGCTAGGGGCACAGGCTGGTCCCAATCTGACATGCCCTGCAGATGACAAAGAGCCCACTCTGCAGCTTCCGCTCCCTGTTGTTGGTTTATTGGAAGTGACTGACTGACTGCTAAGCTGAACTTCTAATGTCCTTGTACAGGCTTTTCTGTCACTGGGCGGGGAGGTGAAATGTTTTTCATATGTTGTGTGCCCAATTGCGTAAATGGATATATAAGTAAGGATCACAAATGATAACTCTAAGGAAAACCCACTGCCCATCATCATCAATAGAATTAGTGAATCAACATTTTCTTGATTACAGAGTTATCATAAAGACCACCTTGCTTTATTACATTAACTAAATATTAAGATTGCAAATTAAAATGAATGATTCTTTAAGATATTGACCTTAATGTTATCACTCCAATTATACATTGTCTTAAATTTGGCATATTATATTTTGTATTTATGATATCTACCGAAAAACTGAAATAGCAACTTCAACTAGACAGTTACTATTTTATTTTCTGTATAAATTAACTATAAAGAAGTTAGGTGAATTTTTTTCCAACAGAAATACTCTATGGACTGAAAGATAAATAAATACAATGTTCACATATCTATTCATATAGGTTTCACAAACAAAGGTATTATTCAGGATCAATATATACCTTTGAAAATAATAGTGTCATGGAGATGAGATTCACATTTTTGAACAATTAAAATGAACCGTGTAAACAAGCATATTCAAATTCAAATGAATAAGTTGCCTTTTTTGTGATAGAAAACACCCCTCATTTCAAGTAATGTTATATTATGTAAAATAAATTGAGATATTTTAATTATGCTAATGATTTTTTCCAAAAGATGTCTCTAAGAAATAGTAGAATGCAATTCTACTTAAAATTACCTTTAAATTAGAATAATCTATCTCAGTTATCTGCTTGGCCTGATAACACAGACCCTGCGATTGGTGTACCTTATGGTATTGTGTAATTGGAAAAAAACATAACAAATAATACAATTGGAAGCAACTTTAAGAACATTAAACTATTTGACTTATCTGTATCGTGAGCTTAACTACTACTTAGAACCTAAAATTACTAAATGTTGCTCTGGATGGTGTGGCTCAGTGGACTGAGCACTGGCCTGCAAACCAAAGGGTTGTTGGTTCAATTCCCAGTCATAGCACATGCCTGGGTTGCAGGCCAGGTCCCTAGCTGGGGAAATGCAAGAGGCAACCACACATTGATGTTTCTCTCCCTCTGTTTTTTCTTGCCTTCCCTCTGTCTAAAAGTAAAAAAAAATAAAATCTTTAAAAATTTAAAAAATAAAATTATTATATGTCAATCTTATTTAATATAGGGCATGACTAATTAATTTATAAGTAACTTTCTGATTATGATGGTAATATATCAAAAATGAAGTGGAGAAATGTCAAGAGAAAAATAAACAAAAATAAACAAAAGGATAGCCATCCTAGTATAACTATAACGAGGGCAATTTTCTTATAGTCAATAACCAGTTCAATAATTAACTACAAACCAGCACCATATCTTGAAGAACACACACCTCAATGATCAAGAAAGTAGGAAGCATTGCTTTCTGGCATGTGGCTGTCTCACTTCTATGATAGATAATTAGAGCAGAGAAGAAAGGTTTGAGTTAAGTACTGTTTCCCACATTGGATGTCAGCTCAAAATGAGTTGAGGATATGGAAGAACAATCTGAAGTAGAAAAAGGGAGGGGTCAGTAAACCATGCTCTGCAGGTCAAATTCAGCCAGCTGGCTGTTTTTGCAAATAAATTTTTATTGAAGCATAGCTGTGCCCATTCATTTCAGTGACACTTATGGTTGCTTTCAAGCTACAATGGCTGAATTGAGTAATTGTGACAGAAGCCATACGTCCTTTGCCCCATCCCAAATATTTATCTGGCTTTTTATGGAATTTTCCAATATCTGAACCAAGGAAAATATTCTTACTCTATGAATTCAGCAAGGAAGTGTATCAAAGATGAGATCTGGCATGGCAGAAATCTCAGTTTTCTTTCATTATATGCAACTGCCTTGGATTTTAGATGTAAAAAGTTTTGGCACAATACAGTCTGATTCAGTGAATTAAGATAAGGTAGGATTTATTCGAAACATTCAATGCTGCTAATTTTATCTAAGAACTGTAGGTACATTACTATTAAAATATTTGTATTTTTTAATTGGTTAGCAATGTAGTGGATCTTGGGGGCCCTATAATTCTCTAGAAGTGACTCCCCTTCGTTTTTGCAATTACAGATACCTTCATGTATTTATCTTACTTTTTGCATTTATTGAGCATCCACATGACATTAGAACATTAGATACTATGTTAGAAGATTGCATGTGACAAATGAGGTAAATTCACTCTGCCTTGAAATGGCTGACTATGGTACCAAAACTGAGGCTTTTCCAAATAAAAATGGTGGGTCAAAGTATTCAAGACAAGTAGTGATGAGGAAGATGCTCAAGGGCAGGGGGCACAGGGGTCTTACTCATCTGTACCTCCCCAGCACAGGGAAGGGCTTGACACCTAGTAAAAGCCCAGGAACTGTTTGAATATGGTTACAAAAACAATTATCAACAAATCCATCAATCTTGTAACCCTTGACCATCTGGATTATTACTGTAAAACAGAATATGGAGAAAACAGAGTCTGATCTTGATAAATAATATGAATGTCTTTTGTTTTTCAATCTCTGCACTTCTTGGGAAATATATTAACACTTTCCATAAGGAAAATGTAGGCTTTGTTATTCACCAAACAACATAAATAACATTACACAATAGATAATGGAAACATTTTCCATGAAAAAAGGGGATTCTGGAAAAATAAGTCACATATTTAACTTTGAAAAAATTATAAATATTACTTAATTTGCCTAAGAAACATATATAATTTAATCCTTAATAGGGGCTTTATTTGGAATAAAGGGGTCCATAGAGGAGGTAACATATTATGCTACAATACATTAAGGCAATGCAACCTCCAATAAAATAGAAATCCAACCTACAGGGAGAATACTATTGATTTGAAATGGGATCTGAAAAGTGAAAATATGTCTAAAATTTATTTCATCATTCGACTGGAAAGTATGTCTGCTTCATTTAATTGACTTTGAAATTTGGTTTATTAGAACATGTCTTTTTACACCCCTGAGTCAGCTCCCAAAATTTTGATGGGAAAATGAAGTACATTTACTTTAATATCTTTAATTATCACTCATTTAGAGGACAATGTGAAACACACTTTTCCAAATGGTGTTTTAGAATTTTGAGTCAAAGAAAAGGAATGACAAATTAGCAAGTTGGAAGATGCAAGAGACAGCTAGCTAGTGTTGCTAGTCTTCATGGGTACTTCCAAGTAAGATGAAAGGGAAATAAAGAGAGGGTTAGCCACACATGCTCAGTGAATGAAATACTAACACAATTTCACAACATTAATGAGAAGTTAATATCACACTTAAGAGACTTACTCAACATAATAAGTGCCATATATGGGATCGTCGATTTTTTCCCAGCCATATGGAAGCTCTGAAAAATAAAAAGTTATTTCTTTCAGTACGTAAGTAACAGATATCACAATTTCTAAAGAAAAGTAATATAATTTGTTTGTGGATCACAGAAATAGTCTACCAGAGTGGAATAAAAGCATTCAGTGTCAGCACCAAGTGTCAAACACATATTGTAGGAACTATCAGAAGCACCAACTTGAAATTGGCAGTTAAAACACAGAGCTCTCTTCTGGGCAGATACGTGCTGGACCTCGCTGTTTATCCCATGCCAAACAGCGGGACAGC
This sequence comes from Artibeus jamaicensis, assembly GCF_021234435.1. Taxonomy (NCBI): domain Eukaryota; kingdom Metazoa; phylum Chordata; class Mammalia; order Chiroptera; family Phyllostomidae; genus Artibeus; species Artibeus jamaicensis. The sequence continues at coordinate 3,088,133 of NW_026521870.1, forward strand.
ACGTCATCCCGTTATCGCCACTCAGGCCAATACTGAAGGCAAACTGCTTTCCTGAAAGTACGTACCGCTTTCTTATTTATTTGTACAGTTAAAGAGATTGTTTCAGGATAAAGATCATATTTTCAAAATATATTTCCTAGGATAGCAATTTTTTCTGGAGTATGTAACAATGGACATTATAAATTCCCAACTGCTATTCCACTATTCAAGATGGTTAGCTTGCTGTTCTCTCCACATGGGTCAGTTTCGAATACTGCCAATATTCTTTCGGGCATATTTTTTATAAAGTCTAAAATTCTGAATGCATTTTCCTTGACAATATGGTTCATATTTTCAATTCTCTATGGGTAATTTTAATAAACACACATTTAAAATGTCAACAATGCTATAAATACTGCTGTATGCAAAAATAGGCTGTTCGAAAACCAGGCTTTGCTTCATGACACACTGCCTTTACAATGACTAATTCCTAAATATAAAGAACATTATATTTTTCTTGATGGATATTAATTTTACATATATAGAATCTTAAATCTAAGTAAATATTGGCATACTTTAAATAATATATTTACATAAAATTTAAAAGTTTTATTATTATAGTAGTAATACATGTTTACTTAGACAAAGTACAGTTATAAAAAATTAGAATCATTTGCAATTCCTCCATTCAGAGGTAACCACTGTTAATATTTTAGTGAATATTCTTTCTATATGTGTGTGTGTGTATATGTACGCCATATTTTGCTGGGCATAATGCACACCCAGGTTTTGTGTGCATTACACATGCCCATTATTATACCCATGTATAAGATGCATTCTTATTTTTCCCTCAAAATTTTGGGCAAAAAGTGAGCATTATACATGGCAAAATATAGTATATACACTTACATATATATACATCTGTATAAACAAATACTATTTTTAAGAAATTAGAGCTTCTGGTGCATATTATTGTTATAGCCTACTTCTACTTAACAAAATATCAAAGGCATTTTTCAACTCAGTGTTACTGAGCAATATCACCTAAAGGGGCACAGTAGTAGTCTGTGGTGATGGCCGGGGCCTTTGCAGTCCCAGCAGTCTTCTATTATTAACCATTGGGGCTTTCCAGTTTTTACTTACTGTGTATCATCTGTGTTGGATTTACTAAACCTAAACTTTCATCACATTCCTAGTAATGTAGTAATAACAAACAAATTTCTACAAGTGGGATTTTGGATTGAAGTTCATGCACCCTTTTATGGCTTTTGATATATAGCCAGATTAGTGCCTGCACATTCACAGAAGAGAACCGGTTCATAAGCTTATGGAGTGACTTTGTTCCTCTGGACCATCAAGTTGAACACAGGTCCACAATTCCCTATCCAGAACTTTTAGAGATAGACAGGTTTGGGAGTTCAGCATTTTTCCAATCTAAGAAAGTTAACACGGGTGGAGGCCTGAAATTGATGTTTTAGGATTCTTGGGGTATAATCCTAGCAGTGGAATTGCTGGGTCAAAAGGCAGGTCAATTTTTATTTTTCTGAGAAAATTCCATACTGTTTTCCATAATGGTTGTACCAGTCTACAATCCCACCAACAGTGAACTAAGGTCCCCTTTTCCCCACACCCTCTCCAACATTTGTTGTTTGTTGCTTTGTCTATTATAGCCATCCTGACTGGTGTAAAGTGGTATCTCATTGTGGTTTTAATTTGCATCTCTCTGATAGCTAACGATATTGAGCATCTCTTCATGTGTCTCTGGATGTTCTGTATGTCCTCTTTAGAGAAGTGTCTGTTCAAGTCCTTTTCCCATTTTTTAATTGGGTTCGATGTCTTCCTAGAGTGGAGTCGTGTAAGTTCTTTGTATATTTTAGAGATTAAACCTTTGTCTGAGGTATCATTGGCAAATATGTTTTCCCATACAGTTGGTTGTCTTTTTAATTTAATACTGTTTTCTTTAGCCATGCAGAAGCTTATTTATTTTGATAAGATCCCATTTGTTTATTCTTTCCTTTATACCGCTCTGGATAAATTTACGAAGACGGATCTCTTCCTCTTAGAGGGATCTGTGGGGTATTTTGGCCGCCACCCCAAGAGGGCAATCTTCCCCTTTTACTCCACCTTTGCCCAATAGATAACCTTCAGGAGAAAAAAACCACAAAACCAAAGGCAAAAACAGAAAAAGAAAAAGGAGGAACAAACACAAACAAAAAAAAAAGGAAAGTACTTTATAATCAAACACATGAGTATTTATGCAGCCAAAGTTATGTGATTCATACTGAGAGACACAAATAAGAACTACTTCATGTCAGTTAGCACAAATTTGCTGCCAGCGTGTCCAGGTCAGTTACATTTTGCTGGCAAATGAGTTACAAAAGGCTGTTTGTAGAGCTTTTGAATTTTGGATATGCAGATGAAGTATTATGTATAATTATTTGAAAACCAATCAAATTGATTTTAAAATGGCAGCTCATAGGTGTTTTAAATTACTTTTCTTGGATTTCTAGTTTGAACATTTTCATTTGTCCATCCTTGGACAATTATGTTTTCTTTTGTGCATTTTTATTAATTCATGCGATTATTACTAATTAAGGATATTAATTCTTTATCACATATGTTGCATATACATTAAGAGTTTGTTTAGATTATAATTTTGTTGAACATTTTTGTAACACATAGAAATTGTAAATTTTATTTGGTAAGTTTATCATTGTTTCTCTTTACGGATTCTATCTTTAGAGCTTAGCTTAAATCCTGAAGGAAATTTTCTAGTGTTTCTTTTTTTTCTTTTTAATATAAGGCCTAGGCTATGACTTTGCTTACTCATCCTTTGAGTTGTTCTATCTTAATAAAATTATAACACCAAATTGTCAAGTACCTTAAATTTTTTTCTTTCAAAATGATAACGAGAGCACACTTTTACTGGGTATTTACTATGGTCCAGACACTGATGAATTTCCATGTACTAATTCACTTTACCCTAACAATTAAACTCAGCATTCAAAATCCTCGAACTCTGGTTCCGGCAATCTTAATCAATTTAGATATCGAGTTAGGCACTATTTAACACAGTATAAATAACACTTAAGATAAAGTATAGTAACTATACACATGGTTTACACCAAATCCTTCAAACTACTGGAGAATGTGGCTATTAAACTGAAGACTCCACAGGACAAATATCTAATGTGCCTTTTACAAGCAGGGGAGCGCCTTTTACTAAAGTAAAAGAATATACAGAGCACAGCAACCAATACTATGGGTATGTATTATTAATATGACTGAACATATCGATTCATATTTAAATATATTTATTATAATTTCAGGAACACCACTCAAAATAATCATATTCAATAACATATGGAATATGAGCTTAATATTGTTAATTTTATGGATACTAGTTTTACTTCTTAATGGCACTGTTATATGGAAGCATTTCATGGTCCAATTTTTAAAATTACCTTTTATAATATAAACTATTCCTTCACATATTCCTTATCTTTGTTTTTTTTGGAGTAAATTATTAATTCTAAACAATGCACCCCATAAGTACACATTTTATTGATTCTTCTTTGCAGATTTACAGCACCAAAGGTCCAGCAAACACTTATTTATAATCCTTTCTTCTTGTCATCATGAAGTGTTCATCAGAATTTAGGGGAAATCTTTTTTTCATATAACATTAATATATTGTGTTCGTTTGCCTGCTTACTTCACATTTCCAAAATAAACCAATAATTTGTGCTGAAAATTATATGTTATAAGCACTTGAACTTTAAAATAAACTATTAGTGGTCCTTAACCTACACCTTGAGACAAAATAATACACTATAGCTCTAACTTTTTGTTATGAAGAGCTGCCATCTATTTCATTTTAAATATTTATAAGGGATGGATAGATGAATGTTACAAGAGACCAGTAACACATACATATATTTATTTGTAAGTGTGGCAGAATGAATGTAAAAATCTATAGCCAATATTTTAAAAGGTGTGTGTGTATTCATTACACATGCCTGTGCATTTATATGTATGTATATTCCCATGTGTATATACACATGTGTGTTTTTCTGCATGTGCACATGCATGTGTATGTATGAGGAGTATGGGTATTCCCCTCGATGACATTCTTCTTGAACAAAGAAAGGTCTAGGCTAGAATGATAATATAAAAACATAACTTTTTCTTCACTCATAAAAAGACAGGTCAAAAACAAACTCTTTAAGGTTATAAATTTATATGTACACCTTTAAGATTTAAGATTACAGGTGCATTTACATGATGAAAAATTAAGAATCATCTTTCACTGTGAAAAGTGAACTATGTGGCCTTGAATTGATTTTTAAAAACCAATTACTTCTTTTAAAAATAAAGTTAACAAATGAAAAAAATAATTTCCAGTGTTATACTATTTGTTTAATCAGGCAAGCATGTAACTTGGAGCTTTTGGGTCTTGGGTTACTTAGAACATTTTATTTAACAATACAGGACAAATTTACAGATGGTTAAGGTCACACCAATGAAAGAATAACATATATTTTGCAAAGGGAAAAATAAACACGAGATTGGCAAGGTTAATGCTGCATTATGAAATGCTTTTTTAAAAGATTTTATTTATTTTTTAGAGATAGGAGAACTGAGGGAGAAGGAAAGGGAGAGAAACACCAATGTGCAAGAGAGACATCGTTTGGTTGCCTCCCGCACACCCCCAACTGGGGACTGAGGCACACGTCCCAACTGGGAATCGAACTGGTTAGGTTCACAAGCCGGCACTCAATCCACTGAGCCACACCAGCCAGGGCTAAGAACTGTTTTTAATTGAGATTTCCCCCCCCCAGGCCATGGAACCATGGAGCATATTCAATGACTAGGTATTCCTGCAGTGATCCCTTCTGCAGAAATCTGTGTAAATGTCCAGATTAATTTGTATCAGTCATATAAACTTTGTAAAACTGCAAAAGAATCAAAAGATTAAGTAGGCATCCTATACTGCCTGGATTCTGCCACAGCTACTATGCTATATTTTGTATTTACTTTTTATTTCCACATTTTATTCGTTTGTTTGTTAGGTCCACTGTCATCATAGGAAATAGAGACTCCTTCATGGTAACTCATAAATAACAGTTTTCGGGCTGTGACTGGGAAGTCTATGGAGTACAAGGACGGTGTGTCTTATGGAAATGGGACCCGAGCACAGGAAAGCTGTAAGGAATCTAGGATACACTTACCCAGGAAATCTCAGAAGGACTCCTTCTGTCTGTCTTACTTTTTGTCTTTTAAACTACCTCCTTTATCTCTGTGTCTGTGGTTCTTTCTCTTTAAGTGACTGGCTGCTTCTGCTACTCATCTTGTGTATGTCCTGCAAGGGTTTGCCCAAACTTGACTCACTGTTACTTTTTATCTCAAGCACTGCTATTATTGCTTTGATCTCTCAGTTTCCCAATTCTGTATCCCAAATCCTCCCAAGAATTCATCAATCCAGTTCAATTTCTTCAAAATAGATCCAAGTGGTTGACCTGGCAGATCAATGTGATGGCTGCCCTCAGGTTAAAAACACACCCATGGAACAACTCTGTATAAGTGGGGGTTAGGCCCTTGATAAATATAGGGCCACACCTGTGATGGTCTATAATGCAACTGGTCAGGATTCCTCAATAGGGTCAAGGTCATAAAATAGAAAGACCGAGGTATATCACAACGTGGAGGAGAGTACACAGACAGGAAGACTAACTGCACCGATTAGGTACTGGGTCAGAAAAGGACATTAGTGATACCACTGGCAAAATTCAAATAAGATTCGTCTATCAGTTAATAATCTATAATATAGACTATTCATATAGACTCTATAAGAATGTTAATTTCCTGGTTTAAATAATTGTATTTATAAAAAATGTTAACATTAGGGGAAGCTAGGCTAAAGGTATATAAAAATACTTTGCAGTATTTTTGCAATTTTCTTGGAACCTAAAATAATTTAAAAAAACGCTGAAAAAGCTATTTTACCAACTCTCACTATTAATTAGATGACTTCTACTCACATTTTATTAATATTCAATCAGAAACATAAAACATTGATTCATTTGGATAGTGTTAAATTTTTAAAGAAAATGAGAATGCAGAATTTTTGCATTTATATTCTTTTATATTATGTTCATTTATCCTATAGATTTTTCCAAGAAAGTGACTTTTCATTTTATTTTACCTTTTTTTTGCTGTTGTCTATCTTTCTGCTAGAAAACCACATTCATGTTTAAGAGTTGCTGCATCCTGAATCGTAGAAAATACAGATTGAATAATATGAGTTCCACCCTGACTGATGTAGCTCAGGGTGATGGGTGTCATCCTATGAACCAAAAGGTTGCTGGTTTGATTACCGGTCAGGGCATTTGCCTGGTTTGTGGGCGAGGTCCCCAATTAGGGGCATGTGAGAGGCAACTGATTGATGGTTTTTTTGCACATCAACGTTTATATCCCTGTCTTTCTCCCTCCCTTTCCCTCTCTTTAGAAATAAATAAAATCTGTAAAATAATAATGAGTTCCAAATCTGGTGTGAGGGTTAGTTCCTTTTCCAGGGGGCAGTGTCTTGTACAGGCTATGGAATGAATTATGTCAATTCATAAAACGTTGTGTGCAAGCCCATCCTGGCGGGCAGCTTACAATTCTCTTTAAGGCCAGGAAAGCAGCCTAATTTAGGAAGCATACAAAGTAGTAAGATATTGGAGAGGAAAAGGGACCAGAAGGGGAGACCATTTCCTTGAACTTTGTATTATTTTATTTGGATTAGTTTTAATTTTTAAATAAGGCTCTTTTTTATTAGAGGTAGTGATATTACAAAAGAACATAAGAAACATACAGTGTTTCCTTAGGTTGAACAATATACTGTATAGTATACAATATGGTCTAGCTAATACTCATTTAAAATATTTTCCTTCAATCTTTATTAGATTTTCACTAAATATATTATACAAATCAAAAAATAGAACTAAAATTTTCTGGAAATGTTACATAACTTTTATTCCCAAGTAGTCCTAAGGAGTGTGAGTTTTTACAAGAAACACAGTTGTAGAATGAAAAAAAAAAAGAAGGCAGAAAAGGATACTGTGAAAGAGTAAAAAGTATAAGAAATCACATTTTTCTTATTGATAAACTTTATTATATCTTTGTCCCTCTTTTTCTTTATTCAAAATGCAGATGTAATTATAAAAATAAATTCTGGATACATTCTTGTTTTTAACAAAATCCATGCAATATTGATGAGCTAATCACAGTCTTTTCTGTACAGAAAGTTGAGAGTGTATCCTTCCAGACCTTTCTCTGTGTATCGAGACTCAAATTTGCTCCTCTTTACCAGAGAATATTATTCCATTCAGTAGGAAAATAAACAATCAAACAAAACAAAGCATTCAACCTGAAGCTGAAATAGAAAATGTTTAATTACGGTCTATCATCTTCAAAAAGGGCCTACATGGGAGAGCACACACCCATTTGATTTCATGGAAATACAGGCTCTGAGGTCTTCATTCATGGGCAGATAGGAGCTTTACTATTTTGACAGGGGAAAGAACTAGCTGAGCTGTATTTTACAGTGCTGACATTGAATTCATGTTATTATGTGGATTCAGCCTGAGCGTTTCATCACCACAGCATTATAGTGCATTTTTGAATGATTGACCATGACTTCATGGACTTCTTCTTGATTAAAAAATGCAATTGCAGACTTCCGGTCAAGATAGCAGTACAGGCAGACACGCTTCACCTCCTTGTGCAACCACATTACAACTGTATCTCAGAACAAAAAACAACCCGAACTGTCAGAAAATCGAGCTTTTCGTCCCACAGCTAAGGATTTAAAGAAGCCACATTCATCCAGACAGGTAAGAAGAGTGGGGTCACGAAGACAGGTGTGGTGCCACAGTGTGGTGCGTGGAGGTGTTGGCAGCAGTGGTGGCGGCAGCAGAATGGACATTCACACACTCAGGTGTAGTGGATAAAAACTGTGAGGGATACCTTGGGAGCAAGTGATCCCAGCCTAGGCACAGCCCAGCGTTCTCGTACCAGGAAGATAGATTCCCATAATTTCTGGCTGTAAAAACCAGTGGGGGTTGGACCAGAAGAAACTGCTAGATTTTTCAGGAAAGTCTGTTTAAAGGGACCACATGGACTTAGAACATATGCAAACCCACCCACACTGTGGTTCACCAGCAGGGTAACAGCTAGATGGGCGCCAGTCACATAAGGGAAGTGGGTGAACTGACTGGAAATGGGGCAAGTGCTGGGCAAACCCCAGAAGTCAGGCAGTGACATTGTCCCCTCTCTGAGCCCTCCCTGCATACAGAGAGCCACAAAGGTTGCCCTGCCCCGATGATTACTTACAACTCTGCCCCACACAATTTACATGTGCCTTTTATAAGATAGGGAGTCAAAGCTGCTCTAATACATAGGAAAAAACCCACAGGGAGGCTGCTGAATTGAAGAGACAAAGAAATATGGCCCAAATGCAACAGAACAGAACCTCCCCTTAAAAAGAACTAAACAAAACAGAGATAACCAACCTATCAGATACAGAGTTCAAAACACTGGAAATCAGGATGTTCAAAAAACTCATGAAGTATGGCAAAAACATAAGGGAAGAAATGAAGTTTACACTAAGTGAAATAAAGAAAAATCTACAGGGAGCCAACAGTGGAGAGGATGGAGGTGAGAATCAAATCAATGATTTGGAACACAAGGAAGGAAAAAGCATTCAATCATAAGAGCAGGAAGAAAAAACAACTAAAAAAATGAGGATTGGCTTAGGAACCTCTGGGACAACTTTAAATGTGCCAAAATCCAAATCATAGGGGTGCCATAAGGAGAAGAGGAAGAGAAAGATATTGAAAACTTATTTTAAAAAAATGAAAAAATACTTCCTTAAATTTAGTGAAGGAAATAGACATATAAGTCCAGGAAGCACAGAGAGCTCCAAGTAAGTTGGACCCGAAGAGGACCATATCAAGTCATATCATCATGAAAATGCCAAACTTTAAAGGTACAGAGAGAATCTTAAAAGCAGCAAGAGAAAAGCATAAAACCACCTACAAAAAAGTTCCCACAAGCCTATCAGTGGATGTCTCAAAAGTAACTTTGCAGGCTAGAAGGGACTGGCAAGAAGTAATGAAATGCAAGGACCTACAACTTAGATTACTCTATTCAGCAAAGCTATCATTTAGAATGGAAGGTGCTTCCCAGACTAAGTCAAGCTAAAGGAGTTCATCATTACCAAGCCATTATCACATGAAATGTTAAAAGGACTTATTTAAAAAAAAGATCAAAACTATGAACATTAAAACAGCAACAAATTCACAACTATCAACAAGTGAATCTAAAAACAAACAAACAAGTAAACAAATAAACAAAAAAACTAAGCAAACAACCAGAATAGGAACAGAACCATAGATCTGGAGATCATTTTGAGGGTTATCAGCTAGGAAGGGGAAGGGGAGAATCGGAGAAGAGGTACAGGGACTAAGAAGCATAATAGGTAGGTACAATGTAAACAGGGGGATGTCAGGAATAGCATAGGAAATGAAGAAGGCAAAGAACTTATATGCGCAACCCATGGACATGAACTGAAGGAGAGGATTGCTGGAGAGAAGGAGAGTCCTGGGCAGAGGTGGGCAAAGGGGGAAAAACTGGGACAACTGTAATAGCATAATCAATAAAATATATTTTAAAAAAAGAATAAATTCTTTTCAAAAATTATAAGTGCATAAAAATTCTAAATAAATGTATTCCTTAATGTATCTTACTGAAGTTGAGTAGAAAAATGTATAAGATTATCTTGGCAGATATTGGCACACAAACAAATGTGTACTCAGTAATGTTTTGGGCATTCAGGGGCCCCTTCCTACCTGGTAAAAAAGAGCTGCCAAATATAGATGTGAGCTGTTGCAATGCTAACTTAGGCATGACAGAGTAATCTGTTTGAGATGGTGAAAAGAAGTGGCTGGGGCAGCTCAGCTGGTTGGAGCATGTCCCATAAACCGAAAGGTTGCAGGTTTGATTCCTGGTCAGGGCATATGCATAGGTTGCAGGTTCAGTCCCTAGTCAGGCTTGTAAAAGAGGCAATTGATAGATGTTTCTGTCCCTCTCTTCCTCCCTTCCCCTCTGTCTAAAAGCAGTAGGCATGTTCTATAGTGGTGATAAAAGAAAGGAGTAGTAGTAGGAAGGCATGGCACAAAAGAGGATGTTTTCAGGTAAAGACTTAGAGAGTTGTATTTGGTTTATGTTTTTAAGCTGCATTAAAAGGTCAAAAAGTGATGAATGTAGTAGGTTATTAAAAACTTCCTAGAGCCTTGGATATAAACAAACATTTAGGAAGAAACTACATGCTTTGGACTTCAAAATGTACATCTCTAGTTTCTCTTAATTTTTATGAGTTTATGTTAATCCATCCACTCATCTATTTATTATCAATGTTAAAACTTAAAATAATGTATTGAAACATATTGCGCCTCAATATTTTAAACTTTTAACCTCTTTACTTATCCTGAAAAACCATAAAAACCACTGATAACCCATGCTACAACATAATTAGGAGAAAGAAAATACTATGAAGTTAAAAAGTTGTACATAAACGGAGACATAAATGCCCGAATCTAGCAGGGTCAACTCAGGGTCAACTCTTATTCTGGCTCAGAAATGGTGGTGAGTATTCAGAAAAGGGAGGAGAGGCACAAAAGCCTGGGGAAGGAAAAACAGACAAAATCATCCTCAGAAAGACAAATTCCCATCCTAAGTGGGAGAAAATGCTGAGACCTGGTTTATCAGAACACAACTGCTGGGGAACTGAGCAGGATGAGAGGTGGAGCCTTAGGAAAGCACTGCTTCATAACGAGAAGGAGATGACGTTAATGGAAATAATGGCCCTTGGCAATCTGCTCACGACCAGAAAAAAGCATGAGGAAGAAATTCAGCGTCTGCAGAAACAAAAGAGAATCTTAAGATCATAAGACATACCAACTACTCTCTCTGTGAAAAAAGATGTCATCCATTAAAGAATCAGTAATTCACAAAAGAAACAGAAGAGGGTGCTCATCAACTAAGAATGTATTAATCCACCAAAATCCTTCATTTTTGCCTATATGAAACTATTATTGATGGTCTAGGGAATATATTTTTCAAAATTAATAGAAAACAGCAGACAGTATTCATACAATGTTACTATAAGAAATCAGGAATAAGAATCAATATAACTAATGAAATTGGTCATCCTCTCACAATAAACACACACACAAAAAAACAAAATTGAGAAAATTATAATGAATTTTCAAGATATTTTGAAACAAGTACTTATGAACAGGAAACAAAATTTTATATCAGAAATTTAAAAGCTCTGAGCAGAAATAGACAAAGAACAGAAAAAAAAACTAAGGAGAGTTAATGAAAAAAAAAGAATTTTGAAATTAAAACTAAATTATAAGGTACTCAAGAGATGATAGATTAAATTGGAAATAAAATAAGGACCATTTAGGAAAGAGATGGCAATAGCCAAAAGAACAAAATGAAATGTGAAAAGAATTGTTAAAAAGCCATCAAAATAGAAGATAGGCAAGGATAATCCAGTATATGTATAATTGGAATACCTGAAGAAGAAAATAATAGAACTAACATTTAAAACAATAATCCAAAAACCTTTTTCCAGAAATAAAGTAACTACATCTATATACCGAAAGGGCTTTCCAATTAATTATTGAGAACATTATCTTGGAACAGTCAAGTCCAAGATACAGGCTTAAAAGATAGGAAAAAAAACTGGCTAAAAAATAGGTCCCTTATAATGGAAAAAAATACCCCTCAATTTGATTTGTTATCGCAGGCAGTTAGTTAGTAATTAATAAAAGGGGCAAACAAAGGGAGAAAACAAAACCGTCCTATTTGAGTAGGAAGAGGCAGCTTTACCATCCCTCACCCAGAGGAGGAGTCCACCCAACCAATGGTGGGGAGGAAAAAAGGGCTGGGAGAGAGTCCTTTTACAAAGCGCAAGTGCAGTAGAAGCCCAATGAGGAAGTAGAACTAAGAGAGGTGCTGTAGGAGCCAAATGGCGACCATAAAAAGGGAAGAGACTACCCTCAGAAAATAAGGTAAAATGACTGAATAGTATAAGGCACAGGTGGCAAATACAAGGCCCATGGGCGGAATCTGGCCCTCTACTTTGTTTTATCTGGCTGGTACTTTGTTTCCACCTGTCCGCAGCGCTGAGCTCCTTGCCCCTAGTTAGGTAGTTACATTTATACAGTCCTAAAATTACTTTCGGCCCTTTGAAGGCAACTGCAAGGCTGATGTGGCCCGTGGTGGAAATGAATTTGACACTCCTGGGATACAGAAAGAAAACCCCAGAAAATCAAGGAAAGGATTTGGATAGGGAGAGGCAATAGCACAGCCCTGGGAAAAGCCAGGAAAGAAATTAGGTAGTTTGAAAGAAAGCCTGTCTCTTCCTAAACCCAAGAAAATATTAAAGCTTAACAAAGGCCCATCTGGGGGTGGTGGGGACAGGCAGGGAGATCTGTGTGGCCCAGTGCCATTTAGCCTTGGCTGTGGACATACATATGGGGAAATGAGGCACAGAGAAGTTAAGTAATTTGCCCAAGGTCACACAGCTAAGAATTTTATTGCCAACTAGGAGCAGAGACTGAGCTGGACAATTGGAGACACCTGGCTGGCGGTGATGGCACTGCTTCTCTGGGTCCTCATTTTCTGGAATTAGTGGGGCCCAGAGGTTGAACCTCTTTCCCGAAAAGAGGGAGATGAACCACCTGGTCCGGGATGAGTCATTGGGCGTGGTGTACCTGGAGGCAGACAGACAACATCAGCCTGCTTCCTCCGCTGGCCCCACCAGGGAAGAGCCTCGTGGAGTGCCGCAGACTTTTCGAAGCCATCTGTGGCCTGCTCCTGCTTCTTTCTGTCAAGCGGTACTTTTTCTTTCTTTCCTCCTAAACTCTAAGGGTGCCCACAAGACTTGCAATCACAGGAGCAGTGGGCTTTAAGGACTTTTTGTCACTCTAACTTCCTTTCCTGAGTCTAGGCAGCCCAGCTTTGGCTTGTTCCCTTTGCTGTGATCTGGCCTCTTCTACTCTTCCTTTGATTTTGCTTAATAAATCTTGCTACTACAGTTCGAATCCTTCTTTGCACATGTCCCCAAAATTCCTTTCCAGTGACACTTAGAAGACCTTATTTCCTCTGGCAACAATTTCACATCTCAGGAACAACATGCACAACTAGATAGCAGTGAAGCAGCCTTTTAAAGAATCTCAAAGAAAAAGTGAGCCAAGCATTTTATATCCAACCAATCTGTCTTTCAAGTATCAAGACACGCACACACACTCACACACCCCCAGAGTTTACATTATGCAAGAATGTGGGGAATACAGTATCCAAAGACACTTCCTGAGGTACCCATATAATTAAACCAACCTTATTCAAGAGATGAGTGAAGGAAAGAACTAAGAGTACCATTCAACACATTTCATTTTAGCTCTCAGTATAGAACATAGGTGGAAACAAAGGTTGGAGTAATAATGAAAATATATGTTTAAACACTATTGAAATAATGGACTTAAAAAAGAGAGGAGAAAAACAAAAGAAAATGACCAATGATCTCATTAATTGCTGCTTAGGTAATATATAAGTGGGTGTCCCTGAATATCATTTAAAGCTAACACCTGAAGAAGGGCCTTATAAAAGGTGTCAGTGTAAAGTCAAACATTAGAACACAAATACAAACTGTTCTAAATCCCCAAAAGGAACACATAGCCCCAAGAAAAACAGACTGCTTAGAGAAAGAAACAGTCAATACAATATGATATAATTAATAAATGTAACATACAATAACACAACAGAGCTAAAAAAACATAGAAATGAATACTTAACGTTTTCTAATTAACTCATGAAGAAAAATCTAACTCCATGCTGTAGAGAAGAGACATGTTTCAGCAAAGTGATTCAGAAAGGCTAAAAATAAAGGGCTGAGCAAAGCTGTATCTGACAAGTAGAAAATAAAAGAAACAAGAAGAAAATAAAGATTACAGTCCTGCTATCAGACTGCAGAATTCAGTTCAAAAGCATTAACCAGGCAAAAAATTCTACTTTATATCAATAAAAGTCACAAAATATAACATCAGTATCTGTATATGAAATAATACAAACAACCTTTATAAAACAGAAAATACAGGAGTCGCAAGGAGAAATAGAGATACAGGAACAACATATTTAAGACTGTACTCAGTCTAAGATAGTTCAAGTTGCCAAACTTACGGATATAGAACTAAATATAGCATAAATAACGAGCCAAATCTTTGGTTCTTCCTCCCATCTCTATCTCTTTTTCTAGTTTTGTACTCCAGTAATAAAGAATATATATTCTTTGAAGTACCTGGGAAATTCTCCAAAATTATTTATATATTGGATTATAAAACAGTCTCAATAAATTCCACAAAGCAAAAATAATGCAAACAATAATATCTGTCCATAATGCAATAAAATCTAGACATTAATAACAAAGTCATTATCAAAGGAAATTTAATCTAGAAATTAAAAACTCTAAACAACTATTGTGTCAAAGAAGAAATATAAACTGAAATTGCAGAATTTCTAAAAGTAATGAACAAAAACACTCAGTAACAAAATTTGTAAGACACAATTAAAATAGTGATCAGAAGAAATTTTATAGCATATATATATATATACATATATATATATGAACAGCAACAATGAGTGTGAATTTCCACTTCAAAAAGGTGGAAAAGAAAGAGCAAAGGAATTCCTCGAGACACATATACACAAGAAATACAAATGATAAAAGCAAGAATTCATGTGTTAGAAAGTGGAAATATAATAATATATCGAAATGCTATTTCTTGGTAAAAATCAGCAACTACTAATTTAAGGTTAAAAAAGGTGTTACATATAACAAAGTTAGAAATGACAAAATGGTGGAAATCATTAAAATAATAGAACACTTTGTATAAACCTACACTTGCAAAATTGAAAATCTAAATGAAATGCATAATTTCTCAAGAAAATATAATTTATGAAAATTGGTCTCAGTGGAGATAAAAAGGTTAAATAGACAGGTTTTTAGTCAATCTACCATACTTCAAATGGAAAAAGAAACAAATGAAATAGTATGAGTCCTAATGATAAATTTCCTTACAAACTGGGTATGAGAAAGGCTTTTGTGTCATGACTCACACTTGACATATTTGACTACATAAAAGCAAAAAAGGGATCCTTGTAGAGTTCAAAACACCATAGTAGTTTGAACACCTTGTAGAGTTCAAACTAAGAGAACATATTTGTATCATATCAATAATAAAGGGTTACTCTCCTACCTAAAAAAAAAAAAAACCTTAAAAAGTGAAGAAGAAACCAAAAATAATGACTAAAACCTTGATAAAAAATGAGAAAGGAATAGAAAGTTCACAAAAAATACACAAACGTCATTTAAGCATGAAAAAAACGCCTTACTTCCTCTATCGCAGGAGAAATGCAAATTAAAAGGACAATGAGATATCTTGCCTCACCGATCAGATTGGTGAAAGTTCAAAAGCTTGACAAGGCTGTGGGGAAACTGACCCCTCAGACAAGGCTGCTGGATGGGTAACATCATACAGTTCTCTGAGGGAATATGGCAGTTACACAACCAGACATACGTCATCCTTTGATCCAATGATCTATCCTCTAGGAATTTCTATAAAGTTTCATTTTCAACAATACAAAAAAGCTGGGGCAGGAGGTCATTCACTGTAGTATTATTTTAACAGAAAACCATGGAAGCAACCTAAATATTGAACCAGGGACGACTTGTTAAATGGACATGTTACAGTACTAAATAGCGGCGACGTTTAAGAAAAAAGTCTCTGTGATCAGGTACATAGTGGCTTGTGGGATGTACTGTTAAAGTAAAACACTCATATGCTTATTTTTTAAAAGGATACACAAGGAGGACCAAAAATTAAAGGAATTGCTTAACTACAAGAGTTAGGTGCGGAACAGTCAAGTGGAAGAGATAGGAAAGGGAAGGAGACTTCTTTCAGAATATATTTTCTTAAACTATGTCAATATTCTTTTGTTCAAAAAAAACCAAAATTAAATTTAAAAAGATGGGGAAATAATTCTAAAATTGAGTACAAACAAAAGCAAATGAGCTTGCCTATACAAAATTCTAACTACTCAGAAAAAACAACAACAAGCATTAGAGAGACTAAAGATTCTGGGACCAGGATTTCACTGTACAAACACCTAGGAGGTGAAAGGATTGAAAAAAATTATTAAGTTACAAAAAGGTAAAAACTGAATAATGCTGCACAATTTGTTATGCTTTCCTGACTGGGATTCAGGATCCTGGTTATTTTATACCAGTTATTATGCCTTCTGCCACGGGAAACCATGCAGGTACATGGAGTTTAAGACCCCCGTAAACACAAAGTTTTCATAGTCAGGGGATGGGGCAAACATTAATTTTAGTAATTTAGACTTAAGGCCAGACTATAATTTAACAGTTTAGAAGGGAAGGTCCAGGTCTCCAGAGAAAACAGGATTGGTAAAAGCCTCTCCAACTGACACTTGTTCTTACGCTGACAGCAACCATAGAGTTCATTTCTGAGGATTCTGTGAAAAGAAACTTTGGGCGTTACGGTGGCGCCCAAAGGAGAATTCCATTCGTTCCGGAAATCTGCCATTCCAGGTAATCATAACAAAATCTCAGAACTAGTAGACATTGGGCATTTGTCCTGGTCAAGAGAATGTACAGCAGGGCCTGACAAAATCCTGGGAACTGAAAACAGGTATTTCTTCAAGGAGGGTCTATCTATCAGAGTTTTGCTGCCCAGGGGGCCAGGAATGCACTTTGGCTTTAGAATACAAGGTCTTGATTAGAGAGAGATAAAGTAGTAGATGAAATCTTCACCTAAAGGCTTGTAGAAGGGAAAGCTCGGGCAAAAGGTCAGGTCCAGAATATGAGGATGGAGTCTGAAAGCCTTCTTCCTCCTTAAATTGTTATGTTTTCCCCTACAAGGATGCCAGTTTATTCTATTGGCTGCTAAGTAGATTATACAGCTCCAACTGGGGAAGTTAAATGGGTTCAAGTACTGACAACTAAATAGCTTATAAATAGTTCTTTCAAATTAAAACTGTACCTGTATTTTAATTATTGACTCAAAATGGATATTGATAAAACTACAACCTTTAAAAATTGTTTAGCTACCATTTTTCCAGGGAGTCTAGAAGAAGACCTGGATAAGTTATGAGAAAGAAAAAAAATCAACATTTTGCTTTAATTCTTGACTTTGCCTTATCGATGAAGATTTTAAATGTTTAAGAAAGACAGCTGAGGAAAATGGCCACCTTTTGCCACAGTTTTTGTGGTGTGTGATTGCTGTTTTCTTTTTATGTCCCCAAAGTGATTGGCTTTTAACAGGATATTCTGTAGTTTTGTGATTCCAAGTGCTCTTGATGAGATCTGGATAGATGAGTCTACGTGAAATTTGCAGCCCTTCGCTGATGGCATTACATAGTGCTCGTCTCAGAGTGTGGCATATTTTATGAGACTTTTACTTCATTCCAGAAATATTTATTGCTCATCTACTTTGAGGGAGCCAGTGAGGGCACAGCGACATGTCTCAACCTCTATGGAGCTGGTGGTTTCAGGCAGAGCCAACCTTTAAACAACTAATTTCACTAATTTAACTCATTATAATTTATGATGTATGCTGCAAGGAGAAATGTACATATATTCTACTCTACCTAAACCCTCAGGTAATTTTTGAAGAGCTCGGCATTGTAGGCTTTTACTTTTCACGGGTATAATTAATTGTGATTGATTTAAATAATCCTAATGCAGTAAGTCAGCAACACATTTGTCAACTGGGCATATTTTGGAGTGAATTCACACAATGGATGTCATTTTTCTAGAGGAGTAGTCATTTAAAATTTAATTAATTGAATATATTCAAGAAAACAGTACTGTTTAAAATCTCGGGACAACTAAATTTTGAACATCAATACAGGAAGGACTCGGAAAACTGAAATTTAAAATTTATCTTTGTTTGTTACAAGAGACAAGCTGAATTCTACTTAGGAACATGCCCTCATTTTATTTTCTAATTAATATGCAGCCTCAGAGCATTGTTTAATTAAAATGCCACTTAGACCAGTGAAATGGATCAGACCAAGCACAGACCTAAGGCTGTGAACGAAAGTGTGCGGAAAGATGAGCCAACTCTCTGTGATAGCGCCGTCCGTCTGCAGCCTCTCCCGCAGCACTGGGTGCAGAGGCATCGTGACAGTTCTACGTGCCATTAAGCACTACCATCAATTTTTGTTTTTGCTACTAAAAACGTGGATCCTGAGAGACTTGCATGCTTTGTAGATAAGCTGGACATTTGTCAAATTGGGGTGATGTGGGTTGTCATAGATTCTCTACTTTATCTGGTCTACAGAGCTCTGTGGTTTTCTGTCAGAACAAAGAAGTAATTCAGATATATTTTATAAAAGGACACACAAAAAATAAAAATGAATAAAATACTAATTGTCAACATCATTTGGGGAGAGAAGAGGAGAAAGAATAGCTTCTATAATTTCCATCTGTGTTGTGAAATGTTTTTAAATATTAACAGAATAGGCAAGCTGACCAAACTGACATTGCTCTGTTTTAGGTAGAGAAGATATATAATTCTCTGCAGAACCTATTCCAGAGAGATTGCAGAGTGTCAAAGGTAATGAGAGTTGAAAGGAAGGCTGAGATATGCTTTTCTCATAGCATGAAAGGAAAAGAGTGACTGACTATTCAGAGTATAACTGTGACAATGAGGTTTCTGATTCCCTATTTAGTATTAATCTAAGATACTACTGCTGCCTATTAAACTTTAACGACAGAAATGACCAAATACAGACATTAAATCACATTTATATAGCCAGATATGTGGGGGATTGTGCAAACGTTCTTTCCCAGAATAATTTTGTGTCGAGATTATTTTAGCTAGATCCCTTCATAGAGATAGTGGAATAATAATCTCCCACAATTTGGCAATACAATACAGAGAATGGTGTTGAGAGAGCAGAAGTATCTCTGAATGAGGACTCTGAATGGCATAAATGTTACAAATAAACTTTCAGTTAGGTTATGATGAATCTTGCATCATCATAATCTCAGCCAGTATAAAAAAGCAACAAGGTGTCTATTAATACATATGGTACTGACATCTGCCTTATATGAGCATCCACTTCAAGTATATTTTGCTCAAAGAAGAAAATGGTACAATTTTAGTTCAAATCCTAAGTTTACTAACCCACAAACACAAAAGAGGGCAGAATATTTTTTTACAATGATTTTTCCACTGTGATTTATATTAGGGAGGGGGCTAAAACCCCCTGAAATTTATTTATTAAAAAATTGTGTATTTATTCTCACATGTTTAAACCTCAGTCACCTTCAAAGAACTCTCTCTCTACCTGATGCAGTACATGTATTGAGATGTTTCTCCACTGCTCAAAACAGTTTTTGAACTTGTCGATTTTGATGCCTATTAGTGCTTCTGTTGTGTTTTGTTTCACCTCTTCCACATTGGCAAGATGTTTCCCTTTATCCAAGGAAACAAAAAGGACTTCCTTTATCCGGGGAAACAAACAAAAAAAGTCACTCAGGGCAAGATTGGGTTAATAGAGAGGGTGGGGCATGGAGTTCATGCTGTTCTGGGTCAAAAATTGCCAAACAGCATGGTGTGGGCAGGTGCATTCATAAATCACCCATCATGAAATGGTCAAACGAGAGCCTTTATTTGACCACTGAAAGAGCCTTTAAAAAATTTTACTGAAGTCCATGTAGCCTCTCACAAAAACGCCAGCTGGTACATTGAAGTGGGTAGGTTCTTAGACACTTACCTAGCAGGGATAGCCTGTTCTACAAGCATCCCACCCTCCAGAGGATAATTCTATGGGTTTTTTTGGGTCCTGCCTTTTATGAATATTTTCCTATTCAGCTTTGACCCATCTCTGCAGTGTTCTCAGACTGAAGGATAGGATTAGATATCAGGAAGAAGGAAATAAAATATTTTTCCAATAAAATACAAAATCCTTTTGGATAAAATTATAAAATAGAGTAGCAAGGTATAATACAATAATTTAAAGAACTTAGACATTTGGACTGAACCGTATGGAAGGAAACACACAAACATAAAAAAAAAAGAAGTAAAGGTGGGATTCCCAAATGCCCACAGTAGGTCTGGAGAAGAAAATACAACACCTGCTGTATGTGAAGAGTAACCCAATGCTTAAAACATTGCAAATATTCTTTTTTACAATTGCCCCAATTTCCCCCCATTTCTCCCCTCCACTTGACCCACCCCACACTCCCACAGCCCATCCTTATTCATTGTCCATGTCCATAGGTTATGCCTATATGTTCTTTGGCTAATCCCTCTGCCTTCTTTCAACCATCTCCTCTTAAAGCTATTAGTCTGTTTCATGTTTCAATGCCTCTGGTTCTATTTTGCTGGTTAGTTTATTTTATTCATCAGATTCTACTTATAAGTGATATCATAAGGTATTTGCCTTTCACTGACTTGCTTATTTCACTTAGTATTATAATATCCAGTTTCATCCATGTTGTCTCCAAAGCTTAGAATTTCTTTTTTTATTTCTGTGTAGTATTCCATTGTGTAGATGGACGACAGTTTTTTTTTATCCATTCATCTGCTGATGGGCACTTGGTCTGTTTCCAAATCTTGGTTACTGTAAATAATGCTGAAATTAATATAAGGGTGCTCATATTCTTTTGAATTGTTATTTCAGCATTCTCAGGATATACTCCCAGAAGTGAAATTGTTGTGTCAAAAGGGAGTTCCATTTTTAATTTTTTGAAGAAATTCCATACTATTTTCCAGAGTGGCTGCACCAGCTTGCATTCCCACCAACAGTGCACTAGGGTTCTATTTTCTCCATGTCCTTGCCAACACTTGTTTGTTGTTGATTTATTGATGATAGGTATTTTGACAGGTGTGAGGTGATATTGTGGTTTTAATTTGCATCTCTCTGATGACTATTGATGTTGAATATTTTTTCATATGCCTAGGGGCCATCTGTATATCTTCCTTGGAGAATTGTCTATTCAGGTCCTTTGCCTATATTTTAATTGAATTGTTTGTATTCCTGGTGTTGAGTTGTATAAGTTCTTTATATATTTTGGAGATTAAACCCTTGTCCAATGTTCTCATTGGCAAATATGTTCTCCCACACAGTTGGTACCCCTTTCATTTTGATGATGTCTTCTTTAGCTGTGCAGAAGCTCTTAAAGTAGATGTAGTCCCGTTTATTTATTTTACCTTTGTTTCCCTTGCCTTGGAGATATATCAGCAAAAATATTGCTATACGACATATTTTACTGCCTGTGTCTTCCTCTAAAATTTTAATGTTATCGCAACTTATATTTATGCCTTTTTATCTATTTTGAGCTTCTTCTTGAACATGCTGTATGTTGATGATCTAGTTTCATTTTTTTGGCATCAACCTGTCCAGTTCTCCCAACACAGAGACTGTCTTTACTCTGAAGTATATTCTTGCCTCTTTTGTCAAATACTAACTTACCATAAAAGCATCACTTAATTTCTGTGCTCTCTATTCTATTCCACTGATCTATGTGTCTGTTCTCATGCCAGTACCAGAATGTGTTAATCCCAGTGGCCTTTTAGAATAGTTTGATATCAGGTATTGTGTTCCCTTAACTATGTTCTTCTTTCTCAAGATAGCTGAGACTATTCTGTGACTTTTTTGGTTTTATATAAATATTTGAAATATTTGTTCTAGATATGTGAAATATGCAATTGGTATTTTAGGGTTTTCTATGTACAAATGATGTTGTCTGTGAAAAATGACAGTGTTACTTCCCCCTTTGCAATTTGAATGCCTCTGATTTCTTTTTCTTTTCCGACCACTCTGGCTATGACTTCAGTACTGTGTTTAATAAGAGTGGTGAAAGCAGACTTTGCAAAAACTGGATATGTTTCCATTAAGATCAGAAATAAGATAGGGATGTCCACAGAAATTCTTGAAGAGTACCTCACCCAGCGGAAAATATTACCCATATAAAGCTGCCAGAGTTTGTCTTGGCCTGGGATACCTAGCATGTAAAGAGTCAGTCATCCCCACAAATTTTGGCTGCCCCGCAGGTTGTCTTACATCTCAGCCTTTCTGGATGTATTCAAGGCCCAGTGGTAACAACTAGACTGAGTGTAAATCATAGAAACAGTGACAGTATAATAAGATGTGGGACTCAGCAACTTTGCAAGAATCTACATGTAAAAACTGATATTATTCAATAGCAGTGGAACAGTGCAGACAAAGCACCCAGGTTCTAGGGGGACACATGGTCTAAATGAGGCAAAAACACAAAAATTGTTATTTGTACACACACATCACAGGATAAAATATTATTGATATGATAAGTGGGGTCAAGGTCTTTGGTTACATTTCAAATGCAACTTCAGATTATTTTAAGTTTGCATTTTCAGAATCAATTCTGATACACCCAGGGTATATAGTCCAGAATGCAAGTATATGCAGTGACAAAAGTTTTTATTTATTTAATTTTTTAAAAGAATTTATTTATTTATTTTTAATATTTTTTTTGAGAGAGAGGGGAAGGGAAGGAGAAAGAATGGGAGAGAAATATCAGTGTATGGTTGCTTCTCGTGTGTCCCCTGCCGGGAACTGGCCTGCAACCCAGGCATGTGCCCTGACTGGGAATTGAACCGCAGTACTCTGGTTCGCAGGCCCGCGCTCAATCCACTGAGCTATGCCAGCCAGGGCTATTTATTTATTTTTAGAGAGAAGGGAAGAAAGAGAGAAGGGAAGAAAAAGGGAAAGAGAGGGAGACAAATGTCAATGTGTGCTTGCCGCTTGCATGCCCCAAACTGGGGACCTGGCCTACAACCCAGGCATGTGCCCTGACTGGGAATCGAACCAGCAACCCATTGGTTTGCAGGCCTGAGCTCTATCCACTGAGTTACATCAGCCAAGGCCAATTTTTAAAACATATTAATATACTTTTTCCCTTTATACTTCTCTCTTTTAAATAAAGAGAGAAGTATGAATCTCCCTCTATTTAAGCAGTCGCCTACTTTAGTTCTATTCAAGTGTTTAGTTCTGTTTAGTTCTTTCCTCCTATAAAGAAGGAAAGTCAAGAATCAATAAGGTTTCTGGGAGAGCGGTCTCATGGTGTGGTGTTCTTACAGCTCTAGAGAAAGACAGGGACCACAGCTTTAGAAGGTGTAAGACATATCACAGGAGAGATCAGTAAAGGCAGAGAATTGCTGGCTCACCATAGACCCTCCTTCATCACCATAAGTATGCTTGCTCATCTACCACTTGGCACCATCTTAGATGGAACAAAAGAGGAGAGACTCACTGAGGAAAATGCAATCAGGAATTTGAGGTTTAGTACTGACAGCCTACTACTCCTCTACCCTCTTGCCCCTATATGGCTGTTTTAAACTAAAAGGATAAGAAAAAAACTTTTTAATGGGAAAGTTGTTTTTCTCACCTTCCATCAATAGTAATGAAGACTCCAAAGCACATGTGGTTAGTTATATAAAATTAGAATAATTTTTTTCTTACATGAGTTGCAAGTTGCAAATACTAACCTTGCTATACTAGTATTAAATTAAAATACATTTAAGTATTTATGTGAATATATTGGACAAAAATATACAGGCTTTGGAGTCAGACATAGTTGATTTGAATTCTTGGATAAGCTTTAGTTTCTTCATATTGCATGATGTTGTAAGGAATAGAACTGTGGAGTGCCTGACGTGCTTGGCACTCAGTAATTGTTAGATACTAGTATTACTACCACTATGGTTGTTGTTGCTCTGTCACTGACATCATCATCATCATCATCATCTTTATTATCATCGTCATTGTAATTGTAGTAATCATAATGGAAGCAATAAAACTTGATGGAGTAATAAGTGGTGAAGGAACTTGTCCATATTTACAGTGGCAGGTAAAAATCAGTAATACTTTTGCTTCATAATTATTACAAGAGGAAGGTTTGCTCAAATTATTTGAAATATGGAAAAGGGCTTATCAAGTTGGTGTGGAAAATAAGGGTTGAAAAATTATTGAGAATCGTTTTCATTCTTTCTTTCCTCTGCAAACTTGATGGCTTCAGAATAAAAAGACTTATATTTAGCAGTCTAGCTTCAGAACTGGGAGAAGCAGTCTGATTTATAAAGAAGACACCTTGACTAACACAAGAAGATACTGCTCATTTAAAAAAAAACTACCTGAAAAAAAAAGTAAGCACTGGTCAAGATGGTGGAATATGTAAATGTAGTATTGGCATCGTCCCAAGAACACATCAAAATTATGAAACTATGAAACAACCATCATTAAGAACCACCTTTAATCTGGATGAATAGAAGTCCTATAACTAAGGATATACAGAGGAACCACACTGAGCCTGATAAGTGGGGCAGAGAAGTGAAACTGGTTGGTACCACACCCATGTATCACGGTTAAAAATCAGGAGAGAGGTCTCGGTTGTGGAAATCCTCCCTGAGAAGTGAGGGGTCCCAGACCTACACAAGGCTCCCCAGCTCATGGCTCCATGGACTTGAATTGTAAATAATGCTGTAATGACATAGGGGTGCTTATGTTCTTGAGAATTAGTTGTTTTGTGTTCCTTCGAATATATACCCAAAAGTGGGATACCTGGGTCGAAAAGCAGCTACATTTTTTATTTTTTGAAGTAACTCCATACTGTTTTCTACAGTGGCTGAACCAGCTTGCATTCCCACCAACAGTGCACCAGAGTTCCCTTTTCTCCACATTCTTGTCAGCACCTGTTGTTATAAAAAATTGGGCAAAGGACCTGAGTAGATACTTCTCCAAGGAGGACATACAGATGGCCCATAGACATATAAAAAAGTGCTTAAAATCACTAGTCCTCAGAAAGATGCAAATTGAAACCACAGTGAGATAGCTCTCATGCCTGACAAAATGTTTATCATCAATAAATCAACAATTACTTTAATGTGAATGGATTAAATACTCAAGTCAAAAATCACAGGGTAGCTGAATGAATGATGAAACAACATCTTTACATTTACTATCTACAAAAGACCCACTTCAGATGGAAAGACATAAGTAGACTGAATGTGGAGGTATAGAAAAATATATTTCATGAAAATGGAAACAAAACAAAAAAATCTTGGGTAGCAATACTCATACCAGAGAAAATGGACTTTAAAACAAAGGCTATAACAATAAATAAAGAAGGATCCAGCAATTCCTCTTCTGGATACATATCCAAAGAAACCCAAAACACTAATTGAAAAGGTCTATGAGTATACATCCGCCCTGACAGGTATAGCTCAGTGAGTTGGGAATCAGTTCCACAAACTGAGAGGTTGCTGATTCAATTCTTGGTTGGAGCATATGCCTGGGTTGTGGGCCAGGTACCTGGTTTGGGAGGTGTGCAAGAGGCAACCAACCAATGTTTTTCTCACATTCATTTTCTTCTTTCTCCCTCCCTTTCCCTCTAAATAAATAAATAAATCTAAAAAAAAAGAAAAGACATATACATCCATATGTTTATTGGAAAATTATTTACAAGAGCCAAGATATGGAAGCAACCTAAGTGTCCATAAATAGGTGAATGGATAAAGAAAAAGTGGTACATATAGGTGTATACATTGCAATATTACTCAGTCATAAGAAAAGAATGAAATTGTGTCATCAGCAACAACATGGATGGACTTAGAGGGTATTGTGCTGAGTGAAATAAGTCAGAAAGAGAAAGACAAATTATATATGATTTCGTTTATATATGGAATCTAAAAAACAAAATAAATGAACAAGCAGAATATGGATAGACTCAGAAATAGGAACATTTTGACAACTGCCAGATGGAATGGGGTTAGGAGGGATGGGTGAAAAAAGAGAAGGGACTAAGGGGTTAAGAAGTACTAATTGGTAGTTATAGAATAGTCATAGGAATGTAAAGTATAGCATAGGGAATATAGTCAATAATATTGTAATAACTACATATGGTGTCAGATGGATACCAGTTTTATAGGAGTGTTCACTTTGAATTTTACATAAATGTCTAATCATTGGGTTGTATCCTGAAACTAATATAACATTGTACATACAGTGTAATTAAATTTTTTAAGTTAAAAAAATAAATGTAATTATGTCTGATTATAATTTTCTATTTAATATATACATAAATGACTTTACAAAAATATTATGGTATAACTTTTTTAGAAATAATAAAGTAACAAGCATATTTAAAATTATTTCATTAGGTCACAGATCAAAATCTCACTAGTACTACAATATAGGCCTAAAGTAAAAACTATAATTAACTATTATATTTTCATTAGAATATTCTCTTTGATCTGGTGACATTTGTCTTTTAGTAAAATTTTATGTGATTAAAAAAATTTATGCTCAAAGGTCAATCAATTATTGTCACTAAAAAACAATACTTTAAAGTTAAAGATAAGATATTTCAGAATTACAGTGCTAGAAAGAGATTTTTTTTCATTTGGAAAATAAATAAAGGGCAAAGAAAAACCTAAATAAAAGCTACTTTATTGTGGTGTTAAAAAATTAGCTTATTATACTCAGCAACCTAGTAGAAATACAATTTAGGTTGTTTTAAAACCACTAGAATTTAGGGAATTTTCACAATAAAGGTGAAAGTTGGAAAACTCAGTAAGACCAGATGTTGCAAGACAGATAGGAAAGGACTCTATAGGCAGCAAAGACAAATGACAAAGAAGAGATAAGGAAGAGTGTGGTATACCGCTGAGAAAAAAGAATTCTGTCAAGTTCTAAAGAGTATACTATAGCCATCTATTTTGTTTCCCTCATGGTAAGTACCTTAAGCACAGGGAAATGTCTTACTCATTTTTGTGTCCCCAAACCCTGATATTAGGTGCTCACACAGCCATTTGTTAAAGGAATAAATGAGATCATGTGCCCACTGTAGCACCAAGAAAGATTAAAAAAAAGTCTTGTACCTTCATCTAAGACAAACCCCAGATAAAGATTTATGTAACACAACTAATTCTGGCTTCCTATGACATTAATACATTAGATGTTATTTTATGTTTTTTTTTAAACAAACACGAACAGTTTTTAGTTAGGTATTCTTGGTACTTCAAATATTTCCAGGTGTGCTGGGCTGAAATGGAGAGAAATAAGAAAAAAAAAAAAAAGGTGATATTGGCTGTGTTCCATAAAGCTAACTTCCGACCTTGTCAATGCCCTAATACAAGTGTTAGAGAAGCACATATAGATTAAAGATGTTTTAGTAAAGAAAAAAAGTCATTAACATTTTAGTTACATTGCTTTTGGCATCATAGAGTTTTAGTACCTTTTATTTTCCCAATATGGGTATCATGTGCTTTCAACATCCAGACTTATAATACTATACTTTATTATATTTTACAATAACATGGATAAGGTACTATTTTGCAAGATTTAGCAGTTTTTTATTTTAGTTTAGTTTTTCAAACAACACCACATTGTATAATTTCAAATTAATTCTTTTATTTTTAAAACCTAGAATATACCACTTTGAGACAGACCCCAAATTTCTCTCAAACTCTTTTTCTAAGAGCAATATATTTTAAGCTCTCATTAGATGTCAAATTTATTGTAAACAAAAATGTCCAATATCATGTTTTCAGCAAAATACATACAAATCAATGAGATATTTATGAGAATCATAGAAATCACGGGGAGAGGTTTTCAGATGTGATTGGGTTCATTTTCATTTCTCCTGTTGGGCTTTATATTTGCCATAGCAGAGAGAGAGAGAGATATGGATCAATGTTCTTTATTTCATTCAAAGATTATCACATCTTTGAACAATATGAAATTCATCATTCATTTATTCAAGATTTATTGAATGTTAAGATACAAATGTAATTTTTTTTCGTGGAAAAATGTTCACTGCATAGTAATTGACATGTGTAAAAGAAAAGAAATTCACTGAGTTGGGACATATCATGGTAGAAGTAGGCAAGTAAAGGTGTGCAAGTAAAAGAATTGCTATTTATGGTGGGGATTGGAGAGGACAGTAAATGCTTTATAGAGGAGTTTCCCTTGATTTGTAAAATAAGGCAATATATTTACCTCGCAACTCTTCTTACTGATGGGAGTTTACAGTAAAAAAAATTGGCATTCAACCTTTATAAATGCTATTTATGTTCTTACCCCAACATACCCAGGATGTAATCTTTTCAATTTTCTAAAGTTAAAGTTATAAAAGTCATACCCCTTCCTGCCTCAATTTAGTTAATTAACACCATAAAAGTACTAAAGTTAGCTACAATTCATTGACACTATATATTAGGCACTCTGCTGAATGCCTTACATAAATCATCTCACTTGATTCTCATAACACCTCTATGAGGATAGATATTATTTAACTGCCGTTAATTAATTTGCCAAATGTCATAACTTGAATTATTTTTGAAGAGGTTGGAAGATGGAGATGGTGGAATCTGTTTAAAGAAAAGATTCCTTTCTGAACTGTCCTTTCTTAGGATTCCCAATGTTCTAAACATATTGGTATGACATGTGATAAAGGATCCAAGATGGCAGAGTAGTGAGTGGAAGTTACACTGAACTCCTCCCAGGACCAATCTGGAATTACAACTAAGTTGTGCAGAAATCACCTGGAACAAACAACTGAACAGTAGCAAGAGAGAAGCCTTATAACCACAGACAGACAGAAGAAACAGATGCAGCACAACCTGACTGATAAGGAGTGCGGTGGAGATGCGAGAGGGCTGGCTGGGCACCCACAGGATGCTGCAACAGAGGGATAATTAAGTGGCCAGTATGAACACCCTGAGTGTTCTAACTGTGGGGTATAAATCCTAAGATGGGATCCCCAACCTAGAGCACTAGAGCCCAAAAAGTACACAGATAACAACCAACAGCGAAAAGTGGGAGGGTTGGTCTCTGCTGCAGACGGATAGCTGGAGAAGCAAGAAGCCCTTTAATAGGCCAACACAAACATTTTCATATGCAGCCACTTACCTTCTGCTCTGGCAAAGGGAAGGGCAGGGTGTACTAGGAATGTTTGAGGAGAGACTGGGGATGGAGGCTTTGGGGAGAGAACTGAAGGCATAGATGCTGGGATCTGGGTGCTGAGTCACCTCCCATATTGCAGCAGCCATCCTGTGCAGGCGGACCACTTCCCACCAAGCTGCAGCAGTCTGATGGGAAACAATAGCCCCCCTAGTCCCTAGGAAGGACTCTGCCCCACCCTGTGGTGCTTAAGCCTAACTGCTGAGTGCAGAGTGACTAGATTAACAACTGCAGGAGACAACCATGGACAGTAGATCTCTGGTAGTCTCCAACAGGTTGCCTAAGGTCATATGGGGTCAACATCTACATCAGCAGAGGTAGATCCAGAAATTAAAAACAGTGGTAAATAATAGATGCTACTAAGATGAAATCTACCATGTTCTTCTCCATGATTTGCAATATTTGCTTTTCTGCATAGCTTTTTAACATTGATTTCTTCTCTTTAAGCTTGTGTATATTAACTCACTAGAGTTTATACTATAGTTTATTTCAATTCATATATTTTGTTCCTCCTTTCTTTTACCCCATTTACTGTTTTCTTTTCTCTCATTATTTTCATATTAAATTTTGCTGTCTCTCTTGCTATAACTTGTATCCATTCCAAACTCTTACTATTTCTCCCCTATCCAGCCTCACAAAACCAATTTTCTTGTTGATGGTCATCTCACATCTTTTTTCCTGCTCTTAAAATACCTGCACTCTCTCTCCATCTTTAGCAGTCTTTGCTAGCTGGTTGTGGGTAGGGAGATTGTTGCATTTATCTCTAGGTCTTCACTAATTTTGTATTTCAAATCTTGAATTTTACCATTCCCTACTCCAGCTCTTTTTTTCATCTCAGATTTTAATTTTGTCCTGTTTTAGCCTGGTTTTCATTCCTCACCTTGGTATTCCCTCTAACTCTATCATCTCAAAATCTTTTCCCTTTCTTCTAGGCATTTCTTAAACTTTTTTTTCTCCCTCTTATTCCCATCCCACCTGTTAATTTTATTTCATGTGTTGTTGATAGTGCTACAGTGGATCTTTGTCTTCAGTTTGGTTCTTGTTAAACCTAATAACAAGAAGGGATACTCTTCCTTTCTCTTACTCCATTCTGCCTTCTTCATTCCCCTGTTTATTTACAATGTAAATTTTACTTTTCTATTGCTTCAATTCTCTACTCTTATAAGTGCTCCTCCTCTACCTTCTTGAAATCATTGTTCTTTCAGTAGATATCTCATACTTGCTCTCCTTTCTTACAATAGTCTTAATCTCTTTCCACCCTTATTAATACTGGTTTATTTGCTGTTAATACTGGGATTGCGGTATTATCAGTTTTGTGGGTGTGGGTTTGTTTCCTGGGTTTTATGGTTTTGTTCTGGCAACACCTGCACAACAGCATAAGAGATGTGGTAGGTGAGTGACCTTCAGTCAACCAGCTGGAGGGATGGACCCACCAAAGAAGGATACAATAACAATCAAAACCCAATTATATCCAGAGAGCCAACATAAACAGCATAAAGGATATCCAAGAGTATCAAGTTCAGGAGATCAAGGAAAGTGCACCTCTGAATTATACAGGTCTCCTACCATAGAAGTTTGTTCTATGTCTTTGTTTGTTTAACAAAGACAGGGAATCAAAACATATCAATTTAAGAAGCAGGAGCAAACAAGAAGAGTTTCCCCCTCAGTGGGAAGACAAAGAAACAACCCCTAATGGAAGGAAAAGGAGGAAACCCCAGAAAGAGTGCTAAGTGAAACAGAGACAAGTAAACTATCAAATAATGAGTTTAAAACAAAGGTTATAAGGAATATCAATGAGCTCAGTGAGAATTACAAAAAACTACAGGGAAGCTATAAAGAACTTGCTTCAAACTATATCAGCATGAAAAGGACATAGAAACTGTGAACAAGAGCCAGGAGGAAATGAAGAACACAATTTCTGAATCAAAGAACACAGTAGAAGGAATCAAAATCAGGCTAGATGAAGCAGAGGACAGAATCAGCAAACAGGATGACAAGATAGAAAAAACTTGCTGGAAAGAGCAAGACAAGGAAAAAAAAGAGTGATAAAGAATTGAGAGGAGTTAATGGAACTGTAGGACAACATGAAACATAAATAATATCCATATAATAGGGGTACCAGAAGGAGAAGAAGAGAAGCAAGGGATAGAAAACCTGTCTTTAAAAGTAATGATGGAAAATTTCCTTAAAATGATGAGTGAAAAAGTCACACAAGTCCAGGAACAACAGAGGGTTTCAATCAAGAGAAACCCAAAGAGGCCCACTTCAAGACACATCATAATTAAAATGGAAAAATTCAAAGACAAAGAGAGAATATTAAAGATAGCAATGGAGAAACAGCTAGTAACATACAAAGGGGTTCCAATGAGGCTAACAGATAACTTCTCAACAGAAACACTACAAAGTAGAAGGGAAAGGCAAGAAGTATTCCAGGTAATGAAAAGTATAGATCTGCACCCAAGACTACTCTAACCAGCAAGGCTCTCAATTAAAATGGAAGGTGAAATAAGGAGTTTCCCCAAACAAAAGAAGGCTGAAAGAATACACCTCCACCAAGCTAGCACTGCTAGATATGCTAAAGGGACTGCTTTAAGAAGATGAATAAAAAGGATGAGAGAGGGAGGAACACAGGTATAAAGCAGAAAAATGGCAATTAATAAGTAACTATCAATAATAATCTTAAATGTAAATGGATTAAATGCTCTAATCAAAAGACATAGGGTAGCTGAATGTACAAGAAAACATGTTTCACACATATGCTGCCTACAAGAGACCCACCTCAGAACAAAATAACTACACAGACTGAAAGCAAAAGTTTGAAAAAAAATATTCTGAGAAAATGGACAGGAAAAAAAGCTGTGGTAGCAATACTGATATTAGACAAAATAGACTTGAAAACAAAAGCCATAAAGAAAGGTACAGAAAGACACTTCATAATACTCCAGGGAAGAATTAATCAAGAAGAAAAACATTATAAACATGAATGCACCCAACACAGGAGCACCCAAATATATTAGGAAAATGTTCAGGGACTTCAAGAAAGAGATAGATAGCAACACACTTATAGTAGGGAATTTTAACACCCCACTGTCAATAATGAATAGATCTTCCAAACAGAGAATCAGCAAGAATATTGTGGCACTGAACAATGCACTAGATCAAATGGACTTAACTGATATATATAGAACTTTTTATCTCAAAGAAGTAAAAATACACATTCTTTTCAAGTGCACATGGAATATTTTCAAAAATAGCCTATATGATAGGACACAAAACAAGCCTCAACAAATTAAAGAAAACTGAAATTATATCAAGCATTTTCTTGGCCCACAAGGGCTTGAACTAGCAACCAATCTCAAGGAAGACATTCAAAAACATTAAAATTCATGGAGACTGAATAGCATGCTGTTAAACGATGAATGGGTGAAGAATGAGATCAAGGAAGAAATCAAAAAGTTTCCAGAAACAAATGAAAATGAACTCACAACAACCCAAAACTTATGGAACACAGCAAAGACAGTCCTGAGAGGGAAGTTCATGGTGATAGAGGCATACCTAAAAAGATAGAAACATTTCAAATAAACAACCTAAGCCTACATCTACAAGAACTGAGGAACAACAAACAAAGTCCTGAGTGGGTAAAAGGAAGGAAATAATCAAGATCAGAACAAAATTAAATGACATAGAGACTAAAATAACAATTCAAAGGATCAATAAATCCAGGAGCTGGTTCTTGAAAATAGAAACAAAATTGACAAGCTTTTAACCAGACTTATCAAGAAAAAAAAAAGACCCAAATAACCAGTAATGAACTAGGAGAAATTACAACTGATACCACAGAAATACAAAGGATTATAAGAAATTACTACAAAGAACTATATGTCAAGAAATTTGAAAACCTGGGTGAAACAGACAAATTTCTAGAAAACTAAAATCTTCCAAAATTGAATTAAGAAGCAGAAAGCCTGAAGAGACTGATAATAGCTAGTGAAAATCAAACAGTAATCAAAAACCTCCCAGCACATGAAAGCCCTGGACCAGACAGTTTCACAGGAAAATTTTACAATATATTTAAGGAAGAGCTAACTCCTATCCTTCTCAAACTATTTCATAAAATCCAAGAAGAGGGAATACTCCCAAACTCTTTTTTGAGGCCAGCATCCTCCTAATCCCCAAACCAGACAAAGACACAACAAAGAAAGAAAACTATAGGGCAATATCAATGATGAATACCAATTTATTTAAAATAGCAATAATATATTTCACAGATATAGAACATACATTTCAAAAATTAAATGGAATCACAAATGACCCCAAATAGCCTCAGGATTTTTTAAAGAGAACAAAGTAGGAAGGATGACAATACCCGATATCAAACTATATTACACAACCACTATAAACAAAACAGTCTGGTTCTAGCATAAGAACAGACACATAGATCAATGGAATAGAATAGAGAGCCCCCTAATAAACCCATGTCTCTATGGTCAATTAATATTTGACAAAGGGGACAGGAGCACAAAATGGAGTAAAACTAGCCTGTCAATAAATGGTGTTGAGAAATTTGGACAGCTGTATACAAAAAAATGAAACTCAACCATCAACTTAACACCATACACAAAAATAAACTCAAGATGGATAAAAGACTTGAATATAAGTTGTGACACCATATAAGTCCTAGAGGAGAACATAGGCAGGAAATTTTCAGATATTCCACACAGCAATATTTTCACCAACATGTCCCCAGAACAAGGGATATAAAGGAAAGAATAAACAAATGGGACTTTATCAAATTAAAAAGCTTCTGCATGGCTAAAGAATACATCAGCAAATAAAAAGGAAACCAACCATATGGAAAAATATATTTGCCAATGATACCTCAGATAAGAGTTTGATCTCCCAGATATATAAAAAACTCACATGACTCCACACCAGATAGACAAATAATCTAATTTAAAGATGGGCAAAAGATCTGAATAGACACTTCTCCAAGGAGGACATGAAGTGGGTCCAGAGAAATATAAAAAGATACTCAGTATTGCTAGCCATCAGAGAGATGCAGATTAAAACCACAGTGAGGTACCACTTCACACTGGTCAGAATGGCCATGATAAACAAATCAACAAACAGCAAGTGCTGGCCACGTTGTGGAGTAAAGGGAACCTTAGTACATGGTTGGAGGGAATGCAGACTGGTGCAGCCACTATGGAAAACAGTATGGAATTTCTTCAAAAAACTAAAAATGGAATTGCCTCTTGACCCAGCAATTCCACTGCTGGGATTATACCCTAAGAATTCTAAAACACCAATTCAAAAGAACCTATGTACCCCAGTGTTTATAGCAGCATTATTTACAATAGCCGAGTCCTGGAAACAGCACAAGTGCCCATCAGTAAATGAATGGATCAAAAATCTATGGCACATTTACACAATGGAATACTATGTGGCAGAAAGAAAGAAGGAAATCCTACTTTTCAAGACAGCATAGATGAACCAGAGAGCATTATGCTAAGTGAATAAGCCAGGCAGTAAAAGACAAATATATAATCTCATCTATAAGTGGAACCTAATCAACAAAAAGAAGTGAGCAAAACAGAACCAGAGACATGGAAATAAAGAACAATTTGACAGTGACCAGAAGGGAGAGGGGAGGGGAATAATGGGGGAAAAAAGGGGAAAGGACAAGTCTAGGAACATGTATAAAGGACCCACAGACAAAGACAAGGGGGTGGAGGATTGAATGTGGGAGGTGGGGGGTGGGTTTGGCAGGGGAGATAAGGGGGGAATGGGGACAACTATAATTGAATAACAATAAAAAAAGGAAAAAAGAGAATGTGAAGGGCTACATGTATGAAACACCTGGCTGACTGTGCTTCCATTCTTATGAGGAATGCCCCCAGAACTTTGAAATAATTTTCACATTGCTCTTTAGAAGTCCAAGCTCAAGAATCTTCAAATTCTTTTGTATTATAATTCCTTTTATGCAATAGATGTAGTTAACATCTGCTTTGGAAAGATATCACAGCTAACATTAGGGTAATAATCTAATCTTTAGTATTTATTCAATAATAGGTTATATTTATGAGGACACCCACATACATTAGAAATTTTAAAAATTCTTCTGGCATTCACAGGAGATGATATAGATGCACTTGGAAGTCTATTTCATTTTATTTGAATTCTAATGCCATCTGCTAAAACTCACTCTCTGAAAAAACAACTGCTTTGACAGTATCAGAAAGAAACTTTGTGTAAGAAACATATCTGTTTATTACTTAATTTACAAAGGACACGATTGTTTGCATTCACAAGGTCATTTTGCAAATTTAGTAGCCAATTAATGTCATTCTGTGACGATGAAAAAAATAATCAGATTCTTAAATGAAACCCATCTCTTTTCAGTTTGAACTTTGCAAAGCCTGCCAAGATTATATTATATAGTACAGAAATTGACTCTTTCCAATTTTATTTTTGTATTATTATTTTTATCCTCACCTGAATATATGTTCACTGGTTTTAGAGAGATGGGACAAGAGGGAGACAAACATTTATGTGAGAGAGGAACATAATTCGGTTGCCTTTCCTATATTCCCTGGCTGGGCACTGAACCGTCAACCTAGGCATGTGCCCTGACCAGGCAGGAATCAAACCTGCAACTTCCTGGTTTATGGATAACACTCCATACAGCTGAGTCACACTGGCCAGGGCAACTATTTGAATTTGTAAATAGTGCCATCTTTCCTCTATGAAGATGACACTATTAGCATCACCTGGACATTTGCTTCAGGTAATTTCTGATAGTGACAGTAAATTTGTGCCCAGTCATCCTTGCCCAGTTTCCACTGTAATATGACGTTTGTACATTTGTGGAATGATGAATAGGATTTATGTAGAGTCAGAGACTGTGGGAGAGAGTGAAACAAAGTCAGTTTCAGAGGAATGGGCTCCAGGATCTGAAATTCTTTGAAAGTGTGTAGTGAGAATTGAAACTGGCGAGACATCTGCTCAGCTATTCCACAGACACATAGAGGAGACTTTATTTAACACGCTAGATAAGGCAGAGAACATACACTAGCAGAGAAGATCCTTGAATAATTTACAATCTACTTCGAGGGGTAAAAACATTAGCATTTAAAAATAGAAATAGATCCATAAAGAGTATTTATGAAGGTGCGGGTATGACTTAGTATACAGATATATTGTGTGATTTCACAATTTGCAATAGCCTCCTGACTTCCAATGATTCTCAATTATAATCACAAAGGAGGCAAAGAAGAGAACTGGACTGCTACTTGGAGAAAAAAATTAAGTGAGTTCAGGCATGGGATAGAGAGAAATAGGTGGATGGATCAATAGTTTTGCAGAGATCCAGCATAAAATTATACATAAATTGAAAGATAATTATCCTGGTTGGAGAACAGAATTTATGATAGAAAATAATAAGAGAAAAGGCTATATATAATACAGATCAGTTGATAGGATGTTTTGGAATTGGTATTGAAGAGTCTTGAGTTATTGGAGACTATTATAGTGTCAGAGAAGAACAACCTAATAGGTATATTCTGAGAAAGCCTTAATCAGGTACTTGCATTCTTGATATCAGCATCATGCGAATGTAGCATATGCCCAGAATAGTGCTTAAAACAAAATAGAAAAATGAATAATTAGAACCAGGAGATAAGTTGGTTTTTCAGGGGGACTCCTGTGTTTCTGTGGCTGCACTGATTTGGACCCTCTTTCCAATATTTGGAGAATTCTCCACAACACTGGCGGTAGTGGAAGGTAGGTGCTACATCCAACTACAGAAGTTGAAAAGCCCAGATACTTTCCTTCTCTGGAAACTTGGAAATGAGGGCATACATCTGCTTTCAGTGCAGGTTTGGGCAATCAGACACACCCACTAGGATTTCGAATCTGGAGTTAGGGAAATAAGGAAGCAGAAACAGTGAGCTCTGAGAAGGTACTCCAGGTTAAGAAGTGACTAGGATCCTATTTTGGGACAATGATGCTGGACAGAGTGAGTAAAGGACAAATTCAGAAACATTGACATGGACAAACTGACAGATTTGGTAACTAGCAAGATATTTCTATTCCATTCTTGCTTCACTGCTCTGTAGTAGTATGTACATGACATTGCATAAAGAATAAAACAGAAAGAAAATATTTGCAAGTATATACCCTGATGAATTCATAATGAAGTATTTATGGAACATGTGAATATAATGTCTGTAAGTGTGACATTTTTTCAGAAAATAGAATAAACTGGGGAAGTGGTAGTAAACATAAGTGATTTTTTTAATAAAAACATTTTTCTATAGAGGAAAAAACAACCTTTCATGAGTCACTATAATTTTTGACTACGTGAGAACCATGTTTATTGTTGTTTTTTTCATTGGCATTTTTTGTTAACTAAAAGAATTGACAATTTTATTTTCATACATCACAATACAAACGAGAATTGCCTGTTTTGGTCCCACTACTCCCCTCCAAACCATTCTCTGTTTGATAGGAAGAGGGACTGACTCTTCCTTGTCATGCGGTTAGAAACCCCCAGAGTCGTCCTACTTCACCAGGAGGTTGTGGTGCTAGAAGTAATTGACAACTGATGGAGAGAGGCTTCCTTCTCTCCTAATCTGTACGGTTGGGTCATTCCTGGCCCAGTGGGCACCATCACTGGGGGCCCAGGCACCACTGGCATGTGCTCTCCCATAGGTGGTCTCATTTCAGGAGCAGATCCCACTGGCATCATCCCAGGAGGAGGAGGGCTCATCACTGGCACCATGGGGTGCTGGCATCATTCCAGGGAAAGAGGGACCAGAAACCTGGGGGGAGGTGGGATCGTTGCCCCTGCAGGAGGAGGAGCAGAGAATGGAGTAGGAGGTAACGTTCCTTGCTGAAAGGCTGCAGTTTTTTTTGTCATTCAGACTCTGAGCCTCTTCTTCCACTCATTTATTTTCTTTATAAAAATATTGTGTATTTGATTTTAGAGAGAAGAGAGGGAGGGAGAAAGAGAGGGTGAGAAACACTGACATGAGAAAGAAACATCAATTGGTTGCCTTCAGTACAACAGGGGGCCAGGTCAAACCTGCAACCCAGACATGTGCCCAAGGCTGGAATCCACTGGGTGACATTTCAATTTGCAGGATAATATGCCTGATCAACTTAGCCACATTGGCTGGGCCTCTTCCTTCCATTTCTGATAGTAGTATTTTGCATTCTCTTCGTATTTCCTACCATTGTAGCATGTTTTACTCACAGATGGAGAGTCATGGGTGACACATGTATCACGTTGCAGTTGTCACAGTATAATCTGGGCATGTGGCTCGGCAAGCACTGGCTACTCCGTTCCCATTTTCATGGACTTCTTAGCCTTATAACCAGCACTTCGATATCAACAGGGCTGAGACTGAATCCTAGTCTTCCCCCCAACAGGTTTTCTATTCATTTGTTCTGTGTCAATGATTAGCACTGGAGATGGCAGATGCCAAAACTGAAAATCTGATAGCCACCATGAATTTCTCCCTCCTTTTTCTGTTTATTCAAGAAGCCCTGTGTTCCACCCCTTAATCATCTCTCAAATAATTCCTCTCCCCTCTACTCCTATGTCTGTGGCCCAAATCTTATCACTTCTTAACTGGAGTTTTGCAATTGTTCCCTAATTATTCTCTTTGCCTGTACTTTCTCCCTTCCAATTCCCCATTTCCAATTACCAAAGTGAATATTCAACAAATGCAAATTAATTCATTAATTTCCCCTACTAGAAATCCTGTGGTGCTTTCCCCTTTGCCTTCATATAAGAGAAACCCCTAAGAATGGCACACAACTAGATCTGCCAGGATCACATCTTAACCAAGTGCACCTCTTTTCCCACACATATCTTTCATACTCAGACTTTTGTTCATGTTTAGACTTTACCACCTTCCTTGACTCTTGCCCTTTGAATATGCCATTTCTGCTGCTGGAAACCTGCTTCTAACTTTCTTTCCTGGCTAAATTCTATTTATCCTTATGACTCAGCTAAGTGAAACCCTTCTTAAAAGGGTCTGGTGCTTACCATCATTCTTTGCAAGATAACCATGGCTATACTTCTATAACTTCCAGTTCAAATGTCACAACCCTTAATATTTGTAGTATAATAGTTGACTTTCTCGTCTTTCTCTACCATAGACAGCAAGGGCTGTGGGGACTTAGGTTTTGCCTAAAATAAATTTTTAATATATACTTTTGCAGGAAGGAAAAGAGCACATATTCCCTATGAAATCTGAAGGTTTTTTATAACCACACTTATCATCAATAAATAGTTCTCTTTACAAAAGTGAAAGAAGGTCTAAAGTATTTTCATTAACCAGCACTTGGCCTACGAAGAAGCTGGATTTGTATGACACAATATACAATCGTTTTCAAAATGTTTAGTGGTCAATATGTCAATTCTTTTGGAGGAGAAGAACAATTTTTTGAGCAACATTTTTGCCCCAAGGGAAAAGAATGTTCGGAAAGCTGCCTTGCCTTTTCCTCCAACTTCAAAATAGCTTTTTTAACACACTGGATCCTTTAGTGACTCCTGTTTAATGTATGTATCTCTTGCATTATGGGAAAAATAGATCAGAAAACAAACAATAGAAGTACAAATAAAATAGAGGGCATAGGAGGTTGTGAGACAGACTGAGAAAAATCCTTAAAATTTTAAAGTCCAATGAAAAAAGAAGATGGGAGGCAAGATAAATGATTAAAAGCACAGAGAAAGCCCCAGCTTCATGTTTACTGAGATTCAACCTCAACAGAGAATTGATGTTTTCCTCAGCTTTCTTTTTTGTGGCTTTTTCCTTACTGTTTTTCTCAGAGAATTAATTCCTTCATCTTCATCACTCAGCTCCTCGAGGTCAAGAAATATCGACAAGTAATCAAACATTTGACTGCCACTCTGCGGGGCAATTTCTACTCTCCTCATTTTTGCAGTTCAATGTGGGGAGGAGATAGAAATGCCCTACAACAGAAACTCTGTTCCGTGATCTGGCATCACAAATATTTTCCTAGTGTAATTAATATATTTCAAATCTTGAATTAACATGGAATACCACTGTAAAGAGAAAAAGATTTACATAGTTGCTATTAGTTTCTCTATTCCTTACTATGAATTCAATTTTTCTACTAAAAAGAACTTGGAAGGCTTATCATGAATTTGAAAAGAATTCCAAGAATATAATAAAGTGCAAATACATTCTTAAATATTTACTTTGTATATGAGGATGGAGGAATATAGTTTAGGAAGAAAAATCTAAGATCCAGAAAAACAAGTCATGGAAGGTTATATTGCTTTTAATAAGAATGCAAAGAATGTGGAGAATATTAACTGTTTACAGAAAACAGAACAAAATCTTTTTCTATGAGACTGTGTGCTTTTGGTGTGGGAATCACATTCTTGTCGGTGTTGAATCTCCAGATCTGGGGCAGTGCCAGGAATATAGTATATATTCAAAAAGTATGAATTTGATAAATTGGTATGGAGGACAATTTGGAGAAAATACATCAATAGTTTTAAGATGACTCTTTAAGGTAAGTTTTAAGGTAGCCAATATAAAATATAATCTTCACACAGTAAAGTGATTTAAGAAAAGAACAAATGAGATAAAAATCATATCCATTTTAAAAATACCCTCCAGTATGATTTTAAAAAATCCAAACTCTATACCATTTCATAGCTGCCAATATCTCTGACCTCATGTCCCACTATTCTCTTCTGTTTTCTATATTCTAGCCATTCTGTTTCAGTTTGTATTTCCCCCCTTTCTATTACCTGAATGTTTCAAGCCAACTCCTACTTTAGGATTTTTACCTCTTCCCTTTCCTTTACCTGGCATATTTTTCCTTAGAAACTTTCATAGCTTGGTCCTTATCATTCAAGTTTCCTCGACTATCCTGTGTATCCTGTGATAGAAAGCTTGACTATCACATATAAAATAGCCACCAGATATAACATATAAAATAGTTACCACCCTCCCTCCAAGATATCTAATATACTACTTCATTTATTTGCATTTTTTACCATATGAAATTTTACTTTTTTTCCTGATTTACTTGATCTAAGCTCCATTTGAGCTCTGCTATGTTGATTCTAAGTAAATGGTCTCTTATTGAATGAATGAATGAATGAATGAGAGAAATATAAAATGTTATGAAACTATGTTGAAGTGAAAGAATGATGTGATGGTTGTAGGATTGTGGCATATAGAATCCAGGAAAGAAAAGAACATGAGCTTAAATCATGGTTCTTGGCCCTAAAAGAGAGAGCTCTATTAATTATGTCTCTTGATTAGCTCAGCACTGAGCAAAGAGAAACCCTCAATAGATGACAGATATTATCCCTTTGCTTCTTACTGAGCAATTCAACTTTCAGGTGCAATTAATTGATGTTAGCTTAGAGTATGTTGAGTGTGACATCCTAGATCATGATAACTCTAGGATATAAACTGGTGAAAAGGGATGAAAATGATTATTTTAAGAGCTGATAACAGTTTTTCATGAGAACATTTATGTTAGGGGAAATACCTTGATAATTCTGCTTGATTGTAAAAAGTAAGGTAAGGTCTTAGAAGTTTTATTTTTTTTTTAAAGAAGACCATAAAAATAAGCATGAAGCTTAGCCTGAAGAATTAAGATAAATTTAAGGGAGGGAGAAGAGTCAAAGGAGGATTGAACCTATAAAAACAAACTGATGTTAAGTCATCAAAGTAATCATAAAAATAAAAATGCCTAATATTATACTTTAAATTTCTGTGCATGCACATGCATGTTCACACACATATGCACACACTGCCCAAAATATTAATGAATTCTGTTAGCATTTTGCTTGGAAATTCCTTTCGTGAGAGGTTTCTAAGACGATCAGGGGAATAAGCCTTGAGTCCCACATCTGTGTTGGCTTGGAGAGAAGAGCCATGGGACGTGAAATGCAAGTGAGATCATGAGTTGGGGGATAAGAACTTAGAGCAGAGGCAGGCCTGAAGCATGTAATCTCCTGGGAGCTCACAGAAACCTTGGATGGGGCTCAGGCACTGGAACAAGACTATAATTTTTTTTTGAACATTTACCAACCTCCAAGGTTGAGATACAAAAATCAGTAAGATAAGGAATCCAGTTTCACCTACCACATGAATTCACTTCTATGTAAAAGACTAACAATGGTCACACTTCTATTTTCTACCAGGAAGGAGTTTCCATCCAGTTCCATATAAGTTTCCAAATATTAAGAAGTCTTAAAAAATAAGTAGAGAATATAGGGTGGGGCAAAAGTACATTTAAAGTTGTGAGTAAATGAAATAATATAATTATGATTTATATTATAATTTATTAATTATTGTATTATTTTCTATACAAACCACTATAAACCTACTTTTTGCCTCACACTGTATGATTTTCTGTCCTTTTTTATTTCTAATTTATAGGGAACTGGAGTTATTATATTTATCTCTGATAACAATATCGGGTAGCATGAC
This sequence comes from Artibeus jamaicensis, assembly GCF_021234435.1. Classification (NCBI taxonomy): domain Eukaryota; kingdom Metazoa; phylum Chordata; class Mammalia; order Chiroptera; family Phyllostomidae; genus Artibeus; species Artibeus jamaicensis. The sequence continues at coordinate 3,130,753 of NW_026521870.1, forward strand.
AAACTAAAAATTAAACATTGTCTACAGAATGTGAGGGTATAATTACATATCAGGAAGGAAAAAATGGGAGATGTAAATTCTCCACGAAGCTGAATTGTATGAGTGAGTGTGTGTGCTCTGTGAAAAAAACCCAAGAATATAAATTGGCTATCTGTATGCTAAAATGAGGTAGAAGATTCTTTAGAGAAATGTCAAACCAAATCAAACCATGACCAGAGAATCAGAAACCAAAACAGCAGTATTGACTCAATTGACTCAGGTGTTATGAGAAGAACACTTGATGTGACTTGATGATGCATGACTGCTGATTTCATGTCTGGATCTTAAGGATGCATATTAAAGTTGCACATCTGAACCTGACTTTGATAGGGAAACTCAAACATTAATGGTTGTAGCTTTAGTTATAGTTGATAGTTTAGTTATAGCTTAAGTGATTCATGCATGTGGAAAGCTGATGTTCCAGGAACTGGAATACATGACCTAAGTGACTGTAGGAGGTCAACAAGCAATTCAATCTTAGTGCCCCAAGGAGTCTGCAGATGATGGAGCTGGTATCTGAACCATTGTGTTCCAGGGAGGGACATTCGTGAGGCAAGAATTGCTGATCAGCAGTTAAAGGAGTAATAGGAAAATTGCTGCTGGACTGCAACTCAACTGATTAACCTTTTATCAAAACCTCTTACCTACCCTTTCTTCTCCTTTTAAAAAGTTTGGCCTGAGATGATATGTTAAAGCGGTTTTAGAAGGTACATAACCCACCATCTTCTCAGATGACCTGCATCTGAATAAAATGCCCATAATGATTCAATCCCTGTCTCTACTTATTGGTTCCGGTGGTGACAGTCGGCACAACCCCTGACTTTTCTGGTTTCAACATCACTCTCTATTAACTGTGCCTCGTAACATGAACTGTCTAAAAAGTCTCTCATTAATTATTAGTTTATCATCTTTTCTCTATCTGGAACTTCTGTAATATCATGGTGACTGAGATGGCCTTAACATTCCCCTTGGCTTGAATTGAATCTTAGAAAGGTTTCTTCCTATGGGACCATGACCTCCTTTTCCTTAGAACATTTACTTCAGAAACTTGCAACTCTTAATGCTTTCTCTGTCTCTGTGAGTTATAAATCTTCCACAACTCTTAAATGTTTTTCTCAAGGTCCTGGGAATTCTTTACTAAAATGCAATCATCAAGAAAAATACTACTCGTATTTCCCAGTCTCTGTGGGATGGCAGGAACCTAACTTTGATAAGTGCCAATTAACAAAGAGAAATGGCCTAATTACTTTGACCAAACTTCCCTCTTCCCCAGTCCCCAAAACCCTCCATTATTTTCCATTAGTTTACCCCAGAATTTAAAACCCCCTGCTTTTTTTTTATGAGAGCTATTCTTTCCCTTATTACAAAATAGTCTTGAGTAAAGTCTTCTTGCCTGTTTAACTGTTAACTCCATCTGGTGTAATTTTTTTTGGTAATGGACTGATCTGTTTTCTCATTGTCCTAAATCATTTACTCTTGGTATCAGGCAGTACTTTCTGGTCACTTTTAAATCAGTAAAAGACTTTTAAAAAAATATGAATTTTTAAATAACCATAAATGAAATGAGTATTCATGGCAGAGGTAGTGAGTGATAGATGTGATGAAGAACATAAATAATCAGACTGTAGAATATGAAAATGCAAATAATTGGTTAATACCAAGAAGTAATTCAATGAAAAATACTCTCCCATTCTTCATCCCCAAAACACACACACACACACACAGTGAAATATTAAGAACTTCTTAACCAATGCCACAAAATAATGCTCAAGTTTGGAAAATTTGCTAAATTCTTCTGCCAAGTAGATAAAGCTCCCTGAAAAGCAGAAGAATGTTTTTGATCATAGCAAGATTTCAAGTTCAGAATGCAAAGTATTGATATTCTGGAAAGAAGCACTGCTTCTACCAACAGAGCTACTAGTTTACAAACAAATAAACAAACAACAACAAAAAACTAGCCATAGTATTTATAATGGATAAAAACAGAACCACATGAACAAATTTTGATTATTAACATTTAAGCGGGGGGGAAACAACTCAAAACGATATATACAAAAATCTTTTTTTAAAATAGCCATCTAGGAACCATTTGGTTTGCCAGTTTTTAAGTAGGAAGAAAATGTAACATACACATTTCGTTCATAAAGAAATGCCTGACAGCCTTTGGTTTGGCTAGTTTTCTGACATCATTGTTCTTCTGATGATAAAACCTAACTTGTAAATCTAAAATGTATTGACCAATACCATTTAGCTTATTTGAAAACAGCAGGATGTTTAAGATTCCCCAGAGAAAAAATTTTGCTCCTCTTTGTTTTGTTAATAAGGGCAATTAGAAACATAATGGCCCATTGTGACTGGAGGCTTCCTTGTTAAATCTCAGCAGCAGCTGAAAGCTTCCCCACCTAGCTTTTTCTTCCAACAAAGATAAATACTCCATTAGCTACTTACTTGAGTCATTTTAACTAAATTCAGCGCAAATCATCTCTCATAAAATTGATTATGTTTTCAGTCTTAGCAAATTATTTAGTAATTACAAATGTGTATTTGTAACTACCTGCATTAATAATGGTTAGACATATAGATTTACTATTCATATATTTATATATATACCTATGTAGGTATAATGTATATAATATATGTGATAATATGCATGTATATATAAACTAAAATTAGTTATTTAGTGTTAAGGTCTGATTTTTAATCTGTTGTTATTGGGGCTGTCAAAATGAATGAAGTGAAATTTTTTAAAAAACAAATCTAAAATCATATCTTCAAAGGACAAAGCCAGAGTCATTTGCTATGTGGCACCATTTGCTGAGCAGGCCTGGGGCCTTGTTAAACATGACGGCCATTTTAGTCTTCTGAGCTTCTGTCCTCAGTACTGAAATTACTGAAAACCAAGAACAGAATTTTACTAACTGCACACCTCCCACCCCCACCAACAGCCACAGGCAAAAGATAACATTGGAGCAAACTGCAGCCTCTGCAAAACCACCCAAAGCCCCCTCAAAGCCCAGAGGCCACAAAACAGCAACTCCCTCACCCTTTTATAGTCCAATAAAAACTCAAAGCCCCCGCCCCTCAGGGCTGGTGCTTAGCTCCACATCTAGACCTTTCCCTCTCGGAAAAGTAAAATAAAAACTTGGCTCTCTGCATTTCCTTCTCTTTGTAAATTCTTCTACAGCCTGTGTCATCAACCACCCTAACACATCTTGTGCTTTTATTCACACAATTTCTTAATAAAAGAAAAGGACACTCTAGGTATGATTAGGGATGGACACAAATTAATTAAATCACTGACTATACTAAAATTCTGTGGGCAATAAATAATTTAAGATGAGTTGCTTTAGTTTGAGATACATTTAGCCTATTGAAGAGATCTGGCCCATCATGCTATTTTTAGGTTGGCAATGATACATGACATCATCATCCATACATAACCGAGAGAAATATTTTTATGGCACCGGAATAAATTATTGACAATTTATGCTTAAATAGTCTTATGGGCATTTCTCTGGTTTAGGGATGTATGTTATTTCCTTCACTTGCCCAAATAACATGCCCATCATTCTCCTTGATGTCCTGTTACTTAACATGATGTGAGTCATTTCTTTCTGAGGGCCTTATCTTTCTTACTGTCACAGTCAAATGTAAACCAGAATATACGACTAAGAAAAGCAGACTTCTTTTTTCTGTATATTTCTCTTATAACTATAAATTCTTACATGGCAATTCTCCAGTCAGCTTCCATCTAGAGTGGTATGAATTTCCATCCATTTAAAAAGTAACTTATTTCTAACTCTAAGGAGCCTTAGTATTGTGAAACTCTAGGGTGCTCTTAGTCTTTTCAAGGAATAGAAACAAAGTTTCCTGCAGATTAAAAAGCAACAACAAAAAACAATATTTTTAAGATGTACCTATAGTATGATGAAATAATATGAATGGACAGACTGATTTGGAATCATCAATATGCACCTGTAACCTTGACCTTGCTATAGGTATTGAGGATTGAAATTTTCCCACTTCTTGCAAATTAAAATGAAATCTCTCAGTATTTAATTTACATTTCTTTGATAATAGCTCCCTTAAATGTTTTGATGCTATTAGATATTTAAATTCTGTTTCTGCATTGAATTGAGTGTTATGTCCTTTACTTATTTCCCTTAGTGTTCTTTATCTTACTAGACAGTTTTTAAAATTTTTTTTATTGATTATGCTGTTACAGTTGTTCTATTCCCCCCTTCATTCCCCTCCACCCTACCCCCTGTTCCCACCATTACCCCCCCTTTAGTTTATGACCATGTGTCTCAAGTCCTTTAGATTCTATATTTCCCATGCTATTCTTGCCCCCCCCATCTATTTTCTATCTACTGTCTATGCTACTTATTTTCTGTACCTTCTCCCCCCTTCTCCTCCTCCCACTCCCCTGTTGCTAACCCTCCTTGAGATCTTCATTTCTATGTTTCCACTCCTGATCTAGCTGTCCTTTTAGTTTGCTTTTGTTTTAGGTGTGGTTGTTAATAACTGTGAGTTGCTGTCCTTTCACTGTTCATGTTTCTTAAACTTCTTTTTCTTAGATAAGTCCCTTTAACATTTCATATAATAAGGGCTTGGTGATGATGAACTCCTTGAATTTGATCTTATCTGAGAAGCACTTTATCTGTCCTTCCATTCTAAATGAAAGTTTTGCTGGATAGAGCAATCTTGGTTGTAGGTCTTTGGATTTCATGACTTGGAATACCTCTTTCCAGCCCCTTCTTGCCTGTAAGGTCTCTTTTGAGAAATCCACTGACAGTCTGATGGGAACTCCTCTGTAGGTGACTGTCCCCTTAGCTCTTGCTGCTTCTAGGATTCTCTCCTTCATTTTAATTTTGGCTAATGCAATGATGATGTGCCTTGGTGTGTTCCTTCTTTGGTACTCTCGGAGCTTCCTGGATTTCCTGGAAGTCTATTTCCTTTGCCAGATTGGGGAAATTCTCCTTTATTATTTGTTCAAACAAGTTTTCCACTGGTGGCTGTTCCTTTCCCCCTTCTGGTACCCCTACAATTCGGATGTTGGAGCATTTAAAGATGTCCTGGAGATTCCTAAGACTCTCCTCATTTCTTTGAATTCTTGCTTCTTGACTCTTTTCTGTTTGGCCATTATTTGCTTTCTTCTGGTCCACTCCATTGATTTGAGTCCCAGTTTCCTTTTCATTGCTATTGGTGTCCTGTGCAATTCCATTCATTTCAATTAGTTTTGCCTTCACATATTTGTCTAATTTGTGGCTATAATCAACCAGTTCTGTGAGGATCCTGATCACCAGTGTTTTAAACTGTGCATCTGAGAGTTTTGCTATTTCTTCATCTCTTAGATTTATAGGCTCTGGGGCTTTGAGATCTTCTTGAGCCAATTTTGGTCTGTTCGTGCCCTTTAAGTGAGAGGAGCGGCGCCTTGGACTCCCAGGTCGCTGTGTTGTGACGCTGTATCTTATTAGACAGTTTTACTATGTAAGTTTTTCTATGCTTTCTTTTAGTTGTAATGTATATCAGAAGTTTTGTTAACCTTTTATTTTTATTTTTTCAGGTTTCTTGCTTCACTCTTAACTAAAGGAAGATATTGTTCATGCACTTATACTTCTATTTCTTTTAATACATGAAATTTATTGTGGAAAAATCAATGAAAGAAACAGATGTTACAGTAGTTTATTTTAAATTTTATAGATTTAGCATTTAAATGTTATGAACAAAATCACAGGACCAAAAGCTAAGTATAAATCCTAGTAGGGGGTATGAGTACAGGTAAGTAGTTGTAACACATTCCTTCCCTTCATTTTCTCCTGTCCTCCTTTCTAGATAACATGTTTTAAAGAGCACATGTTTTCACTGTGCTTTCTGCCTAGTCTTGTTGACTTCTGTACATCCTGTAGACCACAAATGTTCTCTTCTTCTCTCCTTATCCTGATTTCCAGTTCTCCCATATTTGACAGAATCATTGCTTTGGCTTTTATGGCATGATTTTTTATGAAGATTTTATTATATTAAAGTTTTTTATTTATATTGCCTCTACCACTATTGTGCATTTGCTGAGAAGTCTAGCACAGTGCTTGACAAAGTTCTCTGTGTGTGAATATGTGGGCATAGCCTATTCTTCCTGCCATTTTGTTTGAAATTTTCAACTGACATTGGGCTATATGAAGTACAGTCTTAATCCCTATGGTGTAACTAAATTTGCAATGATAGCCTGCATTTGGCTGAAGGTTAGCATTTCAGTAGATTTCAGTAGTGACTGATTTCTTCCTAGATTTTAATGTGTAACATTACTGCCAGATAAGTAAATCTAAAAGTAGATTAAATTATGTTAATCAATTGATTTTAACTCTTTCTCAAAATAAGCAGCAAATTATTTAATTACAAGTGTGTATTTGTAACTACCTGCATTAAAAATGGTTAAACATATAGATTTACTATTCATATATTTATATATATACCTATGTAGTTATAATATATATAATATATGTGATAATATGCATGTATATACCAATTTGTATGTAAATACACAACAAATAGTATTAAAAGCAAGTTTATAAAATACCTTAGTATAGTTTAACATATTAATTATTAAATTTGAATTTAATATTCTTTACCTCGACTCATGCTATGATTTCATTTTTTGAGAAATTCAATTAACATATAAACGATGTTTATCTCTACTTGGAAATTTTTAAAGAATTGAGTTCTTTGGCCACTGAGGACATGCTGTCCAGAAACAGCATTATTTCCTAAGATTTTAAATAATTTTGGACCACAGCTTTGCATCAGTTTTCAGAAGTGAAATACATATTTAAGGGTAGTAGAAAAGGACACCACAAAACATGCTACTTTGGCATGAGCATTATTTGAGCTGAAGACCATTGAGACGAAACAAGAAAAATTCTCTGTTCTTTGAAAAGTGAGACCTGCTTGGTATATGTGTGCTCATCCACTCTGTCTTAACGATGAAGAAGAAAAGTTAATCAGTAAAGATGACTCAACACCCTCATCAGTCCAGAGATGAGAGGAATTAACAAATCTTGCTAAAACCAGCTCTAATCTACCATTAGTTTTCCTGAAATATCTACCTTCCCACAATTTGCTACTCCTGGAAGCTCAAAGTCCTTTTCCTTTAAATCTTGTTGCTTCTCTACAAAATTATTGTTGCTTACTAAAATGCTATGTAAACTTAAGTTTTAACTACCCACCTGAGTTACCCATCACTAAGTACTTCCATGTGTATGCAAGATGCACTTGTTAATAAACTTGTTTGTTTTTCTCACATTAGTCTGTCTTTTGTCCTTGTAATTTGCTGAGCCCCAGTCAATGAACCTAAGATGAGTAGAGGAAAAGGCATTTTTTCTTCCCTACAGATTCAACTTTTAATTTATACAATCTTTCATTTAAGTACTCCTGTATTTTTTTACAGTATCAAAACTTCCAGTAGATACTTCCAGATGTAAAAACTAAAATAATTTTATTCTAAAAATTTTTTTCTAGTTCCAATATTTATTTCGGTAAGAATAAAATCAGTCAAGTAAGTAAGTCTCAAAATACAAAAAGCTGAATGTATAATTCACAAGCCTAAGACTTATATAACAGTATCCCCTCTTTTGATCAATTTGTCTATAAAATCAAGCAAGTCCTATTTTGTTTTATATTGGCCTTCTTTTTCAGATCTCATGCAAAAATATTTCAAGATATAAAATGTAATTCTCTTTCAAAACTATGTAATTTTAGCTGCCTTTTTCAAATTGTGTACTAAATATGCCAAAAGCAGTTATGTAATATTAGAGAAGCCTGACAATTATATGAAATATTTCAACATTACCTGTTAGAGTTTATCTTAACACAAAGCTATTTTAACCTTTTTTATTGATTGATTTTAGAGGCAGAGGGAAGGGAGGAAAGAGAGGCACACATGAATTTTCTGTTCCACCATCTGTGCATTCACTGGTTAATCTTTGCATGTGCCCTGACTGAAAATCAAACCTGCAGCCTTGGCGCATCAGGACAATGCTCCAATCAACTGAGATACTCAGCAAGGGCCTATTTTAGCCTTTTAAACCAAAATATTTATGTTGTTTAAAAATACTAATCACCGTAATATGCTGTTTGATGTTGGGAACTGCCCTTCCTGGTTTCAGAAGCTGTAATCCCCACGGCTAAAGCTAAGTTAGACAGACCTTGGGATCCTAAGCCACTAAGGAGACAGAGCTTATCTCCCTGGCAGGGATGCTGCCTTTGCCCCCTTTACTTCACCCTGCTTGGCCTCCAGTGGATGACAGGTTAGCCAATGATAGGTAAGATTCCTTAAAGGATGGATGACCTAAGACAGGCATGGTCATGAAGGGGCTCTCAGGGAACAGTTTCGGGGGTTATAGAAAAAGGGGGTGATGGGCCCTTGCCTTTCGGCTTTGACATAGCCTAAGTCCTCATTCTGTCTGCAAGAACTATCCTAATCTCTTGGCTGCCTTACTTCCGCTGCCTGACTTAAGCCTGAAACAATGCCGAAGGTGGGTGTGGCCCTGCTCTGGAAAAGGCGGGTTCCCCAGGTGATCAGGCCTAAGAAAGAATGCATAAAATCCTATGAAACCTACTTTACTAATACTCTCAATTTAAATGATAAGGGTCCAAGAATGAAATGACTTTGTTTGCCAAAATTTTATGGCCCTTTAGTTATCTGACTTTGACTTACAACAGGCCCTCAGAGTTCTTTGAATGTTATCTATTGTTTGATCATTACTCCTTGACTATAACTGATGAGCTTTACATACACACCCTGTATTCCTATGTAAATAAACCCAATAAGAGCCTGCTGAGGAAAAGGCTCCTGGCCCTTCTCCTTTGAGAGATTGGCCACCTTTCCTCCCCAAGCAGATCATGTCTTGGTAGACTTATTCTCACCCATCGTGGTCAGGGGGTAAGGGGGGTGGTCTGTGGGTGGAGCCCCCCCACAGTTTGATATAACTTCATGAACCTATATTTTCACACATTCAAAATATTTTTAACAGTTGTAAATAAGCCTGACAAATAGACTTTTTTTCATTAAAGGCAGTAAGTAGATAATTGTCTACAAAAGACAATAACTCTATTTTAACTTAATATCTATCCAATGTGCCTAGAAAATATTTATATCTTTTTGATAAGAAATATACTATAATACACAGAGAAATTAGGAATTTGTGAATAGTTTCATAACAATCAGAATTTAGAATTACCTTCAGTCAGAGGGTCATAGATAAAAAGTACTTGTCTAATTATTTGTTTGTTATATGTAAAAGTTTGAAAAATAATTCTACAAGTCTAAATTATCTTTGCTGAAAATGACTATCTAAACCCAGCGATAGAAAATGACACATATTAAAAAGACAGGAAGTTACACACACACACACACACACACACACACACACACACACACACACACACATATATATAAAGAATTTTAGATTTTCCAAACATGCATTTTAATTTTAATGTGTGATCAAGAATTCATGACCCAGCCTCTGGCATTTTCTTACCTCTAGATCCTTTCTAGCACAGATGGTAATAACTTCTCCCCCCAAAAAATAGGATTTAAATTCAAACTCCCAGGTATTTCCTACCTTGATTCACAGTTTATATGTAAGTCTGAGTTCAAATATTTGTAAAATTTAAACACACACACAGAAGCCACATCTTTCTATTAAAATGTGGTTGTAAAATTAATTCTCCATTTTTCCTTTTGGGCTTATAAAGTGTAGTGTAGCAAAACAACTTCTTTTGGAAAGAAAATATGACTTTAAACTGACACTGCTGGCTGAGACAGTAATTTATGAGTTTCTCGTGAGGATGAAAGATAGACTGATACTAATCATTCCCACATATCGTTACAGGTTTACAGTATAACAATTAGCATTTGTTTCATTTCTACATTATATAAAACTAGACTTTACAATAAGTACTATGATAAATTCATCTTATTTTTCTCTCTCAGGAGAGCCATTTCCTCACATGACAAGCCCTGAGTGTTGTTGTGAAATTGGTACAACTATGGTAAGGATAAATCTTTGAGCTCTGAAGATTTTTAAAAGTAGAAGAGATATTCAATGTCCACTTACACGTAACACTACATAGCTTCCCACATTTATAACTATGTTGTAATATTTGTTGCCCTTTGTGTGAAATTTACCTACTACAGAGGTTTTCTTAATGTTTCTTTATCATGCTGTAATGTCACAGATATATAGAACAGGAAAATCCCTACAAAATCCTCTTCAGAAAAAGCAGTAACAACTTTCTAAATATTCAAAAGCAGTAACAACTTCCTAAATACTCAGATCCAGCAATGTTTTCTTAACATTACTTACATTACTTATATACATATACTTTAAGATGCAATAATCTCAGTAAAACAACAGTGTGACTTTATTTGGAAATAAGTCTCCTACAAACTCAGGTACGAATTCTGTGCTCTGGGGATAAGGAAAGATCTGGAGAAGTCATGCAGTCTTTCAAAGCTCTTCAGGCTACACCAGCCTTGGGTTTTGTTCACTGATGCTCTACTCACTAAGTTTAGTGAAATAGGCATTTGTCAGAGCATGGTGTTCTAGAATGAAAGTAGTGGGTTGGTGTACATTTTTGAATAACTAGTCAGCTTTTGCTGAAAGGTATTTTTATATCCCCAAATCCAAGTTATTTTAGTAAATGAGTAAAATGTATTTAATGTTTTCTTTTATGGACTTCACAAAATGTCCCTCATGTCTTTGGGTCATGTTATGAAGCTAATGGACTCACTGGGGAAGATGCGGATCTCCAAAAGCTTTCCAGAATAGTTTAGTAGAGAGTTAGTCAAGTTCCCAAACTGAACATGTTTTGGGTTGGCAAGAGATTGAGCTATTGTCTTTAATCATCTTTTGAAGAAAGATTTGCATATTGACAAAAATAAAGGACAAGACTGTTGCAGGTAATAGGGCTACACAGAGAATAAAAGGAGCTGAAATGGTGTCTTTTATTGAGGTGGATTTGTGGGGTTTTTTTAAGTCTAATAACAACTAGTTGAGAGCTGGTTTTTTTCCTGTGTGCCATGGAACACGAGTGTTGGCAGAGAGGTCCCCCTGGGAACTTGGCACTTTGTTGCCAGAAATGAACTAAAAAAGCATGTTTTTTATTGAAGCAGGGCAGTCCAACATGGATTGACTTTTCTGCCTTAAGTACTTGCTGCAGACCAATGCAGATGTTTCCAGGTAACAGGTGATTCCCTCTTCTCTTCTTACTGCCTATTTTTATAGACATTTTATCTTCTTCTTTTTTTCAGTTACAATGTATTGTCAAATATCTACTCATTGGTTTCTCTCCCTCACTATATGGAGAGTCAAGGACTGAAGTGAGGGGTGGGCCAAGATTCATAGCTTCTAATTTATCTTTGATATCTACTGCCTAAATGAAGGAGAGAGTGAAAAGAGTGGAAATGATGCTGGTTTAGTAATTGAACACATACTGCCCACAATGCACTGCCTGTCAAAAAGCTTAACCCCAGCCAATTAGAAAGTATAGACCCTCGTCATCTAATTTGGTAAACAATATGGTTATGGGCTCTTGAAGTGTGGCTGATTCAAACTGAGATGTGCTGCTGTGCTGTGGGTAGAAAATATACACACAGAGTTTTGAAGACAGCAAACTATATAATGTAAAATTAAAAAAATAATCTTTATGTTGATCACATGTTGAGATGACAGTGCTTTGGATATGTTGAGTTAAATGTTATTAAAATTAATTTCATGTTTCTTTTTACTTTTTCTAATGCAGCTTTTAGAAAATTTAAAATTATATATGTAGCCCATGTTATATTTTTATTTGACAATTACACTATAGAGCATATATAAATTTACCTTGCAGTTGGAAAAGGTAGAGGAGAAAGGTAAAATATCAACAGTGAGAATAAAGGCAATAATATAGAATAGCTACTAAGGCACTGCTTAGTCCATATGCATTATTTTATTTAATTTTCACAAGTGTTTACCTTTCCATTACATTTTCATAGAAACTCTTGATAATAATACTTATCATGATGTATTACCATTTGTCTGTCTATAATGGCAACTAGTTACAGCTACCTTAGTCTGGGACCCTGGTTTATTATTATTTTTCTTCTTCCTGCTGCTATAACCTTATAACAGCATGCTTTCTAGTACATATACTGTTCAGTAAATTTCAGATACCTGAAATAAATAGATAACTAAAAGAATGAGGGAAAAAAGTGCTCTTGTTTTATAGATGAGGAAGATAAGGTCTTGACTAATGTGACGGCAATAACTTAAATCTAAGACCATCAGGTTCAAAGCCTGTTTTTTCCCACTATATTTCAGGACCATAAAAAAATCAATTAACTCAGTTACTTTGAAGAACTGAGAGGTAGAATAAGTGAAAAAAAATTATCAAGCCTAATCCATTTACTTTTGAACAAAGAACTTTATTATACATTAGTGGTTGTAAACTTTTTGGTGTGTAAGAATTTTTTTTAGGGATCACTTAACTTACATATTTACAAGCTTTATTTTTAGTATCTGTTACACAAGAAATGTATAGCAGAAAGCTATTACAAAAGGAGTAGAATATATATATGGATGAGATAAAAGATTTAGCTATCTACTTTTCAAAGAGTTCTTTTGCATATATATGCTCCCCATCCTGTTCTTATCCTAGTCTGTGGCCTGTTACTATTGAAAGAACTAAATTTTATTTTAAGTTTCACAGACTTGTTATTCCCATTGTGCTGGGATCCTAGAAGGAGAATCATCAGTTAATGGAAGAACATGTAAAGGAGATGGACTGTGTCCAGGGTCACAGCAAAGCAAGCAAACAAACAAACAAGTAAATAAACAAACAGGAAGGAGACTCAGTGGCGCTTTCATTTATATTCTCACATCCTGCTGCTTCCATAACTTGAAAACAAAAATTTACATGATGTAATAATATAAGTGGAAATATGAGGAAAATATTTGGGAAGACTATAGAATAAGTGAGATTAAAACTGGACCTCTGAAATAATCTACTGTTGGAACCATAATTTTACTGTTAGTAAAATTATGATATGAAAATAAAAATGTTAATCTACAACGTGAAGTCACCAGAATGAATGACTTGGGTCTCTTTAGCTCTGCTTACATTTATCAACATTACATTCTCCTCTCTTAGATTAAAAGATCCTGGAAGGCAGGATTGTGCCTTGTCATCTTTGGTTCCTTGACAACATTTAGCTTTGTCCTTTCCCGCTCCCCCATGCTCCAAGTGTAAATTCTAAATATGTTTGCTTAAAAAATTAGTCTTATTCAATAATTATGGATACTCTTCCATTTGATTTCTGCCACTTGCCTGGTACATAGTTGATGCTCAATATGCATTTGTTGAATGAATAAATAAATGAATCCAGACTAAGTAAATGATAGATAGATGGGAGGATAAATAGATAAATAGATGGATCAACTGCCCTTCTGTAAACCAGACTGGATGCAAAGCTCAGAAAAAGAAGAGGCTTGAAAGGGAATTTTTACAAGGAGAAAGTTAAAATTAATGAATTATATCAGATTTGTGGAGGAGAAAACATATAGAATGATGACTAGGTAGTATCTGATCAAAAGTGCAGGGATAAGAAAACAGTATATAAGGGTATTTGAGCTTTAGGAGTTGCTAGGGGAGGGAAATTAAAAGTATAAAAGATATTATGGTTAGCACATTGGATATTGACAGTACTATTCATTAGACAGATGTATAACATTGAGCAAACATAAATCATCCAAAATAAAATGTTCTTCAAAAAGTACACACTATGGTTACAAAACAGCATGTTGGATTAAAAATTTTTTTCACCAGAGATTTTGGCCATTTATTGACAATGAGAAGGGATTTTTTTTAAAGAATGAAGAAAAGCATCATGTAACAACTTCTTTCCAAAGCCTATCAAATGAGGGTTGAGTGATGTTTTACGGAACTTCACTGGCCTGACACAACTTGACAACACAGTGTTTCACATTACATAATGTACTAAAATAACACCTCATATTGTGCATATTAAATTCACTTTAAAAAGACAAACCTGGCAAACTTGGGCCACTGAGTAAGTTTCTTATTTATTTTTGAATTTTCCAGGGTTAAAAAACTTGGCATAATGAAATACAAGAATCAGCTTTCCTTGATACTTAAAAGGGGTTTTGTGGACCAACGATAAGACAATATGCAGTTATAGCTAAAACTTGATAGGAAGCTAATAATGATGGCTGGTAGGTGAACTAGAATTAACTATATATCACAGCTCAAGAAACAAACAAAATGTAAGCATATTTGTAAATATATATTTTGTCACTAAACTGTCAACTTGTCAGTTAGGAGGGTGATATTTCTATCCTAGGTTTTTGTGGAACAACGAATAACTTCAGTCTTAATTAGTAGTGTCCTGTGGGGCTTTAGATGAAATATAAATTAGAACATGAATAAGTTTAAATGTATTTTGGCCATTTGAAAGTCCTATAAAGGAAATAATTGTTAAGGTATATGTACAAAGCTTTTTATATATAATTATAAACATATCTCTACTTTTTGGCTTTATATAATTGAGTATAAGAACTACTATCCCAGGTAAGATCAGACACTTTTATAATAGACATGAATAATTATACAAACTACAAATTATAATATTACATTAAAAAATTATAATATGTCTCAGTCTTAAGGCTTTAGAAGTTTGACACTACTTTCTATATTGTAATAATCCTTGAATTAAATATATGCAGTTCAGTTCTGTATATATTGACATTGAGATGCCTGTAGTAGAAATACCCAATAAGCAGTTGGAATTATAGTTTTGAAGTTCAGAAATAATTTTTCTCTGGACATATAAACTTGGGAGTCACTGTTGAAAGGGTAGCTGAGGCAATGGGGATGGCTGGGAAACCTTGGGGGAAAGCTTTCAAAGAGAAGCCAAGGGAGGTGGAACTATATAAGAAGATGAGACTGTTCAGAGGTACGAGCAACGCCAAGAGAGGATGTAGAAGCTAACAAGTAAAGTACTGGTCACAGGATCAATATTATCACGTTACCCATGGGGCAAGGACAAAAAGGATGTTTGGATGCTGCAATTCCAGATGGCCAGTTACAACCTTGTAAACGTTTCATGGCAGGGGGAGAAAGCAAGATTGCAGAAGGTTGAGGACTTTTAAAAAATTTTATGCAGAATCTGAGCTCTGCTTAAAGACAACCAAAGATTGCCTGGCTCTGATAAATAGTGAATTTATACACCACTTTCTAAAGGCAATGGAAACACATTCCAGCCACATAGTGAGGCATTTCTCAGAGGTGCAAATTGAGGCACCGTTTCCCTCAGCATTATACTTTAATAATTTATTGAATTTATTGGGGTGACTTTGGTTAATAAAATTATACAGCTTTTAGGTGTAACAATTCTACAATATATCAACTGTATATTGTATTGTGTGCTCACCATCCCATCAGGCCTCCTTCCATCACCATTTATCCCTCTTATATCCTCTTCTACCTACTCCAACCCCATTTTCCATCTGGTAATCGCCACGTTATTGTGTCTATGAGTATTTTTTTTTGTTTAATCACTTCATCTTTTTCAATCAACCTCTCTCCTCTTTGACAGTTGTCAGTTTCTTCTCTGTGTCTACAAGTCTCTATTTTGTTTGTTAGATCATCTTGTTGATTATATTCCACATATAAGCAAAATCATATGGTACTTGTCTTTCTCTCACTGGACTATTTCACTTAGCATAATATTCTCCAGGTAAATCCGTGCTGTCACAAAGAGTAAGATTTCTGTCTTTTTTATAGCTGAGTAGTATTCCATGGTGTAAGTGTACCACAGCTTTTTTAGCCATTCATCTACTGGTGGGCACTTGGGTTGTTTCCAAATCTTGGCTATTTTAAATGATGCTGCAATGAACATAGATGTGCATATATTCTCTTGAATCAGTGTTTCAGGTTTCTTTGGATATATTCACAGAAGTGGAATGAATCACTGGGTCTTAAGTTTTTAATTTTTCTCAAGTAACTTCATGGAGCTTTCCACAGTGGCTGTACTAATCTGCATTCCTACCAACAGAGCGTGAGGGTTCTTTTTGCTCAGCATCCTCACCAGAACTTGCTGTTTGTTGATTTATTGACAGTCATTCTGACAGATGTGAGGTGATATCTCATTATGGTTTTAATTTATATTTCTAATGATTAGTGGAGTTGAACATCTTTTCATATGTCTATTGGTTATCTGTATATGTACTTTAAAGATGTGTCTATTCAGCCCTGACTTGTATGGCTCGATTGATTATCGTCCCTCAAAACAAAAGGTTGCTGGTTCAATTCCCAGTCAGGACACATGGCTGTGTTGCAGGATTGGTACTCGTGGGACTGTGTATGACAGGCAAACAATTCATGTTTCTCTCTCACATGGATGTTTCTCTCACTATTTCTCCCCCCTCACCTTCTCTATAAAGATAAGTAAATAAAATTTATTTTTTAAAGGAAGTGTCTGTTCAGGTCCTTTGCCCATTTTTTATTAGATTGTTTTTTTTGGTGTTGAGTTTTATAAGGTCTTTACAAATTTTGGCTATTAACCCTTTATCAGATGTATCATTGGCAAATATGTTCTCTCATTACAGGGTTTTCTTTTCATTTTATTGATAGTCTCTTTGCTGTGCAAAAACTTTCAAGTGTGATGGAGTCTCATCTGTTATTTTTTCCCTGTGTTTTCCTTGTCCAAGGAGATACACCAGAAAAAAATACTGCTGTGAGAAGTGTCCAAGGTATAACTGCCTATTTATTAATCTAAGATTTTAATATTTTGAGTCTAACATGTATGGTGTAAGAAGGTGGTCTAGCTTCATTTTTATGCACATATCTGTCTAATTTTCCTAACACAATTTATTGAATAGATAATCTTTTACCCATTTTATGTTCTTAACCTCCTTTGTCAGATATTAATTGAACATATATGGACTTAATCTGGACTCTCTGTAGTGTTTTATTGATCAATGTGCTTGTTTTTATGCCATTACCATGTGGTTTTGATTACTATGGCCTTATAGTTTGATATCAGGTAGTATGATACCTTCAACTTTGTTTTTTCTAAAAGTAGCAGTGGTTACTTGGGGTCTTTTGTTGTTCCATATACCTTTTTGAAATATTTGTTTTAATTCTATGAAACAAGATCTTGGTATCTTGATAGGATTGGGTTGAATCCAGAAAATACTTTGGGAAGTATGGACATTTTAATGATGTTAATTCTTCCTATCTATGAACACAGCATATGCTTCAACTTATTTGTATCTCCTTAAATTTCTTTTTTCAGTGTTTTATAATTTTTTTGTTACACATTTCATATCCTTTGTAAAATTGATTCCTCGGTATTTTTTTCTTTTCTTTTTTATGCACTTAATTTTCCTTTCTGATAGTTTGTTACTGGTATGTAATAATGCAAATGCTTTCTGAATATTTATTTTGTATCCTGCTACTTTACTGAATTCATTGATCAGTTCTAGTGGTTTTTGATGGAATCTTTATGGTTCTATGTATACGGTATAATATCATCTACAAATAATGACAGTTACACTTATTTTTTTCTGATTTGAACGCCTTTTATTCCTTTTTCCTGTCTGATTATTATGGCTAGGACTTCCAGTACTGTGTTAAACAAAAGTTGTGAAAGAGGACATCCCTGTTTTGTTCCTAATCTTAAAGGAAACTCTTATTATATTTTTTTCTGTTGAGTGAGATGTTGGCTATGGATCTATCAGACATGGTCTTTGTCACATTTAGGTATGTTCCCTCTGTTCCCGCTTTGCTGACAGCTTTGATTATACAGTGTGCTGGATTATATAAAATGCTTTCTTTTGCATCTATTGATACAATCATGTGATTTTTATCTTTCATTTTTTATTTGGGGTACCACTTTTATTGATTTGCACATATGGTATCAACTTGCATGCCCAGAAAAAATTCCAGATGATCATAGTTTGTTATTGCTTAGTGTTTTGCTGAATCCAGTTTGCTAATATTTTGTTGAGGATTTTAGTATTTATGTTCATCAGGGATATTGGCCTATAACTTTCTTTCTTTTTTTGGTAGTGTCTTTATCTGGATTTATAGTTAAAATAATGCTGACTTCATAAAATAAGCTTAGGAGTCCTCCTTCCTCTTAATTTTTTGGAAAAATTTTGATAAGATTAGGTTTTAGGTATTCTTTGAATATTTGGTAAATTTTACCTGGGAAGCCATTCAGTTCAGAACTTTGTTGGGAGTTTTTTGATTATTGATTTTTGATCTGTTCATACATTTTTGTTTATTCTTGATTCAGTCTAGGAAGATTGTATGTTCTAGAAATTTACTCATTTTCTTTCAGATTGTCCAAATTGTTAGCATTTAATTGTTCAGAGTATTTTCTTATAATCCTTTGTATTTCTGTGGCATCGGATGCCAATTCTCCTCTCTCATTTTTTATCATATTTATTTGGTCCTCTCTTCTTTTTTCTTTTTAAGTTTTATTTATTTATTTTTAGAGAGAAGGGAATGGAGGGAGAAAAACACCAATGTGTGGTTGCCTCTTATGTGCCCCCTGCCCCAGGTACCTGGCTCACAACCCAGGCATGTGCTCCGAGTGGGAATTGAACTGGTGACCATTTGGTTTACAGCTGTGCTCAATCCACTGAGCTACACCAGCCAGGGCTGTCCTTTTTTTCTTGATGAAGCTGTTTAAGGCTTGTCAATCTTGTTTATCTTTTCAAAGAACCAGCTCTTTGTTTCATTGTTTTATTCCATAAATTGTTAAGAATCTATTACATATATATTTGCTCTGATTTTTATTATTTTCTTTTTTCTACTCATGTTGGGCTTTTTTGTTGTTTTGTTTCAAGTTCCTTTAAGTATAAAGTTAGATTGTTTATTTGTGATTTTTCTTTTTTCTTGAGATAGATCTGTAATCTTGAATTTTCCTTTTAGGGCTGCTTTTGCTGTGTCCCATAAATTTAGGGTTGTTTTGTTGTCATTTTCATTTGTTTCAAGTTATCTTTTGATTTTTTCCTTGATGTAACCCATTCTTTGTTTAATAACATGTTATTTAGCTTCCATGTTTTTGTGTTTTTCAGTTTTTTTCTCATGATTGATTTTTAGTTTCATAGCATTGTGGTCAGAGAAGATGCTTGATATGATTTCAATCTTCTTACATTTATTGAGACTTGTTTTGTATCCAAACATATGGTCTATCCTAGAAAATGTTTCATGTACACTTGAAAAGTATGTGTATTTTGCTACTTTGGGATGATATGCTCTGAAGGTATTAATTACATCCATCTGATCTAATGTTTCCTTGTTTATTTTCTGTCTGGAAGATTTATCTATTGATGTCAATAGGGTGTAAAAATCCCGTGCTATGACTATATTACTGTTGAGATCTCCCTTTATGTTCATTAAGATTTGCTTTCTATATTCAGGTAATTCTATGTTGAGTATGTAAATGTTTACAAGTGTTACATCCACTTGTTGGATTGTTCCCTTTATCACTATGTAGTGTCTTTCTTTGTCTATAACTTTAAAAAAATATGTTGTCAGATATAAGTAGTGCTAGCCCAGCTTTTTTTCCTCCTATTTGCATGAAATATCTTTTTCCATCCTTTATTTTTAGACTGAGTGTATCTTTTGATCTGAGGTGGGTCTCTTGTAGACAGCATATAACTAGTCTTGTTTTCTTGTCCATTCAGTTCCTTTTGGGGGTCATTTTTTTGGGGACTCTCTGCATTTCCTAGACTTGTGTATTTCTTTACCAGGTTATAAAAATTTTCAATCATTATACTTTCAAATATGTTCTTGATCCCTTGCTCTCTCTTTTCCCTTTTTTGGTACCCTTGTGATGTGGACATTATTATGCTTCATGTTCTTGTCCCAAAGGTCCCATAAGCTATCCTCGTTTTTTAATTCTTCTTCTTTTTTATGCTCTGATTTGGTATGTTTTTTTCCCTATCTTGTCTTGTCTTCCAAATCGCTAATTCGGTCCTCTGCTTCATCCAAACAACTACTTATTTCCTTCATGTATTCGTTATATTTCATATTGTATCCTTTATTTCTGTTATGTTTTGTTATGGTTTCAATGTGTTTTTTCATGCTGTTTTACTTCTTAGTGAGATCCCTGTAGTTCTCACTAAGTTCCTTGAGCATCCTTATAATTGTTTTTTTTTAAATTCTGTATTATGTAAAATGCTGTGTCCATTTCATTTAGCTCTTTTTTTTGTGTGATCTTTCCTGTTCTTTTATTTGGAGCACGTTTCTTTGTCTCCATTTTGGCTCCCTTTCTGTGTGTGTTTCTATGTATTAGGTAGATCTGCTATGATTCCACTCTTGGTAGAGTGACCTTATGTAATAGGTGTCCTGTATGACCCAGTTGCATAATCTCTTTGATCACCTGAGTTGTGTGCTCTAGGAATGTCTTTTTTTGTGCATTATTTGGGCCTTTTTATTTCAATTTAGTCTTGATTGCTACTGGCTCATTTACGCATGGGCTCAACCCTCAGGCGGGCTGACAGTGAGGATCAACCCAGACCATAGTGTATGAGCTGCTGTGAGCTGGCTGACCACACGAAACAGAATTCACCTCAGCAGTGTCTGGTGCCTGCCAGGATCTCCTTTTGTATATATCACCTTTGAAGTTAAGTGGGTCCTGCTCTGATGTTGTCTGAACCTGGCCTCTGGGCGTCTTGGTTCTGGGCCTATTGGGAGGGACTCTGCTGTAGACAAATGTCGGACGCTGCCTGTTTGGATCTACAAAGTGATCCACAGTTTGTGGCTACCTCTACTGAACCTGGGTGTATGCAGAAAGGACAATGATGCACATCAAGGCTGACTTTCACTAGCACGGGGGCTGGGGGTAGATCAGCAAAAATCTCAGGCGCCTCAAGTTCTCTCTTTGCTAGCTTCTACTGGCTTACTGCTTGTTAGGCTCAGTCATTGAAAAAACATTGAGCAGTACTAGAGTTGCATGAGATAGGTTATCAGTGAGTCACCAGGTAGGGTCAAGCGGTAGTCACCAGATCAATACAGGTCCAATATGGGTGCCAGTGCTGCATCTGAGGCTTCTCAGCAAATGTCCCAAAGTATAACAAGTCTAGCTTCCACACACTGGGTGCCAGCAGACATTTGTGGTGGGAGATTATCCCAGAGAGTCATCAGGGTGAGGCCAAAACAGACCTAGATTCGGCAATTTGAAGGGAGGGATTTGTACTGCTCAGTTATGAGAGGGAAAAATGCCTCCTGTCCTATAGCCATAACTTGATCTTTCTCAGATTTTTCCCAGTGCCTCTTGTCAACAGGTTGGGGCTGCCAGGAGTTGAGGGTGGGCCTAGTGTATATCCCATGAAGGGGAGGTGCTGGTCAGGCTTGGGGGAGAGGGGGGTTTGTGGTTCTTGCCCCAGAGCCACATATACAGTCTGTCTGGGATTCAACTCAGTCCTTGGCAGGGTAGAGCGATCATGAGTCAGGAAGATGGAAATGCCAGGAGCCCAGAGAGGGAAGATAGTATAGTGTCCCATGAGGGAGAAGCATCTGTTCTGTTCATGGGACAGTGTGGGGGAATCAACCCCATCCCAAAGCTACATGACTTAGCCATTGACATCCCTGTGTCTGCCCAGACCTTTACACCCTAGACTAGGGACTGACTTCTCAGTAAGGCACAAGCTCTTCAGGGTTGGGATGGCAGGAAGGACGGAGGGTGGGATGTTGCATTTCCCTAGGCTTATGCCATGTGTGGCAGAGTGCTCTCCCCCTAAAATGGAGTTTGCAGTGTCAGAGAAAAACTCAGTTCAGGTATTTTGGAGGCTGTCTCTTCAGCTCTCTCTCCAGAGCCACAAACCTCAGTTTCTCCTCACACAACTCTAGTCTGCTCTGCCCTCTCTCTGCAAGAACATAGGGGATGTGGATACAAATGAGACTGTATGTTGGCAATTTAAGAGGACACCTACATCTCTAGCAGACCCTGCCTGTTTATGCAGGATAGAATTCTCGCTGATTTTCACAGCAAAATGTATGCATGCCTCTTCTGGGCTCTAGTGCTCTGGGCTGGGGAGACTGGCTTGGGGCTGAGACCCCAAATTTCTCAGGGGGAGCCCTTACAGTTGAGATATCCCTCTGGCATCTCAGCTGAAGCCCTTGGGTGTGGGGCCTGCCCTTTATGTGTCTCTGCTCTTCCTATTGTCTTGGTATGACTTCTTCTTTAATCCTTGGTTATAGGACTTTTTATAACCAAGCAACCTCTGTTCTATAAATTGTTCTATAGTTTAGCTGTACTTCTAGTTTGGTCCTGGAAGGTGGTGACTGTACTCTCCACCTACTCCACTGCTATCTTGGATCTCAGTATTTTACTCATAGAAGGCAACTGGTGTATTGGTAGATTGGTGTCCAAGAGTGAAACATTACATAACAAGTCGAAAACCACATAGATGCCCATAAATAAGTGAATAATTGAACTGAATATGATTAAATATGACTCATATGATGCAAAATGGCATGAGTGAAAAAGTAAGGTATAATATATAAGTATATATTATTATATAAGTAAAGTTGAATATCAAACGGCATATCCAGAATAATTGTCTTATTTTATATAGGAAAAACACCAAAAAAGTATACACAGAGAGAAAACTGTGTGGATTGAGAGTATTTAGGAAATACCCTAAAATTTAAGAGTTTTCTCCAAATGGTAACATTGTGGTCCAATTAAATTTTATTCTCTGTACCTTTTTATTTTCCAAATTTAATATAAAATATGTATTATTTTTATTTCTAAGAGAAATTCATTACCTTCAAATTTTAAAAGACTAAATGAAAGAGCAATAGAAATGAAAGGTTTTTTTCTTGCAAACATACACATTTGTCCATTCATTACATATATGTATGTGTGTGCATAACACACATCTATTTTTTTCCTTTAGCACAGAAAAGGTAGAGATATATTTTACTTTCTATTCGTGGAATGTGGGTAGCCCCTGCCCTGAAGCCCTTCATTTGACCTGAAAGTGACCTATATACCATTTCAGAACAAAAGGTGAAATAGGTTTGACAATTGTTTAAAAGTAATGTTAAGTATGCTTTTAATAGTACTCAAGTGCAAAATACACAAAATAGGTTAATACTAGGAGTTGGTAAGATATCTCTTCAGAAGTTCCAACTGATAATTATTTCAGACATTTAAATAATGAGATCTCATGGATTCTATTATCTGAAAAACACATGACCTGATTTAACCTAAGTGAGGCAGGGATGAAACTATATGATAACATGAAATTATCTACAATCTTTAAAAATTATTTAAGGCCTTTGTTCACATACATCTAGAAATTATTTTAAGGTTTTGTTTAAAGCCTATGTCACACACATCTTCTACTTTTCAGCTAATGAATAATACTATATTAAGTTATAACTTTATGCTGTTAATTTATTTTGTAGTAAGCAGGAAATCTCAAGACCTGCTGAACTGTATAAATTCTCAATGACCTTGATTCCATTTAAATGAACTGCTGGTGGAACAGTGAGGTCAGAGAGAGGGCATCAGAATCAGGTACAGCCTTGAAAAACAGGTAGACTGTTATTTTAAAAGGTTTATAAAATATTCATAAGTGAAATAAAGATATTATGCTAGCTCTGAATACAAAATATATTAAGCATAGAGATTTTAAGAACAATTTTTTTTTCTGTAGAAGATAGAGATATGTATTCAATGCTAAAATATAATGTCCCAAGTTCAAAGTAGTAAGGCTAGTCGTATGGAAGAAAATATTACATAATTTAATATGAAATATCTTTCCTCTCTTCCCATTTTCTGACTCTAGGATATAAAATGGCAAGAAAGAAGCACTTCTGGCAAATGTTGCCAGAAGCCCTGAAGCAGCACCATGTACTATAAGAAGACATCCTTAGCCCCACAAATAGGAGCAAGTAGATCTGTCAGTGGTGGTGGTAAAGGTTTTGAAGGTCTGAAAACATGTTCTGTAAGGCCTTGAACATGAGCCACAATTACTTTCACAATAATGAAGTGAAGTTTGTGTTGTTATCTTTAATATTTTAATGTTTAATCTTCTGCGATTGAGATTTGGTCTAAAAATTTGAATGTTGATGAAATACTGAGGTTCCAAGATGAGCAGGGATTTCTGGGAGGCAGGGCTATTGATGGGAGCAGGAGGGTAGGTGGATGGGAATGCATCCCAGCCCTGGGAGAAGAATAGACAAAACAGAAATCTGCATCTTGGGTAAGAGTGTGCATGGATGTCAGCTGGGGATGCAAGAATGAGACAGCGGGGGAAAGCAAACAAATGTCTGAGGCAGTAACATCAAGGGAGTTGTTGACAATGTATAACTTGGCCTGATGTGAAGTGAATATGTTGAAACAATGAAGAGTAGCTGGTGGAATTCTAAAGGAAAATGCAAAACATTTCCACAGATGATGGCTTCAGCATGGGTAAGGGAGGAGCTAATGTGGTAAACCAGGGCTGAGCCCAAGTTGAAACACACAATAAATATTGACACTTTTATTTACTTTATTATTTTTTTAATTGATGTTACAGGGAGGTGGAGGGTGGGAAAAGGGAGAGAAATATCAATTGGTGAGATCCAGTCAAGATGGAGGCATGTGTAGACACGCTTTCCCTCCTTGCGTAACTAGAAGAAGGATCACCACTAACACCCAGAATGGCCAGAAAATTGAACCGTATGGAAGTCCAACAACTAAGGATTTAAAGAAACCATATTTGCCTAGATGGGTAGGAGGAGTAGAGATGGGGAGCAGGGGCAGAGAGGATGCAGTACAGCAGGGGTGAGGTGGCGGTAGTAGCTGGCAGAATGGGTGGTCCTATTCTGATGCTCAAACTAAGCAAATAGCTAGAACAGGAACAGAATCATAGAAATGGAGATCATTTAGAGGGTTGTCAGCTGGAAGGGAGAAGAGTGGAGAGAATGTACAGGGAATAAGAAGCATAATTGGCATGTATAAAATAAACAGATGTCAAGAATAGTATGGGAAATGGAGAAGTCAAAGAACTCATACTCATGACCCCTGGGCATAAACTAAGGTGGGGGGGATTGCTAGAGAGAAGGGGGTCCGGAAGAGGAGGGAAAAGGAGTATAAATCGGGACAACTGTAGTAGCATAATCAATAAAATATACTTAAAAATATATAACATCAATTGGTTGCCTCCTACCTGAACCCAGACTGGGGACCAAACCTGCAACCTAGTTATGTGCTCTGACCAGGAATTGAATCCATGATCTTTCAGTTTGCAAGGATGGCACCCAATCAACTGACTGGCTACACTGGAAAGGGCTAAATATTCACACTTTTAATTAAATGTTTCAGACACTATAATTTTTTTATATCAAATCATTTTATTCTAGGGTTTGTGTTGTCAAGAAGAGTGCTTTATTCCACGTAGGTTTCTTAAGTTACATTACACATGGTTTAGAGTGGCATATTGTAAATACATTTTTTTGTTTCCCAAAATAATTTTAAACTTGTGAGGACTGAATGGAGTAATAGATATAAACCACTGAATTAGATATAAACCCTTTCAGGTGGTCACTGAAAACCTACCGGTACACCCTCATTTTATTTTCAAAAGAAGATAAATTCCTAATAAAAAGAAGTGATGACATCAGGAAGTATAAATGCATTCTTTATTATTTTAGGTAAGTAATTAAATAAAGTTGGTTTGGGAGTGGGGTGGAGTAAAGATTTTGCTAGCAATTATTTCATTTCCTGAGAGTAATGTACTGAAAGGTTGTTTTTTAATCTTGAAGCTAACTAGGTAAAGACTCCTGAAATGATTTTCTTGCTCTTGACAACCCATAAAAATAAACAAATGTCCTAACAAAATAATTCATTTACTCTACACTGACACATTTACACATTGTTGAAGGAGCAGGGAAGAAAAGCACATTCACAGACTTCTCTGTTAATCCTCCCCAGATGTCTTTATCTCAGTCTTCCAAAGTTTACCAGCCCTGACTGGTGTGGCTCAGTTGGTTATGTGTCCTCCCCCAAAGCAAAGGGTTGCAGGTTCCATTCCCAGTCAGGGTTCATGCCTGGGTTTTGGTGTCTGTCCCTGGTTGGTGTGTGTACGAAGGGCAACTGATTGATATTTTTCTTTCACATTGATGTTTTTCTCCCTTTCTTATTTCCTCCCTTCCTGTCTTTCTCAAAGTAAAATAAATAAATTTTTTTTAAAAAAAGTCTGTCGATGACTCTTTGGTGCTATATCTCCAGCCTTTCATTTAGTCACTATAGTACTCATCATTCTACAATATGTTATTTATTTCATGTTTTTTAAAATCCTAGTCTGTGATAAATTGTTTATAGTCATACAGACTTCAGGTAGAGTTTAGATTCAGAACATCTGAATGTTTTCTTAATTTTAACAAGATTTTTCTTTTCACGCTTAAAAACTCTGACATTGGGATATGTTTCACCATATATGACAAGTTTTAATTCCTGTCATCCAGGCAGCAGTTGTCATTTGTGTGTTTGAGGACCTTTGAGGGCATGGTTGGTACAACACATGGTGAGCTTAATTGCTGTTTAAAGTGTCTTCCAAAAGATTATACTATGATTCACCCTAAAATAAAATTTATTGAGAATGCAGAAATAACAGGCAATTGAACAGCAGAGCATAAATTGAACATTAGGTAAAACAAATGGAAGAATGTTTAAAATTCTGTATTTTTTGCTAAGCAATAACTATCAAAGGCAGATATACTCACAATTAGATAAAGTCATGTTAACATTTGTTGGGATCAGTTAGTGAGATGACAGGCACTAGAAGGGACTAGAAGGTGACTGTGGCAGAAAAACTCGGCACGCTGATGCTTTCAACTGAAATGAGAACTACAGCAATGATGAGGGACAGCCACCTTGCAGTTCAACAGAACTTTCTATGATGATGGAAATGTTCTATAATGTCTACAGTCCAATATGGTAGCCTCCAACATGTGGTTATTGAGCATGTGAAAAATATGGCCAGTGCAATTAAGAAGATGAGCTTTCATTTTAATTAATTTAAATATAAATTAATATATAGCTACACATTGCTAGCAATTATCATATTGAACAGCACAGGACTAGATGGTGCTTTATAAACAAACATCTCTCTTTAGGAAAGTTGGTGATTCTTAAATTGAATGATACAGTGAATTTTCATATTCTCACCTGGAAAATGCAAATATAGTCTATTTAAAATATTGTGTGGATTTAATGAGATGCTAGAGTGGACTGTGGTCGGCATAAATCCTGGCACATGGTAAATGAGAAAAAAATAGTAGTAGTAGTAGAAAGAATAAACCAGTTAATATAATGCCATCATCTTTAACTTACTGACAAACAACATGTTAGGTTCGAAAACTGCAAGAAGCAGGAGATCTGAAAAGAATACCATCTTCATACCCAACCTCAAATGGCATGTTGACTAAAAATTATAAAGTTCTTTAGAGATAGTAATTAGGCTATGCATAATCTCAGTAAATACTGATCAGCCTGAAATTTCCAGAAGGTGAATTAGTGCACATGAAATACTTCCAGGCATGTATTTGCATTTTGAAAATCAAAAGTGCTAGTACAATTCTCAAAGGGATGCCAAATTATTTTTAGCATTATAGGAGACCGATTGAGTGGCATGGGCCCAGATAGGACCCATGCCCATGGATAGGTTCTCCCGTGGGGAATCAGGCCTGCATTGTATCTAGACTGCTATGAGACTTGCTTTTGCTAAAACTCCCTCACTTTGAATTGAGGCACAAAATGTTTACTGCATATCTTTAAAGTAACTTCCTAAACTTCATGCTAAACCTTCCAAGGATGAGTGTAACCAGTTCAACCACTTTTCCCTTTGCATTTGCAAATATTCTCCTTCTGTGATGTGATTAGTGGCATCCTCTCCTTTGTTTTCTATAAAAGGTAACCACCTAAAGCAAACCTCTGCATAGTAAATGAGGACTATCACATAATGTGCTCAGAAAAGGAATAAAAGCTTGTCAAGACAAGGGCTGAAGCACTCTCCCCTTGAGAGAGTGGCCAAGGCACTCCGAGGCTTCTTTTTCTCCTGAGAGAGAAGCCGTGCTGTCCCTTTTCCTCCATAGGACTTGGTAGTCCATGTGAATTTCTTGTATCTCATCCATAATGTGGTGGACCCCATGAGCCAGGGTCTGCATCATAGCATTAATGGGACTTCTAATAAGGACAGAATTTTAACTAAAAAGAGGAATATTGTTTTTGCCAAAGGGAACCTTGAAGAAATGCTGGTGAGGAGAGTTGTCTTTGCTGAGCCCATAATAAAAGCTAGGATATTCTAAAAAATGTTGGGTAACTCTTCTGGGAATCTTTTGGTCTATGTTCATTAGTTACTTATATGTGTGAAAGTATGTTTGTGTGTGCATGTAAGGAAACACCGGGCTAATAACAATGGAGAATGGAATGGGGGTAACATCTTGGCTCTTACACCCACCCATATTTTTGATATCCAAAAGTCACTAAGCAGAGTAAGGTTAAGAAGAAATCTGAAAAAGGGAAAGATGTCATTCTCAGGGATTGGGTCTGGGATTGAGCAATCCTGTCTTTTTAAGAAGGAAGCTCCAGGAGATCTAACAATTTTCTCAACCTTTACAGAGAATCCAAGTACATGTTAACTTTCCGGAGACAGGCAGCTTTAAAAACAGCAGAAGTTAGCAGTGTGATATACACTATTGGAAAAGGCCATGCTGACAATGTCCCAAGGAACTTCATGAGCAGAGGACATTGATGACAAGACACTCAAGAAGCACAGGAAAAAGTGGGCAGAACTCACTTAGGGACTTACACACTGACAGACTGCATTGTATATAGCATCCCAGAAACACTTGTGGGAAGGTTTCAGAGAGGACACTGGGTCCTACTGATCAGGCAGTCTCATAATAAGCAGGCGTTAATGACAAGTTAACCTAATTTGTCACAGATGCTGATGCCAGGGGACACTGGGGTAGGCTAGTTGTGTTGTTATTCTGAAGTTCCTGATATTATTCAAGCCTTTTTGAGTTTCTGCAGTTGTATGCCACAGCAATGTAGGGTGGGGTTAGTCCAGGGTAGTTTTGGACCCAATAAAGGACTGTTTGTTGAAAGCCTTCTCATCACTTGCCTTTTTATTGCTACCAGAACAACAGTAACCAGAATCACTAAATCTAACACTGAATAAAGGCCCTTCAGAGAGCTCAACAGGGGCCATTACCAAACAGTACACACTAACTGTTCTTGGCAGAAAGTGAGGAACAAGAAGTAAAGAATTATTCTATGAACCGAAAAATCTGGGGAGTGCTTCAAATAAAAATATGTAAATTTAAAAAATGGGAGGGCCATTAGAACAAATAATTGTTCTCTTGAGAAATAAAAAACAAATAAAGTTTAAGAATATATTGAAGAGCTCTCTCCATTCAAAATGAAACCTGAAGCCACGTTGGGAGAGAGCAAGCTGCATTACCTGCATTGTTTACTTCAATATGCAAAGGTCGAAATAAAAATTTTTGACTTTTCTGCTGAAAGTCATGTTAATAGAAAGTCTTGTTTCATTGGCCTTTACTCTTCTTTGGGAAAAGTTAGTTACCATAATATAAAGATAGACTGGGAGGCATTTATTTCCTTCCATACTTTGAATCTGATTGCTTAGTTCCAATGATCACTTTCATCCAAATTTTACCTAGCAGTGCTATTCATACTCTTGCCATGTAACTTGCTAACACAAACAAAATACTTACTTAGCTTAGCTACGTAAAGAGTAACAAAAATGAAATACTACTTTACAGCATATTGAGCAAAGTTCATGAAACAGGGAACCTTATTTTAAAGATGACATTTTGAGCAATAAAAAAGATCAGAAAAGAGAATAATAAAAAGGAAGAAGTTGGAATTCTATAGGTCAGGGGTAACAGATCAAAAGTTGAGGAGTACATAAGGAGTTCCAAGTCTAGTTGACAAATTTGGCATAAATAAATCACTAGGACCAGATGGCATTCACCCAAGAGTTTTGAAGGAACTCAAGGGTGAAATTGTGGAACTGTTGGCCAAATGCGTAAACTGTTATTGCAGTCACCTTGGCAGAGGACAGGGCAATTGCAGATGTGATTCCCATCTATAAGAAGGGCCCTTGAGAAAACCTTGGGAACAAGGTAAAGATCAGTAAGACTGGCTTCTCATATAAAAAAAAATGAAGATAATGAAAAGAGTCAATTCCACTAAGTATCTTTGTGTTTCTAGCTTACTGGGGTAAAACCTGCATAGCTTTGGTAACAGAAAATCATACCAGCATGGCCTCCTTTGATTTTCTGAGGCTTTAATTGGTAATTGTTTTGGCAACAGAGACACGATTTACCTTTTTTTTTTTAAAGTAAAAAAGATTTTTGAAAAGATCCACTTATAATGGCTATTTACAAAATATATCTCAGTTAGCACAGGGTTGGGGAAATCTTCCTGAAACATATTAAAAACTAACAATGAGCCCTAGCTGGTGTGGCTCAGTGGATTGAATGCCAGACTGCGAAGCAAAGGGTCGCTGGTTCGATTCCCAGTCAGGGCACATGCCTGGGTTGCAGGCCAGGTCCCCAGTTGGGGGCACGTGAGAGGCAACCACACATTGAGAGGCAACCACACATTTCTCTCTCTCTCTGTCTCCCTCTCTTCCCCTCTCTCTAAAAATAAATAAGTAAAATCCTTTAAAAAACCTAAGAATGGTAGAAAGCACTGACAAGGTTTATAAGGACCACTTTTCCTCATGCACCCTACCACGGGTGTCAAACTCATTTTCACTGGGGCCACATCGGCCTCGCGATTCCCTTCAAAGGGCCGTGTGTAATTTTAGGACTATATAAACGTAACTACTCCTTAACAGTTAAGCGAGACCTCAGCATTGCTGCTGGGTAGAAACAAGGTGCCGGCCAGATAAAACAAGGTAGAGGGCTGGATTTGGCCCATGGGCCTTGTGTTTGCCACCTGTGCTATATGGGTTGCTCAGGAACAGTCTTATTTCCATAAGTGGACTTGTACAGAAATTTAGAGTAGGTATTTAAATTTTAAAAAAAGATTTTATTTATGTATTTTTAAAGAGAGGGGAAGAGAGAGAGAAAGAGAAGGACAGCAACATTGAGGTGCGAGAGAAACACTCATTGTTTGCCTCTCGCTTGCCCCCAACCAGTGACCTGGCCTGCAATCCAGGCATATACCTGACTAGGAATTGAACTGGCAACACTTTGGTTCACAGGCTGGCACTGAACCCACTGAGCTACACTAGACGGGAAAGTAGATATTTTAAATTAATGTATTCTCCTAGGTTCTAGTCAAAAGGGAAGTACTAAGGCAAAAAGAAAACACTGAGAAATTTCAAGAGGATATTTGAATTAAAAAAATGTGTTAGGTCAATTTCAATGTGTACTTCAAGAGTGTACTTATATCTTGGCTCCCAAGCTGGTTTTAGTAGTCACTGTAGCTTTGAACACTAACAAAACATGATCCTGTCAGGGACAAAGCCTTAAACAAATCAGAGCATCAGCTGCATAGCACAGGCCCTTGGGCATTATGTGGGGCAGGAATTAGCCCACAGAATCCCTACTATGGTGCAGTTGCTGTATATATGTATTCTCAATTATCACAATGACTTTGTAAAGCAGATGATATAAAACTTAAAACCTATAGTTAATACTGTATTATACACTTAAAAATTGTAAGAGGGTTGATCTCAAGTTAAGTGTTACTACCACAATAAAAAATTGATGTTTCTAGATAATATACATAAATCCACAAAACAGACAACGTATAATAGTAACATTGTTGTGTGCAAGGGATTTTCATGACATAAATTTTGTTTCACTTATCAGTCGACCTCATTATTTTCTCACTGCTTAGGATAATTTTCTACTTTCTATTTCTAGATGATCAATATAATATATAAAGGCATGAAAAAATGCACTCCTGTAGCTCACATACATTTTCTTTTGTTGCCTGTATGAGAAGTCATGTGAAGAGAAATAAACAACTAAAATCATACAGTTTTGAGGAGAAGAACTGAGATGGAAAACCATGTCAGTTTTATACTAAATTCTGTGTTCTTGAAAGGGGATTTTTAATAAATAGTTCTTTATTTGAATCTCTTATTTAAAAAATGTGATCATGCACACCAAACAGACTTCTGTTTCTAATTGTAGTTTTTCAGTTTTCACTCCTTGGTCATCTTGTTCTTCTACCTCCTTTTTCCTAAAGAATCACTAACCATTTTTGAGTTAGGCTTCCTTTCTATCAATTTTAAGAACTGAAATTTTAAATAGGTTTAAGAAAGATTTTAAAATCACTTTTCATTCATTGCTATTATTTATTAAAATAAGTTGAAAACATATTTTTGTTTCCTTTTATTTTGACTCAGGATAGAATTTTTGAAAAATTTCAGTCCAAATTAAAAGATATGAAATGAAGTCACAAAAAATGTGTTTTCTTGAAGTCGCGGAATTTATATGTGGATGGTGGACATGGTACAAACCCATGTATGTACTAATTGTAGGTCCTTTCCTGAGGATGTTCTGCTCAGATTCAGGAAGGCCCTGTAGAGGCCACCTGCTATAGGAATGAAAGTTGAATGGTGGTACTAGAAGCTGCGTACGGTGCTAGAAAGTTGTGTTGCTTTAACTACATGAGGCCACACTACCAAGACAGGGAATCACAGCAGCTCTACTAATACATAGAAGCAAACACAAAGAGGCTGCCAAAAGGAAGAGACAAAGAAACATGGACTAAATGAAAGAACAGATCAAAAGTGCAGAAAAAGGGCAAAACAAAATGGAGATAAGCAATCTATCAGATGCAAAGTTCAAAAGACTGGATATAAGGATGCCAAGGAACTTAGCAACAACCTCAACAGCATAAAAAGGATTTAGTCAGACGCGAAGGATACACTAACTGAAAGAAAGAACAATTTACAGTGTAACAATAGTAGAGTGAATAAGCTGACAGTCAAATCAATGATTTGGAACATAAAGAAGCAGAAATCAACCAATCAGAGCAATAAAATGAAAAAATCCCAAAAATGAGGGTAATATAAGCAGTCTCTGGGACAACTTCAAACACTCCAATATTTGCATCATGGGTGTGTCAGAGGACAAGAGGAAGAAATTGGAAATCTATTTGAAAAAATACTGAAAGAAAACTATCCCAATTTGGTGAAGGAAATAGACTTGTGAGTCCAGGAAGCACAAAGAATCCCAAGCAAGTTGGATGCAAAGAAGCCGACTTGAAGACACTTCATAATTAAAATGCCAAAGGTTAAAGATAAAGAGAAAGTCTTAAAAGCAGCAAGAAAAAAAAGCAGGTAATTCCCTACAGAGGAATTCCCATAAGACCATCAGCTGATTTCTCAAAAGAAACTCTGCAGGCCAGAAGGAATTGGCAAGAAATATGCAGTCATGAAGAGCAGGGACCTATAGCCAAGATCACTCTACCAAGCAAAGCTATCATTTAGAATCAAAGGGCAAATAAAGAGCTTCCCAGACGAGAAGAAAATGTAGGAGTTCGTTATCACCAAACCATTATTACAGTGATTCCTCACCTATCTAGGGAGTTACATTCCAGAGACTCCTGAGATAGGTGAAAATCTGTAAAATGGTGGCATTACATTTATTTTATTATTTATGTATATTTTAAGGCTTTATAAACCCTTCCCACACTCCTATAAGCCTTTCCCACACTCTTATAAACCTTCCCCACACTCTTATAAACACTTCATATTCTCTTAAACACTTTCTACACTCTTAAACCTATGTAATTTTAACAACACATAAAATTGTATATGGGTACTCACCAGTGAAGTATACAGTTGTCCTTTGCTATATTGATGTTCACTTATTGCAGCTTCACTGTATCACAATAAGTTAACTGTAATGTAGTGAGGGATGACTGTATACGAAATGTTAAAGGGACTTGTTTAAGAAAAAGAAGATCAAAACTATGAACAATAAAATGGAAATAAATACATACCTGCTAACAATTGAACCCTAAAAACAAACTAAGCAAACTAGAAGAACAGAGACACAACCATGGATACAGAAAATGTTTTGATGGCTGTCAGTTGGAAGGAGGGTGTCAGGGAATGGGTGAAGAGGTGAGGGGATTAAGAAGTGCAAATAGGCAGGCCCTTACAGAATAGCCATGGGGATGTAAAGTAAGTACAGTATAGGAAGTAGAGTAACCAAAGAACTTACAGTCATGACCAACGGACATGAACAAAGGTGTGGGCATTGTCAGAGGGAATGGGGGAGTTGGATGGAGAAGAGCAAAGAGGAAAAATTGGAACAACTGTAATAGCATAATCAATAAAGTATAATTAATAATAATTAAAAATAAAAACACAGATGATGCAAAACTACTGATTCGTGGCTGCAATACATTTTTATAACTGACCTAATCATAATCAGAACACTCCACTACTCCTCCTTCCTCCTCATCTGGTTCTTTTTGGTACTCTGTCTGACAGATATTTCTTTCTTTGTAAAAATTTTCTTATATACTCATTAGACAATGGAACACATTGGTGAGATGGTTCCCTGGAGCTAAGAGGCAGAATGGAAGGGCCTAAAGGTGGGGGTTTAAAAGGACAAAAGAGAATAAATGGACAAAAGCCCCTTTTTCAAGCCCACTTTGCCAGAGCTTGCTTAACTGCATAAAGCATGGCTAACCTTTGTTTTATGAGTTTTATGAGCCTCTGTCTTCAGGACTAGAAAATTATTGGAAGTGCCCTGAAGGTGCAGAGGCAAGTTCTAAGGATTTACAAAACAGGATGTGCTGCCCAGACTCTGCACCCAAAAACAACATCAAAACAAGCTGCAGCCTATGCAAGACCAACTGAAACATCCTGCTCTAAAAATGCTGGATTAACCAACTATAACCCCTTTGCCCTTAATAGCCCAATAAAAACTCAAAGCCACAACCACTCAGGGCTGGTGCATTTCTCTGTTTGTAGCTCCTTTTCCCCTTGGAAAGTGAATTAAACTACTCTCTGTATTTCCCTCCATTGGAAATTCTTTCACACCCATGTCACTGACCATCCTAACAGGGTTTCTGCAGTAGGTGAGGAGAGGTAATTTCTCTACTGGAAACTCCCCTGAAAAAACTGGATTTCTTTCTTTGTTTAAAAATATTTTTATTTTTAATCCTCCCACAAGGACATTTTCTTTCATTGCTTTTAGAGAGAGATGAAGGGAGAGAGAAACATTGATGCCTTCTGCCCACACCCAGACCAGGGACCAGAAACCCTGTTAGGATGGTACCCAGACAAGGAATAGAACCCACAGCCTTATGGGATGAGGCTCCAACAAACTAAGCCACATGGGCCAGGAAGGAGGTCCTTCTTTGTTTTGTTGTTATTTTTCTATGAAAAGCTAATAGATTGACAAAGGGATTAACCCACAGCCTTGGCCTCATTAACATCACACAATTAAGAAAAGAATAAATGTTCGCCATTGTTCTCAAACTAATTTTCTTAGCAATTTGGATGTTGTTTATTAAAGACATTTTAACAAAATGACAGAAAAGGCTTCCCCCGTTAATAGTGACAATAATTCTCATATTTAATAGCAATAATATAATAAAATATAATAATCATATTTAATATGAAAGGACTAAAACTTATATAGTACTTGTTATATGCTCAAACTTTCATGTTTTACACACACTTATTCATTTTATTCTCCCAAGAATGCAAAAGTGTGGGTCCTATAAGTATTCCCATTTTGATTAAGACACTGAAGCACTGAGAATTAAGTAATTTGTCCAAGGCCACATGACTTGTAAATAAAGGATCTGGGATTTGAATCAGCCATTTCACATCCAGTATCTTCCTAGCCACCATGTTCCAGCCTTTCTAAAAGCTGTAGCGATTTCCCAAACTTGCACGTACACACAAATCATCTGGTGATCTTGTTAGAATGCAGATTCTGATTTGATATTCTTAGAATAAAGAGGCCTGAGATTCTGAATTTTTAACAAGTTCCCAGGTAATTCTGGTCTGTGGGGCATGGTGTAAGTAAAATACTATAATGTTCAATGCTTCTTAGCAAAGCCCCCTTTTTTTTGAGGGGGGTCAGGATTGATGAGAATAGAAATACATAGAAATTAAGAATATGTATATAAATGTGCATATAGATTCTACAGCTAACATTCTACAGAGGGTGGATTTCATTTTGTAATGGGCTAAATACAGTGTTTAAGTGCAGTACTAATTTAAAGAGGTAAACAGTATTCCAGGAAACTTATAAAAATTTGAAGAAAACACCCTTGCATTTCTTAATGTATTTAGTTTCGGATGTTAAGCTATTTCTTTTTTATTGAGACTCAGAAGTTCCTTATCTTATCTCATATTATGAGGAAAGTAATAGAATCCTCGAATTCAGCTATGAATCAGGATCTAAAGACTTGAAAACACGGACTTCCACCAAGATGGAGGTTTAGCTGGATGTGCCTGCCTCCTCACACAACCAAGTTTAGGGACAACTAAATATTAGCATCACAAAACACAACCAGAACACGGAAAACTGAACTTTTCGGAAGTCCGCTAACAACAAATTCTTCAGCCTGACCGGTAAGGGGCGAAACCGGCGTCGGGTGAGGACTTACAAAGGAGGGCTCGGTCGGACCGGGGCGGAATCCAGACGCGCGAATCCAGTCGCGTGGGTTCCAAACCCAGGATTGGACCTAGTGAGCCACCGGGGGAGCGACACAGTGGGGAGGCGGTGGCAGCGAGTTGACTGTGGTTGCCTGGTTGCGCGCGAGTGAGGGAGTGTGAGCGGTTGGACCGGCGGCGATAGACGGCGGCCGCGGCGGCGATAGCGGGCGCCACCATTTCCCTGCTCTGACCACACCCCCACATACAGCGTCACAACCCAGCGACCTGGGACTCCAAGGCGCCGCTTGTCCCACTTAAAGGGCCAGAACAGACCAAAAATGTCGCAGGCAGAACTCAAAGCCCCAGAGATAAATCTAAATGACGAAGAAATAGCAAAACTCTCAGACGCACAGTTTAAAACACTGGTCATCAGCTTCCTCACAGATTTGGTGGATTACAGCCACAAATTAGAGAAACATATGGAGGCTAAATTAAGGGGAAATGAATGGAATTCCACAGGAATCCCATAGAGATGAAAAGGAAACTGGGACTCAAATCAATGCAGTGGACCAGAAGAAAGCAAATAATGGACAAACAGAAAAGAGTCAAGGAGCAAGAATTCAAAGAAATGAGGAGAGTCTTAGGAACCTCCAGGACATCTTTAAACGCTCCAATATCCGAATTATAGGGGTACCAGAAGGGGGAAAGACACAACCACCAGTGGAAAAACTATTTGAACAAATAATAAAAGAAAATTTCCCCAATCTGGCAAAGGAAATAGACTTCCAAGAAATCCAAGAAGCCCAGAGAGTACCAAAAAAGTTGGACTCAAGAAGAAACACACCAAGGCATATCATAATTACATTAGCCAAAATTAAAATGAAGGAAAGAATCCTGGAAGCAGCAAGAGCTAAGGGGACAATCACCTACAAAGGAGTCCCCATCAGGCTGTCAGCAGATTTCTCAAAAGAGACCTTACAGGCAAGAAGGGGCTGGAAAGAAATATTCCAAGTCATGAAATCTAAAGACCTACAACCAAGATTGCTCTACCCAGCAAAACTTTCATTTAGAACGGAAGGACAGATAAGGTGCTTCTCAGATAAGACCAAATTCAAGGAGTTCATCATCACCAAGCCCTTATTATATGAAATGTTAAAGGGACTTATCTAAGAAAAAGAAGTTAAAGAAACATGAACAGTGAAAGGACAACAAACTCACAGTTATTAACAACCACACCTAAAACGAAAGCAAACTAAAAGGACAGCTAGAGCAGGAGTGGAAACATAGAAATGAAGATCTCAAGGAGGGTTAGCAACAGGGGAGTGGGAGGAGGAGATGGGGGGAGAAGGTACAGAAAACAGGTAGCATAGACAGTAGATAGAAAATAGATGGGGGGGGGCGAGAATAGTTTGGGAAATATAGAACCTAAAGGACTTGAGACACATGGACATAAACTAAAGGGGGGGAATGGTGGGGTTGGGGGGGCAGGGTGGAGGGGAATGGAGGGGGGAATAGAACAACTGTAACAGCATAATCAATTCAAAAAAATAAATAAATTAAAAAAAAAAAGACTTGAAAACAGAAAAAAAAAATCCTCGAATATCCCTTATACGGTTACATTGGGAAAATCCATGAATAAGACTAGAAATGTAAAAAAAAAAAAGCAACTTTCCAACTTTCTGAAGCACTTTGAAGAGAGAGCCTGAGAGCTGGCAGAGCTGCTCTCTCCAAGGTGTTGCCGTTGGCCTAACTTCTGAGATGCTCCCCAGCAGACCACCAGCCCTTCAGGTCTTGAAATATTTTAGGCCTTAAAGTTTTCTACTAAAACACAAACACATGCAGCACGGTAAGTGGTAATGTGTTCATAACCTACATTTCAAAGGTGATGGCTTTTTAACAAGCATCACTAGTTAACTAAGGTCTCTCTGGTCCAACAGGAAAGATGACTAAGGGAAAGGCAGAAATCCCAGAGAGGGAACTCCTGCTGGACTCACAGTTTTGCCTGAGTTTGTTTGAGCATTTGATATCATTTCTGGCTCTCTTTCACAGGGTCAGGTATTTAGATTCACAATTTCTCTATGAGCTGAATTTCCCATTTGGAGATTTTGTGTTGTTGTTGTTGTTGTTTTGTTTTTTTGGTGTGTGTTTTTTAGCAAAGGAAAATACCTATTTAGTTTATGAATACTTTCTGTACACTCCTGTTGATTAGCCTCCATGATTACTAACTTGATTTAGGGGAATAAGGGTGTGAGTGGTTTGGTAATTATTTGAGATACTAGCAAATATTAGGACTTTCAAAAGCTGACTGAGGTGTGAAGGCAGATCACAGTTTGCCTATTTTCTTTTGACTTTCTCTCAATGCTAATAACTGCTAATTACAGCAAGGAAATCAGTGGTTGGTAACTCACTTTTAAAATTGAATCTGATTATAATAGGGAAGCTGACTGACTGACTGTTCCTTCTCAAAGGCTAAATGACTGCAGCCCTGTTTATCAGATGTTTTATTGGCTTTGCAAATCATATTAACAGTTTTTGCAGATAGGTGTTTAATCAGAAGGTTTTTTCCAAGTTATTAATGTAACCGGCCAAAGCAAGAAAAAACAGTTGATTCCAGAATCTATGGCCAATGTAGATTCTATGATCTTCATACCATCAGTACACAGCTTGACATCTTATTCTTACTTAAAATATTGAGTATATATATTAAGATGCATTTTAATATTTAAAATCTGATAATTTGAGTGCAGCTACTCATAGATTCTTAAGCAGACCAGAACTATATTTCTTTTGAAGGTGTGTGACAAATATGGCTAAGGGGGAAAACAGACTTAGGTAAAAAGGTAAAATCTGCAAGGGAACTATCAATGACTTTACAAGTCAGGATTTGTCCTCCTGCAGATAGAATGTTAAGTTATTACCCTGACTAGTGTGGCGCAGCTGGTTGGGTGTTATCCTGCAAACTGAAAGGTTGCTGGTTTCATTCCCAATGAAGGCACATGCCTGGGTGGCCGGTTCATTCCCTGGTTGGGGTACCTGCATGAGGCAACCAATCAATGTTTCTCTCTCACATTGATGTTTCCGTCGTTCTATTTCTCCCTCTTCCCCCTCTCTCTAAAAGTAATAAATAAAATCTTTATTAAAAAATATTCTTATAGCCCTGGCTGGCATAGCTCAGTGGATTGAGCGCAGGCCTGCGAACCACAGGATCGTGGTTCGATTCCCAGTCAGGGCACATGCCTGGGTTACAGGCCAGTTCCCGGCAGGGGACTCACGAGAGGCAACCACACATTGACGTTTCTCTTCTTCTCTCCTTCCCTTCCTCTCTAAAGATAAATAAATAAAATCTTAAAAAAAAAGCCTTCTCTTTCTAAAAAAATATTCTTAAAAAGACTTTATTTATTTTTAGACAGAGGGGAAGGGAGGGAGGGAGAAAGAGAGGGAAACATCAATGTGTGGTCGCCTCTCATGTGCCCCCTACTGGGGATCTGGCCTGCAACCCAGGCATGTGCCCTGACTGGGAATTGAACCAGTGATTCTTTGGTTCACAGGCCGGCACTCAATCCACTGAGCCATACCAGCCAGGGCAATTTATAAAATCTTAAAAAATAAAATAAATAAAATGCTAAGATATCTAAGTAAACTTCTACATTTTCCACATACTATAGTTCATGTATGAGTCATAAAATCTGAATTAGGCCAAATCTTTAGAATTTAGGTTCCTAATTTAAAGAAAAACATACTGAAATAAAATAGATATTTAAAAAATAAGGAACTTATTCACAGTTCATGTAAAGCAGTAAGTTTAAATATTAAATTGTCAATTAATTTAAATTAATATTAAAACATTATCCTTATTTGACACTTAGCAAGTTAGGCTGAATCTAGCTGGATACTCTGTTCATTAGTAGAAAAAATATCCAGAATAGATCTTGCAAAAAAATGTCAGGTAAAACGAGGTTTTCCTTTTGCCAGTAACAATATATCCTTGACCTCACAAAAATAGAAACATGATAAATTTGAAATTAAGGTCCTCTGGTATTTAGATTAAAATAATTGCAAGCCTATATAATTAAAACATTTTTCAGATTCTAATTCTAACCATGGTTAAATAGCAGATGTAAACAAACTCTTCCCATTTTTTATTTCTAGTCGGTAAAACCCAGGACAATTGACTTGATATGTGATGCCTTTGTGAGAGAGACGAAATTTGAGAAATGTGATGGTAATTCTTATTTCGGCCTTGTATATCCTCGGACCTCT
This sequence comes from Artibeus jamaicensis, assembly GCF_021234435.1. NCBI lineage: Eukaryota > Metazoa > Chordata > Mammalia > Chiroptera > Phyllostomidae > Artibeus > Artibeus jamaicensis. Next base: position 3,171,741 of record NW_026521870.1, read on the forward strand.
GTATTGTACACGAGCAACTCCAGTAATGGTGAACATGGGAATTACAAGCATAAACACTAACCAGGTTATTTTATTATGTAATTAATTTCTCACTAAAATGAGATGTTAACATTATCTTAAATATTTGTCAGAGTGTTCATATCTAACTCATTGCTAGTACCACACATAATGGAAATGTATACTTTATATATGCACCTGAATAGATTATTCATTCTTTTATTTTATAATATAGGATAAATATTCAGTCTATTTTATTACATAGAATTTTGAACTATGTAGCATAATACAATAAATAACAATAGGAGACCAACAAAGTATACTGTAAGTAGGACAAGTTTGGTGTATTGTTTATTTACACACTAAATGTAATCCTTTGAGGAATGCTGAGTAATTGTACCAAAGGTGAATGATTACTAAATCTACTAATCAGATATAAAATATTAATATTTTCTCTTCCAAACAGTCAATAAAGCATAATTATTATACAAATCAATAGTAAAGAAATCTGTACTATATATTTCAGGACATTAGAAGAAATTACAGAGGATTTTAATCAACACAGCATCAGATAGTTTCTGGAGAAATGAAGTGAGCCCTGGTTGGGTATCACAGTTGCTTAAAATGCATTATGTGATACTCCAAGCTTGTGAGTTTGATTCCCAGTCAGGGCACACACAAGAATCAACCAATGAATGCATAAATAAGTGGAACAACAAATTGATGTTTCTCTCTCTCTCTGTCCCTTTTCTTGTTCTCTAAAATCAATAAATAAAATTTAAAAAAAGAAATGAATTGTTATATGTTTACTACTCTTCATTTGTTAAAATTTCCCATTGAAGCATTAAAGAAAAACCTCTAATTGTTGATTCTCAGGATTTGATATTCACCCATTCTTCACCTATCTATGCCCTTCTTGGTTTTATAGGTTTCAATTAATTTCTCTCAACCTGTAAAACTCCGGATCGATCTTATTATTAAATAACCTTCCTATTCAATTATTCAAAATATTGTCCTCCTCTAAACTTTCTCCACATATGTTTAATCTAGCAAAGTTTGTCCCAATTAGAATATCATAAAGTGGTCCCTCTTTGTGAAAGCATCTCGTGGTTTTGCAATGAAGAGATTTCTCTCTTATTTTCAATACCTTTCTGGATGAGGTCAGCAATGATGGGGTTTCTCAGCTGCAGCAGCACCTGGGTTGAGAGTTAATAGTGCAAGGTATAGAAAAGCACAGAATACTTTTTACAAGATAGATAAAATTTCTCTTTTTAAAAAAATTCTGCCCTGGCTGATGTGGCTTAGTGGATTGAGTGCCAGCCTGTGAATCAAAGGGTCGTGGGTTCGATTCCCAGCCTGGGCACATGCCTGGGTTATGGGCCAGGTCCCCAGTTGGGAGTGTATGAGAGGCAAATACACACTGGTATTTCTCTCCCTCTCTTTCTACCTCCATTCCCCTCTCTCTAGAAATAAATAAATAAAATCTTTAAGAAAATAAAATAAAATAAAATTCTGATTCTCTTTATACCAGTTTTTAGAGCCAGAATACAACTGATTTAGACTCAATGCACATATTTTTCCTATACTGTAGAATGTGAGAGTTTTTTATGTTATTGGTTTTTAAGGACCAGATTTAATACAGTTCACTTAGCCAGTAACTGAATAAATGACTGAAGCATGAGGGTCACAGTCTCATCTCGGAAAATATTATGATCAAATTATTATTATACTGCAGGAGGAAAATATAGATTGATATAAATATTTCTCCCAGAAGTAAAAAATTCAAATATAGTATTCAAATATTCTTTTTCCTTAAGGTACATATTCAAAGATTAGACTCTACCAAGATCAAAGTGTAAATATTTAGCTCTGGTAGATATTCTGTGCATTGATAGAAAAAAATTACTGGATCTGTCAAGGGGAGCAGGATTTGCCACTCCAAAATATGCCTCTTTGGCAAAGGATTATCTTATGCTGATTAATTTAAGAAACAGCAGACATGGAAAAAAGCTCTGAAAATCTTGTAAAATTTACCCTTTTGTAAGACATATTTACATTTATAATGGAAATCTCCATTTGTAAGGGTGTGTCCCTTTCTGTGCCAGGAAGAGGAAGATGACTATATCTTTAGAAACTCTTATCAAGTGGAGAAGGTAAGGGACTTCACTCTGCATAACAACCTTCTTTTTATTTACTGTGCTTTTCATGGTAGCCTCCCACTAAGGGGCTTCCTCATTCCCTAACGTCTTTTGTTTTTAGCTGGAGATGGTATTGAAGGTGGTAGCTTGGGCTACTTGGGAAGTGGCTCAGTTTTTCTGGATCTCTCCCACTTCTATAGAAGTTATGCATTGTGTTACACTTCTGTGTGTTTTTTCCTATTAATCTATCTTTTGTTACAAGGGGGTCTCAGCCAAGAACCTAGAAGGGCAGATGTACTCCCCCTCCCCACCATGGCATGACTGGCAATTAAGCAAACTACAACAATCGTATATTGATGAGAACCTGGAAGATTAAGCAGAAAGGTCTTATTGTGGAAAACTACAACCATATACTCAAATCTAATGGCTATACAATAACAAGCAAGGATCTCACGGAGTCCAAACATACTTCCAGCTTTCAAAGAAGACACGACAAGACTGCGATAACGTACTACAAGAAGGTGTGGAAAGAGAGGGTGGAAGGTTATTGGCTTGGGTAGCTGTCTCTGGAAAGAAGACAAGAAACACTTCCATTCCTCCTTCTTTTTTATTGGAGGAGAGTATATGTCTTTACTTTCTTACAAAAAGGGAATGAAAGAAGAGGAAAGAGCCTATTTAAAAAGTGATAGCCTAAAATGAAATCACTTGTGCTACCCCTCATAACCGGCCAAGAAAGATTTAATACTTAACCCAACTGAAATTGCAGGTTCCCAGAAATGTGATCTTTAACCAGTCATCATAGAATTACCTGGTCAATCCTAGTGAGTAATCTGCCTGATAGGTTCCTTCTGTTTCCCTTGGGAGGGCAACTTGCCTGAAACGATGCATTTTTTTTGCTGATAATTTCTCCTTTTTTCCCCCCTTTTTGTATTTAAAGGTCTTCCATTCTGTAAAACCCTTTGGAGCTCTTTTCTATTTGCTGCCCGATTCATAATTGCTTATTGTTCATTTTTAAATTTACTTGGTTGATTTTTTGTTATTTAACAGGATGAACAGTAATGACTTCAGCCTACTCCATCTCCTATATTATCCCCTTCCCTCTACAAATAATGAGAGACTGGGTTTCAGAGACACTGGTTGTTCTAGAATAACCCCTTCATTGGATTAATTCTAGACAAGAATCAAGAAAGACAGCGAGTGAGGTATAAAAGGAGAAAAGCTTAAAATCTGGTGATGTAGAAAAATTGGGGAGACAGAAGGAAAGATACATCACCTCTTGCAGGAGGAGGAAGAAATAAAAATAAGGAAAGACAAGAAACACAATCTTTAAAGCAAAATGAAAGTGTAAGGTCAACTGGCTGAAAATCCACTATCTTCTACCAAGAAGTTGCTATTTGGCCATTATGATTCTCACTAATTCCCTCGTGATCCTCTGCCTCCCATCCCACAACTGGGACCTGCCCAGGACAGAAAGTAAATCATTAAATGCCTCAGCAGTGTTAGAGCTTGAATTCTGGAGTCTGTTTGGGGTTTTTATCCCAGTTCTGCCACTTTGCTACCTGGATTATTTGGATAATTCATTCAACTTTTCTATGATTGTTTCCTACCTATAAATGGGCTAATTAAAGTATTTAGCATCTAGGAACTCTTGTGAGAATTAAAATGAGATAATGTGTTTATAGGGCTTAACACAGTGTCTGGCTTATAATAAATGCTCAGTCAATGCCAGCTAGTATTATTATGTTCTTTATTTAACAGATATATTTTATGAATGGTCATTCCACCACACCTTGAAATATTAATGGAAGAAGTATGGACTGAAATTCAAGTTGTTAACCTCCTTGTCAACCACTCAGAAGTAAACTGCCTTCCTTTAGAGAAGGACCAAAAAAGTTTCAGTTGTCCCTGTCTCTCCCAAGTGGACCTCTGCCAGTTTCCCCAAGACTTCCTTTTAGTCACCCCCAGCTGAGCCTGTCCTGGTACATTCTGTATTTAGAACTCTGTAAGCCAAGAAAACAAAACACACACAAATGGGCCCACAAGCTGAGCACGACAAGCAGAAGCTCCAGGAACCCAGGAGTCTGTAGGCAGTAGAGCTGCACACACCACCTTGTTCTCAAGTGGTCCATGAGGTCCCAGAGAACCCCAGGAAATGGTTCTGTTTCATCCATAAAGCACCCAGCACTCTCACCCTCTGATACTTTAGGTGCAATTTCTTCAATCGGCAGACTGAGAATCTGGAGCCCAGGAAACAAAGAACTCCCTGCTAAAGGCAAAATAAATAACTTTCCACTGACAAGGGGACTTTTATCTTGGATCCCTCTGCTATTACTGTAGTGTCTACTTTTGTCTAAAACCGCATCCAAGTTAAGTCCTACAGAAAGATGTAAATATACTTTCCTTGAGAGTTTTGCACATTTTTAAAGCATAAGACCAGGTGAAACACGAAGCAAGGAAAAAAATGCTATTTTGAACAAGGTTCTTCATATAATAAAGTCTCCCGAGATTTTTCAGAAAAAGATCCTGGGGGAAGCTCATCAGTCTTTTTAATCCAAGAGAGTTCTTATTTTTAAAAGGTATACAGGTAGAGAACATGGCCTATGATCACATTTGTCTTTATATGAAAGTCAGATTGGTCAAGGGGCTATATTTGTTTAATAAGCCTGATCAGGTTTGCAGAGGAAGACTCTGTTTTAGAAATGAGGCCCTTCGGTAAGTTCCTGCCTCCGAGACAATAGTAACCCAAGTAAACAATTCTCATGAAAGCCAAAAGCAATGAAGTGAAAGCCAATGAGGTAAAAGTCACTTGGATCCTTCCTGGCTGAGGCTGCCAAATCACAGAGAACGCTGTAGAGAAGAAATTTTAATGAGGAGAAAGTCCATGCAACTAGGGGACTTCCTCTTCAACTCTCAGTTCTACCTGGAGTCATCATGAAGCCAGTGGTCTGAGAGGTTAATGACATTTGAGAAGTTTGAGGCTCCCTGCATGGGAACTCAAACCAAGCCATGTTTATGGCTCAGAAAAAACAAAACCACAAACAAACAAACAAACAACAACAAAAATCCAAAAGGTTTTCTGTCTCCCCCACTTAGCTTTTACAACTTGAGTTTCTCTAGCGGTGCCCATGTGGCACACAGGTTGCTCTGTGGATCTGCTCTATCCTACTTCTCTGCTTGTAGAACCCCTGTCTACATGCAACTCTTCTGTGTTAACCTTACTAGGTTCCCCTGGTAATCACACCTCATAACTCCCAGCCACAGTCCTCAGAAGCCATCCAGATGCCCTCTAGAGCCCACATCCAAATATTTCAGGCATGCAAGGGACCTATACATGTTTAGACTGGTTCATATCTGGGGGGCAGAAACGGCATTCAGTCACCTGCTGTGATATTGGTGCAGCACACGTATGCAAAGATCCCAGCAGCTTTCTCCAGGGTTCATCTGTACCAAAGGCACAGTAGAATCAGAGTGAAACAACAGGATTTCTCGGGAAAGATGTCTGACTGAGCAGGAGCCTGGAGAATACAGAAAAATTCCCTATCATATTTGAAAACATGAAACCTGCTCCCGAGGGCAACAGGAGTGTTATTTCTGTGTGCCAGTGAAAATATTCAGTTGCTCATGGGGCAGGGAGCCACCCATGAAGCATCATGGCTACCTTTCAGCAGCTTCTGAGTTGTCTGTTTCTGCAACCCTCACTCGGCGGTGGGGCAGATTACAGTTTAGCAGGGGCCCCTGCTAACACAACACAACACAACACAATCCTTTCAACAGGCAAGGTCTTACCCTTTCTATTTTCTGCAGACTGATTCACAAGAACATTTTCAAACTTGGGAAGGAAGTCAAGCAAAAGGAACTTGTACATTGCAAGAATTTCTTCTCCCAGGGCACGGCAGATTCTAAACAGAAAGTGATGTACAAAGCAGGGCAAAGGCTGAAAAGACCCAGTTTAAAAATAGACTTTGCCTTCCACTCACATGCAGAAAATGCATCCTGGTATTTCATTTACCTTTTCACCCAGCCTCTGCACCCTTGTCTTGACAGCAGATGGAAGTAATGGGTAAATGAAGTGACAGTACAAGCATAAGGGCAGTGACACAGAAGTGGATTGCATTGGAGTAAACTGTGCCACAAGTGATGACTGGGGCACTACTAATATGTTTTAAAGAGATAATGGCATGACATGCCTACTAAGTGTCCTCTTAGCATTTTTTTGCATTCTCAAGTGACATATCGCAGTCCACAGCATTACTACAAAGTTAAAAAAAAAAAAGACAGCCATGGAGGCTTATAATTTGCTATCTAGGTAGAAAAAATTCTCCAAGCCCTGGCTGGCGTAGCTCAGTAGATTGAGCGCGGGCCTGCGAACCACACAATCGTGGTTTGATTCCCAGTCAGGGCACATGCCTGGGTTGCAGGCCGGTTCCCTGCAGGCCAGTTCCTAGCAGGGAATGCACAAAAAGGCAACCATACATTGATGTTTCTCTTCCTCTCTCCTTCCCTTCCCCTCTAAAGATAAATAAATAAAATCTTAAAAAAAAAAAAGAAAAAGAAAAAGTTCTCTATATTTATGTTTTAGAAATGGTACGGTAATTTCAGCTTCTACCACCACTGACTGTATCTAATGGAAATCCTTTACCATAAATCATGAAAGATTTCAGAATGTCAAATGAAGTAATAACACGTCAAAAATGGCTCAGAAGCAATAATAAAGCCAACAGTTTTATTATTGGTCACAGTTTATGTCACATGTAGTGTCATTCCCTTGACCCTTGGTGGAACTGAACATACGCTATGAGACAGAAGGAAGGCGTCTCTGTCTTATGTGTCTCTGATGAGAATAAAGAAAACAGATGCCTACCTAACACTTTGGAGACTGATACTGTATACGAGGAGGTCTGTCCGGAAAAAGTCCAACCACTGTTGGACTACCATGAGAATAATTTGCACACACTGATTGTAACCTGGCACCCAAGGAGGACTAGAATGCACATGTGAGGGCAATGACGACTTCACTGTTGTAATCATTGGGGGTCATAGACACCACTGAATGAGTCTGTGTACTTGAAATGAGGTGCACAGCAAGGGTCCCTAAAATATAAGAGATGTCCCCCACAGCCCATATTTGGGGGTGGAAGAAGGGAGAGAGAGGATATGGTGTTTAAAATACTTTGTATAACAAAAAGCAGTATAATTGCTGTGCTACTGACCTGGCAAAAAATGTAGGTGACTTTCAGAATATATCCTGACTCATTACTTAGCCAGGGGAGGTGGAGGCCCCTGCATCAGTGAGCCACTCTTGCCCTGACTAAAGATGGCCTCCCAAAGAATGTAAATAATATGGGGAAACTGGCAAACGTAGCTCATTGTGGGAGGAGCTGAGTATGAAGTCACGTAGGAAGCTCTAGGTCAGGATTTAAAATAAGGGCAGGCAGATAGTCAAGGTCTGGTCCACCATGAAGTATTATTGATAAAGCAACATGGAGCCATGCTGCCTGTAGTGAGAAAGGAGCTACTTCTGCTTCTCTGAGGAATTCAGCCACATGGCCCAGGCAGGGAGGGAAGAGCTGGTCAGATGTGGCAGAGAGAACAATGCAGTCATGTGGTATGAAAGGGAGGTAGCCAAGGGGCCTGGGCTAGTAAAAAAAGAGAAGTAGCCATGAGAAAGGAGCTGTGAGCTGGGAAGTATTCATTCATGCAGTTTGAGTGAGAAAGCAGCACACAATTACGCAGTTTGTAATCGGGATTCCACCATGTGGCCTGCTGTAGTAAGGAAGCAGCAACCAAGAGGGAAAGAATGGCGTGCTGCAGCTCTGATTGTGCCCGCTCTGAGTCCAAAGCCACCCAGGACCCTGCCTTGCAAGACTGTGACCTGCTGCCTTGCAGACCTGGATTCTATCTGGGCTCTTGGGACTTGGGACATATGGAGAGGCCACTGTCTTGGGACTTGTGCCTTCTCGAACTTCACCATGACCCGGTGCAACATGGCATGTGTTTTCCTGGACTATTACATGGAGGCAGAGGACAACGTACCCCAGATTCTGAAGGAAAGAGCTGCTGTGAGAAGGTGGCATCTTTGAAAACCACGACCGTACCTTCTGGAGGAACTGGAGCACTGTTTGCATAGCTAGCCTAAGAGCAGATAAGAATATGGGGAACTTCTGGTGTTTTTGGCTTATAGCTTGGTGGGGAGCAAGGGAAGTGCTGGATCTCATGGGGGGAACAGGGCTCCCAGTTGGTATGTTCCCAAAGCCCCCAAGGTTGGAATCTTACAAGTAAAAACCTGTTTCCCTCAAATCTAATCATTGTGTCAGGCACCAAAGTGCCACATGCACAGGCCCTGCTTTGATTGCTCACATACTGGATGGCCATCACATTCAAAATGACTGAGTGAATTAAGCAATGAATCTGCATAAAATTTTGCATTAAATGTGAACATTCCTCCATGGAAACTATTCAGATGACTCAAGAAGGTTGCAGCTATGGGCAACTGGTAATTGGCAGCTTCATCATGACAATGTGCCTGCTTATGCATCATGTCTCATATAAAAAAAAATCAAATCTCCCAAGTGACTCAGCTCCACTACAGCCTAGATTTGGTGCCCTGTGACTTCTGGTTTTCCTCTAAACTAAAATCACTTTTGAAAGGGAAGAGATTTCAGACCATCAGTGAAATAAAGGGAAGTCTGATGGGGCAGCTGATGATGACTAGAACCATGTGAGGTCCCAAGGTACCTACTTTAAAGGGAACTGAAGCATCATTATCATATATTCAATGTTTTTTGTATCTTCAATAAATAGCTTTATTTTTCATAGTGCATGGCTGGATACTTTCTGGACAGACCTCATATATTTCACTTTATTCTGATAGACTCTGCATAAGGGTTCTCTAAAAACATTGCTTATTATTAAAAAAGTAAATTTATGTTATAAGTAAAAGTAGTCATGTTTTTCTGATATCTATATCATATTCTTTTTTATTGTGATATACTCTCCTGAAATGTTCTTTTCAAAAGCATAAATTAGTCACAAAAAAGTGAATTCACGTTATGAATTAAAAAAACAAAACAAAAGATGAATCCATTTACCTCCTCAGGACCATGACCTTTTAAAAGAATTTATGATATGAATTCATTTTTCTTTTGGTGACTTGTTTATACTTTTACACACTCTCCATAATATCCCAAATCAGCTACTGAACACTTTGATATGTGAACCTGGTTAAGTTAACAATGCCTTCCCAGACATTATCACCGAATAACTTCGCCAGAGTATGGGCAGAAACTGGCGTCGACATCTCCCTGTTACATGCTGCGTTCCCTTCCTTAACACTCTGCTCCATGGTGGAAGCCTTGGGTTGGGCCACAGTCATGGGAATTTTGCTGCTCTCCTCCCTGTGATTCTGTACTGCCTCCAAACCTGGGCTTGGTCTTCAATTTCTCTTTAAAGTACCACTGCCAAGCAGCAGCTTGTACTGTTTACTTGCCTGCTGCACCTGTAGTTCTGCTTTGCAAGGCATAGAAATGGATTTTCTCCACAAAACATGAATTTATAAAGCTGGAGTTCACCCCATCATTCACGGGAACAAAATATATCAAGAGCAGGAAGTGGGAAAATGGCATCATTAGCAGACTGTTGAAGCTTTCCTCTTTTGCTTGCTTTTAAAATTAATTTCTTCCTGTTCATGACTCAGTGATGAAAACATCTTCCTCTGAAGATGAATTAACTGAAAAGTGCACTAAGAAATTTAAGGTTTGTAAGAAAAGCACCTTGAGCCCTCTGTTCCTGGTGGACCTGAAAAATAGCTGGAAGCAGAAACTCCATATTCCTGGCCACCTGATTTATGCCCAAAGTGATTTCAGAGCCTGCCATTTAGGAAGCAGTTTGAACATTAGCACTGAGTCAAAAAACAATGATCTTGAATTTTTCATTCCCTGGATGTGCCCTGATAATTTTGGGATCTGAACCTCAAATGTTGCTTCATTTGTAACTAAAGAAGGGCCCGTGATTAGTTTACAGCTCTATTTACTTTCCTTTTAATGTAATCAGGCTCATTTGTATATTAGTTAACCAGTCATGGGATTTCTTCAGCCCTCTTTTTTAATAGAGGGCTGTGCTGGGAGACAAGGGGATTCCAAAAGCAAAAGCAAACCAAACCAAAACAGAAATGCCACAGACAAAAAAACAAACAAACCCTGTTCCCACCAGATATTAGTTGGAAGAAATGAAATACGGGAGTGTGGGGAGATGTTAAGACCTACAATGTAGGAATGGAATAATTAAGATTCTGTGTTAGATAGTCCTGTTGCGTAAAGTCTCTCAGTTTCAGCTTTTGCCTCTTCTTTCATTCTTTCCCTTTCTTTCCTCTCCCCTCATCCTCTTAGTAGCAAATGTCTGATGTCTTGTTTCCTTAAGCTAAGTAATTCAGCTTTCTCTAACCTATCCCTAGGGTAGTTTTAGGGCCTACTCTTCATATTTTTGCTCATTAAGATCCTCAGCAAAAAAAAAAGAATCTTCCTTACTTGGAAGGCAAATGTGACTGTGATCCTTCGTCACACAAACTTTTCTTCCGAAGTCTTTGCTTTTTGCTTTTTCTAAAATTTGTAACCAATTCAGGACTCAGTTCAATTGAAGAATGCAGAATGCCAGTTTTACTTTCCCATCTAAATACATACTCTCCCCCCACAACTCTCACACTGCTAATAGGCACCTTCACTCTTTTCTGTACAGCGCTTTGTGCATGTATTTTATATACTTCCTATCGACTGCACTTCATTTGAGGATACGTTATACATAGTTCACACCATTCGTCTTCTTGGTACAAGTTGATTAAATTGACTTCCAAATCTGTACTCATGGAAGAAATTAATAAAAAACCTGATGTACTCTTCTTTTGTTTCATTTTGGGTAAATGTACAAGATGATTCTTAGAATGACCTTGTTTGGAAATGAAAATGGTGAATCAATAATTCTCCTGTAATTATATATCTGAAATCCCATCTACGCCCTGTTATGCTTTGTAAGTGGGCTTTAAATTTGCATGGGAAACAGACTGTGGTTTGCTGCTGCATTTACCCAGTGGATTTGCCAATAATTTAGGAAGATTGGCAAATACCATGCAGTATAACTTGTAATATTTATTTGCCCTCTCAGATGATGATTTTAATCCCTCAAATAACAAGCTCTGACAACAAATTTTTGATATGCTTTCTGCTGCTTATAAATATTTACTTCCATTTATTTAAGGAGAAATACAAATGGGGGCTATTTAACAAAATTAAGCATTAAAACTGTTTGATTTGGTATTCACTGTTTTTTTTAACATATGTGTTAAACACAGAAATTATTGATGTAAACTTTTTGTTGCTGTCTACAATAGACTAGAAAGGGGAGTTTACTTTCAGGGAAAAGCAAGTTAGGTGAAATACAATTTTTTTCTTTTTTTATTTGAAAGGACATTTTAAAAAATATATTTTATCTATTTATTTTTAGAGAGAGGGGAAGGGAAGGAGAAAGATCAGGAGAGAAACATCAATGTGTGGTTGCCTCTCATGTGTCCCCTGCTGGGAACTGGCCTGCAACCCAGGCATGTACCCTGACTGGGAATTGAACTGTGATACTCTGGTTCCTAGGCCCATGCTCACTCCACTGAGCTACACCAGCCAGGCGAAAGGACATTTTAAACAAACGAAATAGATACCGTGTGGGCTGTCAGTTAACCTGACACTGAAGAACAAAACATAGGATTGTATCCTATTTCCAGTTACTGCACAGTAAGTGCATGGCCCTGTGTCTCCCTCTTTGTGATGAATTTCCTTTATTGACCTTTACAACACTACTGAGCAGAGCTATGTAAATAAAAATATACTTTATACATTAATCACTTGAGCTTTGTAAAATATTTTGGGAAGAGCATTTTTGAATGTTCTGAAATCCCTGCAGAGTTACAACAGATGGGTAAAGATCAAAGGTAGTGATATAATTTACATTGAACACAATTGGTTGGGGTAGTGCTGAGTGGGTGGGACCTGAAACAGTAGTAGCAATCAGTATTTGAAGTTCAGTATCCTCTTCCAGGTTAGGCACATCTGGTCTTCTTTCTGTTCACCTATAACCACCACAAGAACAAAGCCTAATCACTTTAGCTCACTGTTGTATTCATAGTCTCCGTAACAGTGCCTGGAATATAGAAAGTCGGTCATACATATTTTCTGAATAAATTAAACCTAATGAATTCATAACAATGTTATTCTTTTATTCTTCTTCTGTTGTAACATATGACTAATCCTTTACTATTAAAGCCATTTTCATATGTTTTTCTCTTTTCTAGATGAAAATAACCAATTACCTTGTGATCTACATTCACCTTATAATAACTTCATAGGGATTTTTAAAACATCCAATAGTTTCCTTCCTATTCATGTCTTTGATTAATCTGTATACCCAGACCATGCATCCAAGAGCTGAGTTAATTTGAGTTGACTTCGAATGGAGACATCAAAGGTGTCTCAAAATTAGAATCTTGTTCTTCAGTTAAACAAGAGGAGGAATTTCTGCCAAGATGGAGGCATAGGTGGAGACGCTGTGCTTTCTCACACAACCAAGTTTAGAGACAACAAAATATTAGCAACAGAAAACAGCCAGAACACAGAAAATTGAACTTTTTGGAAGTCTGATAACAACAAATTCTTCAGCCTGACCGGTCAGAGGGGCGAAACCAGCAACTGACGGAGCAGGGTTGCACAGGAAAGCTCAGTCAGATGGACTCAGGCGGGTAGATCCCAGGCGTGGGGTTTCAAAGGGCCCACCCAGTGAGTGACCTAGTGAGCTCGACCCAGTGAGCAACTGGCAGATCTGGAGAGGGTGAAGGGCAGTGGGTTGACTGTGCTGGCACATTCCTGAGCAGATAGACCCGCGAGGGAGTGGGCAGTGAGATGGGACCCAGCGGGTCCCAGCAACTGGAGGCAGCAGAGACAGCTGCCATTTCCTGGCTCTGACCCTGCCCCCACATACAGGGTCACAATCCAGCAACCTGAGCGACCCTACCCTGGTGAACACCTCAGGCTTTTCTCCTCACCCAGTGGCGGGAAGCAGGAGAGGGGGATGCCATTTCCCCACTCTGACCCCGCCACCACAAACAGCATCACAAACCAGTGACCCCACCCTGGAGGCCCCGCCCCCCCCCTAAGGCTCCGCTCCTCATACTTAATGCGTGCCAACAGACCAAAACTGGCTCAAGAAGATCTCAAAGCCCCAGAGCCCATAAATCTAAGTGACAAAGAAATAGCAAAACTTTCAGATGCACAGTTCAAAACACTGGTCATCAGGATGCTCACAGAACTGGTTGATTTTAGTCACAAATTAGAGGAACATATGAAGGCTAAACTAATTGAAATGAATGGCAATGCACAGGAAACCAATAGTAATGGAAAGGAAACTGGGACTCAAATCAAAGGAGTGGACCAGAAGGAGGATAAAAATGACCAACCAGAAAAAAATGAAGAAATAAGAATTCAAAAAAGTGAGGAGAGACTTAGGAATCTCCAGGACATCTTTAAATGCTCCAACATCTGAATTATAGGGGTACCAGAAGGGGAAGAGGAACAGTCACGAGTGGAAACCTTATCTGAACAAATAATAAAAGGGAACTTCCCCATTCTGGCAAAGGAAATAGACTTCCAGGAAATCTAGGAAGCTCAGAGAGTCCCAAAGAAGTTGGACCCAAGAAGGAACACACCAAGGTACATCATAATTATATTAGCCAAGATTAAAATGAAGAAGAGAATCCTAGAAGCAGCAAAAGCTAAGGGGACAGTCACCTACAAAGGAGTTCCCATCAGACTGTCAGCTGATTTCTCAAAAGAGACCTTACAGGAAAGAAGGGGCTGGAAAGAAGTATTCCAAGTCATGAAATCCAAAGACCTACATCCAAGATTACTCTATCCAGCAAAACTTTCATTTAGAATGGAAGGGCAGATAAAGTGCTTCTCAGATAAGATCAAATTCAAAGAGTTCATGATTACCAAGCCCTTATTATATGAAATGTTAAAGAGACTTATCTAAGAAAAAGAAGAGAAAAAATATGAACAGTGAAAGGACAGCAAACTCACAGTTATTAACAATCACATCTAAAACAAAAGCAAACTAAAAGGACAGCTAGATCAGGAGCAGAACCATAGAAATGAAGATCTCATGGAGGGTTAGCAACAGGGGAGTGGGAGGAGGAGAAGAGGGGAGAAGGTACAGAAAATAACTAGCATAGACGGTAGGTAGAAAATAGATAGGGGGAGGGCAAGAATAGTATGGGAAATATAGCATCTAAAGAACTTGAGACACATGATCATAAACTAAAGCGGGGGGGAATGGTAGGGGTGGGGGGTGCAGGGTGGAGGGGAATGAAGAGGGGAATAGAACAACTATAATGGCATAATCAATAAAATAAAAATTTTTTAAAAACCCAAGAGGAGAACATGACCCTTTGTTCCTCTTTCTTTCCATAGGAGCTGATGTATGTAGAAGGGGAAGTGGTGGTAACAGATGATTTTTCGGAGGAGTTTTAAAAAAAATTTTCATATTCTGCTATTAAACGGAAATGTTATTTACTTGAACTTCACAGAGTGAAGTCACTCAAAAAGTGGCCCACCCCCTATTTTAGATATTTGCCTAAAGACCTTCAAATTTCAGCTCTGTATTCCACAGCTGAGCTGCAATCACATTGCTGAATTTAAATGATCATGAAAATGGGGTAATGTGGCCAAAGCAAGCTGTAGATTCAATGCAATTCCTATTAAAATACCAATGGCATATCTCAAAGATCTAGAACAATATTTTTAAAATTTATGTGGAACCAAAATAGACCCTGAAAGCCTCAGAAATCTTGAGATGAAAGAACAAAGTAGGAGGAATCACGTCATCTGATATCGAAATACACTACAAAGCCATTGCAATCAAAACAGTCTGGCACTGGCATAGGAACAGACACATAGATCAATGGAACAGAATAGAGAGCCCAGAAACAAACCCACATCTCCATGGTCACTTAATACTTGACAAAGAAGGCATGAACACACAATTTAGTGAAAATAGCCTCTTCAGTAAATGATGTTGGGAGAACTGGACTGGTACATTCAAAAAATAAAAAATAAACTAGACTGCCAACTTACACCATACACCAGAGTAAACTCAAAATAGATAAAAGACTTAAATATAAGTCATGGTACAATAAAAGTCCTATACGAAAACATAGGTAGTAAAATTTCAGATAGTCCATGATATTTTTGCCTATATATCTCCTACAGCAAGGGAAATAAAGGAAAAAATAAACAAATGGGACTACATCAAGTTAAAAAGCTTCTGCACAGCTAAAGAAAACATCAAACTAAAAGGGGAACTGACTGTGTGGGAGAACATATTTGCCAATGACGCATTGGACGAGGGTTTAATCTCCAAAGGATATAAAGAACTCATTCAACTTAACACCAGGAAGACAAAACAATCCAATTAAAAAATGGGCAAAGCACCTGAATAGACACTTCTCCAAGGTAGACTTACAGATGGCCCACTGACATATGACAGGATTCTCAAAATTACTAGCCATTAGACAGGTGAAAATTAAAAGTATAACGAAATATCACCTCACACATTTCAGAACGGATGTGGAGAAAAATCAATAAACAATAAGCACTGGCAAGGCTGTGGAGAAAAGGAAACCTTAGTGCACCATTGGTGGGAATGCAGACTGGTGTAGCTACTGTGGAAAACAGTATGGACTTTCCTCCAAAAATTAAAAATGGAGCTGTCTTTTGACTGAGAGGTTCCATTGCTGGAAATGTACACCGAGAATCCCAACACACCAATTTAAAAGAACTTTTGCACCCATATGTTTATAACAGTGCTATTTATGGTAGCTAAGATTTGGAAACAACCTAAGTGCCCACCAGTAGATGAATGAATTAAAAAACTGTGGTACATCTACACAATGGAATACTATGTAGCAAAAAGAAAGAAGA
Source organism: Artibeus jamaicensis (assembly GCF_021234435.1). Taxonomy (NCBI): domain Eukaryota; kingdom Metazoa; phylum Chordata; class Mammalia; order Chiroptera; family Phyllostomidae; genus Artibeus; species Artibeus jamaicensis. Next base: position 3,187,885 of record NW_026521870.1, read on the forward strand.
AAGCATTCCTACCTTTTAGAACAGCTTGGATGGACTTGGAGACTATTATGCTAGTGAAATAAGCCAGTCAGCGATAGACAAATACCACATAATCTCACTTATAAGAGGAATCTAATGAACAAAATAAACTAATGAGCAAAACAGAACCAGAGACATGGAAACAATGAACAGGCTGACAGCCTCCAGAGGAAAGTGGGGAGTGGGGCATGGTGGAAAGAAGGACAAGTGATTAGCAGAAGAATGTGTATGAATGATCCATGGACATGGATTGACTGGGGGAGCAGGGGGTAGGTTGGGCAGAGGAGGGCAAAGGGGTAAAACTGGGACAATTGTAATAGAACAAACAAGAACTAAAAAAAGAAATAAATAAACTGGGGTAATGTGCAAATGTTAGTTTACGAATTTAATATAATCATTACCGGCTCATTCAGTTGCCTATCTTTACAGAGCTGTAGATCAAAAATGAAAACTAAATCTTAAGAAATAGTAAGCCACCTAATCAGAAAAGCCACAAAAAAAGGACTTCAAAGTTTGAATCCCTTCAAGGTCTATTAATAAGATCCTCACAATTCATTTAGAGGCCCTAGGCTACCTTTTAAGAATCTCTGCTCCAGAGGAAAAAGAAATCCAAACTCATACCCAGAAATCTCTTCCTGCTGCTCTGGCTGGGCACAGAAAGAGGAAGTGACACTTCTTACTTAATTATAGTTCTCATTAAGGATGAATGCTTCACTGGCCTAAGCATTTAGCTTCACCAAAAAACCTGATTACCGCCTTGTATTGGGGAGGTAGTAGTGCTTCAAATAAAGCCTGGCAAAACGATAATAAAAATTGTTCCATAATATAATCCTTATGCACTTACTTTAAATGAAATGCCTATCTCTTAAAATTTTAATTTCAGTCTTTTTACTCTTTTTCTTCTTGCTCTCCCTCAATTTACACACACATATTACACACATACACATGAATGTATATACAGTATATTATATATAATACTGTGTATGTATGTGTGTGCTTAGATAAAGTTTAAAAAAATTATAGTAACTCCAATCTTTTCTCTCCTTTATTTTCCTTCTAGTCCTCATTTTCATGGGTCTACACTTCACTACCTACTCTAGCTTTCTTTGCCATTCTTTTACTCCATAGTCACTCTATCCCAACAGCTGGCAAAATTCACAACCATGAGTTAATTTAAATATCTAATCTTCAGATCTGCCCCTGGGCTATTGATCAGCACTGGTTAAAAAAGCACAGATGTACAGACCAAAACCACTAGATATTTGCAGTATTTAACTTCAACCTAGCTCTCAAAACTACTGTGAAATCTCTGTCTTGATTTGGGTTTTCTCAAAGTACCCATGACAGAAATTTTTGTGTAAGGATTTATTGAGGGAGTGCACTCAGGAAAATGGGAAAAAGAAAAGCATGATAGCGTGGTATGGGAGGAGGGAAACTAAGCAAAGTTGTGGTCTTAGCAGGAAAATAGCTTTTGCCTATTCCATGGAAGCTCTTGGCAGGCCTTTTGAACTCCGATGCCAGCCAGTTCCCCTCATCTAAGGGTTGAAGGTAGGGCTTAGGGGAGTGAAATTTTCAACACCCAGAAGAAGCAGATCTTAACCCCCAGAAGGGGACAGGCATGGCCATCAGCAGACAATCTGCACAGCAGCACCAGCACAGGAAAGGATCTGGGCAGGAAACCAACCACAAGCTCTACCCCTTTCCTGTTTCTATTATAAGTTTTCTCTGTTATTCTTCACACAAGCATTCTAAACCTTCTATTTCTTCCTTCTGACACCATCAATCCCTTATCACTATTAGTAGAAGACCTTGCCTTGTTTTCTCAGAAAACCTGGAAGCCCAGTGTGAAGCCTACAATGGCTTCCCACTGCTCTTAGAAAACTATCTAAATTTCTTAATGTGGTTTAAAAGCCCAGAGTGATAAAATCTTCAGTTAAGTCTCTGGCTTCCACCCTGGTTGTGTGTATCTACTGCTCTAGCCAAACCAAACCTCCTTCAGAGCCTTGAAAGCATACAGCTTCTGACCACTGGCCATCCTCTGCCCCAATTTTTTTATTTAAAGTTTCATTAACTTATCAGGCATTACTGTATCTCCATGCTGTTTTTCCAATTAGTTCCCAAAAAGTTAAAATTAATCAATGATAATAATGACGAATTTTTCATCCTGAATTCTTTATATTGATTTATCTTTCAATTAGCTTAATTATAAAATCCAGTAAGATCTTTTAAAATGGAACCCAGTGTTATATACTTGCTTGCTTGAGAATGTCTACTGGTTGACATAATCCTTCATACATACTTGCAAAATAATTAAATTCTTGGTCTAAACTTACTTTGCCTCAGAACTTAATAAACATTATCTATAGTCTGAAGTTGATTGTTGCTACCTAATTGTGTAAGGTATACCTGGCATTCATTACTTGTATGTGTACTGTATTTTTAAAACCTTAGGTCCAAATATGAATGTATATTTTAGAAAATTACAGTAATTTACCAGGATTCACCTTGATATTGATTACTTAACATCAGATTTTCTGAGACCCAATGTTTTTACTTATAAATTCAAGCCTAATAATTTCAGGAAAGTTTCCTTCTATTTTATTTATTGATGTATTTTCTTCTTTAGAAATATCAATTATGCAAATGCGAGTTTTACCTTGTCTGTCTTTCACACATATCATCTTCTGTATGCTCTTTTTAATATTCCATTCATACATTTCTTTCAAATCTATCTTCTTTCTTAATTTTTAAAAATCACATTTTACTATTTTCTGTTGCTTTAATGTGGCTTTTCTATCATTAATACTTTTTCCTTTTTGAAGTCCTTCTGATTTCTATTTCATGTTTATTTTGTCTCAGTCTTTAATTTCTTTTTAAAAATATAGATGTAGTTTTAAATATTTTTTGAAAATGTTTTCTGGATTTTTGAAATTAAAATATGATAAATTTGACTTCTGATGATGATGATACTTTTCCTTTTTCTATATAATTATTTATGGTAATTTTTAGTGGGATACAAGAGCAGGAGAGTGGGTTAAAAATATTTTTACTCTGGCATATTTCAGCAGATGCTCTGGAGATTTAATTTTTATAGATTTTAAAGTTTTCTGCAAGAAAACAGTCAATTTCAATGGGGAAAATACAATGTGGGAGTCTCAAAGATATAATCAAAATATACTTGATGAACATACAAAAATAATAAATCTGAAATGAACAGAGGAATCTGAGCTAAGAATTTCATCAGTTCCTCAGGCAAAGGGAACTGTACATAAATAACAGTGAGTCTTTGATGTAAATGATTATGAGTTACCTCAAAGCAAAAATGGATATATCCAGGTAATCTTTTAGTTGTCTTCATATAGTACCAATTAAAGAGACCCTTCCGGATTGTGTTACTGAGAGAGACCTATGTCAAATAGGTCCTAGGAGTCCTCTGAAGACAAGTTCTGGTGCTCAGAGGGGGCAAGCAGAGAAACAGCCCTATTTATAGAAATGTTTTTTAAAGGCTCTGAACTTATGAACATTACCTATAGCCTGAAATGGATTGTTGCTACTGAAATGTACAAACACATAAACTAGAAATGCAAAGTTGTTAATAGTTCTCTCAGCTCTTGAAATGAAGCTTCAGCAATTTCATCTTATTTTTGGCATCCCAGTTATGCTCATAAGCATGAAACAACCAGGCTGTGACTATATACTTAGCAGTAGAAAAGTTATAAAACACATCTAAGTTGTGACACTTATACTTAACTTCGGGTCAAACCAATCAACCATAGCCCATTATAGAAAGCACCGTTAACAGTCTCAGAAGAATCAGTCATTTTGATTCTTATGTGGATGGCAGCTCATCGGTCACAACAAATTTGTCATCAGAATGGTTCTGGAAAAGATTCTGGCACTACCAAGAGAGACACTATCTATATCTTCAAAGAGAGGACAATATTTGGTGTAATAATGCTGATACATATTATCAAAAGAGTGTAGGTAGTGAGCTTGATTTATGAATACACATTTGGAAAAGGAGCCCCTCTGAACATGAATGTACAGAGTCTTAACTTAGTATGCTATTCCAAATTCCATGGCTAACACTACCACTGAATAGGCCCACTTTCAAATAGGTTATGAGAGCCCTGGCCATGTAGCTCAGTTGATTAGAGCATTGTCCCAATATCTCAAGGTTAGAGGTTTGATCGCCAGTCAGGGCACATGCAAGAATCAACCAATGAATACATAAGTAAGTGGAACAATGAACTGATGTTTCTCCCTCTCTCCCTTCCTCTCACTCTAACATCAATCAATCAATAAAAAATTATTAAACAAAATACAAAGTAGGTTGTAAGAGAGTCTGATCTAGCTTTCAAAAACAAGGTACCAATTCAAAAAATATGGGTAGTATAAACAGTGTGAATATGGGTAAATTAGATTATACATTTCTAATATTGCATTAGAATGAAGGGGTTGATATGCTAAAACAGCCATTAATGCATGTTTAAGTGGTGATATAGAAATGTTATCACCAAACTGAGATTTTCAGACTTGAAGTTTACTGCAGCTAAGTAATCAAAAGAGATTAAAAGTAACTTCCTCACTTATGGTTTTATTTAATCTGAAGCTGCATCTGCTTCACCACTAAAATCGTCTTTCAGAGCACATTCTCCACACTTAGGGTGACCTGGGTTAGGGGCTATGCCTATGGCAGTTGCCACACAAATGAATCTTCATAACTTTCTTGGACAATTATCAACATATTTGATTCATTTAAGAGTGTATTCCTTATGGAAACCAGTGGAAATTTTTCTTTTGAAGAAATGAGAGAATTTCCCTTCACTTCAACATTCCAATGGTTTTTTATACTATTTTCACAATGTATTATCTTTCCCTCCTTTTATATTATCAAATTGTACTAGTATAAGGACTACATTTTCATGAACAACATAAAATACTGATGCATATCATTCATATGATTTAATAACACTAAACTCCTTTTGGTATTCAATCTTGGGAATTCGTTAAGCTGCAAGACATTTTAGGAAATATTCTTTTAAATTATTTATAAACTTTATATACCCTTGGGACAAAATAAAGGAGAAAAGAAATATCTAGTTAGAAATATAAAAGATGGAAAGTTATTCATATCTCGAAATTGCCCCATTTAGGGATAATTTAATCAACTCAAATAAATGTTCTATAATTTTGCTTTTGTTAATGAGATGACTAAGTTAGATAGAGCATGTAGAAAGCACATGCTTCATCGTGATGAGAGTTCTTTTCAGACAGAATGCTGAAGCTTCTCTGAGTATAAAAAGAAACATTCTTAGGGAGATTGTGTCTGTGATTAAAACAGGTCTTTATTAACTTGATGATGACAAGAACATTTTTCATTTTCTCACTCAACGTTTTATTTTTTGCACTTTTTGTCACTTTTGTTGGCACAGATGGCAAATAGAGTCTCAGAGTCAAAAAGGAAGTAATTTATAACATGTGACAAAATGATTAGTGATGCAGCTAAGACCTGCACTAAGGTCACTCCAGCTTTTCATCTACTATGTTTTCTACCATTGGTGGACATTAGTTCCTGTGTTTGTTTGCTCATTCATTCATTCAGCACCTGGTCTGGCACAGTGACAGGTTCAGGCAATGAACAGTGGCCTGGAGCTTCATGCTGTGGTCACGGTATCATGGTAAATGTAATAGTGATACAATTGTCACATAATGATAGAGAATGACAAGTAAGATAAAGACAAGAAGTTATTATTTCAGTGGTGAGCAGCAGTGGTGAAATGTTGACAACAATGTCATTTCTAGACGCATTCCTGCATTAGTTACAGTGGAACCCCTTAAGAGTTTCAGTAAAATCATCATTTTGGTGGACTTCTCTCTATCAGTTTAGTTACCATGGGTGAACTGCATGAGCTCCAGTGTTAAATATTGATTTTGTGCAAAATAAGCACTATTTTTATAGGATTTCTGTTCTGCATATATGAATGCATGTGACTTCAGAAATTTTTGATGATCCTACTATCCTAAGAACTTACTTTTTTAATATTGCATTAGAATGAAGGCATTCCTCAATGTTTAGAATGCAGAGGAAAAATAAAACTAGAATTGTTTTATAATCCACTTTAAAAAATTTATTAAAAGAAGTCTGCGTGTGAAAAAAGAAAAAAATGTATTGATGGCATTAAAAGTATGCACTGTCAGTCTCCAAAGGACTCGAGAGTTTCTGATGGAAGAAACTGAGTAAGGACCTAGTTGATCACAAAGTGTCCTGTGAGGACGACAGAGGCAGAGGTCAGGAGAGCACACACTGGATCCTGACTGCATTCTGACCCTGATTTTGACCCTTCAGTAGCTGAGGGGCTTGGGCATGTTACACCCCACCTGTGTGCAACAGGGATAACAATAGTACCTGCCTTCTAAGCTTGTGAGAATTACATGAATTTCTGTGTAAAGAGCTCAGAATAGTCTAGCATAGAAGGAGCACTTTTGGCACATTTAGCCATGTTTACGGTAAAATTTATTTTCTGTATCAAGGTTTTTGATACACTAATGCACATTGCGAATAATCGAGAAGGTGAAGTGCTGTAGAATTTCCCCACATTATTTGGCCTTTTGCTGAGGAGCATCATTATAAGACTAATGAATGCTCCCTTGGGGTATATGCTTGGGAAATACAAGGTGTTTAAAAATGTTTTGCATAAATTACAGAGAGTCACATTTATCAGAGGATCTTGACTTAAGAGCTTTTGCTTTATTTCCAAGATTCTAGATCTGGTTGAACAATTAAGGTGATTGATATAATAATACCTTTGCAACTCGATGGTGTTAATGATAATGATGATGATAACTAAAATAGTTTATTGCCTCTCTGTGCCAAATACTGCGATGAGTGTGGAATGCATGCTATCTCATTCACTCCTTACAGCAACTCTATGAATGTTAGTCAAAATGAAGAAACTGAGGCTTAGAAGGTTAAATAATTTGTTCAAGCTCACAAGTTGCAGAATCACGGTGTGAATGCATTTCTATCTGGTTCCAAAGCCCATATCTCTAACCATAAAGTGGTACTGTCTCCTGGATTTTGATAATAATACCCACAATTTGGGTGGCTAAGAGAAACATACATTAAGGAGCTTTGAAAACTCTTTAGAGCACAGAATGAGGATAGGGTATTAATAGTATTCAGATTATGCTTATGATATTTTAGTTTAATTCTGGGATTAAAACAGTATACTACTTATGTGCTAGTTGTTCTGAAAGGTTCTCAAAATAAGTAGTAGAATATATAAAACGAATGAAGATTCAAAATATAAAAATGTATTTTTTTCTGGAAGAACAACCAAATCAAGTGTTGGTTGACTATTTTGATAAGAAAGATCCAATCTTTTATAGGAAATTTTCCATACAGAACATGTAAAACAACTATCTTTTTAAGAAATATGGAGAAAAACTTAACACATATACCAGGGTACCAGATAGCAGAGAAACAGTATAAAAATGTCTAGTAATTTGAAAATGACTTTTAAATAAACACTAAAATTACTTAAGATTAAACCAAAAACATATAAATTCATTGTCAACATCCAAAAGTAGAATGTTGCTCTTTATTATTATATTTTTAAATTTTAGAAAATAAGGTCATTTCAATCCATACTGGACTGCAATTGTCTTGAAAAAATCGTATTTGTCTTTAACATCATAATAAAAAATAATTTTTGAAATTATTTTTATTTGCAATATGTACATGTCATCCTGTTACCTTAAGCTGTTTCCTCTGTTCTTTGTCCTCTCTGAGGTTTTACTTTTAATTTTGACTGTGTAATCTTACAATGGCACAGCTCTCCTGACTGCCACGTGCAGACCTAAATCTGCCAGAGCTCCTCTGCATAATGAGCACATGTGAACCTTTCCCTGCAAGTACAGCAGATAAATACCCAGGTACTGTGGTGACAGGTGCAGCGCAAATACACAGATGGAGAAACTGAAAGACTTCATTAACACCATGTAATTTCACTAATGGCTAACTCTTTAAGGGGTGGGGAAGCTCTTTTGTCAGGGATAAAAGGAAAGAAAGCAGTTGAAGCAAATCTGCATAAAGAAATCACTGTTTCCCCAGCTATTTGAAGCCAAGAACCACAAAAAGTCTGTATCTGTCCATTTTTATCTTGCAATATTGTCCTTGGAATATAGTCCCTTTTGTTCCTGGTCTTTTCACACAAAGTCTTGTGCCATTTCTCTTTCACTCTGTATGCATCCCTGGTGACCTAGTCCAACTCACGCAAATGTCACTTAACTTCAAATATCACTTATGTGCTTTGCAGCCAAGACCTCCCTCCTGACCTGCAGATCCCCACTGGGTATCTGATGCAATGATGAACACTTGTCATGTGTCAGGCAATGTGCTAAACACTTTGTAGACATTATCCCATATAATCTATCAAGAAATCTCTGAAGATTAGTAAAATTAACCACATTTTATATTTGAGAGTAGGGAGACTTTAGCAATCTGAAAATGCACACAGATGTAATTCCTTAGAAATTTGGTAAATGTACTTCTCTTTGTCCTGTTTTCTTTTTCTGCCGACATAAGCACAAACTCAACATCTGGATGAACATGTGGGAGCTGTCAATGTACCACGTGCCCCAACTGACCTGTCCACCATTTTCCACATGTGCCCTGACCAACAAAGTACAGCCCAAGTGAAAGTTGCCAATCTGAGAAGACTGCATACTGTATAACTCCAACTATACCACATTGCAGAAAAGGCAAAACTATGGAGGCAATAAAAAAGAATAAAATTGAATCAAGCATCTCATGTTTTTATTGAAACCAATAAACACAGCTATTTTCAACACAACAGGCATGAAGGGCAATCACAAAGTAAGACTGCTAATTGCTATTTTTGGCAAATGAATGGGAAGCACTGCCTTATAAATGCCCTTCTATTCTGAAGAATGGATTTATATGCATACATTTTTATGTGTATATTTGCATATATACACACATGTGTATATACACACATATATAATATCTCCCAATCTTTCATCTTAGACAAATAACAATTGAATAATAATGAAGGTAAAAGGTAAATATTCTCTTCAGAATATATATATATACACACAGATATATTTGTATTTATACCTATCTTGAACAGAAACCTATTTATCATTGGTATGCTTTTTTGGTTTGTTTTTTGTTTTTCTTAAAAGTGGAAAAGAAACTTCTGGTCAATGAATTGTTCTTTTCTCTGGTTTGTGTTTAGAAGGGAAAAGAGTCTAAAAATTAAAATATTAGAGTAACTGAAGTTATAATTTGTCTTTAACTTAAAAGCTACTGATTGATAACAGATACTCAGTTTGATGACAAAGCATGCAAAGTACTTCTGCATTTTTATATAGTGAAATTATAATTGAATGTTTTTATATTTTATAAATAGAAATAGAAACTGCTTTCTACTTTCACCAATTTTCCATATTTTAAAAATACATATACTAAATTGATAATTAAGATTTTAGAGATATGGCAATGTAACTTTTGAATTTGATGAATATAAACATTTCATTAGGAGTTGCATAATAACCTGCAGAGTGGAGAAAAACAATTACATGCAGAATCTTTGCCTTCTTGTGATAACTAGTTGTGCTTTGGTGAGCAGATAGTTCCGAACAAAAGCTAGTATCAACACTGTTATGGCTCATTTTCCTTTTTAGTCACATCTATAAGAGTTCTAAAAATGAAGTCTTTGGATTAATTATAAATGCAGAGGCCAAATATTTAAAACCTCTTAAGGACAAAGTTATTTTCAATTATTCCACACTTGCACATTTTAGAAAATATATTGATATGAGACATATTCCACTAATTTAATATTCCTCTATTTTCCTGTTAAGTGAGCCCTGTGAGCAGTAGAGATAAAGACTAGTTTAATTAAGTGTGCGATGAATTCCATAAAACTTAATTGAATAGTTTATTTTCATGTGTTTATTTTCTCTTACTCAAATGCTTTTCAGCCATGCTGTGTACAAATATTTTAAAGCTAATACTTCAAAGGATAAGCAAAGACTTTAGGGCCAATCAGTGCTTTCAAATTCCCTACAGAATTTTGGGCATGGCCTTTAGATTTTGAAAAGGAGAATGTTTTACCTTTTTAAGCTGACAATGTAAACATGTAAGTATATTTAAACAATACAGGCATTTAGAAGAGCTGCAGTTATCTTGGTAAATGCAGACATAATGACTGCTGCACATTTTGTCAACAATGACTTTTCACAAATGGACATCCATTCGGTTGCTCCTCAGGTCACCAAATTTTGTCTTAAATTCTCTAATGTTTTCAGAGAGACAACATGAACTTTGGTACTCAACCTCTAAACATAGCTGGCATTCACTCTACCTAGTATTTTGACCTGGCACCATGTTATTATATACCTACTTGTTCAAATAAATTATTCAGAAACTCCCAGACTTGTCTGAGCATTGGCTGGCTAGCACGAAAGTTTGCTGGCATATTACAGAAAGAATCTGCATGTATGAGTCTATGAAATGAAGTAACTCATTATATTTTATTGTGAAACTGCCCTTCAGCTTCACATGTTCTTCCTCAGTTTTAACAATTAGAAGAATTTATACTTAAACTCATATTTATTACATCCAGAGACTGTTATTTTAAACTGATGGTTAGTTATTTTAAAAATTCTAAAGGGGAATTTTGTTGTTTATGATATACTAGTGCACCAAATACTGTCATTTAAATGACCAACATGTGGTTCAGACAGAACACCCATGCACATGCACTCCACAGCTTCCTACCTTTTTTCTTTCATTCTTCTTCTCATTTTTTCAATTATACTTGATACTTAATATTATATTAGTTTTAGGTGTACAGCATAGAGGTTAGACACTTACATCATTTACAGAGTGATTCCCCAATATGTCTAGTATCCACCCGGTACCACACAATTGTTACAGAATTATTGACTATATTCCCTCTGTTGTACTTTATAACCCCATGACTATTTTGTAACTGTCTATGTGTACTTCTTCATTTCCTTACCTTCTCTCCCAACCCCCCAATTTACCTCCTTTTTGGCAACTGTAATTTTGTCGTCTGTCTCTGTAGTACACATACACAGTGGAATATTACTTGGCCGTGAGAAATAAAATCTGCCCTGGCTGGTGTGACTCAGTGGATTGAGCACTGAGTCACATATTAATGTTTCCTCTTTCTCTTTCTCCCTCCCTTGCCCTTTCTCTAAAAGTAAATAAATACAATCTTTAAAAAAAATAAAATCTTTCTATTTGTGACATGGATGGATCTAGAAAGTATTAAACTAAATGAAATAAATAAGACAAAAACAAATATTTCACTTATATGTGGAATCTAAAAAATGAGCCAACAAAACAGAAATGGACTCATAGATACCCTTTTATTTCTTTACCTTTCTCTGTATTTCTTTGTTCTTTCTAACAAACTTTCCATCTACCTTTCTTCTCATTTCCTCTTCTAATATTTCTCTCTTTTACCATCTTTTCACTCATCTTTCTTTCTACCTATCATTCCTACATTCAATATATATTTATGCATTTACCCTTTACTAAGAGATGGGCATATTATTTGTGCTACATTACTTAATAAAAGCCATTCATTTGGTTTGCATTTGAGTGAGTAGTATAAATGACTGAAAAGACATTAAAATATGAAAAAAATAGCACGGGCTATTGTGGATCTGTGGATTGAGTGCCAGCCTGTGAACCAAAGGGTCACAGATTCGATTCCCAGTCAGGGCACATGCCTAGGTTACAGGCCAAGTCCCCACTTGAGGGTGTGTGAGAGGCAACCACACACTGATGTTTCTCTCCCTGTCTTTCTCCATCCCTTCCCCTCTCTCTAAAAATAATTAAATAAAAAAATTTTAAATTAAAAAAGCCTTGGGTGGTGTGGGTCAGTGGTTTGAGCACCAGCCTGCAAACCAGAGGGTTGCCAGTTTGATTCCCAGTCAGGGCACATGCCCGGGTTGCCGGCCAGGTCCCCAAGTGGGGGACATGCGGGAGGCAACCACACATTTATGTTTCTCTCCCTCTCTCTCCCTTCTCTCCTCTCTATCTAAAAGTAAATAAATTAATTAAGAAATAAAAAATAAAAAAAGAATTGGATTTGAGACACTTTTTGTATTGGGTCATCTATTGCTCTTGTTTGGAAGAATCCTATTTATTCAGCTTTTTGCATTTTCTACTTTGTATTTGTGTAATACTCATTTATAAATCAACCAGTTTAGAGTACAATAAGTTAATGTTACTGGCACAGCCTAAAACAAAGAGTTTTCTTAATTTTGGATTTAGAGCTTTTCATAATCTCAATGAAGCAAAATAATATAAAACAAAAAATAAATGATTATAATGTACAATTGATTATGCTGTCAGGTGTGGTTTGAATCTGATACCCAAGCATTTATGATTCAAATATTTGAAGGAAAAGTCTTTTTGGCATAAGCTTTCCAATAGTCAAGTTATTTTTGCTTAAAAGATTTTTGTTTGTGTGAATACATTGGGTTTAAATTAAATGTGTGACTTCATGGTGTAGTGAAGTGAATATCCATGCTATACTTTTCTTTAAAAATCACTTTTGAAAAAATTTACTTGAACAAACCCTATATTATAGTGCCTGGTCTACATGATTTACATGGATTCATGATTCATTTTTTCTCACTCACTAAGTTTTACTGTATCCCTCTGTTCATTTTTTGTTCTAAATCTAAAAAGAAGATTATGCTTATTAGACAAAAATCAGCATGAAAAAATACTGAGTTATGAAAACCAAGAGTGAAAGTGGCAAAACATGGATAAAATATTGAAATCATATAGCAGAATTAAGGCATAAAAATAAACACAATGGAAAATATATCATTATTTTGAGGTAAACTTCAAGTTCCCTTGATCTAAGGGAACTGTGGAAACAGGACTCTAAAATACAGCACCAGCAATAATGATAAGAAAGAAACCTCAAGGTATTTTAATATGCCTTTAGAAATTTCTTGCCAAATCTAAGAGAATTGTAATAGACATATTAAAATTGCTATATGTCCTATTAAATCTGAAGAAAATGCCTCTGTTTTCAACACCTGATTTATTAAGAACAAATTGATGGCCATAATTTTAGCAGAAATATTTTTCCAAAATATAATAAAAATCCTTACCAAATTGTTTATTAAATGAATGGTGAATAGTTTCCAAAACATGCAGAGTCCAACTCTTCCTTGGATATTTGCATAAAATTGTAAAGCTGTAGCATGCAGGGGTGAGGGAGCAAAGTTTCTCTCGCCTTGAGGCAGCATGGCTCCTGAAAATGCTGTCTTTGGTGGGCTGAAGGCAGGATGTCACACATAATAACATGAGCACATGCTGCCATTATTCAGCACACAAAAAGGGATGCTTGGCTAAAGGTTCCTATGACTTTACTAAAATTGAGATATAGGTGTATCTAAAATCAGAGATAGAGTCAATAAAGTGGAGACTATTAAGAGGGTTATGGCTAGGGTTAAATGGTTGCTTATTTTAAAAAGTTATCTGGGGCCCACTTTGGAAGAAAAGGGCTAGGATCTGATGCAATGTGTCCTTGTACTTGAGGTCTGCTTTGAGACAGTGGGGCTGTGTCTGAAGAAACGTGTAGAGGAAGGTTGCTGGCAGCCCAGGTGGGGGCGGCTGGCAAGGCTGCCCACTGAAAGCAGGAAGATGGGTGACAAGGCATTTGCAACATCATAGTGTCTGCTGAGGGCTGACTGTGACAGAAAGAAAGGATTATGGGAGAAATATATACAAGAACATAAGAGGAGTTAAGGAAAGATTTTACAAATTAAAGATAGTAATATTTAAAGAAGTTTTTTAAGTTCCTGAGCTGCTATGTTAGAAAAAACATTCCAGAGAGAGATAGTTGCCAAAAGCTTTGTCTTCACCATCGTCTGGACCTGTTCTAATCACAGAAACCTGAGGCCTTGTACATCAACACAGTGACCTTCCATGAGAAGTAAAAATGTCTGCAAACTGTACGGCTTTCACAGAAAATTAAACATGTGGGAGTAGATGCTACTCTGCGAGGCCCTATTGTGTAAGGAGGGTAGCAAAGACATAAGAACAGCATTCAGGGAAACTGCCTTTGGCAGATGCAGGTAGTCTGACAGAGAAAGTGATGAGTTAGAGAAATTGAAAGTAAACAAGAAAAGGATTTTTGCTCAGGAAGCAAAAAAAGAATAAAGACTGCCATTATTTTTCATGTCTACTCTATGCAGAATAGGTAGTATTTCAGTCACTATTGTATTTCCTGCTTATAACAAAATACCTAAATCGTAGAAAGAGTTAAATCAATGTTTGCTAAAGAATAAGAAGGAAATAAAGGAAGAAAGAAAGAAGAGAGAAGGAAATAAACAAGAAATAAAGGTAGGCAAGGAGGGGCAGGAACAGATGAAGCAAAGTGAGTTAATCTACTTGTGTCTCATTTAATGTCAAATGGGAATTGTGGCATTTATGAGAGATGAAATAAGTAAAGTGCTTACTGAAGTATCTGCTTTCCTGGAAGCATTCAAGAAATGCTAAAATTCATCATCATCATCATCATCATCATCATCATCATCATCTCCTTGGAGCATTTTTAACAAGAGGTAAAATGTCAGCAATGCTTTGGTTTGCCATGACCTACTAATATGTTTTAATTATCTTCTACTCCTGTTACAATCCGCTTCAGTTTAGCTTCTGATCAACCACTGGCAGTCCAAGAATCCACTCCTAGCACATTTACTAACTTCTTAGTTGCAAAATCCAGTGGGAAATTTTACATTTACATCTTGTCTGCCTCACTGATCATTTGTCATTGTTCCTGAACTCTTACTTCTGGAAGTCCCCTAGCTCCGGTGTTTGTGTCAACACCCTGTCTGTGTTCTTCCTGTGACTTCAGCCATCACTGGTACTCCTTCCTGAGTTTTTTGCTCTGGCCCCACAACTTGAGGAGTGGGATTCATCAGAACTTTGAACAAGAAAACTCAAAAATTTAATTTATATTTTTTAAATTTAGTTAATTTTAAGAATAGAGAAAAATGATGATAATAGCCTACATTAGTCTACAGACCAGATTCTAGAAAAAAATATTCTGCATATGTTAATGGCCCACATAGACTGCACGGCATATACTTCGATACTGAGTCAAATATATTTTTCACAAAATAAAATTATAAGAATTTGATTTCTTCACAAGTGATACATCAAAGAAATGGAAGCCCTCAATCAGGTACAGTCAGTCGTTCTGGATGGCACTTGAACTTTTCAAATGACCATACTATCCTTTACCATTTTTAGAAATACTTGATGATGAGCTAGAGGCAAGTATGTATCTTTTATTCTAGGAATTTAAATCCCATTACTATTAACCCTCAGGAATAGTTTTATAAATTCTATAATACTTTCACAGTGTATATTATAACTTTGCCTTTATGGTCAGTTTTCTCCATGTTGTTATTATAGAATACTAATTGGAAAAATTACCTGACATAACATATCCAAAATGATTATAGTTAACCTGGAGAAAACAGAAGAAATTCATCAAATAAATATACTTTCAGTGTCCTCACTGTTAACCCCATGAAGTTCAGCAAATCCAGGCTTCAAATGCACACACATATGGCTTTAGAGAACTAACCCAATTTGTACTGACATGAGCAGGTGTCTGTAGGTAGGTCATTGAAAGTCATCATAAACCAGGGCAGGTTTCCTAGCTTCTGAGTCTTAGTCTGTAGACACTTATATCACATGATGGCCATAGGCACACACAGACATATGTATAGATGGGGGATTTGTGCCATGCTCCAAACTACAGCATATGAGGTTCACCTTGCACAATGTGGTTTATCACGCTGTTAACAGATGCATTTCATTATGAGAAATTCTTAGGGTATTATCTGGTGATGTTGCTGCTTCAACATAAATAGGTGTCCCATATGGCATGGATAAGGAGATAATTATGAAAAGATGTAGATTCTCATAGAAAGAAAATCTTCTAAGTAACTTTGCTCCAATCTAGAAAATCTGAGTTTATTTCTAGATTACTAGGGCCTGAGAAATATAGTTTGTTTTGTGAAAGAGAAATCAAATAACATCTTTTGAAAAGAGCCTTAAATTCAAGGCATAAAATGAAAAAAAGAGTATGTCATCCTTTGGTTACTGGTTATGATTTCTCTGCTTAACTCTCAGTGTAAATGACAGCCAGCCCCATGATCGTGCAGTGGCATCTTCAAACCACACCCACCACACCCACCACACCACCTCCTCCTTCAGAGTCTCTCTCACTTCAAGTTCCTCTGGCGTGGTCTACTGCCATTATTTCTCTGTTCCCACACAGTCTACACAAATCAGCCATAAAATTAGAAATACAGTTTTAGATAGGTGAACTCTGAGCACAAAGTATTTAAATGGCTCTCTCCTACAGGATCAACTTCTAAGTATTCTGACCCGTTTTATGACCCATACCAATCTGGCTTCAACATTTTCTCTTAACCTTCTCTTTACTACTGAAAGCCTCAGACCAAGTGAAATGGAATTGCATAACGCCTCTATGCCTTTGACCTGCCTGAACTTACCTTTTTCTGATTTTTTTCCTTACCTTTTTGAACAACTTTGGCATCACATCTTACAGAGGTCTTTCCTGACCCACTTTCTAATCTGCCCCTACATTGTGCTCCCTCTCCACCTGAGGCTAACATACATCACCCTGAATTGTAAGCACTGCTTCTATTTCTCTAGAAAGAGGTCCGATTCTGTGTCCCACTCCTTTCTGCACTGGAAGTGCCTTGCTCAGACCCAGTTGTGAATATCAACTGGGAATTCAACACAGGTTTTAAATTGAGTGATTGGGTCAATTCTAATTTGCCCTAAAGGAGAAAAAAGCAATCACACCTATATGATTTAGTTAAGTTATTTGGATTACATCAGATATAAATAGTACTACAAGTGATTAGAATAGATAGTGGCTATAAAAAATAAAGATGTATTAGAAAAAGCTCTCTACCTGCCTTTTGGGGTTTACAATACAATGGTGCTGCAATTGGTAGTCAGCGGTAAAACCAGGCTGGGAAATAAACTGTGAGAAGGACTAGGTTGGAGAACAGCTGGTATTTACAAGGGCTGCGCTTGGTTTTAAGTGTTTTACAGGAGTTAACCCATTTCATGAGCACAATAATGCTACAGTGGAGATGTGATCATGGAGTACGGTTGCACTGTTGTATTTCACATAGGCACATGGAGAATGTGAGGACAGCGTGGAAATCTTGCCCCTATTCAGTGCGTCTTGCCCTTGCCCTCACCCTCGCCTGGGAAAGAAGGGGCTCCTGTTTCTCCACACAAAGAACCTTTTTGGCAAAATTAATCAGCATCTGTCTTTTTTCAAATTCACATAAAGGCACACAATAAGCCAGTGGTGTCCCTGGAGGTAGACTCTGTTGTTATTCCCATTTTACAGATGAGAAAATGGAGACAGAAAGAAATGGAGAAATCTTCCAAAGGTTACACAGCTAATGGGCAACTGCAATGAGGTACAAACTGGGCTCTGGGCTCCAGGGTCTGCACAGCTCGCCACTGTGCTGCTTCTCTGTTACGTCTGGAGTGCTCTCTCCATGCTAGTTGGCCTCTCTTGAATTTTGCATCATTAACTCACTTAGTCCTCACATAACCTATAAGGAATTAGCCCCTTAGGGCACACAGTGAAGTCTCAGTCTCTAATCCTAAGAAATGGTCCTTTGTGAGCAGGGCTGTGCCCTGGTAGAAACAGAGCCAAAGAGATACTTATACTTCACTGATCAGAACTAATTGGCTAATTGATATGCTTCAGACATCTTGTGACACAAAAGAGACTTTAATTAAAACAAAATATTATCTGTAGCACCAGGAGTTAAACTGGTGGGACCTGAAAAGTGTAAGTTAGAACTGAAATTAATAGATATCTAGAATGCTCTAACAATATATTTAGAGGGTATTATTATCAGCAGGGACATATACTATATAAAACACAGAGTCAGAAAGAGTCGAATTCGAAAATGCAAAACTCAGTTTGGTCTATAATGCAGCATTTCATGTTAGAAGGAAAAGCCTGGATTTCTTAAATAAAATTGGGACAACTGTGGTGGTGTATGGAAAAAAATAAAATAGAATTTTAGAGAGAGAGGCAGGAAGAAGGAGAGAGAGAAGGAGACTGAAACATCAATGTGAGAAAGAAACTTGGGTCAGTTGCCTCCCGTAAGCACCCCAACTGGGGATGGAACCTGCAGCCTAGAGACAAGGATCAAACCTACAGGACGATGCTCCAACCAACTCAGCCATCCGGCCAGGGCTGTAGTATAATTTTTAATAACACAAGTTGGACAAAGTTTAAATAAGCAAATAAATAATGCTACAATATTAGAATAACACTTAAAAAACACAGTCTTATTTATTTATTTGCATATAAAAACAGTATTTTTCTAGCTTTATTGAGCTATCACTGACAAATAAAAATTATATAAACTTAGGGTATACCATGTGATGATTTGATATATATACATGGTGAAAACACTGTGCTTTAAAAACAAAATAAAAAACAAGACTGAGAAAGCTCTATATAGATTGACATGAGGTATTTTTCTTTTTTTTGCTTTTATTTTTGTTTAAGTATAAAACACGCCTGTAGAATAATACATGGCACCAGTAAGTTTGCTTTTTTCTGGAGAAGGGAACCGGGTAGCTGAGGAAGAGAAGTGGAGAAACCTCTTCACAGCTTACCTGTTTCAGGCCATGTACTGTACCACTTATTCAAACAGTCACACTAAAAATACAAAACAAAACAAAACAAAACAAAACAAAACATCTTGGTTTGACTCCCAGAGCTTTTACTTGGGGTGACTGTAGGGCCAGTTTTATTAAACTCTTGGAGACTCATTTTCTTTCTTCCTTTTTCTTTAAAGATTTTATTTATTTATTTTTTTAGAAAGGGGAAAGCAGGGAGAAATAAAGGGAGAGAAACAATGATGCGAGAAACATTGGTCAGTGGCCTCTTGTGCACACCCCAGCTGGGGACTGAACCTGCAACAGAGCCATGTGTCTGTCTTGACTGGGAATTGAACCTGGTGACCTTTTGCTGCGTGGGATGATATCCAACCACTAAGCCACACTGGTCATAGTGAGACTCATTTTCTAATCTGTGAAATGGTAATGACAATTCCTGCCTCACAGAGGTTTATGATATTTAAATAAGATGATATGTACATATCTCCTACTACAGACTCTAACTCCTAGTAGACAAATACTATATCTCTCCATTTTTCCCTTTCTCTGATGATACAAAATCCAATAGCTACTGGTCCATACAGATACTATAAACATGTGACACAGGTTGCATGTAGGGACTATGACCAACTAGGGAGTGGTGGGGACTGTGACAAATGGCAGGTATTCACATTATTAAACATGTATTTCAAAATATAAAGTATACACATTTATATAAAGTCGGTTGGCTGTTGTCATTCTTGCTTTATACAAGGATCTGCATTTTATAAAATTATGTCACATACAGCATCTGTTTCAAGCCACTAAAAATTCATTTCAACTATATCACACTAACGTTAAAATTAAAGTAATTAATTCTTTTCAAATTAGGTTTCTTAATACCTTTCTCTAAGGTGAGTTATTTAACATTATTAGCTTTGCTTTTTCACAGAAAAAATTTATTCAGAGAAATATGTAGCTACTGATCGCAGACCACAATTGGGAAGCTACAGTGAAGGATGACTCTAAGATTGTGGCTATTGCTCTTGGTGACAGGCTTGATAAAGAGAGCACTGCTGCTCATGGCTAATAAATCTGATTGAGGTAGGAGTCAGGCAGAGGTGACACAGTGGAGCCAAGTCAGACACTAATAACAGTAAAATCACACACAAGTGGGCAGGATAATGGTCCAAAGCTATGAGTGAAAAATTTCAGGTACTATGGTCAGATTTAGAAGAGTAATGATTCAGTAGTCCTTGCCTAAACAAACTTCTTGTTTTGAATGTCAAGGTTAAATAAACAATAAAGTATTAAAAACATAACACTCGATTTTGGGGGGACACTGTAGATTCTCAGGGGCCAAGTTTAGATACAAGTCATAATACATATCCATTTATTGTATTACACAAATATGTACACCCCATGAAAACCAGGTGTATCACCTATTAATTTGTATATAAAATAAATTAAGACTTGTATGGACAAAAATAATGAACCAATATTTGTGAAATAGCCTAGAATTTGAACTTTTAGAGATCTGGGCCTCTAAACATTTTGATTATTTATTCTGTGCAAATACCTTCCTAAATTCTAGGTAGCAGAAAGTGTCTCACAAATGATATAAGGGGCAGTAACTTCATGTTACCTCGTTTTTCTTTAGCGACGGAGTGAGGACCTTGTGCTACATAAATGTGCATATACCTGATGAACTGAAAAGTGCCCCTAAGCCCATACCAGTGGGATGACATTTCTCTTCCCTTTAGAATCAGGCAGGTAAAGAAAAATATGTAATGTACCACGTGTAAAAACTCTCACCTCCCGAATTTAAGGAGTTCCTTTTAAGAAATAGTTGATTATGTTTCTCCCAATTACCTTTTTAGAGATGTTCTATTTTCAATAGTACTACCAGTCTGGAGCTTATTAACTTGGCTCCTATGCAGGAAAATTGCTTTATACTGACTTTGCCTCTGGGATGAAATTCCCAATGTTCCCATTTGGAATCCTGAGGATACTGGATCTCAGCTCATTCTTAAATAGTCCTGATTCCCATCCTCTCATCCTTTCTGGAACCACTGTCTGTGATTTTTGTCTACATCGTTTCTTCTACCCAGTGAAGAGCTTCTACCTAGCTTTGTGCCTTAAATCTAAGAGCAATCAATAAAAGTCATGCAGAAATTACAAAATGCCCTGGATCATTCAGTCTTCCTCCTGTGGGCCCTAAGTCCTCTGTGAAATCAGCCTCTGGCAGTTTTGCATTGAAAAGCTCACAACACTTGTTTGTCTCATTATCCAGATGTAAAACTATCCTGAGGACCACCTTTTTCATCTCTCTAGCCCAAGCCTCTAACTCTGCCCGGCATGACACAGGTGGAGAAATCATTATTGACCCAAAGGGAACTGAACTTAAAGAGAGATTATTACTCTTTTTTTAAAAAAAATCCTACATTTTTTACTTTTTTACTCTACCCATGTAGAACTTGTCATTTAAATACAGAACATTCATTAAACAATAGAAATCAGATATAATCAGCATTGTTAATTAAAATTGAAATTGTGGCAGAGTTAATCATGATAAATTGGTTGCAATATATTAAAATGCATTACAGCATTGTTTCTCCTTTATTTGGTAGTAGAGATTATGCATGACTGGTTATACAAAGATATTTAAAGGACCTTGTGCTTCTTTTTTAATGGAATAAAGTTGATCAACATAATTTATCTTTTTTTTCCCACAGTCCACTTTTGATGCTCTAGATAAGTTTAGGCTTGTGATGATCAAAAAACTGTATGTTTTCTGCTTTTTAGGAATACATAAAATACACACAGACTTCTGAAACAATTTGGGTTAGCCACTAAATTTGCTCCTTTCATAGAACACAGAAAAATGGAAAAGTAATAATCTGTTTACATTTATAGGAACAGACTTTTACAGAAAGAAAATCCCAATCTATCAGCCGAACACAATGGGTCTGTTAGGTAGGGTTGGTAATAAATGAAACACTCAGCTGTCACTTCCTCGGGAAAAAAGACTCAACAGTAAAGTCAGCTGCATTGTTAAGCTCACAATATATCAAATCAGCAAAAGACGCATGTTAACATGTCTTCAAGGAAAGCCTTAAAATATGAAAAGTGCAATATTGAGGAAAAATTTAATAAGTCTCAGAAAAATTAAACACCCCAGTGTTTCTTTGTAAAGGTTCTAACATTTATTACACTTTTTATGAGAATTAAGATTTGTTGTGTTTTGTGACTTCAGTACATTTCAGTGGCTGACCTAAATTGTTTCATAAGGCAACACATATCTTAGACTTGCCTAAGAATGGAAAATTTATATTGCTTTTTAATCATCTCGTGTCAAAAGTGAAGCAGAGTACTTATTATACTGCATCAGAAGTAATTCATTCTTTAAAAAAGTGAATTATGTTTATCAACTCTATTTCATTAAGTAGGCCACATTTAGGATGACACCATCTATTGCTCTTTTATAAAAGGAAGTATGTTATGCAATTTCGTGCTACAATCAGAATAATTAAAATGGAGTGGGACTTGAAAAGACTGACATACATGGAACTACATTTGCCTAGATTTTATTTTCTAAGTCTTCTTTCTTAAGTCTACTAGAAGAATCAACTGATCACAAGTTTCTGCCTCTGCAAAATGTGGGTAGATAATGATGTTGTGTGTACACTGGGCTGTTATGGGGGTTAAGTGAGATGACAGCACATACTAGTCACTTAATACTTGGTAGTTATTAATGTTAAAATAATAACAAGAGAAACTATGAAGTAGATGACAGGAATGTATTAAAATCAACTCTGTGGGTTTTATTTATGATTAAATATATGTTCTCAAGAAATTTCACAGTATTTTCTCCAAATTGGAGTCTGAGAAAAGATTGTTAGAAATAAAATGATATATTTTGCTTAATAATAATAATAATTAGAAGAATAAGAAGAATTACTTATATAGTATTCATTACATGTCAGGAACCATTTTAAGCACTTTAAATCTATTAATCCATTCAATCTTCACGGTAACCTGTGAGAAAGATACATTTTTAATTCTATTTATAGATGAGAAAACCAAGGTACCCAGAGATTTGGAAAACTGTTCAAGTTCACACCGCAAGTAAATGGCATAATCAGGGACTGAACTCAAGTAGTGTGGTTCCAGAGATATTCCACATTCTTACTGCCTGTCCTAGGTGTCCTACTGGTAGTCTGAGCTGTCTGGACAGTGTTAAATTATTACAATAACTAGGCTTGAAGACGATCATCTCTTTATCTTTCGAAATACTGCATCACATTTTTGCTGCTATAATGAATTTGTTTTCATAGAAAAACTTACTTTCCCAATCTATATTAATATCTTAAAACTGTTCCCTCACATTCAGCTTTAAAAATGAAGTTATTTCTTTGCTAGATTTGTCTATGAATTTATATACATACAGTATACACATCATTAAATTATTGTTTGTATAAAAAATAACAACTTTCAAGACAAGGACTATGTAGATAATAAGGACTATGGAACCAAGGAGCAGCCGGGAATATTTATTAGATCCATCTGCCTTGTGGAATGTCAATAAAAACCTTCTTTTAATAGAAAAAAAAACCTTTTTTTTGAATGACTGAAAATTTTTCTTAAAGCAAGGCAAGCATTTAATAAGTTTAAGTCAGCTTTTACCATTCTTTAAGGAATACTGTATTTCTAAGAATGGCCAGTACCATATGCACTGAATGGTGCTAGCAAATGGTAACCATAATAATATCCCACCTCATGGGATGTTATAAACCCAATGGAATGTTGGGAGAGTACTCAAGCATTTTTCTAAGCATGAATTCCCAAGTTGTACAATAATGCTAAATAGCATCATCCTAAACATATGTTGTTCTTGTTCTCAGTTTCTGCTTATGATAGATAGCTACAATGGCAGTGATGCTTCTCATCTTCTAGGAGAGGAGGTAGTGAGCATTATAAATCCTAGGGACACTCTGATGGATGTTATCCCTGAGCTCTGTCCCAGGCAAAGTGGTGGTGTAGTGTGAGGAAAGGTCACTATGAAATTGTAAGGAAGGGATGCTAACTGCAGGGCTATTCATTTGGGCAAATCATTGTACCTTTCTAGGTCTTGGTCTCCTAATGTGAACGTTATTTTTCCTATGTCATTGAATACTCATTAGGACAACATTTTGTATCTATAAAAATATTTAAGAAAATAAATGTTTTGTAAACAATAAACACCCACAAAAGAGGATAAAGTATGAAATCACAGAACATGTAATAAGAACTCACGTAAGTGTTTTTGGATTGTTGACATCTGGTCCCTTTGACCATTCCTCCCTCAAGCAACCTGTAAGCTTCCTGGTTGGAGTCAGCACTACATTTTCTATGGCTTAAGACCATCATATACAGGATAATGAATTTGTCTGCTGACTTTTTCTGTTATACAAACACTGGCTTCTGGTTATCTACAATTTTAAAACTCTTCTGCCTTTCATATCACTATGCTCACTTACTTTTACACTTATATATGACTGTATTTGCTTTAATCTCAGCATTAGTTAGGAAAACCTACTTGTTTTATTCTATTCAAAATCTTCCTCAAGTCAACCTATGTGTATAACACATTTGTTTTGTTTTTCTTTTCTTTCCTGAAAAATCTCTTCATTTTTTAAAAACTTAAAACTTTTTAAAAACAGCACAAAACCCTATTTTGTAAAAAAAAAAAGTATTCTGAAGTTAACCCAGATGCATTACTCATGTCACGCTACCTCACTGTGCCCAAGGACAGATAGCACACACAGGCACAGACACATACACACACACTTCCTGTGTTAATCTTTTAGGCCATAATACAGGGATGCAATGGTTTCCTTTTAGGTATCTAAACCAATACTTCTTCTATATTCCTCATTCCAAATACACTCACCAATAGAAAACTCTAAGTCAGGTGCCATTAAATGAAAGAGGCTGAAAGTGGAAGGAAAGGAGTGAGGACAGATATTAAATGAGCGCTTCGATCAGATACATATAAAAGGTGAAATAGCCATGAAGCAGCTACAACCTCCTCAAACTCAGTCCTTTGTTTCTCATCACCATCTGAGTCCCTCTCATCACCAGGCACAGACTCTAGTGTGTAGCAGTTTACATGCACTACCTCTCTGTGACGTAAAACACCACTTATGTGCTTTTGTGTCTTCCAGTTTAACAAAGGTATTTTGAGATACTGGTATTACTGTGAGAATAAACCAATAGAAATGCCATTCTATTTGAGAAAAATATACTATCACATATATTTATTTATTTACCTTCAAATTGGGCTTTCTCCCAATAAATTTTGTAAAGGCATCATTGCTTTTATGGTTTCACGCATCTGGTGAGTTGTGAGTTATAAGTTTTCTGAAGATGATTTTTAACAATCTGTATGATATTATATCAGCTTAGGAAAAGAAATAATCATTCAGTTACGTTCTCAAAAAAATTCACAAGGCAGTTTCAGACTGCAGGAAAAGACAATTTTAAAACTATGTTGAAAAAAGAGCTAATATAATATAGCTCCAGGCACTAGGATTCCAATTAAATTAAATATGAACAGTGATTGAAAATTGACAGGCCCTATTATTAGACACAGCAAAAGGGAACACAGATTCAAAATTTGAAGTGAGATGTTGAAATTTTAAATAAGGCTAAACTAAGCTACCATTTCTAAGAGGCCAGGTTCTTGTACAAAGCAATTCTTGTCATCAGTGGAACTTGAATGGCAAGTGGACAAATAAAACTAGGGGAACATTAATCCATACATATACTCAAGCACCATGTTGGTGCTTGAACATTTTAAACTTTACTCTAAAGGAAGTATTTAGATCCAAGAATGCTTATCTCTGGAACTTGTTTCATAAATCATTAGCAATCAGAGTGAAATAGAAAAAACAATAACAACAGCTGGCAGTGTTCACTAGAAAAAGAAACCAAATGTAGTGAACAGAAATCACGTGGAATCTTGAATATAATAACACAAATTCTGGATTTATGTTGAATACAAAAAGCAAGGACTGAGAGAGTAACTGAATGGTCCATTATTGTGACTGGTGAAAGGGCATATCCACTTGGAAAGAGACATTAAAAAAATAAATTTCATAAAGTTGAAGAAATATTTTCTTGCATTAAGGATTTTACAGAAGAAAACACAGACAAAAGATTAAAAGAATGCATGTAAGAGTAACAGTTTAGTGATGAAAAATAGGTTTCATAAGTTTTTTAAGAAGGACTTGAAAGGAAAGAAAATATACAAAATATAAATCTGGTTAGAAAAGGGGTGGAGAACGGAGCTATCAAAATTACATAAGCGATAAAAACATAATAAAACAAAACCTCATGAAGTAATGAGGAATGGATATAATGTGCTTATAACCAAAAACATAAATCAAAGTTGAAAGAAAAAACTGAGAATCATCAGCATAGATAGTAGGTCAAGCCATGGAAAAAAAGCAACATCCAGGGAGAAGGAGTGGAGAGAAAAGAGAAAGTCACCAAATGAGCAATTCAGCAGAAGCTGAACATTAAGACTGACTGAAAATCCAATCATCTTTAAAATTCTGCTGAAATTCCACCCAACAAACATAGAGGGGTAGGTAGACACACTTTGTGCCCTCACACAACCAAAAGATGGACAACAACAAATTAAAAAATAGAAAACAACCAGAACTGACAGAAAATCAAACTGTAGGGAAGTTTGATAGCCAAGGAGTTAAAGAAAAAACATTTATGTTTTATCCAGGCTGGTAGGAGGGGTGGATACTGGCAGCCAGGTGGCAAGGACCTGTGGCAAGGCAGCAGCAGCAGGACTGGGGTGGACAAGGTGGCAGCTGGCAGAGCAGGTGGTCCAATATTTGCGTGCAGATAAACCACACAACCTAGGGTTCCAGCATGGGGAAATAAAGTCTCAAAACACTTGACTGAAAAAATCTGTGGGGGTTGAGATCATGGGAGGAACTCCCAGCCTCACAGGAGAGTTCACTGAAGAGACCCACAGGGTCATACACAATCCTACCCATCCAGGGATCAGCACCACAAGGTCCCAATTTGTTTGTGGGTAGTGGGGGAAGTGACTGAAAGCTGGCAGAGAGCTGAGCAAGTGACATTGTTCCTTTTTGGACCCCTCCCCCACATATAGAGCCACAAGAAGCAACTTGGGTTGCCTTGCCCAACCCAAGTTGCCAAGCCTGGCAAATACCTAAGGCTCTGCCCCTTACAATGTCACAGGTGCACTGAGACAAAAAAATATGGCCCACATGAAGAACAGATAAAGCGCTAGAAAAAATACAACTAAGTAATGAAGAGACAGTCAACCTATCAGATGCAGTGTTCAAAACACTGGTAATCAGAATGCTCAAGGTATGGTTGAGTATGGTTGCAAAAGAGAGGAAAAAGTAAAGGCTGTGAATAGTGAAATAAAGGAAAATGTATAGGGAACCAACAGTGAAGGGAAAGAAATCCGGATTCAAATCAACGATTTGGAACAAAAGGAAGAAATAAACATTCAGTCAGAACAGAATAAAGAAAGAAGAATTTAAAAAAATGAGGAGAGGCTTAGGAACTTCCAGGACAACTTTAAATGTTCCAGCATCCAAATCATAGGGGTGCCAGAAGGAGAAGAGGAAGAACAAGAAATTGAAAACTTATTTGAACAAGTAATGAAGGAGAATGTTCCTAATCTAGTGAAGGAAATAGACTTCCAGGAACTCCAGGAGATTCAGAGAGTCCCAAAAAAGTTGGACCCAAGGAAGACCACACCAAGGCACATCATAATTACATCAATGAAGATTAAAGAAAAGGAGAGAATCTTAAAAGCAGCAAGAGAAAAGAAGACAGTTCCCTACAAATGAGTTCCTATAGGACTATCAGCTGACTTCTCAAAAGAAACCTTACAGGTCCTGAAAGGCAAGAACCTACATCCAAGATTACTCTATTCAGGAATGATATTATTTGGAATGGAAGGGCAAATAAACTGTTTTCCAGATAAAGTCAAGTTAAAGAATTCATCACCACCAAGCCCTTATTCTATGAAATGTTAAAGGTACTTATCTAGGAAAAAGAAGATAAGAAATATAAATGGTAAAATGACAATAAACTCACAACTATCAACAACTGAACCTAGAAAAACAAAACCAAAAATGATCTAAGTAAATGACTAGAACAGGAAGAGATTCACAGAAATGGAAACCACATGGAGGGTTTTCAGTGGGGAAATGGAGAGGTAGAATGTGGGGAAAGGTACAGAGAATAAATGGTAGGTACAAAATAGACAGAAGGAGGTTAAGAATAGTATGGGAAATGGAGAAGCCAGAGAACTTAATATGTATGACTCTGGACATGAACTAAAGTAGGGAAATGCTGGTGGGAGGCAGGGTACCAGGTAGAGGGGAATAAAGGGGAGAAAAAAATGGGAAAACTGTAAGAGCATAATCAATAAAGTATATTTTGAAAAATCCTGCTCAAATTCTATCTCTTTTATCTAGCCTTCCCTGAACATTCCTGTTCAGAATCAGTTGTCTTTTACTTTCTTTTTGTGTGATGGATGTTCCTCACATTATTATTAAACTTTCCTCATTATATTGGAGAGGTTAGGATATTGTCCTTTCAACTACACAGCTCTTTGAAAAATGGGTTTGGGTGTTGTATTTATTTGCATTTTTCAAGGGTCATAGCTCAATTCTACTAGCAGAATAACTATCCAATAAATAGTTGTCATATGGACGAATGGGTCAACATGCTTTGTTTGCAAGTAGATAGTCTATCTTAAAAGAAATAAAGTGACTTTTGTATAAGAACTGAACACTAGAATAGGAAGTGAAAGGCCACTTTTTTGTAGCTTCCTAACACTGGAAAAGCAAGCAGAACAGCCTGAAAGGAAAGATTTGGGTTCAGCAAACAAGTATAAAGGCAGAGAGAAAGGATATAAGTTAAAATAAGCTGTGAAAACACACTGTGGAAATGAAGAGCTAAGACCTTTTTTTAAAATGAAAACAAATACTGAGAAATCAATATAAAATGTCAAGACTTAGTTCTATGAATCAAAAACTGATAATAGTTCCCAGATGGTGTAGCTCATATTGAGCCAAAACCTGTGAGCCAAAGTGTTGCCAGTTCGATTCCCAGTTAGGGCACATGCCTCAGTTGGGGGCCAGGTCCCTGGTATGGGGCATGGGAGAGGCAACCACACATTGATGTTTCTCTCCCTCTCTTTCTCTATCCCTTGCCCTCTCTCTAAAAATAAATAAATAAAATATTTTAAAAACTGGTAATAGTATAATATTCATGATTTATTATTACTAATAAGAAGTTCAAGGACAAATAACAGTCAATAAGATTTCACACTGATTTTTGATTGCTGATTCAAAGTGGTGATTCTAAATCTCTTTGGGTTCCTTACATAATTTTGGTATGAAAACAATGAATAATGCATGCTCTTTTTTGTCTGAGGGCAAATTTTTAAGCTCAATGTATTTTTACAAAAAAGCACATAAAATCCTGAGGTTATGAAAATATAATTCTTTAAAGACATGAATTTTAAATAGTAATGTGAATAGGCCCTTAACTACAGGTATGTGTATATATTTCAGACACTTCAAGATGCTTGGTGGTTCGGCCACAATTATATATTAGATTATATTATCAAAAGTTTACTTTTTAAATAATCATTAGCTTTGGGAAGCACTGCTTTGTGGTGCATTGCATTTAGGAAACCTTAAAATTACATGTACTGGGATGGGAAATCAGATCATTTCACTTCAGCAACAGAAATTAAGCCTGTTTTCTTTCTTAAAGTACAAGGCGATAGTTAATGTTTAATTACTTGGCTTAGGGTTGATGAGCTGGATCTATTTCTCCCACTTCTGAAATAACATGTCTGTAATATTCAGATGAGTGCCTTACCTTTCTATTTTGCTTTCTACATTAGTGAATAGATCTAACCTCTGATAGATACATAATGCTGAGCCTCACAGTATGATTAACAGAGACCCACATTTAGATCTCAGAGAAATTGTTCCAACATTATGTGAACTGTAGTGAATGTTTTTTAGAATTTTTTTAATAGAAGTTTGTTTGGTTTTTTAAAGTGAGGAATACAGACTATAAATTAATACACATTAAAAATATCTTTTACAGCTAAATTTATTCTGTTAATTAAAAATATAAATCATATGGGATTTATAGTTTAAAAGTTTCTTTTTAATTTGTTTTAAATACAAAATTTTAAAGTAAAAATATTTTTCACTACTTTAAAAACATATTTTTAAGGCTTAATGTCTTTAGCTAAAGCACCTTCTCATATTGTACAATGTCTGAACATTCAGATCCACCTTAAATTCATGTGGCCTGGATTCATGCCTTATTTTCTATTTACAATTGTTAAGAAAGGTCCTTGCAATTTTGAACTATAGCATAATTATCTGAAAAATGGGAGTGAAAATTTTTAACCTAATCCACAGAGTGTTGGTAGATTTAACAGAAAAAGTGTAGGGAAAAATACTCTCTAGCCTTAAAGTATTGCAATCATTTAGTATGAGGAATCATATTTAGGTGTGTGGTCCTAGGTGTGATGGTATAGACCTCCTTTTACCTGTTTCTCCCCTTTAAATACACTGGAAATAATTCAACAAACATTAAAAATACTGGAAAGGTAGAAAAAAGAAAGTAGATTGGCTAGGGACCTCATGATTTGAAGAACGACATCACTACAAGTTCCCAAGTTTTTCTTTATTTCTTATATATCTTGAGTTCCAGGGAGGCTTTCTGCTTGGAACACCAACAGACATATATAAACAAAAAAGCATGTAAACAAATGAGAAAGTCTACTCTTTCTGGCCATAGGACTAGGGAAAGGGAAGCCGCTGCGGGTGGAAAGGAACATGGGACAGCCTTATCCCACCATCTATAACCAGCCACAGTGGTGGGTCCCTTTCCACCGACAGCGGTGCCATCTCTAAAACCCAGGAAGGTCAATAAATCCTCCATCAGGAGTGGTGGCCTGCTATGGCGGCAGTGGTAGCAACAGTGGACCCCAAGCCAGTGATCCATCCCCTGCTCTCCACCTGCCAGTACTAGGTAGGTAGAGAATATAGGCAAGGGGAAACTTTTTATCCCACAGATACAGGGTCCCACATTCATACTAATGATGGGCAAATCAGGAAAGAGCCTTTCATACTTTGCAGATGGCACCAGCAGGAATTTATCAGGAACTCCCAAGTAAAAAGAAATAAGCTGACCAAAATAGCACTGGAAGGGCTCTGAAAACTGTATTGTATTTGGAAACACAGACAATAAAATAGGCTGGAATCTATATGCCAAAACAAAATAGGGACACTGCCTACAAAAATAAAAGATTTAATTTAATTTATTAAAAAAGTATTTTTAGAAAAAGGGGTGGGGAGGGAGAAAGAAAGGGAGTGAAACATCATTGTGTGAGAGATACATCGATCAGTTGCCTCTCACACATGCCAAACTGAGGACTTGGCCTGCAACCCAGGCATGTGTCCTGACTGGGAATTGAACTGGCAACCTTTTCTGTTTGTGGGCCAGAACTCAATCCACTGAGCCCCACCAGCCTGGGCAAAAGATTTAATTTTAAATGTCCATTTTAAAAGTCCAAAAAGGAGAAGAGGTAGCTACACTTAGGCAAATTATACTTTAAGTCACAGACTTTAATGAGAGACAAAGAAGATAATCACATAATGACCAAGGGGTACATCAATCAAATGAATGTAATGATTACAAATATACATGCACCCAACATCAAAGAACATAGATATAATAAACAAGTACTTATAAGTCTTAAAGAATAAAGAGACAATAATAGTTGGGGATTTTAATATTCTACTTTCATCAATAGAAAGGTCATCTGGAGAGAATATCAATAACAAAACATTGGACTTGAGCTATACTTAGAACAAATGAACCTAGACACATACACAACATTCATTCCATTGCAGCAGAATACACATTCTTCCCAAGTGAACATGGACCATTTTCTGTATAAAAATAAGTCTTAGATGATGTAAACTTTACTGAAATAATACTCAATATCTTTTCTAACCACAATATAATAAAACTAGAAATCAATAAATAATAGGAGGAAAATGGGAAAATGGACAAATATGTGGAAATTAACACAACCCTGAAAAAAAAAGATCAAAGAAGAAATCAAAAGGTAAATGAAAAAATATCTTGAAACTCTTGAAAATGAAAATACAACATACCAAAACTTACAGTATACAGCACAAGAATCAAGAGTAAATTTATGACAATAGATGCCTACATTAAGAAAAAACCTCAAATAAAGAACTTTTTATCCTAAAGAACTAAAAAAAGAACAACAAAGTAAATCCGAAGTCAGAAGGACAGAAATAACAAAGATAAGATCAGAAATAAATGAAAGAGACAAACCAAACCTGCAGAAAAATCTAGAAAACTAAGATAAATTTTATAATAAAGAGAAGTAAAATTAACAAACATTTAGCTAGACTAACTCCAGAAAAAAGAGAATACTCAAAATTAAAATTAAAATAGAAGATAGTATAACTGATAACACAGAAATACAAAAGCTCATAAATACTACTATGAACAACTACACAAAAATAAACTGAATAACCTAGAATAAATGAGACAATTCCTAGAAATATACAACCTACAAAGACTGAATCAGAAAGAAATAGACATAAAAAGATGAATAATGAGTAAGAAGATTGAATTAGTAAAAGAAAATCTTCCTAGCAAAGAAAAGCCCAGAATCAGATGGTTTCCTGGATAAGCTCCAGGAAACATTTAAAGAAGAATTAATGTCAATCCTGCTCATACTCTTCCAAAAACTGAAGAGTAGGTAACACTTCCCAAGTCATTTTATGAGAACAGCACTACCCTGGCATCAGAGTCAGATATGAAAACTACAACAAAAGATTACAGGCCATACCTGATAAAGATAGATTGAAAAACTCTCAACAAAATACTAGCAAACTGAATTCAGCAGCATATTAAAAAGATCATACACCATGCTGAAGTGGGATTTCTCACTGGGATGTAAGGATGGCTCAACATATATAAAGCAATAAATGTGATACATGACACAAATAGGATGAAAGATAAAAATTGTATGATCACCTCGATAATTTACAAAAAGCACCTGAGAAAATTAACATCCTTTCATAATGAAAAGTCTCAAAAAATTGGGTATAGAAAAGCTGTACCTAAAATAATAAAAACCATATCTGACAAACCCACAGCAGACATATTCAATGTAGAAGGTTGAAAGTGTTTTCTTTAAGATCAGGAACAAGATAAGGGTAAACACTCTCACCATTTTGTTCAACATAGTACTACAAGTCCAGGCCAGAGTAATTAGGCAAGTAAAAGAAGTAAAAGGCATCCAAATCAAAAAGAAAGAAGTAAACTTGCTTCTATATGCAGATGATACATTCTTATATAGAGAAAATCTGAAAGACACCATTGAAAAACTGTTAGAACTAATCAACAAATTTAATAAAGTTGTAAAATAGAAAGATACCATATAAAAATTAGTTGCATTTCTAGACACATAATAAATTATCTTTAAAAAAGAAAACAGTCTCACTTATAGCAGCATCAAATCAGTAAAAATGAACCTAAGCAAGTGAAGGGTCTGTGCACTGAAGACTACGAGCGACAGACGAATGACAGTGAACATGGCACATACATGTGGATGGACAGCCCATGCTTAGAGACTGAGTGAATGAATATCGTTAAAATGTCTGTGCTACCTAAAGCCATCTGTAGATTCAGTGCAATCTCCCCCAAAGTTCCAATGGCATTTTTCACAGAATAGAAAAAGAAAATCCTAAAATTCATATGGAACCACAAAAGACCCGAAAGAACCAAAGTAATTCCAGAAGAGACAGCAACAACAACAAAGGCAGAAGCATCACAGTTCCTGATTTCAAACTACTACATAGTACACAACTAAAATGATCAAAACCATATGCTTCTGGCATTAAAAAATAACACAGACAAATGGAATACAACAAAGAGCCCAAAATAAATTCATGGATGTATGGTCAACTAATGTTTGATAAAGGAGCCAAGAACATGTAATAAGAAAAGAACAGTTTTTTCAATAAATGATATAGGGAACTGATATTCACATTCAGAAAAATTTAGCTGAACCCCTACCTTACACCATTCTAAAACATTAACTTGAAATGGATTAAAGATGAACATGTAACACTTGAAACCATAAAACTCCTAAACGAAAACATATGGAGGAAGCTCCTCGATATTGATGTTTGCAACTATTTTCTGGATATAACAGCACATCAAAAGCAAAAATAAACAAGTGGGACTTACCAAATTATAAAGTTTCTGCACAGCACACACACACAATCAACATAATAAAAACACAACCTATAAAATGGCAGAAAACATTTGTAAACTATTTGTTATGGTTTTAGCCCCATATCTGAAAAGGGGTTAATATCCAAAATATGTAAGGAACTCATAAACTCAATAGCAAGAAGAAAAATAAAACAAGTAATCCAATTAAAAAAGGGCCAAGTGCTTGAATAAACATGAAAAGGTGTTCAACATCAGTAATCATCAAGGAAATGCAAATAAGACCACAAGAATATATCACCTCATACTTTTAGAGTGGTAATTATAAAAAAGACAAGAGATATCCGGTATTGGTGAGGATGTGGAAAAAGTAAACACTTGTGCAGTGTCTGTAGGAATGCAATTTGGAACAACCACTTATGAAAAACAGTATGGAGATACATCAAAAAATTAAAAATAGAATTGTCATATGATTCAATACTTCCACTTCTGGGCCTCATATATCTGAAGAAATTAAATCATTACCTTAAAGAAAGGTCTGCACTCCTGTGTTCATTGTGGCCTGATTCACAATAGTGAAGACATGGAAACAACCTAAGTGTCGAATGAGGGATTAATGGATAAATAATATGTAATGTATCTATATGGTGGTGTATTATTCAGCCATAAAAAAAGAAGGAAGTGCTGAAATTTGCAACGGCATACATAGATCTTGAGGGCATCATACTAAATATAATAAGACAGAGAAATATGATCTCACAAATACATGGAATTTAAACAAGTTAAACTCATAAAAACCAAGTAGAATAGTGGTTAGTAAGGGCTAAGAATGGGGGGAAATAGGGAGATATTGGTCAAAAGGTAAAAACTTTCAGTTATGAGATGAATACACTTTGGAGAACTAATGTACAGCATGATGACTATAGTTAATGGTACTGTATGTTACACTTGAAAGTTGCTAAGGGAGTAAACCTTAAATGTTTTCAATACACAAACACAAAAAGGTAATTATTAGAGCTGGTGCATGTATTAACTAACTTTATTGTGTTAATCATTTCATAATATATGTGTGTATAAAATAATCCTATTGCATACTTTAACCTGACACAATTTTGTCACATCTTAATAAAATTATGGAAAAAATAAATGTATTTTTAAATTCCCAGGTATAGAGAGTATTTTAGTTTTCTTTTCATGGATGTATAATGAAATTTTCTGTAATATGGGAATGTCATTTTTAAATTTTGCTGAGACTTTCTCTTTTGAATACTATGTACTAAATGTTTATAAAGTACTACGTGTGCTTGAGAGGAATATTCTCCATTTGTTAAGTGCAGTATCTACACATGACTTTTCAATCAAGAATACTACTGTTATTTAAATCTTATTTATTTTTCTTTTTAAGGCATTGAATAGTAAGAGAGGTGCACTACATCATTATACTCAGTAAAATTTTCAAAAATTTTTTAGATGTCATTTTTTCCTCTTTATATAACAAGATTATATTAAGAGCACAGCACACAAGTTTAGAATTATTATCTCTTCCTGACTAATTGAAATATCTATTTGTCATCATCATCTTAAAAGAATAAACTATGAAGTATAAGTCTACCCAATATTAGTGCTTACTAAATAGCTACTGTAATCAAGACAGAGTGGTACTGGCGCACAGATAAACACATAGATCAATGGAACCCATTGATTTATGACAAAGGTGTACACACTATTTAATGGAGAAAGCACGGCCTTTTCAACAAATAGTGCTGGAGCAATTAGATATCCATAGGGGAAAAAGTGAACTTCAATCTAAACCTTATACTTTATATAAAAATTAATTCAAAATATCAAGAAATCACAAACTTAAATCTGAAATATAAAACTACAGTTTTTAAAAATGAGAAAATTTTGGCACCTAGGACTAGATGAAGATTTCTTAGACTTGACATATGAAGCATGACTCATAAAAGAAAAACATCATAAATTGCACTTCATCAAAATTACATTTTCTTTGCAAAAGACCTTGTTAAGATAATGAAAAAACTAATTACAGGCTGGGAGGTAATGTTTGAAAACAACATATCTGATAAAGGAACTTACATGTAGATTATGTAAAGAACTCTCAAAACTGAATTAATATCACAGTCTAATTAAAAATTTAGCAAAAGACATGATCAGATATGCTACTGAACAGGATACACAAATGGCAATGATCACATGAAAAGATGTTCAATATCATTAATGATTAGGGAAATACAAATTAAAAGCACAATATTTTCATAGTATATGTATCAGAATGGCTAAAATAAAAATAGTCATAACGGTAAATGCTAGCAAGGCTGCAGAGTAACTGCATCACTCAGACACTGCTGGTGGAAATGTAAAAGGGTACAGTTAGCTCAGAAAACAGTGTGGCAGTTTATTCTAAAACTAAAAATGCACTTTCTATTTAACCTCACATTGTATTATTGGGCACTTGTCATTAACAAGTAAAATGTATGTTTATCATGAAACCTGTATGTTTGCCTGTAGCAGTTTTCTTTGTAGTAGCTAAAAAGGAGAAATCACCCAGATGACTTTCATTGGGTAAATGTTTAAATAGACAATGGTATACAAAACATAGCAAACAATTAATATGCGCACTTGAATAGATTTTAATGTAATTAAATGGAGTAGAAAATGTAATCTCAAAAGTTTAGATGCTGTACAGGGTAGGGCAAACATAGGTTTACAATTGTAAGTACACAAAACACAGTTTATTTTTGTATTATTATTTATTAATTATTGTATTGTTTTCTATACAAACAACTGTACACCTACTTTTGTCCCATCCTGTATAATTGCATTTATGTAACATTTCTGAAATAACAATCTAATTAAAATGGATGACAGATTAGTGGTCATTAAAGGTTAGGGGCAGTGTCGGGAGGAGATGTAATACATGGCAGTAAATGACAGTATGAGGAAGCCTTCTGGTGATAGAACAGTTCTGACTCTTGATCGTGGTCATAGTTCCATGGAACCAGATTTGTGTTATAATTTCATGGAACTACACACGTACACACACACACACACACAAAGTACTTGTAAAACTATGAATAAAGTCTTTGAATTGTACCAATGTTAATTTCTTAATTTTGATATCGTATTTTATTTATATAAGAAGTTACCATTGGGGAAGGTTTTCTGGGCTGTTTGGGACCTTCCTATGTATTTGTTTATGTCCTGTGAATTTATATTTCTTTCAAAATAAAAAATAAAAAGTCATATTTGAAAAAATTTGAAATCACTTTGTTACTGTGAGGAACAGAGTCAATGATGTCAACATTATTTTTAAACTTGGATGTAGTAGGAGTAAGAACAACACAAACTCTCTCCTAAACATAAATGTAATATGAACAATCAAGAACAAAGGACAGAATTTTATAGCCCTTACATAAGCACTACTTCATAGCTACAGTAAATATTAACAGGTAGAATGGAAACTATAAAAATAATGAGTGCAGAAAAGATATTCAAAATATTTAACACCTGTTATGGGTTGGACACCAAATAATTAAAACAGAATGGGACCAATTGGAACAGATGCCAGCCACAAATAACTCAGAATTTGTTATCAGTACACAGCAGTGGAATATTCATCCCATATATTTTGGATTAATTTTACTTTCTCCACAAAAGATTTATATTCCTAAAATGTTGCTATTAGTATCATTGAGCCAAAAATACCAGGAAGAATGCTATATTATTAGATGAAATATACCAAAATTTACTGCTATAAAAAATCATGATTAATGATTTTTAATGAGTGAAATAAGAACCGCTTCTATTAAAATATATACAATTTCCCTATTTTTACAAAAACACCCCAAATATCAGTATAAAACCAAATGAAATTCAAATTTTTCATAATATTTAAACATAGGAGATCAGCATTAGCAAATAAATTAATATTTTCAATTTTGAAGTTTTAGTACTTTCATAGTTGATATTTTTAGTGTTTTTATAAATTCTGCTTGGTGGAAAAATTTAAGGTTCTTTCCAAACATAATCTTAGTAAGTTTATTATATTAGAAAAACAAATATTCAAAAATTAAATTAATTTGGTCATATTTAATCTTGAGAGAATAGATTATCAATACAATTATCAATACAAACTTAATGAAGCAATGAGCCAAAGTCGTTATTTAAGGGCAAATAAATTATGCTGCACAAATGGAATCTGAACTATGAAAATAAAAGTGTACATTTTCAAATGTGTGTGTCACTGAAGAAAGAAATTGAAAATAGAAACAAGTGGAAGCATATACCATGTTCATGGATAGAAAGACTTAACATAATTAAAATCCATATTACCCAAAGCAATCTACAGATTCAACTAAATTCCTAACAAGATACCAATAATGTATTGCACAGAACTGCAAAAAATACTTCAAAAATTTATATAGAACCACAAAAGGCCCCAAATAGCAACAATGATCTTGAGAAAGAAGAACAAAATTAGAGGAATCATACTACCTATATCAAAGTGTACTACAAAGCCATAGTAATAAAACAGCATGGTAATAGCATAAAAACAGACATATAGGTCAATGGAACAGAACAGAGAGCCCAGAAATAAACCACACCTTTATCTTCAATTAATATTTGACAAAGGAGTCAAGAGCAAACTATGGAGTAAAGACGGTCTCTTCAATAAATGGTGTTTGGAAAATTGAACAGGTATATGCAAAAATATGAAACCCCACCACCTTCTTATACCACATACAAGAATAAACTCAGAATGGATTAAAGACTTAATTGTAAGATGTGAAACCATAAAAATCCTAGAAGAAAACATAGATAGTAAAACCTCAGACATTTCTCATAACCATACATTTTCTGACATAAGTTCTTGAGTGATAGAAACAAAATAAAAATAAACAAATAGGACCACACCAAACTAAAAACTTGTTTACACAGCAAGGAAAATCATCAACAAAATGAAGACAATCCACTGAATCAGAGAACATATTTACCAATGATACAATACCAAAAAAGGGTTAATAAATTTATCCAAAATTTATTAATTGATAAGAGGTTAATATCTAAAATTTATAAAGAATTTACACAACTCAATACCACCCCAAAAATACAATTAAAAAGTTGACAGAGAACCTGAATAGACACTTCTCTAAAGAGGACATACAGGCCAATAGACATATGAAAAGATGCTCAACATTACTAATAATCAGAAAACTGCAAATTAAAACCACAATGAGATATCATCTCACACCTGTCTGTATGGCTATCATCAATAAACCAACAAACAATAAGTGTTGGCGAGGATGTGGAGAAAAGGAAACCCTTTTGCACTGGTGGCAGGAGTACAGACTGGTATAGCCACTGTGGAAAGCAGTATGAAGTTTCCTCAAAAAAGTTAAGAAAATGGAACTGCTTTATGACCCAGAGATTCTATTTCTGGAATAAATTTGAAGAAATCCAAACTACAGATTTGAAAGAATATATGCATGCACCCTCATGTTCATTTCATTGCAGCATTATGTATAACAGCCAAGTTTTGGAAGTAGCCCAAGTGCCCTTCTTGACGGATTAAAAAAAAAAAAAAGGAAATCTTACTATTTGTGACATCATGGATGGACCTGGAGAGTATTATGCTAAGTGAAATAAGCCAAACAGAGAAAGACAGGTACCATATGATCCCACTTATACGTGGAATTTAATGAACAATATAAACAAACAATTAGAAACATATTCATAGAGATAGGGAGCAAATCGACAGCTCTCAGAGGGGAAGGGTGGGGAAAGGCCTCAGTGAAAAGGTGAAGGATTAAGCACAAAAAGAACCCCTCAATTCATACACACAGACAACAGTATGGTGCTTACCAGAGGGAAAGTGTGTGGGGAGGTAGAAGTTGGTGAAGATGGTGATAAGTGGTGATAGAAGAAGATTGGTGTTGAGGTGGTTAATATGCACTACAATATACAGATGATGTGTTATAGAATTGTACACTTGAATGATACATAATTAGTTTAGGCACTGTTACTCCAATAAATTTAATAAAAATAAAAAACCCCAAAATGTGTGTCAGTTCTATAAAATGCACTTAAGAAACAACATATAATTAATTAGCATTTTAAAATATTTAGAAAGGCAACTTTCTTCTCTTTAAAAAATCTATTTACTAAATATTATAAAACATAGCTTATACTATCTTTGTTTATGTTCATTTTGGACATGGTTATTTTTAAAGATAGATTAAGTAATGGTTCAAAGGTTTAGTTAAGGCCAATTGAATACAATTTACATATAGGTAAATGGTTAAGATTACATAATCTTTTCTGTAGTAAACACGAAAAGCTCACAATTCACATAAATACGAAACCAATAAATAAGAAATGAAGCCAATTAGTTTGTACAACTTCAATGATTAACTTTGTGAAAATTTAGATCCAGTTTAATAGAGTGAAGGGGGAAAATCTCCAATTTATTAATATTAAGCTGGAATTAGCTAGCTGGATACTTTTAGCTCACATGGGCTTATTCTTTTCCCTCTGTCCAGGACACCCTACAGTAATTCAAGGCTGTAGGCCCACTATTCTGAATTTCTGCCTGTTAGTCTTCTGTGAGGTTAATTTGTTGGTTCAGAGAATAACAAAAGCAAGGAAAGGAACAGTTATTTAGAGCCTATGGTACAACACAGAATAAATATTATTCCCACTTTATGGGTAAAGAAACCTAGGGTCCCAGAGATTAATTACCTTGCCCAAGAACCCACAGATTTGGGTTTGGAATAAGATTTTCCCTGACTAAAAATCCTACACAATTTCCTCTTCTGAATATAAAATACTGTGGTCCTACTGATTTTAGTTATTACATTTAAACTTAAAAAAATATTAATCCTACCAGGACTTGAGTT
Organism: Artibeus jamaicensis; assembly: GCF_021234435.1. Taxonomy (NCBI): domain Eukaryota; kingdom Metazoa; phylum Chordata; class Mammalia; order Chiroptera; family Phyllostomidae; genus Artibeus; species Artibeus jamaicensis. Next base: position 3,228,958 of record NW_026521870.1, read on the forward strand.
CATTTTTGTATTAACCAGGACTCAGTGGCTTCTGTGGGATGTGCCACCACTGGGGTGTTTGTGATTGAAAATGTCTCAGATAAACCCTGTGGTACTGGTTCTGAGAGCTGGATGAATATGATGGTGCTTTATATGCAGTTCAACCAAGCTTGCTTCAAAATTATTTAATAGTTAGCTGCTATTTCCGTGGTATTTTTTAAGACTGTATTGGCTTTCTAAACAGCATTCCCCCAAATATAATATTAGAATCCAGTAGTGGGTGGAGAAGTTTTTCTGCCATGTAGACCGGTGCTAAAACCCCTAAGTGCACAGCGCTCTGACAAATGCATAATTTCAGTACTTTCAACCATATTGTGGGAGAAGGAAGTATGTTTTCATGTTTAGTAGCATTATTATCTTTGAGATAAAAAGCTAAATAAGTGCTTTAGTGTCAATAGAACATGCAGTTGTTTAATTTGTATTTGTACTGAGCCATCCCATGTTCCCTTTTTCCCCTTGGTACCAGTGAAACATTTGGTAGTTTTTTTCTCTAGTCCAAGAATAATTTAAATCAGTTGATACCTCCTTCCATCTGCCTTTCACTTGTCTTCTTTTTGGAGTTGACCAAGGAGTTGACCATATGTTTACACTGTATGCACCTGTGTAAACATAGCTGAAGAAGCGTACATCTACATATCTACATACACAAGCTACATAACTTGTGCCTTCATAATAATAGGCACACATATACAACATAAAGTATTACTTAGCACTTAGAAATTTAATCTTGAGGTGTTAATTTTTTTATCCTCATGTGAGGACATTTTCATTTTCTTTTTTCAGAGAAAGAGAGGAAAGGAGAGAGGAAGGGAGAGAGAGAAACATTGATGTGTTGCTTCTATAAATGTTAGGACTGGAAAGAGTAAAGGTCTGGACAGGGGGTCGCATGAGCCTACACCAGAGGATGGGGATGGACCTGCAACTCAGGTACATGCCCTGATGGGGAATCAAACCCACAAGTCTGTGGTTACTGGAGGATGCTCCAACCACTGAACCACACAGGCCAGAGCAAGATTAATTTACAAAATATAAATTCTAATACTAATAAGGAATTCATAGTATGCAACTCAATAATGCCTCAAATGTGTAATTTAAATATTATTGCAATAAAATTTCTGCTTCCAAGTGGGATGAAGTGAGCAGGTTATAAACTAAGAGAACACATATAAAATCTACATAACATATAAAAAGTGAGCAGTTAAAGAGAATCAGAGAACTGCTGAAATAACAGGTATAGACCTTCAAGATTCTGAAGAGGACCCTGGAGAGGTGAGAGAAGGTTTTGCAGCAGATTTTACTGATTCTGGGCTCTGGGCATAATCCAGATTTGGCCTGAGAAGAAGACTCCTGCTGGGGGTTAGATGGGCCAGTACTGAGTTTAGTAATCTTGAGGCACTGAAGTGATAAAATACAGAATTGAGAGATCTTGAACACATGGCCAGTTATCCCATGAGCGCATTTGTCAAATTCTGAAGCTACAAAGTCTCGAGGTAAAAAGCTAAGCTAAAACCCCTGAAAAACACCATGAATTTTTTGGCAGTCTTTCATTACCAAGAATAAAAACACTTAAAAAATAATTGGTGTTTAAGACCTGCCATAGGCAGCCTCCGCACGAATGCAGTAGGCCAGAGTTGGTCCTGTGGATCACACCCAGCCTGCCATCATTTTTTGTATAGTCCATCAGCTAATAACAATTTAAACACTTTTAAAAGGTTGAAAAAAAAAGAAAAAGGAAGAGAATGGATGGCCTGAAAAGCTTAATATGTTTACTACCTGACTCTTCCACAAAATAATTTGCCAACCTGCAATACTTTTAACTTTTAGTTAAAAACCTGGGTGGGTGGGCAAACACCCTGAGAATAGGAGCAAAGCAGAGACAGATTGGGTCTTATGGAAACTTAGCCCAACCTCAGGCTGGCTCAGCTCCAAATTGGATTAAGGTATAGTTAGTGATTCTACTGTATCTCCTTAGTAGAAGAAGGATAAATCTTCACTGGAAAAGATATTATCATCTTGAGCCTCTGTGAAATTTTAATAGACATTTTACACACATTTCAACATTCAGAAAATCATTCCACTAACTGTTTGATCTGAGATGAACTGTGATATTTATAAAGAAGCCTGACTTAACTAGCAGGATCAACATTAATCCATTAACAGCCAAAACTTTAAGCAAGCAATTTTAATCTATGTTACTGAAAAAAAGTAAAACAGAATAATAGTATTTCCTAAAAAAACTTTTGTTGGCAAGGAAACTTAAAACATGTTTAGAATACTAGCATTCTAACTAGCTAGATGGTAGTTTCTTTTGTAAAACATTACGATAATAAATGGAATAAAATCTATGAATTATTTATTTTGTGGGAATAGTAGTTGACCAGTTATAAATTATTCTGAGCTATAAGACTGTATTCTAGGACTCATTTGTCAATGACAAGAGATTCACAGACCCTGGCATCATACTTAGGCATCTACCATCTTGAGAAGACAGACAAATGCAGATGTAGGGAAACCTGGTAACACTGAAATATTGTAATTATGCTTACATCTCTCCCAGGATTTTAAAGTGTAACTTTAATAGGCTTTTATAGTGAAAAGAACAACTCAAAGGAACAAGAGAGTTGAGAAGTTCAAAATGTCACAGAACTGCAAAATCATTAAATTTATTTTAATTAGTATACACTAAGGTTTTACATCTGTGGCACAAGTAAATTGTAACTTCCAGATACAATAGATCAGGTCATTCATTTATAACCCATCACAATCTGCAACGTATCTCAATATTGTCAAAGATATAACCTAAGTGTGCTCAAAGTCCAGGCCACATGTGCTTGAACTTTATGGAATTCAAGCACATGCAGTTGTACTATTACAGGGAAGGCACAGAGATATAGCTATGAATGGAAACATGTAGATAGCATTTAAAAACTGGATACATATGCATTCAAATATGTACATATAAATTGTATACTACCATTAAAAATTAACTCATTTGTGAGCAGATCCTCGACAACACAGGAATAAATATTTTCCAGAAACTATTTGAGAAAGCCAGAATTGCTTGCAAAGCAAAAGGACTTTGACATTAAGACTTTAAAAAACTTAATTTTTAAAAGACTTTTTAAAAAAGTTTAAATAGCCCTCATAACTTTTTTAACTTTTGAGAATTCTTCAATGATAGATACCTCTGAATAAGGCTCTAATAATTTGATCAGATAAAGGCTATGAATATAGTCAGATAATAAGTCATTTGGAGACTCTTATATGTATAACTGTAGATAACTTATAAGTACTCTCTTACCATTAGACTCTATATTAAGAAATTACAAGTATCTTCAATAACAGACTTCATCTGTATAATTTCCTAATTTGAATTCAAGGTTTATATTCATCTAATACTCAAAATTGTTTAAAAAATTCTTTACATATATGAAAACAGTAGATTTTTAAGCAAATTAATGGAAACTGGGAAATACTAAGGATAACCCAGTATATTTGTGAAATTAATTACTTTATTTAAATGTCTGATTAAAGGAAAGATATAGATCTTTATGTATAGGTCTTCGTACCACCAAGTCCTTAATAACTACCAGAATACTATCGAAATCAAACATTATTTATAGTTTCACACTACTATTTCTCTACATATCATAATTAACTCCAGTGAAAAGACCAGAGTACTCAAACAGACATATTGCAAACAAAAAGCCCTTAGTAGTTGGTGGAACGTCAAGGCCAGGAGTCAAACAGAACCGACAGAGAGGACAGCGACGTGAGATCCCACACAGCCTCCTCAGAGAGAAAAAGGAAAACCACATGGCAATGCTGAAATGCCGAGTTAATTCTCTCCTCTCTGAGCATTTAGTACCACATCTTTAAAACTGCTTCGACTAGATTATCGCTTCTTTAGTCAAGACCCTCTCTTAAGAAACACAAACATTCTCGAAGTGCAATGATGAAATACCATAAAAACTTAATAACCTACCATTTTCTTTGCACTCTTCTGGAGGTTTAGCCTTTTTTGCAAGTCGTGGATCCAGCCATGATGTTGTCTTTGTGTTATGGCTGAAAAGAAAAGAGATCACTCTGAACAGACACATACTGAAAGGAATCAAGTTTATTCCCTAAGAAAAAAAGGGAGGTTAGTCCAACAAAATTGCAATCGATACACTTAATTTGCTTACTGGTTCTAAGTAGCCCTGAAGGAGGTGTAAGAGTAATTGTGCAAGGCAGCTGTAAATTTGGCAACCTCAGCTCCCTGTCCTCAAAGCAGCTATTTTTATTAAAATCAACTAGAATGTTGCCAAGTTAACCTCATTGAAAATGCAGAACTCATCCAGAGCAAAAGGAATTTATTACAAATACAGGATTCTCCAGTTGGAAGAGCACAGTTCACAGGCTCTGATACCATTTCCTGAGTTTTGCAAAGAATTATTTCCATAGTAAACCTGCCCTTTCCATAAAGAGTTGTGTTGTTACTCTTTACTACAGAGCTGGCAGAGGCAGCACAAAAGTGATGCAAATTATATCATGTCCTTGGGATTCCTACATTTTCTCAAAAAATGATTAATAATAGCAATTTCATTAACTCACCTTTAGCTATCTTTCATCTAAATACTTTCAATCTAGCTAGGGCAATAGGGGTAAGCCTGTCTGTAATCTAATATTCCTGAAATGGAATTTTTGAGATTTAATACTAATTTTAACATTTTTATTTTGAAAAAATGTTTTCTAGAATGTCTTTTACTAGAAATTTAAAAAGCAAAGTGAGATGTTCTTAGTGCAGCTTTTTTTTCAAAGAGGTATTAGACTCACCTGTTTTAGAATCACCTGGTGGACATACTAACATTGCACGTGCTGGTTGTTACAGGATCACTAAAGCAGGATCATTGGGGATGGATCCACAAAAATCTCCCTTATTGGCAAGGTGATTCTTCTGCACATTACAATTTTAGTACTACTCAGTGGCTCATAACTGTTCATTGAAGCTAAAAATCTTTACTGTGTATAGCTGTCTCAAGTGGTCTCACCTACCAATAGACAAATTATCAAGGATATGACATTTTTGAGTGCTTCAGAAAGAGAATGAGCAAAGTTACAGGTGTGGAAGTGTCAGGTTTATACAAGGAAGTGTCAGAAGGCCAAAGAATAGAACATGAAAAGGAAGAGTAGAAAAAAATAGGTTGGAAACATAAATTAAAGCTAGACAATAGGGATATCTGTACAAAATGTTAAGAAAGTCAAAATGATAATGATATCAATTTCATATGTATTTTCTACTTTTTTCAATGGAGTTTAACTGCTTTGTCTTACTGGAAGCACAAGTGTTACTAGATAATCTGATGAGCCAATCTGCCATGAGAGCAGAGGTCAGGAAGGCATCCCAGGCAGCAGGTTTAATAGCAAACTTGTAGAGGCGAAGTGCCTTCCTAAAGAAGGGAATTTCGAGTCAGGAAGGAGGGAAGACAGAGACAAGATGGGCAGTGGGGAGAAGGTCCAAGGTGGTAAAGCACTCTTTAAATGACGTTTTTCCCAGATGATCATCCTGTCTCTGCCTGTGTGTAGAGCCTCTGACCTGCATGGGGGTGATGACTATCCCGAGTATGAGGAAAGTAGTACTGGGTTCAGTGTTTGATGCTCCCATTTTGGGAAAAAAAGGTCACTTTGAAAATGCTCTTTATAGACATGCTTCATTTCTAAGTGTGGCTGTGTGTGTGTTAATGTCTATATTTTTGTGTGCTAAAACAAATGTTGGGGGGCGGGCAGGAAAAGAAATTCCTCTTCTTTATAGTCATATCTTCTTCCAAATCCTTCCTCCATGTTGGAGAAATGTCATCTCTAGGTCTCTAAGACATGTTCAGAAAAGCAAACATGTCTATAGATAAATATCATGGTGCTATTACTAAGGCTCTGCAGGGAGTCAAACGACCGTTTCTATATCTTAACACCATGGGTCTCACATACTGGCTAACATAGAAGAGAACTGTGCATTTCCTATCTTTCCTGAATTTATATAGAGCATTTCATTACAGGATGAGTTTTTTAGGTTAAACTAGCATTAATGGTATGTCACTTTTATACATTTTGACAGACTGAGTCTCTTAGAGTTAACAGCATTTTTAGCTGTTCCTTGGAAATGATTCTGAAAGAAGTGTGGGTAATAGTTACTTCCAGCAATTGTCTTAATCATCACATAAAGATACAGCACAGTATTTTCCAATAGTGACTCTCACCAGTTTTGCAAATTTATAGGCTTCTTCAATGTGTTTTATAAAGGGGATATTTTCAATGCATCTTGGAGACAACAGACCAAGTGGCTTTCCCACTTCCTTTAAATTATATATTTTAATGCTAACAATTCCATTTGAACACAGGACTAAACATTGGGCATAAAGCTGTGTACAAAAATGAGACTGTTGAGGGATTTTTCACAATTTGCATACTACATTTTTTTGAGATTTGAGGATGTGATTTTTCTTTCACTTTCATCGCATGAATAGAGTCAAAAGCAGGACAACTCTTTCTTTCTCTCTCCCTCCCCTTCTCTCTCTCTCTAGCTCTCTCTCTTTCTGTGTCCATGTCTACCCAAGTTGTGTGGGGCACAAATGACAGAAAGATGCTAATGTGATAAAAACTTATATTTCAATACTAGTTTAATAGACACACATATATCTGCTGCATTTGTAAAGAAACCTTTCTTCTTCTGGCTGGGAAATGGAACAAATATTTTCTAGAAATTTTAAATCATAATAATATCCACTACGTATTTCTTTGGATCAAGTTAATGTGATGCTCGCGAAAAGTGAGAGATCCAGTAAAGTTGGCAGCTAATCTAGTTTAATCAATGTCATATTAAAAAATCCTGATGAAACCCTTTAAAATGGTTTACCCAGACTCTTCTCTAACGTTAAAGTCTATTCTGAGTCTGTCTGAAGGACTGGGACAAACAAGAAGTGAAATTTTGTTCAACTCAGAAATTCTAATTTAAATTCATATCAGAATGTCCCTGCAGACATGTGATAGGCTGACTTGCAATGAATCAGAAATTTGTGTATATTTTGTAAGTTTAACCTTTTCAAAAGAAACAGGTTAAATGATAACATCTTCTGTGGAAACATTCTGGTCACATAGAAAATGCTTCACTTCAACAGGAAAAGCTGCTGACATTATGGCGCACCATTGCAAAGTTATTCTCACTGTCTCATGAATGTCCTGATTGTCTGCTTCGTCAGGGGCTGCACCAGAACTTACATGCACATTTACCTTATTGTGATCGTGGCTGCATATTTTTAACTCTACTTTACAGATTGAGAACCAAGGTTGAGAGAAGCTAGGCAATGTGCCCGAGATCACACAGGAAGTGTGTGAATGTGAAAGAGCTAGGGAAGGGAACCAAAATAATTCTGCCACCCTGAAGCTGCCCTTTGGAGACAATGATTTTTAACTATCTATCAAGAGACAAGTCTCAGAAGGAGGCTTTGAGCCTCCCTTCTTTCCTGCCCAACAGATTCAGACAGAGAAACCTGTTTCAGGAAAGAGAACTTGGGATGTTTCCTTAACCTAATTTGAATTCAGTGTGAAAAACAAGGATTTCAGGCAGGTGCCTGTTAGCAAGATACCTTGTATTCCTTCCCTTTCTTTCTGAGTTACCTAACAGAATTTGCCACATATATTCCCCTCTTCCTCAACTACCTGTAAGTCACCCATTTTCACTTCTCAAATCTAAAACCTTGGTGCCTTCTTTCACCTTTGTCCAAAATGTCTTGTATACCTAATGTCGTCTCATTGTCTTTGGAACTTTTATACCTACGTGAATTCCCCTTTAATCTGTCTCTGTTGATTTGATTATTAGTCCAGCCAGAAGAACTCAGAAAGTGGGAAGAAAAATATTAACATTTTTTTAGCCCCCACATTGGCACTAAACCCAGATGTATGTCATTCCTAAGTCCAAAGTTTTTATGATCTGAAACCACAGGCCTAAACTTCACATTTTGCTTTTTATACTGAGGTGCTTTATTTCACAACTTCAAAGGGTAGTCAAAGATCTCTTTCCTAGTTCTTTTGCCAATGGTTTAGAGACAGAGACGTTATGTCTTAGTTGAGGATAAGAATCACTGAATGAAATTCCTTTGTGTTAAATGCCCTCTCCTTAATAGGTATTGTATTAAAATTGCACATGCATAGAATTGGAAGAGAGAACATTGTAAGTGAGGAGCCACAGATAATGTTATTACCAATGAAAATGAGTTATTTTGAGGCATTGAGAAGTGTAAATGTGGTGGCAAGATTTTATGCGTATTAAGGAGAATAATACACCGTTGGAACTTTGAGGGTAGGGAGGCTCTAGCAGCAAGTGCCCTGAAGCTTCTGTTAATCCTCTGTATATTTTCTTGGTACCTAGTAATGATCAAGGTGCCATTCAAATCATCCAACCCAACTTCCTGACCTTCCTGGGCTTGAGTTGAGACATTCACCGGACTTTCTGGCATTCTGTGCTGTCTATCTAATCTGATTACCTTATCGCTTTTTCCCAGGCGAGGCTCTGCCCCTTTATGTTGCCATTTTGGCTCTTACTGCACATGTCCAAAAGTAGAAAGACCTCCCTTGTGCCATCTTGACTTCTACTGTGCATGTCAAAATGTACTGTTACATCATCTGGTTTCTACTGCACATGTGCCCAGCAGAGGAATTTTTTCTCTCCTCTGTCCTCCAATAATCCAGTACTGGGCTAGCAGCAGGCCTTAGAAGATTTACTGTTCTTTCCAAAGATTGAATCCCCTCAGAAGCGGGCCCCTGGAGTATGTGAATAAATCTATAAATGCTATAGTTTCCTAGTAAGCTTAATGAATTGCTGTCCTAATATCTGATTCAGATTCCCAGTTCATTAAGATTAATACTTGTTTCTCTTTGCTTCCTTCCTTATTAATAACTAGCTAAACCCTTTCTTATTAGCTAACTACCTATGCTAACAATATCAGTGGAAACATTTTTCCTATGAATTTAACTTCTCTATTCATATCACACTCAAATCAAATTTTCTTCATTCACATATGAATATGTTTTCAGAATAAAGTCTGGAAAACCCTGATTTATATAATCTATATATAAATATTAGGTCTTAGAAGCTATATAAAATAATTAGGTTAATAAAAATGCTATCAAATTGTCCAAGAACTTATTATGATTAAAATGAAAATTTTCATATAGATCCTGCCACATTCTATACTCCAGTTCATTTTCCACTCATTTGCTCTATGTTTTTCCAGTCAGTACATACTGCTCATCACTTATCAGTTACTTAGGTGGATTACTCAAGGTTGACCCAATCAAAACTTTATTTTGAGACATGTCTCCTTTCCTGCATATTTCCTTTAGCTCTCTTTTTTTCCTACCTTTATATTGCTACTCAGATCGAAACAATGTTTTCACTGTTATACAAATATTGAATGGTATTTCATAAACTGCAATTTTATTTGTGCAATAAGAAACTTTTACTATCAAATACACTCCTTTCCTTTGCTCCATTTACTCTAAAAAGTGTAATAAACACAATGACAAATACATTGAATTTTTAAAGTCCTACTAGAAAACCAGTTCTAAATCTCAATATTTAATTGATAAACTATAATTTCATGCTGAGAAATACTGCATCAGAAGAATAGTAAGAGTTTGAGGTCAGTGATATTTGACTCTAAGAAATGTAATCTTTTGAACAAGGTAAACAAGATCCAGGAAAATATTTTAGAATCTGTTGAGCAATTCAAGACGTGTGTCAATGTTAAAGTTACAACTGTAGTGTTGCTGGTGGAGACCAAGGTCTTTTATGGGATCGCGAGGAAAGCATTGCATGGACCCACACACAGGAGGCTGCGGAGTGGCAAGATTTATTTAGGTGGAAATAGAAGGCAGTCCCTGGGTTTCTAATGTCTCGTCTAGAAAAAATTCCAATCTTTTTTCATCAAGGCCAAAACAAAGGCCAGTGTTCAGAGTTTTTCTTTTGTGTCAGAGCTTACTCCAAGGAGCCCACACAGTCTGCTGTGGCTCCCGGGTGGCCATGAGACCCACGTGGCTGCCACGGAGAGAACATGTGAATGGATGGGGTGAGAATATGGACACGAGAAAGAAGGGCTTTGTTCCCCGAGATTATATTATCTCAGGTTTAGGAATGACCAGGCACTTGTTCACAGTAACCAATCAAGTTTCCAGGTTTCATGGGCTTGTGCTGGGATTGCCTTGTAGCCAATCCATTCTGTCCCCAGGCTACACTGATCATCCTCTACAGTCACCATTTTGACTCCTGTATGCGCATCAAATTCTGTTACCTCATCTGGTTTCCACTGCACATGTGCCCAGCGATGGTTTTCCCCTCCCCCTCCCACTGCTAACCCAGTAGTAGCTGGGCGGAACCCGAAGAGGCTTTCCTGTCTGCCTAGAGGGTTAGATCTCCTCGGCAGCAGTACCCTGGAGTGTGTGAACTGGTCTGTAAATGCTGTGACTTCCTAGTACGCTTGGTGAAATGTTATCTTAATAACTAATTCAGCTTTCCAGGTTATTATGACTAATGTTTGATTCCGCATGCTTCTTTTCTTTATTAATATCTAGCTACCTATGCTAACAGTAGTAGTTATATAGATTTAGGGACAACAATAACAGATTATTCACTATATTTTATGTATTTTAGAAATAAACATTCATTTTTAAAGATTTATAAATTGATTATATCTCAGACAGACAAAGATTCCTCAGGATGGTACATCATCTTTTCAGAAGACTTTCTCTCCCCACCATATCGTCATTTCAAAAAGGAGATTAAAGGCAATGATTGGATATATCTAATTAATGATAAACAGTGGATGCTTTTTCATTCAAGACTCCATGCTTTCATAGTTTTACTATTTTTCTCTTTATACATTGGTAATTCACATAAAAGGTTATTGTCAATGACCTCTATAATGGTTATAAGTAGGGGGCCAGTTTGTCTTGGTCTGGCAAATGTGACTCAGCTCTGTATGGAAAACCTACAGAAGCGAAGTGGTGGGCAGGAACCAGACCTTCAAACTGAGTTTTCCCGTGGGAATCAGGCCTAGAAAATACTTACAGACTGTTATGGCTTGCTCTTGCTAAAACTCCCTCACCCTGGTCTAAAGCAACAAATGTATATTGTTTATCCTCAAGGTAACTTCCAAAGCCTGTGTGAGCTCTCCCAAGGACAGAGCTAATGAGCTCATTGCCATCCCCCTCTGCATGCTATTTTTATTTCCTTGATTGTATCTAGAATGTACACAATAATGTTCTATGTGATAGATAATAAATCTTTCTATGATGTAAGACCCCAGGAAGACAATAAAAGCTTCTCTAGGCAAGGGTCAGGGAGCTCCCCTCTTGAGGGAGCAGCCAAGGCACCATAGGCACTCTCCCCTTGAGAGAGTAGTCGTGCCTGTTCCCTTTTTCCACACAGGATTGTTGTCACCTGTGCATTGATTCTCGTCGTCAGCCACAACAGGCGGACTCTGCTGGCCAGGGTCTGCAACAGTTATAGGTTTCCTAAATAATATTCCTAAATTTTGTTGACCATATAAATATTTGAATTTGCCCTCATACTATCTTTCATATGCTGAGAAAACTTTTTTAAAGGAAGTTTTGTTATAAATATTGTTTTGGATACTGTGGGTGTTATGTTGCATACTGTTTTGACTAAAACACTATTTCCATCTGGGGATTGCACCAAAGTCTTGTACAGTCACAAGATAGAAAATAGGAAAAAATATTCAATATATCTACGGTTCTTGTTAAAGAGGGCAAGTATAGATCACATTTTGTGATTAATAAGGATATGACAAACTCCAAATGAGAAACCATTAAGCTGGTGTTCCTTCTTACCACAAAAACTGATTATTCTTTTCTTTAAAATATAGTTCCCAAGCATTTTCTTTTCTATTTTATAAATGAAAATTTTAAATTTGTTTAAAATGGTAATTGGTATTCACTTCAAACTTAAGGACACACGGAAATAGCAATATGAGGAGAAACAGACTAATTGTGTATCTTGTTTAAAATTTAGAGCCAATTCAGCCCTGATGAAGATTTTTAAAACCATGTACTGTCATGACATTTTTCATAGATGTAATTTTCAGTTTAAAAAGTCTACTTTTAAAAATCTACTATTTAAGATGGAATAGCATTCACTGCCATTCAGGAAAATGGTAGTAAAAAACAGGTTCTTGTTGTCATTGTTTTTTGCCAAAGTAACAGCAGTCTTTTTTATGTCTCTAAGTAAACTGACTTGCAAACAAAGAAGTAATTTAATGGGATTCCCAAAGCCTGTCAATCCAAATTAACCCTATGGCAGCTCTGCTTTATGAAACATTTAGTCTCTTGGGTATTGAATTTCTGGCCAAGAAACTTATAAAACAGATACAAATTGTAATATAAAAGTTTGCTTTTAGCCCTGGCTGGTGTAGCTCAGTGGATTGAGCACGGGCCTGCAAACCAGAACATCACAGTTCGATTCCCAGTCAGGGCACATGCCTGGGTTGCAGACCAGTTCCCTGAAGGCCAATTCCCAGCAGGGGACGCATGAACGGCAACCAAACATTGATGTTTCTCTCCCTCTCTCCTTCCCTTCCCCTCTAAAGATAAGTAAATAAAATCTTTTAAAAAAGTATCCAAATAAATACTAAAATAGATACATAGAAGGAAATTAAAATAATATAATTAAAAAGTTTGCTTTTATTTCAGCTATTGTTTGTTTATATATCAGGGGTAGTATGGGATAATAGCAATGACTTTGCAGGGTGAGAGAACTATGAGAATTTAGTAATGTTAATTTGTCCAAAGGTGCCTCAGAATCTCATCTATAGAATGGGGGTTCCATCAAACACTTGTACAGTGGTTATACTATAACAGATGTAAAGTAGGCACCACAGCAAAATGGTTAAGAGCAAGGACCTTGGAGGAAGACTATGTCACGTGAAAGGTATGAATCTTGTCAGAGATGTTGACTACTGTATCTCCAGGGTTTAAAATTGTTCCTAGCTCATAGCATGTGCCCTATAAAAATCTGGTAAACAAATGGAATTAAAGCATGCTAGCTTTGTCAATTCTTGGTTATATGACTAGGAACAAGTTATCTCTGTAAGCCTGTTTCTTAAAGTGAGAATTAAGTGAGCACAATGTAAATGTTTAATATATTAGCTGTTATTGTTATGGTAACCTGAAAACTGTAAAATAGTAGGTACTCTGTATGTGGTATCCATTATTACAATTTAATTTTACAATTAATATATACTGTTTATATTAGAAGATAATATTGATGAGGATTATCAGTTAAGAAAATTACTGGTTTTAAATAATATGCATTTCAAAGTCTTAAAAATTGCTAAATATAAAACATTACCATGCTTTAAAGCATGGTTCAAAGAGTGTGTTCACTCACAAGTTAAAATTCTGTTATTTAAAAATACTTCCTGAAGTATGCACTTTTTTCCTTTTAAATATCATTGTAAAGGATAAAAGTATTTATATCATTCACCAGAGGAGGCAGCTCTGAAGAGCGTGGGGAATGTAGTTGGCCCATGTATTCAGTATTGAGAACAATGCAAAAAAGCCTTCTTTTGTGAATGCAGAACTTGTACAGTACTCACAAATATGAACTATTTTGCAATACTGAGCAATAATTAGTTTTAAACATTGCATAGAAGACAAAACAATGTTACCTTAATTATTACCTTAATTCAATACCCAGTAAGTATTTTTAAAATAAATATTTAAGTTAACATTTTGGCACAGGTAGAGCTCCCCTTTTCTATTCAGAAATAAATTATATTCATAGAAATTTTATACACAGAACCACAGGATCCTTCTCTTTTTTGTTTCATTTTCAGTTTTATTATGATCTTCATTTCAGTGAAGGGTAATGAGGGAGTGTTACGTACAAGGAGAGACTTCTGTCCCTCCAAGACTCTCACAATATTTGTAACAGAAGGAAGTTTTCACTCATGTCAGCTCTCTTTACCTCACAAATCTAATTTTCCTTCTCTTCTATCTTTCCTTCTGTCTGTTTGACCTTCCTCTTAAATTACGCTACCTTTCTTTATCTTTTTTCTCTACCATGACTTTGCCTCAGGACTGCAAACTTTTAGATTATAAATAGTATTTGTTTTAAAGTTTCTCGACCAGAAATTTTGGGACACATCATGGCTTAGTCTTTAAGAAAGTCCATATTGCTTCACTATGCTCCCTGTCCTGCTCTTCCAGACTGTACCAAGGAGCTCTCATGGTATAGAGTTTATTCACATAAAATTTATTGTGATATCAATAGCGAAGGTACTCACAGATCAAGGACAGTGGTTTGAAATGTTGATTTTTGTCAAAAATACTTATGAAGGAAGGGGCATTCCAGAGTAAAGAGTGAAAGAAGTTAGGAGAAAATCAGTGAAAACTGAGGGCCAAGTAAAGCAGAATGAAACACAGGCAGAAAGAAAAGAAAGGAGGGGCCAGGTGATTAAGTCACTGATCCTTCCTGCTCTGATATACTTGAGCTCATCACACTGAGCCGTGAGATTTAAACTTTTGGAAGGAAACAAAGATGGAACCCAGACTGGTCCAGGATGAAGGGTGAGGTGGCGGATGCCTCCGTTCTGTGTAATAACAACCTCTTCCCTAGGCCATTTGCGCCCGCCCACTTCACGTCCATCACGTTCCCACCACACCCCCTTCAGTCTTAGTGCCAGGCTTCTGCGGTCTCCTGTGAAGGGGTCTTCCTCAGCATGAGCTTTCTCACCGCAGATAAATTTCTCTTTCTTTTGTCTTAATTTTCCAACTCATCCTATCTCTCCTCTTAATACTATGCATTCATCCTTCCCTGCAGTAACACAAAGAAGATAAATAAACAAACTAAACCTTCTGTTTGTCTTTCAAAAACACCACTGATTTAGCAAAATGAAAACTAAGCAATTATTTTTCAGGATTCACCAACTAACACTTACTTCCCTGGTAAGGTCAAGGGACTTCTCATTATTTCTAATATATACAAGGACTGGGTGTTTATAACAACAGTTCTTATATGTGAAATGCTCTATCTACATATTACTGAGCTTGCCACTTCATGTTATTGCACCTTATTTCTGATGCCTCCTTTTACTACTTCAGTCTATGCTAAGCATATCCTTCCTTGAATAGTATCACAAAACTCAGAGATTGTTTACTAATACTTTATAACTATTTGTTTCTGTTCCCTAATTTGACAACAAATTTGAGAGCAGAAACTAAAATTTTTGAGTCTTTGAATTCTGACACTAGATGACTGACTAAGCCTATTAACAGAATAAGGTTGGTAGATTCTCCCAAGTCCTGATAAAGTCTCATTATTTACTATATACAATTAGCACAAATTCTGTCTTCCAAAGTACCTTTGTCTGTACTGCCAAAACCTGAAAATATTAAAAGAAAAAAAAGTTTATAGTCCTAAAGAGAGAAGGTTTTATAACTGTATTACTAGAAACATTGTAAGAAAACGGTTCTTTCATCAACTTATGTTGATTTTCTTTTATTATTTCTACATAGCCTTACTACCCTCGTATTATATTAAAAATGTTATATCCTTAGTCTCCTTGTTCTAAACATCAGTTGTTCTGAACATAAATGTATGACCTTACATCTAGGGTTTATATATTTTTGAAAGTTTTTATTTGTTTATTTTTTAGACAGAATGGAAGGGAAGGAGAAAGAAAGGGAGAGAATCATCAATGTGTGTTTACCACCCCCCCTCCGCCATGTTCCCCCAGCTGGGGACCCAGCCCGCAACCCAGGCATGTGCCCTGACTGGGAATTGAACCAGTGACCCTTTGATTCACAGGCCCACGCTCAATTCATTGAACCACATCGGCCAGGGCTAGGGATCATATTTTGACATTTGATCTACAATGGTTCCATGCTCTGCTTATCAATAATAAAATTATGTTTTTAGATATAAATGCCTTTGTGCATTTAAAAAATTTGACATGACTTTCTCTTTTCCAATTAATTGATAAAAGATGTCTTTGGGTTATTATAGCAAAGATTTGATAAATTCTTAATTTTTTAAAACTTGTAAGTTTTGCCAAAAGGTGAATGATAGTAATTCATTTTCTACAAACCACTGCAGATTTCATCGATATGGGAATCAAGCAGAGCACTAAATAATTACCTGATTATGCATTCCCTTGGCCACATGTATCAAAGTTTTCACCTTCATATGAGAATTAAATATTGGCATGTGGTAACATTTCAATTTCACAGCAGAGTTCTGCCTATGGAGATCTAAGTCACAAATCATTCCAGGTTGGGGAAAAGAATCCAGTTTTAGTATATTTTTGAATAGTCAAAATTTACATATCTTTATTAAGTGTTGTTTATTTATATTTGTTTTTATTCTTTCTAATGAACTTTGTGATTATCTTACCCACATCAACAATTTAATTTTGTGCAATGATCTTCAACTTTAAAAAGTGGTTCTGCTTCTAGTAGATAAAAGTTAGACAGTATTAATAAAATATATGAAAAATTTAAATTGGAAAAAGAAATCTCAAAGGAAAGAAAAGATTAGATTGATTAAGTATCACCAGGGAGTTCAGGATTAGCATTTTAGTTTTCTTGGGAAGTCATAAAAATGGTAAGCAAGAAATACAATGGAATTAAAAAAATAAGTATAATGAACTATACAAAAATAAATATATGTATATTTTAAAACATCAATGTATGGTTACTTCTCATATGCCCCTTACTGAGGACCTGGCCTGAAATCCAGGCATGAGCCCTGACTGGGAACCAAACCAGTGACCCTTTGGTTCACAGGCTGGCAGTCAATCCACTGAGTGCCAGCCTGTGACCAAAATAAATATTTTATTGACACTTGATCTCAGAATCAAATGCTTTACAACATTTTCTTTTGTGACCAGAGAGTATTTTGCCCTAAATGCTTCATCCTATTTTATTACTGAACATGATGGTAGAAGTTACAGCAATTTGACTTAAAATGTGGGATTATCTTATATGGACTATATGGATGTCTTGTAAGAATAGAGTAAGCATATCCCCATAATTGCAACAAATTTAACAATGAAGTTCTTTAATATATCCTATGATTTATAGGGGTAATTTAGGGTACTTAACTGTATTAAGGAACTATCCCATTATTCTCTAACAAAAAAGGAAACTGATGCTAGAAGCAATAAAAGTCATTACTTTATTTTTACCACATTTCCAGTTGCTACATCATTTACATACTGCTATGGTCTTTATGGCAATGTTCAAAGACATGTGTGAACTTACTCAATGAAGTACACTTCTCCCTTCTCTGTATAGGCCATTTCCCAGTTATCAGGCAATGGGTCTGTTTCCTCATTCTCTTCAGGTTTTGTTGGTTTTACTTCATCCATCTGCTCCTTCAGCTCCTCAGACTGACTGTACACTGGTGCAGGATAAGGCTGGGAGGGTGTCTCCCCTGAGGCACCTGCACTCTTGTCTTCATGTTCACTGGATTCTACAAGAGAACAATGACATGTTGTTTGTCAGTCAAGCTATAGCAACTTCTAAATGTGTGGAAGGTGCTGCATCAAAAAATAAGCTCTGTGAAGGCGAATAAGAAGAGCATAATTTCAAAGAGCTCTGGAAATTATCATGGCTTATTTGAGTTCCCCTTTCATGCATTAATCCTGGCTGTCCTTCAACTATTTGTTGTTTACTATTAAATCAGAGGACCGTCATTTCACAGCACAGATGTAGTAGGCAAAGTAATGACGCTCTACGAATGTCCATGTCCTACTCTCTGGACCATGTGACTGTTACCTTACATAGCAAAGGAGGATTTGCAGACCTGATTAAATTCAGGTTTTACTTTGAGATTGGGAGAGTAATAATTCAAGTAAGTTCAATGTAATCACAAGGATTTTTTTAAAAGTGTAGGAGGAAAGCGGAAGAGGGGGAGATTTGACTAGTAAAGTATGACAAATAAATGCACTGTTGCAGGCTTTGGAAATAGAAGAAGGGGGCCAACTACAAGTCAAGAAACACGGGTGCCCTCAAAGCTGGCAAGACAGGAGAACGAATTTTCCACAAGAGCCTCCAAAAAGGAATGCAGTCCTATTCACCCCTTGATTTTAGCCCAATAAGACCCAGGTCAGACTTCTAACCTACAGAACTGTAGGATGATAAATTTGCATTGTTTCAAGTAATTAACTTTGTGATAATTTGTTACAGCAACAATAGGAAACTAATATAAGAGAGTTAAAACTAAAATATATACATTAGTTAAGAGAAATAATAGCAGGATTGGAGGACAGACCCAAGAGTCCCAACATGTAAATAGTACAAACTCCAGAATGAACACATAGGGAAGAAATAATAACAATAAAAAAATGGGAGAAAATGTAGCTAAAAGGAAGGAACACTTCAGTCTACAGATTGAAATGGTTCACTGAACCTGAGGACAGATTACTGAAGTACATAGACCACTAAGCACACATCAGTAAAATTTCTGAACTCTACTGTTAAAAAACAAACTGTAGCAGCTTCTACACTGAAGAACATGATTACTTACAAAGAAAAGAGGAACACAAGGGCTTTGGTCCTTTCATCCGTGACACAATAAGCTCAAAGATGATAAGGTAATATCTGTAGTAACACTAGAAAAAAATTCAGCAACCCGATAACTTAACTCTGCCAAAATATTATTCATCTACCCAATACAATGAAAGTCACTTTTATTCTTTTTTATTTTTAAATTTTGTTTATTGACTTTACAGAGAGTAAGGAAGAATGTGTGTGAGAGAGAGAGGGAGAGAGAGAGAGAGGAAGGTGGGGGAGGTTTGTTATTCCACTTATTTATTCATTCATTGGTTGCTTCTTGTATGTGTCCTGACTGGGGATTAAACCTACAGTTTTGGAGCCCTGGCTGGTGTAGCTCAGTGGATTGAGCACTGGCCTGCAAAGCAAACCTACGGTTTTGGCATATTAGGATGATGCTCCAACCAACTGAGCTACCTGGTACCCAGCCAGGGTAAGAAAGTCACTTTTAAATATGCAGAAGTTCTGATATGCACACTGTTCACATAGTCTATATTATGACAACATTTGAGGAATTATTCTAACCATATCATGATGATGAATCAGAGTATAGATCTCAAAATGGTGAAAGAAATGGAAAAAATAAAAATGAAGAAGAAATAGGTCCTATAACTAGAGTTAAGTGTAAATGGAGGATGACCACATTTCTGGAAATTTGTAATATGTGCTAAAGATAGATTTTTGAAAGAGAAGAAAAATATTATGTGAAAAACCTATCACCAGTATGTGCTTTAAACCATATGTTGGGACAGTTCAGGGTCTACAGGGTGGAGGAAATGTAGAGATATAGAGACTTTATAAAGAGCTCAATAGGAGGCACACCAGAGAGTGGGTAAAGAAGATAATTATAAGGGCTATTTATTCATGGGATGGGCAAATATTTTGGTCAAGGTATATATGCCATTGTATAAAGAGCATATTCTCTCTCTGAGCCACCCAGGTTTATTTCTTTCCCACTTAGCTTTTCTGTCATTAAAGACAGACCATGAGTCTTATTTGTCAGGGAAGAGTACAGCAGGTACCCTCTAGAGAAAACATTCTTGGGGAAAATAAGAAAGCTATAACGTAGAGAAAGTTCCTGCCAGGTAGGATGGTGGCTGGGACAGATAAAGTCAAAAAAGAAATGTTTAGATTTGAGAAACTACCTGTTTCATACAGGGATTCGGCACCAGCATCTCTAGATGCTAGTCTGCGGTGTGGTATGATGGTGAGAAGAGGGAAACCACACAAAAGGTCAGGGGAGCCAAAAGCAGTGGGGGCCTGCGAACACCTTAGAACTTCGGGAGGAATGTTTTCTGCAGAGTGACTGCAAATGTCCACTGGGGTGTCAGAGGAGAAAAATGATGGAGTGAAAACACTTCGCAAATACTGCTCCCAAGACTTCCTTATGGTGTGGATGTCATGCAGAATTCCAAGTACCCTCTGGTGAGAAACTGGGAAAGTGGCTAAGAGCAGGGAACCAACTGGCCTGCAGTGAAGGTCACTATGGCTTCCTCACAGCAGAAGTGCGGTGGGAACAGCCTAACCCAGAAAATAGAAGGAGAACACTACTGACATGTAATGTCAGTGTGAAGATAAGACGGCCATCTTGGAAACAGAAAATTCAGCAATCATTTGGGAACATAATCAATAGTCATTAACATTAAAAAATATACATATGTGTATATATATATATACACACTTTAATTCCATGATCCCACTTTGAGCATATATCCTCCAGAAATAAAGATGGTGTTGCATAAGGATACCTATATAACAATATTTATCACAGCATTGTTTGTAGTAGTAAAGGTCTGAAAATGATTTGGATGCTTATCAATGAGAATGTGATTAAACTCTGGTTATCATTACCATGAAAAACTACATAGTGTAAAAACAATAAATTAGATATGTAAAAATAATGAATTAGATCTGTATCTACTGACCTGGAAAATTATTACTATTCAAAGAGTGATCCAAATTGTAGGGTAATACATATCGTTAAGCCTATTTTTTAGAAATAAGCAAACACCAAGCTAGATATATTCATATAATTTTGCATTTAACTATATGAGCATGAAAACTAGATGGAGAAATATACAACAAATTGTCAACTTTGATTACATAGTGTAAAGTAAATTTGAATGGGGGCAGGAAAAATTCTCTTTGCATATCTTTATATTTATTAGCTATTATTTTTATAATTTCAAAAATTAATACAGCTAATTTAAAATGAGTAAATTAAAGTATAATAACCTCTTTGTTTCAATAAATTATTTGGATAAATTTCCCACATATGTATCAATCTCAGAGCAATATTAAAGTTATCTTTATGAAATAGAAAGCTCAAGAAGACTTTTATAACAGTGAGGTGGAAACACTTTACTGTGGACAAAGCTTGTAAATAGTCCAGCAAAACAAGGATTTAAAATCTTTTGAAATTAATAGCATGAAGGTCACTGGTGGTATTGGCTACCAGTTATGGAGCAGTTATTTAGGAGTGGAGGGTGGGAAAGCCAGTTTATAATATAATCTTTCATTGTTCTACCCTTAAAATGAAAAATTTATGAAAAGAATATGGCCTTAGTAATGTAGTCTCCTAGCTGATTCCTCATACAGGTTTGACTTTTGCAAATTGTGTAGAAAAAAGCAGCAAGAGAAGGTACAATTACTTTCTTTAGATTATCTTAACTATACCTTATTAGAGCATGTAATTATGAATAAATGAAACACACCATTCTCAGGTATTTTCAAGTATCATATTGCATTTGAAAGTTAAAATGCAAGGTCATGCTCTGAACATATTCATTTATTCAATATTCACTTAATCAATGTTTGTTAAGCACTCAGTTGGTCTCAGGCACTGAGGACGGAAGATTGAATAAGAGAGGCACAATCCATGCACTCATGGAACTCAAAATATGCCAAGATGTGTAGTTTCTAAAGTATGATCAGTGCTAACAAAGGGACATGAGATTTTATGCATGTGTGTTCACCTGACCTCATTTAAAGAGTTAAGAAAAGCCTTTTTTCAATGTGTTATGAAATGTGAAACTTGAAAAAGGAGTCAAGAGACTTCTTTGAGACGAAGGTAAGGGGGAAGAATGAAGGAGTGGACTAGGCAAGGTCTTGGAAGGCATAATGAGAATCTGGGACTGTATCCTGACAGCAGTGAGCAGGTACTGATGTGTCTTAATTAAGGGAATGACACAATTAGATTTTCATTCCGCACAAAGATCTTAACTACGAGTATTCTGGGCATTTGAAAGTGACAAGATTAGATATTTAAAAACCAGTGGGGAGTTATTTTTATGTTCCAGACAAGAAATGATAGTGTCATGGGCATAGAAAGAAGTGGACTGAAAAAAATGTATAGAGTGTAGACTTGTTATGATTTTCAAAAATAAGGAACAGATAAGGAAAAATGAGAAGTTGTGGTAAACATAGTTAGTGGCAAAGCTATTGACTGAGACAGGAAATGTGCCCTGTGGACAGTGGGGGAGACTGGTACAGCTTTGGGCACACTGAGCTAGAAGTCTGTGCCAGATTCACAATGGAGATGTCATGTCAGAGAGTTCTTGGCTGGAGAGAATCAACTTGAAAGGCAGCAGCATATGGCTAGCTTGTGTTATAATATAAACCGTAGGAGGGAATAAAATTGCTTAGAGAGGTAGTGCAGCGTGGGGAGATGAGAATCCATAGAACACTGCCTGAGGAGATCTAACCTTTGGTAGTCGTTGAGAGAAGGACTGGGAAAGAGCAGCCAGGGAAGTAACAGGGAAACCAGTTGGTCCTCCTGCCATTGAAGACAAACAGTAGGCAACTGGGAGGGAACACTTCACTATGGTAAAGCTAAACAGTCCAACAAGATAAAAATATAAAATCTTTTTAAATTAATGGCATGGGGCTCATTGGTGACATTAGCTACCACTTATAGAGTAGTTATAATGGACTGGTCCTGGCCAGTATTGCTCAGTAGGTTGGAGCATTGTCCAGTAGACTGAAAGGTCATGGGTTTAATTCCCAGTCAGGGCAACATAGCTAGGTTTTGGGTTTGATCCCCAGTTGGGGTGTGTAAAAGAAGACAACTAAATGATGTTTTTCTCTCTTATATCAATCTTTCTTTTTCACTCTCTCTCTTTCTTTTTCTCTTTCTCTCTCCCTCTCTCTTCTTCTTTCTCTAAAAGCAATGAAAAATGTCCTTAAGTGCGGATAAAAAAAAGAGAGAATGAAAAGAATATATAGAATATGCTGAAAAACAATGCATTCAAGAAGCTTAGTTATGAACAAATGAACTTTTTTCTCCAACTATATAGCACTATTATAGTTTCAAGAGAAATGGAAGATAAGTGTTGGGGAAAAAATTGAGCCTTTGGAAATATCTAATTATATTTATTTAAATGCCAGATATATTCAGCCAAGTTCTCCCTGTTTATCTAACTCATTTGTTTATTCATTCATTCCTTTATTCTAATTTAGTTCATCAGCCATTACATTATCAAACATTAATTTAATATGTACAATGTGCAAGACACTGGACAAGAGCTAATGAGGAGGAAAAAGAACTTTTTATCAGGTTATTGTGAATTGCTTTGAAAGGGAAATAATAAGTGGCTTCTGCCTTTTCTGTCTTAACAAAATAGGAGAAAAAAATTAATAAGGCAAATGGAGAACCATAACATCCCTACATTTACTATTTATAGTGGCTAATCTAGAAATGCAGTTTATGGTGAGAAGTCAAGGGCTTGTGGTATAACTCAAACCAGTGCACTCACAGGCAGTTCTGAAGCAGGACAGGCTCCCCACGCTGGGGCAGAGCCAGTTCCCGGAAGAGCCATGTTACCTGACACCATACATGGATAGCCTCCCCCAGTTACTAACATCCCCCAACCAGAATGGAACACTGTCACAACCGATGAACCCACATTGACAATTCATTTTCACCCGAAGTCCATAGTTTACATTAGGCTTCACTCTTGGTGATGTTCATTTTTATGGGTTTGGATAAATATATAATGAATGACAAGTATCTAAGATAGTATCACATAGAGTTGCCTACTGCCCTAAAATTCCTCTGGGCTCTGCCTATGCATCCCTCTCTCCTGTCTAACTCCTTGCAACCACTGATGCTTTCACTGTCTCCATACTTTTGGCTGTTCTGGATTGTCAGGTAATATAAAGCCTTTTCAGATGGGCTTCTTTTGCTTAGTGATATGCATTTAAGTTTACTTGATGTCTTTCAATGGCTTTATAACTCATTTCTAAATTTTAGTCCTGAATAATATTTCATTGTCTGGATGTACCACCAGAACAGATTGTTGGTAATCAAGGAGGAAAAAGGACAGATCTTACATGCCCATCAGAGGTGCATGGGTAGCCACTCTTGACAGCACCCCCTCCTCCCAGGAAGCTCAGCTTAGAAATATGTGCTGTGTGCCCTCCTGCAAAGTCTCGTACCTGTTGGATCTGTGGTTGGAGAAACCCTAAACTACTTCAATTCTGACTAAGTGGAAGAAGTCAAATAATGCATGCATCTGATTTTACTTTTATAGTAGTACAAAGCTATTTCTTTTTTGCCTTTCCTTAGAGCATTTATTTTAGAAAGCTCATGATTGCAAATTCTTTATCTCTTTGGCATGTATATAAATCTTTAAAAAGCTAAATTAAAGCCCTGGCCAGGTGGCTCAGTTGACTAGAGCACCTTCTCTCTCTCTCTCTTTTTAAAAATCTTTATTGTATTTTTTCCATTACCATTTAGTTCCCTTATACCTCCTTCCCTCCAGCAATCACCATACTCTTGTTCATGTCAATGAAACTTTCTCATTTTTGCTTAATTTCTGAGTTAAAAATTAATCATGTAGAATTGTCATTTTTGACTTCCAAGTGAAATTTTTCAACATAGTTTTATTGCTAAATGAAAACACATTTTTTCCTGTATATATAAATGTAATTTTCCCTAAGATGCTTGGTGCTGAAGGGAACAGATTATTAAACACTGGTGTTTTCTGAGCAGTGCATTTTGCATTCTAGGTTTTTTAGGTGCCTTGCAAACCAGAGTGATTTTTTTCTTCACTTACAATAGAAAGAATATATACTTCAAGAGAAAAGGAACCTTTTTTTTAAGAGTGGCAATGGTAAAAAAATTTTCCCTTTGACCAGGAGTCTTGAGTTTCCTAGAAATTTTACAGAAACATTGAGACAAATAGACACTAATAATATATAGTCTTATAAACAGTGACCTATAAAAGCATATTTATGTATACTTTTGCTGTTGTGATGAATTAAAATGTTTCTCATGTTTCCTAACCTAGTGGCTTTGTTGGATGCAGCAAATGATTTTCTTCTTCTCATAAGAAAGTCAAAAGAGCTCAAAGATCCTGAAAGAATGCAGGGACTGAAAACCATTTAACTGGGAGAGAGTTAAATGTATGGATTTTTGCATTCAGTCCGGTTCACATAAATTCTGTAGCTGTGGTTCGGTGTAAGGTTTCCATAGTATACAACAATATATATTGTAGCCATTTCATTTGCCATTTGCATACACATTCACTGCCTTTTGGAAGGAAATCTAAGGACAAATCAGAATGCCATGGTTTTGAATGTCTCTACAGGGTTTCATTAAAGAATAATCAGAAACTGAGATAAACCATTTCAAAAAAAAGAACACCTATTTTATACCATATCCATGGTTTTATTTGATGTGGTTGAGGCATATAGTTGATATTCAGCTTTCTGTAATTTCCATACTTCAAAATGAGGGAGAATAATGTTTTTAAGCTATAGAGGAAGATTTTATTTCTTTCAGCCATCATAACTTTTAAATTTCTAAAATTTGTTTTAGCTTATGAGAGAACTCTGTGATTTCTATTTCTAATGACCATATGATAAATTTTAATAAACCCAATAGACTTTTCTCTGGTCTTTATATTATTTCTTTGTAAATAAACATGGCTAGAGAACATTTAAGGGGAAATGGTTGAGGAACATATTTGTAGTTGATAAAGAAAAGGAATATAAATAACTTGAAATTAAAAGAAATTCTTTTTCTTTTTGTTGAGCAATTCTCAGACAGCAACAAACATGCTCCACAAGAAACAGAACATAATTGCTGAGGCTAGGGTCAGACTACCTGGGTTTAAATCTGTCCTTCCCAGTGTGATACTGAGCAAGCTATTTAATTGCTTTGTGTATTCTGCAATTTACTTTACTGTATAATGGGGAATAATATTACCTACCAATAGGAATTTGATATGACATGTATATAAACTGCTCAGAACAGTAAACTACTGAAACATTGTATGTGTTTAGTGAATGTTATATATTATTATCAGTGAGCTCTACTACTTAGAACACTAAAAAATTTTGCATAGTTAAATCAGTCAAGCAACATAAATGGTTTCTTCCTACAGACACAAGAGTGGTCGACTTTATATGATTTTTAAGATATTAGGCATTTTCAAAAAAATGTAATTGCTTAAAAAACACACAAAGCTAACATTTTCTCTTTACTAGGTGTTTACATAAATTGAGTTATTCTTCCTTAACTGAGACATGCTGTGAAATTAAGTGATGTAAAGAAGGAAAAATAATCCTCAGAAGCCACACATTTTTCCAAGTTCTGCATTATTGCCTATGGAGTTATGCATTTGATTTTGTTGGGCTCCAGGAGCTGCTACTGAGCTATAAACTTGGTATCACCTATAAACTTGGCACCTTTGAAAGTGATGATTTAAAGCCGAATCTGAGATGAATCTCCCCAATTTTATTTCCCCGGGGCAAGCTTCACTTTCAAGTCTGCTTACAACAGATTACTCAATACTTTCACTACATGACAGTGGAAGTGGTGGCTCTTGAAGATGCTGCTCCCTGCCTCCCTGCTTCCTTGCAAATTTAGCACTATTATTAAAAAAGTATGTTAGTTGACTGACCCCAAGGTCTTAGTTGTATGGTGGTGGGGGAGGGGTGATCGGGCTGTCAGAGTGTGTTGTTCGCTTCACTGCTGAAAATAGAAATTCTTATAATTTGAACCACAGGCTCCTGTTAAATGAATACCCCAGGGTTGATTCTTGAACAAGAGAAAAATATCATTGTAATTTATTTTTTATTATGGCCATACTATTGATTATATCCTGTAAGAAGAAGGGAAGGAAATTCTGGTTTCAGAAAAAAACAGTCATGTTGTGGCCACCTGCATTCTCTGTACCCAGTTAATGGAAAGTAGCCAAGATTGTAGCCTATTGCTCAAAGTTATCAATTTTCTTTACTTTTCCTAAACCTTCTAAAATGGGAAGAGAAATTATAATATGAGTGCTAAAATGTTTGGATATTGAATTATTAGTGAATTTTTGCTCATCTTTTAAAAATAATTACTTTTTCTGATGTGGTAAAACATGCAAATGGACCAAATTCAAAAGTACAGAGGAAATAAGTGCAAAATGGGTTTCCTTCCAGTTCCTACTCTCAGTGCTCCAGCAATGCATTTTGCAAAAGTGATTATTTTTTTTTCAGTTCCTTCAGATGTTTTTCTATGTACATTGATTGCTTTTAGTCGGTGATTTCTGACTCCTTAGCTCTCTTAAATTGTTTCTAAGTTCTAAAAAAATGCATTATAGCTCTAGGTAGTTCAGTGGATTGCGCACCAGCCTGTGAACCAAAAGGTTGCTGGTTTGATTCCCAGTCAGGACACATATCTGGGTTGCAGGCCAGGTCCCCAGTAGGGGGTGTGAAAGAGGCAGCCACACATTGATGTTTCTCCCCCTCTTTTTCTCCCTCCCTTCCACTCTGTAAAAATAAATAAAAAAATAAAATTAAAAATTTAAATGCATTACAAATTTTTATGTTATAGAAATTAAAAAGGGTTAGCTCTTAAACACAATGGCAATGAAAACAATATATATATTTCTGAAATGTTAACAAATACTTCCTTTTATTATTTGAGGCCATGAAAGAAATACAAGTCCAGAATAAAATATCATAATTCGGGAAAGTTAGTGTAATAAATTTTGAGATGACACATCAATTAAGGAATCAGAATTTAATTCCTAATCCTTAAAGACATTACTTTTTATCTGTGATATTTGTAACCAAGTTGGATCTCATCTATTGACAAGGGTAGTTAGGAAAATGTGAATTGCTAAAAAGCAATATTTAGTACCTCAATATTATTTTTATCTTTATTTAAAAAATAGTTATAAAAGTTTTGAAACACTATAAGAACGATATGGAAAATTATAAAAATAGAAAATTCAAATCCATGACTAGATGATGAAAACCCCCCACCCCCAAAATATAAATAACTAAATAGGAAAGAATCACTAGGATAATTAGTAGAGAGATTTATTTCCCATTAACAGGGAAGAAGAGCTGTCTTAATTAGTATATTTTCTTCTTTTGCTAATAGTTAACTTTTAAAACATTTTAATAAAAGTAGGCTGGGACAGGACAATAAAATAAATCCTCACAGCTTTGAAACTGTATATGCTGCATGTTTTTTTATAATGTAATGAATTCTGAAGATATTTATCATTGAGAAACAGGTTCCCCAAATCCTCAACTAACTCTTGGGAGAAAGAAACTGAATCAGTGTTGAACATACTCTAAGAGAAAGCAAGGCATCAAATGAAATATATGTATGTATGGTATTTTTTAAGTTTTCCTTTCAAAATTCTGAAAAAAATGAAAAGACTAGTACTATATGAAACATAAATCACCTTCCAAGAAACAGCAAAGGGGCTTAAGATAAAAGGAAGAAGTCATTTTAAAATCTTGAGCTTGATAACTCAAAGGTTATTCTTTGGGGTCAAATTGGAGTGTAGGTATTTTTCAATGAGAGCAAGAAGTCAATTAGGAGGAAAAAGATAAGGGTGCTATTCCCAACAATGGAGCTATGTGAAGGGAATGAGTAAGCAGATAGACTTTGTCAAGAGACCTTACCCCTTCAGAGATAAAAAGTGACTAGAAATAACTAGAGCAATCTGAGATTTCACTCCAAAATTACAGTTACTTCTATGAAGAGAAATGTGAGGTAAGAAGATAGAACACAGGGTGAAAATCAGAACTAAAGAGAATGGATGAGTATAATTAGAAATAAGCTCAGACTCAACTTGCCACAGATTTTCTGCAAGTGCTGCCCAAACCTGAATGCCTTTTTCCCCTTTCCATTTGCATGAAATAAACTTTTCTATCCTTTATTTTTGGTCTGTGTGTATCTTTCATTCTGAGGAGACAGCATATACATGGGTCTTGTTTTCTTATTCATTCAGCTACCCTGTGCCTTTTGATTGCAGCATGTAAGCCATTTGCATTTAAAGTGATCACTGATAAATACATATTTATTGTCATTTTGTTTTTTTAACCATTTCCTTCTGTTTTTTTTCTTCTTCTTAAAGCAAGCCCTTTAACTCAAACTCCTTTAGCTTTTTCTCTTCTGGGAAGTTCCCTATTTCTCCTTCAATTTTAAATGATAACTTTGCTGGGTAAAGTAGTTTTGGTGGTGAGTTCTTGCTTCTCATCACCTTGTAATATTTCATGCTAGTCCCTTCTGGCCTTAAATGTTTCTGTTTAGAAATCAGATGACAGTCTAATGTGAGCTCCCTTGTAGTTAACTAACTTCTCTTTTCTTGTAAGCTTTAATATTTTCTCTTCATCTTTAAGCCTTGCCATTATAATTATGATGTGTCTCAGTGTGGGCTTCTTTGGGTCCATCTTGTTTGGGACTCTCTGCACTTCCAAAACTTGTGTGTTTTTTTCCTTCACCAGGTTAGCAAAGTTTTTGGTCACTAGTTCCTCAAACAGGTTCTTTATCCCCCACTCTCTTTTTCTAATATCTTCATGATTTGGATATTGTTATATTTCATGTTGTCCCAAAAGTTTCTTATACTCTCCTCATTAAGAAAATTTTTTAATTTTTGCTACTCTGCTTGGGTGTTTTTTTTCTACCTTGCCTTCTGAATTGCTGATTTGATGATCTGCTTTATCTAAGCTACTGTTTATTCCTTCCAGTGCATTATATATTTCAGATATTATATTTTTATCTCTGACTAGTCCTTTTTTCATGCTATTGAGTATCCTTATAATTATTAGCTTAAACTCTATATCTCATAAATGCTTGCCTTCAATTCCTTTAGATCTTCTTTTGAAGAAGATTCACCTTCTTTTGTTCTTTCATTTGGGGACTGTTTCTTTGTCCTTCCATTTTGACTTCCTTTTTGTGTTTCTATGTATTAGGTATATCTGCAAAACTCTGGTGCAGGCCTATTTCAGAAGTGGTTGTTACTGGCCCTGGGCAACCTGATTGGACCTATCAGAGACCCACAGCTTGTGGATCTCTCTGCTAGGCCTGGGTTCATGCAGAAAGGAAAAAGCTGTGCAACATACCTGGCTTTTATCAGCACTGGCCTGAGGAGGGTCAGCTAAAGTCTTAAGCTTCCAAAGATTCACCTTTACCTGCACACTTTCCACTAGGCTTATTCAGTGAATGCACCTCCAACTATATTCCCAAGCAGCCTGGTTTAAGCTCCATAGGTGGGGGTTCAGAGAGATTCCTGCATGTGGGACTATTGTTTCATCCCAGGCTGGTGCCATACAGGAGGGAGTGCTCTGCCTGAGAAGAATGGCTTCTATAGTATGGGGAATGACTCGGGATCCTGGTGGCTGAACCTTCAGCTCTTTTCCCAGAGCCACCAACTCCAGATTTTTCTCATGTGGCTCTAGTCTGTGCTGCCCTCCCTCTGCTGGGGCCCAGGGTTAAGTGCCTGCAAATGACATTTTGTGTGTTGGCCCTCTATGAGGCTTTCTGTATCTTTAGCCATCTCTCCCTGGTGGACAGAAATCCCACTGCTTTTCATTGCCACATGTTATTTGGATTCCTTCTCTGGTTCTGGTGTTCTATGCTGGGGAGCCCAGCATAGGGTTTAGACTTCACCCTCCTCAGGGGGAACCCCTTGCTACTGAAATATCCCTCTAGAACTTCCCAGCAATTCTACTACTGGGAATTTATTTGAAAAAAAACTTAAACACTGATTTAAAAAAATATAAGAATCCCTATGTTCATTGCAGTGATGTTTAAAATTGCCAAGATTTGGAAGCAGCCCAAATGTCCATCAGTAGATTGTAGATAAAACAACTATGGTAAATTTATACTATGAAATACAATCAGCTATAATAAGGGAGAGTTTACTCTTTGCAACAGCATAGATGGACCTCGAGAACATTGTACTAAGTGAAATCTAATGAACAAATTGAACTAAAAAGCAAGACAGAGACAAACAGAGAACAGGCTGACAACTTGGGGAGTGGTTAGATTGTAGAGGGATAGAGCAAAAATGAAAAAGGACTCATGGACATGAACAACACTCTGGTGCTTGCAGGGGTGAGGTGGCTGAGTGGGGTGGAATAAGGTGTAAGTTGGATAAATGGTAATGGAAAAATAAACAAAAAAACAAACCCTGAATGTTACCCTGGTGGTTCTTGCTTGTTCTGCATTCCTTATTCATGTATCAAACCTCTCTTTCACATATCATATGAATCCTCAGAAAAGCTTAAATGCACAATCACAAAAATGCTGAATTAGTTATGAGGACCAGAAGAAGGTCAAATAATGCATAGCTTTCTGTTTAATTGCAAAGTGAGTCTGCCTTGATTTAAAGTGTCATCCTTGAAACCAGTAATGATTTCATTTTCCCCCAATGGTGTAGTTATATTTACTACAATACTTCATAACCATAAACTCTAACATGATTACCTTGTAACTTTATCATTACACCTAGATAAGAAGAACATTTTACAGTTAGGACAGCTTTAATTCTCGAATAATTCTTTTATAAAATGATAGAATGCCCCCTTCATTTAAAAATGGAATATCTAATTTACAATAGCCCAGCAATTTGCCTCTTCAATGGAGAAATAAAACCCAGTACTGTGTTTGGGAATAAGATCACAAAACTAAGCCTCCTAAAAAAATACATAAATCTGAGTAGATACGAACATCGCAGTCTCTGTGAACCCACACAAAAATGAGCAGGGGATAAGCGTTGGGGTGGTTTCAGAGTGGGCTATTATTCGCAGGAAAACAGCGAGATTCACTACGGAGGACATAATTCTTTTGACAGTGACAGGACCTCATTCACAGAAACAGGACTGATGGTGCATGCACAGTCAGCGTGCCAAGCGGCACAGGACCTGGAGGCAGGTCCCTAATGGTGAACTGAGATCATTGCTGAGGACACTTGGTGATCACATAAGGGACACTCTGTTTGCTCTCTGGGAGATGCAGTTCATTTGCACTAATTGCAGGCTTGGGGGCCTGGAGAAGGCAGCTCTGTGTACACATACTGTATTCCCTTTGTTGCTGAAGGTAGCTCTCACGGGCCCCATTCCTCCTGGTATTGTGTGTGTGTGTTAACGGAGAGATTTAGCTGCTTTAAAATATATGTGCACTTCTACTTCTTTGTACTAGGCTTACTAATAGCTGGTGAGGGGAAGCTACTATATAATAGTGAATTACTTTCCGGAAAAGTTTAGCAGATAATTCATGAAATAAAAGAAATCCAAGAAAGCTTAACCCAGTTACTTTGGTTTACGGGATTTGCTTTTGTTCAGAAAAGTTTGATCTTTAAAAAGAAATTCTACTTATCTATTAACCACCCATCTAGTTTTGGCATTTCCGTAGTTAGAGAGATTAAATAATTCTCATCTCTAAGAATATATTTTTAAAAATATACTTCTGCATAATTTTCTTCAGTTTTAAAATAACTTTTGAAGAAATGTAAAATCAGGAATCTCATATGTTTTGAACTTAGAAACACTGCATGTTGAAGACATGAAAAAGTGTAAAATGAACTGTGAATGACATCCAATTATGTTATCATAGTAAAACTTTGACATTCTCTAGAAGTATGGTTGACTGAAAAATAAAGATTTACTAAGAGCTTGAAATATTTAAAGATGTATACTGATCATTGAGATAGGTAAACCAAAAGTAGAAAAGGTCCTTGTTCTAACAATTTTTATAGTATGTATAGGGATGCTTAGACAGGCACATTATGAAAAGTTACCTAAAAGTACTAGGTAACCAACACCTCCCAAACGAATGAAAGTACAAATTGTATTTCAATAATTCAGAGGTGGGCAGTTTCAACATTTCATTATGAGAGTCAACAAATAATTTCTAAGGAACATCAGAAATTTTATTCAATTTGAATAAAAGAATATGAGGTTCAAATAGGTGAGAAAGGGCTTATCAGACAGATGAAGGTATTTTATGAGTATAGACTATCAAGGCAAGAAGAGGGTGGGGAGTAATGGGAGAAAAACTAGCAGAGATGTTGCAGTCAAACGTGGGAGATATGAGTGGCTACCCCAAAAGCTTGAAGCTGCAGAAACAGAAGCTAATTTAGGTTTTGAGAACGATACATGGCCAAGCACAGGTTGAAAAATCTTGAATTGATAAAGGAATAACAGGTACTATGACAGGGATGGAGCCTGGAGGGATGTTGGGTGGGCTAGGAGACTGGGATGCACAAATGAGGTGGGAATCTAAGATGGAGCAGGGATATTTGGAAGGAAGAGAAGAAAGCTAAAGGACTAGTGATCCTTTGTACTAAATAATATTACACATATCAAGACTGGGGGGAAGAAGAATCAAAACTCTCAGCTACCTTGGTAAAAAGAAGAATTAGAGAAATTAGACAAATGACTTTTTGAGTTGGTTTATGTGCTTGTTTTACAGAAGAGTTTAGGTGGAATGTGGCATTCAAGTTGAAGAAATGCTGAGGTGGGGCAGTTCAGTGAGCAGTAGTTAGAAATATGGCCCTGGAACATAGGGACAAGTGAAGACTGTAGGTAAATCTGTTTGAAGCCATGGGGCTGGATGTCAACTCCAACAAGATAAAGATGTATAAATATAGGTGAGGTTAATATCAAGGGAAGGTTTTCTGGGCATATGAATTTTAACTACCGGTTTAAAGCCAGATTCTCTAAGATGAGGTAGTATATATCAGCCTTGAAAGCACTTGATGTAACACCACTGCCATGAACCAAATGAAGGATGAATATAATGGAATGCAATGTAGATAAAATACACTGAGCTGCACCATTGTGATTTACCTTACAGAAGCCAGGAGTCCTCAGCATGGTTAACAGCCCACGATGGGTTCAAGGATTCTGATGGCCAGATCTCAACTCTGCTACTAAATGTACTATTACCTTAGTTAAGCACCTCAGGATAAATTTCAGCATTTCACATTCATTAAGTAAATACGATGATTGTGGGATTAGAAATAATATGTGTCAGAAAGAAACATTTATGATTTGAAACACTGAAAGATGACTATGTGTCTTTTCTAGGTGATTTAGGCTAAATCCATGTGTCTGATGTAATTTTGAGTAAAAAGGAGAAACAGCATAAAATGACTATTCACACTTCATGTGACTTTTCATTGAAAATGTTAGTAGAACATGGATAAATTACATATTTAAAATAGTCACTGACATTACATAGATGCAGTTTAAGAAAAAAAGAAATATTAATATGTAGTTCTAGCTATAAACTACAGTTCAAAGGAGAAATGATGAATAAAAGAATAATAGAGGGACACTGAGGACTCTTGTAAAATATTTATTTACATAAAGAAAGTAGTTCTTTTCGGTAAAAGATATAATGAGTTAAAGGTTTGTAGGTTTGATGCTTATACACGTATAGATATTGTAAAACATAGGAATTATTATATCTTCAGAGGGAAATCACTTATACATAATTTGGTAGGTAGAAATTTATAATGGTACTTTTAAAATAGTGGTCACGTGTTTACTATTGCTAACAAATAAATATAATATATTTGTCCTTCTGTTTGGTGGTATAGGATTCATGGTAGCATAGCAGTTAAGAACATGGATTCCAGATTCAGATTTCTTATATATGAATTATAGTTACTGATCAAATTATTTAACTACAGTGTACTTCCATATCTTAATCTGTAAAATAGTACCTAGCTAATAGGACTGTTGGAAGAATTAAATGAACTAATACGTATAATGAGCTTAGGGAGTTCCTAGCACACAGTGAGCAACCATACAAAGTTAATTTTTATATTATTACTATTAGTATAAATTTTTTGTAATGGAATAAAGTTACCTCAGTAAGGTCTGTTCACTCTTCAAATGTCCTTTATTGATTACACTATTTATGTTCTTGAACTGATATATGATGTTAATTGCTGTAATAGGATCTTAGTTGGTATAGGGCAGTGTTAACTAAAATTTAAGCAGCAGTTTTCTCAACATTGTTAGAAGTGTACTATATTTGGTGCCTGTGTAAAGGAGAAAACAGAGGCAGGACAAAGACCCTGTTTTGGAAAAACATGTGTTAAGTATCAAAATGTGAAGAACTGGTTGAATGTATGTGAAAGGAGGACAAAGAAAATCGGATGTTTACAGTGAATAAACATAAAGAAAGACAAAGACATTTCGAGAATGGGAATTGCCAAAAGATTTCAAATAAGGGATAATGGACCAATTTTCTGGAATGGGACTGCTTTATACATGTGATATGAATGATCATAAATTAAAGAGATAACAAGTCTTTTCCCTGTTCAAGTGCAAGTGTGTTCAAAATGTCAATGTATAAAAATGCATTCTCTACATTGCCAGACAGGATGCTAAGAGTGGGCAGATAAATATATGGGCATTATACAGCTGTAGTCATTTTGAAGACTGCTTTGATTGAAGTTGTTAACTAAATCACATGATACAGCCTCTATTTACAGATCTGTGGGTACAGTAAGATTTTTTTCCTTACCCAAGGACATGCTTATTGATTTTTGAGAGAGAAGAAGGGGCAGAAAAAGAGAGGGACAGAAACATCAATGTGAGAGAGAAACATTAATTGGTTGCCTTTCATAGACACCCCAACAGGGGACCAAATCAAAAGAGAAGCATGTGTCCTGACTGGGAATAGAACCCAAGACTTTTCAGTTTATGGGACAACACCCAGCCAACTGAGTCACTTCAGCCAGGGCTAAGTACAATTTCTAAGGATAGCTTTTATGTAATATAATTAACAAAGACCTCAGAACTTGATACAGTCATACTGATAACTTGTAATGCCTTCTAAGAGGTTTAAATTATTCAATGTATTGCCTTTAATGTTATATAAGTGAAACAAAAAGTTGAAGAAGCTGATGAATTGCTTGATACATCGAAATTAAAACTAATAAATTGGATACAAGAATCATGTCCTTTCCATTTGATATAATCTCCCCCTCAAGAAAATTGTAAATATATATATGTATATGTACATGAACATATTGAAATAACATATATTTAGTTACATCTATAAGAGCTGATGAACCTACAGCAAATGCAAATGACTAACCTGGTGTTACTACTCCATTCCCATTGACCACAGGCCTTTCTTCCTCTTCCTCCTCAGGAGGCTCTATACTTGCTTTCTCCATGTTGCTCACTGATTTATTCCTCTTCCGTTTTCCTTCAGCACTTGCAGTGGCTCCTGGAAGAATCTGGTCTGTCACATTTAATAATAATGGTGCTGGTTCTGCTGGAGGCTTTGGAGTGCCGTAGTAATTGTCTGCAAACGATAAAAAACACTATGGAGTTAAAATTTTTCCTACTATTACTTGTAAAAAGTGACAAACTTGTATCCTGTTTTATGCCCATATACATTATAGTATACACACACATCTATGTTTTTTAATGTTCTTAATTTTCATTTGCTGCTTCTGTTATATTGAGCTTTAGTGCTTAAAGACATAGATCTCCCTTCATTCCCAACTTTGCACCAAACCAAAATGTAGTCCTATGTGTTACTCTGATATGGAACAGGGCAACTTCAAAATTATTTAAATTTTTTTGATAACAGGCCTTGATTATAATCTTTTAAAAAATAATAAAGTAATAAAGCCTGAATAAGGGTAAGTACATCTTTTATTTTTTGTCTTTAGCAAATCTCACAACATTCTGGAAAGTCAAGGCACATTGTGCTTTTCTCCAGCTTTCCAAGGGCTCTGGTTGTTGTCCTTGATGTGCATGGCATCCTGCTCAGAGCTGTTAACTCCCGCCAGTGTGGTGGTCCTGTGTCTACCAACAATGGGCCTGCTGCACACATCATTCTTCAGATTACCACATCCCTTTTCTTATAGCTCCAACACCCAAGCCATGAAATCATTTGTTTCTCCCATTAATTTAAGAGGAGTTAAAGAAGGAGTATTCATTCATCTAGTGTGGTAGGAAGGGTGGAGATGGGCAGCCAGGTGGAGAGGACTGGTAGCAAGGTAGTGGCTGGAGAACTGGGTGGGGAGGTGGCTAGCACAGCAGGCAGTCCCACATTTGTGTGCAAATAAACCAGGAGGAACAACTGGGGAGTGAGACAGACCACACAACCCAGGGTTCTAGTGGAAAGGTAATAAAAGTCTCAAAATTTCTGACTGATAAAAGCCTGTGAGGGTTGAGCTGGCGGGAAATTCTCATACTCACTGGTGAGTTCACTGGACAGACCCACAGGGTCCTAGAATGCACACAAACCCACCCACCCAGGAATCAGCACCCAAAGGGCCCAATTTGCTTGTGGGTAGCAGAGGAAGTGATTGAAAGTCTTCTAAGCAATTGGCATTGTTCCCTCTGGGACCCCTCCCTCACATACAGCAATGCAACACAGAGATGTGGGTTGTCCAACCCTGGTGAATATCTAAGGCTCTGCCCTTTATCACTTAACGGGTGCACCAAAACAAAAAAAAAATGGCCCAAATGAAAGAACAGATCAAAGCTCCAGAAAAAATGCAACTAAGTGATGAAGATATAGCCAACCTATCAGATATACAGTTCAAAACACTGGTAATCAGGATGCTCGTAGAATTGGTTAAGTATGGTCACACAATAGAGGAATAAGTGAAGGCTATGAAAAGTGAAATAAAGGAAAATGTACAGGGAGCCAACAGTGAAGGGAAAGAAACTAGAACTCAAATCAATGGTTTGGACCAGAAGAAAGAAATGAACATTCAACCAGAACAGAATGAAGAAACAAGAATTGAACAAAATGAGGAGAGGCTTAGAAACCTCCAGGACAACTTTAAATGTTCCAACATACAAATCATAGGGGTGCCAGAAGGAGAAGAGGAAAAGCAAGAAATGAAATACTTATTTGAAGACATAATGAAGGAAAACTCCCCCAATCTGGCAAAGAAGATAGACTTTTAGGAAGTCTATAAAACTCAGAGAGTCCCAAAGAAGTCGGACCTAAGGAAGCACACAGCAAGGCACATCATAATTATGTCAGCCAAGATTAAAAATAAGGAGAGAATCTTAAAAGCAGCAAGAGAAAAGGAGATAGTTATCTACAAAGGAGTTCCCATAAGACTCTCAGCTGATTTCTCAAAAGATACCTTGCAGGCAAGAAGGGGCTGGAAAGAAGTATTTGAAGTCATGAAAAGCAAGGACCTACATCCAAGATTGCTCTATACAGCAAAACTTTCATTTAGAATGGAAGGGCAGATAAAGTGTTTCTCAGATAAGGTCAAGTTAAAAGAGGTCATCATCACCAAGATCTTATTATATAAAATTTTAAAGAGACTTATTGAAAGGAAAAGAAGATCAAAAACCGTGAACAGTAAAATGACAACAAACTCACTATCAACAATTGAACCTAAAAACAAAGACAAACTAAGCAAACAACCAGAAGAGAAACAGAATCTCAGAAATGGAGATCCTATCAAGGGTTATCAGTACAAAGTGGGAAGGGGAGAAAGGAGGAAAAGGTACAGGGAATAAGAAGCATAAATGGTAGGTACGAAATAGACAGGGGGAGGTTAAGAACAGTATAGGAAATGTAGAAGCCAAAGAACTTATATGTACAACCCATGGACATGAACTAAAATGGGTGAAAATGCAGGTGGGAGGGGGTGTGCAGGGAGGAGGAAAATAAAGAGGAGAAAATGGAACAACTGTAATAGCATAATCAACAAAATATATTTTCTTTTTTAAAAAATATATTTTATTGATTATGCCATTACAGTTGTCCTGTTCCCCCCCTTCATTCCCCTCCACCCTGCACACCCTCTCCCCCACCATTTCCCCCTTTTGTTTATGTCCATGTGTCACAAGTTCTTTAGATTCTGTATTTCCCATACTATTCTTGCCCTCCCCCCCCGTCTATTTTCTACCTATCATCTATGCTACTTATTTTCTGTACCTTCTCCCCCTTCTCCTCCTCCCACTCCCCTGTTGCTAACCCTCCATGTGATCTCCATTTCTGTGGTTCTGCTCCTGATCTAGCTGTCCTCTTAGTTTGCTTTTGTTTTAGGTGTGGTTGTTAAAAACTGAGTTTGCTGTCCTTCCACTGTTCATATCTTTTATCTTCTTTTTCTTAGATAAAATATATTTTCAAAAAAGAACACAGTGTATTTTTTCTTTTTGAAATCAATGTTATACTTTTATCAACTTCAAACTCACATTGTTGTTTTTGGTCAATTAATTGAATAACTTTTTGCATTCATCTTCTTATTCATTAAAATATTTATTTAGTACAGACTTTATACCTCCATTATCTTTGAGAGAAAATGAAATGATGGATAGAATACAATACTGTCTTCCAGAAGATCAAACATTAGGGATGAAGCAGAGGCACATTGACATCAAGCAGATCAGTGTTAATAGGATCTAGGATTAAGCACTGCAGTCAGAGAGGAGGAAGCCCGCACTTCTGCACAGGCCACTGAGAGCACCTGGGAAACCTGTACTCTGACAGAAACAGTACACAGCTAGAAGTCATGAGTTCCAGACCTGGTTTTTCGACACAGCTACAATTCAAATAAATGACTTAACCTAAATAGAGCAAATTTCCTTTATAAATTGGGAATAGAAAAACATAATCACCTGTGTTTGGGTTGCAAACAACCAAAACCTACTTTAATTAAGTTAAAGTAATAGGGACATACTGAAAAGACAAGCGATGGTTAGTTGGAGAAGAGGCTGAAAAACCTTGGGGAAAATGGGCAGAAACAAAACAGTCCAGGTGGGACACCCAATTTGTCTCCACTGGCCCTGGACACTGAAAGCCCAGCTGGTCCCACTGCCAAAGGCACAGCCTAGGTGGGAAGGATCTCCAAGCTCGTCTCAGGGACTCTGGTTCACTCATTCCCAGGAAAAGTCTCAGGCAGGGTTGTCTCATTGGCCAAGCCTTGCTCATGGGAGAGCCCTTGAGCTGTCAAGTTAGGGCAAGACAGCGGCTGGTTTCGTTTGATTCAGGAACACAGAGGCAGAGCTCTGCCCTCATCCATTTTATCTCAGGACTCTCCTAGAGTAGAAATGACCAACATCCATTACACTTGTCCACCTCACGTGGTTGTTGTGAAGATGAATGTACGAGGAAGAGCTTCCTAAACTGTAAAATTGCAGGGGGTTTAGTGGTAGTGTAAACTGCACGCTGGCACGAAATTAGCTACTATTTTGCTAGCTGTGCTGCTAATGTTGTTGCTCATTTTCATAGATAGTCACAGTAAGAGTAATACAAGGGAAACACAGTATTACCATGTAAAGTGATTCTTACGCATGTAGAACTCTTATGCAGAAGTCTGCAAAGTGAATGATACACATTTTGCTAAAGGTTACTTTCGAATTTGATTTAGCGTATTTAAAATGAACCAGACCTTTAAATGTAATGAACGAATTCTGAGCAAACAAAAACTGCTAGTTGCTCCCTAGAAGTCTGTTAGGGTATTTCAGCATCCATAAGGGCTAAAGCCATTATCAGTCACTGCTGCGCTTGCTATGCTTTCTACAGAATCTCATTACTCCCTTCTTATCTAATAAACACAGGTTAAACTAGTACATAACCCTACATACCCCAATGAATAATATAATTTCAGCAGGTTTTTTTTCAGTTTGTCTTTTATGGTTTAAATTGCCCTGAAGTAGAAAGTGAACCTTTCAGTAATAAGAAATAAATGCACAGCTCAGGCTAAACATAAATATTAAGTCATAGACCTTGTTGAATTTATATTGCTAAATTGGGCATTAGGTGATAATTATACTAATTGGCATGTCATGTGATTATAAGTTACACATCAATATGGTATTTCTAAAATTAATACTTCAGATTGAATTTAGAGATAAAATAGTATGAATCATTAGTTATGATTATCTTTATTAGCAATAATAATAATGATGATTTAAAGGGGCACAGAAATAACCCATATAGTTACTACACTTGAGATACATAATTCACGGAGAATAGTGTTTTACCACAAACACAACACACAGAATAAAAAAGCTACAAATACCTACATCAACTTGAAGAATCAGCCAGGTAGTCAGGTAGTTAAGTCCTGTAATGGTTCCCTGATGTAACTCTAAACTCTATAGAAATCCATATACTAAGGTGGTGTGCCTTTTTTCATGTGCAAAATTAAGTAAATAAACACCAAAACAATTTTTAAATATAATTTGGATATACTTTCCCATTAATAATGAAGTGCCTCTATGCATAGTGCCAGCATTTAGTGAATCTAGATCTCAAAACACCATAATAATATGGTGTAATGTTCAACAGCACAGATCATTATGAGATAAAACTGATTTTGAATCCTATGCTCCCTAATCTGGTTTCTCTCTATACATCGATTGAATTAAGTGGGAATGTGGGGCTATAAGATGACTAAAGTCACAAATGCATCTCAACTACTACTATTAGTACCATCGTCACACCTCAGTTTACTGAGCTGGACACTGTAATGGGCATTTTAACTAGGTACTCTTGAATCAAATGAGGATTACAATAACTCTTACTTCCCAATGCTGTTATAAAGATTAATGATAACAAAGGGATAAGCACTCAATATACGTTGGCTAATTTTGGCATTTATTCATCATGACACATCATAAAGTCATTCTGGCTCTGCAGTTAAATAAAAATGAAAGCTTTACAAAATTAAACTATAATATTTCCTAATATCATACAGGAAGCAAGTGGAAAACCTGTATCTGTTTGACTTAAGAACTCGTCTCTTTTCAAAATACTAATATTGACTCTCAAAAGGAAAGTGTGAGGAAACTTGCAACTTGTCCAGAGCTTCCTGATGCCAAAGGACTTCAAACCCACAGCCAATGAGCACACCTGTATCAGTTTCAAGAGGGGAAAGGTAACAATTACTACCAAATCATGAGGAAGGGACACATTTAAGGGGATTTTTTCCCCTCCTCTCTTCCAAAAATGTGTGTGTGTGTTTGTGTGTTTGAGCTATGGAGTAGAGATATAGGATTTTCTACCCTACTTTTCAGCGAATACATTTCTACTTGAAAAGAATGATCTACTCATGAGCAGTTTCATATAAAATTCACTAACTTTGTTGTTGAGTATGATGGAAAAATAGAAATGATTTCTAAAATTGTTCATTTATTTTTATTATAATTAGAATGATCTATAAATCTACACAATCTCATTTTTAATCAATGCCTATAATATATAGAAACAATGATTTGAAGTACTAAGCATGATTTGTTCTTCAGCTTTTTAGGTATTTAAAAAATGGATTTTTTAAAATATAAATATACAATTATTACAAAGCAAAACAGGGTAAAGAAACCATTTCTGACATTACAAAACTTTCTAAGAATTTGAATAAAAAGAATAGTCTATAAAACATCAATAATTTTGTAAAAATAAAAAATTCAGTAGTCATTTACACTGGACACTGGTACGCTGATGTCTTTCCAAAGCAGAGGAACTAGACACCTTTCATTGTTATAAACTGAACCTGCCTGGGAAAATCCTTGGACATTCTAAACCATTATCCACTTTTACGGAGACTCATTCCTATATCATCCAAAAGAGATAACAAGACAATAGCTTTCTAAGTAACTTCTCATGAATTACACTTGCAGACTATCATGGAATCACTCCTTTGCCTTGTTAGACCATGTAAGTTTTTCAAAAAGCTGTAGCCTGTTTTAAAATTAATATTTTTGACTTTCTTCTGACCCTTCTCAGTTTAATTTCCCCTGCACTGTTTTTAATGGTAAAGCTAAAGGGAAGAAAGGAATAGGAAATTATTTCATTGAACTGTTATAAATTGTTCCCCTTTTTTGTACCTCTACTGTTAACTAAAGGGTAATAGATACCAAAATATTATTTTCTAAGATGCAACATACTCTTTATGCCTAAAGCTGTGATATTATGAAAAAAAGAGAAAAAACACTAAAAACTGATTTATACCTAAGGATATATAAAATTCTAGTAGTAAACTTATTTCCAACAATTTCTTTCTCTTTAAACCTGGTTAGGTTTCTTGATGGACCCATATGATTTATTATTTAGCTCATTTTGTTTTTTAAGTAGTAGACTCAGATGCTGACTGCTTTTTAGTCCTTTGGGGGTATAATAATAACATGTATAAGTTTTACATCAAATAACCATAGATCTTTCCAAATAGTACGAAAGTAGAGATGGGTTTTAGAAAGGTAATATTCTTGTCTTCAACATACCTCACAGATTAAGGTCTTGACCCACATTTCTTTCAAATATTCTCAGTGCTTTTATTCTTATTTTGGTGACCAAAAAGAAGCAATTTAGTAGAAGAGATGATTGCAAACAGGGGTTTGGGCTTGCAGACAGCACAGCCCTCTGCTGGACCCCAGAGAGCTTAAGAAAATGTCTTTGTGTTAGAAACAATGTGCGGCAAAATTTAAGAGGTTGAAAAATCTCACCTTTTATTTTTGTGTTTTTACAGTTTTATAAATGGAATGTATAGATTTATTCTGGGCCTCCTTAATGGCCCCTGAAAATTAACTCTGACATTCAACACAGAGAAGGGATTAAGAGCTCCAGATCCAGTCACGATT
This sequence comes from Artibeus jamaicensis, assembly GCF_021234435.1. Lineage (NCBI taxonomy): Eukaryota > Metazoa > Chordata > Mammalia > Chiroptera > Phyllostomidae > Artibeus > Artibeus jamaicensis. Next base: position 3,272,425 of record NW_026521870.1, read on the forward strand.
AATTGTTAGAAACTTGCAAGATCATAAGTAAACAATAATTTTATACACTTCAGAGATTTAGATTTTTATAATAGAAACAGGTATTCATGAGAGGTTTCTAAATTCAAACATTAAGACATGTTAAAGATATTACACAAAGGACAGTAACGAGTTAAAATGAGCACAAAAATCATCGTAACTCTGGTCAGCCACGGCAAGAATCAGTCATATGGCTACAGAATTAGTAAGTTAGAAACTCTATAAATAAAAAACAAAGTTGGTAAATGTAACCTAGAAATATTTTACTTTTCTAAAATTATACTCCTTACATGAAAATAAGACCCAGAGTCTCACATTAGAATGCTTTTGGTCAATTGACTGACAGCTGTTTTTGGAAGCAGCTCTGATATTATACTTAAATTTGGTCTCCCCACAAAAGGTATCATTTCCTCATCATGTCATAGGTAGTTGGTAGCTGCAAACCAAGATTAAAAAACTCTCTGACCTCAAAAAGATAATGTCTTTTTCTCTTGTGGTAAAAAGAGTTTCTCTTATATGTCCCAGGAATAGGAAAAATAGCCAAAATGACCTTTTGTGACTGATACTTGTACCAAACAGCAAATTTTGTGAAAGTTCATTGAATGTGCCTTTCATAGTGTGCACAGTTATGTAAACAATATGAAAGTTTCTGTTTTTTTCACATCTGGAATTGATTTAAACCTCACCTAAGAATGTCAAGTTTATTTTAAATTAAATGAATGATGTTTCACAGTATGATCCCAATGAACTACATTCTAAAATTTACTATCTTCAATTTTCCATTAATATTCTTCAGAATTTATGTAGATGTTTTAATCTGACTAGCATTCTCTTAACTGTTGGTAAGTTGTCAATAGTTTCCTTTGGGCATTCTCACTGAAGTTTTGTTTATTCATGTTAGCAAATGTGGACAGGCACAGGACAAATCTTCCCTAAATGTAACTGTCCACACACTGGCTATGACAGATGGTTCGCTTATTTAAAAAAAATTAGATACCTTTCCTTAAGTGAGTTTCTCCTTCAGGAATTATTCAGAAAAGTTTAAAATATTTCCCACCTGTGCCAAATAACATACGTAAAGAAATTATGCAACCAAATCCTCTACAGAACAGAAAAATGTATGATTTTCAATGTCAGATATACAACCTGCTTTCAAAGTAAGCATTTGACCATTACAATAATACTAACATAAAAAATTTTACAAGCTCAATTCATAAACATATCATATTTAAATAATGTTAAATTCTATAGAACAGCACTTTCTAGTAAAAATATAATGTGATCCACAAATAGAAGCCACATATATAATTCAAAAACTTTCTAGTTAGTCACACTAAAAAGCAAAAAGGTGCCCTGGTCAGTGAAGTGAGGCAAAAAGCATAAAGGTGCTGGTGTGGCTCAGTGGACTGAGTGCCTTGTGGTTCCCAGTCAGGGCACAGGCCTGGGTTGCAGGCCAGGTTCTCAGTTGGGGGAGTGTGAGAGGCAGCCAATCGATGTTTTCTCTCACACACTGATGAATGTTTTCCTCCCTTTCTTTCTTTCTCCCTTCCACTCTCTCTAAAAATAAATAAATAAAATATATTAAAAATAAAAAGGTAGAAGTTATTATAATAATATTTTACTTTACCCAATATAACCAAAGTATTATTTCAATACATGATCAATACAAAAAATATGAATGTAATATTTTCACTTTTTTTTACTAAGTCTTTAAAACCCAACATATAGTTTACACTTAAGCACATCTTAATTTGGTCCAGGCTCATTTCAAGTGTTAAATAGCCATATGTGACTAGGGGCTACTACACTGGACAGCACAGTCCTAGATAATACCTTTTATCAAACAACATTTTGGGTCACCATATTATCACCTGAGTGACAAATTTTTCTCATAGACAATAAAGTGAAAATCTCCACTTAAATGACTGAGAAAACTGACTAAACAACAAAACATGATAAGATTTAATGTGACATTGTGTCAACGACATTTCTCTTGTTTAATTGCTTTGCTGCACTGAGTGTATTAAAGTATTATTAATCACCCAACAGATCTACATTCCTTATCAACTCTCATCCATCCTGATCACTTTATCTCATCTCTACTTGAAAAATCTACTTTTGAGTTTATTATTAATTATAAGTTATGAGGTAAAAAAAAAGAAGAAATATTTCAATTAAATAATGTGAATATAAACTTGTGTGAGTAACCCGTCCTTATATTCAGTAGAGAGGGGAATTGTTGGCTCATTGTATCAGTGTAAAAACAGAGAAAGTATTCATATTTTTTGTCTCCCTTCTTATTATCTCTCTGGGAACACACTCTGATTTTGAGTATTCATAGTACTTAGTACCCAGTGCCTCATAGTTCTCTCATTAAGCTCCTACTTTCATACCTTATGGTAATAACAATTTCAATTTTCTTTTTCTTTTACACAGTATATGCGTCTCATTGCTAACTTCCTTTGGGTCTTGCTAAGTGACTGGCTCACCATTCTCATAAACTAAACTAAGATACCAATGATACTAAAGATACTAAGATACTAAAATTGTCTCAATGTGTCCCACATAGTATTTGCATTTTAACACAGTATTTAAAATTTGAATGCAAAAGGCTAGTCATGAAATTTGGGCTGTAATTGGTCCATTTATTGGGGGACATATTTTTCAGAGGAACCTTTGGTGCTCTCAAATCACAATGAAGATGTTTTCCTCTCAAATCACAGTTGGTAGTCAGGGTACCTGGTGTGGTACATATGATGACCCTTGGGGAACCCATGCAAAATGTTAATGCAAAAATTTTTGGAAAACAAAACTGAGGCTAAAATAATTTGTTACAATCCCAAGCCATGAAAAAATTTATGTCTACTTTTATAAGTGGAAATCATTTGCAATTGTGTTATTAATGTAATTAATTAAGTTTTTAATTGTCTGGTGAGTTAAGTGCTTAAAAGACAGTCCCTTCATGGCTCAGTAAATAAGGAAGTGGTATAAAATTTTCATCAGTTTTAAAATGGGCATGCATACAAAGCTCAGTGGATTCCCGTGATACTAATCTTGAATAAATACACTTCTTCAAAAACTGATAAAGGAAACTGAAACTTTCAAGGAGGATATTATTTTCTCACATAATATTTATGGCTTATCATATAAGTTTCTTCTCTCAACAGTGCTATTAACTATGACACTATGAAATTACTAATAAATTAGGAAACATTTAAGATTCTTTTGTCAATGATTTCCAAGTACAATACCCAGGGAAATTCTGATTACTCTTAATTTGATTGTTGGTTAATGACTAAAGAAATTTGTCAAGTATCTAATTTCTAATCCTTGATTGTTAATAAAAGTCAGAAAAACAATATGAAACAATTTTACTTCTACTTAGAAAATTTGTCTGCTAGATTTCTCCCAGCATGTCCTACTTGGATAGGCTCTGCACACAGTCAGAGAGTCTTGCTTCTGATTGAGGTTCCACCACTAGCTTCTTCAAAGGCCTTGGGTTAGACATTAGACTCTTCTGAATCTTAGTTTCCTCACTTGTGAATTGACGAAATTGAGTCAGAGTTCTAAAAATTATGCAATAAAAATTTTAAACAATGTAATGACAAAAGGTTATATTTCCTTGTCAGTGTATTAGAAAGTCCTGAATGAATATTAAATAGAGGCTGATAAACTGTAGTTAAAAATTTAATTACTTGAGAGCCTAAACTCATTTGCTTTTTCATCAGAAACATGGAGAACTCATTCATTTACTCATACACACACACACACATTTAACATTCTTTCCCAGGAAAGTTGTGGTTACACAGTATTTCCATTTTTGTTATAAGCCTTTCATTTACATCCATTCCTGTTGGTGAATTAGATAGTCCCTAAGTATATCCCTCAGATGATGTGAACTATGATTACTCTATGGAAGACCATATATGAAGTACTTCAACTTTTTATGTAAGTACATGTGACACTTTAAAATTTTATATCTGTTTTAGAGAGTCAACATTTTCATTGTGATCATCTTACATCTGTGAGACACGAACTCAAATCCTAAATGATAGAGTATGGTTAAAGTCAATAGCAATTTAGATGTAAGTAGAAGTAATTTATAATCCTGGAAGAAAATTAACAACTCAAAAGGCTGAAGAAAGTAAGTTTTTGGTACCTAATTGTAAACTTTTGTTTGTATAATGCTAGCAAGAGTTGAATAGTACAGTTTTTTTCTCTGAATCAATACACTCACAACCTATTAAAATAAACCTCATGACAAAACCCCCCAAAACCTGTCAGAATCACTGATACTTTATATCTAAAACTCTAGAGACCAACCATAAAGATACATGTTTTATTGAGGTACAATAAATACTCATACTTCACAGATTTTTACATTATAATTTTGCCTTTCATATTATCCTTCTCATTCTGTAGTAAATTATGAAAGTACCAGAAATAAGCTTATTGTAGAAAAATTATTATATTAATGAAGAAAGATAAAAGTAGAGGGAGAAACGTGTGGGTCAAAACAGAATCAGAAAATAAATGGAAAGAAAATAATAAGAATTAAGGAGAAGGGGGAAGGGGGGAGAATTGAAGGGAAAGCTGGAAAGGAAGCAGATGAGGAACAGTGAAATGAGGACGAAGAGGGGCACTGTGATGTACCCTTCCATGAGGCTGTAGAGTTCCAGTGTGATTCCTAAGGTGGCATTCTGGCCCAAAGTCATGCATATGTGGCCATTTATCACCACCTAATAGCTGATAAAGTACTAAGATACACTGTGGAATACGACAGGCACTGGCCACATCTGGCCATTGAGGACTTAAATATGGCTGGTTTGAATTGAGATATAAAATCCACACTAGATTTCTAAGACTGAGTACAAAACAAAGGTAAAGATCACAATAATCATTTTTATGTTGATCACATGTCAAAAAGATAATGTTTATATTGCATAATATTGTAATTCCTAGACTAATTTTTCTGAAAAAAAATCTCAATAGCTTGTCAATTATAGGTAGCAAGCTATAATATCCACAACTAATAAGAGTGGGTGAAGGTGAGGGTTAAGGGTCAATTCAGAAGTCCAGGACAGTAACAGATACTTGGTGGATAAGAGGCTCAGTCAGGAAGAAGGTACAAGGGTTACCAGGGGGATTGAGACTTTCATCAGTTGAGCAAACCAATGACAGCTGAGTGGTGGACAAGGTGAGAGGTTATTATATATCAGTTATTCTTCCATTCATTCATTCAGTAAATATTTATTGAGAGCCCACTATGTACCAGGCATGGATAATCTAAAGGCACAATAGTGAACAAAACAAGTAAGTATCATTTTTTAAAAGATTTTATTTATTTATTTTAGAGAGAGGGGAAGGGAGGGAAAAAGAGAGGGAGAGAAACATCAGTGTGTGGTTGCACTGATGCACCCCATCAAGCACCCCCTACTGGGGACCTGGCCCACAACCCAGGCATGTGCCCTGAATGGGAATCAAACTCTTTGGTTCACAGGCTGGAACTAAATCCACTGAGCCACACCAACCAGTGCACAAGTAATTATCTTCGAATTTTACCTCCCACTGGGGAGATAAATATTAAATAATCACACAAATATAAAATCATAAGCTGATAAGTGATATAAAGGTTAAGTAGTATTGTTCTAAGAACTCTGAGAAGAGTGCAAGTTAGGTTTGTTAAGGGGGAAAAATGGAGCTGTGATTGAACACCCAGGTCCCTCTTTCCCTTTGGGACAAAATATTTCTGGATCAATACAGATTTTTAGAAAATGCATGCGGCTTTTCTAATAATAAGAAATAAAATGTTCCCACAGTTCCTGTAAAGTGTTCCAAGGACTTCTCTGAAGGTCAAATGGCTGAACTAAATGGAATTTAATATGTGTGCTCTCCCAAAATACAAATCAATTTGCTTATAATAATACCTAATTGCAAAATTTCTTCTAATTAGTTAAGCAGATAAGTTCCCCTTTTGTCTATTTAACTTAAGACATGGTCTATGTTGTAAAATGCTTCAAACATTCCTGTAACTCAGAGACTATGTGGTTTAAAGTCTGAAGTTTGATTTTTGATGATATAAAACTAACTGAAGGTAGAAGTGATGGCTGGTTTTCCGTGAGAATTGACTGCCTCCCCACTTGGTACTATAGCAGTGTGGTCTTTGTTTCCACCGTGATTACCCGTGGGGCCTAGTCATTGCTTTTTTCTGACAGTGGGAATGGGGGTGGCGTCACTTCTCTATGGCATTGATGTCTAAATTTAGATTAGAAAGCTGAGTAGAATCAAATAAAGATCAAGGGATATAGGAAGGAAAAGCATTCCAGGCTGATGGAATATACATGCAAAAGCCCTGATTCTAAAGGAAGGCTAGGTTCTTGGAAGAACTAAAAGGACAACACAGTGGCTGATGCTGACAAAGAGGGGAAGCTCTGAGGTTAGACATCATATGGAGTCTAAAAGGTTCTGTTAAAGATTTGGGTTAATTTTGAAAAAACTAAAGGGAATCCATTATAGGTTTTAAAAGTCAACTATATTTAAATTAAAAATATATTAACATTTAAAAGGCATTCAGATTTGTTTTTAGAGTAGATCAGCAGGCTGCAGCATGTAGAATAAACTGGAAACAGCAAGAGGGAAAATGTTGAGGTCGGTGAGGGGTCTGGAACAGGAGTGCAGTCATGGGGGCTTGGGCTGGTGGAAGGTGATGGGCAGGGGAACAATGGGACTCAACTGGTTCACCAGAGGAAATTAGGAGCTAATATTAGCAACTTTCTTGAAGAACCTTAAGTCCTTCCATCATGATTTTTTTAACAGGAAGCTAAACAATAAAACAAACAAGCAAGCAGAATAAAAACAAAGACACTGAAATAGAGAACAAGGGGACAGTGACCAGAGGGGAGAGGGAAGGGAATTTAAGGGGGAAAAAGGGGAGGGATTTGGAGGAACAAGTATGAAGGACACAGGGATGAGGACTGGGGGGGAGGAAATGGGAGGGAGGTGGGGAGCACAGGGCAGAGGGGCCTGGGATGGGAGAAATAGACAAAAAACTGTACTTGAAAAAATAACTAAATAAAATAAAAAAAGAAATCAGTTCAGAATTTAAAAAAAAAGAATTATTGAACATCTTTTCATGTGTCTCTGGATCCTCTGTATGTTCTCCTTGGAGAAGTGTCTGTTCAAGTTCTTTGCCCATTTTTTAATTGGGTTAGTTGTCTTCTTAAGTGAAATCATGTGAGTCATTTGTATATTTTGAAGATTAAACCTTTGTCTGAGGTATCATTGGCAAATATGTTTTCCCATACAGTTGGTTGTCTTTTTATTTTAATACTGTTTTCTTTAGCCATGCAGAAGCCTTTTATTTTGATGAGATCCCATTTGTTTATTCTTTCCTTTATATTCCTTGCTCTAGGGGACATACCAGTAAAAAAGTTGCTGCGTGGAATATCTGAGATTTTTCTGCCAGTGTTTTACTCTAGGATTTTAATGGTTTCACAGCTTATATTTAAGTCCTTTATCCACCTTGAATTTATTTTGGTGTATGGTATAAGTTGGTGCTCAAGTTTCATTTTTTTACACATAGCTGTCCAGTTCTCCCAACACCATTTGTTGAAGAGGCTATCTTTACTCCATTTTATGTTATTGCCCACTTTGTCAAATATTAATTGACTGTAGAGAGTTGAGTTTATTTCTGGGCTCTCTGTTCTGTTTCATTGGTTTATGTGCCTGTTTTTGTACCAGTACCAGGCTGTTTTGATTACAGTTGCCTTGTAATACAGTTTGATATCAGGTATTGTGATCCCTCCTACTTTGTTCTTCTTTCTCAAAATTGTGGCTGCTGTTCGGGGTCATTTATGGTTCCATATAAATTTTTGAAGTATTTGTTCTATGTCTGTGAAATATGCCATTGGTACTTTAATAGGTATTGCATTGAATCTGTAAATTGCTTTGGGTAGTATGGACATTTTGATAATGTTAATTCTTCTAATCCATGAACACGGTATATGTTCCCATTTGTTTGTGTCTTCCTTGATTTCTTTCTTCAGTGTTGTGTAGTTTTCTGCATACAGGTCTTTTACCTCCTTGATTAGGTTTATTCCTAGGTATTTTATTTTTCTTTTTGCTACATTGAATGAAATTTTTTCTTGATTTCTGCTTCTGCTGATTCATTGTTAGTATACAAAAATGCCTTTGATTTCTGGATATTGACATGGACAACAGCTAAGGGGGGTGGAAATGGGAGGGAGGTGTGGGAAGTATGGGGGGGTGGGCTGAGAAAGGAGTAAAAGGCAGAAAACTGTACTTCAAAAATAATTAAATAAAAAAGAGAACCACAAAAAAATAAGAATTATGGAACCAAGGTTCTAAATTTTCTCCTGATATTCAGAATTTCTTAATGAGATACTGTGGGCTGTCATGACCAAGCTGCAGTATGGTCACAAAACATTACAAAATTCTGTGAGTCTCAGTTTACCTTTAAAAAGTCTTCACCGACATGCAGGCACTAATGGGTCCTTATCAGAGTTTGTTTATACCTCTTGTTATAGCCCTCATGTTTTATTATATTTATTTGCTGCTTGCATAGTATTAGATTTTGGCTTCTCAGAAGAATCCATTTATCATTTAGTTTTGTTTTCCCAGCATCTAGAATAACATTGGCACACACTTGATACTGAATAAATGAATTTACATAGATAGACATCACATCCTGAAAAGAAGGGTGCAGCCCTGGCCACTGATTTTTGACTTGGGATCTTGCTAGAAATGCACATTCTCAGGTACTACTTTCCATCTCCTAATTGGAATCTCTGGGCTTGGGTCACTCCATGTCACTTTGATGCACATTACTGAGGACCATTGCTTTTGAGGATTGCCTCAGTGGGCGGTAGACTAGTCAAATGCAGTTAACAGACTTATAGATACAGAGAACAGAATGACAGCTGTCAGAGGGGAAGGGATAGGAAGGCTGGGTGGAAAAGGTGAAGGAATTAACCAAAAAAACACCCAAAACCCTATAGACAAACAACAGTATGGTAATCACCAAAAGGAAAGGTGGGTGGGGGAGATAAGAGAGGGTACAGTGGGGATAAATGGTGATGGAGGAAGACTTGACTTGGGGTAGCAATCACATAGTACAATATACAGATGATGTATTATAGTACTGAAACTCTGTAATATAATTTTATTAACCAATGTCACCCCCAATAAATTCAATAAAATAAATAAATCACACTACAAAAAAAATTTGGGCCAGTAAAAGTAGGATTTAAGTAACCAATTTTATTAGGATCTTCTTTCATTCCTTCTTCCAAATAACTTTTATAAAAGTTTCAGAATCATGTAGGTGTTTTATGGTGTTAAAGTTCTAATATGCAAACCAGCCTATGTTTGGGGTCAGCAAACTCTGTAAAGAGCCAGAGAGAAAATATTTTAGACTTTTAGGGGAATATGGTCTTTGTCATAAATACTCAGTTCTGCCATTGTAGCCTGCAATCAGCCACAAGTACACATAGATGAATGGATGTAGCTGTGTTCCAATAAAGCTGAATCTCAAAATTTGAATTTCTGGATCTCAAAATTTGAATTTCATATGACTTTCATATATGCAAAATATTATTCTTCTTTTGATTTTTATACTGTTTTGAATGTAAAAGTCATTTGTATTCTGTGGGTTGTGCAAAAATAGGTGTTGGAGTAGATTGGGCCTACACATGGAGATTGCCACCACTTTGTCTGTGTAATGATCAGTTATCAACACACAATTTCCCAGGGATAGATATTGACTCATTAATTGAGGATTTTATAGGTGCCCAGCAAAGAAACAACACAGATGAAGTGCTTGTATGTCAAAAACTTAAGAGTTCAGAGGAGAAAATATATCAAAATTAATTCAATAAAGAAGATAAAGGACACATCCAAATGCTGTAAGAGTAACAGAAAAACCTCCTTTAGGTAGGGTAGGTGAGAAAGATCTGTCTGAGGAGGTACTGTTTCAACTGAGACCAAAAACATGAGAACATGCCTATTGTATGAAAGGAAGAGGGTTACAGGCCAAAGAACAAAAACAATACAGTGGCTGGGACAGGAAGAGCTTGATGTATGTAGGAACTGACAAACATCAATGTGACTAAATCAGACTGAGCAGGGCGAAGAGGCGCAGGAATCAACTGGGAAGGCAAACAGAGCCTTGTTGGCCAAATCATAGAATTTGGGAAGGGTTTTACAGAGGAGAAATATGATTTTATTTAAGGGTTTAAATGGTTACTCATTCTTGCTGCTAAGTGAAAACAGATTGGGAGGGGAACAAAGGAAAAGGGAGATAGATGGTTTGGAGATCGGAGGAAGAGATTGTGCATAGGTGTATGTGTCACAAATGCCTGTCAGACATCATTAAAACTGGAATACTAATAACAGAAACCTCAATAAAACAAAATGATTTCCCAAGTCCAAAAAGATAATCCTATAATTGCAGGATTTAAGAAAACATTCAACACTAGAGAATCAGAGCAGCCTTTCGGAGGTCAATGAAATGCGATCTGATCTCAATACAAAACAAAATTTTCCAGGAAGAAAATAGAAAGCTTCATTCAGTATTTTTCATCATAAAAAATGATTTTTTTTATATGAATGTGGAAAAGAAAAAGAACTCTAAGTGGGTAGATAGGCCTCATGAATGAATGAGCTTTCATAGTTTACTGTTCATCACAGTGAACAGCTATTTCATCCAGCTCAGAAACGATATTTTTTATTACCAAAGGCATTTATTGAATAACACAAGCCTATTAGTAGATCTGTCTAAATTGATATTGAAAGGACAATTAAAACTAGCGCTAAGGCTACCACCACCTCTCAGTGTGGTGGGTTGAAATGTATTGAATGTCATATTTTAAAAAGGTATACTGTTAACATTGGGGCATAAACACTAATTAAAGTAATGACTTCATTCAGCAATTTCCTTTTTATGAGGACATTTGGATCAGGTTCTCTCCTCCACATAAAAGGGCAAATCCTTATTAATTTAGATGAGTGCCTCACAGGAATGAATACTAAGTGAAAACAATGCCACAGGCCAGGCCTACCATTTCTTCCTCATTAATCCACAACACTGGTTTAGTGATAACAAGATGAGAATATTTAAAAGATTTCATCTACAGTGGTTCACATGTTTCTATCAATCGTTCCCAATAACTGTTTTTGCTGAGAAACAAAAACCAAATTTTACATTTGGCAGTTTCATTTTTTTAAAAAAAGAGTATTGATAAAGAATATGGACAATGGGATTCAGTTCACACTTTTATTTAGAGATACTAGGAATCCAGTTCATTAACTAAAATAGATTGCACATTAAGTTTTATACTAATCAATAACATTGCTTAGGGAAAGAAAAAATTCTTACACCATTCTCCTACACTCATGCTATGAGCAACCAGTGACCTAAGTGTGACTACTATGAGTTTCGAGAAACAGTCTTTGTGCTTTGGGCTGGAGGCAGCCTGATGATATTCATGAATTACAACTCTTTCAACAAGAAACTTCGATGGCTGCAGGGACAGGAAATGAATGTGAAACTTTTCACCCCAAGGTCATGGGCTCCAATTCTGCCTAAACTGGTAGTGGCTGAAAGTTATTATCTCTAGATAGCTAGCTGTTCAGCAACAGCTGCAAAATGAATTGGTGGTTTCAGTGTAATTTGTAAAAGACAGGTATCTGTGTCAGGGACTTGTGATTACCTCATGCCCTAAGATAGATGATTTTAGACAGGAGTCAAGACATTGACTGAAAGGAGATATCTCACCACCTTCTAGACTTTACAAGTGGTCTTTTTAATATGGAAGAAGCCAAAAGTCTTTGGACAACTGGCAAGAGTGTTAACTGAAAGTTTGTCATTTGTAAGGTGGGGATACATTTACCTCTAACTACAGTCTCTCCAAATATCCATGCTTGTGTTTAAATAAGATGTCTCAGATTTTAATGACATGCTCAGAAGAATATTTATTAAAATAATTTAGACTCTTGCTACTCAAAGTGTGATCTGCAAACCCACAACCACAGCATCGCCTGGGAGCTGATAACTGGAAACTCTCAAGCCCACTCTGGACATATTGAGTCAGAATCTACACTTTAACAAGGTGCACAATGAAGTTTGAGGACTGCTATGTGTACAGCTGCTCATGGAACACAAAGTGCACTCAGCAACAATATACTGATGACAAAAAGACCTGAAGAGTGTTTATATAGGTTAATTTCATAATCTAGAGTTCTCTTGGACATTTGTATGACTTATGTTGCCCTTTAAAAAACCACCCCCCTATTTATTGTCTTAGTATCACCATCAGACTTTAAGCTCCTAGAAGGCAGAGATCAACTTGGCATTCTTTTTGAGGCCAACCAGGTTTTATCTATCAACTCATGGAACTTGGGATTGTATCTTCATCTCTTTCATGGTACATAATCTCATTCTCATGCAACACTATTTGAAACAGGTTGTGTTTATCTGAGAGACCTGAAGAGCTATCATGATGCCCAGAATCATTAACCAGCAGTAAACTGCTAAACCACCACTTAATGACATTGATGGTCAAGTGCACAATAAGAGTACGTTGTCCACTCCACTAAACCTGTAACTGCTACATAATTAAATACTTAGACCAATTTTTCAAATGGCTTTGTATAGAACATATTGCTGTTCAGTATATTTCATTAAATTTGTTCAACATAACACTGGGATATGTTATCTGGAATATATATAACATTTGGGTTATTTTGTTTCTATGAATGTTTATAGTTATTTCCCAACAGCAAGGCCAAAATACATAAACTTTTTGGTACAAATTAATCATTTAGTCTGATGTTCAACTGCTCTCTAGGATCTAAAGTTTCTATTCTAAAAAAATAATAATTTATTAAACATTTTCTCCAATACACATTTTATTGCCCTATTCAAATTATCCAAATAAAATGATTGTATGTTTGGGTTTTAAATGTTTTTTTATTTAATTCAATTTTATTTTTTTGTCAAAGGTTTTCTTTTTTAAAAAATATATTTTATTGATTATGCTATTACAGTTGTCCCATTTTCCCCAATTCATTCCCCTCCACTCTGCACATCCTCTCCCACCCACATTCCCCCCCTTTAGTTCATGTCCATGTGTCATAAGTTCTTTAGCTTCTACATTTTCCATACTATTCTTGCCCTCCCCCTGTCTATTTTCTACCTACCAACTATGCTACTTATTCTCTGTACCTTTTCCCTCTCTCTCCTCCTCCCATGTATTTCAACATGTTTTTGTTTTTTTAAGAAGATGATAAGACCAACACTATAAAACTATTCTGAGCACATAATGAAATGAACATGAACATTTTTTGTCATAAAATAAGTACCTTATGGACATTTGTCACTAATTTCCATTACTACTTCTACTACTACTTTTCTATTGCTACTACTACTGCTTCTATTTTTACTATAACTGCTATTTATCTTATTACTACAACTACCAATATTACTTCAAGTACAATATTGCTTTGAGATCACTGTGTTGAATACAAAATTTTTAGATAAGTAAACTATAAGATCCACTCATGTACAGTTTACCAGATAACATAAAAACATTATGGTTCAAATTAAAGAAAAACTTAAAATATATGTCAGTTTGTAGATATAATTATCTTTTCTCATAGTGCTAAAAATTCTCAATTATAGTTTAATCTGATCTTTTCTTTTGGCTTGAAAAATTAAACACTTCATTGTGCTGATTAGGACACTGCCAACATCTGTTACCCCTCATACTCTTTCCCATAATAGGAAAGAGGATCTTTTTATTCTGCCATTTGTAGTAGAGCCTCATCGCTGTCCTACCTAAAAGCAGTGTAACCTAGAATGAAGAATGTGACCCATGGATTAAGACAAACATGGGTTTAAATCTGGGCTCTGCCACATAGCAGTTATGTAACCCTGAGCCTGTTTATAACATCTGTAAAACAGGAATAACAATAGTACCTTCCAGATAGGGTTGTAGTGAAGATATTAAATGAGATGTGTGCTTTTGCATAGCACTCAACATTGTGCAATGGTCACATTAAGTAACTGATAAATGCTATTATTATGGCCTGCACCAAAAGTACTAAAAAGGGTGTAGAAATGTTTTTGCCCAGGGATCATGTTCATTTAATTTTATGCTAGTAGAAAACACCTTTCAATAGTCTGATTTTAGGAACTGTTGAACCCAGACTGCCTCAACTTTTTAGGGTTTCTGGTTTCTCACCTCCAGAATTGGGTTCTCTGGAGAACTCTGACTTATACAATGTCTTTAACTTGCTATGGACCATGGTAACCAATTGACTTCCTAATTCTTTTCTCAAGCTTATTAATTGCCTTCAGATTCATAATGGGACTTGACTGACAACTAGTCCAAATTCTCATTCCAGACATTCTAGTTACATCTGCTTTCCCAGTGTTCATTCAGGTTGTTTTTAACACTTCCAATGTTGAAAAGTTTACTATGTAATTAAACAAGTCATTCCGTTTCTGGATAGCCCTTAATTATGAGACACTTCTTCCTTCTACTGAACAAAAATCTTTGTTCCCTGTTACATAAAACTAATGGTACTGATTTTGGCTTTTGGAGCAGAACAAGTCTAAAGGCTAAATTCCACATGATCAAGCTTTAGGTTTTCAAGATTGCCTGTGTTGTGTTTATTTATGTCAAAATGTAGTGTTGAACAGAACTGAGATGGTGCTGAAGATATTATTTTACCAGTACTGAAAACAGTGGCACTATTGATTTCTTCTTTGATTTGGAAATCATCCAATCATTAAATAAATCTTATGTGACTATTTTGGGTTAGGTAGAAAGAATTCACTTTTGGTCCAACTTGTAAGATGAGATTGGTGAGAAAAATAGGATGGTTTACAAAATTTATGTGTCCCTTTACTATCCATGGATCTTTTAAACTTCAACTAAGTGAAGAAAAAGTTTCCTCCTCTCATTTTTTATAGAATGCTAATAACTTAAAAAAAACTTATTAGCATCTGTGTCTTACAAAAGTGGGCTTTCCCTTTTAGAAGCACAGTTTAACAAGGACTATCAAAGAGTAAGCAAAAATTCCTGGACTTTGAGAAAGAAAGAAGCTGACAAATGAGAGCTATCATGGAACTATCCATTAAGTATTATTATTAGGAGCTCATCTGGCACTCACAATTGGGCCTTGGTGTTCTCCTGTGAAACATCAACAATTTTATAGAACATCGACTTCTCCCAAGACCATTCTGTGACTGAATGCATCAAGAAAAATAGCCAGACCACTCTCTGCTGTATCTCTTCCAAACACAGCATTAGCCTTGCTTCATCCTTCTATCCTCTAGATAAGAATTATTTAGATACCCAATCAGAAAATCCTGCTCCCTCACAATATTGATCCAGAAAAAAGTCCCAATTCTTTGAGCCCTCCTCATTATCATCTAATGCAAGGCCACATTTTAAATCTTTCTATGGTCTGCACTCTCCCTAATTTCAATGAATCAGCAATATCTGAACCCTGCCCTCCTTTCAACTATAGGTGTGTTCCTGGTGATCTCAGCTATAAGGTGCTGATATCTTGTTATTGAAGTAACATGTAAAACAAAAAGGCTACCTGGGGTTTTACCAAGGTAAACCTTACTAGATATTTCTTGTGGCCTATAAAACACAAATATAACTAACCTATATACAATGATGTCAATTTGGACATTAAATCCTTTAATAAGGGCCTACCAAGAACTGAAATGATTCATTTACTGACAGGAATCTTGATTTTTGTCTTATCTACAGATTCACTCTTGACTTCCCTCAAAATAGAACTTTGGTGACTTTTGTTCAGGCACCAGTATTCTGAGCAAAACAGTTTTCATAAGAAAATCAATCCTATATTCCACCCAGGTGATAAAGGATTTAATACTCCACTTGATTGGTGATAGGGCACCAGTATATCAGATACACATCAGAAAGGATAATCTTGGATTTAGCGCTGTTCAATGCATTTCCAAGTTCAACCAAGAAAAATAATACTTTTGAAAATTTATCAGAAAGACACACAGCCCATATATTCTTCTAGATACCCTAAAATCTATTCCTGAAGTAAGTAAGACCAGAAAACTGTTAATACCTGGATCATGATATTGATCCCCACGTACAAGCCTTTACCCAGCTGCACTTTCATATGATTCTACTGGACTACTTTGGGGAAAACTGTCAGTTAACAGCTTTATGATCCTTGGCATTGATGTTGCTCATTATATTATACTATGTCCCCTTAATACCAATGCATGAGATAAAACTGTTAGGGTTGAGTGTCTCCTCAGTGACGCTTGCTCTTACTCACGGGCATTATGGATCATGTAACTAATCATTTTCTCATATCTAGTTCCCACAGAGACAAGTTAATGGTTTAATTCTATGAATTTATAGATCACATATTATAATTACACATAAATTCATTATATCCAAGTATGAATTTATGAAGTCTTTGTATTATTTTTTCACTGATATTTTATATTGTATAGATGTTTGTAAGCTCTCCTAATGTATTTCAGATTGAAATGGGGGGAAATAAATTAAATTATTAGTGGAAAATGTATTTAATGAGTTGATGAAGCTCAGATACCTATTAAAATATGGGAAACTCACCAGTTTTGACGCTATAAATGAAGCTCATCTGACTCCAAATTTACTTTCTCAGCCTATCCAGATGTTCCCTTGTAAAATATATAATTTTTATCATTCACTTAGCCAAATAAATATATTTTTATCTATTTTGCAATGTCCATTAAGATGTTACATTAAGATGTTGTAATTACTTTCATAGGTTGTTTAAAAGGCCAAAGTAGTTATTTGAAAACACATTCTTTAAATTTTTCTAGACTAATGCATATCATGTTTACTTTTTTTTCAAAGTAGTCACATTACATAAGTTTGTAGACCCACGATATATGTGGGATAGCCAGATGTCTTGCTTTTTTGCATTATCTTATGGAGTTGTATCACTTGCTTCCCTAGTTAAAATGTTCCTCTTTACTCCTACTTTGTATCTGAATTATATTTCCAGGATGGACAAGCTGAGAGCCACATCTATCAGTAGTGTTCCTACTATTAACCTCCACAGGAGACAGATCGGAGGAAACCGTCATGAGGCAGAAGCTTCCAGGCTTTCATGTGGCACTAGAAGAGCAACTTCCCATCTAACTATTGTGTTTGAAGTGAATTATCTGAAAGTTTAAAATACATTCTGAAGCCAAGTAGAAATGGCTTTTGGACATTTACCAGTTCACATTGTCAATGAAATAAAAGGCCGGTTTGCCTTGAGCAATTTGATTTGTGAATTTGAGTTGAAGCACAAGAAACCTAAATAAATAAAGACCATAGATTTTTAGATAGACATTCTTCTTTTAACTCAAAAATACATTACATAAAAAGAAGTAGGCCAGCATGAGAGTGAAAGCCATCTATTATAAGCTGTAAAGGTTAAAATGAGAGACTACGAAGGTACTATGTGGTGGTCTGATTCACAAAATGGGTGTCTGTAGCTGCCAGAGTGTAATCACTTAATTTTAAAACTGTAAGCCTATGATTTATCCCAGCTACAAATGAGGCAGACACAGATTACTTGTGTTTGAAAGATTATAGACGGTGGAGGGGACATCAAGATCAATCTAGCCAAAGTGCCCTGAGACAAAGCGGAACATGAAGCCAAAATCTATTGGTAGAAGCAATATTCAAATGCTGGGCTTTGTAAATAGAAGCAACAAATCCAAAGGGCCAGAGGAAACTTCAAAGGCAGAGAGACGGGCCCAAGGTCTAAAACTGAGTAAAGTAGCAGAGCAAGATAATAAAATGATATAGGTTCCAGGTATACAATTCTATAATATGTCATCAATATATTGTATTATATGTTCACCACCCAAAATCAAGCCACATCTCCGTTTTATTCCCTTCTACCTCTCTCCACCCCCTTTTGTCTGGTAATCTCCATACTGTTCTCTGTGTATATGAGGGTTTTTTTTTTTTTTGCTTAGCCCCTTTATTTTTTTCAACCATCACCCAACCCCCGAAACCTCCTCTCTGACAGCTATCAGTTTTTTTCTATGTATCTGTGAGTCTGTTTCAATTTTGTTTATTCATTTTGTTCATTAGATTCCACATATAAATTAAGTCATTTAATATTTGTCTTTCACTGGCTGGCTTATTTCACTTAGCATAATACTGTCCAGTTCCATCTATAATGTCAAGAAAGAGTAGGATTTCCTTTGTTTTTACACAACTTTTTGATCCACTCATCTACTGATGGGCACTGGGGCTGCTTCTAAATCTTGGCAATTGTGAATAACAGTACAATGAACATAGGGGTACATATATTCTTTCAAATCAGTGTTTTGCATTTCTTTGGATATATTACCAGAAGTAGAATTGCTGGATTATAGGCAGTATTACAATTGTCATATGCTTTGACTATCTAATCATTTTGTAGCTTTATTTTAATAACCACAACACAATCATTTAAAAGTTTTCCATATTGCTATCTACACTAACCTAATTTTTCTCATCAATGAAAGAAATATGTTTGTGGCAAATTATGTAAATTATTTGAGGTCACCTTGGGAATGCAAGTGAGTTGCCTACCAGAACTGATTTCAATAGAAAAATCAGTAAGATAAGGTAATTGTAACTGTCCTTAAATAAATAACTTATCTGGAGGTCTCTGTCATTAATGTGTTACTGGCAGAAGGAAAACACACAAAATAAAACCTTCTATCTTTAAAATTCTGTCACAACTCTAACAAATCAGATGAAACAATCCCAAATTAGATGATTATCTCACTATAGCTACTGAGTAGTAAGCCTCTACAATGTTCTTGACACTGTTCTGCATGCTTGTCTTCCATTAATATCCGCTGCAGCTCCGTGACAAAGATATTTATACAGGCAAGTAAACCAAACTCTGAGAAGTCAATTATGTTGCCCCATATCACAGAGTTACCAAGTGGCAGAGATGGGATTTGGATACAGAATAAATAGGAAGTTTTTATTTCATCTACTATGAGACCTTCCTACTATGCGCATCATTCGCATCGCAGGAAAAATGAAAGCAGTGGAGGAGATTCCCACAGGAAGGAGGGGTGTGGTTCCATGCCTCCACATGAGTCTGATCTCAGCCCTGAAGGAGAGGTGATTCTATCAGGTTGTAACTCCTCTGCAAAATCTGTTGGTTATATTTTCTTCCCATTTCCTTTCACGAAAATGTTTTCTCTTTCTGTTAAAAAACAGTAATAAAAAAGACCAACCAAACAAAAAACAATAATAAAAGCATTTGTTATTATTGGTAGCAAATATGTTCTGAGATGCTCTCCAGGGAGTGGATGTAGATTAGTATTGAGTAAGTGACCCAAAGAAAGTCTCTTAGGTGCTTCCATTTTGTTGAAAAGGAAAAAGTTTGGAGGCAGACTGACATGATTGCACAGAGCAAAGCCAGTTTCTATGAAGAGATGATGAACAGACTACCAAAGCTTTGTCATTTCTTGCGAAAGTGCTCCACAAAGCCTCAGCACCATCTTGATCTTGGTCATACTTTTGACCTAATTGACTTTCAGTCCCAAATTTGTGAACCACAGATAAGTCCACAGCCCACACACAGTCCCTCATTCTGGTTGGCATACTGCAAAAGAAGTTTTCTTTAGATGACAATTTGAAAAAGAACCCAGAGTTTTCTACTATCACATAAATAGAACCAATTGCAAAACAGAGAGTCTGACACAATTAATAGTTTTAATTAAATTAATATCCTAAATTTGCTATATAGTTATTTTCATATATATTCATATATTTTTCATACCTGTTAGAAAGGGTATGAGGTTTCAGCTACAGTAAAAAATCCTCAGATATTATATTTAACTGAGATTTATTAATTATCAAGTATTTGTCCTCTCTTTAAATGTACAAGCCAAAGTAAAAAAATTTCTATCCAAATATTTCTCTGTAGGTCTTTACACAGTATGGTACAACAGGTTAATCTAAACTACCAAATGATATAATATAGATCTAAAATAAGGCACTCTTATCTATTAGATAAAACCATGAAATTTCCACTTTTGGGGTAAATGATCAAATATTAGAAATTTCACCTGAATACCTGTGTGTGTGTGTATATGTGTGTGTGAATATAAATATATTAACTTTATATGAATGTATGTGTATGTTTGATATATTAGTGCACATGTGTATATGTGCATATATAAAATTAACTAAGCTAACTGAAAAATAGTTTGTATACATGAAGTTGCAATGAAAAATGTGATAATGTAATTAAAATGGTCAAAGATAATTAAAAACACAACTATAGTGATGCTGATCAAATTATTTCTGAAGGCTTACTGTGTACATTTGGTAAGTGTATTTATATTGCCTATACATGTTACTACCTGCTGATAAAAGCACAGTATATTATTATTTATAGGATATTAAAGAAACTAAAATGCTTATTATAACCACATTTGAGATAGTCAATAAACATTTTTCCGAGATAGATTTTAAGTCAATGACTACTCTAAGATCTAGAATTTTATGGTACCCAGTCTCAAATATATTTATCTAAACACTCATTTCTACTTGCATGTTTCCATCACATTATTTTACATTTTTTTCAACTTCTACCTCTACTCTCACTGTTAACCATGGTAGGTAGGCAGAAGCCTCAATATAATAAGAACACATAATAATGCAAAATGTTTCAGGAAGAGTATTGCAATAAAATCAGTTTAGCTTTTACTATGTTTTTTTCATCTTGTGCCTACTATAGCCTTTAATATATGTGAGTATATCTGGAAAGCTCTTCAATCATAATAGTGGCCTACATTTGCTTAGCATTTGCTATTTTTTTCAAAAAGTTCTCACGTATATTAAATAGTCTGTATTATGCCTTATAAAAATGACTGCAAGAGGCAGGGAGAATACTATTGTCAGTTTCTCTACATTTAATGTGGAGAAACTGAATCTCAATCTCGGTGAACTGAGTGATTTATTGAAGAGAAATTTGTGGTTAGGTGCAAACCTGGATGAGACATAAATATAGGTATTCTGATTCCTTGCTCAGAGCCATGTACAGTTTGCTGACAAATATGACCACAACAGTCCCTGGAGATATACCAGGTTGGAACTTGTACAAAGCTGGCAATAACATGGACTGATTTCACGGGCTTCAGCTCTGGATTCCTTCATTTACTTAGGGTTACTGCTTCTTATCGTATCCTAAAGTTATGATAACAACCCTAGAATGTTTGGATTGAAGGCTTGTAATTGTCCAAAGAGGCAGACAAGTGAAAACATGTGTCAGAGGGAGAAGAGTAAGAAGAGCTAATGCCCTTGATTTGTAATTAAGCTATTTGGAGAACAAGTCAGAAGGTGAAGGTGTATACAGAAGACTAAGGATAGAGTGCTTTGCTCTATATGCTCCAAATAACTTCACAAATTTCTATTTCCATGCCTTTCTTAAGTCTTTCCCCAGACAGAATCATATTCCCTTCTCCTTCCCACCTGAAATGCCATCCTTCCTGAGCTGGAAGCTCTCCACTTCAAGAACATGAACTTGGAAGACTGTCTAGTGGTCCAACTCTTTTATTTAACAGCTGAGGAAATGGAACCTTGATGATTTTGACATGCTCAATTACACACAAAATGAGTTCTGTTTTGCCCTCTATAATGAATTGTCAAATTGTACATCCATCATTTTTTTTGCAATTATAGGTAGTTATATTCCCATATATACTTCTTGTGTCTTGCCAGAACAACACAATTGCAGGTTCCCCAAATAAGCTACCCAACACATCCTTGCATTCCCTTTCCACACCTGGCATGTTTTTTTTTGCTCATAAAATGGTGGAATGAAATACTAGCAAATGGGCATCTCTCTTCTAGAGCAATTTTAGAGGGAAGAAATTTCTTGGATAGACCCTTCCATATCCCATATAGAATTATGCCCTTGTCTTCATGTCTCTGGCCCTATAGCCAAGTGACTGTGCTATGAAGAACATGTGGAGGTTCCCAGAACTTCCCCACCTGCTAGCAAGCTCTCACTCTCTCTTTTGAAACCGCACACAGGGGTTGGGTTCTCTCCACTGAATAAAAGCAGAGGGTTATTTCTACTTGAACATACTTTTTAAAAGTCAGTTATAGTCATGTAAATATAAAAAAAATTCTTGACTACAAGCCCTCTATGGAAAAAAGCAATAATAAGGTTTGTATCCTTTGAGTACTTTTACCCACTCCCCTGAATCTCCTCCCTCTAGCGACCACCAACCTACTCTTTGTTCTATGTTTCCACATGTAAGTGAGATCCTACACTACCTTTCCCCCTGTTTGACTTATTTCACTTAGCATAGTGTCTTCAAGATCTATCCACATCGTTGTAAATGGCAGAATTACCTTTTTTCTTATGGCTGAATAGTATTCCATTGTGTATATATGCCACATTTTCTTCATCCATTCACACCTTGATGGACACTTGCATTGTATACATGGATCGTACTGTTTGCCAGAGTAGCTGTACCAATTTTTACTATCAGTGCACAAGAACTCTTTTCTCCACATCCTTGTCGGCACTTATCTCTTTTCTTTGTGATAAGAGCCATTTGAACAGGTGTGAAGTGATATCTCATTGTGATTTTGCTTTGCATTTACCTGATACTTAGTGATGTTGAAGTACATTTTTCTGTAACTGTTGGTCATTTGTATATTTTCTTTGAAAAACTGTCTATTCAGGTCTTTGTCATTTTAAAATCAGATAGTTTTTGTTTTTTGGTATTGAGTTGTGTAAGTTTCTTATATATTTTGAATATTTAGCCTTTATTAGAAACAAAAATTTCAAATATGTACTCCCATTCAGTAGGTTGCCTTTTTATTTTGCTGATCACTTCTTCTACTGTGCAGAAGCTTATCAGTTGATGTAGCCTGGCTTATTTATTTCTAATACTTTTGTTGCTGGTGATTTTGGCATCATAGCCCAAAAATCATTGCTGAGATGAACATAAGGAAGCTTTTCCCTATGCTTTTGCCCAAGGGCTTTATGGTTTTGGGTTACTCAAATATTTGTTTAACATCATTTATAATGATAAAACCTTCCCTAAAGAATTTGCAATTGCCAAAATGCAAAATGACCTTTAAGACTTACATTTAAAGTTATTTTTTTTAAAAAGTGTCTCACCAGTAAAATGGTTATTTTTAAAAACACTGAAATCATCCTATTTCTAGGAGGCCAAAGCATATCTCTGTAATAATTTACAACACCTCTTCCTTCATTTCCATCCTGCCTTTCTGAGTCCTTATCATCACATGAGGTCATATGATAAGTGACATTCTCACAAGTGTGACAGTAATTGGAACAGTCCTAGCTGTGACTTGGTTTGAATAACTGCCCAGCTGGCCCACTTGAGAGTGAAAATACAGAGCTTACTAGCATTTTCTCACAGTAAAGATCTCCCATTGTAGCTGATCTAAAATCTTCTGGGAGATCTTTCTTCTCTGCAAAGCCTGTTGTTAACATACCAGAATGACTTCAAAGTGTCATTCATTTAATAATCAAAGTCATGGGCAGGATGCTGTTATGTAGTCACATACATATATTCATGATACTAATGTTAAATTCAAGGAACTCAATTTCATTTTGCAGCTTAAAAAAATGTACGTTTTCTCTGGTAATAGTGGGAAGGCTTCTGTACATGTCCCAAAGTTATCAAAGGACACATTTGTGTAATGACAACTTCCCTTTCAGGAGCTTGTAATCTGAATAAAACAAAAATCTAAAACAAAAGAAAAAATGGTTGGGTTCAGGAGAGAGATACTGTTCTTTTTTCCCAGCTCTATAATTTATAAACATACCTAGGAGTTTATTCTCTCTACCCACTGGTTGACTTTTATATTAGCTTATTATATTATATGACGATTGTGGGACCACTCTTTTAAAAAATTCTACACACTTCAGGAAGTAAAAGGGAAACAAAAGGATACAGGTAGTAGATTCGCAGTTCAGAAAAGGTTGATTTTTTAAAAGAAGTAATGGTGTTTTCCGTATTGCTATGGGGCTTCATTCAGGCAGTTAATGATTTTTAAATCTTGATACTTAGGAACATCATGAATTGTCAAAATGCACGCACTATTTGTTTGGATATTAAATAATTTCCCATGCTGATGTTTCAGCTTAAATTTGGCCTGCTTAAAGCATTGAAGGTACAGGAATATCAGAGCACTGGCTTGAAGTGCTACATTGACCTCTCACTAAGTGGGGTTTTTCTTCCCCAGATTTTTTCCCATTACCTTATATCTCTCCATACACTCTTCCACCTCCACCTACCCCCCTCAATCACAGCACGGTTATCCATCTATGAGTCCTTTTGCTTTTTCTCTTGATTCCTTGATACCTTAAACTCCACTCCAAGCTGTTAGCCTGTGCTCTATCTATGAATCTGTCTCTATTTTGCCTGTTAGTTCAGTTTGTTAATTAGATTCCACATATGAGTGAAAACATATGGTCTTTGTCATTTTATGACTAGTTTTTTTCAGTTAGTATAATGTTTTCCTGGTCCATCCATGCTGTCACAAGGGCAACATTTTCTTCTTCTTTTTTCTCCTTCTTCTTCTTCTTAATGACTGAGTAGTATTGCATTGTGTAAATGTCCCACAGTTGTTTTATTCACTCATCTATTGATGGACACTTGGGTGGCTTCCAAATCTTGGCTATTGTAAATAATGCTGCAGTGAACACAGGGGTGCTTATATTCTTTTGAATTAGTGTTTCACTTTTCTTTGGATAAATTCCAAGAAATGGAATCACTGAGTTATAAGGCAGCCATCAACAAAATAAAAGAACAACCCACTAAATGGGATAACATATTTGCCAATACAACTGATAAAGGGTTAATATCCAAAACTTATAAAGAACTTATACAATTCAATACCCAAAAATGAAACAATCCATTTAAAATAGGGTAAAAGACCTGAACAGGCACTTCTCCAATGAGAACATATAGATGGCCAATAGACGCATGAAAAGATGCTCAATGTCATTAATCATCAGAGAAATGCAAATTGAAACTACAATGAGATATCATCTCACACCTGTGAGAATAGCTATCACTAATAAATCAGCAATCAACAAGGGCTGTCAAGGATGTGGAGAATTTTGCACTGTTAGTGGGGACACAGATTCATGCAGCCACTGTGGAAAGCAGCATGGAGGTATGAGTTAACTCAAGAAGATAAAAATGGAATTGCCTCACTGAGTTTTTATACTTATTTATTTGTATCTTTGTGCCTCAATTTCTTTACCTGTATGGGACTTTAACAATAAGGTCATATCCAAGTATGAGAAGTATTTATTTTAATAAAATTGATGTGTTTTAATAAAATAGCTATCCATTATCATCCTTGAAGAGAATGATAAGAAAAAGTAGGGCTGAAATAGATCTGTAAATAAGAGATAAGTGAAGGTATCTACATTAAGACTTACAGACAAAAAAAAATGTTCACCAATGGTTTGCATCTTGAAGGATAAAAAGAATGAGGAAATGATTATGTGCCATTTCCCACACAAAGCAAGAACGAAGAAGGGAATATTGATTGTGAAAGAACTGAGGTCAAGGAAAGAAAATATATCCTTTGGAGAGGAACAAAGGAAAATGAACATTAACATCAATAATTGAACTTTGGATAAAGTGTCTATTATAGAAATATAGAAGCCAGCAAATTAATTTGGAGGGAGAATAGGAAGACAAATTAGTTTGCAACATGTTGATTTTGAAGTGACAGCAGACTATCCATGCACAGATGTTCAAGTGATATTGAGTGGTTAGGACTGAAGTTCAAAAGAGAGGTGAGAGTTATGGGTTGGCTTTGGGGAGGTAAAGCCAATTACCTCCATTCTGGAGGTAATAATTGAAGTCATGAAACTGAATAGGGCTTCCCAGGGAGAATGAATAAAATGACATGGAAAAATGTCAAATTTAATGTGACAAAATATAATCATTGGAACACTTAAATAGTTATAAAACAATTTGTGATTTGTGTTAATCTAGATACTTTTAAATAAAATTGGTGCAGTGTAAAAAATATACACAAAATTCTTTTGTCCTTTCAAAAGGAAGTTGTTCTAGAGACAAAGGCTTTATTCTCATGTCAATATCAACAATACAAATAAAAAATCTTCCTGGGCTTCAGGCATAGACAGACCTGCATTTGAATTCCTGTTCTTCCATTTGATAGTGTTTGCTTCCTAAGTCTTTGCTCTGAACCATTGCACAATCATCGTGCTTCTCCTAAGGCTGGATTACTGATGAGAGGGTCAGGAATTGTTGCCTAGAAGAAGGCTCAGGATAAAAATCTTGGATTATAAAAGTGTTAAATTATAGCAACTTATGACTTTCTCAAAAATTATCTGTCCCAAGGAAAGGTAGAGGATGCAAACTGTAGCATGAACTCAAGGTTGGGGGTCTTGGGGAGGTGCTGCCAAAATACAGGGGAGCACAGTTGAAATAGGAGTTCATAGAAGTGTAACAAAGATCTCAGGAAGCAGCAGTGATATGTATAAAGTCTTTGGAATAGGTAAAGAAACATCAGGGGTCAGGACTGTTAGAAAAAAAAGAGAGAAGCAGAAATGCCGGGAAGATATTGACATCAAGAACTGGAGATCTCTGAGAAGTGAGACAAGATGTGGTAGGGTTGGCATCATGGGAGAAATGGACTCATGTTTAGACTTTTGTAGTTGTAACAAACCCAATATTTTGGGCAGGTGAGTTGATGGCTAAAACTGAATAGTCAGCAGAGTTAAAAAATTTAGTAACTGAGAATAAGCTATTCATTGGGTCACTTAGATGAATATTGAAATCTCTTAGGTTTGCATGAGGGAAGACTACAATTCTGGCTCCAGTGTCTTTAATGAATAAAGGGAGTCCTCAAGAAGCAGGTAACTGTCAGAGGTAGAAATCAGTGAGAAGAAGGAGTATGGAGATGAGGAGGGATTTTAGACTAGGATGGAAGAGTAATGCCTGGGAGCGGTGGAGGAGATTGCAGAAGACCAGCTCTTTTACCTGCCTGCTATGGGTTGTGGGTTTGACGGAATGGGCAGCCCCCTCTTCAAATGACTGCAGAGGCAGCAGGATCCTCAGGGCATGGCCAGATTTTGATCGAGGCATAAAGCAAAGAGATAATTGTATTAATTATTAACTAATGAACAAATATTCCAGGGAAGACAGGGAAAGGTTGCAGGGGATAGTCTAAAGCAGGAGTAAAGAAACTTAGAAAAGTAAGGGCATAAAGGTAGTTGAGAGGATAGGAAATGAGAAGGATGTGGGTAGAGGAGGACTTGGGAGTGATGACAGAAGACTACAGGGACAAGAGGCATGCTGACTCAAACACTGTAACATTGCCACTAGTCTTAGTACACATCTGCTCTCTCTCTCTGTGAAGTATAATGGCTGGGATGAGGTTTATAAAAGACTGGTAAGGGATCTCTTAGGGTAAGTGTCACCAGGG
This sequence comes from Artibeus jamaicensis, assembly GCF_021234435.1. Taxonomy (NCBI): domain Eukaryota; kingdom Metazoa; phylum Chordata; class Mammalia; order Chiroptera; family Phyllostomidae; genus Artibeus; species Artibeus jamaicensis. Next base: position 3,299,988 of record NW_026521870.1, read on the forward strand.
GTCACATTGAGGGAAAACAAGAGACCCAGACCAGAAGTGGCCCTGATAGACATAAAGATATCCCAAGGTACACATCTTGCTTTTTTTCCTAATATTAAATAGGATCACTCTCAGGGTGTTATTTAGTAGGAGTAAGGAGTTCTATTTGTATTACTTTCCTATTTTGTTCATTTACGTTCCTTCCTTCTTCACTTTGTATTCTTGATGTTATCTGTCTTTCTCTGGCAGAGTCAGTGTGGCGCAGACATCCCATACACTGCACTAAAGAGGAAATGGTTTCCTTAGCAACAATAACCACACAAAAGCCTGAAGAATTTTCTTTGCTACTTATTGATGTTTTAGCAGTTTAAGGAATCTAAACAATAGGAAAGAATAATAAACATCTGATGGGAACATACTGCAATGGAGACATGCAGGATGAATGCAAAAGGACATCTACTATTTATACACTATTGATGGAGTGGTTTTAAATGACCTGAACTTTAGAATCATGTTTCTCTTTTCTTTGTCAGGGAAGCAGGTAAATCCATATTACTGTATCTAGTTAAGTGGCTGAAACATATTCTTTCAGGACAATTTCACTGTCAGCTGAATCTGATAACCATAAGCAATGAGGTTTTGAATCATTATTAAGATGATGCTGAGTAATAATGGTATGTATGTTAGACAGAGAGAGATTCTGAAGAGAGATTTTTTGTTGTTACTGTGCAAAGCTCTCCCATGACTTTCCTGTTTCTCACCATAACCCCCAGAAGGGATTCTTGGAATTTTTCTCTCTTCTAGGCTTCTGCTACTAAATTTCTGCTTTTCAATTTCTCATTTTAGCAGCTCAGAAGTGAAATTTGGAGGCATCATAATTATGTCTGAAAATATATCCACTCTCCCTCCATCTTTCTTCTTTGGTGAGATTTTTGTTTTCTATTATAGTCAGCATTCAGTATTATTCTGTATCAGTTTCAGGTGTACAACATAGTGGTAAGTGGTCCCTCCAATGTGTCGAGTACCCACCTGGCTCTATACATAGTTATTACAATGAGATTTGTTTTAAATGAATGTTTATTTGATTGAAATCTCTTGCCAGAACATTTACCTGCTGACAGTATGGTAGTAGTGGTAATAAGAATGTGGGAAAGGAAATTTTACACATTTTGCAAATATGTAAAATTATTGTAATTTAATAGCATGTTTTTAAGCTCTGTCTTAAAGTCTTAACATCCTGCTGAGATACACTGGCTAGATGACAGAGACCATACTAAACAGGTTTCATGACTTGACAGGGGAATAGTGCAAGATGCTTGCTAAGCATGCAAGGCTAGTTTAGGGGAAATTTGTTTCACGCTATTGGAAGGACTGCTGTCCAGGGGCCATAAGTACTCTGTTCAGGGCTCAAAGGCCACATGGGGCATCGTGCACCTTCCTGAGCCTGGCCACTGTGACAATTAGCGGAGTCTCCTCAAGCATTTGGCCATTAGGTTTATGGTGCAAAGCACATCAATTCTAGGATTATGAGTTTTGAGAAACTAAGAGCGTGAAAAAAATGATAAACTAGAACCATTCAAGAGAGTCAAGAAATGAGCCAGAGCTGAGGTCCCAAATAAAAATTAACTTGGTGCCATACGACCTCAGTCATCCAAGGCATGGTTTAGATCCCTAGGCTGATGGCTTTTCTCAGAAGCAACTCTAAGAATCATGATAAATTCTGTGGTAGAAGCAGTACAGGCCCCTTCAAAGTCAAAATACTCACATTCTTTTTCAGATCACACTTATCAAATCAAAATACCCAATGTGGGGATTGATCTCCACAGGGACAGTCATTGGAATAAAAGTGTGTAAAGTTGTTGTGATGCCAAAAATTATAGTTAAAATATTAAGCAACAATGTATCCAAAGGAATCCACAGTATTTCTGTAGATAGACAGTGTTTAAAACTGTAAATAAGTCTAGGTTTTGTAAGACCCTTTTAAATTTGATTTAACTCATAAAATTTGGGGTCTAAATTAAATGTGATGAGATCAAAGTAATATTTAAGTAAGTAGTTTTTTCTTAATTGGTAAATGTATTAGCAGAACATGAACAAGTTGTATGGTAAAAAGGAAACTAAATTTTTGAATTTTGCAGATGAGGGAGATGCATCAATGCTAGAAGATCGCCACCAAATATGCTGTGTCACAGCAGGTCGAGTTGGGCTGGACAACACCTACTTAGTGATCTGACTAGATGCTCTCCCAAGGAAAGAGCAGGCTCACAGAGACTAGTTCTGCTTTTATTCTGGTCAGTGCTTCAATATTATATGAATTAATCTATTTAATCTGTAGATTTAGGTCAACTCCTAGTCAACATCTTACATGTCATTAATAAAAGGAAAAACTTCAGTTTGGGGTGAAATTTCATTACAATTAAATACTTGGGAGTTTTTGTGGTGAGGACAGGAATCTTAATGCTACACAATCATCCAGTAATTCATCACTTTTGATGCTGATGCAGTTTCAATTTAGCAAAGGAATTTAGATAATTTCCAACATTCTTCTCAAGTTATTCTCTTTATATGAGATTTTTAATGCAAGCCATTAGGAGCCATGGTCTTTGTCATCAAAAGCCTTAGCTATCTCCATGTACATAAAAGTGTGATTAAGAAGTGACCTCAAACTGTTATCCTCCATCCACACAATCTCAACATTTAGTTAATTCAGTGAAAGATAGCTGTCCTTTATTTAGGAACTCCAGTCAGACACCAGCCCTTTATCCAGGGCAAGTTACTTCCTGCCTCTGGACCCCTTTCTTTCATCCCCAAAATGGGTGTGGCAATACTTAACCTGCAGAATTAGCATAATGCTAAATAAGAAATTAATACATACATATATAATTTCCAAAAATGTCTGCTCCATACTAAGCATTTAATGACTGTACTTCTAGGTTATTTCCAGATTTTCTTTTACATTGATCATTAAAACACGTATGTAAAATTTTAAAACATTTGCTTTTCATTCAACTGTTCTTTCATGGGAAACTCTCTATTTTCTCATATTTCAGTGCATACCACTATTAATCTACTTTGTTCTAGTCCTGAAACACTCTTCGTGACATAGAACAACCACTTAATACTGTGTTTCTCAATTTTAAATTAAGAAAGATTTAAAACGACAAATTCATTTACTTCTTCCTTCAGTCAGAGAACATTCGGAAGGCAGCTCTGTGCCTAAAGCAGCACAGCCATGGTGTCCTGGGCGGCCCCCCCGCTGTTGGCCATCCATGCTGGGGTCCCAGGCTGGCATTCCAGGCTGCTGCATATTAGTTCTGTGACGCAGACAAATCACTAAAACTCAATGAGCCTCGTCTGTCATCTCTGTAAAATGAAAAAGGGAGCTTGAGTCCAGCTCTGCAAACACTGCAAAGATGGCGACGCCAGGAAGGGTCTTGAGGGTGAAAGCAAGCTGACCTTTGGGATGGTCCATCAGGAATTGGGGGAGTTTAGAAAGCCATACATGTGGAAATGGCTCTCTAGAAAACATAAGTAGGAAAATGTCTCTTCTCTCCAGCATATGGCTCACAGAACAGTGTGAGAGCCATGCTGAAGTAGTGGAAAAGGGTGAAGATCAATTTTCTTGGGCATACATGGTGAATAGGGAATGGAAGGAGGAAAACTGGAATATCAGGTAGAGTACATATCCTGGCCTTGACATTCTGAAAATTCTATGTTTTTGAAAAGTTTGAGAAAAGGCACGAAGGTGAGAATGATGAATAGGAATGGTGGAGGGAAAAGTGTGTGAAAAGTACACCAACAAAATTGATCCTAATGTAATAAATAGCTCAATTTCATTGGTGAGAGAGGGCTAACAAAGTTTTCCAGCTAGGATGACTGAAAGGATAGGGCTATTTTCAACAGCCATAGTAGAAAAAGGAGGCAGACAGCAAAAGTTCAAATGATTTGTCCTACAGGTACACCCGGAGGGCAGGAGACAGGAGACTCCTGAATTAGCAGGCTATGCATAGAAGAATCCATGTGATATATTATACCATGCACATTTTAAATGTTCTAACACTATTGAGAAGTTCCATCAGATAATATACTTTTATACATTTGTATAATTTTGTTCTCTATAATTTCAGTGACACAGCTATTTTATAATAGTAGTTTTTCTCATCGATAATAATATATAAAACTATTACTTATAGTATCAAAAATTATGCAATCAGGCAAAATAATCTTAAAAATTCAGAGATCATTTCTCCTTTTTACAAGATGATCTTTCAAAATGTGACTTACTCTTAATCATAGTTTATAATATTATTGAAATAATATTGATATAAAATATGTGAAAACATGTATTCCACAAAAATAAAAAGGCTTCTCTATGATACCTCCTTTATTCTAGCATTGCTAAATAATTAACTGCTTTCAAAAAGTAAATTCATAATTGATAAGCAACCTTAAATTTCAGGCTTTTATTCTCTCCATTTTCTTATATTTTCCTTTTTATTGGTCATTTCAGAAGTGAGAAATATGAAGCAGGCTTCTGAATATTAGAATGCCAATGGAATGATTTATTCTAGGTGATAAGAGAATGATGCACAAAAATAGATGTGGTTATGTTTTCTAACTGCCTTGAAAGTCTCAGTAGCAACAAACAGCGCATCCCCACACCTATAGCCAACCACAACGCATGAGAAAAGAGCATTTTGAGTAAGTTTTTTTCTCTTCACAGAAAATTCTGGATTAAATGTGAGTTTATACATCCAATGAAACATTTACATTTAAAGAAAAAGAAATTTCAGAACATTAATCCTTTAATTAGAATTAAGTTCTTTAAATGCTGTATCTACATTTTTATAAGGGTGAACATTTTGTACATGTTCCTGAGAGGCAGCTTTCTTTTCCCTCTAACTTACTCAAGAACATCACTCCTCCATTTCTCCTGGATAACCCATCTCCCTCTCTTTACTCCTTATTAGAGCATTTTAACCATACATACAAGTGCTAGAGTATCTGAAATCATTTTTTAAAATACTACTTCTACCCCACATGCTTCTTAAGAACCACTCAATCTCTGTTGGAATAAAGACCTTTAAGAGTACTCCATACTTAGCTTTCTTCGATTCTTCTCCTCAGATCGTGTACTCCAGTCAGGCTTTTCTCCACCCCATTAAAACAAAATTCCTCTTATTTTGGTTACTAAGACATCTATCTACATTACAGGTCCAAGGCTCCTTTCCTAGTTTTCATCTTATTTGAACTTTTAGTGGCATTTTAGATAATCAAGACGTTTCTTCCTGAAACATTTTGTTCACTTAATACCTACAAACTCACATACCCCTGGCTCTCTTCCTGCTTTGTTCACTACTGCTTTTTATTCTCTTTTCCTGGCTCCTTCTAGTCTCCCCAACCTCTACACATTTAAGGTCTCTAAGTATGAGTCCTCAGACAACTTTATTTCTTTATCTACACTCATTTCCTGTATTAAATGCCTTCTAGAATCTAACAACTTTTAAAATTTACATCCCTGGCTCCAATCTCTCCTATGAACTCCAAATTCACATATTCCAATTGCCAGGTCCATATCCAAACATGAATGTGAGCCATGCACACGTGGGCTGAACACGCCACTTTACATTCTACCTCTCTAACCTCTCTAACCTGTACATCATGTAGCTTCTCCCTCTTACGAAGTAATAACTCTAACCTATGAGTTTATCAGGCCAAAATACTGTAAGTCATCTTTGATTTATTCTCATATACTTTATATCCAATATATTACCAATCCTGTCATTATACTTTTGAAATATGTACTGAAAATGACCACCTCTTCTCTATTCCACAATCACCCGCCTCAGCCAAGTTATCAAACAACTCATTAATGCCCCTGCTTCCATTCGTCCAGAAATCTGTCTGGTTGCTCCCTCATGTTATTCAGAACTCTAATCAGATCTCCCCTTATTGGAGAGGTCTTCCCTGACCACGTACCTCAACCATAATAGGTGACCCCTAATATACACACACATAGTAACTATACCCTTGCTCTGCTCTATTTTCTTAAGAGCCCTTATCCCTACCTGAAGTTTTACTGTTTTTGCTTATTTATCCATTCATTAATTTAAATGCTATTTCCTTTATGTGTTATATCTCTAAAATGCAAGCCATGAAATCTGGGATTTATTCTGTTCTGTTCACACATATTTATAGTGCCTAGAACACTGTTAACCAGATGAGCAAGTGAAAGAATAATACTATTGCGTGTTTTACTTGAACTTTGTTCATACACATGCATGCGCTCATACCCAAAGAAACACTAATGGCAAGTCATTGTTAGCTCTAAAATGCATGTGAAATGTCTGGATGCATGAAGAGTTAGACTTTTCCAGGTAGAGTTATCTTTTAAGTCATGTCCAATATCACTAGCATTAAACCAAGCAATTTACTGGCCAAAAAGGAAAAAAAAGTTAAAATGTCAATCATTCCAACAGCAATATAAGAAAGAAAAGTTTATGTATAACCATTAATTCATTTTAAACTGTTTTGTGTACTTACAAAAATCACACAACCATTAAGTGTACAATTTGATGAATTTTCACAAAGCAAACACCCAAATGAAGACTTACAATACTGTTAAAATTCCAGGAGTCTCTGATACTTCCCAGTCACTAGTCAGTACAGCCTGCCCAAGACAAACACTACTCTGATTTCTACCATCATGGACTGTTTTGTCCTTTTTAATAAATAAACTTTATCTAAGTGAAATTGTACCATATATGTTATTCTTTTTGTCTGGCTTTTTTTGCTCAGCAATTTGTTTTTGAGATTCTTTTATGTGTTAGTGGATAGCAATATTTCCTCTGTTCTCATTGTTACATAATATATTTCCTATTGCATGGATATCTCACAATTCTTTTTTTTTCATTCTTTTGTCAATGATATTTGGCTTATTTCTGCTTTGAAACTATTAAGAGCTGCTATATCCATTACTGTTCTTTGAACATTCATGTACATATTCCAACAGGACAGAATGAAATAGCTGGGTCATGGTGTAGGTATATGTTCAGCTTTAGGAGGTACTGCCAAACAATTTCTCAAAGGATTTGTACAATTTGCTTTCCTTGTAATTAATTCTCACCCTTTTCACTAAAATCTGGACTTTGTTACTCTAAGTCAATAGATTTTGACAATATTTTTGAACATCAATAACTTTTTATAGCTTTGAAATTCAAAATCATCTATGTAGAGCAGTGTTCCTGAAGTATAGCCAGAGAACATTAAATCTGTAGATAATAAAAGTAGAGGGAAAATAAAAGAAAAAAATGTTTCATAACCATTTAAAATAGGGAGATGGTTAACCAAATAAAACAGAAGTTTTTAAAGCAAGCGGTCTTAGATCTATTAATTAATACCTTATGTGCACTGACAGTTATGGGAATGAAGTAGAGTCTACCAATACTGGAATAGAAATTTTACAAGTGATGGAAAACCCTTTTCTCCCTTAGACTATCTGGTTCGGCTACAGTTTTACAGACTACACCAGGAGAAATACCAGGCAACAGCATTTGTCAAGTGATTACCAGAAATACCCCAAATCTGTAAAGACTGCTCTGACTCAAGCACCAGCAACTTAAAAAAATGCAATGAAATGATTTGTTCTATATTATTTATGTATGTTTGTGATTCTTTATTTTGATTTAATCCACTTTTCAGTTCCTTTTCAATTGTTCTGTACCCTAAATCTACTCACAAATTCAATGTCTGTGATGGCTCTTAGTACTTGACTTTAGGTCTAGTTGAAGCTATTCAATATTGAACTTTTTTTCTAGTACATATGGGGCAGAAGCTAAATTAGGTTAAGGTTGTACATTTTTTAGCTTGTAAAAATAAAATTTCTCAAGTTTTTAACATTACCCATTTATAGGTTAGTCTTGTAATGTGTCATCTCCTTAAGGTAAAATGCTCTTGGTCATGTTGATTAGTTTAAAGAAACTTGTAATCCTGGTGCACATTGGAATTATCACCTTCACTCTCTAATATATAAATTATAGGTAAAGAAACACCCTAATTTTTTGCAGAAGTGGCATCACAATGAGAGATATATAATCTAATCAAGCGTGATATCCTGGATTGGATTCTTATTATAAACACAAGAATTACTGAGGGAATGAAGCCTTTTCTGGTTGCTATTCTCAGTTAACTTAAATTTAGTATAATATAGTTTGGAAAGAATATTGGATTTCAATGAAGAACATTTGGGGAATTTGAAACCCAGAAGTAAGGAAGGTATCCAAATTTATGATGGCTCAAAAATGCTTAAAATAGCACTTTATGCCAGATCAAATACCATTTAAATGAGCTGCACACTAGTGGGAAACAGTGTTTAGAGTACATCTTATATTTTCAATGTGCTTTCAGTCATTTTTAATAGACATATTTGGTGTATAGTTATAACTGCAATTGACAAGGGCATCTAACATGATAACTGACATTCAAAAGATTTCATGAAAAATAAATTTTTCCTAAGGTGTTTTATTTGAACATGGAAAGAATAACAAAAGAGATAGAAGAAGAAGTAAATAAAGAATAAAAAGAAAAAGTGGAGGGAAAACAATGATTATAATTTTTGATATTGCATTTCCTAATAAGCTTTGTCTAGTGAGTTAGCTCCTCTCTTCAAACAAACATCTGAAACAAAAAGCAAGCCTAGGGAGTTTTTGTAATAATAGAATACATATTTTCTATAACATTTTTATTTTGAATACCTGTGATGTTTCTAGAAAATTTTAATATTCTGGTTCTCATCTGGCAAAATCTTGACATGTAGTAAATGTCTGATATATATCAATTATCACTATTAGTCTACTAATTGTCAACATTTTTAGAAGTATATATAGATTGCAAGTTAAAAAGACAGAATGTTATAACATACTTCTAACACTAAACGAGACATAACAGCAAATGATCAATAGGGAAAAATAAAACTGTTTTGCTGCCAGTGAGTCCTTAGTGAGATTTTTGGTGGCTTTCATATTGTCTCCTGCTGAGTTCCTCAGAACTATGACTCCTCTAATACTGTATAATTGGTTATGGGGGGAATCAAGGAGTTGGTGTCCTTTCAATTATGCCAACTGTAAAGAATATTTACATATATCAAAGATGAGAAGTGGTTTAACCATGCCTCCCAGTATCTATGTCCTTGTCTAGAACTTCCCCACACTGACTCCGGTTTGGTCATGCAGCTTACATTGGCCAATAAGACACAGGCAGGCATGCTATACACAGAGACTTGACGAGTGCTTGATAGCTGGGGCATGTCTTCTTAGAATGCTCCCTCTTAGAACTTAACCATCATGCCAAGTGAAGGCCAAAGTCTCATGCTGGACTGAAAAAAGGAATGCCTCAATGTGCAGAAAGCAAATAGATGGAGGAAAATTGAGGCTCTCTCGTCAATCTCCCCTACTGGGTGCGACTATACAAGTTCCTTCATACAAACAATATTGAGCAGGACTATCAACTGAGTCCAGGAAATCTGCAAGACCATGAGAAATAATAAAAGTAATTAATGCTCTTTTAAGGCACTGGGTTTTAGATCGGTTATATTCACAGCAATAGGCAGCTAAAACAACAGATACTTCAGGGAAATCCTAACATTAATTTATCCCTATACATAATTTAAAGTTAAAGTTTTTTTGTGAAAGTAATATACTTTCATAATTTATATAGTCCAAGTGTCTTACGAGCCTTATAAAGGTGGTCCCTTAATTCCTTTGTATGGAGGCAAGCACTATCTACTCTGAGTTTTTGCTATTCTCTTCGATATTTATTTCCATTTCTTCTGTTATCCATGAATTACCCATTTTAATTATTACTTATTGACATCATATTATAGCAGAATATTTACTTCTTACATAATTCCTCAATATGTTTCAAATTTCTTATTAAATCAATATTCTTTGTTTATATGTATGAGCATATAAATATTGCTCACTGCTAAGGAAAGTTGTTGAATTATGTATTTCTTCTCTTATTCACATTTTATTTTTCCTTTATTTGTTTTGTTATTGTTATTTTCAATATTACTAATTGAACATTACTAATTGTTCATTCTTCCCACATTTTTTAACACATATTCAAACTCAACAGGTAATTCAGCAGTTCCCTTTTTCTCTGGGAAATGGACTTTCCAGAGCCCTCCAGTCTCTCCTGATCTGAAATGTTAGTTCTCTTGATCTGCTACACAGCTGAAGCCTTAGGACTTCCCTTTACCATTACCAGGGCATTTCCAGGACACATTCCTTTATGAAAACAACAGCCTCCCCCCACCCCCCATTTCCTAAAACTTCTGGTTCTACCTTTCCTTGGTTTAAAATTTTGTTCTGAAGGGTAAATCTTCCTGTAGTTTCTTAAGAAATGGTGTTTGGGAGGCATAGGTTTGCATTCTTATATGTCTGAAAATATCTTCCTCCCTTACACTATATTAAGAATTTTGTTTGGTATAATTCTAGGTAGAAAATCGATTATTTCAGACTTTAAAAGGCACTGCTCCATTGTCATATTTCTAATACTGTTCAGCAGTGTGATGCCACTTTGATTCTGATTCTTTGTTTATGGCCATTGTGGAATTTTCGATTGTTTTCCTTTCCTTACTGTCCTGAAATTTCATGATGTTGCACTTTGATATGTGTATGTGTGTGTGTTTTGTTCCTTTTGATGGGCAGTGAATCTTGAGGCAATTAAACTTAAGTTTTTAAATTCTTCTTTGGTTATTTCTTCCTCCCTGATTTTTCTCTTGTTTCTTCTGAGTCAGATTTTGGCTTCCTAGATTATCCAGTCAGTTTCTACTTGGCTAGTAAATGGTCTTAACTTTTATCTCATACTCAAGAATTTTTAGCCCTGGCTGGTGTAGCTCAGTGGTTTGAGCACAGGCCTGCGAACCAGAGGATTGCGGTTCGATTCCCAGTCAGGGTACATGTCTGGGTTGCAGGCCATTTCTCTGCAGGCCAGTTCCCAGCAGGGGACACATGAGAGGCAACCATACATTGATGTTTCTCTCCCTCTCTCCTTCCCCTCTAAAGATAAATAAATAAAATCTTTAAAAAATAAATAAATAAAAGAATTTTTAAAATTTTAAGTGTAAAATGCTTAATCCCATTATCTTTCATATTCTAAGCTATTGCATCCATTTAATAGCATTAATTATTATGTTTTTAATTTTTTCCAAAACCCATAATTTATTTTCAATTTATCTGAGTTTTTGGTTTCTGTCTTTCAGGTTTGAGGTTTTATCACATATTGAATATCTAGTGGTCCTTACTGTGCTTTTAAATTTAAAATTGGATTAGATAAAAAGTTGATTGTACAATCTGTGTGGGTGGGTGGGTCTTGTCCACTGGTGGTTTTCAATGGATATTGTTTGGGCAGTGAGCTAGTAGGGGAGGGTGGAGCGCCCCTAAACATGAAGCTACTTGCTTTCTCCACAGAAAAACTGTCCAGTTTTCTGCATTGGGGTTTTAAGTCTGGCTAGAAGCTGCTCTGTAGATCTTTCTTTAAACCTCATATTTTCAGCCTGGCATCAAGCCCCTACCCATTGCTGTGCTTCTTCCCAGGCTCCAGCTTCTCAATTGAGGTTTCTCCAGAGAATAACCAACTGGTGTTTGGCTAGATTGAGAAAGTAGAATGGTAGGTGATTAGCTACGTGTGGTTGAGATGGGAGGTTTGGGGGTCAACTGATCTATTTTCAGACTTAACCATTACTTCTGTTTTGTGCTCCCAGTTTCACCCCACCTTCATCAAGCCCTGGTGCTTCCAGTTTAAATGACTCTTCAGGGTTCTATGGGAAGGTGACAGTTCTGAACTGGTATTCCTCAACGCAACCTTTTATATTGTATTACATTTCTGTTGCTCTGGTCAATGAGATACTCTCTTCCTTTCATTTTCCGGATTCAGAAAATGTGTTGACCTCACCTCACCTCACCTCACCAGTCTTCTCCCATTTTCCTTTCTGATATGAGTTTATATATATTTCCAGTTATACTGTCATCTTAGTGATGCTTGGGAAATAAGCAAAGGTAAAACTCACATACATTTTAATTAAATTAAAAGACTGCATCCCTCTTAGTCCTCTCCTTCCCAACTAAAGTGATAATACAGGGTTACTAAAATCTGGGGCTCAGTTAAACAAAACCCACACAAAACAATAATCAACTATCACTATAGTTCTATTTAAAAAGAGCTATTAACTGGGATGGTATGAGAAGTGAAACAATAACCACATATTCAATTATAGCCCAAAGTATAAAGTAAATATCTATGAGTGCATTCTGACATAAATGTTTAAATAAATAAATAAGTGGGGGAGAACAGACAAATCTTCTGCACTGAGGAATTCTTTCTAAATTATGTAGAAGGCACCTTCCCTATAGAAGGTGCCACACAACTCCCCATCCCTAAGTGTAGGTACATATGGTGACTTTTCCCCAAACACTGCATTATGAAAAGGTGAAGTGAGGGGAATAACTTTACAGTAGAAAACAGCCCTCCACCCCTCAAAAAGAAACCACCACTCAATCTTCTGATCAAGCACCACATCAACAGTGGCAAGTCACAAGTCACACTGATAACACATACCTTCATATGCTGTGATGAAATGGTACTTCATCACCAACGGCCTTCCTCCCCAAATCCCATAACCCAGTCTAATCATGAGAAAGCATCAGACAAATTCTTGGTGAGAGACCTTCTATAAAATACCTGACCAGTACTTCTCAAAACATCAAAACGTCATCAAAAGTCACTTATGAAAGTCAGCAGAAATAAGGAAAATCTATCACGGTCCTAGCAGACACAACAACTAAGGTAATATGGTAAACAGGGTGAGGTCCTGGAACAAAAAAATGGGCATTAGGTAAAAATTAAGGAAATCTTAGTAAAGTATGGACTTAACAATAATGACTCAATGGACATTTTGTACGGCACTTGAGGCAGGATAGTAAGAAACTAGAAAAAAATTCCCTGGCAAGTGAAATGGGAAACTGAGACAGACAGTTGAACAAACTGGCTGAGCATTTACAGCCAGATGAAGAAGTTTACTAGGGAGGAATGCCCCAGCTGCCTAAGAATGGGCAAAACTGGTGCCGGACCTCACCCATAGTGTGGTCTTTCTTCCCCTGGCATATCACTGGTCATGTGGTTTAGACCCCCCATCTTTCCCTCACAAGAAATAGCATCCAGGCCTTAGCTGTATTTCATCTCCAGGCCTAGAAAAGTGGCAAAACTAGGCAGATGATGCCAAGACCACCTACAAAGCTAATGACCCCCTGCCTGGCATTAACCAATTGGTACAGACCATGACCTTGAAAAGGCATACTTGGAAAATCCAAAACATGTTCTTTTGTAATCTTCCCTGAAGCTCCTAGGCTTTAAATAATGTGCTTTCTCTGCCTCATTATCTCCCCGCCACAGGCATGCATCTTCTAAACGCTAAGAGACCCAGTGACACCTGCAACCAGGGAAGCAATGGGGAGCAGCAGCTCATCTCAGGGTAACCCCCGGAACTGTCTCCAATGTCTCTTTTCTCTGACTTTTCAGTGAACTAACAGCAGCCCCAGCTTGGCTCACTGCTTTCACTGTGACTTTTATTTCACAGTGAGCTAAGGGCAACCCCACTTAGTCTCTCTCCTGTTGCTTCCTCTATCCCAGGCCCTTCCTTGTTTCACTGTCCCTAGCTTTAATAAATGCACTCTCAAAATCACCTGGACATATGTGTGAAATCTTTCCTGCACAAAGTCAAGAACCCATACATTGCAGGCCAGCCTGAGGCAGATCCACTCTAGGCTGGTCTCCTTTAAGGTGACACAGTCATGTCACAGCAAAACAGAAAATGAGATGCTATATACAGAAACTTCTTGTATTGTTTATGTAACTTTTCTATAAATCTAAATCTATTCTAAAATAAAAAGTTTATGTAAAAGATACCATAACAGTAGGATAAAGACAATCCTTTAAATTCAGTAAGGGCCCCTTATGGGGAAAAAAGCAATAATAATTCTATAATGCATGTATGTTTTTGTTTAGAACTTTGTCAAGGTTCCAAAACTGAACTTTAAGACACACTGGTCTCTATCATTCTGGATTCCTCATTTGCAGTACTGTTGTGATGTGCACAATCTCCTCTTTCCTTTGAGGAGCTTACTATTATATAAGGTTTTACATTTGAATCTATCATCTTGATATTTAAAATTTTTCTTTTCAAATAATAGAGTCTGAAGAATATATTTTATGTAATTTGTTTGTATTGTTTTATTGTAATATATTGAATAAATGAAAGAAACAGGCATATAAAACTTAAATAGGTGTTATTTTTAAAAATTTTTATTTATTTATTTTTAGAGAGAGGAGAAGGGAGAACAAGAGAGGAGGAAAAAATGATGTGACTTCTGGTCAAGATGGAGGTGTAGGTAAACATGCCTCCTTGCACAGCCACAGCAAAAATTACAGCTAGACTACAAATCAAATATCACCCACAACTGTTAGAAAATCAAGCTGTATGGCAGTCCCACAACCAAGGATTTAAAGAAACCACATTCATCCAGATGAGTAGGAGGGTCAGAGGGGTGTGGAGACACAGAGTGGTGCAGAGAGGTGTTTTGATGCAGAATGGGAAGTACCACACCCACATGTGGTGGATAAAAATTAGAAGGGATACCTTGGACGCAAGGGACCTCAGTTCCAGACTACACCACACAGCACAGGGGTCAAGTGCCAGAAAGGTTAAGTTCCCATAACTTCTGGCTATAAAAAACCAGTAGGGTTGATGTGGTAGAAGAAACTGCCATATTAGTAGTAGACTCCTCTAAAAAAACCTGCCACAGACTTAGGACTTACACAGTCTCACCCCCTCTGGGATTTAGCACTGGGGCAACATCTGAAAGGGCACCAGAGACACACAGGGACAAATTGAAGTGACTGACAACAGGTCAAGTGCTGGGAGACAGCTTCTTCTCAGTCAAAAATCCAGAGGCTGGCAGCAGCACTGTCCTTTCTCTGAGCCCTCCCCCATGCAGACCCAAAAAGCAGTGACAGGGGTTGCCCTGCCCTGGTGATTACCTAAGGCTCTGCCCCATACAACTTACAAGTGCACTTTTCTATAATAGGCCATGCTAGTAAGACTAGGACTTGAAGCAGCTCTATCTAATACACAGCATCAAATATGGGGGAGCTGCCAAATTGAGGAGACAATATAGCCCAAATGAAAGAATAGGAAAAAACTCCAAAAAAGAACTAAACAAAATGGAGATATGAAATGTTTCAGATGCAGAGTTCAAGCACTGGTTATCCAGATACCCAAGGAATTCATTGTAGACTTCAACAGCATTAAAAGACCCAGGCAGAAATGAAGGTTATATTAAGTGGAATAAAGAAAAATCTACAGGGAACTAAGTGAAAGGGATAAAGCTGAGAATGCAATCAATGATTTGGAACATAAGGAAGAAAAAAGCATTCAGTCAGAACAGCAAGAAGAAAAAATAATTAAAAAAAAATAAGGACACAGTATAAGGAGCCTCTGAGACATCTCCAAACTAACATCTGAATCATATGGATACCAGAAGGACAAGAGGGAGAGCAAGAAATCGAAAACTTATATGAAAAATAATGAAAGAAGGTGTCCTTAATTTGGTGAAGGAAATAGACATACAAGTCCAGGAAGCACACAGGGTCCTAAACAAGATGGACACAAAGAAGACCACTCCAAGATACATCATAATTAAAATGCCAAAGGTTAAAGATAAACAGAGAATCTTATAAACAGCAAGAGGAGCCCTGGCTAGTGTAACTCAGTGAATTGGCATGGGCTGCAAACCAAAGGGTTGCCAGTTTGATTCCCAGTCAGGGCACATGCCTGGGTTGTAGGCCAAGTCCCCCAGTGGGGGCCACATGAGAGGCAACCACACATCGATGTTTCTCTCCATTTCTCCCTCCCTTCCTTTATCTCTCTAAAAATAAATTTTAAAAAACCCAGCAAGAGGAAAGCAGAGAGTTACCTACAAAAGAGTGCCCATAAAACTGTCAGCTGATTTCTCAAAAGAAACTTTGGAGGCTAGAACGGACTGGTAAGAAGTATTCAAAGTAATGAAAAACAAGGACCTACAACCTAGATGACTCTATCCAGAAAGCTGTCCTTTAGAATGGAAGGGCAGATGAAGTGCTTCCCAGACAAGGTAAAACTAAAGGAGTTCATTATCTCTAAGCCATTATAATATGAAATGTTAAAGGTAATTATATAAGAAAAAGAGGATCAAAACTATGAACCTTAAAATGGTAACAATTTCACAACTATCAGCAATTGAATCTAAAAAACCCAAACTAGACAAAGAAACGTAACAGGAAAGAATCGTGGATATGGAGGTCATTTGGAGTATTCAGTTGGGTGGGGGAAGGGAGAGAATGGAGGAAAATATGCAGGAATTAAGAAGTACAAACTGGTAGGTACAGGGGAATGTCTCTGCTTAGATAGAGACAATTGAAACTTCTGTCATGAGCCCAAATGCCCTTAGAGAATAAATTACATCAGTGCTTCTAAGTAGGAGAGGTCACTAACCACGGTTTTCTGATAGGAAGTTTACATAACCTATGTCAGATTGGAAAAAACAAAACTATATATAATTCTCCACACTATATATTTTATACACACACACACATTTCTCCACAAGGAAAAAGTTAAACATGAGAGTCACAGCTCAGTTGAACAGCTTTGGAATAAGTTCAGCCCTAGGGGACATTTAATTGAAAAATGGAGGTTTTTCAATTAGAGCAGGAGTCAACTTTAAGAATGAGGTGTTACCTAATAAATGTGGGAGCAGTCTGCTGTCAGCACACATAAAAGGAAACACTATTTTCCCACATAAAATTTTGAATTTCTGAAAAGCCCTTTGCACAGCGTCACCATGGGGGTTGAGCACAAGAGACATACATGTGATGAAGATGCAATGTAGACCCAATGCAGCAGTAGTTCAGAGGTAGATAACAGCCATCACCTGGGAAATACTGCTGCTGAGCTGTGTGACTGAGCAGGTAGCTGGGGCTTTATAAGTACGGCCCAGAGCATGGGAGGAAAGGTGAGGTGGTTGTAAAGTGTCTGGCCGTGGATGTCAGACCTTGACTCAAATTTTGATTCTACCACAAACTAGCTGTTTTGATGTTTAATGTTAATAGCTTAGCAGTTACTTCTTAGCAGAAAAAAGGAGCCTAGGGAAAAAGACTTTCTGAAGAAAGATCTAATTTGAGCTAATAATGCTCTCAACGTCAGTAGGGTGGAATGGTTTTGCAGATAGCTTCAAGTCTGCCACTCAAATCATTCACAGGCTAGCCCCTCTATTCTAAGGGAGTCAGAGGAGTGTGAATATAACCTGAGAAGGCTCTTTCACTAAAACCCTGTTAGACTTTAGGACATGGGCAGGTGCAAGTTGGTATTTGTCTAAAAGGGTTATTCAGAAAGAAAGAAAGGATTTTTCTCCTCTAACAGGCACTGGATATCTAAAGGCTTCAGTGCAGTGGTGACTTGTACACAAAAAGAACAGCAATGACCAATAATTATAAGGTGGTACTCTTTGTCAGGGGGCCCTTAGCTGAGAATTTGACTGAAACTGGAAGTGGCAGCAGCACAAGTATCCAGGCTCCCCTGTATACTTGTGGGCCCTGGTGAATGGAGAAGGGGTGTTCACAACCAGTGGCAGTGTGAGGCAGGTATGGCAGCACCTGTGAAGAGTGGTTAGTGGCTGGTGGTATATGGCAGCTGGCACACGAATAGCAAAACCACCAGAAGTGATGACAAGAGGTACCCAGGGAGAGTCACAGCAACATTTTGTGTAGTTGATACCATGTGAGTGACTGCACTGGTTTGTGGGCATGGATGTGGTACTACCTTATGCCACCAGAAATACTTTCAGAGGGGAATGGGAATGCATAGAGAAGACAGACTGAGTTTAGTTTAGCCATCTTGCATGATCAGATAAACTACACAAAATGGGCTCCTTCTCATGAACATTATTTGGATCCAAAGTATGGTGAAAACAGGAAATCTGGATTCAAGATTAATATATCATAGTCATTCAATTACCGGTAAACTTCGGCCCCCTTTATTCTTTGTTCTTTTTTCCATTTTAAAGGAATGGCCTGGGTTCATATATGATTTCCACCATCAAACTGTTTCTGAACGCAGCAAAAACAACCAACTTGGTCAAGTTACTTAGTCTTTCTTGGCTTGTTACTCTCAGCAAAAAGGGAATAGTACAACTGGTTTTGCATTCAAGAGATGGCTTATGCAGAACATCGTCCCAACACCTACATATAGTAAGTACTCAGCAATGTTAGTTTTCTCCAACTTTGGACAATTGAAGAATTCTATGCAATAGGCATTTCATTTCTGAAATGGGAAGGAATTCAGCCAGCTGAGCTATGACAAATAGAAAACTGGAAAAGACTATAGAATCACAAAAGGAGTTTCAGCTAAGAGCTTTTTTCCCTACGACTATCCAATGATTTATTATTTCAAACAAGTGCAAATCTGGCACTATCACTAGCATTTTATTTTATTTTATTTAAATATATTTAATTTTTTAAATTACAGCTGATATGCAATATAATATTAGTTTCAGGCATACAACCCAGTTCATTAACATTGGATTTTATTTTTAAGTATATTTTATTGATTATGCTATTATAGTTGTCCCATTTTTCTTCTTTTTATCCCTCCCTGCCTTGCACCCACCCTCCCTCCAGCATTCCCCTCCCTTAGTTCTTCATGTCCATGGGTCTAAATATAAGTTCTCTGGCTTATCCATTTGGTATTGACCTCCCCTTGTCAATTTTGTGCCTACCTATTATGCTTCTTATTCCCTGTACCTTTATTCTCCACTTCTGCCCCCCCCACATATAACCCTCCATATGATCTCCATTTCTGCGATTCTGTGCTAGTTGTTTGCTTAGTTTGTTTGTATTATTTAAGTTCAGTGATTGATAGTTGTGAGTTTGTTGTCATTTTATTGTTCATAGTTTTGATCTTCTTTTTCTTAAATAAGTCCCTTGACATTTTATATAATAAGGGCTTGGTGATGATGAACTCCTTTAATTTTAAATTATTTGGGAAGCACTTTATCTGCCCTTCTACTGTAAACAATAGCTTTGCTGAATAGAGTAATCTTGGATTTAGGTCCTTGGCTTTCATGACTTCTAATACTTCTTTCCAGCCCCGTATTGCCTGTAAGGTTTCTTTTGAGAAAACAGCTGATAGTCTTATGAAAACTCCTTTGTAGGTAGCTGTCTCCTTTTTTCTCACTGCTTTTAAGATTCTCTCCCTATCTTTAATCTTGGGTAATGTAATTATGGTGTGTTTTGGTGTGTACCTCTTTGGGTCCAACTGCTTTGGGACTTTCTGAGCTTCCTGGACTTGTGTATCTAGTTCCTTTTCCAGATTGGGGAAGGTCTCCATTATTTTTTCCAATAACAGTTCAATGTCTTGGTCTTCCTCTTCTGCTTCTGGCACCCCTGTAATTCATATGTTGAAATGTTTAAAGTTGTCCCAGAGGTTTCTAAGGCTCTCTTCTTCTTCCCCTTTTTTTTTAAAAATTTATTTTCTTCATTCTGTTCCAGTTGAATGTTTACTTCTTCTTTTTGTTCCAAATTATTGATTTCAGTCCTGGTTTCCTTCCCTTCACTGTTGGTTCCCTGTATATTTTTATTTCATTTGGCATAACCTTCACTTCTTCCTTAATTTTGCGACCACACTCAACCATTTCTGTGAGTATCCTGATTAGTGGTGCTTTGAACTCTGCATCTGATAGGTTGGCTATCTCCTTGTCACTTGTCACTTGTTCTTCTTCTAGAGCTTTCTTTCTTTCTTTTTTTTTACTGTTGTTCAAATACAGCTGTCTCCATTTCCCCCTAACTACTCCCCACACCAGCCATCTCCATCTCCCACCCTTGATCCTACCCCTGTTTGGCTTTGTCCATTTTTTTTCTGGAGTTTTAATCTGTTTTTGCATTTAGGGCATATTTCTTTGTCTGGGCACACCTGTTATGTTGTAAGGAGTGGAGACTTAGGCATTCACCAGGGTGGGGAAACCCACTTCTCTGTGTTGTGGTGCTGCATGTAGCAGACATATCAGAGAGGGAACGATGCCACTTGCTTGGCTGTCACCCTACTTTCAGTCACTTTCCTCACTCCCCACAATTAGATTTTGCCCTTTCAGTTGCGGATTCTTGGGTGGATGGGCTTGTGTATATTCTAGGATCTTGTGGACCCCTTCAGTGGACTTTCCTGCAAGGCTGGGAGTTTCTCCCATTGCCATAACCCCCATGAGTTTTTACAGGCAGAGGTTTGGAGGCTTTAGTTTCCCATGCTGGAATCCTGGGTTGTGTGGTCTGTCTCACTCCCCAGTTGTTCCTCCAGGCTTATTCATATGCAAATGTGGGATATAGTGGTCAGCCAGCCGCTGCCTAGTCACCTGTCCTCATGGCCCCAGCTTCCTGTCCCTGCCCTTCCCACCAGTCTGGATGAATGTTTCTATTTTAACTCCTTGGTTTTCAGATTTCTATACAGCTTGATTTTCCCACAGTTCTGGTTGTTTTTTTATTTTTAAATTGGTTATTGTCCTTCTTTTGGTTGTGTGAGCAAGTGAAGCATATCTACCTATGCCTCCATCCTGGCCAGAAACCCATTTCATTAACATTTTATATGTGAAGAAACCAAGGCTGAAAGTTTTCATGTGGGTAAATTCTGATTCAGGCAACAAGGTTAACTGAACCTTGTTTAATGTTGATAATCGATCCTTTATACTCTTTTCTCCTGCCCAACTTTCACTTTTAAAAAATTGTGACAAATATACATACACACATATGTATATACACACATATATGCATATATCTATGTGCATACATATATACTGTATATGTGTGTACTTACAGATACATGTGTATATGTATATGTATGCATGCATATATACATGTATATATACATATACATATGTATACATATACATATACATATATAACATTTACCATTTTAACCATTTTAAACTATACAGTTCAGTGGCATTAAGTATATTCACACATTGTTGTACAACTATCATCACCATCTATCTCCAGAATTTTTCCATTTTTCTGAATGAAAACTCTGTACCTGTTAAACAATAACTCTTCATTTTCCCTGCCTCCCAACCCCTGAACATCACCATTCTACTTCCTGTCTATGAATCTGATTCTTCTATATACCTCATTAAAGTGGAATCATATAGTATTTTTCTTTAGCTCATTTAACATAATGTCTTCAAGGTTCCTCCATGTTGTAGCATGTGTCAGACTATCCTTCCTTTTTGAGGCTGAATAATATTTGATTGTATGCACATACCTAATTTTTAATACATTAATCTGTGAAAGGACAAGAGTTGTTTCCACATTTTGGTTGTTGTCATTAATGCTGTTTTAAATATGAGTGTGCAAATACCTATTCAGGCTTTTTCAGTTCTTTTGGGTATATATAAAGAGGTAGAATTTCTCGATCATGCTCTACCATTTTTTGAGTAAGTTTCATTATTCCATAGCGTCCACACCATTTTATATGCATATCATCAGTGCACCAGTTTCCACATCCTTTCCAAACACTTATCCCTTTTCTTTTTAAAAAATGAAGGTTTTTTCTTTTTGTTTAATAATGGGTGTTCTGGTTAAGACTTTTACCAGGGCCTAAAGAGAGTAATGGCAGGAAGCTAAAAAAAGAAGCACTTACATCTGTATTTTACTCATAAATTGCTTATTATATTTATCTTTGTGATCTAAATACAATTCATTTTAAAATGTTCAGTTCTTACTACCTAGCACTATCTATAATTCCTAGTTAAATCCATTTCAGATATTGTTTTTTAAACAGCATCTGAGCACTGGCTGGTGTGGCTCAGTGGATTGAGCACAGACCTGTGAGCCAAAGGGTCACTAGTTTGATTCCCAGTCAGGGCACAAGCCTGGGCTGTGGGCCAGGTCCCCAGTAGGGAACAGGTGAGGGGCAGCCACATATCATTGTTTCTCTGCCTCTCTTTTTCCCTCCCTTTCCTGCTCTCTAAAAATAAATAAACAAAAATTTTAAAATAAATAAATAAAAAGCATATGAAATGGAGGTGTTTTCTGGAGTACATTTGCAAATAAAATTAAGCACCTTTTATAAAATCCAACTGAATTTTCTTTAGATAGAAGGATTCAATCAGTAGATTAAGCTCTTGTCATCTGATTGCATTTTATTTACTGGTATCATGTATCATTCTCCACTTTTTGTCTGGATTTCAAGTGTAGGCAGCAAATATTTGGCAGTAGCACAAAAGAATCATCCCCAAACTCAAAATTATAAGCATATGGTAAATTCAAAGTAGATTTCTCAGCAAATATGACAACTCCTCTTTTGAAGTTAAAGGTCTAGAACTTGTAATCTTATTAGTCCATAAAATATAAATTTACATTTTGAAATGCGTTTTAATTATATTGGCTGCAGATGAACAAAGCAGATTATAGGATGGGTGTCTTGAAGACATCCAGCAAACAGAAAGAAGCTTGTTCTGGTGATGGCACATCCTAGTGTTCCAGTATTTACTGGTTGTGTGGGACTCTGAACCAGAAATCTTTGTGGAATATTTTTTAAAAAGTGAACTGGAGAATATAATGCTTATCTTCTAGAGATAAGATAAAACATTCACGAGAAACATCTAATGTTAGGGGCCTCCCAAAATAGGGGCTTATTCAGTTAGTTCTCTTTGATCCCCTTCCCACACTTTAATTATCATCTTTGTTATGTGACAATTATCCAGAGGAGCATTTTAATCTCAATTATTATATTTCTTCCCTTTTAATTTTCTTTGGGAGAGAAAAATTAAATGTTTACTTTCAAAGCATGAATTCATGTATATTGTATAGGCTTTTCCCCCAAGGAGTGAATTTAATTTAATTAATAACTTCAAAATCCCTTGGGTGGTATAAAATATGCATAGTTATTACAAGCCAGTGTGTGTGTGTGTGTGTGTGTGTGTGTGTGTGTGTATGTGTGTGTGTGTAGGAGTGGGAGATGACTCAGTAGGAGGGAGAGGCAGTAACATATGCACAAATGGAAGTTAGAATCCAGGCAACACTCCAGGACTGAAGAAGGGTGCTAAGTTAGTCTCCAACAACTTGCATTATCCAGGTGTACTCATATCTTGCCAAGACAAGACTGCAAGCTTGGTGCAGCTCATATTAGAGCATCTTAATTCCCATTTCAGGCATTTGTGGGACAGCAACATAGGTGTGCTGGCTGTAAATAAACTTGAGTTTTGAACAGCCACATTTATAAGCCAGCATCAACAGGGAGCATTTGCCATAGCAAAGCACTTTCCAGTCATCACAGTGTTCTCTTTTAAGTGGCAATTTTCCCTAGTGCACTCAAAATGTGATTTCATTTACAAAGAACTGATTATAAAGACAACACATTGGAGCTGAAAAGTACCTCTGAATTCATCTAGTACAACACCTCATTTTACAAGTAGAGAAAGTGAGGCTGACAGAGGACAAATGACTTGCTTAACGTCAGTAAGCTGAGCACGTCGGAATTCCCAGGCCTCCTGACTACCAGGACTGGGCTCATTCCAGCAGGCCACACCAGTGATTTCTTACAGTAAGATTCCTATGCTTAACTCAAAAAGAATCGTTATATGTTGTGACCTACCTCAGAGCTGTTCCTTGGTAATTTTATGAGGTCTCACCCAGAGTATTTTAAAGTGGACCCTCAAAAATTCACCAAGCAAGTATTTTTTGGATCTTGATAATGATGATGTTGTTGTGGATAATGATGATGTTTCACAATTGCACAGTACTTACTTAGTATGTGCCAGGCATTTTATATCAATTGACTTTCAAAAGCCTTGATGAGGGAGTGACTATTATCCCTATTTTACAGAAGAACAAATTGAAAATAGGGTAATTAAGCACCTTGATGAGACTGTACCTGGTTGACAAGTGATGGATTTGGGATTTGGACACAGGCAACATGAATGCAGAGTCTGTGCACTTAGCTACTATACTACCTTTGCTCTCAAAATACTGCTACCATACACTACCACTTCTCTATTATAAGAGTAAGCGGATTTTCCTGGTGGCAACATTAAAATAATTTACTGAGTCTAATTTCTCACCTTTCTCTATAGTGAGAGGTTTGGCAGGGGGGAATGGAGAACATGATCTAAATTCCACAGCTTCACAAATGAGGCCATCCTGAGAAAGTATATGCTAGATTTTCTGCAGTTTTATTACAATTAAAGAAATATAGCATTCTTCAATTGCTTTAATTATAGGTCTTCGATATGGAAAGAGCAATGCAGTCTAAGTAAAACTGAGAAGTTCCTTGAAGTCTGGTAATATAAGCAGGCTATTACTTCATAAATGACATTTTAATTATCACCAGGAGACCATTAAAAATACATCCTGGCATTTGCTTGGTTTCTTTTAGAAAGATAATATTGACAAACTGCTATGAAACTGCAGTTCAGAAAACAGTGGCAATTGAGATTGGTAATAAAACACAAACTCACTTGTGCATGCTGAAAGCAATGATGAACAATTTGAAGAGAGAAGACAAAGGTAACATTGTACTTTTTTAGGACAAGGCAAAAGAGAAAAAGAAAGTCATTTGCAGGAAGATGATTAGGTATATAGATTTATTACCTATGTGAATTATGAATTACTTGCTGAGTTTAGCATAGTAATTTGAAGCTTCAGCCACCCAAGCACAAGCCACTGAGTTGGCAAAAGCACCTGAATGCCAATATTGCCTTCTTTTCCTCTCTGGAGAATTGTTTTTTTAGTGTCCTCTGGTTTAGAGGATTTCAGGAGAACAGGCTACTTCTGGAGATGGTCCTGGGTCTCATGAAGAGAGTCTGTCACAACTCCAGAACCTTTATTCATTATGAATTCCACAACTTGCTCCCTTGGTGACCACAAGGCAGTAGGAAAGTTTTTCATACTTAGCTTTCCCCTAAAAATTGAAGTTTCTACTACTTGTCATGAGTGATTTTCCTTGTAAGTGAAACCAGTGCATCACCCTTTGCTAGTGATGTGGGTCTTTACTCTAGATACCACATGAAAACCATTCAAACCACTTGCCTTTTATCCCTTTCCTCTAGGAAATGCTTTTTGTATTGGTCTCCTTGGTTATTAAGTCAAAAGAGAAAAGTGTAGTGACTGATTCCGTTATAAGTTAAGCATATAAAATGAAGAAAATTATTGAGATATCTTTTAAGGGCAATACAATTCACTTTTCTTTCCCTAGAATTGTCCCAAAGAGAGGAATATTGCTAGGATTGAGAGATAATTTGTATCTCTAGGGGAAAAGATGAAGATAAATGGTGCTTAGATTGCAATACTCTAGCCAAATAATGTTATAGCTTTTTATCAAAAGAATCCCCCTTGCTTCTCTATATTCAATAATGTATACCTTCAATGAATACTATTAAAGAGTCACTCTATGTGCCTAGATTTAACTAATTTCCAAATAGATTATAGTCTTCTGAAGAAATAAAATGTCTACATAAGTGAGTAGAACATTAAAAAGAAGAAAGAAAGAAAGAAAGAAAGAAAGAAAGAAAGAAAGAAAGAAAGAAAGAAAGAAAGAAAAATTCCATGAGAGCAGTATATAGAAAATGCCTTCAGGGGTGTTTACATAATATCAATGAGAGACCCAGCTACCCTCTTTTATGAAGGTTTCTTGAGGTTGTGTTTAACTTGCCTCCCTCTTAAAACAGACCTCAGTGAAAGGCTTGCAAAAAACTTAAAGAGGCTTTAGGACTTCTGGCCAAGATGGAGGCATAGATAGACACACTATGCCTCCTCACACAATCAGAAAAAAGGACAACAACAATTTAAAAACAAAAAAACAACCAGAACTGACAGAAAGTCGAACTGTAAGGAAGTCTGACAATCAAGGAGTTGAAGATACACTCATCCAGACTAGCAGAAGGGGCGGAAATGGGCAGAGAAGACTTGCAGCAAGGCTGCAGCTGGAGGACCAGGATGGACAAGGTGGTGACTGCTGGACCCAGCAAGGTGGCAGATTGTGGAGTAGGGTATGCAAAACTGCAGCTGGCCGTCAAGGCAGCAGCTGGCCAACTCAGCAAGGTGGCCACTGGTGCAGTGGACAGTCCCACATTCACACACAGATAAACTGGGAGAAAGAACTGGGGAGTGGGAGGGTCTATGAAACCCAGGGCCCCAGCGTGGGGAAATAAAGCCTCAAACCACTTACTGAAAACACCTGTATGGGCTGAGGTAGCAGCTGGAGAAACTCCCAGCCTCACAGGGAAGTTCATTGGAGAGACCCACAGGGTCCTAGAATGTACACAAACACACCCACAAGGGAATGAGCACCAGAAAGGCCCAATTTGCTGGTGGAAAGCAGGGGAAGTGACTGAAATCCTGAAGAGAGAGGAGCAAGCGCCATTGTTCCATCTTGGACCCCTTCCACACATAGAGTGTCACAACCCAGCAACATGAGTTGCCCCACCCAGCTAAGGCTCTGCCCCTCACTATGTCATAGGCATGTTAAGACAAAAAAATGGCCCAGATGAAAGAACAGGTCAAAGCTCCAGAAAAAATACAACTAAGTGACAAAGAGATAGCCAACCTATCAGATGCACAGTTCAAAACACCGGTAATCAAGATGCTCACAGAATTGGTTGAATTTGGTCACAAATTAGATAGAAAAATGAAGGCTATGTTAAGTGAAGTAAAGGAAAATGTACAGAGAACCAATAGTGATGGGAAGGAAATTAGGACTCAAATCAACGTTGTGGACCAGAAGGAAGAAAGAAACCTCCAACCAGAAAAGAATGAAGAAAGAAGAATAAAAAAAATGGGGAGAGGCTCAGGGACCTCCAGGACATCTTTAAACATTCTGACATCTGAATTATAGGGGTACCAGAAGGAGAAGAGGAAGAGCAACAAGTGGAAAACTTTTAAAAATTTAATTATTGTTCAAGTACAGTTTTCTGTCTTTTACTCCCATCCCAGCCCCCTCTAGTGCCCCCTGCCTCCCTCCCATTTCCACCCCCCTTAGTTTTTGTCCATGTGTCCTTTATACTTGTTCCTATGAAACTTGTTTGAACAAATAATAAAAGAGAACTTTCCCAATCTGGCAAAGGAAATAGACTTCCAGGAAGTCCAGGAAGCTCAGTGAGTCCCAAAGAAGTTGGACCCAACAAGGAACACACCAAGGCACATCATCATTACATTAGCCAAGATTGAAATGAAGGAGAGAATGCTGGAAATAGCAAGAGATAAGGGGACAGTCACCTACAAAGGAGTTCCCATTAGACTGTCAGCTGATTTCTCAAAAGAGACCTTACATGCAAGAAGGGGCTGGAAGGAAGTATTCCAAGTCATGGAATATACTTCCAAAGACAGGATCTACATCCAAGATTGCTCTATCCAGCAAAGCTTTCATTTACAATGGAAGGTCAGATAAAGTGCTTCTCAGATAAGGTCAAGTTCAAGGAGTTCATCATCACTAAGCCCTTATTATATGAAATGTTAAAGGGATTTGTCTAAGAAAAAGAAGATAGAAAATATGAACAGTAAACTAACAGCAAACTCAAAAGTATTAACAATCACACCTAAAACAAAAACAAAAGCAAACTAAGCAAACAACTAGAACAAGAACACAACCACAGAAGTAGAGATTACATGGAGGGATATCAACAGGGGAGTGGGATGGGGAAAAGATGCAGAGAATAAGTAGCATAGATGGTAGAAAATAGTATAGGAAATGTAGAAGCCAAGGAACTTATACATACGACTCATGGACATGAACTAAAGGGGAGGAAGGTGGGTGGGAGGGGATGTGCAGGGTAGAGGAGAATGAAGAGGAGGAAATGGGACAACTGTAATAGCATAATCAATAAAATACATTAAAAATTAAAGAGGCTTTAATCTACAATAATGAAAACAAAAATGAGCAAGAGACCTCTTTAAAATTTTGGAAGGTAGAATGGATAGAGTGATGGATAATATAGTCACCAATCGCCACAAAGTAGAACACAATGAGAAAGGACTGCATTCAAGCTAGAGAGTGGCATCTCTGCCGGACAGAACCCAGAGAGGTTTGGTACTCGGAAGACACTAGGTAAACAAGATCAGGATGATGTATGAGCTAACTGTAACAACCATTTAGTTTTTAGCCAAAGAAATAAACAGACCTCTCTCATGAGAATTAGGAAGATGATATAGAAATTGGAGCTGGGTAAATCGCTCTTAAACAAAGCTTCTGGGACCTGAAATATTAAGGCTGGCAGCTTACCCACTCTCTCTAAAATGAAGCTATAAATGTGTAGACAGAGATCACAGCCTATTCATTTTTAAATATAAATAGGCTATGAAAAATGAGCCTTCTTTTCAGAGAAGTCTAAACATAAAATGTAAGGAACAATGATAAGAACAGAAAAATCAGTCAGGAAAATATAACAAGAAAGATGTTGAAAATAATAAAAATCAAAGAGTAAGAAAAGACTTGAAAATTAAGAAAATAATATGATGAATAAAATTTTAAAATATTTAATTGAAGAGTTGAATGATAAGAGCAAGGAAATTCCTCATATCAGAGAGCAAAGGGACAAGGAGAGAAATTATGAGGAAATAGAGAGATTCAGAGGATCAACTCAGGAAGACCATATCTGACTAATAGGGGTTTCAGATAGGTAGCAAACATGAGGGAAGAAATATGCAAAGAAACATAAGGAGGAATGGGAAGGATCCTCTGAAAGTACGGAACAGATACATTTTTAAAAAATAATATTATATAGATGTGAAATTTTAGAATGCCAGGACCAGGGGTCAACAAACTTTTTCAGTTAAGGACCAGAGAGTACTTTAGTCTTTGTAGAGCATATTTTCTATCCCAATTATTCTATTTTCCTGTTGTAGCACCAAAACAGCCATAAATAATATGTAAGTAAATGGCTATGTTCCAAAAAAACTTGATGTACAACACAGGATGTGGGCTGAGCTTGGTACATAGACCATAGTTCACTGACCCCTGACCAAAAGCAAAGAGGAAATGCTAAAAACATGAAGACAGAAAATAAAAGTTAAAACAAACAACCTAAAAAAGAATAAGTATCACAATAGGATGAGCAACTCTGATAAAACTGTGCAACAGTGATTCAAAACAGGAAAAAATATTTAGAATTCTGCAGCTAGTAAAACTATCAAATGCGACAGCAGCATTTCACATTAGGACTCAGAAATTTCACTTTGCAAATATCTTTTATTAAGAATTTATTTCAAGATTTACTTCAAGGTGAACTTCAATAAGACCAAGAGAACCTCCCTGCTCCCCCAAAAGAAAAAAATACAGAAAAATATATCCACCACAGAAGTTATGAAGATAACTGTGCAACAGGTCTACAGAGTCAGCAACCCTGACTGAAGTGAGAAGACAAGGGTCCTGCAGTGATCGTATTTGGAAAAATAAGGAACTTACTGAAAAATGACATGACAGCACATTTGAAAGAAAAAAAAGATACAACAAATACAAATAGTGAATAGAAAAAAATATCAGTGAGGAAAAAAAACCTTTAAGTCCAAAGAGGCAAGGACATACAATCATAGCACTCTACCTTCCTAAGCAATGAGCACATGAATATTTGCATGAATTGTCAGGAGAGCAAATGCCACTTCATGCTTTGGAGACATGAGAAAGCAGGCATGCAGAGTGGAACTGAAATTACTTTCACAGAGGCTGTATGCAATGTAAGGACTTTGTGTGTCATACTGAAAATTCCTGATTTTCATTTAAAAAAAAAAAACAATTTAAAGCTAGTGACAGCTTTAAACACAGAAGTAGCAAGTTAAGAGTTGCATCTCTGACGGTCAGTCTGGTGGCAGTGGCAGACCAGGGGCAGATGAGACTGAAGGAAGGATAACATGCATGTGAGGTGCCCCTGGGAAAGTCTTTGGGCCTTTTGTTTTAGAACAAGAACAACATGGCAATGAAAAGGATGCATCAAAACTGCATTATAGAATCTTCAGTGAGCTTTCTTTTGAAGATGAACAACTCTTGTTTTCCTTCCAAATGGGGTGAAGAATGCAGAAGATTGCTATTTTGGGCTTGGTGTCTCTACGAACTCCAAACTCTGAAGCAGAAGACACTGTACTTGAAATGGAGTAAGCAAAAGACAATTTTCAAAACTCAAATTCTTATTATCCCAAACTTTCACACCTCCAGTGGTTTAAACATTGTCCAAGGCCTGAGAACTTCTGTTCTTGACTATCATTCATTATAGCTTCAGTACAAAATAATAGTTGAGAGTACCTGCTCCTGTTAAAGATATAAATACTCCATTTCAATCTCCAGAGAAAATTCCAGTTCAGGGGGTTTGGGTGGGTAGACACTAAAAATCTGCATTTTAAACATATTCACAGATGTTTGGTAGTTCTGGCTTAAACTATACTGATAGGATTGTATGCACTTAGTCAACATTCTCACTTTTGTCCCACCTTACATGCATGTTCCTCTGGCATTTATCAGAATTCTTGACTCTCCTATTAGTGTGTCTAATAAATCATGAAGCTCAGATATAAGCTTGTCATTTTTAAGGTAATATTCTCAAATTCTACAATATAATTTCTACCCTCTACTATCCTGTGCTGGTTAATTTGGATAGAGAATTTAGACAACATTTCCTATAATTTTTCTCTACCAATTTAATGCCATGCTGCTTGGAGTCAGAGTAAAAACAAATTATCTTAATGTGAAACTATATATAACCTCTGGAAAGGCAAATATTTAATTGTACCTAAATTTAAAGTGGTATTTGATTTCAGTATAAATTTAAGCTCAAGAAATTGTACTGTTTTTTAAAATTACCTTTCTTTTTAAACCTTCTATGCTAAGATTTGTTTACTCTCCATTTAACAAGTTTAATTACTGCTTTTAAAAAGCAAAGAACTTCATGGTTTGCACTCTGCTACTTAAACAGCTAAGAGCAAGTTTCAGAGAAGTGCGTACCAAGTGTGAGTTTGACCTAGAATATAGAAATTCATTTGATTTCTATGCTGTTTTCTGCAAAAGAAAACTATGCACTCACAGATATATTTTAGCACTGCAATCAGTTTAATGAGAATTACTTTTATTTTTATTCACTGTAAAGCAATAACATTCATTGGAGAATTTAAATGCAAATAGAAGGATCTGTGATGAGTTACTCAAAGCTTGATGATGAATTAGGGGAAAGTAGAGTCTTGGGAAGCACAGAGATACCTTGACTATGTGTCCTGACTGTGTTGGTAGGCTCTCAGACAGGAGCACATGAGGTTAGAGACAGCAAAATATTCTCAGGTAGAGTGACTTGTCAGAGAGTTCTTTGTACCTGGGATTCTTCAAATCCAGAGGAATTATAACTCCAGGATATATTTGTAATTCAGCTCTTCTTTAGTGGATTACAGGTAGAGATCAAAAAGAATGTGTATGAATCAGGATCAAAACCAAGACTTTTCCTTATCAGAAAGTAAATTCCATAAGGACAGGGACTTTGTCTGATGCAACCTAAGTTCCAAGAACAGAAAAATTGCTTAAAAAATATCTATGTTATGAAGGAAGGTAGGAAGGAAGGAAGGAGAGAAGGGGGAAAGAAGGAAACAACTGGGAAGATGTCATACCAGTGAGTTGAGGTATTAGAGAAAAGAAATTGAATCCAGGAAATAGACTTTAGTTCCTTTCATTTAGGTATTGGTGGTCAATTCAGTACTAGATTCTGGGGACACAAGAAGACCATCATCAGTCCTCTGGCTTCAAAAGCTTCTAAGCTGGAGGGAAAAACAGATACCATACAATGGTGGTGAAGGCTGTTTCAAAGATATGGGCTAAGTACTATGGGAACAGAACAAAAGACACTTTTAGAGTTAGTAATGGATAACACTAGGATGAAAATCCAAGTTTTCTAACTCTGAATCCCATGCTCATTCCATGAACAGTCTGTATTTATCAGGTCCACCTTGGTAGGAAGCCTCTTGGTTTTATTAGTTTTGACTCCAAATGCTTTCGATTTAAAAGCCATATTGCAGGTGATGTCTAAACATGTCTTCAGCAAGTCCCTGTGACAGGATATTGAGGAAGAATAATAAACTACATTCTTTCTTCTTATTTACTAACCACTTTCAAAGCCCTGCTTGCCATCCAAATATCATCACAAAATTCTGACCTTAACCCAGTGTCCCATATTGTAACAGTGCTCAGCTGAGGTGTCACAACAACTTCTTGGATGACTGTATCGTATAACAGGGAGTTAAAGTGGAGTACGAACTAGCCCCCAGAGAACTGTACAGAGCCTATTTTAGGCTGTGCTGCAGCCAGAAATTGGTGTGTCCATGAATGTAGCCATGTGAATATAACTTTCTTGTGTATAGAAGTTAAAAAAAATTGAAAAACTACCACATATGGGAAATGCCTTTTTTTAAGAAGCAATAAAAGTCTGAGAGAAAATTTGTTAAGTGGGAATTGTTCCTGAGTTAATGGTAGAGAAAAAGCTGTCCAAAGATACAAACCTGAAAACTATACTGGTAGGAGAGAAGATATGATGATAAGTTAGTTATATAAAAACCAACAAATTTATTCTGTAGCACTAAGCAATTCCTGGGCATACTCTAGTTTGAGAATCACACATTTTGCTATTTTTATTTAATATTATAATACATACCAAGATTACTGATAGCCTGAAAGGTTTTTGTAATAATGTTTTACATAAAATAGCTGAAGTAACATCCTCTGAGATATCACAATTAATTTTAGAATTGGATCACAATGCCACTACATTCTGAGTAATCTGATATACAGTCAAAAGCAAATGAGGCTAACCAATTCAACTCCACATGCAGAAAGCTAAAAAAAGTTTGTACTTTTCCTGAGTCATAGAATTTCAAAGAACCCAGGCATGATACAAGATACAGAGAAATAAAAGATAAAGATCACTCACGCATCATTACATTGCTTAAATATTGGCAGACTCTTAAGGACAGAGATACATAAACTGTCCTTACAGTTCCCATCTGCATTAGACTATAAATGCAATTGATCTTGGATAACTTGGTTTCTTAATGGTTAAATTAACATTTATTAATGTGGGGGTTCGAGAACAAGCTATTTAGTTTTGCTTGACTATATCTTCATGATGTTGCTTCTAGAATCTTCAATTCAATATTCCTAAAATTTTTGTAATATCTGACATTATTTTCTCCCTCATATAGAATCACCTACTTGGTAAAATTTTCATGTCTATATAATAACCAAAGAAAAATTGATATATGACATCTTTCTCTTTCTTCAATTTTCAGCGTATTAACAGATATAGAATGCAAAAAAGTATGTTCTAAACCTCACTTCTAAACATTAAATTATTTTGGATTTAACTATCTTCCTGGGATTGTCTTCAAAGAAGAATTATTTAACATTAAATAATTAAAGTTGTTCATGCATTAACTTAACATATTTACTGAATATATTTACTGAAAATCTTTCATGTATTAGGTAAACTCTAGGTATATTGTGGCAAATAAAACAAACTATATGCTTTCAAAGACTGTATAGTCTAGAAGCCATGAAAATTAATTAAGAGCTGCAGTAGGTATAGTGAATGCAATGAGAAAGTTTAGGATAGGGAGCTCTGGAAGTACATTAGGAAATTGGGAAAGCTGCTAGGTGAAGTGGACTTTAAGTGGAGTCCTGAAAAGTAGAAGTTAGTTAGGTAAGGAAAGGTGATAAAGCAGTGATTATGTGAGAAGAGTTGAAGCAGAACACTGAGTTATGAGAGGGCATGGCTTCTTGGCGGGGGGAATATGGTGGATTAAAACTTGGTATCTGAAAGAGTGGAGGAGATGAGATACTACACAGGATAGGTGAGTGAAATAAACTTTATCTAGGAGTTTGAATGTCATCAGGAGGGCAAGGAAGAGCCCTGAAGGATTTTTTAAATTAAGGCAGTGAATGATTAGATGAGTCCTAGAGAAATATTATTCTGGCTATAGTGTAGAAAACAAATTACAAAGTGTCAAGTCTGGTAACAGAGAAACTAGTTGGCAAGGTGTTGCTTTTGATTTAGATAAAGAATCTCATCACATAAAGATATTGGAAAATGAGATTGGAAAAGTACACATCTTGGAAGAATAATTTAGGAAGTAAAACTGTGCCAAGATACAGTGTTTGCTTGTTTGTAGTAAAGGAGAAGTAAAATCAAAGTATATAAAGACATTTTTAGCTTCGGAAACTAGGTACCATTCACAAAGAGGGGAAGTATCACAGGCGAAGTTTGGAAGAAGGCAATGAGCTAGTTTCAAACATATTGAGCTGAATTCTTATGGGGTTTTCAAGTAGAGATTTAAGGAAGGCAATGGATTCATTAATCGGGAGCTGAGAAAAGATCTGGGCTGAAAATATAGATTTGGTATAATTAAATCAATACAAACATAACATGCAACAGTTAAAATACTGAAATATGTGTTGCATGCACTTCTAGGATATGAACATGTAACTGAACACCACTAAAATATATTCAAATAAAAACCAAATTTTGGAAATAAAGGTTTGCATATGACTATTATTCTTGTGATTTATATAAAATCTGATTTCTTACCTCTTCATTATCCATTTGTACTTATGTATACTCTAAGTACATATTTATGCATTCATCAAAATTTTTAAAATACTTGCATAAAAAGCCAATCGAGTTCTCGGAAGTAACATCAGAGGAATAGCGGAATGAGAGATCCCCATGCTTTCTCTCCTAGAAGTTTCAACAATTTGAACTCTATAATTCAATTAAGTATTCCCTGTTCAATACACAAACATGCATGAGATACAGGTACAATGAAACATCTAAAAGTGGGCAAATGGGAGCACACCAGGGAGGTGAAGAGAACTGAGGAAAAGCCAAGATAAGCCACAGATGCAGCCCTGTAGCTAGGAGCTCACAGTGTTGCTCTATCCAAAGAGAGATAGAATCAAGTTGTGGTTGGGTCTCCCTTCAGCTAAAGAGGAGAAAAGAGATTTAGTGAGCATTCCTGCAGAAGTGAGCAGCATAAGCTGCAGATGAGACAAGTGACCTTGGCAAGGGTGAAGCAGAGGTGCAGCATTGGTTTTCTGGCAATTGTCATTCCAGACAGAGAAACAAAGCTATGGAGCTTGACCGCTTTCCCATAATATCTCAGAGATCACCTCCCTGCACCCTTCAGGTTGGGTTGCAGAGTATATCAGCTGTAAAATAGGAGAACTGGTACTACAGAATCACTTTTTCCCTGAGTGACAGGCTCATGCTGTGACTAATCCCAGGTTCAGGTGGAGGCACAGGGAGACGTTGCAAAGGCTCACTGGTCACCATTGCCAGTAGCACAAAGCAACAAAATAAGCATCCTAGCTTTCTCAATTCAACCCACCCCTATGCATTACAGCAACACTGAAGAGGAAAGCATTTGGATTTCATAGATTTAGAGACACATTGCCCACCACATTTCCCTGTGGGTTGGTACGCTGGGATAAGGGTGACTGGATCACAGGGGAGACACCCAACCACCTTCCCAGGGAGCACAGCCCATTTTCCACCACCCTGTAGAGATCTGAAAAGCTAGAGAAGTGGGAGAGAGTTAAAAAGCTTGCAATGCAGCACGAACTGCTGGAAAATAATAGAAACACTTCATATCAATCTACTAGAGAAATGCTACTCATACATAGATGCCTAGACAGAGAAGGAATCCATCAAATACAACAAATAGCCAATGTAACAAGGCAGCTCAGAAATAAAATTAAAATCTCCAGAAAAAGAATTTAATAACATGGAAATATGTAACTTAAATTACAGAGAATTCAAGATTGCAGCTCTAAGAAAAACTTGAGATACAAGAAAATAGATAGGCAATTTAATAAGCTCAGAAAACAAATCAACAAATAAAATGAGCACTTTACCAAAGAGATTGAATCTTTAATAAAGAACCAAACAGAAAGTGTGGATTAAAAGAACTCAATTAAGGAAATCAGCAATTAACTAGAGTGTGTGGGAAATAGAGCCAACTGGATGAAGGAAAGAATTAGGAACACTGAAAATAGAAATCTAGAAATGATGCACAGAAAAAAAGAGACTTAAGCATGAACAAAATAAAAGAGCTGGATAAGAACAATCTGACTCCTTCAGGAAAAGCAATATAAGAATAATAAGAATACCAGAAGAAGAAAAAAAGAAGGGAATGGAGAGCAATAGATGATGAAAACTTCCCAAACCTATGGGAAGAGCTAGATACTTGAATCCAAGAAACTAACAGAACACCTAATTACCCAAATCCAAAAAAGCCTTCCCCAAGATGCAATGTATTAAAATTGTCAAAAACTAGTGACAAAGATAGAATTCTTACAGCTGCCAGGGAGTAAGAGGAAAATAATCTATAAAGGAAAGCCCATTAAGTTATCACTGCACTTCTTAGCAGAAACACTACAAGTGAGAAGAAAGTGGAACCAAATATTTCCTGGAGACACATTTACACTGCAAAGATGAAGATAGACTCAAAGTGAAAGGGTAGAAAATAATTCTATGAGCAAGTAAAATCCATAGAACAGCAGGCATAACAAAAGACAAAGATGTGCATTCTATAATGATTAAAGGGACACTACATCAAGAAGACATAACACTTCTCAATATACATGTGTCCAGTCAGGGAGCACTAAATTGTATAAAACAACTACTAACAGAAATAAAGGGAAAAACTGACAAAAAATGTAGTAGGGAACATACTGACAGCTCTAGAGAGATCATCCAAACAGAAAATTAATAAAGAAGATCAGATTCAAGATCACAGAGGAGCAAGCAGAGGCTACACTAACCTCTTCCTAGGACCATTATGGAATTACAACTAATTTGTAGAGAAATCACCCTAAATAACCAACTGAACAGTAGCAGAAGAGAACCCTTATAATCAAGGACAAACAGAAGAAACAACTTCATCACAAGGAGACTATGGGGCATGCAAAGAAGGTGCAAGAGGGCTGGCTGGGCTCACACAGGTGG
Organism: Artibeus jamaicensis; assembly: GCF_021234435.1. Taxonomy (NCBI): domain Eukaryota; kingdom Metazoa; phylum Chordata; class Mammalia; order Chiroptera; family Phyllostomidae; genus Artibeus; species Artibeus jamaicensis. The sequence goes on from NW_026521870.1 coordinate 3,337,058, forward strand.
CAGTTGAAGTTTTGAAGAGATATTTCAGCAGCCAAGGGTTTTCCCTGAGAAGTGTTGGGCCTAAACCCCAAGCTGGGCTTCCTAAACTATAGCATCAGAATCAGAAAGAAACCCAGATGACACCCAGGTGTGAAAAGAAGCATCTGTCTGGGTTTCTATCTGCCAGAGAGAGAAATGTTCTAACGCAGACAGCCTCTTAAAAGGCCAACACACAAAACTTGGTTTGCAGCCACTTACCCTGGGCTTTGACAGAGGCGGGGTAGAATAAACTAAAGATGCTTTAGAAGAGTCTAGGGTTAGTGGCTCTGGGGAGAGAACTGAAAAAACAGATACCAGGGTCCCTGTGCTGAGTCATCCCCATACTACACAAGCCATCTTTCTTGGGCAGGGGACACCTCTGCAAATGGCATCAGGCTGAGGGAAAGCAATAGTCCTGCCTGCAGTAATTACTCTATCCCACCCTCTGGTGCATAAGGCTGGCTGCTGATTATAGCTTAAGGTTATATCATAGATTAGTTTAACATCTAAGGTGGAAAATACAAAGAAGTAGCCAAAATAGGAAGACAAAGAAACAGACCCCAAATGAAAGAACAAAAGAATTGTCCAGAAGAAGAACTAGATGAAATGGAGCCAATCAATATAACAGATAGAGAGTTTAGAGTAATGATTATCCAGATACTCAATGTTATGAAAAGAAAGACATGGAAACCATAAAAAAGCACCAGTGAGAACTAAAGAATGCAGTATCTGAAATAAATAACACATTGGAAGGAATAAACAGTACATTAGATGAAGCAGAGGATTAAATCAGTGATTTGGAAAAAAAGGTAGCAAAAAAACACCCAGGCAGAGTAACAGAAAGTAAAAAGAATTTTAAAAAAATGAGGAGAGCTTAAGAAACATTCTGGACAAGAAGCATAACAAAAGCTGCATCATGGAAGTACCAGGAGAAGAGAGCAAGCAAAGGATTGAGAAGCTATTTGAAGGAATAATGACTGAAAAAATTCCTTAATATAATGAAGGAACAACACACACAAGTCCAGGAATCTTAGAGAGTCCCAAACAAGTTTGACCCAAAGAGACCTACATTAAAAATGGCGAGGCTTAAAGATAAGGATGAAATCCTAAAAGCCACAAGAGAAAAGCAGGTAGTTACATAAAAGAAAGCACAAAGTAGCCTGTCATATGTATTTTCAGCAGAAACGATTCAAACCAGAAGGAGGTGGTGTGCAATTTTCAAGGGGATGAAAAGCAAGGACCTACAACCAAGGCTATTTTACCCAGTAAGACTATTATTTTATTTTATTTTTATTTTTATTTTGTTTTATTTTATTTTTTTAAACTTTTTTATTGATTATGCCATTACATTTGCTCTATTCCCCCCTCCATTCCCCTCCACCCTGCATACCCCTCCCCCACCATTTCCCCCTTTAGTTCATGAACATGTGTCTCAAATTCTTTAGATTCTGTATTTCCCCTACTATTCTTACCCTCCCCCTATCTATTTTCTATCTACTGTCTATGCTACTTATTTCCTGTACCTTCTCCCCTTCTCCTCCTCCCACTCCCCTGTTGCTAACCCTCCAAGTGATCTTCATTTCTATGGTTCTGCTCCTGATCTAGCTGTCCTCTTAGTTTGCTTTTGTTTTAGGTGTAGTTGTTACTAACTGTGAGTTTGCTGTCCTTTCACTGTTCATCTTTTTTATCTTCTTTTTCTTAGGTAAGTCCCTTTAACATTTCATATAATAAGGGCTTGGTGATGATGAACTCCTTGAATTTGGTCTTATCTGAGAAGCACTTTATCTGTCCTTCCATTCTAAATGAAAACTTTGCTGGGTAGAGCAATCTTGGTTGTAGGTCTTTGGTTTTCATGACTTGGAATACCTCTTAAGACTATTATTTTAAATTGAAGAAGAAATAAGGGGCTTCCAAGACAAGAAAAAACTAAAGTACTTTGTTAAAAACAAATAGCATATGATCTCACCTTTAACAAGAAGCTAAACAACAAAATAAACAAGCAAGCAAAATATAACCAAAGACACTGAAATAGAGAACAGGTGGACAGTGACCAGAGAGGAGAGGGGAGGGGAGTTCAGGGGAAAAGGAGAAGGATTTACAGGAACTAGTATAAAGGACACATGGACAAAAACTAATGGGGGCAGAAATGGGAGGGAGGTGGGGAGCACTAGGGGGGGTGATAGGAGTAAAAGACAGAAAACTGTACTTGAACAACAATTAAATAAATTTAAAAAAAAACAAAGAAACAAACCAGTACTTCAAGAAATGTTAAAGGGCTTACTTTAAGAAAAAAAAAGAGAAGAAAAGAAAAAAAACTGAGGAAAATAGTCTAACAATAAAATGGCACTAAATATGAATCTATCAATAATCACTTTATGTAAATAGCTTAAATCCTCCAATCAAAAAACAAAGAGTAGCTGAATGGATAAGAAAACAAGACCCATATATATGCTGCATCCAAGAGACCCATCTCAGATCTAAAGATACACACAGACTACAGGGATGGCAAGAGATATTTCATGCAAATGGAAAGTAAAAAAAAGCTGGAGTTGCAGTACTTATATCTTACAAAACAGACTTTAAAACCAAGGCTATAGTAAGAGAAAAAGAAAGACACTATATAATGATAAAGGGAACAATCCTACAAAAGGATATAACTCTATTAAACATTTACCTACCCAACATAGGGACACCTAAATATATGGAGCAAATCTTGATCGACATAGAGGAAGAGATCCACAGATATACAGAAATGGTCAGAGATTTTAACACTCCATTGACTTCAGTGGATAGATACTCCAGGCAGAAAATCAACAAGGAGATAAGGGCCTTAAATGACATACTAGATCAAATTGTTATCTTTAGAGCATTTCACACCAAAGCAGCAGAATATACTCTTTTCAAGTGCACATGGAACATTTTTCTTGGATATATCACATATTAGGATACAAAACAAATCTCAATAAATTCAGGAACACTGAAACCTTATCAAGCATTTTCTCTGAACACAATGTCATGAAACTAGAAATCAATCACAAGAACACTGAAAAACATGTAAAGACATGAAAGCTAAATATCATGTTATTAAACAATAAATGCATCAACAACAAAATCAAGGTAGAAATCAAAACTTACCTCGAAACAAATGAAAAAGTGGACACAACAATCCAAAATTTGTGGGACACTGGGAAAGCAATCTTAAGAGAGAAATCCATAGCTATAAAAGCCTATCTCAAAAAACAAGAGAAAGCTCAAATAAACAATGGAAATTCACACTTAAAGGGACATGAAAAACAACAGCAAAGCCTACAGTGAGTATAAGGAAGGAAATAAATATCAAAATGAAAATAAACAAAATAGAGTCTAAAGAAAGAATACAAAGTATTGAAGAATCCAAGAGCTGGTTCTTTGAAAAGATAAGCAAGATTGACAAACCTTTAACCAGACTCATCAAGAAAAAAAAAGAGAATGGACCCAAATAAATAAAATCATAAATAAAAGAGCAGAGTAAACAACTGACACCAAAGAAATAAAAAGGATTGTTATGAAAATACTATGAACAACTATATGGCAACGAACTTGGTAACCTGGTTGAAATAAATGAATTCATAGAAAAACAAAACCTTCCAGAACAAAATCAGGAAGAATCAGAGAATCTGAATAGACAGATTATACCTAGTGAATTTGAAGCAGTAACCAAAAAACTCCCAACAAACAAAAGTCCTGGGCTGGATGGCTTCATAGGTAAATTTTACCAAACATTTCAAGAAGAGCTAACAAATCTCCTTCTCAAACTATTTTATAAAATTCAAGAGGAGGGAAAGCTCCCAAATTCTTTTACTAGGCCAGCATTATTCTAATTCCAAAACAAAATAAAAGCACTACAAAGAAAGAAAGTTATAGGTCAGTATCCTTGATAAACATAGACACTAAAATATTCAACAAAATGTCAACGAACCAAATATAGCAATGCATAAAAAAATCATATACCATGACCAAGTGGGATTTTTTCCAGGAATGCAAGGTTGGTACATTTGCAAATCATTGAATGTGATTCACCACATAAAAAAATGAAGGATAAACACCACCTGGTCATATTAATAGATGCAGAAAAAGCATTTGATAAAACCCAGCACCAATTTTTGATAAAAACTCTCAGCAAAGTATGGTAATTGGAAACACACCTAAATATAATATAGACCATATATGACAAATCCACTGTCAGCATCACACTCAATGGGCAAAAACTACAAGTGTTTTTTTTAAGATCAGGAAAAGACAGGGATATCCACTTTCACCTCTCTTATTCAACATAGTACTGGAAGTCCTAGCCGCAACAATCAGACAAAAAGAAGAAACAAAAGGCATCTAAATTGGAAAGAAAGAAGCAAAACTGTCATTTTTGCAGATGACATGATATTGTACATAGGGAACCCCAAAGATTCCCCTGAGAAACTACCGGAACTGATGAATGAATTCAGCAAAGTAGCAGAATACAAAACTAATATCCAAGTATCAGTTGCATTTTTATATGCCAATAATGAACTAAAAGAAAGGGAAAATAAGGAAACAGTCCTATTCACTATTGCTACAAAAAGAATAATATATTAGGAATAAACCTAACCAAGTATGTAAAAGATCTGTACTTGGAAAATTGTAAGACACTGAAGCAAGAAAGAGAAGAATACATAAATAAGTGGAAGCACATACCATGTTCATGGATAGCAAGAATTAATAGAATTAAAATGTCCATACTAACCAAAGAAATCTATAGATTCAACACAGTTCATATCTAAATTCCAATGATGTATTTCACAGAATTAGAACAAATATTTAAAAAATGTGTATGGAACCACAAAAGGCCCTGTATAGCAACAATGATCCCCCAAAGGAACGAATTTAGAGGAATCATGCTACCTAATATCAAACTCTACTATAAGGCCACAGTAATCAAAACAGCATGGTAGTGGCATAAAAACAGAAACATAGATCAAATGGAACAGAATAGAGAGCCCAAAAATACACCCACGCCTTTATAGTCAATATTTGACAGAGGAGGCAAACACATACAATGGGCTAAAGATAGTTTATTCAATAAATGGTGATGGAAAAATTGGACGACTATATGCAGGAAAATGAAACTAGACCACCTTCTTACACTACACACAAAAATAAATTAAAAATGGATTAAAAATTTAAATGTTAGACACCAAATCATGAAAATTATTGAAGAAAATATGTACAGCAAAATCCCAGACATTACTTGTAGCAATTTTTTATTGGATATATTTCCCCCAGCAGGGGAAACAAAAGGAAGAAAAATAAACAAATGGGGCTATGTCAAAATAAAATGTTTTGGGACTTCCGCCAAGATGGAGACATAGATGGAGGATCCACCTCACCTCTGTGCACAACCAAATCTAAGAACAACTATTTTTAACAGCAGTCACAACCAAGCCACACGGAAAATCCACAATACGGAGTCCAAAGGACAACTAGATACTCAGCTGGACCGGTACAAGGAGCGAGGCCAGCAGCGGAGTAGGTTAGCAAGAAAAAATTCCCGGGGCGGTGCGCGGTGCGCGCAGGAAACCGAGGGTGCTGATCGCCAGCGAGCTGACTGCCGGAGCGCACAGGGAAGAGGCGCGGTGGGTGGGTCGGTCGCGAGCATTTACCTGCGGAGAAACCAGTGAGAAGGGAAACCCGCGCGGCTCGCACAATTAGGATTGGATAAACAAGCCCGAGGCGTGTGAGTGACTGGATGCGCTGGGCTAGCGGAGAGGAACGCCATTGCTCCCTCTCTGACCACGCCCCCACACACAGCGTCACAAACCAGCGACCTGGGTCGCCCCGTCCTGGTAAACAACTAAGGCTTCCCTCCGCTCACTTAACAGCACGAATAGACCAAAAATGGCTCTAGGACAACTCAGAGCCCCAGAACCGATAGACCTAAGTGATGAAGAAATAGCCAGTCTTTCAGATGCACAGTTCAAAACACTGGTTATAAGGATCCTTACAGAACTGGTTGATTTTAGTCACAAATTAGAGAAACATATGGAAGCTAAATTAATTGAAATGAATGCTGATACAAAAGATACCAATAGTAATGGAAAGAAAATTGGGACTCATATCAAGGGAGAGGACCAGAAGGAAGAAAAAAATGATCAAACAGAAAGGAATGAAGAAATAAGAATTCAGAAAAATGAGGAGAAGCTTAGGAACCTCCAGGACATTTTTAAACGTTCCAACATCCGAATTATAGGGGTACCAGAAGGGGGAAAGGCACAACCACCAGTTGAAAAATTATTTGAACAAATAATAAAGGAGAATTTCCCCAAGATGGCAAAGGAAATACACTTCCAGGAAATCCAGGAAGCTCAGAGAGTCCCAAAGAAGTTGGACTCAAGAAGGAACACACCAAGGCACATCATAATTACATTAGCCAAGATTAAAATGAAGGAGAGAATCCTAGAAGCAGCAAGAGCTAAGGGGACAGTCACCTACAAAGGAGTTCCCATCAGACTGTCAGCTGATTTCTCAAAAGAGACCTTACAGGCAAGAAGGGGCTGGAAAGAGGTATTCCAAGTCATGAAAACCAAAGATTTACAACCAAGATTGCTCTACCCAGCAAAACTTTCATTTAGAATGGAAGGACAGATAAAGTGCTTCTCAGATAAGACCAAATTCAAGGAGTTCATCATCACCAAGCCCTTATTATATGAAATGTTAAAGGGACTTACCTAAGAAAAAGAAGATAAAAAAGATGAACAGTGAAAGGACAGCAAACTCACAGTTATTAACAACCACACCTAAAACAAAAGGAAACTAAGAGGATAGCTAGATCAGGAGCAGAACCATAGAAATGAAGATCTCATGGAGGGTTAGCAACAGGGGAGTGGGAGGAGGGGAAGGGGGGAGAAAGTACAGAAAATAAGTAGCATAGACAGTAGATAGAAAATAGATAGGGGGGAGGGTAAGAATAGTAGGGGAAATACAGAATCTAAAGAATTTGAGACACATGTTCATGAACTAAAGGGGGAAATGGTGGGGGAGGGGTATGCAGGGTGGAGGGGAATGGAGGGGGGAATAGAGCAAATGTAATGGCATAATCAATAAAAATAAATAAATTAAAAAAAATAAAATAAAATAAAATGTTTTGATCAGCAAAGAAATCATCAATAAAACACAAAGACAACTCACAAAATTGGAGAAGATATTCATCAATATATCTGGTAAGAAGTTAATATCAAAAATTTATGAAGAACTTACAAAACTCAACACCAAAAAAACAAATAAAACATAAAAAATGACAAAGGACCTCAATAGACATTTCTCCAAAGAGAACATACAGATGGCCAATAAATATATGAAAAGATACTCAATGTCACTAATCTTCAGAGAAATACAATTTAAAACCACAGTGAGATATCATCTCACACCTGTCAGAATGGCTATCAATAAATCAACAAATAACAAGTGCTGGTTAGGAAGTGGAGAAAGGGGAACACTTTTGCACCATTGGTGGGAATGCAAACTGGTACAGCTACTGCGGAGAGCAGTATGTAGATATTTCAAAAAATTAAAAATGGATCTGAGTTTTGACTGAGGTATCCTACTTCTGGGAATATATCCACAGAAACCCAAAACACTCATTCCAAAGAACATAAGTACCCCTATGTTTACTGCAACATTATTTATAATCACAAAGATATGGAAACAGCCCAAGTGTCCATCAGTAGGTGAGTGGATAAAACAGCTATGGAATGTTAGCACAATGGAATACAACCTGGCCATAAAAAAAAAGAAAATGTTACCCTTTATGACATATGTATTGCAGATCTGGTCCTGGTCCAGTCCCGTACAATCCCTGGTCCAGGCATTGACAGGAAACAACCAATCCATTTTGTCTTGCACTGATGTTTCTTTCCTTCCCTTCTTCTTTTCCTCTTCCTCCCTCCCTTTTTTCTCTCTCTCAAGCAATGAAAAAACATACTTGGGTGTGGACCAAAAAAATGGTTAGAGGACCTGAACACTTCTCCCTAGAAAATATACAAATGGCCAACAGATACATGAAAAAATGCACAACTTCACAAGCTATTAAGGAAATGAAAAACAAAACTACAGTCAGAGACCACCTCACACTTGTTAGAATGGCTATTATCAACAAGACAGTTAATAACAAGGTTGGAGAGGTTGTGGAGAAAAAGGAACATTATTCACAGCTGGTGGGAATGTAAACTGGTACAATTATTATGGGAAGCAGTATGGCAATTCTTCAAAAAAAAAAAAAAAAAGAAAAGAAAAGACTAGAGTTACCATACGACCAGAAATCCTTCTTCTAGGTTTCTACCTCCAAAAAACTCAAAAACATTTATTGGCAAAGATGCATGTATCCCTATGTTCATTGCAGTACTATTCATGGTGATCAAGATATGGAGACAACCAAACTGCCCTTCAGTAGAGGACCGGAGAAAGAAGATGCGGTACATAAACAAATAGTATTTATGTACATAAATACTGCTCAGCTATAAGAAAAAGATGAAATACTACCATCTGTGACAACACGGATGGACCTTAAAAATATTGTGCCAAGTGAAACAAGCCCATCAATAGAAACTAAGGACCACACAATTTCATTTGTATGTGATATATAAAACTGACACTCACAGGCACAGATAACAGTATGATGATTACTGGAGGTAGGGTGTGGGGTTGGTGGGGGTAAAGGGGGATGAACATATGGTGATGGAAGATTATTTGACTTTGGGTAGTGGGTACATAATGCAATATACAATTCATGTGTCATAGAAATCTACATATCAATCCCACATGATCTTATTAACCAATGCCACCCAAATAAATTAAATTAAAAAAAGCCATTCAAAATCTAGTATGTGATGTAAACCAGAATGTCCCTAATCTATTGAAGCAATAACCACTTCAATCCTCTCCTTATGACAGTTATTTGTATTCAGGAGTTAAGAATTTAAGAATGGCCAGAATGAATAAAAGACAAATCTGAAGTAACTTAAGATTTTTATAAAGCAACAGAATACTGTAGTTGAAAAATAATTAAATAAAAAAATTATAAAGCAAGAAATACTGACTTTAACATTTTAATGTTTATAAAAAACAGTGTAACTATTTCTGTCAGTCAACTTTTCCAGTGAACAATAGCACCTGTAAAGTGTTTAGAGAGCTCTAGAATTGGAATGAGTACTGTAATATGTTTTGCCTGACTTTAAGTAATTCCAGGATCCAAGTCTCAAGTCCCCCCACCCCCAGCTGCCCCTAATTTGGTATCTTAAGTCCTTACCTAGGGTTAGTTAAACTGTAGAGTTGCACAAATAGGCCAGGTTGTTCGCACCTACTAGAAGGTTGAGACTTCACTCTCCTTTTTGCTTTTTCTCTCTGGGGGAAGACCTAGGGCATTTTCTCTCTGAGCCCTTCATTTCCTTCCCAGAGAAACCCTTCTGTACAATATTTGGACTTGGGCCTCTTCCTACACAGAACTCAGAATTATGCACAGAACTAGAGGAGTGAATCAGAATCCTTTAAGCAGAATGTTTACATGGCCGACATTTCATTCTAACTCCTCAATAGCAAGGAGATGATGTTTTAAAATGTTTGCCTTTAGTGTTCCTTCTTAAAGAACAATGAAATACTTTTTGTGAATACCTGGGTAACTCCTTCAAAAAAGTTATTATCTTTTAAATTTACCTAGATAACTACATGAAGAATTAAACACAACTGTATCCCCTCCCCTATCTCCAGAGCCCAACTACAATGATAATGAGGATTAAAGAAACAATTAAAAGAATAGGAAAGAAGAGAAAGGCAGATCAAGGATGACAGCACAATTTTAAAGAACAAATTTAGGTGGAGGAGAAGTAATGAACCTTAGCAAAAATAAGATGCAGAAATTTAGAGCTTACATAGAATTATCAGACAGGATCAGTTAATCGTACTGTGGAATTCCTGAAAGTACCTGGGCTGAAGAGAAAAGCAGAAAACAGGACAGTTTAAGGTCAGTTTGCTCACTAAACTCTGGGCTTGTTGTCTACTTTCCCTCAGTCTTCTTTCTGAATCCAGGCACTTGCCTTCCCTACCCTAATCTCGCAGGAGAATAGAATACTCTTCTCTGGAGAAATGAATGGTCCTAGGGAAAGACCTACCAATAATGAAACTTGGAGATGCCCCCCACCCCATCTTCTCCTGAAGAGGCCCAGGCTGCTGGTCAGTACCCCCGAATAAAGAAGCCACCAGTCAATACCCTTCTTCCATAACAAGGTGAGGTAAGCCCTCTAAATGCATCTCACTGCTTCATGCTGAAATATTCACAGCCAAAAATCTTTTGATCTCTGTAGAAACCTCCAATGTCTAGACACCAAAACTACCAGAAAAGTAGAAACTAGGAGAGATAAAGACAGTTATATTTTAATATGATGTTAGTCATGAAATAAACACATGATGCTGTGGAAAATAATAATCAACAGATGAAGCAGCAAGGGGAAAAGGGAACTTATAAATTATCTTGTGTGTTGCATATGTGTTGAAAATAGTATCCACAAGCATTTTAAAAATTATTAGTGCATTGGGAAATTTAGCAATGCATAATTAGAAAATTAAGCAAATGTTAAAATGAAGCAATTATTAATTCATTAGAAAAAGGAAGCATAAAATCATAGTACACCACTTGTCTCTGGAGTGACTAATATTTACATAGGCATAATAAAATAAATGATGTGTGAATTTAATGAAAAGTTGTGATTACCCATGAGGAGAAGAAGGAAGTATGTGAGTGTGTGTGTGGAAAAGAAATTTTAAAAATTCGTACACTAGATTAGAAATTAAAATGTAAAACTAAAATTGATAGACCAACAAATAGAAGTACAAGAATATTGTTTTTAAACATGTAGTCACATAACAGAATGAATTACCAAAGTTGAAAGTGATTGTCTTGAAGGAGGAGAATGTAGGCTAGTGACAGATACAGCATAACCCTTTTATTATTAAACATTGGCCTCTTCATGCTAACTGACTGTTTATATGTGTATATTGCTTTGTGAGAATAAAAATAAAGGAAAACATATTTATCCGGCAATACTTTACAGAAATATGCAAGTTTAATTTGGGGGTCTGTTTATCTGCCTTATACTTTAGTGTAACACATATGTGCATTTCAATAAACTCAATATTCCTCTCAATGATCCCAATATTTAAAAATGTGATTATGTGGCAGTCATTCCCAATATTTTTTTGCAAGAATATTATTGGAGTTCTTTCTAAAATTCACCTGCTGAGAACCAGCATGTTATATGTTTTATATAAAAGATCTTACAAGTCCTGTCTACGTCATCTCAGGAAATTATGGTTGCTTACTTTGAGATACTATGAAAACCTTGTTTTGTTTCAGTATTTAGGAGCATCTTTGAGAGATATTCAAATTCTGCATCCCTACTGGAGGCTAAAGTACTTTCAACTTTTAAAATTTTTAATGGCTGAATGTTTTGGGTAATGATATCCCCATCCATCCCCCCTGAAATTACTTTCCCCAAATTTCCTATCCTAAAGCAAAGAAGTCCAAATCTTTACATTCTGCAATGTGACTTGTAAGACATAGTAGCACACTTGGAAGGATTTACATTGAAGAAACAAAAATAATTAACACAAGCAGAAAATCATTTGTGAAACACTGTGAATCATTTGGGTTTGTTCCCATGCACATGCAGTATAAGGGGCATAAAACATGCCTTCTCCTTATCATTCAGAGGCAGTCAAGCCAGAGTCTTACTTAGTGGAATCTCCTTGGATTAGAACATGAGAAACCATCAATAGAATCTACCCCCTAATTCAAAGCTCCGTAGACAGTCTAAAGCTCCACTGTCTAAACAGTGGTAAAGATTTGAAAGATAACTCTGCTGTACTTCAGCTTCTCTAACCCACACTCCAGAAGAATACAACCCTTTCTCTTCTTTTACTCCCTTCTCTGTATGTACTGTAATGCCCAGAACATTAAATGCCTTTTCTCTCCTTTTGGGAGATTTCTTGTCTAAGATACTTTGAAGCCAAGTCTTTGTGAGCATTTGATTTAGTTTTCACACCCAAAACTGAACAGAAACATGGTGTTCTTTTATTTATGGGCATTTTTAAAAATTTGAATCTAAGAACATTTCACAGGAATTAAAAATTGGAAAGGGATTAGACGTGCAGGCACAGTGACATAGGTAAGACTGGCCACATTAGCAAAGAGCCATGTGTTGTGATTATGAAAAATGGGGAAAATATCTCCCTGTAGAATGTTTTTATGCTTATTTTGATCATTTATGCTTATTTTGATCTATTAAATATATTATTAGAAAAAATAAAGTGACATGTAGGTTAAAAACATCATTTTAAAAAGCAAACTCATACCATTACATAGTTTTTCATCAGATTTCATTTATTCTTTGTTTTCAGCCTTAGGAAAGGAGTTGCAATTAATTGATTAATCAAGAATTATAATAATGGGGAAAGTTAATGGAGATTTTTAAGAGCAATCTGATCAAAGCTATAGCTCCCTAACTTTGAAAAGCCACATCCCTTCATAATGAGCAATGCCAGGCACTGGTTGCTAGGTATAAGGACTCATTCTTTCAGTCATCAAAAATTTCCTGGTTTTTTTTTTTCAATTACAGTGACAGAAACAGTGAAGGATGCCAAGAAAACTGATAATGAAAAGTACTAAATTAAAAAATTAAGCTGAACAAGGCACAGGATCTGGCTCAAAGGCAAAAGAAATATTAATTTTCTTGATATAATTAATCTTTTTCTTAAGAAAGCAAATAATGATGAGATGCTCTACTATAAGTTCCTGTCAACTTAAAAAAATGAGCTTCTTGCTTTCTGACTCCATTAGATGACTCTTAGGAGGAAATCTTATCTAGGTTGGAGACCTAGATGTCATTTCTGATGAGACAATGAGACCTGTATGAAGACCATTTTGATAAAAAGTTAACCTGGAAATGGACTACAAAGTTTGAGGGTAAAGCTTTCTTAGCTTGGAAAATTCAGAATTCTTAAATGGTTACAAAGAAATGTATGTAAAAAGACTCATTCAAATGGTTAATGTTTATTGAATAACTACTCTGTGCTAAGTAGTAGTTAGGTACCAGAAGTACAATAATGATCAAAATGAGAAAGAGTGGCTTGTGGAGCTTATAGAGTGTTCAGGTAGATTGCTACTAAAATCAAATGCATAACTACATTCAATATGTATATATATAGATACCCAGAAGAAATAGGATTACAGGATTCCATGGCAGCAATGTAGACTAAAGGAGTCCGAATAGATTTCTTGAAGAGGTAGTCCATGAACTGGTGTCTAAATAATGAATAGAATTTAACTAGGCAAAATATTGAGGAGAGGGAAGTATGGGTAGGAAATATGTTCAGACAAAGAAAACAATAAGCATCATGATCCTGAGGTGTCAAAGAATATGGCACATTTCAGAGAACTGGGAGTATGCGGTTGAAATATGTTGATGCATAGGGAGGGCACTGGGAGAGATGATGCTCCAGGGATAAATATAAAATAGAACCCAAATGGTTTTTAAGATTATGTCAAGAATTTTGGTCTCCCCACTTATTGTTGATTTTTTGATTGATTAATCTATGGATTGCTTTTAATTCTTATACTAAATCCCATTATCCCTCACATATACCTTAGACAAATATTCTAATGTACCTAATAAAAACTCATTCATTAAACTAATATTTATTGAGCATGTTCTAATTTGTGCCACTTACTATTTTAGGAATTTGGAAAATAGCTATGAACCAAACAGATTGAAATCTCTTATGGAATTTACATTTATACTGAGGAAGACAGAGATATAATGATACAATAAAAAATAAAATATAACTTGATTAGAGCCTTGACAGATGTGGCTCAGTGGGTTGGGCATCTTTCTGCAAATAGAGAGGTCTGGGTTTGATTCCAAATAGTCAAAGCACATGCCTAGGTTGTAGTTCAGGTTCCCAGTAGGAGGCATGCAAGGGGCAACCAATCACATAACAGTGTTTCTCTCCCTTTCCTCCTCCCTCATTTTCTCTCCTTTAAAAATAAAGAAATAAAGTCTTTTAAAAAATAAGTTGACTAGATGTTAAGTGCTAAGAAGAAAATGAAGCAGAATATGTGAGCAGGTAGTTTAAAAAACACATTTGGGCTTGAATATATTCCTGCTGATATTGATTGCTTTGTATAAATACATTTAAATTTATGTAGGGGGCAATGTGCTGTAGATCTATCTAGTGTCTTTTTTAATTTATTTCATTTATTCTGCTTTTTAAAAAATTTTAAGTAGAGTTGATATAGTCTTATGTTAGTTTCAAGTATATAGCAAAGTGATTCTGCAGTTATATACTTTACAAAATAATTACCACAATAGGTGTAGTAACCATTTGTCACTGTATTTATTTATTGCAATGTTATTGACTCTATACCCTATGCTATGCCCTATGATGACCCTAAGTCATCATCATGACTTATTTTGCAAGTGCAAGTTTGCACTTCTTGATCTCCTTCTCCCTTTTTTTCCCATCCCCTGCCTCCCTCCCCTCTGGCAACCATCGGATTGCTCTGTATATCTATGAATTTATTTTTTTCTATTTGGAAACATGATCTTAAGATTCATTCATGCTATTAAGAGTACAGTAATTTGTTGCTTCTAGCTGTTCCATACCATGTGTTCCCACACAGTTCATGTACCTATACTCCCAATAAAGAAAAACCAGGTTGCCTACAATTTCTTATTCTCAAGATAAAAGTTGTGCTGTGGATCCACACATTTTTTTTGTGGATCCACAAATTTTTATATGTGTGTGTATGTGGCTGGGTGATGGGGAGTGCCAGTGGGAAAGAAGTGGGTCTGGCTGTGCACTTTAAAAAAATAACTCTGAATGTAATGTGAAAATGGGAGTGGCGAGAATCCACAGTACATATAAGTAAGCTATTTAGAAGACATACAGTGGCAATCCAGGAAGAAATAATGCATCTTAGACTAGCTTGATGGCCATGGTGAAAATGAGGAGAAATGGAAGAATTCAAATGATGTTCAGAAGTAAATGTTGATTGGTCTTGGTGAAAGAATGGACATGGAGATGAGGGAGAAAGATGTCAAGAATGACTCAGCATTCTAGTTAGGCAAATGGGTGGATAAAAAATTATTCACTGAGATAGCAAACGCTGGAACATTAGCCTTTAAAAAGAAAGATTACATGGACCTAATATTGGTTAACATGTACAATTACATAGTGAAATATTCTTTAATCTAACAATTCTACGCTGTGAAGATTATAATTCTATAATCACTATGGTGACTATGAGGGTGCATGAATAGTCTGTTTGGAGATAAACTGAATCCAGCAGACCCTGGAGGAGAGCAGAGGAAAATCCAAGCATAGAGGCATGTTGGTGTAGATGAATGAAATATTTCAGAGCAACTTCAAGGAACTTGTGTTTCCTGGGGAGATATTGGTGAGTGGAGAATAATGAGGCTATGAGGAATGAGAAGGGCCATAACATTTTATGGCATAAGAAGAATTTATTGCATGAGTTGCTGCAAGCTGTTTTTAGCAGAGAAGTACCACGATTAAATTTAGGTATTGGACTATTCCAGCACCAAGAGAGAAAAGCCAAGAAGGAGACTTTTGGTGTTCTCTGAGATGGTTAAAGTATGGACAGTGGCAGGGTCATTGGGAATAGACCAAACAGGGCACATCCTTGGAAGGACTGGATGATTGCTTGGATATTGTGGGGAATCAAAGATAACTCCTAGGTTTAAGACCTGGGCAATCACGTTAGTAGCTATGATATTTACCAATATTGAGACTATAGGAACGACAGAAGTTTTGAGGAGATGGTGTGCTCGACTGAGGAGAACTTTAGTTTATGTCTTTTCAGTACACAAATGGAAGCTATATATAGGTTTAAACCCATGAACTAGGTCTGAGTTGGGGATACAGATTTAAGGGTATGCCATTTGATTTGTGTACCTATAAACTACAAAGAATGAAGGCTAAGCAACTTTGTGAGCAGTGAGTGTAAGCGAGTGAGAGAGAGTGGTCAAAGAGAATAAGAGGAGAGGAGAACCAGGAATGGGAGTGGAAAGAGGAGAGAGAGAGACAGAGACAGAGACAGAGAGAGCGATTGTGTGTGTGTGTATGTATGCGTCTGTATGCACACACACATATCGACATATGTATGTTCAGTACGATTTTCTCTTAAATATTTTTAGTCATGTGCTAGTTTTGAAATGTTTTCTAAAATTGGATTTGTGCAAACATCTTCTAAAATGTTACTTTGGTTTACCTCTGATTTCTCTTTTACATTCCAATTCAATTTATTTTTGCATGTGATAGCCTACTTTTGACAAACTATCCAGATTTATAGTATTTACATTTTTATGGCATTAATAAAGTTTTAAAATAGAGTTAACATGACTGTTCTATAAAATTTCCCCTTGTCTTAAAGTTTACATGCTCTTGTATTCTGCTTGACATACCCCTCCCAGGTTTCCCCAATTTTGCTTTCTTTGCTTCTGTTTTTTTATATATGTGGGCTATTTCTTACATCAAAAAATTTCACCATTTCTAACTTTAAATTTTTACTCCCTTTGTTTTTTTGTTCTCCCTTTGTTCACCAGATTCCACACATAAACCAAATAGAGACGGACTCAGTGATACAGAAAACAGACTGATAGCTGTCAGAAGGGAGAGGGGTTGCAAGGCTGGGTGAAAAAAAGTAAAGGAATTAAAGTGGAAACCCCCCCAAAATTCATGGAGGCACACAAGAGTATGGTGATTACCAGAGAAAAATGGGGGTGGGGGGAGATAAAAAAAAAGTAAAGGGGGATAAATGGTGATGAAAGAAAACTTGACTTTGGGTGGATAACACATACCACAATATACAGATGATATATTGCAGAATTGTACACCTGAAACCTATATAATTTTATTGACCAATGTCACCCCAATAAATGCAATATAATTTTTCAAAAATAATTTTTTAAATCTTTAAAAAATATTTTATTTTTTATTTTACAGAGAGGGGAGGGAAAAAATAAACTGATTGCATTGCTGCTTACCAATGCAGTTTATTTTTTATTAGACCTGACTATTAGAAAGCAATCTGTAGATCAAACCACAATCTTTGTGTCTTTGTCTAATTTTTGTCCTAGTTCCACTTCTTAAGGTCACTCAGAACAAGTCTCATTTCTCTGTCACATGCAACTCATCAGCCATTTAAATACAACACTTGTATTCTCCTAGACCTCTTTCAGTAAATTTCCAATGCCAAGACTAGCATTGGACTTATGATTCCTATGCCTCAACTGAATACTTGGACATATAATTTTGGCTTCCTCTAAGTCACAACAGTTCCCAAACAATGCCTTGCTTCCTCAGGGTACTGTAACCCTTACTAGCTACCCAGTACATTTTAATATGTTTTCAGAACTTATTTCTTGCTTCAAGTGAGGATACTTTCTGTGCCAGTGTTGTTGGTCAGAAAATGTGAAGGACATGGTGGTACAGTTTAGTTGACATCAAAGAGATTGGAACTTTTTAGAACGTACAGGTGCAGCCTGGGATGCAAACAACTCCATCAGACAATTGCCCAACTTGGAATATTGTACTACTGTAGTTCTACTTAATTTCTTCAAGCACTCTGCCAACAATTCTTGCACTTGAAAGGAGATGGCTAGCACAAATCAGTTGAAAATTACTGTCTTAAGACTTGAATTCACTCTGTGTTAGCAAGGTCTGTCACAGTCCTGCTCTCCAGCAACCCGACCACCTCTCCCCTCAGCGGCTGCCTTTTATAAACTAAATTCTAGCTTCTCAACCTGCTGCCTCAGTATTTTCATGCTCACATTTAATGTATTTTGTTACTTTAGATAAGATCTTGATAAATATTTTGTTATTCTGAGGCAGTTGTGATATACTTTCAATCACTCTTGGGAATGCGTCTTTACTCTCCTATATGATTTCTACTCTCATTAATGTTTCTGAAAAGTAGATACCATATAGGTGCATTTTGTACACTAATAGCAAAGTTATGCAAATTTAAAACATAAAAAGCAAAAACGCCTTTTGAGTAACTGGACACCCATATTGAAAGAACACAAACAATTTTATTCAACCATATTTCTAAGTCCAAATCTGTAATAAGAAGTTTTGCAGTGGACCATAAAGCAAGTGTAGCTTCAAATTGTAAACAACGGAATTAAATCAAATGATAATTGTAAAGACACCCAAGAAAAGAAAATAACAAGCAGCAAAAATGCAGGGAATGCAATTAGCTGAGACTGAGTATCACCAGTAGATGGTTTAGAAATAAAGTAAAATTTTGAATTAAGAATAAAATAACAAAAGTATAAATAAAAATAAAGTACTTTTCTTTTGTTAGCTCAGAATCTTCCTATACTCAGAAACAAACTTGTGTTCCCCCCAAAAGCTTCTTAATTACAACTACTAGGAAGGCCTGTTTAGATAAAAGAATGAAAATTTTAATATTAAGAGAATAGCAACAAAATAGTAAAATATTATATTTTCTAATTTACAGGAATATGATATAATTTACTAAATTCTGAAAAGAAAATGAGATAAAATATCAATTGAAATAATTTCATTCAGAAAATATTAAATGTGTAAGGATCCATTTGTCAAGAGGGTGGATTCCAATATATTATTGGGCTAATTGAATAACATAGAAAATGTGGCCAATCAGGGTCAGTTACAGGTTTTGAGCATGTACCTTGCTAAATGACACAACTTTTGCTTGAACCAAAGTCTATGGGCATGCCCATTTCTGTGACAGTTTTGCTTCTTGCACAGGACACAGAAGTCATTTTAGTTAAATTTCTGCTCAGAGAACATACAGGGAAATAATGTATTTAAATGTAAGAGACAGAATCAAGAAATAAGACTAACTAAATTATAAAATGTAGCATACCTCAAGTGGTGAAGATTATTAGGATGTAAAGTACGACTATAGTAGAAAATCCATGTGGGAGTTGCAATTTTCGGGAGAAAGCAAAGGATTAATAAAATGAGAATAAAGAAAGCAAACAATGCCAGTCAGCTCTTGGTAGCAAAAATCACTTGAAAGGTAAGAAAAAAGGGAATATAAATAGCCCTGACCAGGAGTCAAACTGGCAACCTTACACTTTGTGGGATGACACCCAACCAACTGAGCCATATCAGTCAGAGCTGTTTAAAACTTTTTGCTTGACTGTTTATGTTGTATTAAGTATTTAGGTTGCCTTTAGAATTCAATTTTAAAATACAAGTTTTCAGATTTGTCATTTTAGCCATTATCTTCTGAGTGAAAGGAATCAAACTTTTACATATTTCCCATTTCTTTAAAGAAAATTTAAAGAAATGGGGAAAAAAGAGAGAGAAAGGTAATGGAAGAGTAGGAATCTTATTAGCGGTGTATAATTAATACGTAAGTAAAATTATATTTCCATCTAATTTTCATTAATTCTCATAGAATAAATAATAATAAACCAATTCATGTTGCCTTATAATTTATTGAAAATCAGACAGAAAATGTTAGTGAAATACCCAACAAATTCCGAGCACCATATGTCCACATTAATTACAATGCTTTGATATTCCTTTAGTGAGAGAACACACACACTTGCTCCTTTGTTTTAAAAATAACTTCCTGTATCTGTATATTTGGCAATATTCCTCAGTCTCTTCTATCTCACTGCTAGGTTTGGCCTCATTACTTCCATTTTCCAGCTCTCCACTGACTTTCTGTACTACATGTAGAAAAATCAATAGTCTTTGTGGTTGAAAAGGTAATTATCATTAGTCCAAGAAGTATTTAGGTGGTACAATCAATAAAAATTGGGTGGAGAGGGAAGTTAGTGGAACATACGGTTTTGTAGACCAAATCTACTAGATTTTGAGTTTGAGTAAGTTGACAAGCCATGAATTACTATAGTAAAAACCACATTCTGAGAAATGGCCATAAAGATAAGCACCATTTTCTGGAGAAAGTGATATCGTTTATGTGATACTGAGAGAGAAACAAGTATGGGAACTCAGAACAAGGACTCATAAAGTTAATCAAAAGAATTAACATTTGAAAAAAATTTAAAAGCAAGGGGAACAAGATAAATAATGCAAGAATTAAATTATTACAAGTATGATATGTTTTATCTAAGAAAAGATTCTGGGGTCAAATTGATGCTGCAACTTTAAACCATTGACCTACAACATTTTGAATTAGGAAGTGGATGTCTCCTAGTCCTAGGGCAGACTAAACTTCTATGTGGAGATTAAGGTTTTAAGAAGTGAACCTTCACATTCATTCCTTCAGTCAACTCATATTAATTGAGTGCTTTCTAGTTGACAATTCTAAACTCAAGAATTAGCAGTGATCCAAACATATTATCTGACCTCTTGAAGTTTACATTTGAGTGGGTGGATATAGACAATAACTGAGTAAGAGACATAAAATATATTTTCAGTTATAGTAAGTGCAGTAAAAAAAATAAATCAAGGAAGGGGATGGAAAATGTCAGCAGGTACAATGTTAGATAAGGTTGTCAAGTAAGAGTTTCCTGAAGACTCAAGGGTAAATATCTCAAAGTGAGATAACCAAAGTGGTTGGAAGACAAGTAGTCCAGGAACATGAAATATCAAATAACAAATTCAAGACTCTAGGTGGGTAGGGATGTGCTTGTTCTGTTCCAGGAAGATTAGAAAGGAAGCCCCCATAGCTAATACAAATAGGCTAAAGACAGTATAAGTCATACTTTCCATTTTGTTACAACAAATACTATCAATTTGTGTTTTTACTTGTCCCTAAAAATTCACATTTGTAGAGTCTTTAAAAACTTAGTTTCATGAAAATAGTCTGATACAGACAAGATCAGATGACCAGTTGGTACTAATTTTATCTGATTGTTACCTACATATACAGACTAGAATAGATCTAAGAGAGCTGTTTATTATATCAGGAGGGACTGACTGCTTCAGTATATTAAATTTTAATGTAGCATTGTGAATAATTTTCCACAATTGCCAGAATTTCCAAGTCTTTAACAAGGAATAGTTCTCCTATGGTGAAAATGTTCTAAACATGTTGCTTTTAAACATGTGGCAGCAGGGTATTTTAAGAACTATCACTTCCCAATTTTTGGTAAAAGCACTCAGTTTCTCTGCCTACTTTGCAGCATGATTAATGGAGGTCTCGAAGTTTCAGATATCGTTATTGAGCACAGTCTGAACGAAAGTTGCCATTGATAAAAATAATTCATAACATAAACTACATCTCTTGCAACTTTATTGGAGATGAATATCTACGTCCTGAAATAAAGAACTTACTTAACAACAAAAATTAGGCACTACTGTTTCTATTTTTGATTTCTATTCTCTGAGGAAAATAACAGTTCCATGCCTCTGTCCCTCCTACCAGGAGTACAAAAGACATAAGAAAAAATGGCTTAGAAAGTTTTATTTTTCAGACTTGAAATTCAAATACAAAATGACTTTTGTAGAATAGGATGTTAGGTTATATTTTTCCAACCACTGAGGTGTGAAATAGGTCTCTGAAAAAACCTTACAGGAAGGGCACCACTGAGAAGAACTGGGGTAAATAAAAGTTCTCTTTTAGGAAGATCTGTATGTCTAATCTAAGACTGATGGCATGAGCCATTGATCATCACTATGCTGATGTTATTTCAGAGAAATATGGCCTCTCAATAGAAGACAGTAATAAATTTGATCAAGATTCTCTTGTGTGTCACCTCTGTAATGAGTAGTTTTACTCTATTTGAAAGTCATGGAATTGTGAGATCTCATGAATATATCTCAACATATATTCCCAACCATATAATACACACAAAAATTATGAAATATTTATTATCAATATTATTATTTACTTTTTGTCCACTCAGAAAAACAACTCAGAGGACTTGAAAATATTCACCTAATCAGAAAAGAAAAATAGGTTCTGCTTGTTGAAACAGTGGAAAGAAATATAAGTAGGGATTTTGAAATCATTCATTTTTCTCATTTTTCTTGGAATTAAATAAGGGACATAATTTTTTTCAGGTGAAGTCTTAATTTGTTTCAGATAAATATTTATAAGAATGTGCAAAGGAGTTATAAAAATCATTATAATTCAAGACATGAGTTTGAGGGAAATTAATTAAACCCTGGATATCACAATTTTGAAACCCCAGGCTTCACCTAATTTTATTATGGGTTGTGAGAAAGTCAAAGAAGTGAGTTCTGTGCCCATGAATACTGATTTTATTTTAATGATATACTCCAAAAAATTGTTTCTATTCTTTTCAGCTACAACTGAACAAAAATATATACAACTGATAGTAAATTGGTTAATGTTGTACTTTATGCAATAGTAAAAAAGCCATTTCATTTTCCTTGACTTTAGTCTTTCACTTATAATTTATATGATAATATTAAATTAGTTAGTGGATTGATTCATTCCTTCTTGTCTCCTTCGAAAGAAAAAAGTTACTCAAAAATAGGTATTTGTACTACTTATCTCAAAATTGGCTGGGGTTACAAAAGTCCTAAGGCCAAGAGAGAATTTTGTCACATTTTAATAACAATAACACTTCCAGCCTTAGTGTATTTCACAAAAACCAAACAGCATGCAAAAAAAACCCAAACAAACCATATACTCTCTGTCAGTGGTTCTGAAGACAGATTGAATCACTTCAAGAAAAAAAGGCATTGTAAGATCTCAAAGGGATGTAAAACTTCACTAAATGTTTTCCTCTACTGGTAAAATCAACATTTAGTGAGCATTAAGTATTAATGGTTAGTGTTCTTAAACATAAGCATACAAGTACATGGCTTAGTATGGTCCACAATAGCAATACTGCCAAAAGAAAGAAAACGAAGCAAGTATCAAAAGAAAAAAATATTTCAACCTGGATATGAAATAACAGCTGGGTCCTTTTAAACTGCAAACTTCAATAATCTACTGTTATTATGGAAGTTATTACTTACATAGTAAAATGTTCTCTTGTGACTGGGTATAAGGGAAAGGGAAAAAAGAACATTTTATTTCATTTTGGCCTCCTGCAATGATATCAATCTTACATCAATGTAAGCATTGATCTGCCCTTTAGGAAACATTTACATTTCAGTGGATAGAAGAAGAATGGTTCATCTCAAGACTTATAGAAGAATGGTTTATCTCAAGACTATTTATAGTACCAATAATTATTTTTATGTATTGAATATCTCTATCATTCAACATTATCTTGATTGAGAATAGATTCAAAATTTCAATAATAAATGTGTAAAGGTCATGTTTAAAAAATCCAATGTTAAATTTAGTTATTAAAATAAAATGAATTTCTATAAAATTTGTTGTATCTCTTCTGTCATCATAGGAGTATTTGGCTTGTTTCACTAGAAAATTATTTGTACTCAATACCTAAGTTTTTATAAAAATTTATGTGCTGCATCAGGAAAAACAGCACTCTTATGAACAGATGTGAGAAAACCTGAATTTCAGAGTCCTTGTGATAAAATTGTTTAGGACATTAGGTATACTGTTTGCTGTAGGCTTGATTATATATATATTAGGGTTCACTGTTAAGAGAAACCACAGCAATTAAGGAGAAGGTGAGTGCCATATTTTCACTGTTTCTGTCAGATGCTCAAATAGCTTGCTGGTCTTAATTTGATTCTTTTAAAAATTGGGGTAATGTTACAACCGAGTTTACATTCATTTAAAGAAAATGTTTAAATTTAGGGTCAGTACCTTCTTCAATACATAAAAAAACTGCTTTGTTTTCAATTTAAAAGCACAACAGCAAAATAGGGTAGCAGATGTTCCAACAGTAGTACTACTCAGAAACATAACTGCTTTTAAAATATGAATTAAATGAAACGAGAGTCCAGGCACAACTCAGGGGACATGGGATTAGTTAATAACAACATACAGAACATAGATTGAGACAGACAACTGGTATGAGTGGTTAGTGAAACCATGAACTAGCAACCCAGATAAATGGAAGAAATAGGTCAGGGAAGACTCACTGATTTACAGCCCTAGGTAATTAAGCACTTTGGACAGTTCCCAAAGACACTGTGTCCCTCCCAGTACTTCGAGAACCAGATAACTAGACCTACTTATTTAATGCTACTACCTCTTGGTATCTCCCTTATAACTGCATGTAACCTTAATATCAAAGGAATTATCTGCATTCATCCAAAGAATTCTGTGTCTGTGTTTCACATGAAGACTACACCTTCAGTCCTGACATGGAGGTTTGTAACGTTCATGTTACCTGAGGTACCTGAGGTAACAGGCTTGCCACTGGGCCTTGTTCTATTAACTAAAACTTGAGTGAACATGAAAAGGTAAAAAAGAGATCATCTAAGTTACAGAAAAGAGTCTCCTTACCCACACCTTATGGTCCTTCAGAGCCAAAACCTCGGGGTCATTTACATTCAAGGCCATTCAGCAGCTGTTTTAAAGCAAACTGAAATTAGGTTTTCAGCCTGGCTTGGGTTGGAGATGCAGAAAAAAAGCTTTCAGAATCTGCTAAAGTTCTGCCCAGAGCCATTTGGCCGAACAGTAGATGATAATTCAAGCACATTAAGGTGTTCCTTGCGACCTCTGGTAAGCAACAGAATTGTTCTGTTGGAGCAAGGACTTTAAACCAGTTCCTAAGAGGGAAAACCACAATTCAGGCAGGCTACCTGGTTTCTAATCGAAGGGCAGATTCCATTTTAGCTACATCTATTCACCAGAATTAAATTAGAAGTATTGACAATGAGACAAAAATGTATACATACAAGAAATGCTTAAAAGAATATATTCTTCTTCATAGGCACTTCTCAGATAAGTGTTTCCTATTATGAAACTGAGTGGTGGGGCAGGGGGAGCACAGACACACTCTAAGAATGGTTTTCTCAGTTATGAGCAGCTTAACCAGACATTTTATGCAGGTCTTTCTTGATGTTTGCTAATGAAAAGTGAGTGGGCGCTCAGTCTCTGAAAAGAAATACTCCAAACGTGGAAGCATTATAAGCGGGAAGAAGCAGGAGGTATCTTTCTACCTCCAGTTGCCTTAGCAGTTTTGCTGTTTTGGTTCGCAGGCTGGAATCAATCTAAAGGGCCCCACACTGTTAACAGGTGTGTAACTTTAATGCTTAGAGTAAGTCGATATCTTCTTAATTACTTTAGTGGATTCACAGATATTAGAGATGGAATTTCCAGACTTGCTGAGGGCTCTAAACAGTACTGAGAAGGCACAAGAATGTTCTAGCAGGAGGAAAGAAGGAAGCAATGATCCTAACACTATACAAGGAAGAACATATAACTACTGGGATTTTATTAAAGAACTCTTATGAGAGATTGACATCCTGAAGGTGTGACAAATATAAAAGTTCTTAGATATTTGTCGAGTTGAGCAGCACACGATTCTTGCTCTTTATAGTGTGAAAGCACCAAAGTGGAAAGGGCATCCCCTACGTTTCCTTGATGGATAGATAATGCGTGAAGTGTTAGCCCTGAACCTAGAGCTCAGGATCCATCTTGAAGGAAGAGCAGTGATTTGTTTTATTAGAATGTCAATTCTACTGGTTTCTCGACTGTAATTGTAGGAAAATGTGAAGATCCTGAAATCTGAGAATATGTCCTGGGTGTTCTTCCAAATACTTCTGTGGCCTGAGAAAAGAGCCTTTTATCTATCTAAACATACCCCTGAAGTTATATATGTAAATAAGCATTACTATTCTATGGTCAGCTCTGTGCATGCTGAGGGTGATTAATAAATTGGCACCAAACTGATCGAATTTAATCTGTCAATGCTGAAAAGAAGTCTGAAGGAGATTTGTGACAACCCACTCTGGCTCATGAAACTTGGTCCTGTTTGTATGGTTTCAGGACATTTCCCTAATAATTCAGCAGGAACCTAAACTTTAAGCCAGATTATTCTTGAAAATATACTGATATTAAATTTCATGGCATCTAGTTTATCATGAGAATACCGAAAATTCAACATGAACATTTATTTTTATTTTTTTTACCTTCTATACAGTTAATATAATCTTTATTCTTAAAATTAGAGAAAAGGTCATATTGTTAATCATCCTATTCTTGGAATATTTCTGTTTGTTAAGACATTAGTTCTTTGCTACATAAATGTTATATTTAAATAAGGTAACTAGATATAATACATTATCATTACAAACATTCAAACTAGTGAATGCCACCAAATAATGTCATAAAGCCCACAGGCAAATAAACTACAAAACTTATTGTTTACTTATTGACTGCTTTCGTGTCATTATTTTTCATACATAATTTAAGGCAGCTTATATGATTGATATAGCTCTTTATTTTAATATTTTTAATTAGTCTCCACTGTTATTCATTTTTGACAATCGGAAGAAGAAACAAGATCCATGTGTAAAGCCACTTTCTTTTCCTGGCTATTTTTGCCTATATCTTGAAAATTTGGAGATAAACAACTAAATGTCTCAGCCATAACTTAGGCATATGTCTCAGCCTAAACTGCTAAAGGAGTGTTAAGTAAAAGAGACTGTAATACCTCTACCAACTAAAAAATATTGAGTTCTTAAATAACTATAGTCTACTGAACATCTACAGGTAAATGAAGGAGGTAGTGGAGAGCCAAATGTTAACAAACCCAACTTATTTGCTGACAGTAAACCTCAAGGTATTTTATGGGTAAGCAGCAATACACATGCCATGAGTTTTGTTTATAATATCACTCACTATTAATTGTAGTTCAATAAACTAGATTCATCTTTGGAATTAATAATACAAATGAATATAATTTATGTATATAAAAATTATGAAGATGGAATAAAATAGTATACTTTTTATTTTATTATTTTAAAATTTCATTATTCATGCAAAGACTTAATTTCATTACATATAAACTACATGCATACAGATATTACTTAAACATATAAATGAGATCATATCAACCTGTTATTTATTTGTATTTTTCAATGCTATCATTTCCCCTTCTCATCTAAGACTGCTGAGGCTCAGGAATACTAACTGGGCTACATAATATTTATAGTGGGAGAGTAATAAGGCACAGTGTGGCTCATGTTACAGTGCTCTTTACATGGAAACATACTTGCACCATTCAAGGTTTTAATATATCTTGTGTTCACGTTTGACTCAGCTACACAAGCAGACTTGCAATTCTGCTTGCAGGGGTATCCACCCTTTTGGTGTCTCTGGACCACACTGGAAGAAGAGCCATCCTGGGCCACACATTAAATACATTGTGACACGTAATCACACATAAAATTTTCATAATGTTTTAAGTAAATTTACATTTTTATATTGGGCTGCATCCACAGCCATTCTGGGGTGCAAGTTAGACACCCTGAAAGAGCTTTGGCACTCATCCACAGATCCTATTTTCCTAACCCATCATTTTTCATGGGAGGCAAATGAAGGCCAGTGAAGTGAAGAAATGGGAGATATAATAATGGGACTTGAACTCAAGCCCTGTGCTCTTCTAGTTGCTACCTAGAGATGAAGATAATTTATTGGCAAGATCAACAGCTTAGCCTTCGGAGGATTTTACAAGATACTTCAGTGGGTATGTACATACACAGTTCTCTTGGCATCATAAGACTGGTATTACTTCAGATGTATTTTAACCTTTCTTTAGGAAATATGTTTCTAAAATGATCTTAATTAAAACTTTCAAACCAAAAACAGTAGCACATTGGTAACCTGATGTCTTAATTAATTTCAGAGGAAAAAAATGTGATGTAGCAAGGAACATTCATAGCAGAACTCTGCTTACCTTCATAAGTCCCACTTTCCAGGAGAGCACCACTTTTCTCCAATTCCATAAAGTCTTCAACTGTGATGAAGATATAGTCCACTCCGGGGACCTCACCCTCCTTATGTGGCCTTGTGGTGCCTGAATAAGGAAAATTAAAAATGAAAGAAGGACTCTACATGCTGTATTGTTGAACTTTAGAAATACCATAATATTTTTGAATATTCAATGACAGTTGTTTGTACATCCTGCTAGTTAGCACTTTGCATTTGTCCTTCTGTTTGTTTGGAAACAGAAAAAAAGCAGGGGTGAAGATTAAAGTAAATGTACAAAGCATTTTTCTTCTTCACACTATAGGAGTCATTGCTTTGGAATGTGGCTGCATAGATTTTTTAGTGAAAAATGCAGACCATTGTTGCTGTTTTGAAGAGGGGGTTTGAATACTGGGCTGGGAGCTTGCTAGCTCAGGAATTTACATATTTCATTTCCATGAATGGACCTCTGTTGTTCTGCAGACTGCTTTGCTATGGCATAAAATACAATGGAAAATAAAAATGTTAGCAAAATGTCAATTTATGTGTATATTCTCATGATCTGATGCTTGGGGGGTGAAATTGTTGGTTTTCATTTGTTAATTTCGTACTAAATAACTTGTACTTGATTTAAAGGATCACAAAATCATTATTACTTAAAATTAAATAAATAATAGTTGGAATTGAGTCATAATTATCATTAAGTTAGTGTAATGCTCATAATAGGATTTCCTTCCTTATTGCCTTTAATTCTGACTGAACTGGGAGGTGGCAGCATGGGCCCACCACTCCTGCTTCCTGTATCACCTACAAAGTAGGTGGAGCCTATGTGGCCTTGTGTGTCAGGACCATCAGCTCATGGTTCATCACACGTCTGCTGAGAACACAGTCGTCCAGAGCTGCTGTCCAGTTCATGAGACTGGAACTAAAATACAGACAAATAAAGGCTGTGTGTTTATTTCCTGGTACATTTCCTTAAACAATCTCCGAGCTTCTTTTTGTTTTGTTTTGTTTTTTTTTGCTATGCCCCTACATAAGACCTTCTGAATGGTCATATTGGAATTTACATTACACTTAAGATCATTATGCAGAAGGTAGATATACAGGAAAAGTGATAGTAAGTTCTCATACTTTTATATATTTAAGACCTCCTCCATATTCTTTATATATTAAAAGTATTTCAAACCCTTCATTTTTATTTTCACTCTCTGAAATCTTTATCAATTAAGCCATGACAATAGTCAGTAAGTTCTCCTTTTGGTCTATTAAGATCAAATCTTTACTGCAAGTGAGAGGCATAAACTAATGTCAGAATAACAATGAGCTTCAGAAAATTGATTCTTGGTAAGAATGAATAATTTCCACTGAAAACATTTTTTTAAGATTTCAGGGCATTAGTTTATTTTTTTCCATAATCATGTTTAATGACTTTCCCCTGAACTTGTCATTTTTTTGCTTGAGTCACATTTTGCAATGTTTCCTACTGTTTTTATGCTATTAAATATAAACCTCCCACACTGAGTATGCATAATATTGTCAAATTCATGTTTCTGTGAGAATCTTAACTTTTAATATCAACTTTTATTTGCCTAACCCTTGTGAATTAAAAGTAAATTATCATGGTTTTTGGCAATCAATTTGTTTTTTTGTTTATTTGGAACACACTCTAATCATTAAGAAAAATCACATCACAAAATTTCAATTTTCCTTCCTGATTTATATGCATATATCAGAAGCTACACACCTTAATTAATTACCTTCTTGCAGTGTGGCAATGCATTCCTAGCACAATGTGAGCCCAAGAACACATGCCTGAAAGAACTTTCCTGCGCTTCTGCCTTGACTGGAGTTCCTCCCCCGTGCCAGTTCCAGTGAATGCATTTGCCATTGCACTCTGGGAGCACCATTGGTACTTTGGTTCCCTGGGTGGTTTTCTACCTCCACCTTGTACCTCTGGCCAACATGACTGCATTCTTGCATTGGAGATACAGACTCCCAGTGGGTGCATCAGTATCACCTGTGATTGTTGACCTACTTGATGTTGGCTACATATTTAGACTGGGGTCTGGCCTATTTCATTGTTGCTTGAAGAACTTCTAGACCACAATCTCGAATGCTGCACTTACTAGCTTTAACATTGATATTCCATCCTCTTTTCTCTTTCTGTACTTTTTTCTAATTATACCCTCCAGTCTTTTCATCTCTCCTCATTTCCCTGATATTCCCCAAATTTGGCTTCATTTTCCTCTTTACCTAGTAAGAAACTGGGAACAACCTGGAATCTCTTCTTTTCTCTTAGTTCATCTTCACTATTTCCTTGCTTTTAATAAACTACCAAGTTCACTATTAGCTATTTCACTCATACACTGCAATTCTTACAGGAAACCATAAACTTTCACTGACAAAGCACTCGATAAATTTAGATTATTTAATGTCAGTTTGTTCTACTGACACTTAGCAATTCTTCTATACAGGGGTATCCAACCTCCGGTCCACAGACCAGTACTCTTTCAGGCCTGTTAGGAATCTGGTTGCATAACTGGAGGTGAGCTTGAATGTAATGTGATTGAATCACCCTGAAGACATCCACACCCCCCCACCCCCATCCCTGGAAAAATTGTCTTCCACGAAACCATCTCCTGGTGCCCAAAAGGTTGGGGACTGCTGCTTTTATATACATCTTCCAGCCTCTGTGTCACAGCCCCAACCATTTTATAATACTCGACTGCACTGACATTCAGTAAAAGATATTAGCTCATGCTCTCTTGGGTAAAGTAAAAGATAATCTGAAATCTATTCCCTAAAGTTTCCTAATTTTTACTCCCATTATCTGCATTACTTCATTCTTAATTAGAGACATACAAGGCATGTCTACAGGGCATCCAGCCATGTAATATGAAAAATAGAGACAGTTAATGAAGAAGATAAATTTATAGGTAGTAATTCATACAAGAAACATTGTACATAGGACAATGATGCCTCAGTCCTCTTCAAAAGAGGCACATTGGAACCTCTCACAGATCTCCCAATCGCCACCAGCTGCCCTGTCATATTTTCCATTGACAGTCTAAAATCTCTTCCCTTTCAAAGGTGATTTTAGTTTGGGGGAAGGGCAGAAGTCACAGGGTGCCAAATACGGTCTGTAGTGGGGCTGAGTCATCTGGGTGATTTGATGTTTTGCCAAAAAAACTGTGCACAAGACATGATGCATGGGTGGGTGTGTTGTTGTGATGAAGCTACCAATCAGCAGTTTGCCCATAGCTTCAGCCTTCTGAATCATCTGAATAGTTTCCTTGGAGGAATGTTCAATCTTAACATAAGACGTGATGCAGATTCATTGCTTTACTTGCTCAGTCATTTTGAATGTGATGGCCACATAGTATACATGCTCACTCAACAGAGTGTACCACCCCCACTGACTAGTACATGCAGTCATCATTGTTCATGCATGCACATTCCAGTCTATTCTCCTTATCTGCAAATTTACATCAATATCATGCAAAGTGTTCTTGTTAAATTAACAATGGTTGGACTTTTTCCAGACGGACCTTCGTATATCCATATTGCTAAGACAAATCCCTTCTCCTTTGCCTTTTTTAAAATTTAATTTTGACTTTTTAATCAGAGTTACATATACAGATGTTTTAAAGATTCTATAATCCTATAAATATAGTCACTTTTTTAAAAAAAGCTGACTGTCATCTCCTCATCCCCACAAAAACACCTTTCCCTTTACCTAGAGGCAAACATTTTCAACTCTTACAGTTGATTTGTTTTACCTTCCCATCTTTAATTAAGTTATTTACAATGTCTCTCATTTTCTTAATTTAGTCATTATTCCTTGATTTCTTGATTAAGAAAATAAGGATTTAGCTTTTTCTTGCCCATACGTTTGCATATCACTCTCTCTTTCTCTCCTCCTGTCTTCCCAACAGAAAAAACATGAGCTTAGATTACTATTTAATGTTTACAGTAATAATAATATATAAATCTCTTCCCAGATGATCCTTGTAGTGTACTTTCTTGTATAGTTTTTTGTTTACTCTAGATTTAATGTTTTTATTTCCAATTTCCAAGTATCAATAAGTTAACTATCTCCTCAATGGGTTACTATCCTCTCAAAATACACCAGTACATTCAATAACTCATCAGAATTATACTATTGAGGAAATCTCTCCTGGAGCCTTCTGACCGGCTGCAGTGTGGACTGAGTTGGTCTACCACTCAGCGGTCACTCTGGGATCACCTGACATCATCCTGGGGTGTTCCCTTGGCCTCTCCCCTGTGTCTCACCCTCTCTTCCCCAGACACTATGTCTCCTTTTGTGGTCTACTCCCTCATTTTGGCAGAGCACAACTCACAAGCTTTCTGTCAAGAGTTGTATGAGAGCTACATTTTTTAGACTAAATGACTGAAAATTTCTTCATTCCACCCTCACAGGTAGCAAATCAGGCTCAGCATTTCAGGAAAATATCATAATGAAAATATATTTTCTCCATCATGCCCCTCTGTTATTATCACCACCATTCTTCCAGTCATGCATGCTTTGAGACCTTCCCTTAGTCACATTTGAGGTCTTCCTCACTCTTTTATTTTATCTCCAAATATTTGTCAGATTCTATGCCCTGCCATCTTTCCTTTCTGCACTATCTCCTCTCAGAAATTTCCCCCAGGATCAGGCAGTGGCTCTGTCAACGGCGTGTGTGCCTGCCTCACTCTCTTGGTCTATTACTGCACTCCCTGATTAGCCCTGGTAAAGCCTGAGGATGATCACATACCCTCTCCAAAGGGCTTATCTACCCAACCTCTAGTCAAGAGACTAAGTTGAAATGTGAGAAGAAAATACTGAGAGTTAACAGGAGTTTTTAAAAAACTCATTTTCTATTACTGACATTAAAAGGCAGCTTTCATGGCATGCTGGGTTGTAGAGTCTCTTTAGATGCACTTGTCCTGATGGAACATGTGTGGATGTAATTTAAGAATATTCTGCTTAGGAAATACCTTGCTTTCTGGCCTGCCATGTGGTACTCTCCTTTCCTTTCAGCCTAAAATTTCCACCATTAAAATTACCCATTGTTTTAGATAAGACATACCACCTTTAAAATGTACACTATAGTAGATGAGGCATGGGATCAAACAGCTTTGCCTTGGAGCTTTCTATTTGCTATCAGAATTACCTAGAGTAAGGTCCTTGAACCTCTGTAAACTCTAGATTTATTATCTGTAAAATGGAAATACTACTAGTAGCATCTCTAAAGGGTCAGTTTGAAGAAAAAAATGAGATAATCCATATAAGTTAGTAAAGACAATGTCTGAAACATATTAAGTACTCAAGAAAGGATTATATGTTAAGTATTGTTATTTGGAAGAGCAGAGATGGCATCGAAATAGTTTTCCCCCCCATACATTTTTGCCACAAATATTTACTGAGCACTTGCTATGTGCCAAGCATTCAAGACATTTGGGATATATCTTTGAATAGTACAAAATAGAATCCATTCCCTAATGGAACTTATATTCTAACAAGAACAGAGCATAAAAAAACCCACAATTAATAAAAAGTAGGTAATAAAAATGTGCTGCAAAGAGCTAAATCCTATTAAAGGGCCATAAATAAGATCATTCGAGCCTATGGACTATTTAATGGGTCAGTTACTTAAATTATTAACTATTAGCTTAGCCAAAATAAAGCAAAAGTTTGAAGAAAGGAGAGGCTGCAAAGGCCCGGAAGGGGAACAGAGATCTATAACCCTTGTGGGCTGCAGGCTTCCCAGGGGGGAATGACAGCTTGGCTAGTGTCCTCTGGGAGGCAAAGCGTGATTCACAGAGTGTCTGGTTATATTTTGGAAAGAATCACTAAATTCCTAAAGAGAAAGATCACTTATCTCACATACTGATTGTTCTAGCTAATGTCAATTGGCTTACATATTGGTGTCCAATACAGACATTTTTGAATCTTCCAGGTAATATTTATAGGATGGATAAAGATGATAGCACATGGTTGGTTCTGATGTATACACACACACACACACCCCTCATTCTTAAAGGAAGAGGATACGGCAGAAAGGTTTTTAGAAATGAAACTCAGAACATCTGCATTCTCTAATTTTATCGTTTTAGGTAATGCATTCATGAATTCAATTGCACGTTTTCTTATCATGCAATGAGGTAAATACTTTATATGAAATGGTATTATAAAAAGTAAAAGCACAAACACTATGCCTTTATTTCATATTGCTTCATTCCTTTTTAATAATATTAATAGGATTACTAAGACTAACATAATTTTAATAAGCACTGTTGATGGTATCTTATTTTTGAAATCTAGTCTAATCAAAGTTTTAAGTAAATTCATTTTATTTATGCTACTACTTCTTTAAAAGAACAAACTCTTATGACCAAAGACACAGATTGCCCCATTTATTGTCTGAGTGTAAAGAAATATAAGTTGAGATATAAATTTACTTTCTTTAATTACATAATAAAATGTGGGGCACAATTGTTTATATTTACAAGGTAAGTATCAACCATTTGTGGTCCTTTGTGTTTTGTTAAACAGATACTTAAGTACAGGACAGGCTATGGACAAGGTTGGAAGAAATTTTTACCATTTGCTGAATCATTTGAAAAGTATGAAAGCACTCACAAGACCTCATTAGTGGGTCATTTAATTTTATCCATAGGCACAAGATTTTCAACAACAAAAGTAAAAAAGCATGATTTTAGATCTATGTGTCCAGAAAGAAGAAATATTAGTTGGTGTTAAATCAATTGTCACCAGAAAGAAAAAGCAATTGGCTAGAGAAGGAGAGAGCAATTGTTGACCTATGAGTACCTCTTTGGAAGGAAATATGATTCTAAAAGTAAGGCCAAAAAGCTAAAATTTGATAAAGTGCTATATAATAGTAATTAACATCTAGATTGGAGAAACAGTTCAACTGAATTTCCTGAAGCAGTTACTTACTTCAGTTTTATGTTGAAATACTTATAGTTACCTTCCCAGTTAAAAAGATTGTAGATGGAGAAGTTAAAGTAAGACTCAACAATAACGACAAGTAATCACCAGCTCTAGGAATAGGGTGGAAGCTAGGAAGAATAGAAGAGGTAATATAGATTATTCTTTATATCGCTAAAGTTGAATCTCACCTTCTTTTATTGCTCTTCTAGATTTGGTTGGGACTTTCCTGAGTGGTGTTTAAAAAATTCCAGTAAATTTTATTATCCAAATTATGGTTTACATATTTCATTCTTTATGTCTTCTGGACCACTCTTCCAAGGGAAAACTAAATAGAATGGAAATAGAGGAAATGCTACTAAATTTAGTCTTTGCTTTATCTCCTATTGCTTCATTTCTTAACAAAACTGACTTATTAAATTTTTAGCTTAAGTAGTGCATAAATAGCACCTTCTTCATGAGTTAATGAAAGCATACAGTACTTTTGCTCAAAACATGTCTAAAGAGAATGAATTCTCTCCCAAACTGTTAGCTTCTTATTGATACATAGTGAGTGCACATGAAGGCCACTTGTCATTTTGTTACCATGACAACCGAGGCTGCCAATGAAATTTTTTACTCTACTTTTTAAATGAAGGAACATTGCTTATTTTGCCTTAGGAAGAAAATTGTATAATGTTTATGGTAAATGGAATTCTAAAGCACATTTCCCCTCAGCCTTCTAATATATCCTAATTTTAGTAAAATCTTTAAAAAATGGTCACTGACTTACAAGAAGGCATTACTACCTGGATGATGGCCAGTGCAGTCATCTGTTATGATCTGTGTTGATGTGCTGGAAGTTCTAACATGTCCACTGCTTTGCAGGCACCCAATACACATTTGCTAAATTAATGGACTGGGAATTGCTCATTAATAGTCAATGTGTTCTAAGCAGATGGGTCATTGTTTAAGAATCTGAGGAACTGCATCCTTTTTTTTAATGCATGTTTCTGAATATATTCATTCTCTCTTTATTCCTGCTGCTTCTCAACTGCAAGCTGGACAAAATAAATCTTGACAGCTACAGTGACTTCCCCTGGATTTGATTTTTAATTAACTTACTCTTAGATTCCTGAAGACACTTCTTTAGTTTGTCACTTACTCATTAGCAAGTATGATCATCACCCAATTTTTGTGTGTGCTTCCAATAAAAATAGTCAGGAGATTCCTTGGCCAGTGCCTCAAATCAATATTTACACAATCAACCTTGGCCTTGGGTTTTATTACTTATTTTCAATCATATATAATCCATAAATATGATTTTTAAACAGAGCTAAAGCAACCAAAGCAAATAATATAGTTTTGGCTATTGAATTCTATGTGATAGAAAGATTATAAAGCAATCTGAGCTTTACAGATTTTGTATCAGCTGATGGAGTGGATTGGGCTAAGGTAAAAAAAAAACCCATCAGATTTGATTCGATTAATCACCTATAGGGTAAAATAATTATTTATTGCCTCAGTAAAACATTATATATGTTTTATAAAACACTGAAAATTTGACAAATACATTTGACAAATACATTCCTGTAGTATAATAACTTTGACTTATTTTCTTAACAGTGTATTGCTCTATACCTCAGTATTTAAAAACTCTCTTATCCCATTCTGAATGGTGTGGCTTGTTTGGCTGCGCATCATTCCACAAAGCAAAATGTTGCTGGTTCATTCCCTGTTAAGGCACATGCCTGGTTGTTGGTTTGGTCACTGGTAAAGGGGTAGGGGTGTGTGCAGAAAGTGCATCAATGTTTCTCTCCAACTTTTTCTTCTTCCCTTCCCCTTTCTTTAAAAATAAATCAATAAAATCTAAAATAAAAACTTTCTTATCCCTTAAAAGAGTGTTCTCTCAATTATAGTCTAAAGCTGTACTGACACATACCAGTGATTTTCAACTAGTATGTTACAAGAATTTTTTAAACAGGCAATACCTGACTATTTAGTTAGGGACACTGACCTCTTTTCCTTTAGATTGTCAAATTAAAAAAAATTCAATAGTCAACACAACAACAGTCAGCCATCTAGTGTGAATGAATAAAAATTATAACTATTTTTTGTCAGATTGGCAAAAAAATCTATTTTTTGATGTGCCACAAAATTTTAGTATTTACAGTACTTTATGTATGTCACTGGATGAAAAAAGTTGAAAACTGCCAACATATGATTAATGTTATATGTCTTTCAGACACAGAGAAGTTGTTAAGGAAAAAGAGCTCTTCTTGAATATTTCTGGATATAAAGGTTAGATGAATGCCCTACATGGCACCAATTACTGTTTTAAATCTTAGTTTGGTTTTAGGCAGCATCACACCCAAAGGAGTGGCTCTTAAAGGGTAAGATGCATCAAAATCACATGGATGATTTGTTTGATGGGTGTTACCCAGAGTTTCCGATCAGTATGCTGCTGGATGGGGCCTGGGAATTTGCATTTCTTACAAGTTCCCAAGTGATGTTGATGCTGCTGGTCCAGAGACAATAATCTGAGAGCCACTATTTTAACCTCATTTAGGTCTCAGGAAACCTAAATTAAAGCAGTGTGAAGTTTACCAGTAATTTAACAAAAACAACTCATAAAGCTTGTAGTTTGTGATCATAGCATTGGCCCTAAAGTAATGATGTACTGGGTGCAGAGGAAAGAAGCCATTCTCCCTGTGTTGGTATATGAGTGAGCAGAGTCATGAGAGCTAAACTGTATCATGACAGTGCTCTTTCATGTTACCTACCACACATTGCTCGGTCATTGTTTTCTTAGAAGTTAATTAAGTTTGCATAATAATGGAAAGATCTCCATTTATAGTTGCTTAAAAATAACTTTACTTATTATCTGAAGTAATTCAAACAGTCTTGGTTCTATGTGTGCAACAATATGACTTAAATTGTGAAAGACATAGGAACCTTGAATATAGCATGCCATGAGTGATAAATAATAATATGGCAACACAAATCATTGTCTAATGGAGAAAATCACATGCACTGAGAAAAAATATGGTGAATGCCAAAAAACAGGAGACACAAATGAAAAATTTGTGAATCTCCAACAAGCAAAAAAAAAAAAAAAAAAATATATATATATATATATATATATATATACACTTCCAGTCAAGAAGGGGGCTTAGGTAAACATGTTTTGCCTCCTCACACAACTCCAGAAAAAATTACAACAAGATTACAAAACTAATGTCACCCAGAACCATCAGAAAATTGAACTGCATGGAAGTCTGACAACCAAGGTCATAAAGAAGCCACATTCATCAAGACAAGTAAGAGGGGCAGAGAAATAGAGGAAGGTGCAAAAGCATGGAGAGCTGTAGAGCTGCAGGAGTGGCACATAGACACGGCAGAACAGGCAGTCCCAGATTCACATGTGGTGGATAAAAATCGGCAGAGGTAGCTCTGGAGTAAAGCATCCTAGCCAGAAACCAGACCAGCCAGCAGCCTAGGATTCCACAGCCAGAAAAATAAATCCCCATAACTTCTGGGTGTGAAAACCAGTGGGGGCTGGGGTGGTGGAAGAAACTTCCAGATGATCAGGAAACACTTTTTAAAGGGACTACAATGGATTTAGAATTTATGCAGACCCACCTTTTCTTGGATTCAGCACCAGGGCAACAGCTGGAAGGGCACAAGTGCTAAATGGGGAGAAAGTGAAGTGACTGGAAACGGGGTGAGTATTGGGAAGACAGCTCCCTCCCAGGCAAACCTCCAGAAGCCACGCAGTGGCATTGTCCTTCTTCAAGCATTCCTTCCATACAGGGCCACTGAGTAGTAAAATGGGTTGCCCCGCCATGGCTATCACTTAAGGCTTCATACCACACAATTTACAGGTCCACTCTTCTACAATAGGCCATACTTCTAAGACTGGGAGTCAAAGCAGCTCTACCTAATACACAGAAAAAAAACACAGGGAGGCTGCTAAATTGAGAGCACAAAGAAATATGGCCCAATTGAAAGAACAGAGCAGAACTCCAAAAAGGAATTAAACAAAACAGAGATAACTAACATATTAGATGCAGAGTCCAAAACACTGGTTATCAGGATGCTCAGAGAACTCATTGAATATCAAAACAATAAAAAAGACCCAGGCAGAAATGAAGGTTACAGTAAGTGAAATAAAGAAAAAATCTATAGGGAACCAATGAAGAAGAGGAGAAAGCCAGGATTCAAATCAGTGATTTAGAACATAAAGGAAGAATAAGCATTCAATCAGAACAGCAAGAAGAAAAAATAATTCAAAAACACAAGAATAGTATAAGGAGCCTCTGGGACATCTCCAAATGCACCAACATCCAAATCATAGGGGTACCAGAAGGAGAAGAGTAAGAGCAAGAAATTAAAAACTTATTTGAAAAAGTAATGAAAGAAAGTTTCCCCAACATGATGCAGGAAATACACATACAGGTCCAAGAAGCACAGAGGTTGGACCCAAAGAAGACCACACGAAGACACATCATAACTAAAATGCCAAAGGTTAAAGATAAAGAGAGAATTTTAAAAGCAGCAAGAAAAAAGCAGCTAGTTATCTACAAAGGAGTTTCCATAAGACTGTCAGCTGATTTCTCAAAGAAAACTTTGCAGGCAAGAAGGGACTGGCAAAGAGTATTCAAAGTGGTGAAAAGCAAGGGCATACAACCTAGATTA
This sequence comes from Artibeus jamaicensis, assembly GCF_021234435.1. Classification (NCBI taxonomy): domain Eukaryota; kingdom Metazoa; phylum Chordata; class Mammalia; order Chiroptera; family Phyllostomidae; genus Artibeus; species Artibeus jamaicensis. Next base: position 3,376,567 of record NW_026521870.1, read on the forward strand.
CTCTAGCCAACAAAATGATCACTTAGAATTGAAGGGCAGATAAAGAGCTTCTCAGACAAGGTAAAGCTAAAGGAGTTCATCATCATCAAGCCATTATTATATAAAATGTTAAAAGGACTTATTTAAAAAAAAGAAGATCAAAACTGTGGACATTAAAATGGCAACATTTTCACAACTATCATGGGAATCTAAAAAACAAACTAAGCAAAGAAACAGAACAGAAACATAATCATAAATATGGAGATCATCTGGAGGGTCATCAGCTGGAAAGGGAGATGGGATATGATGGGGGAAAAGGTACAGAAAATAAAAAGCATAATTGGTACTCACAAAATAGACAAGGGGTGTTAAAGGATAGTATAGGAAATGTATAGGAAGCCAATGAACTTATATTTATGACCCATGGACATGAACTAATAGGGGAACAGCTGGAGGGAATGGGAGTACCAGGCAGAAGTGAAAATTGGGACAACTGTAACTGTATAATCAATATATATATATATATATATATATATATATATATATATATAATGCCCATAGTATAATATACTTTTGCCCATAGTATAATATACTTTTTCTTGCCCATGTGTGTGTATATATATATATATATACACATATATAATTAGATGCTATTATATTAGATGTTATATGTAAATATACATTATATACGATATATAGTGTATATTGTATATAACACATATACTATATATAACATCTATATATACCATACAGATGTTATATATAGTATATATACTATATATCATATATAATTAGATGCACTATATATATGTATAGCATCTCATTATTTCCCTATGCCAAGGTATCTGAGTCACTAAATGTTAAATTACAGTTTGTCTACAACTATTCTAATTGGACCAAACCAGGGGATGGGCAGCATGCATTGTGGAATTCATGTCCATGACACTCTCTGTTGGAAAAAGTTATTTGGAGAAACATATCCTTTTATCAGTTGCATGATTTCACTTGCACAATTATGTTCATGGTGTAAACACTAGAGAAAATGAAGGACAGAGGTGAGAAATGTCATTTCAGTTTATTCTACTATCCTTTGTCACTCAAATTCAAAAGCCATGGTACTAAGTAAGAAAGAGAGGCAATGTTTGGGTGATCATTTTAAAGCTGACACATGGATATTCACTTCCCATTTTAAGGTCTACACTAAATAATTGTAATTATTGTCAGTACCATGACACTGTTGACAGGTGACACTCAGTGCCCATAAATCAGGGAAACCTAAGGCAAAGTGACTGATTTCCTAATCACATAGTATCTGAATCATCACTACTTTGGTGACAAGAATTAGTGACTTAAATCTTATCCATTTCTTCACACCAAGTCCATCTCCTTTAGCCATCAGACTGCTGAGGAAACTTTAGCTACACAAATTACTTTCCTCATCAAAAGTCACAGTCTAGAATAATCTATTGCTCATGGGTGCAGAGACATGACTAGATAAAATGACTCACCCCAGTAAAATCAGATCCCTAAATAGCAGAATTGTTGGCTTTTTGATCCATTGTCACAATGTATAATAAACCTAACTCTGAGATAAAAGAACACTGCATTCTTGCTGATAAAATGGGGTAGCAAACCATAACCTTAAGGTTTTTCAAATGACTATTAATTTCCTGATTTTTCAGGAGAATGGAAGATGAATGAACCTTTTGTTTGCAATTAATTCAGCTTTATACTTTTGATTTTAATTCCTCATATTTAATTTAGATATGTTCTATATCTGGCACTCTATAGGATTAATAAAAAAAGGTTTTTGATTCCCTAATTTATTAACAGAGAATGTTTCAAGATTATATACTGAGTTAAGAGAAAAGAAAGATTAGTGACTTTTTATAGAAACAATATATATTTAGTCTGAAGCTTTAATGTTCTCCTCATATAAAACTAATCTGGGACAGAACTAAGCTGCATAGATACCACCAGCCCTCTGAGCAATACAGAAACACTCTACTCTTTGACCTTCATTGTATAGAAGATTTAGTGGATCATAACTTATTTTATCTCTACCAGAATCTTGCAATTACATTAACTTTTAGTACCACCATAGGTCTTTCTGGCATTCTATATTCTGAAATGCTTAAGATAGGTCTTAGAATATGGACACTATTTAGAATTCCAGAAAATCCAGATGAAGGTAACAAAGATAGTTATATTCAAAGAGTTTAAAATACTCAAATGCTTGTCATAAGATATGACACAAGTCATCTACTGAGTGACCATTTGGACTTGATGTTCTCAAGTATACACATGGCAAATTATTAGAGGAAAAAAAGAAGTGGAAAATAGGAAAAAATATTAATGGGTCCTGACCAGGTCCTTGAGTGAGGTACTTTCATTCTTATTTAAAATCTTGAATTAAACAGTCCTCTGTGCAGCTGTTATATCTTAGATTCACAATACTTGCTATTGTATTAATTGAAGGTTTATTATCCTATTTATCATTGATAGAAAACAGGACAGAAATCCACAGCCCAACTCCCATATTACAGAATTAGGGAATATTATAGCAGAAATATATTCAGATACATCTAACAGGCCCTTAATCCCAAACTGCTATCAATGAGCAGTCATATATATATGTATTTTGGAGCAATTCCTTCCACTCAGACCAGTGTGATGATGCAGCATCCATTAAATGCTAAGTTGTGTGGCTGGGCTCATCCTTAAGAAATTAAAGCCAAAAGAAAAAAATCAACTTGAATAAAGAGAATAATCAGCTTCCTGAGAAGAAAATACAAATACCTAGATTTTTTTCATCCAGTAGACAAGTTTATGCCTCTGAAAGTTTGAAAGGGGGTGCTAGGTGTAGAGACTACTATTTCTGCCTTTTGAAGACTTGAACATCAGACATGAAGCCAGCATTCATATAGCCTCACTCTATGTGACCTTTTAGGTGTGAAGGGCCATGACTCAGTTCCTGAGCAATTATAGTAAAACCATGAGGACCCTGCGGTCTTCTTCTCAGGCCACTATGCTCTCTTCTTGATCAGGCAGCAAATTAGAAGTAACATAGGGAAGAGCAATGAGCATTCTGAGCTGTCAAATGTGCATCTGTGATCTTTGTTGGATATTTTTACATCAAAATATCATAATAAAACCATACAGTGTGAAACACATGACTCTATAGACTTTCAGATCAGTGTTTCTCAGAATTGCAGTTATCATGAGAGATTATGAGAATTTTTATGATTAAAAGTACAAAAAATTTAAAGAGAATTTTTAAAAGATGGCTAATTCAGGCATTTCCAGCAGTAGACATTGAGCTCATAGTAAATTATCAAAATAAATATTAGAATCCTTGGAGAAAATTATTAGCATTTTTAGATAAATTTTTATTTTCTTTACAGAGAATAAGAGAATAAGATTACCTGCCAGGACTAATTGAGACAATGTACAAAAGAAAGATGAGAATACATCAGTCCAGCAGTTGACTCGGAAACCTTCCCGAAGTAGTGTGACTGGCTGGAGGTCTAATACCTGATAGCGTGATGACAGTCCTCTGGCTTTCAAACTCAAAGCATTAAGTACTCTCTTCCAAAGAAGAGCTGAGGAGCTTGACAGTTGCTAAAACTGAGAAGGCAAACTGGACCACAGGGCATTAATGACATTCAAAATCAACAATGTGCCCCGGCTGGTGTAGCTAAGTGGATTGAGCACAGGTCTGTGAACCAGAGGATCACAGTTCAATTCCCAGTCAGGGCACTTGCCTGGGTTGCAAGCCAGTTCCCTGCAGGCCAGTTCTCAGCAGGGGACACACTAGAGGCAACCACACATTGATGTTTCTCTCCCTCTCTCCTTCCCCTCTAAAGATAAATAAATAAATAAATATTTAAAAAATCAACAATGTATGTATAACAACCTAGAAGAAAGTAGAATTTTCTCTCCCCAAATATATAAATTGCAACTGTTCCATTGAGCTTGGAATTGACAAACTGTTTCATAAAGGATCAGACAGTAATTACCTAGGTTTTGCCAGCCATATCCTATCTGTGGCCACTGCTAAACTCTGTCATTGTAGGTGCAAGCAGCCAAAGATAATATATAAACAAATAAGCATGGCTGTTATCCAATAAAACTTCAGAGGGCTGTGGGCTGGATTTGAACTGAAAGCAGTAGTTTTTAAAAGAAAACCCACCCTGCATTTAGTTTTTTGATCCTTGGTGTCTTGGTGCTCTTGTTTCTAGGCTTGTGCTTATAAACTGACATGATGCAACTGAAATGTCGGTGTCGGACTGCACCCGCTCAGGACAGAGGAAAACATGACCATTTCTGCTGCTGTGGTCTCTATTACATGTAATATTTCATATACACGTCCATTTTCCCTTTGAAAACTTAAGACACAGCTAACCAGGTAACTTTCTAATATGCGGAAACAAAAGGGGACAAAATCTGTGAGGAAGGAACAGAGATATTAGGCTCTCAAGAAGCAAGAAAGACCCTTCTTAAGTGATCTCTAAACTAACTTGAACAAATATTTGCAAGGAGACTTATTTTTTTCATGCTGCACCAAGAGTAGAAACACAACTGTTCCCGTGTGTAAAACAGTGAATGGCTCATGGCTGTCCATGCTGAGGGTGTTGAACTGAGGGCGTTGTCTCTTTGTGTGCTAAATAATGATGTCTTCCTGATCTTGTTGCCATTTGGGGTATAACTGCATCAAAACTGCTTCTGCAGCTTATGGAACTTCATGGAAATTTATTACAGGAATGAAGTATTGAACCTCTAAATGTGAGGTTCCCATGTAAACTTTATCATTTTGTATCTATAATACCCTGTATGTATGCTACATGTCTACCATAGAAATCAAGCTACATATCATTTGTAGGAGTAAGTGAAAGTTACATTCATATTTTATATTTGATATGAAATTTGTTATTATGTGTTATAAGTACCAGTAATTACATGATAATGTTGTATATAAAAATATATACATGAATATAAGATTTAAGTTGAGGACTATGACTTAGTGAAACTAGCTTCATATATGAAGTAAGACAGAAAAAAATTTCTTAGGTTGGGCAATTCAAGCTATTTGGTTCCATACTGCACTACAGTGAAATGTTAAAAATAACTTAGCCAGAGGGCTCTGTCTTGCTGAAACAATCTGCTAATTTTTAATATATTCAGTAATACATTTTTGGAAACTTCTATTTTTTTATGAAACTTCTATTTAAAAATTTTTTAAATTTATTTTTAAAGAGAGGAAAAGGGGAGAAAGAAAGGGAGAAAAACATCAACATGAGAGAGAAACATTGATCAGTTATGCCTTGCATGCACCCCGACCAGGGACCGAACCCACAACTCAGGTGTATGCCCTGATCAGAATCGAACCCGGGGACCTGCCATTCTGCAGGGCAATGCCCAACCAACTGAGCCACACTGGTTAGGGCTGAAACTTTTTAAACAAAATTATCATTCATTCAAATACATATGAAATGTTTGAGAATGAATGTTTATCTACTAGCAAAAAAGAACAAGATGTGATTGATGAATATAGCCAAGTATTATATGAGAATCTTCCTTGTGTAAATAATAATATTAGTAAGGACTAATATTTATTGAGTTCTAACCTTGTGTGATGTGCTGTACTACACACTTTACTCTTTTACTCATGTATTAGCTCTTTTACTTCTCCTAATAATTCTATTGGGTGAGTAGCGTTCTACCCATTTTATAGCTTGAGTAACTTGCCCAAATCACAGGACTGGTAAGTGGCAGAAGTCAGGATTCAAATCCAATCAGTCTGGCTGCAGAGGCCAGTCTTCTAATAGGGTAGTCCGGTCTCATCCATGAACCGTTTTTGTTGTGAGAGGTGGGTGGGGAGCAGTGGGTGGGAATGGTTGGTTAAGTGGGAGGTGGGAGGCTACTATTCAGAACATATTCAGATCAAATGTTCAGGAGTCCAGCATCCTGTGGAGAACTAGGGAGAATTAAGCCAATATCTCATCTAGTGCTCAGATATCCAGGAAGCCAATTCAGTACTATTGAGAAAGTAGCTGGGAAATATAAAGGAGATAAATTTTTGGAATGAAAAGCCCAAACTTGTAAAATTGGTAAGCTGCAAACATTTGAAAAGAAATAGAATAGAGCTCTGAGCAGAAAAATGTAATTTCCTCGAAATTGAAAAATTGAGAAATATTAAGAGTTGGGTGGTTTTAGGAATCTTAGGATATAATCCTAGCAGTGGAATTTCTGGGTCAAAAGGCAGGTCCATTTTTAGTTTTCTGAAAAAATTCCATACTGTTTTCCATAATGGTTGCACCAGTCTGCAATCCCACCAACAGTGAACTAAGGTTCCCTTTCCCCACAACCTCTACAACTTTTGTTGTTTGGTGTTGCTTTGTTTATGATAGCCATTCTGATTGGTGTAGACTAGTATCTCATTTGGTTTAATTAATTAATTAATTTTAAAAATTGTATTTAGTTATTTTTCAAGTACAGTTTTTTTGTCTATTTCTCCCATCCCAGCCCCCCCTACCCAGTGCTCCCCACCTCCCTCCCATTTCCTTCCCCCCCCCAGTACTCATCCCTGTGTCTTTCATACTTGTTCCTCCAAATCCTTCCCCTTTTTCCCCCTTAAATTCCCTTCCCTCTCCTCTCTGGTCACTGTCCCCTTGTTCTCTATTTCAGTCTCAAAGAACCTACGCACCCCACTGTTCACAGCAGCACAATCTACAATAGCCAAGAGATGGAAGCAACCTAGATGCCCATGAGTAAATGAATGTATCAAAAAATTGTGGTACATGTACACAATGGAATTCTGTGCAGCAGAAAGAAAGAAGGAGCCCCTACCCTTTGCAACAGCATGGATGGAACTGGAAAGCATTATGCTGAATGAAATAAGACAGGTGTTGAAAGACAAATACCATATGATCTCACCTTTAACAGGAAGCTAAACAACAAAGTAAACAAGAAAGCAAAATAAAAGCAAAGACACTGAAATAGAGAACAGGGGGATAGCAACCAGAGGGGAGATGGGAGGAAATTTAAGGGGACACAGGGGAGGGATTTAGATGAACAAGTATAAAGGACACAGGGACAATAATTAAGGGGGGTGGAAATGGAAGGGAGGTGGGGAGCACGGGGCGGGGTAGGCTGGGATGGGAGAAAAAGACAGAAAACTGTACTTGGAAAATAATTTTAATAAAAGGCAGAAAACTAAAAAAAAGACTTGGGTGGAATTTTATTTATTCAGAGCAGGTTGCCCTTTTACATATCATATTATAGAAATGTGACTTCTAAAAATTTCAACAAATATTTATTTTGTGACTACACTGGCTGCTACAAAGAACAAAAATTTTAAAATTACTCCATCACCAAGGAGGTTTCAATTTATTAAGATAAAGACAACTGTAGGCACCTGTATAATAATTATTTCAAAATATACTGAACATAGTAAACATAGAAATATTTTAACTTCTTTAAAAGATAAAAGATGGTTTAAAGCAGAAACAATGACAGCATATTATGGGGTACAGAACATACAGCGAATTAAAATGTATGACTACAACAGCACAAAGGCTGGGGGAAGGGACTAGAAGAGTACAAGGGCAGACTTCTTATGGTACATGTAAAGATTGTATATCCCTTCATGGCTACGTGGAAAGTTTGAGATGTATAATATAAAGCCTAAAGCAACCTTGAAACACACAGACACACAAAAGGCAAGGATCATCAGATTAGAATAAAAAAGAAAAATCTTAACCACATGCTGCCTTTAAGAAACACATTTCAAATACAACCACAAATAAAGATGAAAATGAAAGGATAAGAAAAGATAGGCCACACTACGATTAAATGAAAGCTGTCCTGCTGTAACAGCATCAGGAAAAGTAGATTCCAAAGCAAGGAGTATGAATAGAGACAGAGGGTCATTTCATAATACTAGAGGAGTCAATTCACCAAGAGGACATAAACATCTTAAATGTTTATGTACCTATAACAGAGATTCAAAATACATTATGCTAAAAACATGGAATTTCAAAGGGAAATTGACAATGCCAAATTGTACTCAGAGATTGCAACACTCCTCTTTCCATAGCTGATAAAACAAGTGGACAGAAAACCAGTGAACATGTAGACTTGAATGGCACTATTAATTTAACCTGAGGTGTGTAGAATACTCCATATGACAGCAGAACAATACATATTTTAAACACGTACAGAAAATTTACTAAGGTAGACCATATCTGGGTCATAGTGCAAGTTTCAACACTTTAATATGGCTTAAATAAAAGAATTATGTTTTCTGATCACAAAAATTAATTTAGTAACTGATAGAAGAAAAAAATCTGGAAAAGCCTCCAAAATGTGAAAACTAAATAACCACTGCCAAATAGCCCATAACTGAAGAAAGAAATCACAGCAGACCAAAATGTATGAAATGGTAATAAATCAAGACTTAGAGAGTTACAATCCAAAATATCTGTATTAGAAAAAAGAAAGTTATCAAATCTGGAGCTAGAAAAAGGAGAGAAAATTTCTGTTTGCAAACTGAACCCCTACGTGGAGGGAAGGGAGAGCTGGGAGAAAGAGACCCCTTCAGATTGTTCGGTGGCAGGTTTAATAAACAAATAAAGTTACATATAAATCTTGTCCTGGGTGGTCGCCAGATGAGATCACCACACCTACCCACAACAATCTTAGAAGTTTATGTAGAAGCCTTAAATGGGTTGGGTTATGTATACCATGAAGATGGTCTCAACAATACAGCGCTAGCTCAAGACAGCATCCTTGGCTCCTGCTATGGAAATCCCGGGCAGAACACACAGTACAAGGGCAGGGGAGCAGAAGTAAAGGGGAGGGGCCTCTTAATAGGGTTTGCAGGTCAATAGGCAGTCATATCCCCTCCATGACCTCCTCCAACAAATTAAAGCCAAAATAAGAAGAAGAAAGGAAATAATAAATATTGGAGAAGTCAATCAAATAAAGAGTAAGCAATAAAGAAACAATGAAACCAACAGCTGGTTCTTTGAGAAGATCAATGAAATTGATAAATCTAGCCAGATTGATCTCAAGAAACAAGAAGAGACACAAATTATCAACATTAGGAATCAAAGAAGTAAAATCCCTACAGATTAAACAGATATTAAAATCTTATTAATGGAATCATATTCATAAATTTATGCCAAGAAACTTGACAAATTAGATGAAGTGAACAAATTTCCTGACACAACCAAAGCACATTTAGGAATACCTCATTAATGCATAGCCCGAATAGTATAAATACATATCTGTGTGTGTGTGTGTGCATGTGTGTGTGAGTTTATAGTTAAAAACTATCCCTCCAAGAAAACTCCAGGGCCAGATAGCTTTGCTGGTGAATTGTACCAAACATTTCAGAAAGGAATAATACCAATTCTACACAAACTCCTTCATAAACCTGATGAAGAGGCAATAATACTCAATTGACTTTAGCAAACCAGTATTACCCTAATACTAAAACAAGCCCATATTTACAAGAAAAGAAAATTATAGACTAATATCTCTCATCAATATACATATAAAAACTCTTACAATATTTTAGGAAATAAATGTATCAATATGTAAAAAAAGACAATATATAAAAACTAAGGGAAGTTTATACCTGGCATGCAAAGTTGCTTTAATATTTGAAAACCAATCAATATATTTTATCAGAATAAGAAACTATATATAAATATACATATAACCATTTAATCAGAAGCATATAAAAAGAATATTCAACAAAATACAAAATCTACTCCTAGTAAAAACTCAGAAAATTAGGTTGCAAACATATATATGTTGAAATACCATTAAACATAGTTTTTAAAAGTGCACAACTTGAAAAATTTTGTAATTATAAATACTAAATCCAGGACAGTGGTGTCTCTGAAGGAGTGAGAGGAAAACAGGGTTGAGAAGGGAATGTGAAGAACGATATGTGAGGGAGACTCAACTGTATCTGCAATGTTTCATTAAAAGTAAAAAGACCTGAGTAAAGGCAGGAAAATATTAAAATTTATTAAATCTTGGGGTATACTCTAGTGATTGTTATAACCTTTATCTACTTCTGGAGCCTTAGAGTAAAGGATGGTACATAAATAAAATGAAATACTAAGCACCATTAAAATAACATTCATTATTATGTTATCCTGTCAAATCCTTATGATGAATAATTTTACATTAATACAAGACAAAATTGTTATGTAGGAATACAGCAATTTTATAAATATATGTGTGTGCATAATATTCTACCATGTAAATTTATCAAAATCTGTGTGTCTACTAAATAGGCATCAATAACATTTTTGTTGCTTACATATTTTTAACTGTTACAAAAATGCTTCAATAAATATTTTATGTCTCCAGTGCACATGTTTTTCTATTTAATATGATTAATAATATAATCATTACTATAGCAATAGTTTTCCTTTATAAAGCTATGGAAAAATATAATACAAGGTCCCAAACATAATGTTGAAAAGAAGATAGTTGAACCTAAGTAATTTTCTTTGCTGACATGGAACAGCCAACTGCTACTTGAAAGAAAAATGTAGCAATTTATGATAGGCTCAAACCAACTGTTAGCGCTATCCAAGGATCACACATCATTGCCTCACTTCCTCTCTTTCTACATTGTTTCAAAACTATTGCTCTCTCTTCAAACCTCTGTCTTCTCCTTAAAGTCATATACTCTTGGTTATTCTCTATCTCTGCTGTACATTCAATCCTATCCCTATGATTAAACACAAGTTGAAATAGATGCTACTGGTATTTAAGTTACTATAACCTCTCTGATGAGTGATTGACAATAAATAAATATTAACATTTAAAATGTATATACATTTTGATCAAATAAATCCACCTCTAGGAATTTATCATATGAAAATTCTCTCAAGGACCCCTATTCTGTTCACTACAGAATTCTTATCATAAAGAAAAATCTAAACATTAACAATTTCTTCCTCATCACTTTCAATTACTAATTGAAAATGTTCAGTACATCAGAGTAGTAGGAAAGGAAGTAAGAGAGGAAGAGTCCTCTACATATGATGCTCACATTCTATGTCTTGTTATCCTGACTTCCAAAGATACTATAGCTATTACCCGAAATATGTTCAATCCTTAAGATCTTCTTTCAACAAATTGTCTCTTCACTAAACTTTCACTTATTTTGGCATCATCTAGGATAGGAACTCTCAATTCTGGCCTCATTTTAGAATCAACTGGGGAGACTAGACAATTGGTGGCACTGCCTCAGATAAATTAATCAGAATTTAGGGGTTAGTTGATTCCCAGTTGATTTTAATGTCCATCAACTTGGGTTGTAAACCACTGATCTCTGGATAGAATCAGTAATTTGCTTTAACATCAAAGATGAAACTCTGACTTCCAATTGATTCCTGTCTTCTCTGAAAATTTAAAAAACATAGTGAAATTTATTTTGCTTCCAGGAATCCTGATTCCTCTTTTGTGTGCTTCTGATACTTGCCTCTTCCATTTGCAATATATATTGTAGTTTTAAGTCTGTTGATGTCTAAGATATTTTGCTATAGAAACGTGATACATTGCAAGTTTATACAGTTTCTTTTTTTTTTTTTTAAAGCTGGGAGCCCAGTTCATGACTTCAAGTGTTCCACAAGCTCATTCTCTTACATGTTTCATCGTTCTGCATAATAGGTTGTCAGGTCAGCCCCAACGTGATGATTAATTTCCTTTAGCTGCAACACTCTGAGTGGTTGGTTGCCCCTATTTAATTCCCTTTAGCTGCAACAGTCTGCCTGGTTGCCCTTTGTTGATCTTGAGCGCCTTGTTAAACTTTGTGTCTCTTAGGTAGTGACACTTGTTTTATTTCCCACAATGACTTGTTGAAAGAAACATTAATCTCTACTGTTTCATGCCTGGTTCTTTCCCTTGGGAATCTATGAGTTGTAATCAAAATGTAATAAGGCACTTTTTAAAAAATTGTATTTTTATAAGATTTAAAAAATAAAACTCAGACTCGAACATAAAAATCGGTGCATATGTCACAGGAGTGGATGCACTAATTGCAACTTACTACTAAAGTCAAATTTTCTTTTGCAACTCTACTTTTGGAATCGCTTTTGGATTCAGTGGCACCTTTTTGGAACATCTACTGTTATAGCAAAATTTCAGTGTCTGAGGCTAAATTTGGCTTGTGAAGATAGCAGCTAAAAGTTGTTCAGAAGTCTAAGTGAATTTTTTAAATTGCAAATTAAATAAGTTAATATGATTTGGTTCAAAATAGAGGTGTAACTAAAATAGCGAAACTATTTTTTTTTGTTACTACCCCTAGTTATGATAGTAACTGGCAAAAAAAAGTCACAGCTATTCAAAGCTCTCCAGCTGTCAAATTATCCCTAGCTTAATATAACCCTGTATTTTGGCATGGTTACCACTTTTGTTATTGGGATAAAGTCATAAAGATCGGGAGGGTAGCTATACAGGGAAGGGGTTAGTCTCTGGGTTGGAGTAAGTTATTCTCCCTAGTTCTAATAGTTCTTATTTGTAGAATGGAAATAACAATGTCAGCCATGTGAAAGTATTGTGAGGACTAAAAGAGAAAATATTTTTAAATCTTTTATACCAAACTTTTCTCATTCTGATGTTCATAGCAATCTTCACGGGATGTCATTAAGATGAAGATTCTGATCAGTAGGTCTGAGCATGGCCAAAGGCTGTATGTTTTTAACAAGCTCTCAGGTGATGCTGATGCTCCTAATCCATGGACCACACACAGAGGTGGAAGGCTTCAGCCTGGCTATAGTAGGTAGGTCAGTAATACAGTAAGGGTTAGGTTTCCTTCCTTTCTGTGTATGCCATGTCTCCATCTCTATTGCTTTAGGGGCCTGGATTTTGACCAACAATTGTAACCACTAATACTATAGCAGGACAGATCCTGGAGGTCAGAATGAGAAGTGACTCAGGGTGCACATACTAGAAACAAGATGAGTATGTGCACTCCATGTTTATGGGCTTCGTATAATCACTGACTAACAGAAATGACCTAAGTTTCTCTGGCTGAACTGTTATTTCAGAGAAGGGGTACACAGTCATCAGAAGCTACAAGTAAGAACCAAAAATCTCATTTTGGAATTATCTCCAGAAGCAAATGTCCCATGTGTCATTTCCATGGGATTGGGCAAAGAAAATGAAATAGAATTAAAAGAACTGAAAGCAGGCAAAATAGGCTTCCAGATCCAGGAGGCTGGACCTGGGAATATCTCTTGAGTGAACAGTAAAAGGAGAAAGAGCCCTTAATAAAGTAGCTGTAGGGAGTACACAGGCACAGAGTTGTTTAGGTCAAGAATTTATGGACAGTTACAATGGAAATATAAGTTTATCATTTCAAGCCAATAATGATATTCAGCAGTAGTCTTTGTCCTCCCTTCACTAAGGGCTGCTGCTGGCTATTAATCACTTCAAACATAGTAAAAAGATATAACCAATATAGGTATATTGAAATAAAATTAAATCCTGCTCAGCTCTAAATATGATTCTGCTTGAAGTGACATGATGATGTCTGGCTAACAAACACAGACACATAGAAGAGTCACTTTGTTTCTTTGTACCCAGATAGTGTACCTTCACACTGCCAAGCAGCTACTCAAAACCCATCAAGAAAGAGATGCATTCTCAGAGGTGATTCAGGGAGTTCTTGTGGGTAGGCTTTTAGCAATCCTTGACAAGGCACCTTCATCATATTTCTTGAAGCCTGAAAAGCACTCTGTCATCTTTTAAGATTCTTAGTAGTATCTCTCACATCATGTTATTTCAAATCAATCATCACATCCTGAAAACAGCACCTCCATGAGGCTCTGAAGGAGTTTTGATCCAGTAGAAGTATTTTTACCCTTGTTTAGAGTGATAATGCAGACCCTCCAGATTCTTGTTGAGCACTTGAGTTATATTCAGGCGATGCAAGCAACAACCCCAAACATAAAAATAAACACAGATACAGATACATACATACACATATAAACTTTCTGCTTTTGTACATAGCTCGCTTAGGTAACGGGAAGCAAATAAGATTTCTTTTTCTTGCTAAGTTAACTCTTCCAGTGCCCACATTGTTCTGATTCACTGGATGTTACCGCTCCCCTCTTCCAGGTTGCCCACTGTAGGCATTACATGGACTTTGTTTTTAACTCTCTTTCTGCTGAATATACTCTAGATGTGCACTATTATTTTACAGTACAGCCAAAGATGAATTTATGTTTAATGCATTATTTATAATATACTTCAGAGCCATTGATTTTAAAGTCAATCAAAAGTCAAGGTTCTTTTATCTTTTGATGTTTACATGGATGAAGCAGTGTAACAATGACAAAAAATTAGACTACTTTTGCTAACCAGATAAACAACTTGTATGCAAGCATTCTTATGGGCATATAGAACTGTAATCTCAGACACAGAATGCTTAACTAAAATACACATTGCTTTTGTAGTTTTCTTTTATAAAGACAAGAACTCACAAATATAAGGGTTATTATCAGGAACACAACCAAGAAGAGTAATTCCCATTAATAGGATTCTTTTAATAATTAGAGCTATCAAGGAGTTGAGGTTCTATACTAGAAAAATGGAACAGATTATGTTCACTCCATATATGTACACTTATTGTACTTTGTTAAGATAAAATGATGACCTGAGGCAGCGAGATATCCTGAAATACCCTAAATCAAGGTAACGTTATCATTGTTTTGTGAACTTCTAAGGTCAAGTATTGCATATATCTTGAGTATGAGGATCCTTTAAAAAGTGGTAAGTTATAAATGGAACATATCCCAGCTTTCTAGTAACAACTGCCCTGGTGTGAAATGTAATAGAGGAGAAGACAACAGAGTTCAGAACCCAAAAGAGGAGAAAACAAAACCAAACACCTGTGCAACAACTAAACCAGGCATCAACTACTGGTGAATGACGATTTTGCCTTCATTCACTCATTCATTAAGAGAAGTAAGGACTTTCTGAAATATCAGAACTATATGATCTATGCAGTTGGCATATGCAAACACTTCTTTATATAGCGAATAATCAGAATTTAAAGTTGTATTTCATCTCACTAAAATATTAGTACAAGTTTGAGTTGTCTTTATGAACCTTTCCTTTTCAACAAACAACTATTCATTTTATGTTTGTCATATTTCAAGGTAATGAGGAGATTCCTACCCTCAACCAGTGGGAAAAACAGGTAAACAAATAGACATTTCTGCAGATTAGCATTCAAGACCTTCCACGTTTGAATTTCCCCAATAAATCATGGCCTCAACTGACCTGTTATCTTGGACTAATTGCAACACAAAACATTTATTCTTACATTACTTCAATTTCTTTTAATTACCATTCTTTTAATATCTACCACCTGATATACTCTGTCCTTTAAATATATGTATATATAGTGTTTACATATATAAAAATATTATATATATATATATATACCCAAAATCATCAACTCCTTTAAATTCTATAAATACTATCATGAATTCATTTCCACTCTTAGTGAATGCATGCTGTGGTAATCACTGATTCACTGAAATTCTCCATTAACTATTTTTTTACATCATATTTGACTATTGTGGTAAATAGACAAAAAATTTATTCAAAGGAGTGTTGTCAAGAATACAAAATGTCCAATCTAGCTCAGATTCTGAATCATTCCCCATCTCTAGTCCATCCCACTAGCCCTCAGGTCAAAGTTTTCTTTTTGTAGCCTCAGCAGGTAACAGAGGACATGTTCAATAAATAGATATAAAATAAATGAGGGAGTACTAGATAATGAGTATTATTCTTCATAATGATATCCTGACAATTACAAGAAACTGTTCAGCTGAGAAAGCAAACTAATAGTTTTTTTAGCAACCATGTCCAAACCTAAAAGAACTAATTGGTCAACCAGAAAGTTTACAATCTTAAATCTCTAGCATTAAAATTAATAGTAGTTATTTTGCATGTGAAGAGCATGAATTCTTGAGTCAGACTGCCTGGGAACAAATCCTGGCTTTGTTACTTATTATTTGGGTGACCTTGGAAAGTTACTTACTGTGTTTTGCTGATTATAATGTGCTCCCACATTTTTGGCCTAAACTTTCAGAAAAATTTTTGTTTTAACTTTTTAATTCAATTTTTTTATTATTTGTATTTAGAAACAAAAGCAATGATCATATTCCAGGATATTATTTTGCATACAGAATCATTATTGCTTTCTAGAGTTATACTTTTAATGCATAAGCACAAATAAAATAATTAAAACCATTTATATACATACAGAATTAGAGTTACTCATGTATAATGCTCATCCTTGTTTTTTCCCTCAAAAATCTAGGTGAAAAGTGTGCATTACACATGGTGAAACATGGTGATCTTTCTGTGCCCCAATTTCTTGACCTGAAATACGATCACAACAACATAGCATCATCCTCATAGTGCTATGAAGATTAAATGTGACATTTTAAAATTGCTTCAAATAATATCTGGCACATATTAAACACTCTAATGTTGCTAAAGAAATAGATAATATTAGCATCTCATAATCTGATGTCTTGAATACACCTAGCCCAAAAGATGGTTTATGCAATTACTTATTAAGAAAGTAATTGGAATTGTTTTTTGGAACTGTTGTATTTTCTGAAAAGCCATAATATAATATAAATTTGCCAACTCAAAGCTTTGAAAAATTTATAGCCAAAATTCATGTTTAAATATATTTACACTAACACTTCCCAAGTGTATTTCAGTACCTCCTTTTCTCCCTACACAGCAGATGTTACTACCCCATGGCACTAGCTCTGGTTAACACATTTTGGGAAACTCTGCTTTGCTTTGTAATCCTGTATATGTATTTGTATTTGTATATACATGTGCATAGACGTATAGATTTTGAATCACAAATACAATGAGAATATATATTTTGGTTTTAATATCATTTCTATTTATTATTCTGCTCCCTTTCAAGACAATGAACAATAAGTATGTTCCTCCTTCCACATACAGACTCCAGTATATATTAGAATTTAAACAAAATAAAGGGAGCACAAACATGCCCAACTGATTTCTGATATAGGTGCAGATGCAATTAAATGGAAGAAAGATAGCTTTTTCAACAAGTGATGCTTGAGCAGTAAGATTTATTTATTGCCTATGTATATTGTATGTATATTGTTATATATATATAGGCAATAAATATTGTCTATGTATATAGGCAATAAATAAATGAAAATTAACCTAAACCTCATACATTTTATAAAAATTAACTCATAATGGACTATAGGCTTAAGTGTAAAGTGAAACTATAAACCTATTATGAGAAAACCTTTGACATCTAGGGCCAGTCAAAGAGTTCTTATACTTGGTACAAGTATAGAAGGAAAAAATTATACACTAAACTTCATAAAATTAGAACCATTTGCTCTGTGAAAGACCTGCAGGAGCCTGAAAAGACAAAGTGTGGCAAAGTATGAGAAAATATTTGCAAACCACATATATGACAAAGGACTAGCTTCTGGAAAAATAAAGAATTCTCTAAAGAGATATAGTACTGAAACCTCAATTAAATACTAAAAAAATAAAATAATTCATTTATAAAGTGGATCACTGACAGAGACATTTTTCTAAAGATATGCCAATGGCAAGTTAGCACATTAAAAGATGTTCAAAATCATTAACGATGACACAAATGCAAATGAATCCCACAATGAGATATCATGAGTCACTCATCACAGTGGCTACAATAAAACACAGAGACAACACAAAATTGTGCTAAGGATGTTGAAAAATAAGATTACTCACTCATAGTTTGGTGGTACAATGTAAAATGGTACAGCCCCTCTGGAAAATAATTAGGCAGTTTAAAAAATACTGGATATACAGCTACCATAAAACCCAACAATTGCAGCACTGGGCATTTGTCCCAGAGGAAGGAAAAGTTGTGTTCACTCAAAAGCCTGCACGTGAATGTTTATAGCAGCTTAACTCATAATAGTCCCAAACTAGAGGTGACCCAGATGTCTGTCCTTAAACAGTGAATCACTAAACAAACGATGGTACATCCATTCCATAAAATACTAACTAGCAGTGAAAAGAACAAGCTACTAAAACACGGAACAAACTGAATGAGAGAATCATCCTACGTAAATTTTATTTTTTTAGAAAAAGTCCATCCCCAAAGGTTACATTCTCTGTTTTCATTCATATAACATTTTTGAAATGACAAATTTGTAGAAACAGAGAAGAGATCATTGTTTGCCAAGGGCAAAGAAGCAGGTGAAGGGAGGGAAATGTGGGGGCTACAGAACTAATCTTTGTGGTAAAGGAAGTGTCTGTATGTGACTCTGCAAGTACCAACGTCCTGGTTCTAACACTGTACTACTGTTTCACAGGGCATTCTCTGTGTGCAACCGAATATAAGGTCAATGGAACCTATATGTGTTATGTCTTAAAACTGCATGTAAATCTAAATTATCTCAAAATTTAATTGAAAACCATGTTAGCATATTCAACAACCACTCTATTCTTTTTGTCAAGTATGCCTCTTCAATTTGCATATTTTAAAACAATATGATTTTTAAGAAAAAATGGGGATTACTCCTGAACTCACTTGTACTGATTATTTTACAGTCCTTCTCATGAAAATATGAACTTCACTTATCAAAGATTTTAAAAGGAAAGTAACTAATATCAGAAGAGATGGAATGCTAAAAGTTCAATGAAATATAAACAATGTTCACAGAGAATTATGGATTCAAGAGTAATCTACTGTCTCAAACAGAAATAAAACCCATAAGTGAAAGAAAAGAGTTTAAGTAGTAATGAGATAATATGCACAAATAATATGACATTACCAGAAGCATTTTTTAACCTACCTAAGAAAAATGAGTGTATTCAATATCCAAATATTGAATGAACTTGAATAGCCTGGTTATCTAGGATATTTTCTATGACAAATTTCCTTGAAAAATGTTACTTTTTATACCCCCACTGTAGTTCTCTCTCTCATAATATAAACATATACATAGATATCAATTTTTCAAAATATCCACAATTTCCATTTTCCAAAGCCTGCTAATGTTTTTCAACCTGAGATCTGGTTCAGTGTTTAACTAAGTTCAGTGTTTACTAAAGTGGCACTCTCAGAGGGGACCAGTGACTTGCAAATGTAACACCCAATGGTGCTGACACTCGTTTCCTGAGAGTCTTTTCTAGGGCGCCCATGTGGCGTCCATGACAGTGTCCAATCCTTTCTGTTCTCTCTTCACTTCTGGTCTTATTTACTGGGTCTTCATTTCTTTCTTCTTCTCAAAAGCAACAGTAGCAACAGTATTTTGAAGCACTTTAGACTTTACCAATTATTTTCACATACATTATTTCATTTACATTTGTGATGAAAGTTTACCATCATTCGATTTTTTTTCACATGCGTGGAAGAGAAGACACAGGTAAGTGATTTGCCCAAAGTTATACTCACAGTTAAATAAATCCCATCCTTTAACTCTTTTCTTGCTATATCTGTTTTTTCATCAGTCTTATCTACTTCTGTGGTTCTTGGTATCACCGTATGGAGATATCTCTAAACTACATCAAGGATAAAGTTATTTCATCTGTAATGTGGATGACACAGTTGTTTCCCAAGCTCCACATTTTTTATTGCCTGTGAAATACATTGGCACAAATTCTCTTGGCATGAAACTCATCAGGTCCCAAACAGCAATGCCCACAGGAATTAGCAATTTTTCTTAATGTCTTATTTTTAATGGCCTGACCGTTTCTTTGGTCATCCAGATGTGAGCCATGAGCACTGCGTCTTTCCTCCTTCACACCCAGTCCATTGTCATGTCTTGTGGATTCCAAGTCTCTCGTCTTTTTGCCTCTTTCCTTCCCACTCTGCACTTCAGGTCAGACCCTCACCATTCGCTCATCTACACTGTTGTGATGCCCCAGTTACACTTCAATCTTATATCACCATCAGATTAATATTCCTCATTTGTAGCCTCTGCTTAATAATAATAACTCCAAATACCTGTTCTGCTCCTGCCAGCTTTTTCTGCCAACACATGTGGCCTTGATGTCAAAAGTATTTTTCAAAGTATTTTTTACCTGCAATGTTTTCAAGGGAACCTATACTTGAGAAGAATTAGGCTTCCTGTGTAAAAGACAGAGCAAGTAATTGAAGAAAAGAAACAACCACAACACGAGGTCACCAAGCTAGAGCTAGGCTGTTTTGGGTTGGGAAGACCCACATAACTGGTCTACCTGTGAAAGTCATCACAAACCTGTGGACATTAGTATCATAAAAAAATCCGAGATGAAGTTTTTTTCAAGTGTTTACTAACTTAAAGAAAAAGAATTAATTTCAGAAACTATAAAGTATTTCTAATGATATTCATGGAGTTAGACATAAGGTAGCAGGGCAAGTTATTGGTGTTGCTTTCTAATCTTCAACATGGGTCCTTCTACCTTTATATTTTTATCTATAACTTTTTCCCTTTATAGTCACCCTAGTAACTAGGAAGCTTAATGTGATCCAAAAAAACCTTGTGCTTTCTTGCTTCTATGTCGCTTTTACTTCAAATACTTTACCAGCAATCAACACACTAGCAATTCTTTATAATGCATAAAAATTCCACCTTAATTTTCTGATATATCTCTACCAAAGCAAGTATTACCATTCCTCTTTAATAAAATCCATCAAACTTCTTTTTACCTTTTCTGAACATGTGCATTTCCCTGTGTATTGTATTGTATATTATTATCTAATCATGATATTTAGAATATATGAAATGCAATTTATTGGCCTTCAAGAAACTTATAGTAATGATTAAAAGGTGCTTGATAAAGATCTGTAATACTATTGCCACTACTGCCTTCCACTAATATATGTAAACTCTGTCTGGAAAAAGTCCAGCCACCATTAATAATATAACAAGAACAGTTTCCAGGACATTGATATAACCTGGCAGCCAAGGAGAGTAAACTGGAATATACATGTGTGAATAAAAATCACTTTACTATACTATTTGGTAGGGGTGGTAGCATGTGCTGTGTGGCTGTTGCATTCAAAATGACTGACTGAGTAGAGCTAGGAATGTGCATCAAATTTTGCTTTACACTTGAATATTCCTCTGCACACACTATTCAGATGATTCAAAAGGCTTTTGGGGATGATGCAAATAATAAGTGCAGTGCAAAAAATGTGGCACAAACACTTCAAATGTGGATGAGGATCAGTTGAATGTGATCCACATTCTGGGAGGCCTGCAACATGCAGAACACCTGAGAAGTCAAATGTTGTCCTGGATGAAATCAACAAAGATTGGCAACTGATAGTGCAGGAACTAGAGGTTGATCTGGGGATTCCAAAAACTACTATGTCCCAGATTTTGATACAGAATCTTGGCATGAAACGTGTCATGGCAAAATTTGTTCTGGAGCTTCTGCTACCAGAGCAGAAGAAACATCCTACTGCAGTTGCTAATGGCTTGATTCAAATCACTACCAGTGAACCAGATTTCCTCAAGAAGGTCATAACTGGAGATAAACTGTGGGTCTATGAAGGCCTAGTCATCCCAATTGAAGCTGCTTGGTTCTCCAGCACGTGGCAAAGCGTCAGCAAGATCAAGATCATATTAATTGTGGTTTCTGGTTGGGAAGGTGCTGTCCATCATGAGTACACCCCTTCAGGCCAAACAATTAATAAGGAGTACTACCTCAATTTTCTTCATCATTTGAGAGATGCAATAAGACAAAACAGCTGTAGAAATGGGAAACTGGTGACTGGCAGCTTCATCACAACAATGCATCTCCTAATGCGCCATGTCTAGTGTGGAGTTTTTTGGTGAAACATCGCATCACCCAGGTGACTCACCCCCTCTACAGCCCGGATTTGTCACCTTGTGGCTTCTGGATTTCCCCCAAACTAAAATCACCCTTGAAAAGAAAGAGATTTTAGACTGTCAGTAAGATTCAGGAAAATACCACAGAGCAGCGCAGGGTGAGTCCAACAAAGGATTTTGCAGAGTGTTTTGAACTGTGGAAGAGACACTAGGAGACCTGTGTGAGGTCCCAAAGCTATATAATGGGAATGAGTCATACATTTTACTTATGTTTAAGTAATCATGGCTAATTTCCCTTTTAATGCTTATTACACTACAAAATTTCTTCTGATATTCTTCAGGTTTCTTTCAAAATGAGTACACAAAGTTTATCATAGCGAGAAGGTATAAAAGGGTAAAGCACTAGAACCTAAAAAATAAACAAAGGAAAATTTTATTGTATGATATAAAATCAAAGTACAATTAGTATTGCAAAGTAAAGTCAATCACAGCAAAGCTGCCAACAGCACACATAACAGACACATTTTAACGTTTTCCTGACACATTCATGGAACTGATATGGCAGCAGTCACCAGGGGCTACTCGAAGATGAGCAGTGTATTTGAGGAATTATATTTCATAGTCCTCAATTTGTAACACATGGAGAACAGAATGTGCAAGGCTACATCAGAGTGTCTGTTAAACCACGGAGTCTACCAGTTCAATGTCCCTCATTGCAGACCATGAAAATTGATACATTATTGAGAAGCCACATTTATACAGTCATTATACATGTATGCACACATGTCTATACACAATTACACACACACCCACCAACCTTTCTTTTGCACTTCATCACTAGTCACCAACAGTATACAGTACTGACTTTTAATGGATGAATCTTAATTTTCCCATTTTCTTTTTATCTCTGCCTATGTATAAATTTTACAGAATTATAATACTGATACTGATTCATATAAATTATAGAATTGAATTTTTAAAGTAAACATTATCATGAAAACACTTTCCATATTGTTAGCAGCCAAACTGTCACTGCCATTCCGTATCCACTTTATTTTAGGCACTCATCCATAATTAAAAGGATTATTACTTTTATTGATAATTCTAAGATGAACTACTTTTCCCCTCATTTTTCTCTATATCTAAATAATTTTCTTGGTATAAATATTAAGAGTGGGATTGTTAACATTTTTAATTATCTTGAAATATATATGCACCATTAAAAAAACTTTTTTCTCTGAATTGTTAGTGTTAGTGCCTAATGTTTATATTTTTATGATAAATATTAAAATTTTATTTTTGTAGTTTATTCTTTCTAACAGTTGTCAATAAATACCTAAGGTAAAAATAAGTATATACTAGCATGTTCTAAGGAAAGGGAAGCTGTACAAAATCAAGCTATGCTTAAAGCTTAAAGCATTTTTTATATAAAGTAATTTTTATAATTTGAAGAATATTAAAGCCTCATAATGAACAATTAAGAGGAATATGATCTTCCATGACTCATTCTTCCACACTTTATTCTATGAATATAATTTGATACTTAAATATGACCAAACTACATTTAAATTCCTGAGGCATAAAATCTCTTCATAAGCATGGTTTTGAGCACAGGACAAAATATATTCTATTTAATCATTTCCCTCTTAGTATTCATTTCAGTGCAGTTTTGTAATGAACATGGTAAAATTTTTATTTATATTTCTGATTATTTCTTTAAATTCTTAGAAGTAAAACTAGGGATTATAAGTAGTTTAATAGTTTTTGACATAGAATATCAAATTAACTTTTTTAAAAAGCCATATTAAAGCTTGAAAGAAAACACAACTTTCAAATATGAAGCAAAGGCACTACCTGGAATGTGTCACAAATAGCCCACTGCCATTCTACACACACGAGACAGTTACTCTTCAGCAGTGGGTAACAAAGCCAGAAACAGGAAAGAGCTCAAAGGCAGCAAAGCAGGGAAAGAGGGTAATGGGACCGAGGGCGAAGCAACATCACATGCTCTGTTGTCGCATCATGCTATTATTGCTGGTTGTACATAGTACACTGATGATCTGGCTGGGGAAGGGAGCCGGAAGTGGTCCAAGCTGTTAGTGCCTTCATAACCTTTATGGACATCTAAAGCCTAGGTAGGTTTGGAGGTTAAGGATAACATGAAAACAATGCTATTTTGCTTTTATGAAGAACTTCAGCTCTTGAAAGCAAGTGTAAAATCTGCTTGAGAATTTGGGTAGTCTTAGAACAATTATATCATCCGAGTAATAGGAGAGGAAAAACAGGAACCTCATATCTGGGGTGGATTACCAAGAAATATATGCAGAGAGTCATATTTTTAAAAGATTTTATTTATTTATTTTTAGAGAGAGAGGAAAGGAGGGAGGAAGAGAAGAAAAGAAACATTAACATGTCAGAGAAACTTTGATCAGTTGCTTCTTGCACGCATCCAACCAGGGACCTAGCCTGCAAACCAGGCATGTGCCCTGACCAGGAATCAAACCAGTGACTTTTCAATTCACAGGTCAGCACTCAATCCACTGAGCCATGCCAGCCAGGGCAAAAAGTCATATTTTTATTTTACTAATTCATATTTATATTAATTCCTTTAACCCTTAAACCAATATGTATTGAGCACCTATCAAATGCCAGGCACTGCTCTAAGTGCTGGGAACATAATAATGAATTGGAGAGATCTGGTCCACATCCTTTTGGAGCTCACAGGTTAGTGTAAAAGACTGACTGTTGTCCAGGCAGTTCCATGAGGGGATAACGAGGTCAGTGGGACAGAAAACACAACAGCGTCAACCACCCTGCTAGCACTTTCCTATCTATGCTTTACTTCTTCCATGGGCTTGCACAACAATATTTAATTATATTTCTTTTCTTTGAAAACAGTCAATAAGTTGACTTTCCCCCCCCCCCCAAGGAGATACTCTGCATCTCGAAGGAACAAGAGGAAATTTAAATGTATACTACATAAACTAATTACAATCAACTCTTAATTTTCTGTGGTAGAGAAAGGCAGAGGTGTAATTAAAATCCATGGACATGCCCCTAATGTCATTTCATGGACCAATTTCAATTTCTCATTTAACAAATTTGTTGAGCGCATATTTTTGTAGCCAGGCAGGGGGCAAATGAGGGAACACACCAACTAGATGTACCCTTAAACTTGATAATCTATCCCCTGAAGAAATGAATGTTAACTAAAATTTTCTGGCATTATATAAAGAAAAAAATCTACAGAAAATATAAGTACAGCTAAAACCATCTGATATTTATTGTTTTCAGATTCTAAATGCTTTATTTAGAACTAATATATAGAAAGAGTGACTGAATTGTTTTTACCAAGTCTATGATTAAAACCGAATTGTGAAGCTGCGCATTTAGAAGTGCCTCTAAAAGATAAAATGGAAGACGTCATGCTTTACTTCTATATTTCTATGTGATGACATTAATTGGATGGCTAAACTGAATCTGTACATAAAAAAGCAACTTCTCTGTTTATGAACAGATCAGAAAAAGTGGTTCATAATTCTAATCGTTTTTAAGTGCCAAGTGACTAAGTACTTAGGTAAATGTAAGCTTGCAATTCCCAAATGCATTTTTACTATGTAGAAATACCCGATATAGTAGGCAGTTGGACAGACATGAACAGAGTAGGCATGACAGGCTGGTACAGAATGTCACCAGGGCAGAAAGCCCTGGGTGCCTAGCGACAGACAACCCTGGGCTGGGACCTCATCCCCAGGGTGCACTTTCCTCCCCTAGCATATCACTGGGCATGCAGTATAGATGCCCTTAGAGAAGGAACAGGGGGGCCAAAGAATAGCTTATAGGACTTTCATACAGGATCTTGTAAAACCACTCCCTTAAGCAGTAAGCCCTCAAGACACTGAGGTTCTGACTCATCAAATAATCTTAGGAACAAAGCCTCCGGTCTGTTGACCCCAGTGACGGAGTTTTGGTCAAACTGGAGATAACATTTAGTCTTCAACTGTGTTTTAGTTCCAGGTCCAGTAAAACAGCAAGGCCAGGCGGAGTGATGCCATGGCTGACACCAGGACCAGCTGCAATGACTAGTGACCTTTTGCTGTGAACGCTGATCAATCAGTGGCAACCAGGATTCTGAGAAGACACACAGAGAACACTGATGAATATTTTATTGAGATCCTTCCCTGAGACCTCCAGATAAAAGCCCTTAAGACAAAAGACCCAGTGTGCTCTCTTTCTCTCTCTCTCTCTTTTTCTGGAGTATGCCTGAGCCTTCACTGTCTCCTTTGCTCGGGCATATTTTGTTTGCTTTCTTTCTCCTAAGCTCCAAGATCCCTCCTCTTGCCTCTGTAACTTGTTCCTGAGTGCAGTCAGCCCAGATGGCTCCCTCCTTCTATGGTTCACTTTTTCTATCTCTGTTACTTTTGAAATAAGTAATTCATTTGTATTTGAGTCTTGGGTCTGAATTCTTTCTTAATCAAAACGCAAAGACCAGGACCTAACAACTGCTGCATTTTAACATCAACAATATCCACTGTTCTTTCAAACCTTTAACTGTTTAAAGAAGTCAAGAAGAAAAAGACAGCATGTTGATACCCATTCAACCGAGATCTTTTCCCAAAAGTAGTTACTTTCATCTAGCTGAATACAACCTATGAGGCATGTAACACCCATGGTTGATGAAAAAGTTGTATTAGAAAACACCTTAGACTGAGTAGTTCTCAGAGTGTGATGCCCATAGGCCAGACTTGTAAAATGTTGGGCCCTGCCCCAGCCCTACTGAACCAGAAACTCTGGGTTGGGGCCAAACTGCACTTTAAAAATTTGCCCAAATTTGAGTTTGTTCGGCAGCGGGAGCTGAGAGCTGACCCCAGAGAGCCCTGAGCAGCTCCACCGCCGCCACCAGCCTAGTTACCATCACACCCCAGGAGGAGCCGTAGCTGCCACAGCCGGCCCCAGTCACCATCACTGCAACTATGAGCATGGAGGCCGAGACCCAGCAGCCACCTGCCGCACCGCCCCCCCCCCCCGCCGCCCCCACCCTCAGCGCTGCTGACACCAAGCCCCGCACCACGGGCAGCGGCGGCCCTGCTGGCGGGGACAAGA
The DNA here is from genome assembly GCF_021234435.1 of Artibeus jamaicensis. Lineage (NCBI taxonomy): Eukaryota > Metazoa > Chordata > Mammalia > Chiroptera > Phyllostomidae > Artibeus > Artibeus jamaicensis. Next base: position 3,403,518 of record NW_026521870.1, read on the forward strand.
AGGTCATCTCAACGAAGGTTTTGGGAACAGTAAAATGGTTCAATGTAAGAAAAGGATATGGTTTCATCAACAGGAATGACACCAAGGACGATGTATTTGTGCACCAGACTGCCACACAGAAGAATAACCCCAGGATGCACCTTCGCAGTGTAGGAGATGGAGAGACTGTGGAGTTTGACGTTGTTGAAGGAGAAGAGGGTGCGGAGGCAGCAAACGTTACAGGCCCTGGTGGTGCTCCAGTGGATTCCAGTACAAGGCAGCAAATACGCAGCAGACCGTAACCATTGTAGACGCTATCCACGTCGCAGGGGCCCTCCACGCAGTTACCAGCAGAATTACCAGAATAGTGGAAGTGGGGAAAAGAAATGAGGGATCGGAGGGTGCTCCTGAAGGCCGGGCCCAAGAGCGCCGGCCCTACCGCAGGCGACGGTTCCCACCTTACTATATGCGGAGACCCTACGGGCGTGGACCACAATATTCCAACCCTCCTGTGCAGGGAGAAGTGATGGAGGATGCTGACAACCAGGGTGCAGGAGAACGAGGGAGACCAGTGAGACAGAATATGTATCGGGGCTACAGACCACGATTTCGCAGGGGCCCTCCTCGCCAAAGACAGCCTAGAGAGGACGGCAAGGAAGAAGATAAGGAAAATCAAGGAGATGAGACCCAAGGTCAGCAGCCACCTCAACGTAGGTACCACCACAACGCAGATGCCCAGAAAACCCTAAACCACAAGATGGCAAAGAGACAAAAGCAGCCAATCCACCAGCTGAGAACTCGTCTGCTCCCGAGGCTGAGCAGGGCGGGGCTGAGTAAATGCCGGCTTACTTTAGTCATCCAATGAGAAGAAATGAATATGAAATTCCAGCAATAAGAAATGAACAAAAGATTGGAGCTGAAGACCTTAAGTGCTTGCTTTTTGCCCATTGACCAGATGACTAGAACTATCTGCATTATCTGTGCAGCATGGGGTTTTTATTATTTTTATCTAAAGACGTCTCTTTTTGGTAATGACAAAAGTGTTGTTGTTTTTTTTTTTAAATAAGCCTGTTTTTTCTCAATACACCTTTAAAGGTTTTTAAATTGTTTCATATCTGGTCAAATACTGAGATTTTTAAGAACCTCATTTTTAATTTGTAATAAAAGTTTACAACTTGAGTTTTTTTTTAAAAGTCAACAAACTGCAAGCACCTGTTAATAAAGGTCTTAAATAATTAAAAAGAATTTTGCCCAAATTTGTGAACTACTCCCTTACAAGTGGTGACTGCCTCACCACTGAATGGAAACTGAGTCTTAACAAAACCAGAACTGTTGGAAAGATCTGAAAGTCAAAAGACCTGATTGCCAAGAAGGGCTGATATTGTAGCTCGTGTCCAGGAGCAGGAGAAGACAGATGTCCCAGCTCAAAGCAGTCAGGCAGGAGGAGTCCCACTTACTAAATGGTTAGTCTGTTTTTATTCTTTTCAGTCTTTAACTGACTGGATGAAGGCCACTCACCTTAGGGACGACAATCTGCTTTACTCGGTCTACCAATTCAAACCTTCATCTTATCCAAACCCCCACTCACGGACCACCTAGAATGTTTGAGCAAATATCTGGACACCCCAGAGCCCAGGCAAGCTGACACATAAAATCAACCATCATAGTCATTTTGAAATTTATACTTTGTTTTTCCACCAGACTTATATAAATATTCTTACCAATAGTTTCAAGTGTTTACCACTTTGTTCTTGCTGGACATGATGTGGTTAACACTATCCATTAAACACCTATAAATGTACTGTGAATTACAAACACAGTACATTGGAGACACTAAGAAGACCTGCTGGTTTAGATTAAAAAGCCACTCATCACCATATGTTGGCCAGTCAATGTTCTTTTGCTGTACTGTGTGCATTTTATATATCAACAAAAATTTATTAGTTAAAGGTTCATAATGAGAGCATTTTCTTGTACAGCACCAATTCAACTGGAAATAAATGAAAAGTCCACCCAAACAGTAAAGCATTTTTATCATACACAGTAGTACAGCAAAGTTGTCTAGTCAACAGACCATTTCAGCACCAAGTAGACAGATACTAAATCAGAAGAGAACAAAATTTTCTCAAGGTAGAAGGAATTTCAAATAATCAATAGCAAAAACAGATATTTATGCCAACTCTATTATCTATGAGGTTCTAAATTTAAGATCCCAGGTTCTCCCAAATTAATGCTACAAAACTAAACCTTCCAAATTTGATAGCTTAAAAATATGGTAAAGGCATGCATTCTCTACTTTAAAACTTTGCTACTTCATCAGTTACTAATCAATGTAAATACGAAATCTCTTGTTTAACCTTCACAATTTATAACTCTAGGATGATGAAGAGAGGTTAGAAGTAATCATAACAAGAAGGCTGAAGTGTGTTTTTCCATGTTTTTATACAATGTCATGATTATAGTAAAAGAAAACATATATAGTGCTTATTTTATGCCAGGCATAAAGTGCTGTGCCGTATGTTTTATGCTTTAAAGGGAACTCCTTTATCTTTACAACAAGCTTAGAAGAGAGGTTGTGATATTATTCGAGTGCAAAAATGAACTGTAGCACATAGTCGAGTAGATTGTCTGAGGTCACAGAGGGAAGAAGCAATAAAAGAATGATTTGCACCCTGCCATGTGGCCCCAGGCTCACCCTCTTAACTAGAGAGGCCCATGGCCCAGTAGCAAAGCTTACCCAGTGACTTGGTAAACTGGGAATAAGTGAGTACTTCAAATGAAAACAAACAAAATTCATTTTTGTAAAAAAGTGAAATTAAGTTAAAGTTAGTAAAAGGGATTCCTCCTTTCTACTATACCAAATCACAATGATTTTTTTTTTGCCCTTTACACATATAAAAACTTATGAGTCTTGCAATAGCACTTGCTTTCTATGATGCACCTTTAGGAAGTGTTCGTACCCACATAGTATAGCTAGATTCTGGTAACAATTCTGTGAACACTGCACCCATTTTAGAGGTGAGATGACATGTTTAGGTAAGTTAAAAAAAATAGCTAAGATGGAAAGTATATCTCTCTCTGCCTGAAATAGCCAGAATTCCTTCTGTCACACTGCCTCACCAGGGAATATCTACCTTTGGGTCACATTGCATGCAGAATTTTATCTTCAACATCCTGAAAGCACAAACATATTCAATGAACGAACTAAACTATCAAACATGGAAATAGAAACTAAAAGTCAACAAAATTAGAAAAAAGGTTATATGCCACCACTTGATGCTAAGGTCCAAGCAGAACATTTTATTTTATTTATTTTAAATATTTTATTTATTTACCTCTAGAGGGGAAGGGAGGGAGAGAAGGAGAGAAATAATGTATGGTTGCCTCTCATGCATCTCCTGCTGGGAACTGGACTGCAACCCAGGCCTGTTCTCTGACTGGTAATTGAACCGTGATCCTTTGGTTCATAGGCTCGCACTGAATCCACTGAGCTACACCAGCCAGGTCCAAGGGGAAATTTTTTAAAAGACCATAGATACTTAACAGAGTTTATCTGATGTAATTATTATAAGTAATGGACTGAAATGACACAACTATTTAGAACTGTATTTTAAATATGTACATGGGAAGATTTGGAGAGAAAAGTAAATGACTTGGTGTGCTCCTGACATATGAACAGCTTCCTAGAAAAGAAGGTAATTATGTTTACATTTTGAATAAGGAAGAAAACAATTAGGATAAAGTTTACTTTCTCCAATTAGATTAAACTGACACATCACTATCTTAATCTTTCACAGTAATTTATTTTCAGTCATAGCCAGATCTGGGTCAAAAGGCCTGAAACTTAAGGTGGCTGTCAGTCAGCACATCTGACCTAGTAATTAAATTCAGTATTACTGAGGATTACCTAAAGAAGAAGCAAAACCACACCCATTATTATTTTTTCTTAACTAGCTGCCTAAAGCCAAATTTATCAAGAAAATTGATTCCACATCCAGATTATGGAAATAGCCAGTGACATTTGCATGCCTGAGCAAAAGTTAGAGCTATGGAGATTTTCTTGAGGATGTGTGATTCTGCATAGTAAAAAAAAGAATGCGAAAGTAAGAAAGTAAGCCCTGGCTGGTGTAGCTCAGTGGATTGAGCGCAGGCCTGTGAACCAGAGGATCACAGTTCGATTCCCAGTCAGGGCACATGCCTGGGTTGCAGGCCAGTTCCCTGCAGGCTATTTCCCGGCAGGGGAAGCACTAGAGGCAACCACACATTGATGTTTCTCTCCCTCACTCCTTCCCCTCTAAAGATAAATAAATAAAATCTTTAAAAAAAAGAAAGTAAGAAAGTGAATGACTGAGAGGCAGCAAGTACAAGTTAATGTAGGCAGGCAGAAGAGAGAATGAAAAAAGGAGGTAGTGGGAGAAGGAATGCTATTGGGTTAGGTTTTACAGATGTTTATTTCATGAAGATGCAGAATCTAAATGCATAAAGGAAAACTCTGAGTAGCTTTTGCTCTGGTGTTACATATTAGATAGGTAGGTAGGTAGATAGATAATAGATAGATAGATAGATAGATAGATAGATAGATAGATAGATAGATAGATAGTTAATAGATCTGAAATCTGAATCTCACCTAAGAGTTCCTACATAGCCTCACCACAGATGAGGTAATACACAGGAAATCCCTTGATAAATTGTAAGGCAATAGGCATTCAGGACAAGAAGTAAATCATGACCTCAATAGGTTATAAACAACCCCAGGTTTACAGCCACAATCATTCTTGTTTTCCAAATGGAGATGAAGTTTAATGAGAGGCGCAGAGCATGGCAATGGTGTACCTCAGGACATGAGCATAGGATTGATCCATAAGTCAACTAGTATTATATTCTCATTGACCTAGTTCCCTCTTCAAACTACAGATAATTTTATAGACCACATTTGTTCCTCATAAATCGAGGATATGGTGTATACTAGAACCTGGTAGAAGTTTTAAGGATATTGTTCTCACTGATTCTAAGCCAAAAGTGACCCTATGGGCAAGGGCCACTATTGATGTCATATATTCAGTAATAAGTATATACAATAGAATGAAAAATTAGAAAGGAAAAGTAATATTCTCACAAAATCCCATTATAAAGAATGAGGTAATTTCTCCTCCAAATGATTCTACGGTCTCAGAAGATATAATGCTGTTACAGAAACACAGTTAAACAAACACAGAGCTAAATGAACTCATAATATGCGACTTCTACTAAGGCAGGATGGTATAAAAGGAATATAAGAAAACAAAACAAAACAAAATAAAACGAATGCTCAAGACTTGAACAAATAAGATTGTTGAAATTCTCACACTACTTTCTTAGTGATTCAGGCCTTTTCAACTTTAAGAAGCTGCCTCATATTTGAGGTGCTTGCTATTCTTTACACTCCAAGAATTACTCTTTTCATTTTGAAGTACTATTTTATTGTAAAAGCCAACTTGCAAAATTAATTATTCTCTAAGACAGTGATACTCAACCACTGTGCTGCTAGAATTTTTAAGACATGCAATACCTGGCTATTCAGACAGGGGCACTGGCCTTTTTCCTCTTAGATTGCCAAACAAAAAAAAAATGACAATGGCCAACACAACAACGACTGTCCCGTGGAAGTGAATCCAAATTATACCTACACTTTTTGTCCGGTGTGCCATAGAATTTTAGTAATTAGCTTATGTGTGCCATGAGATGGAAAAGGCTGGAAATCGCTGCTCCAAGGCATCCGTTATTTTATAAAGAGTGTATCTGTGTGGTCACTGTTGCTAAATGCTAAAGAAGCAAGGTTTGAAGGGAAATGACAGATTACTTTATCCCGATCCAATGTCGCAATTTAGTTTAACATAGTCCATACTTTACTGGTGCTTTTAAAAAACCAGGTCTTTTTGTTTTTTCATAAGGTAGGCATATTGCATTCTCCCCAGTCATGCCTAATAAGTATCCTTAGAGAATGTGGTTCTGTGATGAACGAGGATAGTATACAAATGCTAGGGTCAGTGCATTTTAATTTTTGTTAGTCTGTTTAGCATAGCGACAACTACTCTAACAATGAATAGGTAACTAATAGCTGCTTTCTTGTTAACACATTGAGGCATTTTCTTAGTTGAAAAAATAAAACATTCTCTTGCATCAAGTTTTATGCTCTCTGTAGTACTCAAAGTAGGAGGCCAAATGGAGTGATACACTTTTATTTTAGATGCTTAATATAATTTCTCCAGGTTTATGGAAACAAAACTCAGTTTAGAGAAATTTTCCCAACTTTTTCTACAGCTTCCCATCATTCTTTCCCTTTCTTTCTCTCATTTTCATCCCTTCTTTAAAAGTAGCAGATTGACAGGAAAGTATAGGGTGAGCTCTGTGTAGAAATAGTCTCCTTCCTAGACTTTGTCCATTTTTAAAGCCCCTTTTGATTATAGCCCTATGTAAAACATACTTGTGGTAGAGTAATAAATGTCAAGGTCATGTCACTTTGTTGTCCATGTGTGCTATTGATACAGGGTGCAGCGAGGGGGGCCCCCAAAAAAAGATTTAGAATGGTGTCCAGAATTCAAAGTGTATAGGAATATTGGAGAGACATATTAAGATGTCCTCACCGCCCCTCCCCCCCCAGGGGGAAGGGATGAATAGAGCCAGGGCCATTGAGAGCTATTTTGCATAGCAACAGTTTTGGAGCTAACCTCTGGAGGAATGGTTATTTAACATATCTATAACCTTTAACTGGTTTCATAGATATGTTAAATAGCTGTGGCCAAGTTTGGAGCTGGGGAGAGGGGACTGAGGATGGAACTAGGTCAGGATGTAACTAAGGTCTGCTCTCCAGAGTGAGAAGGGCTTGGACTCAGAATGTAACAAGGGGCTGCGCTCCTGAGTGAGAGCGCCTAGATGAGAGCTTGGAAGAGACTGGCTCCAGGACACGAAGGGTCCCCGCTTGGCCAGATGAGAGAGAGCCACGTGGTTTCAGCAGAGTAAGGACCCCCTCTTGGTGAGGTGAAAGAGGGAGCCACGTGGTTTTGGCAGGGTGCAGACCCCCTCTTTCCCAGTTGAAAGGGAAAAACCACGCAGCTTTGCCAGAATGGAGATCCCTGCAGCCAGGTGAAGAAGACAGCCACATGCTTTTGGTGGAGTGCAGACTCCTGCAGCTTTGGTAGAAGAGGCCCACGCGGCTTTGGGGGTGCCCCCTTTGGCTGCGGGGCCTGAAAAGCAACAGAGACTTTGACTGGAACTGGGTACAAAGGACTCTTGCCAGTGGACCATGAGAGGGTACCACAGTACTTTGGATTAACTCGAGATCCTGCACAGTGACACAGCTGACGGTGCCAGTGGCCTGCAACACAGACGTGTGCTCTTTTCCTGATTTACGGTACCCGGAGTTGGGACAGTGGGAGAAGGGAACGCTGTGTGGGTGTAGGTGTACAACCTAAAGGACTTTGATATTTTAGTGGAGGCATTAGGCCTGAATAGCATTAAATAAACATTTTGTTTCCTTTTCACAAATCTCTGGCATTAAGAGATGTCTTTCCAATTGGCGGCGGACAGAAGGGCCCAGTAGATTTTAGTATTTTGTTTTTGGGAGGGGCCCCTGTTGTACAGCAGTTTTGGGCATCCCTAGGTGGGCCAAATATTGTATTGCCCCTCCCTCGGACCTCCTCTTGTTCGGTAACACTATGATTTATCAGTTGTATTGCCCTGGCTCTACTGTTTCTCTTCACACATTATAGGACATGTTGTACTTTCATACAAAAGCTCTGTATCTGTATAACATACACAAATGTATATGGATGGCTATGTCTATACTTGTCCATTTTATAGTAATGTAAGTTATATTTACAAATAAATTTTACATGGCAGATACTAAAGTGGCTTTTACATGCTTTCTAACTTTTCTCTTTAAAAAAATTATTTTTATGGATTATGGTATTACAGTTGTATATATAGATGTGGTCTGTAGTTGTCCACTAGGTACACAGGCTCTGAGATTTCCTGGGTGCTGCAGGCCAAGGTCAGCCCCCCCTTGTGTTCTGCCTGGGGCCACCCTGAATGAGCTATAAGGCAGTCTGAGATGGCTGCTACTTGTACGCCTTGGAGATTTCCAGGTGAAGCTAAATTGTGAATCTAGGCTGGCTGTTGCTAGTGCCAGGCCTGGGGCCACTTAGCAAGTGGTACAGGCCCTGGGGGATTATTGAGACCTTGCAGAGGCCAAATGCTGCATGTTTGATAGGATTTAGGAAGTTGTGAAGCATGAGCCAAAATCATCCATTCATATGGAAAAATCTCAGTTAACAGATTAGTGGGCCTGTAAATTGGGTGGAACAACATCTCAGGGGATCTCCAGGGTGGGACAAATAGTGTTAGCCAGGTTGATGGAGTCTCAGATATGACACTAGCCTGCCAGCAATGTGGCTGTGTGGGGGGGCTCGGGAAGGGACAATGTCCTCTGCCCACCTTTCTGTCTGAGAGAAAACTGTCCCTCAGCACGCTTCTTGATGCCAGTCACTTTAGTTGCCCCCTGTAGGCCACTGGTACCTTTCAAGCCACTGTTCCAGTGCTGGAGAGAATCTGAGTAAGTCTGTGTGTGGGTTCTTTAAGAGGAACTGCTTGGGACTTTAGAAGTTTCTACCATTCACTCAATCCCTGCTGGCTTTTGCAGCCAGAAGTTGTGGGGACTTACTTTCCTGGCACTGAAATCCTGGGCTGGGGGTGCTGGTGTGGAGCTAGGACTCCTTGCTCCCAAGATATTCCTGCACAATTTTTATCCACCACCTGTGGGTGAGGGACAAGCCTGTTCCACATCTTCACCCTTCCTACCAGTGTGGATGGATGTGGTTTCTTTAATGCCATAGTTGTCAGATTTCCATTCAACTCAATTTCTGACAGTTCTGAGTGATGGTTGTTCTATATTTTAGATGTAATTTTCATGTGATTGTGTGAGGAGACTAGCTGTGTTTACCTACGCTGTCATCTTGAATAGAAATACTTTCTAACTTTCATTTTTATTTTTTAAAATTTATTTAACTTTTAAATTAAAGATTTTTAAAAATGAAAGCATTATTTATTAATGCGGTTTTTAAGGAAAGTCATTTAAATGAGTTAGGCATGTAATTATGTGGAGTTTGGCATCCTGTCATTCAAGAAATAGAAAAAATTCAAGTATCCACTACATGTAATATAGCCCTTTCCTTCTCCAAATGCCATAATTTGTATAATAAGTTATATTTGTTTCATCAATAAAATAAGCATTTATCAACCAATTACAGTCTAACACATTACATAAATGACAGTATGTGTGATGGTTACTATTTGTAACCTCACATGATTTTGTTGAAGATAGTATGTCTTTCCATAGGAGTTATTGTATCAATTCAATGGGATTTTTTTTATTAGAAATAAGAGCATTGTCATGTATGACATCATCTCCTCCAATTATCTTATCTTACAGATGAATTATATGGAGAAATGTGGCACCACAGCTGTTAATTGAGTTGACTAAAGTTAACACTGTCAGGTTATCCCTCATAGTCAAGTAGAGGGACTATTATTCTGCCTGGTCCAGAGTCACAAGACCTAGGGGTATATTAGAAGGCCAAGCTGGTATGACATCAAAGACAAAACCAAAGTCTGAGTCCTGGACATGGGCAGGCCAGGAAGCATGGGAAACTTCCAAGAAAGTAGCAAAAAGGAAAATCATATTCAAGTTCAGGGATTAAAAAACTAGAACTGATCCAATGTAGCCTAGGAGGGCAATACTGAGGCTTTTTTTTTTTTTTTTGCTCATGAGATACTATTCATGCACAAAAAGCCTTCCTCATCCTTTACTCAATCGACATTTTTTCCAGTCTACACTCAGTGATCTTATCTTTTTCCTAAGAGTTTTTATTCTTTGTGTCATTCATTTGTAGGAGGACTATATTCTTTTCTAGGATGATGGAGTTTGAGTAAGCTAGCCTTGGGTTATTCTTGTTGTCCTGTGTAATTATTATTACACACCCCTTTCTCCAGAATGCCATGGTTTGGATAATAAGTTATATGGTCAACCCAATTCATGTGGAATCTATTCTTTATTGCTTTGCCCTTCTAGTAATCTCTTCATGTCTGTACCTAATAACAGCCAATACAATTTATAAACTCTCTGAAGAGAGTTTAAGTTAGTATGGTTAATGAGTAGCATGATTAGGTTAGGTTAGTTAGGGTTGTACTCACTTAACATTTAATTTCTTTTGTATACAGAACATTAGATATTAATATAAAACTTAATCTAACCCATACATTTTTCAGTACTGATTATATACAATGGATGCTTGGATTTTTTTCTATCGATTCTTGAGTGATAAGCTGCCAAAGTCCTCATCAATATAAAGTCCTAGCCAATCAGGATACTTTCCAAATTTATAGCATTTACATGGGCTCATTGCATAAATTTTAAGCATATTACCAGAATGAATATAGAAATAATAATTAAATGACTAGAATGTTTTAGTTATCTCCTTGTTATACTTTTAGAATCTGTCATTCTAAATTATAGAGAACATTGCAAAAAAATACAAAGGGGGAACTTTATTCCACTTTTAAAAAGACCTCTCTCCATCCCACCAAAATAATTACAAGAAAGTTATTTCTCCAATCTAATGAAATAACTATTGCACTAAATTTTCAAGCTAAAGTAATTTGCATTCAAAAGCACCATCATCTGCTTAGTCTTGTTTAACTTCTAAACAAAACCATGGTTAGACTATGAGGAGTTAAGTGCATCTACATTGACTGTACGCTACCCTCAGCTATGCAATTCCACTCTCCAAATTTCAGTTAAGATGTCACCTCCATGGTGTGTCTTCCCCTCCTGCCTCTTTTCTTTTTTCCACTTCCTCTCCCCAGGAGAGTTGGGGTCCCCACTTCTGTATTCTTATAGCACTTTTTGCAGATTGATATCATAGCACTTACTACACTGTACTATGTTTTTTTTTCCATGCCTAACTGCCCCACTAGACTGATCTCTTAGGATTTAGGAACAAAATCTTTCTCATCTGTCAATTTGCAGCATCTAGCCCAGTGCCTGGAATATACCATGTTTTTAGTAAATATTTGTTAGAAGAATGAATCAGTGCTTCAGACATTTAAAAGGTTTCATCTGAATATTAAGTAAATTTTACATATAAAAGAAATCACAATCTTAAATGAGCAAACCACTAACCTAACAGACATACACACTTTTTACAAAGTTTGTATTAAAGACAGATCTTTTCAATACACAGAATGCTCAGAATCACAAAGTCATTATGATAAAGAGCAAACAATTTCCAAACAGAAAATCATTTACAAAAGGCAAGTGAGGAAGAAGCACATGCAGCAATTTGAAGCAATGAAGTGAAACCATTAAAACCTAGGCAGTAATACGGATGATGGAGAACTGTGCTCAGAGATAAGGTGCTTTCTTGTTAATAAACCTGTGAGGAAGTTGGACCCTGAATCAGGGCCCAGATGTATTAGTTCTGTCTACATATAGCTGACCCCAGAGGTAATGAACCAAGCAAACAACTCAACAATATCAGCATGGTCACTGCAGTTAAGCAACCAGCGAAAAAAATCAGTCAAACTGGTGATTAGACATTCAACAAACCAAATAAAAACCAGACATTTGGATTGAGATTTTCATTCATCTATCTTTGTATTTTACACGGAAACATAAAGCAAAAAATTAGACTGTGCATTTGTTGCTTTTTCAAACAGTAAGTTATCACAGCCCTCTCTGGATGACTGTGCCATACCACCAGAAAAATGAGGTAATTACAGTTCCCCAGAGCCCTTCAACTGAGGACAATAGCCTAGGAACCATTACCATGGATTAATGTTTACATACATAATCTTCTATGTATGCATAATCTTCAATATTATTTGGGTCTGAAATGGAGTATAATGAGTTATCATTACATTCTTCCTCACTAATTGAAGTTAGGTTTCTTTAGGGGAAATACATAATAAGTGTGCTTATCCTCAAGAGCAAAGTGGGCTCTCTTAGGCCTAAGGCTTGTAAAGTGGGAAGTGAGAGTGATAAAGAGACAATGATCGCTAGCAACTTGGTGTTCATATATTAGCACTAGATGGGGCCACCTTCTTATCTACTTCCTGCTTCTAAGCAGGATTATGTCCACAACATTTCCACTGTGAGGGACAATCCTGATCTTAATACCCTCCAAAGGAGATTTAAACACTTTCACTTGAGTTTTGACCACATTCATAATCAAGTCATTCTTTGTAGAGTTGACCTAAATCCCTCTTAACCCAGTAGGAATTCATTTCCTCGGTGTGCTCCTTAGAAGAGCAAGCTTATCATACCCTTCCATGTACTCTTTCAGACACTTGGTTAATAAGTCTCAGGTTTAGAGCAGGCCTGAGAGGGTGGGGATAAGCACAAACTCAATAGATCTTGAGGCAAGCCTATGCTTAGAGGGTGGTCCTAAAAGTCACTCTTAATTCTCTGGGTCCTCACAATGACAAGCCATGACAGAGGGAGTGGGACTTCATGGGATCATCTCATTGAGTCTGATACTGGTATCCTGGACATAAAAATTTTAGTTGGTGAGATTATCCTGCTTATTGCACAATGCATCATGCCTGCTCCCCAACCCCAGACTGTCCTGGTCCTCATTAAATGCTAGTAGCACACACTCCCCAGTCATTGTGGCAACCAGAAATGCATTCTCCATGTCCACATTTCCAGGTGTCCCATACTGGGGTCAAACTGCCTCTGTCTGAGACCTGCAGGTCAGTAACCTCTAATTTATACTAAGGTTTATACTAATCAATTGGGTTAGAATCAAATGGTTTGTAGATGCACTAAAAGAAAAGTCAGTAGTTTTCTTTGTTAAATTCCCACTTCTTTCCCTTTATATTCTAGGTCTGTTATAAGCCATAAAGGATCAAGTTAATAATAACAATCATTCTCAGTTACTGTCAATTACCTATCAGATTTTCTGCTTGCCATTTCTTAAGTGTTACATTATTTAATATGTAACAAAAAACACATTTAGGTAAGAAAAGATATCCTCATTTTAACTATGGAGACAATGATCAGAGTGGTCCACAGACCTGTTCTAATGCACCCAGATGAGAACTGACAAGATGACACAAACATCTTCCTGACTCCAAAACCCTTTTTATTTTTAGAATGACAGTCTGTTATATATGTTGTCATGTACTCACATACACGGGTCCTAGGCACCGGAAGGAAAGCTGGGCAGAAGATAACAGCACACATGTGATGGGGGTATAGCAGGCATGCATGAGGCCACTCAAACTTGACAGAGTGAGGAGGGCAGCTAGCCAGGTGAGTGCCCCAGAAAAAGAACAAAGGCAGTGGAGTCACAGAGAAAGAAGAGTAGGAATTTTCATAAATGTATTGTAAAAATTTTAGGTATTAATTGAGAAACTTCAGAATCACAACCCTCATAACTGCTTAACCACACTAACATCTTACTGAAGTAGTAAAGATGTTTAAAATGATTAGTTGTAGGGCAATGATCAAAATGTAATGACCAAGTAAATGTTTAAAAAATTCCTATAATCACAACAATTTCTTCCTGACTGAAGAGATAACATTTGATTCCTATCACAAAATTAATATATTAATCCTGAAGTATAGCTAGAAATTATATACACTATAAGTGCTAGTAAGAGTGTATACTTCCATGTCCCATGAGGAAATAAAATGTTAGAATCAAGATATACACGAAACTGCTCAGATAAATAATATTTATCTGTCCATAAATAAAATTTTTAGACATAAATGTTTAACTTTTCTTTATTTGAAAAAATGTGGGTTTTTGAGTTTATTTCATTGGTGAACTCTTAAAAGGGCCTCTTAGTTTTCTACATGATATTAAAACAAAATGAGAAAGATAAAATTAACCCAGATTTTTTAATTTGAAACTTTTTTTATTGTACAGTTAGTCCTACTTTCAACCTTAAATCCTTTGTGGTTAAAAATAATAAGCAAATTTAGAAATAAAAATAAGTAAATTAATGGGAGAATATTGGCTAAATTTGTAAGAATTAACTTACAATAAATTTAGGAATGAATATGTGTAAGGAAATATGGACATAAAGTACCAATCATTTAGGTAGGCAAGAATTCATGAACAGCTCAATGGTGTTAAAGCTGGTTGTGGAGGGGCCTGGCCCAGTAGTTAAGTTGGTGAGAGTATCATCCTAATATGCCAAAGTTGGGGGTTCGATCCCCAGGCAGGGCATATACAAGAATGAACCAATGAATGCATAAATAAGTGGAGGAACAAATCCATGTCTCTCCCCCACCATATCTTCCTTTTTCTAAAATAAAAAAACAACTAAAGTTGGTTGTGAAGGACTTAACATCTGAGTTCCGAACATTTATAAGTGGGCCAACTGAAGCTTTGTGAGCACAGCAGACACTTTTTGGTCTGGTCCACAGTGAAGGCTACACCAACCAGGAGGACCTATCTGAAAGCTATTACAAAGATGCTATGAGAGGATAATAGGGTGGAAGGAACGCAAAGAAGAGAGAGCTTGCATAAGAATCAGGATTCTCAGTGCCTCCCACGGCAAGGAAAAAGCATCTTTGAAAAAAGCTGCCAGGAGTAGAGCATGAACAAGTCAAAAGTGGCAGAGGAAAAGTAACTGGATTATTTATTAAGGGACCAGTAATGAGCTTGAGAAATTTTGTAAAGACTTTTGGGAACTAGAGTTGGAAAAGAGAAAAGACTTTAGATCACTGTCCAGTCACCTTGGTTTCCTAATGCTGTTTTAATGAACTTTGCATTGATTGTATGTGCTAAAATCAGCAAGCATGGACTGTTCTACAAATAATACAGTTTTCCTCATATTTTCCTCATCCTACATTCCAGTTACTAAGATTATTCTCAACTCTTGGTCTATTAAAAATCCATATCATGCCCTGGCTGGCATAGCTCAGTGGATTGAGCATGGGCCTGCGAACCATAGGATTGCAGTTCGATTCCCAGCTAGGGTACATGCCTGGGTTGCAGGCCAGTTCCCGGCAGGGGACTCAGGAGAGGCAACCACACATTGATGTTTCTCTCCTTCTCTCCTTCCCTTCCTCTCTAAAGATAAATAAATAAAATCTTTTAAAAAGTCCATATCTCATCTCTAATCATGAGATTACTCCTTTTTTAACCTAGGCCTATTGCTTTGCAAACTGTCTGTGCTGGGGCTATTACTGAATACTAGTATTTCATTCCCTTTTGTGGAAAATGGTACATTCAAACTTTAAAACTAATACAACAACCAATAACCTACCAGTTATTACTTGGCTCTTGTTTTGGGGAAAATATTTAAGATATTTAAGGGTTAAACTTAGTAATAATTTAAATACTAAATAAGAATCACAGGTTTCTTCCCATGATGTAATCAAGGGGCAGAGTTCAGAGCTCTGATACCCTAATCATATAAGAGTTTGTTTTTCACAGTCTTCATGCCAGATGCTCTTTCTGGGCTGGCTAATTTCAAAGCAGTGCTTGTATGTACATAAGCATCTACTATGGATGGAATACGGAACATTGGCAAAAAACAACACAACAACAACAATAAAACAAACAAAAAAGCAAACAACTCCCCCCAAAACACAAAGAAACATGGGTTCCTGTCATTATCAACAGATATTCTCCAAATACATTTTATCCCATGAACTGGACCTTCTACTTTTTCAAGCATAGTAATTATGGTAACCTATCTAGGAAAGTACCAAACAAGAGAATAATTAGTGACCTTTAGGCTTGCTGTGGGAAGTTAGGGATCCCGGCCCATGATTTCTCAAGTTAACACTCACTTGCAATGGATAAACCCCAAAAACAAAACAGTAACTTCTTTGAGTCACAGCAAATTTCCTTTGAGGACTAAATGGGAAGCAGGTGCTTTGATCTCTGCAGAGAGCCAATCATATATCCTAAATAAGGGTTCTTTTGGAACCCTGGATTTTCATAGCTTTACTTAAAAGGAACACTTAATGAATACAATGTGCTCGTTAGTGACGAGGTAAAATTCAGATTACCCCGGGAAAGGTAAAATACAAGGTACTCTGAGGTTTCTGGTTCACATATACTTCTGGATTACGAAAATGAGGTGAATGGTTAGCCAGGAAATGGAATGAAATTAAAATAGATGTGTATAAATAAGAACCAGCTTCCCAGTTTCTTGCAGGAAAAAAGGAAGATTTTTTGTTTTAGATTTTGTTGAAACTTTAAGATGTAGCTTTTATATGCTCTGCATAACTATGTGTGGTATCTACATTCCACACACATGTAGGATTATTGAGAAATTCTACCTTGGCTGGACAAAGAAATTTCAGAATGATGGCAAATTATGCATGTAAATGCAGGCAGATAATTAGTGCGAACAAAAGCCATTAACCATATCATATTTTCACCATACTGAGAGTCCGTAGTACTGATAACAGCCATAATTTATATTCATGTGCTTCCTCATACTACATTTATAAGACTGCATACAGCAGGCTTGATTTCACAAATAAAGCACCGTATCTGCTGGATGGCTATCCCATCTCAGCCTTAAATGTCTCTGTCAAAGGAGTTTTCACAGTGGTGTCCCTTGACATCTGTTTTTAATATCTCCTCTTACCTGCTTTTCTTATACAAGAGGTTAAAAAAAATTTAAGCCTTTTCTAATGCTGAGTCTCACTTCATGTATTCCTGGCAGAGTTTAAAGCTGTCACCCAAGACCTGTCCTTTTTGCTAATGAGAATAATTGATTTCTGTCCCAGTGTAGATCTCATTGTGCATTGTGAATCATCTTCATGTGTCCCTTAGGTTTCTTTCTTTTCCTTCAGACTGAACATATCCAGTTAGGTTCACCTTTTATGACAAACGTTGTTTTCTAAACATTTTATCACTTTGTTTCTCTGCACACGCTTCAATTTGTCATTGTCCTCTTTCTTTAACAGCCTCACATGAGTGAAGTCCTCCAGAGAGCATTTCAGCAGGAGCCAGAGAAGTAGAACACAATTCTTACCCAGTCTCAGTTTTTCTGTTTAAACAGTCAGACAGAAGTGTGCATTTTCTTCTGCAGTGAAAGCTATGATATACAGGACCTAGCACATGCAATGTGCTCAACAAGAGTTTTTTATTATTTTTTAAATTCTCACCTGAGGACTTTTTTCTTTACTTTTTCAGAGAGAAAGAGAAATGTTGATGTGAGAGAGAAGTATCAGTTGGTTGCCTCTTGTATCAGGGATGGTACCTGCAACCTAAGCACGTACCCTGACCAGGAATTGAACCTGCAACCCTTCAGTTACAGGATGGTGCTCCAACCAAATGAGCCAAATCAGCCAGTGCATATTTTTTAATGATATTACTTTAACTGATAGTTAAGAGGGAGCCAAAGGCAACTTAGAGATACAGGAAGAGAGAAAGATTGGGTTAAATCGGTGGTTTCCAAATGATGGTACTTAGTCCAGCTATATCATTCAGCTGCTTAGTTAAAATTAAATATTGAATTCCGCCCCCCCCCACCTGGCTGCCGTGGCTGACTTGGAATCTTTGCACGTGAGCCTGGGGAAACTGATATTTAACACGTGTCCTGGTGAATCCCTGAGCAGAGGCAGGTTTGTGTCTCACTCTAAAGTAGACAAGACTCATGAGGCCCCTTCTAACCAAGCTTTTACTGTTAGTCTGATTATACTCTCAGGAGCTGAATGTTATCATTTGACTCACTTCTGCTTTATTCTTGTTATGCCACCTATTTTGGTCACAATCCCCCTCTCAACAAGGAGCTAAATATATAGTTTAAAATACATGTGTGATATACTGTTAGAGGATTTGTAACTTTCTCATAAAAATGTTAATTCCTGAAACTTAGAAATGCTAGGCATAATTTTTAAACACATGGAGAATGGCATCCACAAGAGACAGACTCGACTGCTCAGGGACTGGACCCGAATCTACATCATTTCCCAGTGCTTATTCAATGCACAGCACAAAGCTGTTCAGTCCAATAAATATATGATGAATGCATCAATAAGTAATTTAATTTAAAAGGTTACTGTTATATTCATGTGCTCTGGATGACTACAAAAGGAAAAACTGTGAACACCTAAAGTGCACAATGGACATATATTCATGTGGTAAAACAGGTGTAGGACTTACAAATAAAAACAATGTGTTCATCACATTTAGCATGTTACAGAGCATGTAGCTTTATTTTTTAATTTTTTGAGGTATCTCCATACTACTCTGCTTTCTAATCCAGTCATCCCACTTCTGGAAATACATCTGAAGAAATACAAAACACTGATTTGAGAAAACAGAAGCACCCTTAATGTTCACTGCAGTGTTATTTATTAACTCCAAGATATGGAAGCAGCCCAAGTGCCCATCAGTAGATGAGTGGATAAAACCACTATGGGACATTTACACAATGGAATACTACTTGGCTGTAAAAAAGAAAATTTTACCCTTTGCAACAGTATAGATGGACTTGGAGAACATTATGATAAGTGAAAGAAACCACTCAGAGAAAGACAAATACCATATGATTTCACTCATAAATGGAATCTAATTAAAAAGCTGAACAAGCGAAATAGAGACAGACTCATAGATAGAGAGCAGGATGGCAGCTACAGTGGGGAGGTTAGGGGATGCAGGGATTGAGCGAAAAGGAAAAAGGACTCATGGACAAGGGCAGCAGTGTGGCAATTATGGGGGAGGGGGCTTAGTAGTATAAGAGGGCTAGATGGTAAAAAATATAATAAAAAATTAAAAAAATAAAGGTCATATAGCTTTGAAAAATCTAATATTTATTCAGCCTTTTATAGATTGACTTATGTCCAATCTCATTTTATAAAAGCTTTGATGCAGCTATAGAAATTGTGCAATATTATGATATAATGAGATATCACTTATTTTTTAGTCTTTGGTCAGAAGGTCAAGGTGTCACTTAAAAATGCATTACTGATCTCAGCTTTGGCTGACAGTGTCTGTCTGGTTTCATTATGAAAAAGAGTAATAAGTTTCTATCAAAAATAGAATCAAGTTCTTAGTTAATATTATATTTTAGCTTGTGTAGCCATGGCAGATTTAACAATTTCTTTCTTTTTTTAATGGAAGAAAAAAGGTCCTAGATAATATTTCTGAAATCTATTGCAAGGCTTTTAAAAGAAAAAGAAATATGTGTTAGAAGACGGGCCCAAAAATTCTTGACCTTTTATCTCTACTGAAAGAATCATTTAAACTCACTTAATCCTTGTGGTTCACAGAGGTGTAAGAATGTACAACTAAAAGCCTGAATACTTTTATCAGTGAGAAGTGGAACAGAACATGAAGAATAAGCACAGGCTCCTTTGAAGTGAGAGGTGAAGCAACATTTAATATCCCTAACATGTCTATTTCTAAGGAAAAGGTTGAATACAAATAAATGCTAGCTTGAGATATACAAGATCTTCTGCCTTACAATTTTTAGAACTGCAGGTACAACTGACAAACATGTCTCAAAGACAGAACAAATATAAAGAAATAAATAATATCAATAGTTTATTGTGACGACTTCCTAGTTCTGTAATATGCTTAGGGTTTGCCTATAGAAGCTTATGAGCACAGTCTAGGAAAGTTAGAACTATTTTTCAGTCTTCTTTTTAAAGGAAGTTAAGGAGATCAAAATTGCTTTGACACTCTCAGTCAGAGTTTTCTACCTAGAATATTTTGGAATTAAGCCAGTATTCTCTGACTTTGGTCTTTCACAATACAGAACAATGACAACCTTCCTCTTAAAATTAGGGATTGAAGTTGAAATAGAGCATTAAAATGTGAGAAATTTTAAAAGTGTTTATATGTTACATTTCAGTAAGTCTTTCAACTTCTCCATTCTATTGCAGAGTATGACCACTCTTGTTATCAAATTATAGCTACAGTATAATCCAATAATCCCTAAATTCTGCAATTTATCAAAATTGAATGTTACTTTAATTTTCCTCTGAAAGGCTATCTTTCATTATTATTACTCCAAATAATATAAGCTGATGTTATCAGAAAAACATTAATAATGTATTTAAAATTTTAAATCAAGGTGCAATTTCAATACAATAAAATGCTCCAAGTTTGATGAGGTTTTTCAAATGTATACATCTATGTAACCACCATTCTAATCAAGATTCAGATCATCTCCACCACTCCAAACACTCCATGTCTCTTTTCACACAAAGGTCCCCATCACCCGTCTCTTCCATGCAACCCTCAGGCAACTACTAATCTGCTTTCTGTCACTATAGATTACTTTGTCTGCTTGGAGATCTCATAATGAGACACAATGTGTATCCCTTTGGGGTCTGGTTTGTTTTTTTTTAATGATCATAATGTTTTAATATTTATATATGCTGTTGAGTCATATCATTCCTGATATGACTCATTCCTGACATGACTCAACAGCATTCATTCTACTTTATTGCCAAATAACATTGTATCATAAGATACAGAATTTATGTGTTCATTTACTATTGTATTCAGTTTGTTTCTTACGACTATGGCTGCTATGAACATTATGCATAAGCCTTACTGTATTTCTCTTGGTTAAAGCAGTTATACAGTCTTAACTACATGTTTATATTTCTAAAAATTTAAATGACATGCATATGATATATAGATTTTACATGCAAGTAGCATAATAGGATATGAGATAACTTTTTGCAAGAGTTAGTAAATAAGACATTGTTCTCTTTTGTGACTTTTTATTTGGTTTTAGATTTTTAAAATTTTCTTCAAAAAATTTCCAAATATTTAAAGAACTTGAATTAACATGAATGACTATATTTTATAATTTTTATTTTCCTATTTTTCATTGTTGACAATTTTCTCTAAAATTTCAACATACATTAAAACATGTATTTTATTCCCAGTAACATTTAGAAAATGTGCTAACCTTTCTAATTTGGTGAACCTGGGAGAGGAATAATGTTTACATATAAATCACAGGGTCAGCATATGAGTTTTCTATAATATTAAGAATGCTTTATAACGGGGAAGGCTGATGTTTTCAGTAAATTCCCACTTCTTCCTGACCACTGGCCCCTCCCCAACTTCCACAATGGTACTAAGAAGCAAGAATATTGATAACACTTCGAGGGTGCCAGACCTTAGCTTGGGGATGTGCTAATGACCAGATATATTTTTGTCCTTCTTGAAACATTCTAATATATGTCTTAATGATAGAAATTCCTTCTATTACCACAGAAAGAAGGAATATATATATTCCTTCCTATATATTCCTACCAATATATATATTCCTATATATTCCTTACTTGTGGGCCCAATATATATATTGGAATGAATATATATACACACACAGATACACATATTTAATATTCATGTATAAGCGAGAACACACATAAGAAACTGGATTCAGAAAGTACTTATGCATTCTTCCTATCAGTGCCTTAAATTTAAACTCCGTCTTATGAAAATCCCATTAGTTTACTGGCTACAAAAAAATATTCCTATTATCCTGTTAGGAAAGTGGAGGAGAGGATAAAAATGTTAATGGTTGGTTAAGCGTAGGTCAGTTAAAATATTTTTTGAACCACTTTAAATGAAGCATTCACCATTGAAGCAATTAAAATAGAATAGCCCATGGTCTCTGAATTCCTCTCCAATCTTAAATCCTGTGGATTCACATAACTGTAAGATGATAATGCATATAAAGCTATGCTAAACATTTACAAATTAATAACTTGCAAGGCTCTTTATAATAACCTTCTCTTTCCTTTATCATAGTCTTTGTAAATCATGAACTCATATTCTGCCTTCCATTCATTTTAAATAGTTCTTAAATCCTTTCCTTTGTGAATCTGCATATGCTGTTCTCTGAATAGAACTCATTTCCACCTTGCTAACGTTTATGACCTTTTTAGGACTTTATAAGACTCCACCTTATCCAAGAAGTCTTATCTAAAGTACTTATTCTGGTTAGGTACCACTCTTACGAGCTTCCATAAGCCCTCTCTGGTTGCTGCTTACTTTACTTTATTATCATTTCTCTTGGCTTCTTAACATTCTTCACTAGTTGCAAGCCCTGAATGCAAGAACCATGCATATCTCAATCTCTCTGGTGTTCTGGGGATTATTTCAGGGCTTGGCACATAGTGAATAACATAAATATTTGTGAGTGAATCAATGAATAAATGAGGTTGAATACATACATTCTTGAAGAAATAGGAATAACAGAGTAATGCTTAGCTTAGATGAATTAAAGGCAGGTTTCTTGAAATAGGGGAGCCTTGCTCCGGCTATTGAAGAGAATTAAATCTAATAGCTCAGGAGAACAGGTTGGTAAACCAGGTTGTATAAAGGTAGGTTAAAAAAGTCATATTTTAAGAATAACAAGAGGTTAGCTGTACCAAAAAAAAAAAAATAGACTGTAAGTGAAAAACCAAATGAGAAATGGAGATGAAAACTTTTTAAAAAAATCAGTGGTCACTGGTAAATGATTTTAAGAGTTACTTACACCTACAGATTTATATCAAAAACAATCAGTAAGCTCATCTTCAATAGATAGATATCATGCTGAAAATGATATTTGAAGAAAAATATTGATATTTAATATTGATGTTTGTAAAAGAAAATGTCAGTGATAGATAAACAGGTATGTACCTCTCAGCAGTAGATCCGAAAGACAAGAAGGTGGATGACATTTACACTGCAGAAGGGAGAGAATTATTCAGCCCCGTTTTCTATGGTTTACCTCTATCTGGAAGTGCGTGAAGCTTTGGGTAACATCCTTAGGGGGCCCCTGAGATACTTAATAGCAACACAGTGTCAACTTAAATGGACTCCAGTAAAACATGGGCTAGTGGTCTGGAAAGGAACATTCTGCTCATTCAATAAACATGCTCTCATCTCATTTTCTCAATGCGTTAGGATTCGATTAAGTGTTAAGAGCTGCACAGGGAAATATCTGGGTTCTGACTAGACAATAACCAGGTTATTAATTTTTTAGATTTACATATAATGTTTCTCATATTACAAAACTAGTTTTCAAAAGCTATGAGAAACAACGTATTCAAGTATCACACAGTGTATCACGGATTTATCCTTCGTGATGAAATAGATCTGGAACAAAGAAATGAATATCCTAACTACTGAATTAAATAACACATGTATGGAGTGGGTGTGGTATTGTGTAAATAATTAACTGCTGCTCAATGATTATGCTAACTAGACCTACTGGAGTGGATGAGATTAATGAAGATTTTGCTTGCAAATTGAAAGCCTCCCTATCAACAGTTTCATTTGTTGAATTAAAAAAAGGAGCTTTGCAATTTTTACATTAACAATCTCAATGTGGAAGCACCCTCTCTAACACTGATGCTTGTAAGGGATCAATACATGGTGAGCATGATGTGGAGGAATCATTCGAACGGATGGAAAACCACGCACACCTGGAAGGCAGTGCGTTACAGAAGAAAAGTGGTCCCCGCTGAGAACCAAAGGGCTGGTGTTTATCTGGTCTTTGCCATTTACTGGCTGTGTACTTTGGGCAAGATCCTTAATGTCTATGAATCTCAGTTTCCTCATCTGAAAAGGATGGAGAATAATACCTATCTCCAAATGCTTTGTGTAAAGTACATAATACAGTGCTAGGGACAAAGTTGGTGCTCGATTTAATGCTTACTGTTAAATATTAGTGTCATTTAGATCATTTTCAGTATACTATTTCACTAGTCCCTTTGAAGAAAAATACACCTGGGAACTTTGCATTATGCTTGTGTAAAGCCTTCTTATGACAGAAGCACGCTCTATTAGCATGTCTCTGTGTTAGCGGTCACTCAGAAGCAGTAAGCTCTTGAGTTGGAGGAAAGCGACTAGAACATTTGTTTTTCTCCTTTAGAATCACAAAGGAGATACTTTTCTCCCAGTCTAGAATTATTTCCCACTCTCCAGTACATGCTCCCCTCCCCAACTACAAACTTTCAGAAGCTTAGAAAGGAAAAGTGGCAAAAATATTACTCCCCTTTGGGTAGATGAGATCTGCCTATTTTGCTTTCGGGTTTTTTCCCGGAAACAACCAGCTGACCAGGAGGCTGTAGTAGTGCTCACCCAGCCACCGGATGTGCTGATCTCATTTATCTCTCAGGTGATGCTTTCTCCAATCACACTCTTTACCTAATTACACTCATTAATACACACCCATAAATGTTCTCAGGGAGTGGAGCTCTGGCCCATCCACTGCTGGATCTGGTATAATTGGCTACTTGGTATCTCTTCTACCTTGTATATCTGTAGAAAAATGTCCTGCCAACATAATTCTGCTGGCTAGGACAAAGGTTGTTTTATTTCCAAAGACAAATGTTTATTAAAAAGTAAGGATTGAGCACAATGGAAAGAGATTTTCATCCAGACTTAAGGTCAGATGCCTGTGTTCCGACACAGTGGCTGTGTGACAGCTAACAACAGCCCGGAGTCTTAGTTTTCTGAGCTCTCACAGAGCTAGTCTGCAGCTTTGTCTCAAGAAACAACTAAAATCACAAACCGAAAAGCCTAGCATGAGACTGTTTTTCTCCCTGTTCTCCCAAAAACTATTTTTAGATTTTGTCAGCAAAATTTATAAAGTTCCTTTAAGCCAAATTTTTCTCTCTTTCTTTCTCTCTCTCTCTCTCACACACACACACAATTGTGGAAAGGTAAATCATCCTAACGTTTTAAACTTTTTATGCTAACTCTGGTAGAATCCTTTAGTAAAAGCTCTCTAGAGTCCTATTTCTCATTAAAGAGTCCTAGAGTTAGAGTTAGGGATTTCCTTTCTCTCTAATGAAAAAACACAGTCTAAAATCTTTCTCAAATGATGGATCAGAGAAATTGAGTCAGCAGTATACATATATGGTCTCAAACAGAGGCAGGATTTGGGTTCTCCCAGTCGCTGAGCTTAACTAGGAGTGCCCACAATTTACTTGAAGGAGTTTCATTTCTTAAGTGTACATTTTAATAAAGAACTTCTATCCTAAAAATGGAGGCAACACAATATACTATAAAAATGAATCAGTTATATAAAATAAATAATTTTAAGTTCCTGATGATTTACTGTATAATTTTGAGATAAGGCTAGTAAATGTCAAACCACTTTATATGTAAAAAGAAGGTGATTCCTACCTGTTGGTACATATAATTATTTCTTTATGAATCATCAAATACAGTGCCTGGAACATAGTAGGTGCTCTCAATCCAGGGCAGATACTTACTATTTTTTGTAACTATCAGTAGGCAGCCTAGCTCCCTTAAATAGTGTCCTAAATTGTTCATAGACACATACAGCCTGCTCCTCCCAGGCCTGTTTCTCCTGGTGAGCAGGCATAAACAATCACCTACACAATGCTTCCAGGACGCAACTGTATTGAACTAAAATCTCCCTCCTTGCTCTGTATATGATGTCCAAGCAGAGCACAGGGAAGTGTTTTCAGCATCCAGAGGCAGCCATTGTGTAGCCCCTGAGTCTTTTCTCCAGGCTAAATGTCCTCGATTCTTTCCGTGTTACACATATTTCAGGCCTTTCACCAGTGGTCATCCTCCCGTGTAAGCGTTACTGGATCTAGACAGAGTCTAGTTTCTAAACAGTTAGTGAAAATACTAACTTCGGACAAAAAAAAAATCTCCTAGGAAAAAAAGAATTTAACGGAAGAAAAAAGCTCCCCCCCCAAGCTAATTATACGCAGTCTTTTATCACAGAATGATTTCAGTGAACAATTTTTAAAACTAACAAGGAGGAACATTTAAAGGCCTGTTGGCTTGTGTCTGCTGCCCTCCTGCTGTCCCACTAGGACGTGGCCAGGAGCAACATTTCCAGCATCCTCCTGCTCTAGTTTTTAAAGTACTTGGTGTATACTGCATGATATTGCTTTCATTTTTGGTATCACACAATCACTCATTTTTTGAAAGTTAATTCTCTAAGCAAGATGACTTCTTAAAAGCAACTTTAAGCTCAACAGAATTAATGTTGCTCATCTAACCTACTTTGGAAGTGATTAAATGTAGCCTAACCTTCCAACTGTAGCAAAATTTAATATCCTTGGCTGAGCTATAAATAAAGAGTACATTAATCCTAAATTACTATTGCCTTATAGAGATAGAGTTATATATTTGGGTTAATCAGTAAGTATGTGCCACAGTTACTTTTTTCCTTCATCCTTAGGCAATGAACAAATGTTAGGTGGCCCAGATTAAATCATGTGAACCTTGCATCACTTTTCCCGAGCCTTGATCATTATTTACATTTCAGCCAAAAGTAAAAAGTTTCTTAGTCCAAGCACTGCTAGCTACCATGCACACTGGTGAAAATAAATGAAAGATCTTCAGTTTTTGATAGACTGATCAATAGGAGTTTTTGGAATTAATCTTTTTCATACCCACTTTAAAAGCCAACCTTCCATTCATGATGTGTTGACTATATGATGTTCCCACCACTTTATTCTTCTTTTAGATATGCTTTCATCTAGTTGAGACAGTGATTGAACCAAGATCAACACCAGCTGTTGTTATACAAGGGAGAAAAGTCCAGTTCCAGAGACAGTACCGCAGTCAGCCTTCCCTGTTTTACATTCATCATTTCATGGTTTTAGAACACTTTGCAAAACCACAATGTGTACCATGAAGATGGTGTGTTTTGACACCTCATCCCAAAGCTAAACTTTTATTTGTTAACTGGATCTCTATTCTCTTTATTTCACTTCTATGTTCTCACTGAACATTTTAATCTACTTAGCATTTTTCAAATTTAATGTTTAGTCTCTTTTAACAATTTTTTCTTTTATTCAGGAAAGCTTTGGATTTGTCCTCTACATTGTTGAATTGATAAGTCTGTCCCTTATTATATCCATGGTGATATAAGCCTGTTATTTATTTGTACTGGGGTATGTGTTTAATGAGGCTTAGTCCATTTGAACTTCACATTGCTCCACAGTTTGCTTTCTCATGCTTGTAGAAAGCAGTAGGAAATAGCTTATAAGTGCTTTGGACTTTTGAGACTTGAGCATCAGAACTTCGACACTAAATATGCCACTTACAATTTTCTCTTGCATACATTATTAAATTTCTGATAGCCTCAGGTTTCTCATCTTTAAAATGGAATACCACTAGTATTTCCAAAGGGTTATTATAAAAGTTAAATGACATTATACATGTATTATACTTAGATGCCTATACCTAATAATAATATCAAAAAAGACTGCCATGAATATAAGTAAATTCAAATCCTCATCTCATAGAGAAAAAAACCTTTTTAAACCTCACTGAAAAAATAATATGAATATTTTCTAAAATATCTTGCTATTTCCTATAATGAAAAATCCTTAAGGTAATATTACTGTCATTTCTACTATGTCTGCATTGCCCTTCTTCTGTTCTATTATTTTTAATGATAAATGAAGTTTTTTTAAGTGTATTTTCTTAAGCATGCTATTACAATTGTCCCATTTCCCCCAGTATTTCCCCTCTGACCTGCAGCCCCCATCCCAGCAGCATTTCCCACTTTAGTTCACATCCATGGGTCATTTACATAAATTCTCTGGCTTCTCCATTTCCTATACTATACTTAACCTCCCCCTGCCTACTTTGTAGCTACAATTATGCTACTTATCCCCTGTACCTTTTCCTTCATTCTTCCCCCTCCCCTGGTAACCATCCATTTTCTCTGTTTTAGTTGTTTGTTTAGTCTGTCTTTGTTTTTTTAGGTTCAGTTGTTGATAGTTGTGAGTTTGTTGTCATTTTACTATTCATAGTTTTGATCTTCTTCTTTTTCTTAGGTAAGTCCCTTTAACATTTCATATAATAAGGGCTTGGTGATGATCAACTCCTTTAACTTGACCTTGTCTGGGAAGCACTTTATTTGCTCTCCCATTCTAAATGATAGCTTTGCTGGATAGAGTAATCTAGGTTGTAGGTCCTTGCCTTTCACAATTTTGAATAGTTGTTTCAGATCCTTCTGCCCTGTAAGGTTTTTTTTTTTTGAGAAATCAGCTGCTAGTCTTAGGACCAGGATGGAGGCAGAGGTAGATATGCTTTGCTTCTTCGCACAAACAAAAAAAAAAAGATAACAACCAATTTAAAAATTAAAAACAACCAAAACTGTCAGAATACCAAACTTTATGGAAGTCTGAGAACAAAAAAGTTAAACAAGTAATGTTCATGCAGACTAGTAGGAGGGACAGAGGAGAGGAGCTGTGGAGGAGAGGACACATGGCGCAGTGGTAGCTGGTAGATTCGGTGGGTAAGGCAGCAGCTGAAAGACCATTTGGTCCCACATTCTCATGGGAATAAACTGGGAGGAACAACTGGGGAGCGAGACAGACCATGCAACCCAGGGTTACAATGTAGGAAACTAAAGCCGCAAAACCTCTGGCTGTAAAAACTTCTGGGGGTTGCCAGGGCGGGATAAACTCACAGCCTCACAGGAGAGTCTGTTGGATGGGTCTACAGGATACTATAACACACATAAACCAACCTCCACCCCTGATCCAGTACCTGAAAGAGCACAATCTGCTTGTGGGAAGCAGGGGAAGTTACTGAAAGTGGGGCAAGAGCTGAGCAAGCAGTATTGTTTCCTCTCTCATCCCTCCCCCACAGACAGCACCACAATGCAGTGGCATGGGTTTGCCTGCCCTAGTGAATACCTAAGGCTCCCCCACCCAACAAATTAACAGGTGTGTCAAGACAAAGAAATGTGGCTCCAATGAAAGAACAGATCAAAATCCTAAGAAAAGAATGAAGGAATGAGGAGATAGACAACCTAGCTGATACAGAATTCAAAACACTGGTAATCAGGATGCTCACAGAAATGATTGAGTATGTTGCAAAAAAAAGGAAGAAGTGAAGGCTATACAAAGTGAAATATAGAAAAATATATAGGGAATCAACAGTGAAGGGAAAGAAACTGGGACTCAAATCAAAGATTTGGAACAGAAGGAAAAATAAACATTCAGCTGGAACAGAATAAAGAAACAAGGATTCAAAAAAAATGAGGAGAGGCTTAAGACTTCTGGGACAATCTTAAACACTCCAACATCTAAATAAGAGTGGTGCCAGAAGAAAAGAAAGCAAGAAATTGAAAATTTATTTGAAAAAATAATGAATGAAAACTTCCTAACTATAACAAAGGAAATGGACATCCAAGTTCAGGATTCTCAGAGGGTCCCAAAGAAGTTGGACCCAAGGAGAAACACACCAAGACACATCATCATTAAATTACCCAAGATTAAAGATAAGGAAATAATTTTAAAAGCAGCAAGAGAAAAGGAGAGAGTTACCTACAAAGGAGTTCCAATAAATAAATAAAATTTTTGAATAAATAAACTCAATCAATCAATCAATCAATAAAATTTTTGAACTGTGATATATAATTATTTTTCTCTAGCTATAGAAAAATCTATACCTGTCCACACCTGATAAGACTGGTGAAGGATTTCATCTGATTTATATGTATGTTTATTTCTTTAAGAAGTTAGGAGAGGAACTCGTAAGACTCTCAGCCTGCCCTAACCAGTTGAATTCATGATTATCAAGTGCCTTTAAGCTTATCTTTACAGAATCTTGGCATTTATAAATATTTTCAATGCTTTCCAATTACAATGAAGTTATAGGAAATTACTTTTATGTTTCTAACAAACTACATCATTGAAGCCAAATAAGTTTGTGAGAAACCTGATGATATAATAAAATCTTCCTTTGATATATGTATATTGAGTTCACTCTTGTATTTGGAGCTTTACTTTGTATTTTGTTACTACATTCAGCCAGTATATATGAGAGTTTTTTATAGAACAGGAAGTTAGTATCTTAAATGGGCATCTGTTTTTAAAATTTCTTATGTACTGTTTGAATGTTAAAAAAATCCTTGAAAATGAGGCCATTAATAACTAGAGTTCCAAAAAATTAATTAAACTTATTAAAATAGCCACACATAACTGTTAAATTAAAATTAAAATAAAGTTTAGAAAATTAGGCCTCATGAAAACAAAAGAATACAAGGCATCAATTTGAGAAGAGAAATTATAAAAAAAACTAATTTCTCTCTCAACAGCAAAGTAGAAATTATATGAAATATAACCTCACACCTGTCAGAGTAGCTAGTATCAAAATATCAACAAATTACAAATGTTGGCAAGGATGTAGACAAAGGAAACCCTTGTGCACCGTTGGTAGGAAGGAATATTGGTACAGCACTATTAAAAATAGTATGAAAGTTTCTCAAAAATTAAAAATAAAGCTGCCATATGAACCAGCAATTCCACTTGTAGGTACTTATCTGAAGAAAAAAAAAACTAAGATATGGAAGCAACCTAGGCATCCATTGGCAATGAATGGATAAAGATGTAATACACATACACACACAAAACGGAATATTACTCAACTATAAAAAGGAAGGAAATCTGGCCATTTGGGACTGTGCACATGAACATGGAGCATGTTGTGCTAAGTGAAATAAGTCAGACAAAAGTAGACAAGTACTGTATGATTTCACTTACATTTTGAATCTAACAAGACAAAATAAAGAAATAACAAAATAAAACATAAATAGACCCACAGATATATAGAGAAAAAAGTTGATGGCTGCCAAAGAGGAGGATTGTGGGGAATGAGAAAATTTAAGAAAAGAAGACTACAGGATAAAAAAAACTAATGTACCATGCATGAAAAAATTTATGAGGCAAATCATTTGGACCTAAAATTATTTCATTTATATACTGTGCTATAAATTGCCTCTTCTAGCTGAGAATAAAAGCCAGGCAATAAAAAATATTTATGATTCAGTGAACTAAGGAAAGAACCTATTTGTTTTGCCATCTAACACAGTTGACAGAACAGTTTCAAGTCAGATTACATTTGACTATGCTCTGTTTTTATTACATTTCTGTCACATTTGCCACTTAATGTAAAGAGATAAAGATTCTCTTGTTGATAAATTGTGTCATTTCAGTCTCTATTTGCCCAATTGAATTGTTCTGAAATGTACTCAGATATCTGCAGAAAGTCATAAAACTTGGTCAGTGTAGGAGGTAGTTTACAAATTATACTTATTAATCAATTCAGATATGAATCAAATAAAATGATTTTAGAGACTTCTTGTTTATTTCCTTCTTGCCTAGAATTAAGCTTTATATTTCCAAGTCCATGAAAATTTTAGAAAAATCACTGATGTTTGAGAGAGAGGGGCTTAATCTGCTAATCTTCTTTTATTAAGGTTTTAATAAAAGCCCATTTCACAGTGTCCTAACCTAAAATAGAATTTAAAACATTTGTTTCTTCCAGTTAATTCTGCTCTAATGATATGACTAAATCAGTGTACCTAATAATATTATATATTGGCCATGTCCTGACTGATCAGACAAAGATATCTAATCATTAGAATATATATATATATATGATAATGGAACAAACTAAAAATATATGGAAGGTAACTATAAAAGAAGTTGGAATCACCCTAAAATCATATCTCTAAAGTTTGCTTCTCTTTTCCTGGCTTTTTTCTGTATATTCCTATGATATCTTTGCATAGATTTCATTTTCTCTCAGATCTGCTTTGTCAAATGGGTATGATTTTGACTTAAAGAAATAAAAAAATATACAAGCCTTTCAAAAATATTCCTCCATAAAATATACAATATATTTGTTTCTACAACATTGAAACATAAACTGATAAAAATACAATGTTTTCATTTCATCAGTTTTTTAATTGTAAAGAGTTGATGATGAAAAAGATTGAACACTAATTATAAATTGGAGTTTAGAACTAGCCCTGGCTGGTGTGGCTTAGTGGATTGAGCACCAGAGTGCCAACCAAAGTTTCACTGGTTCGATTCTCAGTTAGAGCACATGCCTGGGCGGTGAGCCAGGTCCTCAGTATGGGGCACATGAGAGGCAACCACACATTGATGTTTCTCTCCTTCTCCTTCCCTTACCCTGTCTCTAAAAATAAATAATAAAATATTTTTTAAAAAAGAGCTAGAGGCTTACTTTATTTTCACTTAATGATATCTATTTATAGGACCTGAATTGGTATGTATGCCCATTGCATAATATCTCATTGGTTTGATCAGTACTCTGCCATTTTGACTGAGAACAAGATTTCAGGAGGTTGATTACTGCACTGGGTATATTTGATTTGGGTTGTCCTTTTTGGAAAAAACAGAGGAATTAAAAAAATAATATTGTTTTAAAAAATAAAGAACAGATACGTGGTTCATATTTGTAATAAAAAATGTAAGTTGGAGTAACTTATGACCACAGTTCTTTATGTATTTTGATGATGATTTTCTTTCCTTTGCTCTTTGGAAGTCAAAGGATGTTTAATTCATGTTTGCAGTCTTAAATAGGCTGTAGACACACTGTCTGAAGTCAGAGATAAAGTGATAGTGAAGCCTATAATTCCTTTAACCAAAGTCAGCTAATGAGGATCAATAATATATATTATTTTGGGTAGAAGACTGAATTAAGATTTTTCAAGTAATAAGAGGACAATTGTGTTATAAAAAATAGCCCTTCCTCCCTTCCTTCCTCCCTTCCTTCCTTCCTTCCTTCCTTCCTTCCTTCCTTCCTTCCTATACTGTACCATTTCTAAATTGGTCTTGGGCTCATATAGGTTAATAAAATATCAACTTAAAAATAACTAATATTTCTTTATTGCTTTAAACATCTTCAATTAAAAGGCTTTTTGCAATCATGTATTAGTATTTCCTTAAAACATATAAAGTTTTATCACTTATACCTACAAAGGATAATACTAGAATACTATAAAAGACTGTACACCCCTCAAATTCAATAACTTAGAGGAAATGGAAAGGTTCTTAGAAATGTATAACCTTCCTAGACTGAATCATGAAGAACTTGGAAAGGCTAGGTAAACTGACAAAAAATGAGGAAATTGAAACTACCATCAAGAACCCCTGCCAAAAATAAAAGTTCAGGACCAGATGGCTTCACTAGTGAATTCTACTAAACATTCAAAGAAGATTTGATATCTATCCTTCTCAAAGTCTTCCAAAAAAATTAAAGAAGAAGCAATACTTCCTAACACAATTTATGAGGCAAACATAGCTCTGATACCAAATCCTAGCAAAGATAATACAAAAATTGAAAACTACAACCCTGGCCAGTATGGTTCAATGGGTTGAAGCATCATCCTGAAAACCGAAAGGTCACAGATTTGACTCCCAGCCATGGCACATACCTATGCTGTGAATTGGGTCCAGGTTGGGGAACATATAAGAAGCAACTAGTTGTTATTTCCCTCCCTGTCTCTCTCACCCCCTTCATCTCTCTCTAAAATCAATAAGCATATCCTTGGATGAGGACTTAAAAATAAATAAAAATAAATATATCACACACTCCTTTTAAAAAAACAAGGAAACCCCAGAAAACTATAGACCAATATCTCTGATAAGTACAGATGCAAAAATCCTAAACAAAATGCTAGCAAATCAAATAAAACAATACATTAAAAAATAATATGTTATGCCCTGGCTGGTGTAACTCAGTGGATTGAGTACAGGACTGCGAACCAAACAACTGCAGTTCGATTCCCAGTCAGGGCACATGCCTGGGTTGCAGGCCAGTTCCCAGCAGGGGACGCACTAGAGGCAACCATACATTGATATTTCTCTCTCTCTCTCCTTCCCTTCTCCTCCAAAGATAAATAAATAAAATCTTTACTACATGTAATATATATATATATGTGTATATATATATATATAATCAAGTGGGGATCATTCCAGGTGCACAAAGATAGTTCAATATATGCAAATTGATACATGTAATATAGCACATTAAGAAACCAAATGATACAAAATCATATGATCTTATCAGTGGATACAGAAAAAGTACTTGATAAGATACAACATCCATTTATGATGAAAACCCTCAATAAAATGGGTGTAGAAGAAAAAAGTACCTCAACATAATATAGGCCATATGTGACAAACCCTTAGCCATATTCAAAGGTGAAAAACTGAAAGCTTTTCTTTAAAGTCAGAAAAAAAGACAAGGATGCTCATTCTTACCACTCTTATTTAACATAGTTCTAGAAGTCCTAACCAGACAATCAGGTAAGAGAAAGAAATGAAAGGAATTCAAATTTGGAAGGAAGAAATAAAACTGTCACTTTCTGCAGATGACATGACTCTATACATAAAAAACTCTGAATACCCAACAAAAACTATTAGAAACAATAAACAAATACTGTAAAGTTACAGGTATAAAATTAATGTACAAATGTCTACTGTTTTACTATATAATGACAGTGAAACTTCACAAAAAGAAGTGAAAAAAATCTTTTTGCAATTATAACCAAAGGAAGGAAATAACTTGGAATAAACTTAATGAAGGATGTGAAGGACCTATATTCTGCAAACTATACTGCAATTTTAAGAGACTGAAAAAGATACAACACTAGAAAATGATATTCCATATTCATGGATTGGAAGAATCAACATAGTTAAAATGTCTATATATACCTGAAGCAATATACAGATCCAATGCAATCCCCATCAAAGTTCCACTGGTTCTTTTAGATAAATACAACAAAAAATCATCAGATTTATATGGAACCACAAAAGAACCTGAATAGTCAAAGTGATCCTGAGAAAAAAAAGAACTAAGTGGAGGTTATCAACTATCAGAGCTACAATAATCAAAACAGAATGGAATTTGTAGAAAAACAGACACACAAACCAATGCAACAGAATTTAGAGCCCAGAACAAAAGCATAAGTATATTGGCAAATAATTTTTGACAAAAGAGCCAAAACACACACAATGGAGAAAAGGAAGCCTAATGAGTAAATGGTGCTGGGAAACTTAGAAAGCCACATACCAAAAGAGAAGCCTAGATTGCAGTTTGCCCCATGTACAAAAATTAATTCAAAATGGATCAAAGTCCTAAATATAAGATCTGAAATAACAAATTACTTAGAAGAAAAGATAGGTACTAAACTTACGAATCTTGGTCATAGAGAAATATTTATGAGTTTGAGCTCAAAGATAAGGGAAGTAAAGGCAAAATAAAAACAAGAATGGGGCTATATCAACTAAAAAGCTTCTGCACAGTAAAAGAAACTAACAACAAAACGAAAAGGCAATCCACTGAATGGGGGGATGATATTTGCAAACAACAGCTCTGACAAGAGGTTAATATGCAAAATATATAAAGAACTCATATAAGTCAATACCAAACACAATCCAATTAAAAAATTGGCAGAGGACCTGAACAGACATCTCTCCGAAGAAGACATACAAACGACCAACACATGTATGAAAAAATGCTCAACTTTACTAGTAAAATGTAAATTAAAACTATAATGAAAATAAAAATTATAATGACATACCACCTTACATCTGTTAGAATGGCTATTATCAACAAGACAAGCAATAGCAAGCATTGGAGAAAAAGGAAACTCTCATTCACTGCTGGTGGGAATACAGACTGGTACATTCACTATGTAAAAACAGTATGGCAGTTCCTCAGAAAATTAAGAATAGAGTTATCATATGACCCAGCAATTCCTCTTCTTGGATTATACCCCACAATATTAAAAAAATACCATTTACCCACAAAGATATATTCACCACTATGTTCATTTCAGCATTATTCACTGGCCAAGATATGAAAACTAGCAAAGTATCCTTTGATAGGAGATTGGGTAAAAAAGATGTGGTACATATGTACAATGAAATACTACTCAGCCATTAGAAAAGGTGAAGTACTGGTATTTGCAACAACATGGATGAACCTTGAGGATATTATTTAAAGCAAAATATGTCAGTCAGTAAAAGCTAAGAACCATATGATTTCACTTATATGTGCAATGCAAAACTGAAACTCATAGACACAGACAATAGTGGGGTGGTTGGTTACCAGAGGAAAGAGGGTGGGGGTTAATGGGACTTAAAGGGGGTCAAATACATGGTGATGAAAGATGATTCATCACTGGGTGGTAGGCACACAATGCAATGTACAGATCATATATCATAAAAATATACACTTTAAGCCTACAGGATACTATTAACTGATATCATCCAATACATTTAATCTTTTTAAAAAGAAAAAAATAGCTGTGCTTTCTTTATTGCTCCAAAAATTTCCAATTAGACCTTTTTCATAATCACATATTAGCTTTTCCTTAAAACATACTAAATTTATCATTTATTATACCCAATAAAACATTGGCTTTTTGAAATTTCCCTAAACTTTACATGAGCAACAAATGCCATCAAGATAACATGATGTACAATATCTACTTTCAACTTCAGAGGATTCTAGTGCTGAATGTTTATAATTTCAGGCCAAGGTAATGGAAGGAGGGAATTCTTTCTGAAAAGAGTATAAATGTACGGGAGCCATGTGAACACAAATGGTCTGGTGCAGCCAACTCTGGAGTGCTCTATTGGTTATTAGAACTACATCTGTTATTTGTTATTCCAAAACTACTGACAGTCCCCATGGTTATTCTGAGGGGAAATATATTATTCATTTGCCAAAGTTTGATTACCACTTGAAATGATATTCTAAAAATCACCTATGTGCATTGACGAAAATGCAAGCAGGAGAACAAGGTAAAAATTCCAGTTTAATTTTCCTTTAAAAACAATTTATCCTGCTTCTTATAACTTGAATAATAATACCACACAAGAGCAATAATTTATTAACACAGTAGTAAAACTTTATAGCAAGAGTAAGGATTACTAATATTTCAGAGTTTAGTTAGTTAACAGTTACTTTTATTATATTCATTACCACTAAACTGAATATCTCAGATTTCTTACCTATGAAAGAGATATTAATAGCAACTTGTTTGTTATAAAAATTATGTGATTTAATACATGTGAAACAATTAGAACCATCCTGGACATATTAACTAGTTGGAATAAAAATAATAGAAATATTATCTGCTATGATCATCAAAACTATTCATAAAAATCCAATTTTCTGTTTTTTTCTAGACAAGAGAGGATTGAACTTCTCCACCCTACTGACATTATGTGAACAGATTTGAAGGTGGGATATAACTATTACAAATTTCTTAGGTGACATGGGATATTATAAAAGTGTTTCAGAGAGGTTTGAGGAAATAGTGAGTTCATTTGGACACAGAGTATTTGAGCTGACTGTGAACAACCATGACATTTGAAAAATAAGTCTGGGGCTGGAGGCAGATTGAGTCAACAGTTTGTAAGTGACTGCTGGAATCCTGGGGCTAGAGAATCACACAAAAGGGTTTATAGAAAAACCTTGATGAGTAACGTGTTAGGATCAAAGTCTCAGAAATTCAGAATCTAAAAGATAAACTATGGAAGGAAGAGGAAAAAGTGAGAAGATTAAGAAAAATTTTTGGCATAGACAAAGGTAGGTAGAAAACCAGATGAAAGGGATATAACATAAGTCAGTACAGGAAATAAAGTTTAAAAAATCCTACAGCCATAGAAAACCCTCAGTTACTGCCTAGGGAAGCACTACCTTTCAATAAATATGTAGACTGTTAAATTTATTCTTACAAAAGCTTCTATTTCTTAAATTCATGCATAAGGAGACATTGTGACAATTTTGAATATTTTGCTCTTTAGTTTATCCAGCCTGAGCTGCATTACAATTTCAACTTGTTTTCTGGTTGTAGAAACAGACAGTAACACAAGTTAGGTGGGTTAAAGAAAGAAATGAGGGACACAGGTTTTGCTTCAGACACTTTGAAACTGGATGTGTGAAATTCTGATTTCTCCTCTGCTAGCTAACGAGGCCAAATTGTTTTGTGTTGAATGAGTGCAGATGCAGTTTTTATCCCCATAACTCTGACTGTGAAGATGATGACTGTTCTAGATGCAACAGTGGGTTATCCATGAACAGTGCTTAGAGATCATGTCCCTTGGGTACAAATCAAGTATCTCAAATGCAAGGAATATGGTAAAACAAATGCATTTATTATGCCATCTGGGGATAATTTATAACTCTTATGTATTGTTCCCTGAAGCCTATTTTATTTGCCATGAGTTTATTTGGTTTTTCACTCAAATAGAATGGAATATCTAGTTTTCAAGACTATGAAGACTATGCAGATATACACACCTTTGTACATATATATACATATATGTATATATATGTATGTGTATATGTATTATATATATAATAGTCTATCCAGAAAGCATCCAGTCATGTAATATGAAAAATAGACACATTTATTGAAGAAGATGACAAGATACAAGAAACATTGTACATAGGACAATGATGCCTCAGTCTCCTTCAAAGTAGACATCTTGGGACCTCACATACTTCTCCCACTTACCATCAGCTGCCCTGTGGTATTTTGCTGAATCTCATTGATGGTTTGAAATCTCTTCCCTTTCAAAGGTGATTTCAGTTTTGGGAAAAGCCAGAAGTCACAGAGCACCAAAAATGGGCTGTCAAGGGGCTGAGTCACCTGGGTAATTTGATGTTTAAGCAAAAAACTCTGAATGAGGAGTGATGCATGAGCAGGAACATTGTTATGATGAAGCTGCCAGTCACCAGTTGACCATAGCTGTGGCCTTCTGATTCATCTGAATAGTTCCCATGGAGGAATGATCAAGCTTAACACAGAATTTCATGCAAATTCATTGCTCTACTTGCTCAGCCATTTTGAATGTGACTGCCACACAGTGCATATGATCATTCAATGGCTTCAACCACACCCACTGACTAGTACAATGAAGTCCTCATTGTTCACACATGTGCATTCCAATCCACTCTCCTTGGCTGCCATGTTACATCCATGTTACAAAAACCATTCTCATTATATTAACAATGGTTGGGCCTTTTCCAGACAGACCTCATATATATATATATATAACTTTTTTCAGTGAATAGCTTGGAACAAAAGAAAAAAATTAATACATTATATTCTATTTATATATGTACTTTATTGCTTGTCTCATTGGTGTTTATTGATATATGAAGCTGCATTATGGTTTCACGAGCATGCATGTGTCAGAAATGTGTGTCATTGTTAAAGGTATGAAATTTATTATCAGACTGACCCCAGTTGCTAGGACTGAGACTAGAAAACAAATTTACTGACTCCCAGTTTTATAGATTAAATAATGAGACTTCGGTTAGGCAAGTTGTCCAAATTCATCTTACTAGGAAATCTTGGAACAAAGACTCAAAAGATTGGAAACTATGGCATTCATTTAAAAAGTGGCATTTTAAAATGTTTTGTCCACATTTTAAATAATAACTTATTTCAGAGAATTATCTAGATGTAAGTTTTTTTTAAGTGTGACAAAAGGGTTACAAAATTATCCACTCAACTAACATTTTTCAGATGATATACGAGACAGGCACTGGGCTACAAAAACGAAAACCACATAAACCTTCTTAGTGGCCAGATGAAGGGAGCTGGGTTAACACACGATTTGATGTGACCAATAATGAGAGTTGTGCACAATGAAAGCTGGTTTTTTACTTGCCATGTTTTCAAAGTCATCTTCCTTTTAGGTCAAGATTATTTAATTGAAAGTAATAGAAAGACAGAATAGAGAGCAGAATAAAACACTGACTCCTGCTTTTTGCTAAGGCTTTAGGCAAACTTTTCAAACTTGTTCAGTGATTGCAGGTCCAGGGTAAGCTCAAGTGGGTTTGAGTGGCTTGTGAGCCAATTGTTAAGTATTCTGGAATTGTACAAGCTGGATAGTAAAACCAGTGGTCGCTTAAAATCAGACAAAGCGGACATATTCACACTAGAGGAATTGCAAACACTGCAACAAGCTTCCTTCTTCTTTTTGGAGGAGAGGAAACACTGGCCTACCAGTGTTACTGGTTTACAGCTTCCAACACACAGGTGATGCTAGAGTCAGACAACCGCTGGTTTTCTTCTCATGAGTCATTTGTAAGGAATTTTCAAATGATGATGACAAGCTCCTCTCCAGTGGACCATGAAGGCGTTGATTCTCATTTTGTTTGTAAACCTGGTTTGGGTGAGTTACTGTCTGGTCATGTGAGCCAAGGTTTTCTGGGAGAATAAGGGAGAAAATTGAAATAATTTTTTCCCCTATGAAAACAAAGCTGACAGAATTAACCTTCCTTTATCTAAACATTTACAGGTGGTGGAAAGTGCCTGGAAACACAATTTTCTCAAGTAAATGCTTATAATAATGCCTTAAATGGTTTGCTTCTGTTTTTTAATAAATGACAGACTCTTACTTCTGTTCTGTTTGGTAGCTACTGCCAAGTGTAGCAAACCACATCCAGTAATTTCTCAAAAGGGCAACAAGCACAAATGGCTGCGTTCTAGCTGAAACTTACCATTGAGTCATTATGTGGTGTTAACAAATGGCTTTAGAGTTTCTAGTTTAAGCTTGAAACGCAGTAAGTTAAAGCTATTTAAAAAGATTAAAAATTATACTGCCATTTGCAACAACATAAATAGACCTTGGGAGCATTATGGTAATTGAGTAAGTCAGACAGAAAGACAAATACTGTATGATCTCATTTATATGTGGAATTAAAAGTAGCAAAAAACAAGCTTATATACACAGATAAGATTGTTGTTTATTAGAGGTGGGGGTGGAAGATGGGAAAAATAGGTGAAGGTGGTCAAAGGTACAAATTTCCAATTATAAAATAAAAAAGTCATGGGTTGTAATAATAATACTGTACTGGACATTTGAAAGTTGCTAAGAAAGCAAATCTTAAAATCTCATCATAAGAACAAAAATTGTACTATGTATGGTATCAGGTGTCAACTGCACTTATTCCAATGATAATTTTGCAATATGTACAAATATCACATCATTCTATTGGACACCTGAAACTAATTTATGTCCACTATACCTCAAAAAAAATTTAAAGAGATTGAAAGTTATCTATCTTTATTTTGCACAAATATATTTAAATCTATACTGAATAAGTCCTATTTTAGGAAGGCAAAGATTTGGGACCACAGAACAATTAAGGCAACAATGTCAGTCAGCGATAAACTCTTACAATGAAGTAAGAGATCAATGTAAGAGACAAATGTGGGTGATAGGAGACAGATTGGAGAAGGTTGTAGAAATGGTGTCAGCCCTGAAACAATGTATAGCCTTGTTTTTTTGTTCTGTTTTGCCCCTTTTTTTTAAGGTCTAGGGAAGGGCATTTTAAGAGGGAACACAGTTCCAACAAAGCACAGATGGAGGAGGTTTCTGGTCCAGATGGTAGCACAGGTACACGAGGTACTTGCATCCTCCCACAACCACATCATAATTACAACTAAACTAGGAACCATGATCATTCAGGACCACCTGAAATCTAGCTGAATGGAAGTCCTACAACTTAGGTTAGAAAGAAAAAGCCACATGGAGACTGGTAGGAGGGACAGAGACATAGAACAATATGGTGGGTAAAATCTGGAGGGATAGCTTGACCACTGAGGTTCCCCCCTGAGGACCAAGGTGCCCTAACTGCACACCAGAGTCCCTAGTCCATGATGCCAGTGCCACTGGAAAGAAGAGAGGTCCTCATAACTTCTGGAGATTGTGGCTGAGTGAGACAGAAGGCTACTGGAATCCCAGGCAGTTCCTCATAAAGAATCTGCACACAAACTTACTTGGATTCATTCCCTTTGAGCTTCTTTGCAGGGGCAGCAGGTCAGAAGGCACAAGGCATAAGGGACATATGGGGAGGAATTGAATTGTCTGGCATCAGGGCAAGACTGGATGGGCAGCTTTCTCTCAGACAGAAGGGCAGGCAGAGGCTTTGTTCCTTTTCTGAGCCCTCCCCCAACAGAGCCAGCAGGCAGGGACCATATCTGAGTCTCCATCAACCTGGCTAACACTGTTTGCCCTGATCTGGTGATTCCCTGAGACCTTATGGTCCACTTGTGGGCCCACCCAAGCTGTTTCCAGTGGCTTTTCCATATAAATGGCCATAGATATGATGGCTTATGTTTCAGACTTTTCTAAAAATATCTCAAACAAGCTCCATCTGGTTTCAATGTGCTCTGTACCTCTTGCTAAGTGGTTCCAAGGCCAGGATGAGTGGCATCTAGCCTTGGTTCATTTCTTGGCCTCTCCTGGGCACCTCCAGGCCCAGCACAAGTAGCAGCCATTTGCAGATTGCTTTGTAGCTCATATGTGAAGCCTAGGGCAGAACACAGACAGCAGTTGACCTTGGCTTCCACCTTCCAGGAGGCTCTAGAACCAGCAACTTCATGGACAGCTTCAGACCAAGTCAAAGCACCATCCAACCACATCCATAAGTGACACTCTCAGGAGGACTCGATGGGCACCAGAACCCTGCTGAACTAAGTCCTGCTTCATAGGGTGAGCCCCTGCCTAGCTGATCCTTCACTGAGGTCATGGCCTCACAGCTGATGAACCTGAGGGTAAATCTCACCCATTAATGTTTTAATAGCAATCAAGGCTCAAATACAACAGGGGAGTGTACACAGTCCACAAGGCCTGGAAGTAGGGTACACCTGGAGTGCCCAGCTGAGGTGAACAGGGATGCTGTACTACTAGACCCTACAGGAAACCTACTCTGTTAGACCACTCTACCAAGCCTGAAAGACATAGAAACAAACACAGGGAAGCAGTTAAATGAGACAGGGAAACAGATTCAAAATGAAAGGAGAGAAATCTTCGGATAAAAGAAAAAGAACTCAGTGAAATGGAGGCAAACAAACTACCAGGTACAGAGTTCAAAACAATGGTTAAAAAGATGCTCAATGAACTTAGGGGAAGCATAGATGAACTTAGAACTTCAATAGCACAAAAAAGGGGACTTGGAAACTATAAAAAAAGAGCCAGTCAGAAATGAAGGATTTACTAACTGAAATGAAGAATAATTTATAGGGAATCAAGAATCGAGTAGATGAAGCTAAGAATCAAATAAGTGGTTTTGAATATAAGCAAAAATCATCCAATGAGAAGATTGAAAAGAAAAAGAAATCCAAAATATAAGGATAGGATAAGGATCCTCTGGGACAACTTCAGGCTTATCAACATTCTTATCATGGGGTTCCAGAAGGAGAAGAGAAAGAGCAAGAAATTGAAAGCCTATTTTTAAAAAATGACAGAAAGCTTTCCTACCCTGGTGAAGGAAATAGACATACACATCCAGGAAGCTAGGAGAGTCCCAAACAAAAGGAACCCACAGAGACCCACAGCAAGATACCTCATAATTAAAATGTCAAAGTTTAAAGACAAAGAAGCAAGAGAAGAGCCAGTTAATTACCTACAAGGGAGCTTCCATAAGCTGATTTGTGAACAAAAACATTTCAATACAAAAAGGATTGGCAAGAAGTAGCCAATGTGATGAAAAGCAAGAACCTACAACCAAAATTACTTTACCCAACAAAACTACTGCTTAGAATCAAAGGACATACAAGGAGCTTCCCAGACAAGAAAAAGCCACAGGAGTTCATCATCACCAAACCAGTATGACATGAAATGTTAAAAAGGTCTTCATTTAGAAGAAAAAACAAAGGTCAAAAATATGAGTAAAATGGCACTAAATACATACATATCTATCCATAATGGAATCTAAAAAACAAAATAAAGGAACAAGCAGAACAGAAATGGAATCATAGGCACAGAGTACACATTGATGGTTGCCAGATTGGATGGAGGCTGGAGAGATGGGCAAAAAAGGTGAAGGGGTTAGGAAATACAGGTTGGTAGTTATGGAGAAGTTATTGGGATATAGAGTACAACATAGGGATTATCGTCAATAATATTCTAATTACTATGTATGGTGTTGGATGGGTATGATGAGATTTATCAGAATGATTGCTTATTAAGTTATATAATGTCGAATCACTGGGGTGTACACCTGAAACTAATATATTGTATGTCAATCCTAATTAAAAATACAAAATGATTTTAAGAATAAAATGTAATGGGAGACACTTGAGCAAGCAGGCTTAGGGTCAATGGGGCCATGAATCAGGCTTGACCAGGCCCTGACGTGGTGGTACCTTGGACACAGTGAACCCTGGAATACAATGGAAATGATTGCACCTGTGCACAAGTATATTTTAGCCTCCTTTGCATGGGATTCTCACTTGTAGCTCTGCAATGTATCTTCTGAAATGACTAAGAAACTAGGAGTTACTGAAATCCCACTTATATCTGAACATAGCTGGGTTTATTACCACTTTAAAGAGCCACCTAGCCAAGGAAATTCAGGGGGATAGGAAGGCAAGGGTTTAGATGACTGGTGGTGACTGAGATATCAAAATTAAACTAGCAAAATAAACAAACAAATAATAAAAACAGGACAATGTAGGACTAAGGGAAGGAAAAGTAGACCCAATCCTCAAAATGAACTAGAAAGGTAAATTTGAAATTATAGTAATTGCATTTGCCTGAGCATGATTTTCAGTGTAATTATAACCTGTGACTCTAAAATATTCTAAGTCATACCCAATAGTACTCAAAACTTTTTACTTAATACTCATTCTAAATGCAACAATAATACCTGGAGGCAATGATTCTGATATAAGCATTCTGGTTTCTCTGCTTAGAAGTCCTTATGATTCAAACGCAAATAGTTCAACAGATTGTATTTTATGTATGTCTTTTTATGACACAAGCAACTACATTTAAATGTGCAAAAACTCTTCCCTGGGTAATTTGCATTCTTATATCCCATTACAGAATCTCTTATTTGAATTTCCATCTGGTCCTTAATATTTTCGTGTGTTTATTA
This sequence comes from Artibeus jamaicensis, assembly GCF_021234435.1. Taxonomy (NCBI): domain Eukaryota; kingdom Metazoa; phylum Chordata; class Mammalia; order Chiroptera; family Phyllostomidae; genus Artibeus; species Artibeus jamaicensis. The sequence continues at coordinate 3,448,208 of NW_026521870.1, forward strand.
TTGCTTCAATGAGATAATCTTGTTTTTACATATCCGGATTTCATTACTATTTGGTAAAAGCAATCTCTACCTTGCTTTTACTCCCTTAAACACTGTGGCCTTCACCTTGGAGCTTAATGCAAGCTGGTGTGAGATACTTCTCAGGTAGCAAAATGAAAAGCATAACTATTTAAAAGTGAAATGTAAGTAAAGGTTAGTGCATTAATGATCAACAGAGACTTTTTCTTCTTAATCTATATGCATCTATATATAATGCTTCTTTGAAAATTTATTAAGATGAAGTAATGTATTGATATATCTTGGATTGAAGCAAAATTTGAAAGAATTAAATGGGTTCTATACATAATTTCCATTGATGAAGACTGATAGGACTGAAAATTGGTAATTCGGTTCTCATTCAACAGTTGTAACAAATGCTACCTTCAATTTGCACTGTCAACTAAAATTGCATTCCTTCAAATAGATCCACACCCATGGTTTTCTTTGAACAAACTTAAAACCATTTCTAAACCTCAGACAGAAAGTGGTATTATCGCCTCATCCACTTTAAGGTTTATGTCCTGATAAGTGAACTTGACAATGGGTTTAGGTTATCAATAAAATTGTCTCTAATTTTGGAGCCACTATCATTCAAGGCAAATCAGACCTTTTTCTGATTTCTCAGCGTGATGGAGTAACTGGCAGTTCACAATAACTGGCTAGATATTTATTTACTTAACTATTTAAGACAATGAGCACATAGTGCCTATTGTAGACCAAGCATTTTTTAAGTGCTTTGAAACATGTTAATCATTTCATCCTAGATGACATATTACCCCCTTCGGACATAATGAGGAAGTATGTCTAGAAAAATAAATTTAATGAAGTGTCACTGAATGAGCCCTCTGTAATTTAAGTGAACTTTTAATAATACTGACAGGATCTGACTATTTATTGAATGCTGGCTATGTGGAAAACCATATTTATATATATTAACTTGCCTTCATCAGCCATTTAAGACAGGTATTATGAACTCCATTTCATGAATGAGTAAACCTTAAGTCTCGTAAATAATAATTACCAGAGCCAGGAGTAGGTGTCTACACAGCATGTACATAATTTTGAGTCTCTTCTAATACTCACTCTTGTAAAGTACTTTATAATACATTCTTTTGGTTCCATGTTCTACTTTTTATGAAATTACTGAGTCAAACCCTTTCCTATTATAAATATCTCTCACACCTGTCTCTTGCTTTCTGTCCCTGCTTTTAACAAACCAGTTAAATCTGCATCACATCTCACTTTACTTCTGCAAAAGACTATTAAGTCTCCTTCATCCAATTCACTCTACACTGCCAAGATGCTGATTTTTAGAAAACGTAAATCTCATCATCTTGCTACTTTGCTTAATACTTCTCAAAAGTTCCCAACTGTTTTCAGACTAAAATCTCAGATCTTAACCATAACAGACAAAGCTTCTGATGAGACAGACTTTACTGTCCACAGAAGCCTGGTTTCTCCCCACAATACCCCAGGCCTCCCTTTCCCACCTGTAACACACATGCGCGCGCGCGCGCACACACACACACACACACACACACACACACGGCCCATGCTTCAGAGGATGAATTTCTTGCCATTTTGCTTTGTAGAAGAATTTCTTTGTATTTCTGCAAGGTTTCATTTCTGTGCCAGAATGCTCTGTATCCCCTTGTTTTCTAAGCTCCTACATGCCCTCCAACACTTACCTGAGATGTCTTCTTCCACAGGATGTTGTCTCAGATATCTCTGGGCCTGAGACGGCTGCTTCTCCATTAGAACATTCTTCATACTTTCCCCATGTCTATAGCTACCACTTCCATTCACATTTATTTTCCAACTATTCTGACACCAAAACAAGGTACAGCATACAAATTCCATTTACTATTTCAGTCCTCAATGACTTTTATGTTCTTGGGTGCCGAGTTAAAAATAGCCCTGGAAAAAGATGGTTATCCAGCAGAATTTGTGTTCATACCTGAGCTATTTCCTGAATGCTCATCTTTAGATGCTGTTTTCAATGACTTCTGTGCTTGGCTCCTGGCATTTACACACGATCTTTCGTCATTGACTTTTCGCCCCCATTTTTGGTAACTTGGATTACAGATAAAAGTTGTGCTCACTCATTACTTCCCAGTATTGACCCTGCCCACAAGTTTCTTTCACGTCAATCCTAAATCCAGCCAGATGAACACAGTATTTACATGACTCTTTCTTGGATTAGAAACCAAGAAGTCATCAAGCATTAAGACAGAACTTTCTAAGTTATTGATGTACCCAGGAGAGTGAATTTAGCCCTAAAGAAGGAAGGAGTTTTTCATGAGAGTGACCTTATGCTAAGTTACCATTGCTAATAGAATGGTTATTTCTGCTCATAAGCACACTATCACACCATAAGTATATTTCATTTAATCTTCACAGAAGATAAGACACACACATTTTATGAAAGTGGAAACTGAAACTCAGAGAAGTCAGTAAGTAGCCCAAATCCACATAGCTAGATAATCATCAAAATCAAGATTCTGGCTAACTTTAAATCTTATGTCTGCCTGTCATAACCATCTTTGAGTACAAGTACCCTGGAGGTTTTCAGGCCCTAGAACTAAGTGTGCTCAGCATCCTGTGGTTTCTGGAAGGGGAGTAGGTAATGAATACCAAATCAAGCTATATTAGCCACATCAAAAACTGCAACTCTTGGCCCATTCTCAGAGAAATGAACTATAATGTAATGATGAGGATACAAATTTAATCTCTGAGTGAATTTGGAGTTTTATCTGGTAATGATTAGCTAATGCCAGCCAAACTCTTCAAAGGAACATTGCAAGAGGGGGTTACAGTATCATATTGATGAATCAGAGTGATCAAAGGAAGATAGGAGTTGGGGGCAAAATAAAAGATTACTCAACAGAGAAAAATACTCATAAGTTACAAAATATTGCCAGAAAACTTAGTGCCACTTGACTCAAAAACAGGTGCCACTCTTGAAAGTAAAGAGACAGAAAAACTTCAGAGTCACATGATTTGTCAATCTATAGGTAATTGTTCTTACTTGTAATTTCAAATAGTGTCATCCATGCTATGCAAGATTGATGACTATTACGAAGAAATCTGGGTCTAAGCCTGCAAAGTAAATCAAAAGATCATGCTTTTATCATCTAGAAAATACTTATGCCACATCTTTAAAACAAAATCAATAAATGTTTTATAGGTGAGCTCTGAGGATATAATTAATTCAGCGATTGAAATTCTAGGTAAGGATCTCTGCTCCTCCAGTTCGACAGACAGCCATGTCTGCCTGAACAGTGCCAGCTTCAACCCTGAGACATAATGGTGAAGGTGGGAATGAATGGATTTGGCTGTGTTGGGTGCCTGGACAACAGGGCTGCTTTTTACTCTGGCAAAGTGAATATTGTCACCATCATTGATCTCAACTACATGGTCTCCATATTTCAGTATGATTCTACTCATGGCAAGTTTCAAAGGAACAGTTAAGCAGAGAACAGGAAGCTTTTCATCAATGGAGAATCCATATCCATTTTTCAGGAATGAGATGCTTCCAACATCAAATGGTGCTGGTGCTGAATACGCTGTAGAGTCCACTGGTGTCTTCACTACCATGGAGAAGGCTATGGTTCACTTGAAGGGTGGAGCCAAGAGGATCATCCTCTTTGTCCCTTCTGCAGATTCCCCATGTTTGTGATGGGTGTGAACCAAAACAAGTATGACAAGTCCTTGAACACTGTCAGCAATGCCTTCTGCACCACCAACTGCTTTGCCCGCCCTGGCCAACATCATCCATGACAACTTTGGGATCATGAAGGGACTGATTGATGATCACAGTCCATGTGATCACTGCCACCCAGAAGACTGTGGGTCACCCCTGTGGGAAGCTGTGATGTGATGGCTGAGGGGCTGCTGGGAACATTGTCCCTGCTTCTACTGGCTCTGGGCAAGGTTATTCCTGAGCTGAATGGGAAGCTCAGTGGCATGGCATTCCCTGTCCCCACGTCCAACATGTCAGCTATGGATCTAACCTGCCACTTGGATAAAGCTGCCAAATATGATGACATCAAGAACATAGTGAAACAGCCATCAGAAGGCCCCCTCAAGTGCATCCTGGGCTACACTGAGGACCAGGTTGGTTCCTGTGACTTTAACAGTGACAACTACTCCTCCATCTTTGATGCTGGGGTTGGCATTGTCCTCAGTGACTACTTTGTCAAACTCATTTTCTGATATGACAGTGAATTTGGCTAAAGCAACAGGGACCTCATGGGCTTCCAAGAAATAGAACCCTGGGACACCAGCCCCTGTGACAGGAAGAGAGGCCCTTGGCTGCTGGGGATTCCTTGCCCCAAATCATTCCCCCAACACAATGAGAATCTCCTGACCTCCAGTTTCCATCCCAGAGCCCCTGAAGAGGGGAGTGGCTTAGGGAGCCCTACCTTGTCATGCACCATCAATAAAGCTTAAAGTGCCCAGCCCGCCCAAAAACAAAATTCTAGCTATATCTTTATAAGTTCTATCTATGTTATCAATATATGATGATAATGTCAAACAAGTATAAAATTTTGTGGTATATAAAGGACCAAGACTCATGATCCCATTTAGGTATTATGTTCACAGAAAATATTTATGTTGAAGGTTATGCATATAATTCAATTTGACTCAAAACCAGGAAGCTTTCGTTTCCTATTGTGTGCCAGTGTTGAGGGTAATCAGTGTGAGCCCCTACCTGGCATTAGGCTAGAAGAGGTGTCAGAGACTAACTGATAGCTACAAGAGTACAAGTGACAGTAATAGTAGAAATAAAGTAGTATTAGAAATACGAGCAAGATATAGGGGCTGCAGAGAGGAGGGGTTGCTATGGCCTGAGGAAAGTGTTTTACGATGTCCTAGTTTCTTCATTTGTGAAAGCAATGGCTGGAGTAGAATGGGTGGATGGTATCATCATATAGTGTGCTGCTGCTTATAATTTTGTCATATCTATATATTGCCAGGTTATTTTTACTTTATTCATTTTTTTCTCTAAGACTATGTTTTCTGATATGACCTTTGGCAATATTCAGTTAAAACCTTTTCATTATCAATAACTGATATGGAATCTTCATTATTCAGGTCTCTAACTTCTCCGCTTTCTCTCTTCCTAAGTGCTTTGTAGGATGTTATTGCTTTTGAATATCTTATCCAGAGACTGAGTATGAAAAGGAGGTAAAATTATAATCAGTCAGCTTTGCTTATTAAAGTTCTTGTGAAAGTTTGATAGAAGAGAGGGTCTCCACTTAAGGGAATACTTTTTCATATCAGAAAGCTCTTAATTACCTGTAGTAATAGAAGCAGTGGTGTGTATAATCCAAAATGGTGGATAATCCAACCATCATTTATATTTGCCTTTGAAATGTATTTTTGAACTTGCATTCAAATAGAAATATGGGACCTGAAGACTTGACGAGTCTTAAGCTTTCTATCAGTCTTATACACACCGGTCTATAGAAAGAATAAGAAATTGTATGTTTAGGTTTTAAGACCCTCCTCCACTGGATTGCAAGTCAAATTAGAGTTAGGAGAAGCAGAAATGGGACAATGTGAACCAAAATGGCTAAGCACGACTTATCTTAGATGATAGAGAGTATGGCTAACTACCTCTGAGTTGTGTATTGTCAAGGTTGGATGTGATGCACATCATTTCAGGCTAAACTTGCTCAAAGTGTGTGCCTCTCCCACTCAGCTCTGGCCTGGCACTCTGAGGATGCCACAGCAGGGGGTCTTCAAGAGCTATTTCCAAACAAATTTAGACTTGTCTTATACATGATAGGAACTATTTAAAAAGATTGTATTTGTTAATAGCTTATAATAGACACCTCTGTCAATTGCATTTATAATCTGACACAAGATTATATCTAACACCAGAAGATCTAACACGAGAAGACATTGATTACCAGTGCAAGCTAAGGCTGCAATACTTTTCCTTTTCTAATCAGCCACGAAGTCAGTGACAAAATCAGTGACAAAACTCATAATCCTTCAGTTCATTGAAATTTGAATTGAGACCTTAATAATAATTATAGTTTTTATCAAAATATATAAAAGGGTAAAAGAAAATATATATATTTTAGCCATTAAAGCCAAATCCAGAAATCATACTGAATGACAAGATCTACATTCAGAAATAATGGGCATTATTACACAGGGATCTTTATTAGTTTCTATTGTGATCTGTGTAATTGATAAACAAAAGACAAGAAGAGAGATTTAAAGAACTGAATGAAAAGCAGAAAGAAAGGTGTAAAACAAAAACCTCAAAAGAGAATTTAAGTTCTTCCATCTCCTCTAAGGCAAATAGAAAGCAAGAATACATAAAAGACAAAACAAAACAAAATCTAAACAATTTTGGTATGCATGCTTTAAAATCTATCAGTGATTTTCTACCTGGGTCTGCCTAAAGAAGGTGGGTCATTAAGAAGAATGTAAATTAGGCCATATCCCCAGGGTACGGGAAATCAGCATGTGGTAATTGTTCAGGCAGAGAGAGATTTTAGCATTGCAGTAATGAAAGAATGGAGTGTGCAAAGGAAAAAATATTAGACTAAAATCAGAAAGAATTGAAAAGAAAATCAAAATGATTTTCCTGATATTTCCTCAAAAATTCTTCTGTAATTTTAGCATGATTTTCATATTCCACATTATTTTCTTTTTTTTGGTATTGCCATATATTATTCTTAGAATATCTAAAAATGTGAAATGCGTTCTATGGTTTCTGTGACAAGGCAACTTGACATCTTGAATTTCATCGCTGAACATACTTCAGTTTACAATGTTATCTTGTGTATAATAGTTATTCCTTTGGGCTAAAGTTCTGTTTCATTCATTGTTTTTTTCTTCAATAAACATTTTGTAGATAAGAAAAGGGGCTCCAAATCAAATCTGACAAACTCAGGAGAAGTTTGCATGGTGGGCCTTACAAACTCAGAGACCTAAAGTAACCACACAGAATGGTCAGAAATGAAAACTTCCTAACTAAAAGCGAGTCATGGCACGTATTCACGTTCTGGGCCAGTATCTTTCCTGATGAAAGTCAATCTTTACCTTAACTGAGCCTGTCTGTTTGGAATTTCAGGATAATTTCCTTTTTCCAGACCCCTTACAATCACTGCACCAGAGTACAGACCACGTAATCTCTCATTATTATTGTTATAGTGTTAATTGTTCATTGTTGACTATCCTGTACCCACCAATGTAAAAAACATGTGTGTCTATCCATTATATTTTTTATCCAATCTCAGAGATAAACACATTTATTTTCTTAGTACTAATACTTGTTTTTCTTATATATATCAGAAATAAAATCAGTATATACTTTACATACTAAAAATGTGGGGGGAAAGGTATGGGGAACTGAGTGTTTAGAACATTTTAGTCCATATATTCTTCACTGATTTTCTAATATTCATGATGAAAAGTCATTTTTCATCAAAAAGATCCAAGTATAATATAAACACATCTGGAATTCACAGTTAATACTCTCTTGTGCTTCCTCAATTTCTGTCATTTCTTTTGGCGTTGGTGTGCAAACTGTTATTGCCATATTCTTTCCTGTTTCTCCCCGGGGAGAGAAGATCCCCCGTGTTCAACACAGCACAGCTGTGTGATGTGAGGTGGGGGATGTGTGTAGGAGGAAGAAGGAAGGAAGAGAAAGAGGGACAAACTTAAAGAGCATTCTTGCATAAATATGCATATGCATAATGATATATAAACACATAGGAAATTTGGTCTTCTAGACAGAGGCAGACAAAGAAATATAAATCAACATGAGGCATAGAAACACATGTATAATCAGATGGATCAGCCATCTTAGGGACAAGGTGTTTCAAAGCTAAGTCTACAAAACCATCTAATTACAAGACCATTTTAATACTCCATTCTGCTTTTCTTTATAAGCAGTTTCTCCCTTCTGTTTGTTGTCTTTACTAAAGTCACAGCAAGGGCTGTGCTGAGCCTCCAGTTGATCTAAGTTGCTCGGTGCATGCCCAGACAGCAAGAAAATGGTTTCTCTGGCAACAGGAATTATGTGAAATCTCTGTGTGTCCTCCCCCACCCTCCATCTGATTCCTATTCACTTAAGCTGTTCTCATATAGGCAACAATGAGGCATTGGAACTCTAATGAGCAATTCAAATTTATTGAGCTAACTCATGGAGGCAGGCACTGTGAGCATCCTCATTTCCTGTGTAGCAGTGAGCAGGACACATTTGTTGTATGTTATCAGTTATTCAAGAACCACGCTTTGTCAGCAAATAGCTCAAACCAGATAAAGTAAGATAAATATCTAAAATATGAAGCAGATATAAAATTTATTTCCAACATGCTAGAAGGGAAATACAAAGGTTTTCAGGTACTAAACACTCAACTTTGAATTTTCCAAAGACGCTGAGGCATGGAGGTCAAAGTGATTTAAAACTGCTTCACATTATGTCTAGAACCCAGGAGGGAACGGCAAAAGCTTTGATTACATTGTTTTAAATGTCAAATTTTATATTTCTAGAAAATCATACTGTTTCTCCATGACTAAAACTCTAGTTTTGAATTTAGGTTTTGTTAATATTCTCTAATAATAGTTTATAATTATACTTTCTCTACATGTTTAGTTTTTCTCTGTATCATTTATTTAGGAGAGAGTCCTGTATCTAGCAATGGTGCTAAGGTTAATATTCTCTAGAGAGTTTAACCAAAAGGAGATTGATTTGCCTGGAAAAATAGGGTGGAGAAGCAAATTAGCCTGGTCTTTATGCACTGGGAGAATATAGAGGGAGGTAAGAAAATACATTTTTCTTCCAATAAGGATAAAATAATAGCAAATATATGCAGTGATATAAATCACAAAACATAATGAATATGGAATGAACCCCTAAACAGGTTTTAGAATCATTGTCCTAGAAATTTGTCAGGGAAAAAAAATAGCTTCTTAGCTGTCTGGTGTATCTTAGTACAATTACCTGGAATGGGGTGGATTCTAAAAACTTTCTTGGTTTTATGATTATATACCTAACCTACTCAAAATTAAAAACTTTCTGCCACCAAAAGCAAAAGTATTTTAACTTCCTGTTAAAGCTCTGAGGAAACAGAGGGCAGAATGATTAGCTTAATGACACCAATGTAAGAATTATTTAACAAAAAAGCATAGGAGAGCCATGATGCAAAAAAACACAAGACGAAAGTAAAATAATAGTAGTAGTAACAATTACTTCATTTCAAAGGGCAATCCTTAAACAGTGAGTACATACTGTCTTAGAGAAGATAATTAAAAAACCTGAAATAACCTACAACATTTTTCCAGAACTATGTGTAGCCATTAAGTATAGCTGAAATTCGAAGAATAAACACAAAACGTAAGCCCTGCACAGAAGAAATGCCTATTGGAGCCAAACATTTGGGATTTAAAAATCTGCCACAGAGCTTTCAGGAACTGAACATCCTGATATAAAAAATTTATTCAATGTACAACCAAAGACACTATTTTTTGGTTTTTGGAAAATAAAGTTGACTATGTTTTTAAAAATTTTATTTCAATTGGAACATAGAGAATCAACACTTCTATATAAAAACGAAATTCCCTTTACCTAATAAATCAGCTAATATGAGACCAGGGCTTTGTATATTTAAGACTGCTTGCTTCAGGAAAAAATTGTTCCTGTGTTTCTAACTGTGGTGCCCCTCTGTGAGCAGCATGTGGGGTAATAAATACACCAAGAGTTACACATGTTTTCAAAAGGATTTCTGAGCCCTGATTGAAGCCCTTTTGCTACCAAAGCACTTCTCAAATGTGAGTTTTACTCTCTTTTGTTTTTTTTAATTTTATTTATTTAATTTCACACCTTATTATTCCAAAGATGGCTTACAATTTTAGTGTGTAGAATGTGTTCATCTCTGATTACTGTGTTCCTTTTAAAGAAAAATTTGTTTAATATTTGGAAAATATCTTGGTAAGGTCCCCATGGTGGAATGTATGAGTCTGAGAACATGTGTGAGCAGGAGAGAAAGCAGTAGAAGACAGCAAAATCGTTCCTTAATTAGAAATTAATGAGGACTTAGTCCATGGTAGGAAATAAAGAAGCAAAGGAACAAGGCACAATGGCCTTTAAGACAGATGAAAAAGTCTACACTGAGGACATCTAATATTCTGTCTTAAGTTGTTGCTATTTCTGCATCTGCCCCAGTATTTAGGAAAAGATGCTATATTCACATTGCTGAGCATCTTTATTTTTCTGGAACTGTGCATGTGTTACATGCTTAAGAAAGAGACTGATTTCCCCATTTGAGTGTATATTATTGCAGAGACACAAAGCAGAAAACGAAAAAAGGTGTAGCTGTTGAGACAAAGTTGACCATGAGGATGCACTGAGAGTTTATAGAGAAATCTTGAGAATCGTATCCAGCGTGGAAGAGGATTCGATACTGATCTTGTTTAGAGCTTAAGCTCTAAACAGTGGGTACATACTGTGGGCAAGAAGACTTCAGGATCATACCACAACATACACACACGCGCATGGTAAAATATCGCAAAGTATAAAATTAGAAATAAGAAAAACACACAACTGATGTTCAAGATCTGGGAGAAAAATGCCATGTGTATCAACGGACTATGCAAATTTGAGTAATGTAAGATTAGTGGACCAGATTCAGGTACTCATTGTGGTAAATACAAGTTGTTATAATCTTTTCAAAATGATGTACTTGCTGATGCTTTCCACACACTAGCTGTGCATAACTCTAGAGGTGAAGCTATCTGATTCCCAATATTCTCCTTCTTTCCTATAAAATAGGAATTTTAGTATGTATTTCAAACACAAATATTAATGGCTAATTTTTATTTAGTACATGCTGTAGGACAAGCCTGATTTTACTGCTATTATTTAGTTTAACTCTCAATATAATCCTTTGAGATATTTTTACTCATATGGATTGTATGAGTCAGAAAATTAAGGCTAGATAAGTTTTCTGAGCACAAAAAAGTAACTAACTTTTCTGAGCAGAAACCTTATGAGAAGTAGAGCCATTAGCATTACCCAAGGGTACTGGTAGTGAAACCGGATAGTAAGAAGCTAGGAAAATTCTTTGGCAAATAGAAACTGAGACAGAGAACTGAACACAAACACAATGGTCGAGCAATTTATAGCCAGGTGCAGACAGGCACCAGGGGGGAGTGCCTGGCAGGGGGCAAGAGTGGAAAAACAAGGGCGTTGCCCCCAGGGTAACCTCTTCTCCCTTGGTCTTTCCTCCCTGGAGATAACATCTAAGCACCATTGTATTTCAGCTCCAGGCCAAGAAAGCAGTAAAACTAAATGGGTGATGCCAGAACCAACTGCAGTGACTAAAGATCCCTCACTCTGTCACTGACCAGTCAGTGGAGACTGTGACTCTGAAAGGGCACACCTAGAGAAGTAATGAATATTCTTCTGAAACCCTTCCCTGAGACCGCGCCCCCTCTAGATTTCCACCTGCAAGAAAGAAAATCCTCAACACAAAGGACTCAGCGTGAGCTCTCCCTCTGGGGAGCAGCCCTAGCCATTCCCTCCTTCTCCCCCCACTTCTTTCTTCACTGGCATGTGTCTCCTGAAGTCCAAGGCAATACGCAGCTGGCAGCTCATCCCAGGCTAATTCCCTGAACCCCTTTTCCCTAAGTGATCTCTTTTCTCTGACTTCCCAGTGAGCTAAGGCAGCCCCACCTAGGCTCTCCTGTTGCTTCTTCTATGCTAAGCCCTTCCTTATTTTACTGTCCCCAGCTTTACTAAATGTATATTCATAGTCACCAGGACTCGTGTTGTGAAATTTTTCATACCTGAAGTCAAGAACCCACACTCTGCAGCTGGCTCTGGGCAGACCCACTCAGGGCTGGTCCCCTGCCTGATATGGGAAACTTTGAAAAACCTCTGTTTAACCTTTATTTGCCCAGGCCCCAGGTGCCCTAGGGAGAATGATGGGGCAGTCTGGGAGGGCGGGTGGCCAGATAGTCAGTAGGACTGGAACTAGCACCCCTGCTGATAGAACAATTATCACATTCTGCTTCTGTATCCCACGTTTGTCACGTAGACAGGAAGACCCCTAAGCTATATAACCCCCCCAAGAATCCTTTGTTTGGGGCTCAGAATTTGGAGACTGACTTCTCTGGGCCCATGCACATTAAGTAATAAACCTCGTACTCCAGAATCCCTCGGTGTCTGGTTGCTTCATTTTCCTATAACATGCCTAGTAACAGTAATAGTAGTATATTTATTTATTTAAAATATTTTATTTATTTATTTTTAGAGAGAGAAGAAGGGAGAGAGAAAGAGAGGGAGAGAAACATTGATATGTGAAACATCCATCAGTGGTCTCTCACAAGTGACCCAACCAGCCTGCAACCCAGGCATGTGCCATGACCAGGAATCAAACCAGCAACCTTTTGTTTTGCAGGACAATGCCCTGCCAACTGAACCATAACAGTCAGGGTGTCAGCTCTAACTCCAAATTTTTTATTATTTACTAGTTATTCCACCATGGGCAAGTCCAAAATAGTTCCGTAATAATGAATCCTTTATAAAAGTTAATTCTAGTCACTCTAGATAGGAATGCATTTTTTTTTTCAAAATTTCCTTATTTCATTTGACAAGGGCAGAATACCTTGATCTTTTATCTTCATTACTTTAATCCTTAATCAGAGCACTAGTCAATCCATCCTTGTTGATGAATACAAGAGCAACGGGAACCAGATTTCTGATTAGGGATGGGGATCAAGCCTGTTCCTAAAATAAAAACTTTTTAAGCATTGTTTCAGGTGGACAATGGACTCGCAGAATACATCCTACTTTATATGTGCAATGTGAGGTGAGATTATAAATCTGTTACAGGGTGCAGCCAAAGGTTGGGGGGGGGCCCAAATAGGGATTTATATAGGGGTCCAGAACTCGGTGTCCAGGAAATATTTAAATATATATATGAGATGCCTTCACCCCCACAAGTCTGAGCTGGGGGATGGAACACATAGAGCAGGGCCATTGAAAGTTGTTTTGAACAGCACCACTTTTGCAAATAACCTCTAGAGTGGTTGTTTAACATATCTATAACCTTTAACTAGTTTCATAGACATGTTAAACAGCTGTGGCCTTGCTTTGAGCCAGGGGGAGGGAAGTGACTTCAACCCGAGATGTAACCGGGAGGCAACTCCCCCAGGTTACAGAGCCTGCGTAAGAGCTTGGAGATGATTGGCTCCATGGCACAGGGCCATGCCTGCCTGGACTTACTATGGCAGCCCATTAAAGCTGGAAGAATACAGGATTGCTGGCAGCTGTGACCAGTTGTGAGAGTTGGAAATGGTGCAGCAGAGGAAGATTGGCGCTGGAATTTAAACCCAGGCATGGCAGCCATGAGGGGCATTTTGCGACCATGCAGCTTGGGCAGAGGAGAACCACAGCCCAACTGGTTTCTCCATTGAAGAAAAAGAAACCTTCAATTTCTTTTTCTGAGATACAGTTCCCTGGATTGGGCAGAGGGGAAAGGAAGGACTGTGCATTTGTGGGTATTCTAAAGGACTTTGGGATCTTAATGAAGACATTAAGTCATTACTCTTGTTTGTATAACTCTTTAAATAAATAATCCCTTTCCTTTTCACCAATCTCTGGCATTGAGAGATGTCTTTTCCTGGCAGTGGGCAAGGCAAGCCTAGTAAAGGGTGGGGGGTCCCCACAGCATATCGTTCATCCTGCCCCCACAGTCTGTTCTGTAACAATTCCAATTTAATTAACCACGTAAGAAGGAGCACATGCAGTGAATCTCAGCACTTTGGTCTCTGTAGTGCTCAGTAAGGGCACTGAGTTGTCCAAGGATGGTAAGATTTTACTAAAGTCTGGAAAACTTGGAAAACTCAGCCTTCACTATACCATTATCCATTCATACTCTAAGTTTATGTCACCACTTGAAACAAAGGGTAGACTAACGATTTAATAAAAGATATGTTCATGTACAAAGAAGCACACTCAGTCAGTATCAGATATACCATATCCTTGTTCCTGTGAAGACAGCAGAATAAATGTCTAGATTTGGCTGAAAATATCTCTAATTGCAGTTTTCCAATATTCTGGAGAACCAACCTCCCGGAACCTACTATTTAAACCAGTGAATAATAAAATGTTAAATGATAGGTAAGATTTTGTATAAATTCATGAGTCTGACATACTGGTTCAATGAGTTCTATATTCTAATATATTAAATAGTTGAAATTTTGCAATTACTATATGCCTAAATAGAATAATATTAAAGCAGTTTTCTAGCATAATAACCTCAAGCTTAATTGCTTTTATTAAGTTCAGATTAAAAATAAAGAAAATAAAAAAATGATAACTGGTCTTTACGTAACATAATCAGTCATTGGCCAGCACTGTGTTACCATGCTCTCCAAAGAGTTATAAAGGCTAAATTGTCATCAGTTATCTATTATGGAAAAGAAGGAGTAAGTGACACAAAGCATTAAGAAGGAGTAAGTGACATAAAGCATTAAGTTAAAATCATTTAAATGAAATTACTATAGTGATTGAGTTTCGTATAAGATCTTGCATGAAGAAATTAACAAAGGTGCAACATTCTTTTTTTTTTTACATATAAAGATAAAGGTCATGCAAGGGTTTAGAATGGTTACAGCTAATACTAGCTCTTACTATACACTGAGCTTATCTCACTAAAGCAAGTGTTTGACATATGGAGCCTGTCTACTGTACTATCAATAGTTCCATTATAGGGATTTATTCTCCAGAAACACCTCTTATGAACAGAATTTAATCTGGTTTATCTTTTCTACATAGTAGATATTTTTGACTATTGTCTCAAAATAAGTAAAAAAAGGTAAATGAAAGTGATAAGAAATTCCAATTTAATATATCCTCTATACTTTCACATTATATAACTTGTCAGTTATAATTTCAACTTTTACAAACATTTAGTTAAATCTATTCAATTACCTGTTCATAACCAATAACTTACAATCCTTACAAAATATATCAAGTGGCTTCATTTTCACATTTTTAAGAATTATATGTTATCATAGTACATAAATTGCTTAAAATGGAGGTAAGTTCTTATGTAAATGTGTCAAAATATATCTAATTAACTGAACATAATGTCATAAATAAATTATGCCTTCCTTAGTGAGATACAGTGATAGGCCACATTTGGAGAAACACAGTAGTGACAGCTACTGACTTTATTTTTCCTGTTAAATCATAGACGGTAATACCTGACATTGACTGAGCACTTTGTGTGTGGCCGTCGCAGACGCTTTATGTGTGTTAGCTTATTTAATCCTCACAAAACCTATGCCATTGGGACTGTTGTTGTCTTCATCTTACGTTTGAGGTTACAGAAAGGATAACTAACTTGCCCCTGGACATAGGGAGTAAGTGCTGAATCTGGGATATAAAATTAGGCAGTCTAGTTCTGGAATCAGTCCTTTTAACCACTATTTGCATAAGTTACTTAGATATGTAACTTATAATTTATAGACTATTATTTATTCTATAGCCTATTATATAGTCTATATATTTATTATATGGTCTATTAATATATTAATATATAGACTATTTATTAATAGTCTATTAACATAGACTATTATCAGAATAATCTCTTCCTTTTAAATAATGAAGACCATGGAAAATGACCCAGTTTGCTTAACAGGACACTAGATACAAAGCAGCTCACGAATGTGCAGTATCCTGGGAAAAAAGATGTTTCTGAATCACCAGTGCCCTGGGGGAACTACAGGACATTTTATTCAAAGTCCAAGGAGCTTAATTTCTAAAGAATAAGCTGAAAAAAAATCATTTGTTCCCTGGTCAGGAAACCAAACAATCAACTTGTATTTCTGAAAGGAAAGGAAGATCAAATAGGAACCCTTGGACCTAACCTGCGATTCTAGAAAGGACATAAAAATAGTGAGTGTGATGATTAGATCATTAAACTGCTCCTTCTGGGAAAACGGTGGTTTAATGCACAACAGTATGGAAAGATGTTTGCTGGCTGAAAACCTGAAGTGGAAATGCAGTGCCTGATTATTTTTCTGTTAGAATTTAACAAAACTTTGGAATAAGGAGTTGGACCTAATGTTTAAAAAGCTAACATTTGACATTACCTGTTATTAGGTAATTATATTATTCTTAAACCAAAATCACATTAGCATAAAAAAGAATATACAGTCTACATAATTCTATTACATTTTTATTCTGTCTATACTGCTCCAGATTGTCCCATGCTGAATCCTCTCTGAAAATAAAATGAGAATTTTTATCATCTCTTCTAGGTCACCTAAGCAGTGAGGAACAAAATTGTGTGCCCGTGGCTGAGAGAAATAATGTTCCTCAAGATCTAGCTGGCTCTCAGACAGTAAGTTACTATAAAAATTGATATCAAATAATCCTAATGATATTTTAGATCACTTTTTAAAAAGATTACTAGTATACTTAGATCTTTAGTTAAGACTCTTGTTAAGAGTCTATTTGTTACATATTTGAATTAGCTGATATTTGAATTTTTAGAAAAAAAGATGACTATAACCCGTATCACAGAGGTAAGGTCCCAGCTAGATGTAGGATTTGAAATGAACATTTTGAGATCTTGAAATGAAATCCATTCAGTCTCCCATTCATACCACGTTTACCCAACCTCTTAAGTTATGAGATATCTGCAAAGAATTTAAAAAGAAGTTGCTCCAAGGAAGTTACTAACATGATAGCTCTTACTAAGGCATGCATTTTATCAAGACTGAAGTATTAGACTTGTCTTAAACAAGTTTTCTAAGCCAGCATCCTATGAGTATTAGAATCTCCAAGTGTAACTCATAAACAGTTATTTGGAGAGATGTACATGATTTATATTTTTATTCAAAATGAGAAAAAATGTGTGGTAGTCTTAAATAATAATATTCCTATGTCTAGTCATGACAATATCAGGAGGAGTAGCCCAACACTTTTAACCCACTGTTTGTCATATTTCCAAATGGAAATGTATTTTAAAATAAGATGGACCTAATATTTAGAGAGAGGAACAATTCTACAAACAATTGTTGAGAGTGTATTCAAAGTGGCCTTTCCTTGTACAGGCAGTACACCACAGAGAACCTGTGTCAAAGACCAGTGTCACTCTCAGTGGAGTTATTAAACTAAGACTACAGCCACAGGAATATATATATGTCCCAGATCCCAGCATCTCAAAAGTCCAGAATTCTGGTTTAATTTGCAGGCGCAAGACCCTATCACAATGGCAAAACATTAGTCTCAATGCCAATTTAGTGTATTGGTTAATAATATAAGCAATACAACATGGCCTAAATTTAACACATACATAAAACAGACTCTGTTAAATCATTTCACTTAACATAAGTAATACAAAAACACTTAAATGTATCTTTTTCTTAGGCAATTTGTCTAAGAGTTTTGAACTCTGTTATTTGAGAATCTCTAGGGGAAGTTAAAAGCAAGTATTTTTGTTTAATAGGACTAGCCAGAGATAGCCTGAAATCAGAAGTTGTAGACCTGCTTAATCTACATAGCTTGGTCATAGAATAACATAATCATAATTTACTCATAGTTGGCTTATCTTGCTGAGCCATCTTATGTTAAAAGAAAGGAAGGAAAAACTCAGAAACATGGAAAGAATTACCAAAGAGCATTCAATGAAGTAGCAAGGGCAAAATTTTAAATACAATTCAAACTTCCTGATAAGCAGGTTTCCATTAAGCACTGCAGTGATTAAACTAGTTATACTTAGAAATGCATAATTAATTTTTAAATGATCTGCTAATATTATTTCAACTGACCTCACATTTTTCTCTTGTTTTGAAAAAAATCAAGCTGTTATTTCCATCTGTCAATATATATGTTTATGGTTTAGATACAAATTCTAATCCTCCTTGGGTTCTAGCTAATGAAATGCATTCCCACATTGGGGACTTAGTAAATTGAAGGAATATCTGTGATGCAGAAGCATTTCTTTTGATGGTAAAGTTATATACCTACTCAGAGAAAGCTCATATGACAAATAATGATGATGAAAAAGAACAATTAAATATACTGTATTTTTCGGACCATAAGATGTACCTAGGTTTTAGAAAAGAAAAATACGGGAAATTTTTTTAAAGCAAAAGATGTGGTAAAATATTTAATAACATAAATAACATAATATTCCACCAAAGCAAATGTAAACAGAACTCAACAGCAGCATTAACAACTATTATTTCTCCCAAATGGGGGGAGGGGAGTCTTTTAGTCTGAAAATACAGTACCTAAAGAAAAGAAACATTAAGTGTAACCTTTGAATTCAGAATGTAAGAGCTGTAGTTTAAAAACTCAATATGCATGAGATTCGTGTGGGAAGTTTGTTAAATATACAGATATCTTGTCTTCATCTTTAGCAAATTAGATATAGCAAGGCTGGCTGAAGCCTGGGTATTTGCACACATAATGAGAACCAAAAGTGACTCGGACACAGGTAGGCTTCTGACTACACAAATGTTGATCAGGGGCTGCTTCAAGGGGGGAGAAACAGGGACAATATCGTAAAGAATATTTCTAAAAACAATGGATAAAATTTGGGTAGGTAGAAACGAAGTGAAGAACAATTAAGAAGGAGAAAGAGAATGAGTAAAGGCACAAGAACTAGAAGATGCAGAGGGAGTTAGGGAATAATGGCCTGAACTAGCTACCACTAAGAATGTGAGAGTGAGAGATGGCTCTAAGTTGGGGAGAAATTGATTAGGGTCAGGGGTGTCAAATTAAGGAGTACTGATTCTTTCTAAGTAGTAGTAGAAAGTTCCTAAAGATTTCTGAGCAGGAAAAAGCTTAATTCAAACTGTAGTAATCATTTCGCAATATCTACAAGGTCTGTCCAGGAACAGTCCAGCTATCATTAAATATAATGAGAACCGTTTACATGACATTGATGTAACCTGGCATCCAAGGAGAGTGGACTGGAATGCACATGTGTGAACAATGATGACTTCACTGTACTAGTCAGTGGGGGATGTAGATGCCCATTGAGTGAGCATGTGTACTGTGTGACCATGACATTCAAAATGACTGAGTGAATAGAACAACAAATCTGCATCAAATTTTGCATTAAGCTTGAACATTCTTCCTCGGAAACTATGCAGATGATTCAGAATGCCATAGCTATATGCAACTAGTGACTGGCAGCTTCATCATGACAATGCATCCACTCATGCATCACATCTCCTGCAGAGCTTTTTGGTGAAACATCAAATCACCCTGTGACTCAGCCCCACTACAACTCAGATTTGGTACCTTATGACTTCTGGCTTTTCCCCAAACTAAAATCACCTTTGAAGGGGAAGAGATGTCATATCATAGATTTCAGGAAAATACAATGGGGCAGCTGATGGCAATTGGGAGAACTGTTTGAGGTCCCACGATGCCTACTCTGAAGGGGACTGAGGCATCATTGTCCTATGTACAATGTTTCTTGTATCTTGTATCATCAGTAAATGTCTTTACTTTTTCATATTACATGACTAGATACCATCTTGACAGACCTTGTATATACATGTATGGAATCAATATGTCATATACCTTAAATATATACAACTTTTATTAAAAATAAAATTAAATAATTTTTAAAGAGTGTGAGGGCATAGATGGGGAGAAAAGAGTTAAAGCCATGGGAAAAGATTAGGTAGCTAAGGAAAGCAAAGTAGAACAAGGTAAAGAAGGACAATTGAGGAGTGTCTATGCTCTGCTTAGAGAAAGAGGAGATGGAGATGGAAAAGAGCTGAGTAATGAGATAATCAGAAGGACAATGAGGGGAAAGTATCAATATATCAAACAATAAAATGGCTATGTCCGGGCTTAGCAGAGTAGCATGCAGGGCAAAAGGGTGTAGAATCATTACATTGTCCAGGGGACTCACTTATCTTCTTGGCCACTGGTTGTAGGTTTTGCTTCAAAAAAGAGGCATCATTGCCATATTCCTATTCTGCACAGACTAAAGGCTGAAAATAGTAGTCTTACTCACTGAAGGATGGATATTTGATGAGGGTCAGATAAATGAGCATTAGGATAACAATCACCTGTGATAGCATCATCACTGTAGGTGGCAAGACAGCCAGGAGTGGAATATTTCAAATGCAGTGCCTGGTAATATTAGAAATGAGAAGGGGCAGGAAATCGTTGGAGGAGTTTACAGAACTCAAGAATCTGAAAATTTGGAAGTATGGCATCCCTCATTTAGTTTTTAAACCCCCCTTCCTGGTTCTTGATTCTGTGGCTCCTGTTGCAGGGAGTGAGTGGGAAGCTGGCCTGGTCAGGTAAGCCTCTTTGTGGAGCCAGGTGACTGCTCAGAAATGCTTTCTTAGCACGTAAACGTGTCTTGTAAAGCAATTCCAGCACCCTGATATTTCCCCTAAGACACACCAACACACTCCCAGTGGGACCGTGGCAGGTCATTTAACTTTTGACTTTCAATTTATACACCTGTGTAAAATGCCATCATAGCACTTGCCACTTATGCCATCTTGCTTCAGGAGAGTTCACAAGAATCAGTGAGAGAGGGAGTCTATGGAACCTTGGACCCGCTGGGAGGAGTGATCTAGGTGCCAAGTGCTTTCTTGCATTTCAAATTCAACTAGGTTTCTTGAAATAGTAAAGAAAAAAATCAGAGAATTTAAGAATAAAAATTTGCCTGTAGGACAACTTTATTGGGACAAAGGAGGATGGTAAAATATTTTCTTAATTATATTTTTACATGAAAACATATTTTTTTTGCTTTACAGATAAAATGTCTACTATAAAAAAAGGCCAACTAAATTTCCTAAAAAGTATGGCATAGCTAGTTAACAATTTACCAGTTTTTCAGACTGTAAATTCTTGTGGCTCTTAGGCCCCAAGTTACTACATTAATCTCAATGTGAATCCAAAGATGAATTAATAGACCCAAAAATGACTCATGCTTGGATATAGGTTAATGAGCACTAAATATAACTTCAGGATAATTTTGACCTTAACTTTTGAACAAACTAGGATTATATATTGTCCCCTTTCTTGACTTTCCAATGCTATGTTTTAAGAAGCATCTGTTGTGGTACTTATTCATTCCACAACTGTCTACTGGTCACTGTGTGCCAGACACTATGATGAATGTTGGAGATGAAAAGTTAAACAAGACACTGTCTATCTTCTCAGGGAGGCTCAAGAAATAGCTCCTGGATTAGTTGATGTCCTTACTGGAGAGCCTGGTCAACTCTGAGCCCCCACTTACATAGGATTCCATCAATGCCTTCACATGTTTATATCCCAGGTTTTCAATGTAGGTATTCAAAAACAATAATGTTTAATTCAAGCTAATATTATAGGTAGAAGATCATTTGAATAGGGATATGTCTTATAATCTTTACCTTTGCATAAGATAGAAAAAAACTATATTGTCTTATTATCTAACTTAATTTTTGGTTCATGATGGTTGATTCTTGGAATAATTATGAAAATTTGCTGCTAATAAAAGTTAGCTGCTTCCTCGGTGGACAAATCAGTCACTTTACTTTTCAAATAGGTCATCTTAACAGAATATAACTCACGAATTGGGCAAATTCTGATTTCACAATGTACCCTGTACCTCAGGAATGATTCCACAGCAACCTATCTAGTCTTTCAGAGAAATAACAGAAGAGACTATTGATAGTTTAAAGCACTATTTCATATTTTCTATTGTGATTTCAGGGTTTTTTTAGTATTTAGTGTTTATAAATGCTACATTAAAATGTACCTTTGTCTCCTTCTGATTGGACTGAAAAATATTAAGTGGTTAGATTCCTAAATCTTTTCTATAACACCTACATTTGGCAAAACAATAATTCAAATGAAAATAAAAGACACAACAACAAATAAGCCAAATCAGTAACAATTCAGTATCATCTTACCTAACTTAAAACTAGGTAAAACAAGAGAAGGGTGGGGTAGGCACAAAATGACCATTGGTGACTGACATCACTAAAGTCACATATTAAAGTATAAAATGGTTTCTACATTAAGTAATATAAAGAAAAATATTTATCTCAATTAGTAAAGCAATCTAGAATGCAGTCTTAAAATGATTCAATATAATATGCTAGTTCCTCTTAAATATGAATTTTTATAATATTAGTATAAATTATATAATTTATAATTACAATTTATAACAACTAATATTATAAGTTGTATAATTATACAACTAATATTATACAACTTTATAATAAGTTGTATAACTACAATATTACAACTAATATAAGTTGTATAATATTAGTATAAATTATGGATTGAATAAAATATAAAGCTATACAAAATATACAGTAATAATAATCAATCATATTTTTAGGTATCTTTAAAAAATTCTAGTTTTTATTTTAAACTTTGTTAAGTGATTTTTTTGAAAGTGTACATGTTAACTTTAAGATAATTCCTTTATATTAAACAAATAAATTGTTCTTTTTAGCATAATCTATAAGGCATTATCAGTACTTTTTGTATCAGCATGTGCTACTGTACCCATGTATCAGCACCTTTTTCTTTTCAGCCTGACACAAACTTAATTGGCTCAAATAAACTAATGTTTTGACTAATCTGGCAGAAATAACAGTTTAACAAGTCAGTGGGAATAGGCAAGAGAAAGCAATAGGAGGAAATAAAGGAAGATGAAATGCATTTTGTAGTTTATCAAGATATAAGTTGCCAGATTCTGTGTGTTTATGCGTGTGTGTGGGAGAGGGGTGGGTGAGTACCATGTGTCATAAGTTCTGTGATGGGGCTGAGGCTGTTTCTTATGCTGCCACAATTACCTCTAGATACAACACTTGATTCTCAGCATATGCAAAATTATAATACTTGAGAGCAGACTTTACTACACTCTAAGTGCTCATAGAGATACCACAGAACATAATCTGGTCCCACTCATTACAGTTTGTTGTGGTTATAAGATCTTTTGGGGCAATTATCTAGTTCTTTATTAAAGAATTTTCCTAAATGGAACTATACAAATCAGTCTGCAAAATAAAGTAAACTGGCTTCTTATGTTAAGATGTAATTAAAGTATATACAGAAAATATGGAAGTCACAACATAAATGATGTTGTGGGGTTTTGCTTTTGACTTTAAACATGAGTACTGATACTTGACCAAATGCTATAGAGTAGAAACTTGAAAGCAGACCAAACCATGCTTGCTGTCAAACAGTGATACTCAGTGGGTTTGTCTATCTTCGACAGATTCTACATATTTGTTATCTTTGAGTCCATTCATTTGCTTTTCCATATATATTTATTATTTATTCAGAGTGTAACATGGACCAGCCACCACTCTATGCTCTGGCAATGCAGCTGAGAACACAACAAAGTCTCTGCCCACAAAGAACTAGTCTTCTAGTGACTGAGAGTGAAAACACAAAATATAATACCAGGTTGGAGAAAAACAGAAAAACAAAGTTGTATGGATGTCAGCGGGGGTTGTGACAGTGATGAGACAGTGCTGTTTTGAGACAGGGTGGTCAAGAAAGCCGAAGAAGGTAACTGTTGAGTAAAGTTACAGTTAGATGAGATTTTACTTGACTTCTGTGCTTAATCTACTCTTAAACTTGTGTAAGTACAGGTCACTTGAACCTGCATGGAGGATGTTAATTTTCTATAAGGTTATAGTACCAGCAATTGATAAATGAAACAATTTAAATGTTAAATACAAAGTAAAACTCAGATAAATTAAAATAATTAAAAATTACAGAATATTATATAAATAACTTCATGTTTAAAACTTACCATTAGATAAGTAAATAAAACTTATTAAATAAGTTTAATTATTTAAATGAAATACTTTTATTTCATAATTTTATTTAATAGTATTTTTTGAGTATCCACCCAACTAGAAGTAAAACTAGCAGTAAAAATAAGACATAATGGTTCCTTCCTGTGGAACTAAAAATCTTTTCACGGAGCTGAGATAGATCTATCAGAGACTCTTTGCCTGGTGCCACTGCAGTTTGAGTTAAAGACACCAATAATGGTTGTCCATATATCTCTGATCCTCTTTTTAGATCTGAAAAAAAATTCACCTTACTCTTTTTATGGCATTGGTCCTAGCACTTTTTTCCTAGGGTACAACTAGTTCACAGGCTTCTGCTTAATGAAAAGAAGTACAGAATAAGAGAATATTACAGATGCAGAGTTTTATAGCTATATCAGTATTAGTTATTTGTAACAATATATTTTATAGATGAGTAAAATGAAGCTCAAAGAGGTGAAGTAGTTTGTTCAGGATCATATGATTGGCAAATGGGAAGTCTGAATTCAAAGTCAGACTGGTCTAATGCCAGTGTTCAAACCACTGGGCTACAAGTTAAGAAAAAGAAAAAAAAAGAGATTTAGTTCCAAAAATTTGTGAGATCAAGATAAATTACAAAACTGTCAGGTAGTATAACAGATTTGGTGTTAAGCACATTTCTTCAAAAGGTTAGATTGATTCTTAGGAGCAATATCAAACAAGATATTCATCTATATGATAAAACAAAAGATCATCAGGATGGATTTTGGTTAGTATTAAAAGAATTTTAAGAACACATGCTGGGCCTGGCTGGAGTGGCTCAGTGGATTGAGCACTGGCCTTCAA
This sequence comes from Artibeus jamaicensis, assembly GCF_021234435.1. Classification (NCBI taxonomy): domain Eukaryota; kingdom Metazoa; phylum Chordata; class Mammalia; order Chiroptera; family Phyllostomidae; genus Artibeus; species Artibeus jamaicensis. Next base: position 3,472,880 of record NW_026521870.1, read on the forward strand.
ACTGAAAGGTCGCTGGTTCCATTCCCAGTTAGGGCACATGCCTGGGTTGCTGGCAAGGCTCCCAGTTGGGGATGTGCAAGAGGCAACCAGCTGATGTTTCTCTTGCACATCGATATTTCTCTCCTTCTCTTTCTTCCTCCCCTCCCCTCTCGCTGAAAATAAATAAATAAAATCTTTTTTTTTAAAAAAGAACACATGCCAGTATAGCTCACTTAAGGATTAAGACAGAAGGCATCTTGGCCAACAGACAGAATATTATAGTTTCATTCATTCATTCTCTGATATTTTTTGAATGCCTGTTATATTCTAGATGCCATAACAATTTCTGAGAATACAGCAGTAAACAAGATATACAATAACACCCAGCTGTCACAGATCTTGTGTCAAGCAGAGATGTCTATCCAGAGAGAATTCTAGATTGAGGCTGCAAACTATCTTTATCTGATGTCAGTAAGTATTTGAGTTACAGAGCTCCTTTTACTCTGAACAAATGTTGACCTGGTCATTTTCTGACTATAACTGGATTTCTATGTAAATATTTTATATAAGAACACACTGTTCTTATCAAGCTAAGAATTCAGATTTACAACAAAATTGCCTATCTGGGGAAAATTAAAAGTTTGAGTTGTATGTTTCACTTATAGCAGAAATGTCTGCTTTCACACTCTCACTCAACACAGTACTGCAAAACCTGGCCACAGCAATCAGACAAGAAGAAGAAATCAAAGTCATCCAAATTGGAAAGGAAGAAATAAAACTGTCATTATTTGCAGATGACATGACACTATATATAAAGAACCCTAGAAATTCCACCCAAAATATATTAGAACTGATCAATAAATTCAGTTAAATAGCAGTACACAAAATGTTTAATTGAAAATAATTCTGGAAAATATTCTGGAAATATTTATCCAGAAATCAGTTATATTTGTATATACTGATAATGAACTATCAGAAAGGGAAACTAAGAAAACAATTCCATTTACAACTGCATAAAAATATGTATGAAAAATGTAACTAAGGATTTAAAAGACCCATACTCAGATAAAAATAAGTGCAAGCATATACTTTGTTCATGGATAGGAAGAATTAACAATATTAAATGTCCATTATACCCAAAGCGATCTATAGATTCAAACAATTTCTATCAAGATACCAATGCCATATTTCACATAACTATAACAAATATTCTAAAAATTTATACAGAACCACAAGTACCTCAAATAACCTCAGCAATCTTGACAAAGAAGAACAAAATTGGAGGAATCATGCTACTTGATAATAAACTATACTTCAAGTCCATAGCAATAAAAACTGCCAGTACCAGGCATAAAAACAGACATATAGGTCAATAGAACAAAATAGAGAGTCCAGAAATGACTCTCTAACAGACCATGGTTTTATGGTCAATTAATATTTAACAAAGGAGGCAAGAACATACACTGGGTTAAAAATAGCCTATTCAATAAATGGGGTAACACTGGGGTAACAGATACATGCAAAAAAATTAAATTAGACCACCATCTTACACCATACACAAGAACAAATTCAAAACAGATAAAAAACTTAAATGTAAGAATTGAAACCATACAAATTCTAGAGGAAAACATAGGCAGTAAAATCTCAGACATTTTTCCTGATGTGTCTACTCAGACAAGAGAAACAAAAGAGAAAGTAAACAGTTGAGACTACATCAGACTAAAGTATTTTGCCATGTATAATGTGCACTTTTTTGCCCAAATTTTTGAGGGAGAAATTGAGATGTTCATTATATATGGGTATAATGATTATATACTATGAGGGTAATAGTGGTTAAAATAATCCAATGTATAAAGTGCATAAAAATGTGGGTGCACATTATATGCAGCAAAATATGGTTAAAAAGCTTTTGTAGAGCAAGAGAAATCATCAACAAAATGAAAAGACAACCCACTGAATGACAGAACATATTCACCAATGATACATCAGATAAGTGGTTAATATCCAAAATTGATAAAGAACTTGTACAACTCAACACACACACACACACACACACGCACACAAAACAATCCAATTAAAAAATGTGTAAAAGGCGTGAACAGACACTTTTCCCAAACAGGGCATACAGAGGGCCAATAGACATAAGAAAAGATGCTCAATCTGAATAATCATCAGAGAGATGCAATTAAAACCATATTGAGATATTACCTCACACCTGTCATAATGGCTACTATCATCAATAAACAAAAAGTGTTGATCAAGATGGGGAAAAGAGAACTTTTGATGGGAAGGCGAATTAATGTAGCCACTGTGGAAAACGGTATGGAGTATCCTCAAAAAATTAAAAATGAAACTGGATTATGACCCAGTGATTTCACGTCTGGAAATATATTCAAAGAAACTCAAAAGAATATACACACCCTATGTTCAATGCAGTCTTATTTACAATCACCAAGATTTGGAAGCAGCCCACACACCCATCAGTAGATGAGTGGCTCAAAAAGCTGTGGTACATTTACACAATGGACAACTACCCAGCAGTAAAAAAGAATGAACTCTTACTTTTGTGACAGCGTGGATGGACCTGGAGAACATTATACTAAGTGAAATAAGCCAGTTAGAGAAAGCCAAATACCATATGATCTCACTTACATGTGAAATCTAATGCACAAAATAAACAAAAGAGAAACATATTCATAGATATAGAAAATAGACTGAGAGCTGTTAGGGGGAGGGGTTTGGGGACTGAGTGAAGGAAAAGCAAAGAGATTAAGAAAAAAAACTTGTAGGCACAGACAAGTTGTATGTATGGTACTTATGAGAGGGAATGTTGGATGGGAGGAGAGAGAAGAGGGTAAATGGAGGATAAATGGTGATGGAAGGAGACTTGACTTGAGGTGATAAACACATGATACAGCATACAGCTAATGTATATTATACACTTGAAACCTATATAATTTTATTAACCAATGTCACCCCAATGAATCTGATAAAAATTTAAAAAATAAAATGTGCATAAAGGTTTAGAGTTTAAAATGTTTATTATTCAAAATAATATAATAATCTGCTTAGAAATATTCATAACTTCCTATTTGAAAAAAGTGTTCTGTGCACTCAAAAATAATTTCTTTAAAAATATAGATCTAGGATTTTTATCCCCATAAGTACCATTTTGTGTAATATAAAACATGATAAATAGATTTCTCTGTTTTGATTTCCTCCAGTGACTCAAAGTAAGCCAATACTTTCCTAATCAAAATATTCAACAGAAACAATTTCACAAATATGTAATGTTGAATGGAGCCTAAACACCTTTCTTCTAAGTCACTAATACCAAAAAACCCACAAAAACAAATAAGAAAACACAAACCCTGGAATTATAATCAATCAAAAGGCTTTACAGGACATCTGTATCGATTATTCATTAATGATATGTCTATTAACTGCTTCTATTTTTGGTGCTACATAATTGAAAAAGGATATTTGAATTTTAGAAACTGAGATAGTGAAGAGGTATACCACAACGGCAGGCTAGGTTCAGTAACAAATGGTGACATAAATTGCATGCATTCCACAGTAGTCGTTGTTTAGACTTTTTAACTGAATTTATTGGGGCAACATTGGTTAATTAAATTATATAGGTTTCAGGTATACAATTCTGTAATACATCATTTGAATATTATATTGTGTGTTCACCACCCCACCTCTCCTATTACCATTTATGCTCCCTATGTCCTCTTCTACCTCCCCACACTGCCCTCTAAATACATAGATTAATACAAGCATAATTATGTAGTACCTTACAGTTTTTACATAGTGGTCTCTGTACTGAAACACAGACAAATATAAATATGCGTGAAACAGTGTTGAGATGCAGAACTAATAAGTAAAGGACCTGTGAACAAGATAACACAATTGTAAGTTTATTAACTCCCTGCCTGGTTTCCTCCCTGTCTAAGTACTAGAAAGATGTAGTCTATTGGAGCTTTCAAGTAGCCAATGCTTTATAAATCCCCACAGAATACAACCTCAAAATCTGTACTTTTACCTCAACTTCCTTAGCAATATAGCATTCTGTTTAATAAATATCTCCTTAAGTTTTTGTAAGGTAGCCAATTTTTCTCTGTAAGAAAAATTCTTTCTTAAAAAGCTCTTTACAATGTTTTATAATCCATTTGTCTCTTTAGACTCAACTTCCCAATTCACAACAAATTACTCCCTTTTAGTGAATCAGAAGTGCTTTTGTAGTCTCTTATGTGGCCTATTTTTTGAGCACTTACAAATAACATAAGAATATATTTATAGAGAGAATGAATAATTAGAAGAAGAATTAGTTCAGGTAAACATGACATTAGAAACAGTAAAAAAATTGGAATTGTATAAATTGCTTTTGAAAACTACTGCTATATCCTACACCATCTGTGTCTGCTTTGTTGATCATCAAATCTTGTCTCTATTTGGTTTCTCTGCTCTGGAATACAGCCTGAGAATAATTCTGATAGGAGAGCAAACTGTGAAAACAAATGTAGGTTTACATCCATTACCAGACATCTGAAGGAAAGAATGAAATGGCGTCTCAAAATTGAGTAGTGACTGAACAACATTATAATCCCCAAGTCTCTAATATATACTAGCTGGTTGAAGGAATAAGAGGATCCCACTGAAATAATATTGTCGGTGAAAGTACTTTTTATTCTGATTGGCATTCACAGAGACTCTGGAGGTAATACATTTTCTAGCTTTTATATTAAAGACTGTACCTCAGAAATAATCGGATGCATAGATCTTATTATAATTCCTTACTATTGCCAGCCTCCAATTTTTGCTCCCAGAAAAATGTCAAGGAGACCATAGTGTACCTCTAAATGCTGGCGCTATTTTATTTGATCCTCTGAATCACTGTGAATTGTGCCTTTCATGTGGTTATGGATGTGAGCTGTTCTCCCAGTCTTTTGGGTTACATACCATTTAGGATATGGTAAAAACCACATATCTTCTTGCCTATGCACATATTTGGACACAAAATTTGTCATGAAACTTCAGGGGTTTCATAGCTCTCTAGAAGCTACTCTGTGTCCTCCAAGTCCAGAGCACTTGCTTGAGTGAAAATGTGAAGGAACAATAGATATTTTGTATTGCTGAGTTGAAAAATAAATTAAAAGGCAAGGAGTAAAACAAACAGGCAAAAAAAATTTTTGACAGTGTTCTGTGTTTTGCAGGAGAAGCACTGCAATCACCTCATTCTCGCTGTCACTTAGGTTGTCATCACCGAAGGGTAGGGGGATCAGTGCAAAAAGGGGCTTCTGCTTATTTCTCTAGAAGCCAGACTGAGTCAGAAAAAAACAGCCTCACTTTTGAAAACGCTGAGCCCCAGATGTGTCCTATGGAAACTGGTTTCTAAGCTGTGAATTAGGACATGTAGCCTGACATGATAACTGGGAACTGCATTTTGGGAACTACTGGTACTACCTAGGAAAGCCTATAATGTCAGTTAGATGTGTCGCCTCTCTAATGTGTCTCCTCATTTAACCTAAAACTCCTAACTAACTCACAACTTCTCTGCAATTATGTGTCAAAATCTGCAATTTAGTTTATGCATCAAGAATAAACTGATTGGACTTCCAGCCAAGATGGAGGTGTAGGTAGACACACTGTGCCTCTTCACACAACCAAAATAAGGACAACAACATTTTAGAAACAAAAAAGAACCAGAACTGACAGAAAATTGAACTGCACGAAAGTCTGACAATCATAGAGTTAAAATAGACACATTCATCCAGACTGGGTAGGAGGGGTGCAGTCGGGCAGCTGAGCAGCTGGGCAGAGGGGGGTCATGGCAAAAAACACATGCTGGCTTGTGGACCCTAGGTGCACGCAAAGCAGCAGCTGGTGGACCCTGGGTGCTCAGGCAGCGGCTGGCAGACCCCAGGCATGGGGTGGCAGGGGGCAGACCCAACAAGGCACGAAAGGTGGCTGGCTGACCAGGCAGTCACACATTCGAACCCAGATAACAAGGCAGAACTGGGGAGAGAGACAGCACAACCCAGGGCCCCAGCATGGGGAAATAAAGCCTCAAAACACCGACTGAAAACACCTGTGGGGGTTGAGGTGCTGGAAGAGACTCCCAGCCTCACAGGAAAGTTTGTTAGAGAGACCCACAGGGTCCTAGATCATATACAAGTCCACCCACAGGCGAATCAGCACTAGAAGGGCACAATTTGCTTGGAGGGAGTGGCAGAAGGGACTGAAATATGGGAGAGAGCTGAGCAAGCACCGCTGTTCCCGCTCTGACCCCTCCTCCCACATACAACGTCACAACCTAGGGACTGGATTGCCTGGCCCTGGTGAACACCCAAGACTCTGACTCTCACTACTTAACAGGCACAACAAGACAAAAAAATGGGCCAAACGGAAGAACAGATCAAAGCTCCAGAACAAATACAACTAAATGATAAAGAGATAGCTGACCTATCAGATGTACAGTTCAAAGCAGTGGGGATCAGGATGCTCATAGAATTTGTTGAATTTGGACACAAATTAGATGAAAAGATGAAGGCTACACTAAGTGAAATAAAAGAAAATGTACAGGGAACCAATAGTGATGGGAAGAAAACTGGGACTCAAATCAATGGAGTGGATCAAAAGGAAGAAAGAAACAACCAGACAGAAAAGAATGAAGAAAGGAGAATTCAAAAAAACAAGGAGAGGCTTAGGAACCTCCAGGACATCTTTAAACATGCCAACATCCAAATTATAGGAGTATCAGAAGAAGAGGAAGAGCAAAAAGTGGAAAACTTACTTGAACAAATAATAAAGGAGAACTTCCCCAATCTGGCAAAGGAAATAAATAGACTTCCAGGAAGTCCAAGAAGCTCAGAGAGTCCCAAAGAATTTGGACCCAAGGAGGAACACACCAAGGCATATTGTAATTGCATTACCCAAGATTAAAATTAAGGAGAGAATCCTAGAAGCAGCAAGAGATAAGGGACAGTCACCTACAAAGAAGTTCCCATCAGACTGTCAGCTGATTTCTCAAAAGAGACCTTACAAGCAAGAAGGGGCTGGAAAGATATATTCCAAGTCATGAAAGACAAGGACCTACATCAAGATTGCTCTATCCAGCAAAGCTTTCATTTAGAATGGAAGGACAGATAAAGTGCTTCTTAGATAAATTCAAGTTAAAGGGGTTCATTATCACCAAGCCCTTACTATATGAAATGTTAAAGGGAACTATCTAAGAAAAAGGAGTTAAAAAATATGAACAGTAAAATGACAGCAAACTCACAGTTATTAACAACCACACCTAAGACAAAAGCAAAAGCAAACTAAGCAAACAACTAGAACAGGAACAGAATCACAGAAATGGAGCTCACATGGAGGGTTAGCAACAGGGGAGTGGGAGGAGAAGAGAGTGGGAAAAGGTACAGAGAATAAGTAGCATAGATGGTAGGTAGAAAATAGACAGGGGGAAGACAAGAATAGTATGGGAAATGTAGAAGCTAAAGAACTTATGACACATGGACATGAACTAAAGAGGGGGAATGTGGGTGGGAGAGGGTGTGCAGGGTGGAGGGGAATGAAAGAGAAAATGGGACAACTGTAATAGCATAATCTACAAAATATATTAAAAAATAAAAAAAGAATAACTAATGGATGGATATAGGAGGGATGGGTTTTAGATATGTGATGAAGCAAATAAAGTGTTTATTAAAATCTAGGTAATATAGATGTTCACTATAAAATTCTCCCAACTTTTCAAGATGTTTAAAATTTTTTATAATAAAAATTTAAGGGAAACACAATGAAAAGGGAAGAAATGAAAATATCACAAAAAATAATATAAATGACTAAAAGTGGTTATAGGTGAATGACAGAATTATGAATGATATCTAACTTTTTTAATTTGGGGATTTATGGTTTATCCTTATTCTTTAATTTTCTACAAACAGTCTTTTAGGTGATAAATACCAACATGGTTTATGAAGGACTTAGACATCTGGCTGCAATAAATCAGACTGCAAAAGCCCAGGGTTTTTGCTGGGCACTGATACTGGATGAGTGTTGCAGAGTAGGTGCAAGGCTGCACCATTCCAGTGACTGGATTTATCTTTGCAGATAACTGAAGGGATAATGAGCCTAAGGCACTGTGCAAAGAAATAGTATAATAATATTAGGGTGCTTTTGTGAATTCTGAAGACAATAAAATGAATTGGGATAGAAGAAGAGATACAGAGTATGTATGAGGCTGATGAGGAAACCCAGTAACCTATGTACCAAAACCTTCAGTGGCCTTGGTCAGTTACAGAACACCAGCCCACAGCACACACACATCACCACAGCTGCCTTACTTGAGCCTTTTAAACACACATTAACAGTGAAAATACAGTGCTAGTAGCACTCTAGCAATTGCCTTTCTGAGTTTCATGTCACTTTCTTGTTACACAAATCCACTAAAATCAATCATTTTTTTCCAGGAAAAAACACAGAGCATTAGCATTAGAAAATAATATATATGATTTTTGCATTATAATAAGGATTTTGCCCTTAGTATTACTGTGATATGTTTGTTGTTAGAAGACCGGAAGACAAAATATTTACATTATAATGTCAACCCACTGTCAAGGCAGTGATCATTTGTCACACTCTGAGCAGCAGAATATAAAATCAATTTCTTACCACTAAATAAGAAAAGTTATCTCTTCACTCTACTAAAGTGCAAGTATTGAGGAATATCCTTTAAACATGAGAAAATGATATATTTTTATTTAATGTAATGTTTCAACTGCTGGAGTCATGTATCTTAAAATAATAATTGACTGATAAGCAACAAAATAGCAACGAACAATAGTATTTGCATTCTAAATTCAATACTGTCTCAGTAAATGTAAAATGCAGAATAAATTGCAAACATAATGACATAAGTGGATTGGGCCTATTTTCCTCATTCACCTAAGAATAACAATAGATGATGCCATCTATTGCTTATGAATAAGAATTTGGACAAAGTAATCAGAAGCAATAAGATAAAGACAATGAAATATGTTTGACAGACTAAAATTTCAATACAGCAAGAAATGAAGCAGCCTGTGATCACTTCAGCTGTACAAAGGCAAATGGAAGTTGGTGCCACCATCTACGCCTACTTTCCTTTGTCCTCACAACAGTTATGACTAAAAAGTAAATCAAGACATTCAAATAACACCAGAAAAGCCTGTGATTGGACCAAGTTAGAACATTAAAGCCTAAGTTGCCTGAAGAGGTCTATGTTCTTGACCTACCTCAGCTAGTCATTATTTGTAGGGACAAGGCACAATAATGGAGCATATTAATTGCATGTACATCCTCAATATTCATCCTCTCTGTATTCATTAAGAGAACTGAGTTCTTCCTGTAAGGGTGAAGCACATTTGACCATCCTACATAACTTGCTTTGGACAATAGAACGAATCAGAAGGTGATGGTTACAGACATAGTCACAAAGGGTTTTACGTGTGTTTCCTCTTTCCTTCTTGCATTTTGGCCATCATCATGACAAGGGCATGCCTAGAGTAGACTGTTGGTTCTAAGCAAAGAATGAGAAACACGTAGGACAGAGCTTTCTCAGCTAAGATGTGTCAACCAAGCCCAGTGCAGAATACAGCCCATGGTCAATCTGCAATTACGTGAGTGCTGCCTGCAGATACCAGCAGAACCAATGAACTAAGCTCAGCCTAGTTCAACTGAACCCTTCACATCTGTGAGAAATGAATGTTCTTTGTTGTATACCACAGAGGTTTCGTGATTGTTACACAGCAAAATCTAACTGATATATAACTTAACATCTGTTTTTAGATTCTTTATCTTTGCAAGTAGGTGGTGAGTTTTTTTAAAATGGCCTTTTGTAAAAGTCACACAAATCTATAATAAATAAAACATCCCAGACTTGCATTGCCTATTTCAAAATGATTGGCAAAGATTTTCTTATCCTTTCATCAGTGTGTAAATTTTCCAACAGGTCTATGATTTTTTTGTTGCTGATACTATAAATATGGTAAAACTTACATTATAATGTAGATCAAAAGAACTTACATTTTATTGTTAGGGAGAGTCAGGTCTCCCTAACATTATTTATGAGTAATTATTTGTAGGCATTACATATGAGTAATCTTGATGAAGGAATTTAATAAAGGTGACGTCTGCGGAACCCTCTGAGGTTTTATGTTCTTTTAAGTAAACAATAGCAACAAAACTAACTGAACCATGATAAAGAGAAAAAACTTAAGATGCACAATAATTTTATTTTTTTATGCAAAATATTCAACAAGTTCTAAATAATCTGCTTGTTTTTTACTTTCTTGGTCCAGCTATTCTTTTAAAAATATTCTATGCCACACCTTTCCTGATACACTTTGTAAAACCATTCAGTCATTACACAAATTATTAGAATGCATTGGTTTTCTTAGTTCCATCACTACAAATAATGCTTCAGAATTATCCAAAGAGAGGACTGCAGTTTTGGATGACTCACACTTTCACAGAATAAACTTTTATAAAACATGTGGTCACTGATGATTGCCTTTATATGAACGTCTAAGTAAATCCAGGTATATATAAATTAACTATGATTTTATTATGATTTTAATCATCTGAAATAAATGAGGGTAGTAGCCTTTTTTAAAATACCACTTGACTTATCTTACTATCAGAACATTTGTTTCTAGTGTATATTGCCAACAAGTTGCAGGAAAAAGTGGTCCAAATGTCTGTGAAGAAGCAGGGAGAAGTTCTTTTTAAATATAGAAAGGTAAAAAAAGAGGTGGGATTATACATTGATAGGCCATCCCATATACCCGAGGTATATCAAATGTACTAATACCTAAAAAGCATCACATATAATGTCAAATTGATACTGTGAATACACTCCTTGAAGTTCTCTGAAAGTGAGAAAATATATCAGTTTTCCAATGAGTATCTAAGAACAATGTTTTTCTGTCCAAGAAATTTGGAGATATATACTGCAAATGGTTAAATACTTTTTCCAAAAGTAAGAATTACTTTAGAAGGGCTATACCTTATCAGAGATTAATATTAGGGGGAAAGGAAGCAGAAACATACATGTTTGAAAACATCACATCACCAGATTTAAATGTGAAAAAAATCCACAATTTTAAATCCACAAAATTCACAATCTACAAAATGAGGATATACATTATTCTCATTTTTACTAGTGAGGAATTTATCTCAGCGAGGTTATAACCCCTGTTACCACAGTTCTCAACATATGTTCTGCAGACCCCTGGGGCTCCCCAAGAACCTTTCAGGGAGACTAAGAAGTCAAAATAATTTTCATAAAAGTATTAATACATTATTTCCCTTTTCTCTGTGTTGATGTTTGTGTTCTGGTACAAAAGCAATGGTGGGTATAAGTGCTTCTACCTTATCACAAATCAAGGAAGTGGTACCAATCTATATTAAAAATCATTGTGTTCTTCACCAACAGGCACTCAAGAGGAAAACAATGTCATTTAAACTTGACTTTGATTAAAGTCAATATTTTATTACATCACAATTCTTAAGTGTCTCTTTAAAATTCTGTGTGACATAACGGGAAATGCGTATTGCTCCCTCTGTCTCATATCAAAGTATAACAGTTGCCACAAAGAAAATCATCTGTGCAATTGCTTGAGTTGCAAGCTGAACTAGCCACTTTTTTACAGATTACTATTTTTACTTGAAGGCATGACTGACAGATAAACCATGATTACTTACACTTGGGTATTTGGCAGATATTTTCTCAAACATAACAATATAAGCCTGTCACTGAAAACAATTGATAGTGATTGCTACCAATGACAAAATTTGAGTTTTGAGCAAAAATTTGAATTTTGAGAAGCTTCTATCAACCACTGTCAATTTGATATCTTTCCAGTACATAGAGTCTTTTCTGATGAAATTAGTGGTGAAATTAATGATGTTGCTTTTACAATGAAAAGAGTCAACATTTGAAAGATCTGAATAATTCAGTGAAACTAGTAGTACATGATGTTACAAACTCATGCATGTATAGAATATTTATTAAAAGTGCTAGTTGGGGCAATAAAATTAAAGTACAAAAGTTCATTGATGCGGTTTCCAACTCTGCACTTCAACAAACATTTAAGAAACTGCTGCTTAGTAAGTGTAGGTGTAACATTATTGAAGAATATTGACAATTATCTAAAAAGGTATTAAAATACTCCTTCCTTTTTCAACTACACATTGATGTCGGGAGAGGTTTTCTTCACACATCATACTTCAACACTGTATTGCAATAAACTAAACAGATAAAAGAATTCAGGTGTCTTCTATTAAGTAATATTTGCAAAAATGGAAAACAATACATTCTTTTCACTATGTTTTTGTTTTGGAAAATGTAGTTATTTATCATGAAAAAATGTATTTATGTCAGAAAGTAATGTTATTTCAATGAATTAATACATATTTCTAAAATGATTCAGTTTTAATTTCAAGCATAATAAAAACGGATAGATATGTCACATTTTAAAAAGCCTCTTTGGGATACTTAATTATTTCAATAGGTTAAATGAGTCCTGAGACTAAACCCTCTGAGAACTGCTGCTATCTTGATGGTGTTGGAAAATGTATTACAGCCCTGCTTGGTCTGACCCAAAGCCCATGATTTTCCCACTTGACTGCAATGTGTTTCATTACGGATACACCACAGAGCTGTATACTTCTGAAAACTAAAGGCTTTATTATGTAAATATACCGCAAGAAAAATTTGAGTACCAGAACTATTTAATGTTATTTTAAATATATTTTAGACCTTTATAAGCCATAATACATGCATGACTCATATCTAAAATAATTTTAATGATATTTACTAGTATTATTTAAGTCACAGAGACCTGAAGAAATTTTCCTTATTTACCAGAAATGTGCTACTTGGGAGAGCACATGGATTTTCAAATACTGAGAACATAGCATTGGAGCAAAAGTGAATCATGCTTTAATAATTTGTTCAATTAAGAATTGCCATATCCTTAAAATTTGCTTTTTTAATATTTGATGCAATATTTTGTTTTTGTTTTTGTATTTTTTCTGGTAATACATAGGCAGTTAGTTTTAATTTTCTAGATAACTCCAAGCAAAGCAATTTATATCTTTTTAGGTAAAAATATCTGACTTGTTAAATAAATCACATTATAGTATTTATGCCCATTATCCTACTATCAAGAAAGTCTGTTTAATTTGCTAAAAGATCATTAGTCTTTGTTTCAATAAAATTGCCAGCTAACATCAAATTTCAAATAGTTAAAGGCAGAAAACAGTACTTGAACAACAATTAAAATAAAATTTAAAAAAAAGAAAAACATTTCGAATAGTTTATTTTATGATATTGGTACAAGTAAAGATAGTGTGATGAATTTTAAAAAGAAATTTCTCAAGCTTCATACCCAATGATATCTAAAAAGGCTGCTCATGATGGAAAATGGATGGTTCAAGTAGAAAGTTGTCTTTAACTTTGTCAGAACACACCATAGAACTTTAATATCTATTTGACCAGTAACTTAAATATTGAGAATGAAATAAAGGAGTGAAATGTGATACTGAAGAATGTTTCACTTGGCCCAAAAATCAATGGCCTTTAGATGAAAGATCATGTCATTTTTTTTTAAAACAAAGAAAGAAATACAGTAAGGAGGGAGAAATAACATGCTGCAACAGAAAAACTGAATAAATAAGAAATGAGAAACTAAAAAAAAATACAAAAATAAAAATAAGTAACTCATTGGAAGGTCTACTGTGTCAGCAAAGGACTACTTAACAGATAAAAACAAGAAGACATTTAGACAGCAAAAACGTAAAGAATCCAGGACACAGAAAAACTAATTGGACATTGTATCATATTCAGCTTAGCTTACCTAATTAATCAATATCCAGACCTCAAAGGGAACTCAGAGAGTATTATTTTTGTTTCTCAAGCATTAATTTTTAAAGTGAACGTTTTTCTCCTCACTGAAATTATACATGAAATTATCATAATCCATATAACAGAAAGAGTATAGTTTCTCTGTTCCAGTTGCGGGAGGACAAGCTCTCCAGTCCCTAAGTCCTGAGGAAGGAAACCTCTCCACAGGCTGAAAAACTGAACTTAAACAAGGGGATGCATGATAGCTGGGGTTGGGGCTAGGTAGGCAGCCGCATGACAGGAAGCTAGAAGCAAAGATGGGGCAACCTGGGGAATGTTTTCAATTCCATCATGAGGGCAGTGATACAGTCATGTGTATGTCATGATGGAATGTGGTGTTACCACTGAAATGAGACATTTTTCTGGATTCGAGGGAAAGCTAGAGCTGTGAAATCAGATCGACACAGACATCACAGATTGCTTATGTAGGACACACATAGTATTACACAAAAGAAAAATTATTTCATCTATCATACTATATGAACTCTTTACAGTTTCTTAGTTTATTTATTTTTTAAAGATCTTATTTATTTATTTTTAGAGAGAGGGGAAGAAAGGGAGAAAGAGAAGGAGAGAACATCAATGTGTGAGAGAAACATGGATTGATTGCCTCTCCTGTGGCCCCAACCAGGGACCTGGTTCCACAAATCAGGCATGTGCCCTGACTGGGAATCAAATTGGCGACTTTTTGGTTCACAGGCTGGTGCTTATTTCACTGAGCTGCACAAGCCAGGGCTGAAGTTTCTTAGTTTAAAGTAGCTTGTGTTCATTTATAACTATTACCTAAGAATTATTCCTAGGGCTTAAATAGTTTTCTATTTTGAAAGATCCATGAAAGAAATTTCTTAGCTTTATAAGTAGATGTACACCTCCTCAGTAACTGCTTTGGTTTTATTTATTAGGCACTACAAATCAGTGAAACCAACCATAACTTGAACAGGTTTCCATCTTCATGTTGGTAATTACAGTCAAATTTTCAGCCTGCCCTTGCTAAGCATATGTAACATAAAATATCTATCTAGGTCATTAGCTTTATTCTGTGGTATACTGTGTAACTTATTCCTTACAACTGCTTCACTTCATTTTTTCCATTTCATAATAATTTGTTACCTCGTTACAATATATATTTTGATGTCTTCATCAAATTCCTAAAACCCTTTTTAGAATAAATTAGGGTATCGATAAATGAACAATGTTTTAAAAACTTTTTAAAGATTTTATTTATTCATTTATTGGAGAGACAAGGGAAGCAGAAAGTGATAGAAACATCATTGTAAGAGAGATACATTGATTGGTAGCCTCTCGAATGCACCCTAACCCAGGACTGAACCTGCAACCTGGGCATGTGCCTTGACCAGGAATCGAACAGGCAACCTTTTGCTTTGCAGAATGATGTCCACCCAACTAAGTCACAGCAGTCAGGGCTAAATGGATAATATTTTCATCTTATTTTCTAAATAGTAACAGTGAAAGTATATATATACTCTAAAGCAGTTTTTAAATTCTAGAACTAACATTCAAAATATTTAACCATAGTATTATATTCCATTATTGTTGGGAACCTCCCTGCCTGGTGTCAGAAGCTGTAACCTCCCCATGGCTGAGGCTGAGTGAGAGACCTTCAGACCAAAAGCCACTAAGTAGACAAAGCTTCTCTCCCTTGCAGGGGTGCCACTTCTGCTCCTTTTTTCCTCACCCTGCCTGGCCCCCAGTGCTTGATTGGTTAGCCAATGATGGGTAAGATTCCTCAAGGGAGGGATGACCTAAGACAAGCATGATCAAATGATCATGGGGAGGCCCCAGGAAAGGATTTGGGGGGGGCCATAGCAAAAGGGGGTAATGGACCCTCGCCCCTCGGCTTTGACATAGCCTGAGTCCTCATTCTGTCTGTGAGATGTCTCCTAATCTCTTGGCTGTCTTACTTCCCTTGCCTGACTTAAGCCTGAAACAATGACAGAGGGTGGTGCAGCCTTGTGCTGGAAAGGAAGGGTAGGTTCCTTGGGAGATCAGGCCTGAGAAAGAATATGTAAAATCCTGTGAAACCTGCTTTGTTTAGAATGTTCTCTATTAAATGATAAGGGTCCAAGCAGGAAGTGAGTTTGTTCCCCAAAGTTTTGTGGCCATTTAGCTATCTGACCCTGACTCAGAATAGGCCCTTAGAGTTCTTTGTATGTTATCTATTGTTTGATCCTTACTGCCTGATAATGATTAATGAGCCTTACCTTTATTCCTGTCAAAAACGAACCCAGTAAAAGTCCATTGAGGAAAAGGCTCTTGGCCCTTCTCCTTTGCAAGATCGGCCACCTTTTCTCCCCAAGAAGATTATGTCTTGGTACATTTATTCTCATCTGCAGTGGATGGTGAGCTCTGTGGGTGGAGTCTGCCCACACATTATATCATACAATAATGATGGTAGTTATAAACTGGTACTCTCCAGGTTGCCTCATATAAATAATTGTACACATATGTGGGATCACTGAACAGTTTAAGGTATGTAATCTGTGGCTTCAGAAAAGAGTAAACCAGCTGGCTTCTAAAGAATTGTACTCAGAAATTTGGCTTAGAATTTTGGCATCATTGACATCCATCCATTAAGTAAACCAATCTGTATTCTTTTTGCTCAGTTATTAAAGTATATATAAATATGTTCTTTATCAGATCAAATGAGCATTCTAAAGTTATTTAAAAGTACAGTGAAACAGAGATAATAGTGAAAGCAAACAGAGAAAGTACTTCCAAAAATTTGCAATAATGGTATCATATATTTACATGTATATCATAATTATAATATTTGAAACTGCAAGAGAATAAGTATCTGGTCTGAAGATCATCAAATCTTGGAAATAGGAATTAAGGCAATAATCCTACTCAATTCAGACAGATATTTGTTTATTTATTACATTCAATATCATTCTGTATTAATTTCAAGTGTCTAACATAATGGTTAGACAATCATATACTTTACAAAGTATTCCCCCTGATATTTACAGTACCCACTGGCCAGCATTCACAGTTATTACAATATTATTGACCATATTTCCTATGCTGTACTTTACAACATGATTATTTTGTAACTACCAATCTGTACTTCTCAATCCCTTAAATTTTTTCATCCAGTTCTCCAAACCCACCTCCCTCTGACAACCATCGTTCTGTTCCATGTATCAATTAATCTGTCTCTATTTTGTTTGTTCATTTATTTTGTTCTTTAGATTCTACCTATAAGTGAAATTCTATGACATTTCTTTCTCTGATTGGCTTCTTTCACTCAGCATAACACTATTTAGATCCACTCCTGCTGTCACAAATAGTAAGATTTTTGTCCTGTTTCTTAAAGAAGATCCTTTAACATTTCTTGTCATATTGGTTTGGTACTGATGAATTCCTTCAGCATTTTCTTGTCTAAGAAACTCTTTATACACTTTTCCTATTCTAAATAGAATGAGCTTTTCTGGTTTGAGTAATCTTGGTTGTAGGTTCCTCCTTTTCATCACTTTTAGTATTTCAGAAGAATCCCTTCTGGCCTACACAGTTTCTGTTGAGAAATCAGTTAACAGTCTAGTGGGAGCTCGCTTGTAAGTAACTAAATGCTTTTTCTTGCCACTTTTAAGATTCCCTTTTTGTGTTTAACCTTTAGCATTTTCATTGTGATGAGTCTTGGTGTGAGTTCTTTGGGTTCATTTTGTTTGGGACTCTACATTTCTTGGATTTGTATGTCTATTACTTTTACCAGGTGAGGGACGTTTTCTATCATTATTTCTTTCAAATAGGTTTTCAGTATTTGCTCTCTTCTCCTTCCAGCATTCCCATGATACAAATGTTGGTACACTTGAGTTGTCCCAGAGGTTTTTTATACTATTCATATTTTTTGGATTCTTTTTTTCTTTTTGCTGTTCTGACTGGTTGCTTTTTGCTTCCTTACATTCCAATTGCTGATTAGATTCTCTATCTGTTATTAACTTCCTGAAATGTCATTTCAGTTAGTGTATCCTTCATTTCTGACTGGTTATTTCTTATAGTTTTCATGTCCTTTTCTATGCTGCTAAAGTTCTCACTTAGTTCCCTGAGCATCCTTATAACCACTGCTTTGAACTCTGTTTCTGATAGTTGGCTTGCTTACATTGCATTTAGTTCTTTTTCTCCTATTCTTTTATTTGGTAACTACTTCTCTGTCTCATTTTGGCCACTTCCCTGTGCTTGTTTCTATGTATCAGGCAGGGATGCTATGTCTCTCAAGATTGGTCAAGTGGCCTTATGCAATAGATGTCCTGAAGGACCCAATAACACAGCCTCTCAGTGCACCCCCTATGTGAGCTGTGTGTGTTGTCCTGTTGTAGCTTAGCTTGATTGGTGTTGGCATGTCACTGGAATGGAGGGACCCCCAGGACAATGGGCTTTGAAGACTGGTTTTGACTATAGAGGAGGAGCTGCTGCGCAGGAGCTGACCTTAAGGAGCAGGACTTGCTTCAGTGATGCTTTGGTGCCTGCTAAGTCCACCCTTTAATTGTGTACCTCATGGAAGGGATAGGGAGGTAATGTGGCATGGTCTGCAGCCATCCACTGGGTATATTGGCTCTGGGGGTGCCTCACAGGCAGTGCAAGGTTAGTCACTGCCAGTGCCCTGCCCATGGCCACTCAGCATTAGCTACAGAGCAATATTCGGCTGACTGACACTTGTGCTAGGTTTTAGAGGTATCCAGGAGAGGACAAGTTGCAAACCAAAGTGAGCTGATGCTGGGGCTTAGCCAGAGGTTACTTATTAAGAGGTTCAATGTAAGCAAAGATCAGATACTTCCTGTTTGAGATATTTTAGGAAAGTCTGAAGCATGAGACAAGAAAGACCATTTCCATGGAAAACCCACTGAAAATGGCTTGGGTGAATCAGGCACAGATGGGTGGAAGTCTCAGGGAATCTTCAGAGCAGGGCTAACAGTGTTAACCAGGTTGATGGAAACTCAAGATATGGTGCCTGCCTGCCTGCCTGCTCTGTGAGGGTAGGGTTTAGCAAAGGAACAATAGTCTCTTCTGACACTTCTTTATGGGGAAAGCTACCCCTCCAGCCCTCATTCTGAAGCCAGACAGTTCAGTCCCTCCCCTTATGTACCTGGTGCCTTTCAAGCTGCTGCCCCTATGCTGGAGCTCAAGGTCTTAGTAAGTCTGTGTGTTGGTCCTTTAAGAGGAACTTCCTGGGACTCCAGGACCCCTCTGATTCATTTAGCCACAATCCTTGCTGATTTTTTAAATTCACTTTTATTGTATTTTTCCATTACCATTTATGCCCCTAAACACTCCAGTGCTGTCAGCCTTCTCTCTATCTATGAGTCTGTCTCTATTGCTTGTTAGTTCAGTTTGTTCATTAGATTCCACATATGAGTGAAATCATATTGTTTGTCTTTCTGTGCTTGGCTTATTTCACTTAGCATAATGTTCTCCAGGTCCATCCATGCTGTTGCAAAGGGTAAAATTTTCTTTTTTTTAATGGCCAAGTGGTATTCCATTGTGTAAATGTCCCATAGTTGTTTTATCCACTCATCTACTGATGGGCAATTCCAAATCTTGGTAATTGTAAATAACTCTGTAATGAACATAGGGGTGATTTTGTTCTTTCAAACTAGTGTTTTGGATTTTTTCAGATAATTCCCGGAAGTGAAATTACTGGGTCATAAGGGAGATCCAGTTTTAAATTTTTTGAAATATCTCCATACTGCTTTCCACCGTGGCTGCACCAGTCTATACTTCCACCAACAGTGTAACAAGGTCCAACCCACTGAATGGGAAACTATTTACCAATACATCTCAAAAGGGGTTAGTATCCAAAATTTATAATGAACTTAAATAACTCAACACCAAAACCACAAACAATCCAATTAAAATGGGCAAAAGAATTGAAAATACTTCTCCAAAGAGGACATATAGATAGCCAATAAACATAAGGAAAGATACTCAATGTCACTAATCAACATACATGCAAAATAAAACCACAATGAGATATCACCTCACACCTGTCAGAATGACTATCATCAATAAATCAACAAACAACAAGTGCTGGTGAAGATATGGAGAATGGGGAACCCTGCTGATTTTTAGATCCAAATGTTATGGGAACTTTGCTTTTTGGCACAAAAATCCAGGGCTGGGTGTTCTAATGTGAGGTTGGGCACCACCATCTGGACAGGACCTTCAGACAGATATTATTTATAGGAAATTGGGTTACTTAACTAAAGTTAAAAAAATACAATTTGTGACATATTGGGCCACAGCTTGAAGATACAAAAAGGCAGTGAATGTGGACATTCACTAAGAATGTATAAGCTGATTGAGGGGGATATTATACATATAAATACTAATTATAAGATGACAAATTTTCTTAAGTCATAGAGAAAGTGAGAATTATTAAATTCAGGTGAAATTTCTCCTTGTTTGGTAATCTGAGGTTTATGGAACAGGTAGTTTTGAATGGACTGAAATAATAGAAAGAATTTACTGGGCATTAGATGACAGTGTCACTTAGAAGAAACAGTTATTCACAAAGGCATGGGAACTGCTTCTTTTGGCTAGAAAAAAAGTGTCTTTTGGAGGAACAGAAAAAATTAGAAGTTATAAAAACACTCATAATAAAATGAGGCAGATTATAAAAAGCCTTGCAGACCAGATAAAGAGAGCAAGTGGGCTACAATTTAATGACATTGGGGGACACTGATCTGTTAAGTACAGACGGCGATTTTATTTGCAAAAACAGTCTAAATGTAGAAGATAGTGAGTACTCATTCCAAAGCCATTCTATAATAAACAGAATAGAACCTTGTTAATTAGTAAGGCTCTAGTTAGTAGAAATAGTTTCAAATCTTAGCTTTGTTTCTTAACCTCAGAAAAGTTAGTTCTGTGTACCTCACTTTCATCATATATAAAATAGAAATACTAACAGTATACTAGAGTTATTTAGAATTAATGCAAATAATGCAGGTAAGGCATAATACTTGGCATCATACAAGCTCTGTATGTGATATATACATATTGACACCAACACACTTCTAAACACAAAAAATATTGTCTATAATTTGTTACTTATCTTGACAACCATGACAAACAAAGAATCACAAATTTTACCTTGTTGCAAAGTATTTTTCCCTAATTACTGATCAAAGCATAATAATTAGGAACTGGAAAAAAAGTCTGCAGTAAACGCCTTGGTGAGAAAATATATATGCAGAAGTTGGGATGTTCTTCAAACACAAAATGAATGAATGAATGACTAATACATAAATGAAATGAAAAAAAGCCCTTGCACTAACCAACATACCTTTCCAAGGCTATTCAGATGATTTCTCTGTGCCTTATCTGTTAGTTAATACAGAGGAGCTATGTTACTGAAAGAGGTCTAAAAAGGTTACCCAATCCATCTCTCTCCTCCAGCTGGGTCCACAGTGACACAAGAGAGACTCATGGAATCCCTCTACCACTGATTTTTAAAACCTACGGAGAAACTGATTCTTCAGTTTCCCATGTAACCTTTTCTAAGGTTCAATGGCCAGTGTCAGTGTCAGAAAGTCCTCATTGCCGATCAAATCCCTTTTATCTGTCCTATCATGTTCTGATCTTAGTGTCATTAGAAAGTGCCAGGTTCTGAAATTTAAAAATCAATTTAACAAACATTAGGAAAAAGTCAGTAATTTTTCTTCGGCCTGGATAATTTTCTGATAAGATTCCAATAAAATTCTGATAAGAATAATTTGCTTACTGGAAGATTGAATAAGCCCTGGCTGAATAGTTCAGTTGGTTAGAGCATCCTCCGATTACACCCAGTTGTGGGTTTGAAATTTGGTCAGAAAACATGTAAGAGTCAACTAGTTGATGGCATGAATAAGTGGAATGGCAAATTAATATTTGTCTCTCTCTCTCAAATCAATAATTTTTCAAAAAAAGCTTACATGAGAATGTAGTTAAAGACTGTATTTTCTAAAGATGGCCACAACACTTTTATCTCCCATCTCAGATATTCTTTGTAGAATCTTTCTTCTCATCCATCAAGAGGTAAAATCTAATTCTCTTCCTGTTTAGTTTGTAGCTTGACTAATAAATTGTGACTCAAGCAATGCTATATGACTTTCAAAGTAAGGTCAGAAAATGCCATTCAGCTTCTACCTTGTGGGCAAGGGACCAAGAGCCAGCATGTAAGTAACCTGAGTGTCCTGAAGCTTCCATCCTGTGAGGATGCCCATGGGAGTCCATGTAATGAAACCACATGGGGAAACCCTGAGACTACATGCACACAGAGAGATGCTCAAGCAGCCCCCTGCTATTCTAGCTCCGGTCAGCAAGGGCTTGCAACTACATAAGCCACCCCAACTCTGAACTCCCCAGACAAGCCCCTCTCAAAATCTTGACCCACAGAAATCATAAGGCGTAGTAAAATGATTGATGTTATTTAAAATCACTGTGTTTTTGGATGATGGTTTTTGCAGTAACAATACTTAGAGCATTCCCTTAATTGGAACACTGTAGAGATGTATGTCTAAGCTATAGGTTCCGTATTTGTAGTATTTGTAAAGAAAAAGTTGATAAGCTGCAACCAACATGCCAAAAGGGGCCCTACTGTTTTTTAAAAATGTATTTTATGAGTAATAAAGCATCTCAAGGTGGTTTGTAATCTGTAAAACACTACACAAATGCTAAATGGTTCGGCTAAATGATATGATGAATTCTACAAAATAAATGCAGAGCATTTGAAAAAAACTTTTTCTCATTATTTAAGGCTCAGGGCAAATATCATTTCCTTCTGATGCTCCCCTGGTGCTCCCAGAAAGGGTGAACCATTCTCTCTTCTGTGCCTGCAGTACATCCTCCACTTCTAGTACTCCAGTTACAAGATACAATTCTTGGTTTAATTCTGTATGTCTGTCTCCCCTACTAGACAGTAACTTCCTTGAGGACAGTTCTGTGTATTATTTATCTTTCTGTCTTTAGATCCTAACACAATACCTGTCACAGAGTGAGCACTAATACATATGTGATTAATGAACAAATGGACAAATGAATGAATATTATCTGGCAATATATTTGAGTGTGGCCATGCACCAAAAGGCTATTTAAACCCAGATGAACAATTTGATTTTGGCTTTCAAAAGAGTTATGAGACTCTAAAAGACAATGAGAAGAAAGTTTGCCTTCCATTTTAATGTCCACACTAAATACTTCTATCCCAATGAATCATTTCATGGAAGTAGTTTCTCATTATTCAATTGCTTTTTTTTCTTCTTTCCACACTGAATAGTTCAATCCCAATGAATCATTTCTGGGAAGTATTTTTTCACTACTCAATAAATTTATTTTCTATATGAAAAGTCCCTGAAACTCTGAAATCCCCACCCTCCTCTGATTATACAATATTTCTTACTTATTTTTTATGTGTGCACATGTTTATTTTTTGTCATTTTAAAAATAATTTCACTATATATAGGAATGAAGAAATGTCAAAGCTTAATGTTCTTTTTTTCTTTTAAAATCACCGTAGTTTTATGTATATATTTTAACATGACTAAAACAATAATTGAAATGTGTTTTTAACTGGTCATAAAATCTACTGATATCCTTTTTTGTTAGGATATTTTCTTTAGAAATGAATCAAATTTTCTTCCATACCAATATTTTAAAATTGTTGTTAGTTCCTACCAAATTTTCTCCTTTGAACAGTAGTCACATTCTTGTTTAACATTTTTAATTTAAATCTCATTTGAATTGTATCATATCTACTCTTTTTATTTATATCTCACAGGCTAATTCCTGTTTTCATTGGCATTTCACAGGCATCCCATATTTAGTGCCATTTGAAAATTGTCTTGTTAATCTGGCTGATTATCTTGTAGAATATGAATTAAGATGTTTAAATATTATAGCATAACATTAATTCCTTCATTATCTACTGGTCCCAACTATCATAGAGAATATTCCCATTAATTTTGTATTTTTGTTCATTGTGATTTATATGAAATTATGGCTGCTAGTAATTTTGCATAAGCCTAATTCTATGGGAAAAATCTCTCCATTATGTATCTGTGCTTAATAAATAAACCTTATTCTAAGTAAATTTTGGTATCTGTAATGAGAGAATGCCTCTTCCTATACTTTTTAAAACTTAGGAGTGAACTGGCTCTAAAACAATCTAGCAATATAAGCTGTCCTTCTGGATAGGAACTAACAGTTAAAATGCCTATAATAATATAAGTCCACTTTTATTGCGAATTTCACAATGTGTTAAGTGTTTTCCCAGGCACTTTTATACTGATAATTAGAGCTATCTAGCTTATCATGGACCAGGACCATTCTGGTGCTTAACATACATTAACATATTTAATCATCCCTACAACTCAGAAGCAAGACACTTATATTATCCACATGTTACCCAGGAGGAAACAAAGCACAAAGTCAACCAACCTGTAAGCAATTGAGCCAAGATTAAAACACAGACTCTCTGACCCCAGCGTTTTAACTACACTCCTTTTCTTCTCACGCATGCTGCATAAGTGCAACCTTTTTATATTTCAGCCCCATTTTACATATAATAAGAGTAAAGATTGCTCCAAAACTCCCATTTGAACCGTCACCTGTTTGATTGCAAAGCCTATGTGTCCCACATAGCACTAGTGAAAAGACCCGTGATGGAAGGTGGGAGGAGAGGGGCTAACTCTCTGCCCCTGGCAGATAAGCCTTCTGTTCCCAATTTCCCTCTCTCCCTCTTCTGTGCCACAGGTTTTTGAAACTTGTGTGACAAATTTTCTACACATCACAGCAGTCAAGATGCGTGTTTCCTATTAATTAACATATAGTTGATCTTGATATAAAGACACTTTCTTTCCAGAGGATTTGGTAAGTTGTGTCTCATTCAATATTCTGCTTCTAAGGCTTTAAGAGTTTAAGAGTTAATGTAGCAGACTCAGAATTGGTAGTTAATCATAATCAAGAAGAACATTGGTAATTAAAACAAGTAGTCCATTTAATTGGTGCTATCTCTTTCTGTCTATATTTATTTCATTATTAATGACCACTGCCTAACTTCCTCATTTTAAGAAGTGACTACCAACATTACTTTGATACCCAGAAAGTTATTTGCTTGGTATTTTACTTGTTTGCCTTTAAAAAATATTCCTTTATTCTCCTTTATTAGTGCATATTACTGTCATTTAACATGATTTTCAATGTATCTCTTCTCCAAGTTACCTGTTGATCAGAAAAAAAAAAACTTTGTCCAAAGTAATTCCTTGTAACTCTTAAGTTCATATCCACTCTATCAGCAGTATTCCTCTACCTGCCACTGGGCTGAGCTAGCCTGTGGAAACCTACCATCATCTCAACCCTGTCACATCAATCAGAATTGTTGAAACAATTTTAAAAACTGTGAGTTTCACTCTGTCATTGTTAAATGATCCCTTTTACCCGCTGCTGAAAATGTTACATGCCTTCTGACTTTGTTTAATTGTTCTCAAAGAGCAATTTGGTAGACTGTCATTGTCAGTTCAAGTTTTTGAAGAACCAGCTCTCAAGCAGAAACTGAAATTATGAAGCTCAGAAGATTAACATATGACACCAGAGAGAGTAATACTAATATAGTAAATGCCCAATAGTGTTATTGGCTTTGTATCTAGCTGTGAGATTCACACTCTAAGCTTCCTCCCTAAAGTCCCACCCTTTCTGAGACTCTCCTTCCAGGACAAAATATCAACTTCTTATATACTCAGTCACAGGAGCTTACAGACCCTGAGGTTAATTTCTGCCTGGATCATGCTCCATGGCTTTACTGAGTCTGAAATTTGGTGCCAAAGAATGTTTAATGAGCTCCAAAGAGGCAATCACCAGCACAGAAGTGAATTTAAATTTCACACTAATGCCAGCTAGTGCTTCATGGGCAGAACTGCAGCCAACCAACCTACATTTTATAGCTCTTTCCGCATTTGCATTTGAATTTTCTTCTATGCCACTAGCACCTCAATTTGTTTTTAATACACATTGTTCCGAAGTTCAGGTTTTAATGTTATATTTAGCTATTTCATTTTGATTTAGTCTGGTGGTTTTCTGATTTTATATAAGGCACATTAATTCTCTGCCTCTTCCCCCCACCAACCCCAAATTCTTTCCACTTTCACTAAGGAATAAAGAAGAAGGCACAATTGAATAAATTATAATCTGGCATGGAACAATCTAATTTTTCCTGATTACAATGAAAGACAAAAACCACGTGTCATTGTGTTTAATTTTGCCACTGTTGATCATTATGGTTTAAGGACCACCAATCAATTTATAAGACCTTCCAAATGTCGAAAATGGAATCTAATGATAGATTAGAGGAAATGTACAAAGAACACTTAAGTCTCACAGCCAGGACGCCAGCACCGGGTTGATAATGCTCACTGTGCTTAAACTGGGCAGTTTTCCTAATTTTCAAAAGAATTCTTATGGCTTATATATGGCTCACGCCACTGGCAAGATGGAGACAATGCAAAACACCTCTTTAATCCTGACCTGGTACTTTTGATTTGTCTTTAAGAGGATTAAATAATGAGATTTTATATAGTGATTCCCTATGGCCTAAGCTAAACTGGAAAATATTATCATTTTACTACCAAATATTAGTTTGGATCTAGAGCAGTAAAAGGAATCATATAAAAATTTAACCATTTAAATCATTTATTCATGTTTATTTATACACCCAATAAATATTTATTGAAAACGGCTTTATGCCAATCATTATGAGAATCAAATGAGGTGATAAAAACCCTTAGAAAATGAGTCCATTAAGAAGTTTGGCGAAAGCAGGGGTAGAGGACTAAACCGGAGGAGGAACCCTTCTCAAATAAAGGATAGTTCGGGGATACCTAGTTTTCCTCTTGTGAAGTATTCTCATACTGGTCCTCTGTGAGCCTGGGAATCCAGGAGTCTGCAGTCTTGGGAACTGCTCCACCTGGAGTCTCTCCACATCGTACCAGCCCCGATCTCACTTAGCAGGTTTAGTCTGCTCTAAGCTCAGCTGCATCTGTGGCGGCTGAGCTAGCCTGGGCACAGAACCCAAGGAAGCCAGAATGAGGATATGTCACTGGAAGTTAGCACAGGGCCTGGTTTTCCGCCAAAGGTTTTCAGCAACATGGGAACAGGTGGAAAGGGAGTAAACTCTTGCTCTAAGCCAAGTTTTAAGTTTTTAATGAAAAGTTTGAAAAGTACATATTACTGCCTCTCACCATATGGCTACTCAACTGGCTCACGTTCGGATTTCATGATGCCGTGTGTGTTCAATTCAACCATTTCTCTGAAAGACATTCACTTACAACGTTGAGCATAATTCCATCAGTTATAAGTTCTTTTAATGTTAACTGGTTATGCCTCAAGAAATACACTATACCGGCCATTAGTTTTCCAGAGAGTGAATCCCAGTTTTAATTACTTTGAAAATACTCCTCCTTGAATATTTAGAGGGGGAGGAGGAGTGGGAAAGGAAAAGAAAGAAGTGGTATGTATGAAGGGGAAGAAAGGGGAGGAGGACATGCAGGGGAGGAGGAAGAGGAGAAGAAAGAGGACAGGGAAAAAGAAAAGATTTCCTTAAATATGAATTTTAAAAATTATCCCTTCTTAAAGCCATAATGACAAATATTGAACTTTTAAAAAAATTTATTTATTTTTCAGAGAGGAAAAGTGAGGAGGAAGAGAACAAGAGAAACATCAATGTGTGGTTGCCTCTCGCATGGCCCCCACTGGTGACCTGGCCCACAACCCTGGCATGTGTCCCAGACTAGGAATTGAACCGGCAACCCTTTGCTTTGAAGGCCGGCACTCAACCACTGAGCCATACCTCAGGGTAACATTCAGGGTAATATTTGCCTATATTCAGGGCAAATATTCAACTTTCGAATTATGGAACTTTCATATTCGAAGTAAGGAGTTTCTTCTTTTTCTTTTTCTTTTTTTAGTTCATTGACAGCAAATGATGTCAAGCAAATGACTGAAAAAGAAAACTTTGAAATTGGATATAATCCAGTGATAGAGGCTTTTGTCTGCAACTCCAAAATAAAGAAAGAGAAGTAAGAATTTCTTCAAATTTGTGTTTACTCTTATGAATTTTTGTAGCACTGCATTAGCATTTCAGCTAATTCTACTGAATATAAGTAATATTTTCCAATTAATTATAAGTAATAATTAATGCCAAGACACATTATGGAAAAGTAAAGCACTCAAATGATAGTAAATCTACATACATTATGTGATAGTAAATCTACATACATTATGTGATAGCAATCCATGTTATTTATGTATTTAATTACATATTTTTAATTCTGTTATAAATTATATAACAAATCTTATTTCTATTCCAGAGATATTTTCTTAGTCTGAGTTCAGAAGAGCAGAAAAGTTTTTCAGAAGAGTTGGCATTTAAGCAAGGCCTTGGCAAATAGGTAGGATTTAGATACCTGAATTCAGGGAAAATAAATTTAAGTGGAGGGAGAAAGATACTAGGGCACTATTCTAAACACTGAAGATATCACAGAGAACTTAACAAGCACAAACCTTTGTTCTCCTGGAGCTTATATTCAAGTGAGAGAAGAGAAACTAAATATAGCGAGTAGGTAAATTACATGATATATTGGTAGGTGATAAATGCAACGGAGAAAAATAAAGCTGAGTAAGGAGGATGGGCAACGCAGTCCCATTTAAAATGAGGTAATCAGGATAGGCAGGCATAGCACAAAGAAGACATTTAAATGAAGCAGTGAGAACGCGCACCCAAAGATCATATATGAAAAAGCTGAAACACAACGGGAGTGTTGATTGGTGAAGTTGCTGGCAGAATACGGATAGATTGCAGAGGGTCTCAAATGCCAAGTTAAAGAGTGTGGATTTTATTTTAAAGACACAGAAAAGATGTTAACAATTTTTAAAGAAAGATTTAAAAAGATCTGGACTGTGCTTTATGTAGATGATTCTGGTAGACAGTTTTAATGGGAGGGACAGGAAGGAGGCAGGGACCTCCTACATCCTCCAAATTAGGATTTTCAAGCACTATATCAATAGTCCAGAAACATTTGGCTTATATAGATATTTTTATTCATATATTATATATATATATTATATATATATGTATCTATGAACTTTTACATATCAAATACTACTCTAGACTTACAAGATGACTTTGGTGAACAAAATGGACAAATATCCCTACCCTTGTGTACCCTACATTGTAGTAGGAGAAGTCAGAAAATACATATAATAAGCATAACATAAACAATAAATAGAAGTAAACACAATATAAAAATACAGTATGGGAGAAGTTAATATGTCCTCTGGAAAAAGACAGAGCGAGCCAAGGGGACCCAGAGAGTACTGGGGTTGGGGGACAGAGAGCTGGAGGGCAGAATCACTGATCCTTACTGAAGGAAAAAATTCACACTTCAAAAAAATGTTATAAAAACATCTATGCTGACATAAGGCAGATAATAAAAATCATTTAATTTTAAAACACATCAATATAATATAATGGCCAAAGAAACACAAAAGTATTTCTAAATCTCATGTCTTAATCTATATAATGAATGACATATGTTACCCATATATTACACTAGGAGAGATTGTAAAAGTAAATAATGTTAAAGCTTTGTCTTTCCAGACAGAAATCAGACAAATATATCCCACAGGAGAAACCCATTGGACTTCAAATGATAGAGAAAAAGGATGTGCTTCTAGAGTCCTTGATCCCCATAAGAAATAAAACAGTGACTCATTCCCTGATATATAACAGTTAAGTACAAAGCTTTGTAAAAGTTTGAGGAAATTAATGCTCACATCAAGTTCAAATTCAAGATGTCATTTTGTTTCAGTGACAAATTATTTTCCCCAAAGCACTAGCTGCAAAGTTTTTTTGATGACATTTTCTAGCAACATATTTGTGAGTCAGAGCAATATATTTTTTATAATGATCTATGTTCATGATAATTTTATATTATTTCTAAAATTAGACCTGGAAATGGACAAACTCTTAGAATTGTACTGTTCAAATAAGTGTTTTGATTCCCACCCAAAAAAAGAATGGTGAAAGGCCAGCAAGTTTCACACTAAATGATCTATTTTGCCCTTTAAAGTTTCCAAATTTAGATTACTTTACTCATTTAGCAACTACAACTCTATGCCTACTCACTACAGTGAAATATAATAGGCACTTACTAAGTTGTGATATTATTACAAGATTGTCCAATGTAGAAATAGATTATAAGGCACAAGCAATATTTTCTAACAATATCCAAACAATTTCTTCTTTGATAAAGGTGAGGGAATTCATATCAGAACAACCTCTTGGGGATAATGATGATAAATTCCATAAAAACTACAGTAAAAGACTTTCTGAAGGCACTGGGAAAAAGCCACAAATAGGCAGAAACTAGAAAAAAATGGTACTAGGTGAGTTTCCCAGGATTCTTACTGCCTTTTGCCTCAGAGAAGAACACACATGGCAGTGTAGAGTGGTTTGAAGTTGGATAGTTCTCTTGTTTTATGGCTTGAAAAATCAGAGGTCAATTTAGGGGGTACTATAGGTTCTGGGAAATGAAAGAGGAAATTCTGTGCCATTACCCTTCAACTTAAGAACAAAGAGAGCACATGGTGAACAAAGTTGGGTTTATGACTCAGAAGTGAGAACATACACCATAGGGAGCCATGCAGTATCATCTCACATATGCTAGAGTTTGGGTTTGTGTTATATTTTTTTGCAACTGTTCAAGACAGCTGGGTTTGCTGTGGATGTGATGGTGTTACAGAGAAATGGAGGTAAGGCTGCTAATAGAGCAGCAGCCACTTATTAGCCACAGAGGGGAATTACTCATTTTTATAGACGGGGCAATGTTCTTGTTTTGGGATATGATTATAGAGTGACCTTATTTTTGTCTTGATTTATCATGTCAGAGAATAGCCCTATCTGATATTTTTATTCTGAGGTTTTGTTATCTTTGTTGTTTTTATCTTAAACAATAGAATACTATAGCCTATTGTGAGTACATGGCCAAATCCTCGTCACACAAAGTCAGCCTGTTAGTTTTGGGTTAGCTCTTAGGTGTCAAGGTCTCCTTTCTTCTTTCTTGTATGGTAAGGGGATATTCACAGAAGAAAGCTTCAAATTCTGCTCAGATAGGGCTATTTTCTGGCTGGTACATGAAATACCTATATCTGGATGGCCCATTCAGCCTGATTAAAGCTAAAAGGACTAAACAAATTTCAGCACAAGATTGAGAGTGAACATGTCTGGTTTTA
Source organism: Artibeus jamaicensis (assembly GCF_021234435.1). Taxonomy (NCBI): domain Eukaryota; kingdom Metazoa; phylum Chordata; class Mammalia; order Chiroptera; family Phyllostomidae; genus Artibeus; species Artibeus jamaicensis. The sequence continues at coordinate 3,504,087 of NW_026521870.1, forward strand.
AACATGTAACACAATTTGAAATTTCAGCAAGATTACCAACCTACTAAAACAAAAATAAACACCTTTCAGAAGAATGTAGAAGAAAGCAAAGTCCAATATACAATTAGAAATATTAAGAAAGAAGAAAATGTCAGCCACATTCAAAAATAAAAGAAATTAATGAGCTTAAACATAAGATGGTCCATATGATAGAATTAGATGATAATTGCTTTAAAGTGGGCATTATAATTATGTTTAAGGGCATAAAGTAAAAATATTAATAATCAGTGAACAGATAAGGAATCTCAGTGGAGGAATGAAAACTAAATTTTGTTAAAAATTTAATATCTTAAAAAATTAATTGGCTGTACCTTAGAGCAGATTGCTAGAGAAAACAGACTTGTATCAGTAAACTTGAAGTAGATCAGTACAAATGATCCAATTTGAAGTCATAAGAATAAAAACATTAAAATAAATAAACAGAACTTATGTGATTTGTGGTACAACATTAAAAGGTGTAACATATGTATTGTTGGATATAGTAGGAGAAAAAAGAATGGGAGAAAATATTTTGAATATTAAAATAATGGCTAAAACTTTCCTTAATTTGGTCAGGAACATAAATTTACAGATTTGGGCAGTTTAAAAAACATCAGAAAGAATCTTTTAAAATTCAAATTATACTCAAACAGTTGAAATTCTAAAATAAAAGAATATGAAAGCGGCCAGAGAAAGTGACACATTAATACCTAAGAGAATATGTTTACAAATGAGGACTAAGTTCTTAGAAACAAGGGAGGCTAAGAATGAAGGAATGCTGAAAGGAAAAGACTGTCCAATGAGAATGTTATATCTAATAAAAATATCCCTGAAGGCTGGAAGTAAAATACATTTTCAGATAAACAACAACTAAGTGATAAACATCACTTGCAGTGTGCAGATCCATACAACAAGAAATGCTAAAGAAAGTTCCTCCCCCAAAGAAAACTGATGGAAACCTGGATATTTAGAGAAAAGATGAAAAGCACACAAAATGGTGGGTATAGATGAATATAAAAATAAAAGGAAACTGAAAGTTAACAATAAAATAATCGTTGATAATAAACTCAAAGGAAACACACTATTTTTCAAATGTCCATTGTGAAGTACACGGCCTTGCTGATCATTTTCACATTAAGTTAAAATGCTTTTGAGTGTTGTTGCCTGTTGCACTCCGCTGGATACCTAGATGCTCAAGACGACGTCAAGTTTAGCAGCAGGTACTAGTTTCAAGGGCATTGTTTGTTAGCAATGCCAAGTTAAATGTTCTTGACACAAATAGTGAGACCACTTGGGCAATCAATATAAAAAGCATTCCTTTGTGAAATTAATTGGAAAATTAGATTTCATGTTTAAATATAAACTCTAAGTGATTCACTAAAATAGATTAAAACATGTCAGCTTCCTTTACTATATGTGCATCTTTTTTCAAAAAACAAATTTAGCCCTGGCTCTATGGCTCAGTGGACTGAGTGCCAGCCTGCAAAGCAAAGGGTTGCTGGTTTTATTCCCAAACAAGGCACATGCCTGGCTTGCGGGCCAGGTCCCCAGTAGGAGGTGTGAGAGAGGCAACCACACATTGATGTTTCTTTCCCTCTTTCTCTCCTTCCCCTCTCTAAAAATAAATAAATAAAATCTCTAAAAAACAAATTTAAATTAACTAAAGAATGAAGGCAAGTATCTTGACATTTCAGATCAGCTTACTTTAAGTGAGGACATCCATTCTATTGGAGTTACCAAGTTTTTTGCTTTAATGAGTCTCATTGCTCTAACATGCCTTTATGCACCTTGATTGATGGTCTCTATTATGAAAGATGTATTATAAAGCTCAGAATTTGCTTTTACATGTGCTGAAATTCAACCTTTGCAGGCCAAGGTAATACCATTTACAGTATGTCCAACGCCTTATTACTTAGGTTGGCAGAGCATTTGAAGACTGGAGGTTTAATAATGCACTTTTATAAAAGGATAAGAATTTATCATAGTGTGGGGGGAAAAATAAATTATTCTGAGCTCAAGACTAACTTTTTTCCTTGGCCGGGTAGCTCTCAGCTGGATAGAGCATCATCCTGATACACTATAGTTGCAAGTTCATTCCCCGGTCAGGGCACATACAGAAAGCAACCAATGAATGCATAAATAAGTGGAGCAACACACCAATTTCTCTCTCTCTCTCTCTCAAAACCAGTAACAATAGGATAAAAAGAATAACTTTCTATAAGTGTGTGGGTGGAGCACACTAAACAAGAAATTAGGAGTTATGAATTATAGTTCTGGCCTTGTTGGAAACCTAGATATGACAGCTTCCAAAAATCATTTAGTCTCATTTGTTTTTGTAGAAACATGTACTAGGGTACTTCAAATATTCCTTTAATGTTTGCTATGTTTATAATAAGAAAGTTGAATTGCATAAAAATGTTTGTTTAGTTTTCGTTTTAAGCATGTTTCAAAGAGTCTATAGGCTACAGGATTTTAATATACATTTCACTAAAAGATAAGAAAGCACCCAGAACATGTGATAACAAAAATCACAATTTGGTACCTACTGCATACCTTCATGATAAAAGGCTTGTACAGCTACACAACAGACAAATACCTCTGAAGGTCTGATTCACAGTGTATCAGAATTCATGTGCTGATTCATGTGCTGATTCAACAAAATAATTTCAGGTACCAATTGATGATAGGTTTGGTGGAACTTGTTAATATCTGGTTCTGCCATGAATATAAGTACCATGTTACAAAGTCTGTATTTTGAAGTAAAATACTGAAGTGTAACTACCTTTCTTGATCATCCAACTGTCAGCTCAATTTTGACCTTAAAAAAAATCTAAGAATTGTACGAAGTGTGCTGCTTTGTACTCATAGCTAAATCTTGCACTGTGTACACCATAGGATTTTGGCTTGTTCCCTTCCACTATCACAATTCTGCATGGATGACAAATCAATATATCTGATGAAACATCTTGTATTAATGTTTTAGCTCAAAATCCAATTGGTTTGCTTGGACAAAGATGGGTCACTGTCATCAAAAATTATGGAATACATTTTTCCATAATATTGTACTTCTTTTTCATTATGTTTATTACCCAAAACACCATATTAGTCCCAGACACAATCTTGAGAGCCTCAGAAGCAAATGTAATCCAACTGAGAGTGCCCCAAGGTTCTAAAGGAAGAATATGGCCCAGCAGCCAGGGGCCACTTGCTCTGAGGGTGTGAGAAGTAAGCCTAACTACCCCAAAGAAAAAGACTGGCAAGAGTCAAGCAGGGGATCAGAGCTCCCGCCAGCCAAGTAGAAATCCAAGTCTGGGATGCATAAATTATTCTCCATTACAATTATTATTAAGACTGAAGTGCTTCTATCAATGCAAAAGTAAACTTGAGCGTTTGCCTAGTAATATCAGTGATATGGATTCATAATTACACACTGTAAACAACTGTTTATTCTGTCATTAACATGTATGATTCTTTTAGGTTTTTTTTCTCTCCTGAGGCAATTGAGAACAGAGGAGCAGCTGCAAGTTCAGCACTTGCATCTTGCTAGTTGTTCAGAGAATAGACCAATTAGTGGGATTGGGTAGTGATACATGAATTTGGCAGCCATATTGCACAAAATGAGAGTAATATTTAAAATATGACAATTTTAATGAAACATCATGGCACCTGAGAGTATTGTGGAAGAATCTGACATCAGATACTTCTAAAAAGACAACTGTGGGATTCTTCTCCTCCACAATAGCAACTCACCACCATTTTATCCAGCTAAAATCTTCAATCTGATGATCCGACCCAGATTTCATAGTCCTTTAATCTACTCCAAGCACTGTATTTCCTACCCAGTTTAAATTCTCTTATTTACCATTGTAGTCACTTTAATGCATTCACTTTAACTGCTTTGCTCCTATCGTTCATACACAAATGCTAATTAAATCCAACTCTGTCTTTTCCACACCTTATTCATGTTGCTCAATGTGGCTAGTGAAAAATGACTATAAATTTTAAGTAGGCCCTTAATACTACTCATCAGTTATTCTATATTTCTCTAGACCACTCCCTTCCCACTCTCCATGACTTTGCATACTTCTCATTTTCTCCTCAATATCAGATACTTCCTCCACCATAATCTTGCTTCCTTCTTGGTGAGAAGTTGCTGTAATCAAAAGAAAATGATCACAATTTCCTACCACCAGATCTCCCCCACCTAAATGTCTGTTAGGTATCTCAAACTTAGTATTTTGCAAACAAAGGCTGCTATATTTTTTTAATGGATAGCTCTCTCATTTCCATCAAGACTTGACTCAAAGTCATTTTTTTAGTTTTGCCTTCCCTGATCTCCCTTCCAAAATTCTCTTTTCCCACTTGCCCTGACTTGGGACATTTAATGTTCCCCTTCTTTAATTACAATTTTTACTATTTTAACTACTTAGTAGTTATTACTATCTAACACATTATGTATTTTACAGAGTTATCTTTAGTATTGTTGGTCTTGATAACCTCTTGCCTTGGCCAGGTATCTCGGGTGGATAGAGCATCATTCCAATACACCATAGTTGCAAGTCCATTCCCCAAGTTCAATATTTTTTTGTTTTGTTTATTGCTGTATCACAAGCTCCTGAAACAGTGTTTGGCATACAGTAAGCATTTGATAAATGTTTGTGGTATGAATAAATGGGAAATGCTACAAACACAATTCATGCTTTCCACTGAAATAGTCTCATATGCACAAGATCTAGCTCTAGCATACTTCAAATTATTCTATTTTTCTAGCCTTGTCTTTGCTTATACTCCATACTAAAATGTTTCCATGTTCTCAGATATATTTAAGAACAATTATATATATACCAAAGTTCTTTATTATAAACTAATACACACATAATTTCATGGATATCTATGCAAAAAATAATAAATAGCTTCATGACTACAGAAGTGGCCATAAGAAGCCCGTCTGTTACAAAAAGTTTCCATACTCTTCATTCTCTGTGTTGCCCCACATCTGTGCTAATTGTACCACCATTTTCTGAGCAAATAAGGATTTTTTTATGCATCTCAGCCAATACAGTTTCTTCTGCTTAAAATAGTCTTTTTTCTTTCTGCAGCTGAAAGAGCGATTGTCATTGTTCAAGATGTTACTAAGATTCTCCACACTTCTGTGAAGCCTTATGTTATACCAACTAGAGTGATTTATTCTTTCTTCTATGTTCATATGACTATGGTAGTTAACCTGTCACATTTGGGTCACTTGTTTACATATCCATCTCCACACTAAATTATGAGACCCTTATAGGCACAAATATCTCTGTCTTCAGCATTTAACCAAAGTCTGTCACATAGTAGATATTGAATCTTTGCTTAAGACACTCATCAACCCAACCCACAGAATGCAAGTACAATTCGTTTTTAGAATAAAATCTTCAAAAAGATTAGCTTCAAGAAAATAACACACTATAGTTCTCAACATTAATTAACTGTAAGTCTACCAGAGTCAGAAATGACAAAAATTATAAACTTTATGTATTTTAATAATTTACTAGAATTTGAGATTCGAAAATTTGGCCTATTTAAAATTATGTGTATAGAAATATAAAGATAAACATCTGTTTTTTAAGTTACAAATTCACTTCTAGGTTAAGATTTATAGCACTAAAATGATTGTATGAAACTCATTTGAAATCAAGAAAATAACCTAAATTTAGTGAAGTCATAAGTAGATACATTTTTTCAGGGCACTATTGGTACGTTCTTTGTATTAATTTTTAAAATCTGTGTAACCAAATGAAGAACTTTTAAAAGTTAGCTAGGAACTCTTATTTTTCTCTGCAGTTGTAAATGGTAAAATGGCAAATTTAATGTGGAATATTTACTTCATGTAAAAATTTAATTATCTAATTATAACAAACTATTAGTTGTAAGAAAGAATAATATCAATGCAAAAATTGACCCAAAATTGTTAATGTAACAAATACCTGTTATTTCCTTTCATATTACAGTGACAAAATAATATGCAAATTGACAATGGTTGAGTATCTTAATGTTTAAGTTTATGTGTAAATTTTTTATTAAATACTTTACCTATTTTCAAGATAAATACTTTAATTTAACTTTTTCAAGTTAGGTCTTTAAGACAAAAAAAGACATTTCTCTAAACAATCCCTCTATGAACATCTGCTTTTTTAAAAGTATTTTTTATTGATCATGCTATTATAGTTTTTCCAATTTTCCCCCTTTATCCTGCCTCCACTCTGTATCCCCAACCCTCCAGCATTCCCCCCACCTTAGTTCATGTCCATGGGTCGTACATACAAGTTCTTTGAGTCCTCTGTTTCCTATACCATTTTTATCTCTCCCATCTATTTTATGCCCACCAACTATGCTTCTTCTTCCTTTACTTTTCCCCAAACATCTGCTTTTTTGTGCACTGTATTTTTCATTATACGTATAATATTTTTGAGACAACATTGTCAAGTGGAATATAATAATGGGTAGAGGTTTTATTAATAAAATATCCACCAAAATTTAAAAAAAATATCATGTAAAGGCAGTTCTTAAAATCAGAAGCCTGCAATTGGATTTTAATTCTTTTGTTACCATGATAAACTCCTTCTGTATCTTAGCTAATGAGATGCCTACCCTCCCTAGAAAATTCTGACATTAACCTTCTTTGACAATCTTATTGGAAAATGACCTACATTTCCTTTATTGGAAGAAGAAATATGATATCAAGAATTTGAGTTTCTCCAGCTGGTATAGCTCAGTAGATTGAGCACGGGCCTGTGAACCAAAGGATCACAGTTTGATTCCCAGTCAGGGCACATGCCTGGGTTGCAGGTCAGTTCCCAACAGGGGACGCATGAGAGGCAACCATACATTGATATTTCTCTCCCTCTCTCCTTCCCTGCTCCTCTAAAAATAAATAAATAAAATCTTAAAAAAAAGAATTTGAGTTTCTTCTTTTGCTTTGTATCTCCAGGGTTACTTTATTCAGTACATAAGCATGTGTGAGAGAGAAGCACACAGTGTTCAAAGCTTGTCTTCTGGGTATCAGGTAGCAGGAAGTGAACCCAGTATGCTTAGTGTCTACTTCCAGGAGGCACCTGAGGAAAACAGCTACAGGATGCCATTTGAAGAGGCTCTATCTCTGCTTTTCACTAAGAATCCACAAGGTAACTGAGGTAAGGCAGTTTTAGCCACAGCTTCTGTTTAATTATTGAGTGCCTAGTATGTGCTAACCATGCTATAGGAGATAATTATCATCTTCATCTCTCTTGTCAAAATAACCTTGCCAAGAAATATAATTTCCATTTTATTGAAGATGAAAATGAGGTTAATAAAAACCTAAGGAATCTGTCCAACTTTATATGGCTAATATGTGCTAGAGATTAGACTCAGTTCTAGTCTCTCCTGCTACACACTTCATTGCTCTCCAATGTATGTAATAGAAGTGGGTTTAAGACAAAGAGGAAGAAAGATATTAGCTTCTAGTAAGGTTGATTTCCTTCTCTTTTCCAGGACAAGTAGAGATGGGCAGGGGAATTGCTCCTATTCCATTTCTTGAGAAAAGAAATCACATTCCATGTTACAATTTGTCCTTGAGTTACTAGCCAAGTTGTAGTCTCCAAAACTGACTAAAATTTTATAAAAATTTTGTTTACAATAGTGCATCTCTAACATTAATGCAGGATTAAACCATTTAGGGACTTTTTAAAATATTCAGATTCTAAATCTGTAGGGTGGTACAGGGCCCAGGATTCTGTCTTCTAATAAGCTCTCAGGTGATGCTGATGCAATTGGTCTATGAACCACAATGAGAGCAGAGAAGCTCTGTGCAAAAGTAGGCATCTCCTTTTTGCTATGGTGGATGGATATGAAGGAGCATTGATGGAGAGGTCTCCACATCATTTTGGACAAAAATATTACATGATTCATGAACCCTACCTGGAGTTTATATTTTGTGTATCAAAATCACTTAGCCCAATTTCCTTTAATTCGATCTCCCATTGCTCACATTTGACTATTAAACTCCATAGTTTCTGAGAGAAAATATGTAGTGATCTTCAGTATGATTAATTTTTATTTTCAGCTTTAATAAAGACTGTATAGACAACTGATGAAAACAAATGGAAATTTTGAACCCTTTAATTTCTTAATGCACACTATACTCCTCTTTCCATGATGTGGACAGGAAGAGGATCAGCTTCTTTAAGTCATAACCAATATATATATTAAATACATGTTATGTCCCCTATTAGGCAATGGACATAGGAGATAATAAAAGAATCAGCTCTATTTGGGAGAGTATATTCTAGTGGGATAAACAGAACTGTAGATAGGAAGCATGTGTGCATGCTTGTGAGTGTGCACAAATAGTTATGAAGAGCAACCAGCTTTTCCCAGGATCAGGGAATAGTGATCAGGGAACATTTCACTGAATACCTGTGTCTATAACTAGCACTGCTTGGAAAAGAACATTCCAAACAATAAGCAAAGGAAAACACACTCAGATACTCATAGACATAAAATAACATAGTATGATTTGGTACATTTAGTTCTAATGGTTGTTGAGATAAGTGTGAGAAGAACCCAGTCTTCTGTGGTAGACCTTAATTCAGGCAAACCCAGATATAGAGAATTCTGCAGGCTGGAAAGAAAGAAGCATGGGAAATGAGCAATTGATAACTTCATCAAAGGCCTGCCAGTCACCAGTCATACTTAAATGTCTTCTTTCAGGTTTGGGAGACATGAACTATTAATAGATATGGTAATAGTTAATACCAATTTCTTTTCCCCCTGACTTAGATAAATTGAATTAGCTATGGCTTTCCTTAAACTTCAATGCACCAATAATAAAAGAAAGACTTATGATTCCCTGAGTAGCAACTGTATATTAGGAAATAAAAGTTACCATATGCAGCAACACAAAGACTCGCATGCACAATGGGAATGAGTTATTACCTGGGGTTGCACACAGAGCAAAATCGCTTGTACTACTAACCAATCCCAGCCCCTTTTTATGTTTTCTCTTTTGATATAAAAGAGGAGTAAAAGATTTCATTTTTTGAAGTGTCCCTTTTAACCTTGCACAAATTGAAAGAGTAATGCATATGGGTGTGTAGAAGGGGCTCTTTATAACTCAAAGGAATGATTTATATCCTCGTTTTATTCCTTTTAGAGCAGTGAGGGCACCTAAAGTACTGTATATGTAGTCTTAGTTAGAAAGCACTGTTACAGTGTTAGCTGGCAAGGGGTCATTAGAAGTACCCCACTTTTTAAAAGGATAGACACCCTAAATTGCTCTGCAGAGACCAATATCTCATCTGTGCAAAGAAAGTCTGAAAAGTAAACCTAGTAATTTGTCATAGGATTTAACAATTCTTGGACTTTAAAAGCCAACTACTAAAATAGAAACCATTTACATCAATAACTTTATAAGAAGGCTAGTTATAGGTTACTTGCCCTACTTACAAAGTGACTTAATCTGATTTCTCTTTTTATATATGTATGCACCTTTATATTTTCTGTCTTCTTAGCTATGTTCATTTTTCTCAGGATTTTCCACAGGGAACCTTCAAACCGGACACAGAGATGAAACAGACTTATACAACTAAGCACATACTTAAATCTTACTCATTTCTATGGTTTAAGGTCCAGGGAAGATTGGAGGAAAAGGATGTTTCCTCTTCCTCATGCTCTGGAGTAAATGTAAGCTTTCTACAAGGTGTTAGGCTGACTGCAATGAAATGAAAACTCTACTATATATCAGTAAGATGATGATGTATTTATGGAACATGACCCACAAGAGAGCTATTCAGAGTGCTTTCAATAAACCTCAATTAAAGTGATCAATATTGCTAAAAGAATCTTTAATAAAAGTACCTCTGATTGAAAACTTCTTTGAGATTAGTTTTCAAAGCTGAGAGAGACAGAGTACTTCAAAGCACGATGGGGAGTAAATTCCTGTGTTTAAGTCCTAACTTTCAGGATCTTAAGGTTATGGCCTTGAGTGAGAATAAAAGTTTGAAAATTCTTGAATAAAAGAATTTTGCCTTTTATGCTTGAAAAATAAACATGAGCAGTATCCTATATAAAAACTTATAAGAGGCCCTGGCTGGTGTAGCTCAGTGGATTGAGCACGAGCCTACAAACCAAAGGATCGCGGTTCGATTCCCAGTCAGGGCACATGCCTGGGTTGCAGGTCAGTTCCCAGCAGGGGACCCATGAGAGGCAACCATACATTGATGTTTCTTTCCTTCTCTCCTTCCCTTCCCCTCTAAAGATAAATAAATAAAAAATTTAAAAAAACTTATACGAGTATACCTTGTGCTAAATCCCTTTGAACATTTTTATTCATGTTTTTTTCTAAAATGTTAAATTTTCCTTATTCTTCTTCTCTGATAATTTGGACACAGTTCTTATCAGTCATGGTCCTTTTTAAGTCCTACTTCTACAAATCCTTTCCTTTATTTTCTAGTTTTATTAAAATATGCACAACAGACTACAGTTCTTAATTACAGACTCCTGGAGAAATTGCCAATTGTTTCTTTTAAGTCTAAGTTTACAATTGAAAAGTAAGCTCCCTAGAGGCAAGCTTCATACTATACTTTGCTTTACAATCCCTCATATTCATAAGCAGTGCGCTAATCACTTTGGGACAGCTTTGTTTCAGATGGAAACACTGCTAGGAGGGTATACATTCTAGGAAAGCCTTCAGAGTCAGAAGCTAATTAGCAGCTTAGTTAGCAAGGAATAGACACTGTCAGATGAGACCTAGACAGTCCTGGATGCAAAGAACTAAGGGAGGAAAGAGTAGGAGAGGGTAGGTTTAAAGAAAAAGATGCTTTAGGGGATGCAAGAGGAAGGGAAAGAGGGAAAGACAAACTACAGTTTTCCCTAAGACTGACCCTATGAACACCTGGATGTGGGTAGCAGAGTTGTTGTTTTTTTTAACATCTCAACAGGAGGCACTCAAGTGTTCTTTTTCAAATGGGAAATCCTGGCAACAGGGAGATGTGGGAAAACTCTGCTACAGTTTAACTCTAAGGTGCCCAAATAGCTAAGTCAATGAAGAGGACCGTGCTGGACTGAACAAACCAAAGTCTGATACACTCTGTCTTTTCACCGGCACTGGTGCTTTAGCATTCATTGATTCATTTATTCAATCATTTCACAAATATTTAGTGCACACCTAATATGTTGATTGATATGATCTGAGGGCTGAGAGATTGATTCTATTGTGAGCCAAATGACTTTGGACCCTGACTTTAAAAGGTCTTGACTCCTGGCAGAGACATTAACCAAAGAATGATACCACTATAAAACTAACAATTAAAAAAACTGGTTAGTATAATAATAAAAAAAGCATAGTGATCCTTGAGCACATTTGGTAGAGAAAGCTAATCTAGTGTAGGAGCAAGCAAAGCAGTCAGAGTAGAAAAAGCATGTGATAAGGCTGTGAGACACAAGAAAACATGAAGCTTTTTAAGAACCAAATGAAAAACTCTTCCTACAAAATTGTATGAATTGAAAGATTGAGAATCCTTCAAACACTTGGTCAGCAATTCCTTAGTGCTCTTGGGGTCCTTCAAATAAAAGAACCCAGAGAGCTCCATTCTCTGCTGTGGGCCAGAGAAAGCTCTCGGCTCTTCTCCCTTTCCCGCCCTGCTAGGTTTGTGCCTTTGAGGGCAAGACCTCTGATTCCACCCAAACTTTTTGAGTGGCTTTCAAAGTCACATGGAATCTGTTGTTGGGTATAGAAAGTCACAGAAACTTCAGGCTGAGAGAATATTAAAGGTGCCAGAACTGTTTGCAGGATTGGTCTCAGAGATGGTCTTAGAGCAAAGATGATCTCTTTTTATTAAATGTATGATTCTCTGAGACTTAGTTCCAAGGAGAAAATAAAGGCAAGGAAGTTGAGCAGTGGGCTCTGAAATTTCAGCTGGGGTCCTATTAATATGGAACTTTATACTTCAATTAGACTTTCAATTAAGCTCGCTGCTTCTCCACTGGCCGACTGCCTGGCAATGAGCCACCTATTTCATAGTACACGTCATCACTGGTTTCCTTTAAGATTCCCAAGTTTGCTTTGCTACATTAATTTTTAAAAAATGCTATTCTAACTGTGTTCTTTTAGGGAGTGAATATTAAATTTTCACTTTGATTAAGTGAAACACCTTGATTAAGAGATTTTAAAATCATTATCACTTTCATTAGATTAAATAAATTCTTTGTGTGACTTGGGAAAATGGATAAAGGATCTATGGGAGAAAACAGAATAATGTACTGCTTTTAGAAAATATGCTTATTTGACAGAAAGCCATCCTTGTAATGAGAACTAGGGAAAGAACTAACCCCATAATATATACTTAGTATGTTTTATAAGCCTTGATATGCTTGAAATATATAACATTTGCTTTAATCTCTGATATCTGTGAATCACTGGAAAAATAATTAACATCATAACAATGTTCTAACCTTTATTAATGCACCAACTACTTTAGTCAAATAGCAAAGCTCTTTTGTATTTTTTCAAATTATATTAAGGACATGCTCTCTTCAGAGTAAACAACTGATGTCTTAGAAATGAGGTTGCCACGCGCTGTGTTGTGACTTAGAGCAAAAGCTAAAGATATGACAGACTTAGAGGATAAATGTACCTGAAGTTGAACATAAGATTAAAGTATTTTAAACTCAAAGGTTTTTTATCATGCCTCTATTTATTTAATCCCGTGTTGCCACCTAGTAAGGCTTTTAAAAATTGAAAATGTGATTTATGGTAATAGAGTTTTAAAAGTAATAGATAAAATAGATGTTCGAAAGCAGGTCATTACTACTTACAATACTCTAGAAAGTTAAAAACTTTGTGTTCAAAAATGTTTCAAGAATAATTCAGTTAGGATAAAATATTCTTTACTGAAACTTGTTTTATCACAACTCTTCTTTTCTCTGCACAGGCACCTTACGATAACCAGCTTTATTCTTGGAAAATTATTCATTTTCCAGACTTGAAGCTTAAGAATATAGACATATTGAATTTTATTTCAACATGTGGATTTTTCATTTTTAATTCCTATGAAGAATTCACTGGTGTCCTGAGGGCCGCAGGGGCATCACATACACTTCTTTGTAAAAATTTCATGTTGGTTTTGTCAGTTCTCCCTGATAGCTCCTGCTTTGTGAACTGCTTCTATATAATGATTATTTTGCTGCTTTTAAAACCAAATTTCATTGGTGGGAAGTTCCTAAGGTTCATGATTCCTTGGATGCAAATACTATCTGATTTAAATATCAGCACTATCCAGCTTCCAAAACAGCTGGTGGATTATGACCTTAGTTTTACGAGCATGGCCCTCTCATTCCAGACACCTGAAATCCCTCTGGGTAAAACTTCCCCGTCACCTGTACTTATTAGCAACATTTAAGAGTGACCTTAGTAATCCTCCCATGAATGTTGAGGTCCATGCTTTCATTATACTATTGTTTTGTTCATCATTCAAACATAATTGCATCAATTTCCCCAAAGCACACTATGTGCTATGGTCAAATTGCCTGCATGTATAAAAGCAGTAGTCAGATCTACATGTAGTGTTAAAGTTCCATTTCTGTTTTTCTACTAAAGAGGCCAATCCTATTGTTCCTCTGCAGGCTCTTGGCTTTTAGCAATATTATTTCAAACAGACTCCAAGAAGGCTGTGCTGCTAACTCCTATCCTATGTGTAAGTGTCCAAGATGTAAACCCTTTGAGGGATACCCTTCCTTCACTGGGGTAAGCGGTCTAATATTTAAAGCACTCAGGAAATAGTTTCCATAATACTCTTCAAGGCACTGTTCTAGAAGTCTTACTTGTCACAATGTAGAGATGACTCCATGCAATTGCCAAAAAACCTTGACGTTTTGAAAAACTATCACACAATTTAAATAGTTATTCTGTCTGCACTATTGCACTGTTTTGCGTCCCTGTGTTCTCTTTAGCGGACTGTGCTGTGCTTCTTGCCTAAAATTGGAAGAGTCTAATCCCCTCCTCCTGAACCAAGTCTATACTCAGACAATCACCTTAGAATGATGTAAAAGAGAAAACAATGATTTCACATCCCTCCAAACAACACATGTCCTTAACCAGTCCCTCAAACCCATGGGTCTCTGCTCAAGCACGTCCTGCCTCTGCTGGCTGGAGCTTTCATAAACCAAAGCCTAAATAAAGGAGCAGTGTGGCTGCTGTAGCACCTCCACTCCCTGCTCAGCACAGGAATTCCTGAATAAGCACATGTGGAGAACAGGACAGTAGCACATTCCCTGCCTGCATTCTAACTCTGGAACAGGATCATTCTCGCACAGAGGAACACACAATTGAAACAAAAAAGGGGGTGGTAGGGGGGAGAAGGGTAAGAAAGAGAAGGGCAGCTTTATCTTTCCAGAGATGAATGACAGTGGAGTATTCTTACGTTTTACCTGTCACTTCCCACGAGGAGAGTCCAAGTAAGTGTCACACACACATGCGTGCGTCTTTTTTTTTTAGAGGAATTGTTTACTAGTCCATTCAACAACAACAGAAAGTGCTTTATATTATACCCAAAGAAATGCAATCTGCCCTTTTAAAAATGGAAACCTGTGATTGCCAGAAAAATATCTCCTGCTAGCTTTGCTGGGTAGTTTGTACTTGAAGTAGAACCGTCACCACCCACTCCCCATTCAATCCAAAATTTAAAAAGGCAGGCAAATTAAAAGGAACCACGAGCCAGTCCGTCCCTATCAGAAAACAGCCCTCGGAGCAAATCACGTTGGGGAAGGGCTCTGCAACTCGGAGACACCATCTCCTCAGGACAGGCGGAGAGATATGGAGCCATTTTTCACCAGGTTCACAAGAAAATGTCAGCTCACGGCTGCTAGAGCACTTGCAAAGCTCATCTTAATTTGCTCAAAAGGGACCCAGCCAGTCACCCTCACAGAGCATTTTCTTAAAGAGTCCATTACAAATACGATTCCCTCTGCTCTGAGCATCTCCTTGACATCGTCTTTGGCAATTGCATGGCACAAATCTGCATCCTATTCTAAACTAATGCCTTCCCTCATTTCTTTTTACAATGTGAATTCGACACTTCCGAGCTAATAGCCAAAAAAGAGAAAAAGAAAAAGAAAAGCCACCTCTCCCGACTTCCCACCCTCCTCCTGCTTCTTGACTAATACCTCTGGGCAGTTTACTTCAGACTAGAGCGGATTCTGGACCAGGACACAATGGTAAATTGGCACACAAGTCTGCTACCACAGAAACACAGGCAACGCTTTCTTTGTAAAAACACAGGAAAATACACATGCTGGAACAAAAGACACTCTATCTGCACAGCAAGGGACAAGAGAAATTATCTGTTTGTTTTACACACATCTGTACCCACTTACTAAACAAACAGCCTTGTATGCCTATTTTAAGTATGACATGTTATATTCCTTCCTCTTCAAACCAGGTCCCTAGAAAATAATTTTTTAAAGCTTTGTCTCCAATGGGAGGTAAAACATACTCTGCCGGGAGAATACCTGGTGTGTGCCTTTGTTGGTAGGGTGCCATTTCAAACTTATTATATTTGAACTCAATTCTGTGGGAAATTAAGATAAGGCAAATGCAGCCCAGTATCTCTGAATTATTCTGACATTACAAAGAAACGCCAAGTCAGCAGATATTTGCTGTTTACATTTCATAATAACCTAATCATGCATTTGCTGTCTTCTGGAGCAAAATGCTAACTATTCTCCAAACAGCCACCTGACAATCTAGGGCTGAAACACACATTCTGACTCAAAAGGAGACATCATGATGGCTCTCCACTGGCTGCATTAAACAAAAGCTCCGCAAGCAGTGGGGAGGCATTTGGTACATGAAGTGAGAGTCAAATCAAGTTTAGGTTCACATCTGGTGGAATATGGCACTGCCTATCCAGGGTTTGGGAAGCAGAGGGGTTTGGACGTAATGAATAGAAAACACACACATATACACACACAGAGATTTAAGCCAGACCCGGGTCAGTTTCAGCTTACTAACCTAGAGCTCTGTTCAAAGGAAGCAGAGAAGCCGCTCGTCCTCTCCCACCTTTCCATGGTCCTCTGTCAGTGTCTTCTCAAACCACCTGTACTGGTCCAACCCATTTCCAGATCACATAATTCTCTTGATAGAAGTAGTCTCAGCTGAGCTTTGATTTTTCAGCATGGATGTCTAGAATTTTCCTCTTTGAGCCAGACACAGCAACAAAAAACTGCCGCTGAGGTCTTTTGTTTTCCCCTCCTCTCAAAGATGAAGCATGCAGCACTTTCCTCTCTCTCTCTCTCAGTCTCTTTGCCTCTCTCTCTTTCTCTGTCTCTCTCTCCCCCTCCCTCCCTCCTTCCCTCCCTCTCTGCTCTCTCACTTACACTCACTCCCTTATTTTCTTTGACCAACCCCCCACCAGCAACCTCACTCGATTCCCGTTAAATCGGGGGTCATTTACATCTCCAAGCTTCAGAACCTGTGTTCTATAGGCGCCCGACTCTCACTTTAGGATTTCCTCAGCTAATGGGAGGGGGGCGGCTCTAGGTGAAATCAGGTGACCCCTCTGTTAAAAGCCAGTGAGATGGATGGAGTGTGTGAATTTTAATATACACACAGGCACATTTACATTACAAAGCATCAAGGAAAACGTAGCTTCTGGAGGTTAGGCATTTTTGCTTTTGCTTTCTTAGTCCCCTTTCAGCAATTAAGAGATACTAGTATAGTTTAATGAAATGTAATTAAACTTTTCAGTGTTAATAACAAGTCTGCATACTTTCAGGATTATCCAATTGAATGAGTCTTTTAAACTTGTAAGCATGACTTGTTTCTTTTCTTTTGAGAGTCAAAGAGTCAGTCATTTTACTATTTATACACTTTTCTAACTGGCCTTTTCTTTGGCATCTAGTTCAACTTATCTCAAAGTTAAGGACCAGTGTAAATTTTTTTTAAAAGAAGAGATAATATGAAAGAAAAAATAACTGACAGAAAACCAGAGCACACAGCAGGGGTAGCAATCAGTAGTATTCTATTGTGGAACTATATTCAATAATAAGTAATTTTGGGCTCTTAGGCAAAGAACTTTTCCCTTCTCTGCTTCAGTGTCTCTGTCTTACAACAGAACATAAATGTAATAAATGTACCATCTCTCTACCCACCAATTAAGCAAGCCTGGCAGAGAAGCTTGGCCAGGTAGATACACCACTCCCTCCCTCCAGGTAGAGAGGGCACCTGATAGAGAAGCAGCTGAAAAACTTGTGCTAACCTTGTACAGTGTTGAAGATAAATTTATAATCTATATACCTACATCCTAAAGAGCCAATGTGTTACCACTTCCTTCCTTGCTCCAAAGTTTCTACCTGGCGGGAAGCAGCTTCTCTATCTGTACCATTAAGTAGGAGTAATATGCTACTCTGCTTTTTAAAACACTGCAAAGACAAATGAGATAATCTCCATAAAGTGTTTTGAGAATTCAAGATAAAAACTACTCTATAAAGCTAAGTGATAAGTAATCAAAAGGAGGATCAATAAGTTCAGTGAGAGCAAATATCAGAAGAAGAATCTCTTTGGTGTTCCATGCACAGATTCTTAACTTGAAGTGTGTGGTGAGACCGGTGCCTCAGCAAAAGAGGGGAGTGGGGGAGAGCTGACGTGGAATCACCTTCCTCGAAGATAACATTTCCAACTCGTACACAAACAGCCTCCCCTTCTCTCAGAGGTGACGCCAGGAGAGCACTGCATTTGCTTCTGGGACTGACACTCCAGCTGAAACACACCCAGTCCCTGCCATAAACACCACTCAGAAGTAGACACAAAATGAGTAACAGCTATTCACTGTTCTTGCTTGTTTTGTATTTTAAAAGCTTTACCTTGCATGGAAAAGATCCTATTTAAGCTTTTCAAATAAATCATATGCTAACTGGCTACACATTTAACTTCAATGTGTGCTATAAAAATTGGCAAAAAAAACCCCACTGGACAATGGAAAAAAACAATCTTCACTTAGAAAAGTAAGCTGGCATGGGCAAATTTAGAAAGACCTAAAATTTTGTAGTATAAAAGCATAAAGGATTTCACTTTACAGTCTCTTATAACCAAACTAGCTCCTGTTCCATTTTTCTATGTTCCTTCTAACATTGGGTGCCTTCATTTTGCACTTACCCAATTTTTCTTTTCTCCACGTCCCTCTTTCTTCTTTTGGCTGTGGTACCACTTTCCTTGAAAGTGCAAAATGTTGGCAATGAGAAGGACTGGGAAAGACCTATCCCATTTTGTGTCAGATAACACTTGGACTTGAACTCAAACTCTCCTTCACGGCAAATTTGATGCTCCATGTTATCCTCATAAAGAGGTATGAACATGGAACCTACACTACATTTATTTTATTATGAAAATCAAAGCAGCTTGACTTAAAAAGACTTCTTAAAGTTTAAAAAAGAAGAAAATAAATTAGCAAAAATATTATAGCAATTAATGTCTCCCATTACTCAAGTACTAACAGAAAGTAGGGTAAACCTTTACTCGGGGATTTATTTATTCAACCGCTGTTGAATGTTTTCATTATGCTAAGCACTATTCTAAGCTGAGGGGTACAAGCTAAAAAAACATAGTCTGAACCCTTTCAGAAATTGACAATATATACCACTGACATACAGTAGATGTCAATGCACAATGTTATGGAAGTTCAGAAAAGTGGGGAAATTTCTCCTTAGTGGGATGCAGGATGTTACAATAGAATTGGTGACATAAGAATTGAACTTTAAGAATGGGTTTTCTAGGCAAGAAAGCAAAGGCCAGGAGCTTTCAGGCTACGAGACACAAAAAGCAGGAACAAAGAGAGACCCGTATTCGGTTTGGGACAACTGGTGTACAGGGTGCTTGGGGGAGAGTGGTTTGAAAAGTAGATCAGAACAGTCTGTGAATGATCTTGAATGCCCTGCCTGAGTATTTGTATTTTGGCTGACAGGCAGTGGCAAGTTATTTAAGTTTTTTTGACTAGTAAATTATTTCTTTTACAAAGATTATTTTGGTAGCAATGAAAAAGGTAAATTACAGCAATCCTCATACTTTCCTAACAAGAAGAATGACCTGCAAGTGAGGGTCAGTGCACAGATTCCTGGGTCTCACTCCACATCCAGAGAAGAAGGCCAGGAATCTCCATTTTTAAGTGTGTCCCAGGGGATTAGACATCTGAGGTAGTTACACAGGGGGTTAATATACTCAGAATCATTATTAAGCCAAATAAAAGACTTCTGCTTTTAATACTAAGAGATTTTTACATAAAGAAAAACACCTATCTGAATCAAATATCATGAATATGCCTGTGTTGTGTCTTAAAATATAAAATTATATATAATAGTCTAGGTTATCTAATTTCTTTATGTGAAAACTTTTGTCCTGTCTGGCTAAACTTACTATCTCTCACTCAGAGCAGGGTCTTTCTCACATCTATGCCTTGAAACTGCTTCCTCAAATACCCTCCCCCTTCCTTTCTCCATCTTTCATCTGTCCATCCTTCAAAGACTCCCTGCTAACATCAAGCACAGAAATTACCCCTTCTGTAGTACAGTTTACCTGAAGATATATTGGTATCACAATAGCAGCCTCAGGAATAATAATACTAATATATAACTCTCATACCAGTGTACTTTTTAAATTCTCACAATGACTCTATGAGGTACTATCACTACCACTTAATCATTCAGGAAACTAAAGTCTTGAGGCATTAAATAATTCACCAAAGGTCAGAAAACTAATAAATGGAAATTTCTGGATTAGAACCCAAGTAAGTCTTTGCTACATGTTTTATATATCATATCTTATTTCCTAATTATCTGGAACACAATATTTAGTAGTTGAATATCTCAGCATATAATTTTGTTACTGTTTTGCTTTCTACTGTTGCATACAGGTTAAAGGCTTATTTTCGAAAGTTGGACTCTAGCTTTGGGTTTAAAGCCTTTCTCTGCCACGTCCAAACTGTGTGACCAAGGGCAAGTCATTTAACCTCTCTGTGCCTCAATTTCTGACCATCTTATAGTTTTATCTTAAGAATCCATGCTAAGTATTCACTATAGCACCTAGAACATTTAGGTTCTTACTAAATGTTGAATTTCATTTATTATTGTCGTTGTTGTTGTTGCTAACAAGTGAGAAGCAAATATTTTGTGTATTCCCATGAATTTCCATCTCATCCAGGGATAATTTTTTTTAGATTTATTTATTTATTTATCTTTAGTGGGGAAGGGAAGGAGAGAGGGAGAGAAATATCAATGTATGATTGCCTCTTGTGCATCCCCAGCACAGGCAGGGAACTGGCCTGCAGCACAGGCATGTGCCCTGACTGGGAATCAAACCACTATCCTCTTGTTTGCAGGCTCGTGCTCAATGCACTGAGCTACACCAGCCAGGGCTCATCCACGGATATTTAGCGGTGGAAAAGCACCACTAACTCTGTGTGCCTTTAAATGTAGTTTAGGTAGCTTTCACTCTAGTTCATAGAGGTACAGTTGATTTGATCAAATTAGAAAGCTGCACCAACTACTATTCAACTAGTCGTGAACTCCATATATTATTTTATTATTAGGTCTGTAATGTATGGTCTCTTGAGACACTTGTGATAGCTGACTACCAGGCAGAAAGTACAAAGTACACAATTTTTAGAAAGCCAGCACTTGCATTTTGGCACTAAGCTAATTATTTATTCATCTTAAAAAATCAATTATACCTGCTTTATGTATAAGTTGCTATCTTTTTTCCTAAATAACTATTTCTAATATTTCCATGGACCAGTTGCTTCAGTTCTGAGATAAATGTACTTAAAATTTCTTTTAAGTATGCAACGTACTTATCAGTTAAGTGCATGTTAAATATAGATAGGATATTGTTCTTATGTGAAATCAAAACCAATAAATATATCTTATCTGACAGTGGTAAATATTCTCCATGAGAATTATAGTTATTACATTTACGAACTATAGATAATCAAAACTTTGAGAAAATTCTGTTCTTTTTTTCTATTGTATAAATTGTTGCTTCTAATATGAAAAAATCTACTTTTGATGGTTTATGTATGTGTGAATTAAGTGATTGGTATATTATTCAGTTGTACATGAGGTATGCACATAAATCACTTTTGGTCTGGGAACTATAGTTAATGTTTGCAGAGCCTGGATCTCTGGCTCATAGGCTGCATGACAATTTCCATGAAAAAACACAACTCATGTCTTTTTGACTGTTTATGTCAAATCAATGCATTTTCAGTCACTGTTCCTGAAAATGGATACTTTTCACTAGAAAAGTATCCTGTTCTACTTAAAGATGGTTGCTTGTATGGGCATGCATGCATAATTATCATAGGCAATAGTTAGTTTGATTATCCCATTCTAAGAGAATAAAGGCAGAAAGAAAATTTCTGCTTTGGGTTTTTCTTTAGTCTTGACTAACCAGCCCCAACAGATGTTTTAAGAATAGCCTTTGAATACAGCATGGTGTCAAAGATATGGGTTTAGCAACCCTGATTTCACCACTTCCCAGCTGTGTGGCACTAGACAAGTTATTGATCCATAAAACAGTGATGATATTTGTTGTATAGAGTTCTCAAGTGTTAAATGAAATAACACATATGTAGTGCTAAGCACAGTGCCTGGCATAGCATCAGTACCACCAAGTTTGTTACCACCGTCATCACCAACAACACCATTATCATGACATCGTTATCATCATCATCATCACCACTGTGGTTACCATCACCATCATAATCATCATGCTCCTCCTACTCAATATCATCACCAATATTTGTCCTGTACCAGACATTGCTCTAAATAAGCACATAATAAACAGTAGCTTCTTTTACTATTATTTTGTTATTATTATTATATTTTCTTTTACTGGTTTTCAGCTCATGACCTGTCTACTGAGTCTATTACACTGATGGAAATGTTCCAATAGGCCTTAATCAAAACCAAAGTTTACACTTAAATAACTTTCGGTAATAAATAAAAAAATAACACATTTCCCCTTCCATAGTCTTTTCAGGAACAAGTAAGTCTCAGGATCAGACTCTGCATGTGGAAGGTCATCTCTGGATAATTTCTAAATCCTGTGAAGGTAATCCATCATGCATTAACAATCCTCATAAGAATCTGCTTCATACAACTGAGGAGACCAAAACACAAGTAGAAGTGCTTTCTGTACTGAGTGGGCATAAACAAAATCCTGTGTTGACAGCTGTCCTGTATGGATCTGCATTTCTGATCTTGGAATGAGTCATCCCGCTTCTGAGTGCTGAGAACCAGGCTGAATTGTGATCTTTTATTTTCTACAGCAGTTCATGCTTTTCCATAACTCTTCATCTATTTCACCTCATGAACCTCATAAAATGGACATAAATAGGGCATATACAGGGTCTCCTGCTTTTTCAAGACAAAATTAACTTCAGCTGAGCCTCGACAAAATCGTGGAGTGCAAATTGCTGTCATACTCTCCTTTTCCGGGTCTTTAAGGCACTCAGTGGCTTTTCTCCATTCCCTTCAGAGTCTTTCCTGATTTTGATTCTCATCTCATACCACAACCAAGATTCAGTAGAATACACTGTGTAAATTCGTATGTGTTATCTGAAGTAGGGAAACTTACTGTCTTAGTGACCCTGATGGTTGGTACAATCTCTTGAAATGAAAACATTCCTTGGACGTAGAAACAAAAAACAATTTCTAGAAAATTTAAACAATGGCCAATTTACATTTGTTTAAATAAACTGACCTCAACAGAGCTAATTTCTTCTAATGCCCAATTTCAAATCACGAAGGAGTGGATGTAAAGGGGCCACATGCTAAATCTGACAAGCTCAGGGGAGGCCTGTGTGTGGTGGCCTTATTAACACAGACATCTAAAGTAACCACAAAGGATTGGTCTGAAATGAAAATTTATTTACTAAAAGCATTTCATGCCAGGTACTTTTGTCATAAGTTAAAATCTCTCCTGACAAAAGTCAATCTTTACCTTAATTAAGCCTGCCTATTGTCTTTTTGCATCTACAATAACATTCCTTTGGAATGTCAAAGTAATTATTTTTTCCCAGAAATCTCAAAGCACAGATAGCACACCAGAGCTGCAGAGTGGAGACCACAAATCCCCTCATTGTAATTGAGTTAATTGTTGACTATTAACTATCCTGTACTCATCTATGTAAAAGAAGTATGTGTTCATCATTTTTACTTTTAAACCAATCCCAGAAGTCCCCCCACTTTGCTTTCTCCTGCCTCCCTAATCTATCACCAATGGCTTTCATGTAAACCACTTACATCCTCTTTTTTTATTGAAATGTATAAAATAAAGTGCACACTGCCATTTTGTGGAGAATTTCCACTTGTTTCATGGCAACTGTCATCAGTTTGGCTCAAATAAACTCATAAACATTTTTATAGGTTTGAACATTTCTTATGTTGACAAAAGAAAATGAATAGGGTGGGAGATATGTATTTTGATTTGACTAACCTAGCATTGGGAAAATAGACAGTAGGTAGGCACCTTGTTTTGAATCATAACTCTACTACAAATCAATTGTGTAACTTTGGACAAGATAGTTCAAGTTCCCTAAGCCTTAATTTCCTCATCTCTAAAATAAAAAATACATCTAAAAGTAAATGTGATCATAAAACTGCTAACACAGAATCTGGTACATAATAGGAACTCAGAAAATAAGATTTTATTCTTGTTCTTCCTAAGTAGTCATTCACCTATTAAATATTAAATAGCTCCTTTTCTTTTGATGGTTCATTCTTTATGGGTTAGCAAGTCTGCCCACGTTGTTGTAGTTCACCTGGTATTTACATAGTATCTTTCAGAATAAGGGGTTTCACTATGCAAGTAAGATGTGCTGTTGCACAGGATCTGAATTTTAGTCAAATAATCTACTTTTCCCAAAGCGCCAGAGCAACTTAATAAAACCAAAACTGAATTAAATTGTATTGAAAAAGACAGAGAAAGGACAGGTAAACTAAGAGAGGACAGAAGAGAAGGAAGAGAGGGAAGAAATAATTATGTAATCAGCCTAGAGGCCAGGTGACAGTACTTTATCATAGGGGAGCAGAGAGAGAGCTCAGTTGAACTCTATTAAGGATTCAGGACACCTGGCCTTCAAAAAGTCATTTAATGTCAATAACTGCCTCTACAAAATGAAGGTATTGAACTTTTCTGAAGATCTCATCCAGTTCATAGATTTTGGTTTCATGAGAAACCAAAGAAGTAAGAAATTTCTGGAGGACTCTCTCATACTGAATTCCATTAAGGTTATGCTCCCATTGTGGGCTCCCATTAACTCAACCTGATTTCTTGTCAGACACTGCTACACGCTCTACCTACATCATCCCATTTAACCCTCATGGTAGTATTGCTTTCCCCACTTTAGAGAGGGAAAATTTTTGATTCAGTGAGTTTAAGTGACTTTGCCTAGATCAAAGAGGCAAAAGGACCAACATGAATTAAAAGCAACTTTCAATACAAAGGCCCAGGTACTTTTTATTGCACCATGCTGCCACCCTCTGGGACAGAAGTTAAGAATAAACCTATATACAAATCAAACATTATTTAAATGGCTCTGAATTAATATTTTAGATAAATATGAATCTGCAATTGTCATGGCAATTTGGGAAACATGACCTTTACAGCAGTGAGGTGATGCTTATTATTTAACAAGCAACTCTATAAAAAAACAAACTGATATGTTGCATTTGCCAATTTTTACAGAGTAAATATGCCACTATCAACAATTTCAAGCCATGAAAGCCACTGAACTGGAGTTGGGAAGAGATGCACACAGGTGGCCCTTTCTGGCCAGCACAGCCATCTCCAGCACATGACTCTGTGTGTGTGCGAACCTCAATTCATATGCCACTTTAGTTTTCTTTAAAAAAACAGTAACAGAGCGATATACTAGTCTCAATGCTCAAGTAACTATGAGTGCCATGTGTTTCAATCATGCCCTAATCAGTTTCCCTTTTTGGCCAATTATCAATATACAATTTACTAGTATACCTGTTAAAATTTCAAAATATAACTGTCAGTAATTCCAGCAAATAAAAGAAAGCAAACCCCAAGCTCCTACTCCTCAACTTTCTACTTCTTTCCATATACTGGGTGGTTATTATGTCATTTTCAAACGAATACTTTTTAAAATTTCTTAGGAGATGTGTGAAATTTTCAAGGCACCCCAAGGCAGGGTTTCTCCAGCAAACCAGCAGGTGACAACTGCAGTATTTGTCCAGACTGTCTCAGCAAAAGGCCACCAGGGAACCCTGAACAGAAAGGCAAAACAAAACTATCTCACAGCCTTGCCTTTCTCACTCTTGTCTTAAGGTGCCATAACGGCTCAAATTCCTCTGGAATAAAAGCAACGTGACTGACAAGCTGTAAGGAGATTACATGCATAATTCACATGGCACTGTGAGCAAGCAGAGGAGTTGGCATTTGTGTTGACTGCCTCATAAATGATATTCAGATAGGTTGTTTGAGCAATGACTTCTGATTGCTGAGACAATTTACTTTATCTTACTCATTTCCTTTGATTGTAAGATGCAGAAGTAAGAGCAGAGCACAGGGTTAAATGTGAAGAATATTCTATATAAGAAAATTTGCACAAATGCTTGAATTATTGCTCATATAAATGGGCAGAAATTTCTGCCCACCTACTAAAAAAGGGAACAGAAAAAAGAACACTGAAAGCCTCATCATTATTTAAAAGAAAATGAGATTGAATTGAGGAACACTGCCCCTTTAAAAAATTATGATAAAGGGGAGAAAAAAAACCTTAAAATTTTCATTGTTATCTGCAGCACAATATGCTTACATCTGGGGATAGCCTATATAGTAAAAAAAAGTATTAGAAAGTTAAAATAAATAATAACGTTTTCCAGACTAAGCAAACAAGAAGAGCAGAGACAAAATTCTGGATGTGGAGAGTATTTTGATGGATGCCAGATTGGAGGGGGTAAGGGAGAATGAGTAAAGAAGTGAGGGGGTTAAGAACTACAAACAGGCAGTTAAAGCATAGATGGGAATGTAAAGTACAGTACAGGAAATGGAGTAGCCAAAGAACCTAAATGGGTGACCCATGGACATGAACAATGGTGTGGAGATTGCCTGAGGGAGAGGGGGTGCTGGGTGTAGTGGGGCAGAGGGGCAAAGATTGTAACAACTGTAATAGAATAATCAATAAAATATTATTAAAAGTTATGTTTTTACAATAGAATAAGTTATGCTTTGGGACTATACTAAAGCTGAGATGCTAACATCAGGAAAAATATTCTCACTGTTGGCATAGTAGGTACCAGAACAGACAGCTGAAAGAAACTGGACATTGGACTGTGAAGAATTTTTGCTATGAAATTTCTAACAACACAATGTAAATTATCATTCACTGTTATTTTTTTTTTACTAAAAAAAGTTAATTTAGAGTAACACCTTAAAGTTTCTTCCTAAATGATTCTTCAAAACTCTACATTGCCTTAACTGTGGACAACCTCATAAATGATGAAAATAATGAACATTAAAATAAAACATAATTGAATTTTTCAAAATTTGAGGTCTCTAAATTTAAAATTGTTAATTTAACAAATAGACTTCAAATATAATTACGTTAAAAACTGCACAAAACTGAGTCAAAGTTGAGGTTTTTCCAACTCGGGAGAGTATTAACAATCAGGTAATAGATTCAAACAGGACAGCTGGAGTAAAAGGAGAGAAAAACTATTCATCATACATTTCTTATGTAGAAAAAACAGGTCTTAATAAACAAGCTGATACCTGGTCATGTACAAGGATAGTTGGAGGGTGACTCGTTCCCAGCTTGTGCCTAGTGAATTTCACTTCCCATTCTTCTCGGTCCCAATTTCATATCAGCTACCCCACCATCTTACATTGTACAGTCACTGAAGGAGGGCTTGGTCCATTGATAAAGGGATGGTCCATTGATAAAGGGGTGGAACAATCAATTGTCCCCAAATTGATTTGGAACAATTGTGAGTTTGGGGAACCTGAGAGAAATCAAGTTGAAGAGGTTAAAGGGGTTAGATCTGGGAATGTAGATTTAGGGGTCATCCAGGGCATAACTGAGTCCAGGAAAGGACTAGGAATAAGAAAAGAAAAAGAGAACATTAATATTTGAAGTATGAGGAAAGGATTTGAAGCCATTAAATAACACTGAGAAAGACTGACAGGAAAAAAAACAAAGGTCGACTCTGTGGCCAATTGCCTGTGGGTCAAGCAGATGAGGCCTGGGAAAAAGCTGAGGACCGGGGTACTTAACAGATTATTTACAAATTTTGAGAGTACTGAGATTACTCTGAGGAGAGAGGAAAGAAGAGAAAATAAAATAATAGTTGCTTCTAAACATGAGTATCTCTCAAAATCTTGGTAGCTTTAAAAATACATTTTCTTAGGTCATTTTCTTAGAGATGCTAATTGCACAAATGAGGTTCATTTTCTCATGTCAATTCTTGAATTGTGACCATACTGTAATATGACTCTTACTGTAGTACATTTTTTACATTTTTATTCTCATCTTTCATCTAGTTGGCAAACACTTTGAAAGTAAGAACTGTGTCTCAGTAGGTACTCCCTAATATGCATGAGTTAACTGGTCACCTTAATACTGCTGTTTAAGATAAAAATCACCCACGTGGTCAGTTAAAATGACTATAGAGACTTAGACACATACTTGCATAAAGATTAGAGTATCTTTTAACATAAAAACAAAAATTTGATGCTAAAATAAAGTCTAAATTGTGTCCTGAAATGACCAACAGCAGGGAAAAGAATGTTTTTTAGAATGATTTTTGACATAAAGCCATGTTGGATTTATTTTTGGAGGATGTTGATTTGACTTAGAGAAGGTTAAACATGTCACTCGTATAGTGTATATGTTCACATGATGTGAAAGAACATAATTATAGCTGTCCCTTGATAGCCTATTCATTTACAGCACTATTTTGGAAACAGTAAGTTTTTAAAATTG
Organism: Artibeus jamaicensis; assembly: GCF_021234435.1. Taxonomy (NCBI): domain Eukaryota; kingdom Metazoa; phylum Chordata; class Mammalia; order Chiroptera; family Phyllostomidae; genus Artibeus; species Artibeus jamaicensis. Next base: position 3,532,121 of record NW_026521870.1, read on the forward strand.
GTTTTCAGTGTTTTTGGAAGGAAGTTCCACTGTATAACACTTTTGGAGCTTTGCCCCCTATGGATTTTCTCCACTGGAATTCAATAAAATGTAATTGAATTACAATGGGTGAATCCACAAGGTGCCAATTTCTGGCTCGCAGGTTAAGGAACTCTCTTCTTCAGGCACCCATGCCTCCCAGTGCTGAGTCCCAGGCCAGGGCTTTGGAGAGCAGTCCCATGTCAACGAATACCTGTGCTCATTAACAAATAGCAAAATAGCTACTGTAATGAAATCACATTTAATTTTAGGAACTTGAGAAAAACTCATCACATTTCTTTTCTAGCACACAACATGTGGCCTACTTCTTTAAAATGTCAAGCATAAAGACAGATTTTATTTAAAGAACATGGAAGCACTCCTTTCCTTCTCTGATTGACTCTAAGATAGAGTCGTTTTCCCATCAGGGAAAAGTTAAGTTGACCATGTTTTCAGAAAGCTCATGCTACTACTGGCATTGTCATAATGAATCGGGGAATTTTTAAAGGCATTATCTCATGTGATCATTATGACCATCCAATCAGGTAGCTAAGGCATGTATAATAAATCAATATCTTTCAGATTAAAAAAAATCCTGAAACTTGGAAAGGTTAAGATTAAGTGTGAATTAGGTTGAGCTGTTTTTCTGTATTTTTTTCTTAGAATTAAATAATGCAATAGCTACGAACTATGATTTGCATCATTCTAAAATTTCTAGCTAGGCACGCATGGTGTCTTTTCTAGCTAGGTGTCTTTTCTTCACATTTATATGTAAATCTATGGGGGAAATGTACCTGTAAGCCTTTACTTACATTGATAGCTATATGTTTATTAATATAAAATGTACACAAAAATTCAAACTAATCAAAGATATAGTGAAGCTATCACCCTAGAGCTTTGTTACAACATCATTTTAAAGCTGCCATTTAACTTTGAAAAAATTAAAACAAATTGACACCAATTAAAATATTTTAAAATAATATAAAATTTATATAACAAGAATGTTTTTAATTTTGCTCTGCTCTAAATTAGTTTAATTAAAAGTATACAAACAAGCCCTCGCCGGTGTGGCTCAGTGGACAGAGCACCACCATCCTGAGAACCAAAGGGTCACTGTTTCAATTCCTAGTCAGGACACATGCCTGGGTTGTGGGCCAGGTTTTCAGTGTGAGAGGCAACCAAACACTGATGTTTCTCTCCCTCTCTTTCTCCCTCCCTTCCCCTCTCTAAAAATAAATAAATAAAATGTTTTAAAAAACAGTGTGTGAATAAGGTATGCAAATATGAATTTGCAAACAAAATAGAGATGGAATATTTTTATTTTAGAAATCATTTTTACGAGTTGCTCAGACTAATAGTACAAAGTTGTGTAAGTGTTCTAGCTTAATGTCCACAAATTTAGAAAAGTCCTAAGAGGTATTAACAAAAATAAATTAAAGAACAGTATTATTTTAAAAGAAAACTATGGAATTAGAAAACTGTTAACAACAGCTTTGCACAATGAATTGCTGTCATGTCAAAAAGACTATCTTTGACATACTCACTTGTCTTCTCTGGGCATGTATGTAGCTTTTTATTTTTTTGTACTCTGTTATTTGTTTTCTTTTTTGGGATTTAAAACTATGTCATTTACTCACATAATTGCTCCTCTTCTGGCCATATCTTTACTTCTTGCATTTGAGAAAGCTAAGCTATTTATTTCTGCTCTTTCCTGTCTCATAGGTGCGTCATCTAACCTATTTGACCTAAGTGACCCTGTCTATAAAAGAAAAAGTTGGACAACGTATCCTTTGTGATCTATTCCAATTTTGAAATTTTATGCAGTTGCAGAGAAAACCTGAAGGGTCCCACAATGTGGTGCAACACTGAAGGACAAGGAGGAAGAGAGATTTTTTTTCACTATATGCAAACGATGCCTGGACATGTCCTTGTTATTTCATATCCTAGACAACTACACATTGAGCATGTGAGACAGGGAGACCCAGAGAACCGGTGAAGTAGAGAGAGAGTGAGGCCAGTAGAGAGAGACAGAGAGAGAGGTCTACTGTACATTTATGGATTGCATGCATATTAGAGATGGTAGATAAATATTATTACACACCCAAGCCTCCCCAACTCCTGCCAAAAGGCTCCTCTCTCTTTGTTAAAAGCAGCTCTACAATTCCATGTACTTGGAAAAACATCTTGGTCTAATCCTTTCCTCCTCCATGTCTTTTGCTCCCACAGCAAACCTGTCAGCTACACCTTCAAAACAGATCCAGAATCTAACTCTTACACTACTCCCACTACCAACAAGCTCCCTGACATCTAAACTGGATTATGGCAGTAAGCCTAATTGGTCTCCTCATTTCTGCTCTCTTAGCCAGAGTATCGACTTTGTTCATAAATCAGATCCTATCAATTCTTTTAACCCCAAGGCTTCCCATCTCAGAGTACAAACCAATGTCATTACATGGTTTATGAAGTCCTTCACAATTTGCTGGCCATTCCCAACACCTCACTCCCCTTTTTTCCCTGGGTTCTGGCCACACTAGCCTCCTCATGGTCCTTCTGAAACAGCAGACTCCACCATGACACCTTTGCAATTACTGTTCCCTCTGCCCCAAATGCTCTTCTCCTAGCTGCTCTCTGCCAGCTTCTTTATTCTTTTTCAAACCTTGGTTCCAAAAAACTTCCCTCCTAAACTGAAGCTATTTCTGACTATTTCACCTAACTTTGATCTCTCATTACACATCCACCACACACACTCGAATTTCTCTTTCTTGCTTTGTAATTTTTCTTCAGCACTTACCACCTAAGATACTGCTTACAATGACATATTTTAAATATTTATCATTTTTATTGTGTGACACCTCACTAGAATATGTGGCACCTCAATTAATAAGGCAGGGATTTGGGTGAGTTTTGTTTACTTCTATATCGTCAGTGCCTGGAACAGTGTCTGGCAAATAATCAGCCTTCAGTATGTAGTGGTTCAATTAAGTTGAATTGGATCTAACAACAGGATAGAAATTGTGGACTGCACCTTGCCCTTAAGAGTAGTGGGTCAGGCACTGGATAAGTGATGACAGCAGGGGCCACTTTTTGTAAAGAGAGGTATAAGGCACTTGGGAATAAGGACCTATTTTGGGGAGTAGCACATTCAGTCTTCTCAAGTTACAAATGAGCAGCTAAGGTCTCAATAAGAGTTAGTAGAAGAGCACAGGGTTAGAAGCCTGGTCTCAAACCTTTCTCGTCCGAGACTCTTTTTAAAGATGCAAACCATTTAATTTTCAGGTTTCATCCGGATAAAACACAAGCAGAGCAAAAAAGAATTTTTCTATTCTTCCTTGATTCCTCTCAAATTCTTAAGTTAATAAAGACTTATTAACTTAAGCTAACATTATAAGCTAACATTGTCTAAGATTCTCCATATAAAAATATCCCTTATTAGGAATTAATGTTGCATAACCATAAAGCCACATTTTAAATTATGAAATTACAGAAAGCAACAGTTTTGAAGATGGTGTGAAAAGTGGGTAGAGGTCTAGATGATGAAAGAACGGCAGGATGCTGGTAACGATGGAGCTGGGTGAGGTATAGAGAGTTTGTTAAACTGTTCTGTTTATTTTCCATGTGTTTGAAACTCTGTATAGAAAAAATTTAAGCATTAAAAATAAACTGGGAACAAATCACAGAGTGTCGCTCATTTTCTAGTTCCTTAAAAAATAGTTATAACCAAGTAAGCTACCATTTTCTTCATTCTCTGCTTGTTCTTAATCTTTTATTTATTCAGGAATAAAGTAATCTGCTGCATGTGATGCCAAAGCACAGATGGACACGAGGGACCCTGAATAAGCATGTTCACCATAGTGGTCACCTTTACAATGCTCCTCTATGAAAACAAGTGTGTGTATACCTCATGGAATCCAATCACCATGCTTTACTAGAACAAAACCCTGCATATTCCCTCCAACACACCCACTTAAAGGCAAAATAATAATAAAAATGTTTGTGTAGCTTAGTCACTTTTTTGTACTGAAGAGGAATTTCTCCTCTGTGGCTTATTTATCATCAATGTATTCTTATCACCTTACCTATTCAGACTCGTAGCCTTTCTTTTTTGGAGATGAGACCCATTCAAAGTGCACTTCCATCTCTTCTGTAGCTTTCATGTTACTTCACTCATCATTCGCTTTCCTTTTATTTTATTTTGTTTTATTTTATTTTAATTCTTTATATTCTTGTTTTAACTTTAGGGCTCTCTTGCATTATAGCATCTCACAAATTTCCTTCACTTTGCTCCTAACTGTCCTTTCTCATCATTTCTTCATTTGCATTATGGACACCTATCTTTGCCTGTAAAATCAAACAAGCAATAAAAAAAACACTGAGTATAATTCAGTTTCATGTATATGACTAATAGACGTATGATCCAGTTCTGATTTTTCATAGTTGAGAAGTTAAGAAAGTGTTACACTTCACACTTTTCTCTTAAGGGATTCCCTTTCCCCTTGGGGAAGGCTTTTCACTAATAATTCCATTTAAGTCTCCTTTCCTTTTACTGTTTGAATATAGTCATGATGTTCTGGGAAACACCATGTATGATGTCACCCCCCTGATGAAAGCCCTTCAAGAACTTTCCATTTCAGCTGACATAAAATCCACTTCCTTTCTTCCCTAAGGCCATGTAAGGTGTAGTTTGCCTTTGTGGCCCCATGTGAGGCCCCTTCCTCCTCCTGGAAAGTTGACCAGGTCTCACCAGCCTTCCCTCAGCTCCGTCTAGCATTCTGTCTGGGGTAGGCTCCCTGTAGATCCTTTGTCTCAGCCCTTGGTTGGTTTCCTTCCTAGCACTGATAACAGCTGGTTTTTATATATTTGGTTCATGTGTGTGCTTTCACTTTCTAAAAAATACTTTCATTACATTATAAACTCTAAAAATCTATTTGTCTACCATTCTATCCCTAAGACTTAGGTCAAATTGAAAAAAAAACACAACTAGGATAAAAGCTTTATGAGTAACATTAATTTGAGCCACGGAAGTCTCACAAACATGTATTTGATTTATTCTTTGTTCATCTTGGGGAAACAACTTAGGAAATCATTCAGTTTTGGTTAATAGCAGAATCCATTAAATTTGACTCCAATTATCTAAATAGCCAATAATTTCCTCTTACTGGTACATGCTTTCTCAGCAAAGATTTAAACTCCATGGAAGATGAGTGATATCGACTGTCATCACGACTTCACTGCCCTTCAAACATTTGGCATACTCTGCTGGAGCTACACGGTGACGCTAGTCCTTTTGATTAGCACACAAAATGTATTTGTGGTACATTCCAAATATATATTTTCAAAAAGGGTGTGGTAGTCATAGTCAGGATTTATTTCTCTTAAATAAAAATTGTTACTATAAGGTCTCATATTGGAGGCAGAAATAAACACCGAACCTGTTTAATGATTGCAAACATGGAAAACATGTATCCATGTTTTCAACTCTATGTAGATAGAAATATTGAGAGAAGGAATCAATCAATAAATCAACCAATCAATAAATAGATCTATAAATAGATAATTTAGGATAATATATGTTTTGCATAATATAATATTACTTAACCAGTAAAATGCAACAGGTATTATTTTCTCACTTCTGGAAATCTTAGTTCTCAACATTTTGGATTTTATTTACTTTTGTTTATGCATTTGTTTTAGGGCCCCTAAATTTGTCAAATCAATATTTCTCCACGGTCTCTGAGTCTCCTTTAAAAATCAGAAACTCTTTGCTAGAGAGTGAAATGTTTCAGATATAATATATAAAACAACATTATATTGTTATATTAAATTATTATATTATATTTTATATAATATATAAAATATATAATTATATAAATATATAGATGAGTCAAAAATACACACAGACACAGAATGGTTGTCCCACTTGATTATCTGAGACCTGATATGAGGCTCTGTTCCAGGTTCCGGCTGGATAGTTAAGTTAGTTAGAGCATCATCCTGTTACATCATGGGTTCATTCCCTGGTCAGGGCACATACAAGAAGCAACCAACAAATGTGTAAATACGTGGAGCAACAAAATCAATGTCTCTCTCTCTCTCTAAAAATCAGTAAATTAAAAAATAATAAAAGTAAAAAATAAAAATACTAGCTCCATTATTTATTTAATTACAGCCTCTCCTTTGAAGTTAGGCACTATCTATAAAAAGCAGAGTAACAAACCACAAGGGATTCATAAAAATGAAAGAAGACAGATTCCTGATAAAAATTAGTTAACAGATCACTTTTTTCCTAGAGCGCAGTGTCATCAGATTAACAATAAGACCAACACCAATATAAACAATATTGTCAAACATTATTTACTATATCAGGTCCTATGTATACTATGTAATATTATAAGGTGAAGTTATTATGCATATTATACAAAAAATAAACCTTGGGACATAAAGTGACTTACACAAGCTCCCTTATCTAACTCAGTCTTTGAGCTTTGATTCAAAACCAAGATGTCTGACTCTAAATATATATACTAGAAATCTATAATACTAGGAGATGAGAAGATCGAAAGGCAAAACTGGTATGCTGAGAGAAAATAAGAGGTCTGAATAGAATTCTATAATAGAAGCCCCTGGGGAGTGGTCCTCCACAGGAGAAAAATAGACAAAGGACAAGTAAAGTAGCTCATATAGAAGAAAATACAAATAGGCAAAAAAAAAAAAAAACAGAAAAGAAAAAGAAAAGAAAGAAAATAGTTAAACTTACCAATAATCAAAGAGATGCAAATCAAAACAAGGTAATATTTTCACTTTGGGGAGGTATAAATTATCTTTTTCTATATTAAGAAATTGCCGAGAAACAGACACTATTGCTATGGTACAATTTAGTAAACTTTTCTGTTACACATTTTCTCTTTTGAAGGTTTATCTTTAAAAAATAGAGATAGGCATATAATTATATACCAAGATATCACTACAACATTGTTAATAGCTAACCTTAGAAACAATCTTGATGTACAAAAAAAAGGAGGGGGGCTATTAAATTACTATGACACATTCCTAAAATGGAAAATCATATAGTTGCTACAATTATTATTTTTTAAAGATTTATTTATTTATTTTTAGAGAAGGAGAGAAACATCAATGTGATGTGTGTGAAAGATACATGAGTTGGTTGCCTCTCACATGCTGCCACTGGGGACCTGACCCAGAACCCGGGCATGTGCCCTGACTCGGAATCAAACTGGCGACCTTTCACTTTGAAAGCTGGTGCTCAATCCACTGAGTTAAACCAACCAGGGAACAATTATTTTTTTAAAATATGAGAAATTATCTCCAGTTTATTATTTTAGAAAATACGTTAAATATTGTACACCGAATTTTCATAGTGATTTGCTCTTTGTGGACAGATTTGTGCTGAATTCTTCCTACACTGAATAATTCTGTGATTTCTAAATTTCCATTGTGGATATTTATTATTATTATTATTATTATTTTCTTTTACCAGGGAGTGCACAAGTGCAGTCCCTCACTTCCACAAATTATGCAGTCGAGTGTCCCACATTTGGGGAAATCCCAGGGGTCAGCAATGGGTGAGTCTCGCCCTGGGAAAACTACCTTCATGATCACGGTATCTCCCCTGCCAGGTAAGTATATTGTGGACATATCTTACTATTAATGCATAAAGTGACTATGTATTTTTTTCTTTAGTGCACTTTAAAAAGTGATTATCCCAAACTAGCTAACTCAAAATATGTCATTAAGAATAAGCCTAGATTCTTTATAATACCTGTTAAAAATTCGAGAAAAATATGGGAAAGTTTAACAAGTTTGGGCTAAGTTTGAATGCAGATTTCATCTCTCTTCGGCTGTGTAACTTCCAGTGAGTCAATTATTTACCATATTGTGACTTAGTTACAGCCTTGGGGATTATACAGGGAATCACTGAGAACACAACATTAGTGCTTTCCATCAAGATCACATAGAAAATGTTGTTTGTGTAGCCATATTTCTAGGTTCCTGCCTTAAAATACAGTAAGATGCAATTACAATGATAAATATTTTAACTTTATATAAATAATATGGCATATAATTTTCTACAGTTGCACTTTTTAATAGTAGGTGAGCTTTTCAACAGTGGCACCACTATAGAACTTCAAAGGAGAACAGAAGAGGCAAGAAGGCCCGGACTAGAAAAGAGTGTGCAAAGAGGTTTGTGTTTACAGAGGGTTGGGAACAGCATATTTTACACTCTTACAAGGGCAATTTGAATTCTATATAATCAAGAATGAAGTCATTCCATCTGTACAGATTTATATTTCCTTCTAAAATTTTTTGATAGTTGGCTTGTTTCTTACATTTTTTACACACACTGTTTAAATAACCAAACCCACAAATACTAATATTCTACTACAAGTTTCATACATATAAACAGTTAACTGAAAATAAAAAAGAAAAATTTACATACAGTGAAAGAGCAATAAAATATATCAGCCCAATACAAGTACTCTGTAGGTGTGTAGGTGCAAACAACAAAACCGTCTAAATAAATTTCACCCCAGTCTAATAAATAAACCGTGTGCTGTTTACACTCTTTCTGAGAAAATATGCCTGAGTTAGAATTTACACTTCACAACAGTTTCTTTTTTTTCAAGGAGAAAAAGAGGGAGAGAAACATCAATGTGTGGTTGCCTCTCACACATCTGCTACTGGGGACCTGGCCCACAACCCAGACATATGCCCTGACTGGGAATTGAACCAGCGACTCTTTGGTTCACAGGCCTGCACTCAATCCACTGAGCTACACCAGCCAAGGTGAAAACAGTTTCTAAAATAATGTTATAATGTTAGTATGTCAGATCACCAATATAACCAACTCCCTGTCTTTTAGGCACATAGTAAGTACATTTTCCAGTTGAAATTAGACATACCTATACGATTGGCTTGGGCCAAATATGAGAGTGAAAGTGACAGGTGTCACTTCTGGGCAGAAGTTTTAAGAGCTCGTGTGCAATTTGCATATCCTCTTTCTTTTTCCTCTGCCACTGTATCCTTCAAAGATCCAGAGGATAGCAGCTCTATCAGCCTGCACCCCAGGGACTGAATTATAAAGGAGAGCCTTCGATGGCATATATATATACTATGAATGAGGAAAAAACAAGTCACTGTTGTATTTTTAATTTTAAAGTATTTTTATTAAATATGCTATTACAGTTTTCCCAAATTTTCCCCTTTATCCCTTCAGCCTGTACCCCAACCTTCCAACATCCCCCCCACCTTAGTTCACATCCATGGGTTGCACATACAAGTTCTTTGAGTCCTCTGTTTCCTATACCATTTTTTCTCTCCCCGTCTATTTTATGCCTACTAATTATGCTTCTTCTTCCTTGTACCTTTCCCCGCTATTCCCCTCCTGTTCCCCACTGAAAACCTTCCATGTGATGTCCAATTTATCTGATTTTGTTCCCCTTCTAGTTATTTGCTTAGTTTTTGTTTATATTATTGTTCTTTTAGGTTCATTTGTTGATAGTTGTGAGTTTGTTGTCCTTTTATTGTTAATATTTATGACCTTTCTTTTCTTAGATAAGTCCCTCCAACATTTCATATAATAATGGTTTGGTGACAATGAACTCCTTTAATTTAAACTTATCTGGGAAGCACTTTATCTGTCCTTCCATTCTAAATGAAAGCTTTGCTGGATAGAATAATCTTGGATGTGGTCTTCACCTTTCACGACTTCAAATAATTCCTTCCAGCCACTTCTTGCCTGTAAGGTTTCATTTGAGAAATCAGCGGATAGCCTTATGGGAACTCCTTTGTAGGTAACTTTTTTCCTTTCCTCTTGCTGCTTTTAAGGTTGTCTCTTTGTGTTTAATCTTGGATAACTTAATGATGATGTGCCTTGGCCTGTTCCTCTTTGGTTCTAACTTCTTTGGAACTCTCTGGGCTTCCTGGACTTCCTGGAAGTCTATTTCCTTTGCCAGATTGGGGAAATTTTCCTTCATTATTTGTTCAAATAAGTTTTCAATTTCTTGCTGTTGTTCTTCTCCTTCTGGCACCCCTATAATTTGGAACATTTTAGGTTGTCCCAGAGGTTTGTAAGTCTCTCTTCACTTTTTTGAACTCTTGTCTCTTCATTCTGTTCTGCTTGGTTGTTTATTTTCCCCTTTTTTTCCAAATAGTTGTTTTGAGTGTTGGTTTCCTTCCTGTCACTGTTGGTTCCCTGAATATATTCCTTTATTTCATTTTGGGGATCTTTCACTTGATTTTTTCATTTTTCAACCAAGCTCAATCAGTTCTCTGAGCATTTTGATTACCAGGGCTTTAAATTCTCTGTCAGATAGGTTGGCTATCTCCTCATCACTTAGCTCTCTTTCTGAAGTTTTGCTGTGTTCTTTCATTTGGGCCATATTTCTTTGTCTTGATGCAGCTGATAAGTTGTAAAGGGGAGGGGCCTTAGGTATTCCCCCAGGCAGGGCACACCTCTGTACTGCACTGCAGCCCTGCCTGTGGAAGAGGGGCCACAGAGGGAACAGTGCAGCTTGGCTGCTTGTCTGTGTGCACTTTCCAAGGAACTCTCATGTGATATTGGGAGTTTCTCCCACCACAGCCACCCCTGCCATAGTCCATAGTCTGCTTTGAGTCTCAGTTCTGCCTTCAGCCGGCCCTGCCTGCATGGTCTGCTGCCTTGCTGCAGAAAAACTGTCCCTATTTTAAAACAATGGTTCTCAACTTGGGGCAGTTACCATCTTCCATTCCTAAAGTACATTTGGCAATATCTGGAAATATTTTTGGTTGCCACAACTTCTATGAGGCATGTGTCTAGTGGCATCTAGTGATAGAGTTCCAGGATGATGATAAAATTCTTACCATGTGTGGGACATCCCTCCACAGCAAATAGTCAACCCAAAATATCAATAGTGCCAAGTGTGATAGATCCTATTTTAACCAAGGATATAGAAGGACTTTTGTTAGTGTAGCATAATCTAGGCCTTTCTGACTGTTACATGATTTGGTATTTGGAAATCTATTGATACAGTTTTACCATAATAATGGGGCAAAAGAGAAAAATATAATCATCTAACAGATTTAGAAAACTCATTTGAAAAACATTCAGTATTTGTTAGTAAATAAGAAAACCATAGTTATAGTCTCAACTTCATATTTGAATATTACAAAAACATTTCTCAAAAGCCAAATTACAATTAATTTTGAGATAGTAAAATGAGCCCACCAACCCCCCCAAATAGAAGTAGTATAGTGGTTCCACTGGTAACGGTATATAAAATAATATTTCTTGCTTCAGGAAATATTGCTCATATCCATCAATAGGATCAATGAACACTTTCTGGGGACTCCTGCCTGATGCAGGAGTTTAGACTAGATCTACTTTATCTTTTCTCTGCAGTAATAAATTTGAAAGGTAAATTTATTACAAGAGCTATGTCCTATAATATAAGTAGATGCTACTTGTAACTAACAAATACAAATTATTTGATAATAAAATATACTAAAATGTGGGTGGCTTCCAGTTTATAACTTGTGACTTATATATTATATAATATTTCTTATACTGAGTAAGTCCCCTTGGTAGAGATCAAAACTTGAAATTAGAACTAAGACTGGGACCAGCAGGGACTCATACACTCTGATAATTCCACTGGCAACACTCACTACCTGGCTAATCCTGGGGTGATGGCTCAGCTGAGCTTGTTGGTAGGTGCCTTCTCAGAGTCCCATTTATTCTCAGGAGCTCAGCAATGACGCTCTGATTAAAATGGTAGAGCAAGGAACACTTAAGGAAGAGGAATTACCATGGAAACCACCCTCTCTGCCTACCGCCCTCATTCCACACCCTGTAATTTACTAGTCAAAGACTATTTTGGTCATAAAATTGTCAATGAAAAAATTTTTAAGATTTTATTTATTTATTTTTAGAGAGGGGAAGGGTGGGAGAAAGAGAGGATGAGAAATATAAATGTGTGGTTGCCTCTCGTGCACCTCACCCGGGGACCTGGCCCACAGCCAAGGCATGTGCCTTGACTGGGAATTGAACTGCTAACCTTTTGGTTCACAGGTCTGCACTCAGTCCACTGAGCCACACCGGCCAGGGCTCAATGAACATTTTTGAGACAGATAACACAAATTTCAGATTCTTAGTTAAATGTCCACGTAAAAATGAAATAAAGTTCTGTTTGCACCAGAGAGATTAACCAGGTAAGAAGATAGTTTCTTCAGTCTGAAGTTTATTGACCTTAAGTAGCCTTTACTAGTTCAATTCATGTGGAACAAATTCTCCTAAAGGAATATTTAGATCTTGTTTTTAAAAATAATTTGGTTTTATATACTTAAGAAATTATGAACTTCATATATTTGTACTTATTATTGTTAGTAATCAATTTTTGTGTTTTATGGAAAAAATAAAATTTTCAGGAATGAAACTCCCATTTAGAAACACTGAAACTCTTGAAAATAAGAAATTGCCTTATCTTAGTTATTCATATAATCAGGGTAAAAGTTGAGGTTTATCTATATCATGCAGTGGTAAAAAGCAACCTATCTTGGCCAATGACCAAATTAATGTCTGTTTTTTTCTTGAGTGTATTTTTAAGTGAGTTTCAGAAATCCTAAATTCCATAGGGTGAATCAGTAGGAAACTCAAGTCAGCTTTGGGAATTGTGGTGCTCTCATCTCAGGGAGGGGAAAGTAAACAGAGAATGGAGCTTTTTATCTCTGTGATTTCATCTCTTTTGTTATTTATTTGAACAGATTTTAAAAGTATCATTGAAATGTTATTTTAGTAATATTTGATTTGCAATAACAGAAATAGAAGACCAGATATGCTAGACACTTATGAATATAAACTAGTGAGTATTTATTACAATATAAAGGAAACTCATCAATGTTCAGATACATTATGCTACTCTCTTGCTATACATCAGGTATGTTTTATCAAAAGATCAATTGCAGAGTTTTAACATGACAATGGTCAAACCCAAGGGACTGTATATTATGATGGAGAAGAGAGGGTGTCAGGCAAAGTTAGTTCTCTTAGAGAGCTAATACAGCTTTGTCCAAAATGAGAGGCTCCCAAGAGCAGTTCACAGAATATCCTGATTGAGGTTAAAAGCCAGAGTACACGACAAAAAAATGTGTCACAATTTTCAGTTGTAAATAAACATTTCAAAGAAACAGATAAAAAACATATGTTATCTTGTAAAATGACCAGATTCATACAATGGCACAAAATACAAAGAGACTGTTTAATTTTTTTCTGCTTAGATTTTTTTTTGTCTTTTTTTTTTAATTTAAATTTATTTATTTTTTTGAATTGATTATGCTGTTACAGTTGTTCTATTCCCCCCTCCATTCCCCTCCACCCTGCCCCCCCAACCCCACCATTACCCCCCTTTAGTTTATGTCCATGTGTCTCAAGTCCTTTAGGTTCTATATTTCCCAAACTATTCTCGCCCCCCATCTATTTTCTATCTACTGTCTATGCTACCTGTTTTCTGTACCTTCTCCCCCCATCTCCTCCTCCCATTCCCCTGTTGCTAACCCTCCTTGAGATCTTCATTTCTATGTTTCCACTCCTGCTCTAGCTGTCCTTTTAGTTTGCTTTCGTTTTAGGTGTGGTTGTTAATAACTGTGAGTTTGTTGTCCTTTCACTGTTCATGTTTCTTTATCTTCTTTTTTCTTAGATAAGTCCCTTTAACATTTCATATAATAAGGGCTTGGTGATGATGAACTCCTTGAATTTGATCTTATCTGAGAAGCACCTTATCTGTCCTTCCGTTCTAAATGAGAGTTTTGCTGGGTAGAGCAATCTTGGTTGTAGGTCTTTAGATTTCATGACTTGGAATATTTCTTTCCAGCCCCTTCTTGCCTGTAAGGTCTCTTTTGAGAAATCTGCTGACAGCCTGATGGGGACTCCTTTGTAGGTGATTGTTCCCTTAGCTCTTGCTGCTTCCAGGATTCTTTCCTTCATTTTAATTTTGGCTAATGTAATTATAATATGCCTTGGTGTGTTTCTTCTTGAGTCCAACTTTTTGGTACTCTCTGGGCTTCTTGGATTTCTTGGAAGTCTATTTCCTTTGCCAGATTGGGGAAATTTTCTTTTATTATTTGTTCAAATAGTTTTTCCACTGGTGGTTGTGTCTTTCCCCCTTCTGGTACCCCTATAATTCGGATATTGGAGCGTTTAAAGATGTCCTGGAGGTTCCTAAGACTCTCCCCATTTCTTTGAATTCTTGCTCCTTGACTCTTTTCTGTTTGTCCATTATTTGCTTTCTTCTGGTCCACTGCATTGATTTGAGTCCCAGTTTCCTTTTCATCTCTATGGGATTCGTGTGGAATTCCATTCATTTCCCTTAATTTAGCTTCCATATGTTTCTCTAATTTGTGGCTGTAATCCACCAAATCTGTGAGGAAGGTGATGACCAGTGTTTTAAACTGTGCGTCTGAGAGTTTTGCTATTTCTTCGTCATTTAGATTTATCTCTGGGGCTTTGAGTTCTGCCTGCGACATTTTTGGTCTGTTCTGGCCCTTTAAGTGGGACATGCGGCGCCTTGGAGTCCCAGGTCGCTGGGTTGTGACGCTGTATGTGGGGGCGTGGTCAGAGCAGGAAATGGCGCGCCGCAGCTGCTGCCGCAGCCGCCGCCAGGCCGGTCCAACCGCCGGGCCGCCGCCGCTGGGCCGGTCCAACCGCCGGGCCGGTCCAACTGCTCACTCCCTCACTCGCGCGTAACCAGGCAACCACAGTCAACTCGTTGCCACCGCCTCCCCACTGTGTCGCTCCCCCGGTGGGCTGCTCGGCGGCTCACCAGGTCCAATCCTGGGTTTGGGACCCGCGGGACTGGATTCGCGCGCCCGGTCCGACCGAGCCCTCCTTTGTAAGTCCTCACCCGAGGCCGGTTTTGCCCCTTACCGGTCAGGCTGAAGAATTTGTTGTTAGCGGACTTCCGAAAAGTTCAGTTTTCCGTGTTCTGGTTGTGTTTTGTGATGCTAATATTTAGTTGTCCCTAAACTTGGTTGTGAGAGGAGGCAGGCACATCCAGCTAAACCTCCATCTTGGCGGAAGTCTAGATTTTTTAAAGATAAGTGCTGAGGAGATAAAAATTAACTGAAATATTTAAAATCCATTACAACACAATGTAGATCAAATGACTAGGGAACAAACTCCAATCCTGACCTTTGGTAATTTCTTAAATGCAGTGTTTATACAGCCTCCATTCTGGGTTGCCAATAAATCTGTGATCATTATTTATCTTATAGGGTGAATTACTCTGAAGAGGTTTCAACCATTCAATTTTGTATCAACCCAACACTGTAAATGACTCTTAGTCAATGAATTGTCTCAAATGGGAAAAATTTCAATGATACAGGTGTTCTTATGGTGACACCAACAACAAAATTAAGCCAAAAAGAAAACAACATTTTTTGGTTTATTGGATTTTCCTATCTTTATAAATAAATTGGTTAGTCATTGATGTACTTGGGGCATCTCTTTGGGATGTTATGGGATGGAATGTGCCTGATGGGCTGCATGATCTTGCTGATCCTTGTTATTTTTTTTATTTTGTTTCTTTTCTTTATTCTCTTTACGATTGGTCTTTGGAGACTTCAGGCTTCCAAGTGAATATGACTGACAGACCACAGTCTTCTGGTCATACCCCAGTGGGGAAAGACCCCATGCCTTTCTTTGATATTTAGGGACCAAAATTGTTAAAGCATAATTCACTTTCTGAACTGTACCCAGTAAAATGGGCAGACAGAAGACTGTGCAGTGTCCACGCTGAGCTCACATTACTCATTCTTACTCTAACCAGGGAAATCTAACATGCAGTTTCAGCAGAACCACTGAGTTGGAAATTTATACTGGGGACTAGCAGATGAATTTTAAAGGCCTTTGTCAAACATCCTGTTTCTTTATAGTTAATAGCTTGCAAGAAGACCAGGAGAAAAAGACATAAGTGATG
The DNA here is from genome assembly GCF_021234435.1 of Artibeus jamaicensis. Classification (NCBI taxonomy): domain Eukaryota; kingdom Metazoa; phylum Chordata; class Mammalia; order Chiroptera; family Phyllostomidae; genus Artibeus; species Artibeus jamaicensis. Next base: position 3,548,104 of record NW_026521870.1, read on the forward strand.
CATTCCAACAGGAAGTTCTATTTTCATGAATGACTGCCACAGTGCCCACATTAGGTCTCTCCAAGGCAGCTATGAAGTTGCTGGGGTTTAATAATAACAGTAACTTTTAAAATCTATTTTTTAACTGGTCAGGACAGGTCCTTATCTGTCTTTGTAGACGTTCCTTTTATATCTTGCTCATGTTTTGCTGAACGTGTGCCTCATATCATATAGTTCTGAGAACATAGATGGTGGGTGACGATTGGGTTTAGATGTGTTTGCAGATAAGAGCTGTTCAAGGGGCTGTCCAAAGATGACTCCGCATGCTCTGTCAGAAATAAGCACTGGGAACACAGAATTCTGTAAGTGTTGCCTGGCTTGGCCTTTTTGAGCACTGTACTACTGGAAGCAGGAGAGAGCCCTGAATTCACAACATAATGTGAACATCAAAGCAGTTTACAGAAAATGTCTGAAGCTTCAGTTAATAATGAACATATTTTATACATCATTGTGGACAACACAATCAGTAATACATATGGACTCTGTTATCTGTTTTCTCTTTTCTGAGGAAGTGTTGAAAAAACCTTAACCCATGTGGTTTAGGAGAGAGATTTGTTCCAGTTCAGATTCCCATCTGTGTGGGCACCATTACTGTTTTTCTATGATGTTTAATCTGAGGAAGAATGCTTGCTTCTTATATCAGGGCAGTGATTTTTGCTTTTGCTCTTCCTTAAAATTTAGTCTGAAAATAGTACAGTCTTGAGTTCTAGGAAATGCTTTGCTCATGTATGCTTCAGGTTACTGACTGCTGATGTGTGCTGTTGCTGTTTGCTTTCTTACCCAACTATTTCAGGTTTGAGCATTTTCTACCAATTACTAGCTTTCTGTGGGATCAGCTTTTTCCCATAAAATATTCTTGAGTATCGCAGTCTATGAAGAATATGTAATACAAAACATCAACTTAGTTATGGAGAACAGCATTTCTTCTGGGCAGAAAGTTTATTTTACTATTTAGGACACCTTAAAAATAGACCTTCCATTACACAGAAATATAAATGTCAACACTTTTTATATAACTTCATTAAACTTATATCTATCAGCTCTATGGTATGATTAATCTTTCTATAGTAAATATTTCAAAGCTCCCACCACTATTTAAGACATCCAGAATCCATGGATATAGAATATCTAATACCCATAGATTCTGATTAAATTCAGTAATATTATTTTCTATAGAAAATTGGGTATTGGGTTTGTCTGGGTAGACTAATTTTTATAACAAACAACCCCAAGATATCAGTGGCATTATGCAACAAAAGTTATTTGTCACTCACAGTTCAATGTAGGTTCAGTGTAGGTTGGCCTGGGGGGTGGGGAGGAGGGATTGTGATCTATGCTGTCATTCAGGGATCCGGGCTTTCCATCCTAGAGGTCCCCTCTCCTATAGGTCCTTGTTACCCTCTTTATTCAGGTGGAGGTTTAATGGGACAGGCCTGAAAATGGTCATCATGTTAGCTCATAATCCATCATCTAGAACTGACTTCTCCATGTCCAAGAAGAAAGGGAGAACATGAATAGTACCTATCACCAGCACTTTCTCACAGGTCAGAAATGGTTTAACATCACTGTCCTGGGACAAAAAAGAAAGGCCTGTTTTATTTATTCTACTTTTCGTTTTATCTTATTTTTAACATTTTCTTTTCATAGATAGCTATAAAAATGATAATATTATAATGTGGCATCAACACCTGGCTCTGCCACCATCTGTGATGAGGGCTGGCCAGGGGGCCCCAGCTGGAGGGAATGTGCACTGTTTGGCAATGGATTGTAACCTACTCTTTATTTCTTTGCAGGGAGGCTTCTGGTCCTGTGGCTCTTGTGGTCCTTGACCTTTTCTTTCTGCACATACACCCTGAGATGATGTAGTGTAGAGTCCCGTGTAGGATACCTGCTTCCTCTGTCTGGGACGGAGGCCTAGTAAAAAGCCTCAGAGTAAAGGAGGTGTGGTCTTTCTCACACCGACCCACTGCCACAGGTACACCACCTTGTCCTGTGAGTAATACATGGTATGTCCACAACCGCTAGGCCACTGATGTGGGTTTTTTTTCAGAATATCATGAACACTTAAGCAGCTCTTTGGTTTGGGGCTCCTATGCTACAAATAACATTTCTCTCCACTAACACATTAAAATGATTTTATTGTGCTTTACTCAGTAGTACTTTAAGTCATTCTTTAAAATAAGAGTAATGAATTCACACTTGGCCATCCAAGTTCTTGCTCACTTTTTGTGATCAATGGCAGGCATTTGCAAGATTCTTGTTGCCGGTTTTATGTTCTTAAGTAAGAGAGGAAATTGAACTTCCCTTCCCATGAATGACATGGTCTCATTGTAAGCACTGAATTTAACAACCATATTAAAGGAAATAAAAAATATACAAATGATCTATAAGAATGTAATTCCATAGAAACCATGAAACTTATGCCCTGGCCAGTGTGGCTCAGTGGATTGAGTGCTGGCCTGTGAAACTAAAGGTTGCCTGCTTGATTCCCAGTCAAGGTCACATGCCTGGGTTGTGGGCCTGGTCCCCGGTAGGGAATATGAGGGTTGCAAGAGGCATCCCATCAGTGTTTCTCTCCTTCTCTTTCTCCCTCCCTTCCCCTCTCTCTAAAAATAAATAAGTAAATAAATAAATAAAATCTTTAAAAATTAAAAAAATCAATAATGGAGTATATTTTATATAGAGAGTTCAATGATTTATTTTTGAGTGTTTTAATTGACAATGTTTAATCACAGTTGGATAATGTTTAACCAATGGTGACTAAGAAAAATAAGTATATCTTTCTGAATCCTTTGGATGCCAATTGTGAAAAATTTAAGCACTGAGGATAATAATTTTAAAACATACTTTCTTTCAGCAACAGAAATCTTCGTAATTTTATTTAGAATCAAGAAAATACATCTAAGTTAATGTATAGAACTCCCAATTCAATAAGCAAAAGGGAAGAACTTCATGTCCCCATATAAGGACTGCTAGGTTTGGTGATGCAGAGAAGAATCAAGATTAATGAGTTGAGGAAACTTCAGAGCAATATTTAAAATGAGGATTATAATTGGACTTTTGCTACTGAAAATGCACACATTTTGTTACTCCAAAGAAAGGTATAAGCTTTGAGGTCATTGTCTACCCCCAAAATTTTACAGAGGCTGCAATTTTACAGAGTCAAACATCCACAGGAGTGTGTGTCCTTGTGTGTGAAAGGAAAGGAGTAAACTCTGCCAACCATATAGGGACCAGGAACGCTTGATAGCATTCAAATCAAGTCATTAGTAGTATTTTTTGTACTATACGGGAATTATTTAACTTAAAATTTGTGAGATTATATTGCCTCCAAGCAACTCAGGCAAATAGTTATTTAGATTAGTTCAACATGTGAATCAAAGGGTCACTGGTTCAGTTCCTAGTCTAGAGCATATGCCTGGGTTATTGACCAGGTCCCCGTGCGAGAGGCAACCACACATTGTTGTTTCTCTCCCTTTCTTTCTCTCTGTCTTCCCCTTTGCCTAAAAATAAATAAACAAAATCTTGTTAAAAAGTACACATTTAATAAATAAATAAAGTTTGGTGGTAAAATTGGTTATTAAAATTATATGGGTTTTAAGTGTACAATTCTTTAGTACACCATCTGTACATTCTATTGTGTGGAACTTCATTTTTTAAACTTAGTATTTATCAAGTATTTTCTATGTGCCAGGCTCTCAGATCAGCACATTTTATTGGTGATCTCATTTATGATTCACCATTATACAAAGCAGATACTATTATCACCCCCCTTCCCTTTTAGTTTTGTCAAATATGTTTGTATACTTATTAAATGTTTACCGGTCATCTAATATACATCAAAAACTACATAATGTACAAAGTCCGTACTGAGTCACATAAAGGATAACCTCTGACTGCCCTGGCTGGTGTGGCTCAGTGGATTAAGCTCAGGCCTGCAAACCAAGGGCTTGCTGGTTCAGTTCCCAGTCAGGGCACACGCCTGAGTTAAGGGTCAGGTCCCCAGTAGGGGGCGTGTGAGAGGCAATCACACATTGAGGTTTCTTTCCATTTTTCTTCCTTCCCCCTCTCTAAAAATAAATAAATAAATCTTTAAAAATTCTTTTAAAAAAGAATAATCTCTGACTAATAAAACCAAACATATTTTACTACATCATGGCATTCATTTGGGATAATCCATAATCAAAACTTTTTTTTTATAGTGTACAAGTTTTTCCTTTCTTAGGTTCTTACGCAAACTCTTACCTTCTGATACTTCTTTTAGACTTTAGATCTTTTTGTTTGAAAGATTTTATTTATTTATTTTGTAGAAAGAGGGAAGAGAGGGAGAAAGAGAAGAAGAGAAATATGATGTGTGAGAGAATCAGCAATCGGTTGCCTCTTACACTCAGAGCCTGGGATCTTGTCCAAAACCCAAGCATGTGACCTGACAAAAGTCATATCATTTATGTTCTCTCATGCAATGCTTAAGGGTTTGTTTTGTTAGCCAGGTACTGAGATGTTCCTGTTTATACCTTAAAAAGACCTTTAAGTGCTGTGATCCTTGGTGGCTTTGAATGTTTTCTTTTTTTTAAATTTTATTTAGTTATTTTTTAAATTTTATTTAGTTATTTTTCAAGTACAGTTTTGTGTCTATTTCTCCCATCCCAGCCCCCCCACCCTGTGCTCCCCACCTCCCTCCCATTTCCTCCCACCCCAGTCCTCATCCCTGTGTCCTTCATACTTGTTCCTCCAAATCCCTCCCCTTTTTCCCCCTTAAATTCCCTTCCCTCTCCCCTCTGGTCACTGTCCCCTTATTCTCTATTTCAGTGTCTTTGTTTTTATTCTGCTTGCTTGTTTGTTTTGTTGTTTAGCTTCCTGAATGTTTTCAATTCATCTTATTTTTTGGTAAACCAAATTTTTAGTTACTTTGATTTTCATTTTTAATATTAAAGGCATGATTATCATAAACTGCTAGTTTTCATACATATATATACTTATCACATGTACATGTGGCTACACAGAAAATATAATCTTCAATTTACATGCACAATTTGAAACTATGTTCTATTCTTGCCCTATATTAAACATTACCATATTGATTGATCAAAAAACGTTGAATAACTGATGTCAGGAATTCTAGATATGTTCTACGTAAAGTGTTAACTGCTAATAAGAGCAAGCCAGGAAAAGAGAATTAAATGCAATATATCTAGGGTTGACATAATTAAGGAAGAGAAAATATCAAAGCCATGAAAATACTTTGATGTTGTATGAAACTCAGGCTCTAGCAAATATAATATTGATGGATTATATGGCTTTTCAAAGTTTTCCATACACAGTTAAATTCAAACTGTAAAATCAGAGCAGTAAGGTCAGAAAAATCTGTTGGCTTGCATTTTTTTTCAATGAGCAACATATTTTAAAGCACCCTCTAAGTGGGCAGTTCTTTTGTCATTCAGATCCCTGTGCCCTGAACCTATATCCTGTTTGGAGACTGAACCAAGGATTACCTAAATTCGATTTAAAAATGTCACTAGTGAAACATCAGGAGAGGAGAAAAAGGAAATGCTGAAGCTTGCGTTGAATAATACTTATGGCTTATATTTATGTATTTGATTCAGATACTTAAAAGTAAATTCAGCCCAAGTGAAAAAGAAAATTACTACTTTATGAGACCAAAATTTACATAACATTTGAGATATTTATAAAACTCTAGACTATTCTTTAAGTTTGTTACTGAGAAAAAAGTCATTAACAAAAAGTGGCAAAACAGTTAATATTAAAATTTGTGACAGCTGGGACATGAAATAAGAAAGCCATTCTTTTTAAAAAAATTTATTTTAATTCTTGTTCAAGTAGAGTTTTCTGCCTCTTACCTCTATCCCAGCCCAACCTCCCGCCCTCCCAACCTCCTTTCTCTTTCTACCCTCCTCCTTGTTACTGTCCATGTGTCCTTTATACTTGTTCCTGCAAACCCTTCCCCTTTTCCCCTGAAATTCCCTCCCCTCTCAACTCTGGTCACTGTCAGCCTGTTCTCTATTTTAGTGTGTTTGGTTATATTTTGTTTGTTTGTTTCTTTTATTGTTTAGGTTTCTTTTAAAGGTGAGATCATACGGTATTTGTCTTTCACTGCCTGGCCTATTTCACTCAGCATAATGCAGAGAGCCGTTGTTGTATCAAACTTCAGTTATGTCATGTGTTGTTGTCAATTTCACATTATAGATTAGACTAAAATTGTACAAATTATGTTCATGCATATGCTAAGTTCAAGAACTACTATATTGTATTTAGAAAGTAGGACACTTTCTAATAACAACTGATTGATTCTCAAAAGACAAAATATTAAATCCATTATTTAGATAAACAAATGTAAATAGATAAATACTGTGTTTTGTGATATTTTCAGTACAGTTGAGTCTGTGGTAGCCTTGACTGGAAATGTTCTCTAATTGGAAAAAAGACAAATTTTTCTTTTCTTTTGGTATAACAATATAAACTGAGATGAGCAACCATTTCGTAATCTCATAAAAACACATTAACATTATGAAGAATGAAGAAAACAGGTACCGATATTGTCCCATTCATATTATGAAAACAAAATACTGAGGGCTATATCTAACTGTATGTCTAGATGCCATGGATACTCTGGAATGTTACATTTTTAAAAATAAAAAAATCACCTCAATATACACTAAATATTTAGGTAGGAAACTGGGGATGGTCAATAAAAAATGACAATAAGTATATTGTATTAAATGCATTTAGTAATTACTTTCACCCTTCTTTTTTCAAAGATTTTACTTCTTTATTTTCAGAGAGAGGGAAAGAAGGAGAAAGAGAGAGAGACAAACAGCACTGTGTGAGAGAAACATTAGTCAGTTGTCTCTCACATGCCCCCAACTGGGGACTGGGCCCCTCAACCCACGTATGCACCCGGACTGGGAATCAAACTGGCAACTCTCTGCTTTGCAGGACTGAGCTTCATTCACTGAGCTATAGCAGTCAGGGCTTGCCTTGTATTTTTCAGAATGATTCAAGAAATGACAGAAATTTGAACTGAAGAATAAAGAATTAACATTTATTAAACAGTTATCACATGATAGGTCTCATTCAATCTTGCCATGAAGTACAAATTTCCTAATTTTGTCTTTTCAATATTAGTATACTGGAAAGTTGGAAATTATTATGGTTGGTTCTAAAACATTCTAAGGCCATAATCTTCCCTTTTTGCTCTCTACTTCTAATTTTTATAATACGGTGCAGGGAAAAGGAGAAAAGTGAGTGCAAAAGAGAAAGAAAATGGATTAAATGATGAGAGAAATTTAAGTTTAAAAAGAATTAACTATTACCTGAAGGTTAGAAAACTTATTTTTTAAAAAGTTAAAAGACATCTATCAGTCAGTCTCCAAAATGGTTTGCAGGGATGCCTGCCTTCTAGTACTCATACCATGGAGCAGTCCATTCCCAGTTGAATATAGACCGGCATTGTCTCGAATTGTTTTCCCTGTGAAGTCTCTGACTCACCTGGTGGCTGGCAGACTTAAGTTTAAAGCCCAGCTTGGCACCTACTTCATAACCCTATTTACAACTCCTCCCACAATTGGCGACACCTGCCAGCACTCCTGCAGTTTTCAGTCTTTCTTTGCTGCCATAGTTAGTCTGGGCAGGTGTGGCCCCATAGCATGGAGCAAGCCATCTCCAAGCTTTCACACAGGCACTGCAACAAGGGGCAGCTGCCTCCCAGTTTACATCATGATTCAGAGTCACTTCCATGTTCCTAGCTATACTCGTTGATATGCAAAATAACTGTTTTTGCATATAGATATGAAGCTGTCCTGCTGTTATTGATATGAAAAATAACTCTTAATGGCCCTGCTCCATGCGTCCATTCCCCAGCCAGACTTGTGAAGCTGGGGATACTCCATATTCCCCAGCACCCCAAGTTCTGGACCTTGTAACAAATCCTCCTTTGGGAGGCCCTGGCTGCACGCCATTACAATAGAAGATCTCTAAGACTTCTGAAAATGGATAGTTCAATGGGTACCAAGCTAGAGCGGTGATAGATGTTTTCTAGAGAAGGACCCACTGAGCTGATCTTTATGGAATAAAATAATTTAAGATAATATGAGAAAGGTTAAGACAGAAAAAAGGAACAAAATATGGAAATTCAGGGAAATAGGAAAAAAGCATAGCTTAAGGGATACACTGAGGAAATCCAGCTTGACAGACACTAAAGGTTTATGTGGTAAGTTAAGGAGGATTAATTCAAATGGGCAGGTGGACCACGGAGTCTTTGAGGCTAGTGATGGAGGTGTGAGAGCCCCCGTCAGCAGAAGCAACTCACCCAGAGAGATGGCAGGGGTCGTGGTGTGACTATGTCAGCCTTATCTTTAATCAGCAACATATTGGCTTCTTCTTCTGAACCCACAGACTTTATTTTTGTCATGAGCACATGCTGCAAATGACTACACTTAATTAAAAGGGCTCAATATTCTTTCATGCTCTCAGGAGTAGTAGTGTTTCCCATGCTGAATACCTTAAACAGATTAACTATAACAATATCTATGGTTAAAATATATTGGTATGTGGGTGCTGTGGGATGGAACAGAGGTATTTCAGACTACAGACTTAAAATTTAATGCTGGACTTGGTTATTTCATGGACTCCTGTTAAAGTTTTATGCTGTTAAGGATAAGCATATTTCATGCAAACTGTACACTCTATGCTTGAAGGGGCAGTGGATAGACCCATCTTGGTATTTAGTAGATGATTTATTTCAACATTATAACGGATTAACCTAGAAAATACAGTGTTGGGTGGAATGCTTTATTTCTAGGCCTGAAGTGTATTTTTCTGTGAATGGACATCCATTAGCTTCTCACTACTCCCTCTGGAGAAAAGTGACAATTGAGTTGTGCACCTGGGAAGGGAAACTATAGATGCAACCAAGTCCTTTTCCCTTGTCTCTTGGAAGTGAATCACCCATCGGTAACATGGTTCTTTTGAAAATGAGTCTATTTAATTCTGGTGCTGAGTATTAGGAAGCCTCTTAACTAGGATGTGAGCGACATTGTTTAATATTGGCTTTATCAGTAATAACAGGAATCTTTTGTTTTCACTTCTGCTGTACTGTTTTTTTATACTCAGTTCCTTTAGATTGCAGGCAAAGAAAATAATGTTATTTATTGAACCCCCAAAGACTCAAAATATATCAATAATTTTTTTAAAAAGAAAACATAATGAGAATAAAATAACAGCAATTTCCAGAACAATAAGGTGAGTTTGGCTCCAGGATATTTGACTTAATCAGACAGATGCTTTGCACAGTGTTGGAAATGTGTTTTTCAGTTTAAAAAGTAAGAAATTGACTAAGATTTCGGTAACTAAACTATGAAAACCATTGCTAAAGTAACTCATAATTTCTTATTTCTAAACTTTTAAATACTCAATAGTTCTTATGAAATTCAGAATTTTATTTATCTGAAATCTCTTAGGTTAAGTACATTACTAAAATTAGGTACCTTTGCTTACAGTTTCCAAGATATATGGGAAATGCTGAAATATATATATATAGAGAGAAAAGAAAAGATATATGGAAATTTATTTTCTTTTATTTACTTTTTTGTTTTTGTTTTTTGGAAGGGCTGGTAATGGGATTGGTATTGTTATAGAAAATTTTTTCTCACATAACTATTCCAAGCATTGGATGTTGGTGTTTAGAAGCCTCAATTTCTATTAAAGTGTTGGTAGAGAGGTCAATTAAAAATATCCATAAAGGGAGGTTAAATTATTGCTCATATTCTACTCTCAAGGTTAAGCATGTAATTTCTCCAAAATATCTACAACCAAAATCTATGTATTAGGTTAAAGATTACAATTACAAACAATTCAGTTGCAAAATGTTGAAATTTATAAACAATTGCTCAGCTATTATCAGGCCTGATACTACCAGAGGAGTTATTCCACTAGTATAAAATAAGTCCACTTACGTTATTAGAATCTCATTTAATGCATGGGAACACTGATAATATTAATGGTGATAAAGGAACTCTGTTTTTTTAAAGAAATATTTAACTGTAAAATGTGAGTTTTGAAAACATTTAATTGACACTAGGATGGGAACATTGTACTTGTAGTTCATTATTCTCTTTATCATTCTGGATAATGACAAAATGAGCACCACTGAAATTTTTTTAAATTTCATTTAGTTATTTTTCAAGTACAGTTTTGTGTCTATTTCTCCCATCCCAGCCTCCCCCCCCACCCCGTGCTCCCCACCTCCCTCCCATTTCCACCCCCCTTAGTTCTCGTCCCTGCATCCTTCATATTTGTTCCTCCAAATCCCTCCCCCTTTTTCCCCTTAAATTCCCTTCCCTCTCGCCTCTGGTCACTGTCCCCTTGTTCTCTATTTCAGTGTCTTTGTTTTTATTCTGCTTGCTTATTTGTTTTGTTGTTTAGCTTCCTGTTAAAGGTGAGATCATATGGTATTTGTCTTTCAACACCTGGCCTATTTCACTCAGCATAATAATGCTTTCTACTACCCTTTGCAACAACATGGATGGAACTGGACGCCATTGAAATTTTAGTGTTGGCTTTTTCTTATTAAAAGTAAACCAGCCAAGATTGAGACGTAGGTGGAGGAACCACCTTGCCTCTGTGCACAACCAAATCTAAGAACAACTATTTTTAACAACAATCACAACCAAGCCACACAGAAAATCGACAATACGGAGTCCAAAGGACAACTAGATACTCAGCTGGACCAGTATGAGGAGCGAAGCCAGCAGCGGAACAGGTTAGCAAGAAAAAATTCCCAGGTGGTGCGCGGTGAGCGCGCAAGCAGCCGAAAGCGCTGATCTAGAGCGAGCTAGCTACGGGAGCCAGCGCACAAGAGGCGCAGAGGGCTGTCTGCGGTCAGTCGCGCATCTGCGTGCGGAGAAACCAGTGAGAAGGGAAACCCGCGCCGTGCAGCAGGCTCGCACAATTCCGATCGGATAAACAAGCCCGAGGCGTGTGATGTGACTGGACGGGCTGGGCTAGCGGAGAGGACCGCCATTGCTCCCTCTCTGACCACGCCCCCACACACAGCGTCACAAACCAGCGACCTGGGTCTCCCGTCCTGGTCGCTCCGCTTACTTAACGGCATGAATAGACCAAAAATGGCTCTAGGATAACTCAGAGCCCCAGAACCGACAGATCTAAGCGATGAAGAAATAGCCAGTCTTTCAGATGCACAGTTCAAAACACTGGTTATCAGGATCCTTACAGAACTGGTTGATTTTAGTCACAAATTAGAGAAACATATGGAAGCTAAACTAATTGAAATGAATGGTAATACAAAGGAAACCAATAGTAATGGAAAGAAAATTGGGACTCAAATCAAGGGAGTGGACCAGAAGGGAGAAAAAAATGATCAAACAGAAAAGAATGAAGAAACAAGAATTCAGAAAAATGAGGAGAAGCTTAGGAACCTCCAGGACATCTTTAAACGCTCCAACATCCGAATTATAGGGGTACTAGAAGGGGGAAAGGCACAGCCACCAGTGGAAAACTTATTTGAACAAATAATAAAGGAGAATTTCCCCAATCTGGCAAAGGAAATAGACTCCCAGGAAATCCAGGAAGCTCAGAGAGTCCCAAAGAAGTTGGACCCAAGAAGGAACACACCAAGGCACATCATCATTACATTAGCCAAGATTAAAATAAAGGAGAGAATCCTAGAAGCAGCAAGAGCTAAGGGGACAGTCACCTACAAAGGAGTTCCCATCAGACTGTCAGCTGATTTCTCAAAAGAGACCTTACAGGCAAGAAGGGGCTGGAAAGAGGTATTCCAAGTCATGAAAACCAAAGACCTACAACCAAGATTGCTCTACCCAGCAAAGCTTTCATTTAGAATGGAAGGACAGATAAAGTGCTTCTCAGATAAGACCAAATTCAAGGAGTTCATCATCACCAAGCCCTTATTATATGAAATGTTAAAGGGGCTTACCTAAGAAAAAGAAGATAAAAAAGATGAACAGTGAAAGGATAGCAAACTCACAGCTAGTAACAACCACACCTAAAACAAAAGCAAACTAAGAGGACAGCTAGATCAGGAGCAGAACCATAGAAATGAAGATCTCATGGAGGGTTAGCAACAGGGGAGTGGGAGGAGGAGAAGGGGGGAGAAGGTACAGAAAATAAGTAGCATAGACAGTAGATAGAAAATAGATGGGGGGGAGGGCAAGAATAGTAGGGGAAATACAGAATCTAAAGAATTTGAGACATGTGTTCATGAACTAAAGGGGGAAATGGTGGGGGAGGGGTATGCAGGGTGGAGGGGAATGGAGAAGGGGAATAGAGCAAATGTAATGACATAATCAATAAAAAAGTTAAAAAAAAACAATTAAAATTTATTCAAACCTAAAAAAAAAAAAAGGTAAACCCATTTCTTTCTCTACCAAAATGTAAGAAATCTTCTTTTTGTTTCCATTCTTTAAACTCATAGTAATGTCATATCAAAATATTGTCAGAAAAATAACAATATCTTAGTAAATTGAACAATTGCTGATAATAATAATTGATAATTCTGGAAGGGTTTAGAGGTGAAGGGACTGAGCAAAGAGGAAAAAGGGCTCATGGACATGGACAGTATGTGGTGAATTCAGGGGGCCAGGAGGGTATAGGTGGATAAATGGTGATGGAAAAAATACAATTAAAAAGTTTTAAGAATAATTAATAAATAATTTAATAAATCAAATATATTATATATATTCTTAATAAACAAGAAGTTTTAAGAAAGATTAATAATCAACCTTTCCAAAACATATTTCTGCATGTACTGTCATATTTGCAAAATTACTTACATGGTAAAATAAAAATATACTCTTTACATATTAAAATATATACCTATAGCTAGTGAAAAATAAATAATTTCTTAACAAATTAAAGATAAGCTGGCAGTAATAATTGACAATTAAGAGGTTTTAAGAAAAATTAATCAATGATTTTTCCAAAACATATTTCAAATTATAATATTCAATTATAAATGACCAAACTTAATAAACTTTATATTAATATCCTTTGCTTTGTGTTTTCTGCAGATGTGGCTTAAATTAAAATCTTTCTGTACTTTATTTTTAGGATTTGTCCTGAATATTAATTAATGGGCTAAAACCCTCAATTCTAGATCATTTAGAGCCTGATTATTTAAAAAAAAAATCAAGTGTCAGTTCCAAACTCTCAAGAACTTGTAATCTGCTTAAGTCTTTGAGTTTTATTGAAGTTGTGTAAACCTTATATAATTTTAAATTATCAATGCATTGACTATTATATAGTGGATATTACATATAATATCAAGGACTAAATTAGGAAAAATAAATATGTCTCCCTCTACCAGTAAAAATGAGAAAAAGTACCTTTTATATTTAAATATTGTAACATTTTAATGTTATAATTTTATAACATGTTATATTTAGCTTAACCAAAACTCTGTAGTCAACAGGCCCGAGGCTTTGCTCTTAAGATAGTTTGATACTGGCTGGAATATCATGTTCCAGAAGCTTAATGATTAAAGAAGAGTGTGGGTGGACAGAAAGGAGACAAGTTCATGTTAAAGAAATGGAATTTCTGTGCAGTTACAGTGTTCCACAGTTACAGATTAAAACACATAGGGAATCACAAAAAACAGGCTAAAGGTTCTGATTCTGGTTAGAGACAGGCATATTCACCTTGTCTCTCTCACTGAATGCTCCTGTAAAACCTAGCAAGAATGCTAGGCACAGCTTTTGAAAACGCTGAATAGTAAATAGTAGCAGTCCCAGATGGTTGCATCGGCAAAGTCTCACAAACATTTAAAGAAGAAATAAAACCAATGTACTCAATCTATTACAGAAAATAGAAGAAGAGGAAGGCATACTTTCCATCTCGTTTTCTGAAGCCTGTGTTAATGTGACAACAAAATCAGATACGTTCAAAAAAGCCAGTCCAATATTTCTCATTAACGTGACACAAAAATCCTCAATATAATATCAAATAGATTCAGTAATACATAAAAAAGAATAATAACACCACAACCAAGTGAGGTTTATCCTTGAAAATCAAGGCTCATTCAATATTTGAAAATCAACCTATATAACTACCACATTAACAGGCTAATATATGATATAATTGATGCATTACAAAGCATTACATAAAACTCACTATCAATTAATGATTAAAACTTTAAGCAAACTAGAAATAGTAGGTGACTCCTTCAACTCATAAGCTGCATCTACACAATACCTACAGCTAACATTATACTTAATGGTGAGAGACAATATTTCCTTCCTAATAATCTGATACAAAGCAAAGATGTTTGCTCTTACCAGTAATATAAGAAGATGGAGTTGATGCTATAAGATAAAAAATGAAATAAAAGCATACAAAATAATTTTTTTCTATTTTTAGAAAATACAATGTTTTCATAAAAATATTAAGAGATTAACATAGAAAGAGCTGACAACAACAAAAAGTTCAGTAAGGTAGATGATGCAGGTGTGCCGTTGAAAGGCACCCCTATGACACCCATTGCTTAATGTTCATGCCTTTGTGTAATCTCCTCCTTGGAATGTGGGTCTTACCTGTAACTTGCATCTAACCAATATAATATTCTAAAAGTGATGTGATGTCCCTCCTATGATTATGTTACATGAAACTTTCTTGCTAGAAGACTGTCCCTAGAGACTCCATGTCCTTTAATGCCTTCGAAGAAGCAAGCTGACATAGGTCTTACAACTACAAGAAAATGAATTTTGCCAAAAATCTGCAAGGTTTTGGAAACAATCCATCCCCAGTAGATCCTTGCAGGGAACTCAACTAAGTCATTTCCAGACTCATAACCCACAGGAACTGTGAAATAATAACTGTGTATACTTTTAAGCCACTGAGCTTGTTCTAATTTGCTGTACAGCTCAGGAAACTAACACAGAGGTTAACGCACAAAAATCACAATTCTATATACTAGTAATAAACAACTATAAATCAAAATTTTAAAAAATTATAAAAGCTCTAAAAATAAAATATTTAGGCATGAATCTAAGAAAACTTTTATAGGATCTGTATCCTGAACACAAATAAATGTTAATAAAAGAAATCAAGTAACACTTAAGCAACTGGAAAGACGTACTGTGCTCATGGATGGAAAGACACAACATAATGTATACCAGCTATCCCCAAATTGCTTTATAGATTTAATGATATTC
This sequence comes from Artibeus jamaicensis, assembly GCF_021234435.1. Lineage (NCBI taxonomy): Eukaryota > Metazoa > Chordata > Mammalia > Chiroptera > Phyllostomidae > Artibeus > Artibeus jamaicensis. Next base: position 3,563,346 of record NW_026521870.1, read on the forward strand.
CAATTAAAATTCCTGTAGGGGTCTTTACAGATACAGACAAGCTGATTTTAAAGTGTATATGGAAAGGTAAAGGAACTAATATAAATGAAAATTTTTGTAAAGAAAAAATAAATTTAGAAATAACATACTACATAATTTTAAAACTTACAATAAAGGTAAAATACTGAATACAGTGATATATGTGAAAAATAGGCATATAGATCAATGGAATCTAATAAATATTGTTAAAATAGAGCCACACAAATATAGTCAACTGATTTTTGGCAAAAATTCAAAGGTAGCTAAGTGGAGTGATGATAACCTTTTCAATAATGATGTTGAAACAATTAGATACCTATATTCAGAGAAATGAGCCTCAACCTAAACTCTATGTCATACACAAACTTCACTTTAAATGGATCACATATATAAATGCAAAAGTATAAAACTTTCAGAAGAAAATATAGGAGAAAATCTACATGATCTTCTGTTAGGAAAGGAGTTTTTAGATGTGACACCAAAACCACAATCTATAAGAAAAAATGAAAATTAGACTTTATCGAAATTAAAAACATTAACTCTGATAAAGTTATAAAGATAATAAAAAGAAAAGCTGTAGACTAGGATAAATTATTTGCAAATTTTATATCTGACAAAGAATCAGTCTCTAAAATAAATTTTTTAAAAATCTTAAATTTCAAAAGAAAATAAATAACCCAATTCAAAATGAGAGAAAAAGACAAAAAGACACTATAAAAGAGGATACATAGGTGAATAAACATGTAAAAATATGTTTAATATTATTAACCATTAGAGAAACTTAAGTGAAAACCATGATTTATAGTGAGAATCATGATATGATTCTACTGTATGAGGTCTGTCCAGAAAAAGTCCAGCTATTGCTAATATAATGAGAACAGTTTGTATGGCATTGATGTAACCTGGCAGCCACAGAGAGTGGACTGGGATGCACATGCATGAACAATGACTTCAGTGTACTAGTCAGTGGGGGCAGCAGACACCACTGAGTGAGCATGTGTACTGTGTGGCCATCACATTCAAAATAATTGAGCAAGCAGAGCAATGAATCTGCATCAGATTTTGTGTGAAGTTTGAACATTCCTCCATGGAAACCACTGGGATGATCCAAGGCCATAGCTATGGGCAACTGGTGATTGGCAGCTTCATCAAAACAATGTGCCCACTCGTACATCACATATCATGCAGAGATTTTTGGTGAAACATCAAATCACCCAGGTGACTCAGCCCCTCTACAGCCCAGATTTGGCACCCTGATATTTTTGGCTGTCCCCAAAACTAAAGTAAACTTTGAAAGGGAAGAGATTTCAGATCATTGATGAGATTCAGGAAAATATGACAGGGTAATTGATGGTAATTGGGAGAACTATGTGAGGTCCCAAGGTGCCTACTTTGAAGGGAACTGAGGTGTTATTGTCCTATGTACAATGTTTCTTGTATCTTTTTTCAATAAATATCTATTTTTTATATTTCATGGCTGGATATCTCTTAGGCATACCTCATATACCTATTAGAACTGCTTTATAAAAATTCTTGATGATACCAAATGCTGGTGAGGATGTGAAACTATTGGAATGCTCATACATTGGTTTGAATCTAAAATAGTAAAACTATTCTTGAAAAAAGTTTGCTAGTTTTTTTGTAAAGTGAAACAAATACCATATCACTTAAGTGTTTACCCTAGAAAAATACAAAGTTATGTTCACAAAAAAACATGTACACAGATTTTAATAGCCAAAATTGTAAGCAACCTAAATGTCTTTAAATGAATAAATGAATTTAAAAGACACTATAAACCTGGCCCTGGCTGGTTTGCTCAGATGGTTTGAGTGTTGTCCCATGCAATGTTGCAGGTTTGATCCCTGATCAGGGCACAAACATGTCTGGGTACCTGGATTGTGGCTTTGATCCCTGTTTGGGCTAAGTATGGGAGGCAACTGACTGATGTTTCTCCCTCACAGTCTCACTCTCCCTTTCTCTCTCTAAAATCCATGAATATATCCTCAGGTGAGGATTTAAAGACACTGGTGGTATATCTGTAAAGTGAAACACTACTCAGCAATAAAAAGGAACAAATGATGGGCACACACAAAAATTTGGATAAGGTTCAGAGGCATTACGTTGAGTGAAAAGAAGCCAGTCTCTATATGTTACATACTGGATGATTCAATTTATATGGCATTCTCAAAAAAAAAAGTGAAACTATAGTGATAAGCAAATAGATTAGTGGTTGTCAGGGATTAAGGATGGCAGTCATGTATGACCAAAAAGTGATTGCATGGGAGTTTTGGAGCATGTTCCGTATCCTGGTGATGGTAATGGTTATATGAATCTATACATATGACACAATTCAAAGTGTACACTGAAAATCCATTTTACATGTTGATTTGAAAACAAAGTTTAAAAATAAATTAAAAAACCATTAACTAGAAAGCAAAATGGAAGGCCATTCAGAGAGAATAGGGTTATCATAATAAGCCATACCACACCCCTGGCTGGAATAGTTCAGTGGATTGAGCATGGGCTTGAGAATCAGAGGGTTGCCAGTTCGATTCCCAATTAGGGCACATGGCTGGGTTGCTGGCCAGGTCCCCAAGTAGGGGGTGCATGAGGGGCAACCGCACATTGATGTTTCTCTCCCTCTCTTTCTCCTTCCCTTCCCCTCTTTCTGAAGATAAATAAATAAAAGCTTAAACAATAAAAAAATAAAATTAAATACTAGTGTTAAAAAAACATACTACAATGCAATATGACTTATGTTCTTTACAAAATCCTATAGCCTATTCTCTCATCTTAACTTTTGGCATTGGAAATACCATTAAACTGTGTGTATAACACATATCACCTCTGACAAAAATTAAAAATGCTTATGCTCACGTGCCCAACCTGGGGGGAAAATGATAAAGTAGGTAAAGTTCAAATAATATGAAGACTAGATGAGGTCCCAGAATTAGTGCAGATTAAATATTTTAGGAACTAGTGTTTATATCTATGTGCCTTATCTATGTCACATCTAAGATTCATGGATATATATTAACTATGTGCTTCCTGAATATAATACTCTGTGTTTAGTTTGTGAGCAGTTAAAAAATCCAATAGCATTATATTGTCTTGTTGAGACTCATGATTTAGAATACAGTGTCTATACTCATATTTTACCACTTGCTAACTGGGTGATTTAAGATAGGCTTTCTGAGCTTCACCTAGTTTTTTAAATCAGTATACTGAAAATAATGATGCCTAAGTTGTCTACCTTTGAAACTAGGTTTAAAGTTCAACTAAGTAATTTTTACATGAGTTACTTCAAAAATTAGAAGAATAATACTGGTGTACACACACTAACTAAAATTTAAAGATACTCTATCTAAATCAATTTAATTTTCTATAATTATTAAACTTAATGTGGTTAGTTGTTTGCTCATAAATTGAAGACTTCAAAAGGCAGTCTCCACAGTTTCCAAAATATCTATGTCTAAATGGCTTGGAATGGAGCCTGATGTAGCGTGATCTGGATGGTCAATATTTTTGTACTTCAAGGAGTTGTTCATCTACATATATGTCACGTGGAGGTAATTTGATGCAGCAGGATGTAAAGCCAGATGGGAGTACTGGAAAATAATCATTTCGTGTGAAAGGAATTTTGAATCCTATTTTTCTCTTAGGGTGTACCTGCTGATACGGCAAATAAACTAGCTCTGCAGAATGACTCCCCCAAGTAGAAACAGAACTGAGAGATTAACACTGGAATTAAGGGCTTGTTTCCAAATGACTTTCCAGCGAGCTATAAAATACAGCAGTGTGCTGGATCCTGCGCCACTCTGGTATTTACCTACATCTCCATTGCTATTAGTTTTCTGCATTGTCATTAACATTGCCATTGAAATCAGGAACAAGTTGGTGGCCAGTTGCTTGTGAAAGCTCTGTCTTTGTAAGCTAATTAAAAGTTTGTACCTTACAACAAAGAACAGAGACTTCTACTTGAAATTTTATTCAAGTTTAAGGAACTGAATTCCACTAATTGTATTCCACAGAGAAAAAACTTCTCATGTGTAAGACTATCTCAATCTTGGCCCCTTATAGTCCATTTACATTTGAAGGTTCAGAAAGGGCTACTGACTTTAAATGTTCTTTCTGGGTATAAACTGCTAAACAGGACACTTAGAAGAAATGCGTAGACAGAGCCAAAATAATTTTTTATGTTATTTTTTGTGAATGGAAGAGCTAAAGGGTATAAGAAATTTAATAATGTGATCTAACCTCATTGATTTTGGTCCCATTATATTATATTATATTATATAATGATAACCTCAATTTTATTTTCTTCTTATTAGACAAATTATTCTTCAAGAAAAATAGAAGAGAAAGTACTTTATTTGGTAGCTGTGTAATGTGCATCTTCATACTGTGAGCTTAGTTCAGAGTCACAGAACACGGATTTGTGTTTATTAATCAAGATAGGATAGCTTCACCCATGTTCCTTCCTAGAGGGTGTGAGTTTGACCTCTTTGCTTAGCTTACTTTAAATCTTACCCCTTTGTGGGTATTACTCCCAAATGCACCTTTCTGGAAGATCTGTTACTAAAAACCTCAGACTGAGAAACTCCATTTTCACTACATATAAAATTCTGTACTCAGGCAGCTCACCTTCAGAACTTTATTTATTTATTTGTTTGTTTATTTATTTTATTTAGTTATTTTTTAAAAGATTTTATTTATTTATTTATCTTTAGAGGGGAAGGGAAGGAGAGAGGGAGAGAAACATCAATGTATGGTTGCCTTTCGTGGGTCCCCTGCTGGGAACTGGCCTGCAGGGAACCTGCCTGCAACCCTGGCATGTGCCCTGACTGGGAATCGAACCGCGATTGTCTGCTTCGCAGGCCCGCGCTCAATCCACTGAGCTACACCAGCCAGGGCTTATTTAGTTATTTTTCAAGTACGGTTTTCTGTTTATTTCTCCCATTCCAGCCCACCCATCCCCCATGCACCCCACCTCCCTCCCATTTATACCCCCCTTAGTTATTGTCCCTGTGTCCTTTATACTTGTTCCTCTAAATCCCTCCCCTTATTTCCCCTTAAATTCCCTTCCCTCTCGCCTCTGGTCACTGTCCCCTTGTTCTCTATTTCAGTGTCTTTGTTTTTATTCTGCTTGCTTGTTTGTTTGTTGTTTAGCTTCCTGTTAAAGGTGAGATCATATGGTATTTGTCTTTCAACACCTGGCTTATTTCACTCAGCATAATGCTTTCCAGTTCCATCCATGTTGTTGCAAAGGGTAGGAGCTCCTTCTTTCTCTCTGCTGCATAGAATTCCATTGTGTATATGTACCACAATTTTTTGATCCATTCATTTACTGACGGGCATGGGCACCTAGGTTGCTTCCAGCTCTTGCCTATTGTAAATTGTGCTGCTATGAACATTGTGGTGCATAGGTTCTGTGAAATAGATCTTTTGGGGTTCTCAGGATGTAATCCTAGCAGTGGAATTGCTGGATCAAAAGGCAGGTCGATTTTTATTTTTCCGAGGAAATTCCATACAGTTTTCCATAATGGTTGTACCAGTCTGTGATTCCACCAACAGGAATATCCGAATAATAGGAATACCTTCAGAACTTTTATCTTTAACTTAGTTTCAAATGGTTCAAGGACTATAGATACAGAGACAGATAAGGCAACTGCAGTAATATGACCAGTTGTTCAAGTTAATGTTGTTAATCACTACACAGTATTATTCTCTTAGTTTTTCCTATACATCTGAAATATTCATCATGAAAGTTTGGGGGAAAATTTCATCTTGAGCTCCAGTCAGACTGACAGAGTCCTGCAGAGATAGATCATACTGTCTTGGACATTTTCAGAATTGATTCCATGTTTTATAAACTGTTGACTGTATTCATTGTAGCAATAAAGAAAATAGTCTCATATCACATAGTGTTGCTTTCATAGTATTGCACTCATGGGGAAATTTTCTCAGAAATCAGAGATCAAAAAACATCTCCTGATTTTTCTCTTTTGGAGAGTCTGACCCCTGTAACTGCATTTGTCTTTTTCATCACCCTCCTGGTTAAGAAGTATCGGGTAAAATATACAACCTATCTCTAGTACTTAGCAGTTTCTTAAAGTTATGGATTATATCTTAACATTTTTTCTAGATTTATCTAGAGTACGTTCCATACCCCTATTTCTCTATGTACTTGTTTTTAAACTAACTTATGCATTTTATCAGATATCAACATCATTTTTGACAATGAAACAGGTTAAAAATAATTCTTAAGGATTTGCAAATGTGTGTTTGTGTGTAAATTGGCTTGAATCACAGGCACAATTTCTCTACTTCATTTTCATATCTAAGCCATCTAGTACTTAACATGAAGACCTTAAGATGTTCCCTTACCGTCTAGCACCTGTTCCCAGTAACCAATGTGTGAAAGAACTTTATTATCTAAATGCGTTCCTACTGCATACACAATATTTTATTAGACTTTCAAATGATGAGAATCGCTAATATAGATGTGTAGGAATAGATGTCACAGATTATATACTTTCAGAATTTATAGTAAAATACAATAGCTTCATAATATCACAAGATAAACAACTGGAGAGTGATCACAAAGTAACATGTAAGTACAAGGCTTCTGTAAACTTTAAAGAAATGATTAGTCAGATAAGAAGCAAATTAGTTTGTTCAGGCATACATAAAATACCATTCAGTGGCATTTGGTGTATAAACCAAGTGGTTTATACAACAGCAATTTATTTTCTGACAGTTCTGGAGCTTAAGTCTAAGACCAAGGTGTAGGTACGTTCGGTTTCTTTGGAGGGCGGTGACGGAAGAACCTGCTTTGTGCCTCTCTCCTTGGCTTGCACATGACTGCTTTCTCACTGTAGCTTTGTCCTTCCAGTGTCATCCCTCTGTGCAGAGCATCCCTGTTGTCTCCCTTTGTGTCCAAGTTCCCTCTCCTTACAAGTAAACTAGTCAGACTGGCTTTTGGTCTACTCTAACAGCATCATCATAACTTAGTGACCTTTTTCATGGTCCAATCTCAAAATGTAGTCTCATTCTGAGGCAATAGGGATTAGTGGGGTACCATGCAGCCCGTAACAGGAGGTTTGTATATGTGAGGAAATGCCAATGTCAGGGCGAGGGAATTATGTAAGTCATGGGCAATTGCAAGCAAAGCCAAATCAGGATGACATTGGATCCAAATCAAGATGACATATACTGTTCATTATACTAAAAACAGTATAATGGCCTGTTATAATAGTTCAAGATTATTTTTCTAACAAGAAATAGAATTTGTTTATATTTTATTGAGATGTTACCTAAATCTTTATAATAGAGAAGTAGCCATTTTTCAATTGTTTTGCTCAAATGTGAACACAATACTAACCACAGGTTAAAAGGAGGTACAATGCTAAAAGCAAGTATAGAATGAGCACTATATTAGGAATAACAAAGGACTGTGTGTATGTGTGTCCCTTAGCTGTGAGGTCTTGGTCAAGATAGGAAACCGCTCTCAACCTCTCTTTTCTCACATAAAATGGGGAGTGTACTGTGAGATATACTTGTAAGTAGTATTTACTCGATCATACAACAAATATTAATACATGCCTGCTATGTCCTAGGCACTAATGAAGAAGATAGAGCATTACAGGAAAAAAACATTTTCATCACGGACTGTACCTTCTAGTTGGAGAAACATTTTAACGACAAAATGAACATGCAAAAAATGAAAGCAATATAAAGCATAGGAAGGAAATAAGAAACATGGTGTTATTTTAAATGTAGAATAAATAACATCTGTGTTAAATGTACATTGAAGTTATAAGTTATAGAAGCAAGTATATTGTTTTTACCACCATTTTAGTAAAATACCTGCCAAGTTTTCATATTTTTCAAACACATTGAAAGTTTCATGTGAAAATAGTATGTGTTCAAAATTAAATGTATATAACTACTTAGATAAAATGCATTCATAGAAATAAACCTTTTTTTTCCTCCATAGGATTAATGTCAAACAATTATTCTGACAATTTGGGAATTAAAAATTTATTCAATTCTACTGTCACTTTAAAATATTTAAACATTTTATTGTGTTAATTGGACAATGACAAATTTCAGATTAAATTTTTTTTCTATACGGGGAAGACAAGACTTCTGCAGGCCATGCCATTACCTCTATTGAAATTTGGGCTGTTGAGTAGTTTAAATAGATAAAGAAAAAGTCACCTGGTTTAATAATCACAATATATATTTTAAGTTGACCATATCTACTGATATTTATTTTTTATACTTCATAAGTAGGCTTTGTAGATAGAGATTTTTAAAAATAACTGACCATATATTGAAGAGTTGGTTTACTATTTGATCCTAACCAGACTGTAATAAAAGATCTAAAATGATTAGTTTTCATGGTTTTATGCTAAAAATTTACTAATTTTTCCAAGTGCAACCAGGACAATGGTTCCATTAATGATAGTAAAGAAATGGTCTTGAAATAAAGAGATCCAGAAAGCACACATTTTAATCATTTTTATAATGCTATTCAAAGATATCCACAAGTCTATAGCAATAGGATAGTAGTAGTTTCTACCAGTGTCCTTTAATTTTGTCATTTTTTTAATGGAGACATTTGGTTACACTATAGAAATAATAATAATTTAACTCATCTTTGGTTCCTGTAAGTACTGTATAGAGTACAACAATTTTATTATTGAATTGTTTATTTTCAAATTGTTTTTTGTTGCTGCTTTTCTAAAACTGGAACTTACTTGTGTGGGTGTTGTTTTCTTTTTCTTTGTTTTCTTCTGTATCTTCAACAGTTTTGTTAACAGTTTTAAAAGACGTTTTTCAAAGTTTCACAGAACTTATGCTCAATGTGTATAATTAATGTTTTTCCACTAGGAAAATACAATGACAATATAAGGATGGGCATACACTACTAAAAAATTTTTCCCTCCCAACTGCCTGTGTTTTAACAATGAAATATGCCTGAAGTATTCAGTGAACAAGAACAAAAGCAATCAAATCAGAAATCTTATGTCGAGAAGTAAAAATGCTATGTTTTTTTAACTTCATCAGTAAAGCATGTTATGAGTTTACTCTGCAAGTATCTATCTAGATTAGAAGATACTACCTGAACTATTTTCCAAATGGGGTTATATTTAACAATATAAAGAATGAGCATGACTCAATTTAATACATTAATAAAATGTTTTTACCATTCACATAACTCAGTCTTACAGATCCCTGAAGAGCATGCACATCATGGGAACCAGGGTTCCTCTTTCTGGGACTTGGGGGAGAAGTCAGCTCACAAAGTGTGACTCACTAATCAGTATTTTTAGTTTAAGACAAATTTTAAGGCAATTAAAAAAGGTTTCTATCAACATAAATAGCCTTATTTTAAATAAGCAAGTTCTTTGCATGTTAGATTACTGCCTTGTAATTGTAGGATGAAACTGGTGTTCCATGTGAATGATTTAACTTGGATCAAAAGCACTGGGTTGCTAGTCTTGAGAAATCAGTTTGAAATATACCAAACCAATTTTAGTAGCAAATTAAATAAAACTTTTTAGGTGATGAAATGGTATGGTGAAATAAAAGGAGGAATACAGGCAAATAGGAACTATTAGATATCAAAAGAAAGAAAATTTGTTGCCTTTGCCCTGACTGGTGTGGTCCAGGCTTGGGCAGTTTCCTATGAAGCAAAAGGTTGCGGGTTCAATTCCTGGTCAGGGCACATGCCTGAGTTGCAGGCCCCTGTTTGGGGTGCATATGAGGGGCAACCAATATATGTTTTTCTCTTGCATTGTTATTTCTCTCCCTCTTTCTCCCTCCATTTCCCTCTCTCTAAAAATACATAAAATCTAAAAAAAAATGTTGCTTCTAAAATGAAAGCTGAAAGTTTAAGCACACATTAAGCAAATTTGAAAAAATAATTCTGGTGGCAAATTAGCAGTTGATTCCAGTATTTTTTCAAATATTCACTGGTGCTGCTTAACAATTACTCAGTTACTAGTACCCTATTTGTATGGTCATCTTTTTTTGTATTTTAAATTTATCAATGTGAGGGAGAGAGAGAGGGAGAGAGACTTAAATGAACTGATGCATTGTAAATGCTGCTTTATTAGGTAAAGAATAAGTGACTAAATTCTGGTGGAAGTTTCTCACATTAGTCTTTTCACTTTCTCATGATTATATTAAGTAAAAGAACTAAATTCAACAATGCATTGTCACAGGATAGACATTTGCTTACTGATAAACATTTAACTACAGATAAAAGATGTCTTTTGAGTGTACACATTTGTCTCAAAAGACTAAAGAAATATATAATATAACAAATTAAATTATATATAAAAATCATAATCAAAGAGAAGATAAAAATGAATTAGGAGATTTAATATAAACATATTGTCTTTTTTCATTCGCCAGCTGAGATTCAATTTTATGTGCTAACCTGAAGATTCTTCTTTTTTAAGTAACTAGATCCCCATTTACCTTTTCTGAAAGAATGTATTAGCCAATATTTACTGAAAACTTACTATCTATAAAGCATTGGTTTAGCTATTAGTCACCTTCGTTATTTATCCAGTTGAAAAATACAGGTGAGTTTCCAATTGCTTGAGAACTCATATCTACACCCCCAAATAACTCTGTGTGAATGCTTCTAGAAGCTTTAATAATACTAGTCCCAAGCTGGAAGCAATCAAGATGTTCATCAATAAGTGAATGGATACTGAAACTAGGGTATATCATATAATAAAATATTAGGCATTAAAATAAATAAGCTTTCATGCTACAAAAACACATGGATAAATCCTAAATGTATATTAATAAATGAAAAAGAGTCAGTCTGGAAAAGCTACATACTGTAGGATTCCAATTTATTTGACATTCTGGAAAAAGCAAAACTGTAGATGGCAGAATGAACAGCGGTTACCAGGACGTGTTGGAGGTGGGGGCAATGTTCAACGGTGAATCACAAACTGTATTATGATGAAACTATTCTGTATAATGCTGCAATGTTGGATACAGGGCACTATGAATTTGTCAGAGTCTGTAGAATGAAGAATGAACCTTAATGAATGCAAATTAAAAAAATCATTTGTGTGGTTAGGGGAATCCCAGGGTAGAATGCAGAATGGAACAAAAAAAAATCTAACTGCATGATCAATGTAGAAAACAACTTTACTGATGGGGGTGAGGAGAAATGGTGCTGACCTAAGTAGCTTTGAAAATAAATGGAGTCTATAGAAGTAAAGGCAAAAAAAATTGAACTTCAGTACTTTGTTTTAGTTGATAAGATTATTTCCCACATAGGTACAAGTTAACCATTCTGCTATATAGTGAAATTCAATAATTACATGAATGGGTGGTGAATGGTGAGAGCCAAATTTCTTACCCCTGCAGCTTGAGGCTATAGACAAGCAATGGGGGTAGGAGGTGGGAGGTGGGAATGATCTATGTGGAAATGAATTAGAGTTGGAGACATCATGATGAATTCACATTTAGCTTTATATAGATATAGATGGTTACATATAAAAATATGTATAGATATGTGTACATACACAGGAAATATATATGAACATGCATATTTCTTTGTTCTGTCAGTTAAAAATGCCTAGAAACAATAACACCCCAGTAGCAATAAAACAAATCCTAGGGCACAGATATTGGTCTCTAATCCTATTCTCCAATAAAAAGAACCAAGGCTCCTTGGAAAAATGTATGTTTCTAAGACTAGGACAAACAGTATACAAGCTGAGACTGAAACATTTCATATTGTCAGAAAAGAAGGAAGTTCTAAATGACCACACACCACATAATTTGAGCAACGTCATAAATAAAATGGTATTGAATTATAACCCAATATATAAAATAAATGTGCATGTGTCCATACTAATATAAATAAATGATTTAATAAACAAATGGGGAAGAATAGACAACTCTCCATACAAAATAATTTCAAATAAATTATATAGATATTTCACTCTCAATGAGGTGAAGCACAACTCCCAATCCCTTAAGTGTGGGTTCTGCTTAATGACATCTCTCCAAAGAGTTCAGTAGGAAAGAGGAAGAAAAGTAATTTTACAGTAGAGAAACTTGACAAATACTACCTTAGAAAGATCAAAATCAGTATCAACAGCAGTGTCATGAACCCTACACAGGATGTAAGGAAAATGGCCTTTTACTTCATAATTTCACCTCTAGAACACATAATTCTACTCAAATCATGCAAAAAAAATAGACAAATCTATTGAAATGAACATTTTATAAAATACTTGACCAGTATGTCTCAAAAATGTCAAGGTCATTAAAAATAAGGAGAGTCTATGGGTGGTGGACTGGGCAGCAGAGAGCAAAGTGGAAAAAATTGGGACAACTGCAATAGAATAACAATTAAAAAAAACAAGGAGAGTCTGAAAAACTTTCACAGCCATGAAGTCACATAATGACTAATGTAATGTGGGATCCTGAATGGGAATCTAGAAAACAAGCATGCCATTATTGAAAACAACAAGTCAATCTGAATAAAGCATAAACTTTAATTCATAGTAATGTATCACTGCTGGTTCATTGATTGTGACAGATATGCCACACTAATATATGATGTAAATAACAGGAGAAACTGGGTATAGAGTGTTTTGGAACTCTGTACAGTCTTCACAAATTTCCTATAAAAACTGTTTTAAAATAAAAAATACATAGTTTTATATACTCATGTTATTCCAAACATACTAATGTATTTTCCAGTAACTGCATATAAAACTGATTAATTAATTAATTAATTAATTAATTTATAGACAGCAGGAAAGGGAGGGATAAAGAGAGAGGGTGAAACATCAGTGAGTTGTTGCCTCTCCCACACCCCTCACTGGGGACCTGGCCTGCAACTCGGGCATGTGTCCTGACTGGGAACTGAACTGGCAACCTTTTGGTTTGCAGGCTGACACTCAGTCCACTGAATCACACCAGCCAGGACCTGGTTCATCTTTTTAAGAAGGATATTTGACTCTTTGAAACAAAGCATATCAGTTTCAAAAAATATGTCTAAGTGAAGTAAATTTTCCAATTCCCATGTAATCTGAGTAACAGTAAATACAAAGAACAACTATATATATTTGAAACTCTAACTGTATCAATTCAACATAGCATTCTTAAAATTTCAAGCAATTTATATGCCTATAACATTGACAAAATGCTGTTGGTAGCAATTAAACCAGCATATTGATTCATGTCAAAAATGTGCAAAATCATTTTATTTATTTGTGTTATAAAAAGTTTCAATTACAACCTGAAGTATTGTAACTCTATATAAATCACAAATAAGTTTTTCTTTCAAATTTGGTTTATCTGATATATAATATCAGTGAGGCAATGCAATAGAAACTGCCATTTTTGGTCTTGCTTTTTGAATATCTGGCAAGCATTCCTTTTACTTTATGAAAATTTTGAGTTGCAATTAACGATACAGTAAATCTTTGTGAATACTTTCCATGATTCCATCAAAGATCACTAGTAAAGAACACAACATCATTAAGTTCAAGTTTTCTAGTTCTTTCAACAGTTCCATGAACTGGTGATGAATTATAGCATATATAAAAAGCATATGTATATGATTTTTTTAAAAAAGATTTTATTTATTTTACTTTTAGAGGGAAGGAAAAAAAAGGGAAAGAAACATCAATGTGTGAGAGATACATCAGTAGATATGCATCGGCTGTTGGTTGCCCCCCATGTGCCCCCTACCGGGTACCTGGACTGCAACTCGGGCATGTGCCCTGACTGGGAATCAAACTGGCAACTAACAAGTATATTGATGACATTTTTCATATAGTCTGCTTCAGAAAACTCAGCAAAAATATTTCTGGCATTATACAGTGAAATAAAGCCATTAAAAAAACATCAGTTTTTTGTTTTAAATTTTTAATAAATTCAGACTTTTTGCATAACATATCTGGACCATGATGATTAAAATTAATTTCTTCACATATAGTTAAAACTCTTCTTTAATATTTAATAATTAAAAAATATTGAATTGAATTTGCTTGTAAATTTGGAGATCTTTTAAAGAGAAAAGATCCAAAGAATTAATTAGACAGTATCTCTTACATTATGATTCTTCTAAAGCTAAAGAAAAGTACTATGATTTTTCAGAATTTGAATCAATTGATATTTAATATTGTTAGAAAACATATTCTATGGACAACTTTTGGTGACATTCGAAGATCTTTCATTTTATGTAAATTAGTCCTTTCAATCTTTCATCATCATTTCTAACAAAACTTCCATATGAAATAATAGTTTTTAAAATTTCCCATTAAAATAATTTTTAATATGTATAAGAACTCAAACCATTTTAAAGAACTCCAAAGTTATAAGCTCACAACCTGTTACACATCATTTACATTTTTTTGGCATTTAATTCTTATGTCAGCACTAACTTTGTTGATCTTTTGTTAGTGTTGTGAGAAAAATATTTATTAAATTCGCTACATATTTTCTGAAAATGTCTCCTAATGATAGCAACTTGATTATCTTGAAGAATCATCTTATACCACAAATGGCTTTGCCATTTTGCTCTGCCTCAGCAAATTTCAATTGTCCTCTATAGTAAAATATACAGCATATCTTGATTCAGTCTTTTTTTCTTAACTGCTATGTATTTAGTACTATCATCCATATTTCCACTCAATTCTGTGTGTATTAAATACCTTTGTTTTAAATTAAAAAATGTTCATACTAGCCTTTTAAACTAGAAGTAATTTAATTATAATTACTTATGGTTTTCATAATTGTCATTGCAATACAGGCTGTTTGCATAAAATACTGAACTAAACACATTACAGCAGAAATAATAATAGAAGTAAGGGGTAGCTTGAAACCTGAATGTACTAATGTACTTCATATATGGTTGAGGGCTAACAGGAACAAAGTAAAGACATAGCTTCTACCCAAGCATGGGAGTCCAGAAAGAAAATAAATTGTTCGGGGTACCCTAGAACCCTAAGCAGAAATAATACATATGAAAAACTAGCCTGTGGTTTCAAGAAGTCTTCTGCCTGATAACCCCTTGGGAGTAACAGCCCCATTTCCTCTTTGACATGTGAGTATCGTCAAAGCAGCAAGGTTCTTGCTGTATGGGGAGGTAGGCCTCACCCAGTTTACATTGATTTTAGGGAATAGCATAGCAGCCTTTTAGGAAAGGGGTCTAATATAGGAGAAAGTGACATATTTCTTCTCTTTAATGGCATTATAATTTACAGTTTCACATTTGGTTTGAAGTAGAAACCTCCATTTCCCATTAAGCTTTACTGATTTATTTTTCAAATCCAAAGCAGGGGCATAGCCTGGAAAACATCACATTAATAACAGAAACAATGGCAGTATAAAGTCTATAAATTATGAGCCCAAGCACAATTTCATCATTAGGCCTCATGCCTTACTAGGCTCCATTCATCGGTTAATATTTTTCATTCTTCAAAATCCCCATTGCCAAGAGTGGGTTAAGTTTCTATATGTCCGTCACTCTGAATATTAAATGCACTTAGACTTGATTTTACCAAAACAGTGCAATCAGTTAATGATTTGCTCTACTTAATTCTTAAACTTTATACTTTTCCTCAATTCTTATTATCTTAATTAACATTTTAAAAACGTGCACCTTTTCTTCTGAAAAGTTACATACAGTGACCTTCATTGTATAGCAGGATAAGTTGTTTAAATTGCCAAAATGTGGTCAAGTGAGTCACACAATTTTAAAAAACCATTACAATTTTTCCGTAAAACTTATCCATTCTGATGGTTGTTTTCACAAATGAACTTTAAGAGTAAGGCCCATTTGGTTGCATTTGAATTAGTGACATTTTTAGGCTGTCATTACCTGTAGAAAGAGTGAGCCACTGTCTCACCATGACTGAGTGGTAAGTGACCTTTAAAAATGTTTTTCAGAATAAGGCTTTTTTTCTTTCTGCTGCTTACTATTTTGTAAAATAAAATAAATCTAGATTAGAAATATGATAAATCCTAGCTAGAGTTACTTTAAGTATTCTCAGAAGTGAATAAAGACAATCATTTTCTCTTGCATATCCTTTAGGGACAGGAATTCTATACATAAGTAGTTAACATACAAATCATATTTATGATCTCTGACTACTAAGAAAGAAAAAAATACTCAATATCTTTTTTTCCATTTTATATTCAACTAACATTCATTGACTACTTGACGCATATGCTATACAATTAGTAAAGTAGTTTTGAAAATACACACACATCCATCCCTCATTTATTAGACATGATAAAATGCATAAATATGATTTGGCTTATGGTAATTGTAAAGACACTGGGGAATCAAATCATTGAGGTGTCTGTCTTTCTTTAATTTGCCCCTGCAGACCCACTCGCTACCATTCTTCACTCTGCTTTGTTATCCTAAAAGCCAGATCTGTCCATGTGACTTTTACAAGCTTTGGCTTTCATTGGGTTTGATGGAAGGGAGCTACAAGCTGTCCTCATGAGATAAGAGAGAGCTAGAAGAGCGCAGTTGGAGTATAGAGGAAGTACTTAATCTCTTCAATCCTGCTTTATGATGTCAAAATGGACTTGGATGTGTCCATGAGTCAAGGTCTGAATTCCTGACAGTTTCTTCTTCACACAGCCTTCTGTGTCTGGATCCTGCTGATACCCCTGCTCTTCCAGGTCTAGAGGTGAGACCTGGTGGAAGCAACATGGAGGCATCACAGGGTTTTGCAATATTCCTTGTTGTTTAGGAATATTAGGGTAGAGCTCAAAAAGCTCAAAAAGCTCTACCCTGCCTAATCTCTGAAGTTGAGTGTACCATCTGCTTCTGTTTGGACTCAGAAATAAAAGTTTTTGATAAGAAAATGGTCAGTTTTAGCTTTTAGACATAATTCTGGTATCTCTGATTATGTAGTAAATAATGCTTAGAATGGAAAAGTCAAAGTTGTTTTTTTTTATTTGTTTACTCCATAGCCAAAATCCTTTTACCTGCTGGGTAACAAATGTCTCCTATTTTTAAAAATTCAAATACAGGTATTAAGTTTACAATTCCCTGAACAATATAGGTACAACTCTTTCCCTCCACCTCTCTGTACTTTTTAAAAGCTCAGCTATAGTTAACATACCATAAAATGTGTCCTTGTACAGTGCATAGTTGATTTTAAAATGTATTACCAGTTTGACAAACATCAGCACTATATAATTCCAGAACATTTCATCACTTCCAAAAGGAACCGCACCCCTCTTAGTCTTCTCTATCCAATTGCCCTGGTGCATTAATCCAAGGTATCCACTAATCTACTTCCTATCTCTATAGGTCTGCCAATTCTAGAATTTAATATAAATGGAATCACACAATACCTGGCCTTTTGTGTCTGACATCTTTTACAACAAAATGTTGTCAAGGTTAATCTATGTTAAGCATGTATCAGTTCCTCATTCTTATTTATTTCCAAATAGTACTCCATTGTATAGATTTACCACCTTGTATTTATCTCTTAAGTAATGCACATCTGGGTTGTTTCCACTGCTAGGCTACTTTGAACATTTATATACAAGTTATTATGTGGGTGTATATTTTTATTTCTCTTAGGTATTTGCCTAGGAGTAGAATTGCTGGATTGTATTAGTGTAGGGACTGACGAAATACTTTTCCTATATGATTGTCTAACCACTATGCTCTACACCTGAAACTAATACAAAATAATATAAGATGTAAACTGAATTTGGAAAATAAAATTTAAATTAAAAAAAGAAAAGAAAACAAAAATATTACTTTTCCTCCTATCCTCTAATTTCTCCTAGATGTGCTAATAATAAGATTAAGAGACAGATTAATAGAATATCAAAATTTAACACGTGTGCACAGGGAATTCAAATAAAGCATAACAATCCCCAAAATAATGAATCAAAATTGGGTATGTATGACATTTTAGACAAGGGAAAGGGGAAATGGGATCTTAGATTACAAAGGTGAGACTGGGTGATTTACAGGTAATTAAGAAAGAGGGGAACATTTGTAACAGGAAAATTCCTGCCTGTATGGGACGGGGGTAGGGTGGGGGGGTGATCTAAGGGCCAGACCTCTGACTTCAGTCCTTAACTCACTGTACTCAATTCAGGTTAGGCTAATGGGAACATCCCATTTTCTTCCTGAAGCAGGCTTTTCCATTGTAATGTCTTTGGCATGAAAGGGAGAGGGTTAAATGTTCTTTCTGAGTCTTTTGTTTCTTAATAATTAGATTAAAATCTATACCCCAAAATGTAGCTGCAGGAATGTCCCCTTTCATAAGTAACCATATTTGGCTTTTTAAGCAAGCATCAGGTCATTACCCAAAATGGCTGTACCACTTTACCTTATCTTCAGCTTTATATGAGGGTTCTAATTTCTCCAAATTCTCACCAAAGGTAATGCTCTCTGTTTTTTCTATAACCATACGAGTGTGTGTTAGTGTGACGGGCTGTCTTATTGTAGCTTCTCCATGGCATTTAAAACTTAAGAATAAAAAACAATTATATAATTCTATAAGGAGTGGTTAATGAGCAAACTGATGGCATGTGAAGATGGGTTGCTTTAATCCTGTTAGAATGGGAGGTAGCAATAAATTTGATCCTGAAAATCAGTACCATAGGCCTTGACTCAAAAGGAGGATATATTCCTCCTAAAGTCAGGAAAACCAGGAATGTTTCCCTGAAGAAATGAATCTCTTACCCATGAAAAGCAGATGAGGTTGCTTAGGATATTCCCAGTCCATAAATGTGTAACAAAGAGAATGAAAAAAAAAACACAACAAAGTTGACAGGGTTTAGCATATCACTCCTCATACCCAGGTAGGAGAGGTTGGCATGAATTCTAAAGATGGGAAGGTGAAAGTGGCAGGAGGGATAGCAAGGAGAGGGGATCGGGCTTGCAGAAAGCCCTTTCTGCTCACAAGGTAGGTCCATTGGTAAATCCTGTGTGTGGCGAGGACCGTTTTCCTAGCAGACTTTCCCTAAAAGGGGCAATGGGTAGTAGAATAGTGGGAAAGGTGTGAGCCAGAAGTGGAGGGCGAGTGTCTTGAAAGTTGGGCACTAACACATTCCTCATGCTCAAAGGAAAACGTCAATAAACATGCCATACGACACCTGAATCCTGGTGCGATGCTTGATAGAGGGGAAGACCTCTATCAAAATGACTGAAATGTAATTTCTCACCTTCCAGGCAAAAAGAAGATCCAATCCAATTTATTCTAATTTGGAAAAAGTAAAGCAATTTGGCATTCTTGTAGCTGAGTGTGTTCTTGTAGCTGAGTAAAATTCATGTGAACTACCTCCTGAAATTAATGCTCAGGTGTCAAAACAAAGAACACTCTATACAAGAGGAGGGAAATATCATACATATACATTGAACTTAATTCAGAACATTTTTGCCCCAGATTGCTTTGTAACCACAAGAGCAGTGCTCTGGCATTATGGAAATCCCTGGATGTGGATGTTGGAAACATTATCTAATAAAGGCACACCAAGATTTTTTTCTCTCTCATGCTTATGAGATTCTGTTCAATGCCAGATTAGGAGGCTGTCAAGCTAGTCACATACTTTGAAGGTAATGCTTGTCAAATGTTTCATGCTTTTCAAACTAGTATGTAATATAAATGTTTGTATCTACTTAAAGATATATTAAGAAATATTTATAATTCTATTTTATTTGCAGAAGTAATTTCCTATGACTAGAAGACAAATGTTTACTAGTCTGAACCAGACAGAGGAAACTATAATTGCTTTTTCTTAGGTGTTGGTTATTGGTCAGAATTGTTATTTTTTACCCAGCTGTGTATAATACAATTCCTTCCTTCACACAGTAATGCCCAGAGTTCTTGATTTTCTCTTTATTTTGGTTTCAGTGTTTTCTAATAAGAAATCACCACAGTATGGCAAGAGAATAAGCAATGGGTATTGAGATAGAATTCTCTTTTTTCCTGTCTTCCTGTAGCCACCATAACTGCAGAACCAGTGATTTTAGTAGAGGTGTTAGTAATTAATTCCTATAGCACCAGGACTGATATAACGTTAGAAGCAGAATAAATATCCAGTATGATGCAATGGAAAGTTTGATCCATTTGCTCACTTCTGCTCCCTCCTACTTTATGGAAGAAAAAACTGAGATATACAGAATTCAAGGAATTGGTGTAAACCTAAGCAATAATTTAGTAAGAAAGTGGAAATTTGAGTTTGGTTTTTAAACCTTTAATCCACTATTATAATTTACAAATATGAATTTCAATATTTTTATTTCTAGAGTGGAATTACATTAAAATTAATTTCTCAAAATTTGAGTTTTAATTTCTATATTTAGAAATTTTATAGAATTCCATATAGAATTTTAATTTCTACATTGAGTTATTATCAATACTTATTGATAGAGAAGCACAGAGTGGAAAAGTTTGGCTTAATAAAAATAAAAATTAAAATTAAACAAATAATTTATACAATCCAAAAGGAATTTCCATATATTACTTTTCATATGCTAGTGATAACCTCTCTTTCTTGGAGCCATCACACTTACCTTTTGACAATTATTTCCAAGTACATGAATGAATTCAGAGATTTCTACCAAAAAATGTATCAAAGTGATGACTTTGGTATTTTCAAAACTCCTAATGCCTAAGCTTAAATTGTCCTCATTGTTCTCTCTCATTTCCGTCATATGGAGATAGAAATACCATATGATCTCACCTATAAATGGAACTTAATCAAAAAAACAAACAAGCAAGCAAAATATAACCAGAGACATTGAAATGAAGAACCACCTGACAGTAACCAGAGACAAGGAGGGAGAGGGATAAAAGCAGATCATGAGGGGGGCCACCAACATGTATGAAGGACACATGGACAAAGACAATGGGGGTGGGTTCAAGGGTGGGAGGTGGGGATGGGTGGAGGGGGGCATGGTGAAGTGAAAATACAGACGATTGTACTTGAACAACAATTAAAGAAAAAGAAAAAGAAAATATCTCAGTGACCCAGCTATTTTCATGTATTCAACTTTAGTTATATGGCGTTTCTTTTAAAATCTTGCTAATGGTAATGTAAAATAATCACGTTCTTCAGATACTCATTTTTTTCCCCAAATGGTCAAATAACTGGGAACGCCATGCTATACTACAGTTCACAGTCACCTTAAATCCCCAAACCTACCATCTGCTCACTGACAAAGTAAATGGAATAGGCAAAAAATACACCACAAAGTCCGGTCTGCTCTCAGGAACCCCAGCTCTGTACTCAGTTAATGCTATAATATGAAGGCACTGTTAACTCTGCACAGGGAGATACTTTTCTTTTTCACACAGGCTACTGTCTTTCAACTCCAGGTTGTGTTCTTAAAAGCAATTATTAGTGACTTTAACTTGTGATTCTATTTGTGTCATTCATTTTATTTAAACTTTAAAAATTTATATGTTTGTGGCATTTTAAATATATGTATCCATTCACAATCAGTTCCCTAACATTTACCACATAGGAATTGTCTAATAAAAATTAGTCTAGGATAACTTTCCACATGTAACATTCTGATAGTATCGATGGTCCTACACATCTGAGCTTTGTTTGAACTTCACTGTGAAATCTTTATTAAGTACATAATTTTTAAAAATTGTTTTCGGACAAATGCTCTTCTGCTATAAGTTGAATACAATCAAGCTATGCAGTACTTCTCAGACTTGAGTGCACATCCGAGTGACCTGGAGGGATCGTTAAATGCTAGATGCCTAAGTCCTGCCCTCAGAGGTTCTAATGCAGTAGGTCTGGGGTGGGCCTATGAATATGCATTCCCAGCTCCCAAGAGACACTGTCGGCTTGCCCACCACACTTTGAGTTGGATCTGTGGAATGATTGCATCTATATGGATAATTATTTAAACTGTTGATATCTAGTTAATTCTTTAATATCAGAGCAAATAGTGAGATGCTGTACCTTAAAATAAGCCAGGACAGTTTCTCTTCTTGACTTCAATGTCCTCTAATTTGTGAGTGAATGTAACCGTTGCTGGAGAGCAGAGGCTGGAGGAGCAGTTAACTTGTCAGCATTGTTTAGTGGGAAATAACATGAAACTTAGAAACAGACAGACAAGATTTCAAATCTCAGCTTTGCCTTTGAGCAAATCACTAACATTTTCTGAAACTCATTTTTTCGTATCTATATGGGAAGAAGAAAAAGACCTATGTAAAAGTATTATTGTAAGCATTTAACAAATTAACCTACTGGACACATTATGAAATTTGCACTGCACTTAACCAATATCCTTTAAATCTCATCCCATTCCTTGTATCTTCTATTTCCACTACAGTTTCAACTGCTCCATCTTCATTGCCTATCCCTAAGCTAAAGGACATCCTCCACCTTTCTGAAAATCACCCTCAGGGCTCTAGGTAACTGCTGCCCTTCTCTCAGTCTCCCCCACATCCAACCTTTGAAAAAATTACTTTACTCACTGCCTCTAATTTCATATTGCTCAGTCCTTCATCTTACCATTATGCTGGCATTCTGCTATCCCTCCTAGGGATCCACTGACTTCTTAAGTGTCAAATCAATCCCTGATGTCTCCCAAGAATGTGACCTCTATCTAGCCCAAAGTGGTTGACATGGAAACTCTCTCTCCCTTAGCTTTAGCAATGCTGCTCTCTCTTGCCCTTGAAACACTCCTCTCCATCCATGCTGGTTCCTTGTTCCTTGCCCATATTTTTCTTACCGCTATTTTTCTCCCAGTCTGCATGCTGTTTTTGGGAGATCTCATCCTTACATATCCTTTCAGTTCCCATCTCTGTTTTTGACAATGCCTCAAACCCATGCATGGACGTCAACACAGACATCTCTCCTAAGTTGCAGATCCATCCAGCTTCCAACTGAATATTGCTATCTTGATGTTCAAAGTTAAATTATACAAGACTAAGCACTACTGTTCGCAGAGACTTGGTGTCAGATAAAAATAATTTACTCTAACTCATGTTCAGTAAGTTTCAGTTTTGGAGTTATGGGTCACAACAGATTCTCACTCTATTATTTTCATTGTTATCTTAATTTTGTACAATAAACAGCTTTTAATCACACTTCATTACTACCTATATCTTATCTGAAAATATTTTTGTATATTTTGCTAGTGGTCAGTTTGTGTCACTTTTTAACACAACACAGAGTCTTGGATATATAGCTGTGTTATTCATTAAACAATATATCAGACTAACTCGATAAATGTAATTTCCATATAAAATCTCTAGTAGATGTATACTAAATTAGTGTTAAACCATTACTTTCATGAAAAATAAATCTGCATGCCAATAGTATCAGTGAAAAACTGAGGCACGAAAATACTATTTTTCCAAATTAATTTATTTCACAGTCAATTTTTATTAAACAATATTGAATGTCAAAATCTCAGATCCATTTTTTTATTGTAGAAACTTTAAATAACACCAGTCTAATCTTAGTATCATGTGTTTACTTAACTGTAAAGTATATAATATGGGTTTATCTTTTACATAAGTATCAACTTCACAGTGAAGACTATATTTTGTAATTCTGAGTTTAAGAAAAGCTTTTAAATATTTAATGTCTGTTGCCTATTTAAGACATGTAAATTAATGAAGTAATTGATTGTTGAAAAAATAGATTCTCAAATCAGGATCTCTGAACCTGGGAAACTTCAGCTCCGTAACTC
This sequence comes from Artibeus jamaicensis, assembly GCF_021234435.1. Lineage (NCBI taxonomy): Eukaryota > Metazoa > Chordata > Mammalia > Chiroptera > Phyllostomidae > Artibeus > Artibeus jamaicensis. The sequence goes on from NW_026521870.1 coordinate 3,587,074, forward strand.
TTCAGTTTTGGGGGCTGTTTTGTCCATGATAGGATACTGGGCTGCATCCCTGATTCCTACTTACCAGAACCCATTTGCAACCCTAGTCCCTCAAGTGGTGACAACTGAAAGTCTGGCTGGGAAGCACGTTTCAGCAGCCTGAGATGCGGGGTTTGGGGTGTAGCTCTCTGTCCTCTCCCACAAAATTGTGTGTCCCTATTTTATGCCATAAACATCTAGAACAATCCTTAGTGAGATTTGTTATTATGAGCAGTTGAATGTTAGAGTTGGTTAATGCATTTTTGAAAATGATGTAGGTTTTGTTGAATTGACTGGTTGTCATAATAATAAGCATAAAAGGAATAATTTAAAAATTATAGTTATTTTATTATATCTGTAATTCATAATAATTGTATATTAATTCAGAAAACCAAGTAAAGCATACAGGAGAACAAAAACTACCATGCTAATCACTTTTAACATTTTGAAATATTTATGTTGTCTGTATATTTATTTAAAAAGTTGGGGAATTACTCTTAGTCAATTTGTTTATAGAGTATTGTTTTGTAACAGTGGGAAGTTGTAACCCAGCGCACCAGTTTTTATATTGTTTCTGTAAGCACTGACCCTGACTAATATGTAGCTTGTAGATAAACAGCATGTTTGCATACAATCCTAAAAACTAGCTTCAGACTCCAACTTTTCAACATTCCAGCTTGGGAAGATTTGCTGATCTTCAACCAGGTATCTGAACACACTGTGTTGACTTGCACACAGTCCCCTCAGTGGAGAACTCTCACCCCACACCCCTTGATCTCTCCATTCTGTTTCCCCTGTCCCTCCTTATAAAAGCCTCTGCCTGTACCAAGAAGGGAGATGGGCTTTGGGAAGAAAGTTCTCCATCTTCTCAGGTAGCCAGCACTTGAATAAATCTCTTTTTTTTCCACCAGCACCTGTCTCCTGAGTTTGGTTTCATTGCAGAAGGCAGCCAGACCTACTTTTGGTTACAGTTTTCTATTATACTTAATATCACATTGTGTGATTTCCATCTCATTAAATATTCTTTGAAAATATTAACCAATCATTTTATATACTATAATTAATAAAACTGTATATATATAAATTTATTACTTATTAATTTAATATTCTACCCTTCTCATTGGTGCTTTTATAATCTTTTTAAAATAATAAAATCCATAAGTATAAGAAATAGTTTAATACATATCAATCTAATGTTATCATTGTATTTCATCCTTTTTTATTGAATTTGTCAGGGTGACACTGGTTAAAAATTATATAATGTTCAGGTGCACAGTTCTGCAACACATCATCAGTGTTAACCAGTTCACCACCTTATGTCAAGTCTCCGTCCATCACCATTTATCACCACCTACCCTCCCCCACCTGACCCACTCTCCTTCCCCCAGCAGTCATCACGCTGTTGTCCAAGAATTTTTCTTTATTTGCTCTATTCCACCCTCCCCCACCCCCAATAGCTGTCAATTTGCTCTCTATCTATAAACCTGTCTCTATTTTGCATGGTTAGTTTTTTTTTCATTTGATTCCATATATGAGTGAAATCATACAGTATTTGTTTTTCTCTGACTGGCTTATTTCATGCAGCAAAACATTCTCTAGGTCCATCCATGCTGTTGCAAAATGTAAGGTTTCCTTCTTTTATATAGCTGGGTAGTATTCCATTGTGTAAATGTACCACAGATCTTATATCCACTGATCTACTGATGGCCATTTGGGCTGCTTCCAGGTATTGGTTATTATCAATAACACTGCAATGAAGATGGGGGTGTATATATATATTTTCCAATTAGTGTTTCTGGTTTCTTCAGGTAACTTCCGAGAAGTGGAATCATTGGGTCATAAAGCAGTTGCACTTTTAATTTTCTGAGGACACTCCATAGAGTTTTCCGCAGTGGCTGCACCAATCTGCATTCCCATAAACAGGTTACTGTTTCTCCACACCCTCGCCAACCCTTTAATGCTGTCTCGAATGGCTGGTTTTTGGTGGTTCTTTAGTTGCCATTTAATAAATGCAGACTTTGAGGCAATTTCACTCTCTTACACTTGGTTTATTGATTATTTTCATTATGGTGAAATGCTGACCATAGCTACATAAAAATAAAGCAACGATCTATACTGAAAGGACTGAAAAGAATTTGTAAACAAAAATAGAATCACACAATGCTTTAATTTTGAATTATTTTCTGTCTTTACCAACAAAACAGATTATTAATCATTTTCAGGTGCCCATTCACACATCCTGAAAAAATGACTAAAGGAGCTATTGCTTCCTTAAGTAAATGAGTTAGTTAAACCCTTGATAACTCTATATTTAAAGATGATTTGGTCAGTTCTCAACTTGAAACTAGTGTATAAGAATAATCCATCTATTTACGTTTAGGTATATGCCCAAGAGAGGAGAAAAACACATATCCACATAAAAACATGTATGTGAATGCTTACAGCAGTAGTATTCATAGTAGCCCAAAAGATGGAAATAACTCAAATATCCATCAACTAATGAATATATAAATAAAATGAGATATAGTAGAACAATGGAATATAATTCACCTAAAAGAGAATAAAGTACTGATAATGTGCCTGTCACTGCACTGAAAATATTACATGAAGGAAACTAAATGAAAGAAGCAGTCACAAAAAGCCACATATTGTATGAATCAATTTTCATTCATAGGTCTAGAATAGGCAAATCCATAGATAAAGAAAGGATATTTGTGGCCCTGACCGGTGTAGCTCAGTGGATTGAGTGTTGGCCTGTGAACTAAAGGGTCACCACTGGTTCAATTCCCAGTCAGGGCACATGCCTGGGCTGCAGGCCAAGTCCCCAGTTGTGGGGCGTGGAAGAGGCAACACTGATGCTTCTCTCCCTGTCTTTCTCCTTCCCTTCCCCTCTCTCTCTCTAAACAAAAATCTTAAAAAAAGAAAAGGATATTTGTGGTTTCCAGGAAAGAAAAGAGGATAGAATAGAGTTACTGAGAGCTACTGTGAATGTGTTTCTGGGTTTATTTGGGTGCTGATAATAATGCTGTGCAATTAAAAACTGTGATGGTTTCCAACACATTTACATAAATGTAGTAAAACCCACTGAATTGCATACTTTAAGGAGTAGATTTATGGTATATGGATTATATCTCAATACAAATAAATTTAAAAAGAACAGTCCATTTATAATCAATTTTGGAATAGACTACATATATGTGATATCTTTAAACAAAATAGGAAAAAATATATATATATACCATCTCCAAGATAGGAGGAATCTCTAGTCAATAAAACCATTGGAAACCTATGTTTAAGAAAGAAAAAGTTTCAAAAATTCTCTCATTTTTAGTTTCCACTTAAAATAAAGAGCTTTGTAGAATATCTGAGATACTTACCTGTAAATACGTCCACTTGCAAGAAGCAACTATTTCCCTAGAACCTGAGGATTTTAATCACAAACTAAAGTTTAACGAAGTATTTCAGTAGTGTTAAGTTTCCATTTCCTAAGAGATTCCTATCAGCACTGTCTTTGGGGAAATGCAATGACCACTCTCCTTCAAATACAATAAGAGAGCAGCAGTTTAATGTTTACTTTTACAAATCCAATTCCTGAATTATCTGTTAAAATTACTCTGATTACTTTGGGTTAGGATCTGAACCTTTCTCTCTTGCCAAGATTTTTTCCCATTTTAGAGAAAGACAATAGTAGTTCTATCATTGTAATTGTTTGGTCAGAGTCACTCAAGAGACCAGATGGATGCAGCCAGCTAAGGAGAGCAGGGTTTATTAACGGAATAAGAGAGAAAGTGGAGCCAACAGAGGGAAGCTAAGAGGAAAGTGGAGCCAACTAAGGGAGGTTGGGACTCCTTTGTTGTTCTTAGATCAGGGTTTTTAAACGCAAAAACCTGAAGTTGGTGTATTAGAGTCTGATTGGCTAGAGCTGGTTGCTGGGTGAAAGCTGCATCCTGTTATGCTGGAGGAGCCGACCCCAGACCCTAATTTTCCCAGGTAGGGTCTGTGGGCAGCTTCCTGGTGACATTTTCCCAGGTGGTGATTTTCATTCCTCCTAGGCCTGCCTAGGTATAATAGTGATAAGTTGTGAGAGAGAGGAGGTCAGCTCTACACATGTAACACAGCAATTAATACTCTGCTCTCAGCCTAGGCTTTAGGAGGATGTAAGGTTATTTCAGTTTTTAAATCATTCTAATGTATTTTTGACCAACCCACCAAGGATTTAAATAGTGTGAGAGAAAAGGTAACAATGTAACTTCTAAAGGATGCAAAATAAAATAGAAGACCTATTCTTGTCATCTTATCCATATGGGAAATCACTGTGTGTATCTAGAGAAAGTATCATACTAATGTAAATGTCAAAAAGAATGACTATCAAAATCTTTGAAGAACCTGTAGTTAAACACAGATTGTGAATATCTTTCCTAGAGTCTGCAGCTGACATAGTCTTGGTTTTAACTTCTCCCATTTCAATGGGTACTATAATCCATATATGAAAAGACTAATGTTGTAAAGCATTTTAGCTGAATTTTAAGAATGGATTACATTAGAGGGGGCATTGACTTCATATTAAGATGCACAGAAAGGTAATGTGACAAATGATACACAGAAAGGGATTATGAGAAAACAATAAAAGTTCCCAAAGGTACTTCAGTGAGTCAAATTCCAGTTAAAGCCCTTAGTGTAATGAGCAATACAAAATCTCACTGGTTTGTTAACAACAAATCTTATTTAACATTCAGTACCTTTTAGGTTTAAGAAGTACTAGAAAACAATAATCTTTAATACAATATGCAACGGTGACAAGCTATCACTGTGTGTTTACATTTGCAATACTACGCTCAAGTGAACATGGAAGATAATGTCAATCAGACCCCAAAAAGAAAAAAAAAGTTTGAATAAAGAACAGGTACTCCATTAAACAATCTGAAAAAAATGGAGATAAGCTGTGAAAAAATATTACTTTTTAAAAATAGATAAAGTTTAGTTCTACTTCCACCTCATTTCTTAGGTTTAATACATTAAAATTCTTAATACACTGTTTGTGTGTTCTAATCACGTCATGTGTGGGTGTCCAGCAAGTCTTTAGGAGAAATACAGAATGCAAACAGTGTGGCTGTCTTCATACTCACAGTCGACTAAATTTGCAGGCTTCCAATTTATCAGCCTTTAATTGTAACATGAAGTTTATTAGTCTAGGAATGGTTTATCTTGTGAAGATAATATTGACGTCACCAAGAGAACATGGTAAAAAGCACTTGACCAATTACTAGCTCCAAGATGGTCTTTTTTGGCAGTGACAATTTTCTAAAATTCATTCAGCTTATTTATAATATCACTACAGTATATTAAACTGCTGCCTGGAACTAATGATAACTATGCAAAAATAAATCACTTCTTCAAACATAATTTACAACATGTCTCTCAACATTTTTCTCTAGACCCAAAACACTTGAACGGTAGGAAATAGTTCTGTCAGAAAAGGTGGCTCAGAAAAGCAAAGAAACTCATTAGGTTGAGGTGCAGCTCTGTTGAAGTGCTTTATATTAAAGGTGTCATCTTTTATTTTGGGGGTAAAGAGGAAGAGAAGTTTGGAAAATTGGAAAAAGCTCCCCAGGTGAGCCTTATAGGGGAAACCTCAATCACCAGCCCATTTCCTCAAGAGTCCTCATTTAGAAACTTTTGCTGAAATATCTCTTCTGTTATTTTTTCACTTATTAATTATACTTTATTTATTTTGCTGTTACAATTGCCTCAATTTCCCCCCTTGTCCCCCTTCCACCCAGCACTCCCTACTCCCTCAGGCAATTCCACACCTTTGTTCCTGTCCATGGCTCATATGTAAGTTCTTTGGCTACTGCATTCTCTATACTGCACTTTACATCCCCTTGGCTATTCTGTAACTACTTATTGTACTCTTTAATCCCCTCACCTTTTCACTCTTTTCCCCAAATCCACCTCTCGTCTGGCAACCATCAAATGTTCTTTGTATCTGTGATTCTGTTTCTGTTCATCTTGTTTTAGGTTATTTTTTTAGATTCAATTGTTACGTATTTGTTGCCATTTTATTGTTCATAGTTTTGATCTTCATTTTCTTAAATGAAGATCATTTTCTTAAATAAGTCCCATTAACATTTCATATAATAATGGTTTGGCGATGATGAATTCTTTTAGTTTTTTTCTTCTCTGGACAACTCTTATTTGCCTTTCGATTGTAAGTGATATCTTTGTTGGGTAGAGCAGTCTTGGCTGTAGGTCCCCACTTTTCATGACTTTGAATATTTCTTGTCAATCTCTTCTAGCCCGCAAAGTTTCTTTTGAGTAACCATCTGACAGTATTATGGGAATTCCCCTGTAGGTAGCTAACTTCTTTTCTCTTGCTGCTTTTAAGATTCTCTCTTTATCGTTCAACTTTAGCATTTTTATTATGATGTATTTTTGTGTGGGCCTTTTTGTGTCCATCTTATTTTGGACTCTCTGTGCTTCCTGGACTTGCATGTCTATTTCCTTCATCAAATTAGGGACCTTAGTTATGTTTCCAATTTCTTGCTCTTTCTCTTCTATTTCTGGCAGCTCTATGATCTAATGTTGGAATGCCTGAAGTTGTCCAAAAACTTCTTACACTATCCTCAGGTTTTTTTGCATTTTTTTCCTCTTGTTGTTTTTTTCTTCCTTATGTTTCAAATCACTGATTTGATTTGTAGGTTCATCCACTCTACTGTTAATTCCCTCTAAATTATTTTTTATTTCAATTAGTGTATCCTTCATTTGTGACTGGATTTTGTATGCTATTGAGGTCCTCAGTAAATTCCTTCAGCATCCTTATTGCCAGTGATTTGAACTTTGCATCTGATCGGTTGCTTATCTTCATTTCATTTAGTTTATTTTCTGGAGTTTTGATCTGTTCTTTCATTTGGGCCATGTTTCTTTGTCTTTTCATTTTGACAGCTTCCCTGTGTTTTTCCTATGTATTAGGTAGAGGTGCTGTGAGTTCCTGTCTGGGTAGCATGGCCTAATGTAGTAGGTGTCCTGTAGGGTCCATTGACACAGCCCTCCCTATCACCCAAGCTGGATTCAAGATGCACGTTCTGTGTGAGCTGAGTACATCCTTCTTATGTATTTGAGCCTTGATTGCTGTTAGCAGGTCAATGGGAGGGATTTAACCAGGCCAGTCACCTGTAAGGACTGACTATGACCAGTAACCACAAACCTCTGCCCTCTGTGGAGGGTCAGCAGTGCAGCGGCAGGGTGGTGGTGCTCCAATGTAGTCTGTAGCTGTCCACTTGGTGCACAGGCTTTGGGGTTTCCTGGTGGTGCTGGATAAGGTCAACCCCCACCGGTGTTCTGCCACCGTGCATGAACTATAAAGCAATTTGAGATGGCTGCTCCTTGTGCTGGGTTTGGAGGTTCTTAGGTGAAGCCAAGCTGTGAACCTAGGTTGGCTGCTGCTAGTGCCGGGCCTGGGGGCCACTTAGTAAGATGTATAGGTGCTGGGAGCTCACTGAGGCCAGCTACTGCTTGAGAGGATTTAGGAAGATGTAGAGCCTGAGCAAAGGCAAGCCATTCACATGGAAAAGCTAATGTTAACTTCTTGGGTGGGCCTGTCATTTGGGTAGGGACTAGCTCCAAGGAATCACCAGGGTGGGGTAAATGTGAGGCCAGGTTGATGAAGTTTCATATATGGTATCACCTACCGGCTCTGTGGCTCTGTTGGGGGAAGGTTCAGAAAAACAACAATGGCCCCTGCTCACTCTTCTGTCTGGGAGGAAGCTGTCCCCACTCTTGCTCTTATGCCACACAGCTCAGTCCCTCTTCATATGTTACTGGTAGCTTTCAAGCTGCTACCCTAGTACTGGAGCTCAGAAGGAGTGAGTCTGAGTAAGTCTGTGTGCAGGGTCTTTAAGAGAAACTGCTTGGAAATCCAGCAGCTTCTTCCATGGACTAAATTCCTGCTGGTTTTTTTTATAGCCAAAAGTTGTGGGGACTTATCTTCCTGGTATTAGAATCCCCAGTGGGGGGGTACTGGTGTTGGACTGGGTTCCCTTGCTCCTGAGATATCCCTCCTGAATTTTTTTCCACCACACATGGATGTGGGACGAGCCCATTCCCGGTATCTGCAACTCTGTCTCTGGCTCCTCTTACTAGTCTGAGTGGATGTGGTTTCTTTAATTCTGTAGCTGTAGGACTTCCATTCAGCTCAATTTCTGATGGTCTTGAGTGATTGTTGTTCTATAGTTTAGCTATAATTTTGATGTGGTTGTGTGAGGAAATGTGATATGGCTATGTTTACTTATGCCTTCATATTATACTTCTGTTATTGATGGTTGATATTATTATAGATGAAAGATTACAGGTAGAAACGTTTAAAACAAAGTCCCAAAATATATATAAACAATGGTGACTTTTAAATAATTGTCTCTGCTTTACAGAGTAAAATAATATGAAAACGTAATCTGCCACTTAAAAACTTAAATAATTAATATAGTTCATGTATTAATTGAGTGGTTACCATATGCTAGATAATATTCTAGATGTCTTAGGGATACAGATATGACTCAGTCATGAACTCTCCTCTTGTAAAGATTATAGTCTTAGAAGAAAGCTTATAAATGCACAATAAATAACTACTATGTATGTTAACTAACATAGCTAGTTTTCAGAGCAATACTAGTAAAACAAAAATTCAAAAAAAAAAAGAAAACATTTTAATAGGGAAAAATTTAGGGGGTGGAGCTTAATTCATATTTTTCAAAATTATCTTATAGTTTTTAGCCTTTGTCAAAATCTACTAATGAATTGACCTCATATTAAGACAAAATATGCTAAATAAACCATTGATAAATTCAAGTAATGCCAGCTTTTAAAGAGTGATCTTGAGGTATGAACATAAAGTTTTCTCTTCTTTTGCCTGAGTTAGAGGATCTTTACTGAGGATAAATGTAAAACATTCGATACCTGTGATCTAAATTTGCCTACAGAAGTGTTTCTTCTTCAGAAAGGCCTTTCCTGACCACTCTGACTGAAATAGCACCCTATGTTATTCTCTGCTAGCACCCCAAGTTTTTCTCACTTTTACTTAGCACACAGGCATATTTAAAAAATAGTTATTTGTTTGCTTACTGTCTTCCTCAAGAGAATCTAAGCTCTTTGAGGGTAGAGGACTTAGTCTTGCTTGTTATTATCTCACCACTTTGTGGTGTATGGTAAGCATCAATTATTAAATTACTGAATAATTTTCTAACTTACCATAAAACGAGCATAAATTCCAGTATTTCAAAGCAACAAACCTAGAGTCACCCCTTTAACTCTGTCTAGTTTATATCTCTGCTTGGCTAAGAGGTATACCAAATTTAATATATCAAGAACAGAAGGTTTATTTTTTCTTTTTTATCCTAAAAAGAGATTTTTGTTGCCTTTGGTCCACAGTTGGTATTCTCTCTTGGTCCTGGGATTCCTGGGTGGGACTGTTCCCAAAGATGCCTTCTGGCAGGGTCCCTGTCCAGTACTTGGCAAGGGAAGAGGGGCCAAGTGTGGAAGAGGGTGTCTGACTTTGCCTCAACCACTCAGAACTTCATTGTCCTGTCTGGGCCTCGGTTTCCTCACTGGGCTCCTGGGAGGGTTCTGGGACAATTCAGGACTTTAGGATGCCTAAAATATCTGGGGACCGTGGCCCAGCTCTCTCCTAGGGGACATTCTTCAAGCATCCCCATCCTCATTTTTCAAAAACAACTTTTGTTTTGTTAAAACTGCCTGAAACTTCTGTGGGCACCAAAACCACAAACTGATCGGCAAAGTTAAGGGAGAGAGAGCAGAAGCAACCAGAAGTCATTTGGGGCCAGTTTCCCTCCTTACAAAGAATTTCTTCTTTTCCTCACAGCTTGGCCCAAAGCCTGCTGGGAAAGGTCCTACCTGGATGTGCCCTGGCAGAGACCCCCACCCTACATGCATCTGGATCTGGCCTTCACAGACCCTCAGCTGAAAGCACTTGAATGCATAGAAAAACAAGATGAAAGCACAGAAACACCCGAAATATTGTGAGCAATATTTGGGCAATACCAGGGCTATATTAGGGCAATATTGTGGGGAGATACCCCACAAAAGGGGTGTCATTAGCCTGCCTCCTTCTGGTAGTAGCTGAGGAAGGGTACTCCAGGGCCTTCCCTGGACTTGGTCTATCTCTTTCACAAGTTTTAATATGCCACTCTGGGCCATTTTTTTTCTAGTGTTTTCCATTTTGGTTAATGTTATAACTATCACCCTAGTTTTTTAAGCTCCAAAACATTCTTGATTCTTCTCATTATTTTACCCTTCATCTGCCCAGCCCTATCACATGTCTATCCACTTTTGTCCATCTTAAGTACTCTAAACTTAAACTAGCTTCATTTCTTCATTTCTTATTTTGCCCTACCCTCATCCTTTCCTTCCTCTGATCCTTTTACTACACCAACCAAATATATCTTTCAAAGACTTAGATTAGATCAGGATGTTCCTTTAAAACATAACAAGGGTTTCCCTTTGCACTAAGAATGCAACCAAAACTTACATAAACAAACAAAAAAATTCATGATCTACTCCTACTGACTTCTTTGAACTTTTTCGTCTTAGACCTCTGTCTCCTTGTGCTCTAAAACCCAACAACACTGATTTTTTTCTCTATTTGTTCAATCCCAAGCTTAGTCTTACTTCAGGACTTTTCCCCTGGTTTCAAGTCTGTTGTTCCTTATCTTCACTATTTTTCAATACTAAATAAAGTCTCAGATAAAATATCTTTTCTTCACAGGTCTTCCTCACCACCTTATATAATGTTGTTATAAACTACCACTAGCCCCATTTATTCTCTTCTGATTCCTTATAACCATCTGGAATTACCTTATACGTTTGTTTATTTGTTTATATCAAGTGTAAACTTCGCAAGAACAAGAACTCATCTGTCTTACAAATGTGCTATGTTTAACAAACAGTAGATACTCACTAAAAATTTATTGAATTGATTATTAAAATAATCATCAATGGAATGGTCAGAAATTACCACCTTTTATACATATTTTAAATTTATTTAATATTTAGGAATTTTCAAACATTATTCTAATTTATTTTATTAATATTTATTGTGTACTTCCTACATGAAGGACATGGTCTGAATATACAAAGATGAATCAAACATGGACTGTTTCTTAGAGGCTTGTTGGTTAGCTGGAGAAACATCAAAATAAATAATTGTGAAACTTAATGATAATGTCAACAATAGAAGTGCTCATAGGGTAGAAAAGTGGTAGAGAAGGCAGAGTGAGCACTATCTGGGATGTGGGATAGTAAGAAAAATATCTCAACTTGGAGTTATAAATACAAAAATCTAAGAATTCACAAATGTATAGGTAAACCCTGATGTGGTTCTGGGGGAGCAAATGCCATGAAGAAATAAACATATTAAAGCTGCAGAAGCAATAGAAGTTCCTTCTGGATTTGGAATGTAAAGTATAGGAAGTAGGGAAGGAACTGATTAGAATGGAAAGCAGGTATAGACCCCTGAGAAATCATGTATTATATACTAAGGAATTTAAATGCCATTGTGCAAGAAACAAACAAGTGATTTACTTAAAATATTCTCAAATACCTAGTCCTATCAATCATGAAATCTAAAAGAAACTTTATAAAGGCTGAATTTCTGATACTTAAGATGAATGTATTACTTTACAATGACTCAGAGATGAGTTATGGTAGTGGTGTGTAGACATGCTACTCTTATTCTTTCTTTAATCTTTGTCTATGGCAAGGCATACAATTCTCCTTAAGTAAATTCTTTTGTTATGAAAATACAATATTTTATATTGACTTATACTTGAACTATAAGAAACCACGCGGATTATTTTATTTTATTCATGTTTAATGTCTGACTTATAGTAGATATCAAACAAATAGTTGACTAAATCACGATCGATAATAAAATTTATTTGCTTACTATAGTTTACAAACTGTAAAAAAAATGTTGTTTTGTCACAGATCCACTAACATTTCAGATGAGATGGTAATATCAATTCAAGGGCTGGCTGAATATAGTAACTAACATTGCTTAATTGTTCTCTATTTGACATTTTATAGATGATAAAATAGAGGCTTAGAGAATTAAGTAACTTGCCCAAGACAGCATAGGTAGTAATGGGCAGAACAAAAAAATCAAATAGAAAGTTCAAGAACCCTTGTATTTTCACTACCACTGTAATGTAATGTCTCTCTGTTTCTGAAGAAAAGTGTAAAATACTGATTAGGTATAACAGATACACTTCACTAAAAGGATTCTAGATGATAGCATGATTGGTATTGAAGGGAAATACACAGTTTCACATCTGATTTCTCTAAGGGTTTTTGCTACATCCAGCAGTTAACATCTAGCTAACAGTGTTGTGTTAAGAAAGGAACTATTTCCTATCCTTTCAGTGATACACATTTTCAATCACAAATTCACCTTTTATCACGGCCTAGATGTTCTCATTCTTATTTCCTCATAAATTTGAAGTTTTTCTTTTTTTTTCTGGATAATTATGTAATATCATCAGACTCACTTCTCCACCCTTTTCCTCAAGAACTATGTACTACAAATTATATCCCCAAAGCTGTGCTTTCTTTGAGTGACTCTACACCTCTCTTCTACCTGAAGAAAGCCAGTCTGTGTTGTCATCTGTCTTATCCCTGAAATACAACCTAGGGCATTGACTTCATGTAATATTTTTAATTGCTCATTGACGAACAATGAAGATTTCAAGACAACAGGAACAGAACTAGATTTCAAGACAATAGAAACAAATATATAGAATAAGTTGAACATTAATTATTTTTTATTCAGTGAGATATTTTTTAGAGAAAAATATCCATGCTGCTTTATTTTTAAACACAGAATGAACATGGCCAGAAATCTTTTTTTTTAATTGCCTCTTAGGACACAGCAATGCTCTTGCTTAATATAAAATTTTAAAATTGTAGTTTAATGTTTACTATATCACCTCAGTTATGGTTACTGCTAAGTGCTCAAACAAAATAGCTTTATAATCTATTATTTTGTTTTGCAAAAGGCCAAAAAAAAAGGCAATAAGGTAGTATGGTTAGAATCCTAATAAGGTAGTATGGTCAGAATTTTCTTGCTTCCTTCACTTTTCTTATCATTAATCTATTTCACAAACAAATCTTAAACAACCATAAACAACAAGATCTGTGGTTGGGGCTAAGGGTTTTAACACTAGGGCAGTCTAAATTATGTCACCTGTGCCCCTCCTTTCTCCCAGGGATGCTGGGTGAATACAGTGATCTTGGGGAATCCAGAGGAAGAATAATACTTTCTGACTATGACATATGTAACATAACTGTAGTTACTAAACATAGAAGAGAAACAAAGAGGAGAAAGCTACCACTCATTTTGGAAAAGATTCCAAATGCATTCTCAATGCATTTGGACATTCTCAATGCAGTGGCATCTTCTTTTATATTCTTCTGCGGTTATCACCAAGTTTTGCTTCTATATTCCTTTCCCTTTCTACATTGTATTAACCTATGTATGTATTTAACCTACGTATGTTTGTAAACTATTACTGTTTATTTTTGCTCATTTTTGAGCTTTCTAATAAATGTGTTAAATGGTAGGAGACCTTCTGATTTTTTCCCACTACATACAATGCCTGAGATTTATCATGTTGATTGCTATGGTTAGAGTCTATTCTTTTGTTTGTTTCTAGTCCTTTGCTTTTGCAAACGATGCAGCTATAAACATTCTAGTACATGCCTACTGGTACAGGTGTACAAATTTCTCCATGGCCTGTTATCTGTGTATTTCACATGAAAATAAGAAAATGTATGACAGCTGGGGTGGGGGGAGGTTAGGGAGTGGAGGGATTGAGCAAAAAGGAAAAAAAGACTCAAACATGGACAATGGGGTTGTGATTGCTGGGGAGAGGGAGTATAAGGGGACTAAATGGTAATGAAAAAAATACAATAAAGATGAAATAAATAAAAAAACGTTATACAAATTTTGTGTACCAATTTACAGTCTCACTAGAAATGTATAAATTCCCAATCTCTGCATCTTTACGAGTATCCTATTCAATATATTGCCATAATTTAAAAATCTTGCTAATATAATTAAGGTAAAAAGTTTATCTTATTGGAGTCTTTATTTTCAGCACCTTTATGACTAATGAAATTGAGCATCTAACCTAATAATGTTTGTTTCTTCTCATGAATGAGAAGTCTTAACATTTGATATATTTGGTTTTGTTAATATATTCCTTTATGGTTGCATTTATTAATAGCTTGTTTATGAAATGTCTTCATACATCAAAGTCATAAAGATATCTACATATTCTTTTAAGAATTTAAAACACCTGTCTTTCCTAAGAATTGATTCATCTGGAATGGAAGTTGCCTACAGCATAAGATGAAGGAAGAGATTTTTATTTTTTCCATATGCATAGTCACTTTCTTTAATACTATTTATCAAAGAGCCCACTTATTCTAAAATAACCTGCAAAGTCACTTCTATCAAATATTACATTTTCCTGCATGTGTAGTAAATTTGTTCAGTTTGTGCTATTGGAGACTGGAGACTCTATACGATGGACCTTGCTCATGAAAGCCTTTAATGTAATTTTGGATGTGCAAAAAGCACTTAGCTATAAGTTGAGGAACAAATAATGAGCAGAGAGTTCAAAGACTCTGCTTAAGAAATTAAAGGCATTCAGTGCTGAATAATAGCAATTTGAAATGATGGACTTGGATAGACAGCCAATCTCAAGAAACTGGAGAGATATGACCAAGAGAAGAGTTCTCTGGAGACAAGACTGAAAGATTTCAGAATAGGGGTGTGTAATATTCAATTCAAAGTTGCTGTTTGAACTATCCGTTTAGTTTTCATAGCTTTCAGTAACTGTCAGTAACTAGCACCTAGGAATTTGGGTGGTTTCTGGTGAGAAACAAAGTAACATAAGGGAAAAGGACTGTTGCTTTTTATGGGAAGATGCAGAATATGTATCAAGAATTCAGTAAAAGTCAGGGTATTAGCTTGAGAATTGATGAAGGTAATATCTTCTTCTTCCTTGGAGACAGTGGGATAAGAAGGGGTGGCTAATATGGGAATTTTCCTTCTATTTATGTCTAGATCATTTTACTGAGTTGTTAAGGAAAATATTATGTTGTTCACCATATCCTCAAACTTACCATTCGTACATGGAATCCTTCATCAGATTATTGTTCTCTTCTTTTGCTTTGAACTTGAAGATTATGCCCCAAACTGCTTACTTAGCACAGTACTCAGGACTGCATAAAATCTGGACTCTACCTCTTACTATTCTTCTCTTTTCTTAGGTAACACTGAAGTATTTTCAGTATCTTAAATAGGCTGGGCACTCCTTCCTGTGATGATATGGTTCCCTGTACATGTTATGCATCATGTAGATGCCACGATAAGAATGGAATAATCAGCATAGTAAGAAGGTTATATCAGACAGTGAAGGAATTGTGGCTAGTTGTTGACTTCCACAGTCACCCCACCCTTGGCTGTGGACAGCAGCCACAGTTTGACTTTGGCACTGCTGACATCACAGTCTAAGACCAAAAATGGGCCACATCATGGCACAAGCACAAGTACGTCAGGTTTTAGAGTCACCTACGGAATCACTGAGAATGGAGGTGTTTCAGGCATTTACTAGTAAGGGGTCAAAAAATCTAGCTGTGATATGATGATCTGTCTCAAGTTCTCTTTCTAATTTAGAGTTCGTATCAAAAATAAGAAAAACTTATTCTGCAGCTGGAATATATCATTGGAAATTCATTCACGGTGTTTTTAAAAAATATTTTATTTATTTATTTTTAGAAAAAGGGGAATGGGGGTAGAAAGAGAAGGAGAGAAACATCATTGTTAGAGAAAAACATTGATTGGTTGCTTTTCCTACACAACCCTGACCTGGGACTGAACCAGCAACCTAGGCATGTTTCCTGACCGAGAACTGAACTGGTCACCTTTCACCTTGCAGGATGAGGCCATACCAGCTGAGCCACACAAGTCAGCATGTCTATCTAGATAATTTTGAAGATTAAACTATTAAATGTATCTAATAAAAGAAAAAATAAAATTGTTGATAAAAATCTAGTAATATCATTCTATTTAAAAACACTTTCTAAATTTGCTCCATGGAAACCAGCTCTACACTAGAAGAGACACAACAAAAATGTTAAAGTTTTAATCAAACTTTAGATATATTTAATGTGTTTTGGAACTTCTTTGAAAGGACCATATTTTGCCATGTATAATGTACATTTTTGCCCAAAGTTTTGAGGGAAAAATAAGGATGCACATTATACATGGGAATCAGTACCAAAACACAGTTGCACTAGTAGGTCAGTTACTAGAATCTGCTTATAAATGCTAAGACATTAACAATATATTTTAATTTTATTTTTGAAGCCAGATATTTAATATTTTCATTAAACTGTGTCAGTGCAATTTCAAGTAAATACAAACTGGAAGACCAGGCCCAGGAATACAATGTTTCAAGCAAGAAGAATCCCCAATTATCTTCATACCTCTCCGGCCACGTTATTAGTGGCCATGGTGTTGCCAGGCAGCAGCAGTGTTACCCAGGTTACCCAGTGTTTACCACAGCAGCAATTTTCAGGATGCTCTGGGCTGTTTCAGGTGCTAGAGTCAGTGCACTAACTGAAGCCAACAGAGGCTGGTTTGGAGGAACCAGCTGGGCAACTGGTTCCTCCAAAATGTTGGAAACACCACCCTTTTGGACATTAATGCCTATGGTTTTTTTCTCCCTGGGCACGCTGATTTCTTACTCTGTTACTGTAGAAACGGGATTCAGGCCAGCATTTGCAGCTAGTGTAGACAGAATGACTTCCAGAGCATCTGCAAAAGCATGAATGCAGTAGGCTTCCATACCACTCAATGTTCGTGAATATTCAGTTAACCATAGGGCCGACTTTATTTCTGGAGCACCACTTCCAGCAATCAGAGCTCTGTTCTTCAGTAAACAGCAGATGATACAAGGCATCATAAATGGAGCTCTCAGCTTCTTCAATAACAGTTTGATAGATCCATAAACAATTGTAACTGTTCCCCCCCCCACACACACACACAGGGCTTGTACAGCCTATAATCTTGAGCAGTTTGCCAGAACCATCTAAATTGATTTCCTAGCTAACTCAGCTGATCCCAGTAGGTCAGCATTGAACTGGTCAATGTGAGCAACTGGCTTGGTTCCAATTGTCTTACAAATGAATACAATATTTTCTTTTTCAACATCCTTAACCACCATAATCTTTGTTTTGTTCAAGAAATGTAATGCGAGATCACTAAAAGCATCTCTTAGAATAGACTTCTGTATGAGAAGGACATTGCGTCCTGTTTTCTTAATTTGCTTCCCTAAGTTTAGAATATAGGCTCTCTCTTCTCTCAGCACTCAGTCCATCTGGACAGAGTCAGAAACTACTATCTGATTATCCATATCTGTTTGAGAGCAGAGAAGCAAATTTGAATAAACCCAAACTTCAAACTTGCCATCTTTTGAATGAGAACCAGCCCTTCAACCAATTCATAGTCATTGATTTTCCCACAAAGTTTCTCAACTATTTTAATATCTCTTAGATCTACACTAATAGCTGTGGCTGAGTCAGTCACTTTCATCACTGCATCTGTACTCACTGGAAGAAGCAGGCTTGAATATTGAGAGACAGCCTTTGAGTTCAGTGAAGTGGTCGCACTACTTAACAAAGTTTCTCTGCCACTCAGTTCAACAGGTTGAGACATGTCAGTCAAGATTTCAACACCTTTTTGAAAGGTTTTCTTAGGCTCTGCTGAGGAAGAAATGCCGAACAGCCACAAAGTTAGACAGTATAGAACTTTATTGGGGTTTGTGCACCCGGATGAGGCTCCCCGGTCTGCAGAGTGGGGCAGGGGAAGTCGTGCCCAAGCAGGGAATGTGGCAGGGTTTTATTGTGGTTGGCTCTCTCTGTGGGAGCTGGGGATTGGTCCCCTTTGAACAAAGCAGCAACATATCATTGGTGGTTCTTCTTGAGCTCAGGTTGCTATGCAAATATCTGTTTTGGCAAAGCCTGCCCTTTCAGCTCTCTGGTTTGATGTCAGCCGTCTTTTCTGGGTTGTAGTTCAGCTGCCATTTTGTCCTACCCCGCCCATCCTGACACTTCTCTCAAAGCCTACCGGAATGACTCAGAAATTACAGCTGGATTAATCCCTTTCACTTGGTACAGGAATCTAAGAGAGATTCAGCAATGATGACCACCGATGTGGTACCATCTTCTGCTTCTATGTCGTGTGCCTTTGACAACTCCAGCAGCATTCTGGCTGCTGGATGTAACACCTACATTTGTTTCAGGATGGTTTTCCCATCTTGAACCATTTTACCCATTCCTTTTGGTCCAAGGCTTGTTCTAATAACATCAGCAACAGCTTTGGCCATGGAGATCTTGCCGAAGTGGCTCTGGGCCAGCTTACTGCAGTCCTTATAGGTACTTTTGTTGAGGCCCCATTGGTCCTGCTCCAGGGAACCACGTTCTCAGGTATGGCAAGCTGGGCTGGGCCCGTGTGTGCTCAGGATGAATGGATGGGTCATCAGTGTATTTTAAAAGATCAATGACAGGTATGACCAATGGGGACCCTTGTTTTATAACAGGTAATGAAAGATTTGGAACTTTTCCTATAATAAATATGTAAAATTATGAAAAACATAAATAAATATATTCATTCTTTGGTTTTATTATAAAGTAACCATTTTATATTTTATAAAAGGAGGAAATGTTGAATGTGGAATATAAATTATAATCAAATTATACTTGATTCACATTTAGACTCCTAGGTGAAGTCTTTCTTAGTCCTTGCAGACCAGGTTCATTTCACTACTTTTCCTCAGGATTTTTATGCTGTTATCCATAACTCTATTATAGAACTCAATATATCATATTACATATTAGCCACAGGAATAAAACAGACATTAATATTTGTTAAATGAATGTACTAGCAAAAAGCTAGGGCTTATACTAATTGAGAAGTAAGCATCTAAATTCAATTTTTAAAAAACCAACCCTTTAGCCTGGCCAGTATACTCATGATTATTTCTATCTAATGTATAACATAAAGTTATAAACTGAGCTAATAGGAGTTTTTAAGGAAAAAATGAAAAAAAAACGAGCAGGAAGGAAAGAAGAAAAAGGGGAGGGAAGGAAGAGAGGGACAGAGAAGAAAATGAGAAACTGGGTGATGAAGAAAAGAAAAATAAAAAGAAAATTTTCAGATGGACAAAATATTAACAGAATGGTTCATCTTCAAAATTTATCTGTAAGTTTAAGGAAGGACAAGATAGCATCTATCCCGAAGGTACCCAGCCATACACTATGGCACATGGAGACATTTACTGAAGAAGATACAAGATACAAGAAACATTGTACATAGGTCAATGATGCCTCAGCTCCCTTTGAAGTAGGCACCTGGGGACCTCACACTGTTCTCTCAGTGTCTCTCCCACTATTCAAAACACTCTGCAAAACCCTGTTTTGGAATCACCATCAGCCATCCCACTGGATTTTCCTAAGTCTCATTGGGTCTGGAATCTCTTTCCTCTCAAAGGTGATTTTAGTTTTGGGAAAATCCAGAAGTCACAGGGCACCAAATCTGGGCTGTAGTGGGGCTGAGTCACCTGGGAAATTTGATGTTTTGCCAGAATCTTGGCACGAGACATGATGTGTGAGCAGGTGTGCTGTTGCAGTGAAGATACTGATCGCCAGTTGCCCACAGCTGTGGCCATTTTTGTCTTATTGCATCTTTAAAATGATGAAGGACATTGAGGTAGAACTCATTAATTGTTTGACCTGAAGGAGCATGCTCGTGATAGACAACACCTTCCCAATAAAAAAAAACACAGTTAATATGGTCTTGATCTCACTGTAACTTTGTCTTCTTGTCTTTGGGTGTAGAAAACCAGGCAACTTCCACTGGGATGACTGGGCCTTCGTTTTTGGATCATGTGAGCCATAGATGCACGATTCATCTTTGGTTATGACCTTGAGGAAATCTGATTCATTGACAGTGATTTGAATTACATCATTAGCAACTGCAGCATGATGTTCCTTCTGCTCTGCTAGCAGAAGCCCCAGAACAAATTTTGCCACAACATGTTTCATGCCAAGATCCTGTGTCAAAACCTTGGACACAGTAGGTCTTGGAATTCCCAGACTAGCTTCTAGTTCTTCCACCATCAGTTGCTGATCTTTGTTCATTGCAGCCTGTACACATTCAACATTCTCAGGTGTTCTGCTTGTTGCAGGCCTTCCAGAACATGGCTCACTTTCAACAGATTCTCAACAATCTTTGAAGCATTTGTGCTACACTTTTATTTGTGCTTCACTCATTGCATCATACCCAAAAGCCTTCTGAATGATCTAAGTAGCTTCTGTGGAGGAATATTCAAGTTTCATGCAAAATTTGATGAAGATTTGTTGCTCAACTCAGTCATTTTGATTGCAACAGCCACATGGTACACATCCTCATTCAATGGTGTCTACCAACAAAAAAACCCTATGTGGTATGAATATTAGGTATGAAATGAAAACATTCTTTTATATAGACCCTATCTAGTACAATAATGCATTCTCCCATGTTGCTAACCAGTGAAAATATTCCCACATTTTCCCCTGGGAAACGTGGATGTGAATTAGGTCCTTAGGGAAAGAGAAGGAGACTGATTTACCCAGTTACCTAGGCCCATATTGTTTTCTTTCTTTACAGTTTAAGTCAACTTCATCTTCAATACACAGACTAGAAAATCAGGTTAATTATGAATAAAACCAGAAATGCATCTAGACATTTGAACCAATAGCACTACCAAAAGTGGGCTCTATTTCACTGGGAGGAATCAAGTCTAATATGTCACAGTTAAGATGGACATGCCTAAGAAGAAAGTATAAATGTAAATTTGTTAAATTGAGAAGCAAAACTAAGACCTTCTGCTTCATTATTTGTCCCGATTACTTAAAAAGGATGGAGAACCATTTGCATGGTAAGGAAAGGTTACAGAGAAACTCAGAAAGAGCACAGGTTTAGAAGCCAAATTACCCTGGTGTTGAACAACTATTTGCTCTAGAGCAAATTGTTTAATTATCTATCTAGGATTGCTCCTATATGAAAGAAGCCAATTGGAATATTTCAGTCACAGAATTGTTTTGGAGTAAAAAGTGGAATAATGCATATATTTTTATGTCTGTTATATAATAGATAATCAGTTAAATGAGTGTCTTGTTATCCAACATCTTCCAACAGTTTTTGTATTACATTGCTAACTTTGACTGTAATTTTATTCGCAAATGTGCTATAAGTTTAAAAGGTTTGTCTAGGTTCTTCTCATCAGAGACAGAAAGATGATGTTTTTGAAAGTTGAACTGGTCCAAATCTTGCCTCAGTCACTTGTGGTCTAGGAGGCTGATCACTGATAGGAGGATGCAACAGTCTGGAGTGGTCAGGGAGCTGAACTAAAGCAACTATTCTGGGCTAAGGATAGTATACATGTAATCTTTTAAAACTTCAGCTTATTACCAATGTGTAAGTTATTTTCTTGGCATTAAAAGAAATGGCTTAAATAAGCTATCTTTAGCACAAAAATCTGTTGCATGAAGCCATTAAATTACTTATGAAAACTGAGTGTTTAATTGTTCTTAAATATCTTTATTCTCCTATTCTTTCTACTATAAACATATGCAATGAAAGCAAAAGTTAACCATTAGGGTCACCATTTCATATTCCTGAATTTGATAAAGCATATTCTTTGGTATAAACAAAAGATGAATGGGTTCATTTTATTATTGATATTTGCAATGTGGAATATTAATTTACCAAATAAAATATCATTTCATTTAAAAAATGGAATTTAGTTATAAAAATTGTGTATTTATTTTTATATGTTTATACTTCAGTCACCTTCAAATTACTCCCCATTTGATGCAAATACATCTATTGAGAATTTTTTTCTACTGTTCAAAACAGTTTTTGAACTCATCCATTTTGATCCCTTTTAGTACTTCTGCCATTTTTAAAAAATTTCACCTCTTCCTTATCACCAGCACATTTTCTTATGAGGACTCTTCTGGGGAAACAGAAAAAAAGTCACTCAGGATGAGAGCAGGTGAACAGGGAAGGTGGGGCATTGGGGGTCATGCCATTTATGGTCAAAAACTGCTGAATACTCAGCATGGTGTGGGCAGGTGCACTCATAAACCACCCATCATGAAATGGACAAACATGTTGAAAGAGTCTTAAAAAAATTCACTGAAGCTGAATGCAGCCTCTCACAACAACACCAGTTGGTACACTGATACAGATGGGTTCTGAGAACACTCGCCTAGCAAGGGAAGCCTGTACTACAAGGGGGCCTTCCCTCCAGAAGAGAATTCTGTATTTTGTCAGGGTGTCCCTCATATATCCTAACCTACAAAATGAAGATTTTTAGTTGAATTAGGAAATGACTATTCCTAAATAAATGAAAAATAAATGAAAATATTCATTTAATCCATAAAAATTCACATACCTAGTTCAATTAGAACTACACTTTGATTTTACTTGTGAGGGCTTAGCAAATATTTTGTCACGAAGTTGAAGTTTGTTTCCAACTCAAAGCTACTGAGAATGAGTTTCAGTTTTCAGCAGAATCTGTTATGTAGATTCAGCAGAAGCATTAACCTTACATTTTTTTAAAGAAAACAAATCAATCTCTATAACACATAGAGAAAATGGGTCATTCTCCCATCTGTTAGGACATTTTAGATGAGAAATAACACCAGGGATCAGATAAAAAAAATTCAACCCCCTTTTCTAAAAAGCGAGATTTATAGGTCCTTCAGATTTCATTTCATATCCAATATGGGAGACAATAGTGAGAAAACATCTTTCCTAAGTTTCAATTTGGTTTCAACTTATTTCCATAATTGTGGAAAATATCCATTTGAAAAATCAGCTATGCTTTTGGTGCAAAAATAAAATGACAGATGTATCTAAATTTTTTAATTTTGAAAAAAGATTATGAATTTGAATGAGTAAATTTGGTCTGAAAATTGTTTAATTGATAAATTAAATAACTTACATTATTTTCAAATTTTAGTAATCAAAAAATGTTAAAGATTTGATGTGATTATATATGGTAAAGAAGTTGAATATATGTCTTAATTTGAATGTCCATTTGGTTAAAATCCAAACCTCTGGTAAAATAATATTCCAAGATTGCATATGCATGAACATACACAAATACATTTATACACATATATACTGTTTATGTTACATAATTATATTTTGCTCTCAAAGATTCATACATATACACATATGCTATATTTCATATAAAATTAAACTTCCAAAATGAAAAAATATAAGAATATATAATATATATTATAAATATACAGAGAGAGTTAGTGTCAATATAATTATATTATTCTGTGAAAATGACTGAATTTCTAAAAACAATTGTTTCCTTTAGTATCTTTTCTTAAAATCTGAAATCCTTAAGAATGTAAATAGAAGTACAAAGCCATTTTATTGTAAATTCTCTGAAGAGATCATTTTAGTACATCAAGTGCAAACACCCTACTACTGCAACTTGTGTATTCAAGTGGAGGTTAAATTTTAAAGAAAAGAAAAGTTGAAATACCATATGATCTCACCTTTGACAGGAAGCTAAAGAATAAAACAAACAAGCAAACAGAATAAAAACAAAGATGCTGAAATAGAGAACAAGTGGGCAGCGACCAGAGGGGAGAGGGAAGGGAACTTAAGGGGAAAAAGGGGGAGGGATTTTGAGGAACAAGTATGAAAGACACAGAGATGAGGACTTGGGGGGGGAATGGGAGGGAGGGGGGAGACCGGGCGGGGGGGTGGGATGGGAGAAGTAGAGGAAAAAATGTACTTGAAAAGTAACTAAATAAAATTTAATAAAAAAAAAAAGAAAAGAAAAGTTGAGAGGACGAGAGGAGAGAAGAGCACAAGGAACAGACAACACATGCTCCGGGATCTGTCCGCAGGAGTTAACAGTCCCATTCTGCCTCTTACTGCTGTATGACTGGGAAAGTTACTTAAATCTCCTTACGTTTCCATTTCCTAATCAGGAAAATGACAATAATAATCTCCAAAGAGTTACAGCATACTTAGTACCTGGATTATAATTCCATTTTAAAGGAAAGCAAACATGAAAGAATAGTTTGAAGATGCTGGTGATGGCTTTAGCTGTTAGCTGTCATGTTTCACCAGACAGGAAGCCCAAGTTTGCTCTTTTATTTCTATGCCCTCCCACCAGACATAGGCTTGCACCCTAAAGTGAGTTAAACTGGGGGCCTTGGTGAACCAAGTAATAGGTGCCGGAGACCTTATTATTCAAAAGGAGAGGTTAAACCCTACTGTTCTGTGAGGCATATTCTTCATGTTTCCCTCTTTCTGGTTTGCTTTTCTTTCTGGGAATTTCTCTCATATGGCTGGAGTGATGTGAGAGGCCTTCAATATTCTTGCTCCTCAGGATACACACACCTTCCTCCTATTCTCCTTTTTTCCTGTCCCCTTCAGACACCTTCTCTTCCATCAGAATGCCAGTGGGAGTCAATGGAGGTGAAGGGGAAAATAGCATGGCCCTTTCCACTTAGACTTAGGCTGACCTCCAGTCTAAGGAAAGGACTTTTTGCCATGCACACATGGTCTAGCCTAGTTTACCAGGAAAAACATTCCCTATCAGAGTCAGAGGCTAAAGCAAGCTCTCACTAGTAAAATCCAAATATGCCAGATCTCAGCCTCTGGGAACAAATGATATTAACATTAGTATTTAGTATCCAAACATTGCTCCCCCAGTAAAGACACACAAGACTTTAGCCTCAGTGTAAAGTCACATTCAAAATAGTGTCTCCCATACCACCTGGTGTGGATCTGCTCTTTTGTCTATTTCAGGTTCGCAGGTTGCTTCCTGCAAGCCATTTGGGTAAAACATCCCTCTGATGCTGCTGTTGTTCTCCAGGAAAATGCTGTTTCCTGCTGCTTCTGCTTCGCAGACTCAGCTGTGATGTGCTGCTTTGTTTGAGGCACATTATAAACTTTGAAATCCGGGAACCAAAGTTAAACTGATTATGTCCTAAATTTCGCAAGGGCTTTCCCAAAAATGGTTTACATTTTGAGCAGCAGGCACCAAAATGATTCCATTCATTTAACATATGTAGGATAGTGCCCAGAAAGCTGATCCTCAATGTTATCAGTGGATATCTCTGTGTAAGGGGATTTCACTTTATTCTTTGTATTTAACTTTATTGTTGGAATATTGTTCCTGATTAGCTGATATCAATTTTATATTCAGAATGGAAATAAAGCTACATTCATTGAAAAAAGAGACCCTTATAGATGCTGCTCCCTATCCACTCATTCTGGGGCAGTGAGCTCCAGTCCTGCAAGCTGACTAAGAAAAAAGGTCTTTCTCTCTTCCATTTTCAGGAACTGGCAGGCAAGCTTTCCCTCTTCCTTTTTTATAAAAGCAAAAATTCCTCAAAGAATCTAGATCAGAATAGATTAAAGGCTGGAATAATATCTGAACATCATGTTTATTTGGCAAAGACAAAATTGAACTGCCCACAAGCAGCACCGATTCTAAACTGTCCCTCAGACCTGCTCAGTCACCTGGTTCTATCCAGGGCTCATTTTCATGTTTGTAATTTCAGTTTATCACGCTGGTCTTCTCTGGCTTTGTTATACAACTGACTGGCTCACTATTCTCAGATTGGCATCAACCATAAACTCAGTATGCAGACCAATGTTTTTTTTTTGTATGCTGTCAATAAAAATGCAGATCAGATTAAATCTCTTGAGTTCAATGGCCCTCTATTAATGAACTCACTAATTAGTTTGTTCAAGCAGATACAAATCCTCTTATCTTTAGTGTAATTGTATATAAATTCGTTTCATTTATCCATGACAGAAAACCATGAGAAACTGTCCTAACTACCTTACTGAATTTATGCTAAATGAACCATTCTAGCAAGCCTGAAAAAAAGAAAATCTTATAGTTCATAATTTTTGTAAGTGTTCCAAAGAATCTGTTCAAATATTTCCAGAGTTTAGAAACTGTCTGAAATTTTTGAGATTCATTTTATTTTCTTATTTAAAAATCGCAAAACTATTTTCTCAGCTGCTAACATCTCTTTGTTTACATGATTTCTAAAAACTAAATATTAGTTTAAGTAATCACAATCATGACCATAATTGAAATAAATAATGTATTTGGACCTATAAACTTAAATTGAACACAAGATTATATATATATGTATATGTAACTTCTATTTTTTATTACATAATTTTTGTTTAAAAATGATTCTCTTTGAATGGGTGTATCCCATGTACCACATGATTCAACACCTAAATGTTAGATGGAGCTGGCAGACTGTTAAAGTACTATGTTAATCCTCCTACCATCATAAATGCCACATTAAAACACCCTGAAAAACCAGGTTCAAATTTAGAATTTCTGGACCCCCAAGAGTTGTATATCTTCTTTCCACCCCCAGATCTGACTGCATCAGACACAGGTATAAACACCTCAACCCACGTCTCCAAGATCCGTCCACATTTTCTCTTATCTGCAAGTAACTACTTCAGGAATATTAAACCCAGGGAAGAGGCCTGAATCTGGTCTCAGATGCACTTGCATCCATTTGGTCAGGAAGTTTGAAGCACGAGTAGAAGATAGGGCACGTGGATTTCTGGCTCAGCATAGGGAGGCCTTTCTCTCCAGGTCTAAGGACTGCACTGCCTTTGCCGTTGAAGAGGGTGTCTTCCTCTTCGTTATCGATTAATTTCAATCTTTCATTCTCTTATTTTTCTTGATGATTCCTTAAAAAACCTAGCTGGAAACATGTGTTCCTTTTAGAATTTTACATAATGCTTATTCTGGGCATTTCAATCTGAAACATCCTTACAGATTTGAGAACCTCTTCTGCATTCATCCCTCACTGTATGTCTCTCAACTTTTATATACAATTCCCTTCTACCATTACACACGCAGACAGACACAATGAACACTTACTGTGCTCCAGAATGGCTGACACACACTGCATTAATACTCAAACATCTGGCTTCTAATTCTCAACCTGCCATGTAATCTCAGGAGCTCTGAGATTACATGTATATTGTCTCATATGAAGACATGTAACATCTTGTAGTCTCAGGAGCTCTGAGGCTACATGTATTGTCTTGTATGAAATAAAAATCATGATAATTTCCATTCTATCCTCACAAGATTGTTCGAAAGATAAAATAGAATAATACATGAGAAACTAATCTTTGAAAACCATAAAATGTCACATAAATGAATGGGGTTATTGTGGTCGCCACTACAAATTGTCTTAAGAACTAAGACATATTACTCCTCAGAACCACTTGCTTACTCCTCACTTACCTACATTTGAAGCATCATTTGCCATTTTATTGTAAAATAGACCTGTATTTATTCTTAGAATGAATATAATTTGTTATTAAAAGAAATAATGAGCTAAAAGAAGCATTATATTGGCCCATTTGTTAATATGTAAAATAAATTAAAATAAACCAAGTGTGTTAATAACAAGAATTCACATATAAAACAAAACAGAGCAAAACAAAAAGACAGAAATATTGCTAATAAGTCTCTAGGATTCTACTCTAATTTCTCCATTGCCACATCCATTACAATTATTTATACTGAAACAATCTATGCTATTAAGTTGGTTTTATTGTCTCTATTCATAGTTGTAGCTGTCAATCCTGAAATTAATTGTAAGTTCCCTGAGAAAATATTATTTTTAATGTGTTTTTGCCTCTATTTATTTCATTGCACAGTACTCAGAATATAACTCTTTATAATGCTGACAAAACCAACAAATTTAAAACACAAAGATTAACCTCAAAATTCTACAACATGAATTTTGAATTCTCTTAGCCCTGGCTAAAAACATCTGTAACTAAAGATGAAAACTTACGTGGGAAAATCTGCCTTCCAAAAGTTTCCCTCAAATTTACTAAGTGCTTGTCCAAGATGTTTTTGGTTGTGGACTTCCTAACAGTATTTCACTTTTCCTATGCCTGAGTGAACTGGTGAAGTTTATCCAGGAAAGATGTCTAGTTTCTTCTTCTATCTGGGGACATACATTTATGAATTAGCGGCTTCAATGGTGTCATGTCCACAGCTACAATCCAAGCATTGCCTTCTCATTTCATTCATGATCTTTCTGTCCTTATAGTACAAATCATGTTATTTCAGACACAGAGCTCATTTGATGTTCTTAGCTGGCCCTGGTGTGATAAACATTAAAGAAATTAAATAATGCTCAATGTTTATGTAATCACTTAAGCCAAAAGGTGTCAATTTTGCTATGGTCCATTCCAAGCTGGGGCTAAAAGATCTCTTCTGCCAAGACAGCACCCACACTGACCTCTTTATGTCACAAAGTTTTCATAAGAAGTTACAATACTTAACTAAAAGGTTCCTAGAATAAGAGGGTTATTTAAAAATGTTACAGCTGAGGATAATTATTTTAATGTTATAAAAGAAGATGAAAAGGCAAAATTGGATGAGACCTAATTTTAAATCATTAGCAACTTTTTCAGCCAGGACTCACAATGGTAGAAAGAACTACTGATAGTAATGTTTACGATATCTGAAATATTTGAAATCTTACCCCAGGAAACCATTTAGGGAAGAGAACTTTATGTGTACTGAAATAAACTTGTGTAGAATTGGCTGTAAAAAACTTAATCAATTACAAATAACTGAAAATATGATAGCAATGCTTCCTACTTACTCTTCCCAATACAATTTCTGTTGTCCATTACATGGGTGTGAAAGAGGCAGAACAAATGGAAAGAAGTTTGAGATGCAAGGGAGGGAAGTCCTCTTGGTCTTCTGGTCCCCAAATTCTATAAACCACTCTTGCCAGTTGCCTGATTAAGCAGTGGACTTAGCTTACAAATGAATACGAGGTAGACTGGCTATAAGACAGGTCATTCTTTGAGGTGATAGAGACTGAAGAGCTATTTTGTGTAAAGCAGTCCACTAAATACATCCCTAAGGAAAGTTCAGGGTCAAGTGTTCTTTTTGTCTATAAAGAAAAATGTAGCCTTTGTGCTCTCTTTTAACTTGTCCAACTTTTAAGGCAGAGCAGAATTTGAAGAATTTATTTTCACAAACACTGAACCCCATATTTGTCCCTGGAAGGTATCAGTGTATATTGTACATAGGAGATGCATGTAGAGGGCAGTGCAGTGTTCATTTGATGGAAAGGAGTTGAAAAGGGTGAAAGTTAACTTTTAATTTAATCATGTTAAATATCCATCCAATCTTGATGTTTTCAGATGCACAATGTATTATTGTCTGACTAATCTCTACTTGGCTTTTCAGGTCTTATAGATGTAATACAGTCAACTAAAAATGAACAACTTTTGATAGTATATGCTTTGGTTGGGATTACCAGAATATTGCCTTTCAGGTAAAAATTTTACTCTTGTAAAAATGTTTTAAGGAGCCTGAGATAATATTTGAATTATTTAATGGGGTTTTGTGTGTGGATCCCAAATGAAGATACCTCATAATTTTACTCACATGCATGTGCACACACACTAAATACTCCACAGCACTAATGAGAAGTCATGTTTATTATTCATACCTTAGACACTGAATGTTAATTGTACATTTTAAATATATATTGCCAAACTAGATTGGCATCCAAATAAATGCTTAGATCTTTGGTTTTATAAAAGGCATTTTCCTCTGATGAATGGGTTAAACTGTTGCTGTCAGTTTGAAAATAATTAGCCCTGCTGATGTACAAAGAATTACACTGTCAGGAATTGTCACTGTCATTGAGTGCTATTCCTTAGTCTGCATGCAATGTTCTGTCTGGCTCAGAAAATCCTAATAACAGGTTGAAATTTAAGTGTAAAATTTTAACCAATTTTTATAAAAATACCTTATTTCATTTTCATTTTGCTCTCATACAATTTTTGGTTGTCATAAAATAGGATACTAAATGTATCTTATTTCCTTAACTTTCATTGCCTTTTGTTCTAGAAGATAGACATTACAGTTCCTTTATTGCCTTAGTACTTTCAAAATTTTTAATGAAAGTTTAAATCTCATTGAAAATTACAAAAGAACAGAAAGGTCAGTGAGATGTAGACAGTTGAAGCAACAGATGTGAGCAAAGTTGCCACCCCTATGTCTTGAAAGAGCAGAGACTTCTTTAATCTAGGTGCTCCAAGAACAGGCAACTAGTGTTCAAATGTCCAAAACTGCCTTTAATCAATAAAAGTCTTGGTTTAAGATTGTCATTAATCAGGGCCAAGTGCAGTTGAGAAAGTTGGAAGCTTTCATTACATAACCTATTAGAGTATAATTCTGGAATCTGTAGTCAGTCTCTTCAAAAATCCTTTGTAGAAAACTCAAAGTCTTGAGGGCAGAGGTGTTGTTTTAATTTCTTCCTTAAGTTGAAGTATGTTATATATTTTATTTTTGAAAGACACTATATAATAATAAAGGTAACAATCCAACAAGAGGATATAGCCCTAGTAAACATTTAGTCCCCCAACATAGGAGCACTTAAGTAGGTAAAGCAAATCTTGATGGACATAAAGGGAGAGATCAACAGAAATACAGTCATAGTCACAGATTTTAACATCCCATTGACTTCAGTGTACTGATCTTCAAGATAGAAACTCAACAAGGAGACAGCAGCCTTAAATGACACACTAGAGCAAATAGATTTACTTGATATCTTCAGAACATTCCACCACAAAGCAGCTGAATACACATACTTTTCAAGTGCGCATGGAAAGTTTTCTAGGATAGACCACATTTAGGATACAAAACAAATTTCAAGTTTAAGAAAATTGATATCATATAAAGCATCTTCTCTGAGCACAATGTGTGAGACTAGAAATCAATCACAGAAGAAAACTTAAAAACATGCAATGACATGGAAGCTAAATAACATGTTATTAAATAGTGAATGGGTCAATGAGATCAAAGAACAAATCAAAAGATACCTTCAAACAAACAAAAATGAGTATACAACAATTTAAAATCTGTGGGACACTGGGAAAGCAACTCTAAGGAGGAAATTCTTAGCATTACAAACCTATCTCAAAAATCAAGAAAAAGTTCAAATAAACAATCTAACTTCACACATAAAGGAACTTGAAAGAGAAAAACAAAGCTCAAAGTGAGTACAAGGAAATAAATAATAAAGATCAGAGAAGTAAATGAAATAAGAGTCTAAAAAATGACACAAAACATCAATGAATCCAAGAGCTGGTTCTTCGAAAAGATAAACAAGATAGACAAACCTTTCACCAGACTCATCAAGAAAAAAAAGAAAAAGGACCAAAATAAATAAAATCAGATACTAAAGAGGAGAAATAACAACTGAGACCAAAAAAAATACAAGAAAATATTATGGACAAATACATGCCAACAAATTAGTTGAAATGGACAAATTCCTAGAAACATACAATCTTCAAAAACAATCAGGAGGAATCAGAGAATCTGAACAGACTAATTATACCCAGTGAAACTGAAGCAGTAATCATAAAACTTCAAGAAAAAAAAAAGCCTTGGACTGGATTGCTTCACAGGTAAATTATACAAACATTCCAAGGAGAACTAATGCCTCTCCTTCTCAAACTATTTCATAAAATTCAAGAGGAGGGAAGGCTCCCAAAAACCCATTTTATGAGGCCAGCATTATTCTAATCCCCAAACCAGATAAAGGCGTTACAGAGAAAGAAAATTATAGGCCAATATCCCTTATGAACATAGAAGCTAAAATCCTCAAAAAATTAGCAAACCAAATGCAGCAATAAACTAAATGAAATAAGCCAGGCAGCACTAAATGAAATAAGCCAGACAAATACCACATACCATATTTTTCAGACTATAAAATGCACTCCCCCCAAATTTGGGAGGAATGATGGTTAATACTGCTATTGAGTCCTGTTTACATTTACATTGGTGAAATATTATTTATTTATGTTATTAAATGTTTTACCACATTTTTTGCTTCATATATTTTTTTTCTTATTTTCCTCCTCTAAAACATAGGTGTATCCTATGGTCCCAAAATATGGTAATCTCACCTATAAGTGGAACCTAATCAACAAAATAAACAAATGAGCAAAATAGAACCAGAGACATGGAAATAAAGAACAAATTGACTGTGACCAGAGGGGAGTGGAAAGAGAAATAATTGGGGAAAGAAGAGGGAAGGGCGAGCAAAGAGACCCAAACAGAGGACTCATGGACATGGACAATGGAGGAAGATTAACTGTGGGAGTTGGGGAGACCAGGTAGGTGAGAGCAATGGGGGAAAAGGCAGGACAACTACAACTAAACAACAATTAAAAAAATAACACACCATGATCAAGTAGGGTCTATTCCAGGGATGCAAGGTTCATACATGATTCACAAATCAATAACATGATTCACCACATAAACAAAACAAAGGATAAAAACCACATGATAAGGAACAAGTATAAAGGAAACATGGACAAAAACTAAGGGGGGTAGAAATAGGAGAAAGGTGGGGAGCACTGGGTGGGTGAGCTGGGATGGGAGTAAAAGACAGAAAATTGTACTTGAACAACAATTAAAATAAAAAAATTAAAAAATAAAGCTAATGAAATATGGTAATAAAAAAACACATGACCATGTCAATAGATGCGGAAAAAGCATCTAATAAAATCCATTACCGTTTATGATAAATACTGTCAACAAAGTGGGATTAGAGGGAACATACCTGAACATAATAAAGGCCATAAATGACACACCCACTCACTGCCAGCATTTAATTCAATAGGCAAAAACTACAAGTGTTCCCCTTCAGATCAGGAACAAGACAGGGATATCTATGTTCAACTCTCTTATTAAACATAATACTGGAAGTCTCAGCCATAGTCATCTGACAAAAAAAAAAAAAAAAAGAAAAGGCATCCAAATTGGAAAGGGAGAGGTAAAACTGTCATTATTTGCAGATGACATGATAGTGTACTTGGAGGACCCCAAAGATTCCACCAAGAAACTACTAGAATTGATAAATGAATTAAGCAAAGTAGCAGGATATAAAATGAATATCCAGAAATCAGTTGCACTTTTATATGCCAATAATGAATGAACAGAAATAGAAATTAAGAAAATGATCCCCATTCATGTACAGTAAAATGACAACAAACTCACAATTATTAACAACCACACCTACAAAAAAACAAAAACAAACTAAGCAAACAGCTAGAACAGGAACAGAACCACAGAAATGGAGATCACATGGAAGGTTATCAACAGGGGAGTGGGAGGGGAAGAGAGGGGGAAAAGGTACAGAGAATAAGTAGCCCAGATGGTAGGTAGAAAATAGACAGGGAGAGGGTAAGAATAGTGTGGGAAAAGTAAAAGCCAAAGAACCTATATGTATGACTCATAGACATGAAAGTTGGGGAATGTGGGTAGGAGGGGGTGTGCAGGGTGGAGGGGAGTGAAAGAGGGAAAATGGGACAACTGTAATAGCATAATTAATAAAATATATTTTAAAAAAGAAAACAATCCCATTCACAATTGCTAAAAAAAGAATGAAATATCTAGGAATAAACCTAATGAAGGATGTAAAAGACCTGCCCTCAGAAATTATAAGATACTGAAGAAAGAAACAGAAGAAGATACATGTCAATAAACATGTATAAAGGACCCCTAGACAAAGACAATGGGATGGGGAGGATTGAATTTGGAAGGTGGAGAGTGGGTAGGGCAGAGGAGAGTAATGGGGGGAAAATGGGGACAACAGTAATTGAGCAATAATAAAAAAGAATAAAATAATTTTACTATAGATTTCACAAAAAAGAAATAGAAGAAGATACAAATAAGTGAAAGCACTTGCCATGCTCCTAGCCATGTTCATGGATAGGAACAATCAACATCATTAAAATGTTCATAGACTCAAAGTAATATATAGATTCAATGCAATTCCTATCAAGATTCCAATGACATATTTCATAAAGCTAGAACAAATAAAACAACTAAAGTAGATAAAACAACTATGGGGCATTAACACAATGGAATACTACTCAGCCATAAGAAAACAAGAAAATTTTATTTTTGCAACAGCATGGATGGACCTGGAGAATATTATGTTATGTAAAATAAGCCAGTCAGAGAAAGACAAATACCATGTGATTTCACTCATATGTGAAATCTAATGAACAAACTGAACTAACAAGGAAAACTGGGACAGACTCTTGGATGGACCATGGCAGCTAGTGTGTGGTGAGGTTAGGTGATGAAAGGATTGAACAAAAAGGAAAAAGGACTCATGGACATGGACAACATGTGGTGATTGTTGGAGGGAAGAGGACAAAGAAGGCTAAATCAAAGTGAAAAAAAAGAATTAAATTTAAAAATTTATTCTTTAACTTAGACCCAGCATTTCTCATCTAGGAGTTTTTCCCAAAGAAATAATCATAGATACATCCAAAGAGTTCTGTATGAAGTCTTTTTTTCCTTAGTGATATGTATATAGTAATAGAAAGCTTAGTATGAACATATTAAATGTCTAGCCAAAGGAATTTAGCCAAATAAACTATGGTCATCCACCCATGTAATGAAAGTAGAAATTGGTGTATGCATGTGTGTGTATGCATTTTGGATGAATATTTACTCACATGGTAGAAGTGATCAATACATGTAATTTGGGACTTTAAAAACTAAAGATGTGTTTGCTGCACAAATGTCACCAGAAAAAAAGTAATACTAAGTACAAAAATATTTTAAAATGTAGTTACAATAAATGTGAATATGATATATCAAGAGAGAATTCAAATGGGAGAGTTGTAAATCACTTGGGAGAATGAAGGTGGCATTTAA
Organism: Artibeus jamaicensis; assembly: GCF_021234435.1. Classification (NCBI taxonomy): domain Eukaryota; kingdom Metazoa; phylum Chordata; class Mammalia; order Chiroptera; family Phyllostomidae; genus Artibeus; species Artibeus jamaicensis. The sequence continues at coordinate 3,622,026 of NW_026521870.1, forward strand.
GAGTTAGGTTGGGCATGGGAGGGCATTACCCAGAAGAGGCTACCCTATTGGCCTTGGAAAGATTGGGAACAATTGGCTTCATGGAAGATGAAGAGAGATGTGGCAGAATCAAAGACATTGTTTAAAAGTCTGCATCAGATTTTCCAACTTTCTATTACCCTGCTGACCACTAACTGCCACTCCTCCTACCAAGGAGAAAATTTTCCATATATTCTCCAGAGAGGTTGCTTACTTGGGGTGTCCAAGCAGGGTATATCAAAACAAAAATAAGAGGTTGGACTTGAAAAATAGAGATCACATTATAACATGTACACTGAATGTGAAAACTAACTTCCTAGTCTGATTTTTTTCCCCCAGGTTCAGGACACCACCTGGCAAGTTGGAATTTGGAATATCCTTTCTGCAGACAGTAAAGCAACCAAGAGAAGAGACCTGCAGACACTGCAACTTGGAGATCCCCACTGGTAGTCAGCTGTCTAGTACACTGCTCTTCAATCGGGTTTAGGTTTTTCTTGCAGACAGAGCTTCTAGTGCCTTTGCACTAGTATCTCTCAATGCAGGAGTAGAAAGAAGTATTTAAACAGAAAGTAGTTCATGACCAAGGAGAGATAATAGACTATAATGCATTCATTGAACAAGCACAATATGATATTAAAAAAGAAAAAATAAACAATCCTAGAGCAAGAAAGTACACTTAAAATTAAAAATATGACAATTGACATAAAGTACTCAAGGTAAAACTGAGAAAAATTTCTATGGATAAGAAGAAATTTAAAAAAATTAGACAATAGAAGATTTAAAAGATAAATAAAATAAAATCAACACAAGATGCCTAACAGCTGATTAATAGCATTTCCAAATATATATAACAGATATATGTATAATATATATAATAAACTACCCCCAGCTGAAAGATATGAGCTTCTAGATTTCAACTGCTTATTAATTCCAACTGAATGAATGTAAAGATGCACACAAAACACTTCTTTGTGATATTTTTAGATCCTCGATGATCCTATATGCTTCTAAGTACGAAACAGATCTTATACAAAAATCTAGAAGAAAAACATCAAGGAACTTATCCAATATACTGAAAGCTTGACTAATGATGCAATGCCTTTAAAATTCTCAAGAGAAATGATTTTCAATCTATTCCCAGCCAAATTCAGTCAAAAATAAGAATTGCTTGCTTGCTTTCCTATGAAATTATTGGATAATTTATAGAAGACAGTAACAGAAAGAATACTTCTACTACATAACCAGGATGTTACTTGAATTTTATACCATTTGCACCTATTATTTTAAATTCAAAATAATTTACAAAGAGATTGTAGTGTAGGAATCTTGCTTTAATAATGTGAGGATAACTTCTGGTCAAGATGGTGGCATAGGTAGACATGGCTAGCCTCTTTGCTCAACCATATCAATATTACAACTAAAAAATAAAACAAACATCTCTAGGAACCATCAGAGATCAAGTTTAATGAAAGTCTGACAACTACGGAGTTAAAGAAACCACATCCATATAGACTGGTGTGAGGGGTACAGAAGCAGAATAGGTTCCTTCCACGCCCACATGTAGTAGATAAAATTTTGGAAGGGATATCTCAGGAGCAAGGTGTCCCAGTCCCACACCAGGCCCTGCAGCCCAGGGTTCAAGTGCCAGGAAGATAAGCTCCCACAACTTCTGATTGCAAAAACCAGTAGGAATTAAGTTGGTGGAAGAAACTGCTGGAACCTCGAGCAGTTTCTCTTACAGAACCCACATATGAACTCACCTTCTCAGATTCACTCCCTCTGAGGTTTAGTACCAGGGTAGCAGCTTGAAATGAACCAGGGGTATACAGGGAGAAACTGAAGTGTCTGGCATCAAGGTGAGCAGAGGCCATTGTCCCTTTTCTAAACTCTCTCTGCACAGAGCCTCAGAGTGGCAAGCTGGTGCCCTATTTGAGACTCCATCAACCTGGCTAACACTGTTTGATCTGCCTTTGAGATACCCAGAGACTCTTGTCTTGCTCAATTTACCAGCCCACCCAAGCTCCTTTTCCATATGAATGACTAGATTTGGATTATGCTTAACAACTTCTTAAATCCTCTGAAATAAGCAACAGCTGGACTCAGTGAGCTCCAGGCCTGGCACTAGCAGCAGCCAGTCTAGATTCACAGTTTGGCTTCACCTGGGAATCTCCAAGCTCAGCACAAGTAGCAGCCATCTCATACTGCTTTATAGCCCAGGCAGGGTGATCCCAGGCAGAACACAGGTTGGGACTGACCTTGGCCTGTACCACCTGGGAAATCCCAAGGACCCAAGCAATCAGTGGACAGCTACAGGACACTTTGGAGCACCACCACCCTGACCCTATATGGCTAATCCTCCATGGAGGGAGGAGGTTAGTGTTCAGTGATCATAGCCTGTCCTTGCAGCTGACTGGCTGGGTAAATACCCCCACCATTGACCTTCCAACAGCAAACAAGGCTTAACTACATGAGGAGGGTGTACTCAGTCCACATGAAGGACACACGTTAAGTACCCAGCTTGTGTGATAGGGAAGGCTATGCCAGTGGACCCTACAGGACTCCTAATGTAGTAGGCTACATTAGGTCACGCTACCAAGACAGGGAATTATAGCAGCTCTATCTGATACATAGAAGCAAACAAATGGAGCTACTAAAATGAAGAGACAAAGAAACATGGCCTAAATGAAAGAACAGAAATCCAGAAAAAGGGTAATCAAAATGGAGATAAGCAATCTATCAAATGCAGAGTTTAAAATACTAGCTATAAGGATGCTCAAGGAACTTAGTGAGGACTCAGCAGCATAAAAAAGATGCACTTAGAAACAAAGCGTACACTGATTGAAGGAAAGAACAATTTACAGGGAATCAACAGTAGAGTGGATGAAGCTGATACTCAAATCAATAATTTGGAACATAAAGAAGAAAAAATAACCATGCAGAACAACAAGAAGAAATAATAATTCCAAAAAATAAGAATAATATAAGCACCCTCTGGGACAACTTCACGACATCCTACATTTGCATCATAGGTCTGCCAGAAGTAGAAAAGGAAGAGCAATAAATTAGAAATCTATTTGAAAAAATAACGAAAGCTAACTTCCTTAATTTGGCAAAGGAAATAGACATGCAAGTCCAGGAAGCATAGACAGTCTCAAACAAGTTGGATGCAAAGAGACCCACACAAAGACACATCATAATAAAAGTGACAAAGGTTAAAGTTAAAGAGAGAATCTTAAAAGCAGCGAGAGAAAAGCAGATAGTTACCCACAGGAGAGTTTCCACAAGACTATCAGTTGATCTCTCAAAAGAAACTGAAGACTAGAAGTAATTGACAAGAAATATTCAAAGTCAGGAAAAGCAGGGACCTACTGCCAAGACTGCTCTACCCAGCGAAGCTATCATTTAGAATTGAAATGTAGACAAAGAGCTTTCCAGAAAAGAAAAAAATAAAAGATTTCATCATCACCAAAACATTATTACATGAAATGTTAAGGGGACTTCCTTAAGAAAATGAAGATTAAAACTATGAAGAATAAAATAGCAAAAATAAATATCTATCGATAACTGAATCTTAAAAACAAACTAAGCAAATAAGAAGAACAGAGAATAATGGATACAGAGAGTATTTTGATGGTTGCCACATGAGATGATGGTGTGGGGGAAAAGGTGAAGAGATGACAGGATTAAGAAATACAAATAGGTAGTTACAGAATAGCCATGGAGATGTAAAGTATAGTATAGGAAATGGAGTAGCCAAAGAACTTACACTCATTAGCTATGAACATGAACAATGGTGGAGGGACTGCCTGAAGGAGTGAGGGGTTTGGGTGGAAGAAGACAAAGGGGTAAAATCAGGACTACTGTAATAGCATAATCAATTAAATATAATAAAAAATAAAAATAGTAAATTAAAAATATGTAGATGTATACTTGAGAGAACAGCAAAATTCGAAATAGATTGTTTCTCAGTATGGGGCTTTGGAGAGGGCAATGATTTAGTGCTTTTTGTTAAAAGACACTCATTGCCTACATTTTGTACTATATTGTTATATGCCTCATCACCTTTTTAAATAAAAACTTAAGTGCCAAATAATTGCACAAAATATAACAGCAATATTTAATTTAAAAACATATGAAATGATTTCAATTTTGTAAAAATGCACTCATATAAATGAGGGGAAAAGGTTAAGATAATATACAAATGAATTTTATTTTATTACTTTTCCTTGTTCCTATTTTTCCACATTTTGTAAATTAAAATTATCTTATAAACAAATAATAATAATAATACACACACTAAAACCTAACTAGCTAGATTTGGTTATTAATTTATTTACCATTCATAAAATGGAATCTATGAAAAAAATGTATTTTGGGTTCTAAACCACTAACTTAGAAATAAGTCTTTGTAACACTAACCAGTTTGTCAGTTGGTGACCCCCTGTACTTACTGTACTATTAAATGAGGATATGGCCTTGCAAGGAAAGCAATAAAACTGAAAACCACTGATGCTGACAAACAGAGATGCTCCATGTTCATGAATTAGACTACTTAGGGAACTTAAAAATTTATCGTACACATCCTCAATAAAATGTAGCACTTTGACTTGTTACCAGGTGACTTCTATCTGAGCAATAAATTCCTATAATGGGCATCCTTTCTAGGGTGTTAAAACCAGACTAATAGCTACAACTTTTTAAAGAAGCAATCCTATCTTAAAGATTGTAGTCTTATTTATGTTATTTTATGTCATAAATATCATAATATGGAACTTTGGCATGCTACTTAATATTATATCTTCACTAAGACATCCTCTGATCCTCTGGGTCTGAATCCTAACATCGGAACCACAGATGTAGACCAACATTGTTTTTAGCATGATACATACCTTAGGCTAGTTTGTTCCATGTATTTGAAGCTTAGTTTTTTCTTAATGTTCTTATTCTGCTCCAGTATAGCACACTCTGTTCAGTCATCATGCCTCCTTAGGCTCCTCTGAACTGTGACAATTTATCAGACTTTCTTTTTTTTTTACTACTTTGACAGTTTTGAGGAGTACTAGTCACGTATTCTAGAGATACTCCTCAATTCAAATCTGTTTGATGGTATTCTTATGCTTACAATGGGGTTATGAGCTTCTGGGGGAAAGTTCACAAAGGCAGGAGCCTTGGCATCATATCAAGAGCACCCGTTATTCATGAGTTATCATTGACAATGTTAACCTTAGTTATTTAGCTGAGAGACTATTTGTCAATTTTCTGTACTGCAAGGTCACTCTTCCCCTACCCCTTTCCATAACCTGCTTTTTAGGGAAAGATGCTATGTGCTGCCTACATTTGTAGGGTGTGGAATTATTCTCCCTGTCCTTGATGGTAGAGTTATCTGCATAAATAATATGATTTTTCTCTGTATGGAGATTTGTTTATTGGTCCCTATTTATTATTACCTCAATAATTCATTTATATCAACATGGACACATAAATATTTTATACATTGAGTTATATTCTAATATCACATTGTTTACTGTGGTGCTCAAATTGTTCCAGCTTCAGCCATTGGGAGCTCTCTCAGCTGGCTCCTATGTTCCTTTAACATATTCTTATCATTATGTTTTTTGAGTTATTCCTTACTTTATGGCACTCAAAAATGATCCAGGCATAAATGATAATTTAAACAAACCTTTTTTAGGGAGTGCTATAAACATTAACTTAATATACATGCATTGATTTATTTTTACATTCTTTAAATTCAGGGGAATAATGATCCAGTTTCTTCATTGTTCCAAGCTAACATAAAGTGGTGAGACTTTTGTTGTCTTATGTATTTTAATCAAATGCAGTACTTATCTGTTAGGTATTTGACAATTGCAGTGATGGGATGCTTAGTAACTATAAGTGCACAGTTGTCATGATTCAAGCGCATCCAAGTAAATTATTTTGGAAATGCATTTCCTTATGTGGATTAGCCACTGTGTGCTCACAAAACAAATCAGAAAAGAAGCCCATAATATTTGGAGATGATATTTAACCTTTAGACATTAATAATGTTAGTGCATGCTAGCAAACTCAACCTCAACTCCAGTTAAGAGAATTTAATGGCACTTGAGGGAACTCTCCAGGGGCAAGGCTGGAAGCTTTCAGTCAAGGACAATGCTATTAATCAAGTTTTTTCAATTCCATGTCATTTTGTACAGGGAAGCCTAGTAGGATGATTAGTTGAAATGACAGAAATTAAGAGAATAAAACAAGAAAATTAAGATCTTTTAAATGAATTATTAATTTGGTTTTCCCCATACAATTGTCAAATCAAAAGTACTAGTGACTCCCCCTAGCCCTTCCACTGCCTGGTTTATTGGTTGGTTTGATTTTACCCCAAGATAACTGAATTTTTCAGAGGATGTGCAACATCATAGCTTTTATAAAGTGACTTGCCTAAAAACATTCACTGATTAAAAGCTTTACCGAATATACCGCTCAGACATTTAGCATTTAATACCTCATTAAGTTGAATTACAGTTTTAACATGTATATCTTATATCCTCTAAATAATTATATTTGGCTTGATTATAGTCTGATCTGCAGTTCAAGCCAACTAGTTATATTATCTACTCTTTAACATCTTTGAGCCTTCCTTTCTTTTTTTTTTTTTTTTTTTAGATTTTATTTATTTATCTTTAGAGGGGAAGGGAAGGAGAGAGGGAGAGAAACATCAATGTATGGTTGCCTTTCATGCGTCCCCTGGTGGGAATTGGCCTGCAGGGAACTGGTCTGCAACCCAGGCATGTGCCCTGACTGAGAATCGAACCGCGATTGTCTGGTTCGCAGGCCCGTGCTCAATCCACTGAGCTACACCAGCCAGGGCGAGCCTTCCTTTCTTTTTCAGTAAACTCTAGGTAATAGTAACCACCCTACAAAGTCGCTGTGAGGATTAAATGAGATCATTCAAGTGCAGATCTCAGCACATTACATCTCTCATGTGCTCAATATATGCTCATTTCTGTGTCACTTAGGGATGGCTTAGTGGGTGTGGGCAACTTGTACAGTTGCACAGGACTACTGACATTCAACAGGACCCCTGCTTAGTTTCATACTCTCACTGTTGCTGTTTTGAATTTCTTAACAGTTTTTTTTTAAAAAAAAGATTTTATTCATTTATTTCTAGAAAAAAGGGAAGGGAAGGAGAGGGAGAAAGAAACATCAATGTGTGGTTGCCTCTCATGCGCCCCCTACTGGGGGACCCAGTCTGCAACCCAGGCACATTCCCTGTCTGGGAATTGGGAATTAAACTGGTGACCCTTTGGTTCACAGGCCAGTGCTCAATCCACTGAGTCACACCAGCCAGGGCTCTTAATAACTCTTGAATAAGGAGTTCTACACTTTCATTTTGCACTTGTAAATACTGTAAATTATACAGCTTGTCCTGGGTTCATGCAACTAAACTATAAGCTCTTTGAAGTATGGGTTGCCATGGATGACTTTATATCCTAATATAGTCTTCGATGCATGGCCCAGTTTCCTGCATGTGGGAGGGAACAATTCATACTTATGCAAAATAATGGTAGTGGTTTATTAAGACAGTCGATGTAGAGTGTCATTGGTAGATACAGGAGACCTTCCTGGGAACCACGTGCAATTATTTCATACCTCAGCATCCAAGTGGCTTTAATTACAGCAAAGGCAGGCAAACAAACAAGCGAACAAGTAAGTGTTCATTGAAGGTGACATTATTAACTCTATTTTAATCACAGTGCTTATGTGTGTATAAAATAATATCATGATTTTAATAAAAAGCACATCTTCTAGGAGCCAAAACTCTTTATGAAATTCTTCTTTAAGGAACACATTTCTCTAAATTATTGTTGCCTTTATAGGGTATGCTGGCTGATGTGTACAAAGTGGCCCTCTCACTGCCTGCCAGGTATTGTGCTATAATAAAACAGCAGGATGTTAAGAGGCCTAGTGTCTAGGCAGGCCACTGGTTCTCATTGTTCAAGAAATGTCCAGTTATTGGCCCCTAATAAGTTTTCATGTTTCCCACTGCCTTCTGCACGGAGGAGGGGCCCATGATCCACTGTGGCAAGAATGTAGAGTAGTGACATGAGAGGTATGCTGTAAAAGTATGTTGGATCAGAGGGAGTTAATAGTACTTAGTTTTGCATATCTGGTATGATATGCATGGTTTTTTAAATAGCAGATTCAGAGCTTCTTTCTTGGACACTAAAAGCTTGATCTTCATTGCTCTAGTTTTGCATATAAGTCTAAAATATCTATGTTTTCTGGTTTTACTTTACCAGGGCCTCAGAATTTTGAGTGAAGAAAATCCACCTAAAATGAAAAAAGCAACAGGACACTATTCCTATTGGAATATTTCTCTCCAATGTGGGTAAAATAAGTTAGTCAGGGAACAGTTCCAGGATGACCAATTCAATATGCCAGAGGCGCTTCTACCCTCTTAAGGTGTTACACTACTATGAGGCTATAAATGACAATGTATCAAAGGACACTTTACAAAGAGCATGGGCTAGTGTTAAAACCAGCCTCATACATGTCACCTAGGAGGGTATCCTGGCTTCCCTTATTGCAAGGGATCCGATAGGGTGTGTGTGTTTTGTATAAAGTATACTTACACATTTCCATGTATACACGCATACACACTTTTAAATTTTAACTGCCATAACATTTTTTAAACCAGCTACTTTCCTTTTTCTAGTTGTGGGGTAAAACTAAATTAAATCAGCATTCTTTACCATCTGCTGGGTATAAATCACTGCTTGCTCTGGGAAGAAGCTAATTCTAAGCCCATCACATAAAACCTTTACCAAAACACATTTCAGCTCTTTGGCAGGGTGGCTCAAGGACGGACTGTACCTCCTGATCCTCAACCCAATGATTTGACTCCAGTTGATTGATTCTGTTTAAGGATGTCAAGCCAATCTACTGCTGTAGAACAGCAAAAATGCTATTGCCTGAAATCTCGCAAGACAGCTTCTCCTGAGATATGAATATAAAGAAGCAGAAGTTCATGTATTTGCATCACAAAGCTGCCCAAAGCAATTCTGCACCATACCCTTGTACATCCCCTGCAGATGTATTTCTACTCCCCCATAGAATGTGAAGTTGATTTACATATTAATGAGAAATAACTGAAACAAGCAATTATGCAGGTGAGGCTCCAGTTAGGGGGACAAATATTTTAAATGTTGTTAAGTGGAAATCCAGAACAATTTAAAATAAATAGACTTTGCATTCTTTTCCTTCTTTAACCTGGGCTGCATTAATGAGAAGTTAATTGATTCTTGACAACTTTAATGAGCCTTTATTAACTACATAATTGGAAAGAAAAATCCATGGATGTAATCAGTGTTTTAATTTCTTAGAGCCAATGTGATTGACTGACTCAGTCATGAGAAATCCCACATTATCCATCTCCCCCCAAATACCTAGGTGCCTATAAACCTTTCTGGTTCATGTTTGTTCTGTTTCTTTGCCTGCTTGAGTATGAGGAATGTGTTGTCTGGAGGCCACATCTTGAGTAGAAAGAGCCCTGCATAGATGATTACATTTGATCAGAAACTTTCTGTGTGACTTTTATAATTACATATTTTTTCAGTAATTTTCAGTTACTTTTCTCCTTTTGGCTTCCATTTTCTCATTTAGAAAATGATGAAGATTAACTTTAAATTCCCTTTGAACTGTAAATTACACATTTCTAATGGTAAATTACACTGTGACTCTTGTATCTGAAGAGACCAATCAGTAATCACCATCCTGTCATCTAATTCAAAATAAAGTCTCTTTTCAGCAAAGTAAATGCCAGTCAAGTTTTAGACCAGCTAAAATTTTCTGACATTCTTCTTATTTACTGTCTAGATCAATTATCTCAAAATGTGGTTCCTGAACCAGTAGCTTCAAGTTCATCAGAGAACTTTCTAGAAATGTAATTTCACCTCCATTCTGACATACTGAGTTAGAAATTCTGGAAATGAAGCTCAGCTATTGATTCTTTAACAAATGTTTTTGATGATTCTATAATCTAAAGTTTAAGAAACACACACACACACACACACACACATATATATATATACACACACACACACACACACACTCTGTTTCACACTTTTAATTCATTTGGAAAAAGGAAACATGCTTTGTGAGTGGCTACATCACAGAAGGCAGTCATTACCCATTAACAGAGGCTAATCAACCAGTGCAGTAGGGTCTGTGTTCACACTCTCACCTTTTTTCCCCCAGCCCTCTTCCTTGTTTCTTCTTTCATCTCTGCAATATAATTACAATACAATCATATAATTCAAATCAATTTGACTTATCAATGAAAATGTAACTAACATATCTGCAATACTTTAGTATTTTGAATCACTTTTCAGTGTCCCCCAATTAGAACCCTCACTTTATAAATAACAGAGCCTCAAGAAGTTTAAATGAGTTGACTAAGTTACATTGCCAGTAAATATAAATATAGGGATATAAAATCATTATTAAAAGAAAATATTTTCAGTTTTCAGCAAAATTTTTCAACCAAATTGTAGGAAAAGAGTAGCTAAACAATTTTAAAACATTCTCTCAGAATAGTGTGGCCCAGTGGGTTGGACATTGTTCCCACAAACTGAAAGGTTGCCCCAAGTTCCATTTCCTATTAGGGTACATGCCTGGACTGCAAACCCAGTCTCAGTTGGGGATGTGTGCAAGAGGCAAACAATTGATGTTTCTCTTGCACATCAATATTTCTCTCCATTTCTATCTCCCTTCTTTCCATTCCCTCTAAAAATAAATAAATAAATAAATAAATAAATAAACTTTTACCCTTAAAATATGAACAAAAATGGGGCTTTGGTTAAAAAATTTTCTTGAGGGGAAATAACTGGAGTCTTCAAGTATGTGTACAACAACCCTTTAATTTATGAAATGTGTGCCTAATGTTATAAAGATGATTGATGATAACACAATTTGTAAGAAACTCATTTTACTCATAAATCATCGTACAAATGCAAATTTTGACAAAATAAGTTTAAATTAAAGATTAAATACAGATTGATGAAAGATGATAGCATATCAACATGTAAACTAAGGAAATAAAAAGTACAAGTAAATTTACTGGAATATTTTAGAACATACTCTGAACTCAAATGTCCAAAATGAGAAGTAATAGGATGAAAATTGTCTGGTAAAAGTCACACAGACTTTACATCTGCATTACTATTTAAGTCAATATACCTTTCACTATTTACAATATTAATTATTTCATTTTTCATCTCATGTGGCAAAATCTCTAAATTTTTGAAACAGAGGTGTTATGTGAATAGAAAACTGCCTGAATTGTATTCAGCTTTTCCAATAATTTATTCTTTTAACCAAAGTTTTCAAGATTGTAATATCAAATAATTCAAAATAGGAGACATACTAATCAGAGTTGTTTTACAAAACATTTATATAGAATCCTAAGAAAAGAAAATTGGCTTTGCTCAGTACAGAAGATGGCAGTGCTGTAAATTAGCCTCAAGTCCTACATTTCATGATTTCCTTGACAGTTTATCAGTTCTTGGAAATGCATACAGGCAGTTTAGATGAAAAATGAAGGCAAAGACTCCAAAGGCCTGCTATTTGACTCAAAGCAATACATGTAGTAGAGATCTTCACATTCCAAAGGTTTGTAAGAGTACGGTCATCTCAATTCACTTGCTTTCATGATCAGAAACAGTAATATGGAAATCTCTGTATGCTGAGTTAAAGGTTAATAGTTTTCTTGAGAGAAAGATGTTCAAATTAAACAAATTATTTTATTTGAATTAAATAAAGTGAAGTAAATATATAACCCTCTTAAGATACTTATGCATAATAAATTATGAGTGAACGAACCAAATTATGTATTTGGCACTTGAAAGATTTTTCAATCAATTGTCCTTGTTGTAAACTAAAGAAAAAATGTTAATCTTTTTAAATCGAGAACCAACTTCTCAAAATAAAGTTTAGGATAGAATTGCTTGTCAATCTGTATGACAAATCAAGTTAATTTAGAAAGTCATTCTCACAACAGCAAATGCACTTACAAAGAACACTGTTTACTTCTTGCATTTCTGTGAGCACATCTGCATCTATTATGTATCAGCCTCTATTTCATCTTTGATATAAATACGTTTCCGCACTTAGTGTACTTGGAACTATCTTTAGGCTGCCATTTAATTGTTCTACCTCAAGTTTACTGCACTTACTCTCAAAACTTCTCAGAGCTGCCCTGCCAGGCATGGCTCAATTGGTTGAGCATCAGCCCACAGGGTGAAAGGTCTCCGGTTCAATTCCCGTTTGGGCCACACGCATGGGTGGCAGGCCAGGTCCCGGGTTGCAACCAATCAATGTTTCTCTCCCTCTGTTTGTCTCTCCCTTCCTTTATCTCTAAAAATAAATAAATTCTTTAAAAAACTTGTCAGAGCAATATAGAATACCTAAGGTAGATATACAGTGAGAGTAACATAAATAATTTGTTTAATGAAACAAGTAAAGCTCCCCTTTTTAATGTAACAAGTATATGTATACTGCAAGATAAAAATATCTTATGATTTGAATCTACTGAAAATTCATTCTCTGAATGGGAAATGTATTTATAAATGCTGTGTTTTATATCATGAATGACATAATCTGTTTATCCAGACAATCTATTACTTGACTTTTACCGATTAGAGCATAATGATCTTCACTTTGGTATGACAAGCTGTATTTTCCAGTGCTCCGGCCCGCGGAGCAATCAACTGGGGCTCGACCACCTACCTAGAACAAATGAGTTGGGGGGACAAGAGGCGCGAAGAATGGCAGCAAGACAAAAGATTCTGATCAAGCTGCAAACTTTATTTTTCCGAACTGGGTATATATATGGGGGGGGGGAGGGAGAGATTAGGTTGCTTGCTATTGGCTAGCTTGAGACAAAGAAGGGCCCGCTTATTGATTACTTGGGTGCAACTGGTACTCCTGGACACCTCATGTGCCTGTAGCTGATTGGCTTGTGGAGCGCATGCACACCTCATGTACCTGTAGCTGATTGGCTTGTGGAGTGCACAGGTTCCTGTAATCAATGCAATGTTTTTAGCTAGAAGCCAGGTGTAAAGGTTCCCAACATTCCAGGATGTTTATCATTGCATTGGTGTAATTTTGACTGACTATGATAAAAATAGAGAAGATAACCAATAATGACTAACAAAATGGCCAACTTACTAGGTGCTTTTGTTTCAAATATTCATTTCTAAGTTAGAAGGACTAAAAATATTTGCTCAAAGAACTACATTTTTTAAATGGCAGCTGAGTTTCCAGATTGGTAGATCCAATCTTATTTAATTCATAACATGACTGAGCCAAAATTCTTACAGTAGAGTTCCAGTACATTTGACTGGCAATGTCACACTCTAGAATTTTGAAGGTTTACTTATTTAAATGTGTTCATATAATTTTATGCACAAAGCACTCTTCTGAAGGAAAAATGTCACCCTTTCTAACTTACATCAAGGAAATGTGTGTTCTGTTACTCAAATTGAAGGGTCACAAGTTTGTTTCCTACATTGCTAGTAATCCTACCTGTGACATAGTGATCACTTTCTGGAAGCTTTGTCAACTGCTTTCTGGAAATGGCAACGTCAAACAAGGTCAGAAACACTGGTATGCTGGAGCCAGCTCACACTGGCTTGCAAGAGCCAATTTTTACATTTTTAGGAATTTTAAAAGCTAGTGTTAAACATAGCATTATTAAAAACTAAATCATGTAAACTTAAATGATATTAAGACCAAAGATAAATATTTAAATTCATTACTTCCCACTTATTTTGCTATTATTTACACACTTGAGGGTATTTATGTTTATTGCATTTGTATGGTGGACATACTACAAAATAGTGTGTTGCACATTTCTTTCAAACTGTGTTTAATGATCACATGTTAGCTTGAATTTGACAGTAGTGACAGTATTTACACCATGGGAATTGGCACAAACTACAAATTAGGGCTTTTTCTTCTAGAGAACTTGCTTCTCTAGGCAACCTCAGGCTTCTATGGCATTATTCACAACTAATAATGATGCTGACCCAATAGGATGAGAGTTCATATTTAAAATAGAAAATAAAACACTTTTCCATAACATTTATATGACACTCTTAAAATTTTAATATAGATGAAATTGATAAAATAAATACGAGAAAATATTAAAAGAAAATACTGTCACAAAAATTGCAGCTCTATAGGTATTATGCAGGAGAGTATTGAGGAGGAGAGAATAAAGATGCTTTGGGTTGATCACATGTACTTAAATTGATAAAGTTATTTGTTATTTGTTCCCTTTAAATAATGGCCAAGCAATTGGTTCCCAGAGACAAAGAGAATCCCAAACTTAAAGTGATAGCAGGAACAGATATAGTCAGTGAGACTAATGCATTGCAAAATGACATTTAAAAAATAATTTTACACCAAAAAGGGAAGGAAGGAAAAACAAGATATCAAAAAATAAATTCTGGTGTATGTCTTATTTGTGTTTTTGATGGTTCCAGGGTTTGTCATATAGAAATAACTTTATTGTTTTTAATGATGATGTTCAAAGGACCTTTAATAAATAATCTACCATATGACTATTAATAAATTTATTTATTCTTCACTTGCTCACCAAATGTATAATGTTTAAGAAAAATTATATAAACTTGTCATTTATAAATTCTCATTCCCGGTTTATGCATTTCAAAGTTAAAATATTGTTGAATTAAGAATTCAGTCTGGGCTGGGAGAGGCAAAAAATGACATTGATAAATATATTTTCCACACCACTGATAATTTTCTAGTTATTTGAATAGGTGGTACACCAGGTTCACTGTATTAGTATTATGTTTAATAATTTACATTTATTAAATTCATTGCTTTGTGTATATCAAATATCACATAATTAAAATATTTGAAAGGAAAAATAATCATATCTTGCATATGTGCCAGTTGGGTATTCAGCCTTTACAAGCTTCAGTATCCACCTACTAAATAGTCAAAATAGGAGTACTTCCTCATAAAATTTAAATGATATCCTGTCTATAAAGATAAATATTCTGAACCCTGATTGCACATGAGAATCACCTGGGAGCTTGTAAAAATACTGATGCTTAGGGTCACAATCCTAGAGATCTTAACTGAATGGATCTGGGGAGGATGTGGCTATCAGTTTTTTAAACCACCTTCCCAAATAATTCTATCATTCAGCCTGTACTGGGAACCACTGTTAGCCATTATTATCAGTGCTTCACTCTATCGTACCATGAGGTTATCCACACAATTACCCAAGGGAGAAGGTATTGAGAAATACAGGAGAAATGTGTTTATTAACTTGTTCACTTGCCAAAGTAGCTCAGATGTTAGAGGTTTTTCATTCTTCTCACTCCACTCTTCAAAGCATGTAGAGCCACACTTTAAAATTTTTATTTCACTTATGAGGGTCTTCTAAAATGGTTGTATTATGAGGTCCATCTTTTTCAAAGTGAAAGAGGGCTGAATCTTTTCTCAAATTATTTTAAATGAATCCCTTTGCTCTCGTGTTACTTTGTGCACATAATTTACTGAAACTCTTGAACTAATCTCCATTTTCACTAAGTTCCACTGCAGCCTCTCAAATCCAAACTACATGGCCAAGTGCTCCCCAACTGGCCTTACTGCTGCCACCTCACATCCAACTTCCAGTGCATACTCCTAGCACCTTCAGGTTCTTTATTCAAAACCCTCCTTTTAGTCCTGGTGTTGGGAACTACTCTGCCTGGTTTCAGGAGTTGTAACTGCCCCCATGGCTAAGGCTGAGTGAGCGACCTCCGGAATGCGACCCACTAAGGAGACAAAGCTTGTCTCTGGTAGGAGGTGCTGCTCCTGCTTCTTCCCCTGCCCCCAATGCTTGGTAGGTTAGTCAGAGACAGGTAAGACCTCTCAGAGGAGAGCCAACCTAAGCCAAACATGATCACTTGGGAGGCCATCATGGAGGACTCGGGGGCGCTGCAAGAAGGAGGGAGTGATGGACCCTGGCCCCCTGGCTATTATGACATATCCCGAGTCCCTATTTCCATCTGGGAGAAGTGCTTCCTGGCTCTAATCCACTCAAGCCTAAAACCTATGATAGGGGAAGCAGTGCAGCCCCTTGCCAGCTAGAGCGGGATCTGGGGTGATCAGGCATAAGAAAGAGTTCCTAAAGTCCTGTGAAACCTGCTTTGCTAAGAGTGCTTTCATTCATATGATAAGGGTCCGAGCAGGAAATGAGTATGTCTCCCAAAGTTTTTGCAACCCACTTACCTGACAGACACTGACTCAGACTAAGCCCTCAGATTTCTTTGAAATGTTATCTACTGTTTGATCCTTTCTGCCTATATTCCTGTGTATTACAACCCAATAAAAGCCATTGAGGAAGGGGCTCTTGGCCTTTCTCCTCTGAGAGACTGGCCACATCTCCTCCCCAAGCAGATCATGTCTTGGTAGATTCACTTTCATCCCTGGCGGATGGGAGGACTTTTTGGGCAAAGTTGTCCCCACACCCAGGGTGGTGTGGCTCAGTGGATTGAGTGCAGGCTTGTGAACCAAAGGGTCACTGGTTCGATTCCCAGTCAGAGCACATGCCTGGGTTGCAGGCCAGGACCCTGTTGAGGGGTGTGAAAGAGGCAACCACACACTAATGTTTCTCTCCCTTTCTTTCTGCTTCTCTTCCCCTCTGTCTAAAAGTAAATAAATAAAATCTTTTTAAAAAACCCTTCTTTTATGTTTTCCTATCATTTTTACATACAACTCCAGAGCTCTTCTTTACAAGGCATTTTTGGGAGGGTCCCTGGCTTTCTCTCTCATCTAATTTGTATGTTCCTTCTCTGTTGGAAACTGCTCTGCCTGGTTTTAGGAGTTGTAACTGCCCCCCCATGGCAAAGGCTGAGTGAGTGTAAGTCACTCAGGGACAGAATGCAAGCCACTAAAGAGACAAAACTTGTCCCCTGCCCCAAATGTTTGGTCGGTTAGTCTATGGCAGGTATAACCCCTCAAAGGGGGGCAACCTAAGCCAGACATGATCACTTAAGAAGCCATCATGGAAGGACTTGGGGGGCTGCAACAAAAAGGGAGTGATGGACCCTCGACCCCCAGCTATTCTGACATAGCCCAAGTCTCCACTTCCATCTGGAAGTAGCCCTGTCTGGCTCTAATCCACTTAAGGCTGAAAACCTATGATGAGGAAGGCAGTGCAGTCCTGTGCTGGAAAGGGCAGGTTCTCAGGGTGATCAGGCCTAAGAAAGAATATGTAAAATCCCGTGAAACCTGCTTTGTTTAGAATGCTCTCATTTAAATGATAAGGGTCCAAACAAGAAGTTTGTTCCTCAAAGTTTTATGGCTCTTTAGCTATTTGACCCTGACTGAGAATAAGCCCTCATAGTTCTTTGAATGCTATCTATTATTTGATCTTTATGTGTATTCTTGTGCAAATGAGCCCAATAAAAGTCCCTTGAGCAGGGGGCTCTTGGCCCTTCTCCTTTGAGGGATTGGCCATCTTTCCTCCCAAGCAGATCATGTCTTGGTAAATTCACTTTCATCCATGGTGGATGGGGAGACTTTGCGGGCAAAGTTGCTCCCACACTTCTCATCTTCCACTCCACTCCAGTTTCTCTGATTCCTTTGCTATTTCCTTGAACAAATCAAGCAAGTTCTCACTTTCGATCCTCCACACTTGCTCTGCCCTCTGCCTGAAACATCCATTCATACCAGATGGCTTGGCTCACCCTCCCTACATTCAGATGTTTGATCAAAAGTCATCTCTTCAAAGAGCTTCCTCATGACCCTAGGAATGTAACTTCATTCCACCACTGTTGTCGCTTCATCCATTCGTCTGACTTTATTTTCCTTTATAGCTCTTAATCACATTAATATATCACAATTTGATTTTTGTATTGTGTCTTTTGCCACAAAATCGGAGTTGTATGAGAAGATGAACTGGGTCTCTTTTATTTGTCATTGAATCTTCAGAATACAAATATATACAGATACAGAGTAGAAATTCAATAAGCACTTGTTGGATGAATAGAGATGTAGTCAGAATGAGTTGTCTCCAACTCCTGTGAGTCCCAGAAAATTCTAGAATTCTTTTGGTTCATTGATTAAAACAGCAAGACCAATTAGCTTCACAACAGATGGCAAACCTAAAGCCAAGCAGCCATGTTTCTAATTCTGGCATCTGTCACAAGATGAATGAGGCAGGAGTGTGCATCGATCAGCTAAGATTCAGCAGCATTACAGAAAACACCTCAAACCTGAGTCTTTCTAGCATTTATATTTTCAGGAAATCTGAAAGAGAACACCCTGTAATAGCCATAAACCTAATGGGCAATAAATAGATCAACACTGATTCTATTTTGTTAGTGATTTAAAGGAAAAAGTCATGTCATATATATATATATATATATATATATATATATATATATATATATATTTGAAAAATTCAGATCAACACTCTACATAATCTAATTGAACATTTTTTCCTAATAAGTTTACCATTTGTAAATCAGACATTATATGGTGCTCAATACATTAAATGTAATAAATAGAAGTGTGTGTTAGAGTGCTTTAAAAATTACTTTTTTTCCCCTCCATGGTACTGATGCTATTTGCAGAAAAGTTTAGGAACAGATGAAACTGATATTATTATTATCATCATCTCATCATAGTTAAGGAACAATAATGAAGCTAATGTTTTTTCCCTGGAAGTGGTTGTACATAATAACCTGTTAGAAATGTTCAAGCAAGCACTTCCATTATTTGGTATAAAATGACACCAGAGATGGTTAGAATGTAGCATGAATTCACCAGTTCTGTTCTGTGTCATACAGCCAGTCTCAATGAAATATGGTTTTATCAAAGTTAGGAGTTCTCGTATTCACAATACAGGAAAATTAAATGATTATTCTTGTCAAACAAAAAGTAAGTTGTTTTAAGGAGAAAGAATTCTTCTGACATTTAGTCAAATTTTATTCTTTCAGGAAACAAGTAATTCTTTGACAGAAAAATATGTTCTTGCCAGAGGATATGCACTCTTCTGTTATATTTTGCTAGTTTTCTATTTTCTTGGCACATAAGGAACAGATGGAAATAAAGCTGATGCAATGAAATAATTTCTTTTACATGCCAGCAATAAGGAAAACTAAAATTCAATGAAATAATCTAACCAATTTACCATATATATATGGTAAATAAGATATATATACACACACACGCACACAAATCTTATGGGAAGTGTAAAACCAAGGAGAAATCATGGGAATTATTAAAATAATATCTACCTTTCATTTCTTTTCACATAACTTTATAGTTGTTATTTGCATACTTCCATGAATTCTCATTTTCCTCAAAATATAAATTCAAAAAGCTATACTACTTGTTCCAAAATGATTTTTTTGTTTTCCTAAAGAGCTCTTCATACTCTGAATAAACTATATACACTTGGATTAGGACTAATCATACCACTTTTAATAAAGTATATAATCATTCTCAGATTTCTGGCTAATAAAATAACATTTTCCAATGACAATATGGCTATGTTTATCTCATGCCACTCTATCATTCAGATTTTTAAATATAATCATTTTATAACAAAATTATTTGCTGTTAAATTGGACCATGATACCAATTAATAGTATGCCTGTTTAAGCACATAATTTGGAGCAACACTGGGAGCAATTAATTTGACTCCAATAAAATATTTAACTCACCCTGGATCATATTGATAAGTGTCAAGATCATGGCTATCAAAACAACAGCAGCCACTTATGGAGTAGAAGAACCCTTTCAGAAGCTAGTGTTAGTCAACCCTTAGAACGCAAGGAACTATACAAGAAAACTATAGCAACCCTCACACAGAGAAAACCAATAGTTAGTTGCTTGTGTTAAGTCTACAAACTCTCCTTTTGCCAGGAAAGAATATATTCTTTAATCTAGTAAAATGTTAATGATACTAAAGACAGTATTTCAATTGGACCCCTTTTGGCAGTCCTCTTGGGCAAGCAGCAGAAACAAACAGTTGAATCTGTGAAAAGTTGAACACTCAAGGAAAGAGTACAGAAAGAATGTTGGAGATGATATGTGTCACATTCAAAGGTTTTAGAGACTGGGTCCTGGAGAAGGGCTGTGCTCTGACTCACAGCTTTCACAACTTAAAACTTCCCTTTTCAGAGATCCCCCAAATTCCTGTGGTTACTTCCTTGTTACCCAATCTAAGGGGAAGTGTTACAGAGGGAAAGTGAGTGGAGAGAGAATGCAGACTTAATTGATTGCAGTTAAAACGTATTTTGCAAACTTTATAAAAACATATAAACGTGGGAACACATTGTTAGCCCCCCTTACTGAGGATCCATGCAAGCAGGGGCTCCCTGATTCTTAGACTGTATTAACTTCACGTTATCCGTCACCATCAGTGAAACATCGTGGCATTATGTTTAAAGCATACAAAACAATGGAGAGAAAGTAAAATAAAGCTTTCACTGTTTATCTCACTGTTAAGAATTTGATGCCATATCTTTAAAATCTCACCAACAGACATTTTGATCAAAAATTGCTTTGCCATTTTTCTACCAAAGGCAAAAAGTGTGTGTGTGTGTGTGTGTGTGTGTGTGTGTGTGTGTGTGTGTGTGTGAATGGACAGGGGAAATTATGCAGTAATAAGCTCTGAATAAATTGTGGAAGTTGTTGAACAACTAGAGATGTTTAAGATTAATTACCACATATTTAAAATGTATAAGTATTCTCTTCTTTATCAGTGTTGCACAGTGAAGTCTACCTATTAGGAACACATACTCATTAGCCAACAAAGCATTTGATCTAGAAACAAGGAGATGGGAATGAGGGAATCTGGTACAAAAAAGATAATTGAATTCATATGAATAAATTCCGAGGTTTCAAATATGTTAAGTGGCACTAAATAATTGTTGATGAAGTTGTTTAAATTTCAAGCATTCCAGGACTGCCCTTAAACATACCCTATTTATAAGTGCCATTCTTGTTTTCTTTATATCTACATTTCTAGAACCTATGCCATTAGGGCTTTGTAATAAATAGATTAGATGATTTAGAGAAGTATAGAAGGGTTCACCAGGATTAAGCTAGTGGCTGAATTTCCACTATGCTTTGCTGAGTTCTTGGCTAATAACATAATTATGACCTGACTCAGGAGAAAGATGAAGTCTAAACACATGGAGAAATATGATTTTGCTAGATGAGTAAAAAGTGCTAGAAACTATGGATAAACTATGAAGAAAAAATTTAGGTGAAGAAGAAAGTTGAGAAAGGAAGCTTGAGGAATATGGGACATAAAATTAGGCAAGAACTTTAAAAATTCTATGAGGAAAATCAATAACACCAGAGGATCTGAAGAATGGGAGAAAACATTTTCCTTTTTACTCGGGGGAAGATATGATTAAATGTAAGCCCTGTGCCCTCTGATACTGTTGTGAGATCATAAATTTAAAAGTTAATATGCTTCTCTGGGGCTTGTGGTTAATACTGCATACATAGTGTAGTAAATAATAAAGCCATTCCTAATGACCATTCTTCACGAAAGTTTCAGTGGAAATATTTTACCATGAGACTTCAATGCTATGATGCAAACTTTCCTTGTTTTTCTTCTTACTTTTCAAACTGCTTATTTTTTTCTGTGATTCTCTTCATTAACCTTGTTTGTGTATGACAGTGTTCCTCAACGTTTCATCTGCACAGGTATGATCTTCTTTTTCTGTATATACTTCCTTGTAACCTCCCCCCTCATCCCCACCCTGCTTCCAACACATTTTACTGATGGTTTCTGCAATCTTATCCTCTGGCTTACTGACTATTTCTCACTGTTACTAGCTACTTCCAGTTGACTATCCCTTAGGAAATGCTTGTTTGACATTTTAAGATTGCATTTATCCTCCTTCCAAAATCCTTCTTCCTGTATTTCTTACCTTCATTAATGACACTATGTCAACCAGGCCAAAAAAAATTTTTTTGGAAGCTGTCTAGAATTCCTTCTCAGCCTCACTTCTCTGTTCCTAATCTCAGGGTTAGCAGCAATATAAAACAGTGGTCAAGTGTCTAGTTCAAATTCTGACAATGCCACTTACTTTCCATATGAACTTGGATAGGTCATTGAGCCACTCCATGCCTTTGTCTTACAAGATTGTTAAGAGAATTAACTGTATAATACATAGTCAGTGCTCACAGTGCTGCTGCCTAGCCCTTACTAAGTGCTCACTAATTTATTATTGCTCACCCCCATGCCTTCAAACATGCTGTTTCCCTTGCTTACGATGCCCTATCTAGGATTTTATTATAATTTAGAGGCCAGGTTGATCATATAGAGCAGGAGCATCTGGGATGCTGTCTTTGTTGATAGATGGGCTTCTGGTTGCAGCAAGTGTCTTATGAGTTTTAAGTATTAAATCTCCTCTTGTTTAAAGGACAAGTGATTTGGACTGTTGATTTTACTTTTAGCAAATGAGTCCAGAGGAAAGTGAATGTAATTAAGCTGGCATGGAAGAAATGGGTCGCATACCAAAACCAACATCTAAACCACTATCAGGTGTTTTCTAGGCCTTGCAAAATTTGCCTGTGAAGTCATCTAAATAAAAGAAGATACTTTAAAGAATAGAAAATATGCCTTGTATAACTTTATATTGCCAACAACTAAAAGTTCCTTGCTTATAGAAGGCAAGTCCTTAATATTTACAGGAGAAAAAAAAGAAGAGAGGAAATAAAGAAAAAAGGAAAAGGAAGGAAGTTGGAAAATGTAAGACATGAAAAACAATGGAGTAACATATAGGTATGAAAAGATTTTTCTCACTCCAGTTAGCTGCTACTAACAACAACAACAAAAATAAGGTAACATAATAAAAATGTAGAAATGCGATTATTAGGAAACAGAAAATTCAAAAAGAGCAAGTGTACTATTTTTTCCAAACATTTTACAAAATATGAAATTTGAGGAAATATATACTTTCAAAGATAGCCATTATAACTTAGAAATATCAAAAGGGAAATTCTCATAAATAAACCAATATAGAAAAGAAGAGAAGAGATTTGTGGTTGTAAATGCAATTTAAAAAGTAACAAAAGAAATAAATAGTGATAAACTACTCAAGATTGTATCTTTTCTTTTTCTAACCATTTTTAAATTTTAAATTTTACTTGTTGTTCAAGTACAGTTGTCTGCCTTTTACTCCAATCTGAGCCCACCCCCCAGCCCGCCCCACCTCCCTCCCTTTTCCACCCACCCTTGTTTTTGTCCATGTGTCCTTTATGTATCTCTTATTTTTTCTAAGTACCTACTGCTTTCCAAATGTCAGGAAATGTAAGCCAATAAGATTGAATTTACTATATATTAAAAAATCAATAAAATCAGTTATAAAACAACTAGAAAAAACAAGTATTCAGTTTCCTTTCTTTTGGCATGGAATATAACATAAAATATAACTAATTTTAACAATTTGGGCAGAAATTCTGGACACAGATGAGTAGGAGTCCAAACGTATATATTCTGTTGAAGCTGAGATTTGTAGGCTCTTGGGTGCAGAGAAGCAGTGTACAGTGTAGTGGTTGTTGGCTCTGAGTTCTCCCCACTGTAATTTTGGGAACCTGCACCCTGTCATGTCCTCTTTTCACAGGTCCCCGAGGTAGGCAGCTGATTTTCTCATAGCCAGAAAAGGTCTCCTTTGGCATCTGATGTGGATGATTCTTGCTTTTTATTTTCTCATTGCTTTTATCTATTTATATTTGCGAAGATGATGGCTGCACCTCTCACTAACTTTGGAGTTTACAATTAATATTTGATACTAATTTCCTAACATCATCATCATCATCATCATCATCATCATCACTGCGAACATAATTCTTAAAGACCTAGAATCTGGTGGTGACTTCATTTTGATCACCGTAGGGTCATTTTAGACACACCTTTCTGTGCTTTAATAGTTACTGTCACTGAGAGTGAAGAAGAGTCTTCCTACTAACATGGTTTATATTATTTTACTTAGCTTTGAAACGCAGTGACACTTCTCTCCTTTCCTTATATTATTCCTGGTGATTTTAAATTTTTAGTTTGCACATTCTTTAAGTTTGATATGTCTAATTTATAAAGGGGCTGAATTATATTCAAGTTAGGAGTAATGCTATTTTTGGACAAAAACTCATGGAGTATAGTTAAAATTCATAAACATCTGTAGGTCAAATTTCTAAATGGGAACTTCATATACACATATATATGCACATGTATGTGTGTGTATATGCATGCACACAAATGTATGTGTTTGTGGGGCTTTTTATTAATGGAGGAAAAGTGTAAGCAGAGCTCAGTATTACTGTAATGAGCAAAGTATAGGAGTCCAGCCAAGCATGATCTCCAGTATTAACTGGGGAAATTAATGCATGTGTACCAGAAACCATTATCACTGAAGCTATGGCACCAAGACATTGAGAGCAAAGGTGGATAAAATAAGAGAGTCAGGGAGCTGTTAAAGGTCCAGCAGGCTTATGAGACAGAAAAATCCTGGCCTGCTCCCTTTGCTCTGAGGAAGAGCTAGCTCAGGCGAAAAGGATCCCCTTGTCATCTTTGGTGTGGTCAATACCAAATGCTAAACCTTCCATTTCTTGGGTTTAGGGTGGGGAGGATCATGGGACATAATGGAAAGTATCATGTTCTCTCAGTGCTCAGTAGAAATGGTCACCCTGGGTTGTGTAAGTAAATTTTTCCTTAACTTATACAAGTATATTATTGGGCCTTCCTATATTATTGGGCCTCACATGGATTGAAATTTGGGTTAGCATGTTCTTTAGGATTCTGGATTTTTCTTAACATATTTCGGTAAGCTTACTACTTTAAAGAATAGTATCATTGCTAAAAATATAGCCTCATTTTCCTAGTCAAAACTTTATTGGCACTTATATACTAAATTTCAAGATTAGGATTTGAGTGTGAAGTATATAAAATTTAATTTACTTTTCCTCCTGGTTTCCTGAAAGCTTAGGGAATCTAAGTACATTCATCTATAAGATTCTTACTTTTATAAAATTCAGAATTATCTCTTTCCATTCAATAATTAGGCCTATCTCTTTTTCCCAGTAAGTTTCTAAACATATTCTATAAGCGGAGAGATAAACGATGTCTGATAAAACAATGTTTCTGGAGGGAGAGAAGGTCTGTCTCAAAATTCTAAGTTAAAACAAAATAAGACACAAACTAAAAAAAGCAAGCCAACATATACTTAACCATCTATATAAAACACTGAATAAATTCATTGTCCAAAGTGACAAGAGGAGAGAAAAACTTCCAAGAAAAGGGAATCTTTAAGTTAGATAGGAAAATATAAATACAGATTTGCTAAGCAAAGAGAAGAGGGAATGACATTTTAGGTCAAAGCAACAGCATTTGCAAAGACAAGAAGTTAGGGAAAATGTGGTATATTTGGGAAATTGGGTTTGGAAGCAGCATTGGGCATACTGGTGGGAGAAAGTGAAGTCAGAGTCAAATGCTATATGGCCTCTCGGGCCATACTCCGGGCTCCAGAATCCCCATAATTAACAGGAAGGGAGCCGTCAGATTTGGTGAAGAAGGAAAATGATGTAATTAGATTTGTTCTACAGAAATAAGATGCCAGAATCTCTGAAATGTCAAGTATTCCAGGTTTCACACTCCTGCAGTTCATGGAATTGCCTCTACTGTTGTCACAATTCATAGTAATTATTAATAACAGCGGGGTGGTGAACTCTAGGGACATCTTAACGCTTTCTTTCCTTTAAGTGAAATGAACATATCAGACTTCAGTTTTCTGATTTTGACATAAAATGACTGTGCTTATATCTTAAAATTAGAAGACTGGATATGTGATAAATATTAATTACAAATAATATTCAGAAGTAGATCAAACAATTTCACTTGTTTATTGGAATTCATATTGATGTTTTATTTGAAACCAAATAAACAATGAATATAAGCTGAAAACAAAAGTGCTAACAGCATCAGATTCAAAGAAACAATTTCATCACTGAATGTCACATGAAATTAGGCAATCAACTAAATATTTCTAGATCCAATTAACAAGGATGTATTGAGAACATATTATATACTCATATTTCTGCTAGAAAATACATGTAGAGCATTTCTATAGAGTGTTGTGCAGAAAAAAATAGAAACTGATTTTCTCTCTAGACCCAGAAAAAGAATCCTCCATATATTTGCTCACAAAATCTTGATTTTGAGGCCCCAAAGAACTGGAGAGTGAAAGCACTTAGCACTTCCAACTTAAAAAGCGAGTCACAGAATACATATAAGCTAAGTTTCCAAGAGCAAAAATATCTTTTCTCCCACTTTAAACACACATAATAACTGGATTATAATGGTAAACCAAGAAACTTTCCAAGGCTGGGTGGTTTTGCAGCATAAAAAGACTCAGTGTCGGGTGCACTTTAAAAGTGTCTGACACTATGAGTGAATAAAATTACGAACTGAAGAAGAAATGGCCTGGAGCAGTCTGTGTAAAAACAACTATGAATATCGACATGGGCTTTGAAGTGAGGTTACTATCTTAATAAATCTCTTAGAGTATTTGCGGTTTTCATTTCAATATTTTTCTCTGATCGAGGTCATTATCTCTTGTCAACCTCCTTTCTACATCCTTTTAGCTATATACCAAGAAAACAATCACAATTTAAATAAAAAACTTGTATTTCTTGTTATCAGTTAAAGTAATGATGATCATAGTAGATGAGTTAATTATGAAGCTTTTAAAGATAAATGTTATATAAATAAGTAAATAAAGATAAGCTAATGTTATAAATGCTGAATCTCAAAATCTTTAGATTCCCTTCTAAAAATGTCCTTCCAACCACTCCTCTTGCCCATCAATGCACACATCTTCCCACATTTTACACACATACATTGAAATCTGCAGGAAATATATTCTGTATGTTATAATTGAATTTAAAATAGATGCAAATTACAACTAAGTCAAATCTTAGAATCAATCAAGTGGAAATTTTCTCCTAATTCTTCACCTGGGATTCATTATACAATTTAAAAGTTTTAAGTATTAATATAAATGTAGAATACCTTGAATAAAAGCAGGAAGGCAATAAATACCATTTGATTATAGCAAATGAGTAAAAATTCATATGTAATTTGATTCTGTGAAGTAATGGGCATATGTCAAATTTTCCACAATCGCTAACAAAATAGTCGTATTTTTTCTTTGATCCAGCAGGGAAATATGTCAAGATAGTAAAAATTGTGGTGCTTTTCTCTACCCTAATTTAACTATTGTAAGGCTCTAAGTAGGTCATAAGTGTAATATTGTTACTTTCTAAACTGGGAAAATAGTACTGGTTATTCTGGTAAATGTTATTGTTATCCTTTATATAATTTCTAACACTTTGCATTTGAAATCTCTCCTTAAAAAAGGTAAACATATTTTGATAAAATGTCTAGTTCCTCAGGAAAAACTTCTAATCTTGAGCAAAATAAAACATTGACTTACATGCCTGATTAGGAAAATAAATTGTATTTTCATTCAGCATGTTCAATTTTTAAAATGCCTTGGATTCATTTCCTTTCTTCATATAAACACTTGCATTCCTAATGTTAATCTCAAGAAACTGATAAATTCTGTGGCTTTTTAATGAGTTGCCTTAAAACTCCCTTTCAAAAGTAAATCCTCTTCTAAGTTTATAATAACTGACTTCTTTTCTTAGCTTTTGCTATAAGGATTATCAGTTTTTGTTTACTTATAAAATTATGTTGTATCACCTGAATCAGACTTTCTCTAGTATCATGCTGGAAGCTCAGAATATCCCTAATAGATGGAACACAGTAGAATAAGCACTGGATTTCTAGAAAATTCCCTGACACTTTGAGTGGCTTTGTGTATACAGAAACATAGTGAATAGAAAATTTAAAATGTCACAAATGAGGTAACTAACTGGATCTAAGTTTTAAATTGTAAAATATTGTATTAAAAATATATTTATTGCTTCATATAATAAGGGCTTGATGATGAGGGTACAGGGCAGAGGGGAATAAAGGGAAGAAAAAATCAGACAACTTTAATTGATTATGCTCTTGACAAGCATAATTAATTAAATATATTAAAAAACAAAAAAATAAATTATTTATTCATTCCAGAGGGAGAGAGTGACAGGGAAATAATGATATGAGAGAAACTCAATGTGAGAGAAACATCAATCGGCTTCCTCCCAAACATGCCCCCACCTGGGATGCAACCCAGGCCTGTGCCTTGACAGCGAATCAAACCCGTGCCCTTTTGGCACATGGGATTATGCTCCAACCAACCCAGCCACACCAGCCAGGCTAAAAAGTTGATTTTAGTTTAAAAAGGAAATCTAAAAATTACCTTCTATGGTGAATTATATTGGTTTTTAAAAACATCCAATGATTTTTTTAAACTGTAAATGTTTAAACATTTCAGGAAACATTAAATTATCTACTATATTTCAGGGACTACACAATTATTAGGAGCTGTCATAGACCCTAAACAGTTTTGAAGGCAAGACAAACATGAACATGTAGAATATAAAAATGTAAGTTATTGTATTTTGTGAACAACGACATATCAGAAATGTGTGTGAGATTCAGTGTGATTTAAAGGAGGAAGCTATAAGTTTGGCTGGGTGGGTCAAGGGGTTGGCAAAGACTCCTAAACTGAGAGGTGGTTAAGTTGGATTTCAAAGATGAGAGATTTTTTTCTGGGCATATAGGGAAAAGAGAGCATTTGGAGCAGGAGAGACGGCCTGTTGGAAAGCATTTTGTGCCACAAAACAATGCTCCCAGTGCAGTGGACTTCACTGGGACATGGAAAGCCTCCTGCATGAGCTCAGCACTTTGGTCACCAAACCTGAAGGCAACAAAGAGTTCCCCTTACAGCAGCGAGTCCTGTATTATTCTATTTGTCTGTCTAAAGAGTGCCTGTTTATTCTTACCATTTTTAATCTAATATCACTTTAAGCAGATTAGATGCATTGAATTCCATAGAGCATAACAAGTTAACACTTAATTAGAAGTAAAGACTTTTGTTGTGCTTATGTCTATACTAGGCGGATCTAAATATTTGATAAATAGGCAAAGGATATTTTTAAAAAGGAATAGTACTGACATTTTAATGATGTTAATTCTTCCTATCTATAAACATGGTATACGCTTCCACTCATTTGTATCTTCTTCTATTTCTTTCTTCACTATCTTTTAATTTTGGGAGTATAGGTCTTTTACATCCTTAGGTTTATTCTTAGGTACTTTATTCTTTTTGCAGCAATTGTGAATGGCATTGTTTTTTTTTAAATTTCTGTTTCTGTTAGTTTGTTATTGGTATATAAAATGTGACTGATCTCTGGATATTCATTTTGTATCTTACTACTTTGCTGAATTCATTTATCAGTTCTAGTAGTTTATTGGTGGAATCTTTGGGGTTCTCTATGTATAGTATCATATCATCTGCAAATACTGAGAGTTTTACTTCTCCCTTTCCAATTTGGATGGCTTTTCTTCCTTTTTCTTATCTGAATACAATGGCTGGGATTTCCAGTACTATGTTAAATAAGAGAGGTGAAAGAAAACATCCCTATCTTGTTCCTGTTCTTAAGGGGAATGCTTGTACTTTTTGGCCATTGAGTATGATGCTGGCAGTGGGTTTGTCATATATGGCCTTTATTGTGTTTAGGTATGTTCCCACTATTTCCACTCTTCTGAGAGTTTTATCACAAATGGGTGCTGGATTTTATCAAATGTTTTTCTGCATCTATTGATAGGATGTTGTGGCTTTTATCCTTCATTTTGTTTATGTGGTGAATAATATTTGTTGATTTGCAAATCCTATACTACCCTTGCATTCCCAGAATAAATCCCACTTGATCAAGGTGTATGATATTTTTGATGTGTTGCTGAATTTGGTTTACTAATGTCTTGTTGAGGATTTTAGCATTTATGTTTATCAGAAATATTGGCCTATAATTTTCTTTCTCTGTAGTGCCTTTATCTGGTTTTGGAATTAAGATAATGCTGGTCCCATAAAATGAGTTGGGAAGCCTTCCTTTCTCTTGAATTTCATGAAATAGTTTGAGAAACAGAGGTGTTAGTTCTTGGAATGTTTGGTAAAATTAACCTGGAAACCATCTGGTCAAAAGCTTTTGTTTGTTGGGAGTTTCTTTGTTACTGCTTCAATTTCACTGGGTGTAGTCTATCTATTCAGAGTCTCTGATTCTTCCTGATTGAATTTTGGAAGATTGTATATATTGCAGAATTTTTTCATTTCATCCAGATTGTCCAGTTTGTTAGCATATAGTTGTTTGTAATATTTTCTTGCAATCTTTGTATTTCTTTGGTGTCAGCTGTTATTTCTCCTCTTAAATTTCTGATTTAATTTATTTGGTTCTTTTTTTTTTCTTGATAAATCTGGTTAAAAGTTTGTCAATCTTGTTTATCTATTCAAAGAATCAGCTCCTGAATTCATTGATCTTTTGTATTCTTTTTTAGACTCCCTTTTGTTTATTTCTGCTGTGATCTTTATTATTTCCTTGCTTCTACTCATTTTGGGCTTTGTTTGTCATTTTTTATAAGTCCCTTTAAGTGTGAAATTAGATTGCTTATTTGAGCTTTTCCTTGTTTTTTCTTTCTTTTTTTTTTTTTTGAGATAGGCCTGTAATGCTCTGAATTGCCCTCTTGTAATTGCTTTCCAGTGTCTCACAGATTCGGGATGGTTTGGTCCTCATTTCCATTTGTTTCAAGATATCTTTTGATTTATTACTTGATCTCATTGTTGACCCATTCATTGATTAATAAAATGTTATTTAGCTTCCATGTCTTTGCATGTTTTTCAGTGTTCTTCTTGTGCTGATTTTTAGTGTCACAGCACTCTGGTCAGAGAAGATGTTTGATATGATTCTAATCTTAAATTTAATGAGACTTGTCTTGTGGTCTATTCCAGAAAATGATCTATGTGCACTTGAAAAGTATGTATATTCTGCTGCTTTGGGGTAAAATGCACTGAAGATATTAAGTAAATCCATTTGATCTAGATTGTCTTTTAAGGCTGCTGTCTCCTTATTGATATTCTGTCTGTAGGATCTATCCATTGAAGTCAATGGGGTATTAAAATCTCTGACTATTTCTGTTGATGTCTCCTGTTATGTTCAGCAAGATTTGCTTTACGTATTTAGGTGCTCCTATGTTGGGTGCATAAAGAAATCTATAGATTCAATGCAATTCCTATCAAGATTCAATGATATATTTCACAGAACTACAACAAGTATTTCAAAAATTTATATGGAACCACAAAAGGCCTCACATAGCAACAGTGATCCTGAGAAAGAACAAAGTTGGATAAATCATGCTCTCCAATATCAAACTATACTATAAGGCCATAGTAATCAAGTCAGCATGGTACTGGCATAAAAACAGACACATAGATCAATATAACAGCCTAAAAATTCCAGAAATAAACATACTCCTTTGCAGTCCATTAATATTTGACAGAGGAAGCAAGCACTTACAATGGGCTAAAGATAGTTTTTTCAATAAATGGTGTTGGGAAAATTGGATAGATATGTGCAAAAAATGAAACTAGACCATATTCTTATACCACACATGAAAACAAATTCACAATGGACCACAGACTAAAATGTTAGACTCAAAACCATAAAAATTATAGAAAGAAACATAGTCAACAACATCTCAGACATTGCTCATAGGAATATTTTATTAGATATGTCTCCCCAGGCAAGAAAAACAGAAGAAAAAATAAACAAATGTGACTGCATCAAAATAAAGCTCCTTGCACAGTGAAGGGAATAATTAACAACAAAAAAAGACAACCACAGAATGGGAGAACATATTTGCCCAGATATCTGATAAGGAGTTACTATCCAAAATTTATAAAGAACTTAATAAACTCAACATCAAAAAATAAACAAACCAATTAAAACTGGGCAAAGGACTTGAATAGACAGTTCTCTAAACAGGATCTACAGATGGCAAGTAGACATATGAAAAAATGCTCAATGTCACTAGTCATCAGAGAAATCCAAATTAAAAGTACAATGAGGTATCTTCTCATACTTGCCAGAATGGTTATCATCAATCAGTCAACAAACAACCAGTGCTGGTGAGGTTGTGGTGAAAGGGGAACTTTTTCACTGTTGGTGGGAATACAGACTGGTGCAGACACTGGAAAGCAGTATTGAGATTACTCAAAAACTAAAAATGGATCTGCTTTTTGACCCAGTGATCGCACTTTTGGGAATATATATGCAGGAACCCAAAACACTAATTTGAAAAAACATAAGAACCCCTGTGTTCATTTCAGTGTTATTTATTTACAATTGTCAAGATATGGAATCAACTCAAGTGTCCATCAGTAGATGAGTGCATAAAATAGCTATGGGACATTTGCACAATGAAATACTACTGGACTATAAAAAAGAAGAAAATTTTACCCTTTGTGACAGTATAGATGCACCTAGAAAATATAATGCTAAATAAAACAAGTGACTCAGAGAAAGACAAATACCATATGATTTCGCTCATATGTGGAATTAATGAACAAACTGAACTAACAAGAAAAGTGTGGACAGATTCATAGATGGAGAGCAAGATGACAAAGCTAGTCAGGGGGTTGGGGTGGAGGGATTGAGCAAAAAAGAAAAAGGATTCATGGACATGAACAACAGTGCGGTGATTGCTGGGGGAAGGGAGTATAAGGGGACTAAATGGTAATGGAAAAAATACAATAATGTTTAAATTAAATAAAAAAGGAATAGAAAGTGAAAAAGTGCAATGTGCTTTACTCCGGTTCTTTTTCTTTTATACAATTTAATATATGTGAACACCAGTGATGCCATTACTATAATCAAGGTAACACACATATTTGACACCTCCCAGAGTTTCCCTGTCTCTTTGTTTTGTTTTGTTTATTTTGTGACAATAACACTTATCAGGGTATCTACTGTCTTAACCAATTTTGAAATTCACAATTATTATATTGTTAACTACTGGCATTATTCTGTACAGCAGATCTCTAAAACTTATTCATATTACACACCTGAAACTTTATACTCAGTCTATGTCCTAAACTTCCCAGATCAGTATCACCTGAACACTTACACTTGTAGAATCCATAGCACAGTACCCCTCACACCTAGAGAACCAGAATTGGCATGGAACCTGTATGCTCAAGGTGACTGGAATGCCCAGAAAACTGGGAAAATATTGCTTTCAGGAGCATATCCCTCTAATGGAAGCCTAGAAAATGTGGGTGTTTTGTGTGCAGATTGAGCTCATGCTGATAAAAGGTAATCAAACTGCTAGTGAAGCCTCCATACTTATGGTTAATTGATGGTGTACTTGCTAACCCCTTCAAAACGAGTGTAAATTTAATGGAAGAGGATTATCTGTAATAGATTCCCAGTTCCTAACATAAAGAATCAATAAACATTTGTTAATATATGAAGGACAGACATTTCAATCATTCACGTATCTTAAATATGGCTCTTCCGTATTACTAGACATTTAGGTGTAAATCACAAAGTTAATCTAATGAGTTAACATTGGTGAATGCCAGTTAATGAGGCTTTTACCATAGTCTGGACTGTTTACTTTAAAATATTTTTTATTGGTATTTAAGTCCATTTGTCTCCATTTTCTCCACACCACTGCCCCCAACCTCAGCCATCCCCACCTCCCACCCTTGATCCTACCCCCGTTGGCTTTATCCATGTGTCCTTTATAGCTGTTCCTGACAACCTTTCCCCCTTCCCTCCCATTATTCCCTCCCACCTCCCTTCTGTTTACTGTCAGTTTGTTTTTAATTTTAATGTCTTTGGTTATATTTTGCTTGCTTGTTCATTTTGTTGATTAGGTTCCACTTATAGGTGAGATCATAAGGTATTTGTCTTTCACTGCCTGGCTTATTTCACTTAGCATAATGCTTTCCAGTTCCCTCTATGTTGTTGCAAAGGTTAGGAGCTCCTTCTTTCTTTCTGCTGTGTAGTATTTCATCATGTAAATGCAGACTGATGCAGCTACTATGGAAAAAAGTATGGAATTTCCTCAGAAAACTAAAAATGGAACTGCATTTTGACCTGGTATTTCCACTACTGGTACTATACCCTAAGAATCATGAAACACCAATCCAAAAGAACCTATGCACCCCGACGTTCATAGCAGCACAATTTACAACAGCCAAGTGCTGGAAGCAACCTAAGTGCCCATCAGTAAATGAGCGGATCAAAAAATGATGGTACATTTACATGATGGACTAGTTTATTTTAAGTTTTCAGTAAAGTGAACAAAATACATTTTATACAACTATTTGTCAAATCACCTAAAATGTAATGTGTACAAAATAATTTATCTGTTTTTTGTGCCATGAAGTATGTAAAAATGATTTTGCATTTCACATATATTGCATGCCATAGAAAGAACATAGGATCAAACAAACTGATACTTGACATTAAAGGCATTGGAACATGATTTTCTTAATAAATATTATTCTTTATTGGAAAAAGCTCCTGATTTATGAATTTTTCTTATAAATGAAAAACAAGTATGAAAGACACAGAGATGAGGACTGGGGGGGAATGGGAGGGAGGGGGGAGACCGGGTGGGGGGGTGGGGTGGGATGGGAGAAATAGATAAAAAAAAAATGTACTTGAAAAGTAACTAAATAAAATTAAAAAAAAAAGAAAAATACTATTAGAGAAAAAAGGCAGAAGAGTGAAAACAACTGGATAAATATTTTTAAGTGTTATATCTGTATAACAAAGAAATAGTTTTTTCAGCAATCAACATTTAAATGACAAGAAGTAATTGGGCCATATTTCCCATTACCTTAATGATGTCAAAGAGACTGACTATTTTCCTATAATTTAGAGGACAATATCATGGCAATGAAGTAATTTTATTTTCCTGAATATCATCAGAAAACAAGATGATACAGGAGATATCTTGGATAATAAAATATAGGAGACATTTAAAATATTATTTAAATATAAAATAAATAAATTTTGCTATGTCTAAAACACTTTGTTTTAGGAATCATTTTGTAGATTATGCAGCTGGAGCAGCAGGTAAATAAAATACCATGGAGAAAGATTTGTACAATATCTCCACCTCTGTAGAGCTTTATGGGAGGTTATCAGCATTTGTTCCTGCTATAATCATTACAGAGGACACTACTCATAAGAGAGAAGGCAGAGGGGTCCATGGTGTGAAATGCTTTTGGTGATTTAATCACAGTTATTAAAGAAAGCAGAATCATGAACACTGCCAACCACTAGCTGCAAATACAATAACGGTGAAATTTATTTTTGCAAATATACTGGCAATTTTATAATAGTGTGAATGAATACTAAGGAGAGCCTACTCAGTTGGTACATTCACTGAATTAGACAATGAGTTCCACAGAGTGCAATTGCTGCTAGGGTTCTATTCCAAAGTTCTCTTGAAAGGATGCTCAGAAATAAAATTATATTTTAAGTGCCCTATGGAATCTTTATGCTTATAGGGAGATCTTGCTCTAAGTCCTTTTGCAAAGCAAAACTTCACTGAAGGATGAACAGAAGTACCCTTTTTTATTTTTTACAAACTTTCCTAAAACCCTATTTCAAAATAAAAAGATTTCAACCATTTTACTCTTCAATTTACAGGGCTGTAAAGTTAGATATTTTTAGAAAAAAATTTTTTTAAAGAATGCATTTGCTTCATCTCATACCTACTGGGGTACAGTATGGTTGGCAGTTTTTCATTCTCTCAACAAATATTTATTGTGTGGGGACTATGTGGCAGGTCTTGTACTAGGGCTGGGACAGTGCAAAGTTCCTGCTTGCCAAGAACTTACATTATCATGGAGGGAGATTGACAATAAACTACAAGAAAGTGCCTGGAGCTGGGGCTGTGAGGTAGGACAAAGAACGGTGCAGCAGGATAAGGGGAGACAATGGCATAATAAGGGGTGGGTTTGCCATTTTAATTGCGGTTGTCAGGGAAGATTCTTTCTGAGAAGGCAGTGTGTGACCAGAAGGAAATAAAGAAGAAAATGATGTGGTAATCTGGGGAAAGAGTGTGACTACATATCTTAATATACTAATGATTTTGAATTAGGATCATATTATTATGACATATTATTTTTTAATATAAGAGTAATAGATTATGCACAACCCTTGATATATAGTTCAGACACAAGCATATGGTTTAGAATTACAACGATGGAGCATAGCAGATATTTAAATCCCTGGTATGTACTGTTATATATGGATACGCTATTTAATTTATTTCAGTCTCAGTACCTCATTTGTAAAATGGAGACAACAATATCTTGTGAAATTATTTTAAGGATTAAATAAAATGATAATATGTACTCAAGGCAGGAAAGCCCTGGGAGACAGAGGAACCTCCCCAGAGAGCAATACAGTACAGCAGCACAGGTCAAGTGGATATTCCTACTGAGTGAAAGCTATAAAGATGAATAAAGAAAAGCTGGCTATTACCCAGTGGGGACCACAACACTGGTTTGGATTATTACTCTGCAGAAATTTAGACTTCTGGCCAAGACAGAGGCATAGGTAGACACACTGTGCTGCCTCACACAACCAAAGTGTCAACAACAAATTTAAAAACAAAAATCAACCAGAACTGACAGAAAATTAAACTCTCTGCAAGTCCAATAACCAAGGAGTTAAAGAAGAAACTTTCGTCCAGACCAATAGGAGGGGTGGAGATGGGCAGCTGGGGTGGAGCTGAGTCATGGCAAGGCAGCTGCTTGCAGAGAAGGGCAGGCAAGGCTGTGACTGGCAGACCTTGCAGGGCAGCAGATTATGGACTGGGTGGTCCCACATTCACATTCAGATCAACTGGGAGGAACAACTGGGGAACTAGACAGGCTGCACAACCTAGGGTTCCAGCATGGGAAAATAAAGCCTCAAACCTCTGATTGAAAACACCTGTGGGGGTTGAGTTGGCAGAAGGAGAAACTCCCAGCCTCCCAGGACAGTTTGTTGGAGAGACCCACAGGGTTCTAGAGCGTACACAAACCCACCCACCTGGGCATCAGAACCAGAAGGGCCCAATTTGCTTGTGGGTAGCCAGGGGAGTGACTGAAAACTGGCAGAGAGCAGAGCAAGCAGCATTGTTCCCTCTTGAACCCCTTTCCCACAAACAGCATAGCCACTTGGGTTGCCTCGCGCTGGGGAACATCTAAGGCTTTGTCCCTTACTACATAACAGGTGAGCCCAGACAAAAAAATGGCCCAAATGAAAGAAAAAGTCAAAGCTCCAGAAAAAATACAACTAATGACAAAGAGATAGCTAATCTATCAGACACAGAGTTCAAAACACTGGTAATCAGGATGCTCTCAGAATTCACTGAATATGGTCACAAATTAGATGAAAAAATGAAGGTCATGCTAAGTGAAATAAAGGAAAATGTACAGGGAACCAACAGTGATGGGAAGGAAACCAGGACTCAGATCAATGGTGTGGACTAGAAGGAAGAAAAAAACATTCAATCAGAACAGAATGAAGAAACAAGAATTCAAAAAAAATGAGTAGAAGCTTAGGAGCCTGAAGGACATCTTTAAATGTTCCAACATCAGAATCATAGGGGTGCCAGAAGGGGAAGAAGAAGAGCAACAAGTAGAAAACTAATTTGAACAAATAATGAAGGAGCACATCCTTGATCTGGAAAAGGCAATAGACTCCCAGGAAGTCCAGGATGCTCAGAGAGTCCTAAAGAAGGTGGACCCAAGGAGGAACACAATAAGGCACACCATAATTACCAATTTTAAAGATAAGGGGAGAATCTTAAAATCAGCAAGAGAAAAGGACACAGCTACCTACAAAGGAGTTCCCATAAGACTCTCAGCTGTTTTCCCGAAAGAAACCTTACAGGCAAGAAGGGGCTGGAAAGAAGTATTCCAAGCCATGAAAGGCAAGCACTTACATCCAGCAAAGCTATCATTTAGAATGGAAGGGCAGATAAAGTGCTTCCCAGATAAGGTCAAGCTAAAAGAGTTCATCATTACCAAGCTCTTGTTATATAAAATGTTAAAGGGACTTATTTAAGGAAAAGAAGATAAAAAATATGAACAGTAAAATGAAAACAGACTCAGTTATTAATAACCAAACCTAAAACAAAACCAAAAACAAACTAAACACGCAGCTACAACAGAAACAGAATCACAGAAATGGAAATCACATGGAGGGTTATCAGCATGGGAGTGAGACAGGGGGGAAAGGGGAAAAGGTACAGAGAATAAATAGCATAGACGGTAGGTAGAAAATAGACAGGAGGAGGGTAAGAATAATATAGGAAATGTAGAAGCCAAAGAACTTACATATATGACCCATGGATATGAACTAAAGGTGGGGAATAAAGGAGGGAAAATGAGACAACTGTAATAGCATAATCAATAAAACACACTTAAAAATAATATATGTATAATGCTTACCATAAAATAAGTGCTCAATGTAGTAGCAATTATTATTTAATAATAGGATATAAGTGTAACCCAGAACTCTACTCGCATTATCTTGTTTAGCATTCCTTCATTCTACATTTACTAGTCCCTTACCATGTTTTATATACCATGATTGCTGATATGAATACCAAAATTTAAGGAACACCAATGTCTTTCTTATTGGCATAGGAGAGACAAATGAAAAGTCATTTATCATATAATGCAATAATGATCATAATAAAAAACACAAAGTAAATCTACACTATTTGAGAGCCTGAATGAGGGTTTCACAAAGGAGGTGCATGCATAAAATTGAACTTTAGGATGAATAGTTCACCAGGTAAATGAAATGAATGAAGCAGAGCAGACATAGCAGAAAGCATGCCCAAGGAGACAAGAAAAATAAAAAGGCGCCTTTAGAGAAGTTTGACTCTCCTTTCCCAAGGTAAAGGAAAGAGGTGAAATTGCAATTGGAGGTTGGAAAGTCAATAACGTAGGCTCTTATACTTTCAGGCTTATATACCACACTAAAGAATGGAGACATTCTGCAGAGATGCATACTTGGGTTTCCACTTTCAAGAACTGCATTTTTTAAAAATTTTATTTAGTTATTTTTCAAGTACAGTTTTTTTGTCTATTTCTCCCATCCCAGCCTCCCCTGCCCCATGCTCCCCACCTCCCTCCCATTTCCTCCCCGCCAGTCCTCGTACCTGTGACCTACTTGTTCCTCCAAATCCCTCCCCTTTTTTCCCCTTAAATTCCCTTCCTTCTCCCCCCTGGTCACTGTCCCCTTGTTCTCTATTTCAGTGTCTTTGTTTTTATTCTGCTTGTTTGTTTGTTTTGTTATTTAGCTTCCTGTTAAAGGTGAGATCATATGGTATTTGTCTTTCAGCACCTGGCCTATTTCACTCAGCATAATGCTTTCCAGTTCCATCCATGTTGTTGCAAAAAGTAGTAGCTCCTTCTTTCTCTCTGCTGCATAGAATTCCATTGTGTATATGTACCACAATTTTTTGTTCAATTCATTTACTGATGGGCACCAAGGTTGCTTCCATCTCTTGGCTATTGTAAATTGTGCTGCTATGAACATTGTGGTGCACAGGTTCTTTGAAATTGATGTTTTAGGATTCTTAGGATATAATCCTAGCAGTGGAATTGCTGGGTCAAAAGGCAGGTCACAATGGTGCCAAATCAAGAACTTCATTTGGCAACATTGTGAGGGATGATGTAAAGGAGTTACTAAAACTGGGACCAGGAGATTTTAATTACACAGTGCTTCCAAATATCTTGGTTCAGGCTATCAAGAGAATAAGGTAAAGAAAGAAATTCAGAGATAGAAAAAAAAGTAATTGATTTCTTATTCAATCACTCATTATAAAGAAATTATCGACCTCTGACACTACTTTGTAGGTTCTGGAACAGTGTCAAATATGGTATTTTAACTAATACAACTCAATGGCTGCTTAGATTTGGAAATGAAAGAAGAAGGAGTTCTCTTAAATGTCTGGGTTAAATGAAAGTGAAAAAAAAGTATAGTAAAAATAAGAGTAGATTTGGAGAGGAAAAATACATACTAAATAGAGTTCTGTGAATAAGTGGGCATGTGGGCCTGGCTTGCAGGAGTTTTAAGTCTGAAGAAAGACATTAAGTCATCGTCATGTTAGTGGAAGTCAAACAGGTAGGAAGGGGTTAAATGTGGTCTCTCCTGGAGAACATGCAGAATGAGAACTGAGCCAAGTGTGAGGGACTGTGGAGAAGAGAAGCCACAGGTTCAAATGTAGTGCAGGAGAAACAGCCCTTGTCATCTCTAGGGTACATTTTTTATTTTTCCATTCTTGGCCCTATTTTCCTCTCATGGGATAAACTACATTGTCCATAGCATCCCCATCACATACTACATCCATGAGCATAAGCCCTGCATTTCTGCCCTTAGTCCTGGATGAATTCCAGCATCTAGTCTTGATCTGCAAAAATTGTTCTTTAAATAATCTCAGCATGTTAGACATCCACAGAATAATCAGTTAAATAAACCAGGGGCAGAAATTTGAAGCAACAAAATGTACATTTTAACATGTCTAATACAATATTGTGCCCACAGTTGGCACTCAATAAACATTTGATTAATATATCAAATTTATTGACATATTAATGCACCTTGCATCAGAAGATCCCATCCTTGACTTACTGTCCTCTGTGTATTTTTGTAACTGTAAGTCTCTTCTTTTGTGTACATACTTCACACAAATCCTACTCTTCTACAATTCAAACACCGGCCCATCCATCTGAACCCACGTGCCATTATCAGCTAGGCTATCAAGGCAAGGGGGATCATTATTTGTGATAGAGCCATCACGCAACTGTTGGACCAATAAAATATGATAGTATTTTAATGTATTAATCCTACAAATCAAAATTATTTAAATATCAGATATATACATTACTGATTATTTGAAACAAGAGATTTTTCTAAACATGGATGCTTTTGACAGAAGTAAACATGAGGGACTTTTTGGCAAGAACCAAATATGCTCATGAAGGTTTTTGATAGGGCCAAATGTCAAGGACTTTCAATGTGGACTAAACATCTCCACAGACGTTTGGACAGCATCAAAGACCAAGAAGCTTTTGGCATGGGCCAAACATCTTGGCGGACATTTTACGCAGGACCAAACATCCTGAAGGCTTTAAAGCATGTAGAACAGTAAGTAAGTACATGAATTCATTAATACAGAACAATAAATCAGACTTGGAGGGACTTGTTTAGCTTATGCTTTAAAAGGAATAAGTTATACAGGATTTAATATAAATCAAATTACCATATTATAATCTTGTATGCACATAATGTTTTGCCTTAAATACTATACAATGTAACTATCACAGGAAAAGAGTATCAAATAAGTAATAGTATAACAATATTCCAACAAAGTTAAGAAAGTGTTAAATATCTTTAAAGCCAGCAATTCAGGAATACATATTAATTGAAGAGAGTCCATTTGAACTAGTTGAAAAATGAACTTATAGGATATTTTAATTTCCAATATGTGATTTTATAACATAATAATTGAAACTATGGAACTGTTACAAAAATTACCAACCAGAGGTTTTACTGGGCTTAAGCTAAGGACAGATGTGACTCATTTATAACAAACGTGAATTATATGCAAATGCATGATTTAAAAATTCAAAAGCATAGTATGCATCCTAATAAATAAGTTAAATATTTTTCCTCGAGATCTTTACTCATTCCATTCCATTCACTCACTTTTGTTCTTTCACTGGCAGTGACAAAATAGAAGTTGGTCCCACAACTATACATGCAGAGAGTCATATTAATGCAATTTTATTTACTGGTGAACAGGCAACTTCTTTAATCATGGTTCAGGCACCCTTATAAGGAGTTCTGTTGCCTCCAACACTGAACAAGTCCATTGCCCTGAATTTTCTGTCAAACTTGGAATTCAGATTAAAATGTTTTATTAAAACTTCAGAGAGAATCATAAAGATGGGCCCCTATGAACCTATGGATGGCAATACCATTATTTTAATGACATGGAGACTACAGAATGTATAATATGAACTGTTATCAAAAAGGCTGGACATGAAACCACATAGAGACTGTGTGACTTTGGGCAAATTACTTAACCTCTCTGCATACCAGCTGCAAACGAGGAAAATAATAATAACACACAGGGGTTCTTAGGATTAAATAAGTTAACACGTATTGATTACATAGACTAATTTTTGTATTTGAAAGTGTGTGTGCATGTGTGTGCACCTTCTCTCATCTCCCTCTGTCTCCCAGAAATATGTTAACTGCCTGGTTTGTACTTGTCTTTTCTCCAACGACTTTTGTTCATTTACCAAAGCATACTTATATCTACATTCGGGTACAGTTACAATTTTAGAATTAATGACTGTTTTACAAAAATGCAATATCAAATAAATGTCTGTATATACGCACACTCTTTCCTCATCTTACTTTCTCATTCACCCCCATTCTTTGTGAGTGTTCTAACTCATAAGTGCTTTGCTCCCTGAACTCAGTCTGTGTGCCTGTCAAGATGCTGTAGATTATCAACACCCCTTCTGTGAGCAACAGATCCTTGGGTCAGCATTGCCCTGACTCTCCAGAAGGAGTTTCTCCTTCTCCCACCTCTTCTTTGCAGAGACGCTGAGAAGGTCCTTGTGGAAGGAAAGATGACATGATCACGTGCAATGTTAGAACACCCTGCAGATTCTTCTCAAAGCACTCTCCCTCTCTGAGCCTGTTCCGACCGTCAGCGAGTCGGAGGATAATTCTACACATTATTATTAGTTATGTCACTAGACATGAAATATCACATGATATATAATACATGATATATCTCGTGTTATATATAATGTAATTATTAGTTGTATAATACGCAACAATTTGGGTCACTGTTTGAATTGTTGCTGCCCTTGGTTTAGAAATGCACAAAGTATATCCCTGACCATTTTGTCTTTGTCACTGCTCCACAAAAAGGTGGAGATGTGTTCATTTCCTCTTGCTGGAGAGCTTTAGATTCACGCACCAAGTCAGGCATCCAGTTTCCATGGCTTTTCTTCCCACAGAGCCCACCCAGGCAGCTTCCCCACCACCTGCTTGCCTCT
This sequence comes from Artibeus jamaicensis, assembly GCF_021234435.1. Taxonomy (NCBI): domain Eukaryota; kingdom Metazoa; phylum Chordata; class Mammalia; order Chiroptera; family Phyllostomidae; genus Artibeus; species Artibeus jamaicensis. The sequence goes on from NW_026521870.1 coordinate 3,665,192, forward strand.
TCCAAGCCTCCTCATTAATCTAGGTGCAGAGACCAAGCATAGCGTAACTGAGCAAGCCTGATAAACAAAGTCATTTCTTTTGAAATCAAGTTCCAGTCCTTCAGTGAAATGTCTTCACCTCAGGGATGCTTGGGTGACAGAAAGGAAAATCACCCCATCGCCCTGATTAGCATGCTTGACACTGTTGGACACATTCTTAGCATGGACCTCGACCCCAGGTGGGTAACATTATTTTCAGTGTTAATGTTATAAAATCTTAGCCCTAAATGGCAAATTAGCTATTAGTAGTTATATATTCCCAATAACACACACTAAATGAGTTATAATCATAAATATAAATAAGAATTAATAAAAATATACTGTTAAATTTTAATGAAAAAATTGTTGATTATATTTAAAATATTATATGAAAAGTGAAGTTATGAAATTGTGCAGATGGAGATAAAATAATTTCTTGAATACAGAGAGTGACCAATAAATATTTGCTATAATTATTATAATATCTGTTGTTCTTAGTTTCAATGTTAATTCCATAAAGTCTTAATGATCTACAGGTAAATATTTGTCTTTAAGCATAAAATTGACTATTATCTTTTCTTGTCTTATATTTATGAGGCAAAACCATATTTGTTCTTTTAAGAGTAAAATTGGTTGATTTAGTTGAAATTTTAATATGGGGAAATATTCCCATTCATTTTAAATCTCAACATTACCAGGGTAAAGAATAAATTAAAGAATATGAAAAACTTTACAGTTTTGTCCCTTAGAGAAGGATTTCACCACTTTTTCAGTGTTTTCGATACTTAATTTAGAAATGAAACATTTCTAAATTGGGATAAAATAACCCAGAACAGAGGTGTAGCCTAAGAGAAACCTAAGAAGACTCCTTAAAAAATTATGGCTCCTAAATTTATCCTTGTCTCAAATAGACAATCATGCTGAGCATGATTATAGTCTTCTGACCCATTAAAAAGTAGGTTTCTACATGTTCTGTTACCCTCAAACTACCCTCTTCAACCCAGCTGCCCCTCTTGACTATTTTTTGTTTCTTGTTTGAACTACTTAGTAACAGTCATTATGATCTTTAATTTTAAATCTTCCAAGTTATTATGGCCTTTAATTTAAATTTCCCTGCTTTTACTTTCTCTCCTCGTCTAAGCAATTCTTCTTGCCTTAAATATTTGAAGCCAAAATATTAGCCTTTATTTAATTGCCTCTTTAATTCCATCTTAAAATAAAATGCTGAAAGGTGTTGGTAGGATAAGACACACCAGATCTGACACAAAGTATTAATAAATATTCAAGTGTAAAAATCAGTAACCAAACCCCAAATACCATGTGGCTTAACCACTTTTTGTACAACATTTGAATTCTAGAGGAGGTCTCTTCTGTCACTCAATTTCTCACTGTATGATGTGTTTCAAAAGCAAGAGTCTTCATTCATAGCTTTCTGATTTCTATGAGGCAATAATATAATAATTATGTACAGTGAAAGATGGTTACTATAGTTATTAGGGTGATCACTTCAAAATGTATATGAATGTTGAATCACTATGTTGTTACCTGAATCCAATATATTATTGCATGTCAATTATAATTAAAAATGAATTTTAAAAAAACGTGGTATATAATCTCAGGAACAGGCTGATTGACTGTTTTTGACATTCCTGAGGGTGAGTTGGTTTTGAAGTTGATTACCATGTGAAATCTGTGTTCTTGATTTTTGTAGTTCCTTGTCTTTGTCTGTCTCTTCAATCTCTCCTCCCCAATTTCCTCTCCAGGAAAGTGTGTGTGGGGGGTCATTAGAAAGAGACTTTAGGTGGTAAAATGTTGGATATAGGCTTCAGTTTACTACCTCTGTACTAATCTTACCCAGTCAGTGTATATGCTTAGGTGCTACTGTTAGTTTAGGTAGCTTGCTAGTTACAGATAAAGGAATGGGGCAAATGGAATCAGACATTTAGCTTAATAAACTAGGCAGCTGAACAGGACATTAAGCTTGATTTACTAGGAAGCTGCAACATTCACAGGCTACCCAAGGGACAGCTGCCTGCCAAGGAGACTTAATCAAAGCAGGCAGGAGGAATGGGCTACTAGTCATAAACTGGGATTACCAAGGGAGGAATAAAAACACCAGGGGAAATTCCTTTGCTAGGCGGATAGGAAGTAGAAACTAAGATGGCACAGGGGGAGGTAAGCACATGCAGAGTAGAAACCAGATGATACAACTAACTTTGGGGCATGCACAGTAGGAGCCAAAATGTTGATATAAGTGGGCGGAGTCTAGTCTGGAAAATCTGGGAAAAGATATAGATTGGATAAGGGACACTAAATCCTGGAATATCCAGGAAAGGAATTGGATAGGGGGAGGGACGAGTATAAGCCCACAAAAACTCAGGTAGTAAGTTAGATAATTTGAGAGAAAGACTGCTCATTTCCAAAAATCAAGAAAATATGTGGGGGATTGTCAGGGATCTTGGAGCAGCTGGCACTAGAGCCTGTCTGCCCCTACATCCCGGAAGGCAGATTATTTCCTTTCACTCCGTACACCTTGCCACTAGCTTGAACTTCTCCCACACATGTGGCCTTTCAAGTTCCTTTGTCCCAACACCATAAGAACCCCTTTTCACTGGCAACACTACTTCCTTTCTGTTGTAGGTTCTTAAACATATGATTTAAAAAATGGCTCCTCTACTTCTTGTGCTTAAAAACCATTTGGGAGAACATTGTTTAAAAAGGTAAATGTTTGTGTTTAACCCCAATAGATTCTAATTCAGTGGATTGGGTGGGACCTTAGAATCTAAATTTTTAGTTAGTTCAGTTCTTCTGGATATTCTAATGTAGGTGGTCTTTGTGCGTGGTGTCTGAAACTGTGCCTTAGAATGCTTTAGTCCATGCACAGCTTTCTGATTTCTGGTTATCATAAGCCAGCCATGGTAATCACAGCAAATCAAACTTCCAATTATTAAGTGGGATTTGTCACTATTAATCAGATCTTAATATTCTAAATTCAGCCAGAGTCATAACTTTTAACTACAGCAGAAACCAACTTTTTCTTTTGACCGTAAGGAACAGTGCCTTCCTAAATTAGTGGAAGATAGTCATCAAGAAAAGGCTTTTGTTTCAGGTGTGGTTGTTAATAACTGTGAGTTTGCTATCTTTTTACTGTTCATATTTTATCTTCTTTTTCGAAGATAAGTCTTCTTTTTCATACAATAAGGGTTTCGTGATGATGAACTCAACTTTAACTTGACCTTATCTGGGAAGCACTTTATCTGCCACTAGGCAAACAATTAGAACAAAAACAGAACCACAGAAATGAAGATCACATGGAGGGTTAGCAACAGGGGAGTGGGAGGAGGAGAGAGGGAGAAAAGGTACAGAGAAGAAGTAGCATAGATGGTAGGTAGAAAATAGACAGAGGGAGGGCAAGAATAGTATGGGAAATGTAAAATCTAAAGAACTTATGACACATGGACATGCGCTAAAGTGGGGGAATGTGGGTGGGAGGGGGTGTGCAGAGTGGAGGGGAATGAAGGGGGAAATGAGATAACTGTAATAGCACAATCAATAAAATATATTTAAAAAAAGAAAAGGCAAAGGAAGATGCTTGAAGTCAGCTCACCACAAAATTATGTCATGGAGTCTACCTGACCCTCCATGGTCTGTGTCTATTGCCCAGGAAAAACCTAGTCCTATTATTGTTGAATAACAGTTCCCCCTACTGGCATACTTACTGAAGTTCCTCTAACATTATTTTTTTGTAAGAAAGCATTAAATTTCAAATTCAGAACGCAGTATTTTCATCTCAGGGTCATGCCCTATGGTTGTGCTCTCCAGGACTTACATCCTTTGAAAGGCAGATAGCAGAGGGTGGTTTTAATTGTCATGTGATTTTCCCACTGGACATCCTAAAAAGAATTAAGAGTGTTGGCTATTTGGCTAGAAGTCAGGTCTCAGATTTCAGACTTGGGTTGGACACATGATTGTTTTTAACTGTAATTTAGTTTTGCTCCCTTTAAACATTCCATGTTAGATTGGCCAAAACTGCAGTAGCATTGGACTGTTCAGGATTCATCACACAGGGCCATTCAATATTCATCACACTAATTCTCAATCCCTTTTGATGGGACCTTCAGGCATTTTATAAAAGATGAAGCAATATTTAATGTAAGGCCACATAAGATTTCTGCCTACCAGATACTTAACAGCATGATGTAAAAAGTTAGGCCACAAATAATTGAAATAATTTTTGAGTTTGGAAAACTAGTTTTATTTCTACTAATCTGTGAAACTTCTGTGCTCTTGTAGTAAGTATTACAGATATTAGTTTTTCTGAACTTTCCAGTTATTTCTCTTATTATTCCCTTTCTCTGTATGAATCTAATCAAGCAGGTCCAAAAGTGTGGTCTGGGGTCTGCTGTGCAGTGAAAACTATTTTCAAACTGAAATGTTATTTGCTTTTTTACCTCTCATGACTGTTCACTGGAGCCTCCAGAAGTGCATCATGTGTGATTATAACAACAAAATGAATGCAGAAGAAAATATGAGAATCCATTAATCTTGCTTCTATTACTCCAGATATCAATATACCTGGAAAATATTTGTTTGAAAAATATAGTTATTTAATTATCTTAGTATATGATAGATTATTAATTTATTAATGAATATTTTTAAATGATCAGTTTTAATATCTAATGTGGCATATCCTGATAAATATAGCCCATATAAACCAAAGATTTGTGAGACCCTAAATAATTGTTAAGTGTGGGAAAAATGTTGAGAGTACATATACATACACAGTCACACACACACACACAAATATTTTTCAGTCATAAAAATGAAGAAAATCCTGCTATTTGCTGTATATGAGTTAAATTCGAAGGCACTGGGCTAAGTAAAATAAGTCAGACAGAAAGACACTGTATGATCATACTTATATGGGAAATCCAAAAACCTGGGCTCATAAGACATAGAATAGTTGGTGATTGTGGGGGATTTTTAGGGAGAAATGGATGGACAAATACCTACGGCAAATACCTATGTATCCTTAGTTAGGCTACCTAATTCTTTAGATTTTAATTTCCCCACATTTCCCCAATATTTTTGAGCCATCTCCTGAAACTGATTCTGAAAATTAGGGCATCAATCTAAATAATCTCAAATTATATTTTCATCTTTGTGGAAAATAAACCCACATGTTAAGCATACCTAAGATACAAATGGCTGGTTCAAATTCATTTAGAAAGTTAGTTGTGAAATGAAAGTGAAAATCCAACCCCTTGAACTTTACTCTTTCTACACTGTCCAGTGGATTCTAGCTCTAATATCAACCTGGTATATGTGGGTTCACATTAGGGACAGGGTAAGAGTAAAGATTCTGAATGATGACAGAAACATAGGTAGAACTGAATAAAAGAATTAAAAATTTTTTATTCTTCAATTACAGTTGGCATACAATATTATATTAGTTTCAGGTTTATAACCCAGTGATTGGCATTATATAATTTACTATGAGACCACCCTGATAAATCTAGTATCCATCTAACACAATGTTGACTATATTCCCTGTGCTGTACTTCACACTCCTGGGATTATTTTGTAACTACCAATTTGTATTTCTTAATCCCTTTACCTTTTCCACCCATCGTCCCAGCCCCTCTTCCATCCTTTACCCAGTTGCTCAATATCCTTCTCCTCAAGCTGCCACAGTTATCTCTCTGTGTCTGAGTCTGTTTCAATTTTTTTATTTTGTTCTTTACATTCCACATATAAGTGAAATCATCTGGCATTTATCTTTTTCTAACTGACTTATTTTGCCTTGCATAATACTCTCTAGGTCCATCCATGCTGTCACATGGTAAGATTTCATTATATTTTAAGCATAATATTCCACTGTGTAAAGGTACAACAATTTTTTAATCTACCTGTCTACTAATGGGCAATTGGGTTGCTTCCATGGTTTAATTATTGTAATTATGCAGCAATGAAAATAAAGGTACATGTATTCTTTTGAATTAGTGTTTTGGATTTCTTCTGAGAAAGCCTCCTAAATGAAAAATGATGAGTCACAAAGCAGTTCTGTTTTTAATTTTTAAAGGAAACTATACTATTTTACATGGTGGCTGCACCAATCTGCATTCCCGCCAACTGTACCCAGGTGTTCACTTTTCCCCATGTTTCTTCACGTTCTTGGCAACACTTGTCATTTGTGTATTTATTATCCATTCTAACATGTGTGAAGTGATAAATAGCCCATTGTCATTTTAATTTGCATTTCTCTAACAATTAGTGATGTTGGGCATCTTTTATATGTCAGTTGGCCATCTGTATGTCCCTTTTGGAGAATGTCTACTCAGGTCTTCTGCCCATGTTTAATTGGACTTTATTTTGCCTTTGGTTTTGAGTAGTATAAGTTCTTTATAAATTTTTGACATTAACCCCTTATTATATATATAATTGGAAAACGTGTTCCCCATTTAGAAGGTTGTCTCCTCACTTTTTTCATAGCTTCCCTTGCTGTGCAAAAATTTTTATTTTGATGTAGTTAACCCTATTTATTTACTCCCTGAGGGAATATATCAGAAAAATATAGATAACAAAATATCTGAGATTTTACTGCCTATGTTTTCTTCTAGGATTTTTATAGTTTTGATTCTTATATTTAAGTCTTTAATCCATTTTGAGATTATCCTTGTATGTGGTACAAGAAGATGATCTATTTTTTTGCACATATCTGTCCAATTTTCCTAGCACCATTTATTGACTAGACCATCTTTATTCTATTATACATTCTTGTTTCCTTTGTCAAATACTAATTGACCATATAAATATGGATTTATTTTGGGGCCCTCTATTCTGTTTCTTGATCGATATGTCTGTTTTTATGTCAATACCATGCTGTTTTGATTATTATGGTCTTGAATAGTATGATATCAAATAGTGTGATTCCTCCCACTTTGTTCTTCTTTCTCAAAATTGCTGTGGCTATTAAGGGTTTTTTGTGGTTCTGTATAAATTTTTGGAATATTGTTCTGGTTTTGTGAAATACAGCATTGGTATCTTGATAGGAATTGAATAATCTTAGTCACAATTGTTTCAGAAAAATACATGAGAATAATTTTAGTACAAAAGAAAAATATTAGACCTGTACTTAGAACATTAGAAGACACTGAAGAAAGAAATTAAAGAAGATATAAATAAGTGGAAACATACATTATGTTTCTGGTTAATAAAAATTAACATTATTAACATGTCCACATTACCAAAGGTTTATTTCTTTTAAAATTAAATGGGACATTGGTAAATCAATATTTATACACCTTTGTTCAGACAACTGTCAAAGAAACATGTTGGACTGCCTTCTTTGGTCATGTCTAAAAATACTTGTATTTCCCAGGAACCTAAAATAATATGAAGTCAATAAAACAAGATGCTTATGTAGCAACTCCATAAATACATGTTTTGATGCTTCAGTTTTGAAGATTATAGATTAGACTTTACCATTTAAAATTTGTTTTTCAGGAAATACCTTGTCTGACAAGAACTGTACAGGAATGAAAAGCGTTGTCATTATTTACACTGATAAAAAATTAAACAATGAAAGTTTGAAGATGGAAACAGCAACGAGGTTTCAAAGCCCGATCAGAAATTCACCTCATGTGTTGTACTTCAGTGTTAGGTCATGATTACTAGATGTCTTTCTATCTACAACAAAACCAACAGATTCTAACAAATGACCTATAAGTTAATAAATGTTAGTAGTTTTTTTACCTTAAAAATATCAATGCTAATAAAATGTGACAGAACTTAAAAATATTCCCAATGATATATAAAAGAATTATTTTTATGAACACAGAATTTAATGAAACAGACTAGTTCATTCTAAAATTTCAAATGTGTGCTAAGTGTAATGATGATAGAAAATTGAGAATGAGGACATTTTATCTTAAAATAAGAAGATGAAAATTTTAGATGCAACTAAAAAGAATACAATAGAAAATGTAGTCAGGAATAAAAAGTCGGATAATAAAAAAATCAACATTTAAATATACATACAAAGCAGAAAACATTGTATTTATTTATTTATTTAGGAACTGGAGAACATTATACTGAGTGAAATAAACCAGGTGGTGAAAGACAAATACCATATGATCTCACCAATAAGTGGAACCTGATCAACAAAACAAACAAACAAGCAAGCAAAATGTAACCAGAGACATTGAAATAAAGAACAAACTGACAGTAACCAGAGGGGAGAGGGGAAGGGAGATAACAGGGGAAAGAAGGAAAAGGGTCATCAGGGGACACATATAAAGGACCCATAGACAAAGCCAAAGTGGGGAAGGGTGGAGGGTGTGGGGTGGAGATGGGTGGGGCTGGGGAAAGTGGTGGTGGGGAAATGGAGACAAGTGTATTCAAACAATAATAAAATACATACATACATACATACCTATTTTAACAAATTGAAAAAAGAAAATATTTTAAAACCTTGAATTTAGAATAGTTTTATGATAAGCTCATTACTTTAACATCATAATTTATTCTTCTTCCTATAGATTCTTATTTTGACTTACTATCAAGGGGCTATTAATTTCCTGTTTGTGCTGCAGAAAATTAGTACAAACTTAGTGGTTTAAAACAATACCGATTTACTCTCTTATAGCACTGGGGATTAGCAATCTGAAATCAATTTTTTCTGATTAACATCAAGGTGTATACAGGGCTGGTTCCTTCTGGAGACTCAGAAGGAAAATTTCCTTGCAAGGTCATTTTTAACCTCTAGGGGCCACCAGTATTTTTGGCTGTGGCCCTTTTCTCCATTTTCAAAACACTTCACTACAATCTCTACTTCCATCATGGAAGACGATTTCCTACCGAGTTCTCCTGAGTCCTTATGAAGATCATTGTGATTGCATCAGACTCACTAAGATAATCTAAGATAAACTATTTGTCTCTAGATCCTCAACTTAGTCACATCTGTAAATTCCCTTTTTACTATATGAGATAATGTATTTGCAAGTTCTGGAAATCAGCATGTAAGGGATCTTTGAAGGTTCATTATTCAGCTTATCACATGGCTGAGAATGAACAAGGACCCTCCAACAGATGCCTACAAATTCAGAATAAAATTGGTTTAATATATTAAATAAATGTGCTTATTTAATACTTAAGGCTTTCATGTCAGAGCAGACTGTGTTCTTTAATATCAATTTTAAGTCTTCTCACCAGCACAATGCCTCGTGTTGGAGAGTGTTCAATTTAACTGTTAGTTGAATATAATTAAGTCTTACTAATTAAGTGTGTGTCAGGGAAGTACATGTTTAAAAGTTCATATTACCTACAGGATTTCTATTTCCTTGACCAAAATGTCAGTTTCCAACAATGTAAGAAAGCAGAAGCAAACTACTCAATTTGGAGTTCAATAAATATTTCCTGACTATCTGTAAACTTAGCATCACTAAAAAAGGTAAAGTTCTCAAAACAATTCCCTAAAGGCATCAGGTATGTTCAAAATATATTGTGATGCTATAAGAGTGTAGTAACTCTTATTGTTCTTCAGTTTTACTTTGATGAACTCACAAGCTAATATATTCCATAGATTATAGTTTATTAACATCTTCAGAAATAATGTTAGTGAGAGAAAGTGCTGGAAGCAACCTAGGTGTCCATCAGTAAATGAATGAATCAAAAAACTATGATACATTTACACAATGGAATTCTATGCAGCAGAGAGAAATAGGAGCTCCTACCCTTTCTGACAGCATGGATGAAACTGGAAAACATCATGCTAAGTGAAATAAGTCAGGCGGTGAAAGACAAATAACATATGATCTCACCTTTAACAGAAACCTAAACAACAAAACAAACAAGCAAAATATAACCAAAGACACTGACATAGAGAACTGGCTGATAGTGTCCAGAGGGGACAGGGAGGGAATTTCAGGGGAAAAGGGGAAAGGTTTACAGGAAGAAGTATAAAAGACACATGGACAAAAACTAGAAGGGCTGGAAATGGGAGGCAGGGAGGACTGGGTGGGAGGGCTGGGATGGAAGTAAAAGTAAGAAAACTGTACATAAACAACAATTAAAATAAAAAAAGCAAACAGGTACTAGCTTTCCTCTCTGAAAAACACAATGGAGGTCATATTCAATGGGTTAATCTTACTTGTTTTTTCAAGTGTTGTTAAAGAGCTAGAAGTAACACTTACAGTCCTTCTGGAAACAATTATAAACATGGTCTCACAGCACAGTACTTCAAACCCATTCATTACTTTTGATTTATTACTTACAATTTAGTATACCATCTGGACTTATTCACATTTTTATTGGCTTTATAATAATACAGAATTTTCTCTCATGATTCTCAAGTGTTGTAATTCAGAGATTATGCTTCCCTGATAATGAGAAATCCTCATAGGATAGCCAATCTGATTCTTCTTTTCTATTTTCCTCATTTGAGTATTTAAGGTTTGAATCATGGTGTCGACATTTTGCTTGAGCTGTTAGTATGGAAACATAAAAATCTTCAATGGGTATTTAAACACATCATTGCACAAAATGTCACTGCAAACATGAATCTTTATTTTGATATTTAAGAGAATAGAAAAATATTGTCATTCTTGTAGGTGGTGGTAGGAGAATAAAATGATCATGAAATATTTGTGCTGTTAATTCTAAAAGCAATGCTTGATTACTAAGTGTGTGTGAGAACCCCAAGTAAAACCAAACATAGAAATAAAGCTATGACCTATTTCCCACATGTGTCGTTGAAATGTGTTGGTCAGACTATCATGGCCATCAATGAAGGGTGATAGGCAGCTTGTAAGCAGCTATAAAAGTAAAGGCCCAGATTGATCATAAATTTTTGCCGATCAGAATTAGGTTTGATTATGAAGAAAGGGAAGGTGGCTATGTTTAAGATATGTAGTAGGCAATATCACTGTATATGATTTCTAATTCCCCTCTTATTTCTGGCATTAAGCAAAATCACAATTCCTTGCTCTCTTGAAGTTAGGTGCAGCAAAATGATTACTCTTGTTATTATGAGAGTGGAAATGATATGTGTCACTTATTTGCAAATGTACTTAAGAGCCAAAGGTGATTCTCCCTGTCCTCTTTTCTACCATGAGAGAAATCATTCCAAATGGAAGGGCATCTCTGACTCTGGGTTCCAGATTGATGTCAACCTTGGAATAAGAACCCCCCATTGAAAAATAATGGACATGTAGAGTGAGTGAGAAATTAAGCATTTGATGCATAAATCACGGAGATTTGCGAGTGGTTTATCAATCTCAGAATAGCCAATCACATTTTATGAAGAAGAGCTCAATAACTTGGAATCTACATTAGTAGCTTAGATTTTATAAGATGTAGAAAAAGCAAAAGCAAGAAGTTAAGCAAAATGGGGAATTATGTTGGAGCTGCAGGGTACTCCTCTATACTTGTAAGGTATTCAGAGCAACAAAGCTACTGACCATTTTATCTTTTGCATTATCAATTATGAATTAAGCTTTTAAAATTCAAAAGCTAGTTTTTCTATTTGTGAGTACCTAACATGATCTATTTCAATAGCCATCTAGACATTCCTATTGCATCACTGAACATCACTTACATGTAGGTATATTAATAGAGGTTTGACTAATCATTAGATAATTAGGTGGATTTTAACGAATTTATTCCATGCCAAAGTACATAGTCATAATTGACAAGAATCTCTATTCAAGTTAACTGAAGCTCCCCGGGTATTTGTTTCAGTTTAAAAAGATTTTTATAAAATCAGCATTATAATGATTAAATAATTACCTGCAGCTAAACTGCTTTATTGCCTTATTTGAAAAGTAACACTTGTGTTGAACCTTCTCCAGAATAAATATCAAAGAATTCCAAATACCAAATTATATATCTGGATAAGAGAGATTTTTAATAACTATCATCATTGTTGCGTTTAATAATCTATAGCAAAACAACTTTTTCATTCAACAGTTTTGCTAATGTGCAAACTGACAAGCCTCAGTTGGATTTGCTTATGACTTAATTCACAGATGTGTTCTCAAGACTTGTCTCAAGCAGTTCTTATGACTATTTTCTTTCATCATAAGTGTATGGTATTAGATTCAATCGTCACAGATCAAAAAGTTTAACTTTGAACTTAAACAATGGAAAGCATGAAAAAAAGAAAAGACATTAGTTTTCTGTTTCTAAATATTTCTGCTAGGGAAAAGTTGAATTAAAAATACAAATGGTCCCATTTGTTTATTCTTTTTTTGTGTCTCTTGCCTGGGGAGAGATATCAGAAAAAATATTGCTGTGAAAAGTGTACAAGAATTGACTGCCCATGTTTTCTCTAGGATCTTTATGGTTTTCAGCATAATATTTAAGTTATTAATCCATTTTGAGTTTATTCTTGTCTATGGTGTAAAAAGGTGGTCTAGTTTCATTGTTTTGTCCATATCTATCCAGTTTTTCCAATACCATTTATTGAATAAACTATCTTTACCTCATTGTATGCTGTTGTCTCCTTTGTCATATTACTAACTATAAAGGAGTGGGTTTATTTCCGGGCTCTCTGTTATGGTTAATTGAGATGTGTGTGTGTGTGTGTATCTATCTACACACACACACATAATGTTTTTATGCCAGTACCATACCATTCTGTTTTGATTATTATGGCCCTGTATTATAGTTTGGAATCTGGTGTTTCCTCCAGTTTTGCTCTTCTTTCTCAAGACTGCTGTGGCTATTCAGGTTCTTTTGTGGTTCAAAAGTTCATATGAACTTTTGAAATATTTGTTCTAATTCTGTGAAATATGCCATTGGTATCTTGATAGGAATTGTGTGGAATCTATATATTGCTTTGAGTTGTATAGATATTTTACTGATGGTAATTCATCTTCTCCAGAACATGCTATATGTTTCCTCTTATTTGTATTTTCTTCAATTACTTTCTTCAGTATCTTGTACCTTGGTTAAATTTATTCCTAAGTATTTTATTCTTTTGATGCAATTGTAAGTGGGATTGTTTTCTTAGTTTCCTTTTCTGATAGTTTATTATAAGTATATAAAAAAAACAATGGATTGCTGGATGTTTGTTTTGTATCCTGCTATTTTCTAATAAACAAATGGGACTACATTAAACTAAAAAGCTTTTGCAGAACAAAGAAAACTACCAACAAAATAAAAAGACAACCCACTGAATGGAGAACATATTCACCCATACTACAACTGATAAGATGTTAATATCCAAAATATTTAAAGAACTTGTGCTACTAAAAACCAACCAACAAAACAAACAAATAATCCAATTAGAAAATGGTCAATGGACCTGAACAGAAACTTGTCTAATGATGGGCAAGAGGCATACAAAAAATGCTCAACATCAATAAACATCAGAGAAATGCAAATTAAGCCCCAAATCAGATATCACCTCACAATGATCAGAATGGCTATTAATAAATCAACAAACAACAAGTGTTGACAAGGATGTGGAAAATGGGGAACCCTTGTGCACTGTTGGTAGGAATGCAGATTGGTGCAGCCACTGTGGAAAGCAGTATGGTGTTATCTGAAATATTTAAAAAATAAAACTGCCTTATTATCCAGGGATTCCACTTCTGAGAATTTACCTGAAGAAACCCAAAACACTAATTCAAAACAATGTTCATTTAGCTTTATTTAAAACAGCCAAGATTTGGAAGTAGCCCAAGTGCCCATTAGTAGATGATTGATAACAATGCTGTGGTACATCTACACAATGGAATACTACTTGGCCATAAAAAAGAATGAAAGCTTACCCATGGATGGACAAGGAGAGCTGTATGCTAAGTGAAACAAGCCAGTCAGAGAAAGTCAAATACCCTATGATTTCATTCATATGTGGAATCTAATGAACAAAATAAACTAAAAAACAAAATAGAGACAGCCTTATAGACAGAAAAGAGACTGACAGCTGTCAGAAAGGAAGTGCATTGTAGGGCTGGGTTGGACAGGTAAAGGGATTAAGCAAAAATAAATTTTAAAAAAATCACAGACACAGACAACAGTATGGTGATTATCAGAGGGAAAGGAGGGTTGTGGGAGGTAGAAGAAGGTAAAGAGATAAATGGTAATGGAAGAAAACTTGACTTGGGGTGGTGAACACACAATACAATATAAAAAGGATGTATCATTGAATTATAGACTTGAAACTTACATAATTTTATTAACCAATGTCACCCCAGTAAACTGAATAAAAAGTAAAAAAGCGATAAATGGAAATGTATGGCATTTTCACAGTTTTGCTAGTATGGTGGCACATATATTACTCTTCATATTCATCTGAGAAATATAACTACAAGTAATGAATCAGGAATGGTATGACTATTTGTATATAACATTTCCTAAAGATGCCTGTCATATTTTATTTTTTGCAGGGTTAGTTGACTGTAAAATTAGTATAGGAAGAGAAAGAGCAACTAAATTAGCCATTGAATAGTTATCTCTTTTTGTCCTTTGCCAAGCCACAATTATGTCAATTTTCCTGCAATGATATAACCATGAGAGAGTAAGGTCATTAACTGTCTGTTGGCTCCCTGCAAGCTGCAAAGCTGTGCTGGTTGGAACAGTGGAGACTATTAGCTTTGAGTTTCTCTCAGAGTCTCTGAGGTCCAGCTCTATATGCCAGGGAAACAAGTTATAAATGCTCATTTCTGAAATAACTATGTCCAAGATAAAAGGGATATTTAACTGTGCTGAACTTGTCTGTTGTATAAAGCTACCTTTTATAGAGATAATTATTTTACATATTGACTGTCAAAATAAAAACATATCAGGTCTTCACTTACAGTTTTTTTCAGTTAAAATAAACTACAAAATATCAAATGTTTAAATTTTATAAATATTACCTATTAAGTGTAATGAATGAAGTGTAAAAATGAATTAAGCATTCAACAAAATATGTGAGAAAAAGATAACAAAATAAAACTAAGGGAAGGAGAAAGGAATTTATAATAATGACAAAAATCAATTAGGAAGTAGAAAATAACCAATAATGATATTTAGTATTTATTGAATGCTTACACTTTGCTACTGTTCTAAGCATTTTGGATGCATTAACTCATTTATCATAAAATGTCAATGAAATAAGGCTGGAAAACAAGCCTTCCTTTATTCAAAAACAAATAAAAAATTAAAGAATGTGAAATAAGTTAAAATACCATATATGCATTTGTGGCATTAAGAAATGTTTTGAACTAATATACATGAAATATTGATGTTATATATTTTGGTGCCAAAGAACCTGAAAAGCATAGCATTATAATCCATCCTACAGATATATATTCATGCAAATACAGAAATTAAATTTCAAAAACCGCCCTTATTATAGCTCAGCAATCCTGAAACTGTTATGTCTATAACTAGGATTACCAATGAATAAACTTGTAGTGCATAGATAGGGGAAGGTTTCTCATTGTCAGAGAAAAGAGTGACAAATGAGAAAAGGGAGAAGGTTAGAATATCTCTGTAGTGTTGGACTAGAATCAGAGGTCTCAACAGGAACCAATGGTTTTTAATATGCTTATAGATGGATAGTTTTACACACAAATATGGAAGAGTATATGCATGTTCGAGCATACATATATCGACTTCCTAGCTTGATATACTAGGAGAGCCAAGAGGCAGAAGAATTTCATGGCAGTGAGGTCATCTCAGGACTTGATTTCTATATCCCACTCTCCAATAAAAGGAACCAGGATTCTTACAAACATGGCTAATACCAGTCTCTGGTAAGGAGAAATACAAGATGAGCCTGGAATATCTTTCAGTGCCACAGATATGAAAGATCCCACAAGCAGTGAATAGGGGAGATGTAGAAAAGACAGAGGTGTTATTTTAAGGAAGCTACAAATGGCCAAATTTGGGACATTTAAACAACAATATATAGAATGATAGTAGTGGGCTATAAAGCATTAAAAAAACAAATATGTGCTAATACACACTCATGAACATAAACAATTAAACTAAAAAAATAGAAGAAAATAAGATAGCTATCCCTGTCAGTAAAATTCTAATAAACAAATGTAGGCAAAATGATGGAAACAGAAAATCTCCATTGGGCAAATTATTAGAGTACTAATAGTTGCAGAGAGAATTACTGATAGATGCTAAAATTAGTGAAAAAAATATTTATAAGATATTTTCATAATCTCCAAGTCTCTCCAAAAGATAATAATTAATTGCAAAGAAAAAAATGAAGCTTTACTGTAGAAAACCTAGAAGACATAACCTTAACCAAGCAATGAAAGTTAATATCCAAATATCA
This sequence comes from Artibeus jamaicensis, assembly GCF_021234435.1. Taxonomy (NCBI): domain Eukaryota; kingdom Metazoa; phylum Chordata; class Mammalia; order Chiroptera; family Phyllostomidae; genus Artibeus; species Artibeus jamaicensis. The sequence continues at coordinate 3,681,492 of NW_026521870.1, forward strand.
CCTAGTAATCAGCCAAACTGCCACGATCTTTCTCCTGATGCGATTCACTAAGAAGTGCACAATATTTCTTAGTGACGTTCCTGCCAAATATCAAATCAATAACAAAACAAAAAAACAAAAAAATAAGATGAACTTAAATTGAGGAACATTCTACACAGCAACTGACAAGTATTCTTCAAGTATATCAAGGTCATAAAAAAAAAAGAAAGACTGAGGAAGAGAGACTAAAAAATACTAAGGAGTCTTAACAACCAAACACGGTGTCATTTTGGGCTTATTTTGTTTTAATAGGTCTTTAAAATTAGTAATATTAAATAATTTTCGATTTGCCATAACAGATTCTCCTAGTTTTCCTTTTTTCACTTCTATAATATTTTTGATATAGGCAAGTTTAAAATTTTTTAATAAAATGGTCTATTCTCCCTTTTTGATGACTATTATAATTTTTTGCACAAAAATCTATACTATCTGTAGAAATTGGATGTTTTCTTAGATTTTTAAAATATTTGTCAGGCTATAGTTTTTAGTGGAAATGGTGACATTTAAATAAAGTTTTTACTTCATTTAATAGCATTATATTAATGATAGTATTCTAGTTTCAACAATTACAGTAGGGCTCTGAATGAGGTTGTATTAGAGGATTTAGATAATGGTACACAGGAACTCTACTGCTTTGCCACTTTTCTATGTCAAAAATTATTTCAAAATAAAAAGTTAAAATATCTACAATGGTTAAACATTCAGAATTGTTCAACTAGTTTAATGTTGACAAATTAAACTTGGGAAAAATCTTTCACCAAAATAATAAGTCTAATACAATAAACTATTATAATTTCAATATATTGTGGAAAATAGATCATTTCACATATTTTCTCTATAAAAATTACTAGAAAAGCAAAAATAATAAATAATTTAATATCTAATTTTAAAAATGAAACAATAATAAAATCAGAGGCAAAAATAATATTCAATTTTGACATTGCTATTTAAAAATTTTTTGGAGACTCTGGCCCAAGCAATAATTTTTTTTTTAAAGATTTTATTTATTTATCTTTAGAGGGGAAGGGAAGGAGAGAGGGAGAGAAACATCAATGTATGGTTGCCTTTCATGCATCCCCTGCTGGGAATTGGCCTGCAGGGAACTGGTCTGCAACCCAGGAATGTGCCCTGACTGGGAATTGAACCGCGATTGTCTGGTTCGCAGGCCCGTGCTCAATCCACTGAGCTACACCAGCCAGGGCCCAAGCAATAATTTTTGAAATGAGAAGAGAGAAGAATAAATTATTTTACACCCACAGTAATCAAAACAGCATTGTGCTGGCCTCAAAACAGTCACATAGATTAATGGAACAGAGTAGACAGCCCAGAAATAAACCCACACCTTTATAATCAGTTAAGATTTGGCAGAGGGAGCAAGTACATATGGATACAATGAGATACAGATAGTGTATTCAATAAATGGTTTCGGGAAAAGTGAACACATACATGCAGAAAAATGAAACTAGACCACCTTCTTATGCCACACACAAGAATAAATTCAAATGGATTAAAAAGTTAAAAGTTAGACGGAACCGTAAAAAATCTTGAAAGAAAACATAATCAGTAAAATATCACACTTTGCTCATAGCACTATGTTTCCTGATACATCTCCTTGGGCCAGGGAAACAAAAGAAAAAATAAACAAATATGACCACATCAAACTAAAAAGTTTTACACAGTGAAGGAAATCATCAACAAAATAAAAAGACAACCACTAAATGAGAGAACATATTTTCCAACACATCTGATAAGGAGTTAATGTCCAAAATGTATAAAGAATATTTAAAACTCAATACTAAAAATAAAAAAATAGACTAATAAAACAAACACAATTAAAAAAATGGGCAAATGAAATGAACAGATACTTCTTTAAAGAGGATACACAGATGGCCAACAGATATATGAAAAGATGCTCAGTGTCACTAATCATCAGAGAAATGCAAATTAAAACCACAATGAGATGTCACACCAGTCAGAATGGCTATCATCAATAAATCAACAAAGAACAAGTGCTGGAGAGGATGCAGAGAAAGGGGAACACTTTTGTACTGTTGGTGGAAATGCTGGCTGGTGCAGCTACTGTACCCATACACTGGAAAGCAGTATGGAGTTACCTCAAAAAATTAAAAACGGATCTGCCTTTTGATCCAGCAATCTCTCTTTTGGGAATATACCCAAAGGAACCCAAAACACTAATTTGAAAGAACATAAGCACAGCTATGTTCATTTCAGCATTATTTATAGTTGCCAAGATACAGAAGTAGCCCAAATGTCCATCAGTAGATGAGTGGATTAAAAAACTGTGCTTTATTTACACAATGGAATCTACTTGGCCATAAAAAAAAAGAAAAAAATTACCTTTGAAACAGTATAGATGGACCTGGAGAACATTGTACTGTGAAACAAGCCTGTGAGAGGAAGATAAATACCATATGATTTCACTCATATATGGAACCTAATGAACAAGTTGAACTAACAAGCAAAATATAGGCAGAGATAGGAGGCTGACAGCTCTGGGGAGAGGTGATTAGAGGATGAAGGGACTGAGCAAAAAAGAGAAAGGACTCATGGACATGGATGACAGCATGGAGATTGTGGGGTGAGGGTGGTGGGTGAGGTGAAAGATTGTATAAGGAAGATAAATGGTCATGGAAAAAATAGAGTAAAAATTTTAAGAACAATAAAGGCAATCTGATTGTGTTCTTAGAAAGCCTAAACAAATTTCTGAAACAAAAACAAAGCAAAAAATAAATCTCACCAAGAGAGTTCAGTATAGTTACTGGACAAAAGAGGAGTGTATAAGCAAATATAAAAATAAATGTGAGTAACTTGGTAATATAAATTTACTAAAGATAAAGGAGAAGAAATAATCTCAAAACACACATTTCTAGCAATAATCATTTCAAATACCTGGAAGTACTATTTAGATAAATTAGTCAGACACGTAACACATAATGTAAGTAAAGTAAAAATTGAGATTCTTGTATAAAAATTTTGTATATTATAACTCCGTAAGTCCTTTGCAAAAACACTATAGATTGACCCAAGTCTAAAGAGGATTTACTTTTTAACTTGACAGAATATTGTAAATGTTATCTTAAAAGGTTAAAATTAAGACTAGTTAAGAATGAACTGTAAGAAAAGCACTTATCCCTGTAAAATATAAAATAAAAGCCTTCATTTAGTTAAACATCATGAGGCTAATGTAAGTATTTGATAAAGAAGTCATCGTAAAAACAGGCTATAGTATATCTAACTTCTTATACGATGGCAAAATATCACAGGGCAGAATAGAAGAAACAGATTATTTAGGAGTTGCAGTGTTGTATATCATCCCTATGACCATGATCTCTGGATGCAAACAACTTGGGAGTTAATCCCAACTCTGATAGTTAGGTAATAATGGATAAGTTACCTAATTCTTCTGTAGTTCAAGCTTTTAATGTGAAAAATGTGGGGCAGGTAGTAATAGAATCAACTTTATAAAAGTTTGGTGAAAATTAAGGGTGTTGACACATGCAAAGACTATAAAAGAACATGGCACACAGAAAGCACTAAATAAATGTATTCTATTTAGCACCATTTTAAGAAAATGAATAGAGTAATATGGACAATAAAAATACAAACTAAAGCCAGTATTTTCTTGTACCAGTAAAAATTCTACATAGTTTAAGCATAGCACACAAAAATAACCATGAAAAAGTATAAATGAACATTAAAATGTTACATATCTAGAGATGATGAAGCTATTTCTATGTACAAAACAAGAAAAAAAAACAAACCCTGATCATTTGGTTAGAGAAAAATATGCATTGTAAAACCATACACACAGATATATAAAAGGAAAAACTCACGACAATAGGACTGTTAGTTAATGTCATTACCATATAAACAGTTATTAAAAGAGGAGAATGAGGCTTTATTTTGAAAGTTTTCATTCTTTGGAGAAGTTATTACATACCATTAAAATTTATGTTTTGGAAAACAATGATGTTAAGAGGCAGGTACAAGATGGTAGAGTAGGTGGACACTGAGCTTGTTCCCTCACAGGATCATGTTAAATGTACAAGTAGATTTGGAGCAACACCTTCTGAGAGACATCTGTGAGCTAACTGAACAGCTTCAACCCAACAAGCAAGAGAAGAAACCACATAGAGAAGGTTGGCAAATTGTACGAGTTCTCTGGGAGCTGTGGGAACAGCCCAGAATGGAAGGAATCAGTAAGTGCTATTGTTTACATTTTCTGTGCATCTGGATTGAAGGTGGAAGCTACATCCTGGTTTTCTGGCTGACCTTCAGGGCCCTGTAGTATGTCCCCAGCCTCCCTTACTAAGATGGATCTAGCAGGAGCAGGAGAGCATTATAGCATGTATACAAGGACTTCCACTCAGCGCTGATTCCTGCACCCACTGGGCTGCATGTGCATGTGTGACTCCTCTGCCTGGAATGTGCGAACATCTGGCAAAATGCTGCAGTATCTGCCCACAGGGCTACCCTGGTCCAGAGAAAGTGAAGAGATAGTGAGGAACTATGGGTGCTCATGTAGGGCTGTCTCTCTGGAGAGAGTGTGGAGCTAGCAAAATGCTATGGTATGCACATGCAGGACTTGCCTATCTAGAGAAAGTGCAGAGATAGGGAGAAACTGTTACTCTTTCCAAAGAGGGTGAAGATCTAGCAAAGTGTGGCTGCAAAGGCAGATGAAGTTGCCTCAAAAGGAAAATGTAGAGGTAGTAAGGGCATTACACACATGCATTGCGGCAATGCCCAGCCTCTGCTTTGACAACAGACAATTGAAACAACAGGGCATACACACAGAGTGCTCCATGCAAAGTGAGGGGGGTGCTGCTGAGTGGGTATTAGGCTGCACCACCCAGACAGGGTGCAAAATTAGCAAAGTGTAACTGTAAACACACACACAAGTCTGCTCAACCAGAGCAAAGGTGGAGCTCCTAGGCCACTGAGATCCAAGCATTCAGAGAAGCCCCAACCAGCTCCTGTTCTGGCAACAGTCAATAAAAGCAACAGGGCCTGCCAACCACACATTGAGCAGCCACTTGCACCAGGCAGACCCACCTAGATTAGAAGGGGAAGGTATCACACACACACACACATGCACACATGCACAGCAAGCAGACTCCCCCATCAAAAACACACTTCTTCAGGCTACAAGGCATACCAGTCACTGCATACATCTGCCTTAATACTGGCTTGCCAAAATTAATCAGAGACAGTATACACACAGATCATTTTTCATGACTGGGAGAGATAGCTATTCCATGTAACTCAGAGGAGGAGATACAGAAAGGCAAACAAAATGGGAGAAGGAAGTGTATGCCTCATATGAAGGTACAAGAAAAAACTCCAGAGAAAAACTCTAATAAAATGGAGATAATTTGCCTGATAAATAATTTGAAGAACAGTCATAAGGATGCTCAATAAACATCAGACTAGAATAGATGAGCTCAGAGAGTACTTCAACAAAGAGATTGAAAATGTAATAAAGAACCAATCCTAATCATAGATGAAGAATACAATAACTAAAATTAAGAAGATATCAGAAGTAATTAGTTAGTAAGGAAGAATGAATTAGGAAACTAGACGGAAAAATAGTGGACATTACCCAATCAAAACAGCAAAAGGAATGAAAACAATTTTCTAAATGAGGACAGCATAAGAGATACCTGGGATAAAATAAAGTGCCCAAACATTTGCATTATAAGGGTTACAGAAGGAGAAGAGAAAGAGAGAAAGGGACAGAAAGAAATTTAGAAACAAACAATGGCTGAAAACTTTTCTAACCTGAGGAAGGAAATAGACATGCAGTTCCAGAAAGCAAAACTAGTGCCAACCAAGGTGAACTCAAAGAGGCCCATAGCAAGGCATTGTAATTGAAATAGCACGTTAAAGAGACCATCTTGAAGGCAGCAGAGATGAAACAACAAGTCTCATACAAGGGAAGCAATTTAGGTGTCCATCAATAGATGAATAAAGATAAAAAGGTTGATATATATTTTTGAAATTATATAACATATATATATATATTTGATGAAATATTATGCAGCAGTAACAAAGAATAAAATCTTGCAAGTTGCAACAACATGGAGGGACCTAGAGAGTATTATGCTAACTGAAATATGTCAGACAAAGACAAATACACTATAGTTTCACATATGTGTGGAACTTTAAAAAGCAAAACAAGTGAACAAAACAAAACAAAAAAACTCATAGAAACAGAGACCAAAGGAATGGTTTCTAGAGGGAAGAGCATGGGGGTATAGGTAAAAGAGGTGATATAACCAATAATATTGTGATAAGTTTGCATGGTGACAGAAGATTACTAGAATTAGTGGAGTGATAACATTTTATGCTAGAAACTAATGTAAATAATATATACTGTATGCTAACTATAGTTAAATAAATAAATAATTATGTTAAAGTAGACACAACATAGTATTATGTAGTATTACAAATAGTGTAATATATACTATATAACTTCCACCTGCAGTCCCGATGTACATTATATATACTATATAGTATTAAAAAAATCAGGATTTAAAATTAGTTCTGCAATATGGTATCTTAGAACAATATGCACTATTTATGGTAGGTATATGGATGATTCATACCTTTTTACTTATATTTCTCAAAAATTTTTCCCTCAATTATTCATCAGGGAAAAAGATGTATGCTAAAAATGTACAAAATGATAGAATGATCGGATGATTAGAACCAATGACAGGGAGATTAGGTAAGAGGTAATAAGCGGTGAAGTCTAGACTGAGTTATTAGTCCTAATTCTAAGTAAAACTTACTAAATCCAAGACTGAGATACTTAGATAACATTTAAAATCTCACTGATAGTGTGTGATCACTTCATGTCACATACAGGATGTATTAGCAATTAGGACATATAATTTGTCAATTCAACAGATCCTTATCAAATACCTACTATGTGCTCTGCATGTACTGCAGGAGCTATAAAGATAAATGGGCTACCATCTTTGCCTTTACTTAGTTTATTCTTTAGTGTGCTTTGGAGATGGGAAGATAAACACATAAAAATGACTCCAATATACAGTGTTTTTAAAAGTTACACATTTTTTTGCAGATTACAATGAAGAGGAGAGTCTGTAAGTTGTGTTTCATTCATTCATGTATGCAACAATAATTTATTAAGCTCCCAACGCATACTATTTTAGATACAGGCATGAGGAAAGGCTTATTTGAAGGAGGTATCATTTTAGATTAGCTGTGAAATAACATAAGATCTTTCCAAGAAAGCAACAGGACAGTAAGGACATTCTAGTGGGACGCTCCATATAGAAATTTTGGTGACTATGCTGATTAGTTCTATTTGTTAGTAGCAAAGGATACATACAAGAAAGAGGAAACGATAACATTTTAAAGGCTTCTTGATTGGTCCCATATTGTGAAAGGAGATAAGTGTGAGCCTTAGGCATTCGTTCTTAATTTGGTGAGCAATCAAGGAGTCTTTCAGGTTGATAGAAAAGACATGTTTTTGAATAAAATGGATATTGTCACTCCCTGGGAGGGAATCCATTACCTCTGAAACTGTGTGATGGGGATCTCTCAGTGGGTTATTTGAGACACTGCACTGTTTTCGTAGTTACAATAAACAGTATCATGTTTCTTGCATCTAACAGCAGTTGCAAAAAAACTCCTCAGGCTTCACTGCAGCTGCAACGTGTACCAAAGTGACCTATGACTGGTGGATGGGAAGTGACAAAAAGAGACACTCCACTCTGGCAGATAGCTCCCAGGGCTGAGAATGCACATTCCATCAAAATGCCGTGTTGCTTGAAAGGCCAACAGGGGGAGCCATAGATGGTAATTACGCACAGTCACCCCAAGCTTGCAAAAGGAGAGGCTCTGTGTCATCTCCGAAGGGGAAAACAGTCAAAGCCAGAACTGTCCCTACTTCCATGTCTTCCCTGTCAAAGTACATTTGTACATGTTTCTGTGGATGTACACACATTTTCAAACACAACACAGGGCATCATAATCATAATAATAATGTATATCATTTTGCAAATAACAAACATTGTAAAGTACATTTACATCTTCCCTGCTTTCAAGGGTTCATCATTTACAGTAATTTGCACAGAATTTAAAATGCAAGGGGTTATTTTAAAGGCTCTGGAAGAGCCGATGTTGAAACTAAAATGATGTCCATGTGGACTAAAATTATAATTGTTTGTTTACCTATGTTTGCGTGTGAGACAAAAATATTTTGAGAGACTTAGACGTTTCAGCAGAAATGAGAGATCAGAGATTCAGTGACTAATTTTCTCTTATTTCATTTTAGGCCACATTTGCTCTCCTGTGGAAGGGGAACGCTGATATCACAGTCTGAGGACATAAGGCGGCTCTTTTTTGAGGTTAATCAGAAAGGAATGGAGCCTCTAATGAGAGACTTCTGAATTAATGACAACTTGAAGGAGCAACAGCAGCAACATATTTGTAAAACTAACACCACAAAATGAGCCAGAATTGCTCACTAAGCTAGTCATGAACCTAACTGGCTGAATTAGTAAGACTGGGATTCTGTCCACAGTCTAGGTTTAAGGAAAACCGTGGCACAGCTATGTAGGCACATGAAGGAGAAAAGGAAGAAAATACCTAACAAGCAGGGTTAATTGGAAATCTGCACTGTCCTTCAACCAGAGTCAGCCACATTTCTTAGAGACCATTAACAGGCTTTTTCTGGGAGTAGTCTAGAAAGCTGTTCCCTCCAATTTCGAAAATGGTTCTTTATGTGTATATAGAACTTTAGAGAGAGGAAGGGTCTTAGCTGTTATGTAGCATAGCAGGACAACCCTTTCATTTTACAATGAAACTGATCTCCACAGAGATCAGGAGTCCTGTTCTGGCTTTACAGCTGGCTCCACGACCTTTAGCTAACTTAACACAATGGTTACATAGTTTGGTCGGAACCCTCTCACTTCTCCCAGAGAACTTTTCCGTAGCATCTTTGACCTCCTGGCTTTCTCCATCTCAGGCCTTTTACCATTGACAGGTTCCTCTCTTATGTCCAAAGACTGCTGTAAAACCTTTAGTAGCTCTTGCCTTCTCACAACCTAACACAGTCCTTTGCAATCAGAAACCCTTCCCAACAATATAATTTCTAACCTTTTAGACTCTCGTTTCTCATTGAAAAACCTCTCCTTCAGCCTTACTGCTTAAACCAGTTCCCTGAGCCTGTGTAATCTCTTTCTCTCTGTCACATCACCACATACCCACTTCTCGTTCATGCTCTTCTGCTAATAAGCATGAGTATTATTCTGTCTATTACAAAGACAAATCTTTATCTATCAATATCTAGATCAAGTCTCACATTAGCATAAAGCTTTTCTCAATCATATAACATAATCCCCTCACTTCTCTATCCCATCCCCCCAAACATACTTGCCTATTAATTTTTCAATTGTATATTTTTGAAAAAGTAATATGTAAATAGTGAAACTAAAGTAAGATTTGAAGTTATGTTGGTGCAGATCAATATATCATGTTTGTTGAAAAAATATTATATATATTTTTAGTTTTCAGAGTCCAGTAAGTAAGCTGAAAGCTTCTCCAATGTAGCTTAGTTGCAATAACAGAAGCCTCTAGATTCTGTGTGCCAGGCAGCAAGATGACATAGTAAGTCTGGCCTAAGCTTATGTTTGGTATTATTCATTTTATTAGCTATGAGGTTTGACTCTCCTACTGTCTACCTCTTTATTATTTCTAAGCTTTAATTGAATGTTTATTTTCATTATTCTTTTGTTGGGAAACTTACAACATTATCTTAACACAAAATCAGGAGAAATACCTGCAATCCATAATTATGTGAAAAAAATTACACTATGTATTTTGGTCTAGTAGGTTTTGCATTCCTTTACTGAGATATTTGTGACAACTTAGATATAACTGGAATATATTTGTAGTTTCTTTGCCAAAAAATAAAGTTGCTCTCTTCAGACTAGCATTTCAAAAAAAATTCTGTCATTTCACGAATTTTGATTATTAACCAACAATTAATACTAATGAAGTTGTATTATAAAATGTCTGGGCACATCTTCATCATTTTAGGGCTTTCAACAAGGGCAACTCTTGAAAATGAAAGTGGTGATGTGTAAGGTAAGATGTGAAGACTACATCTGGTTCTAGGTGAAACTGGAAACTAATGTTCCTTTTTCCATCCTACAAAATGGCAGAAACTATAAGTAAAATGTTTATAGAACAGTCTAGGTAAATATAAAAATTTTTTTGTTAAAATATGTTTGGTCTAATTCATCTTTGGTCTACCAGTGTATGCACAGGTGGTAAACTCATGAAAGAAAAACCATGTGTTTCTTGTCTTTGATATTATTACAATGGATACAGCAGAATCTAAGGTATAGTTAAATGTAAAGCAAGCACCCCTGAATAAATGAATAGGTGGATACGCCATGCTTTCTCCCACAACCAAGTTGAGAGACAACAAAATATTAGCAATAGAAAACATAGTCAGAACACAGAAAATTGAACTTTTCAGAAGTCTGATAACAACAAATTATTTTTTTAAAATTTTTTATTTTATTGATTATGCCATTACAGTTGTTCTATTCCCCCTTCATTCCTCTCCACCCTGCATACCCCCATCCCTACCATTCCCCCCTTTAGTTTATGACCATGTGTCTCAAGTTCTTTGGATTCTATATTTCCCATACTATTCTTGCCCTTCCCCTATCTATTTTCTACCTACCATCTATGCTACTTATTTTCTGTACCTTCTCCCACTCCCCTGTTGCTAACCCTCCAGGAGATCTTCATTTCTATGGTTCTGCTTCTGATCTAGCTGTCCTTTTAGCTTGCTTTTGTTTTAGGTGTGGTTGTTAATAACTGTGAGTTTGCTGTCCTTTCACTGTTCATATTTTTTATCTTTTTTTCTTGGATAAGTCCTTTAACATTTCATATAATAAGGGCTTGGTGATGATGAACTCCTTGAATTTGATCTTATCTGAGAAGCATTTTATCTGCCTTTCCATTCCAAATGAAAGTTTTGGTAACTTCCACCAAGATGGAGGCATAGGTGGATACACCTTGCTTTCTCACACAACCAAGTTTAGAGTCAACTAAATATTAGCAGCAGAAAACACAGCCAGAACACAGAAAAACTGAACTTTTCGGAAGTCTGATAACAACAAATTCTTCAGGCTGATCGGTAAGAGGGGCAAAACCAGCAGCTGGTGGAGCGGGGTTGCACAGGAAAACTGGGTCAGACGGACAGAGGCTCTCGGAACCCAGGTGCAGGGTCTCAATGGGTGGACCTAGTGAGCGACCCAGCGAGTGACCTCGGGGTACCAGCCAGGGAGCAAGGCCGAGATTTGACTGTGGTTGCGCATGTGTGTGCAGATAGACCAGTGAGGGAGTGGGCGGTTAGACAGGACCCAGCAGGCCCCAGCGGTGAGTGGCAGCAGAGGGTGCAGCCATTTCCCCGCTCTGACCCCGCCTCCACATATAGCCTCATAACCCAGCGACTCTGAGTGACCCTGCCCTGGTGAACCACCTAAGGCTCTGCTCCTCACCCAGTGGTGGGAAACAGTAGAGGGGGCCGCCATTTCCCTGCTCTGACCACGCCCCCACATACAGCATCATAACCCAGCGACCTGGGAGTCCAAGGTTCTGCTCCTCATACTTAAGGGGCGCGAACAGACCAAAAATGGCTCAAGAAGATCCCAAAGCCCCAGAGCCTATAAATCTAAGCAATGAAGAAATAGCAAAACTCTCAGATGCAGTTTAAAACCCTGGTGATCAGGATGCTCACAGAACTGGTTGATTATAGCCACAAATTAGAGAAACATATGAAGGTGAAACTAATTGAAATGAATGGAATTGCACAGGAAACCAATAGTGATGAAAAGGAAACCGGGACTCAAATTGATGGAGTGGACCAGAAGGAAGAAAATAATGGCCAAACAGGAAAATATGAAGAAACAAGAATTCCAAAAAATGAGGAGAGATTTAGGAACCTCCAGGACATCTTTAAACGCTCCAACATCCAAATTATAGGGGTACCAGAAGGGGGAAAGAACAGCCACCAGTGGAAAACTTATTTGAACAAATAATAAAGGAGAATTTCCCCAATCTGGCAAAGGCAATAGACTTCCAGGAAATCCAGGAAGCTCAGAGAGTCCCAAAGAAGTTGGACCCAAGAAGGAACACACCAAGGCACATCATAATTATATTAGCCAAGATTCAAATGAAGGAGAGAATCCTAGAAGCAGCAAGAGATAAGGGGACAGTCACCTACAAAGGAGTTCCCATCAGACTGTCAGTGGATTTCTCAAAAGAGACCTTACAGGCAAGAAGAGGCTGGAAAGAGGTATTCCAAGTCATGAAATCCAAAGACCTACAACCAAGGTTACTCTACCCTATAAAACTTTCATTTAGAATGGAAGGACAGATAAAGTGCTTCTCAGATAAGATCAAATTCAAGAAGTTCATCATCACCAAGCCCTTATTATATGAAATGTTAAAGGGACTTACCTAAGAAAAAGAAGATAAAAAGTATGAACAGTGAAAGGACAGCAAACTCACAGTTATTAAGAACCACAAAAAGCAAACTAAGAGGACAGGTAGAACAGGAGCGGAACCATAGAAATGAAGATCACGTGGAGGGTTAGTAACAGGAGAGTGGGAGAAGGAGAAGGGGGGAGAAGATACAGAAAATAAGTAGCATAGATGGTAGGTAGAAAATAGATAGGAGGAGGGCAAGAATAGTATGGGAAATATAGAATCTAAAGAACTTGAGACACATGGTCATAAACTAAAGGGGGGGGGAATGGTGGGGAGGGGGTGTGCAGGATGGAGGGAATGAAGGGGGGAATAGAACAACTGTAATGGTGTAATTAATAAAATATATTTTAAACATTTTTTAAAAAGAAGAAAAAATTAAAAAAACGAATACATGAAAATATATGTCTTGTTATCAGTTATTATTCCATTTCCTAAATATTATCATTGCTGGCTAAGATAAGGAAAACTAGTCCTGTTTTTCCAATGGTTAAGTGAACATGCACATGTTGCTTAACTTCTCTGAGCCTTAGTTTACACAATTGTAAAATGAGGGGAAGGTCTACTTCACTTACTTCAAAGAGCAGTTTTCATGGGTGAATGAGCATATTATGGAAAAGTGTCTTATAAACTGTAAAGTACTAAAATAAGTAAGGCATTATTTTAACAGGAAGAGATATTTGAAAAAAATATTAAATTCATACCTGAGTTGTTGACCTGATTTATAAAAAATGGCAAGTAGAAAAAATCAGAACCTGTGACAACAGGCTTTTGCAAAAGATTTACACCTGAGTTTTTATAGGGGGTTATACTTTCACAACTGTTAAAGGAGAACATGAAGAATGTAAAGATATAGATTATTTACTTAAGAGAACAAGGTCTGAGGATGTCATGCTAATTTTGATTAAATGTTTTGCCTAAGTAGGAGACCAGTGAAGCGACCTTATTATACAGCTCTGTGTATTTGCCATTGCTTGTTATTGTACTTTCTGGTAACTGATTTGCAAAGTGTGTTTTGTTTAAAAATTTATTTTAGGAAGATTAACAATAGAGAACATTTCTTGGAACAGCTACTGGAAATGTTTAGTAGGATATAAAAAACTATCCAATTTTCCTTTGCATACTATAAAAATGATTTATTTGCTAGCAACACTTTTTTGCTTTAGTAGAGATGACCTCTTTTTATATTTCAACTATGTAAGAAATGCTTCTATTTTATTCTCCCATTACAAAAAGTCATATTTGAAAAAGAACATCATTAAGATTAGCTTACTTCATTCAACAAATATTTAATGTGTGCTAAGCTTATGGAAGGCACTAGAAATTTTTTCTAATATTTTAAACTAATATACCTAATTTTATTCTACTATTATAACATTTATCATGTTGAATAATCTTTTTTGATAAGGAGTTGTTATTTAGTGTCTTACTTAGTGGCTGGTGTTTTAAGATGATAGAATTAAAATACTACTTACAGTTTAAACAAAAGAGCCTGAAAAATTGAGTAATTATATAATTTGAGGACCATTGCTTTAGAAATATTTTCAATTGTTTTGGGCTTATTTGGAGGAGAATTGTTTAATCTAATTGCTAGTTAACATGTTTAAAATACTATAAAATAGTCAGCTGGCCCATGCATTTAGAATGTGGACTTGTCTTCAAATCAGCATTTTAAGCAACTCAGTAGATTTCTTGTTTCCTAAATGGTTAATATTGTGATTACTACATGTAAGAATTTTTTTTACATCTAAAATTAGATTTTGAACTTAAATCTTTCATATGATGAATCATTGTTGTTTTACTGGTATATTCCAAATAGAGGAATAATTATAAGATTAAAAATAAAGTTCACCATTAAAAATAAGTATCTGGATTATAATATTATAAATGTTATGATTGGGTGGTGCTTCATTTAGAGAGCCTGTCTTTGACAAGAGAAAAATTGAGTGTTTCTAAGTGTACTGAAATTGTAGTCACTGCGGTCTAACTTGTCTTTCAGGCAGATAATTGCTTTTCATGCATCTTAGAGGTGGGGATGAATTGAACTACCAAGTAGTAATTATGGATGATGTGCATCCCCTGAAAAATGGAACGATAAGAAGCTTGTTAGAAAAGTTCACATGTGCATTATATAATGTCAGATTGACTTTGACACAAGACAAAATGTTTGACTTGCATTTTACTTTCATTTTTAATGGGTCTTTGGTTTAAAAATATTTTTATGTATTGGGGAAAATTCCATTACACAAAACTATTTATTCTTGAATCTTATCTACATGAATTAGAGAGAAATTCTAAAAATCCATCAAGGTCAAAATATATTGTATAGTTCTTCTTAGCTCCTATATTCTAAGAGACAAATGAATTTCATAATCGACAGTGAAAAAGCTCACTTACTTAGCAGCCCAAATAATCTGGTGTGAACACTGGCCAGATACAGTTAGCACTTAATAAATGACTTCCAAATGTTTCCAACACATGCACTCAGACCATGCACAATACTGACTCTCTTCTGAAAGTGAAAAAAAATACACAGTCCTTAATAAAGATGGAACATTCACTTTGAAAACAGGTACTATGTGTAAAAAACCTGCATTCAAGGTTTTTTTCAATTCCTTTATCTCTCCATCTTGCCTTCTCTCCCATCTCGCTGCCCAATACCAACACCATCCTCTATGTAATGTTACAATGTGTGATGTGACCTAACCCTGCCCTGGACAACATTATTTGTTACAGTTAGATTGAACTCAACCTCAAAATAAAAGAAACATAAGGAAAGTGCTTAGTGAGCTACTGCTAGCATGTTTTAGTTGAAATTACCGTGGATGATATTCATTCTGGTGACATGTTAGTGTTGAAAAAAATTATGTTTAGCTATTTATGTATTCAGTATGATATGGCTCTTCTTAGTTCTGAAATCATGCCCTACTTCCACAGGTTGATCTTATAAGTAGATATTAGTTGTGATATCATTTTAAACAAAGAATAATTTATGTCATTAAATATCAGTTGGCTCTTTAAAGCTGTTACTTTTTGGAGATAAAAATGTTATTATCAGCATATATGAGTTTTAGAATGGATTTCATGGTCAGATAATAGCATATTATAAAATAATCCTTGTTACAATCACACATGATTTTAAAAATCAAAATACTAGTAACATCTATTTACTTGTTAAAAACCAACTTGCTGACCAGCCTTGGTTCTAAATGACTTCGGTCATTTCCTAAAATTGCAATTATCCAAAGAATACAGGGGTTGGGCAAAAGTAGGTTTACAGTTCTTTGTATGAAAAAACACAATAATTAATAAATAATAATATAAGAATAAACCCTTTGTTTTGCATACTCACAGCTGTAAACCTACTTTTGCCAAACCCTGTATATAAAATTTCCACCTTTATAATCAAGTAAACTTTCCTTAGACCTTTTCTAAAAAGAAATGCTACAAATGTGGGAGATCATGTTCATATGATGGAAATATAAAATAAATAAAAGTCAAATTAAAATGGAATTTTGAAGATAATATAATTCTACCCTACATTTCACTTATATAAAACTAAGGAGAAAGTAACTCCTTCAGGTAAAACCATTAAAGTATTAAATAAATTATTCATGATATTTGGTTCATTCCAGTCTGCCATACAGTAGCCTTTAAAACTAGATACATATGTCACGCACTTTGAAATAAATCGGTTTTATATTTGTACATATTATATAAAAATAGCTATACAAGAAATCATTCCAATATATCCAATAAATTTGGTTCTACTTTTTTCTTCTTTTCTTCAATGAAAATTTAAACCTAAATATATATACTTGTTGGTTTGTATCTGAGAATATTGATATGAGTTTTAGCTTTCTAAATAGAGGCAGTTGTGTGACTGATGGTCAGAATGTTGGTGAAGAGAACTTTCTGAGTAGTAACATTATCATGTACTTAATGGAAACTAAAGTACATGGATGACCAAAGACAAGTTCTGTAGCTACTATTACATTTTCACTTGTTGAACAAATTGTATTTTAATCATGGAATTCAGAGAAGTGTTTGGTAACAAGGGTTTGGGAAACTTTTTTCAGAAAAATTAAACTTTTAACTAGGCAAAAATGCAGTAGTTCTGAATATAGAATAGATGTAGTAGGCTTTTTTACCTTTCATATTTTGTGAATCTTGATATTAAAACATTTTATGGGACTGATATTAAGTATTATCAACCTCAAATATTTTATGTCATCTTGAAAGTCTTCTTAAATAGTCATGATGCAGTAGATTGAATTTGGGGAGATTTGAATTTGGAGTATTTGTTCATAATTTTAAATTTGGGGAGAATAATTATATTACCTTTTCAGAAACGAGCTAAAATTATGAACAAAAACTCCTATGAGTAAATTCATTTTCAGGTGACTTTCTATACTCTGATTTGAAATATAGCATACTTTACTCTGAGATTGCCTCAGTTTACTAAAACTGTTACTGCTGTTTGGTTAAAAAATAATGTTTGATTTTAAATAGTAGCACCTTGTGAATGGTTAAAAATATTTGCTTATTGAATGTTAATTGATGCATTTGACTCACTTTATGGAATAATGCTGTGCAGGAAATGTTCTTAAAATAATGAGTAATTATGTTTACACTGGAATAAAAAGTATGAAATATTAAACCATCCATAAATAGCTGTTGCTAAATATGAAACTCAAGTCAAAGTTCTTTATTTTACCAGTTACTCTGCTTTTCTATATAATTTATAAGGTTGGAACATAAGAAAATTTCAACATTTAAAAATATTAAGTTGCTCAGTAAGAACTACCATTTAGATAATTTGTGATATATGTTTTTCACATTTGCTTTTCTTAAGTATCTCAGCTTCTTATTTTTATCCTATGCATAATCTGAAGAGAAACACAGATACACAACCTTAGGTTTTATGCTGAATTCTAGAAAAATATGTTCAAGTTAAACATTTTGGTTATAGTCACCAGTCACAAAGAAAGTTCAGGAAATTTATAGAAAAAATTCAATAACTCTTAATTAATCAACAATAGCAATAAACTAAGCCCTCTTTATTATAGTGGTCCTTGAGAACACTTATATGAATATTTAGAAATCAGGGAAAATACACTCAGTGTTATTTTGTGAAAGCATCATTCTGTGTATATTCAATTGTAGAATTATTATGAAATGTAGAAAAATTGAAAAATGTATGTTTGCAAAAAGCAAATGCTGTTTTAAATGATTTGTTTTACAATTATTTAGAAAAATCATATGGTGACATACTGCCTGATGTCTAGAGGTATTATTTTGATTATTATTGCCTCCTGTATTTTGGGCTTGAAATTATAAACCAAAATACTTGCAATGATGCAATTACACAATTAATGCCTGGTCAATGCAATGTTAATGCATCCAGCCTACAACTCTTCATCTGGTAACAAGTCTTGGCCGTCTCTGCCCTAGCCCCAATTACTGTTTGAACAAGGACCACTGAAAGTACTGAAACAATGTGGGATGACATTTGGCACAAAGTGAGTTGACAGAGGGTTGCATCTAGAGAAAGCATGCCTGGATAAGAGGCTCAGATGAATTTCTGCACTGCAGTTCAAGGTAAAGTGGAATACAGAATTTAGCATGATATCTTTATTCAGTTCTTAGATACAAGCTATACATATCTATAATCAAGTTTTTATTTTGGATGGTGACATGCCCAAATTACTTAAAAAGTTATTAAGTGTTCTAGTTAATCTGATTTCATTTCAGATTACTGTTGCTTAGATTATTTGAAATAAAACCATACAAAAATAAACAATTTCTATCTGGTTACAGCCATAAAGGCACACTCCCATGTGTCTAATTTCAGGAAGTGTAATTGAACGAAGGCCTAGCTGGTGCACTCTGAAATTCAGTTTGGCATTTGTAACGACAATTCCCATGAGCTTCCCTAGGTCTGTGACTGACTACAGCTGGGATATTCTGCAGGCTTATTTATTTCTGGGAGATTTTGGACTCCACAAACAGTAAACCTGGGGTAAAGATGCCCCAACAGATTTGCTGAACTTTCCTTAAAACTGATCTGCAGTCTAAGACTCTTCCTCTCCCTGCCTTGTTCTCTCCCTCCTTCCCTCCTTCCTTCCTTCCCTTTTTCCTTCCCTCTCTGCTTCACTTGGGCTAAGACTTGCACTGCAGGCCAGTGCTTCTCCTAGTCTCCCTTACCTGCATCCTCATTTTTCCCCTACTGGTGATTTCTTTAATACATTTGTTTCATGTTTTAGTCCCATTTCTGTTGCTTGAGAAACCTGTGCTAAAATATTCCTATCTAAATGTTTCCTATGATTACACATATCCTCCCAGTGGCATTCTTGGACAATTCATCTGGCTAGATTAGGTTACTTTGTTATAATACATATTTACATTAGTTAAAAAAATGCAAGCTAATGTTAATAAAATTACTTTAAGACTTTAAAAAATTAAGACACAGGTGTTCCTTGAAACTCTTAGCAATGTCAGATTACCATGACCTTTACACATTTTCAGTGCTGTTTTACTCTGAAAGTACATGTTCATGCATTTCCATGTACTGATTTCTCAACATGGAATAATTCCTCCAGTTTGTCTGTCTTGTAAGTCTCACACATCTTCTAATATCCAATTCCACCTTCATCAAGAATTAATAGTTCTTTTACCTAAAATTCCAACATTCTAATACATAGTAAGATAATTAAAACCCAGAGTAGTTTTTATCCTTTATCATAAAAGGCAAGGACTCATTGCTTTGTAAACATGGTGCTTTGCTGATGTAAATTCAAACAAAATTTACTAAGTTCAAGTAAGGGAAAATTAACCATGTAAAAGGATAGGCACTGAGGAAAGTGAGTTAAGTGAGTTTTCTTCTGAAAATTTTCCTTTGAATACCTATAAATAAATACACGTGGATATAATGAGATCGACAGAAAAAGTCAATATTGCCTTTTATTTTCAACATAAGGAGCTTGCCATAATTCCATTACACACACACACACACACACACACACACACACATAATGGAATATAATTCAACCATAAAAGAGAATGAAATCTTGTCATTTGTGACAACATGGATGAATCTCAAGGGAATTGTGTTAATTGAGATAAGGCAGACAAAGACAAATCTGTATGATTTCTCTTATATGTGAAATCTAGAAAACAAAACAAAATGACTACAACAACCACAAACATTCCCACACCCCAAGCTCATAGATACAAAGAGCAGATTAGTACATATCCAAAAGCGAGGTTGCTAAGTCATAAGGTAACTGTATTCTTAATGTTTTGAGGAACCACCATACTGTTTGCCAAAGTGCCTGTACCAGTGTATATTCCCACCAGCAGAAAATGAGGTTCATTTTTCTTCACAACCTCTTCAACACTTGTTATTACCTGTCTTACTGATAACAGCCATTCCAACAGGTGCTGGGTGGTATATCATCATAGTTTTGATTAGCATTTTCTTAATAGCTAGTGAAGTTGAACATCCTTTCATATATCTATCAGTCATTTGTATGCCTTCTGGAGAGAAGGCTCTGCTCAGGTCCTCTGTCATTTATTTATTTATTTATTTATTATTTATTTATTTATTTATTTATTTATTTATTTATTTATTTATCTTTAGAGGGGAAGGGAAGGAGAGAGGGAGAGAAACATCAATGCATGGTTGCCTTTCGTGCATCCCCTGCGGGGAACTGGCCTGCAGAGAATGGGCCTGCAACCCAGGTATGTGCCCTGACTAGGAATCGAACCGCAATTGTCTAGTTCACAGGCCCACGCTCAATCCACTGAGCTACACCAGCCAGGGCAGGTCCTCTGTCCTTTTTTTAACTATATTGTTTGTTAGTTTGGTGTTGAGTTATATGAGTTCTTTATGTGTATGCACTACTATGTTTATTGCAGGACTATTCATGATGACCACGACATGGAAGCAACCACAGTATCCTTCGACAGATGACTGAGTAAAGAATATATGATACATTTATATAATGGAATACTATCAGCCATAAGAAAAGATGAAATACAGACATTTGTGACAACATGAATGGATGTTGAGAATATCATGCTACGTAAAATAAGTCAAACAAAAGAGGTTAAGAACCTTAGGATTTCAACCATTTGTGGGTTGAAAACAACAAATGAACAAACAGGAAAAACAAACAAAAAGTCATTGACACAGACAACAGTGTGGTGGTTACCAGAGGGAAGAGAGGTGGAGGGAAGGTAAAGGGAAAAAAGGGTCAAATACAGGGTGACGGAAGATGATTTAACTTTGGGTGATGGGCCCACAATGTAACATACAGGTTGTGTATCATATAAATGTACATGTGAAAACTATATAGTCTTATTAACCAATGTCACTCCAAAAATGTAGTAAAAATCAGATTAGTGTTTGCTAGTTATAGGGATCAGGGTGGGAGATATAGACGAAGGTGTAGAAAATACTAATAAAGCTTATACTACTTCTGAACAGTAGACCAATTCACAGAGAAATAAATTATTTGCATTTGAATATATAAAAATTATACTGTATAAAATCCCATTTAGAAAAGATGTATGAACTCAGTATATTTGAGGAGAGGTATATAGACCTTTAGCCTGCATTGCCAGTTGAGCATTACTACATAGAAAACTCATGTATTAAAAAATGTACATAACATAGTCTTCTTCTCATCATATCACCCACCCGATCTTTCTGATTTGGCTTTTTTTGTATGACATTAATCAGATGGACCCAAAATTTTATGGTCACCTCTGACCTTTTCCACTGGTGATTTCTCCTTTTTAAATCCTTACCCAAAGATATATTTATTGATCTTAGAGAGAGAGAAAGGAAGGGAAAGAGAGGGAAATCTCCCACATATGCCCTGACTGTGGACTGGACTCACAGCCTAGGTATGTGCCCTGACCAGGGATCAAACCTGCAACCTTTCGTTGCATGGGAGGATGCTCCAACCAACCGAGCCACCTGAAAAGGACCATTTGTGATTTATTATGTTCATAAAGTCACCAGAGAATTCTTCTCTAGTACATTGTAATTCTTCACTTCCTGTCTGTTGTCATAGCCCCTACTGTGGTTTGGGACCTTACACTCTCCTATTTTACCATACTCTTTCTTCTGCTCTAATACCCTAATATTTCACATTCCTGAAATGTTAACTGTTCAAACGTACTTTTTAACTGTGCCCTTTTCCTGCTTAAATGATCCAATGGCTCTCCAATCCTTACTGAATAAAACCTAGGCCTCTTAGCCTGGAACTTATATTTCCTTCTCCAAAATACTTCTATATTTATTTTCCTCTTGAATATATTATTTGCCCCTTTAGTTCTGAAATACTAAAGTATATAAAAAATACCTGGGGAGCTGGTTAAATGTTCAAATTTGTGGTCCTACATAACCAGAAATTCTGGAACAAAAGTTTGAGTTTGGATTCACTGACTCCGCATTTTGTGTACATTTCCAAGTGATTTTGATGCAGGTGTTTACCATACCACACCTCAAAATATACTATTCTATCTTTACAAAACTACATTTTATCTGGTATGCACTGTTTTTCTTACTGACTTTTTGGATATGTCTATAATTCCCTTACAGCAAGAACAACTCTATTTATTCATTCATTCATTCAGTCAGTCAGTCAGTCAAACAAAGGCTACTTCTGATTACATTGCAAATAACTGCTCCATTCAGTTTTCATAAAGATAAGTGTGCTTATTTTCTTTCCATAAATAGTTGTCCAGGCAATTGATACAACTATTTCACACCTGGTGATACTATCTTGTTATTTAGTTATGGTTTGTATATAATCATAAAGAAAAGACTCAAGAAATTGCCTTTGGCAAACCTCCAGCTATCTAGAAATGTCATCTGGCTCTCACATGAAGGCCTTTAGATGGGTCTGGAAGCTCATATTATTTTAATGCAAAGTAGACTTACACAGTTTGTAATTTTGATACTTTAAAATTCTACTTTAATTCCAAATGTGTATAGTAAAATATCTTGGAAGAAATTAAACAATGTACACAGGTGTGAGTAGCAAGGATCTCTTAACTGTTCTGGAATAGGCCATTACAAGATTTGGCAAAAGTGTTTTTGGAATGCCTATTGATTGGGCATATTAAAGTAAAATACTTGTTCAAAATGTTTAATCAGCAAGTACTGTACGCAGAAGAAGCCATCTGTGAGCCTGAGTGCTCATTTCTGCCTTTGTAATTTCTCCAGTTTGAAAAACATCTGGAAGAGGCTGACAGTTATAATGTGAGACATTCTTCTCTTTAATATCAATACCCTGACATGCTTCCTGTACTTTTTTCTCACCTAAAACATCCTCACCTGCCCCAAATCTGAGCTAGCACAAAAAACAATTTTCTTCCTAATACCCTCATTTGGCCCCTGCTATTTCTCTAAATGCACATGTGGTAAATGTGCACCAATGACCCAACGGAGCAGTAAAAATTTATCCACAGAGAGGATGACCTGGTTTGATTTCCTCTCTATTTTAAAGTGCAAATCAAGTGCCACTCCAAAATGAGTAGTGTTTGCAATAATGATGGAAATAAATGTTCTGTGTGTGGTTTTATCCTGTGTATATGAAACACAGTTGAGTGGTTAGTGAGTGTATATAAATAAAATAATAAAGAGGGAAATAACTTATAACATTATGACATTTTCTCTTCAAATTATTCATTTAGTAATATTTAAATTATGACCCCAGAGACCAAGTCATGAAATTTTAGATCAATATGAAAGTACATAAAGGGAAAAAATCAATCTTCGCAACAACACAAATTTTCTCCTGTGTCTTTGCTTAGTATCACTAATGATGTAAGATATTGATTCTGCTTTAAAAATAAAAGTTCCTCAGACAGTTTCTTAGGGTTGAAATCACTGTTCATTTTAATTTTCTTTAAAGCTGATTTTGCAATCAATGTTCACTACACAAAGATGATGTTCCAGGAACCAAATGAAATTGGGCTATTTCTAAACTGTCACATTTTTCCCCTTCTCCTTAAACATAATTATGGAAGTATTTAAGTAAAAAAGGAATGATGGCCTAAATGTTTCAGAATGATTTGTAATCTCGGTGGTGCTATGCTACATCTAAAATTTTCATTGAAAATATTAGTATATTATTACTTCCTGTGGTTAACAAATCATTAGACACATTATGCATCATTCAGCTGACACAAGATTTTATACTGAATTTTCACTTTGTTAAAGTTCACCTTTGTCATTTTAAAATGGATACTTTATAGAACAAATATTTCAAAAATTATATGGAACCATAAACAACCCTGAATAACCTTGGGAATTTTGAGAAAGAAGAACAAAGTAGGAGGGATCACAATACCTGATATCAAACTGTATTACAAGGCCACAGTAATCAAAACAGCCTGGTACTGGTGTAAGAACAAAAATATAGACCAATGGAACAGAACAGAGAGTCCAGAAATAAACTCATGCATCTATGGTCTGTTAATATTCGACAAGGGGGCAGGAGCATAAAATGGAGTAAAAATAGCCTCTTCAACAAATGGTGTTGGGAGACGTGGACAACTACATTAAAAAAAAAAAGAAAGAAAAGAAACTCAATCACCAACTTACACCATGCACAAAAATAAATTCAAGATGGACAAAAGATTTAAAAATAATTTGTGACACCATAACAGTCCTAGAGGAGAACATAGGCAGGAAAATTTCAGATATTCCACAGCAATGTTTTCATTGATACATCTCTTAGAACAAGAAATATAAAGAAAAATAAACAAATGGGACTACATCAAATTAAAAAGCTTCTGCACAGCTCAAGAGAGCATCAGCAAAATGAAAAGGGAACCAACTGTAAGGGAAGATATATTTGCCAATGATAACTAGGTCAAGGGTTTGATTTCCAAAATATATAAAGAATTCATATGACTCCACTCCAGGAAGACAAAGAATCCAATTAAAAACAATGGACAGAGGAGATGAACAGACACTTCCCTAAGGAGGATATACAGAGGGTCCATGGGCATATGGGTCCTCATCCAAGAAAGGATGGATCCTCAGCATCACCAACCATCAGAGAGATGAACATTAAAACCACAATGAGATACCACTTCACACCATTCAGAATGTCCATCATAAACAAAACAAAAACAAGTGTTGGCCAGGCTGTGGAGATAAGGGAACCCTAATACATAATTGGTGGCAATGTGGCAATGTATACTTGTACAGGCACTATTGAAAACAGTATGGAATTTCCTCAAAAAACTAAAAATGGGAGACTTCTAGCCAAGATGGAGGTGTATGCAGATACACTTTGCCTCCTCACACAACCGAAAAGAGGACAACCACAAATGTAAAATCAAAAAATAACCAGAACTTGCAGAAAATTGAACTATATGGAAGTCTGACAACCAAGGAGTCAAAGAAGAAACATTCATCCAGACCAATAGAAAGAGCAGAGACGGTCAGCCAGGGCAGAGAGGACTCATGGCAGGACTGCAGCTGGTGGACTGGGTGGTCCCACATTAGCGTGTGAATAAACTGGGAGGAACATCCTGGGAGGGAGACAGACCATGCCATTCAGGATTCCAGTATGGGGAAATAAAGCTTCAAAGCTTCTCACTAGAAAAACCTGTGAGGGTTGTGGTGGTGGGAGAAATTCCCAGCCTCACAGGAGACTTTGTTGGAGAGACCCACAGGGTCCTAAAACATACACAAAACTACCCACCCAGGAATCAGCACCAGAAGGGAACAAGTTGCTTGTGGGTTGTGGAAGAAGGAACTGAAATCTGGCAGAGAGCCCAGCAAGCGGCATTGTTCCCTCTTGGACCCCTCCCCCACATACAGTGCCACAAAGCAGCAACTGGGTTGTCCTGCCCTGAGGAATACCTAAGGCTCTGCCTCTTACTACATAACAGGTGCTGAGACAAAAAATATGGCCCAAATGATATAACAGATCAAAACTAAAAAAAAAAATACAACTAAGTGATGATTAGTCAACTATCAGATGTAGAGTAACACTGGCAATCAAAACACTGGTAATCAGGATGCTCACAGAAATGGTTGAGTATGGTTACAAAATAGAGGAAAAAGTGAAGGCTATGCAAAGTGAAATAAAGAAAAATGTACAGGGAACCAACAGTGAAGGGAAGGAAACCAGGACTCAAATCAGTGGTTTAGACCAGAAGAAAGAAAGAAACATTCGACCAGAATAGAATGCAGAAACAAGAATTTTTAAAAAAATAAGAAAAGGCTTAGGAACCTCTAGGACAACTTTAAATGTTCCAACATACAAGTCACCCTCTAGAGGTGCTGGAAGAAGAGGAAGAAGAGCAAAAAATTGAAAACTTATTTGAAAACATAATGAAGAAGAACTTCCCCAATCTGGCAAAGGAAATAGACTTCCAGGAAATCCAGGAAGCTCAGAGAGTCCCAAGAAGTTAGACCCAAGGGAGCACACACCAAGGCACATCATAATTACATTATGATATATTACCCAAGATGAAAGACAAGGAGAGAATCACAAAAGCATCAAGAGAAAAGGAGACAGTTACCTACAAAGGAGTTCCCATAAGACTGTCAGCTGATTTCTCAAAAGAAACCTTGCAGGCAAGAAGGGGCTGGAAAGAAGTATTCCAAGTCAAAAGACCTACATCCAAGGTGACTCTATCCAGCAAAGCTATCATTTAGAGTGGAAAGGCAGATAACTGCTTCCCAGATAAGGTCAAATTAAAGGAGTTCATCATCACCACGTCCTTATTATATGAAATATTAAAGGGACTCATCTAAGAAAAAGAGGAAGATCAAAACTATGAACAGTAAAATGACAACAAACTCACAACTATCAACAACCAAACCTAAAAAAACCCAAACTAAAACAAAAATGAACTAAGGAAACACTAGAACAGGAACAGATTCACTGAAACAGAGATCACATGGAGGGTTATCAGTGGGTAGGGGGAGAAGAGAGAATGATGAAAAAGTACAGAAAATAAGAAGCAACAAAATAGACATGGGGAGGTTAAGAATAGTATGGGAAATGGAGAAGTCAAAGAACTTATGTATATGACCAATGGACATGAACTACAGTGGGGTAATGATGGTAGAAGGAGGGTTACAGGGTGGAGGGTATATGGGGGAGAAAAAAATTGGACAACTATAATAGCATAATCAATAAAATATATTTAAAAAAAACTAAAAATGTAACTGTCTCCTGACCCAGAAATTCCATTGCTGGGATTATATCTTAAGAATCCTGAAACATTAGTTAAAAAGAACCTATGTACCCCAATGCTCATAGCAGCACAATTTACAAGAGCCAAGTGCTGGAAACAGTTTAAGTGCCCATCAGTAAATGAGTGGATCAAAAAAGTGTGGTATATTTACACAGTGGAATACCACACAGCAGAAAGAAAGAAGGAACTCCTACCCTTCACAACAGCATAGGTGGAACTGAAGAGTATTATGCTAAGTGAAATAAGCCAGGTGGTAAAATACAAATACCATATGATCTCACCTACGAGTGGAACCTAACCAACTAAACAAAAAGTGAGCAAAACAGAACCAGAGATATGGAAATAAAGAACAAACTTACAGCGACCAGAGGGTAGGAGTGGGGTATAATGGGAGAAAGAAGGGGAAGGGGCAAGTCAAAGAACATGTATAAAGGACCCATGGGCAAAGACAACACAGGCAGGATTGAATTTGGGAGTTGGTGAGTGGGTAGGGCAGGGGAGAATAGGGGGGTAAAGGAAGACAAAAGTAATTGAACAACAATAAAAATACAAAAAATATATCTTATTATAAACAGGGGACCCAGGATAAGATGCTATGAGATGATTCATTTAATAACAAAAAGAATATTCTAATGAGAAAATGAGTCTCCAAAAAGAAATGGTGTCTACAAATACAAATGTACCATGGTGTACATTTTAAAGAAAAAGAAATGCTCTGAGATCTTTTTTGTTTCACTATCATGCAACTTCTTAGATAGACACTGCTTAATAAGTCCAAGAACCAAAAGTATCTGAATAATCTATTAATAGTCCAAGATTACTTTTTGATTCACTCCAGATTTTATTTTGTAGTAAATAAATCTTATAACATGATATATATCTATACCTATATATCTATATCTATATTCAAACCTACACTCACTCAAACAAACTCCAAGCTTATGTTTGTTGGCTATTTACATATTAAGTAATGCCACATATTACAAAAAAAAGTAATGGATGAAGGTCATTCACCTGGAGTAGGAAAAAGAAAGTTCCTTTCATTGTTGAAAAACATCCATATATTATTGTTCAACATGTCCTAACCATGTGAGTGATACATACTTTGATACTTGGCCCACATTACTGAATTTTTCTTGGATAAATAAGTATTTCTTAAGGTCCTGCACTTAAAACTTTTTTTTGCTAAACTGAATTCATTCAATTAACTTACAAAATCAGTATATACTCACTTTAGAATAGTTGAAAACCATTTATTTTCATGTTACCCAGAGATTTCTCCTTTATTTTTTCAATATTTATTGATTGCTTATCGCACACAGGGCTATCTGCTAAATCCTGTGAAGTAAAGACACGGTTCCTACAGTAAGAAATGTAGTGCCCTACTGGTGAAGTTGGCCAGTTGATGAGGAAAATAGAAATCTGTGAAGCAATGGCCATACTAGGTGTAGGTACAGGAAGGGCATTGACCGTATGCTTGAATTTAAGAAAGAGTTCCGGGAGAAAGAAGCACTACTCCCTGACATCTGCAACCATGCAGATTAATAACTTTTCTCCAAGTTTTCCCCCACAGGTACATATGTTAAAATAATAATTTATATAATTGTACAGTTGCTACTCTCTATAAGTTCTGCATCTGGATTTAACCAACTGTGCATAGAAGATATTGCAAAAACGTTATATTGTTGCTGATGTTACATAGTTCTAAGATATAATGTTAAACTGTTACATAGTTCTAGGGTGGTTGATAGTTGTATCTGTTCTGAACATGTATAGACTTTTTTCCCTGTTATTTTCCCAAACAATACAGTATTGCAACTATTTATATAGCATTTACATCATTATAAGTAATCTAGAGATGATTTAAAGTATATGGGAGTATGACATAGGTTATAGCAAATACTAAGTCATTTTGTATAGGGAATTTGAGCATCTTGAGGGTTTTAGTATCTGTGAGAGGTCATGAAAGCAATCCCCCACGGATACCAAGGAACAACTATATTTTACCATATTGCATTAAATGTAGTTTTTATATAAAGAAATCCCCCTTTCCCAATTCTCCTTCTGGCAGGTGTTTTCTACCAGTGCTCCCTGATTTCTTAAATTGCATTTATATCTGGGTATGTCATAGTACTGACCCTAAAAGGTCCATTTGTCAGGACTAATGGCATTGCCTTCAGAACAGTGTTGCTGGGGGAAAAATCATGAAAACCCTTTGCATATTATCTTTAGTTCTATTTTCTACATTTAGAATAAGCTACCAATTTCTTCAATCCAATGACTACTATTTATTATACCAAGGTAGGAGCTAACGAGTGATTTGATGGCATTCTTTTAAGAATGAAACAAAGAACAAAATGCTATCAATGTCAAAGATACAGAGGTAAAATGAATAAATTAGTGGTAGTGTTTTTGCCAGCTGGGTGTTTTCTGCTTTCTTTACTCATAAGCCCACAGGAATTGTTTTGCTGACCGTTAACATAAAGAATGCAAAGATCCTAACTTTAAAAAAGCAGCATATTTTATCCTACATTATTTTCCAAAATAGTGCAGGTTTGAGTTGAGCTTCTTCACCTGTGATGTAATTTGATTCAATTACAGATATTCTTCTAATGTTAAAATCATAATACCTCAACATGATAAATTTGGCTGAATTTAAGTACACGCATAAAATGTCTGTAGTAATTTCATCCCCTTAAAATAATAAGAGTTCATTCCTGTAAAACAAAAATAGGCCAAGACCCGTTTGAAATGCTTCTCATAAAGTCACTTAATCCTCATGAGCAATGTATAAAGTAACTTCAATTATTTTTTCTTTTTTACAGAAGAGAGAACTAAAGCATAGATGGGTTAACTCACTCAAGAGAACACGGCCTATAAATGGCAAATGCGTGACTCAAACACTCAGCCTGGCATCACAGAGGCGACATCTTAACCAGTGTGCTGCTACCTCTCAACACGTGTATTCCTTGATCTTCATTTTCGAATGTCACCCTCGTTGTCACTATATGACTTGGAAGTTATGCTATTATCCAAAAGTCTTACCCACACTACATGACAAAAATTAGTACTTTAGCTGTAGGTTTTGCTTGTGTGTCAGTGATTAAGGAAATGCCGCTATAGCCTTTGTTCTTTTTGTGCCTTTTGCCAGCTGAGCCACCCGGTTAAATCTGTTGCCACGCTTACCTAGCAAGAGAATGAGCTGCTGTTTTTTTCTGCCAGCAATTCACAGTGATGTTCTCTTCTTTGAAGCCCTGGTATGCTGTGAATTTCCTTTCCTCTTTCCATTGGAAGTGCTTCATTGAGCAGCATTTGAGGGTCCTGTTATCAACATTCTGGCCCTCTATGTTAGAAATAAAGTGTACTAGCAGGTAGTGATGTCTCAATCATGGTGGAGGCATGCTGGGGCTTCTGAGCTGTGGGACTGCTCTTCTAAATTGAGTTAGATGATACAGGCCTTTAGTCTGGCAAGGAATTTTGTGCCATATTGATGCTGCAGCCTCTTTTCAATACTCCCCAGAAGTTTGTTACAGTCCTTGTTACAGTTTTCAACCATAGGAACCCACAAAATCTTATTGTCCAATAGTAGTGTGTCATGAACAAATTCTTGCAAATCATAAGGCAATGAAAATTATAAGTAATTTTCATATTGAGATATCATACCAGATTTCAACAGTATTATGATCAATTCCTTAAGTAGAATATTAATTATATGAGTGTAATTACAGCTATCTGACCAGGAATTGTGTGACCATGTGCATCTGCCCATGGGAATATACTGTTCATGCATCGCAGGGGACAAAACATGAGGAGCCTCTCCATTCATTGGTCAGTGAACAGGGTGAGGCCACTTGTAGAGCCTAGCACACCAGAATGGGCCTTCAAGCAATTGCATTGCTTGAGAGTACAGCCCAAAACACATGATATAATCTAGTCAAGTCTAAATCTGTGCATAATGTAATTTGTAAAAAAATGTATTCTTTCAATATTTAGTGAGAATGTTTACTTCTGTTTTGTCCAGGAAACTCATTGTCACATAGTCACATATTGAGTGTCTCTAATAGACTGTGGATACATCTGGACTTCATGTTAATCAATAAATCTACTCTGGCTCTCTGCAACTCAGTGTGTCTTTCCTCCTCCTCCCTCCCTCCCTCCCTCCCTCCCTCCCTCCCTCCCTCCCTCCCTCCCTCCCTCCCCTCCTTCCTTCCTTCCCTCCTTCCTTCCTTCCTTCTTTTTTGTAAGACCTCTTCAATGTGTCCATGCAGAACTTTCTGGCATCCTCTTTTGAATCACCTAGTAATTTTGTAATTGGTAGAATTATTTTGATATCCTTCATATATCCTTAATGCTGGCTATATAAAATATAGTGAAAGACAAGAAACCTCTCAGGAAACCAACTTCACCCCATTGGTCATGAAGACTAAGTAAACTCCAGTGCACAATCCCTTGGGTTATAGAACTGGCACTTCTGGATCATGCTAATTTAAATGGTATTCTTCGGGCACTAGGTATTGCAGTGCTGTGAAATATATACTATTTTTTTTCTTTGGAAGACAAAGGAAAATTTAAAAGTATAATAATAAATCCAAAGAAATTCCTACAGAAATATAAGATGCATCACTGCAATTTCTTCTCCCTCTTAAATAACAGCTTCAATGGACCATTATTCTCAGAGGCAAAGTGAATGAGACACCACCTCTCAGTGAATATTCAGAGATTAGTTACATTAGTACATGGCATATATCACTGAAGCAACATATAATAATATCTCCCTCACAATGGCAACTGTCTGAGGTATAAATGTTTACTTAGGAAATCTCTGATGTATGTGCCATTACCACATTGGCAGCACCTGATTATGTCACTGTATGGTTGATGACTTCTTAATCTCCGAACTGACTTTGACCTTTCCAGCTTAGATTGTTGAGCCTATAAATTATTATGGCTATTTCTGAATTTTTCTAGCATGCTGTATGAAATTGATTTTTGAGTTAATGACATATAATGGGCATCAGGAAATACAGATATGAGCCATTCCAAGGTTTTTGTAGTTAGGGTGAATTGCTTTGTAATATCAATACCCACATGACATAAATGTATATGCAATTAATTATTTTAACCAAGCATGGCTGATTTCAATAGGTAACATAGCCTAGATAGAAAATATGTATAATATTGTTTAGAATAAATATTTTCTGAGGTGATTAACCTAGAGAAATACCTTAGAACAAGAATGGTAGTACGTATTACACCACTTCCAACTCTGATCTGTTGGAACTAATGTCCTAAAGGACAATGTTGTGAGTGTGTCAGAAGGCAGGTGCTCACTCAAAGGAGACAGAGAAGTGATGGACTGAAGAGGTTTGACACAGGTGCAGGGACTATGGGGGCAGGATAGCAGCACACACACATTTACTACCTTGCACTGGAACATATTTGTAAAAAAGTCATTTATTTACTATCTCTGTTCATCAAATATATAGGATATAAATTGGAATAGCTAACTGTTTATTTCTAAAAGCAATGAGACCGTTTTACATGAGTATAAGCTAGGAGGGGAACTGAAAAAAGTTAGCCAAACTGAATTTGCCTGTCTTCAAATCTGCTGCTAAATTACAATAATTATGAACATTTTCTGCTTGGTAAAGAATGAATGCTATCAGATTCTTTCTCTAGTGGCCATGGAACATACAATTTATAGGAGTAATATCCAGGAAAATGTAAAACAGAAATAAAACAATGTTAATATTGGCAATAAAGATTGAATTTTTCTAGATCCAGTACTAATTACCTAAATGTTGCCATCATTCAATCCTATCAATAGTCCTTTATGACAAGTATTATTGTCACTATTTTACACATGAGAGTTTGAGCCTAAGAGGGGTAAAGCAACTTGCATAAGGTTTCAAAGTAAGTAAGTGTGCTGGAGCTGGAATTTGAACCCAGGGCTACCTGACTCTCAAGTGTGTGCTGTTTTTACTTTTCTCTGATTGAACAAGGAATCTACATAGTTGAGGGATATTTAATTCTCATGAGTCTTTATTTTAAACTAAAATCTTGATTTTGCTTTGGGGAATGAAGACCCGGAATGATCCAATGAGACCTCTATCCTTTTCGAAGCTCTCCAAAGTAAAAGCAACTGCAGGAGAGGGCACCAGGACAAAATATGCCAGTTCTGAGTCCGTTTTACCCTCTTTTCCTAGATGTTGCAGCTCCTCTGAGGGAGGATCCATGGCAGTTAGTTGAGGCCTTAGTTCTTAGAACTTATTTAATTTAATTAAAACTTCAGAAGAGTAGTTTCGTTTACTTATTTTTGCATTTGTATCTGGGATCTTTATGCAAAGGCAGGGCTTAGCTCCAGGCAAGTTAGACCTAGTGGCTCAAATGATTTCATCAATGACCTGGTTTCTCCGGTTGGAAATAGGCTCAGGCTCCACATCAGAGCCTCCGTATCTGCGCCATCCGTGGTCCCTCTCTGCTCTCTTCCCCTTGATCTGAATCTCACATCCCCACACCAACCAAAGGGCAGGAAATGATTTATTTTGGTAAAAGAGAGGGACAACTTTTTTCCCCTCCCAGAAAGTCATTTTCTTTATGTCATTGCCTCTGATTGGATTATGTGCTATATAGTAGTTATAGTAACTACACAGTTAACAGGTAACTAGTGATAGTTGGACTGTATAGCAACAGAGAGTAAAATTTTAATTTTAATTTGATACCTAACCAGTTTTCTTGGACCTATACATGGACAGATTGCCATTCTTATTGATCCTCATCGTAACTGACTCTTATACCATTATGTCGACTGAATTTTTTCAGTTTGCAAATGCAACAAAAATAAATGACTCCTGTGACTTTTAGAACAAATGGTATCTTCTAGTTTGGTGTTGAGAGTAAGTTCTCTCTCAATTGGTAGGCCCCATTCTGTTTGGGGGACTATTACATCTTAAAAAATATTTCTTTCTCATCCTGCTCCCAGTTCTCTATCTGAAAAGTAACCTTTGAAGTAATAAAAACTCTTCATTAGCCACATGAATTTTTAATAAATGATGGAGAGTCATTATAAAGCAATCAAATTTAAAATATAACCTCATAGTAGCAAACTTGATTTTCAGAGGTCCTGCTCTAAGTCACTGTTTTTAGTCATTTTTAGCTGAAATCTTGCCTCAAATAGGAAAAGTCTGATATTTTTCCTTAAGCTGTGTCATATGATTTTTGTTTTGTTTTACTTAGATATAGTCGAAAGGAGCAGATAAACAGAGAGAGATCTCATAACCATCTCTACCACCTGCTCACTCATAAATTATTTAAACCAGGCAAACTTTGAGAAGCCTATTTTTTCCCCAACAAAGGTACATGCTATGTTGTAATGTCCCAGAAAATGTAACTTAGTTTGCAAAATAAAGAAATTCAACTCAAATTGGTAAAATTGTAAAAAAAAATCTATGAATGTAATATTTCTTTCATCTGCTAGTTTTTGGATAATTTACTGGCATTAATTAATAAAACCTGACCAGGAAGCAGTAGTCATTACTCAACTCATTTAATGAATTGGCAAAGATATATGGCTTGAAAATTGCTACTTACAGAGAAAAAATATATATAAGTGAGGAACCACAGGCATATGGTCTTTGTTCCAATTGTCAAAATGAAACTTTTGCCATGATTAAACTCTTTTAAGTTAAATGTCTTGTCATGATCTTCAAACACTCAATGAAAATAGAAAAATAATTTTCTTGTACAAAAGCCATATGAAGGGAAAGTGTTCTTAAGTCTTTAGTTACTTAGAAAAATGTATTGTTATTAAAATTTACTTAGAAACAGTAAATACCCTTTGCAGAAGTGTGTCTCCGCCCGCTCACTTAAACTTCGGAAGTCCGCTTACTCTCATCAGAGTCAGGGGTCAATAATCTATGAGCTATGGGTTGCCCACATAGTCTTTTTAAAATAAAGTTGTTTATTTTA
The DNA here is from genome assembly GCF_021234435.1 of Artibeus jamaicensis. Lineage (NCBI taxonomy): Eukaryota > Metazoa > Chordata > Mammalia > Chiroptera > Phyllostomidae > Artibeus > Artibeus jamaicensis. The sequence goes on from NW_026521870.1 coordinate 3,716,298, forward strand.
TGTCTATCGTATCACCTAATTTATATGATTTTCATTTTTATATTACTATATTATCTCACACTATGATTATAATGGCTGTAGTTTATTTTGTCAATGTACTATCTCATGATTGAGTGCTGAATAAATTAAGTTGCTTTCTCTTCTGTGGCACAATGACAAGTTTCATACAAAGCCTTTTTCATAACAGGTATTGTTTACGTTGAGCTATTTTTTAGAAATGGAAGGCTTGAGTTCAAGAGGATTAATATGTGGGAAAGCATTTCCCACTGATGGTGTCCCTAGGCCTGACAGCATGTGAAGATATCCTGACAGATTTTTTATATCTTCTTGATCACTTTTGGTGTCATAAGTCTCAAGATATACAAAGAAGATATAAAAGGAGCAGTTACAGTTTTGGAAGCAGAAATAAAACCATTTTTTTACAAGTTACAATGACTCTAATTTGCATTCTGTAATGAAGTATTGTTTATCACTTTTTTAACATCCTCTTTTTTGCAACAGAATTTTATTTGCTCTCTCAAATTTTCGCCTACCCTTTAATTCTGAGGCACTATCTTGTTTCTGTTAATCAAGGAGAATAATATAAATATGTAATGAATTGAATACAATTAAACTACCTGGGGCTATACCCACATGGCACTAGGACATTAGATTAATTAAAAATTAATTTAAAAAGTAGAAATTTTGTTCAAATTTCGGAAAAATTTAAGAACTTCATGAAAATTGTTGAATCACATTTCTTGAAGGCAGTTAATTATATTCTCTTTGCTGGTCTTAGGTGAAGCAGGAGAAGGAATAATGCCAGAATAAAGGAGAGAAATGGACTATACTGAGGGTAAAACCAGTATAAATATCTTTGTCTGTACATTATGTTAGCCTAGAGATATTTTTTCTCATTTTTACTTAAGCTGCTCCTCGAGGAAACCAGATTATTTTATCTACAAAGTCAGCATTTCACCTTTTCCCAATTCACCAGAATATCAGAACCCATCGCTTTCAGAGTAGTTGAAGATATATTTTTAACTCTGACAGATAGAGATCAATTCTCATGTACTGAGTATCACTACACATGTAGGACATTCATTTTTCGCGCTGATTCGACTTGATGATGTAAGCAGCCTTGAGCTTTTAAAATAACTCTTTTTTCTAAATGTTCTCTTGGGTGTACTTACCTGGAGATCATCTCCTTCAGGTCATGACATTTTAATTTCGCTGGGTCTTTGTGGAACAAATGAATAGCTTATAGAGACAATCTCATTTTTTCACCCTGTTTTATGAATGAAGAAACAGATCTAGGGAGCCGAAATAACTTGTCCAAGCTCCTATAGAAATCATGCACATTATAGGTCCCAAGTTCCATCTACAAAGAATAATTAAGAAGGACATTTCCCCATATATCCCCGGAATTCCTTTAATACCTCTACTACTATCTGTCCAACAAGTGATCCAGGTAATCTGAATTTGTCTATATTGTACTTAACTGATAGAAATATTGTAACAATAGAAATGTAATTTTTTTACATTTAAATGATTTCATGAGGTAGCACTGTTCAGCTGTTATTCAATACATACAACTTTCTAGAAGTCGTACTACTATAAGAAACTATGTTAAATTCCAAAAGAAGACATTTTTTCCCCAACTGTGAGACATAATATGTAAATCAGGAACTATGAAACTGATTTATTTTCCTTTTCTACTTATTTCACGGTACCCCCTTATCATTAAGGTTTTTCCCTTTGTCTCAATCTCTTACTTATCATGATGTAATCCTTTGAGATAGTTGGTATTTAAAGATTGTAATTTTTTAGAAACCAGGGGATAGCCCTGGCTGGCATAGCTCAGTGGATTGAGCATGGGCCTGCGAACCACACAATCACGGTTCGATTCCCAGTCAGGGCACATGCCTGGGTTGCAGGCTGGTTCCCTGCAGGTCAGTTCCCAGCAGGGGATGCACAAAAGGCAACCACACATTGATGTTTCTCTCCTCCTCTCCTTCCCTTCCTCTTCAAAGATAAATAAAATCTTAAAAAAAAAGAAACCAGGGGATAAAAAGGTTCATAAGCTATATTATTCATTAAAAAAATCAGCTTTGATAGTATTCAGTTTAGTTTTTAGTTCAGTGATTTCTTTAGTTTTTTTCTCTATGCATTTTAAAGCAAAAAATCTTACCCTCAATGCCCTTAAAATTCACTTACTCAGGGACAACTGTAATTTTGCAGTATAGTTCCCTTTTAATATGTTAGATGATTTAGAAAAAATGGTTGATCTGAAATTACTACCCATTTTCAAAACAAAACAAAGACATTACTACATTTCAGGGATCATAGTAATGATGATAATAATAGCCAATATTAATTATGTATGTTTATTGTGTGCTGGGTAATTTGCAGATATGAACAATCAAAGAAAATGTTTCTTATGTAACACATCGATATTCTCACTTTACAAATGAGGAAACTGAGGCATAAATATATTCTAATATGCCTAAGGTTGCAAAGCTTGGAAGTGGAAGTACCAGGACTCAGCACCATGGAGGCTGGGATCATTCCTTAAGAATAATCCATATTCAACTCATTCCCTCACCAAGTTATTTGTTAATGATCTCCTCCTCTTATAAATCCTCCATTTGAAGTTTAGCTTATGTAACCTGTTACTGTATGTTTTAAAATATTCATAATTATTAACTCCTGTTAAGAATACAGACCTATACAAATATGGAGGTTCTACACCACTTAAAGAGTTTTAAAATGTGACAGATACTTTGCTAAGCAATTTATTCATATTGTTTCCTTTTGTCCTTACCAAAACATTTTATAAATATTATTGAGATTTTAGCAACTTGCCTGTATCTGACTTTGCTTAATAAATATTTCTCATTCATGATGATTGCAACATGTCAGGATTATGGAGTTACTCATACTATTTCAAATTGAAGAAACTTGAGTCCACCTACTCTAATTCCATTATTTCAGAGAGAAGGCTTTGAAATTCATGTGTATGTGATTGTTGGCCAGAATGGATAAAACACAGCTTAGCAATTATGGAAACTATATATTCCCCCTATTTGCATGATATAAAATTTCCTTACATAGGGAAAGGAAAAAAATATTATAGAAGTACCAAGTTTCACAAACTTGGTACTCATATTTATCTGCAACCCTAATTGGAAATCCTGTATTTTTTAAAAGATTTTATTTATTTATTTTTAGAGACAGGGGAAGGGAAGGAGAAAGAGAGGGAGAGAAACATCAGTGTGTGGTTGCCTCTTGTGTACCCACAATGGGGGACCTAGCCTACAACCAGACATGTGTCCTCAATGGGAAAGGAGCCAGCAACCCTTTGGTTCATAGGCCCATGCTCAATCAACTGACCTACACAAGCAAGGCAAAAATCCTGTACTTTTTCTTTCTAAATTTGGCAATCCTATTTTAGGGTCACATAATGGAGGTAGTAAATCTCATGATTAGAGTGTGAACTCTGAAGTATACTATTTGGAGTCCAATACTGGCTTTGCTATTAACTAATTGCATGACTTTGAACAAATGATTTACTCTTCCTGGGCCTCAGTTTCTTACTTGTACATGGGAGGTTTTCTGAAGATAAATGAGAAAATACATGGCAAGTACTTAGAACATACATCATGCTCTGAGTAAAGATACTCAGGAGACACTACTGTGTGAAAAGTTAACTGGTTTGTAAGTTAAAAAATAAGTTATTGATTTTCTACTTATTAATAAAAATTTCTACTTTACTATGGCTATTCAGATTTTATGTATGTGTGCTTATGCAGTAGATATATATACACTCATTATATGTTTTCAGAACCATGTAAATATTAAGTACAACTTTATTAAATTCTGCAAATGTTTGTCATATATATATGTATATATATATACGTATATATATATAACCTAAAAATTAAAGAGATGAAAGGGCCACAAATCTCTCATAACCAAGCCTACCCCATGATCTGCTTACACTTAATTGAATATTTTAGCACTAACATGATACTTAAAAATCTGTACTTCAAAGTAGTATATAATCTCCAGTCTGTAAGTAGAAATGTAAAAAAGCAATCAGAATTAATCAGCAAAATGTATCTGATCACTGATAAAATGCATGAATTCATATTACCTGCTAAAACATACTTCCTACATAAATGACAAACAAAAATACACCTAAAAACCTTCCTCTTTTTCTGAAAGCTTTTCTTCTCTGCCATAGAAAAATTAATTACATTCTTGACAATATTTTCTTAAATATACATAGTGATCACATTATATTTAAAATGATTCCAGTTTTGTTATTTCTTAAATATTAATATATTTTGAGAAGAATTATGGTACTTTCTGATATATTCTAATTGTGAGAATGAAATAATAAATGTACCATACAGACCATAAAATACCTACTATAAGATTGTTCTCCTTAACAATTGAAATAATGCCCTGAATTCCTGAGGATTTTAAGATAGTGATTAAACAATCAAAGTAGATGTCACAGTAATTACTCTCTCACTAGAATGATGAATACATAGATAAAATATAAATTATATCATCTTTATACTCTAAGCAATATTTAGTCATTTGAAGTTTACATATAATTGTAATGGACTACTTCTACAGATTTTGTTATGCAAAAAATTAAATATCTTAGGTTCAGTGTTTTTTCCCAACAGTATTGTATATCTACTGCAATCAGTCAAATTCATAAAACTCTCTGATGTTTGAGTATAGGCATATGCTTACTTTGGAAGATATTTAATGCTAAAATCAACCAAAGTAAAGAACACTCGTTCTGTGCTCTTGTTCTGTGTGTGTGTGGTATGTGTGTGTGTGTGTGTGTGTGTGTGTGTGTGTGTGTGTGAGAGAGAGAGAGAGAGAGAGAGAAAGGTTTTCCTTTGAAATAAGTCTGACCTATATACTGAGCATTTCCTCTAATGTTTCAGGCATAAAACCCAATGCACTGAAATGGTCACTGTTCTCTTTATAATTCTAATTAGACAAGAGGTTGCCAGATGTTCTGATTGCCATAAGACCTCTCCAGGATACAATATTCTCTGAAGTGTTCTGATTCTATAGCAGACCTAACATATAATCTGTGCAGAAGCACATTTCCCACTCCATTTTCAAAGCATACAATTACCTTTTTCATGATTCTACTTTCTATTTTCAGGGAGGCAGTACACAATTCTCTATGTCCTTCCAGGTGTAATCAATGTTTTACTGAATTTCTTTATGCCTTTACTGGGTCTTGCTCCTTCTGTACTTACAATTTGTGTACCTCTTTTTGTTGGAAAAAAAGGATGAACAAATATCACAGAGAAGTCTCCTTACAATGTCTTTAGGTAGACTGATGAAAAAGTACCCTGATGGATAGCATTTTACAGTTCTTGGTACAAGAAGCCCAAGCTTACACCTTAAGTTGTGATTACAGATTTACTATGATGTTCTAGAGAGTTTGCTGTTAGAGAATTTTTTATTAGTTTTTCTGTTGAACATCAGATCTATAATAGGAGTGAATTTTCCTAAAAAGATAGGCCTTTCTCCCTTTTTTTCTATTCCAGTTGTCTTTCTCTGTAAAATGAGGCATTTGGAGAAAAGCCCCAGCAATAATGAGGTGACAGAAAAGAGATACTCAAGCTCCTGAAATGAAAAAAAGACATGAGCCTATGTCTTTGCTGTATGCTTGTAGCCTGAAATCACAGTAGTTTTCAATTTCGCCCCATTACAATAGTCATATCACCTCTGCCCACTCTTTATTTCTCTGCATCAGCTCTATTTCTTCTCTAATTTTAGACATCTATACTGTGTATTCAAAGCGTGTTGCTGCATTTGGCTTTCAGTAACCTCAACGCCAATTTAGCTAAGGCATGCTATGAGCATCAAGGCCTAAAGAGAACCTCTCTTTCAGGTGGGGAAGTATCCTTTCTCAAAGAATAAAGTTATTTGACCTGCTCCATACTATCAGGTTAGCATCCGACTTTTTCAAAATTTGAAATGAATTCTACACATTTTCTTAAATTACCCCCTTAATTCTTTATAGGTTCATTCTAAGGACAAGTCAGGATGTACTTTAATAAATGATTCAGGGAAAAAAACCATTGAATCTTTTGTTCTATTTTGAAATAGGAGGGTTTAAATAATGAAGCTTTTTGTTTGAGGATAATTTAAACCTAGACTGAGAAAGAACAGTTGGAATAATTTTCCCTCTGGTAGGTGATTTTAGCTCTAATGTCTTACTTTTTGAACCTTAGTTAGACTCCAAAAGATCTACACTTATCCAATAAAAAGGTGTATATCACTCATAGACCATATTATATGTTGAAACATATTAAAGCCGATACCAATTAGTAAAGTAAAAAAATCATTATTTCTACATCAATTTTCATTAAACATTGGAGAACAGTTAAAAATCTTGTTACTTATGATGATCACCCTTTGAAATTTCCCCTTTGAAGTAATCATTTCTGAATTTTCTTTTTTTATATAATTAATTTTATTTAGTTATTTTTCAAGTACAGTTTTTTGTCTATTTTTCCCATCCCAGTCTCCCCCGCCCCTTGCTCCCCACCTCCCTCCCATTTCCACCCCCCTTAGTTCTCGTGCCTGTGTCCTTCCTATTTGTTCCTCCAAATCCCTCCCCCTTTTTCCCCTTAACTTCCCTTCCTTCTCCCCTCTGGTCACTGAATTTTCTAATTTATATATCAACTTGTTTTTAGAACTTGTAAAACATAGATTATGTATTCTGGGAATTTAGAAGTTTACTGTAATCTCATCCCTTTATTTATAGAATAAATAATATTCTATATTCACAGATATTTAATTCCACAAAGCTTTTATTACTGAGCATATCTCCACCTAAGTGTTCTAGACACTGTGTCAGCTTAAAAATAATAAAATAAATGAGAACATTGTTCATCACCTCAAACCACTTATAATCTAATAATAATAAGTAGTTAATATTTATTGAAGCTAGAGTACCTATATTAAGAGTCGCTATATATCAAATTTCAGACAAGCAGACCATAGTATATGCATACCACACTTTCTTTATCCAATCCTCTATCACAGGACACTTTGGTTGTCTCTGTGTCTTAGCCACCATGAATAATGTTGCAATGAACACAGGAGTGCACATAATTTTGCTAATAAATGTTTTCAAGTTTTTCAGATAGATATCCAGAGGAGGGATTGATGGGATATATGGTAACCCTATTCTTAATTTTTGAGAAAATGTCATAATGTTTCGATAGTGGATGTACCAGTTTATATTCCCACCAGCAGTGAGTGACAGATCCTTTTTTCTCCACAACCTCTCCAACAGTTGTTATTACTTGTCTTATTGTTTGTTTACATGGTGGTGAGTTGTATGAGTTCTTTGTCTATTTTGGATATTAACCCATGTCAGAGCTATTGTTTGCAAATATCCTCTCCCATTTGGTTGGTTGTCTTTTTGTTATGTTGTTGGTTTCTTTTGCTGGGCAGAAGCTTTTTACTTTCATATAGCCCCACTCATTTATTTTGCTTTTGCTTTTACTATCTTTGTCTTTGGAATCAAATTCATAAAATCTTCTCTAAGACCAAGTTTACTTCTATATAATTTATTGTTTCAGATCTTATATTTAGGCCTTTGATCCATTTTGAGTTAATTTTTGTACATGTGGACAAACTATAGTCTAGTTTCATTCTTTTGAATGTGGCTTTTCAATTTTCCCAGCACAGTTTATGGAAGAGGCTTTCTTTTCTTCATTGTGTGTTTTTGGCTCCTTTGTCAAAAATTTGGCCATATACACCTGGTTTTATTTCTGGGCTTTAAATTATGCTCCATTTGTGTGTGTATCTGTTTACCTGCCAATACCATGCAGTTATGATTATCATTGCTCTGTGGTATAATTTGATGTTAGGTAGTGTGATACATCTGGTTTTGTTCTTTTTTCCTGTAAATTGCTTTGGCTCTTCAGTATCTTTTGTATGTCCATACAAATTTGATGATGTTTTTATTTCTTTAAAAATGACATTGGGATTTTGATAGGAATTGCATTAAATCTGTATATTGTCATGAATAATATAGTCATTTTAACACTGATTTTTCCAGTCTATGAAGGCAGTATATCTTTTATCATTAATATATAAGAATGCAGTAAATTTTGTACACTGATTTTGTATGCTGCAACTTTACTGTGTTTACTTATCGTTTCTAAGAGTTTTTTTTGTGGAATCTTTAGGGTTCTGTATATAGAATAATATCCTTTATAAAAAGTGACCTTTTTCCTTGTTCCTTTGCAATTTCAATGCCTTTTATTTCTTTCTCTTTCCTGATTGCTCATCTAGGACCTCTAAAACTATGTTGAAATGAGAGTGGTAAGAATGGACAATCTTGTCTTCTTCCTTATTTTAGAGAAACACTTTCCATTTTTTACCATTGGGTCTGATATTAGCTGAGGGTTTGTCACCTATGTACTTTATTATGTTGCAGTAATTTCCTTCTATACTCATTTTATTGAGTGTTCTACTTATAAATAGATATTGTATTCTATAAAATGCTTTTTCTGCGGCTATTGATAAAATCATGTTACTTACTCTTTGTTTTGTTAACATGTTGTAATACACTGATCAATTTGCATATGTTGAACCATCCTTATGCCCCTGGAATGAACCCCACTTAATTGTGATGTACTGTTTTTTAATGCATTGTTGTATTCAATTTGTTAGTATTTTGTTTAGGATTTTTGCATCTGTATTCATCAGAGATAATTGGTTTGTAGGGGTTTTTTTTTTGTTTTATCCTTCCCGGGTCTTAGTATTAGAGTTATTTTGGCCTTATAAAACATGTTAGGAAGTATGACCTCTTTTCAATTTTTTAGAAGAGTTTGAGAAAGATGGGTATCAAAACTTTTTGAATGTTAGGTAGAATTCACTAATGAAGCTATCTGGTCCTGGACTTTTATTTTGGGGGAGGATTTTGATACTTTCAATTTCTTCAGTACTGATTGATCTATTTATAGTTTCCAATTCTTTATGATTTTGTAAAGGAAAACTATATATTTCTAGGAACTCATTCATTTCTTCCAGGTTATTGAACTTAATGGTATATATATAGCCTTCCATAGTATTTTAGTGTGATCCTTTGTATACCTGTGATGTCTTTGGTAACTTGTCACCTTTCATTTCTGATTTTGTTTATATGAGTTATTTGTCTTTCTTTTTTAGTGAATCTTGACAGAGATTTTTCAATTTTATAATATTTTCAAAGAACTAGTTAAGAAGCTAGTTGTATTAATTTTTTGTATAGTCTTTTTGTTCTCTATTTCCATTCAATTCTGCTTTAATTTTTATTATTTTCTTTCTTCTACTGACTTTGGGTTAATTGGTTCTCCTTTTTCTAGTTCTTTAAGATGTAATATTAAGTTGTTTACTTGGGATTTCTCTTGTTTTTGAGACAGGCCTATAACGATATATACATCCCTCTTATTACTGTTTTTGCTGCATCCCAAAAGTTTTGATACAACACATTGTCATTCACATTTGTCTCTCTATATCTTCTGATCTCACATTTTATTTCTTCTTTGAGCCTGTCATTTTTACTAGTATTTTGTTTAACCTCCACATATTTGTGGGGTTCTTTAATTCTTTTTTTGTATTTGGTTCCTAATCTCAAAGCCTTGTGACCAGAGAATATATGTGGTATGATTTTGATCTTCTTAAATTTGTTTTTTTAAGAGAGGTTATATTTATCTTTAAAATTATATTTATTGATTTTAGAGAGAAAAAGGAACTGGGAGAGAATGAGAGAAATATGGATTCATTGTCCCACTTATTTATGCACTGATTGGTTGATTCTTGCATGTACCCTGATAGGGATCGAATTCACAGCCTTGGTGTATTGGGATGCTAATACACCAAGACTGCTCTATGGGATGTTCTATCCAATTGAGCTACCAGGTCAGGAAAAATCTTCTTAAATTTGTTGAGGCTACTTTTGTGACCCAACATATGGTCTATCCTTGAGAATGTTCATGTGTACTAGAGAAGAATCTATAATCTGAAGTTCTGGGATGAAAGGCTCTGTAAACATAAATTATGTCCATTTGGTCAAATGCATCATTTAAAGCCAATATTTCTTTACTGATTTTCTGTTTGGATGATGTATCTGTAGCTATCAATGGAGTATTTAGGTCCCATAAAATGAGTGTGTTTTTTTCAGTTTCTCCCTTTAATTCTGTTAGTCACTGCCTTATATAATTTGGTGCTCCTTGAATGGGTGCATATATATTGCGAGTAGTTATATCTTCTTTATGCAGCATCCCCTGCATTATAAAATGTGCACCTCCTGTCTGTCTCCTGTTACCTTTGTTATCTTGAAATATATTTTGTCAGATATAAGTATGTCTAGATCTGCTTTTCTGTAGATGATTCTTGGAGAACCATTTTCCATCCTTTCATTTTGAGTCTAATTTCATCTTTGCAGCTTAGATGTGTCTCCTGAAGGCAGCATACAGTTGGATGTTGTTTTTTATCCAATCTGCTACTCTATGTCTCTTATTTGGTGAATTCAGTCCATTTACATTTAAAGTAATCATAGAAGTAGGAAGATCTCCTATAAGCATTTTATTTTTTTCCTGGTAGCTTTCTACCTCCATTGGTTTTTATTTATTTCTGTCCATTTTTCTTTTTTGGTGGTATTCCATACTACCCCCCTCCGACTCTTTTATGCTGAGTGTCCTAGTTTTGAGGGTTTTTTGGCGTGTTTGGTTACCATTAGGTTTATGAAAAAGAAAGCTTCATACATAAAGTAGTCTTTTTTATTTTTAGTGCATCTGATATCTATCCTCTTTTGCAAATTCAGACATTTCCTCTCCCCTTTTATGGTTTTTTTTTTGTCACAAATCATCCTTGTTTATTCTGAAAGTTTGTTGGTTACCTTACTTGCAGTTTTGTGTCCTGTTGTTCATTGTTTCAGGTAGAATAAATACCATGAGTATTTCCTGCAATGGAGGTTTTCTGGTGACAAATTCCCTCAGTTCCTGCATGTTTGGGAAAACCTTTATTTTTTTCCTTCATACTTAAAGGATAACTTTGCTGAATATATTATTCTTGGCTCATAATGTGTGTCTTCCAGTATTTTGAACATTTGGTTCCACTCTCTTCTACTTAATGGGCTTTTTTTTATAGGCTACTTTCTTCTTTTCTCTGGCTGCATCGAGAATTCTTTCTTTACTATTAATTTTAACAGGTTTAATACAATGTGCTTGGAGAAGGTCTTTTTTGGATTGAGGTAATCTGGTGTTCTACTTGCTTCCTGGATTTGAGGATCTAGTTCTTTCTATATATTTGTCAACTATTTGTTTGAATATGCTCTCTGTTCCCTTTTCTCTCTCTCATTTTCCTGGTATCCCTATTATGCTTATGTTGCTCTTTCTCGTGAAGTCACATATTTATCATACATTTCTTTCATTTTTTTATGCTCAAGTCTCTCTGTTCTTCTCTCTGCATCATTTCTATATTTCTATATTCAATATCACTATTTCTTTCCTTCATCTGGTCAGCTCTAGTTCCTATGCTTGCTAGTTCATTTTTTATCTTTTTTATTGTAAACTATATATAATTTAGTAAACCAATCTTCCATTGATAGATTTTTGTTTCTAGTTTTTTCTTTTTAGTGACACTTTTGTGCATATATATGTGTGTGTGCATGTGTATGTACATATATACATACACACATATATATGTGCGTGTATATATATACATATATATATATATATATATATATTTGGATTCAAAGTAAGCTTCAAAGCACAATATATTGTATAGAGAAGGCTAAGCATCTTCTATTTAGCTTTTTTCCATTTATTTTTACTGTATTTTTCATAACCATTTATCCCCCTTATACTCTCTTCCATCACTACCCACCTTCAAATCCCCAAACTTCAATCTCTTTGGTATTAATTTTGTTTGCTGATTTGTTTTCTGAGTTGATTAAATTACCTATCTGTGTTTTCTCTCATCTCATTGATTTTTTTCAGAACTACAATCTTGAATTCTCTGTCACTTAATTCACATATTTTCATGTTTTTAAGTTTGTTTTCTGAAGGTTTTTAAACTTTATTTCTAAGCTGTCTTGTTACCTTGGTTCTTCAGTGTATTTGATGGATTCCTTCTCTGTTTAGGCGTCTACATATGAGTGGTGCATCTCTAGTAGACTGATAAGAAGTCTTTCTATTGTTTTCCAGTAGGAGGTGCTGAATAATGTGCTTTTTTTTTTTTTACCTGTCTTCCACTTCTCTGGCTTTTCAGATATTCATGGAGTGGTGAAAAATGGCCTGTGCTCCTAGGGAAGGTAGGTGCTTCCCCTGTGATCTGGCTACACCTGCTCCAGAGGACCAACCCTATAGGGAAATGTGGTGGACAATGTGGCTACAAATCCATGAAATCCCAATGCTGTTCTTGGTAGTCAGATGGTGCTGGCAGTGCAGCTGTGATGCATGAGAGTAGGGTGACCTTGGGTAACCCAGCCACCCCTTTTGTTGCTTTATTCTCCTGGCAATGGTAAACAGTGGACTGGCACAGCATCCCCAATACACTTCCACTCACACCTGTTAGTTACAGAGTTTGCCTGTCACTCAGGGGAAAAATGATTCTATAGTATCAGTTCTCAAGTTTTCAGAAACTATGCTCTGCAGCCCAACATAAAGAATAAAGGGGTGGCCAGGCTGCACTTCTTTGTTTCTCTGTCTGAAATTCTGATTGCCAGAGAACAGAGATTGCACCTCTGTGCTTGTTCCCTGCCAGGTCATTGGGCTCAACCACGGTTTGTATTGCTCACTCCTGCAGGAATCTTCAATAAAACTCTTGGCTCTTCCCAGATTAAAGGAGTGCACACCACGTCCTGATTGCTCCCCTTGGCAGGCTGAGACTCACAGCAAGCTTCCACTGCAGGGCTATGTCTATGACTTTTTGTAGTTTTTCTTCTTTTCTGCTTTGCCTGTTAGTTCCCATTCACCCACCTTAAGATGTTTCAATGCAGGGGTCTCTCAGACATGTTTGTGTGTTAAGTAGGGAATCTTTGGTTGAATATAGCTGTTCAAATTTTTCTAACTTCTAGGGGAGAGACCAACAAGAACCCTCACATCACTATCCTGATGTTACTCCCAACAGTGTTGTTTTGAAAAACTCAATGAGATAACAAGAAAACTCAGAAAGGTAGTTCGATGAGTTCAGAAATAAAAATCAATGAACAGAACTACTTTCCAAAAGAGACTGAATCTATAAGAAAGAACCAAGCAGAAATTCTGGGACTGAAGAACTCAATAAATAAATTAATGAATTAGAGAGCAAGGGAAACAGAGAAGACCAAACACAGAAGAGAGAATATGTGAGCCCTAAGATACAAATCTAGAAATGGTTCAGGTGGAAGAAGACAGGAAATCATTCGGAAAAAAGGGAAAGAAAGAACATCTACAAGGACTATCTGATTCTATTACAAAGAGCAATGTAAGAATAATGGGTATAAACGAAAACTAAGAGAAGTCAAAGGGAAAAGAGAGCCTATTCTAACAAATAATTGATGAGAACTCCCCAAACCTATTGAAAAAGCTGGACCCATGAGTTCAAGAAGCTAACAAAATACCTAATTAACTCAATGGAAAAAGAGTTTTTTCAAGACTCATTATATTAAAAGTATCATAAGTTTTACACAGAAATAATTCTCAAGAAAGGCAGAGGGAAAAAAAGACTGTAACCTGTAATGGGAACTCCATTAAATTATCATTTATTATAATTTTCCATGGAAACCTTATAGGAGACCATTCTGCATGGCATGGGCCCAGCTGTCCCTCGGAGATTCACAGACCCATGCCCAGAGATAGGTTCTCTCGTGGGGAATCAGGCCTATATTGTACCTAGGCTGCTTTGAGACTTGCTTTTGCTAAAACCCCCTCACCCTGAATTGAGGCACAAGTGCCTACTGTAACATCCTAAAGTCTGAGCAAACCTCCCCACTATGGAGTATAAACAGTTCAACCACTTTTCTCTTTGCATTTGCAAATATCCTTCTTCTGTGATGTGATTAGCAGCAGCATTTCCTTTGTTATCTGTAAAAGGTAACCACCAAAGGTGAACCTGTGCATAGTAAATTACACATTACCATCATGTAATGTGCCCAGAAAAAGAAATAAAGGCCGGTCAAGGCAAAGGCCAAAGTTTTTTCTCCTCTTGAGAGAAAAGTGATGCTGTCCCTTTTCCTCCACAGGACTCAGTAGTCATTGTGAATTTCTTGTGCCTCATCCACAATGTGGTGGACTCCATGAGCCGGGGTCTGCATCAAAACCTTACAAGCTAGGAGAGAGTAAATACAATATTCAAAATGTTGAAAGAGAAAAATCATTTAAGAATAATATATCCAGCAAAGTTACCCTTTAATAAGAAATAGATATAAAGGCTTTTCTAGACAAATAAAAGCTAAGGGAATTTCCCACCACAAGACCTGTATAGCAGAATAAATGTTGAAAGAAAATCTTTTCTAAATTTTTCCTTTCAATTGATTTTAGAGAGAGGGGAAGGGAGGGTAAAAGAAGGGGAGAGAAACATTGATGTGAAATAGAAACATTGGTCAGTTGCCTCCTGCACATACCCTAGCTGGGGACTGAACTTGTACTCCAGGCATGTACCTTGACTGGGAATCAAACCTGTGACTTTTCAGTTTGTAGGATGATGCCAAACCAACTGAGCCACATTGGCCAGGTGAACCAAGCTCTTTTACCTTAAACAAAAATATAAAAGTACAGGAAACTTTGAGTTAGATGATAAAGAGACAGATCAAAGTAGGAAATTGCAACTCTATTTCAGAGCTGGGTATTAAACACTTAAATATAACATAGAGCATCAAGAAGGGTGGAAGCATTAAAAATATAACCTCTAAAATTTGGAAAAGAATGTACAACATAAAATTAATAATTCATGCCAATGAAAACATGAAAGGGGGTGGGGAGAAGCCTGAACTTTCACAGGTGGGTAAAGATAAGATGCAACCAGAAAAAAATAGGACTATTATACATATTAAGCTTTTTTTCATAAACCTAATGGTAAGATTCTAGAATGAAGAAACAAACCATAAAAAAGAGGAAACAGAGGAAAAAATTTAAAATACCATCAAGTTAAAATAAGAGACAGAAATGCAAGGGAAAAGAAACCATGTAGACGCAGTGTTACCAGAAAAAAAAAGAATAATATGGCTATAGAAAATCCTCATATATCACTATTACCCTAAATGTAAATAAAATAAACTCACAAATCAAAAGGCACAGAGTAGTAGGATGAATTAACAAAATAAGTGCCAACTATATGTTACCTTTAAAAAAATACCAGCTACGAAGATAAACATGGGATCGAAGTGAAGGGGTGGAAGATGATCTTCTAAGCAAGTGGCATCCAGAGGAAAGTTGTGGTGGCCATACTTATATCAGACCAAATTGATTTCAAGATAAATAAGGTAACAAGATACAAAAGTGCACATTTTATAATCACTGAAAGAATAATTCATCTGGAAGACATAAAACTTATTAATATATGTGCATCCAACCTGGGAGCACCAATATATATGAAATATTTACTTACTGACCTAATGGAAAAAAATGAACAAAATACAATTATAGTATGGGACCTGAATACCTCATTGATAGTAATGGATAGATTATTCAAATAGAAAGCCAGTAAGGAAATAAAGGCCTTAAATAACACATTATATCAAATAAACATAATTAATACTTATAGAGTTTTCTCATCCAAAAATGATAGATTATACATTCTTTTCAAGTGCACATACGACCTTCTCAAGACAATATTGTTGGGCACAACACTAGTCTCAATAAATTTAAGAAGACTGAAATCAAAACAATTATATTTTTCAACAACAGTATGAAACTGGAAATTAACTACAAGAAAAAAAGCTGGAACAACCACAAATACATGGGTATTAAATGACATGCTACTGATCAATGATTGGGTCAAAGAAAAATTAAGAGCAGAATGAAAAGATACACAGAAACAAGTGAAAATGATAAAACATACAAACATACCAATTTTGGGGATGCAGCAAAAGTTTATACATTGCTTATGCAAGCAAGTTTATAGCATTACAGGCCTACCTCGAGAAGCAAAAAAAAAAAAAAAAAAGACCTTACACAATCTATCTAACATTTCACCTTAAAGAAGTAGAAAAAAGAAAATAATCACAAAGTCAGTAGAAGGAAGGAAATGATAATAATTATATTGGATGTTAACAAAATAGAGAACAAAAGAACAGTAGAGAAAATTAATGAAACAAAGGGCTGGTTCTTTGAAAAAATAAATAAAACTAACAAACCTCTGGTTAAAGTCCTTAAGGAAAAAAAAACAAAAGACTCAAATAAAATCAGAAATAGAAAAGGAGAAATTACCATGGATACCACAGAAATGCAAGGGATTATATAATACTATGAAAAGCTATACTTGTATGTCACCAAATTTGATAACCTAAAAAAACTGGACAAGTTCTTAGAAATATATCCCCTCTAGACTGAACTATATAGTTCAGACTTGGCTGGGTGGGGTGATCAGGTCCAGGTGACAGGGCTAGGGGTTCCCCTACTTGAGGGCAGCATGGTCAGGCACTCCATGGGGAAAATGTAGCCCCTACAGAGCCATACCATTCAAGTCTCTGCGAGTCTCCAGCTCCAGCTCCCCCAGGAGGAGCCCACCATAGGCTCAGGTTGCCTGCAGCCAGCTGTCCCCACTGCAGGAGCAATCTCAGCAGGGTGGGGACACTGGGATTTGGGCAAACAGATCTAGGAGACCTTCCCTTGGGGGTAGGGGAGGCTGGGCCATGGGAAGGGGTGAGCTTTACGCCTCCCTCTAGCTCCACAGCTGTGCTGTCAGAGATGCCAGTGCAGCTGAATTCTGAAGTTCCCAGCTCTGAGCTGTGCTCCCTTTCCCCTACTGATGGGGCCAGGAGGACCTGCAAAAAAGAATAAGGCAGCCTTCCACTGGAGGTGGCACTGGTCAGTGAGAAGGGATAGCGCTGCATTGCTCTCCCTACTTCCACAGATGCTCCATTAGACTCTGACAGGAGGCTCCAAGGGAGCCACACTAATTGTCTCAGCCCTGAGCTGCATCCCCTTCCAACCACTGAACCGAGCTTAGCATGACAATGCCACTGGGACTTGGGAAAACAGATCAAGACCTTCTTCCATTGGGGGTGGTGCTGGCTGAGCTTTCAGTTAGCAGGAAGATTGGCTTCCATTCCAAAGCCTTACAGTTCAGTGTCTATCTGTCTGCCTATAATTTCTTTAGCGAAAGAACACACTAAAGGTCCCAGTTGGGAGCAGCTAACAGTCCATTCTGACAGATTCAAGCTGGGCAGGGTGGTGTCACCAGCATCTGGAGAACCAGGTTAGTGGGTTAGTGCACTCTCCAGTGTGGTACTATAAGAACAGGAGTGACTGACCCTGGGAAGATGGAGCCTGAGGGCAGCTATTCAGGACCAGGACCTCAGAGGCTGACCCTCCAGATCTCTCTTTGGGCCACATTGTCCAGGCCTTCTCTTTATGACTCCCATGTGCCCTGAGTCACCTTTCCTCTACGGGAGCCCCAGGTTGGTGCCTGAGACCAAGCTCCTATGCATTGGCCCTTTAGGAGAGCTCCTGGGATTCTAGCAGACTTCCTCTTCTTCCAGAAGAGAAAGTCCCCACTGATTGTCACTGCCAGATGCTGTGCAGGCTCCTCTTCCCAGCCTTAGTGTTCTGGACTGGGGGCACAGTATTGGGGTTGAAATTCCATGCTCCTCAGGGTGCAGGTGCAGGAGCCAGCCCTCTCCATACCTCTGCCCTTCTTACCAGTGTCTATGTAGCTTCTTGTATAAATCCTTGAGTATAATACTCTTGTTCAGCTGTCTTTCCATTGGTCATTCAGGTTGACTGCTGTATAATTTAGCTATAAATTTAGTTTGGCACTGGGAAGAGGTTAGTGTGGCTCCCATGATCTCCCCAGTCATCTTGCAATCGATCACCCATGTTCTTTATAACCATGAAATCAAGTACAGTCCAACCTGAGAGCTTTGTCTTTTCTGCCTAGATTAGCCTTCCTTTAAATACTGTTTTGTATTTTGTTTTCTCTTCTTTCCTTCCAATCTAGGCCTGTATGTGATACCTTTCCTAATAACCTTATTTAAATAAATGCAACACACACACACACACACACACACTTAACACTACCTGTTATCATTCATGTATTTTTTCTTAGTGCTTATTTGTCTTCTCAGCACTGATCCTCAGTTGCCAAATTATTTATTATTTTTGTTTGTTTATTGTCCAACTTGCCCACTAAAACAAATGCTTCACAAGGGCAGGATTCATTTGTTTTCACTACTTTATCTCCAGTGCCTAGAATAGTGATTGGCATATAGTGAGCACTCAATAAACATGTTCTAAGTAAATAAATCAATGAACTTGCCAATCAAATTTTCTCTAAGCCACAGGTGGTAAACACAAGGGCCGAAGGCCCAATCTAACCCTCCACCTTCTTTTATCCAGCCTGGCACCTTGTTTCTACCCAGTGGCAGTGACGATCTCTCGCTTAACTGTTAGGGAGTAGTTACATTTATATAGTCCTAAAATTACATCCAGACCTTTGAGGGCAACCTGGAGGCTGATGTGGCCCCTGGTGAAAATGAGTTTGACACCTCTGCTGGAAGGTCTTTCTTTGTAGGCATTGTGGAGTTGCCTGTTGGATAATGATATCGTAAAATATTTGACATTATAAAAAACATAACAATGATAATGATGAGAAGGATTAATGAAAATACATAAAAAGGGACATTAAGATGGTAAAGTCAGTTGTGTTCCCAGAAAAGCCCCTGCCAGATTGAATGATTGTTGAAAATGAAAAAAGATAACCTGCAGACAACCATGGGGGAGACTCAGCCAAACCTTCTGCTAAGATAGCTACTTGCAAATCCACAGCCAACAAGTCAGAGACACTATGGTCCCAGAGTATATTCTCCTGGGTTCTACTTCTGATCTTGATGTCTGGCTTTGGTGACAACTCTGATTTATACACTTCGGTAGGCTGAGTAACTTACCTCCCTCCCTCCAAAGATGCCCACATTCTAATCTCCAGAACCTGTGATTATCTCAGCTTATTTGCAAAAGGAACCTGCATGTGTGATTGATTATATTAAGGTTCTTCAGATGGGGCCATTATGCTAGATTATTTGGATGGGCTCAAGTAGAACCAAACGAGTCTTATAAAAGAGATGCAGGAGGGTCAGACTCAGAAATGATGATACTATGCTTCTGGCTTTGAATATGAAGAAAGGGGACATGAGCTAATGAAGGAATGTGGCCTCTAGAAGCTCAAAAAGGAAAGAAATGATCCTCCCTTAGATCCTCTGGAGAGACTGTATCCCTGCCAAAACCACTATTTCCACCCAGTAAAAGCCATTTTAGACTTCTGTCTGCCAGTAATACCTAGATGATAAATCTGTGTTGTTTTAGACATTAAATCTGTGGTAATTTGTTACAGCAACAACAGGAAAGTATCATCTCCACAAACCTTAGGCTGCTCTGTTCAGACCCATTCTTGTTCTCCCACCTCAGTTTTTGCTCCACTTATTTCATAAAATCATTTGACTTTCTACCATCATTACTGCAATTCATTCCCATAATTTACTCCCCTTTCTAAGACAATGTCTTTTATCATTTTCAATTTTACTTCATGTTTTATTTTTCTCCTTTTCGCTGACTAAAAACCCAACTCTACATTCTCTACCAAGGTAAATTCCCTGGAGAAAAACTTGATTCTCTAGTGAACATCATACTCTTTAATTTTTATATTTTCAAAAGCTGGTTAGTGTCCAAATGATATCAATTACAAAGGCAATAAACCTTTCTGAATGAGAATTTGATAGCTTCAGTCAGTATTTGAAGTTACTGAGTAATTACTAATTGGAAATTACTAAATTAATTATTTGTTGTCTCTAAGCTTCATATGTGTTTATAGATTTCAAAATGTTTTCAAATGTAATAATTAAATCAAATATGTCAGACATTAATATTTTAAAAGTATATTTTTTGTTCATTGCTTGCAGGTTAAAGCAACTTTTTTAATGGTACCTTTTAAATAAGATTTATACATTGTCGAGGAGCAAATGAATATATTTATGGTATCATTTAGACTTTATGAGCTCTCATATATAAATATACATATATATTTATAAATATTAGAAATATAAAATAAGTGCATCATTTAGGGTTGACTCATAAAATGAATACTGGTATTTGTCTGCAGTAAAATAATGTACTTTTCAAATTTCAGATAGCAAATACACAATACTAACATTTTGAAATTCTGAATTATTTTATATAGATATATAGTTATTGCTTCATTTATATAATTTTCTAAGCAATATATTTCTATACTTGGAAATATTAATTCTTTAGAAACATAAAAGTCACTACTGTCAAATAAATTTGAAGGCAGCAATGACCTCAATCATTATTCTCAATTATTTTGGAAATTATAATGCAGTGTTCTTAGTTCTATTTTATTTCAGTATATTTCTGTATGTTTATTAATTTGCTTAGCTACTAGATGTATCCAATGCTTTTAATTTAGCAGACTCATATATACTATTCAACAGAATTCTCACTTTGAGAAAATTAGTTTTGATCTCCAGATAATCCTTAAAATACAGTTATAATATACAATACCAGTGTTTGAGTTGTTTTATTAATGTCCTATTGACAATAAAAAAGATAATAAAGTACCAGACAACTGTGGAGATGTAGGCTTTTACCATTGGAGGAAGGTTATCTGTATAATTCGGGCAATAAAATTGTCCCTTTCATTTTGGCAAGCATTATTTTATTAATATTGTTATTATTACTTTTACCATGGCTTACTAGTAGGTCATTTAACTTTGTTTAAACTAAGTCTAAACTTTTTAATCCCCATCTGATGCACACTGGAGTGGTTTTGCCTGCAGCAGTAGAAGACCCTATATAGTTACATACTTAACCACAGTGCTCTCGAATAGGAAATTCACCTTGTAACTCGTGGCTAAGGGAGGCTATGACAGTTTGCTGGATATGTATTTACTTTTAATTTAATAGTGACTTGTAGAACAGTTAACCATTATACACAGCAAGGCAATCTTTGTTCATTCGATTTCATACACATGTGAGGATATCCTTACAGAAGACTCCAGGTATGGTTTTCCAAGCAACTCGATCAGTCTGCAGTGATAGCCGTAGCATCTTATCCAGACTGTATTTTGTCACATGCCGTCAGTTACTGCACCGTGTGTATAAATTCTGTGACACACATCAGAGGATATTTGCAAAGACTAATAAAGAGTTAGGCATTTTAAGAAACCAAAGCTGAGGCAATACTATTTAGCACTTAAATGGCATTTTATGTTTTCAAGTTACTTTTGTCTGAATACTAATTAATCCTAAAATTACCATGAAGGTAAATAAAATTATAATTTTTATTCTGGATATTTAAAAAGTTAGGTTGAAAGACTATGTTGTTTTCATTTTTCTATCTATTTTTTACACTACCTATTATTATATACTTGTTTAGGAATCAGTTTCTCGTTAAATAAACACATGAACAACTGATCAACCACAGTAACCTCAGAACACAGATTTGGTGTGTTTGAAGATCATGCATGGAAGACTGGTCCACTTCTTCTCCAATAAACCCATCATTCTCTTTGTTCTACCTCTTGCCCATTCCAACCACTTATTATACCTTTTCCATCTGGTACCCTAGAGATTAGGGAAGTGACGGTCACACAATGCCCTTGTTGTAGAAATGACCATATCAAGGCCATTAGAGTTACAGTGATTTAGCCAAAGCTGTGAAATCAGCACTAAAGCCCCGGTGCACACAAATCTTCATATTGTCTGTCTTCTACCATAGAACTGGTTATCACATACCGTAGTAAGATTTTACTGTATTTTTTAAATTTCCTCTAATTTTGTTTGTTGCTCACTTATTAGTTAACACCTCTATGCAATTTTTCACTTCAGCCATACAAAGATAATCAAAAACATACCAAACTGTGAACAGCTAGGAGTCAGAAGGGCAAGAGGCAGTCTACAGCAGGGTCAGCCTTTCCTGGCTGAGGATTACGGACAGCATGGGAGGGAGCAAGAAATTAAGCAGCAGCCCCGAGGTCTGGTACAATTACCGTTAAACTGAAAGAACCCTAAAAGTGGAACCTTGGAGGAGATTGATTTTCATAAGGAATGTTAACACAGTTTGGGTGGCGAATAAAAAATGCGGCACTTCTTCTAACAAGGCAAGGAGTTGAAATTTTATTGTGTAACTTTACATGGCTTGATGACTTCGGGCAATAGAAAGTGAGAATATTAATGAGTGGGAAAAAGTATAGATATAGGTGTGCTAATGAATACCATTTTAATTGCTAAAGTCTTTCAGGCAATAACTGCTTTCAGAGAAGACCATCCACTTATAATGACTATTATGTCCATTTAACAATGTTAATTCTTAGTGCAGCCAAAATATGACAACTTAATGAGGATTATGTTCCATACATATTGATAACTATTCTAGTCTCTGCATGGAGTCTAACTGAAAAATGATTATCTTATTTTCAAAGCTTATCATTAAATGCAGAATAAAGGACAATGTGGCACTTTTGTTTCATTCATAATGAGCCAACATTACAAGTCACAGGTCTATCTAAGTGACTAAAGTGATCAAGTCCAAGGTGAAAACCAGTAAAACTTCCACAGGATACTATGTAATTTTTACTTCCACTTCTTCTTACCCATTAATCATGTCTGAAAGTCTCCTCTACTGTATAAAATAAAATAGCACGAAGAATTTTATTAAAGACAGTTTCACTTCTTTATTACTTTTAATAAAAGAAACAATCAGCATGCCAACTTGCAGCACTGATGAATCTTACAATAATAAACTTTATGTAGACTATTTTCTTTACTTTGACATAAACACACATGACAAAAGAAAATGTGTTTTATAATTGCATATTTCTCTTCTTTTCAAGAACTGGTCAAGGGGTTAACATATGTTGTTTTAGGATTTACTTTCATAAGAAGGGCATTTTGGGTTGTATTAGTCAGAATCCTAATCTATGCTGTGATATAACAAATGCTGAACTTTCACACTTTAATAGAATGCTCAACTTTGCAAGTTCTAATCTGGCATGTTTAGGTTCACAGTGCAGTCCAGAACAGTCTCTATTTTTTGTGATGGGTATACCAACTCAAATATATGGCCATTAGGTTTACAACAACCGGGCAAGAGAGATGAGGAAGGAAACCAGCTCACAGTTTCCTCAGTAACATTCATTGCCCATAATGAGTCATTTTTTTCCCAAACCAATAAAGAAGGCTGCAAAACATGGAGAAAAATACAATATTCCTTGGGTTCTACATAACCTCTGTCACAATCAAAATTTGATTATTTCCAAGAAATTAAATTCAAACAAAACAAAAGTTTAATTAAATCTGGATAGTTTTTACTTCAGGCGGGCTAATTTTAACCGTAAACAAAAAGCCCAGCCATATATCTGCTAATCTACAAAAGCCTAGGGAAAAAACAATTGCAAAATGAAAAGTTTATTTTCAACAAAAAATATAAAATACCTGAAAACATATTTACTTCCTTTCTTAATCTTGCAGTTAAACCCATTAATTAAAGTACTGTGTTAATTTGTATTTTCCTAATGTTTAATTAATCTTCTGTAAACTTGGCTAGAAGGATTGAAAAAGGAAGATCAATAGACTTGCACAAAATTTTAAAGCTTGTTGCTATTTCAGTGGTGGCTGAAAACATTCTTTATTTACTGTGGAATCTCTAGACTCCTTGGCTATAAATAAAATGACCACTGTGCAATCACCACTCAAAGGAAGTAACAGGATTTTCAGTCTGAATGGCTATTTTGAGTTAACCTCCAATTACAAATTTAAATCCAATATTTGGAGAAGAATGGATTAGAGCTAGGAGGAATTGTAAGGTAAAAAGGCTTAGGTAGATAAATGACAATGTAGAGTAATAATTGATCTGGATCAAAGTGAATCATCAATCTATTGTCAGGGTTTTAAATAAACAGAAATGGAACGGTCCTATAACTCTGTAGCAATGCATGCACACAGGTACTCTGTATATTTTCATTTGTGACTATGTCCAGTATAAGAATACACATCTGAATGGAAACTGTTCTTGTGGAAAAAAAAGGAATCCAGGTCATTTTATCTCATTGACTAAATGTCCAGATTAATTGCACTGCCACTAATTACATTGTGTAATAGTATCAGTTTTGCTGCTACTGTCATTTCTCCTGTAAATAAAAACTACCTTTAACCCAGAAAATTGGCTTTTAGATATATTTCATTATGCTAGTCAAGGCTTAATCACTCATAATATTTTTATTACAGAAATATTTTGGATTGTAATTATCTGTGATGTCTCAAGTAGGAAAAGTGCAAGGGTCTCATGGGAAGTGTTCTGGTTTACTTGGATGCTGCCGAATTCAATTCATGAAACATTTTATTTTGGAGGGTTGATGGAAGATATGATAGTGCAATGGGCTAGGAGGAAGAGAAAATCTTAGAGGCATACTTCCAAAGATGTTATAGACTATAAATTTGAGATTGATCTCAGTATCCAGAATTCAGAATAAAAATCTTACATAATTGGTTCTGAATGTATCTTTCTGCCCTTCTAGCCTATTGTTATCATTCTCCCTTTTAGGACATTCTTGTTACCGTGACCAGGAAGTTTAAAGTTCAGTGCTTACAATTTTTCTCTCATACTTTGTAGGGGCACTACCAACCCTTAACTAATTGATTCTCCTCTATGTCTCTGACATATACTAGTACACTTTCTCTACAGTGACGGTTCTCAAGTGGGAAGATTTTTGCCTTTTAAAGGGATATTTGACAATATGTGGAGACATTTTTGGTTTTGACAACTTGAAGTGCAGCTGTCAACTTATGGGTAGGAGCCAGGGATGTTGCTAAACATCCTACAATACACAGTACAATCCCAACAATAAAGAATTATCTACCCAAAGTATTAATAGTACCAGTTTTGAGAAACCATGCTCTAGAGATCTTATTACGGTTAATCTGCATATACAGCAGTTTTACTTGCTCAGGAGTTATTTTGAATCTTAAAAGTGACTGTACCAAAAATATTTTCACACATTAAGTATAGATTTCAGGTTTAAATAGTAAAAGTAACGTTATTGTCCCTTCTCCAAGAACTTAACAAAAACTCATTGTATTCACAAGTAGTGACTACTGTTATAGTCATCTTCCTAAAATATAAGTCTGATCTGTTAACCATCCCTTATAAAGATTTTTGTAGTAATAGCCAAATTTAGTGAGTATTTAATTTCTGTGAGGCATTGTTCTGATGACCTTCTTTTAATAATCGCAATATTTTTATGAGGTAAGTACTATTTCATCCCCATTTTACAAATGATGAAAATGAGTCACAGAGAATCTATCTAGTTTACTAAGGCCACCTAGTTAGAAAATGGTGGAATTGAATTTATCTATCTATCTATCTATCTATCTATCTATCTATCTATCTATCTATCATCTATCTATCATCTATCTATCTATCTAAAATGTCTCTTAAAAACCTTTATTGAACACCTTTCCCATTTATAGCATTGAGGCATACTTGATACTTGATTAAAAATGTCTGAAAGTTTGTAAATAGGCCCCTATTGCCTTCAGAGCTAGTAATCCCAATCAGAAAGGGATTTAATATTGTAGTAAAATTTATAGGAAAACAGGAGTCAGCGGGGTTGATTATTCCTTCTGGAGCTTTGTAGGGTGATTATGCAAATCCAGTATGAGGACTGCTTTCTTGGTGAGGAAGACAATGTATCAACTTAGCACCTGAAACTAAGAGGATAAGTTTTCATGGATCATCATGAAATTCATGATGTCATACAAATTCATTGAAGACTGTTGGTCTTAAATCAACTTGAATGATGTACTTAGAACTCTTTTGAGATTCTTAGAGAGATACTTTAATATTTAAGGATATTAAAATAAATTTTTGTATCAATGTTAGCTTATCTTAGTTTCCTACATTTGAGCATTTTTAAGCAAAGAAAAATATTTTAAAAATATCATTAAAAAGCAAGCATGGCATATATATACTTATAGAAGTCATCTCTGTCCCTTAGGATTATAACTATTCGAAATATCTCAGAATAATAAACAAAGTTCACTGAGGTAGTCTCTGATGTAAATAGGATTAAAAGGTGAAGAGAAAGTAAAGAGAGAAGAAAACATTTCAACTTTGTATTAAAACTCTGATAACTTAGTGTCAATCTTACAAAGTACATGTTTTACATTGTGTATTTGTGTCTGTGCAGGCACACATGCATATTTGCTAGAAAAAGATGTTTCACAATCCTTTGAAATAGCTGGAATTTAAATTAAAGTAGCATATTATGTCATATAACATGGCCATAATTAACGTAGGATGGACTTTAACATGCTACAAACAATAAAAAGAATAAAGTTCAAACTATTCTCATCAGCTTTATATTCTCTGTAAATCTTCACCTTCTTTCCTTCTTCTGACTTTCCACCCAATACCTTGAAACATAAAAACTTCACCTCTGTTATACTCATGCTCATTACCGGCGCTGAAGATTTACTCAAAAGGTTTGCTCGGCTGTGATGTCCTTCTGGCTCCCACTGCCTGTTGAACCTTGTTTGATTTCCAAAGCTGACTTAAAAGTCTTGCCCTTTGGCTGAAGGTTTTTCTGCCCAGTTGCTATAGCTCATAATAATATGATATTTATAGTGCTTATTAACTGAGGGGAAATGTGGGCTTTAAGCATCTATTCTGTAATAGGATGATAGACAGTAATAGAAACATAAATTAATATGAGATAGATAAAAGATAAATCTGAAGTTTACTTATCAGATATATGTAACCCTGAACTGAGCATAAATTTTCAATATGTAACATGTATACAATACCTACCTGCACAAGTGCTATGTATATTCTATTGTCTTACTGACAGGAGAGACTTTATGAAATATACATGCATATATATACATGTATATACACATTTTCATATAGATATAAATACATATCTATAGGTGCTTTATATATAAATACATGTTTGTGTATGCATATATCTGTATATGTATAAAGGCCAATATACATATATGTATATATAAATACACATGTATTATTATCCATATTTATTGTTATCAAGAGAAAAACTGTCTAACTTTCAACTCTGGCTCTGTCAAGCATAAGCTAAATGATCTTGGGCTACTTACTTAACTTGATGAGCCTCATTTCCATTTCCTCCTTCTTAATAATGAAGAGAGCATTCATGGACTAATAGGCCCTGTGCTTGACATAACTCTAGGCTTCCTGAGAACACAAGCAGAGATGGACGATCTCAATAGACCCTAATTAGACTTTCTTTATTACCAAAGTTCCACTGAAGAAAACATGAATTCATGTTTCAGAGATTTTGGAAGACCCAGATTTATTCTAGGGTCGAAAATGTGTGCCCCCAGCTAGTAACTGTGACTAAGTTTAACACCACAGGGCAACCCAAGAAGACTTTTACTAGGATTGCTATGATAGTGGATTTTCTTTCTTTCCTTATTTCTCTTTTTTCCTTCTTAATCTGCTCCCAATTAATAAGAAATCTGAAGTGCAAATTAATATAATACCAGGTGTGAAGAATTCCCCAAGCTGGATTTATAGTTCCATCCTTCTTGGTCTATAACTTTGTTAAACCTAACCATTTATTGATTATAGTTCAAAAAAGATAAACTAATTCAATTTTCTAATAATTAATTATATCCCAAAGTCTTGAGGCTGGCTACAAGGCTTAACTTTGACAAGTATAGTTATGTTACCTTTGTTACTTATAGATATTTTGGTTATTCAATTGCAAAATGAAAAAGAAAATGATATTTGTTTACCTAGATTTGAACTTGTAGCAAAGATAAATCCCTAGAGTATAGGGCCCATGTTATTTTTTACTTTACATAATTTTTATTTTTAATTACAGGTGAGATAAAATATTATATTAGTTTCAGGTGTACAATAAAGAAATTAGAAATTTATATAACTTACTAAGTGATAACCCCAATAAATATAGTACCCATCTGACACCATACATAATTTTTAAAATGTTATTGGCTATATTCTCTATACTACATTGTACATCCATGTGACTACTCTGTAACTACAAATTTGTACTTCTTAATCCTTCATCTTTTTCACCAATCCTCCCATCCCCACTC
Source organism: Artibeus jamaicensis (assembly GCF_021234435.1). Classification (NCBI taxonomy): domain Eukaryota; kingdom Metazoa; phylum Chordata; class Mammalia; order Chiroptera; family Phyllostomidae; genus Artibeus; species Artibeus jamaicensis. The sequence goes on from NW_026521870.1 coordinate 3,744,635, forward strand.
CCATATTAAAAAAGACACTTCAATTTTTCTTGTAATAGTAGTTTAAGATTCTCTCTTTGTCTGTAACTGTTGGCATTTTAATTTGGATATGTTTTGGTGTGGGCCTTTTTGGGGTCACCTTGTTTAGGATTGTCTGTGCTTCCTTCACTTGTATTTGTATTTCCTTCGCCAGATTCAGAAAGTTTTCTGTCATTATTTTTCATGTAGGTTTTCAATTCCTTGCTCTGTTTTCTCCTTCTGGCATCCCCATGATGTGAAATTTGGTATGCTTGCAGTTGTCCTAGAAGCTCCTTATATTATCTTCATTATTTTTTTATTCTTTTTATTTTCTTTTTGTTGTTCTGATTGGGTTTTTTCTGCTTCCTTGTCCTTCAAATCTCTGCTTTGGTGCTCTGCTTCTTCTGCTTCATTGTTGATTCCCTCTAATGCATTCTTCATTTCAGTTAGTATATTCTTTATTTCTGACTAGTTCTTTTTTATGTTTTCTAGTGCCATTTTTATTGTTTCCTTTGTCTTTGTTGATGGTGTCACTAAGCTTATCTACTCTTCCCCTAAATTCATTGAGCATTTTTATAATATTATTTTGAACTCTGCATCTAGATTGCTAATCTCCATTTGTTTAGTTCTTTTTCTGGAGTTTTGTCTTATTTTTTTATTTGGGCCATGTTTCTTTGTCTCTTTATTTAGGCAGTCTCCTTGTTTTGGTTTCTATGTATTAGATAAAACTTGGTCTTGTAGGCTTGGTAGAGAAGCCTTATGCAGTAGGGGTTCTGTAGGGTCCAGTGGTACATCCTTCCCAATCATCCAGCAGGCAGTTCAGGTGCCCCCTTCCCTGCATGGGCCATGTACACCCTCTTATTGTAGATGAGCCTTGATTGTTGTTGGCATGTCAATGAGAGGGATTTATCTCCAGGCAAATTGCCTGCAAGGACTGGCTATGACCACTGTGGAGGATCAGCTGTGCAGGGGCCCACCCCATAGAGCAGAACTTGATTAAGGCTCTACTTCCTAGTGAGTCTGCCCCTTGAGTGTGTCGCTTGTGGAGGTGGCACTGGGCCTTCTAGGAGGTGCAGACTAAAGTCAGCTGCACCCTATGTCCATCCTGGAGCTAGGTGGCATGAGCTACAGAACAATTGGCAGGTGGATGCTACTTTTGCTAGGTATAGCTGTGCTCAGGAAAGGCCAAGCTGTGAACCAAAGCTGGCTTCTGCTAGTGTCAGGCCTGGGGCCAGTTAGTGAGAGGGATGTGGCACACCAAAGCCAGATGATGCTTGTTTGAGAGATTTTAGGAAAGTGCGAAGCATGAGCCTTGACAGGCCATTTGTATAGAAAAAACAGTGGAAACAGCTTGGTTGGGCCTACAAGTTGGGTGGGGAAGGGTCTCAGGGAATCTTTAGGGAGGGGAAAACAGTGCTGTCAGGTTGTTGTCAGATATGGTGCCCACCTGCTGGCTCTGTGTGGGCAGGGCTCATCAAAGGAACAATGGTTTCTGCCTGCCCTTCTGTCTGGGAGAAAGGTGCCCTCTAGCTCACGCCTTTATACCAGACAAGTCAGTTTCTCTTTGTATGGCCCTGGTGCCTTTCCAGCTGTTGCCCCAGCACTGGAGTTCAGAGCAAGTGAGTCTGGGTAAGTTCATGAGCTGGACTTAAGGGGGAAAGCCTGGGTCTCCAGAAGCCTTCAGTCTCACTCGGCCACAATTCCCGCTGCGTTTTGGGGCCAGAAGTTACAGAGACTTTTCTTCCTAACACTGGAAGCCTGGGCTGGGGATTCTAGTGTGGAGCTGGGACCCCTTGCTCTTCAATGGGGACCTCCACAGCCAAGATACCCCTCCCAATTTTTATTCACCACAGATGGGTTTAGATCAGCCTGTTCCACATCTGCCCCACCTGACAGTCTTGATGTGGTTTTCTCTTTGTATCCCGGGTTGTAGAACTTCTGGATTTCTGGTGGTTATGAATGATAGTTGTTCTATAGCTTAGTTGGAATTCTGATGTGGTTGTGGGAGAAGTGCATACAGTTCTGTGTTTACTGATCTGCCATCTTGACCAGAATTTCAGGACTCGTGTGTCAATCATTCCATATTTCCTGCATCTACCAGGTCATGTGCACATAGCAGCTCTCAGTGTTAGTTGGACCGAATTAAAGTTACAATATATAAAAATCACTTTGAATTTAACAGGTTATTATTAGGTATATTGATGACACTTTGAATTAACAACCGCACTTCTCACAACCAATGAATTTTAAAGAAAACCTTTTACGGATATAAGCATCATCAGTAGGAAAATAACATCCAACCTACAGGATAATAGCAATTAAAATTTTATATTTGTTTCAAAGAATCAGATGTCTCTCTTCCAAAGTCAATGTTAGGTCTACCAAACTGGCTTAAATACAAGATTTCCAAATTGCACTTGATCACGTTTTCCTTGTTTGTGCATATTTTATGTATTTCACTCTGCCAAAAGATTTGTAGCAGGACCCCTTAATGAACTTTGAGGTAAAGGAATGACGTTGGGACCTACAGAAAGCTGCCAACATTGACCTGTCTTCACAGATGTTGTACCACTTAGTGCTGGAAGCATCTTACATCTTTCAAACTACAATTAATTTTTTGTAGTGCTTCGAATAATATATTCAGCTCCTCACTCTTAATTAAGATTCCTTTTCTTGCTCCAAGTTTCAATTATGTCCTGAAAGCAATTTTTGTCAATTGCTTTTTCATGTGAGAAATATGACTATGAACTAAATTTTGTTAGTGTTATACTCATACTTTTAATAATAAAATTGTCAACAAAAAGTGAACAAGACTCTTCCACTTGTTTAAAATATCCCATTCTATACATAAAGTAGAACAATTCCAGAATACACTGATAATAAGTATCTTGGTTTTCTAAAAAACAAATGTATCTCCCTGGCAGCTTTGATATAACCAGTTACTATAATGTACATGAATCATTAAGAGCTTGAGTAATAGTAATTGGACAAAAATAAAATTCAAGAAAAAAAGATAACACATAGAGCATCCATCAAAGATGGATTTAAATTTTTTTCAATTATAGTTTACATTCAATATGATTTTGTATTAGTTTTAGGTGTACAGCATAGCAGTTAGACAATTATATACTTTATAAAGTATTCCCCCTCAAAAAAGAGGCAGAATTTTCACTCCCCATTTAAAAAAAAAGAGCTTGAGTGTAACTAGAAAAGTAAAAACCTTACTTTAAAAATGCACTGTAGATATTTTCACTATAAATGATAATTATTTATGTTAGTATTTGAGTATAAATTAACTTTATAAAGATATAAAACATAGAGCAGTATTTAAAGAGCAATAATTCTAAGACACTGATACCATGTGCCTATTGCTTTATCATTAAAAAGGGGAAGATGCTTAATGATGGTATCTTCTTTCTTGGAGATGTGATGGTTTCTGCAGCACAGGTCTAGTCTCCATCTGCCTGATTCTTCAGTGTGAAGAGACAATTGTAGTAATTGTAGCCACAATGGCAATTTCTTAATTCTGGCTGTGTGAAATTTGTGATCTTCTCTATTCTGACTTTTTGAATCAAAGCTGTAGGCCTCAGAGGTAGCAGTTACCCTGGTAAGGCAGTTCTACATCTTTTGACTGTTATTCATGAGGACCTATTCTGCAACCCTCTCCTTTACATTTTTCCAGCAGTTTTTTAAACAGCCAATCCCCTAAATCTCATCCTTTTTAAAATACCTTGCATGGTTTTATTTCCTGGGCTGAACTCTGAATGACATATTACCCACCGTTTTGCTTTATGGAATTGAAAACCAATCATATAATTCTTTGACATTGAAAGCAATAAAAAGAGAAGGAAGTTTGGCTGCCTCTTCACTGGTTCCTTAATGGTTTAAGTGGGCCCTAGATATCAAACGTATATATTGACCTAAATCCCTTGAGTTAGAATTGGGGCATTTACCCAGAATCCAGGGAGAATAAGTAAGCTGGGAGGACCCCTATGGACATGTCATTCTATGTGTTCCTGGGATCAATGACATTGTGTTAAGTGTGTAACCGTGAACTCTGCTCGCAGAGCCAGTTGGAGGACTTGGGATCTGAGAAGTTGTCACAGCCCTGGGCCACAGGTAACAGCTGAGTCACTGGAGCACCAGTAACACCAAGATGGGAAAGTGGTGCTTCTCTTCAGCAAGAGAAGGGCCATTTTCCCCACTAAAATGTCATTCTGAAGTAAATAGCCCTGGTTACCTCCAGATAAGAACAGGGGGAATGCTACTAATAGCACTCATCTATTGACCTTGGCCTTTTTGGAGCCCTTGGAAGAATGATACCAGTGGGGCTCCTACGCAGTAGCTGTGGGTGTGAATGTGTTAGTGATCTTACATAATTTGCTATCCATTTTTATGACTTCTTTGCTTTTATGGAAGTATTAGGTAATAACTTTAGATATAAATCCAAGCAGTCTCCTATCTTCTAGGCCTCTCATAAGCCATTCAGAACTACAGGGACATCAGGGCTTTAGTGACTAAAGAGATAACATGATAAATCCAAAAAATGAGTTTTGGCATCAGACAGCCCTAGACACTCAAATCCCTTGTCATCCACTTAGTAGTTTTGGTCTGGAGAAGGATTTTTAAACTTCCTCAGCTTAAGTTTCCTGGTTTGAGCATTAGGAACCATGAAACAGTTTTCAGAGAATGCAAATTGCAATGACATGATTATAGTCCTTGCATTTAGCTGTTTGGTAAATGTTAATTCATTGCCTCCCCCTAACTGAGCCCCTGCCACCCTCACCTTCATCTGTAGAAGAAAGGCTTTTATAGAACACCAATGTGAGGAACCTGAGGACTTTAATAAATACCTGTTTACAGAGTGTTACATTGTTAGAGTTTTAAATTTAGATTAGGGTTCTGAGTATGAAATGCAGGTACAGGAGCTGAGATTAAATAAGTTTTTATGAGCACAGTTTGAAATGAAAAAAAGCTTTTAGAAAATGCAGACCTCTTTGCATATTTCTCTTCCTATAACAAGATAAAAGTTTTAATTGTTATACTAGTACATTGATCAATTAATATGTCTTTTTCCCCTTAGACATTTTATATTCCAATATTTCTGGCAACGATGTCCTAAAGCAATGACAACTTGGTACTTGATCGATTAATGACCAATCGAGAGGCTTATATCAAGAAGAAAATAATCGACTTAAAGCTAGTCAATCAATAGACCTTTCCTTGAAAACTTTTCTGATAAATTATCCACAATTTTTTAAATTATGGGAACTTCTGTCCCTATCTGCTTGGTTAAAAAAAAGTCCTTTTCTCTGATGGAACTCCATTCATGCTGTTCAGAGAGCATGTCGGCTCCAGTACGTAGTCTGTCAGGCTGCAGCATTCTCTGCTTTGCCTAATTTTCTACCCCAGGAGCATCTCTGAACCCCACTTAAAGCACCTTTATGGTGTTCTTGACTCCCCAGAGCTCCCACCACAGAGTTTCTCTCAGGTAGAGTGTGGACTGGGAGCCAGATGCACCTGGGATAGAATCCCTGTTTCTCCACTCACTTACGGCTTGGTATCTGGTTCATTATTTAACCTCAGAGCCTCAGTTTCTCCATATGTCTTTGAAGGTGGGAATGACACTTACCTATAAGCATGCTATGAGGGTTCAATAAGATAAATTATGAAAAATATTTCTTGTACATAGGAACTATTCAGTAAATAGTATTTGCTTTAATTTAAAGAATTATTCTGATTTCTGTTCATGTCCTGAACCTGCAACTGGCCCTGGCCAGAGACTCATAAACCATTTCCCCACTGGCAATGTTAAGATGAATTGGATTCAGCACAGAAAGTCTCAAGTTTCCTTCAGATATTCATATCCATTACTAATTTTCAGTTTTTCATCAGTGTTTAACAATTAAAAAGAGGAGGAAAGGAATTAGAATTCCTGCCAAAAAAATGGAAGAGGTGAGATTATCTATCTATCTATCTATCTATCTATCTATCTATCTATCTATCTATTATCTATCTATCTATCTATCTATCTATCTATCTATCTATCATCTATCACTTGGCTTTAGCTCCCCACTTCTGTCTTTTCTTTGGAGAACTAGTTAAGCAATTATCATTTATGCACACAAGACGGCTGTATGGGACAGCACATTGGAGTAGGACTCTCAGTAGAGCTCTCTGCTCTACTCCAACAGAGCCTGTGCAGATACTTACTGACTTTGTATTCATAAAAAGCAACATTTCTTCAAGCTAGCCTGTAAGCAGGAAAGGTAAAAATCTTGGAATAAAAACTGGGAAACTAATTGGGAATTGACCCAATTCTAAATTTCTGACTCACCTAAGAAAGAAGGATCTATGTGTATTTCTTAATTGAATTGACAGTCAATCCTACATTAGTCTTACCTTTTAATTATCCTGCATGAGAAATCCTACCGACTCTCCTAAACTGCTTGCTGACTGTCCTGATTGCACACTGATTTAAACTCCTGTTGACTAGATCTATTTGGGCATCCGCCCAGGGCCTTTCACCTGCATAAATGATATTTATTGAAGTTCAACATTAGAAAACACTATGTTTTGTGTTAAACATCTTATCACAAAGATTACAATCACATTTTCATAACAATACACCTCATGTTTCAGAAGTCTTTATGTCACAGCTCAACTCATTACATATTCCAGCTCAAAGGAGAACAATTTTACAAGCTTTGTAACCCTCATTATGTTTATTTTCCCGTTCATTTACTAAAGCTAGACCATATTTCAGAGTTTCATCACTAGTGAAAGGTTTCAAGGAACATCAGAGTTATGATGGCATCCTTAACTTAACATTCATACAAAAGCCTGAAAGTACATGCTTGGCTGGTTATACCCAGGACTGCACTTAATTTAAACCCAGCTTTTCTTTTTTTCCCCCCTGAAGTGTCTGCTGTTTGACATATCTTCAGTTTTCATATGCTGTTTATGCCTGCTCAATATCAATGGCATTTCATGCACAGAATAATTTAAGCCATTTGATGAACTGATTTGAATAATGATAAAATAAAGAAAACAAGGCAGCAAAATAGAAAACTTAATCACTTTACAGTAGAAATAACTGTTAAAGTTCATTTTACTCCTCTCCCTCCCTCTCCTTGGACCCCCCCAAAAAAGCCTTTGCCAAGGTCCTATGGTTAGTTGGTGACAGAACCTAGTCCCAAACCAATTACTCTCAGTTCTTAAATGAGTGCTCTTTCCATAGCAACCCGTGGCCAAACTGGTAAAGCCAAGGGTTATTGCTAGCCTGCTCCAGCGATGCTAAACTGTAATGTGTAAATAAATTTGACTAGTGCACTAGACAATAGAGTATCAGAAACCACAATTAGTATTCCTTTTTATTATTTTTTTGACCAGGTAAATTAAAATCAGAAATTGAGCGCTCTTCACAAATCTGAAGCCCTAAAGTCCCTTAAAGTGCCCATTGCCATCTGTCTGCAGGTCTCCTTCAGCTACAAAATCACCCAAGAGTCTACATACTAGTCAAATGAGTTCGGAAACTTACATAGTTCTGACCCTTACAGAGTCTGACTTTTTTCCATTCAAAAAAATGCAGTGGCCTAGAGTGAGATGTGCTGATCTTCTTGTGCCTCCCTGGACTACAGTTTTGAAGTCTGCAGGGAGCAGATTCTGAAGACCCTGGAAGGTAAGTTATTTTTCCATGGAAAGTTATGACTGTTGTTTTTTTTTTCTTTTCTGGAGGTACAAAAATATGGCTTCAGGCACTTATCTGCAATTCTTTTTCTGGGCCAGCTGCTAGAACCAGTGAAGGCCAACAGTGTGCCTACAATCTGCCTACTCCACCTGTGGTTCTCAAACAGCTGTCCTAAGGAAAGCCCCTCTATATGAAGAGGGAAGAGAAAAAGACAAACCACAAGGGGAAACCTAAGAGGCAAGATTGGGTCACAGCCACAAAAAGAGCTGATCAAGTCAAGGCAAAGGGAATTTTATGTGGTTTGAAAATCAGTAAGGTTGTTCACTGTTGGTGTTTATTGCTTTTTGTGTGTGCATGTGCCAGATATGTTCCTGTATTCTAAAACCAGTGCCCTGTGGTATCGAATAGTTAAATCAATACAATAATTTTAATATATTTACATATCAAATATTTAATATATTAAATATTATAAAATATAAAATATAAACATAAATAAATTTGTATTTGTAGAAATATAAATGCATATATTTATAAATATATAAACATTATAAGTATATAAAATGTAAATATTAATATACTAAACAGTTAATATATTAACATATTAAGTATATTAAATATCTAGTAATATTTAATATATTGATATATTTTTAATATACCTTGTCTTTACATTTTAAGCAACATTTTGAATCTAGTGTTCTTCTGTAGGATACTCTGTCAGCCAAAGAAATGAATGCTAATAACTGCCCGAGAAAGATGCATTCATTTTATTCAATGAAAAAGGGAAAGTCTATGCACTTTTATGTATATTTCATGAAACTAGATCTTATTATTCTTAGTGGTAAGAGGGGGAGTGTAAACCTCATACTGCTTTCTCTAAAGTAACAACACGTTTTTAATAAATATAACAGACAGGCATATGAATGAGTAGATTAGAATTCTTGTGAGTATTTGCTACTGCTTAGAAGCTTTTGAAATGTTTCTTGTGGTCTAGCTTTCCAAGAGTTTATAAATCCCTTATGGAATTTAGTTTAATTTGTTTATAGATTTCCTTCTTGTTTGGCTCACAGCTAATAACTTATTTATTCTCTAATAACCCTTCCTATCAACACTTAGCACCACATAAAATCAGGATATTTTTAACAGTCCAATTCATTTTCAAAGAACAAAAATATGGCAACTTGATTCTGAAATAACTGTGAAAGCTATGACTAACACTCTAAAGACAACTTCAAAAAAACTAAATTGGTGATTCTTACTTGAAGCAATAAGGTTAAGTCTGACACAGATGTTAATATACAGTTGTAATATGTTGGTTTAAAACTCAACTGGATTTGATCTCGCTAGCCCTGTGCCTGCATGTCACCTGGTGTTCAGTGAATTGTCCCAGCACACAGACCTACATGTAAAGATATTCTGAGTATTTAATCATGTTCTTGATCACCTTCAACTCAGAGAATTTCATTCATTGAAGAAAGATAATCCACAGGTTCATGTCATTCTCCATAATGACCACATATTTAGAAATGTTTATTTGTGATGAAAATTATGAGGAATTAGTAGATTCATTCATGGCCACAAAAACATATTGCCTTATTGAATATTACATATTTTTATAAGGTTTAAATCCACTGACTTTTTTCTAAAATATTAAAATTATTTCCCTCCGTGTGTTATACCGTCAAGTTCTACCTTAGTTTTAATTTAATACTTTTTTATAGATATGAGGTCACCAGATTCTCTTCAATAATCCTCTCTGACCATAGTCTTACATGGGAATATATAATTTGGGAAAAGGAATGTTGACCCCTTGGGTAGCTGTACCTTTGGATGTGTTGGTAACTGCTCATCTTAAAAGGACACAGTTCCTATACTTTTCCTGTTTCTATTTGCTTCACCATGAAAAGTAACTTAATGTAATATAGAAATTAAAAAACATAATAGAAAATTTACAATTTCATTCTTGAGAATGCTTTTTTTTTTAACACAGTAGAGTTATACTAAAACAAAGTTATTAAATTTGTGGAAACATCATTGTGAGTTACATCTCAGTAGTCTCTTTCATAAAAGTAATTTCTTTTATATCTTAAATCTATGTTTTTCATTTTGTTAACACTTTATGGAATAGCTTTAGAACTATAATTTTACTATTTGTCTTTTATTTGGTATACATTGGTATTTCTTTTGTCTTCAAATAAGTTTAAAATATTTCCCAATAAAACCATCTCATCAAATGAAAAAGTATGATTTTGGGAGATAAGTTTAATATTTAATTTTAACTATCTTCCATTACATTTTGAAACTTTAAAAACTAGTCATTGAAGTCCTTTCTCATGTCATCTGGTATAATGGGAAAAACTATCTAAAATATGCATCTGTGCTCATACCTACCTCAAAAATGAATTTGTAACTCTAATATATATAAAGGATAAAAAGGACAGAGCTCCATAAATAAGTGAACAGTCACTCCACAGAAGTGATTGTTTTTTCTCATATTTAAGAGAAATATTCAATTTAATCAAGCTTGATTAGAGTTAGAAGTTAACTATATGCAATCATGTTTAGTAAAATATTAAAACCAAAATAAACTCCATTTTTACTCTTTAAAGATTTGAAAAGGAATATAATAGTCTTCTGTATTAGTTGCACTAATTTCCCTCACATCCTTTGGACCTATATTATGCAAAGAATAACACATAAATACTGCTTTAACTTTGTACACATTGCATGCTGTAATAAAACAATCCCATGTAAACTCTAAATAGATGCTGCTAACTTAGTGCTTCTGAAATTGTCTTTTGAGTACTGAAGAGAAAGCAATTGAAATTCTAAACCTTTGATGGATATTGTAAACCTTTTTGGATTCTTTATCCACAAATATTTTTCCTGGTTAGTATTTATCGCATTCCACATTACAAGTTTTATCTCATTATGATTTATTCCTTTTACCTGAAGTTCCATTACATAAAAAATTCTTTATAGCCTGAAATCAAATAGTAGAAAGTTTCATTCACAATATTCATTTTTAAAAACTAACTTTCATTTTAGAACACCTGGATCCTCTTAAGACCTTTATACCCCCATAAGTGTTACAGTTAGCAACTAAAAGTCACATGCCTATGTACAAATTTAGCTTTTTAATGAATATAAACCATGCCACTGGCTAGTCCTCTACAGAAAATAACAAGAGTGTTCCGAAGCATATTTTTGTCCATGATTCAGTCTGAAAGAATGGTGGACTGATATCACGAGAGCCTCTCTGTGCGTATGTGTGAGATGTGTGTGCACTCGTGCTTGCCATGTGCCCAGCAACCCTGTCTCGGTGCCCAGGTTCTGCTTCTGTGCCCAGAGACACAGCTTTAAAAATGATTTTGTAGAATTCAGTTTGAGATATGTTCTAGGGAAATAAATGAAATGGCCAAATGCGGTCAACCCTTGTTCATGGTCAGGGAAGAGATCAATGGAATTTTGCATTATCTATGATTAAGGCCCAGTAGAAACATGGACTGCCCACCTCCCTCCCAAGTTTAAATAAGAAATCAGCCAGCAGCCAGGACCAGACTTCTTCAGAAGAGGGCAGAGGAGCCAAGCTGTCCACAGCTAGCTGGGCTGAGTGCATGTGTCTTGTGTGAGGGGAGGGAGTCTCTGGAGCCCTCACTCCAGAACTCTCTTATTCACTAGGCACCAAGGAAATTGAGCCCTAAGACTTGGCTCCTTTCTTCCCAGTTATAGCTGGTGGTGGTGGTGAGCTGAATTACTCAGTTACATCTTTTAGCAAAAGTCAGACCACCCTCACATAGTTACAAGTTGACTACAGTTTTGTTACCACGGAGTTATGCAGGACTTATTCCTGGTGCCATGAACAGATTAAACAGAGGTATACACACTAATTTATGTGTGTTAAAGGGCAGTGACATGCTCTTCAGTAATACATTGTCTTTTTATGGTTCTGGGTTCATGAAAACCATGAGAATTTTTTGACAAAAGAAAGTATGTAAAAATGACACACCATACCCAAGGCCGATAGTTATGCTTAAATGTGCTTTTAAGTTCCTAAACAATGGCAGGATTTTTCATACTACTGTCCACTTTTGCTGCATGGTATCTAAAAATATCTGAATATTTTATTAAAATATATACTGAGTGAAGATAGTAGGTTGCCTACGTCCAATTCAAGAGTATAAAAGTGATTATAGATAATATAAATCAGAATCAACTCTATCTTACATTTCTTTTTTTTTACTTTTATGTTAAGAGCATTGTTAGTGAATAGTGTTATTGGATTTGTCTATGAGCCTACAAGTTAAAAAAATAATTGTATGAGTATAATATTTGCATTTATTGAGTTTCTAGTCACCCCCTTTATAGGAGCTATTCAAGGATTTCTAATTGAATTTATGACCTTGTACTGAAATCACATCAAGAAACTCTCTCTGTTTACTCATATAAGCCCAGTTATTTTATTCTTATATTTATTTTTCATTCATAGTATTTCTTTGGTACTATAAAAATATGACTTATTTAAGAAGTTAATTAACTAATACAAAATGTACTTCTATTATCTTCATATTTAATTAAGACCTATTTATGTCATTGCCTTGGCTAGGACTACCGTATTTCTGAATGTCAGCCTCTTATCTATTTCCCTCAGCTTTAAAACATAATAAAATGCCCGGAATCTTTATTTGGTTTTTCATGTCTCCATTCTTTCATGCCACAAAAGATAAATTTACACAGCTTCACTGACAACATCACAGCTTTGAAAATGAGTCCACCTGTTACTTTATAAACAGTTCAGTCACTGACTTTAATCCATCTTCTTCTGCACATCAGTGTAATGTGAAACTTACAAATTTAAGAGTGCACTTTTCTCAACTTCTAGTTCTACAGGAAGAGTCCTAAAGTCCACTTGGCTAGCACCACCAACAGAGGTACTGTTTGGACTTACAAGATATCAGTCCACATGCATTCTCATTTAGGGGTATTTGATAGTGGTGCCCTGGCATATCTCTTTTAATGAACAATCAGTGTGACAATGGCAACAGTCTGTCTTCCTAGGACATGTGCAGGGGAAAAGGGTTGGGTGCTGAGTTATTCATTTCACTTCCCTGTTTTTATCAGCATTTCAGTATAATCATCCGTGATCTATACACTTTTACATAGTTCCGGTAGCTCTATACCAGGAACCATATATATATATAAATAATTTATTCTAGCTGAGTTTTCTTTTTCATTTTTTAAATATCAGCCTTTCAGAGACCATACCTTTGAGTTTAGGAAAATTTATTAGAGCAGAATTACAACAAAAGGAATACACACAACAGCCTCAGATCAGGGTTTCTGAGAGACTGCAAAGTCTCTTGAGGTCATGGACTTTACCTTGAGGAAACAGGTATTTTTTTTATACGTTTAGGACAATTCAAGAATTTTTCAAGACAGGTCCTAGATCTTAGCACCTGTTCCTAATCAGGGATTGTGGATTTCTATGGGTATCATATAAGAAATTTGTACCCAACACTCAACATCATTGCTTTCTAAGAGTTACAGGTCATTGAGCTTCCCCTTCCAGTGGAGAATTTTCTTTTCACTTGTGAGACTCCCCTGCTGCACACCAGAGATGAGCTGGGAGTTGTTTACTATGTAGGTTCTATTCACAAAATAGCTATTTCAGTTAATAAATTTGCATTCTTACCTGTTTCCTGGTTTGGAGTTCTACCCCAAACATGATTCATTATGAATTAGTAACATCCTGGGCTAGAATTCGTATGTCTCAATACTAACTGGAGAAGTAAGTTAGATTTTATAGCTTGAAAAATCATACATCTCTTCTGGCTACATCATCATAAACCACACAACTGCCATTATAAGCTTTTGCAGTCAAACTTCTATATTTCAAATCGGTTTTCTGTTCCAAATGCCCACCATAAAAATCAGAGGAATTGAACTTTTCTTTTAAACAATGGATATATTGCTGAACATTTATTCCTTGACATAGAAAGTAACATTGTCTGTTGCACTCACATGGCACCGTGCGGAGGTAGAGGTTGTCACGAATGATTTGCTGAAGTTCATGGTCCACAGAACCCTTCTGAAATCGTAAGTTGAGGTAGTGACGAAGATCCTTATCAACAATTCCTCCTAGAATAAAAAAGTTTCTTAATAAAGAATGTTGGAAAGTATTTTAAACATGTAATTTAATTCTGTCAGAAATACACTCAGGAACCTAGTTAAAAGATGCATTATTTCACATTGCTCTTTTGACTTTCTGAAACATCCACTGCCATAAGAACAAAATATAACACTTACTGAGATAATAATTGTTTATCAGATCTGTGCTCAGTGTTTAACATGCATTCTTTAATTCCTTTTTATTTAGAATGAAGGCAGAAGGTACGTGTTACTCCTGAGCGAGCACTGAAATGTCATAGTATATTTCATTGAAAGGCTAGCAAGATTTTTTTTCCACTTTGCATTTTCCTATTCGTCCAGCTTCTGGCAAGCACCCACATTACTGTGCTGTCTCTATAAATTTGACTACTAGGTATCTCATGTAAATGGAATCATATAATATTTGCCCTTTTGTGGCTGGCTTATTTCACTTAGTATGTCTTCAAGGTTTGAAAAGATTTTTGTTATTTAAATTACTATGAATTTAGATAAGTACGGTGATAAAAGTTAAAAGAAAATAAACATCACAGTTAATGTTTTATTCCCTTTATAAAATCAAAGCAATTTCTATTTTCTATAAAAATGTGTAGATGTTTTTAACTAGACATCAAGATTTTAAATACTTTGGGTATTTTTCTTTTATTATTATAATTATTATGTTATTGTTACAGAAATAATTCTGAGACTATTTGCAATTATAATCTAATGAAAAATAAGTAAGGCCATAAGGTAAGAAAGCTAATACTTAGATTTATTCAATATTAAATTAAAGATAAATATTTAAAGATAATTGTGTTAAAGTATTAAGATTTATCTAAGGCTCTTTATATTTTTATACTTGAAAGAATGAATTATAAATCAAAATATCTATAAAATATATGAATTACTAAAACCATTAGTTTAAAAAATATTAGGGTAGTTGAGCTAAGACAAAGAATTAATGATAGAAGAAATAGGAAATCTGTAAAGTAATAAAAGTCATATTTTTCAAATCCTTTTGACTCTAGAAGTTATAGTTCATCAGTCTATTTGAACCACCATGACCACATAAAATAACATTAGGTGGGTATGCATATGTGGAATACAAACACCTTTTACTCAAACAGCAGTTAATATATTTGCAAACTATATACTGAAATATTTCTGAAGTTTCTAAATTCATCGTTTCAGTTGTCTCCTAATTGCTGCTACAGCCTCAGGAAGATGCCAGAAAAACAGTATTGGAACTGGATTATTAAAGTTATTATTCTCCAAACAATGTCCCTCGTATATTTCAACAAATCTATATTTCCACCCAAAGTAATAGCAGAAAATAAATGATATCAAAGGAAGACATATTGTTTATTAGGTGCAAAAAATATACAGAATGCCTGTGCATAGAATTTTCCAAATTCGAAACCATTCTCTCAGTAAAGAAACAGAGCAGCCAGAAATGGAAGTCATTCCAAACCACCAGCACTGACATCAATAATTACCTGACATTTACATCTTCAAATGCCCTTCATTCCAACATGTTGACTTTTTTCTTCCTAATATGTGGGACATACCAAGTGATGAGATGCTTTCTGGCAGCCCCAGAATATGCTAACTATACAGCAACAGACACAATCTGTCCACTAAAAATACAGAATCATTCACCTCATGTATGTGACATAGGTAAGCTCACACATATAGTCTAGGATAATTTTTTCCTGAAAATATGTATTAGTTTAAAACCATTTCTGATACTACAATTACATTTGCCCTGTTAGAATTTATCTATGTAAGAAAACAGCCAAAAAGGCTGTCTATTCCTTGATGACTTTAATGCATTTTTCATATTTTAATCTATTGATATTACTTTGTCAACATCATTTTTTTTCTATGGAAGAACCTGCTGAAGCTTCTGAAACTAATATAAAATTTTTCTCATTAATTAAAATGAATTGTCACAAATTATTACACTTGTTTTGGAAGGAATTCTCCTGTCTCATACTTCACAAATACCTTATTATCCATAACAATTTATTGTAGCATCTTTCAGGTAGGTCAAATTCTTTTACCCACTATCTATTATTGCAGAGTCTATTGGTTTCCTACCCAATATTCTTTCCTCTATCTTTTCTTTATTAGCAACCACAATTTTGTTTCAGGCCCAAACACACTCAGCCCGGGGCCATGGAGCACTGTGGTCTGAGACAGCTCCCCAATCTAGCTCCCAACTTTTCCAGATGCCTTTCCACCTTCTCATAGCTATGTTCTGGCCATCAAGACCTAACACAGAAGGAGGGGACTTCTTTATTCATTGAACTAAACTTGATATCTGAGATATACTAGCCATATTCTGACATTTAAGTTAGTTGCATGAGGGAAAACTCCAAAATATTAAGGATGTTCGAGTTGAAGTTAGAAACAGTCCGGGATCCTGGTAGTTTTTCCTAGCAGCAAAAATATTATCAGCAACTGCTTACCTTAAGATTTCTTATCATCTGAGAAAAGGTGTATACTCATTGTCTAAAATCCTTACACTTTTCTGTCATTTGTAATTCTACACAATCCCTGTATGTGTGTGTATATGTATAAAGGTTTTACATATGTATATATATCATGTACACACATATTTAAAAGGGTGTTTTTCCTTAATTGTAAATTTCACTTAGAGAAAAATTAAGCAACAAACAGTGTGCAGTGCCTGACCTACACCATAGAGGCTGGGTCTCAATACTACTGTATATAAGTTAACATTTTAAAGTAAGCTAAAAAATAAAAACAAATACATAGAGTTCAATAAATATTATCTATTGTTAAAATAAATAATTTGCTGTCTTATTTGCCAGTTATAATTTGTGGTTTTATTGTTATAGTTTGTCTTGTAGAGCTTATATTTTCTCATTTGTTACTGATACCTAGAGCTGGTAGCTTAAAGGATGTGCAATAAATCCTCCTGCCAAGCATAGCATTGTCAAATACACTGTCCATTGGCTGTTGTACTCATCCTTTCAACAAAATTCAGTGGTTTTACTTACTGCATTTTAATAGTTGTTGCATTATTTCACTTAATGGTGAAAATTTTATTTTTCTTTATTTTACAAAGTAAAACAATAGGTTAAATGATACAACACCTTCTCAAATCACACATTTGTCAATCAGAGATCTGGGAAGGATTCAAACCCTATGATTCTGCTTCTAAAGAACACCTGCCATCTGAGGACCAAACTTCATACTCCAGTGCAGTCAAGTCTCTTCTCAGTATGAGCACAAACAAGCTTTCGACCTGATATCAAAGCATAATGTAAGAAGAACCCTTAGGAGAGAACTTAAACTCTTCATATTGCAAATGAAGGAAATGAAGCTCACTCACATTACTTGGCACTGGAATCAAAATAAAGATGGAGAGAAGAGGGAAGCCGCAGGGACCAACTCCATGGATTATTTCTGGAGAAAATGCTACATGTTACCACTTAAAAATGGTGTGCATCTCTACATTTTTAATAATTTTCGTAAATGTCTGAGCTAGAACTGCTTTGTATCCTCCACTATTTAGATACCCAGATTGAGGAAGCAAAGAAAGAGGATGTGAAAGGAGGAGGGGGGAATGGAGACAACTGTACCTGAACAACAATTAAATTAAAAAAAAAGATGTGGCTTGGATTAAATGAACAAATCTTCTCGGCATATCCCTTAAGAAAAATTGTTAGCCTTAGTGTGTAGTTAAAACAAGATACTCTTCCTAAGATTGAAGGAGAACCATATTAGGCTCTGTAATGTTTGTGCCAAAGGTCAGGTTGCATACTCTGGCTTCTCTTCAGATCGTATAAATCTTTCACCTTTTACAAAGGTCAGGTTGCTACTAAGTGTCCCTCATTCATGGGGGTGTACATTAGCTGAAACTTTCCCTTCCAACAGGTTATGGAATTGATGTGCACTTTATAACTTAATGTAAACTGGGCAGAATAGTTGATTAATTGGGATGGTGCAGGGTGTGTAGGAAGATGAAGGTAAAGATCAGGAAGCCAAAGTCTGGCTCATTTTGATGTCATTTATTCATCCTGTGCTTCAGCCACATTAGGCTACTTTAACATTCTATTGATCTTGTTTATTTTTTTCTCCTCCTCACCTCAGTTTTTTTCCATTTATACTCAACAAAATGCTGAGGTGAGTATTGATTTGTTTTGTTTGTTTTGCTTGTTTGTTTTGTACACATCTCTCTGCTTTATTCCATACTGCCTTCTTTTGATAATAGTGCCCTGATTTCCTTTTTTGAGTGGCTATATCTCTCTCATTCTGTATAAATGCAGTTAGACTTTTAAGCAATCTTCGCTGCCTTCACATATCTAATTAAAAGAAAAACAATAAACTAGGTGGTTTAAATTACAAATATTTATTTCTTACAGTTCTGGACATTGAGAAATCCAAGATCAAGGAGCTGGCAGATTATGGGTTCAGTGGGGCAGTCTTCCCGGTTTGCAGATGAACATCTTCTCCTTGTCTCCTCATATGGTTGGAAGAGAAAACATCTCTCTAGTGTTTCTGCTCATAAGGGCACATATCCCATTCGTGAGAGTGCCACTCTCATGACCTAATTCCTAAAGGCCCCACCTCCTCGTACCATCACATTGGGGGTTAGGATTCCAGCATAAATCTTTGAAGCAGCCACAAACAGTTCATAACAGTAGGTCTGGTCCTAATAAGGTCTCCACTAAATATAAATTCCTTCCTTCCATATATACAAATTGCCAAGTATATCTGACAGTTTAGGGACTGTTTTGGCAATCAGACAACTGAATTATTTTATTAGTTAATTATAATTATAGACCACCAGTCAGTTATAGCACATAAGTAATAAAACCATGGATACTCTCCCTTTGATTATGTTTATTTTTTAAGTTTTTCTAATTGTCCAGAAAGCTAAGATTATTGACATGAAATTGATTTCTTATATTGTCTTTGCCAAATAAGTAGTATAATAATCTAGCAAAATAGTCTATAAGGAATTAGAAGAAGAGAATGATATGCCTTAAGATATGCCCATAAGTGATTGCAAATTTATTTATGTAGGTTTATTGGATGGTGGGGATTTAGAGGGACAGATGGTAGAAAAGCACTATGAGCCTATGTTGCTATGTTCCTTTTTCAAAAATAGTTTCTACTTTGCTCACCTCAAAAATAGATAAATAAATCACAGAAAAGTTGATTGATTCTGTCATAATCCACAATCACAAAATTGGTGACAGACCTATCTAATTCAGTCTGTCACAGCAGTCTCCATTGCCTTTTTAGGTGGAAAAGTGTGTCTTTGGTTTCTGATGATCTAGAGATCCATCTGATTTTTAGGCAGCTAGAGTACTGTACCACATCACTGGGTGAATTTGATCTGTAATAGTCATCACATAAATTATGAGCCAGTAAAATTGTGCTTCCCCTAATAATTTTAATGATGATAATTCTAAACACAATCACACATATAAGACCAATAGTAACTCATTTCAGATGCCTTGTTTGGTTAATTGCTTTTTCATAGCTAGACACATTTAGGTATATGGAAATTTGTATTTCTTCCATATTTTACTCATGATAGTAGAGTCAATCCTTTTATCATGCTTTAATATCTTTGAATGTTATTTTTCTTCAAAATTTTAGAATTATCACAGGTTTTGCAATAATAAAAGAGACAATAAACTATATTAAACCATTGCAGATCATTAGGAGATTTAACACTAGAAAGAATAATTGCTATTTCAGAGAAAATGACAGAGATAAATGTAAGCATTTGTAATACTCTCTAGTTCATATTGAAAGTGTCTTTTTATCATTTTCTTTCCCCTACTATTACACAGATGGTGTATTGTTATTCAGTTTCATTTTTCATTGTTAGCCTTGATCTCAAAGTAAAAATTAAAGTTATTCTTATAGTTATGATTATAGGCTCCCATGAAGAAGGGAAAGTGGGTACTTGCTATATGCCTGGCATTATCTGAAATTTCAAAATCAGGAAATGTAAATGGTGGACACACAGTTAAAAACAAACTTAACTACATTTTCTATGTCTCTGGATTGAGGGAGCAGTCCTCTAATCTTTTTGGCACAAGGGTTGGTTTCATGGAAGATTGTTTTTCCACAGACCAAGCACGGGGGAGATTCAGGATGGGTGTTAGGATGAATCAAACACATTACATTTATTGTGCACTTTATTTCTGTTATTTTTACATTGTAATATATAATGAAATAATTACACAACTCACCATAATGCAGAATCAGTGGGAGCCCTGAGCTTGTTTCCTGCAACTAGAGGGTCCCACCTGGGGGTGATGGGAGACAGTGACACCCGGAATGTGTTGCTTATATCCAGTAATCTCACTTTGGTTAGTGTGTCTGCAGAAAACCCTGCTTCACAAAGATAGGATGTTGGAAATGGAAGCAAGCTTTTCAGTGCTTCTGTGGCAATCTCAGGATATTCTGACTTTAACCTAGAACATATGGGGATTTGAAGTTTCTCAAACATACTTTTAAGGCCACTGTCATTTGCAACCCAAAACAGTTGATCCTCTTCCAGCACAGACAAGGTTGATTCACCTGGCCTATTTACAAAAGGGTTGCAGATCCATTTCTTCCCAGCTCAGGGGTCTGTTGTGGTTTGGAGGTAATGCTCAAACTCTGTTGAGAGCTGACATAGGTGATCATGCACCAGCTGGGAGACAGAAGGCCCTGGCTCAGCCTCTTTTAAAAGCTCTGCAAATGTTTGAAAGATCTCAAGAATCCCAATGTTCATTCATCAACCCCAAATTACAGTTTGGCTTTGAATGTAGCCCCTTCATCTGTTGCAATGAACCTGTAATTTAAGTAGGAATCTTAGTGTTTTATTTTAAATGCAGCTTTCTTTTTGTTGGCAGTCTTAGAGTCTTCTGCTGTTTCATCATTGAATCTCTCTCCCTTTCAAAGAAGCTCTTCAATGACGTTTGCTTTTACTTATTTTGGCTAGGGTTAGTTTGTGGGCTTGTGAAAACTGTGACTGAGGTAAGTGCACAATGGGGGAAGGAGGCACAGACTGAAGTGGTGAGCAAAATGATGGGTGGGCCACATGCAGACTAAAATAAGCGTCAGATTCTGACTGAAGCCTGCCACCAGATGCAGCTGTACAACTGAAGTACATGAACTCACTTCCCACTGTAAAGCCTGACACCAGCTGCAGCTTAATTGTCACTTGCCACTCACTGATAGGGTTTTGATATGAGTCTGCAAGCAGTTGAATTATTATGGTCTCTGTGCAGTCAAACCTCTCTGCTAATGACAATCTGTCATTAACTCCTAAACATTAGATGACCTTTACGAAGGCGACCTTTGTAAAGGTCATCTAATGTTTAGGAGTTAGGGGAGTCAAAGACATTAACAAACAATACTCTATTCCGAGCCTGAAAGGTGAGCGGTGAGGTGAAAGGTGAGCGAATGAACATAGGAGTCTCTGCTAATGACAATCTCACCTGGGGAGATCGGGTGACTAGGGAGGGCGGGGCATGAAGTCAAGCCCTCTTTGGCCAAAAATGGCTGAATACTCAGTGCAGTGTGGGCAGGTACACTTGGTAAACCACCCATCATGAAATGGGTAAATGAAAATCTTCCAAACAATGCATTTGCTGCTGCTCCCCAGCACTAGCGTCACTGCCGCAGCTTCACCTCAGATCATCAGGCCTGAGATTCTCATAAGGAGCGTGCAGCCTAGATCCCTCACATGTGCAGTTCACAATAGGGTTCACGCTCCTAAGGGTTTAATGCAGCATCTTATCTGATAGGAGGCAGAGCTCAGGCAGTAATGCCAGCGAAGGGGAACCTCTATAAACGCAGATGAACTTTTGCTCGTTCGCTCACCTTTCACCTCCTGCTGTACATCCTGGTTTCTAATAAGCCACAGACCAGTCGCTGACCAAAGGTTGGAGAACCCTGCTCTAGATGGCCAATTCAGGCTCGGAATAGGGTATTGTTTGTTATTGTCCTTGACTCCCCTAACTCCTAAACATTAGATGACCTTTGTAAAAAGCAATATGTCACAACAAAGTCAGTGTAACAGGAGAAAAAAAATGTGGCTAAAAAGGAATCAGATACAAATTTAATCCATTTTCTTAAAAACCTGAATATATACCAGTATGAGTTCAAAAGGGAAAAAGAAAAAAAAACTATTAGAACAGTTATGAATGATTTAAAACCACTGATGGTAAATAAATCTTAAAATTTTAAGGTTTCTGCAAAAAATTATGGTCAAAGAAAGAAACTATTGTTGAACACATCTACATAATTCAGCAGGAATTTAATTTTTTACTTAGAAAATTGGTTTATTGCTTTTTAAAATGTAGTCCAAAGTTGAAGCTAAATTTTAAAAATTGCAGTGATAAAAATATTACAATTATTATTTGTGGAAAATCCAATTTAAGAATTTACCTGCATTGATTTTTTAAAAAGTAAGCAAAAAAATCTGGGAATATATCTGAAGAAACATAAAACACCAACTAAAAAGAATATATGAGGGAGACCTCCAAAATAGAATTTACATGTTAAAAAAATTGTGTATTTAGCCCTAGCTGGTGTGGTTCAGTGGATTGAGTGCCGGCCTGCAGAACCATTCCCAGTCTGGGCACATGCCTGGGCTGCATGCAGGCCAGGTCCCCTGCAGGGGGCATGTGGGAGGCAACCACACATCGTTTCTCTTCCTCTCTTTCTTTCTCCCTTCTCCTCTCTCTAAAAATAAATAAACAAAAGCTTTTTAAAATTGTGTATTTATTCTTACATGTTTAAATTTCACTTTAAAACTACTCTCCATTCGATGCAACACACATATCAAGACTGTTTTTTCCACTGCTCAGAACAGTTTTTGAACTCATTGATTTTGATGCTTTTTAGTGTTTCTGCCTTTTTTGTTTCACCTCTTCCACACTGGAAACAGTTTCCCTTTGAATAATTTTTTTATCTGGGGAAACAAAAAAACATTACTTGGGGTGAGATCAGGTGACTGGGGAGGGCGGGGCATGAAGTCAAGCCCTTTTTGGCCAAAAATGGCTGAATACTCAGTGCAGTGTGGGCAGGTACACTTGTAAACCACCCATCATGAAATGGGTAAATGAAAATCTTCCAAACAATGCATTGAAGCCAAGCACAGCCTCTCACAACAATACCAGCTGGTACACTGACATAGTTGGGTTCCCAGAACACTCACCTAGCAGGGAAATCCTGTACTACAAGGGGCTTTCCCTCCAGAAAATAACTTCAAGATTTTTTTCATTCTCCCTTGTATGCACCTATTTGTTTATTGCAGAATTACTTACAATAGCCAAGATTTGGAAGCAGCCTAAGTTTCCATCAGCAGATGAATAGATAAAATGCTGCAGTACATTTACACACAAAAAAAATACTACTTGACTGCTAAAAAAGAAGACCTTACCATTTGTGATCACATGGATAAACCTGGACAACATTAAAAAGCTTATAAGTGAAATAAGCCAGTCAAAAAAAAAAACAAATAGCAAAGGATTTCATTCATATGTGGAATCTAATGAGCAAAATGAACTAACAAGCAAAATAGTGACAGACTCACAGAGAGTAGACTGACAGCTGTCAAAGGCATGGGGGAGCTATGGGGGAGGTTAGAGGGACTGAGCAAAAAAGAGAAAAAAACCTCATGGACACAGACTACAGTGTGGTGAGTATCAGTGAGGACTGGAGGGGAGGAAGGTGGAGGAGGTTATGGAGGGAATAAATGGTGATAGAAGGAGACCTGCCTTAATGCACAATAGAGTATACAGATGATGTGTTGTAAAATTGTAGATTTGAAAACTGCATAATTTTGTTGACCAGTTTCACCTCAATAAATTAAATAAAAGGGAAAAATAAAAAATATGAAAAATAAATAAATAAATAAATAAATAAAATAACCTGCAAATACCAGGTAAGCCTTAAACACATTCATTTAGAAAATGAAAAATAAGCATTTTTAAACAATAAATATTCAAGCTTATTTCATTTTATATTAACACACTGTTATGCTCAAGTCAACAAAAAAACTATAATTTAAAAGAGGTGATGTTTATTATGAATAAAATTGGTGGGGATGAGCAGGGTTAGTTTTGTAACTGTTGCATTATTTTGTGTTTTGAGAACTATAGAAAAAGGTCAGTCCTCTCATTTCACTTTTTGCTAATCCATTTCAACTTAAAACTACTGGATGCCCTGGTACCATAGTTGGTCTGCTCCACACAAAATGGCTTCATTCTAAAAAGTATCATAACATAGACCATGTTGCCAGAATTGACTTTAATACACACACACACACACACACACACACACACACTACTGCTTTATTTGTGAGCTCATTTTACAGTGATAACACAAAACCATCTCCTAAAATTGTGAATCAAAAAAGAGACTAATGTATCTTCTAAAGGCTGTGTCACAATTAATCAGTAGTCATGACGTTATAACAATTCTAGGCACATGGTTTTGAACTGCTACAGGCTGACTGAAAATAATGAGGAATGTTTCCAAATATAGATTTGGAATATAGGATTTTTCCACAAAAATAATATGGCATGTTATTATAATTTTGTCTTTAGCCCACCTATTATAAGTTTTTAAAAATTAATTAGGCACCTGCAAAAAACATTATTCATGGTATGCTAGAAATAAAAGTTGTTTTATATTGCCATGTACAATACTGCTTCCTGGGAGGTGGGAGCAGGAGGATAATGGCTAAATTTCCAAATCAAGCTGGCAGGTTCTAAAAATTCAAAACCCTTCTTTCACAAGGTACAATGCAAGATCCAAGACCCTGAATGTTGCTGATATTGTCAAGGATTCCTCAGGGTAAGTGTGCATTAGCAGTGGGCAGAGGGGGAGCAGCCAGTTGGGAGGATAAATTCCCTATGCTCTTATACAATGTAAAGAGCTCTGGGACAATGAGCAGCCTGATCATCTATCTCCTTACACTTGTGCTCAGCCCAAACTCTCTTTTTTCTTTTGACATGCTTAGCCTTTAATTAATTCTGAGATCTTGGCTGCTTTGGTTTGTACTGCTATTATTCATTTGGTCTGATTTCACTATAAAATGGGATCTAATCTCTTTCCCTATTTCCCATTTTAGAAGCAAAAACAAAATCATTTTGAAATTTTTTGGCATTACTACAAATACTTTATTATTCATAAAATTACCCCCAAAATATAAAATGCATTTCCCCACAAAAATGAGTAATCCCCTGCCCCTTTACCCACACCATCCCTGCCCAATACATAGGACATACAGTGTAGACAAAACAAAGGCTGGGGATAATAGTGGAAATTTGAAGTTTAAAAAACATAGAAGGTACCTTCAGATACCAGAAGAAATCTAGGTTCACACAACTCAGACACATCAGCCAAGGAGTAGGATGTGTGTTTGTGTGCATGTACACATTGGTGCACGTGTTAGGTTAGAAGTGGGTGGGGAATGAGAATATAGGTGTTAGAGGTTATGAGAATGATGGTGGAGGAAGCACACATGATATCCTCATCATTCTTGTTCACCTAAGTTTTACTGCTCTGACCCCTGAAAAATAAAACCCTGATCTGACTCAGGAGAGAAATAAGAAAGAAACACTGGGTTTAAGAGGCTGAACCCTTTGAATGACTGAGATTGCAGTGGAAAGGGAAAAAAATAGGAAAAACATTCAAGCGCTAGAACCTAGAAGAGAAAGTTGTGCATGCGGCCAAGTGGTCAAGTGTGTTGTGCCCCAGGGCGGCTGGAAGAGAAGGGAAGTATGCGTATCAAACTGGCTGTCAAGGACTGTGACAGTGAGTTGTATTACAACAGACTTTTACTGAATTAGAAAACTACTTCCTTCAACTATAGTTTCAGGGCTATTTATACACTTACCAGATATAGCACAATAAGTTAGTAAATTCAGTTATCCATATTTGAATGCTATCAATTAAAATTTCCTAAAAATCCACTTCAGACATCTGAGGCTATATTGCCTCTAGAAATATAGGGAAGACATAACCAGGAATGGGAAAGAAGATGACACAATGAACTGAAGGCATTCTCAATTTCCTTTTGCCTCATGGTTACATAAAGACCATGAGACAGAATTATAAACTGATAAAAGGGTATTTACAAATTACCATCTTAAAAAATCCTGGCTCATTCCTTAAACTGCAGTGAAAGCCTACAGAAAATGTCTCTTTGAGGTAAACTTCCATTTTTATTGAATCATAACTGTTTGTTTTTAACAACAAATTTTTATGAAAATGCCATGTCATTATTTACCTAAGAATATATTTTGCAATGAAGAAAAAATTATAGGCTGTAACCTTCATTGGAAATGATTTTTTTCTGATTTTAGGTAGAGGATAACAGCAGAAAGAATAAGAAAAAAATCTACAAGGGGGAGGAAATATATACATACATATACACACACATGCAAGGTTTGTCCAGAAAAAGTCCAGCTATAGTTAACATAAGGAGAACAGTTTGTGCAGCATCAATGTAACTCAGCAGCCAAGGAGAGTGGACTGGAATGAGCATACATGAAGAATGCTGATTCCCTGTACTAGTCAGTGGGAAGCTAGATGCTGTTGAGTGAGCATGTGTGGCCATCACATTCAAAACGACTGAGTGAGTAGAGCAACGAATCTGCATCAAATTTTGTGTTAAGCTTGAATATTCCTCCACAGAAACTATTTGGATGATTCAGAAGGTGGCAGCTATGGGCAACTGCTGATTGGCAGCTTCATCACAACAACACATCTACTCATGCATCACTTCTCATGCAGAGTTTTTTTGGTAAAACAGAAATCACCACAGTGACCCAGTCCCCCTACAGCCCAGATTTGGCAACCTGCAACTTCTGACCTTTCCTAAAACTAAAATAACCTTTGAAAGGGAAGAGATTTCAGTTGTCAGTGAGATTCAGGAAAATAGGACAGGACTGCTGATAGTGATTAGGAGAGCTTTATGAGATCCCAAGGTGCTTACTTTGAAGGGGACTGAGGCATCATTGTCCAGTGTACAATGTTTCTTATATCTTGTATGTTCATCTTGGCATATAGTTCTTAGATTTTCTTACATTCCTTTGTATTTCGGTGGTGGCAGTTGTTACTTCACTTCTTTAATTTCTGAGGTTTTATTTTTTTATTTGGGTCCTCTCTCTCTTGTTTTTTTTTTTGATGAATCTGGTTAAAGGTTTGTCAATCTTGTTTATCTTTTCAAAGATTCAGATTTTGGTTTCATTGATATTTTGTATTTTTAAATATATTTTATTGATTACGCTATTACAGTCATCCTTGTTTTCTACCTTTGCTCCCTGTCCACCTGGAACCCCCTTCTCTCCAGCAATCCCCCACCTAAGTTCATGTCTATGGGTCACACATATAAGTTCTTTAGCTTTTCCATTTCATACTAAACATCTTCCTATTTTGTACCTACCAATTATGCTTCATAATCCCTGCACCTTTCTCCCCATTCTCCCTCTTTTCCCTCCCAGCTGATAACCCTCCAAATGATCTCTGTATCTATGATTCTGTTCCTGTTCTAGTTGTTTGCTTACTTTTTTTACATTTGGTTGTGAATAGTTATGAATTTGGTGCCATTTTAATGTTCATAGTTTTGATTGTCTTCATTTTCTTAAATAGGTCCCTTTAATATTTCATGTAATAATTAATCGCTTGGTAATGATGAACTCCTTCAGCTTTACCTTGTCTAGGAAGCACTTTATCTGCCCTTCCAACTAACTGATAGCTTTGCTGGGTAGAATAATCTAAATGGGAAGTCCTTATTTTCACCACTTTAAATACTTCTTGCCAGTTTCTTCTTGCCTCAAAGTTTCTTTTGAGAAATTATCTGATAGTCTTATAGGAACTCCCTTGTTAGTAAATCTCTTCTTTCTTCTTGCTGCCTTTAAGATTCTCTTCTTGTCTTTAACCTTTGGCATTTCAATTATGCTGTATGTTTGTATAGTCTTCTTTGGGACCAACTTATTTGGTACTCTCTGTGCTTTCTCAATTTGTATGCCTATTTCATTCACCGAATTAGGGAAGTTTTCTTTCATTATTTTTCAAATGCGTTTTCAATTTCTTACTCTTTCTCTTCTCCTCTGGCATCTATAAGATTTGGATATTTGTACGTTTGGTGATGTCCTAAAGGTTTCTTACTCTTGTTTTTAAATTTTTTCTTTTGCTGTTCTGGTTGAATTCTTCTTTATGTTCCAAATTGTTGATTTGAATCCTGGCTTCCTTCCTTTCGCTGTTGGTTCCCTGTAGATTTTTCTTTATTTCACTCAGTGTAACCTTCATTTCTTCCTTTATGTTGTTGCTGTACTCATTAAGTTTTTTGAGCACCTTTATCATGTGTCTTGAACTCTGCATCTGATAGGTAGGCTATCTCTGTTTCATGTAGTTAATTTTCTGATTTTGATCTGTTCTTTCATTTGGGCCATATTTTTTTGTCTCCTCAATTTGGCAGTCTTCCTATGTTTATTTCTGTGTATTAGTTAGTGCTACTTTGACTTTCTGTCTTAGTAGCATGGCCTATTGGAAAAAAGGCACCTATATATTATGTGGGGCAGAGCCTTAGATGACTGCCAGGGCAGGACAATTCCCTTCACTGCTTTGTGGCTGTGTCTGGGGAGGGCTCAGAGAACGTCAGCACTGCTGCCTGGCTTCTGGAGGTTTACCCAGCACTTGCCCCATTTCCAGTCACTTCACCCACTTCCTGTATGCTACTGGTGTCCTTCCCAGTTGCTGTCCTGGTGGTGAATCCAAAAGTGGGTGAGTTTGCATATGTTGTAAGACTGTGTGGGCCCTTTAAGTGGAGTTTCCTGAAAATCTGCGAGTTTCTTCTGCTGCCCCAACCCCCACTGGTTTTTACAGCCAGAAGTTATAGGGATTTACCTTCCCAGTGCTAGAACCCTGGGCCTGGGGCTCAGGGTTTGGCTGTATCTTCCCAGTTTGGCCTGGGGCTATAAGGTATCCCTCCCAATTTTTACGCACCACATGTGAATGTGGGACCACCCATTCCACTGCTGCCACCGCCTCTCTGTGCCACACCACATCTACTTGCCTCTCTGCCCCCGCTCCTTCCTACCCATCTGGATGAATGTGGCTTCTTTAAATCCTTGCTTGTCAGACTTCCATAGAGTTTCATCTTCTGAAATTTCTTGGTGTTATTTTGGTTTTTGAGGTTTAGTTGTAATTCTCTCTGTGGTTGGGTGAGGAGGTCAAGTATGTTTATTTACACCTCCATGGTGACTGCAAATCTTGTATTTTCTTTAAAATTATCAGTCATTTATTTCCACTTTAATCTTCATTATTTACTTCCTTGTACTTACACTGGGCTTTGTTTGTTGTTTTCCTGGTTCTTTTAGGTATAAGCTCAGATTATTTATATGAGATTTTTCTTGCATCTTGAGATAGGCCTGTATGAATTTCCCTGTCAAGACTGATTATGCTGTGCTGCATAGATTTTGGTTTGCTGTGTGTTCATTTTCATTTGCTTCTGCGTAGCTTTTCATTTATTTCTTGATCTCATTCTTAATCCAGCCATTTTTAAGAACATATTCTTTTGCCTCCATGTGTTTGAGAGTTTCTCAATTTTTTTCTTGTGAAGATTTCTAGTTTCATAGCATTATGATCAGAGAAGATGTACAATATGATTTTAAACTTCTCAAACTTATTGAGACTTGTTTTGTGTCCTCATGTGTTCTATGCTAGAAAAATGTTCTGTTTGCACTTGAACAGAATGTGCATTCTACTGCTTTGGGGTGGGATATTCTGAAGATATCAGTTAAATATACCTGATCTAGTGTCATTTAAGACTTCTGTTTCCTTGTTGATTTTTTGCCTGGGAGATCTATCCATTGATGTCAATGGGATGTTAAAATCCCATACTATTATTGTATTACTGTCCATGTCACCCTGATGTTCATCAATATTTGCTTTATATTCTTAGGTGCTCCTATGATGGGTGCATAAATGTTTACAAGTATTATAACCTTTTGTTGGCTTTCTCCCTTTATCATTATGCCGTGTCCTTTGCCTTTTGCTATAGGCTTTGTTTGAAATCTATTTTGCAGATATAAGTATTACATCACCAGCTTTTTTTTTGTTTCTATTTGCATGGAATATTTTTCTACCTTTTCACTTTCAGTCTGTGTGCATCTTCTGTTCTGAGATGGATCTCTTATAGACAGCAAATATAGGGTCATGTTTTCTTATCCATTCAGTACCCCGTCTTTTGGCTTGTAGCATTTAATCGACTAATTTTTTAAGTTATTGACAGGTACTTATTTATTGCCATTTTATTCTTTATACCTATGTTCCTCTATCTACATTTCTTTTTTCCCCTTTCTTCTTCTTAAAGCAGACTCTAACATTTCTTGCAGTACTGGTTTGGTGGTACTGAACTCCTTTAGCATTTTTGTCTGGGAGCTCTTTATTTTGCCTTCAATTTTAATGCTGGATGGAGTAGTCTTGGTTGTAGATTCTTGCTGTTTATTGCTTTAAATATTTCACACCCATCCCTTCTGGCCTAAAGTATTTCTGTTGAGAAATCAGCTGATAGCCTTTTTGGAGCTCCTTTGGAGATAATTAACTCTGTCTCCCAGTATGCTTTTTAGATTCTCTCTTTGTCTTTAACCTTTGGTGTTTTAATTGTGATGTGTGTTGGTTTAACCTTAATTGGGACTCTGGCTTCCTGAAGTTGTATTCTTTTTTTTTATTCTCCTGGTTATGGAAATTTTCAGCCATTGTTTCCTCAAACGCATTTTTGATTCCTTGCTCACTCTTTTTTCCTTCTGGTACCCCTATGATGCAAATGTGCAAGTATTGTTATGCTTGATGCTGTCCTAGAGGTCCCTCAAACTCCCTTTTAAATTCTGATTCTCTATTCCTTTTTGTTGTTAGGCTTGGGTGCTTACTGTTACATTGTCCTCTGATTTGCTCATTTGATCCTTTGTTCCATCTGACCTGCTGTTGATGCTTTCTAGTATATTTTTCATTTCAGATATTGTTGACTTCATTTCTAACTGGTTCTTTTTATGGTATGTATGCCTTTTTTAGTGCTTACTATCTCTTTGTTTATGTTCTCACTGAGATCATCCATTCTTCCCCTGAGGTCCTTGAGTGTCCTTATACCCATTGTTTTAAACTTTACATCTGGTATCTTGGTTGTTTTCATTTTATTTAATTATTTTGATAGTGATTTATCTCATTCTTTCATTTGATGCATATTTCTTTGTCTTCCCTTTTTGTTTGTCTTTTTGTGTTTGTGTATATTAGGTAGATCTACTATAGTTCCCATGCTTGTTATGAGAGATCTCTGATGTAGGTACTTGTTAGTCTTAATGGTACAGTTTTTAGATCATCTAATCTAGATGTTCCAAAAGTGATTCTTGCATGGGTTGTATGTTCTCTCCCATTGTAGTTTAGTCTTGAATACCATTGGTTCAGTCTTTGGTAACGTTAACCTTCAGAGTGGCTGACTAAACCTCATTCACTGTTTATGAGTCACTGTTCAGGGGCTGCCCTCTGAGACAGAATTATTTCTGGCAGGGTCTGGTGGCTCTGCCATTTGTGTGGCTAGTTGGCTTAAACTCATATGTGCTTTGAAGCCAACCACTGGTTGTGATGCTTCTGGGTCCACTTGGCTGGGGTTCTGGTGTAGACTCATGTCAGACTTGTGTGAACCAGTCTTTGGTAATTGTCTGGGGCTTCCATGTAATTCACTGTTTGTGGGTTTTTGTATTCCTGGGCCTGGGTGTACATGTGAGGGACCAGGCCCTGTATCAGGATCAGTTTCCTGAAGCTCTGAGCTGGAGGCAGATCAATAAAAGTCCAAGACTCCCTGAGGTCACCATCCACACATCAGCTACTCCAATATCCACCCCCTCTATGGCTCCCCAGACTATGAGGAAAAGTTGTAGAGGGTCCCATCCTGGCCACTCCCCAGTGAACCTTGCATATAGCTTGATCTTTGTAGGGCAGGTTGATTTGTCAGGATGATTGGGACACTGGGTTCCCTACTTGGGGCCAGTGTGGTCAAGCACTCGATGGGGACAATGTGGCCACTATTCCAACCCATACTACTCAGTATCCACTGAGCTTCCAACTCTGTCTCCCTCAGGTGGAACACACCACAGGATCAGGTTGTGTGTAACCAACTGTCCCCACTGCAGAAACAAGCTGAGCAAAGTGGGGTCACCAGGATTTGGGCAAACAGATCAAGAAGGTTTTTCACTGGGGGTATCACAGACTGGCCCACAGAAGGTGGGAGAGCTGTATGCCTCCCCCTCATTCATCAGCCTCACAGTTGTCACCTCACATAGAGCCACAATCCAAAGGTCCCATCTTTCAGCTGTGCTCCTTTCCCTTCATGAAACAAAGCCCCACAAGAAGGGGCAGGCTTATCAGAACAGGTCAAGGCAGTCTTCTGTTGAGGGTGGCACTGGTCTGTGGGAGAGGAGTGAGCTATAAGCCCATCCCTAGCTCTGAAGTCACACTGTCAGAGACCCTGAGAGGAGGCTCTGAGGGAGTCACGCTGATGGTCCCAACTCTGAGCTGCGTTCCCTTCCTCCCACTAACCTGATCTCAGAGGGACAGGGTCAGCAGGTTTGGGAAAACAGATTGAAGCAGCCCTCTGTTTGGAGGCAGCCCTATTTTGGGGGGTGGACCTGGCTTGCAGGATGAAAACAAGCTGCATGCCTCCCCTTAGCTCTGCAGTCACATTGCCAAGGACCCTGACAAGGGATTCTTCTTTTGGACATGGACCTTACAGAACCCCCAGGAGCAGGAGAAAGACTGGCTGCTATTTCACATCCACAGAATTCATTGGCTATCTGAGAATCTGTCTATAACTTCTACAGAAAAAGAGCACACCATGGGACCCTGTTGTGTACAGCCAACAGTCTTCTGATTGGCAGAGTGGTGTTGCCAGTATTTGGAGGACTGCGTTACTGCATTCCCCCAGCAGATACAATAAGCATAGGAGTGCCTGACCGTGGGAGATGGTGCCTGACAGTGGTGTGAGATGTTGACTCAAAACTGGTACCTCAGTAGATGACCCTCCAGATCTCTCTCCAAAACCATGCCACCCAGACTTTGCCTTTATAATTCCTATATTCCCGGAGTCACTGACTCTCTATACCAGATCCCCAGATGAGTGACAAAGAGTGAAGTCCTGTGTGTTGGTGTTTTAAGAGAGCACCTGGGATTCTCATAGGCTCCCTCCTCTTCCTAGTGGACAGAGTCCCCACTGATTTGCACTGCCAGATGCTATGCAGGCTCCTCTTCCCAGCCCTGGTGCTCTGGTTTGGGATTCCCAATGTAGGTTTAAGATCCCATGTTCCTCAGGGGGGACTTTTGCAGCCAAGTTATCCCTCAGCTTGTCAGCTACCACACCTGGGCTCAGGGGCCAGCTTTCTCTGAGTCTCCACCCCTCTTACAAGTCTCAGTGTAGCTTCTTCTATAATTCCTTGGATGTAATACTCCTGTTCAGCTGCCTTTCAGCTGGTCATTTAGGTTGACCACTCTGTAATTTAGCTGTAAATCTGGTTTGACACTGGGAGAAGGTGTATGTAGCTTCTACCTACACCACAGCCATGTCGAATACTCCCCAAAACAATGATATTTACATCTCCCTTCTGCATAACATTTTTTACAAAGTAATACAACTTTTATTGTTTTTGCTGAGTAACACTTTTAAAGATAATATATAATTGCTGACATGAATAATCTGGAAGAGTACTTGAAAATTTTTTTACTTAAAAAACTATCCATTGATCTGAGAATAATCTTGTTTTAATAAATCTAAATTGTAGTTATTAATTTTAGGTAATAATATATTTAAAATAATACATTAGAAGAGAAGGCTGATTTTTATGAATGACTTATAATAGATGAGCTATATATTTGACAGAAAACACAATTTGAAATAAAAACCCTTTCCAATGTACAATCTTTATTGGTTTTGTTTTTGTAGCTATCATTATACTTGATGACTTGAATTTTTTTCCTTTGAATTCTAACATTAAGCCCTTTTAGTTACAGTGAGAGAAAATATCATTTGAGAACAATTTTAATTCAAATACGTTAATGTGAAATATTAAATGTCAAGTCCAGAATAGTAAAATTAGGTTATTGAAAATTTGGACTTCCAGTTAAAACAGCAGAGTATGTAATTGCTGTGCTTGCCTTCTCCCACAATCACAACAAAATTACAATTAAACTATAGCCACCAAAGACTAGCTGAACAGAAGTCCTACATGGAAGAAATACAGAAGAAGACAGCTGAGAATGCTAGTAGGGGCAATGAGGAACACGCAAGCTCAACACCTACATAGTAGATGATGAGAAATGAGAAAAATGTTTCAGATATGCTAAGGAAGGAGGGGACCCAACCGCACACTGAGCTCCCAAGCCCAGAGTTCCATGTGGGAAAGATAAGTCCCTCTTCTCCCCTCTACTGAATGTGGGAGGTGGGTGTGGGTGGGGTGGGTCAAAGTGGTGGTGGGAAAGTGGAGACAACTATACTTGCACAACAATAATAAATAAATAAATAAATAAATAAATAAATAATAAAGTTTCATTCATTTGATGTTAGTTAACTACCTTAGTGCTAGTATCTTATGTTGTGCAGACTACTTATGTCAAAATTTTTGCTACATATTACTGCACTTGTCTGACAAAACTGTAAATGGCAAGTAGTGTTTTTATTACAAATAATTAAACTAGTTCAGAGATTAACTAACTGAATTGGCTAAATTCATAAAACAGAGCTACAAGATTTACTCTGTTTTTTTAATTCTGTGCCAAATAATTTCTCTGCTAGTTCTAAAAAAAGCAACTGGAAGGGGAGAGAAGGGTATGCAAAGGAAGAGAGCATGTCCCTAGTGGAGATGTATCAAAATTACCTGGTAATATTTCATAGGATACATAGAGCTCCCTATCAAACAACTCTGAGGATGAGCCACTCCTTTTGAGGGGAGTGTGTCACATTCTCCAAAATACATGGCCCTTACAATCCTGCTTCAAGTTCATGGTCCAGGCTAATATGCAAAATGTTGAGATTAATTCTTGAGGAAACAAAGCATGAGTGAATAGGAACTGGTGACTGAAATGAATTTGGATTTGGCCAAGAAACCATCAAAGATTTCACCAAGATTTCATGAAGACCTGTTGCTCAGTCATTTTGAATGCCATGGACACACAGTACACATGCTCACTCAGTGGTGCCTACCACGCCCAATGACTAGTACAGTGAGGTCATCATTGTCCTCACATACATATTCCAGTCCATTCTTCTTAGCTGCCAGATTATATTGATGTCACACAAACCATTCTCATTACATACACATGACATGACTTTTCCCAGACAGACCTCATACAATGAGTATTTGCTCATTAACAAATTAAATGGATACAAATAAAAAGTATTTTCAGTAGAAACTATAAACCAGTAGCAGCACTACATAAGAAAAGCCCGCTATGTCTCAAAATTGCCTAACTTTCCTACATTAAATGTTTAACAGATTCATTTACATCAAGAGCAAGATAAATATCCATGACCATGAAGGGCAATTAGCAAATTTTATAAATTATACCCATTCTCTCTCTTTTTCTCTCTCTTTCTTTTTAATCCTCACCTGAGGATATGTTTATTGATTTTAGAGAGAGAGAGAGGAAGGATAAGAGAGAGAGAGAGGGAGAGAGAGAGAGAGAAACATCAACACAAGAGAGAAACATTGATCAGTTGTCTACTGTGTGCACCCTGACCAGGGACTGAACTTGCAGCCTACAGGTGTACAAGACAATGCTCCAACCAACTGAGCTACCCAGCCAGGGCTGTACCGATCTTTTATATTTCAGTTACAAGGACTAACTGGTGGCATCTGGTTTACAATATTTGGCTTCCTGATAAAAAATGTATATTTAGTTTATTCTATTACTAGTAAAAAACCTATAATCAAAGCACATTTTCATTTAAACAGTTTATTTGAAATTAAAGTACATGATGATTTGTGAGTAGTGAGTTCTATTTACTTTGTGAGTGTTAGATAAGAATTGATTTAGATCTGTCACCCACAACTTCATCTTTAGCAGTAGCTATATAGAAAATAACCATCAAATAAAATATTAAAAAGTTCTTAGTACCTTCAAGTTATTCACACAAAGTATGAAGCTGTATACAACAAGAATGTATCAGAAAATGATTGCACCAACTTTACTATTTTAGCACTTAGCTGAAATTTATATTAAGTAAAAATGAAGGCTTTTGACCTAGCGAATCACCATGAGGAAAAGTGAGTATAATACAATTATTTTTAGTATGTAATTTTTCACGCTTCAAAATATGCTGTTTAGTATCTGCTAAACAAATATACTCTATCATTCCCTTGGTTTCAATCAACATAAGACTACAGGGCACATTACTCCTTTGGAAAATGGAACATCAAGCTTAGATTTAAAATTATATCTTTGCCATCAAATTAGTCTCAAATGTTAAATTTTTAAAATACATAAAAATCTGGAAGTAGAAACAGTCCATTGCTAGCTTTTAGAAAATCTATTATTAAGCCTGCAGCAAAAGAAAATTAGTCAAAGGAAAGTTTCCAAACAGAATATTTAACACTCAAAGTAGTAAACATATGGTCAAGAATATAGGAATTTCATAGGTCATTTATTATTAGATGCAGTCAATCAGAAAAGTAACTTTCTAAAATCTGGAATTAATATAACATTTGATACTTCTACATAAGGTAATCTACATACTTCTAGAGAACTTTTGAGTAGAATAGATTATAGAGAGGTTGAGTTATTTTATTTACTGGGAAAGATTATTTTCCAAAAGTGACAGGAATAGCTAATAGAAGACAGAAATTTCTGGAGTACACTACTCTCAAAAAATTATTTTATCAAAGATAATGAAAGCCAGATTTCTGAACCACAAGTCTAGGCTTAAAAGGTCTGGTCAAAGGGTGTTCTTAGATGTGTCCCATCTACAGAACACTTCTTTGCTTCTTCCCCCTTCTTTGTTTCTGTATTGGTGAAAAAATCCTGGACACAGAATTTTTTCATGTATTATCTACATTGAAGATGTTCAGAAAGTGATAGATTTTAGGGAAATATGCTTCAAAATGTAACTTTATATATTTCAAAGGAGATATATAGTCTTATGTTTCCTAAAGGTTTCACATTATTTCACCACCCAAGTAAAGGAAGTCTTTCTTTTACCTCATCTGAAATAATCATTTTAGTTCTGACATTTTGGGGTTTTTTATAATATGTATTGTAACTTTAAAATTAAAGATATTTTGGAGTAAACACTGTATGTGAGAGTGTGTGTATGTATGTGGTATGTAGTAAATTTGAATCTATACTTATGTTTTCACGATAGTTAGTATTTAAGTACCTTAATCAAGACTCAATACTTCAGGGGAGATTACATAGACATTTCAAGTATTGTTTTAAAATTTACATTGGAGTGTTGTTAATTACCATAAGAAATGTTATGATGAATTTCCAATGGTAAAATAAAGATTGTTTAGGATTATATTTGGTTAGAGAAAGTGTAGTAGATTCATTATTATTATATGAGCAGAATATGATAATTTGGCCCAATAGCTTAAATGCTCTTGGATCATCTAGATCTTTTCTATATATGTTTAATCCAGTGATGGTGCATGAACTGCTTGATACTGTTCAGAAATTGATAGTATAAAACAATTGTAATAATTTTTTCAGAATAATTTTGAGTTTTAAATTCAATAACAAATCAAAATACACCAAGGGCTTGTATTTTAAAAATTTTTGTAGTAATTCACTTTTATTGTGTTTTACTAAAAAGTATTTGTTTGAGAGAGACTAATTAAATGATGCACTGAGACACACTATCCTAATTCCTGCTAGTCTTATGTCCAGGTCCCCACCTTGAACTGAGACTGTTGGTCTTGCTATCATAGTACTGCTGAATCCTGCAAGATGTGAATCTTTATGCATGATGCCATCACAGGGACTGAAGCCTGAGAAATCTGTATAACTGTTCTGTTCCTTCTTTTTTAATCCCTCCTTGATACTACTAAATGTTGATATGTTTGCTTTAAAGTATAACCTAAGAACTTTCAAATTACATTTCAACGTAAGAACCCACCTGGAATCCAGGTTGTGGTTGAGCAGATATGCACTCTGCATTGTCCTCCATATAAACTCCAATATTTATAAAAAAATTCCCATGTATCTAAAAGGCCTAATTAGCTCAGGTCATTTTGCTACTTCTTTTCTTAGCTCGATCAGCTTTTCCCTCAGATTTTCTATATTGAAGCCAATGTAATTTGTATTTCCTGCTTTTTCACTCCCTCAGGGGTGTAGATTAGGTTCATTATTATGAAAGCCAACATAATAATGTACAGCTCTTGTGGAAGAACAGAACTATAACAGAAGGTATCAAACATACACAAAGAACTTTCTCCAGGAAGTTATAACTCTGTCTTTACTCCCTGATGCCTCACTTGTCAGTGAGCCAGAGCATGAACAAAATGGCAGCAAGCAAATGTCAACAATTCAATGCTGACCATAAACATAATAAAGAAACCACTCACCCTTGGCCTTGGTCATGGTAGAAGTCTGCTTCAGTAGTGCTTACGAATACAAAGGACAACAATTTGGCACTAACAGCTGTCAGCTTTCCTAGAATTAACTGCTTTCGAATCTTGTATTAACTTCAAAAAAGGTGGATTTCTTTAAAAATTAGGGCATCAGTACCTGTCTAGAGCAGACTGGCAATTTGACTAGTACCCTAAATGTAAACTTTAATAGTTACCACTTATTTAAAGTTCTGCAATTGCCTCTTCTAGGTTTATCACCAGAGAAATAATCCCTTCTACAGATGTTTCTCAACACATGATAAACTGAAAAACATACAATTTTTTTATAAAGTGTTTGTTTTGAAATATTTACTCTCCAAACATATGGCCAATTTTGATTTTTTATATTCTTTGCAAAAAGAAAGGAAAGAAGAGAGGGAGGAAGAAAGAAAGAGAGAAGAAAGAAAAGAAAGCAAGAGGAAGGAAGGGAGGCAGGAAGGAAGGAAGGAAGGAAGGAAGGAAGGAAGGAAGGAAGGAAGGAAGGAAGGAAGGAAGGAAGGAAGGAAGGAAGGAAGGAAGAGAAAAAAGGAAGGAAGGAAAGAAAAAGAGAAAAGGTGATGCTGCTGTGGAATTTAAGGTGAATTATTGTTTGTTGTTCTACCATAAATTGAGTTTTGTTTCATAAAATGTTTAGAATAAAAAGCAATAAAAATCTGCTAGTGTTCTAATATAGTTCATACTATGTGAACTATAAGGTGTTGTGAAGCTTAAGGTGTTGGCCCTTAAGCTTTTGGAAACAAAATAGAGTTTTATCAGGTAGATAATGTCAGGTTTTATCTACCTATCATTAGTAACACAACTGCCTTATGTCACATAAACCTCTTTAAGATGACAACACAATAAAGTTAGTAAATTAAAATAAAGTAAACACTGTGAATCCCCTTTTATGTAATCTTTCTAAAATTATGTAAACTCCAAATTGTTTTAATCATCATCATAAGGTGCACAAGAATTAGACTCAAGGATAGTTAAGATATTAAAAATATAAAATAAGATGTGTATATATAGTCATAAAATCAGGTTTTTATTATTCTAATTAGTAAAATTATTTTTAATTGAGAAGACTTTTCCTATAATTAATAAGGATTTTTTTATTGAATCTAGATCCAGTTCAGTATTTTTCTAAACACATCTATAAAAAAGAATGTGATAGAAACTCAACTATAATTCTGTAAATTACATAAGAAAAAAGCTTTTCTTTAATTTTGGCTTTAAGAAAACATTTGGATTTAAAACTTTGTTAAATAACTTCTGCTGTTAAGTCAGTAAGTGGAATAATTTTAAGTCACTTTGATAGAAGTTTATGTTGTGACAATCCCTGACATTTTATAACATGTAAATATGTGCAATACACTCACAGGAAAGTCTGCAAACCAGAAAATGAATAGCCAGCTCATAAATGATTCATGCTTTATCAACTACTAAAAGCCGCATTGTAAAGTTTAAAAAACTAATGTTAGGATGAACTATATTAAATAAAATTCTACATGTATAAATCTTCTCGGTTTACAAAAACTTTATATGTACTATCTCATTTTACCTTAAAAACATTCACAGGTAAGCAAAGCAAAGAAAGTACCTTTATTCCTATCTGAGGAAGCCAATACTCAAATAGGGTAATTGACTTGAGGAGTCTCACACAGCTGCTATCGAATGATGTTTGATTGGTTGGACCATTCCTCCTCACGTCACCACATGTCAGGCAGTGGTTATGTTTCCTATGTGATTGTGAATTAGGGATCCCAGTCCATGGCACATTACAAAATTAATTTAGGCTATATAGATGAGAATGCCAGGGTACTATTCAAAGTGGCTGTGGAGATAGAGGGTAATTTTAGATGTCTTCTCTTTGTTTACAGCACATTAAGCATAGTTTAGGCAATTACTACCAGTTTAGGGATTCAAGCTCCCATCCCAGTAACACCATGAAGTAAGTGCATGGTAGATTTGCAACACATCTGTATTTTCAGGGATTTTCCCCTGGGGATTTCTAATGCACAAAACAAAATCTAATCCCAAGAAATGAAGGTAATCATAATGAGTGGATAAAAATACGTGAACTGACAGTGAAAGAATGACATACAAATTAGAGAACAAATGAAGTGACTGTCAGTGGTAAATGTTAACATTGATAGGTCCTTATCAAAAATCCAAACTAAATGTTCACTTTTAGCAAATGGAACAGGTTCAGAAAGTCAGATATAAAAATTACACATTAACATTACATCTTGCTCACTTCTTGGACATGATGCCTACCTTTCATTCATTGCAGTTGACATATAATCCAAGATAAATTTTTACAATTTGACATTTAAAATTTTTTCTTGATGCTGGCCAGAGGTGGAAATCCAGCTAATCATGATTTCCTGACAGAATGACAAGAACAAGAAAAGTATTTTCTTCTCTCTCTCTCTCTCTTTATATTGGGAGCAATATACTATCTAAAACTGCTTTCCAAAAGATATTTCCACAAGATATTGATAATAAAAATGTTAAAAAAATTGTTCTGAGGTCAAATCAATTTGGGAGTCATCAGATAATGCCAAATTTCAAAGTTTTCTTTATTACAGAAATTATAATCACCTTAATTATACCAGCTGTTACTAAACTCCTGTTTTTTTGTAGAGTATTTTGTAGAGATGTCTCTTCCAAGAGCACATAATGGAAAATGTTACCCTAAGAAAAAGGTATATTTATTTTTCCTGCCACACCCAGGGCTGGAATGTGGCCAAGGCTGACACTATCGGTAGCCATGGTTCTCTGTATGTTCTAGGCTTCATGCAGTACTGTTTTTTGAGACTACTGTCCCCTAAATGGGGATAGGATTTTATAGTTACTAATACATCAATGCTGATTCCCAGTTCCACTGACAATACCAGTATTACAGTGAAAAAAATATGATAACCAAAAAAAACTGCACACATTGCATAGGATTTGTATATCTTTTAAAACTAAATTTTATACTCTGGTTTCTCTTTAGATTGTGTAAGTCTTCTGCCTTTTAAAACTAAATTTAATCTATAGTTATGCTCTCCTATTTTTTCCTTCTATTATTTGTTGTTATTTTTTTAAATTCTTAAGATTTGTCCTTTAGAGTTTTCCACTGTCTGGACTTTTAGAGTAACATCCTGTAATAGCATTTAATATGTTTGTTGTTCCTTGCATTTCATATAAACTTGTTAATAAATCTGAAGACTTAAACTTATTCAGGTTTGATTTCTGCCACAAGACTACTTCATAGATGGAGCTTTGTACTTCCGTCAAGAGTCAGGTACTGTCCACTAAAACAAACAAGCAAGCAAAACATAAGCAGAGACACTGAAACAAAGAATAAACTGACAATGACCAGAGGGGAGGTGGGAGGGGATAATGGGGGTGGGGGAAAGGTGAAGTGTGGTGAAGGAACATGTGTAAAGGACACAGGGACAAAGCCAAATGGGGGTGGGATTGAGGGTGAGAGGCAGGGTTTGCTGGGGTGGGGGGAGTTGTGGGGGAAAATGGAAACAACTGTATTTGAACAATAATAAAGATAATTTAAAAAACACATAAAAAGAGTCATGCAATATCTAAATACCTCTTTTTTGTGATGTTAACAATAGCCATGATAATCATTGTCTAGATCTGCTATTCATTGAAGGTTTGAAGACTATAGTGACATTTTAATTTTTAATTCTTTTATTATAAAGTACAGGATTTCTACAAAGGGAAATATAGTCTTATCTACTACTTGGTTACAGTTTTCATGAGAATATCATGTGGAGTCCTGGCTTCCCCACTTCCTCCATTTATTTGCCATTTTTCAGAGTACAGAGTTGGTTAACTAGCATCCTCTAAACAAGCAAGGAATTTCTTCTTTATATTAAATATTATTTTATTTTTTATTATGAAAAACTCATGGACTACAAAATGTTTGGTGTTTAATCCACAACTAT
Source organism: Artibeus jamaicensis (assembly GCF_021234435.1). Lineage (NCBI taxonomy): Eukaryota > Metazoa > Chordata > Mammalia > Chiroptera > Phyllostomidae > Artibeus > Artibeus jamaicensis. The sequence continues at coordinate 3,787,045 of NW_026521870.1, forward strand.
TTTTACTGATGCTTAGATTGTATCATTTTGTGGGCAACAGATAAGCCTCATATCAGTTGGGTTTTGAATCTTTCTGTCATAAGCCAGTTATTTTGATAGCTTACTTGTGAACTGGTAAAGTTTATTCTTCTATTACTGCCATCATCACACACAAACAGGAAAAACTATAAGCCCTTAAGGTCAGAAACTAGACAAGGCTATCCTCTTTCGCCACTCTTATTCAACATGGTGCTGGAAGTTCTAGCCACAGTGATCAGACAAGAAAAAAAAAAGCATCCCCTGGAAAAGAGGAAGTAAAACTGTTGTTATTTTGACAGCATGATAGTGTACATAGAAAACCCTATAAACTCCACCAAAAAGCTACTTGATATAATAAGTGAATTAGGCAAAGTAGTGAGATACAAAGTTAATATTCAGAAATTGATGGCATTTTGTACATCAACAATGAACTACCAGAAGGAGAAACTAAGGAAGAAAACCTTTACTATAGCAACAAAAACCAAAAAGCTCCTAGGTATAAATTTAACCAAGGAGATGAAACACTTGTACTCGGTGAACTATAAAACACTGAAAAAAGAAATTGAGGTAGACATAAATAAATGGAAGCATAATCCATGCTCATGGATTAGAAGAATTAACATCATTAAAATGTCCCTGCTACCCAAAGTGATCTCTAGATTCAAATGCAATCCCTATTAAAATACCAATGGCATATTTCACATCTCTAGAATAAATACTCCAAGAATTTATATGCAACCAAAAAAAAAAAAGACCATGAATAGCCTAGCAATCTTGAGGGTAAAAAACAAAGTGGAAGAAATCACAATACCTGATATCAAGGACACTGTAATCAAAACAGCCTGGTACTTACATAAAAACAGACACATAGATAAATGGGACAGAATAGAGAATCCAGAAATAAACCCATATTTCTATGGTCAATTAATATTTGACAAAGGGGCACAAGCATACAATGGAGTAAAGGTAATCTCTTCAATTAATGGTCTTGGGAGAACTGAACTGGTACATGCAAAAACAAAGTGAAACCAGACCAACTTACACCATCTACCAGAATAAACTCAAAATAGAGAAAAGACTTAAGTATAAGTCTTGATACCATAAAAATCCTAGCAGAAAACATTGGCAGTAAAATTTTAGATATCGTATGTAGCAATATTTTTGCCAATATATCTCTATAGGTTAAGGGAAATAAAGGAAAAAATAAACAAATGGGACTACATCAAATTAAAAATGCTTCTGCACAGATAAATAAACCATCATCAAAATGAAAAGGGTAATGACTCTTTGGGGGAACATATTTGTCAATGATACATTGGACAATGGTATAATGTCCAAAATATATAAAGAAATGTAAATGACTCAACACCAGGGAGACAAACAATCCAATTAAAAATTGGGCAAAGAACCTGAATAGACACTTCTCCAAGAAGAACACAGACATGGCCCACAAATATATGAAAAAATGCTCAACATCACTAGCCATCAGAGAGATGCAAATTAAAATCACAAAGAGTTATCACATAACACCTGACAAAATGACCATCATTAATAAATCAACAAACAAGTGCTGAACAGGATGTAGAGAAGAGGGAGTGCTAATGAACTGTTGGTGGAAATGAAGACTGGTGCAGTCACTGTGGAATTTTCTCAAAAAATTAAAAATGGAACTACCTTTGACATAGCACTTTCACTGCTGGGAATATGCCCTAAGAATACCAAAACACCAATTCAAAAGAACATATGCCTCCCTATGTTCATAGCAGCATTATTTACAATAGCTAAGATTTGGAAACAGTCTAAGTGTCCATCAGTAAATGAGTGGATTAAAAAAACTTTGGTACACCCTTTGCAACAGCATGGATGGAATTGTAAAACATTGTGCTGAGTGAAATAAGCCAGCTGTTGGAAATAGAGAATACGGGGACAGTGACCAGATGGGAGAGGGGAGGGAATTTCAAGGGTAAAAGGGGAAGGATTTACTGGAACTAGTATAAAGGACACATGGACAACAACTAAGGGGGTGGAAATGGGAGAGAGGTGTGGAGAACTGGGGGGATGGGCTGGGCTGGGTAAAAAACAGAAAACTGTACTTGAACAATAATTAAATAAAAAAATTTAAAAATCAGATTTGATGTCATAAATGAAATATATTTCATCTTCAAAAATTAAACAAGATTGAAAAGTTGAAAAAAAACTGTGGTATATTTACTCACTAGAATACTGCACAACAGAAAAAAGAAAGAATTCCTACTTTTTGTGCCAACATGGATATAACTGGAGGTTATTTTAAGTGAAATAAGCCAGTCAGTGAAAGACAATTACCATATTATCTCAAGGAGAATCTCAGGAATGAAATAAACTAATGAGAAAAATAGAACCAGAGTCATAAAATCACAGAATAAACTGACAGCAGTACGAGGAGAGGAGGGAGATGGGGACTGTTTGAATGAGGATGAAGGGATTAGTCAAAGAACATGGAGGAAGGACCTATGGACATGGACAATGGTAGTGGCTGGGCAGAGAGGGGGCCAAGGGGAAAATGCTGGGACAACTGTAAGAACAGAAACAATAATAAAAATAAAAAAGTAAATATTGGAATTACTTGTAGTCTCTCTTCCTTTCTTAGACAAGATGTAGCATCCATGCCTTGTTTCCTCTACCTTATGTTTTTTCACCAACATCATATCTATAATCACACATAGAAAGATTTCTTTCCTCTCTTTTTTATATCTGTATTGTATTTCACTGTGTTGATGGAAGATAATTTATTTAACTTATTCTTCATTGATTTCATTTTGAACTGTTTCAAGTATTTCTGATTTTGCAAAGCATGCTGCTGTGATGCAGCTTTATCAACACCGAGTTTGAGATTGATCCATCATGGTGTGTGTCTGTCCAGTTTTTGTTTTTAATTGTCCTGAAGTACTTCATGATTCATATAAGCAAATATGATTTTATGAAAATGTAATTTGACTGAAGACATTTATGTATTAAAAATATCCTAGAAAAGAATTTCAGAGGTAATTGGCCTTAAGATAAAGTTTAATCAAATTCACTTAGTTTACACATTAAGGAGGTCCTAATGTGTCCGAATGGGCTATACATGGCCGGTTTGGACAGAGCTAGGATTGAACCAAGGCTTGATGACTGTAAGACAGCCCTGTTCCCTGACTGTTCCACTGAGAGCACAGAGGCATGACCTGTGCATCCACTGCGGGTGAAACCATGTGTGTCAGAAGTAATAAAATAAATCAAAGATGTCAAGATAAAAGCACAGAAGCAGAATTCATTGAAGATTTTCATTTGTAAAGATTTAAATAATTGCCCTGAACGGTGAACTCAGTGGATTGGGTATATTTTTGCAAACTGAAATGCCAGTGGTTCACTTCCCAGTCAGGGCAGATGCCTGAGTTGTGGGCCAGGTCCCCAGATGGAGTCATGAAAGAAGCAACTGATCAATGTTTCTCTTGAACATTGATTGATATTTCTTTCCTTCTTTCTCATTCCCTTCTCCTCTCTCTAAAAATAAATAAGTAAAATCTTAATAAAAGATTTAAATAGTTTATCTCATTTCTAAATGGAGAGTTTTTTCAATTAAATTCTATTTCAATATCTCATAATTATTTTTAATCAAAAATATTTTGATCATTTTTGAAAGGTTATTGTTTTACCCAGAAATGTAGTTACAGGCTCATTTTCATGACTCACACTATTTCATAGAAGCAAACAAGCTATTTCTAATCTGAAATTTGGCAGCAGACTTCTTACATGCACTCTGAATTTATTTTAATATTTATTTATTCAAGTTAGTTTTGCATTAAATAAATCTAGCTCTATTCAAGTTAGTTTTGCATTAAATAAATCTAGCTCTATTCAAGTTAGTTTTGCATTAAATAAATCTAGATTTTGAAAACTATTCCTAATTATATTTTTAAATGCTGGCAATACTTTGGATAAGAATGAGTTAAGCCCCTGTCAAAACATGGCAATTATTGAGTCCCTTTTCATTTAGCTCCAATTATGTGGTATTTACTAGTTTTAATTTACTAGTTGTTGTCCAAGTTTATAATGAAAATCATCCAGATAAAATTAATTATTATGATAATGAGTATTATGTAATTATATTAAATAAATTTATATTTGAGTAATTATAAAGTTCATGTTGTCTTGGGCAATCTGTAATTATTACTACATTAATATAAAAATATTAACTAATTTTGAGGTCATCTTATCAGCCTAGAAATACTCTCTTAAATATGATAACAAGCCTATAACTAGATACAGCATAACATGGGACAAATAGATAAATGAAGCATAACAGAGTTTAGAAATAAACTAATACACATGTTCACTTGTTTTCTGACATATTGCCAAGGTAATTGAATGAGAAAACAATGCTCTTTCAATAACTATTGCTGAACATGTATGTGTAAAACATAAACAAAATCTCAGCTTCTACATTACGTCATGGACAAATATTAATCTGAATCTCAGATCTAAATATAGTTGTTAAAAATCATAATAATCCTAGAAGGAAATATAAGAGAAAATCTTCACATTGTTGAGTAAACTAAATTTTTTTGGAGAAGACACCAAAAAATGCTAAGCACAAAAAATGATAAATTAGATTTCACCAATATTAAAACCCGTTTGCTCTTCAGAAGGTGATATTAAGAAAATGAAAAGAAGAAGGTATAGACTGAGAGAAAATATTTATTTATTTATTTTTGTTTATATCTATAATGCATAAAGAATATTTATAACACTAAAAGAAACAACAACTAGATTTTTAAATTTACCAAAATATCTTAACAGGCACTTTACCAAAGATAAATGAATAGCCAATAAGCACAAAAAAAAGATGCTATACATCATCAGCCTTTAAGGAAATGCAAATTCAATCGACAATAAAATACCGCTGCATACCAATCACAAGGGTTAAAATTTAACAAACCAAAAAACAAAAAACTGATAATGCAAAATTTTTGGAAGAATGTGGAGCACCTGAAACTCTCATATGTTATTGCTGTAAGTGTAAAGTAGTATAACCACTTTTATGAAAAAATTTGATAGTTTCTTATAAATTTATACATGCATTTACTACATAAAACAAAAATTCCATTTATTATTTACCCAAGAAAAATCGAGAAAACAGTGTTCATCAAATGACTTGTAGTTGAATGTTTACGGCAACCTTATTCATAATATTCTTAAATTGGAAAAACTCAGATATCAGCAAAATAATTGATATATTAATTGTGCATATTTGTACAATGGAGTAGTTCTCAGCAACTCACGGATGAACCTCAAACAGTATACTGAGCAAATGAAGCTATTTGCAAGAGGTTTCTTTTGTATAATGTTATTAATGTGAGAGTAAGTGTAATCTATATTGATGGTTTCCCGGGTAGGGTGGAGGGTTGCCTGTAAAAGAACACATAGGAATTTATGGAGGAGATTAAAATGTCTCTTAAGAGATTAAAATGTCTTAATTTATGGAGGAGATTAAATTGTCTTAATATATATACACATATATATCTAAACTCACTGCATTATATGCTTAAAATGACTACATATTATGTGTAAATTATACCTCATCAAATATAACTTTAAATTATTTATTTATAATTTTGTCATTTTATGAATGTTATATAAATGAAATCACATAATATGTGATCTTCTGAGATTAATTTTTTCCACTCAATGTCATATTCTTAAGATCTATCCAAGTTGTAGAATCAGAAAACAGATGAACATTCGACAGGGGTTAGGAGTGCTTAGAGGGAGGAGGGCTGGGTGCAATTGTAAGTAGATGGAACAAGGAAGATCTGTGTGATGATAGATTAGCACTGTGTGCTCCTTGTGATGTTTATGCAGATCTACACATGATACAACTAATTAAAACTGTAAACCAGCTCTGTACCAATGCAAATTTCTGCTTTTGATATTGCACAATAAATATGTAAGGTGTAACTATTTGGGGGATTTGGGTGAAAATACACAAATACAAAAGGTCTCTCAGTACTGTTTTTGCAGTTTCTTGTGAATCTAAAATTAATTCAAAAATATTTCAAAAAATAGTATGTTTGATATGATATGAGATGGTGTTATGGGCTGAACTGTGACCCTCCCAAATTCATGTGTTGAAGTCCTAACCAATTCTCAGTGCCTTTGTATGTAACTATATCTGGAGAGAGAGCCTTTAAAGATCTTTAGAATTTAAATGAAGTATTTGGGGTGGGCACTAATATAATATGACTGGTGTCTTTCATTGTAGAAGTAATTAGAAAACACATATAGAGGGAAGACCACAGGGACACTCTGGAAGAAGATGGCAGCAATCTCTAGGACAAGGAAAGAGGACTTAGAAGAAACTAACTCTACCTACATATTGATCTTGGACCTCTAGCTAAACAAGTGTAAGAAAATAAATTTGTGTTGTTTAAGCTGCTCAGTGTGTGCATTGCTTTGCTGTGGTAGCTCTATCAAACTAATAAGTGGTATTTACAGAAGAAAGAATATTGGAACCTAAGAAAGTCTTAGAAGTCTAAAAAAGCATTTTAAGAATAGGTATTATGATTTCTGTTTTATACATGAGGAAACTACATCTTGTAGTATTTACAAACTTCTTTCAAGGTCACAAAACTGGTAAAATTTAGAAATGAGAACATGACTCTGCACTGTCCAACTTGCACTATCCAGTGTGTGATGCTGGCACCAAGGTCTTATAAATCAAGATTTATTTTAAAGCACTGCAGGAAAAAAATAAAGCACTATACAATTATGGTCATATCTAAATTTAGAACCAGATATTTTCCAAAAGTTAATACTCAAAGAAGAGATGTAGTGCCTCATTAAAAAGGTATTTAGTAGATTTAGCATGTGTCATAATATCCTACTGTATTTCACAAAATGTCAGCTGACATTTTGTCTTCTATTTAGATTCCAGGAAAAAATATTATCTAATTTTCTCTTATAATTTAAAAAACAATGGTACAGTTTTAACAAGTGCCCATTTTGAATAAACCTATCAAAAACAGAATAAAATGAGCATATGCTTACATTCTGCCTTTTGGGAACAGGAATAAAAAGATAAGAGACTGCTTTATTTATGAGTTTTTAACAGGATAGCAAGCTTATGTTATGACAGTTATGGCACTAGCCAACAAGATGCGTTATTAGTTGCCACATAATAATTTCACATATTTTAGGTTATATCAGTCAAACCACTGCAACTTGAGTGACATGAAGTCATTTAAACAGGAAACAGTGTAAATTAAGATACAATGCGGGTGATGTGTTAAATTATTCTTCATTAAACTAAGGAAAGCAAGGAAGGGACATAAGGTGATAAATACCATATCTATATAAAAGGGAATCCTAACTTTTATAAGAAAATATAAAATTATAATACAGCATAGTTATATATGCATTGACCTAACATTACTGAAATAAAAATACAATAAGCCATATTAGACTTTAGAAAAATGTAAAACCAAGTGCAAATATATATGTGTGTGTAATACATATACAATCATTTATACACGTGTTTCATGAAATAATGAAATTATGAACAGGCCTATGCTGTATAAATAAACATATTGATAAAAGTACACAGTTTATCTATGAAATAACTACATAAACATATAAAAATTTACATATACCATTTGAAAGAGACTAGAATTATTATATTATTATCTAGCATCACTATTCCCTATATTATAAAGATCTCTAATGAAATTAATTACTTAAATAATAGCTTAATACCATTTCCACATTTTAGGGGCAATGGTTTATTCTGTATATAGTGAATAAGAATGGTGATAATGTGTGTTATAGAAGCGATAGAAGCAGGTTTTTAGAGCTCAGTAACATTAGACTCTTCTCAAGTATAATCTGAACTATGGATATGTAAGTCTCTTGCTATGATGGCCTAGTAGGAAAGTCGTCCAAGCATGAAGGGTAAATACTGCAAAAGCATGAGCTTGAGTCTTTGCTTGGTATGTCCTTTATTCCAAATGTTGAAATATGTTTCACTATATGATGCATGTCAATGAAGGCTGTTACTGTTAATTCCTTTGTGATTTCATAAATCACTTGTAGTTTAATTTATAAAAATCAACTATCCAAAGCTTACTCTAATAATTTGACCAGTAACATTGGTCAGAATGACACAAGATAGCTTCAAACACATAACATAAGTAAAGCCTAGGAATACGTATTAAAATATTCAGCAATTGGACACTAAAACAATTGATACAAGAATAAGAACAAAATAATATCACACATAAGCACATTTTAATTTAGAAAAATGCCAGAATATTCTCCCACTAAGTTGTGTTCAAAATTTGACTTTTTATTTCTGCATGTTTTAAGTCAAATATATGTATATATTTGACTTAAATATAAATATATTTATAAAAATATATATATTTGACAACTTTTCTTTTTAATGAAAGTATTGTAAGATTAAAGGTGTTTTTAGTGTTTCAGCTTTGAATTTATCACAATAAATATTGAGTAAATGTATAAATAGTTCAGATAAATTGATACTCATTGAAGTCCTAAGTTTAAACCCAAACTATAATATTAGTATAGGTTTTGGTTGTTTTATGCTAACAGAAGTCATTAAGAACTGTCTCAGGGAATTTCTTTTTATATCTTTTATTTTCCTAATAAATATCTTCATGAAATGTAGCTGAACGAAACAAAATAAACACTTGGCAAAACACAAGTGGTAACATCAGACAATTTAACAACGAATAAAATGTTCTGTTCCTATGAATTTCGGGTAGGCAATGTTGCTAATTTCAAGAGGATCGTGATTTTAAAATTCAAAAAAAGGAACAGGCTCTACTTCCATCAAAGTTACTGTTTTCATAATTTTTCAAATTACTCATCCAAATAGGAAAGACGACTGAAGGACAGAGAGAACTGATACTGTGATCAACAATGGGAAGAAACTGAAAGTTGGAGAATTCAATGTATTGCAACAAACATTACTTTTAATGCAAATTGTATATTGCATTAAATACTAATAGGGAATGAAAGGTTAATTTGTAAAATTATTTTCCTGCCATCAGAGTTCACAGTTTAGGAAGAAAAAAGATATATAATCATGTTTATAAAATACTTAAATATGATCATGAAAGTATGTAGATGAGAAAATATTCATGGAAGTCCAAGAATCCTCTATGTCTAGAGGCAAAGAAATGAGGCTGAAAACTGATGCAGAGGCGAGAACACAAAGGATCCATCGTGCTATGCACCTTGCCGATTAACTGTGGACACGAATCCTAAGTTCCTTGAATAATCCAACTTAAATTTTTGCTAACATAGATCTGTAACTATTCAATCATTGTTTTCCACTTCTTAATTAATATAGTTAAATATTTATTTCAATCATTATAGTTTTGAATTGCTAAAATATATTTTAAATCACTCTGTTATTTTTATGGATTATTTTATTTTTCTTATTCTTTACTCATATTTTAATTTATTTTTGTGCTTTTATACATACGAAATATGCATGTTTTGTCTAATGTGTCTGATAACGTCCATCTCTGGAATTTAGGAGACTGGTTCTGTAGTCTGTTGCTGGTGGCTCTTACTCATGTTGCCTTTTTGCCTGTGCAGTTATTTTTGACCATGAGCTTTGGAACTCTTGAAGTTTTGGTTGATCTTGAATTTCTTCAGAGGTGATTTAAAAATTTTTTTTGAGACTTGGAGGAATTGCTAAACTAGAACCATTTCACTTCAACTACAGTTTCAGCTTGAGGTTTGTTGTTGCTGCTGTTATTTTCTGGTGGCACGTGTACTGTGAACTGGGGCCCCAAGCACACATACATGGGGAATGGCTTGTGTGTACAAATCCTCAGTGGACACTTCTTTCCCCTCCACCCAATGTCAACATCAAGAAAATAAGTTTCCTGGTCATTGCCTTCTGTGAAAGCTCCTGGAAGAGAGGTATGAAACATGGCCTCTTTAATATCATATCATGGGTCTCAGATCAAATATAAATTCTCAAGAAAGCTCTAATTTTTTCCTGTCAATTTCTACCCAGTCTGACAATCCAACTGGAAGTTCATCTCAGCATATTCAGTGTAAGTCTCCTAGGTGACTTTTATGTTTGTTTACCTTTGAATTCTTCCTTTCATTCCATTTAGACTTGCACAGTGAGGCCCTAGCATTCTTCCATTGAACATAATCTTACAGAATACCAATTTCAGACAGCGTTCCTGAGACCATGATAAAGTGAGATAAAGCACAACCACTTCATAATTTTCCCTAAACACTTGAAAATAAGGTCAACAAACATCTGGACTAAAATGAGTGAATGTCCCTTTGTTCTCTATTTCAGTGTCTTTGATTTTTTTCTGCTTGCTTGTTCATTTTGTTGTTTAGCTTCCTGTTAAAGGTGAGAGCATATGGTATTTGTCCTTCAATGCCTGGCCTATTTCACTCAGCATATTGCTTTCCAGTTCCATCCATGTTGTTGCAAAGGGTAGTAGCTCTTTCTTACTCTCTGCTGCATAGAATTCCATTGTGTATATGTACCACAATTTTTTGATCCATTCATTTACTGTTGGGCACCTAGGTTGCTTCCAACTCTTGGCTATTGTAAATTGTGCTGCTATGAACATTGGGGTGCATAGGTTCTTTGAAATTGATGTTTTAGGATTCTTAGGATATAATCCTAGCAGTGGAATTGCTGGGTCAAAAGGCAGGTTGATTTTTATTTTTCTGAGAAAATTCCATACTGTTTTCCATAATGGTTGTACCAGTCTGCAATCCCACCAACAGTGAACTAAGGACCCCTTTTCTCCACAACCTCTCCAACATTTGTTGTTTGTTGCTTTATTTACAATAGCCATCCTGACTGGTGTAAAGTGGTATCTTATTGTGATTTTAATTTGCATCTCTCTGATAGATAATGATATTAAGCATCTCTTCATGTGTCTTTGGATATTCTGTATGTCCTCCTTGGAGAGGTGTCTGTTCAAGTCCTTTCTCATTTTTTAATTGGGTTAGATGTCTTCTTAGAGTGGAGTCATGTAAGTTCTTTGTATATTTTGGAGATTAAACCTTTGTCTGAGGTATCATTGGCAAATATGTTTTCCCATACAGTTGGTTGTCTTTTTAATTTAATACTGTTTTCTTTAGCCATGCAGAAGCTTTTTATTTTGATGAGATCCCATTTGTTTATTCTTTCCTTTATATTCCTTGCTCTAAGGGACATATCAGTAAAAATGTTGCTGCGTGAAATATCTGAGATTTTCTTGCCCATGTTTTCCTCTAGAACTTTAATAGTGTCATGGCTTATATTTAAGTCTTTTATCCACTTTGAATTTATTTTGGTGTATGGTGTAAGTTTGTGCTCAAGTTTCATTTTTTTTGCACATAGCTGTCCAGTTCTCCCAACACCATTTGTTGAAGAACAAGGGGACATGTTGAAGACCAGAGGGGAGAGGAAAGGGAATTTAAAGGGGAAGGGGGGAGGGATTTGGAGGAACAAATGAGAAGGATGCAGGGACGAGAGCTGGGGGGGTGGAGATGGGAGGAAAGTGGGGAGCATGGGACAGGGGGGCTGGAATGGGAGAAATAGACAAAAAACTGTACTTGAAAAATAACTAAATAAAAAAATAAAATGAGTGAATGACACATTTTGTTTTTCCAATTATTGTTTTATCCCTTGTTCTAGGCTCCTCTTCTACCAGATAAAATTTATTGAGATACCCAATCACAAAGTTTCTTTTGCATTTTTACTACATTCGATCTAGAGGAAAAAGTCTGTTTCCTTAGACTCCTCTCCCCAAATCAGTGAACCAAAGGCCGAGTTCTATATAGCAGGCTGTTTCTAACATGCTTTTACTAACTCATCCCTTGTATCCTATGGTTAGTGTTCTCCCTTAATGCCATAAGTAATAAATCCCAAGCCACAATATTTAACAAATATGTTCCAGTTGGCCTTTGGCTGAAGGGTATTGATGGCTTCTAAGGATTTTATTTATCATTATTTTGCCAGCTCACAGCTCAGTACAACATGTGAAAATATTGTAAAAACAAATTATCTATCAGTGTTCATTGTTCTTCAGCAAAAGCAGTTAAGCACTGCCTATTTTATAGTAAGTATATTTACTTTGTTACTTTGAGATAACAAAAAAAGTTTAGAATTAATTTGTAAATGGGAAAACTGTACATGGTCATGCTGTGGAACTTTCAATGTCATTATCACATAACGCTTTGAATCATACAGAAATCTTAATCCAAATGGGCTATACTAGAAAGACTACTGTAATTCAAATGGAACCATATGTAACTTGGATCCAAGGGAAGCTACAACTCTACAGTGTGGCTTATAATAAGAATACTGTCCAAGAATGTCTTGCTACATGGGATTCCAAGCCATTTTAATACCTGCTCGAGTTCTTCTATGCACTACTTATTTGGGTAGCCAACCCCCCCCCATATCCTACAAAGTATATAAAATATATGCATATTTTAAGGTTTTAAAAATAATTTTCTTCATTTTTATATGAGTAAATCAGTTAATTTACTATGGGCCATATTTTCCATCACTAATAGGCCTCTTTTGAAATTCTCCATAAGTGATAAATAACTGACAAAATTCCTTTAAAGGCTATGAAATATTAATGAATAGTAAATTTAACCATCGTAAGTTTAAGTATATTATTTACATATTTGATCATTTTGATGTAGTGGCATTCTCTTCCTATTTTGGGGACAATATATCTTTTTAATTTTTTGGTTTCACATTTTTCATAGGCCTTTTGAAAGTCATAAGCTGTAGGATTTGTTCTTATAATCCCAAATAAATGAAAGGGTTCTTTTGGGATGTAGTGCCCAATATTCCCAATTGTACCCTTTCTCAAGAAGTGATTTGTGACAAACCAGAAAAAGAATAAAAACTATGGCAAAGTACTGAAGACACATAGAGAGAAGGAAGTAGAGCCATGCTGAGTGAAAACAATGATGTAGAAAGTAGAGAGAGAAGACTCAGAGGGACTTGTTGAAATAAGCAATGACAGAAGCAGAGACAAAGGACCAAAAGCAGGAGTAAGGCAGACAACTAAAGCTCCAGTGTTATGCAGATGGTCAGGACTGGCTTTCTAACTTGTACAGATAACTTGTGTAAAATGAAAATGCAGAGCCTCCTGTACAAAACAGTTAAGAATGTCAAGACAGTGACAGCATAGCACTAAACCAAGTACAAGGGCCATTTTGAACATGCGACCATGTATAACTGCATAAGCAGCCCACCTCTGAAGCTGGCACTGCGGGTAACATCCCCACTCTTCCCCAGGAATGGCTCTTTTGTTCTTGGCATTGACTCGTATGCTCCCATATTACTCTCTTCCACACACTGAATCTTACTACCCAGGTTAGCCTGAGTACAGCACTTGTTTTATTTGGACTTTGGTGAAACTTAATACTTACTAAGTGTATGATATGAAAATAGATTAAATTTTCAAACATAAAGTGATATAAATGAATTAAAACCAGTCTTTTATCAGTTAAAGACACATTGAAAATACAACACATGATCGGTGCCTGGTCCAAGGGCACCGATGGACAATTGTCATATTCTCAATCTCATGAAAAGGTGCAGATTAAAGTATCTTTATGTTTTTGCATTCATTTTTAGAAAGGAAAGTAAAATAGTGTGTTTATTATGGAAGACAATTCCCCTACCCCTTCTTCCAACCAGAGGCATGCATCCCACAGCCATTCCTATATAACATTAGCAAATATGCTCTGGCTCGCTAATAAATATATAAGGGAAATCTATATCTATATCTATATTTATGTATCTATCATCTAGTTATCTTTCATTCTGACATCTCCTTATCACAAGAAAATAACCCTATCTATTCTTTCTGCCTTACTCATTACTCTTGATGACATATAATTATTTCTGCTACCTGAGATTAAAAAGCCTTGCTTTCTTTTCTACTGCATGATCTAGTCTGTCACTGATTCCCATCAGTTCCACTGTGAACCTCCCCTTCCACTGAGGTCTTCCTTTCTCACCCCTCTCTTCCCACCATAAATCAACTGTTGATACCTCTCAATCAGGCCACTTCAACAATCTCCTACCCAAGTGTCTCTACCTCCAATGTCTGTCCACTCTATTCCCCATGTTTCTATCTCTATTAATGTTCATCTTCTTTAAGAAGATAATATCACTTGGATGTCTCAGAAACCAAAATTACCTCCTCGTATTTTGATTACAATTAGTTCTGGCTCTATTTGGCATTCTTCCCTTAGACCTCTTCAATATTTACTCCCCAAATGCACTTTCCATCCTTCACTTGAATTGCTCCCCTATCCTGTCATTATGCTTGAACTAAACAAGACAACATATTGTTGTGCTATGTTTTCCCGTCTCCAACTCTTCACTCCTGCTGTTCTCTGTCTTTAGAATACCATCTATCTGGGTAGTACAGAGTCATATATGAGGAACTGGGTTAGCTGAGGTTCTAGGTTCACTAAAGCAAACTTTTCAAGGACAGAGTTTTATTTATTTATTTATTTAGCCTCTGTTCACTGATATATACAAGTACAAAGAACTGTGCCTTCACATATAACAAACACTTGTTGCGTTAAGTAATAAGATTCCTTAAGACTTTAATGTTTGGCGGTTCTGACCAATGGTGCCCAAGCATTTCAGTCACCTCAACAGACATTTTATATTAAGTATTCGCATGTGCAAGACATTGTTTTAAGCATGTTAGAAACGGAATCTAATCAACAAAATAAACAAGTAAGCAAAATATAACCAGAGATGTTAAAGAACAAACTGACAGTAACCAGAGGGGAGGGCAGAGGGAGATAACAGGGCAAAGAAGGGAAAGTGTCATAAATGAAAGTGTACAAAGGACCCCTGGACAAAGCCAAAGTGGGTAAGGATGGAGGGTGGGAGGTTGGGGGTGGGTGGAGCGGGGGAAAGTGGTGGCAGGAAAATGGAGACAATTGTATTCAAACAACAATAAAGAATGTATGCAGGAATGTGACAGGAGAAGCAAACTTGTCTGTAGAACACTTTTTTCCAAATAACTACAGAATACTTACTTATCATATATATTTCAGCAATATTGATTACATGCATAGTATTTTCACTTAGATGGACATGTATAATACGTTTGATCAAAGTAAAAAATCTTTTGAGAAATTTTCTGGAACATTCTATGGAATTATGAACCTAGTTTATTTTTATTTTTCTGAATTTTCATTTTCTAGCATTTCATGCCAGCTGTACACTCTTCTGTTTTTCTTATGTTTACAAATTTTTTATATTTCTGGACACTTAACCTCCTTGGTCCTGTATCCCACAGTTACAGCTACTTTACCCAATAAGGTTCGAACCTTCACACTAACCACTGCACTGAATTAGCTATAGAAAGAACAATAACTGATTACTTTTGTTCTTTCAGTCATCAAATGATGACTGAGGCTGATTTTTAGCCAAGGAAATCAGGTAAAACTTAGCAGAGAAAAAGGACCCTCAGTATGTTGACCTCATACAGTAAATCTTAAAGAATCAAAGTCAAAATCTTTTAATTAAATTATAATCTTTGCACACTGGCTTTGTAAGAATTTTATGCACAGATGTGTTGTAGTGGATTAATTTACAGGCCAGAATAACCTTTGAGTATCTTGTATCACAGTAATTCCTGCTTGTTAGAATGCATTCAGATATTCAGTTCAATACTTGCACAGAGTATCAGAGAGATAAAAATTTCCTCAAAGGCACTCCTTCCCGTGTTTAACAATCCTCTTCCTTTAATTGGGTAGATGAGAAAAGCATTTAACATTTCCAGCTTAATTATATATGACCTTGAAAATGGCAGCTAAGTTAATAACTAGATATTACAAAGGAGACATGGTCATACAATTATTATGAAGAATAACATGTCATACTATTTATAAGTGTTTATTAAAATAATTCATAAACAAAATTATGCATCCATTAAAATATAGAATGCAAGCTCCTTTTAAGTCTGTTTTCCCCAGGGCTAAATTTCATAAACAAATTGTTCTCCACACTTACATTCTACCTTCTGCTCATATTCTTGACCATTGTTTTTTCTTTCTGTTCCCCTCCTAATATGGGGAACTACAAACAATACACAAAGAGGTAACCCCATTTCAGAAATCTGAAGCGGTTCTGCCAGGGTCACACAAGTATTATTTTTGTAGTTGCTGTTGTTTTAAAAATCTTACTAAGTGCTATCCTTAACTCATTATTTTTTAAACCCACAGAATACATTTTAAATTCCTGCTGCTTGGCATTGTGCTCAGAGATTCTGTGCAGAGATTTTGACATTGGGCATCTAAGAAACACTGTGCGCAGATAAAAACAGAGATTATCTGTATTTTGTATAGATAGATTCATAGCATTTCAAGGGCATTTCAAGACTTAAATAATTCTTAGAAATGACATGATCTAACCCCCCACCTTTTGTAGGTGAGATAAACAGAGATTTGGAAATGTTTCATAGGTCAGATATCTTGTGGGAAATTAGGAGTCTTAAAACATTGAACAGGGTCTCTATATTCTGATACATATCTGAAAATGCTTTGTAATTTGTATTGTGGAAACCTAAATGTAGTTCATAACACCTTTTGCTCTTTTAAATGTAAAAAAGGTGGAATACTATACAGACTAAATGAATAACAAAAAAGTTAAGAAACTGCTTTGAGCGGGGATATGTCAATTTTTTTCAGATATATAAGCATAAATTACTCTCAAGAGGAAAAACTAATTTGAAATGTTATTTAGCAATCTGATGTTATCATTTCAGCTGTCTCAGATTAGAAGTGGATCTACATGTGTCTTATTAACTTTTCTCAGCTCTTCTTTCTAATGTTACCTCTTCTAATTTCAACAGTATCTTCTCAGACTTGGTGTCTTTCCATGAACATGCAGATGTAGCGTGTTTGCGTTAATACACAGCACATCCTCAACTCTGTTTTCCTGAGAACTGATCCACATCTCATGTGTATTTATGTACAAGTTTGAAAGAAACCTTTTAACAATAACACACTGAAATTTGTAGAGAATGTTAAAATATGACGGAGAGACTGCGGCAGGGATGGTGGGGAAAGAAGATGAAAGAGAGACTCTTCACTTTCCCTGTGTGGTTTGCTAATCCCAGAGCAGGCAGGTGACTTTAGGTAACTACATAAAGTGTCCCTGCTCAGAGAGTGACTCTATTACATTTTTTAATCATTTAGACTTTAATAAAATATAAGCAAGAATGAAAAACTGTTTTTTAAAAATGCTAGCTTATCTGAAACATAATGCATACATTTGAGAAAAACAGAACTTATAAAATCAGGGAAAGTAACTGAGAGAACCGTAGGGCAGAGGTCCAGAGAAAATGCAGTGGTATACAATTTTAACTTGGTGATTTATGTCGTAGATAATACAGATATGGCTGTTATTTTACATTTTTGTGTGTCATATAGGGGAAAATTTACTATCTTAATGATGCATGCCTTAGAGTTACTTTAAATGTGAATCACTTATCCCTGCATAACAAATGTACTTAATGGAAAACTAAAGATATGGAACATAGTAATTTTTTTAATGTGAAAAACTTAGGTTTTGGAAAAGTAGAAAACACTATGTAGGAGGGCAAACAAAGGTCATAGGTCATAAGAATTACGCATATACCTACCTATCAGTTAAGAAAGCATCAAGGATGGACGGCCACTGGCAGATGGTCAGTGGGTAACACTTTCACCCTCTAGCCTACCTATATTTGGTCATTTCTAATTTCCCCATTACACATTATATCAGATGAAATGCATTGTAGATGAGTAATCATCAGGGAAAGCATGAGAGACTAGAGCAGAGGTTAGAAAAGTTTTTCTGTAACAACAGATAGTAAATGAATGGGGAGTAAAAGAAAAATGAAAAGAACAAAAAGGAAATATGAAAATATGATACTAGAAAAATGAACATGAAACACTGAAGCCTCAATAGCACAGTGGTGGACCACAAGGTCTTGAAGTTAGACAAATTTGAGTTCAAATTCCAGCTCTGATACTGTGTCCTTGAATAAATTACTTTATGTCTCTATTTCTCAGTGCCTGTATTAATATATAGTAAATAATTTTATAGCATTTAGTTTTTAAGCTTGTTGAGAGGGTTGAATTAAGTAACTCACATAAAGAGTAACATAGTGCCTGCAAGATGTAAGTACCCAATAAATAGGAGCAACAAGGAGTGAGAGAATGGGTGTTACCTATAATAGAGAAAGATGATTAATTTTCATCATTAATAATCTCATGGAATTCTGTAGTTTTCTTTTGTAGCACAATGGTTTTTTAAATTGAGATATAACTGACTAACAACATTGTATAATGTATAATGTATCCTTGGCTTACTTGCATATTACAATATGATTACCATTGTAGCTAACACCTCAATCATGTCACATAGTGGTCATTTCTCTTTTTGTGGTGAGAACATTTATGATCTACTCTCAGCCACTTTCAAGTATGTAACGGAGCATTATTAACTATAATCGCAATACTGTGCATTATATCCCCAGAACTTACTTATCTTCTAAGAATGTACCTTTTGACTCACATCTTCCCATTTCTCCAAACCCCATTACCCCATCATTCTAGTGTGTTTTTGCAAATTTAACTTTTTTTAGATTTTACATATGAATGATACACAGTATTTGTCTTTTTCTGCAATTTTTATTTTTCGTTATTTTAAAAATATGTTTTCCCTCTTGGGCTACAACCTTATGAAGCATTATTTTTTTTCTGTTCATAAATGTATTCCCAGTGTCCAACACCATGTCTAGCATGGTGTATGTGCTCATTAAATATTTGGAGTGGATTAATGGACCAAGAATGAGAAAACTGATCATTTATATTGTGTGCAAATAACTTCTGTCTCAGTGTCTATTTATAACACAGGAACAACAGTGACATTTGAAATTATTACTGTGGGGAGTCAGGGAGAAGGTACTCTGATAAACACAGTGGTCCCCCTCATACACGAGGGGTATGCCCCAAGTGGATTCCTGATACCTTGGACAGTACTGAACCCTGTACATGCTATGTTTTTTCCTATACATACATATCTATGATAAAGTTTAATTTATCAATTAGGTACATAAAGAGGTTAACAATAACTAGGAACGCATAACAATATACTGTAATAAAATTTAAATGAATGTGGTCTCTCAAAATATCTTATTAAACTCACTCTTTTTGTGATAATATGAGATGATAAAATGCCTTTACTAAGTCAAGAATGTTCACCTTTTCCATTAAATGAAGCATTTCCTGTCTTTCCTTTGGCATATCAGAATTGCCTATATCATGACTTTTGTGCTTTAGAGCCATTATTAAGTAAAATAATAGTTACTTGAACACAAGCATGAATATAGTGTGACGGTCACTCTGATAACTGAGAGAGCCACTAAGGTCTCCACCTGACTGATGGCAGGAGAGCCTCTGAAACATCGTGGAGACACTGAACGATGGGAAAACTCACACCTGGGCAGGAACAAGCAGGACTCGCAGGAGTTCAGCAGGTTATTCAGAATAGTACACAATTTAAAACTTATGAATTATTTCTGTAATTTTCCACTTAACATTTTTAGACCACACATGACTGAAGGTAGCTGAAACCATGAAAAGAGAGACGATAGAAGAGAGATTTCTGCAAAACAGCGTATAACACAATGTCTGGGGGATCATTGGTGCTTAATAAATTCTACCTTATCAAATTTAGTTGTTTTTACTTAAACTTAGGCTAGTTCTAAAATTAAGATAATCAGTGACCAGAGGGGAGAGGAAAGGGAATTTAAGGGGGAAGGGGGGGAGGGATTTGGAGGAACAAATGTGAACGACGCAGGGACGAGAGCTGGGGGGGTGGAGATGGGAGGGAGGTGGGGAGCACGGGACGGGGGGGAGTTGGGATGGGAGAAATAGAGAAAAAACTGTACTTGAAAAATAACTAAATAAAAAAAATAAAATTAAGATAATCAAATTTCTATGTCCTCTAAGCATTTTGGTTATTAGACTATAATAATGTCTGTGGCACATAACATAATAAATATAAATACAACTTATATTTAAGTCCATGAGATATTTTTTACCTTTTAACAAAACTTCATAAATAACATGTAAAAAATATGGTTTTCATAATTGTATATTCTGAAAAGGAAAGCCACTGATCTTAGTATAAAGAACCTAATTGATCAGTTCTGCCAAAGCAGCATGTGCTCACTCTGTACTCTCCAATTTTAAATTAAAAATTAATATGTCTACCTGTGTTCATGAGTGAATTTATTGGAACTCATCAATATTTCAAATATGGCACAGGTCAATCCTATGTTGCGCATGTAATGTAGTAATGTATGAGGTGTGCCTGGGACCCAGCCAGTGGCTGGAGAAGCTTTATCTTCATAGAAGATGGTATTATCAGAAAATGTGATGAACCAAGGAGAAGAAATCAATGTTTTTTCTCTATGCTGCTGTAAAATTAATGATGGTTCTCTGTGAAACTATAGAACCTATACATCTTACTAAGTGTAAGAAGGGAAAGCACAGAACATCTTCCCAAAAAAAAGAAGTTAAGATTTTCAAAATATAGTCATTAAAAGCACATTTTAGTAATATTTAATGTCATTGGAAAATGCCAATGATATAAGTTTGAATGTGAAATGAGAATAAAAATAAGTATCTATGATATAAGCCCATTTTATAAAATTATCTTTTGTATGCACTTATGTTTTTAAAATAAACTGTAAGAAATTGCATATTTACACAATAATGGCAGTTGTCTCTAAACATTTGTGGTATAGATGCTTCTTATTTTCTTTTTAATTATATTTCAGGTCAACCAGGTTCTCATACTTAGAAAATAAAAACACCTGAGGGGCTGACAACAGTGTGAGTTGAGGCTGAAAGAAACAAACACACTGCAGATGATTTCTGGAGATACTGTAACAGACCACACTGAGACCTAAGTTACAAAAAAAGTAGAAATTCAGAGGAAAAAGTCATGAGTCAGTTAAAAATACAGAGTGGATGGTGATGCAGCTAACTTATTTACAAAGACAAGGCCAAGAAAGTAACTGACTCTAAAACTGACTCTTGTGAAGCACAAGAACGAATATCCTGTAGCCTGACTTAGCCCGCCAGTCCTTAGCCCTTCCTGGGGCATGTGTGATTTTACTGCGTTTCCTGCCTGACTGAGGCTGAATAATTTAGCTATTTCCAGGCTTCTCTGGGAAAACATAAATCCCATTACCGAAACTAACATAAGACAATCTCTTCCTTACAATATGAGATTAAATAAAATAACTCAAGTTTAAAGAAGAAAGAAAAATACATTGTATGGATTCTAAAACCAGTGGGGGCTCCAGACTTTCAATTTGAGATGGGTTTTAGGGGATGCCATGTGATGGATAGACAGGTACTATCTGGATGCCATAGCCCTATGGGAAACACACTACTAATTGTGTGTGTCAGAAGTCCTTGAGTGGAATCTGCCTAATAAATGCTGTCACTTAGCTTGTCTTTCAGTTGAGGTGGATGGGGTAACATGCATGGACTAAGCTCTTGTTTTAAATCCATAAACCGAGATGTCCTGTGCCCTTGTAAATCCTCAGAAGTTGTTACTGGGCATAGTATAAAACAAAACTGAGAGCGAGCTCAAAATTGCATATCGTTGATACCTACCTCTGAAGTGTGCTTTCAGAGCTGCGTAAAGAGCTGTTAGAAAAATGTTTTTGTTTTCTTCTCAGGCCTTTCATTGTGTGACACTCTTCTCCTACACTCAAACTCAAAAGAGACTAAACAAGGACTTAATTATTTGTCTCACAAGTGAAGAAGTGTTGGTGGTAATATTTGGATGGACATTATAGTTACAAGTGTGCTAGTACTTAGGACAGCACAGGTCTAAAATTAGCAAAGATTGGTAGGTCCACATAAAGACCTGTTCAAAATAGCAGCAATGCTTGTTTGAGGTAACACTGAAAATAGAGAAAAAGAGAAATATTTGATGAAGGCAAGGGTTTATTAAAAAAATGTAATCTTTCAGATCCAAGATGGCAGCACAACTGATGAAAACTATACTCACTTCCTACCCGGACCAAACTAAAATATAAAGCAATCAACCTCAATAACCAAATGAAGACTAGCTGAAGAAAAGTCTTATAACCAAGGCTTTATAGAAGCTAAATCAGAACTGGTAAGAAGTGTGGACATGGGGAAAGGGCGGGCTGAAATCCCAGACAGATATCTTAGCTACAAAGGTCCCCTCTGAAGAGTGTGGGGTTTCAACCCCACACCAGGCTCCCCAGCCCAGACCACAAGAGCTGGGAAGAGGCAACCCCATAACATCTGGATGTGAAAATCAGTGGGGATTCTGTCTTCCATGGAAATGCAGGGGACTGTTAGGGACATAAGGTGACCTCTTAATAAGCCAATGCATAAAATCTCCTTTGCAGCCACTCACTCTGGGCTCCGGTGGAGGGAGGGTGGAGTGGACTAGCATGATGTGAGGGGAGTCAATGTTTTGTGGCTCTGGGGAGAGAGCTGAGGAAACAGCAGTGCTGAGTCACTCTACTGTACTGCAGTCGCCATCTTCCCTGGGTAGATCACTCCCCTCCATGTGGCATCAGCCTGGGGGAATACAGTAGTCCCACCCTCTGGACTCCCTGAGCAGGTTGATTGCTCATACCCTGCTGAGAAGTCAGTTGCCAGGAACAGGGTGTAGATGTCTTGGCAGACTCAGAGGGTGTCAGTACTGAGTTTTGTGGCTTTGGGATGGGAGTCATTCCCCTCACTTTCCTGTGAATCCGACTGGTGCCTCCCCCTCACAGGAGACACGTAGCTCCCCCTCAAGGCTCCCAGTGGGCCCACCCTGTAAATTCTTGGTGGCTCCATACTACCAAGGTCGGGGCAGAATCAGTTTAGACTGAATTGTGTGGCTCTGGTGCATGGATCACACTCCCCATCTTCCCCCAAGCCTGACCAGTACTCCTTCTCTTCTGACTCCCAGTGGCCCCACCCCACTGAGATTGGGCTCCTGTCAGGATTTGAGACAAACTGAATTATGTGGTTTTATGATAAGAGAAAATTTTTCCTTCTATGCCTGACCAGTGCCTTCCCTTGACATGGCCGAATCTTGATCTGTTAGAGATAAAATCTGCTGGCCTTACTCTGATGACTCCATGTCCCAACTCCACCACCAAGTTATGTGCACCCAGGAGATAGCAGCTGGGCTTGGTGTACCCTGGCATACTTGCTGACTGGTCTCAAACCCAGCACTGGTGCTGAGTTTGAACCTGTATCAGTCTGGTGAACGCCACTCATCCTCTCTGGTGAGTCACTGAGAACTCTCTCATGCAACTCAAGTATGACCAGAAGCTCTTTTAATGACTGAGCCTAACAGGCAAAAATAAGTCAGAGGAAGGCAGAAACTATTCTCAGGTTTCCTTCGGACTTCCGCTAACCTTCTCCTGGGCCTATTGCTGGTAAGAGCAGGCTTTAGTGTGCAACTTGATCCTTCCTTTAGTGTCTGAGGCCCAGCAGAAACAGACACAATTGTGGATTTCTTTGTAGCTCTAACCAGGTTACCCAGGGCCAATCATAGGCCACATGAGGCATTGGTCTCCCTCCAACAGAGTCCCTCACAAGAGGCCCCAGAACCAACACATGCAGAGGCCCACATGCAGACCTTACAGCATCTGAGCAGGACCCAATTAGCTTCACAAACAGCATATCCAAATGGAAATCTTGGCAGACATCAGACTCTGCTGAAGTTAATTCTGTTTTAGGTGGTCAGCACCTACACAGCAGTTCACACACTGTGGTTGGGGTTGATTCTCACAGTCAGCCAGCCTGAGGGTCAGGCCCACACATGAACAGTCCAATAATCCAGACTCAATTACAAAAAGAATGTCAACATAATACACGCAAGGGTCATTCCTGGAGCACCAAGCCCAAGTGATCAAAGACACTGTGCCACAGGGTATCCCAGGACACCTACTACATAAGGCCACCCAGTGAAGATTGACTGTCATAACAGATCTACCTAATACATAGAAATAGACACAAAGAGGCAGACAAAATGGAGAAACAAAGAAATGTGCCCCAAGTGAAAGAACAAGAGAGATCTCCAGAAAAATAGGTAAATGAAATGGAAGCAAGCAATTTACCATATACAAAGTTCAGAAGAATGTTTGTAAGGATGCCCAGAAATCTTAGTGAGAAGTATAAGAAACTTAGTGAGAACAATAAAAATGAAAAAATATATAAAAGCCATAAAAAATAACCAGTGAGAAATGAAGAATACAATATCTAAAATAATGAACACACTAGAAGAAATAAACAGTAGGTTGGATGAAGCAGAGGATCAAATAAAGGATTTGAAAGACAAAGTAAAAAAACTAAAACCAAACAAAAAGCACCCAAACAGAGCAGCAAAAAGAAGAAAGCACATTTTAAAATGAGGATCATTTAAGGGACCTTTGGTACAACATGAAGAACATTAATATCCACATCAAAGGGGCACCAGAAAGAGATGAGAGAGAATGGGATAGAGAACCTATTTGAAGAAATAATGAATGAAAACTTCCCTAAACTGGTGAAAGAAACTATACACAAGCTCTACATGTGCATTGAGTACCAAACAAGATGGACCCAAAGAGGCCCACACCAAAACACATCATAATTAAAATGATAAAGGTTAAAGACAATAGGAGAATCTTAAAAGAGGCAAGACAGAGTTAGTCACCTACAAGAGCTCCCAAAAGACTGCCAGCTAATTTCTAAAAATTCAGGCCAGAAGAGAAGAGATTGGCATAAAATATTCAACACAATGAAAAGCCAGAACCTATAATTAAGACTACTTTGCCAAGCAAGGCTATCATTTAAAACTGAGAAATACAGAGCTGAGAGAAAATAAGAGAAAGCTAAAGGAGTTTGTTATCACCCAACTATTATTGAAAGAAATGTTAAAGAGCTTGCAGAAGAAGAAGAATAGAAGGAGGAGGGGGGAGGAGGAGCAGGAGGAGGAGGAGGAGGAGGAAGAGGAAGAGGAAGAAGAAGAAGAAGAAGAAGAAGAAGAAGAAGAAGAAGAAGAAGAAGAAGAAGACATAACAATACCCACCCAAAAAACAGAGCAGCATAGTTAAAAGAATAAAATGGCAAATGCACATCTATTAATGAATGGTTTAAATGCTCCAACCAAAAGACATAGGATAGCTGAGTAGACTAGAAAACAAAAACCATATATATGCTTTCTCCAAGAGATGCATTTCAGAAAGATAGATACAGACTAAAAGGTATAAAAAAGGTATTTTATGCATATGAGAAGGAAAGAAAACTAGGGTATCAATACTTACACCAAATATACTTTTAAAAAGTGGCTACATTCTGCTTGCTTGTTTGTTTTGTTGTTTAGCTTCCTGTTAAAGGTGAGATCATATGGTATTTGTCTTTTTAATCATTTTATTTAGTTATTTTTCAAGTACAGTTTTTTGTCTATTTCTCCCATCCCAGCCCCCCCCCCGCCCTGTGCTCCCACCTCCCTCCCATTTCCACCCCCTTAGTTCTCGTCCCTGTGTCCTTCCTATTTGTTCCTCCAAATCCCTCCCCCTTTTTCCCCCTTAAATTCTCTTCCCTCTTCCCTCTGGTCACTGTCCCCTTGTCCTCTATTTCACTGTCATTGCTTTTATTCTGCTTGTTTGTAGACACTGAAATAGAGAACAAGGGGACAGTGACCAGAGGGGAGAAGGAAGGGAAGTTAAGGGGAAAAAGGGGGAGGGATTTGGAGGAACAAATAGGAAGGACACAGGGACGAGAACTAAGGGGGGGTGGAAATGGGAGGGAGGTGGGGAGCACGGGGCGGGGGAGGCTGGGATGGGAGAAATAGACAAAAAACTGTACTTGAAAAATAACAAATAAAATTAATTAAAAAATAAAATAAAATAAACAAATATTTATTAACCAGTATGTTTAAGGCAATGTAGTATAGTTTTAGGGACAAAAAACACAATGCACAGTGTGATGATTAAAGTGTTTATACATTTCAATTTTTGTATACCATCTTAATGAAGCCAGAATATGATCTTTTTGAGTAAAAGTTGGTACTGCATTGATGTGCGTGCACATACACATCTGACCACTTATTTGCTGGTCAGGCTGCTCTTAAAGTAGGCATGGAATCTATGACCAACTAAGGCACATTTTTCAATGTGTATAGAAACTGAGTCTCATAAAAAAAAAAGAATGAAGTAAAACTGTCATGAATTGCAGATGACATAATATTCTACACAGAATGCCCCAAAGATTCCACAAAAACCCACTAAAACTGATAAATGAATTCAGTAAAGCAGTAGGATACAATATAAATATTTAGAAATCTGCTGCATTTCTATATATCAATAACAAACTATTAGAAAGGGAAACTAACAAAACAATCCCATAATCTCAAAATGGATTAAATATTTAAATGTTAGACTAGAAACTAAAAAATCCTAGGATAAACATAGGCAATAAAATCTCAGATAGTTATAGCAGTATTTTTTCCTGATATATATTCTTAGGCAAGGGAAACAAATGAAGAAAATAAACAAATGGGACTACATCAGATGAAAAAGCTTTGTCACAGCAAAGGAAATAATCAACAAAATAAAAATACAACCCACTGAATGGAAGAAGATATTCACCAATGATACTTCTGATAGGAAGTCAATACCCAAAATTATGAAAAACTTATAAAAATCAACACCAAAAAATACAATCCAATTAAAAAACTGGCAAAGGACAGTTCTCCAAAAAGGACATATACATGGACAATGGCAAACAAAAAGATGCTTAAAGTCACTAATCACCAGAGAAATGAGAATTAAAATCACAATGAGGTACCACCTCACATCTGCCACACAAATGTTGGCGAGGATGTGGAGAATAGGGAACCCTTGTGCGCTGTTGGAGAGAATGCAGACTGGTGCAGCCCCTGTGGAAAGCAGTATGGAGTTACCTAAAAAAAATTAAAACTGGAACTGCTCTATGACCCTGTGATTCCACTTCTGGGAATATATACTAAGAAACCTGGAACACTAATTTGAAAGAATGTATGCATCCCTATGTTCACTGCAGTGTTATTTGTGAAGCAGCTCAAGTGTCCACAAGTAGATGAGTAGATAAAAAGGCTGTCGTACATTTACCCAATGGAATATACTCAGCCATAAAAAAGAAGAAAATCTTGTGTTCTTGGACAGCATGGATGGACCTAAAGAGCATAAGTGAATAAGAGCTAATAAGTGAAATAAGCCAGTCAGAGAAAGACATACTATATGATTTCACTTATGTGGGATCTAATGAACAAAATACAAACAGACCCATAAAGACGTACTGACTGCTGTCAGCTGAGAGGTGCTGGGGGGCTGGATGAAAAGGTGACAGAATTAAGTTAAAAAAGTCCTAAAATAAACAAACACAAATATTTCATTGTTCTTCCGACATGCGCACACAAAAACAATGTAATTTCTGCACTGAGATGAAGATTATGGATGACAAACAATTCTACTTTACATGTCAATCATAGTTTATTGATATTGGCTATCTAGTGTCCAGTGAAGGGAAGAAATTCAGGGCCAACTTTGGGATGGAAATATGTTCTCAAATCAGTTTAAAAATCTGCTACTGCTTTAGAATGCCATATCATTGCCACTTCTAGAGAAATGAAATCATGGGAAGAAGGAATGATGGTGTAGCAAGGATGGAAGCTTTGCAGTTCAAGTACCTGTTCCACTTCTTTTTTAAAACTTTTAAAATTGTTTTTCAAGTACAGTTATCTCAACTTTCCCCCCACCCCCTACCCCAGCCATCCCCACCTCCCTTCCTTGACCTTACCTGCTCTTGGTTTTATCCATGTGTCCTTTATAGATGTTCCTTAAAACCCTTCTCCCCTCCAGCATATACATGTGAGATTTGGGGGAAATTAACCTTTTCTCACAACTTTCATTTTTTCACTATAAAAATTATAACACCTACCTTATAGTATTTTGTAAGAATTTAATAAAATAACAGGTAAATTCTATAAAACATTTTGAAGCATGCACTAGTTGTCCAATAAAATGCAAGGCCCCTTCTTGCATAATATCTGATTACAACTATAACACCACTGTCCCACAATTAACTACAAATGCACAGCCTACACTATAGGCCCATGAGTTATTATAACTGTACTTTTCCATATATTATAGGCCCACTATTGCCTAAATTTGCACAGCCTGTCCTATAGGCTCACAGTTGATCACAACCTTATTACCCTTTACTCTAGGTCCACCCATTGCCATTTCTCCTACGGGAACCTAAGGAGAAAAAAATACAAACATCACAGTTAAATTACAGACAGATGACTCAGAAAAATATGGTTCTTGTGTCAAGTACCTAACAACTATGCGTAAGGTAGTTTGTTTTCATTGAATAGAAATGCTGACACTAACTCTTCCTTTGAAAAATGAAAATTCTCTACACTTTTCCCTCTATTTCTCTGAAATGTAAAACCGCTCTAAAAACATTTATTAGTTTTTTAAAAATCTGTTCATAAGTCTATGATAAAAAATCTTTTAAAAATCCAGGTGCACCCATGCTCCACTATTCCAGTTAGGAAAACCCTGGCTTCCTTCTCTGTCACCCATTTCCTGCTCTTCCTATTACTCCTCACCAACTTTCTGACAGGGTTGCATGAACAATGAGTGCAATGAAAAGACAGGGAATCTGGCTTTTTGGTGGTGTAAATGCCTATCATATTAAAAGGACCATATAGTTCAACTATACTCACAAAATCCTAAAAGAAAGAATCAACTTGGAGAAGGTCAGTTAAGATCCAACTATTTTCTTTTGCTTGTTTTATAAAGGCTAAGGCTTAAATATGCTTTCCTTATTGCTTGATTAATTCCAAGTGAAAGGCACAAGATAGATTATTTCACAAACCCTGGATCTAAAATGTAAAGGTAATTTGCAAAAATACAAGCTGGATGTACTGAGAAAACTCATTTTGTTCTGGCTTCATTTTATACATTTTTACGTAGGAATGGCCCGATCACCCACTTAGTTATAACAATCTGCTCTTCCAAACTTGTGTTTCCAACAAAGGTGCTACTGGGTTTATGATTCCTTTGGATTCCAGTTACCTCATATTATCACCAGCCAAATCAAAATTATACTTCAGCTATAAGGGAACTATTATTTTTAGAAAATATATTGTCTTATCAAACCTTCATAGTTTCTTCCAGTTAGTTTACCAAAATATTTTATTGATTTTCATGTTATAAGAAGGATCTCTTTACCGAGTATAAATCACTCTGGTATTCATCATAAACCTTTAGACTGAACAAAGGATTTTTCCTCCTCAGGGCAAAAATCTTCCACCTCTAGTAGTCGGCTAGCTAAATTTTTTTTCCTCACTAGATGGAGAGTATTAGAGAGCTTGAAGAGACAACTAGGGAGGAGGAAAAGCCATGATTCTATTTATTTACTTATTTTTATAAATAAAGGAGCCAATAAAGCTAAGTCTGTTTTTTTAATGATTTGTCATTGAAATCAAACAGCTGAAATTCCTTCAGAATATTACTATACATATTCATCTATGCTAGAATGCATCTCTACACTAATCCATCTCCATTTCCTCTCTTTCTAAACTTTATTTTCTTTTCATTTTTTATTTAATTAATTTTTAAGTACAAAGCCAACCCAAACCATGCCTCTGCTTGGTCTAAACCAACCTAGATCTACTTAAAAAGCAAAGTCAAAATAGTAAGCAACAAGTACTATAATTATTATTAAGCCACTAGTTACTTGTCACATAGTCCTTGACTAAAAAAATGCTTTACAGTTTAGATTTAGTTTAATTTTGGATGGATTTGTGGCCAAAAAACCACATTGAACATCCTAAATATATGTGCAAGCAAAGGTACTGAGAACATCTTTTGTATGTAGCCTTAGCAAGGCTAGTCTTGACACTCTTGGTGAAAAAGTATCTGATTTTTTTTTTGCCAGCAGCATGAATGTCATAAGTGATATAGTAGAGAGTATACCCACATGGAAGGTTCTCTTCACTGCAAAGAATATCGCAGTACTTCTAGGCATTCAATCTTACCATAGGGAAAAATTTTGCTAAAAATCTAATGGTAGATTCTCTGTTCATACAATTTTCACTTTAATATGACTAAGTAGAGGGAGGCATTCAATATTGAGTCATAAGACTTTTAGTACAGGAACAACAATAAAAAGATCATGTGTTTATTCACACCTCTCAGTTTAGAGACAAGAAGTCTCAGGCTCAAAGTCCAACAACTTGCATGAGATCACACAGCTGGTTTTAGCCAAGTGCCTGAACAAGATCCCAGAATGCTGAACACACATCTTGTAGCAAAAGAAAGAGTTTGTGCATTTTGTTTAAATACCCATATACTAAATCCAAATAATAAACAATTACATATAGCCAATGTTTTTAAAACTTCCATATATTATACATGAATAATTATAATTATGTATATCTATATTTATACTCTTCATTTTTGCTCTAAATAATCAGACATTCTTCCTAGTTGTGTCAGATACTAATTTCCCCCACAATCCATCCCCCTATTAGTAAAGTTCTGCAGTGCTTTAATTTCAAAAAGGTACACAATTACCCAGCTAGGGATTATATTTCCAAGACTTTGTTGGCAGCTAGACATGGCTACTTTACTAAGTTCTAAGCAAATGGATATGAGCAGAAGTAATGTGTTCAGTCTATATATCATATTCTTGAAAAAATTGTGCTTGTTCTTCACTTCCTCTTTGCCACACTTCTTTTGGGAGAATACAGATCTGCAGCTTATGTGATAAAATGCTAATTGTTGGTGAAACTACAAAGCAGATGAAACATGGTCCTCAAAGAGACTAAGCAACAGAGTTGCTCTTAAACATAAGACTACCCTCCTATTCCTGCACTGTGTTGTGCGAGAGGAATAAGCTATCTTTTTTAAACAACCATGGGTCTTTTTACTATAAAAGCTCAACTGATACCCAATTAAAAACACTGGACATTTTTAATTCTGGCTCCTTTATTTTGAGGAAATAGCAATTTATCATAAACCTTGGTTGGCAACACGTCACTATAACAAATTTAATTTTCTGACCCATGCAGGCTAAAGTAGCCACTTCTTTGTACCTGTGAGTGATTGTACTAGAACATGTACAACACTTCATTGTATCTATTTGTTTATAATGAATGAGCCTGGAAAGTCATTCATAGGGGGGAGAAAGAGTACCTCACCCATCTTTGTTTCTCTAATAGTTAACATGGTATCTGACCCACAGAAGGTACTCAAACCATGCATATTGAATGAATGAATGAATGGTTTTTCATGATGATAGAAAAATATCAACACCTGACAGTTTTATAAACTATAATATTAATTTTGTTACCACATGGCTTAATTAAAAGTATTCCCATATATAATAAAAGTAAGGCTAAGTGGTCCTATACAAACTTGGGAAATATGGCCTTTCTAAACAGATAAAAAAAAAACTGAATCATCTGCTATTAACTAGAAACCTTATATAGTGTTTCAGATTTAGCACCTACTGTGGCAGATTGAATACTGTTATTGTCACTTTCTTCCCAAAGGGCAAATATCCTTCAAATTACTTTTGTTAATATATATATATAATAAATATATATGTATACACACACACACACACGCACACACACACATATATACATATATATAAATATTCACAGTCTTTTTAAATGAGTTTGCCCTTCTAAATTCTGGTAGTAAAGCCTGTTATCCAGTTAATGTTTAAGAACTTAAATCATAGATACTGATGATATCAACAATTTAAAAATATTGTTAGAATATACTGTTTAACTGAAAAAAACCCAAACATAAAAATTAAAACTAGTTGGTCTAAAAATAAATAAATAAATCTGGAAATAGAAGAAAGAATAAGAGGACAAGTATTTTTTAGTGCTATTCCCAGAGCACTCAAAGCACCCACTGCACGATTATGTATAGGAGACCAGACAGAGGTAAGAAAAGAGAAATGTCCATCCAGTACAGCAGTAAAGTCTTTGCACAACAGGCTGACCATGTTTAATCCTTGACAATATACAAAGGGAGACATGTTTTCTAAAACTATGCAATTAAGAGAAAATCTTAAAAGCTACCCTGTACATGTCTAGAGAGGAGGCTGGCTGGCTAAAGGCTAGCTTCTATAGTTGTCATTGCTGCATTTGAGTGGTCTTTAAATTGACCCCTAAGTGACAGTCACACCTAGGAGAATGAATCAGTAATGCATTTGACACAGACTGCTCTCCTGTAGCTGAGTAAAAGAGACACAAATAGCAAGCAGCAATTTGTAAGAGAAAAGCTATACAAAAAAAGGGGGCTTCCTTGTGTTATCTAAAATCTTAAACACCCTTGGTGCCAGATCTAAGCAGGAGATGTCAAAGTATTAGGAGCATGAACTATTGGAATCCAATGTCTTCTATTCCATAAATTAACAGTCAA
Organism: Artibeus jamaicensis; assembly: GCF_021234435.1. NCBI lineage: Eukaryota > Metazoa > Chordata > Mammalia > Chiroptera > Phyllostomidae > Artibeus > Artibeus jamaicensis. Next base: position 3,819,648 of record NW_026521870.1, read on the forward strand.
CGTCGAAATTTAAGTAGTTCCTGAGATTGGCCAAGGACCAAGTTAATTATCATCAGAAATTTACTTGTAGAAAGGAGGATCTGGTGTTTCATTTGGTCCTTTTTTTTCCACTAATTTTTCTTATGCTCAGAGTGACCATACATCTTAGTTTGCCCAGGGCAGTCCCACTGCATTCACTGGGACTTGACTCTTTATTTTATTCTCAAAATCTTTCCAGATAATAAGTTATTTAAAGACCAAGTCTTTTAATTATATTTCCTAAATGGCTCTTGAACCGGTCCATGTTTTTTCACCTCCGTTTTCTTCATGCCTTCATCTCCCATGAGGACTACTGCAGAAACCTCATAGCTAGTCTTCTTCTTCTACTTCTACACTTCCTCTCCAATTCATTTTAAATAATACCACAAGGAGTATTTTAAAAACAAGTTATGAAAATGCACTCTGTAAAACCCTCCCATGTTCCCATTTGAATTTAAATATATAAAGACCTGCATGACTCTGCCCTGTCTGCCCCTTTAAACCCAACTGGCACCACTGGCTCCTTTCTTTTCTGACTCTTTGGATAAATCAGACTTCTTAGCTGTCTCAGAGCTTTCGCATTTGCTCTTTCTGTAACAGACTTCCTTCTCTTAATGCCCTTTTGATCTCAGTTTAGATGCCATTTCTTCAAAGACACCTTCACCAATTCCCACAGATTAGGCAAAATCTGCTTCTACAGTAATAACAACAATGCACAACTCTTCATGGCAACCAGGCAGATAATTTTGTAATAAATATGTAAATATATAATATATATATTCATAATATACATACATGTAGACTATTCCATATGTGGTTTATATGGTCCAGTGGATTATAAGTTTCAGGAAAAGAAGGATTACATATATATTTTTATCCTCACCAAAGGACATTTTTTCATTGCTTTTAGAGATGGAGGAAGGGAAAGAGGAAAGGAGAGAGAGAAATATCACATCTATTGGTTGCCTCTTGTATGCATCTGGATCAGGGATGATACGCACCTGGACCTGGGTTCAAACCCATAACCTAGACATGTGCCCTGACCAGGATCAGACCCACAAGCTTGCAGTTACAGGATGATGCTCCAACCAACTGAGCCACACCAGTCAGGGCAAAGAGGGATCATATTTAATCTTGTTTGTTACTAGGTCTCCCAAACCTAAGCTTATAATGAATATTCAACAACTTTTTATAGAATAATAAAAAATGGGTAGTTCTCATTTTAGGCAGCCAAATATAATAATAAATCATCTACTTATTCCTTAACTTTAAATGCCATCTTTGAATACATAAACCAGTAGTTCATAATCTATATTACATTCTGTATATCTTAATTGAACACACATTAAACTAAATTTAGTCCATCAGACATGAGATTAAGATGAAAGGTGAATATATTTTGGCACATCCAATTATTTCATGTTTATCTAAATCATGTTAAGCTCATGCAACCAACATTTCTATTAAAGTTATTTCTTTTTTTTAAATATATTTTATTGATTATGCCATTACAGTTCTATTTCCCCCCTTCATTCCCCTCCACCCTGCATTCCCCTCCCCCACCATTCCCCCCCTTTAGTTTATGACCACATGTCTCAAGTTCTTTAGATTCTATATTTCCCCTACTATTCTTGCCCCCCCCCCTATCTATTTTCTGCCTACTATCTATGCTACTTATTTTCTGTACCTTCTCCACCCTTCTCCTTCTCCCACTCCCCTGTTGCTAACCCTCCACATGATCTTCATTTCTATGGTTCTACTCCTGATCTAGCTGTCCTCTTAGTTTGTTTTTGTTTTAAGTGTGGTTGTTAATAACTGTGAGTTTTGCTGTCCTTTCACCGTTCATCTTTTTTATCTTCTTTTTCTTAGCTAAGTCCCTTTAACATTTCATATAATAAGGGCTTGGTGATGATGAACTCCTTGAATTTGATCTTATCTGAGAAGCACTTTATCTGCCCTTCCATTCTAAATGAAAGCTTTGCTGGATAGATCAATCTTGGATGTAGGTCTTTGAGAGAGGAACAGCCACGAGTGGAAAACTTATTTGAACAAATAATAAGGGAGAATTTCCCCCATCTGGCAAAGGAAAGAGACTTCCAGGAAATCCAGGAAGCTCAGAAAGTCCCAAAGAAGTTGGACCCAAGAAGGAACACACCAAGGCACATCATCATTACATTAGCCAAGATTAAAATGAAGGAGAGAATCCTAGAAGCAGCAAGAGATAAGGGGACAGTCACCTACAAAGGAGTTCCCATCAGACTGTAAGCAGATTTCTCAAAAGAGACCTTACAGGCAAGAAGGGGCTGGAAAGAAGTATTGCAAGTCATGAAATCTAAAGTTATTTCTTATCCTTTTTATTTTTTTCTGATCTCTTTTCATTTTTGTAAAATAAAGAGAAATAGAATAAAATATTCAAATAATTACATAAGTATAGATGTATAAAGATGCTTACACTGCTTAAAATGTTGGCAGAAGGAAAACACCATGATATAATAGCTAGAAATACCTGTCAACTGAATTATAAAAAGTTGAATTATGTATATGAAAATCAACACAAGGGTATCAGAGTATGCATTATCATAAAATCAATATAAAAAGTGAGGACCACTTGTATTATGATTCATTTGATATTTAAGATGTGTGTCTGATAGAGTGACTTCAACTATAATATAAAGAAAACTCAACTCATTGTGGCTTGATCATTGAAAATACTTGATTATCTCATATCTGAAGGACTCATTGTTGGCAGCTCCAGTGTTTGTCAGTTACTCAAGCACCTCATTAGGAACTCAAGCTTTCTAATTTTTGTTCTTTAGTCTACTTTTTTTTTTCTCTAGGCTTTTACCTCATGGTTATAAGATGGTTGTTTCAGCTTCAGATATCAAACCCTCTTGCAACACAAAAGAAAAGAAATAGCAGGAAAAATAGAAACTTTTTCTCTGGATTGTCTCTCTTTTTATCCAATAAAAAAATTCTTTTTCAGAAGCCACCTAAAAGGCTACCTATTATTTCTCTTGACTAGAACTGGGTGACATGTCAACTCCAAAATATACCATAAAAAGAGGGAATAAAATCATCATGACTGGCTTAAAGTAATCATGCTTTATCACCTGGGGTAAGGAAAGTCTCACCTTCCCTGAGAACAAAGAACCTTAGCCTGCTACATGAAGAGAGAAGAGTCAGATCTTGGCAACACTGTCAGCCATTGAGCTCTGAGGATCAGAGTTATATCAGATTCTAATCAGATTTCTTTGAGTTAGAAAAGCAAAGTGATAATAGTGAGTATAATTATGCAATTAGAATTTTACTTCCAAAATAACTATGTTTAGAACAGAAAGAAACAAATTAAAAATAAAAACAAATTATTAGAAGCTATCTATTTAAAAAAATATATAAATATCTGGGCAGTTTCAGAGACTGAAATAATATGACATGTAAAAACAAACTTCTTTCAGAGTTTTTAAATTAATGATCACAGCAAATACCAAATGGTGAAAGGTTTTAGGTAGCTGCATGGCTTTCACCATCATATTACAGTTAAGGAGGACAAAAGACAAGTAAAAATATAGAGATTAATTTTATATTCACACTCCCACTTCCACTTCATTGGCAATAATATTCTAAACTTTATACTGACAAAACCAATGACAAAAGCTACCTCAAATAACGTTATCCTTTCAGTGGCATCATGTAGAAATATTGGCTCTGGATCAAGTACCCAGGTACTAACTAGTTTAGTTTTAATTCAGAGCAGATGGACTAGGGTACTCAAGGTCAAATTTAAAGAGCCTTCTTAGAGAATACCTCATGGTATTCTGTACCGTAGCAGATGGTGAATATATTTTAGGGCTATTTTCTTCTTTTAAGAGTTAATCATTATGATCTTTTTTCATTACCACTTAGTACCCTCATCTGCCCCTCCTCCCAACAATCACCACACTGTTGTCCATGTCCATGAGTCCTTCTTTCCTTTTTGCTCAAGCCCTTCACCCTCTAACTCCCCCCCCGCCCCCGCCACACAAGCTGTCATCCTGCTCTCCATCTATGAATCTGTCCCCATTTTCCTTGTTAGTTCAGTTTTTTCATTAAATTTCACATGTGAATGAAATCACCTGGTATTTATCTTTCTCTGACTGGTTAATTTCACTTAACATAATGCTCTCCAAGTTTATCCATACTGTCACAAAAGGTACAATTTTCTTCTTTTTAGGGCTATTTTCAAATTATGTCAGTAAAACTTCATTTTATCAATTGTCTTATATGGCTCCCATAAACATGATTTTCTTCCAAATCAAGAATTACAATAATAGAGCTTAGCAGGGCTCTTTGGAGATGTCATTATCAACAATGAGACACTGAGGACTTATAGTCCAGGTTCTGAGATAAATGGCAGGAGAGGAAGCAGTGAATCTCCTGAGATAAATAGGCAGATATTGATAAATTATGTTATAATCCATATCCTGTTTTCCTGTGTAAGAGGAAATGATTTCTACCTTCTGGTATAGTAGACTTTTAAACTGATGTTTCTTTTGGAGAGATAAACACAATGTAATTCTTCTTTTTGACCCCTTGAGAAACTAAGTATGTTGCACTTACTATAGATGTCCAATAAGTAGTATGTTTTTTCTTCCTTTTTTTGGTATAACTTTTATTTTTATTTTCAACGTAAAATATTGTGATGAACATATATCATATAAGACAATGTCAAATATCTATTCCTCCCACTTAGATTTTTTCCGGAAAAATTAACTTATTCCTATTGCTTAAAATTGTATTGAAAAGATAATTCTTACTGTATCCCACTTCCAAAGTAGACAATGAAAAAGTCTTACTTTCATTCCTTACTTTTTCTAAAGTGTCAGGGTCTGGAAATTAGCATCAATTAGGATAATAATACCTGTCACCCTGGGGTTTTAATCTTGGGTGATATAAGGAAGAGAGGAAGTAGAGAGCTCAGTTATCACAGCAGCAGAGGCAGCAGAAGTGATGCTGTACTAATTAAGACTGTTTCTTCTGCTCTGGTTCCTATTTCCCAGCCCCCCTCGAATTCTAAGTCAGACCAATCTCGAACCAGCTCTTATTATTTTAATACATTCTTTTTTGCTTACCTAAATTTGACTTCTATTATTTGTAACAAAAAAGTTTAAAATAGAGAGAAGCAAAATTAGATAATAGAAATACTATTTTGTAACCTCTTTTGCATTAATATCTTGAGCATTTTACATGATCAATAAAAATAGTATTACATATAAGCTTTAATGGTTGCCTAGCAATCATCTTTGTGTGGATAGACTATACTAGAATCTATTTAATCAGTACAGGATATTTAGATTTTTTAAATTAAAAATATCATTATAAATAGCCCTCTGATTAGCATCTTCTGTAAATATTGTACACAGTTTTGATATTTTTACTTTGTAACAAATTTCCAAATGTGAAATTTTGGGGACAAAAATTAAGAAAATTTGGAAGCTTTTTCTTTTTTTTTAATTCTCACCCCAGGACATTTTTTTCCTTGCCTCTAGAGAGAGAGAAAGGGAGAGAGAGAATGAGAGAGAGAGACTTTGATTGGTTGTTTCCCGCATGCATAAACTGGGTATTGCATGCACCTGAAATGGGAATGGTACCCGCAGTACAGCCATGGGCCCTGACCAGGAACTAAACTGCAGCCCTTTGACCATGGGACAACACTCCAACCAACTGAGCCACAATGGCCAGAGTGCAATTTTGAAGCTTTGAATCATGTAGACATTTACCCCTTACAGGGAAGGTTGTACCTATTTACCATTCTATTAGCAGTACAGACAGTTGCCTGTTCTGATAAGATCTTATCCATTATTTCCATTAAAAGATGGTGGGTAGGAGGCTAGAAAGCTACTCAACTATACTTGTCCAAATGCACAATTTATGAAGCAATCAGTTCTTGTTGGAGAGCCCCATTTAACAAAAGAAAAGAGTTACAATAGAACTCAGTGTATGCCTCATACTATTTAAGAGTTTTCTATAGCATTCTTAATAAAACTGAATACAAACCAATTTCATTCATGGTTTTTAGTGAATAGATATTGCCAAACCCCTCCTAGTGACTGACTTAGAAGAAGACAGGCGAGAGAATCAAAGAAAACCCAGTCAGCTTTTATTATAGCTACTCCTCACAGCTGACTCATACATTTAATGCTTGGAAATGAAAGGATTTCATATCTATCAGAGGTATACTTACACATAATGCACTATTAAAATCCATGATAAAGATGGGATTCCAGAAGAAGCCTGAAAAACACAATGTATAGTCTTGGCCCACATATGTTCTCTAGATAGTTCTATAGAAATCACATGGCATCTTCCTAAGTCAACTGGCCTTTATTTTAACTCATGTAACAAAGGATGCTCTGACACAATGAATGGGGCCATCTAGGTACATATGTGCTCAAGCACTAGTATCTTGGTAATTAGAGGCCAATCAGAGCCATGTTAGTAACTTAGCTATTGTATGCTGAGGAAATGTACCCATAAACACAATCTTTGAATTTTTGTATTTTTCATGACTAAATAAACACATTAACCCATGTGTATGTATGTGTATGTGTGAGCGTGGATATATGTGTGTGAGCTTATGGGAGTCTGTGTAATCAGAATAAATCCAAGGGCCTTGAGTGGCCAAAACTCAGTGTGGTGTTAAATTCAAAGATTCACAGTTCATGCAGGGAAAAAATAATTACAATACTCAAATTCTTAATTCAATCTCTCACAGATAAATGCATTTTAATGCACAGCAAGTATCTTGAGAATTCTTTTCTCCAGGCCCTGACTTTCTTAATATAGCAGCTGTTCCCTGAATCATTTGTTTCAATCTCAATTCCCAGTCGTCCCAAATTCAGCCTGTGTCTTTTTTTTTTTTTGCTCTCTTCCTACCACCTCAACTTTCAGCTGACTAACATGTAGAATCATTTAGTGTCTCATTTATTAAGTAGTCCCTCTGCTTAAAATACCATCTGATTAAATATAACAAAGATGCTCCCAATTGCCAACACATGGTGGGCAGCTAGAAGCTGAGGAAAGTAGGGGACTTCTGTGATAACAAATGCATTATTAATGAATTAATTATACATTAATAATGCTGTCCTTGATATATTCATATACAATTCATGACACAAAGACCTCACAAGGAGAAACCCTGGAATTAAGCAAATGACTGAAATACTCACACATTTACATAAGAAGCTAAAAATGTGATTATCAACTCAATTGTCATAGACGCAAATGTTCTGAAAAAGCCTTAAAACTATTCTAGTGACATAGTGTAACTATGACACATGGAAGTGTTTCTTGGCTATGAATTTAGATTGCTTTATTTCTAAAGCCACTATCTGTACTGTAAAAAAACACACAAATGAATACTTGTTTTTTTTTTTAAAAGAGCAACCCCCTAAAAGAATTTCACAATATATTATTGGTACATAAAACTTTCACCTTTTCCTTTAAAAATAGTGAGGTGCTTGTATAATTGTGTGTTGGAAGGAGAAGGGGGTAAAACATTGTCAGCACTAATGATTTGTCAGCAGAGCTCATCTTTTTACAATTTAATGTTAGCTGTACACTGAGGTCTCGGGCATCTTTTATTTTTCTCACAATTACCTACCTGTTTGCTGCTCCATATGTGCACAGTGACCCCTCCTTAATGGTCATTTTTATTATATGAAACATACATTTAGATGCATGTGATGAATTAATGGTTTTATACATTCCAAATTTATATTGACATCATAAATAGGCTCAGCATTAATGAAATTCATTTTCTGACCATCCAAAATATGCAATCAATGAGAAAACACTTCTCTAGGGAGCAATAAAACTGAACATAATTAAAGAATGTTAGGCAGCTTGCTGTGTCTTTGAACAAGAGTCAATAAATTATGTATATTCTGTGTTTCCAGTTGTTGGCCTCAGTAGCTGCCAAACAACCAGGTAAAATAAGTAGCTGCTCACTCCTACTCACACCTACAATAATGTCTGCCAGAAATTGTGTTTTGGAGAATAGTTGGTAAAGAGTTGACAAATGCATTGCAGAACATAACTATTACATAAAACAGGTACAAGGCACTATGGAGTCATTTCTTACTACTCTTCCTCTTCACTGTTAGTATCTAACCCACCAGAGGTCCTTTTAATTTTCTACCAAATATCTTTCAAATCTGTTGACTTCCCTCCCTGTCCTCACACCCCAGGCTGAATCTCCTGTTGTTTTCTACAGTACTCTCCTGGTGGATCTTCCCACATTCACTTTCTCCACCACAATCTATTATCTGCAGCAGCCAAAGGAAATTTTCAAAACCACATCTGATCCTGTCCCACCCCCTGCTCCCACAGACATGCAATTCCTATATGTCTTCCCTTTGCTCTTAGGATAAGAACCTAAGTCCTTAACCCAGCCTCACAACTGGGGCCCCTGACTACTCTCTCACCTCACCTTAAATGCCCCTTTTCAATAGTGTGCACAAGGGCCTTCTCACAAAACAATCTTCTAGCTTTGGGATGGAGCCACCATCCTGAGACGCTCTTACCCCTTCTCCATCCTTATTTAATCTGATTAATATCTATTAATCTTCATAATTTCAGCTCTAAGGACATTGCCTAATAGACAAAGCCAAGATATGCTAGACGAGATCAGATTCCTTACTTAAAAACTCCACTACTAGTAATTTAATTTGCTCACTGTGCAGTTTTTATTTATACTTTCAATATTTTGAATACTCAGTTATTGCCTGTTCCCTCAGCCAAACCATAAATTCCACAAACAATAACAATATTTATATTACTTGCCACTATATTATCATTGGCATTTGGATTGCCATTGTAGCCATTCAGTTAATACTTGTTGAATAATCAAAGAAATATACAATTCGGAAGGATGACATTAGTTGTAAATGTGGGGTTCATTTACAAATGAAGAATTCTTGAAAGTCTTTTAACTAAAAATTGTCTTGTACACTGTTAAAATATGTAAGTTCATAATGCAATGAACAAATATGTGCACGATAGAGTATTTTAGGAAGCTGTGTCTTCTTCTCCTGCCACTCCAGCCCCCAATACCATGAAGGATATCTGCTGATGTAGCTAATATCAGAGCTTTTTCCATGTGGGAATACATTAATTTATGAAAGGAAAAAATTTCAGCATAGATACTTTATAAAAGTGTGAAATATCTATCAAGATACTTCAGTATTTTTCTACTTAAAACACTGAAACTGAAATGAAACTTGACTCCTCAGATGTAATAATATTCTAGAAGTTGATTTGAATTCTTTAAGGGTTTCAAAACAATTATTATTATGAGCCACAACTACTGCATTGCATGGTATTAAGATCTGTTTCATTTCTTTCTGGAATCACCTTGCTCTGGTTTTATTCAATGTATACATTATTTCTCCTGGGAGTACTTGAGGTTTATTGAAAAGCCAGTATTATTATTAATGCTTGCCAATGTAAAACTATAGAATAACTTGATGTAATCATAGCATGGTGTTCATTAAGGCTTCACCACAACTGTGAAAGCCCCTTCTCCATTGAACAGGCTTCATGCATATTCACATTCCTTGGATAATTCCTTGGAGCACTAACATTTTTATTTTATTTATTTTTCATAATAGTGTTCTTATGACAAAATTTGTATACTATAAAATTCATTGTTTTTAAAAAATATATAATTAAAAAATATATAATTCATTGTTTTTTTCTAGGATATTTAACAATTTGTTCAATCATCACTACTTCTAATCCCAGGATATTTTCATCATCTCAACACAATCCATAGTCACCAGCAGTTAATTCTCACCAGCACCCCACTTCTGGCAACCTCAAATTTACTTTCTGTCTTTATGGACTTGTCTATCCTGAATATTTTATATAGATGGAATCACACAGTGTGTGGCCTTTGCATAATGTTTTCAAGATTCGTCTAGGTTATTGCATGAATCAGTACTTTATTCCATTTCATGACGAAATAAATATAGCATGAGTTGTTTCTACTTTTTGACTATTATGAATAATGTTGTTATGAATATTCATATACAAATTTGTAAACATATGTTTTCAATCTCTTGGTTACATGTCTAGAAGTGGAATTACTGGGTCATAAACTTTATGTTTAACTTTTTGAAGAATTGCCAAACTGCCCCCAAAGTGGCCACACCATTTTACATTTCCACTAGCTACGTTCCAGTTTCTCCACATCCTCGTCAAGAATTGTTATTGCCCATCTTTTTGATAATAACCATCCTAGTGAGAATGAAGTACTCTCCCATTGGGGTTCTGATTCACATTTCCTTAATGACTAACGAGGCCAAAAATTTTTGCATGTGCTTTTGGCCATCTCTGTATCTTCTTTGAAAAAATATCTATCCAGATTTTTGACCACTTGTTAATTTTGTTTTTTGTTATTGTTGAGTTATAAGAATTCTTTAAATAATTTGGACACAATTCCCTTATCAGATATATTTACAATATTTTTCTTGTGTAGATCATGTGTTCACCTTTTTATTGTGCTTTAATGGCTTGAGGAAGGGATCCAACTTCACTCTTCTGCACATGAATGAACCAGAACCATTTATTGAGAAAATTATTATTTCTCCATTAAATTATCCTGGCATCTTTGTCAAAAACTAATTGACCATAAATGTGTTCTGGACTCCAAGTTATATTCCACTGGTCTCTATGTCTGTCCTCATGACATTACCACACTCTTTGGAGATTGAGAAGTGTGAGCTTCGGTATTTTGTCCTTTTTCGGGATTGTTGAGGCTATTTAAGCTCCCTTGAGATGACATAGACATTTTAAGACAGCTTTTCCAATTCTACATAGAAATTCTGATAGATAGTGTACTGAATTTGTAGGTCACTTTGGGAGGAATTGACATCCTAACAATATTGTCTTCTAATCCATGACTTCTTTAATTTTTTTAGTAATTTTTTGTACTTTTCAGTGTTTGAGTCTTGCACCTCAGAGTTAAATTTATTCTGAGAAGGGGGAGAGAAGGTGGCAGAGCATGAAGACCCTGGGCTCACCATCTCCCATGAACATGCCAAAACTACAACTGCATATAGAGCACTTACTTTTAAGAACTATGTGAATATTAGCAGAACAGATTTTCTGCAGGTGAGGATATGACGAAAAGGTCACATTGAGATGGCTAAAAAGGGTAGAGGCTTGATCTACTCAGGGGCTACATTCCAGCTTCACAAGCAGGAGGGCTATCTCTATCACGTAAGTACTCCCTGCCCCTGAAGAGCCAAGGGTTCAAGAGCCATATCAGATTTCCTTGTCAGGGAAATGTACACTGGAAAAAGAAGCCCCCACAACATCTGGGTTTGAGCTGAGGGGCTATAGGAGACTGAAACATCACCCTAAAAGGGCCTATAAACAAACTCACTCATTCTGAGTCCTAGTACAGGGGCAGCAGTTTGAAGGTGCCTGAGTCACATGTAAAGATTCACTGACTAATTTTAGGGCATGTGTTGGAGAAGCAGCTGGAACTCTCCAATGACAGAAGTATTTTTCCTTCGTTTTGTTTTACTTACTTTTCACCCCACCGGTAGAAGGTGTGTAAAACCGGTGCTGAGTGGCACCAGTTTTGAACACAAAGAGACCCAGAACATGACACATCAAAATTAAAATGTCAAAAGTTTAGGGGAAGAGAGAATATTAAAAGTGGTAAGAAAAAAACCCTATGAGAATATAAACTGATTTTTTATTAGAAACTTTGCAGTGTAGAAGGGTGTGGCATGAAGGGATAAAAGGGAAACACTTACTACCAGGAAGCCTCTACTTGTCAAGATTATCATTAAGAATTGAAGATGAAGTAAAGTTTCCATATCACATAATTTCACTTATATGTGGAATCTAAAGAGCAAAATAAAACAATAAACAAACTGAAACAGACTCAGCTACAGAGATCACACTGATGTTGCCAGAGAAGAATGGGGGTTGAGAGATGGGTGAAAAAGAGGAAGGGATTCAGAAGTACAAGTTAGTAGTCACAAAAATAGTCACAGGGAGGTAAAGTACAACATAAGATATACAGCCAGTGATACTGTAATAACTATGTATGGTGCCAGGTGGGCACTTAAAATACCAAGGTAACCAGTTTACAGATGACTGGTGGTTACTTGGCTTATCATGATGATCACTTCATTAGGTAACAATTGTTGAATATGTTGTATATTTGAAACTGGTATAATATTTTATGTTAACTATCCTATAATAAAATTTATTCTTAATTATTTATTCTATTGATGTTACTATACATGTAATTGTTTTCTTAATTTACTTTTTGGATTCTTCAATAGTTGTCTGTAGAAATTCAACTGTTTTCTGTATATAAATTAATATTCTACAACCTTGCTAAATTTATTTATTACTTCTAATAATTTTTTTTGTATTTTTATAGTGCCTAGGATTTTAAATATCGAATTTAGTATCATCTGCAGGTATATTTACTGCTTTTTCTGCAACATAAGTACTTTTCATTTTCTGTTTTTGCCTAATTTCATTGCCTAGAATCTTCAGTACAATGTAGAATAGAAATGGTGCAAATATACATACTCTTCTTGTTCTTGATTTTAGGGAAAAATATTAGTCTTTCAACAATAAGTATGATGTTATCTATGTATGTTTTTAGATGGACTTTCTTAAGTTTAGGAAGTTTCCTTCTTTGCCTAGTTTTTTGTTGTAATATTATTAGTATTGTTTTTATGCAACAATTTTTATATAGCTACTGAGATTATCACACTGTTTTTGCCCTTTTTAATACAGGAGACTACATTGATTCCGCTGATTTCCCTAGATAAATACACCTTACATTCTTGAGATAAATTTCACCTGGTCACGGTATGCAAGTCTTTTTATATGTTGTTGTACCAAGTTTGCTAGTATTTGTTGTGATTTTTGGCATCTATATATTCATACAGGGAATTGTTCTTCAATTTTCTTTAATTATAATACCTTTGGTTAATGTACCAGATTAACAGCCTCATGGAATAACTTGGAAAATCTTCCCTTGTTTTCTACCTTTTTAAAGACTTTGTGAAAGATTGGTGTTAATTCTTCTTTAAATTTTTTGTAAATATACCAATGGAAACATCTAGGCCTGCAATTTTTTTTTAGTATAAACATTTTTCATTACTAATTCAATCTCTATCTGTTAGAGGTCTATTCTGACTTTTTAATTTATTCTTGAGTTAGTTTGGGAACCTTTGTCTTTCAAAAAATGTGTCCATTTTATCTAACTTACCTACTTTTTTGGCATGTATTTGTCCTTCTGCTTATAATTTTGTCCTTCTTTTAATTTTGTAAGGTTGCTAATGATGTTTCTTTTGTAAGTCAAGATTTTTAGTAATTTGTGTCTTCTATGATGTTTTCTTAGTTAAATAAGATAAAGGTTTATCAAATTTGTTGATTTTTTTCATAGAAGCAACTTTTGGTTTGGTTGATTTTGTTATTTTTTCTGTTCTCTATTTCACTTATTTCCACACTAATCTTTATTATTTGCTTCCTTCTGATTGTTTCCAATTCAATTTGCTTTTCTTTTTCTATTCATAAAGTGGAGATTAAGCTATTAATTTAAATTCTATCTTATTTTTCAAATACATTTATAGTTATAAATGTCAATATTATCTAATATCCTTTCTCATTTCTTTTTTATCTCATTGGTTATATAAAATAAATATATCACATCATTGTGAATTTCCCAAGTTGCCCTTTAATAATCATTTCAAATCTTATTACATTGTGGTCAGGGATTATATTTTATATGACTTAATTTTTTTAATTGAGACTGCTTTATAGCCTGACATGTGGTCTATCATAGACGTTGTTCAGTGTGCCTTGAGAAAAATGTATATTCTAGTGCTGTGTGGAGTGTTTAGGGAAGTCTGATAGGCCCAGTTTGTTTGTTATATAACTTAACTATCTGTTATTGAAAGTGGGCATTTAAGTCTTAAATTATTATTATCATTAAATTGTTATTTCCTGTTTTTGTCTTAATTTCTTCTTAATTTTTGAAGGATAGTTTTACTGAATTTAGAATTCATAATGATCTTTTTCATTCAGCATTTCAAATATTCATCTCACTACCTCGGCCTCCATGATTTTTGATGAAACTTGTGTGTTGATCTTATTAAAGACCCCATGTATGTGATAAAATTGGGGTCCTTTTACAGGCATATTAGCATTTTTCATCAAATTTGGAAAATTTTCAGCCATTATTTCTTCAAATTTTCTGTCTGCATTTTTCAGAACTCTTATGGGTATGTTAATATACTTGGTAATTTTTTAGACTCTAAATTTTTTTCATTTTTTCTTCATTATTTTTATCTCTGCTTCTTACCCTGAATAATCTCAATGAGACTGTCTTCAACTTCACTGATTCTTTTAAAAAGATTTTATTTATTTATCTTTAGAGAGGAAGGGAAGGAGAAAAGGAGAGAAACATCAATGTGTGGTTGCCTCTCGTGAGTCTCCTGCTGGTAACTGGCCTGCAACCCAGGCATGTGCCCTGACTGGGAATTGAACCGAAATCATGTGGTTTGCAGGCCCACACTCAATCCACTGAGCTATGCCAGCCAGGGCAACTTCACTGATTCTTTATTCCGTCAATTCAAATCCCTTGTTGAACTTCTTTAGTAAATTTATCGCGTTGGTTAATACACTTTACAATTCTAAAATTTCTATTAGTTTGTTCTATGAACCATATTTTTATCACTCTTTTGTTTTTCTTGAGACATTATTCTCATACTTCCCTTTAATTCTTTTTTCTTTAGTTTCAAATATTTATTAATCAGTGTAAACCCCAACAGAATACACCAACATGATTTCATGCATTTAGAGGGGAAATATTTCCTGGTTAAGTGGAAAACTGTGCAGGTGTCTTCTGGAAGACCTTTGTTCTAGGAAGCATTATAGTGAAACATTTCATTTAGAAGTCTGGATCTTCTTTCTCCAGTTTGCTGTAATTTATATTCACTAAGTAGAACTCATGTTATTCGCTGGGACCCAGCATAGTCCAGAGTTCTGTGTTATTCTTTTTTGTCCCAGGAGACATCTGGATTGAACAATGCCAGGCATATGACATATAGCATGGTTCCAGTACCTCTGGCCCCAATACATACAAATAGGGGGATCAAGTTTGGATGCTTCTTGGCTTGACTGATGCTATGATGGAGCATGCTTGTGACAGAGGGCCTAGAAGCAGAGAAGAAAAAACTCCCTTTATTCTTTAGACATTGTTTCCTTTAGTTATTTGTATAATAGTGAATGTAAAGTCCAAATCCAATATCCAGGATTTCTCAAAAAGAGGTTTTATTGACTGCCCCCCATATATAAGCCATATTTTCCTATTTCTTTGCATGCTTTATGCTTTATTGTAAAAAATGGAGATTTTAAATAACATAAAGGGAAATTTGATTCCCTTTCCAGGGTAGACTTTTGTTGCTGTGTTGTTATTGTCG
Source organism: Artibeus jamaicensis (assembly GCF_021234435.1). Taxonomy (NCBI): domain Eukaryota; kingdom Metazoa; phylum Chordata; class Mammalia; order Chiroptera; family Phyllostomidae; genus Artibeus; species Artibeus jamaicensis. The sequence goes on from NW_026521870.1 coordinate 3,835,166, forward strand.
TTGAATTATTTTGTGACTTCCTGGACAAATCCTTTAAAATTTTAAAATCTGTAATCCTGGTTCTTTGTAGCTAGTTAAGTCACTCATCAGTTAGCTTAGAAGTCAATTAATGATTTGACAGAGATATACTTAAATTCTTTGAACCAATCAGTTCTCAGCCTTTGCTGAAGGCCTCTTTGTGGATTTTGCAGCACATCTTCAATGGCAGAAGGTTTACAACTGTGTCTTAGCCTTCGTTTCACATTCACAAAGAGTTTAAGGTTCAACCAGAGATGAGAGATTAGGACTTTTCACATCTTTCCTAGGCATGTGAACGGTTCTTTCCATGCATGTTGCTTTCTGGATTCCAAAAAATATGTTTCCAAAGCCTCCATGGATCCCATTCCACATTGTTTCCTTTTAGGGTTCTTGACCATCCTCTCATTATCTCTGTATGCTAATGCCACCTCAGGCAGCAGTATTGGTAAACAACTGCTACTATTTTTTCCAACAAATATCCTGAGGATAAGGCAGAAAATGTTCTCAGTTAGGTCACATAAAGAAAAATCCTGACAATGAAACTTTTCAGCAAGCTGGTAGGTAGGTCAAAATAATGATGATTTCTGAGACTTTTGGAACATTCCAAGCCCATTTTGTCCCCTGAGGTACTGGTTTTCACAGCCATTGCAGTTAAAGAGCTATTGGTTTTCAAGCCTACCATGCAGAGCTAAGGAGAAGAATATGGGATTAGGCAATATTAAAATATCACAAAGCTCCCTGTTGTTAAATGAAATTCAGCCAGTTTTCCTACACACTGTTCTGCACACATCTGCAAGCCTTCTGTTAGTTCCTAGAGTACTAAAAACATGGATATGGACATTTTTTTGAAATTTGTCATGGTGCTTCATGGAGGTGTGGATTTTCAAAGGTCTTCATTCTGTCATCCTGAAAACGATCTGCTTTTCTTTTGTTTCTTAAGTTTATCTTTATTTTAGTGAGCATAATTGAAAGATCTTCCCAACTTAAAATACTGAGAATGAACATGTTTTTTCAAAATGTGGAAAGTTTTTGAACATTTTACTAAGTAGGTCAAAGTACGCATTTGTAAATATAGAAAATATTCCACTAGTCAGTTTATGTAGCTGCTGCTGGTAGCTAAGAGTCTGACATTTTCTAAAAGGTATAAACATTTCAGTACTCACTTGCTTAGTTCAGCTGTACCATGATGTAAATATAAATAATTTATTTGGGCATTTTATAACTATTTGGGGTCTAGTTATTGGAAATAAAAAGATTTAATTTACTTCTTCTTTCTCATACAGAAGGTTAATTTAAAGCAACCGAATATAGCCTACCCAGCTCTTCCATAAATAAAAAAGAAAAAGAAAAAATCTTACTTGATTTCAAGGAATCCATGAATTCAGGATAGTTTCCCCAAATAAAAAGATAGTTCAATAGAACTCCCTTCTGAGAATTTCAACAAATATTTGGGAGTATACTGCATTCAAACCAAAGATACTCATTTTAGAGTTAAGCTCTGTGATATTTTTGGAAGTAAAATGGAACAAGGTAGCTCTCCCTCTGTCTCAGTAGGTAGTTATGGGTTTATTTGTGTGCTTTAATCCATGAAAGAATAAGGTCTTTTAAAGATTTCTTAAAGTATTTTTTACAGTCACCATTTACTGTTAACATAAATTTAATACTATATGTTTCAAAGTTATGCAATGTTTAAAAAGGTTTCTATACTAAACACAAAGTTATAAAAGTAAGGTTATAAAGTGATAAATGTTTAACCATGGCTTTAAAAATAAATCAGTGTTGAATTTAATCGATATTCATGTATATGATCAGTGTTTAAAACTGGAAGATTTCACTTCCAATGATAAATTATATTTTCTTCTTTTAAGAAAACCGTGTTCACTGGATCTCATTTATAGCAATAGAAATTCATAGCTGAATTTTTTCATGTTTACTCTGATTCAGTTTTTTTCAATTATGAATAATCAAAAATTGATTACCTAATAGCATAGAAAATACTTATGGACACACATCATTTTCTGTTATTAATAATGGATAACTCCACCTTTCACATTCCATTATCTAGATTCATTTTCTTTTTTAATCTGCATTTTGCTTGATTTTACCAAAATGCTTTCCCCAAAATGTATTCCACTTTGTTTGCAAGTGGGAATAATAGTTCTAACCCTTCTCTTAGACGATTTAAGAGACAAATCCTGAAGACTATCATTTAACTGGTTTACAAGTTAACAATTTCTTGACTGATGGCACATTACACAGAATTTTAGGTGATTTGTTCTCCTAAAATCTGTAAAGATTTTATAGACACCAACAAAGGCAAATCTGAATCTAAAGCTCATGAGACATGCATACAAAAATGAATAAATTAAATACATGAGATCTAACTTTAAAATCATTGAGGTTAGATAGAAATGCCTTGCTTGGTTTCTAAACCAAGGAAGAGGTTTCTAAACCTCTTGTTACAGAAACAAAAAACTATTTTCTATTTGAGAAAGAATCCAAACCTACATAGTAAGTCATATCCATGGTATTTGTTGACCACATCAAAATTCTACTGAAAAACATGGGGGGGGGCATTTCATTCTCATACTAGCTGTGACCAATTCCTAGATTTACCACACACTGTGCTCATGATAGTGTACAACTCAGCACCTAGTTTGTCTTTTTCACTGTAGCTCTGATACGAAGATTCTTAAGAGATTTTTCCTTTTGTAAAAACTTAAATCTTCCTTTTTCATTATCCTTTAGCACTTTGAAGTATAACAGTATACTTCATAACAGTATAACAGTATAATATTACCTTTTATTATCTCCCTTTCCTAGACTGTCTTATTCAGCATTTATTCCCAGTATATTTGTTAGCTCTTATCTGTAATTCTCAGAGTGCTCGGTAACTTTCAGTGTTGACTGTATTGTCTCTCAAGTTCCTCATCACCAAAGATAAGTCGTCTTGAAGCTTGTTGCCCTCCCGCCTCATCAACAAAAAAGAGAGTCTTCCCTTCAAAGAAACTTTACATGTCAGTAGTCTACAAAATGTCATACCAACCATAATTATTCTTTCAGGGAAAGATTTCTGATGTAACCATAATTCATTTAAAAAAGAATGTTTGAATTACAAGATTTCAACTATTGTCAATTATTTCCAAGGCTAAATAAACTGAACAAAAGAGAACACATAGTGTTATTAATTCATGTAGAATTAATTTATTATTTTAAAATTGTAAAGACAAAAATTAGCCTTTGAAATATTGGGTTTAGAATATTACAGATAGCAGAACATTATATTTTAAATTCTATTTGATAGCTCTGTCTTCAAAGAAGTTGGACCCAAGGAGGAACATACTAAGGCAAATCATAATTAAATTACCCAAGATTAAAGATAAGGGGAGAATATTAAAGAAAATCAGCAAGAGAAAAGGACATAATTACCTACAAAGGAGTTTCCATAAAACTATCAGCTGATTTCTTAAAGGAGACCTTACAGGCAAGAAGGGGCTGGAAAGAGGTATTCCAAGTCATGAAAGTCAAAGACCTATATCCAAGGTTGCTTTATCCAGCAAAGCTTTCATTTAGAATAGAAGGGCTGATAAAGTGCTTCTCAGATAAGGTCAAATTCAAGGAGTTCATCATCACCAAGACCTTATTATATAAAATGTTAAAGGGATTTATCTAAGAAAAAGAAGATAAAAATATGAATGGCAAAATGACAGCAAACTCACAATCATTAACAACCACACCTAAAACAAAAACAAAAACAAAAACAAACTAAGCAAACAACTAGAACAGAAACAGAAACACAGAAATGGAGATGACATTGAGGGTTAGCAACAGGGGAGTGGGAGGGGGAGTGAGGGGGAAAGGTACAGAGAATGAGTAGCATAGATGGTATGTAGAGAATAGACAGGAGGAAGGTAAGAACAGCATAGGAAATGTAGAAGCTAAAGAACTTATATGTATGACCCCTGGACATGAACTAAAGGGGGGGGGATGTGGGAAGGGGTGTGCAGGATGGAGGGGAGTGAAGTAGGGAAAATGAAACTGTAATAGTATAATCAATAAAATATATTAACAAAAGGAAAAAAGAAAATGAATTTTTATAGAACCCTGAAAGCCACAGGTAGGCAATTTTTTTCTATCAAGTGTTAAATAGTAAATACTTCAGGGTTTGCAAAGCTATGCCATCTTTGTTCCAGCTGCTGAAATCTGCCATCATGGCAGCAATGGACAGTTAATGGAAAGGGCTGAGATCCAATAAAACTTTACTTGTGAACACATAGGTTAGAACCACATGTCACTGTTATGACAAAATATTATTCTTTAGACTATTAAAACCATTTAAAATGTAAAAAAGTAAAAAAATGTTTTCTAGACCATAATAAATTATGAAATGTTTCACTGTAGTCTGTAGTTTGCTGCTTTTCTTCTAAATCATTATGTTGAATTTTATTTTTAATAGCCTTTGCTGAATACTATACTGAATATTAACTAGAAAAATATTTATGATTTTCTATAAAGAATAATATTTACCAGATTTCTCAAAAGTCTTATTTTTTTAAATTAAGGTATGTTGCATTTTTCTGAGCAGTAAAAATAAAACAAAAAAACCCCAGCAAACAAAAATTAAAAATCGAGGTCAGATTTCAAGCTATTAGGAAATTCACCTAGGTGGTAAGTTTTAACATGAATTTATATTTTTTAGTTCAGTTAAATGATTAGAGTTTGGATACAATTGGGCTTTGTTTGATTGATTTGCTAATTGGGTTGTCTCATGAAATTCTAAAAGCATCCATTTACAGGACATGGGACATAGATATACTATATCTGTCACCACTTCCAAAGATAAAGTTCTTGAATAATACCTTGATTTTGCCATTGCAAAACCTAACTTTCTATGGAAAAATTAGGTTTGAAAGACCAAGAAAGTATATGAAAATAATTAATTTTTTAACCTTCCCCCCAAAATTAATAGCAACAAAAACAGACACTGATGCTACCTATCTATATACAACAAATGAGTAATTATCTATTCTGTGCTATTAATTTCCATATGCAATTTATTATTTATTGGAAACTTTCAGGATCTACTCAATCTCTGGTTTTAACCAGATGTTTATAAAGAGATTTTGTATTTCTACAGACAGTACACAAGCTAGGAACTACTTTGTGTTTACTCTTGTATGCAAATGTTCAGGGCATTTCTGATTTTTAACCCAGGAGTTGATGATGTCTGATTCCTAAAGCTCATGTCTTATAGGTTTCAAATTTATCTCTTTTCAGACTTCATTACAACAATCTGGTGTTATTAGCAATTCCCCACACCTCCCTTTTCTAACTTTATTGTAACATTCTCTCTTTCTAGTTTTTTAAAATTTTGTAACAAGCATAACCCACAATTTACTTATAATAAAACCAACATTTTCACAGTTGCCTTAGAGATATAAAAGTAAATTTGTCTAAATTTGACTTATGATCATGAATTATTAAGAAATTTTTTAAATGAAATTCATGAGCTGCTCCCCACTCTAGTATTTTCTAAACGAGGCAACCAAGGCCCAGTTTGCTCAATGGCTTGTTCTGGAATGCAGACACCAAATACATAGAACTAGTAATCACAATACACAAAGTGACAATGACTCATGAATGGAGAAGCTCAATTCTGAGAACCTAAGTCCCTAGGCTCAGAATAACTAGCACCGACAGCCTGAGGCATGATGTGCCTGTTCAGGACGTCGCAGAGATCCAGAGTATGGGGCGGGGATGAGCCTATAGACAGAAATACCCTGGTTATGCACTGTGGCCTCTCCATACCCACTTTCTCCTTTTCTCTGCCCTGTACTCTCTGCCCTGGGAGGCTGGCCTTCATACCTGACATGGCCTGGATCCCGTGCCCTGAGGTTTCCATTAGAGTAAGCCAATCAGAGGCATAGGTGAGAGATACAAGTGAGAGAGGGTAGAGGCCAAAGTGAGTATTCCCCAGTCCCCTCCCAGGCAGGAGGCAGTTGTGGCTGCACGTGTGTCCTCCCTCCATGATCATCACTCTCTGCGGCCTGCCATGCACCCTCTTGTCTCCCATGTAATAGCTGCTTTTTCTTACTAGTCCCTGGCTGCCCCATCACCCTCCTGAGTTAATTGCCATAAGCCTGCCCCCCTTTACAAAGAGTGCTTTCATTTGCTAGGTGCTGGGGAAAAAAATAGGACAGGCTGGTAAAGGGGTACAAACTTTCCACTGTAAGATGACTAAGTGACGATCTCACGTAAAACGTGGTAACTATACATAATAACACTATGATCTTGCTAAACTTTTTCTTTTTTAATATTTTATTTATTCATTTTTAGAGAGAAGGGAAGGGAGGAAGAAAAAGAAGGAGAGAAAACATTTATGTGTGAAGGAAACATCTATCAGTTCCTTCTTGGGTGCCCCCAACCTGGCACCTGGCCTGCAACCCAGGCACTGTTCCAGTGACCTTTTGGATTGAGGGCCAATGCCCGACCCACTGAGCCATACCAGTCAGGGGTATAATTGAAATTTTCTAAGAGACAAACTTAAATGTTCTCACCAAAGTGAAAAAAAAGATAAATAAGTGAGATGATGATGTGATAATTAGAACTCGATGGGGGGAATCCTTTCTCAATGCATGCGTATATTAAATCACCACATTATAAACTTTAAATATCTTACAATTTTATTTGTCAAATACACCTTAACTAAGCTGAAAATGCATAGCTTAAAATTGTATAAAATCTGTATTTTAAAAATATATAAAGTATTACTTGGGAACAGCAAAGTCAAATTAAATAAGTGGAAAAATATGCCAAAAAGAATTTCTGAACTATATCTCCTATTGTTTCTCGTTCTCTTGTTGAATCCTGACTGATACAGAAATTTATTTTCTAGAACTCAGAATACCTACCAACCAAGAAAATTAGCCAAATTTAAATATGAATTAAGCCATCATTGAACGATTAAGGAGCAATCTTCTAAGATACCTGTCCACCTAAAGGTTTCTTTGTATTTTACCAGGGTTCCTATTCTAGCATGTTCCCCAGGGCATACTGACCTTTCATTTCTACAGCACACCTCATGCAGGGTGTTCCACGCACTGCACCCTGCACTAGGTCCTGGCATGTGCAGATGAAAAAACCAAGTGCTGGTTGTACAGAAACCACAAACAAAATGTAAGCGGGTAAATTTTAATTCAGCATAGTGGCTAGGAAAAATTATTTGAACAGGGTCGTGGAAGAACAGAACAGCTGGCTCCACAGAGAACCCTCCCCTGTACCTCTGATGAGGTTCAGGACAATCTCCACGAACAGTACTAATCTTCAACCCAGCAGCTACACTGCCTGGTGTCTACCTGAAAGACCTGTGCTCTTTGGTAAGTGCACCTAAGCATCCTAAATTTTATCCTGTATCACTAAATCCTGAAGTTTGTCCTTTCAAATCCTTGAAGAATTTTCATTCCCCAATTTCTTTATGTAAATAGTTCTTATTGAAAAATTCTCTTTGTGCTTGTTGGAAAATAAACACCACATTTTTCTCTACTATTTCTGTATGTCAAGCATCAAATATGCATGGCAGATTTCTGATTTAACAAATAGTCTTAGTGCCTCAGCTTTTGCTGCAGTTATGTAAGTTTCATATTCATCACACATCTTCAAAATACTTCACAGCTTAGTAAAACACTCCAAGGTATAGTACATGAAAAGCACTATGTAATCCCCAGCAGAGTGCAGAATGAACAATCCTTATTTAAAGATTAATGACTCTTTTGGCTGCAGAACTAACTTATGAAACTATTTTTTAAGCGTGGAACTATGACTCAGATGATTATATTTTAGAGACAGGAAAAGTTAAGCTTCCCATCTCCTGTTCAGTAGCTATTTACTTACACTATGTACCGTATGTAATCATGAATTCTAATAAGAACAAATTCACATCTGCTCAAGTCTCAACCAAATGAATATGGCTTATCCACTCTGCTTAGTGTCTAGAAAAGCATAAAACTTAAACGTTTCTTCCCATCACACCACATGCTTCTCAGCTGTCTCTGTTCTACCACTAGCTATTGTACATTCAGGAATTTAAAATAATTTTCATGTTATCATGGCAAAATAACACTTATTTCATAAGTGACATTCATATATAAGGAATCAAATCCAACTGAACTGTCTTTTTTGTACTATCTGTGACAACATTTGTCTCTTGCATAATAGTAAACTCTTGAGATGTAACTTTATCTCTAAATCTAGTCATCTTCTGACATTTTTCCCTGAAGAGGAGAGAGTTTTCTCTGACAAAGGCTGCAGAACTATGTTCCCCAACCTGGATTATTGCCACGATGACTGATGGCGCAGAGGCCATTGTTGGGCTGGAAAGAGAGAACTCAGCACTCAGACCTTTCCGTTCACCTCTCCCACCCCAACCCCGGGGAAAGGAGTCCAGTGAATTTTTCCCATTTCACCTGACAGGCATTTCCTGGGCCATCGTGTTCGTTCAGTGGAGCCTGTAGGCTGTCATCTTACAGACCCAGGCGGCCTCAGAACAGCCCCAGGAGCCTTTGAGAACGAAGCAGCCCCTCTCAGCCCACTCGGATCATGATTTTTAAAAAATCATGTTTTAATTTCAAGTGTGTCTGTTCTAAGGAAGGATGAAAAAATTACTGAAAATGTGAAAAGTTGATTTGAAATGATTTTTAACATTAGGAAAAGTTTTTCAGATTCTAAATTTTTTTTAAAAAACTCTAGTCATCAACAGTAATCCAATGTTCACCTTTTTGTTCAACATTAAAAACTTGCATTAAACAGACTTTCAGAATCACAGGTGGCTCAATTACAATGATAAATCCATGTTTGCCTCAAAATAAGTTTTGTGTATGACTCACAGCAAAAAAATACCCCCCAAAACAAAACCCAGAATTTTAGCATTATAAAAAGAGCATCCTTGAATGCGCTTGTCAAAATGAAACCATTGCAAATAACTTAATAATGAAAAATACTTAGATTCTAATTTACAGTCAATTTCAGTCAATTTTAAAAAATTATAAACAAGAACTACAGATAGATAGGGGCACATAAATGAACATAATGCTAAGTGAAAAAAGCTAGATTCAAAAAGTTACATACTATATATTTACATGACAGTCTGGAAAAGGAAAAACTATAGGGATAAAGAACAGATCAATGACTGCCAGGGACTAGGGTCAGGAGCAAAAGATGATTGCAAAGAAGAAGCATGAGGGATTTTACGTGTGTTAGGGACTGGTTCTGTGTCATGATTGCATGTCATATTTATATAGCTTCATGCCCAAAAGACTGAGTTTATATAAATTTAAACACAAATTTTAAAAGGTGAGGAAATGAATCATAAAAAGAAGCATGATATTCTCACAAAAATAATCACTGAAGGTCAACTCAATCAAATCATATTTCTGAGTGGAAACAAATCTTGTTAAGAATTTTATAAATAATAACAATCTTGATTATCTCTGAAACAATTCCAAACCAGGTCAAATGTAGATGTGGCTCAAGTGAAAATATTACTTCCACACATTGAACTCTGTAGAGTGCTTATTCTCAACCAGGAAAAATAAACAGATCCTAAATAATCTCAAGTTTTTAAAAGTGTTTAAGAAAGAAATACCACTGTCTTTGCTTAATGCAGTGCTTTACCCTTTATTTGTTGGTTCCATGTCATCTTTGAATCCTTTATTCCTAATTTCATGTACTTCTTTCGCACTTAGAGGGAATCAGCCTATCTTCCACCAAGTTTGTAATTTTATTTCCCAGGTTTTGACACTATACCAGGGTTTCTCAAAGTGTGAAATCAGTCACTTACAACATTAAACTGCATAATGATTCCCCAAAGATGTCCATGTTTTGATCCATAGAACCCATGAACATTTTCCCATTACATGTGGCAAAAAAGTCTTTACAGATGTAATTAAGGCTATAGATCCTAAAACAGGGATATTATTCCAGTGGATGCAGTCTACTTACATGAGGAAAGAGCTATATGTTTTCAGGCAAGGGCAGGGCAGTTGAGGCAGAAGAGGGGTCAAAGAAATAAGAAGTAGGAGGACTCAAATATTCATTACTGGCATTGAAGAGGAATGAAACCATGGGCAAGAAGATAAAGGAGACTACTAGACTCAGAATAAACCCCAACCAGCAGTCCCAGCAAAACAAGGACTTGGACCTATAGACACATGGAAATGAGTTCTTCCAACAACTTAAATGAGCCTGATAATGAACTCAGAAATTTCATGGAAGTTGAGTAAGTTCCAATTGAGTAGGATCAGAGAATGGCCAGGGAAATATCTGGATGACTCTTAAGAAAACCATGGCTTGAATATTATCGTGGTAGTTCTAACAAAGTCCAGGGGGTTACCCTTAACTTTGCAAACTCAAAAAACTTACTTTTGTCAGTAGACCAAAAGTTCAGTTTCTTAAGGACAGTCTTATTTTATCAAGTTCACAGAGACTGATATAAAAAATACCGGTGCTAATGTATTACTTTGCATGCTGCCTCTGACATGTAGACATACTAGGTTTTGACTAGTTAATAAGCTACACAGGACAACTGTTTGGTGAGCTCACAAGTTTTCACTATATTACTGAACTGTAGAATAATGTCAGGCTTTGAAAAGCGGATGCATCCAGTTTTACAACAAAGATGTTTACCTGATGAAAATACCTACTTATGTAATTTATAGGTTTGCTACTTTAATTTTCTTTGTAAATCTCAGTTGTGATCAATATGTATTTTCAGTATGTGTTTTGCCTTTCAGAGTTTTCATCTATTTATTTTGTTTAGATTTTACCATTTAACTTTCAGTGAATTATTTCACTTATAATTTTAAGAAGAATAACCTCATTGTAAAGACCATGTGCTCTCTATCATATTGGAAAAAAACTAAAAACAAGGGGTTCAACAAAAAATAACTTGATTTATAATTAACTTTGAAACAGAGTCTCATCATAAATTCAATAGTCTTTTTCTTGCTGTAGTTTGTAGTCTAAATCTTATTATTTTAAATTTGATGACTTGAGTTTACTTATTCTAATTTTATTTTGCTTTATCCGAAATGTGTTTTCTTGACTAGACATCATACTTGTGACACTATGTTTCACACCTTCCTTCCTCATAGTGATATGATAAATGTGTATCATGCTCATCTCAAACCTAAATAAGACATAAATATTTTAAAAATATATAAAATTAATAAATTATCATTTTTGGTATTTAAAAAAATTCTTCTATCCTCCAAATCTATCTGTAAAGCTGTTGTGTTTTCTAAAGATGATAATAGTTCAGACACCAGTTCAGGATGTTATCTGTAATCCTCAAAAAACAAGTATAAGCAGGTAAAGGGGAGACTTGGAGATAATAACTTGCCCAAAGGTACACACTTATCTCAACAGGTATTTTAACTCTGATGTTTCTGACATGAAAAATCTTTTGTCTTACCAATACTCCATTATACACCAGGATCCAAGTATTTCTTCACAATCAGCACAAAGAGGTTTAGTAACTACCACCCACCATTATAGATTGTAGTAACTGTCATTCTAGAATTACATGCTGTTATAATTAAAAGGGCCTAGGGGTTACCTTCCAGCCAAAATCTCTGAAAGACAACTCTGTCAGCAAAACAATTATTTTGAAAAACTTCAACAGGCTAACAATAGGATTTAATCACTCTGATTCTATTTTGGGACAACTTGATACGAAAAAGAATTGTTTTAACCAAGTAAAAATCCATCTATTTGAAACACCACCTGTTAGTCTCCCAATTGGCCCTTTGATATTACACAGGCTAAATGTATTTCCAAGTTCTTTGTACTGGTAACTGTTAATTAGGTATACCACCATCTCCCCCAACCCCTCAACTATAATTAATATGAAATAATTTTCCTTCCCTGTAAAGACATATTTAAACATGGGAACCAGAACTGAAAATTCAACTGCTGGGAATGTCTGTCAAGTGAAGATGATAATAATACTAATAAACTATTCCAGGCTTGTTCTGTAATCCCAACCACCCTAATTGTCTCTGCATACATGACAATATTTGCTCATCTTAAGTTTGTGCTCAACCTGTACCTTATCGCTCATTTCTCTTAAATGACTACTTTTTTTGCAAGAGGGGTTTTGTTCAGGCCCTTAGAAATGACAAGTAGCTTTTGTACAACAGTGTGGGACTGTAAATATGAATATGATAAAAATATGCAAAGTTATTTTAATAATTAGTGGAGAAAACTACAATTGTTCCTTGACCTTTATAATTCTTTGTTAAAACATTAAAAACTCTATTACAGACAGATAGAAATGTATAGAAAATAAAAAATAATATGATTTAGTATATACTGTGACCTGAAATATTAGAAACATTGAGAATCAAAAGCATTGTTGTTGTTTTTGATAAAAAAAACTTGAACACATCTTATCTTCTCCTTGCATAATTTATTGTATGGAGTAAGTGTCTTTGCTATGCCTTGCTATACTTTCTAAGTTTGGATCAACTACCACCATTTTTTCTTGTGCTTTTAATGTTGTGAAATATCTCTCAGAGTCCCTTTAAAATGAAGTTTTTTGTGAGCATCACTTCCTCTGGGACATTGTCATACCTTTTGTCAATTATATCTATAAGTTCCCCTTCACTATATTCCTGCGATTGTGTATCTTCAGTCTCTTGACTGGCCACAAAGTCAACATGCCCATAGTCAGCTCTTTCTTCTAAACCTACATTTATGTGTCATTCAAATTGTACTTTGAGCAATATCATTTTTCATTTATTTGGTGCACTTTCATTTTTGTTGACCAGTTCCCTCATTTAATTATTCATTTTTGTAAAATGGTGCATGGGTTATTCACAGGGAGACAAGAAGGACTACACATCTTGCTATCTGGGCTTAAATGAAATACCAAAAGCAGAATGAGTACTCACTAGCAATTTTGAAAGAAGTAACATGATTGGTTATCAATCATGGGGTGCATCCATTATTTACTCAGTGATTTTTGACTGAAGAGCTACTAGCAAAGTTTGTATTTCATGCAGTAGTCACAGTTCATACAATGCAGTGACAGAAATTTGAACTGCAACTAGTGCTATTTAACTAAGCTATGGAAACTGAAGTTTGTGAGCATTGGAATAGGGCAAAGTGAGGATTGCCTGTATTCTGTTAAATGGGCAAGTCTGGGCACTGTATTTGCATCTAGTTACAGATAAAAATACAGAATACAGCAGAACCAAGTACAGAATTCTGTGGTGTGTCACAAACCTCCACTCTCCAAATAAAGATCAGGGCAAACTTCCCATTTAGTTACAATGAGAGAGAAAGCTTGCCAATTGCTCAAATAAAGATGTTCGATAATGTAAAACAAAAAAGAAAGCAATTATTTGACAACTGTTAGATAAACCAGTCACAACAGGACCTCTACCTTGTTAAGTGGGTACATATTGCATACAAGATCATTTATTTTAGGTTTTTGAAAATTCACTGATATCAATCTTACTGCTATGTTTTCCAAATATGCAGTTTGGAATTTTAAAAAAATTCCAAATTTAAAAATTCCATGCTCTTTTTTGTCTTCGTTTTCTCAGATGATTAAGGAAAAGGGTCACTTGTAAAGAATGTGACCTTGAGAGTGTCATTCATTGAGCCTTACTTACTTCTCCATAAAGTGGCATGATACTCATGCTCAGTTAGTGACACTGGGTCATTAAAACTATCAAAAACCAAGTATATAAAGCACTTTAAAAACTATGAAGCTCTATAAAGTATAAAAGTGTAATTTTTCTAAAGTAATTCCTCCAGAGCTAGAAAATTGGGTACACTTAACACCTTGGGGACAAACTGAAACCTATTCAGGAGGTGCAGTTTCATTTTTACCATGTTTTTTCTCCCTTTTCCCATGTGAACATCAATGTTCTCATAGAGAAATTGAAAGCAAAATACAAGTTAAAGTACCCTGCTTCCTGTGTTCATCTGTTAATATTATATAGTTGGCCTGAAACTGTGAAATTATAATGCTTTAAACGTGGCCTAAAATTTTATTTTTGACCTTAGCTTATTCTAAATCTTTAGCTTTTTCTGCACTTCCATATGCACTCCACTAGCAAGAGTCTCACGGGCTGTGACAGTCTCACAGGCCTGACTCCAGCATATTGTCCTGCTGTCACTCAACCTGACCCTTCAGTATCAACCTGACCTTGTCAGAGGACCTCCTTTAGTTCAGACTGGGCTTCCACCTTGAAATATATTTTCTTTTAGAAGCTCTGACCAGGCAACAATAAATTTCTTTTTTGGAATTATTTTGGCAATTTAATTTCTCATATCTAAGTTTCATATACTGTGTGCATTTCTTGTTTTTATTTATTTATTTATTTATTTACTGCTTAGATAAATTTTTAATTAAATACTTTTTAATTTTATCGTTGTTCAAGTACAGTTTTTTGCTTTCCCCCCACCTCTCCCCACAACCCCAGCCATTTTTACATATAATTTGCTTGTAAATACATAAGTAGTTGTATTTATTTTAATAGCAAGTATTGCAGAGCCATCTGAACTGGGGTTGCTAGTCAAGATTCCTTGTTTCAACAGATGGTGTCTAAAATCAAATTTTCCCTAGATTCTCCAGATTAAGTGATATTGAACTGATGTTCTAATTATAACCATGATTTAGTATTACCAGTCTAATCATCAAAGTTATGCATTAATCAACTTTGCATTTTATCTCTGGCTAAGTTCTTGTTACACTTGAACAATCTGTTCCTGGAATGAGAAGTGCTAATGCCAACAATGAACCACAGACCTCCAGCTGGCTGACATCACAAGCTAACATCAGAATGGGAAGAATGAGCACAGTCTGGATGATTCTACTTCAACATCCTTCCCTCACTCCCAATTCCTCTTCTCAAGAGAAACTGCAAATCCACACATCACCCACCTTAGAAACTCTCCCTTCTCAAATTCCCACCAATTCTCTATCAAAATCACTGCCTTGAACAGGAAGAGGAAGATGATTTTTGAGGCATGAGCCTGCCACATTCTCAGGCTGTCAGAACCTGAAATCAAACCACTTTCCTTCTTACCAGCACCTGTCTCATGAATTTGGCTTTCATAGTGTCAGATAGCCAAGACTGTGAGGTCATTTTTCCTAGTTTCAGATTATTCTGTGTTTCATCCTGTATTTAACAGAGCCACCCGAGGATAACTTGTCCTTCCCTAAACTTTTAGATTGGAAAACTTTCCTCTTTCTTATTGTATGAAGGATGTCATTTTGCTGGAGGGCCTCCTTAATGAACCTTGATCCAGACCCTGAAATGCCAGCTGAATATTGCAGGCCCACGAAAGTCAAGATGGTGAAAGTCTTATACTAAACATTTCTAAATGGAAGGCAAAGTCACCATGGCATATCATGAAGGAGAAGCTGAAACTGAAAAGGGACAAGTGTAAAAGGAGAAAAGTTTTCAATTTAATCTATATGTCTGTTCAAAAACATGCCCTATTTTGCCAAATTCATTTATTAGGTAAGCAGTTTTGGGGTAGAGTCTATAGAATTTTCCCTGTACACTATCACGTCATCTGCAAACAATGACAGTTTTGTTTCCTCCTTTCTGATTTGGATGCCTTTTATTTCCTTTTCTTGTCTGATCACTGGGGCTAAAACTTCCAATACTATATTGAACAGAAGTGAAAGTGGACGACCTTGTCTTGTGCCTGATCTTAGTGGAAAAGATTTTAGTTTTTGCCCATTGAGTATAATGTTGGCTGTAGGTCTCTCATATATGGCTTTCATTATACTGAAGAATGCTCCCTCTAATTTGGAAAAACAGCAGGATACAAAGTCAATATCCAGAAATCAAAGACATTTTTGTATACCAACAATGAAACAGCAGACGTAGAAATCAAGGAAAAAATCCCATTTGATACAGCAAAAAGAAAAATAAAATACCTAGGACTAAACCTAACCAAGGACATAAAAGACCTGTATTCAGAAAACTACACAACACTGAAGAAAGAAATCAAGGAAGACACAAACAAATGGAAACATGCCATGTTCATGGATTGGAAGAATTAACATAATCAAAATGTCCATACTATCCAAAGCAATTTACAGATTCAATGAAATACCTATGAAAGTACCAATGGCATTCTTCATAGACATAGAACAAACACTTCAAAAATTTATATGGAACCATAAACGAGCCCGAATATCAGCTGCTCTTTTGAGAAAGAAGAACAAAGTAGGGGGGATCACAATACCTGATATCAAACTGTATCACAAGGCCACTATAATCAAAACAACCTGGTACTGGCATAAAAACAGGCATATAGACCAATGGAACAGAACAGAGAGCCCAGAAATCAACCCAACTCTCTACAGTCAATTAATATTTGACAAAGGGGGCAGTAACATAAAATGGAGTAAAAATAGCCTCTTCAGCAAATGGTGTTGGGAGAACTGGACAGCTATGTGCAAAAAGAATGAAACTTGAGCACAGACTTACATCATACACCAAAATAAATTCAAGGTGGATAAAAGACTTAAATATAAGCCATGAAGCCATTAAAGTCCTAGAGGAGAACATTGGCAAGAAAATCTCAGATATTTCACTCAGATATCAGCAACATTTTTACTGATATGTTTCCTAGAGCAAGGGACATAAAGGAAAAAATAAACAAATGGGATCTCATCAAAATTAAAAGCTTTTGCACAGCTAAAGAAAATGGTATTAAAATAAAAAGAGAACCAACTATATGAGAAAACATATTTGCCAACAATACTTCAGACAAGGGTTTAATCTCCAAAATATACAAAGAACTTACATGACTCTACTCTAAGAAGACAAGCAACCCAATTAAAAAGTGGACAAAAGACTTGAACAGACATTTCTCCAAGGAGAATATACAGAAGATCCAGAGACACTGAAAAGATGCTAAATATTGCTAGCTATCAGAGAGATGCAAATTAAAACCACAATGAGACACCACTTTACACTGGTCAAAATGGCCATCATAAACAAAGCAGCAAACAACAAGTGTTGGAGAGGTTGTGGAGAAAAGGGGACCCTAATCCATTGTTGGTGGGATTGCAGACTGGTACAACCATTATGGAAAACAGTATGAAATTTTCTCAGAAAACTAAAAATGGACCTGCCTTTTGACCCAGCAATTCCACTGCTAGGATTATATCCTAAGAACCCTGAAACACCAATCCAAAAGAACCTATGCACTACAATGCTCATAGCAGCACAATTTACAATAGCCAAGAGCTGGAAGCAACCTAGGTGCCCATCAATAAATGAATGGATCCAAAAAATATGGCACATATACACAATGGAATTCTATGCAGCAGAAAGAAAGAAGGAGTTCCTACCCTTTGCAACAGCTTGGATGGAACTGGAAAGCATTATGCTGAGTGAAATAAGCCAGGTGTTGAAAGACAAATACCATATGATCCCACCTTTAACAGGAAGCTAAACAACAAAACAAACAAGCAAGCAAAATAAAAACAAAGACACTGAAATAGAGAACAGGAGGACAGTGACCAGAGGGGAGAGGGGAGGAAATTTCAGGGGAAAAAGGGAAAGGATTTACAGGAACTAGTATAAAGGACACATAGACAACAACTAAGGGGGGCAGAAATGGGAGGAAGGTGGGGAGCACTGGGGGGTGGGCTTGGATGGGAGTAAAAAAACAGGAAACTGTACTTGAACAATAATAAAATTAAATAAACAAATAAACAAAGAAATAACATGCCGTATTTTGAGACACAAAGGACAGACTCCTGATATAATTTCACCTGCCCAACTGAGTATGATAACATCAATTGAACATCAATTAAATATTCTAAAATTCTGTATGCATGCCCAAGTGATCTTAGATACTTCAGTATCACTACAGGACCCACAGATTCCCCACTACTAAGTAAGGAGTCCTGGTACCCAGAAGATGAATAATTTATGATCGATTGGATGTCACCAAAGAAAATACTCTTTTGAAGCTGAGAAAAACTGAAAAAAATTATTTCTAAAGACCATACTGCCTATTAAGTGGCACTAAATCTTGAATCCAGATCTATAACCGCTCATTCTAATAATCTTTTCTTTCTCTAAACATTGTTTTCAGATTTACTGACAATACCTACTTTGTCTAGATTATTGCTTTGATGATATATCAGTCTTTTCTTCACCCAAGGCATTTTAATTTCTTTCTGCTTTTATTAAGTTGGTGTATATGACCTTCACCAAAGCACTTAAATATGTAAATGAGTATCCTGCTCCCCAGAAAGGTAAAAGGAAAGCAGCTGTACTCTCTTCTGTCTGAGCAATTGGCACTAAATGTGAAAAAAAATGGAGGGAAAGGATAGACCTGTATTTATTCCTGAAATGTTTGCAACCTTTGCAATTGAATTCCTGAGCTAATAAATACATAAACCTCAAGATGGAAGTTTAGGAATACATTTCACAGAGAGTTGTAGAAGTTCAGTGTCAGAGAAGGGGAAAGGAACATTTATAGATACAATGTCAATTGGAGACAGACAAGACAATTCTAAAGGCATGTTCACATATCCAAGAAAAATTTTCAAAGTAAAGGTTTAACATTTAGTATTATTTTTATATGGCTTAATTATTGTCTGATATAGAAGGTTCTTTATTCTTTAGCCACACGCATATCATTTTATCTATTCTCAAGTTGATTTTTAGAAAAGATATGTAGAATTTTACTTATGAAATGATAGTGTCCTGTCATCAATTTTACTGAAAATAGAAAAGTCTGCACCAAGAAACTGGCAGCCTATACTGAGAGCACTGAGTTGCCAAGCACACCCAGAATTAATAAACTTTTGGTGGACTGTCAGGAAATTTCCTTAAAATTAAACATGATGTAATGACCATCTCACATATCATCTGTTCTGAGCTCTTTAGATGGTGATATCAAAAAAGAGTCTCATAGAAAAAAATCAAAACTTTACTAAATGCTTTTAGAATCATATTTTTGCAGTACAGAATAAATTTTATGAGGACCATTTTTAATTAAACTAACTCAACATTTCTCTGTATCATTCAGAAAGTTTGAGGAATTTCAGGGGAAGAGAGGAAGGATTCACAGGAACAAGTACAAAGGTCACGTGGACAAAAACTAAGGCAGGGGGAATGGGAGGGAGGTGGGGAGCACCTTGGGGGGCTGGGATGGGAGTAAAAGACAGAAAGCTGTACTTGAACAATAATTAAATTTAAAAAGTGTAAGAAAAAAAAGAAACACAATTACTGAAAAGTGCACTAGTATTTAGTGCAAGTCTTAACATAAAACACCATTTTCCAGAAGGCCCACTAGACTTTCCTACCCCAAATTACTCTGCAGGCCACCAGCAATGGACATTTTCTGCAGAACAATCGAGGGGTGAGGCAAAGCAGGAATGAAGATGCAATGGTGCCTGTCAAAACCCAGCCACTGCAGATGAGGAGGTAGAAGGGGAAAAACAGACTGAGAGAGTTAAAGCATGAAGGAACACGATTCTCAAGCATTTGAATTTCTAGTCTTTGAGTGATCACTTGATTCTCTGCACCTCTTTGGAAATACATATTCAGCTTCTCCTTCTCTGTCACAGGATTCCTTTAGTTAAAAATGGCTAAGGCTCCCCCTCATCCATAGGTAAAATCCTATTCCCTTAGCAGAATATACAAGGCCATTTACCTTTGCTCACCCTCCTGAACATGTTCCTTATCCTTATGCCACAGCCTGTGCAAAGGCAATTCTCCTGCAGAGAACATGTGATCCCTCTTTCCTACTTGACAAACTATTAATATTATTCACACTTTAAGTGTCAGCAAGCTTTTCAGTTAGGCTTGCAGGAATGCTGGGGAGTCCATCGCTCCCTTCTCTGCGGTGCCATGGCACCTTTCAACACAGCTCTCCTAGGACTTTACCACTTTGCAGTAATCACCTCCCACCCTACTAGCCTGTGCACACACCTTCACCTCTGTATCCCAGGCACCGACGTAGTGACTATCTCATAGTAAGGAACTAACGTACCGTTTGTTGAATGAAAGAAAAGAGCACATGTGACTTAATAAAAAAGGAAAGCTGTTTCAATTGAATAATTTAAATACATATAACGGCTTAATTGATTCCATGTTACAATGTTTAATGGCAAATTAAATTTTCCTTCAACTAACATTCTTAAATTCTACAGTGTTGAATGAGGACCATTAAGGAAATTAAGAACTCTACTATTTTTGCCACATATTTTAATCTGATATCAAAGAGGGTAACACTTAGTCCAAAACCTTTAAATATAATGTTGAATTCTCAGTAATACTTAAATATAATTCACAGTTAAATAAATTATAGTTGTGTTAATTTGTAGAAAAAATAAAACTGTTGACATATAATCAAAATCATTCTATGATTTTCAGTAAGAGACCATGGCAAAGTTAATATTAAACAGTTATAATCCTAAACAGATTTTTGATTTCTTATTTTACCTTTGATATTTATTTCACTAATAATACAAAGTCTTCTGAAAGCTGTATATTTCTAAAATTCTGTTATTATTCATTATCACTTGAAATACCATATTTCTCTGAAAATAAAGTTCAACTTTTATTTACACATAGAAATTATTATTGCTACATAATACTTTTTCCCACAGTAATAATTTTTTCAAGGGCTACTGCAAACTTACATGGGCAGTTTGTAAAGATGAACACACTGACTCAGTTCTAATTAATATAGAGCTATAGAAGATTCTCTAATTACTCTTCCTGAGCCTACATATTTAACAATGATATCATAGCGTAGAGAGGGTAGGTAGCAGAGTATACACATTTGGCTAGAAAAACACTGAAATGTGCACAGTAAATTTCTAAACATGAGCCATAGTTGCTGTTTTTGGAATCCTAATGGTGCAAAGCCATATTCCACTCTGACTGCTTCACATGGCTGGTATGTACTGGTGACGGTAAACACAGAAACCTCTTGTCTCTGTACTTTGAAAATACTCATGCCAAATTAAGGAAAAGATGAAATCGGTTTTGTTAAATGCAATTTAGATCCATACAATCAACTAAAATAGTGTAGACATGGCCTTCAAACTCACACTTATTTGTGTGACTTTGACTGAAAAAAGTATTCCTCTGGGTCCTCCCATCTTTAGTCTTCCCAGGACAGACCAAATTTGTGCCCATTGTTCTGGTGGAATTAACAGAATTCTTCTGCACGTGCAAACATGTTACTTTACAGTAACCTAGTCATCTTTCTTGTAAATGAAACATTCAACTCTAGAAAAGATGTGGCACAAAGAAAAAGGGGGGCGCCAGCTTAGCTATTTCTGTAAGATATACCTTTGCTTAATGTCAAAATTAGATTTCTTTACACTCTCAGGAAGCTAGTTTGTAATGAATCTATAGTAGAGTACTTTTGCACTTAGTAGAAATCTAGACATTGTTTGTACCTCAGCATAATTTAAAGTTCCTAAAACACGGCTTCCACTCTTGTTAACACAGCATAATTTGCGTAAAAAATTTTCTATACACTTCAAAGTCATTCAAAATGGAAAAAGCTGGTGGTATCATTCAGCTATTTATCTAACATTGTAAATTATACTTTTTGAAATAAAAATGTATTTTGTTTTCTGTTTTAGAAATTAAAGGCATTTTCTTGGCATTTTTCCTGGAAGTTCTACATTCCATCTCATACTCCCCATGTCTCCCATCATCTTCTCCTTGAGGCCAAACCATCACTGACATATCCACCATGTGGTTTGTCAACTGACCTCAGGACAGTGTTGCTTCTTAGTGCACACCTATTGAGAAAGAGATTCACTACTGAATCTCCGGGTACCTAAGAAAAATTATTTATTCTTCAAAATTTATTTTATATTTTGGATTATTTCACAATTTAAAACTAACAGAATCAATTAAGCATAGGTATTTAGAAAGAGGTTGAAATGATGTATTCTCATGAAAGTAAGTATAAACTTCAGTGGTCACTGATTTCCAGTTTATAATATTTCTATTTGCTTTATTTTTCATATCAAACTGTGTATATATATAGATTCACTGTGTATCAATTTAACTAGCATGAACTGTCTTGGGGAGAAATCATCAGAATACTACTCCCGTCTGTTTCACAAGATAATTTTATAGTTAAACAACAGTTAGTGACTTCTTCTTTTTTAATAAACAAGTCGTAGTGCAAAACTGTGAATTTATTATTTATAGATAATGTGAATTTATAATTATTTTTCAGGACATGTTTCAAAGCAGCAGCATGATTCAAGTATTTTTAAATATTATATATAGAGAGCATGATTCAAGTATTTTTAAACAATATATAAAAATTAAATAATGAACATAACTCTGACTGGTGTGGCCCAGTGGACTGAGCACCAGAGTGTGAAGCAACAAGTCACAGGTTCAATTCCCAGTCAGGACACATGCCTGGGTTGCAAGCCAGGTCCCCGGTAGAGGGCGTGCAAGGAGGAATCACACATTGATGTTTCTCTCCCTCTCTTTCTCTCTTCTTTCCCCTTTCTCTAAAATTAAATATTTTTTAAAGTTAAAAAAGGAAACAATGAACATAAGTTTGCATGCCATCAGCCATGCTTCTGAGCAAAGGGAAAGAATATAATCTGACTGAAGGATCTGTTTGGCTGAGAGTTTAAATTTGTTGGGAACAATCTATCTAGGCTAAAAAAACTAAATAAAGCATAGCTTTATCCAATGCACAAACACTGAAAATTTCCATCTCTTTTTCTCTCCTTTTAGTATTATAGAACACTTTCATTAAATGGAATATTTGTTAGAAGGCTGAATATTATTTCCATATAAAAGAGAAAAAGGAACTTTGATGGCAGGACCCATCCCTTCCTCTCTCTCCTAAATGTTGGTCCCTCCTCATACAGGACTAAAATAACATAGAAGGGAAGGACAGGAAGGAAGAGACCTTGGGTCAGTATGTTATTTATAGCAATTTATGATATGGGTAAACAAAGTCTTCGATTCCTTTAAAAAAATAAAATCTGTAGTTGCTATACATAGAAACCAAAAGAAGCTCTCTGATTAAGAGCATTAATGATAAGGAAAGTGTTGCCCTGAGTCATCTTTTCTGATTTATATGTTTAAATTCAAATGATTTGAAATTAGACATTAACTGATAGCAAGTTTGTTTGCTACTAAATATAGTGACTCAACTGATTTCAAGTAAGTCATGTGTTGTTTGTGCTAACAGGTGCATGAAAGAAAAAAATGAAATGGATTAAATAATGCTAATAATATCTGGATATAATATTTAACTTACATTCCTCACAAAGTAGTCTGATTGTCTTTCAGCTGCATTTCCAATTTGTATTATGTCCTTTTGGCATAAAAGTCACATGTGTAACAAATTTACTTTAACTGTGTTAAATATATGATGTTTATAATTGGCAACTTCCAGTGGTGATATACATCCTATGGGATGAATATATTATACATATTAAAAGGGTTTATGGGCAATTTCCAAACACAGTTTCAATGGGATTATTTCCATGATGGATACACTGAGATTTCTGTAAGAGGGAATTCATGATGCTTTGTCTTTTTTTCTATTGCTAATATTGATTCAAATAATGGGAACATTCCTATGTCAACTAAAAAAATTCTTCAAACATATAAAAAACTAGTCCTTGTTCTACAAATATGCTGTCTTGGAATATTTTAAATGAGCCACTATAATTCTTGAAATAGAAAACTAATATTCTAGGTCCTAATTTATATAAAGAAACATCATGAATTTAGCATATATTTGAAAGTGTGACAAGGTCAAAATGCAGAGAACCACCGTAGGTAGGCATTGATAAAAAATTTTGCTACATTAATGGCTCATTTGGTGTTTGCTACTAATTTCACTTAAATACTGGAGGTCTACCCATGGTGTGTGGGTGTTCATATCATGTAATGGTGGTAAAACCCACTGATGGTCCCCACTATTCTCACCAAAGTAGACAAAACATAACTGCTTTTTACTCACTTCAATATACTGCCCTGGATTTTACAATAGTGTTAAGGAGGCTAATATGCTCCAACTGGATTGCTTCTAAACATGGGTGGGGTTGCCGGAAGAATGTCAGGACACTGAAATATGTTATTTGTAAGTGACATAGTATTTCTGTCAAGAACATCAGAAACACATCGATCAGGACAAACACTCTGATACTTCCCTCCACATTTCTTCCATAGCATTAGCTTTTAATTTCAATTAGTAAAGCAAGAACTCCAACCTTTTGCAACAGCATGAATGGTACTGGAGAGTACTATGCTAAGTGAAATAAGCCAGTCAGTGAAAGACAAATACCATATGATCTCACCTATAAGAGGAGCCTAATGAACAAAATAAACTACAACACATTCAATGAAGTTATGAAAGCCAATGTGGCTAGTAAGTATCTCTAGATTCTCATGTATTTACTTGGTTATGCATCTTTTCTGTCCCCTAATGCAATGTGATGCAGTCCATTTCTTGTTTAAAAAAAAACATTCATTCTTCATGTGCATGTACATCAACTTCTCCATACTAGGCAGCATTTCAAAGGCAATAATCTCCACATTTATGTTCCTGCCCTGTGTACCATCCCATGACAAATTCCCCTGGGGACGACCCCCAATCATTGGACAGCAAATACATTCATATCAGCTCCTAAAATCTGTCTCCTTCCCAATTTCTTATATCAGCTCCTGCCATTTTCTAGGCTATCAAACAATGTTTGATGATTCTCTTTCTCAAAACTCATAGAAATATTCCTTATATGAAGAAACACTCATGTCCTTTCCTTCTTCATTCCAGTCATTGTTGCCTCCCAGCCCTCATTAGAAACCCCTTGCATTTCTGCTTTTTCCTTATGCTGATTAACCCTATCGAATGAAAACATTTTGGAAACAACAGTTATAGGTAACTGAATTTTTCCAGAAACTTTGTTTTCCAATGTTAGTATAAGAAGTCCACATTCAAATAATATAAGGCTACCTTCATGTTCCTACCTTATTTCAAAAATTGGTAGTAAGTAGTTATATTGCTATGTATTCCTGGGGTAACATAAGAAAGAAAGGAGCATGGTGTGTAATTGATTTGTGAATAAAAATGCAGATTTTTTATCTTTGTTTCATTTCATCTTGTTGGAGTTAGTCCCATTGTTCAAGCTTCTCAGGGACATTTCAAATCTATACTATGGTCTCTATACTGAATCTAAAGTAAGCTCTTAACTGTTTATTTCATTGCCTATACCTTGGTAAAAGTTGATTGACCAGTCACTATTTTATTTGTTGTATGACTGTTTAATTTGTGCCCACTCAACTAACTCTTCTGACTCTCATTCCTACTGGTGACCTCCTCACTCTACCACTCAGTGGTTGTTTCTTGCTAATTCTGGGAAATGAAGAAGTTGGCGATATGCTCTTTACTCTTGTACATTATTTTTTTAGCATTATGTTAGCATGTGAGTGTTTTCCCACAATATGTTTGCCCTTTTCTAAAGTCCATTTCTAAAACTGAAATGAAAAGATTTATTTCTCACTAAAAAAATTGTAAACATCAGAAAGCAAGTGAGGAAATAATTTTTGACCAAAATATAGAAAGTCCGAGATATCCCATGAAGACTTTTCATAAGTTTATTCCTAAAGTAGCATTTCTTTAGTGTTTTGAGAAAATTGGTTTGAAGGCGAAAAACAAATTAATAATTAAATTGCCTATCAATTATTGAACAGATATTATGTGCTTGGAATATGTTTACCATACTTTTAAAATTCATTGCTCATGTACTCAAAGATAGAAATTATCTTCATTTTACAGATGAGGAACTAAGGATAAGAGAACTTAATTTTTTTATCCAGTGTTACAAAGCCAGATGACATTGACCGGAATTTGAATTTATACTGATTCCCAAGTTAATACTATTAACCATGGTGCTACATAGTACTTTGCTGTAAATACCATAGAACTCTAATTTTCACTGGACAAAAGAAAGTGGAAATTCACCAGGGCTAAGGGAAGGGGAAGGAGTGATTTGGTAATCAACAGGTATAAAAGCTTCTTTTCTGGCTAAACATGAGTTGTATTCAATTTCGAACCCTCCCTAATGTTAATCTAACCAATCTCTCCCATCCTTTACCCAGAAGTTCCAGGATTTATATTATATTATTTTATCATATTTAGTCTTATTTTAGTTTTTTATTATTGTTCTATTACAGTTGTTCCTATTTTAACCCATTTTCTCCCCTGACATTCCCCCCACCCTGTTCCTACAGTCGATCTCCATCCTGTTGTCCATACTCATGGACATGTTTCTTGACTCACCATTCCTCTTCTTTCCCCCCTGTTCCCCTCACCCCTCCCCTCTGGTCACTGTCAGTCTGTCCCATGTTTCCATGCCTCTAGTTCTATTTTGCTTGTTTGTTTTTGTTCATTATGTTCCACTTATAGGTGAGATCATATGGTATTTGTCTTTCACCACATGGCTTATTTCACTTAGTATAATGCTCTCTAGTGCCATCAATGCTGTCTCAAAAGGTAGAAGTTCTTTCTTCTGCTGTGTAGTATTCCATTGTGTAAATGTAAAACAGTATTCTGATCCACTCCTTTACTGATGGGCACACGTAGACTTTCTCCAGCACTTGGCTATTATAAATAATGTTGCAATGAACATAAGGGTGCACAGATTCTTTTGAATTGATGTTTCAGGATTCTTAGGCTGTAATCTCAGCAGCAAAATTGCTGGATCAAAAGGCAGTTCCTTTTTTAATTTTTTGAGGAAATTCCATACTATTTTCCACAGAGGCTGCACCAGTCTATATTCCCACCAACAATGCAATAGAGTCCCCTTATCTCCACATCTTGGCCACCACTTGTTTGTTGAGTTATGATGGCCATTCTGATTGGTATGAGGTGGTATCTCATTGTGGTTTTAATTTATATCTTTCTGATGGCTAGTGATGTTGATCATCTTTTCATATTACTGTAGCCCTCCTTGGAGAAGTGTCTATTCAGATCTTTTGCCCATTTTTTAAATTGGACTGTTTGTCTTCCTGGTGTTGAGTTGTATGTGTTGTTATATTTTGGAGCTCAAACTCTTGTCTGAGGTATCATTGGCAAATATGTTTCCCATACGATTGGTTCCCTTTTCATTTTGATGGTATTTTCTTTAGCCGAGCAGAAGCTTTTTAATTTGATGTAGTCCCATTTGTTTATTCTTTCCTTTATTTCCCTTGCCATAGAGAATATATAGGGAAAGCACTGCTGGGTGGGATAGCTGAAATTTTACTACCCATGTCCTCCTCTAGGACTTTTATGTGTCATGGCTTATATTTAAGTCTTTTATCCATTTTGAGTTTATTCTGATGTATGGTGTAAATTGGTGGTCTAGTTTCATTTTTTTTGCATGTACCACTCCAGTTCTCCCAACACTATTTGTTGAAGAGGCTATTTTTACTCCATTTTATGCTTTTTCACGTTTTGTCAAATGTCAATTGACCATAGAGACATCAGTTAATTTTGGGGCTCTCTATTCTGTTCCACTGATCTATGTATCTGCTCTTATGCCAGTACCAGGCTGTGTTGATTATAGTGGCCTTGTAATATAGTTTGTTATCATGTATTACGATCCCTCCTACTTTGTTCTTCTTTATCAAGATTGCTGAGGCTAATTTTTTTCCATTAAATTTTTGAAATATTTGTTCTAAATCTGTGAAATATGTCATTGGTATTTTAATAAGGATTGCATTGACTCTATAGATTGCTTTCGGTGGTATGGACATTTTAATGATGTTAATTCTTCTAATCCATGAACAGGGTATATGCTTCCATTTATTGGCATCTTCCTTAATTTATTTCTTAAGTGTTCTGTAGTTTTCTGAGTACATATCTTTTACCTCCTTGGTTAAGTTTATTCCTAGGTACTCTATTTTTCTTGTTGCTATAATAAACAGGAATTCCCCCTTCATTTCTGTTTCTGATATTTCATTGTTGGTGTACAAAAATGCTTTAAATTTCTGAATATTGACTTCGTATCCTATTTTGCCAAATTGACTTATCAGGTTGCTTAATTTTTGGTGGTACCTATAGTGCTTTCTATGTACACTATCATGTCATCTGCAAATAATGAGTTTTACTTCCTCCTTTCAAATTGAATGCCTTTTATTTTTTTCTTGTCTGATTATTGCGCCTAGATTTTCCAATACTATGTTGAATAAAAGTGGTGAAAGCAGACACACTTGTCTTGTTCCTGATGTCAGGGAGAAAGCTTTTAGTTTTTGCCTATTGAGTATGTTCTTCACTGTGGGTCTCTCATATACGGCCTTTATTATGTTGAGGTGTGCTCCCTCTATTCCCACTTTGCTGAATGTTTTTATTATAAATGGGTGCTATATTTTATCAAATGCTTTCTCAGTATCTATTGATACGATCATGTGATTTTTGTCTTTCATTTTGTGTATGTAGTGTATTATGTTCATTGATTTGCAAATATTGTACCATCCTTGCATCTCTGGAATGAATCCCACTTGATCATGGTGTATGATCTTTTTAATGTATTGTTGGATCTGGTTTGTCAATACTTTGTTGAGGATTTTATCATCTATGTGCATTAAGAACATTAGCCTGAAGTTTTCATTTTTTGTTGCATCTTTACCTGGTTTTGGAATTAGAATAATACTGGCCTCATTAAAATAGTTTGGAAGTCTACCCCTCTTGAATTTTTGGAACAATGTAAGAAGGATAGGAATTAGCTTTTCCCTAAATGTTTGATAAAATTTGCCGATGAAGCTGTTCAGTCCAAGGGCTTTTATGTGCCAGGAGTTTTTTTTTTATTACTGCTTCATTTTCACTAGTTGTTATTGTTCTATTCAGGCTTTCTTCTTCTTGATTCACTTTTGGAAGATTATGTTTCTAAAAATGTGTCCATTTTGCCCAAGTTGACAAATTTATTGGTGTATAGATTTTTGTAGTAATTTCTTGTAGTCTTTTGTACTTCTGTGGTGTCAGTTTTTACTCCTCTTTCATTCCTGATTTTATTTATTTGGGTCCTCTTTCCTTTTTTCTTGATGAGTCTGTTTAAAATCTTGTCTATTTTGTTTATCTTTTCAAAGAACCAGCTCCTGGATTTATTGATCCTTTGAATTGTTCTTTTAGTCTCTATGTCATTTAATTCTGTTATGATCTTGATTATTTCCTTCTGCTTGTTCTGGGCTTTGTTTGTTGTTTTTCTTCTAGTTCTTGTAAATATAGAGTTAATTGATTATTTGAGATTTTCATATCTTCATTTGGTGTGGGGGCAACTTCTTCACGAGTTCCCCCCCCCCCACCCTGTGCCACGAACATAAGTGAATATGGCCGAGTCATGAGGTAATCTGCTTGGGGAGAAGTGGGATGTGGCCAGCTTCTCTAGAGAAAAAGGCCAGCAGTGGCCAGCTTCTCCAAGGAGGAAAAGGCCCTGAGCCCCCTGCTCCATAGCCTTTTATTAGATTGTAATACACAGGAATACAGGGCGGCGAGGATCAAACAGTAGATAATATTTCAAAGAAATCTGAGGGCTTCAGAGTCTGTCAGGAACAGAGTTTTAGGATTTCTTGCTCAAACCCTTAACATATGAATTAAAGCACTCTTAGCAGAGTAGATTTCACAGCTTTATCAGCAAGTCTTTGTGATGCCAGATTTTTCCCCAGGACACACTCTAGCAAGACAAGGAGCTGCACCTCTCCCCATCAGGTATTCAGGCTTAAGGGGATTAAAGCCAGGAAGTGCTTCTCCCAGGGAACATGGGGACTCAGGCTTTGACAAAGCCTGGGGGCGAGAGTCCATTGCTCTTTGTTGCAGCCCCACCCCAAGTCCTTCCATGAAGACCTCCCAAGTGATCGAGTCTGGCTTAGTTTGCCTCCTGCTGTGAGGGATCTTACCGGTTCTTGACTTTCGACCAAGCTTTGGGAGCAGGGAGAGGAAACTGAGGCAGCATTTGCTACCAGAGACAAGCTTTGTCTCCTACAGCTGGCATTCCAAAGGTCATTCCTCACCCTTAGCCACAAGGGATTGAAATACAATTCCTAAAACCATGGCAGAGCAGTCTACAACAATTAGGTAGGTTTGTATTGCTATGAACTTCCCTTTCAGAAGTGCCTTCACTGTTTTTCATAGGTTTTGGGTTGTTGTGTATTCATTTTCATTTGTTTTCTGAACCTTTTTTATCTCTTCTTTGATCTCATTGTTAATCCATTCATTATTTAATAGCATATTATTCAGTGTACATGAATTTTAATATTTTGTGTTTGTGAGGTTGGTTTCTAGTTTCAAGCCATTGTGAGCTTAGAAGATGATTGATATGATCACAACATTCTTGATTTTGTTGAGGCTTGTTTTGTGCCCTGTCATGTGGTCTATCTTTGAAAATGTTCCATGTGCATTCAAAAAAATTTTGGTAACTTTCTTGCCTTGTACCCTTTCTTACCTGGCATCTTAAAAAAGTAACTCTAAGTATTCTACACTATTTATATTTTATATAATGACATTACAAAAAGGTATAATTTTTGCACAAGATATAGTGCCTTAATTTTTTTCATTTTAAACTTAAAAGACACTCATTTTATTTTAAAAATATTCTAAATTACAGACTTCCGCCAAGATGGAGGTATAGGTGGATGTGCCGTGCCTTCTCACACAACCAAGTTTAGGGACAACTAAATATTAGCATCAGAAAACACAACCAGAACACGGAAAATTGAACTTTTCGGCGGAAGTCCGTTAACAACAAATTCTTCAGCCCGACCGGTAAGGGGCGAAACCGGCATCTGGTGAGGGGTTGCACAGGAGGACTCGGTCGGACGGACCCAGGCGCGAAATCCAGACGCGCGAATCCAGACGCGCGAATCCAGACGCATGGGTTCCAAATGCAGGATTGGACCTAGTGAGCGACCGAGCAACCCACCAGGTGAGCGACTGCAGAGGAGACAGTGGGGAGGCGGTGCTGCGTGTTGACTGCGGTCGCCTATTTGCGCACGAGCAGACAGGCAAGGGAGTGGGAGGTTGGACCGGCCTCCGAGGTAGAGGGTGCCGCCATTTCCCCGCTCTGACCACGCCTCCACATACAGCGTCACAACCCAGCGACCTGGGAGTCCAAGGCGCCGCTTCTCACATTTAAAGGGCCAGAATAAACCAAAAATGTCGTAAGAAGACCTCAAAGCCCCAGAGATAAATCTAAGCGACGAAGAAATAGCAAAACTCTCAGACGCACAGTTTAAAACACTGGTCATCAGGATCCTCACAGATCTGGTTGATTATAGCCACAAATTAGAGAAACATATGAAGGCGAAACTAATGGAAATGAATGGAATTCCACAGGAAACCAATAGAGATGAAAAGGAAACTGGGACTCAAATCAATGGAGTGGACCAGAAGAAAGCAAATAATGGCCAAACAGAAAAGAGTCAAGGAGAAATAATTCAAGGAAATGAGGAGAGTCTTAGGAACCTCCAGGACATCTTTAAACGCTCCAATATCCGAATTATAGGGGTACCAGAAGGGGGAAAGGCACAACCACCAGTGGAAAAACTATTTGAACAAATAATAAAAGAAAATTTCCCCAATCTGGCAAAGGAAATAGACTTCCAAGAAATCCAAGAAGCCCAGAGAGTACCAAAAAAGTTGGACTCAAGAAGGAACACACCAAGACACATCATCATTACATTAGCCAAGATTAAAATGAAGGAGAGAATCCTAGAAGCAGCAAGAGCTAAGGGGACAATCACCTACAAAGGAGTCCCCATCAGACTGTCAGCAGATTTCTCAAAAGAGACCTTACAGGCAAGAAGGGGCTGGAAAGAGGTATTCCAAGTCATGAAATCTAAAGACCTACAACCAAGATTGCTCTATCCAGCAAAACTTTCATTTAGAATGGAAGGACAGATAAGGTGCTTCTCAGATAAGATCAAATTCAAGGAGTTCATCATCACCCAGCCCTTATTATATGAAATGTTAAAGGGACTTATCTAAGAAAAAGAAGTTAAAGAAACATGAACAGTGAAAGGACAACAAACTCACAGTTATTAACAACCACACCTAAAACGAAAGCAAACTAAAAGGACAGCTAGATCAGGAGTGGAAACATAGAAATGAAGATCTCAAGGAGGGTTAGCAACAGGGGAGTGGGAGGAGGAGATGGGGGGAGAAGGTACAGAAAATAAGTAGCATAGACAGTAGATAGAAAATAGATGGGGGAGCAAGAATAGCATGGGAAATATAGAACCTAAAGGACTTGAGACACATGGACATAAACTAAAGGGGGGTAATGGTGGGGATGGGGGGGCAGGGTGGAGGGGAATGAAGGGGGGAATAGAACAACTGTAACAGCATAATCAATTTAAATAAATAAATAAATAAAATATTCTAAATTACAAAATGTAGCATTGCTGTCACTGTACTCTGATTTATTTATATTAACTCTTACTATTATATTTATCTAATATGAATAAAACCACAAATACTTCAGTGAAATTTCCTGATGTAGAATAAGGGGATATACTGCTTTTGTTTCAATATTATTCTATATGTTCCATCTTTATAAATACAAGGTAACAATCGTTAAACTTGGGATATTAAGAAAAACCTTATAGACATTAAAAGTGAATTTATTCACTTTTATTTGTAATTGTATTTAAAGTTAATACTCTGTGTCAGTACATTTATTCATAATGTCAAATATAGTATCTCACATCTGGTTAACAAACCATGCTCTTAGCACTCTGGTTAGAAATTTAATACAACTTTTAGGACTGTTAAATCTGTCTACATTTCCTTCCTTCTTTCCTTCCTCCTTTCCTTCCTTCCTTTATTTTTATTGTTGTTCAAGTACAGTCGTCTCCATTTTTCGCCCACCACTTTCTACATTTATTCTTAATCTTTATCTGCACAGCACATTTATTCTTAATCTTTATCTGCACTGCATAGTTATCTATCATGAATTGCAATATTTGTTACAACTGACCCTTAAAATGAGCTAGTTTAAGGTTGCTTAGTGGTCACAGAAGGCAGTGAGAGTCCATTATAATGGCAGTCATTTAAACAATGATGCTTTAAATATGTGGCTCGCCATAAATGAGTCCCACTGCTTTAGTAGAGCAGGTTCTAGAACTTTAGAGAAGGAAAATGACAGACTAGTTAAAGACTAAAGATATTCAAATATTGAATAAAAAATCCAGAAAGAAATGAAATGGCTATGTCGACTAAGTCATGATAGTAAAGAAGGATTCAAAGCAAAAAGATAAAGTTGTGAAATGAAAATCTCGCTAGGTGTCAGAAGTGCAGTGCTGCTGACTACCTGTAAAGTTGTACTGACCTAGTGTCATTGCCAAATTAACTGACAAATGTCTGCCATAATCATGCAGTGTAAACACTTGTACTAATTTTAGAATTAGTCTCACAGTTACGGACTTAGAAAGTTCTTTTTTGTTGTTGTTAGAGAAATATTTGCAATTGGCTTTTGAGAGTTATTAATTATTTTTGCCTTTTCCTGGTAACCATTCCTAATGAGTATATTTTATAAGAAACTTGAAGAACAACAATTATTTTGTCTTCTCTTTTGCAAGTACAGTGCCCCTACAACTGAAGAGGTCACTTGTACATCACAGAAGGATTCCACAACTAAAGAGACCCCATTCACATCATAGACATCAAGTTTGTGTATATTATTCTGGTAATTTTCCAACTTTGAGAGTCAAGTTTCTCTAGGAAAGAAAGCCATTTTTCTAATTTCGACATGGATACATGAGGTATTAGCAGTGGCCCAATACAGTTAGGTTTATAATAATAATATGAATGGTAAGTAAAAGGCAGTTCAGTGAAGTGCAGGCTTTGGATTCAGTCCTCCTGTTCTGTTCTGTCACTTTCATCAAGCTACTTCACCTCTCTGCACATCTGTAAATGAAAAAAATAAACAACTACCTGTTTCATTGGGTTGTGATGAAGATTAAATGGATTAATGAATGTGAAGTTCTCAAAAGTTGCTATCATTATT
Organism: Artibeus jamaicensis; assembly: GCF_021234435.1. Classification (NCBI taxonomy): domain Eukaryota; kingdom Metazoa; phylum Chordata; class Mammalia; order Chiroptera; family Phyllostomidae; genus Artibeus; species Artibeus jamaicensis. The sequence continues at coordinate 3,869,223 of NW_026521870.1, forward strand.
ATTAACTAATTTTTACCCACAATTTTTTTCTTTTTGTTGTTGTTCAAGTACAGTTGTCTCCATTTCCCACCCACCACTCCCTACCACTTCAGCCATCCCCACCTCCCATCCTGGATCCTACCCTGCTTTGTCTTTGTCTATGTGTCCTTTATACATGTTCCTTGACAATCCTTCCCCCATTCCCTCTATTATCCCTTTCCACCTCCCCTCTGATTACTGTCAGTTTGTTCTTAATCAGTGTTTCTGACTCTATGTTGCTTGCTTGTTTGCTTTGTTGTTTAGGTAACTATTAAAGGTGAGATCATATGGTATTTGTCTTTTGCTGCCTGGCTTTTTTCACTCAGCATAATGCTTTCCAGTTCCATCCACACTGTTGCAAAGGGTAGGAGCTCCTTCTTTCTTTCTGCTGCATAGAATTCCATTGTGTAAATGTACCTTAGTTTATTGATCCACTCATTTACTGATGGGCACTTAGATTGCCCCCAGCACTTGGCTATTATAAATTATGCTATGAACATTGGGGTGCATAGGTTCTTTTTAATTGGTGTTTCAGGATTCTTAACTTTTAGTCGCAGTGTGCCAGAAACTTCACCAAGGGCTTTCTGATATTTTCAAAATAATACCAAAAGGTAAACAAAGTAGAAGGTCAAAGAAGTTAATTAATGTATCCAAGCCAAAAGGCAACTTGGGTACTATTTAGATTCTATAGTGCTAGTACTCAAATCAATCTTTCATTCATTCATTCATTTCAAATATATTAATAGAAAGGAATAGTGATGAGGATCATGGAATATTTACTCAGCTAGTTACAAGGCAAGATGATAAGTGATTAATTTAAAGATCAAGGAAAGGTTATCTGAAAGGAGGAACTAGTCAGCATAGCAGGAAAAATAAAAGGTCATAGAGAAGATAGTTTCAAAGGAAGTACGGTTTAATGATTTCCAAAAAGCACAGAGCCCAAAATGTTCTGGGTCCAATATTACTAATGTTTATACTCTTATCCTTCCAACTCCTCTGTTCTGAGCTGAGAGACTCATCTGGTTTGTTAGTTTTATGAAACTGAAGAATAACTGTAAGTCTGAATTAACACAGGTCTCATCTATACTCTGTAAATACTATTGTCCCAAGCAAAACTGGGTAGGAAAATATGAATGAATTTCCATGAACTTTCCCAACTTTTGACAGACAAACTCAGAGGACATTATAAATACTGATGTGTGTCTGGAGAATGCTTCATTCTTTATTGAGTAATTGGCATTTAGTATTTCATGTGATAGTCCTTGCAAATATTTCCCATAAAAACTAAATGTTATCTGCATTTTACAGATGAGAATAGTGAGACTCAATCAAGCTGAGAAATGTCAGAGTCTGAACTTGAACCTATGTTTTAGGATTCTAAATCTGGTGCTGCTTTCATCACATTTATTGCTTCCCCTTCATAAAATTGACGAAACCTAGATTAATGAAAATACTTCTTCAGTGACAACAGTATGTAGCACATCACTTATTTCAGAATTATTAAATTTTCAGAAGATTTATTGTTTAGGAGAGTTTTAGGTTTACAACAAAATTGAGAGGAAGATACAGAGATCTCCCATATGCCCCCTGCCCCTCATATGCATAGTGTACCCCTTGCAACATGACTCATCAAGACAGAGCATTTTTCACTAAGGATGAACATACACTGACATATCATAGTCATTCAAAGTCCATAGTTCACCTTGTGGTTCATTTTTTATGGTTTACATTCTATGAGTTTAGGCAAATTTATGTGTATCCATTGCTATAATATTGCGCAAAGCATTTTCACTGCCATAAACATCCTCTGTACTCTGCCTGTTTGTCTTTACCCTGCCATTCCGACAACCACTGATCTTTTTATTGTGTCCATAATTTTGCCTTTTCCAGAGTTACATAGTATATAGCCTTTTAAGATTAGCTTCTTTCACTTAGTAATATAGATGTAAGGTTTCTCTGTGTCTTTTCATAGCTTGATAGCTCATTTCTTTTTAGTGAATAGTATACTATGGTCTGTATGTGTCACAGTTTATCTATCCATTCACCTACTGAAGACATCTGGGTTGCCTCCAGATTTTGATAATTATGAATAAAGCTACTATAAACATTTCTGTGTATGTTTTTATGTGTATATAAGTTTTCAGCTCCTTTAGGTAAATACCAAGGAGCACGACTGCTGGATCATAGGTTAAGAGTATGTTTAGTTTTTGAAGAATTACCAAACTGTCTTCCAAAGTAGCTGCAGTATTTTGCATTGCAACCAGTGATGTATGAGTGCTCCATTTGCTCCAAGTCCTCACAAGCATTTGCGTTATCAGTGTTCCAAATAATGGGCATTCTACTAGTCATTTAATGGTGTTTCATTGTTGTTTTAATTTGCATGCACTAATAACATATATAGAGGGGTTATTGAAGTTTTTAAGTCTTTAATTTGAATTGTATATTTAACTTGATAAAAATCAAGTTAAAATTCTGTTCTTTTCTATTAAAATGTCTATGCCACAATTTTTTAAACTTGAGTAACAGCCAGACCCTTTCAAACAGAAAATTGCTCACAAATCTGTAATGCTCACTTCAGTTATGTTTATTATAATGCTACTTAAATATATATTAATGTAAAACTAGATATTAATTTCTTTTTATCTATATTTATACAACTCTTGACTACAAACCACAAAATTGTACAAATAAAATGCAAATAAAACTTTAAAACCTAATAAAATTCATGTTAAGAATTAATTTAATGTGATAAATGGTAATATCTTATAGAAATTAGATCACTTGCACTGGCTTTTATAATAGAAAAGTTTATGAATATATTCTATACTTATATGTTCTATAATACATTGTTATTATCAGTATCATTTTTACATTTTATCCACTTTAGTCTTCTACTGAAATCCATGGGTCCCAAAATGCAATACCAAATATAAAGATTAAAAAGCATGTAAAATATTTCACCACCATATAATTAGGACAATAATAAGTATTAAATTTTTTCAAGATGGCTCATACTCAGACGGAATTCAGACAGCATACCAACCCAACAGCACACACCTCACTAACTCTTTTGTATGCCCCACCCCTGTACCACTGGGAATCTACAAGAACTAAATTGTCCATCACTGTTTTCTTAATAACTTGAAATTTTTTATTCTAATAAAGTCTCAAAATCTTATGTGATCTTCCATTGCATCTACAGTATAACTCATATTACTATACTTTCTGGTTTATCTTATTAGCCCATGGAGAACTATTTCTCTTTTATTGGATATTCACTATGCTAAACCAGTGAGGACAGAATACATCTAAGTCTATCAAAATGTCTTTCATCTGCAAATCCTCTCTGTAAAAAAAGACACTTCCGTAATGGATAAAAGTAGTTGATATGGAAAAAATAATTATTTGTTATTTTTACATTGTGAAATCCGAACCTAATTGGCAAGTTATACATTCTAAGCAAGTAGAATAAAAGCGAAACACTGATGTTTTAGAGGTTTTGCAGACACTTACTTTATCATGAACAAAAATACAGAACCAACCTGAAATTACAGTGTAATGCTCAGTTATTAATTAATAGAATAATCAATACAAAAAGAGAAAATTAAAAAAAAAACTTCTTGCAGGCCTTTGAGATTTGTTCACAGATTTCTCATTAAACCCTTTTCAGTAATAGTAAATCAATTTTTCATTTTTACAGTAGAACATTTTTTGTTCTTAATTTTTTTTAACTCTTTAATTTCATCTAGGAACTTAAGATAGAGGACTTTGCTTGCTTATGCTTCTCATTTTAACTTAGATGTCTTTTAGGATATTGGAAAAATTTGTCTCAGCTGAAAATCTCACTGTGTATCAACTGGCAATTATACATGAAACTTTAAAACACTTTTTCAACTACCTTCTCTACATTGCACATATTAAGAAGAAAAATTATTTCCTTCTCATTACTGTAAAATCCAATTATGCTAACAAAATTGAAAATAACCAAGGAGCTCTATGTTTCCATTTGTTTTCAAAGTGTTTTGCAATAGTCAATATTAAGATTTAGATCAAGCAAACAAGTGCAATCAATAGAAGGTATAGTATATCTGAAGCTGAATGCAATTAGATGCCAAGTGTAAAGAAATATTTGTAGGCAAAATGTTGATAACAGAATTTAATAATAGACATTTTCAATAGAAGAATTTGGCATTGGCTAATTCTTAGAGAATAAAAAATAGCATTTGTGCAATAAATAGAGGGTTGAGTTGGCCAGAACTTGTTCACAGAAAATGAAAACAACATAACTACTTTTGGGATAGATAATGTTATGAAGGGAAAAATTAAGAATGGATCACAAAAGGTGATTAAATTTCTTAAAATGTAATTTTAAGGAGTCTTATATTTGAAGAAAAGTTCTGCCTGCAAACTAAGAGCTTACCATAATCACAGCATCAGGCAATTGAAAGTATGGATGTGATTTATGTATAAAATGGCTGAAAGGAACAGGACAAAGAAGGTTTGTTAAACAGCATTCAATTTAAAATTGAGTGTGATAGTGGAAACTATAGAAAGACAATATCATATAAGTTAAGACACCATAAAAGTCCTAGAAGAGAACACAGGCAAGAAAATCTCAGACATTCATGCAGCAATATTTTCACTGATATGTCCCCTAGAGCAAGGGACATAAAAAATAATTTAAAAAATGAGACTTCATCCAATTAAAAAAGCTTCTTCACAACTAAAGAAAACATCATCAAAACGAAAAGGGAACCAACCATATGTGAAAATATATTTGCAAATGATATCTCGGACAAGGGTTGATCCCCAAAATATATAAAAAACTCATAGGACTCAACTCCAGGAATATAAACATTCCAATGCCTCACTTAAAAAGTAGGCAAAGGCCCTGGCTGGTGTAGCTCAGTGGATTGAGCACGGGCCTGTGAACCAGAAAATCGCGGTTCGATTCCCAGTCAGGACACATGCCTGGGTTGCAGACCAGTTCCCTGCAGGCCAGTTCCCAGCAGGGGAAGAACGAAAGGCAACCATACATTGATGTTTCTCTCCCTCTCTCCTTCCAAAGATAAATAAATAAAATATTTTAAAAAAAAGTAGGGTAGGCAAAGGACCTGAACAAACACTTCTCTTAAAAGAACATACAGAGGGCTCAGAGACATATGGGAGGATGCTCAGAATCACCAGCCATCAGAGAGATGCAAATTAAAACCACAATGAGATACCACTTCACACGGGTCAGAATGGCCATCATAAACAAATCAACAAATAAGTGCTGGGGAGGTTGTGGAGAAAAGGAAGCCTTAGCGAACTGTTGGTGGGAATGCAGACTGGTGCAACCACTGTGGAAAACAGTGTGGAATTTCCTCAAAAAACTAAAAATGGATCTGTATTTTCCCAGCAATTCTGCTGCTTGGATTATATCCTAAGAACACTGAAACACCAATTCAAAAAAACTTGTGCACCCCAGTGTTCATAGCAGCACAATTTACAGTAACCAAGTGCTGGAAACAACCCGAGTGCCCATCAGTAAATGAGTGGATCAATAAACTATGGTACATTTACACAGTGGAATTCTATGCAGCAGAAAGAAAGAAGGAGCTCCTACCTTTTGCAACAGCATGAATGGAATTGGAGAGCATTATGCTAAGTAAAATAAACCAGGCAGCAAAAGACAAATACCATAGGATCTCACCTTTAACTAGAACATAATCAACAAAAGAAAAAAGCAAACAAAATATCACCAGAGTCATTGAAATTAAGAACAATCTAACATTAGCCAGAGGGAAGCGGGGAGCAGAAAATGGAGGGAATGAATTTCAGGAACTACTATAAAGGACACATGGACAAAACCAAAGGGAAGGTGGAAGCAAGGGAGGGAGGGGGTTTGGCTGGGGTTGGAGGAGAGTGGCAGGGGAAATGCAGACAACTGTAATTGAAAAACAATAAAATAATTTTAAAAAACTGGTACATTCACATGATGGAATACTATGCGGCAGAAAGAAAGAAGGAGCTCTTAAAATAACTAAATAAAATTAATTAAAAAAAAAAGAAGGAGCTCCTATCCTTTGCAACAGCATGGATGGACCTGGAGAGTGTTATGCTAAATGAAATAAGCCTGGCAGTGAAAGACAAATACCAGATGATCTCACTAATAAGTATAACCTAATCAACAAAACAAACAAGTAAGAAAAATATAAACAGAGACATTGAAATTAAGAACAACCCGAATGTAACCAGAGGAGGATTGAGAGGCAATAATGAGGGGAAAGGGGGGAAATATTGTCAAGGTACATGTATAAAGGACACATGGACAAAGCCAAAGTGGGGGTAGCATCGAGGGTGGGAGGTGGGAACAGCCAGGGTAGGGGGGAGATGTGGGGGAAATTGAAGACATCTATATTTGAACAGCAATTAAAATAAGATAAAATAAATAAAAAAGAACTGACAACAACAAAAAAAGAAAGACAATATCAAGGAAAATGGGTCTAATTTTTTAAGGAAATATCCTAATATAATTTTAAAACAAATATAAATTATCTATTTGTAATATGGAAAGAAATTGTTACAAATAAATATATATGTTTTTTCCCTCTTTCAGCAATCCTATCAAAGGAAGAAGTTCTCAAAAACATTTAGCCATTAGATATAAGGAAACAACACAAACTCATGATAACCCAACTAAATTTAACACACAAGTCAAAGAATAGTGTGTTTAGGGAATGGAGAAAAAGAATTTTTGGAGAAAATAGTGAATTAACCCCCAGAGCACAGCCCTCTTCCTTTCAACCCTCCTCCTTTTCCTTCCTGTCCCCCATCTGAAAACTACTTTCTACTAAGGCTTTGGTTGTGATTTTATTCTTAACATTTACATTTACCAGATGGATATGAAGATAGAAACATATTCCAAATGTCTCACTTGTGCCTTCTTTCTTATTTCCCTTCCACTCTTATGTAAGAGTTAAAAACTGCAGGCAGGTGACCAAGTACCTTAGGACAAGAAACCTAGCTGTGATCCAGAAGAGCTGTACATAAAGCTACCTTAATTATGGGACTCCGTGAAGTTACCTTGCATACAGAATGTGCACTGACAAGCGACAGGAGCACAATCCCATTCTGAAAGATTCCATCCTGATATATGATTTCCCTAGTAACTGTCTTTACTGAACCTCTGCTATGTTCTGGGGACTGTGAAACAGGTGGGAGGATTATGTTTGGTCTCAGGAGTGTTATCTATATCTAAGAAGGGCTATAAGAATATAAGGAGGAAACAAAGAGAATGCAAGGAGGGAATCTGGTGAGCAGATGAAGATGCATATTTAGTTCTTTATTATAATTCTAGATCAATAAGCAACAGTGACATTATTACCTGGATGTAATGGTTATTTCCACAGTAATAACAGTTCAAACAAATGAACCAAACAATCCTAATGTGCAACCTAATGTTTAACTCAATTATTATACGGTACCTTCAGTCCTTGTGAGCATGGCTTTTACCTACAATACTTTCAGAAACTTAATGAAAAGGAAGTGAAGATGAGAGTAGGCCTTGAAGTTTAGTAATGTGTGTGACCTTTAAGTAGGACATGGCTTGTTTAAATGCCTTTCTGATAAACTCTTCTGCTTGGAAGCAAGCATATTTCTAAAGGCAAACACACAGACTAGCTTGAACTCTCCTGGAATACATTTCACATCATCTATAGGCTTAGAGGTTATTTTTATAAGATTTTGAACAGGTCTTTTATAGGTCATTTGATTTGTCCAAGGTATTGCTTTCTGACAATGAAAGCCGATCATATTTGTAGGCTTAATGCAATTCAAAAATTTAATAAAATATGCTACCATGAAGAAATGGTGTGGTCCAGGAGATTTTATGCTGAATGTAGCATTCTAAACATGGGAGGTCAATTTCTTGTTTTGTAACTGGCTTGCTAGATAATTTTTGCAAGTAATTTAATCTCTGCATATGTATTTTGAAATGCTTTGAAAAGGAAAATATAATCCTTAAAGTCCACAAACTCCTCAAAAGAATATTAATTCCTCTGTGTTCTATCAATAAAACTTAAAATGTTCTTTCTCTCTTCTGAGATCAGTCTTAAAATATGAAAGTGAAAGGGTAATTCTGACCTCGTGATTAACGATTTGAGCATTAAAAAGTTAAAACAGCACAACTTTTGACATTTTTCTCTGTGTCTCCAATTTGAACTTCAGATTATGAACCATAATCAATAGTACAGAATGTAATTTAAAATTCCAGGATGCATTCTTCAGTTATTCTTAATGTAGGTATGATCTCAGCACAATTTACAATATAGCCAAGTGCTGGAAGCAACCTAAGTGCCCATCAGTAAATGAGTGGATCCAAAAACTATGGTACATTTACACAATGGAATTCTATGCAGCAGAAAGAAAGAAGAAACTCCTACCCTTCGCACCAGCATGGATGGAACTGGGGAGCATTATGCTAAGTGAAATAAGCCAGGCGGTGAAAGACAAATACCATATCATCTTATCTATAAGTGGAACCTAATCAACAAAACAAGCAAGCTAGCAAAATACAACCAAAGACATTGAAATAAAGAACAAACTGGCAGTAACCAGAGAAGAAGAGAGAGAGGGACAAAGGGGATAATAGGGGAAGGGCAGTCAAGGAACATGTATAAAGGACACAGGGACAAAGCCAAGGAAGGTAGATTGGAGGGTGGGAGGCAGGGATGGGTGGGGGTGAGGGGTATGGTGGGGTGAAATAGGGACAACTGTACTTAAACAACAATAAAAATAAATAAATGAAAATATTTTTCTTGCAAAAAATATAGCTAAATCCACTTCATATATGGTTGTTCTTCCACCCTAGTGCCTGAAGATTAAAAAAAATGACATGGTGTTTAATCATAATAAAAATCTTATGAGAATATTTTAAGATACTTTATTTAATGTAAATTACCCCCATTTTAATTTTTGACATTGACAATATTGTTAAGTATATGAAGCTCTTAGGTTTAGGTACAGTGTCAATACTAATCTCTGTGCCTTAATCAGTTTCTGAATGTTTGTAGGTTTTCTAATAAAAAGCATCTAGTAGAAATGAACAAACTCTTCCATTCTTTGAATTGTCCGTAAGTCATTTTTACTAGGCTAATTCATTAACACCACAAACCCTGAACACCAATAATTACATCCTTCCTCCAAGCAAGATACGCCTTTCCCAGTTTGTGTTTTATGACAATTTCTCAAAAGCTTGGATCTTTATTTCAACACTTCTTTTTTTCTGTTTTGCATTATCATCGTCAGGTATAAAAATCAAATAAATTCTTTGTTCCAGATAAGATGTTGCATACTGATAACATAAAAAATAAGAAGACATAGCTCCTGTCTTAATGGATTTTTCATTTATTTGGCTATGAAAAAGGTCACCAAACCCTTCCACTGTTTTCCTTTCAAAGTGACTGTATCCTGCTACCAATTCAACTGGTCTAAATATCCATCACCTTGGTCATGAATTAATATAACATCTCCTATTTTATGGCCAAGGTTATTTCTTTCCTTATTATATTCTATATATGCCACTTTTCTCCCTTGTATTTCATTAATTCTGTAAGTAATGTTGCACATTATTATTGTTTTAATTTTCTTTTAGGACTATGTTTACCATTTTTTCTCAAAGTTATTAACATAGCCAATGATAGTTAATGTAGCATATTTGACTCCATAATCAAGGCAGTTGTTCCAATAAAACTGCTTTCACTAATATCCAAAATGAAATTTCAACTCCTGACTTGACAGCTTTCTTCTACTCCACTATCAACCACTCCAAAATTGACTCTTTGTGGCTTTCTTAATGTTTTTGTTCCTCATATGTGAAAAGGATGCCAAGGTTTTCTGTGTTTACATAAATTCTTAACATCTTATTTGAGGCCAAAATTACAATGTCTAACAAATTTCAGCTTCACAGATTGCGTATATTCTGACTATCTCTACAATGCCTAGTTTGTAATGCATAATATGGCACTTTTATATAGTATAATATTATTAGTCTTTCTTATTTCACCTATATTATCTTGATGGCAGGGCCAGTGCTCCATATCCCCTGACTATTTACCATTCACACATGTAGGCTGGATATAAAAGGTACAAAGTAAAATCAAAACTTTCTCACAATCATGATTCCCAAAGTGAGTGTATACATCTTGGCTTTAATTGCAGTCAACATGGACACTGTTGAAATTGAACTAGATATGAGCTTTCATGTGGTAAATTTAACATTTTCCCCTTTCATTCCTCACTTCATTTATATCTTCTGTTATTTGAATTGTGTGATTTCTCACGTTTATACACTGTTGTCTTGCACCCTCCTATAATTAAAGTGTGCATTATCAAAAGCTTTCTTTTTTTCCACTAGGATATGGGTTTGGTTCATATGAAACACATTTTTGTTATTATAGCTGACTGAGAGACAAATTTTATCTTCATAGTTTAATAAGAAGAATGCTTCTAAACTGACTCTACATCCTTGAGGCCGCATGCCTTGGTCATGAGATACCAGTCCAGGAAAAGCACCCAAAGTGGGTGTGTTGAAGGCCTGAAACAGGATATTTGTGGTGAGTGTGCACACATGTGAGTGTATGCGTGTGTGGTAACAATACTATCATAATAATGATGTCAACATATGAGTTTAGTCCTAAAAGATGTATAGGCATTTACAACAACATAAAATTAAAGCAAGTCCAAAGATTTGGAGAACCTCTTATTTTAGTTGCCCTGACTCTTAATAATGTCAATTCTAGCTCTCCAGTTTTACCTCCCATCCAGCATCCTTTAAGTTGTTCCTGTCTTTAAAATGTCTTTAAATATATTTTACTGATTATTCTTCAGTCATGGTCCCTGATCCACCAGTACAGAAGCTGGAAAGTTTTCCAGTCAATAAACAGGTAGCATGACAGCAACGGTGCCTGCCCTTCTTGCTTTTTGACAAGTTACACATGTCATCTTTCTGACAGTACTAACAGCTTCATTTCCATATGCCATGCTTCACAGGACATCCCAGGCAACGTCCGTCTTGCTCATTTTATAAAAGGCTTTGCAGTTTTCTTCTGATAACTGAACAAGGAGTGAAAATAAAAGATTGCTAAACAATTTGAAAATTGTTTTCAAATTTCTTCCCTTTATTGCAATCTAGACAAATGTTCATGGTAAATTGGGCGTAATCAGTACATATAGTTCTCACTTGCTACATAAAAGCAGCCAACAAAATTTTACATAGTGCTGCTTATAATTTTGGTTTCAACTCATGCAAAGCAGTAAGTTAGATGCATAAAGCAGACAGAGGATGTCACACCCTTCACATCGGGCTCTAGGAACATAGCTAGGGATAACTTGACAATTCCCTTTTCCAATAGTAAGTTATGTGGAGGTTTCAAAATATACAAATATTGGTTTGTTACAATATTTGATAAGATAAAAATACATCCTAAAAATTATCTTGTTTAAATCAGTCACACTCTCTATCATAGTTCTGACTGTGAATCGGTTTTGTCCCACCTTAGGTGGGCATGCTCCATTTGTTTTCGAGATTTTACTCAACTAATAATGTGTACAATGTAAGAATTGTGGCCACAATATCATGATGACAGTATAGATGATTTATATTGAACTTCAAGTCCCATAACACTTCAGGACTAATGGCTAAAAACAGAAACTAGAGAACCACTACTGTTAAATATTCAGTTAGATAAGGAACAGATGTGAGCTTTTGCTTGTCAGCACAGATTAGAATTAATTCTGGTAGTTTGTAAGAACTTTTAAATAACAGTTAAGATGTAATTATATGATCATTATCTTATAACTTATGTATGCTCTCAAGTTTCAATATTACTATCATATATAGAGTGTAATATTAAAAGACAGAATAAACTATATCTGCTATAGAAAGTTTTAGGTCATATAATAAATACCACTTCCACCTTCCAAATTGAAGTAGTAAGAAAAGAATTACATAACTACATACACAAAGAGCACCTAATTAATCAATGGGAATGATAAAATCATGTAGCTACTTGTATACAATATTTTGCAATTTAGCAAATATGTATTATTCCATTTACCTTTTTCCTTCAGTTTCCTCATCTGTAAAGTAGGGCAATAGCTGTATCTACCTCATGGCTGTTTCAAGGAAAATAAATTTATAAATGTAGAAAAGTGTTCAGAATAGTGCCCAGCACCAAACAATTGTTACACATTAACTATAAAATATACAAGGCATATTCATACAATATGCCTTGTATGAATTTACTAAATTATCATTATTAGTATAATAATGATACTATCATTATTATTATATTTCTATAATATTGTTATATATTATATATAATATTATATATAATATATAAACATGTATTATATAATATGTAATTATATAATTATATATTATTTATATATTATTATATATTTATATGGTATCATTATTATAATGATAATAATGATAGTATCATTATTATACTAATAATGATAATTTAGTAAATTCATACAAGCCATATTGTGCCTTTTACATACTAAGGGCCGAATGTGAATGTTGATTTTCTAAGAAGTTGGTAGCAAGTATTATGATTCCTATTTTATAGATGAAGAAACTAATTATTAGAAATTCTGACAAATCCACCCAAAGTTCAACAGCCAGTATGACAAATATGAAAGTCAGCACATTCAAATTTTTCCTTTTAAGATTTCTATGAAATACTTCATTGTTGACATGCCCCACCCTCACCCCTCCATTCATCCATCCTATTCGTTTCTATGAATACTCCTTGTGGCAACTTATCTCAGTGAGGGCAAGGACTGCTGCTCATATTGTGGATCTGCATTCATAGTACTGTTACTGTTTTATTTTTGGTTTCTATGAAAATTAAATTTCTGACTTTACAAGTGTGTTTGGAAATGTTATTATAGGGATTGACATGGTTCTTCACAGAAATGGAGGAGCTGGTCTGTGCTTAAACATCAGGAAGTCATTATTTAACATACTTTCAGTACAAAAATGGATTTACTACTTCTTAGAAAATAAATATGCTAATTCTTAACATAGCTTGATCCAAAAAGCATATTTTCTTCATACTTTAGTTTTCTGTTGTAAATACAACTAAGAATATATGTGCTCTTGTCTTCTATCTCACCTTTTTAAAAAATGAATAGATTAAAAAAATATTCCATGTACTCCACAGCCCATTCATTACTCTGGGCTCTCAGGGAATAATAGGAAATGCATGATGTTCTATAAAATATGTGAATTCCTAAAATAATAGTCTGTTGATTTGCTCTCAACAGGGGAATATCATAATATCATCCTTGAGCTGTTAAAAAAGAAACCACTTATAACTAAACAAAATGTATCTTAAGCAAACATTTGCAAAAAGAGCAATGAATTAGGGAGAGTACACAGAAAGCCCTAATCTAGTCCTGCTGTGAAAATCTAGGTTGAAAAAAATGCCAATAAAACATGTACTGGCTGCACTATCTGTCCTCAGAAGACTAATGCTGATGATCACTTTGCCTGTTTCAAAAAGCCTACTGAGCATCTGGCTTCTAAATCTCTGCATTCCAGAACCGAAATCTCAAGGATTTTACTTTCTGCATTTATTTTTAGAGAATCAGAAGTACATTATGTCTGACACATTTGTTTTCTCTAGGCAAAGCTGATGATAGGCAAGTACGAAAATTCAATTCACAATTGAGGAATTTGGTCACAGGTCACTAATAGCATGCCATACATTCCAGACATTGCTTGTACAGAACCTTGCTGCATAGAGGGCATTTCTCGCTGATTTAGCAATTACAGTTTGGGACTTCCAAGGACAAATAAACTCAGTTGCAATCCCCTCCTTTTTGATGTCTGTCATTTTGTTAGGAGTCATCACTGAAGAGAGTGATGTACCTTTTTTATTTTTGAAGAAACAGAAAGCCACACTAAACCTCAGTTTACGGGCTACAATCCAAAATGTTGTTCTTTTGAGCTTGCTTAATTTTGAAGAAGAGGCTCATTCATTGTGTGAGTTTTAGGTCAAGATTTACAAAATTGGACTCAGTTGTTATTGAGAACAAGAGCAGAATTGGCCTCAGGCAAAGATGGAAAAAATGAAGCTTGAATTTTTTGGGCAACCAACACTTTCCACTTCTGAGCTTCTTGCCATTTATGTCCTTGTTAATATCTAGCTATTCCCAAGGGCTCATGTGTTGAATTAGAACTTCCTTATTTTGCTGCATTCTAAGATCTGGACACTTTTGGCTCCCTAACTCTTATCTTGTACCCATGTATTTGATAGGGTCCAATATTTGACCAATATACCCCACCCCTAAAATGTATTGTGGATTTTCTTCTAATGGTGATGAATTAAAATTTTTTCCTAGACAGTTTTTCCTAATATAATCCTGAAATTCAGAAATGCTTGGCTGAGATTTATACTTGTTGAATGATTCATTTGTCTTTATATAAAAGAGAACTTCAATATAATTAATCACATAAGTAACATGTTCTTAAACTAGTATTTTTCTTCATTTTAACATTATCACAGAGTGTTGATTGTGGAATAAATGTTTAATAAGATCATTTCCAAGAATGTTTATATAATATTTTATATCAGAAAGTCATAATTCATTTTTCCATTCTTTTTCATAAATTTAAATATTTCAAGATGCCAAGCTTGAAATAAATTTGTGGGACTATGCAGACTTCTGTTATGTACAAAAAGACTATAGAATCAATGACAGCAAATCTCGATTAGTTAGATGGGAAGTTGAGATTTTGTTTTAAATGGTGAAATTTTCTTTAGGAAACCATCAACAAAATAAAAAGACAACCCACTGAATGGAAAAAAAAAACAGATTTACCAGCGATACACTTTATATAGGATTAATATACAAAATTTATAAAGAATTCACAAAACTCAACACACAGAAAATAATTTAATTAAAAAGTGGGGAAAGCTTTAGAATGTACACTTCTTCAAAGAGGACATACAGATAGATGGCCAATAAACATATGAAAGATGCTCAAAGTCACTGATAATCAGAGAGATGCAAATTAAAACAGCAATGAGATATCACCTCACACCTGCCAGAATAGCTATTATCAATAAATCAACAGAGTTGGTGATGGAATAAGGAACCCTCATACACCATTGGTGGGAATGCAGATTGGTGCAACCACTGTAGAAAACAGTATGGAATTACGTCAAAAATTTTAAAATGTAATAGCCTTATGACACAGCCATTCCATTTCTGGGAATGTAGCTGAAGAAACTCAAAACACTAATTAGAAAGAACACATGCATCTCTCTGTTTATTGCAGTGTTATTTACAATAGCCAAGATTTGGAAGCAGCCCAGTACCCATCCATAGATGAGTGGATAAAAAAGGTGTGGTACATTTACACAATGGAATGCAACTTAGCTGTAAAAAAAAAAAAAGAGAGAGAGAGAGAAAAGAAAGAAATCTTACCATTTGCAACAGCATGAATGGACCTGAAGGAGATTATGCTAAGTGAAATAAGCCAGACAGAGAAAAATAAATGCCATATGATCTCACTTATATATGGAAACTAATGAACAAAATAAACAAACAGACAAATAATAACAGACTCATAGACACAGAAAACAGAATGACACCTGTCAAAAGAGAGAGGGATTGGGTGGCTGGGTGAAAAAATGTAAAGATATTAAGCAAAAATCCCACAAAACTCATAGACACAGACAACAGTATGGTTATTATCAGAGGGAAAGGAGGATGGGGAGGTAAAAGAAGATAAAGAGGGAATAAATGGTGATGGAAAGAGACCTGGCTTTGGATTGTAAACACAAACTATAATATGCAGATAATCAATTATAGCATCGTACACTCTTGAAACCTATAGAATTTTAGTAACCAGTGCCACCCCAATAAGTTCAATAATTATTAAAGAAA
Organism: Artibeus jamaicensis; assembly: GCF_021234435.1. Classification (NCBI taxonomy): domain Eukaryota; kingdom Metazoa; phylum Chordata; class Mammalia; order Chiroptera; family Phyllostomidae; genus Artibeus; species Artibeus jamaicensis. The sequence continues at coordinate 3,885,189 of NW_026521870.1, forward strand.
AGGTAAAAATGGTGAATTCTTCTTTTGAAAGCTAATACAGCATTTTAAAATAAGTGCACTAGTTAAAGGCATTGAAAGAACTCTAGTAAATCACCAGGTTTTGCATTTATTGAATTTGGTTTACTTAAACTGAGTTCATGGCCTTTTTCCCCTCTGAAATTATCAGGCAGTTTAGAAAAAAAATACCTTAGCCTCCTCAATGCTGTTTCTCATATTGAACTTATAAATAATAATTGTCTTGCAACAAAGATGGCTCTATGTCCTAACATTTATAAGGAATAGATCATTTATCTTATTTTTATACAATGCATTTTTGCTATCCCATTTAACTTTTTTCTGTTCCCTTGCAGCTCATCATTTTCTGCTGTTGTGGGATAAAAAAGTGTCTCTGTACAAAAATTAAATACCTAATTATATCAAAAAGAATGGAGAATAATCCACCATATGGTGTGTTTAACCACAGAGCTCTATCTTGCTAAATTAGGCACTTGCAATATAAATATATTAATGATTTACTTTCTGCTAAATTTTATTATGAACTATGCCTATTTTTTATTTTTGCCAATTCATATTAAATATTCTGAGACCCCCCCAGGGCATAGAGAAAAAAATCAATGAATTTCTGCCATTAAAATTGAGTCTATGATGGTAAATATAGTGTAGCTGTGGGTGTACAATACAAATGCCTTCCACGGAGGTCAACTGCTAATCTTCAGATAAAATTATTTTCTGAAATTATCCTAAAAGGGAGACTAAAATAAATTCTAGAGTCCAGAAGAATGTAACATAGAGTACTTAAATTTGACAGGGGTGAAATGTAAATCAAAATGAGAATAAGGCACTTGCAGGGAGACAAGCCTGGGTACAGTTTCTCTATATTGGAACAGAAAAACTGTTAGAAGTGGAAGAAACCTTGGATGTAGAAAGGGATAAATTCTTTTTTAGTTGCTGTCTAGGACTTCATGTATCTGAAACCCAGAAAACCTATAGTGATATACAAGACCGTGAGAGAACACAGGATAAAAACCTGATGAACTGAAAGTCAGGAAAGCCACCTCAGAAGAGTTGGAGACAACCAAAAAGGAATAACCTAAGATCACTTAGGGGTACATGGTGAGATAGAACTTCAATTTCTTCCCCCTTTTTTAAGTAATGGAAATAACGTGTGATTTTTTTATTTAAAGATAAACATGAAAGGACATATATAGAAAAGAAAGTATTTAAATGCCAGTGTGTATAAGTACATCTAAATGTGGTTGGGTGTTGAAGATGGCAGTGAGGTAGGTGGGAGTGGAGCCCAGTTCTCTGTGCCCAGCTGGAACATGTAGCTGATCTTCTGAGGAACAGAGTGAACAAACAATGGAATCCCAGCTTATATGAAATTCGGAGGCCAAAAATTGCAGAGGACATTGAAAAACAGACAGTGAGGAGATTTGTATTGGGATGGTAAGGTCCCTGGAATCTGCATGGAGACCAGGGCCACTGCTGCCCCAGGCCCAGCACCTGCTGCAGGATATGGGGAGGAGAGTTAGAGAACCAGCTCCCTCCCCTACCAGAGCAGGGTGGGCAGCCTGGCACAAGAAGGGACCCGGGTGCTGGAAGTCCCTTGGGGGAATAGAGACAAAGTGGGAGACACACAGATGCGGTACACATCTGCTAGGACTGTGGACACCAGAACCAGAGAAATTGTAGAGTGCAGGGCAACACCTGGAGAAGGGAGGAGCTGGGCCCTGACTTGGACAGTCTCTGGACTGGTTGAAAAGTTGGGCTGTGTGAAAAGCTGTGTGCCTGTTAAGAACAGTGAGCAGCTGCTTTGTAAGGAACTCTCAGGCAGCAGCTGGCTCTCCCAAGGGTGATTTCAGCTGCACAGGCCCAGAGACTGAGTGGCTGTGTGAAACAGTGTGCCAAGACTGACTCATGTTGTGTGCTGTGCGCAGTTCAGTGGCTGATTTGAGCCTGGAAGTCCCAAAGGACCTGGGCTGGCTGGGAGACTGTGAATATTGTGGCTCAGACCGGGTCCCGCTCCTCTCAAAACCATAGGAAGGGAGAAAATCTAAGCCTAGCCTCAGGCCCAGCTTCTGTCTTCCTGTGGCATCCAGGAAGACCATCAGAACTTGCTCAACAGGCTTAAAGCCAGCAGAAGGATTCTTTTTTTCTTTCCTCTATCTTTTCTTCTTCCCCCAAGTGAGACAATAAAATATAGGGTCACGAAGGGTCCAGAGACAGATGGAAAGGGGGAGCACAAGTCTAACCATGAAAACTGAAAAACTGAGACAAATGTCACTTTGCTATCCCGTAGAGTTGGCATTTTATTGTTTATGTGTATTATTATTATTTGTCATTATTTTTACCACTATTATTGTAAACATGATTATTTTATTAGTATATTTTAATTTCCCTTTCTTATGTTTAGTTCTCCTCATTTTATTTCTCTGTTTAATTGCATTGTTTGATTTTCCTTATTCTCTCTTTATTGTATTTTAATTTTCTTTCTTTCACTTCACCCATGTTCTAATAACACACAACTCTTCATTGGGTACTTTTTATTCTGGTTATCCAAACTATATATTTCTTGTCATATTATTGCTGTTCTAGTACTATTGTAAATAATTGTTGTTTCATACAACTGTACATACTACACAGCAATCATCCCTGACCTTAGCCCACTTCACATTAACTCTGAGCATTATTGTTGTTGTGGTTAACTCTATTCTTTCTCACACTATGCCTACTTTCTATCCTTTACTCTCAACTATATCTCATCATCTAACCTTGCAAAAGTGCTCTGTTTCCTGGATTCAGCTAATAATCATGCTCCCCTCTAGCAAGAGTTTTACCTCCCTTTCACCTTTTATAAAACGTGGCTAGTTGAGTGAAATATCACAGTAAATGCTATACTTATCCAAAGAATCTCCTATCTCTTTTCTACTTGCTGGTACTTTAAATCCCATAAAATACTCTCCTACTGTCTTAATCCATTTTCCTACCCCAGCCACTGATCACATATAAGAAGAGGTGGGAGCTGCAAACATCAGTATACTTGGTGGAGGAGAAAAATTACGAACAAAGGAACCAACAAAAGGTAAAAACCCAAGTACAACCAGAGAACCCACAGAAAAAGAAAAAAAGGCAAACCTAGAGCATCCAGTCAAGGAGATCAGAGACCACACCACTGACCCTCATAGAATCCCTACCATAGAAGTTCACCCTACAAAGAGAGCTAGCAAAGCAAACACCAGGAAGCACAGAAACAAACAAAAAGAGTCACCTACAATGGGAAGACAAAAAGATGACCATGCAATAAAAGAGAATGAAAGACTCCCCACTAAAAGAGCTAAATGAAAGGAGGTAAGCTAACTCTCACATATGGAAATCAAGAATGGTTATAAAGATGCTCAAGGAGCTCACAAACTACAAGGAACTGAGTGAGAACTACAACAGCATGCAAAAGTAAATAGGAACCATAAACAAGACCTAGACATAAGTGAATAGTAAAATCTCAGAAATAAAAAACACATTAGAAGAAATTACAATCAGGGTGGATGAAGCAGAGGATTGAATCAGCAAACTGGAGGACACGGCAGAAAAAAAAAACACCCACATGGAGCAAGAAAAGGAAAAGGGACTCGGAAAGGAAGAATGGGTGATAAAGGAGCTGCAAGATAACATAATAATATACATGTAATAGGGATACCAGAAGGAGAAGAAGAAGAGCAAGGGATAGAAAACCTGTTTGAAAAAAAAATGATGAAAAACTTCCCTAATTTGATGAGAGAAGTCACACAAATCCAGGAAACACAGAGAGTCCTAATCAAGAGGAACCCAAAGAGGCCCACTTCAAGATATCATTAAAATGGCAAAATTCCAAGATAAAGAGAGAATCTTAAAGGCTGCAAGGGAGAAACAGGAAGTAACATACAAGGGAGCCCCAATAAAGTTAGCTGCTGACTTCTCAATGGAAATACTCCATTCCAGAAGAGAATGGCAAGAAATATTCCAAGGAATAATGAGAACCAGAGGCCTGCAACCAAGAATACTTTATCCAGAAAGGCTCTCTATTAAAATGGAAGCTCAAATAAGAAGCTTCCCAGACAAGTCTAAAAAAATACACCTCCACAAAACCAGCTCTGCAAGAGATGCTAAAGGACCTGCTTTAACAAAAGGAAGAAAAAGAGTGAGAGAGAGAGGGACACGGGTAAGAAAAATGGCAATGAATATGTACCCATCAATAATAACCTTAAACATAAACAAATTAAATGCTCCAATCAAAAGACATTAAATAGCTGAATGGATAAGAAAGCATGACCTACACATACGCTGCCTACAAGGGACCCACCTCAGAACAAAAGACCTACACAAACCAAAAATGAAGGGCTGGAAACAAATATTCCAAGCAAATGGACAGAAAAAAAAGTCCGAGTAGAAATACTGATATCAGACAAAATAGACTTAAAAAATGGGCCATAAAAAGAGACCCAGAAGGTCACTTCATAATACTCAAGAGAAGAATGCATCAAGAAGACATAAACATTGTAAATACATATGCACCTAACATGGGAGCACTCAGATGTAAAGAAAATCTTGAAGGACTTCAAGAAAGATATTGACAAAAACACAATTATAGTAGAGGATTTTAACACCCCACTGTCAAAAATGTATAGATCTTCCAAACAAAATATCGACAAAGATATTGCAGCATTAAACAATGTCCAAGATCAAATGAACTTAGCTAATATATACAGAGCCTTTTATCCCAAAGAAGCAAAATACACATTCTTTTCTAATGCACATAGAACATTTTCAAAGATAGATCACATGATAGGACAAAAAACAAACCTCAACAATTCAAGAAAATTAAAATCATATCAAGCATTTTCTCTGACCACAAGGGACTAAAACTAGAAACCAATCTCAAGGAAAAAAACTTAAAAACACTCAAACTCATGGAGATTGAATAGCATGCAACTAAACAATGAATGGGTCAAGAATGTTATCAAAGGAGAAACGAAAAAGTTTCTGGAAACAAATGAGAATAAACTCACAACAACCCCAAACTTATGGGACACAATAAAGGCAGTCTTGAGAGGGAAGTTCATAGTGATACAGGCCTACCTAAAAAAGACAGAAACATTTCAAATAAACAACCTAACCCTACATCTACAAGAATTCCAGGAACAACAACAAAGACAGCCCAGAGCAAGTAGAAGGAAGGAAAAAAACTAAGATCAGAGCAGAATTAAACAACATAGAAACTAAAAACACAATTCTAAGAATCAATAAATCCAGGAGCTGTTTCTTTGAAAAGATAAACAAAATCAACAAGCCTTTAAGCAGGCTCATCAAGAAAAAAAGAGAAAAGACACAAATAAACACAATCACAAATGAAAGAGGAGAGATTATAACGATACTATATAAATACAAAGAATCATAAGAAATTACTATGAAGAACTACATGCCAAGGAATTTTAAAACTTAGGTGAAATGGACAAATTTTTAGAAAAACAATCTTTCAAAACTCAATGAAGAAGAAGCAGAAAGCCTAAACAGACCAATAACAGCTGACAAAATTGAAGCAGTAATCAAAAAACTTTCAGCACAAAAAAGCCTTAAACCAGATGGTTTCACAGGAAAATTCTACAAAGCATTTAAGGAAGAGCTAACCCCTATCCTTCACAGGCTATTCCAAAAAATCCAAAATGATGGAAGACTCCCAAACTCTTTTTATGAAGCCAGCATCATCCTAATCCCCAAACCAGATAAAGACACGACAAAGAAAGAAAACTTCAGGCCACTGATAAACATAGAGGCTAAAATCCTCAACAAAATATTGGCAAACTGCATCCAATAATACATTAAAATGATCATACACCATGACCAAGTGGGATTCATCCCAGGGATGCAAGGATGGTACAATCTTGCAAATTGATCTTCGCAAATCAATAAACATAATACATCACCTAAACAAAACAAAAGACAAAAGTCACATGATCATATCAATAGATGTGGAAAAAGCATTTGATAGGGCACAATATCCATTTATGATAAAAACACTCAGCAAAGTGGGGATAGGAAGGGAATTCCTCAACATAACAAAGACCATATTTGATAGACCTACAGCCAACATCATACTAAATGGGCAAAAGCTAAAAACTTTCCCGCCAAGATCAGGAACAAGACAAGGTTTTCCACTTTCACCACTTCTATTCAACATAGTATTGGAAGTTTTAGCCACAGTGATCAGACAAGAAAAGGAAATAAAAGGCGTCCAAATTAGAAAGGAGGAAACAAAACTGTCATTGTTTGTAGATGACATGATAGTGTACATGGAAAATCCTATAGACTCCACCAAAGAACTGCTCAATGTAATAAATAAATTTGGCAAAACAGTGGGATACAAAGCCAATATTCAGAAATCAAAGGCATTTTTGAACACCAACAATGAAATATCAGAAACAGAAATCAAGAAAAAAAATCCCGTTCGATATAGCAAAAAGAAAAATACAATACCTAGGAAGAAAAACTAATCAAGGAGGTAAAAGACCTGTACTCAGGTCTTTTCTGAAAAAACACACAGCACTGAAGAAAGAAATTAAAGAAGACACAAACAAATGGAAACATATACTGTGTTCATGGATTGGAAGAATTAACATCATCAAAATGTCCATACTACCCAAAGCAATTTACAGATTCAATGCAATACCTATTAAAGTACCAATGACATACTTCACAGACATAGAACAAACACTTCAAAAATTTACATGGAACCATAAGTGACCCCAAATAGCTGGACTTTCTCAATTTTGAGAAAGGTGAGCAAAGTAGGAGGGATCACAACACCTGATATCAAAATGTTTTATAAGGCCTTTTTTTTTATCACAACAGCCTGGTATTGATATAAGAACAGACACATAAATCAGTGGAACAGAATACAGAGCCCAGAAATAAACCAATGTCTCTACAGTCAATTAACATTTGACAAAGGGGGTATCAGCATAAAATGGAGCAAAAATAACCTTTTCAACAAATGGTGTTGGGAGAGCTGGACAGCTACATGCAAAAAAACATGAAACTTGATCACCAACTTACATCATACACAAAAATAAATTCAAGGTGGATAAAAGACTTAAATATAAGTCATGACACCATAAAAGTCCTAGAGAGAACATAGACAGGAAAATCTCAGGTAACTGACACGGCAGTATTTTCACTGATATGTCACCCAGAGCAAGGGACATAAAAGAAAGATTAAACAAATGGGATCTCATCAAAGATAAAAAGCTTCTACATGGCTAGAGAAGACAGAATTAAAATGAATAGAGAATCAACCACATGGGAAAATATATTTGCCAATGATACCTCAGACAAGGGTTTGATCTCCAAATATATTAAGAGGTCACACAACTCCACTCTAAGAAGACAACTAAACCAATGAAAAAATGCACAAAGGACTTGAACAGACACCTCCCCAAGGAGGACATACAGAGGGTCCAGAGACATATAAAAAGATGCTTCGTTTCTCTAGTCATCAGAGAGATGCAAATGAGGTACCATTTCACACTGGTCAGAATGGCCATCATAAACAAAGCAACAAACAACAAGTGTTGGAGAGGTTGTGGAGAAAAGGGAACCTTAGTGCACTATTGGTGGGAATGCAGACTGGTACAACCATTATGGAAAACAGTATGGAATTTTCTCAGAAAACTAAAAATCGACCTGCCTTTGACCCAGCAATTCCACTGCTAGGATTATATCCTAAGAACCCTGAAACACCAATTTTAAAGAATCTATGCACCCCAATGTTCATAGCAGCACAATTTACAATAGTCAAAAGTTGGAAGCAACCTAGGTGCCCATCAGTAAATGAATGGATCCAAAAACTATGGTACATATACACAATGAAATTTTATGCAGCAGAAAGAAAGAAGGAGTTCCTACCCTTTGCACTAGTGTGGATGGAACTGGAAAGCATTATGCTGAGTGAAATAAGCCAGGTGTTGAAAGACAAATACCATATGATCTCACCTTTAACAGGAAGCTAAACAACAAAACAAACAAGCAAGCAAAATATAACCAAAGACACTGAAATAGAGAACAGGCAGAAGTGACCAGAGGGGAAAAGGGAGGGAACAATGGGGGAAAAGTGTGAAGGTTTTACAGGAACAATTGTAAAGGACACATGGACAATAACAAGGGGGGTGGAAACAGGGGAGGGAGGTGGGGAGGGCCGGCATGGTGGGGAGGGGTGTGGGGGAAAGGCAGATAACTGCACTTGAAGAACAATAAAAAATAAATTTTAAAAAGTAATCTAAATGCATATAAAATACCAGTAACCAACAAAGCAGCATACAGATTCATATGTCAGCAAGGCAATAAATAATATTTTAAATACATTTTAAAAAGAAGAATTATGTTTTTTCATTTACTAGAAACATTTTATCTAGCAGGCCATTTTTTTTGTCAAGGTTCATGTTTTTCCTGTGGTAAATGTTTGTAAAGTACCTTATTCTTTTTGGTAGAAAGGATTTATAAATGAACACTAAGTCAGTGTCTGAATAAATGCTTTTTAAAAAGAACAAACTTTAATTTAAATCTTTAGTTTGGTTAAAAATGTACTCTAGCTTTTGAGATTCAAGTTAGGCAAGTAGGCTATTTTCCTAAAATTCATTTCCAGCCCAAAATACAGAGGTTGTCATCTTTTTCTTTGTTTTTCCCTTCCCTTGGCTTCCCTTCCCTTCCCTCCCTTTTTCCTCCCTCTCTTCCTTCCTTCCTTCCTTCCTTCCTTCCTTCCTTCCTTCCTTCCTTCCTTCCTTCCTTCCTTCCTTCCTTCCTTCCTTCCTTCCTTCCCTCTCTCCATCCCTCCCTGTTTTCTTTCTCTCTTTCTCTTTCTCTCTTTCTCTCTTTCTTTCTTTCTTTCTTTCTTTCTTTCTTTCTTTCTTTCTTTCTTTCTTTCTTTCTTTCTTTCTTTCTTTCTTTCTTCCTTCCTTCCTTCCTTTCTTCCTTCCTTCCTTCCTTCCTCTCTCTCTCTCTCTCTTTCTTTCTCTCTCTCTCTGTCTTTCTTTCTCTCTTCCTCTCTTTCTCCCGCTCCTGCTCCCCTTCCCTCTCCCTCTTTCTTTCACCAGGCATCATAGTTTGGTGGCTCCCAAACCTGAGTGGTAAGCCCAGTCGAGCGAAAGTGATTTCTAAATACACAAATTTGCAGGCCCCTCTCCTAACATACTGAATCTGGATCTCTATGAGATTCCAGAACCAGCCATGTTTATAAAGTTCTGCAGGGATTATGGGTCAAACCTACAGATTTGGGTATTATAGGCATAGTCCATGCCTAACTCTGACCATTCAAATCATCCATATTCTATTGAATACATGCATAAGGAAATTAGAGCTTACCAAAGGGAGAACTTTCACCTCTATCTCTGATTGCAATATAAACTGAATAGAGCTGAAGTATCAATTTCAATCTTATATTATCCTCAGAGACAGAGCATTCACTTGAGATTTTAAAAGACTTCCTGATAAAATAGTTCCTACTTTACTAGTCTTTGTGCCATTAGCTTTTAGCACACTCTATGTCTAAATCCAGTTAAACACTCTATCATCTGGTCATTCACAGAAAAAATATACAATAGTAATAAGAATGTAAGATATCAAGATTCTAGTGGTTAAGAAAAACAACAAACTCAGAAATAAATACATACCTAGGGTAATTTGAAGAAATGATAAGTACTCTGAAGAAAACAACAGGATAATGAGATGGAAGGCAAGGAAAGCTGGGAAAGGCAAGTATTTATTAAATGGATAGTCACTGAAGGCCTTTTTGAGATGAACTCTGAGCAGAAGCCAACAAGTGCATATCATCAGGGGCAAGGGTGATCCATGCAGGGGAATAGTGAAAGCAAAAGCGAAGTGAGGAATGAGCTCAATGGCCCTGGCTGGTATGGCTCAGTGGATTGAGTGCAGGCCTGTGAACCAAAAGATCTTTGATTCCATTCCCAGTCTGGGCAATGCCTGGGTTACAGGGTGCCTGGGTTGTGGGCCAGGTCCCCAGTAGGGGGCACACAAGAGGCAATCACACATTAATGTTTCCTTCTCTTTCTCCTTCCTTTCCCCTCTCTCTAAAAATAAATAAATAATACATTTTTAAAAAGAGAGAATGAGTTCAATGAGTTTGAGAAACACACAGAAAGGCTGGTATTTGAGGCTGGTATTTGGAGTATTAGAGTCAGAGATGAGGTAATACTAAATTAAAATGTCTTAAAATATCCAGAAGTAGAAGCTGGGAGTGGAGGTGGGTGGTGGTATGACTTAGAATGACTTGAAAAGCTGGCCTGAGGCTAAAGCTATTTACTTTGACAGTGAAATACAGCAGTGGCTTTGGTTTCTGTAAGACCTGGGTTCCAGTAAGACCTGGAACCCAGTTTCCAGGGTTCCAGTAAAACCCAGTTTCTGTAAGACCTGGGTTTTCAACGATTGCTAGGGAAGTAACCTTGGACATACCCGTATATCTTTAGATATTATGAATATATTTTAGAGTAATTTTTCTTTTCTTTTTATTGACTTTATTGGGGTGACACTGGTTAATAAAATTAACATAGGTTTTAAGTGCACAATTCCACAATCCATCATCTGAACACTGTATTGTGTGTTCACCACTCCAGCTCAAGTCTCTTTCCATCATCAACACCCTCCCCCCTCTCCTCCAACTCCATCAACACCCTCCCCCCTCTGCTGGCAATCACCACAGTGGTGGTGTTCATGAGTTTTTTTTTCTCAAACACTCTACCTCTTCCCATCCCACCCATTCCCAAAGCTACCTTTCCGAGAGCTGTCAGCCAGCTCTATATGGGTCTGTCTCTATTTTGCTTGTTAGTTTATTTTGTTCTTTAGACTCTACATACAAGGGATGACCACAAAAAGAAAAATTTGTTGATACAAAATTGTGTACTTATATGTTTACACTTCAATCATTTTCAAACTACCCCCCATTTGACGTAGCACAACGATTTGAGATGTTTTATTTCCACTTCTCAAAACAGTTTTTGAACTCATCAGTTTTGATGCCTTTTAGTGCTTCTACTACTTTTTGTTGTTGTTTGGGGTTTTTTGTTTGTTTGTTTTGTTTTGTTTCATCTATTCCACACAGGCAGAATGCTTCCCTTTACAGAGTTTTTTCATCTGGGAAACACAAGAAAGTTGCTTAGGTTGAGATGGGGTGAATGGGGAGGGTGGGACACTGGGGTCATGCTGCTTTGGTTAAAAACTGCTGAACACTCAGCATGGTGTGCACAAGTGCTCTTGTAGATCACCCATCATGAAATGGGCAAATGCACTGAAATAGTCTTTAAAAAATTCACTGAAGCTGACACAACCTCTTACGACAATGCCGGCTGATACACTGAGACAGATGGGTTCCTAGAAAACTCACTTAGCAGGGGAAGCCCATACTACAAGGGACCCGCCCTCCAGAAGATATTTCTGGTTTTTTTCGGGTCCCCCCTTATATGAGTGAAATTTTATCATACTTGTCTTTCTCTAACTGCTTATTTCACTTAGCATAATACTCTCTAAGTCCATCCATGCTGTTTCTAAGGGTAAGATTTTCTTCTTTTTGTGGCCAAGTAGTACTCCATTGTGTAAATGTACCACAGCTTTTTTATCCATTCATCTACTGATATACACTTGGGCTGCTTTCAAATTTTGGCTACTGTAAATAATGCTGCAATGAATTTAAGAGCACACATATTCTTTCTAAGTAGTATTTCAGGTTTCTTTGGATATATTCCTAGAAGTAGAATTACTAGGTCATAAGGTAGTTTCATTTTTAAGTTTTTAAGGTAACTCCATACTGCTTTTGACACAAGTTGAAAATCTTTTATTGAAGTTAAAAAATTTTAATTAAATTTATTTGGGTGACTGGTTAAAAATTATGTAGATTTCAGGTGTACAATACTACAATACACCAACTGTATATAGTACTTTGTGTTCACCACCAATTCAAGTCTCTTTCCATTACCATTTATCCTCCATTTACCCTCTTTGACCTCCCCCCATCTTCCTTTCTGTCTGGTAATTGCCATACTATTGTCTCTCTAGGAGTTTGCTTCTTTCTTAATCTCTTCACCTTTTTAACTCAGCTCCCCAATCTGCCTCACCTCTGACAGGTAGATACAGACTTATAAACCTTCCTAGTTTTCCCTAATTGGAATGTTCAGGAGATCCCATATATGTATTTTTTAAAGACGCTTCCCAGTGGTTTTGAGGTGTTTAGCTAAGTCTAGCTTTGAAGCCTATGCCCATTATGAATCTATGAGAAAGAAAAAACATAATTTGTTGTACTTTTTGCCTTTTTGACATAACATAAAATTTAAATAAATATAAACCTCTCATGTAAGTTTAGGATATAATCTCCTTTTATGATTTATTAATCAGTAGCCCAGATATTCATTTCTACATTTCTCAGAAGGGTTGCATTTCTTTCCTACGTGTGAGTTTTTGCTTTGAATACTTAGTAATGTTTCACTTTCTGAAGAATGGTTGACTCGAAAACTTAATATTGCTTCAGCAAGAACAACCACCCATATTCTTTTATTTAAGAATGCTTTCAATAATTTTGATATCATTAAAAATATAATTTGTTTTACAAGCCATTTATGGTTTCACACCTTCAAGGAACTTCATTTAGTCATCCACTCAGCACCTGTTCACTTGAATGCCCTCTGGTCTCAGAACCACTGGTGAGAAATAGACCTAGAGCCTGACCTCGAAAGGTTCGTATTTTATCTAGTGGTGTGAAGACAATATAGAATAGTTTTTACAAATAAACACCTACAAATTGTGATAAGTGCTTTGAAGTAAAACCTCCTGGAGTCATGAAACCAATAACAGGGTACACAGGCCTGGTCAGAGGGAAAGCAAAAACAACCTCTGTGATGTGAGCTCAAAAATGAGATGTAAAAGTAAGAGATAACCAGGTTAAGAGGAGGGAAATGCATCTAGCTTGTGGTACTTGACTTAAATGCCCTGAAAGGGTACAAGAGAAGGTGGATGTGGCTAGAGGACTAAGAAGATGGAGGTGAGAGAGGTCAAGACCAGGAGTTAAGTCTGGGACGGGCTTGTCCAAAGCACAGTGGAAACCCTGGAAGTGTTTGTTTGTTTGTTTAATTACTGTTGTATTTATCAAGATGACCTTTGTTCATAAAATTACATAGGTTTCAAGTGTGAAATTCTGTAATATATCATCTGTTTATTATATCGGCAGGGGTTTAAGCAAAAGAGTTAGAGGATCAGATTGACATTTGACTTCAGTGGAGAAAGGCTTGAAGAAGAGCAAAGCAGAGGTAGATCAGTAAGTGTTTATATAAAGCATCTGATTAATGGATAAAGTCTTATTACTTCCATGGCTGCCTTTCATTGGTGATCTGGCATCTAAAACTAAGCCCCTGTACTTTCCAAGTCAAAACAGAATTAAGTAGAAAGGCTCAATTAAAACAAGAAATGTAAAATATTTATATGGCATATTTTGCCAATAACTTCTATCAATCACTTTAAAATATATTTCCCTTTTGAATTTTATTTTATTTTATTATTATTTTTTAAATTTGATTGTTATTTTTCAAGTACAGTTTTCTGTCCATTTCTCCCATCCCAGCCCAACCCGCCCTGTGCTCCCCACCTCTCTCCCATTTCCACCCCCCTTAGTTCTTGTCCCTGTGTCCTTCATAATTGTTCCTTCAAATCCCTCCCCTTTTTTTCCCCTTAAATTCCCTCCCCTCTCTCCTCTGGTCCCTGTCCCCCTATTCTCTCTATCTCTATATTTCTTTTTTGGAACCTGTAATCTTTTATTTTCTTACTTAAAAAAAGCAATATACTTATACAGGTACATTCACAACTGTCAGGGATTATAGATCATGCTTTTTCAGGTATCTTTCACCAGGTTAAAATTAGTTTCATTTTATCCTAACCAGATAAAATTTCAATTTGTACCTTTTCAAAGACAATTTTGAAAGTCTTAAATGAGAGTGTCAGTGAATCTCAGTGATCCCCCCAAAAATCTTAATTTCAGTATTTGACAAAAGAACAAAGAAAACCCAAAATATCAACTTTGCTGGATGACATTTACATGTCAAGCTTCCTTTTTCTTAACTTGAAAAAATGTTACTTTATTACATTATTGCATATTTGATTACATTTAATCTTGTCTCGATTGTCTATGAAAATGTTTCTTTGCTAATGCTGGTAAAAATACAAAAAATTGGAAGAGCGTCACCTCCAAGAATTATTCTCAAATGCCAGACCAAGTCACACTATCACTCTCCCTGACTGTTTTTAAGAAAAAAAGTATTCAATGCTTCTACTTAATTTTATTTTCTTGTGCTTTTGGAAAAGAGATTTCAAGTCTAGTGACATTGCCTCAAGTAGTGAAGACAACTCTACATAGGTGATAAATTATTTTCTGGCTACCTCATTTAGCCCTTTCATTCACTATTGCCCAACAGTACTTTTTTGCCTTTTGGTTTCTTCTGCCATTCTTGATCTTTTCTTATATACTACCTGACTCCCTGGAATGGTTTGCTGCTCTTTTACTCCTTTAAATGTGTTCTCCAAGCTAACCTCTGGCAGGAAAACTATTCTGCTAGTCCAAATCTATTTTGTTTCATGGCTTGTGCAATTCCCTTCAGTCTGTATTCTTTTTTCCTTACATTTGGTCCACCTGTAGAAAGAATGGGAACTGTGTTGACATTCCATAATGTGTCCAGGTCACCATATGTCTTTGTTATTTTGGGCTTATTAAAAATTTCACAAGGCATATCCCATGACATCAAAATAATAGTGATAATGCCAGCTGGTTGGCAAGCATGGTTCCATGAGGCAAACTCACTGTTAATGAGTAGAGTAGTTGCTGACCTTGCTCTATGCTTTGCTTATTTGCAGGTGTAGCTTTTAATTGAGAACATCAAGGTTCCAAGGTAATGAATAATCAAATTCATACATTCTTTTATGTATTCATTTATTTATTCATTCATTCCTGTGTTGATTCAATAAGTATTTGCTCATTATCTTATATACTTAGGACTCTGCTAGACCCTGCAGATTAAGTTGTGAGTAAACAAGACAAAATACTTGACCTCCTAGAGTGCCTCTAGTCTGTGTGTCAGGGGGGAGGCTATGACAGATATCAATTAAACAATCTCACTGATAAGTACATAATTACAAACCAATGGAAGGACTTAGAAATAACAGCATGTCATGGTTCCATAAGCCCAGGTAACAAAGGAATTGAACAAGACTGGTGGGGAGGTGGACAAGGAGTCATCAGAGATGGACATTTTCCTCTGGAAATTACAAAGGCGATATCTAGGAAGAAGGCTGGACCAGAAAAGTGTAAGTATGTTCTATAAAGAAGGAGAAGAAGAAACAGCTTGTGAAAAGCTGCTATGACACAGTGTATGCCTCTTTCAAGAAACTAGAAGAATAATGTTCATGTGACCAAAGTCCACAGTAAGAGGGAGAACGATGTGTGACAATCTCTGAACTGAGGTAGATGTAGGGCCAAGTGATAAAGCTCTGCGGGCGTTATTGAAAACTGGGTCCTCATCCTACAAAAAAAAGTTAAAAAATATCACAGACTTAGTATAACTCTTACAGAACATGAAATGGAGTGTTGCTTCTGCTCCTGCCTGGATCTTTCAAAATCAGACTATAATGTTTACAAGCCAATCACCTATGTAAGTTTGGTATTAAATTTCCCTATTTTGAAAAGAGTAACTACCAAATTTCTCACTGAACAAGCCCTTCTATTTCTTAAAATCAGGATATTTAAGAACTCAGTTGGGGTTTTATTTCTTAATCATAGTCAGTCACAATAAATATTTATATTTATATTAAACAGCCTCTCATAGATCTTATAAAACATTAAGACAAGTGATTCCTTTAGTTGTTTTGTTTCCCTTTTTTAAAAAAATTCTCAGTGCATTTTAGTTTAACTGATGGATGTATTTACTAGTGAGTAGTGAAATAGATTAATACTTTAAGTGCCAAAAGGCAAAAACCACAGTTTTGTATGTGCCCTGTATTAATAGAAATCCTGACTTTCGAAGGCTTACTCACTGCAATCAAAGCTCTGGACACTTTTTAAGCATCCAGTTACACTGCTCAGCTTTTAAAACCTTCCTTGTAAATATGCTAAGCCATGCAGTTCTGTAATCCAAGAGAGTAACTCTGATTCCATCTGTATGTGCATATTCAAAATAATCCAAAAAATCTAAAGGAGCAAAGATATGTAGGACTATAAACAAATACATTTTAATAACAATAGAGAAAAGAACAGATATTTGGCCAACCTGCCAAGACCCAAGTTCAGGAGGTTGAATTTCACTCTTCTAGTTGGCAACATAATTAACACCTACAACTGCCACAGACACATACTCCCTGTAGTGTTTTAATCTTTACCGATATATTCACAGCTTTAAAAAATATAACACAATACTCAATTATAAACTTATGTCCTGTTCAACTGTCAGACGAGATCCTAGTTTCCTTTCATAAGATAGTGCTGAATATTTATAGAAATATACATATTCAAAGCATAATAATCCTCAAAAGGAAATCTATTAAGGATTCTCTAAAAATGAGGAACCACATTAGCAAAGGAAGCAATTACAGTCACATCAAAGACAGATAACAAACTCATTGTTTTGCCAAGAATGGAACGCTTGTCCTATGTTTTTGCTCAATTGTAAAAACATTTAAAATAAGTACCTAGAGAATATTTTTGAATATAATTATTAGAAAATATTGGGGTCTCATCAAGTGTAAAACACCCATTGATGACTTTTCAGATATCTTTGTGCAATATCTTAAAAGGGGATAGATAGTGTTCTAAGATGGCCCCTAATCCTCCTACCTCAGGAGTACACACCCTCACACCTCCTCCCCTTGAGTGTGGACAGGACTGCACATGTGGTGAAGAGTCACTCCCTTGATTAGGCCAAGTAAAGGGAATCTCTTCTAGCCTCAAAGAAGAATACTGCCATTTTGTGGATGAGGACACTTGGCAGGGGACAAGGTGGCATCTCTTGGAGTGGAAAACACCTCCTGACTGACGGCCAGCAGTTGGGAATGTCTTCTGACTCTCAGCTTCTTATTCAAAAGAAACAGGGAACAAAATTCTACAGCAATGGGTTAATTTGGAAGAAGTCCATAATCAAAAGTAGGTTGAAATATATTTTCTAGAGCTTATACTTAGATGCATTCAAACATTTTAAATATTAAAGTACCCCAAACATTTGATTATTCACAACCTACTGTTTTCTAAATTTCTGGATAAATGGGGAATTAATATTCATTGTTATAAATGCATAAAACTATAGGTAACTATTTCATAGCTCACTTAAATCAGTAGCCTTGTCAGAGGAGAGTAATCATGAGTATAAAAAATGTCATTGATATTTCTTAAAACTGTATCACTTAGAATATACAGATCCATCAGAAGATTGACTGGGATAAGTGGTTTTTAGGTATGTTTTAAACAATTTCATCCGTAATTAAGATAAAACTCCATGGAAAAAAAAATCACTGTTAACTTAAACTATGAATAATATAAAGCACATTTATTCCATTAGCCAGTGTTCTTAGTAGGCTAATATTTATAGTTTTATTACAAAACAATTACCTAAAATTTCATTTTATGGGTCTCTCCTTCACAATATACATCATAAACTATCATAAGTTTTACCTTTGTTTTTAAAGAGTAAAATCAACCAACTTATTGGGTACAATTTGAAGGTATACTAGTTTTCTAGGACTTCTATAACACAGTACTAAAAACTAGGTCCCTTAGAACAACAGAAATTTGTTGTCTCACTGTCTGGAGTTTCGAAGTCGGAAATCAAAGCATTTCAGGACCATGGCAGGACCATGGTCCCTCTGTAGGCACAGGAGAAAGGATCTGTTCTAGAGTTCTTTGGCCTATAGCAGCATAGCTCCAACATTCACATGGCACTCTTCCTTGTGTGCATGTATTAGTATCCAAATTTTCCCTTTTTACTTAATTTTTTATTTATTTATTTTTAGAGAAAGGAGAAGGGAGGAAGGAAGAGATGGAGAGCAACATCAATGTGTGGTTGCCTCTCATGCACCCCCTGCTGGGGACCGCACCCACAACTCAGGCATGAGCCCTGACAGGAATTGAACCAGTGACCCTTTGGTTCACAGACCAGTGCTGAATCCACTGAGCCACACCAGCCAGGGCCAAAATTTTCCCTTCTTATAAGGACAGTAGTGAAATCTGTTTAAGCCCACCCTCCTCCAAAGAGTCAAAGGTTTGGTGTTTGAATAGCTGCTAGGTGGTTCAGAAGCAGAAAGTGGTTGTAGGTACCAGGAAACATGTGCCTGAACAAGACCTACAACTCTAAGAGCACACACTAAGGTATGAAGAACCCATGCAGCACACCTGTCAAAATTATAACTTGTGACAGATGATTAAGTGAATCTACTGAAACAAATATGGAAGACTAGCTGAGATAAATCTGAAAATGTATAGTGAAGAGAAGGAGCTTGTCCTATAAAATATTAAAGCGTATTATAAAGCTAAAGTAATTAAAACATTGTAATATTATACAAACTCAACAGTAACAGAACAAATTTTACACTTTTTAAAGATTCAGTAGAACATAAGAACTCAATATAAAATAAAGCACATGGAACAACAATGAAAATAAATTTTAAAAAAGAAAAAATAAAGCACGGAAAACAAAACAGGATTCAGTAAGTCAGATTTTCTAGATAATGGGTGAAAACCACTATTAATTTTTTATTTTTTTGGACTACAGTTAGTTTTAAAAATTTTTTTAAAAGAATGAAATGGAATGAGATGAAATGGGATGGGATGAGTTGGAATGGGAAGACATGGGATTGAATTGGATGAAATGAAGTGGGATGGGACGGGGTGGGATACAATGAAGTAGAGTAGAATAGAATAAGAATTCACCACAAACATAAAGGGTAAGAATGACTGTTGACACATTCCTTTCAGTGGTAAGCATGTGTGTGAGCACACATATGTGCCATGTGTGTTCTAGATGGCAATATAGAATATAATTTTTAATGTGGGTTGTGATAAAAATTAAATGTCTCTCCAATAAATAATTTGGGGTAATTACTTTTAAAATATTCAAATATCTTTGGTTTCTAAATATATATGGATTACAGGAGTTTAAATAAATCACGACAGTAAATGTAGGTAGGCATACATGTGATCTCTGAGAAATAACGTTAGAAGAGTAAAGTTAAGGAAGCAATCACAAAGAAAAATTATGGCATGTAGTTTTTATAGACACACAAAAGCATGTAGTTCAGAAAATAATCAAAAGTGAAGAGAACACAAAAACTGGGGAAAATAATTGCAATAAAAGCAAAAAAGAAAAACTATCCTTAATATATTAAAAAAGGAATCAAAAAGGAAAGCATTTATTCTACAACAAGTAGATAATTTACAGAAAAAAGACATATAATCTGATGAAAAGGGTTTACTTTCACTTAATAATCAAAAACAAATTTGTCAATAGTAAAATATTCTCTTTCTCAAACAATTTTGCAAGGACTGTTGAAAAGATATAAAAATATCTGAGGCAGCGTTATTTGATGTACACTATGTTGCCAATATATAAAGAACATGAAAATGTTAGCTTCTCCTAACAAAATAGTTTGAAATATTCAAACGATTGTTCAGCTGTCCATCTTATCATTACTTCTAATGGTGCTGATTACATGTTGCATATGCTTAGTGGCACAACCTGCAATAGATGCACGTTTTCATTTGCACACTTTTTAATTAAATAGAAAACAATCTTTTTCTATATGTGAGAAAATCTGAATTAAAACATTATCTTTGTTCTGAGAGAAAAATTATTAGAAGGAAAATTATACCACCATTAGTGTTTTTCTCTGGATTGGGAAATTGGGGTAATTTTATTCATTTTTTCTTCATGTGTCTCCATTTGTTTATATATCCTAGATAGCTATATGTTTTTTCCAAAATACCAAAGTCAATTCAGTAAATCTGAAAATAATATCCTCTCTCTCCCTCCCTCCCTTGTGGCCTTAGTACTGGGTCTCTAAGGATTTCTCTAAGTGAGAAATGCCTAAAAGTGTTGTAAACTCTTAAGTACAGTTAAGCATTCCTCTAGTCACATTCTCTTTTGTTTTTCAGCATTTTTCTTTTTTAATTTAATTTTCATCATATTTTCCCATTACCATTTAGGACAGGGTATAAGGGGACTACAGTGTTTTTTCTTAATATAAACCTTGGATACAGTATTCACTTCAATATTTCAATTTATTGCCTGTCTCATCTGTTAAAAAACCAAACTTAAAAACCTGCTCCTATTAAGCACTAATAAATGAGTTAGCACCATAAAAAATAACAGAGCTTGCTAAGTAAATGCAAAGGTCATCCCTCTGTATTAGGATAATGCATTTAAGCCTTTGTCCCTCTCTCTCTCTCTCTTTTTGCTTATTATTATGCTAGAACGTGGTGCACTTTGTGATGCACCTCCACTCAAATATCTCTTTAAGAAATGACCTGCTCCTTCCCCAGGGATAGCTTGAGTTGCCTTGCCCAAGGCATGCCCCATCCTGGGAGTGGCCCACATGCACTGACTGACCCAGGTGGGACCTTACCCTCTCAGCCCACTTTAGGAGGATGCTGAAGGAGCACTGTAGGTCCAGAGCATCATGCAGCATTTGGCCAGCATTGCGGTTGGACCATTATCAGGGCAGTTTTTCTTTCTCCCCTTCTATTCCACAAATGTTAACCTCAAGGGCATATCTTAGTAACATTCTACAAGTTAAACTGTATCTCAGAATTAGAACCCAGTAGAGGATGATAAATTACTACTCTGGATACAGGTGGGCTTGTGGCATCTTGGACAGATTTTGAATGACACTATGTCATAAAAATTGATGAATAAAGTGTAGAATCAGAGGTATAGATGTACATTAAAGGAAAAGAATTCAAAACCATGCTTGTCTTAAAACATGATAAAATTGGCTTTGGACCACACACACTACTCATTAATGATTATCAATTTATAATTTTATAAAACACCATAAACAGAATTTTTGAGAATCTGACTGTAACTTATTTTGGAATGTATAAGTAAATTAATTTTTTAAAAGAACTACCTTTGTTAGCATCAAGCTTTGGAGCAGGATTAATGAAGTGACTGGCATACTGAATTGACTTATGTGCTGTCTCTCCTTGACTGCAGTCAGGTGGCAGATTCTGACCCGTGCATCCCCTTCTTGTCTTCCATGAACAGCAAATAACAGTCATGTTAAGTTCAGCAAATTGTACTTTGATTTTGACACATTTTGCAGTGTTTCCAATGATGCTGAATCAGAAAGCAATTCTTACAACCTGCTTACCCAACCTGCTAATGTGAACCGAAGTTCTTTGCTGCCCTCTGTAGGTAATTTAAGGTCCCTAGGAAACTGCTTTCTCAGAGTTGAGGTATTTTTGCTTCATAAATTTGATACAATAATAGAAAAAACAGAGGATATTTGAATTAAAGAAAATTAAAAATATTTCTTTCCTATAATCTCTTTTGTACTTACTATATTATATGTTTCTGCATTTGTCTTTTTAAAAAATAATCACCCAAAATTATGTTTGCAGATACCCAGGTAAGACAAAATGAAACTATAACACATACATGCACACACACACACTATGAATTACTAATTTTCCATCCTTTGGTTTTCATAAAGGTACAACTCAGAAAGCCTTTTCCTAAAAATATAACAAAATGAACAAAAGATAGGAAAATATGGTAACAAAATTAATATCATCAGTCAACTATGGGCACAGACATGACTGAATCACAACATGTAACAGCCTGGAGACCAGAGAAAGGGTTATTCTGGAGAGAGGCTCAACACAGCCAAGCTCCTAACCCCATTTTTAACCATAAGTCTGGACCAAATTAGATATTATCTTTTATTTTTTCAGAGCAAAGAATTTTAGAAATTGATGCTGGGGAGAAAAAGTTAAATTGTAAATAATGTGTCTGACACTTTCAGAAAGAGGAAGATTCAAAGGAAAAACAAACCAAAGTCCCATGGTTTCTTTTCTGCGGGATAGGATACACATTATCAGTTGAATGGAGTAAACCTCAATAAAGAACTCATTTTAAAAAATCTTCTTTATTATGAAAAATTTCAAAATTATTTTTAAAAGAGAGAATAGTGTAATGAACTACCATGCACCCATCAATCAGACTTAACAATGACCACAAATGATTGCCAATATTGTTTCATCAGATTTGCCACCCACTCCACCTTTCTTGATATTTTGGAACTCGTAGAAGGTGGTTCTCAAGTCTATCATTTTTGTAGCCAACAACATGTCTGTTATATACAAGGTATTCAAGGATATTTGCTAAAAGAATCAATTAATCAATGAATCAATCAATATCCATTTAGACACATCATTTAACTTTCCAGAAAATGAGTCTGCCTTTAGCAAAATATAAATATTATATTATATGATTAATGTAATAAAAGTAAATACATGCAAAGAATCACATTTCATTAACACATGCTCAAGGACAGGCATTTTGAGATAATCAGACTAACATTATGATGTTTTCTTATTTGTAAACAGAATGCTCCTATTAGAAAGCTTTCTAAGCCAATAGTTAGTGAGAAACACTACTGGAAGATCAAGGGAAATAATCCTAAATCTGGGCCATGAGTTTTCTTGTCTTATACAACTGAAGTTATTAATTAGTGGTGCACACACACACACGTATATTCATACAGTATGAACAGTAAGCCAACCATTCACACACATGATTACATCATTTCACCATGTACTTCCTCAACATCTCAGAGGCCAGTTCTATTTAGGACCAAATAGGTGATCCCCAATCCTTCACCCCAATGGGTGAAGAAATATGAATACGAGAGTATGTGATACCAGATTCTCTAATATGTCAACTCATGAGTGATTTAGTAAATCCTCTAGATGCTTAGTTTACACCATACTAAATACATAGATATGTGTTTGGAATATGGTATAAACCATATATTGAACCATACATATCACATGAAATATGATATTCTTAAGGACACGATTACAAGTATTAAAAAAATATTGGGATCATATTTGCTCTACAGAAGTAGTCATTTCTCCCAAGACAAATGTTACTAATTGGAAGCAATTATAATTAGAATGGAACCTGAGTATTCAAGGAAGAACCTAAGCGTCTACTTCTGAGAAGCTGGTGGCATAACTGAGAGTAGATAGGGAACATCAGTATAGGAAGTATTTTAAATTAGGTGGTTTAATCTGCTGTCTTTGATTTTCAACCCAATGACTAAAACATTGTAATGTTAAAATTTATATAATTTAGTTATGAAGTTCTAATATAGGCTGAGGTATTATTTTAATTCTACCAATATACTTAAATTTGACCTTCTAAGTCTACTAAAAAAAGAAAAAAGTTATAAAAACTTGCTTTACATTTTTCTAAGTAGTCTGTTGATGGTGATCTCTATTTCTATTATGGCACTATCTACAGCTGAACTATGAAGAAATTAGATGTGTATAATAAAAAATACTAAAGATTTTAAGACTAATTCTTAGCATAGTCTTTATCCACCACCCATCTACAGTTTATACTTAGAAAGGGCTCCCTGAGCAACTGCACAGTGTGTTGGTGTACATGGAATTAGAAGACATCTCTTACTCTCTGCAACAATATATTGGCTGTAGGTACAGTCTTTTAAATGTTGATTATCCCAGAGGTAAAGGAGCTGATAGATTTGAAATGCAGTTTTGCTTAAGTGGGAATAGAAAACATCTTTATTTTACTAACAATGTTAGAGGATTTATTGTTGAAACTATATGACATCAAATTTATAAAAGAGATAAAAAGAAAACCCTGCAAGTAGATTTGCATGGTTGTTTCACAAATATAAGCTTATAATTAGTCATTCTATTCTTTGCTACAAAGGATTTAAACATTGCCACTGTTCCATGGAAGAAAATGAAGGATTGAGATTCAGAAGATCTGAATTCATAAAAAAAAGAACATTATACAAAGAGGTTTGCATGTTTTTGTTTACTAAATACATATGTAGTATTTTAGAAGGAGCTTCTCCTAAAAGCATTATTTAGGGATTGTTATTATGCTGTGAAAGGGAATCATGTGTTGAGACTCACAAGCCATCAGTTGTCCCAGCTCTACCTACAATTCAATGCAGGAAATTCATGTAACTACTTATGAATTTGATTCCTGGTTTGTTAAATAGTAAGGATATAATAATCTCAAAGGTCCCTTTCAGATCTAAAATGATAATATTCTATGTGGTCAGAATCATCACCTTTCTTTTGTAGGGGGTTTATGCAGTTTACATAAGCAATATATTAAACAGCAGATAAACAATGGAAATTAAATATAAACATAAAGAAAACAAAGTAACAGAAAACAAAGTACTACTCTCCAGCCACAGCTGTTAATCAGTGGTACGTGGTCTCCCATGCTTTTCCATATATGTGCATCTTCTTTAAAACAATAGTAAGCCTCTCTAACTTGTTTTTCTGTCTAAACACAGTGTAACAAACACCTTTCCAAGTTATTACATACAAGGGTGGATAATTTTAAATACTTCCCATGCATGCACAAACTATATTTAACCAATCCCTTTTTTTTGGACTTTCAGATTGTTTCAACTTTGCTATTATAACTGTGATGACAAACATTGTAGGTGAATATTTCCTAATTTGTCTATTTCCTTAATATAAATATACAGGTTGGGATCATTAGGTCAAAGAAAAATAGATGTTTCTTTTTAGTAATCTGATATATTTTGACAAATTATCTTACAGAAAGCTGTCCTGTACAGTTCTGCAGGCTGTGTAGTGGAGGATTTAGTTCTTCAAAACAAAGACAATCCAGGAAGCCTCATTTCTGTTAATGTTTGCTATGTTGATAAGCAAAAAGAGAAAAAGTGCTTTACTCTTACTTCAATGATCATTTCTGTGATTATTAATGGGAATACATGTGACACTAACTGTTTGGGCTACTTTTCTTGGTAAATTTTCTGTATGTGCTTACCAGTATTGGACATACTTTAAATTTCACCTTATTGTCTATTTATTGTTTGTTTTCCACAACTAACACATAAATTCCACAAGGTGAAGAATTTTTATTTGTTTTATTCATTACTATAAGTCAAAAACTGAAAACAGGACTTGGCACATCTAAGACACTCAACAAATTTGTTGAATAAATTAATATGATGCTGCTTTTATAAAGGTGAACCAAAAAATACATAAACTCTGCCTTTACACAATTTATAATATAGTGAGAAAATAGACACCAAACAGAGAAACAAATAAATAGTATGTTACTAGGAATGTAGGAAACTAGGAAAATATGCAAGAAGGGACTAGGATGCTACAATAGTAAAGTTTGGGAGATGTGGAGGACTTCCACTTATACGGAGGAACTAGGAAATGCCTTTCTGAAAATGATCATTCAAGAAGAGAGATAAGTATATGTGAAGAATTCCAAGGGAATGGAGAGATAGATGGAATCTAGGAAAATACGAGAAGTTTGGTATGGCTGCAGCATTATTGTAGACAAAAGAAGGGAACACATTGGACTTACAAGCCATAGTGAGGAGTTTGCATTTTATTCAAACTGCAGTAGGCAGTCGTTGAACAGTTTTAGCAAAGACATGAATTGATAAGATTTATGTTTTAGAAAGTACTCTGACTGCTATGTGAAGAATGTATTGAGGGACAGGGGGAAAAGGGAGGAAGTGTAAAGACCAGTTAGGAAGCTCTTGTAGTCATCTAGTCAAGTAATAATCATTGCTTAGCATACAATAAGGGTAGAGGATCCATAATTCGACTGAAGTCCATTTGGGTGGTAGAAGGTACCAGGTGTAATGAATAACGGGATATGGGATATGAGGAAGATTCAGATATTTATCTCCCAGGTTTTCGGTTAAGCAAATGGATATACAGCAGTGCAATTTACCAAGACAAGAAAAACTGGGGGAGAATTCAGATCTTATATATTGAACCAAACTTGTATTTATGAAATATACCTCGCTTATAACATATTATTATACTGTTTTATTCTCAGGCTTATTTTTTAAATTGAATTTCTAACACAAACTTTCTCTACCCAGGCATTACCCCTGAGAGCTGGGTTGCAATATTGTTTCCTAGAAACCTCCTCCTCTGAGGACATTGGCAGTACAAACTTGAGAAAGTTACATGTACTGTAGGAACCTCACGGTCCAGTCACTCTAAAACAGAGGTGGCAACCACAAGGCTCATGGGCCAAATCCAACCCTATACCTTGTGTTATCTGGCCCAGCATCTTGTTTCTACCTGGTGGGAGCACCAAGTGCCTTGCCCCTAGTTAAGGAGCAGTTACATTTATACAGTCCTAAAATTACACTCAGCCCTTTGACAGCAACTATGAGGCTGATGTTGCACCCGGTGAAAATGAGTCTGACACCCCTGCTCTAAAAAGTTCAACCAAGATGGGAGGTTGTGATGGAGGCAAGTTAAAACATATCCGCCTTAAACACTGCTGCTTTATTAACTTTACAAGAGTTCAGCATTGCTATAAATAATTTCTGCTTTCAGAAATCTTTATCTTCTAAATAATAGAGCCCCAACTTAGATTGCACTCATTGTTCCATTGAAAGTTTCCAATGAAAACTTCTCTGATTATGCTGACTGTGCTTTAAACACCTACTATGCAAAGTGTGGTCAACAAATTGGCAGTACTGATATTACTTGAGAGCTTGTTAAAATCGAAGAATCTCAGGCTTCATTTCAGACCTATTAAATCAGAATCTGCATTTTAACAAGATCCTCAGGTAATCATATGTCATTAAAACTGAAGAAGCACTGTTCTGACGGACAAACTATTTCTCAGGTGTGACAGCTGTTCACTTCTCAGTTCCTGTGCACTTATAACATGTATACTGCTTCCTCCCCCCAAATCCCATTCTTTCTATCTGAAAGTATCCAAGTTCTGTTTGCTGCATTTAATATTAAATGTTTATTTCTTGGTCATTATTAATTGGGATTTATCACTATATTTTAACTGGCTAACTTTATTTTATAAGAAATTAGTGATTTTTTAGCATTTCTTTTTAACTTAGTGAACGCTCTCATTTGTCTCACAAATTTTAATTAATGGACATTAGCTTTCCAGATACATAATCACATAACTCCCTTGCATGGGGTATTTTCTGTAATTCCTACTTTCTATGTTATGAGATACTTAGTACTACAGATGTCTTATCTTTAGCTATAGATGCTCTTTAAAGTGAAGGTCCCTATCTGATTAATATTTGTAATCTCTACAACACTGTTCTTGCCCATATGTAATGCTGAATAGCATTAGTTGACTAAATTAGTGAATGCACAAACAGCATATACACATGGTCCAGTCGTTCTGAGGTTACCAGCTCTGATATAGGCAATCTTTGAAACAATGCCAAGGCTCCCCAGAGATAAGTGTTGCCAGGAAGCCTGAATTTCACCAGGGCAAGGTAACACAGCTAGAACACACTTATATTCTGTGTGCCAAAACATGTCATTGGGACAGTGATTTTATTTCTGCCAAGGGCCAGAAAAGAAGCAATCAAACAACAGATGAGGCAAAATATACAGTGTCATTAGAATAACCATGCCTTTAGACAATAACTTGCTTAATATTCTTCAGTATATATGGGGTACAGTATGAGAGAGTTCTTCTAAACCTGTGCTATTTGTCATGTTAATAAGGTCTATCACTCTATGGCCGTAACAACTATTATTTACTTCAAAAGTTGGAGGAGACAATATTATTAGTTTTTTAGCTTTAATATTCTGTCCTTTCTTTTCTTCTAACAAGTAAACAAAATCGTGTTATGCTTGGTTTCCTGTAGCGAATGGTGCATGCGTCTTTTTAATAAATCAGGTGCTTAGTGTCTCATGTCTACAGTCTAACATGTTACCAAATTTCATAATATGTGCTGAAACAGAGTAAGACAAATATTGAATTCTAAAGCAGTACTGTATGATATTTTATTAAGGCTCACAATTCAGAGTCTATAGAACACAAGTGTAAATATGGGCAGTGCTAACAGAGCACAAACAAGCTGTCTCTAAGGCTTGGTAATAAAAATTCTATACAACACTGCCTTTCCCAATAAATATTTGGCTTCTTATGCTACTTTTTTTAATAAGTCAGAACAGTAGTTTCATTGAAAAATATCACTCGGCAGTGGCCTTCATTGACAAAGTGAGAGTATGGTTTATTCAAGTCTGGTTTTAACTGCTATTAATTTTAATGTGTTCAATTGCTTTGATCTCCCTTCAATTTACTTTTTATTTCCTGAAAACCGCTCCGGGAATTTTCCTTTTTAGGATTCATGTCCTTGTGTAGGTGTCACATACTTAAAAGCACATATAGAAAGGGGCTATGAAATGCTTCACACGTTTGGAAGTATCTTCTCTATGCCACTTTGTGCCTGAGGAGGTGGAGTGCATCTGCAAGTGGTGAAATCCCCCTGGAACACAAGGCAGGGGACCCTGGGGAGGCCCAGTCCAGCTTCCTGTGCACGTGGCCTATTAAGTAGCGAAGGGCCCCTCTTCAGAAAGGCCCCAGCCATGGTTTAACATTCTTCTGTGGCTATCTTAAAATTCTTAAAAATTTTATCTTTGAATTTGCGTCTTTGAATTTATCTTTGAATTTATAATTGCAGAATGGTGGTACAATGGAACAAGTGCATGAGCGAAGCAGGAATGTGCAATATGCATGTCTGTCACCCATTCCTTGT
This sequence comes from Artibeus jamaicensis, assembly GCF_021234435.1. NCBI lineage: Eukaryota > Metazoa > Chordata > Mammalia > Chiroptera > Phyllostomidae > Artibeus > Artibeus jamaicensis. Next base: position 3,914,046 of record NW_026521870.1, read on the forward strand.
TGACTCACTCACACACACAGGGCTCGTGGTACCCCATGAGCACATAATTCTGGGATCCCACCATGTGTGAGAGCACAGCAAGATCCAAGTGAGAGTATACAGTAAATGTATTACATCTAACGGCTATGTCAGTAGGGGTGTTGACCAGCCCTGCTAGGCGATATTTTCCGAAAGAAGGCAATGGATATCTGAGAGACATGAATGACCGAGAATCTTATTGTAGCTCTTCTTACTTGTGCTATTTCATTTTAGAAGCCACTCACTTATGCTGAAAATGATGATATAAAAGGGAAGGAAAGATTAAAAAACTTGTAGTTCTTTTTCCTTTCAGTTCTTCCTGATTCATCAATAAGCCAAAAGCAAAGGCTATGGGTAGGAGATGCACATATCAGGAAGTGAAATACAAACAGTTGAGCAAATTTTGCGTAGCATTTTCACTGTTCCGGTAAGAGAAACACAAAAGAAATAAATCTGTAGAAATAAATATGCTACAGGATACAAATTGTGTCATTTCAGTGATTATGCATACAAGTTAAATGGTTCTATATGTACACTTAAAACTAACTGCACAATGTAAAGATAAATGGTAAAATTCATGCTAATAATTTAAATGTTTACCTTAGAACAACATTAATAGCAAATTTAGAAAATTATTATGGTGAGTCAAAAGAAGAACTGTGGAAAAAAGCAAGTAAGCACTATATAGTGTGCTTAACAGAACTTCCCCTCACTGCTTTTTAAACTAGAGGCCCTGAAATTTTCGTTTTGCAGTGGCCCTTGGGTATGACTGCCATGTTAGGGACATGTGTGATTTTTGTGTGTATTTGTGTATAGATCATGTTGTTCTCATGGAGAAATAAAATGGTTACTTTTTTTAGGGTTTTTATTACAAAGGGCAGAGGCATTCTTAGGGCACTGCGAGTTGACTTTGTTTCTGGGTATGCTGAGCAAAAAGAGAAAATGGGAAAGGACTCTGACAAGCCATTGGAAATGAATCTCACCCTTTAATTGATAAAGTAAAAAATCTATTTTTTTAGGAACTAGTATTGTACCTACCACACTTATCCTGGAAAAGGTCATTTTTAAATATATTTTATTAATTATGCCATTACAGTTGTTCTATTCCCCCCCTTCATTCCCCTCCACCCTACACACCCCTCCTCCACCATTCCTCCCCTTTAGTTTATGACCACATGTCTCAAGTTCTTTAGATTCTATATTTCCCATACTATTCTTGCCCTCTCCCTATTTTCCACCTACCTTCTATGCTACTTATTTTCTGTACCTTCTCCCCCCTTCTCCTTCTCCCACTTCCCTGTTGCTAACCCTCCATGTGATCTTCATTTCTATGGTTCCACTCCGAATCTAACTGTCCTCTTAGTTTGCTTTTGTTTTAGGTGTGGTTCTTAATAACTGGTCTATCCAGCAAAGCTTTCACTTAGAATGGAAGGACAGATAATGTGCTTCTCAGATAAGATCAAATTCAAGAAGTTCATCATCACCAAGCCCTTAGTCTATGAAATGTTAAAGGGACTTATCTAAGAAAAAGAAGGTAAAAAAATGAACAGTGAAAGGACAGAAAAGGTCATTCTTAAATGGTATTCACATATTTGGAAAGTTGAAATGACCTCTTACAAGTAAGCCACTTAACTTTTTCTTGCTGATAAGATAGGCCTCAAATGCATTTATCGGCTCTTTATTAGTGAAAAAAGTCAAATATTAAAAGCAGGCAGATGGTTTGCTAGAGGATTCTGGTTATATCATTTCATTGCAAGTTTGTAAGGAAAACTAAAAAGCTATAATTATTATCTTTCCATTTAATTAAAAGCCCACTGAAATGAAATAAACAAACTTGTTCTTTCCTTTTTCTTTCTGGTCTTTTTTGAGAGGCCTAATTTTCTCCCCAAAATGTTGGAAGTAGAAGTTGTAGTAGATAGTTTTATAATTGTGGTCATCCTCATAAGCAGTCATAAAGGTAACAGCTGTTTGAAAACAGCCATAGGCATGAATTTTAATATATGCACTGGGTGTTTTAAAAAATGAAGAGCTCACTCTAATAGGAACTGAATTATTTATGGAAGTTGTATTGATTGCTTCTGGAACCAGAATTTTGTCTTCTGCTGGAGCAGTCAAATTACTATATTTAACTTAATGTAAAGGTTTTTGTGCAACTTATTGTGTATCCCACACATTTAATATTTTCTTTCATAATACAAAATGTAGACACTTTAACATCTAGGCTTTTTGTGCTTGAATAAACTCTTTATCGGACATTAGGGAGTAGGGAAAAGTGTGTTTCTCTTATGTCTTCAGAAAAGATGGCTTCAGAAAAAAAACATCCTGTACACTATAGGAAACTGTTTGCTAAGGTAAAGATTATGAGAATTAATGAAGAGAATCAAAATGCCTTTTAATGGCATATCAATTAGAGACATCATACAAAATTATCAATTCATGGTATTAATAAAAATGATGCATAACATTTTTAGTAAGACATGCCCAAATCTCTTGTGTAATAAGTAATATAGAGTAAAATACTAGCATCACTGAGAATTTCTCAGGCAATAAGTAAAATAGAGTAATATACTAGTTGGCCCTACTGACCTTTTTTAATCCTTCTAATTTTTTTTATGACTCCATTATCACCTTCCCTGAAAGGATAATTAAGAACATCTGGGAATCCGATTTACTGGCATTGTTCTTGGCGGGCACAAGAGAAGATGCAGTCACCCAGTAATCAAAAGCAATGTGGCCAGATGTTCTGCATCAACTAACTACCAACACATTTAAGCAGATATCCCTTTCTGTTGTGGTGATAATGAAAGCACAGCTTACAAATGAAAATCAGACATGCACCTACCCTACATCTGTGATGTTCATTTAATCAACTGAGCTGTTATTGACAATTAACTGCATTTTTCACATGCTGAACATATATCCCCAGAAAGCCAGAAAACAAAGCGGGAAGGAAGCACAAAAAAACCTTGTAGTATAAATAAAGCACTTGACAGTGGTGTTAAAAAGGAAAATGCATTTGTATTTTGAAATCAAAAGCTAACATGTCTGTTTTGAACATGCAAAGTGATTCAATTAGCAACTGGAACTACAATGAGACAAGCCTTTTCTCATTCTTCCTTTCTTGATCCCAGCTCTGGCTGCTAGACCTGGAAAAGAAGGCCTGCTGCCTTTCTGTTGGGAAGTAAGAGTCAGGTCCTAATGCTCGGGGAGCTGCACTGGGTATCCACAGTGTTGATTCTGTTGCTTTTCTGAGCATTTCTTCATTATGAACTCTTTCTATAGAAGGCATATTAAATTAATATCTGCTTCCACAAGCAGCACTGGTATGTTACCAAGAACTTTTTAAGATGTAAAAGATCAGAGAATAAAACTAGATAAGTCATAAAAATAATATTTGTCATATTTTCCTTACTTTTAAAAATATTTAATGAAGTTATACGTGTACATAATTTAAAAAAATCTTTGACAATCCTTTCAAGGAACATGTATAAAGGGCACATGGACAAAGCCAGAGTGGGCTGGGATCAAGGGTGGGAGGTGGGGGTGGCTGGGGTGGGAGCTAGGGGAGGGAGGTAAATGGAGACAACTGTACTTGAACAACTTTTTAAAAATTCAGTAGCATCCACCCCTTTGTGGTTCCAATCATTTCAAATGGTTTTTAATTTATAGTATTTACCTGATATTTTCCAATATTATAATCCTGCTAATTGTTTATTTTTAGGCACCATCTAATGGCTTTCTTATATGCAAATGTGTCCTCCTGATACCATCCTATTTGCTTTCTTTCTCCTGTCTTCTGGGTATAATGTAATCATTATTTTTAGTTAATAATCAATATTTACATCATTATGACTATTATTCAGTATGAAACCAAGTAGTTTGTAACAATAGTTATTATAAGCTTGTTGCTCATTTTTATTTGTATTGTTTCCTTTAACCCAGTCTTCAATATTTTTTCCTAGAGTTTCATCAGATATAATACATCCCTCCCAGAAGTTCATTTCTTACTCCAAAAGCACTATCACATTTGATAGATTTACTCCTTTCTTTTTCTTCTTCCTGCTCCAGCAGGTGCTTGTCACCCTCTAGGCAAGCTGCCTCCTCAGACTTCATTTCGCCGCTTTGCAGAAAAGTGATTTTTGACAGACTCACTAATTAAGTGAATTTGATATTAATGTCAGATCTGACTGTGCCTGAAATCAGAAATCAGTGAAAGGAGACTGTAAAGTTTAAGAAAGTAGGCCAAAGTAATTTCTCATAAAAAGACAGATGTTTAATCACTCAATCACCACCAAGTACAGAACCTCACATTCTGCTCATGGAAAAATTATAATCGATGCTTGCACCAACTGGTGTGCTGCTCGGTGATACAAGTTCCCTAAATCCACTGAAGTAACTCTATCGCTTTCTAAATGGATTACTTGGCACTCACCTGGCTGCCTTGACCTTACCGAAGATTAGTTCTGCATCCTGAACTGATATATCGGAATGAGTGCCCTGAATGATACACTGGCGCTGCTATTTGCACAGGTTCTCTCTCTTGACTTTTTTGATGGCCTTCCCATTGCACCTCTGACAGTGATATATGCACAGAGCATGATACTTGCTCTTCAATAGACATTGTTGTTGTCACTGCACCTCTCATGCGCTTACCACCTTGGCAATGTGGTACGGTGCCCATCTCTAGTAAAATATCGTAGTGCAATAAGAAAGAGGATTAAAATGTTTAATCATACTCTAGGTTCTTTGCTTAATATCTATTGCATAAAAAAGAGGGAATACAGATGCATGGTTATTTCTTCCCTCAGGCACAGAAATTATCAGCTTTCCAGGCACCTACTTTTCTGGGTAGTAGTAAGAAAATGAAAGAAACAAAAATAAGGTTTATTTTCTCTAAAATATAGAAATTTAAAACTTCAAATTAATACACGCTTAATTAAATCACCAGGAAATAAAAAATTAGTTAATTATGAAGTTTAATGACTTAATAAATTGAATTTAAGTACAAATTTCATTACATTTGAAATATTCCATAGACTTAGATGTTTTCACTTGCCCAAAATTTCCAAGTGTGCATACTATTTCCAACAACAATATTAATCACACAACATCTGCATTTTAGAAGGAAGGGATTTCTAACATTTTATTTTAAAAATATTCAAACATAGGAAAAATGGAAAGAACAGTCCAAAGAAAATCTGCACACCTTTTAGCGAGATCATAAAACTGCTGGCCTTTTAAGATTTAACATTCTTCATAAATTCACTTATTGTTTACACTTATCCTCAATTTACAGCTGAGGCATCTGGTTGGCAGAGAGAAATTACACTCCTTGTTCTTAGTGCTAGAGCTAGTAAATAGTTGGTCTGGGATTCAAATTTAGAGATTGCCTGAGAGCTCCTGTTTATTAATGTATTCCAGAAAGCATTCCTGTTTTAAATAAATTATGCAGAGGCAACTGCTTTACAAATTATTTTACTTCAAAATTTTATTTAATATAGAATATAGATATGTTTTAATGTGGGTTAGGCAATGAAAAATCTCTGAATGTAACAGTGTCTAGGAAGCTTTTTAAAGGCTTTGGGCAAATATGCTTCAGGTCAGAAGCAAAGGCCCTTGGCAATCCAGCCAAGGAAGTGTTGAGGAAGCTAAACAAGATATGAAAAGATAACTTCCAGTCAAGAAGGAGGTATAGGTAAACATGGCTCACTTCCCTGAACAACCACATAAAAATTACAGCTAAATTACAGAGGTAAACATGGCTCACTTCCCTGAACAACCACATAAAAATTACAGCTAAATTACAGAACACCCATCACTCAGAACCATCAGAAATCAAGTCGAATGGAAGTCCAATCACTATAGAACTATAGAAACTGCATCCATCAAGACTGGTAGGAGACGTGAAGATGTGGAATGGGTTGGTCCCACACCCATGTGTGGTGGAGAAAAATTGGGGCAGGATATGTTGAGAGTGAAGGGTCCCAGCCCTACACCAGTATACCCAATGCAGGGTTCCAGTTCCAGGAAGGGAAGACCCTATTATAACTTCTGGTTGGAAAAATCAGCAGGGTTTGAGTTGGTAGAAGGAATTACTGCTGCCCCAAGCAGTGCCTCTTAAAAGGTCTGCACATGAACTTACTCAGATTCACTTCTCAGCTACAGTAGGAGTAGCACTTTGAAAGGCACCAGTGGTATATGGGGAGGACCTGATGTGTCTGGCATCAGGCCAGGTTGGAACTGGGAGACAGCTTTGCCCCAGACAAAGGGGAAGACAGCAGACATTGTTCCTTTTCTGAACTCTCCTCCTACAGAGCCACAGAGCCAGCCAACAGGAGTTACACCTAAGACCATTCAGTGCTGCTCACCCAGTTTGCTCAGCCCTTGGGAATCCCTGAGGCTCTGCCCCACCTAATTTACGGCACACCCAAGCTGTTAACGGTGGCTTTTCCATATGAATAGCTGGTCTCGGCTCAGGCTTCACATCTTTCTAAATCACCTCAAGTAAGCAACAACTAGCTTCAGCAAGTTCCCAACCCCCATTCCTCTGGCAAAGTGGCCCCAGGTCCAGCACTAGCAGCAGCCAGATTTGGAGCACAGTTTGGATTCACCTGGGAGCCACCCAGCCCAGCAAAATTTGCAGACTGCTTTGTAGCTCATGCTAGTTGGCTCCAGGTGGAATACAGATGGTGGCTGACCCTGCTCTGCACCACCCAGGAAAATCCAGGGCCTGCATACCCAGTGGACAGCTATAGACCACATCAGACCACCCTGCCCCTGAACAGCTGATCCACCCCTCCACAGAGGGTGGAGGTTGGTAGGCAGTGGTTACAGACAGTCCTTGCAGCTGACTGCCCTGGGTATATCCCTCCCATTGACCTACCAATAGTAATCAAGGCTCAATTGAAGAAGAGGGTATACACAGCCCACCCAGAGGGTGGACCTTGAGTACCAAGCTTGGGTGAGAGGGGAGGCAGTTCCACTGGACCCCAAAAGACACCTACTATAACAGTCTATGCTGTCAAGACAGGGAGTCATAGCAGCTCTACATGATGCATAGAAACAATCACAAGAAAACTGCCAAAATGAGGAGACAAAGAAACATGACCCAAATGAAAGAACAGATCAAAACTCCAGAACAACTAAACAAAATGGGGATGAGCAATTTATCAGATGCACAATTCAAAACACTGGTTATAAGAATGCTCAAGGAACTTAGTGAGTACCTCAACAGCATAAAAAAGATCCAGGCAGAAATGAGGGGTATGCTAATGGCAGTAAAGAACAATCTACAGGGAATCAACAGTAGAATGGATGAAGCCAAGAATCAAAGCTGTAATAATGGAAATAAGGAAAGCCAACGAATCAGACACAGAGTTGAAAACACTGGTAATCAGGATGCTCACAGAAATGGTTGAGTATGGTCACAAAATAGAGGAAAAAGTCAAGGCTATGAAAATTGAAATAAAGAAAAATGTACAGGGAACCATGAGTGAAATGAAGGAAATCAGGACTCAAATCAGTGATTTGGTGCAGAAGGAAGAAAGAAACATTCAGCCAGAAAAGAATGAATAAATAAGAATTAAACAAATGAGGAGAGGCTTAGGAACTTCTGGGACAACTTTAAATGTTCCAACATACAAATCACCCTATAGAGGTGCTGGAAGGAGAGAAGGAAGAGGAAGAAATTGAAAACTTATTTGAAAACATAGTGAAGGAGAACTTCCCCAATCTGGCAAAAAAAAATAGACTTCCAGAAAGTCCAGGAAGCTCAGAGAGTCCCCCAAAAGTTGGACCCAAGGAAGCACAGACCAAGGCACATCATAATTACATTACCCAAGATTAAAGATGAGGAGATAATCTCAAAAGCTGTAAGAGAAAAGGAGACAGTTACCTACAAAGGGGTTCCCATAAGACTATCAGCTGATTTCTCAAAAGAAACCTTACAGGCAAGAAGGGGCTGGAAAGAAGTATTCAAAACCATGAAAGGCAAGGGCCTATATCCAAGATTACTCTATCCAGCAAAGCTATCATTTAGAATAAAAGGGCAGATAAAGTGCTTCCCAGATAAGGTCAAGTTAAAGGAGTTCATCATCACAAAGCCCTTATTATATGACATAAGGACATACCTAAGAAAAAGAAGATCAAAACTATGAACAGTAAAATGACAACAAACTCACAGCTATCAATAACCGAAACCAAATAAAACAAAAACAAAGTAACCAAAAAATAGAACAGGAACAGAATCACAGAAATGGAGATCACATGGAGGGTTATTGGTGAGGGGGAGAGGGAAATATGGGGCAAATGTACAGGGAATAAGAAGCATAAATGGTAAGTACAAAATAGACAGGGGATGTTAAGAATAGTATAGGAAATGGAGAAGCCAACAAACTTATATGTATGATACATGGACATGGACTAACAGGAGCAGGGGGATGTTGGTGAGAGAGTGGGTGCAGGGTAGAGTGAAATAAAGGGGAGAAAAGAATGGGACAACTGTAATAGTAAAATCAATGAAATACACTTTAAAAAACAAACAGGAAAGAAGGAAGGAAGAGAGGGAGGGAGGAAGGAAGGAAGGAAGGAAAAGTTGGGACTGCTGTAACAGCAAAATCAATAAAATATAATTTAAAAGAAAAAAGATATGAAAAATTTCTAAACTCATTCCTGCCTCTGAAAAGAAGAAAAAGAGAAATTCTTTTCTTTTTCTGTGGTGACTGAATATTTTTTAGCAAGCTTTTCATGCCTTATTCCCTTTTTTTTTTCTACAAAGCTACGAATCTAACATATCACTAATATGTAGCGCAGAAGATCACAATTCTTGTTCCTTGACTGACAGAATGGGAAACGGATTTCTGACCCAGCCCGACATCAGTCTGTCTCATTTGTGACTTTCACATCAGGACAACTAAATATAGCCCAGCAGTGTCTTGGCAGAGCAGGAAAGTCTCCACTCCAGATTTAGATAACTAGGTTCCAGTCTTGGCTTTACCTTCCGTTGATCCTGCTTAAATGTTTTGGGCATGAGTGTCCTCTCTTACACTTAGTGACCTTTAAAAGCAATTTGTTATAATATGCTGTAATTCATTTTTGTATCATATATTAACTGGGCCATTTTGAAAAGTTTTAGGCCAAGCCTAATATCCTGGTACGTAGCATCAAGTTCCTGGCAGAACATCATGATTTACCTCATCTTAACACCTGCTCAGTCTGGAGAAAGTATTACCTCATTGAACCAGTGAGAATATTAAGGCACTGTGACATCAGGTGCTAAAAAGCCAGGTGAAAACTGAGACAAGACTAAGACCCAAGCCTCTGACTTAGCCCTTTATCTTCCAAGAGGCAGAGTTGCTCTATAGCTTCATTTAACTCTATTTTTTTCTGAGAAACTATATATTTCTCAGATGACTATTGGGATGACTATTGGGATGACTATTGGGACATGACTGAGAAACTTCCAGAAGGGCCCTTTCACAAAAATTACACTCCTTACTTTTTGTTACAAGGCCTAAAATGGCACAAGTGCCTATGATACAGATATGTCTGTATCAGACCTGGCCAGACCAAGGAGCAGAGGTGGGGCCAAGTGAGGGAGTGGGTCACAGGAAATTTGGAGGCGCAGTGCTAATGTGTCCCATGACAGATTTCCCTACCGGTGGGCCGAGATGGGTGAAAGGGGACCCTGCATACCCATGCTGGCTGTGCAGGCTGACGAGGATGACTGGTGGAAGGAACAGCCCTCCTACTGCCTCCCAGTACTTGGCAGTAGGAGAGGTACTGACTCACCAGTCTAGCCTGGAAAAAGGATGGGATTGGCTGGGAAGCTGGGCCCTTCCAAACTGCATAGAATTTTGGGCTGGGAGATTTAAATGGAAGGAAGGGAGAAACATGCGGCTTCTTCCCCTCACCCTGTTGGGGACTAGAGTGTTTGCTGACTGACAGGCACTGGAAGCCAACCATGACATAGTGGCGCCCCCCCCCCCAGGGTGCGTGATGGGTAGTGGCAGCTAGTGGTGTGGGGCCTGTGCACATATATTCCAGAAAGAAACCTGAGGTCTGACAGTGATGGGGAAAGAAGTGAAGCAGCTTGGAGGATGACTCAGTGGGCATCCACAGTTTCCCAGCTAACGATATTTTTAAATGGGAGAAAGAACTCTGGGCACAGCCTTGGATAGGTCTGGCAGAGGGTGGAGGGATTATCTTTCTTTGGTTGTTCTGGAGGGAAGAGTCTGAGGTAGACTCAGTTCTGAGGTAGCCCGCTGTCCTTCCAATATTGCATAGCTTTTGAAAAAACAACTTCTTTCCTTTTTTCACCAAACCTCTGCCTCTGGAGTTTGCCTCTGGGCATTGGGCAGTAGCACCCCATTTCTGCTCAGTAACACTTATATTTGATGAGACCCTAACAGAGTTTTTAGTCTAAAACACATTACAGCTACACAGATGCCCTTCTACCCGGCAGATGAATCATCTTCCTCCTCTTTGAATTTCCCAACACCAAGGAGCAGCAGTTCACCCTCCCCCTCTCCCCACCGGCATTCTAGAAGACTTCTAGAGGGAGGGCCCCCAAGCCTGAAGAAAGAACCTGGAGCCAAATTCTAAAAAGGTTGTTTATCTTGACTGGCTGGAAGAATGGGTTAAAATTGCAGAGATTATTTCTTTGGGTAAAAGGCAGGGGGCCATTTTAGTTCTAAAGACCGAGTATATGGAAGGAAGGGGCTTAATTACCTGTGGGGAGAGGGAAAGGGGGAGCAGAGGTTACTGAAGGGACAATGGAGTCCCACCTGCTGTTTACCTCTTAGGGGAAGATGCAAAAGAGAACACCTGGGTCACTTTGCCCTTAAGAGGGTTGATAGTAAAGGTATATTCAGATTGCTCTACAGTAGAGGGGGGAGGGAAATCTATGTTACACTAAGTTGATTTGTATTTTAGTTTCTTTTCTCATTTTGTTTTCCAGTCTACCTAGGAAACTGCTGTTGAGAACAAAATGGAACTTGGACAATCCAGAAAATAGTAAAATAAATTTAAAAAAATTAAAATACATAATGGCTAGAGGTGGTATATTCTAAGCAGAAACTAGCTCTTTCTCTGGGAAAGAAGTGGGAGGCAGGTGTGACTGACCATATGTGCACACCCTCTGGGAAAGGGTTTCAGAACAGGGCCTTAGGGTCTGAAAGAGAGATGCCAACCTGAGTGAGTTGTCAGTGGTAGAAAAAAAAACACAAAGATACTGGAGGTAAAGAGCCAAAAATAGACTTTTGTTTACTTCTCATTTTGCCTGGGGCCAGTTTTAATTTGTTCCTGTAACAAAACATTTGCCCTTCGAAACCTTGAAAATTTATGTGGGTTTAAAGCAAATATAAGAAACACAAAAGTGATGACTTCCCAGGTCACAACTTAATCTAACTATGCTTAGAGTGTCCGCCTCTGTCATCCTTAATCTCATTCTTTCTTTGGAGCAGCATTTTCTAAGTATGCCCCAAAAATAGTGCTTCTAAAAGAATTTAAAAAACTTCAAATGTGCAGTCCTAAAAATTGGGGGAATTCTGGCTACTGTATTTAACCCTAAGAGGTTATCAATACACAGTTGTACATTACATGTTCTAAGAAGTTTGGGTTTCTTTATGTCACAATTCCCTGATTTATTTATTTGCTCATAGCATCTCCCTCTTTTTTTATATATAATGTTAGCATTCTATGAAATGCTTTGGGAAAATAATACCTTAGTGTTCTATCTGCATAATAAAAATAGAATACTTGAATTTTTCCTATGTTCAGTTGACAATAAATTGTTCAATTTATGCTTGAGTATTCTGTAAATTTTTTAGTTTATATAAAATTCCGTTTTTGTTTAAGTTAATGTGTGAGGCCGAAGAAAAAGCAAACCCAGGCAGGAAAGGAAAGGAAGACAAACCTCACTCATCAACTTGACATTCCTGAATCTGGTCAGAAAAGATTGCCAGGTATTCTGGAGGTCACAAGAGAGACTAAGGTAAGTGCTGGAGGAGAAAGGCCTTTATTGTTTCCACTATTGCGGAAAGAAAGCCTTTATTTTTGTTTTTGTTTTTTAATATATTTTATTGATTATGCCACTACAGTTGTTCTATTCCCCCCTTCATTCCCCTCCACCCTGCACACCTCATCCCACCCACATTACCCCCCTTTAGTTTATGACCACATGTCTCAAGTTCTTTAGATTCTATATTTCCCATACTATTCTTGCCCTCCCCCCATCTATTTTCTACCTACCATCTATGCTACTTATTTTCTGTACCTTCTCCCCCCTTCTCCTCTTCCCACTCCCCTGTCGCTAACCCTCCATGTGATCTTCATTTCTATGGTTCGCTCCTGATCTACCTGTCCTCTTAGTTTGCTTTTGTTTTTTTTTTTTTTTTTTTTTTTTTAGATTTTATTTTTTATTTTTTTGAATTGTTTATGCTGTTACAGTTGTTCTATTCCCCCCTTCATTCCCCTCCACCCTGCCCCCCCAACCCCCCGATTACCCCCCCTTTAGCTTATGTCCATGTGTCTCAAGTCCTTTAGGTTCTGTATTTCCCATACTATTCTTGCCCCCCCATCTATTTTCTATCTACTGTCTATGCTACTTGTTTTCTGTACCTTCTCTCCCCGTCTTCTACTCCCACTCCCCTGTTGCTAACCCTACTTGAGCTCTTCATTTCTATGTTTCCACTCCTGATCTAGCTGTCCTTTTAGTTTGCTTTCGTTTTAGGTGTGGTTGTTGATAACTGTGAGCTTGTTGTCCTTTCACTGTTCATGTTTCTTTAACTTCTTTTTCTTAGATAAGTCCCTTTAACATTTCATATAATAAGGGCTTGGTGACGATGAACTCCTTGAATTTGGTCTTATCTGAGAAGCACCTTATCTGTCCTTCCGTTCTAAATGAAAGTTTTGCTGGGTAGAGCAATCTTGGTTGTAGGTCTTTAGTTTTCATGACTTGGAATATTTCTTTCCAGCCCCTTCTTGCCTGTAAGGTCTCTTTTGAGAAATCTGCTGACAGCCTGATGGGGACTCCTTTGTAGGTGATTGTCCCCTTAGCTCTTGCTGCTTCCAGGATTCTCTCCTTCGTTTTAATTTTGGCTAATGTAATTATGATATGCCTTGGTGTGTTCCTTCTTGAGTCCAACTTTTTTGGTACTCTCTGGGCTTCTTGGATTTCTTGGAAGTCTGTTTCCTTTGCCAGATTGGGGAAATTTTCTTTTATTATTTGTTCAAATAGTTTTTCCACTGGTGGTTGTGTCTTTCCCCCTTCTGTTTTAGATGTGGTTCTTAATAACTGTGAGTTTGCTGTCCTTTCACTGTTCATCTTCTTATCTTCTTTTTCTTAAATAATTCCCTTTAACATTTCATATAATAAGGGCTTGGTGATGATGAACTCCTTGAATTTGACCTTATCTGAGAAGCACTTTATCTGCCCTTCCATTCTAAATGAAAGCTTTGCTGGATAGAGCAATCTTGGATGTAGGTCTTTGGATTTCATGACTTGGAATATTTCTTTCCAGCTCCTTCTTGCCTGTAAGGTCTCTTTTGAGAAATCCACTGACAGTCTGATGGGAACTCCTTTGTAGGTGACTGTCCCCTTATCTCTTGCTGCTTCTAGGATGACACCTAAGGCCCCGCTCCTCATACTTAACGGGCCAGAACAGAGCAAAAATGGCTCAAGAAGATCTCAAAGCCCCAGAGCCCCTAAATGTAAGTGACGAAGAAATAGCAAAACTTTCAGATGCACAGTTCCAAACACTGGTGATCAGGATGCTCACAGAACTGGTTGATTTCAGTCACAAATTAGAGGAACATATGAAGGCTAAACTAATTGAAATGAAGGGAATTGCACAGGAAACCAATAGTGATGGAAAGAAAACTGGGACTCAAATCAAGGGAGTGGACCAGAAGGAAGAAAAAAATGACCAAACAGAAAAGAATGAAGAAACAAGAATTCAAAAAAATGAGGAGAGTCTTAGGAACCTCCAGGACATCTTTAAACGCTCCAACATCTGAATTATAGGGGTACCAGAAGGGGAAGAGGAACAGCCACCAGTGGAAACCTTATTTGAACAAATAATAAAGGAGAACTTCCCCAATCTGGCAAAGGCAATAGACTTCCAGGAAATCCAGGAAGCTCAGAGAATCCCAAAGAAGTTGGACCCAAGAAGGAACACACCAAGGCACATCATATTAGCCAAGATTAAAATGAAGGAGAAAGAAAGCCTTTGAAACTGTTTTCAATCCTAGGGTCTGGATAAAGGAGGAGGGGGAGCCTGGAGGCTGACCACAAGCATAAAATTCCTAAAACCCCAATGGGTGAGGCACTCAGACTAGCTGGGTGCCTGCTTGCAGCTTCAGCTTTATTTATTTCATAAACAAATTTGCTACCTCATTCCCACTATACTTTTTGTCTCTCCCCTGAATTTCTCATCACTACCATGACAAAAATTTAGGAGGGGAATCCCCCTAACTCAAGTCTTCCCAGTAACAAATGCTGTTATATCTAAGGACTCATAGTAGTGAACTTTTTTACAGTTCCTCAAATTAAGTATAAACGGTCAGTTTTCTTTCACTTTAAATGTTAGTATCAGCTCCAGTATTTTAAAAAATTCACTGATTTTGTTTATTGATATAATGACACTAGAAATATATAAAAAATACATTATACTCCTCAGCAAAATTTTCTTCTCACATCCTAGATGATTTAAGAGAAATCACAGAAAGTATACAGGTAGCAGAAAATGCTGGTAACAATAAAGCTTTAAAGTTTAGGAATAATATATATTACCATTATTACTTTTCAGTGGCCAAGGTAGTTAAAAACCACCTTGGTTTTTCTGCTGCGCAAGAGATTTTTGATGATCTATTTCCTTAAGCTGGAGACGGTCCACAGTCAGGAATAGTCCCATTGTCACGCTGCCTTTAGGGCACAGTGAAACCTTCACTGGATTGGGGGTGAGGAGACCTGAGCTTAATGTTTGGCTTTTCACTCAGAGTCTGTGTAAATCTGGTTACGTTACTTGTCATCAGGGCTATTATTTTTATTTGTTATTTTATCTTCACAGCTTCAGCAAAAAAAGATAACTGTTAAGTTTTAAAATGTGTTTATTAGTTAGTGCAGGCAATTACCTCTCATTTCACTTAGGACCCATTTACTACAATGAAACATACCATGTCATGCCATAGTTCAAAAAGTGTTTAACATGAACCAAAAAATTGTGGGGAATTACAAATGCACAACAACAAAAAATGACTTGAGAAAACATAAGTAATGACTAGAAAGCCATGGAAATTTGTAATATCCATTTTTCTACAAAACTGGGCTCACATGATACATGTTACTCTGACCTTCTTTTCTGTTGTAACTGAGTTTTCTAAAAAAATAAATCTATATTTATATCTGCATGTTCTTTTGTGATTTCACCTATCTCCACATCTGTAGGTACCAACTATATAAGCTGATTATGGCCAACATTTACCTATATTTCTTTAAGACATACACACTTTAACATAACTTTTCTGAATGTTAAGATTACTGGCAATTTATGTGTTTTTATCGATTTTATATATTTCCCTCCAGGTTCCTACAATTAGAATGTATATATATTTTTTGTATTTGGAAGAATATAATTGATATTTTTAAATGACTCAAATTTTCAGACTGGGTTCATAGGAGAATGTGTCAGGCTGTTATCCAATTTAGGTAACACGAGGAGAAGAGCTGAGTTAGGGGTAAAATGGCTGCTTCTTTGAGAGTGTTGAGTTGGGCCAAGAGTGGGACACTTGGAAACCAACACAGCCCTAGTGCATAGTACCATTTTCAAACAAAACAAAATGTGCAAAATAGGCAGCAAAACATTTTTCTCTCTCTCTGCCCCAAATCCTTAGATTAATTCCCACTAGTAATCATATTATTTGTGAGTAATTCCACAAAAAATATATACATATTTTTTTTAAATTTACTTATCACAATACAAAAATATTCTTTATTTTTCACTTATTAATATATCTTGGAGATCTTTTCACATCTGAACATAAAATCTCAAATTATTTTTAGTAGCTGTAGGGTATTCCATTGGAGGCATAAAACTGAATCATTCTCTCATTGAGAACCACTAGAATTTTTTGTAGTATTCTGCAGTTTCCTATAATCTTCACCAAAAGTTCTGATGTTTATATGTTTTCCCAGAATAGCTGTAGCTAACATTCCTGACTGGAACTGTTGGAATATGAAATGTGTCTCTTTTCAATTTAGGTAGAGATAACCAAATAATTTCCCAAAACACTTGTACCGATTTGCCTTCCCATTTACAAGCAACTATCAGAGTTATGGTATGAGAGTTATAGTCTTCTCAATGCCCTTTCCAACCCTGGGTAGTACCAAACCTTTGAACTGTTCCCAGTTGGGTAGGAAAAGGGTAAGCCATAACTTTCAGGTATTGAGCAAAGATGATTTAGTCTCACTGAGGAGAAACACTGCATTGGGGATTCTTTGTGTCTTTTCTCCTCTCCTTTCAGAGAAGCTTGTTTACCTTATTTCCTATTCTCTCTTCCATCCTACTAAATCCCTCTAATTGCAGGAAATAATTTTTTCTCTTAGTGATTGTGCACATTTTGCCTTTTGTTTCCAGCTTACTATTAGGTTAGAAACAAACAAAAAAAGCTGACCCAGGTAATTTTTCCTGGCTTTGGTGAAGTGCTAAAATACAGGAGAGGCTTTGAGCGCCCACCCCTATTCATTTTCCTCCCTTTCTAAGGAGTTTTCTGTTTTTTTCTTTTCATCACAGTAGATGGTTTTGAAGAGTGAATGGGAGGAGGCTATACCTAAGCTAGTGTGAAGGTTTTGTCCCCTGCGTTTTCTAAGCAGGAGAGGGAGTGGTAATGGTAGGGTGGGTGGGTTTTAGTGGGTAAGTGTAGACATGACACAGTGATTGCTGGGATGCTCTGTCTCCATGACTACAACTGAGTTCAAATATTACAACTGAGGCTGTGCCATTTTCTTCCCTTTATTGCTGATAGTGTACCTGTGGTGTTTTAAAACCTTTTCTAGGTCAATTTTGTGAAGTTTGGGAGAAAGCAATTCAATTATATTGCTTCATTCCAACATCTAACTCTAGAAGTCCTTAGCATATTTTCCTCAGATTTAAAAATATATAGGTACCTTGGCTGCTGTGGCTCAGTGGACTGAGCACCGGCCTGAGAACCAAAGGGTCGCCAGTTCAATTCCCAGTCAAGGACACATTTACAGTCTAGGGTTGCGGGGTAGGTACCCAGCAGGTGGTGCACGAGAGGCAACAGCACATTGGTGTTTCTCTCCCTCTCTTTCTCTGTCCCTTCCCCTCTCTAAAAATAAATAAATAAAATCTTTAAAAAATAAATAGAAGTACTTATGTGTGCTTAAAGTGTCCATATTTTATTTTCTGAAACAGAACATCTCTGATGTGACTCTGCCAACTACTACACACACTGCTCATTATGTTGTCTTCACACACACCTGTGGCTGCCCAGCCCTTTCTTCTTTCCAACAGCAATCAAATGTTCAAGAAGAACTGTTTTCGGTTCCCTGTATGTTCATGCCTTTCTGGAGCTTATCCCCTGGAAAATATCAAGTAATATTTTTTCTCTGTGGTTTTATTCAGCTTCTCCAAGAACATTTTTCTTGCCCTGACAAGGACTATCACAGAAAATTAATAAGGGTGGTAAAAGTCATCAAGTCTACCAAAATAATAACAGAAAACCTGGGATTTAGACCAAATTTTGCAAAATTTGTATGCAAATTTGTATGCAGGTTTTTGTATGCAAAACAGTACAATAGAAGCTATTCTTGCCATTCTAACTCTTAAGACCCAGAGCATAACGTTAATGTTTTATGAAGAAATTTAAAATGCTTTAATTACATTCTCTGGGCAGTTATCCATGTTTTTTGATATAATAACAATGGAATTATACAGAAAACACATATGAATCTCTGCCCAGAGAATGCATTTAAAGTGCATTAAAGTTCTCCGAACTTCATTTTATTGTTCTTTCAATAATTTTGTTTCTGGTTTGACACTTCCTCCTTTCATTACATGACATGAATGAGTCTCTTGATGGGCATTTTCACTGGCATTTCAAATGGTTTTACTTGGTTTGCTATGGCACCTAAAGTAAAGACATGCCATTCTGTATTAAGCTCTTCAACTGTGTTCTATCTATCATCTATCTATTTACCTATCTATCTACCTCCCATTTATTTGCTATCTATTCAACTAATATACATATATACAATACATACATATGTACATGTGACCACAATCCTTGTGCATAGTAAAATTTTCAAATGTAAATAATGCCTCTCCATCCTGGGCGCATGTTCTTTCCCTCCTCAAGGATGGTTGTTGTATTCAAGTAAAAAATGTTAGAATAAAATGGGATAGTAAGAGACAACTAATTTGTTTGTATCATGGTAATTCTTCTCCTCACCAACAAATAAACAATCATAGGAATATAAGACAATCTAATATTTAAACGGAGTCATTACTTTCCAATCCTTATGCAGCTATGTATTAACTAGTATTACCAATTTGTTAGAAAAATCCTTGGTAATTAACAGAAAAACATGTGGAGCCAGTTTGTGTTGGCCTTTATCTCAATATATTGAAAAAATATGTTCAGTTTTTCTCTCCATTTTACTAAAATTTTAATTTAATACTAGAAATATGTTAGTATCAAAGGGTAAAAAAATATTTACCCCTTGGACTTTGAATATAGACTTTAGATCTCCCATTTCATCACTGACTTTTAGATCTTAGGAAAAGAGTAAAATCAGAATGACACTGATTTTAAGTAAGATTAATCTTCTATAGGATGGAAAGTTCAAATATCCTTTCAGAATCATTTGGAATGTATGAGATGAATGGCATTACTTAATATGTTAATGGTGATGAAAGGAAAATTGCTACAGATTCTTTGTATTAGCACCTATCACACAGGCATCTTTTGTTCTTCTGGAAGGGGGTGATAAATAAAAGTAATATAATAATAATAATAACTTCTCTCATTTTTCAGCATTTGCTATTCTATAGGAATTATCCCGTGAGCTTTACATGGTTCATTGAATCCATGTAACCCCAACTCTATGAAGGAGGTTTTATAATTATCACTCCATTTTACTGAAGATGAAACTGAAGCACAGGTAAGTGAAGTATCTTGCCTATGGTTCAAAGCAAAGAAGCAGTAAACCAGCCATAGCAATTCCACACCCTAAGCTCTTATTCACTTCAATGGTCCAGTGCTTGGGAGATCACCCAGATCTTTGAACCAGGCTCCATTTGAACTAGCTATGCTGCCTTGAGCAAATTATTCTCTCTATGCCTCAGTTTCATCTCTAAACTGGGGATAATAATGCTCATTTCACAGGATGTACTGAGAATTAGACAAAATTTTGTATCTAAAGCAGGAAGAACCATGTTTGGTGTATGATAAGCAGGCAATGACTGGTAGTTATTTTTATTTAACAATTATCATGGTAGTTATTTCTTTTCCTAATATAATAAGCTTTCTCCTGTAAAAATGACAGTGTAATTATGGTCTTTTCAGTAGTTTTCCTATGAACAACACAAATGAATATTAGGCTTCTGATTAAAGAAAATAGTCTTGTTCTCGTCTTACCTTTGAAAATGTTCATAACTTTTGGCAGAGGCTAGAACTATAATCTACAACCAATGTAAGAAAAATAATGCTTCGCTAATACCCCTGGGGCAAAACTGGGCACTATACTATAGAAGCTTCCAAAGGTAACCATAAACTTTGATATGTACCTTGAGCCAGAAACATTCTGTTATTCTTTTGGGATTTCACGATACTTTTTACATGACCTTAATACAATGTTTCACACATTACACTGCAAAGATTCCATGCATTATCCCTAACTGTTGACTTTATTCTTAGCACTAAATATTGCTCCTAGATACAGAAGGGACTCAACAAACATGACTGCATGTATCACAATGTTGAAAATAAGTTTGAAGGTTTGGGGGACTTAGCCTTCAGTTTGGAGACTAACTCTGCCACTCTTTAGCTATGCAACCTTCATCAATTATTTAATCTAAACCTCAGTTTCTTTCTCTGTAAAATGGCAGTATCTAATTAAAAGACCTTTTCTGTAGAATGATTGTGAGCATCTATGAAAGTGATACAGTAAAATAGTTAACATTATGTCTTATACATAGTGAATGTTCCACACATTTTCCCTCCTCCCATTACAATAAAGACTTATGAGTAGAAAAAGCATCTGCATTTTTTCACTCTATGTTGAGAAATACTACCCTGTGAAAGATCTGGATTCAAAATATTCAGTTCACTGAGCAACTTGCTTGCATGACCCTGGTCAATATAATACTGTTTGATCGAACACCTTTATGTACAATGAAAGTGCACATAAATGATGAAAATTTTGTAGATATGTCAAACATTAAGCCCATGCATATGTACAAATCATGAGGGACTTCATATATGCTACTCCATTTGGCATATATAACATGGGTAAAAGGTATGTAACTAATAGTACTTTGTAGACATTTTCCTGTATTCTTGTAAATGTGGAATATTTTTCCATAACTTGTAAAGGAGAATGAGGTCTGTATCTATGGAGAAGTTTAAGTAAAGGAACATAGCTGCAACAACAGCAAGAAAATAACCAATAATATTTTAGAAATATTAATTCTAATAGCATGATAACAAATAAATGTATTCAATAAGTTGATATTTCTATAATATTTAGAATAATGCCTGGTCCACTGAGTTTAATACTTGTTGCTATTAAACTTGTTAAAAGCAATGCTTCCAGTTAAAAAGTATACACGGTTAATGTTGTTTTCTCACAGATTAGAATTTATCACTTTATTAAAGAAAAAAGGAGCACAAACAAAACTAAATAAAGGTAGGCTTTTTTTTTCTTTCAGGAAACAAATGGTAAAAAATATATAAAACAATAATCATTTAATGGATCAACTACTAGTTCTGCCAAGAGTTCATTTAAATGATTCCATTAGCTGCTGAAAACATTATATTTGGCATTTAGCTTTCCTTCAACTTCACAGAATTTATAGTTTTTAAATAATAAATAGTCACGTTAAATTAATATGAAATACTGTTACAAAGTGGCCTCTATGTACTTGATTGATTGAATTCTGTATTTTGTCAGTATCCTTTCCTCGCTGCAAATTTAAAATTTGATTATAAAAAGTAAATCTATGTGTTTATGTTTGAAGATGCCTCAGGTAAAAAGGATGACAGTTGAGACACAGACGGAGAGCTGTCTACTGGTGCCCATTTTCAGGATGTTTTATATTTCTGTCCTTAACACTGGCATAGCTTAATTCAAGATAACTTCACATTTTTCCTTTGCACAGTGTACAAGAATCCCAATGCTGTCATCAGCAGACCATTCAGATAACAGAAATCTTGGAATTTCTAACCACAAGGATCCTAATTCTAAAAACATTTGGCCCTTAAATTTACATTTTTAATGTCTATGTTTAGCTATACAAGACTGATGAGATTAACATATATCTGGGGTCAATAAATGCCACATACGACTATTTTTTTGTCTTACTTTACCTTCACAGCACTCACAAGGGGTTAAAAAATGAAGCAGTTGATAGTGCCTGAACTACCAAAAGTTGTCTCCTTTCATCTGTTTCTTCATTATCCTCTCCTTGGGCTTCCCAATCCTAATGGTTGAAAGGAGGGTTCAGAGATGCTCCATTTATGAAATGTAATGTCTCCTTTCATTAATAAATGTAAATACCAAGGTGCAAAGTTATAGTTTTCCCACTTAATGTTATCTAACTTTTACTAATTGCTAACATTATATATACTTACTAAGTATTAAAAAAAAGAAAGCACCTGCTTAGATATGCATAGTGAAGTTTCTTCTCAGTGAAATCCAGTCAGCTCAGACCATGATCCTAGGGACAGGGCTACTTAATTCTTCAGAAACTGTTATCAGTAAACAGTATTCCTAACTCCAAAGTATTGCTGGATTGCGACATTAGAAGTCCTGAGTATGCTCCACACTTTTGTGACCTAACAAAAAACTTTCAGGATTAGGTAATTTTGTAGGATCCTGGATTAACTAGAATCCTCAAATATTCTTGCTGACTCCAGACTTGTCTCCACCCAATGCCTCTACCAATCAGTTTAAGCTTCACCCTGATACCTCAGATGAAATGTAAATATGAGCATATAACATCACTGCTTAAAACACCCCATTGCATTGGGGTTACAATCTTAGTTTCTTAGTATGTGTTAGGGGCTAAGGGAAATAGTCTTAAGAAAACTAAGTTGTTTGTTCAACCTTAGCTGCTTGCTCAAGCTTGGGTGGGGGGACTGCACCCCCACCCCCCGGGCAAATGTTCCAGGAAGTTAAGCAGATAGCTTCTTGGAACATCCGTTGGGGGGGGGATTTTTACCCCTAGCATGAGCCCCTAGGCCAATGGCTAACCTGAGCACGAGCTGTTCATGAGCCCTGCCAGCCAGATCACGAGCAAGATCACGATCATCAGC
This sequence comes from Artibeus jamaicensis, assembly GCF_021234435.1. Lineage (NCBI taxonomy): Eukaryota > Metazoa > Chordata > Mammalia > Chiroptera > Phyllostomidae > Artibeus > Artibeus jamaicensis. The sequence goes on from NW_026521870.1 coordinate 3,936,618, forward strand.
AAGATCACGAGCCCTAGCATAAGCCCCTGAGCCAGTAGCTAACTGCCACCTTTTGCTTCTGGAAGCTGCTTGCTTGCTCGCTTCTATAAGAACCCTAGCCTGTAAGCGTTAGGCGGGACTCTCATTTGCAGCCATTTTGGCACTTGTGTGTCTCCAGAGGCACCCCGAGAGTTCGCCCCTGTGCAGGTAAAACTGAAACTTTGGCCAATAAAACACCTCTGACTACCCAGCAGTCTCCGACCCTTCTTGCTCGCAAGGACGGGATGTAACAGTATGAACAAAGAACTGTCAATTAATTAATCTGGTCTTTGCTCACTCTTTCTGTTTCTTCCTTTCTCTTACTCTGCTTGCTACAGTCATGATAAATTGTGAATAGCTCATACTATTCTCTTAGATGCATCAAAATATTCCACATGACTCAGTAATACCACTCGTAGATATTTATCCAAGAGAAATTAAAACACAATGTATGCACAAGAGCTCGTACATAAATATTTATAGTCACTCTATGCCTGCTGTCTCAAAACTGGAAACAACCTATCAACTAAGGAATGAATTAACAAGCAAAATAAATGCATACAATAGAATACAACGCAGCCACAAAAAGGAATGAACTACAAAAACATTCCACAACATGGATGACTGTCAAATGCACGTGTTAAGTGAAAGAAGACATATCCAAAGTCTATATACTGTATTATTCCATTTATATGATATTCTGGAAAGGGCAAAATTTTAGGGATACAAAGAGATTAGTAGTTATCAGGACTGAGGTAGGGGAAAGGGACTGACTGCAAAGGGAAATACATGAGGGGATGGAAATGGTCTATATTGTGATTGCAATGGTATTTACACAACTGTATATGTCTGTCTAAATTCATAGAACTGAACACAAAAAAGAAAGAAATGCGCTCTAAACAATCTTCTTTATTTTTGGACAATTTTTGCCTTTCTTTTACACCTATGTCTTAAGATTAGTCTTCTTTGAAGAAACTATCCCTCAACTTCTGCTCTAGGCTATAAGCTCCTTCTCTGGACTTTTCTATCCCCCACGCATGTATATGTCTCTTTGGATGCAGAGTAATGCAGTACCAGTGTCTGATACTGCACCATCAGTTCCCTAAAGGGAAAAAAGTGTCTTATTCATCTTTGTATTCCAAGGAACTCAATGTAATATAAAAACTCAGCAGATGTTTTGCACATGAACAAAAAATTTTGTTTGGAATTTTCCTGGCTTCTAAAATAGATGTGGAAATTATAGAATGTACTTGACTTAACCGATCTGACTATTGTATAAAGTCTGTGCACTAGAAATAGCATAATATAGTTACTACCACACAATTTAATTATGATAATATCCTTTAAAACATTTGCACTGATATAATTATAGGGTTGTTCTAATCATTTATTTTGCATGTCTTTGCTGGTACAATATATTTCAAATGCTAAATACAGTAAACTAAATAATCTCAAAAGCTGTAAAATATATTATTTATACTAGTTAACATTTTAAAAGTTCTTTTGCTTTTATTACATTTTGAACAACTTTTTACTCTTAATTTATGCAAGTGTGTGCATATAAAATTATATTGCTCTCTTGACTAAGGCAACCAAGAACTCTCATTGGTCAATGAGATATTTAGAGGATGAGAATAATCCATGCAATTCAAACTGCTCAACAGAGCCTGTTTTGTAATATTCTAAATTGCTTACTCTAAATTTTTTCCTGAGACACAAAAATACTTTATGACCTGATTGTGATGCAGTGCTGTTAAGGAAACAGTTAGGAGATAATTATATCCCAACAGGACTTGGGGTACTTTACGTGGAATGTGAGGCTCTTTGCATAGATTGTTACTTGAGGGGTCAGATTTCCATAACCACTTTTATTCTAGCAAAGCTGTTATTCTGATTCATAGCCTGTGTGTTTTCAGGCATTAGGCCACTGGAAATGGTGTTTATCAAACAAAAGAAATATTAAAAGAAAAGTGGAAGTTCATATTGGACTCATTATGAATTTAACATCTAGAACTTACATTGACTTTCAGGCAAAAAAATGAAAGACTATATTTCTGTTCAAATAGGCAGATTTATTTAAAAAATTAGGAAGGACAGATTCTGTGATGACTACAACATCATAATGGCCACAGTCTCCAGTCAAAACTTTATCAGTTCTTCCATTATAGAGTAGTGGATGGGGGCAGAGCTGTTTATAGCACTAGGAGAGATGTTTAGGCACCTCGACATCCATCACATTCAAATGATGTAACTATTATAATTTCATTCCCCAGAATATATAATGCCATCTATTTATGATGATCACTGACAAATTATAAGACCCATAACAAATGGTATGAAAACTGACTCATCATTAAAATTGCCAAGAGAGCTAAAGCTTTGGATTAAAAAATTAAATATAAATAAAAATAAACATTAAAAGGGTAGATTAAGATATTCTGATCTGTGAGTTTCACTCTCTTTTCTTTCCTTTTTTACTTACCCATTCTCCTACCTACCCTGTCTTCCTCTTTCTTCCATTTCAGCTACCAAGGACTCGTGGATGGAGCCACAAACAGAATTCCCTTTACCTCAAACCCACTTCCAGCTAATAGCATTATAGTAAGATTCCATTTTATTTTTATTTTTATTGAATCTATAGAGGTGACATTGATTTACAAAATCACACAGGTTTCAAGTGTACACATCAACAAAACATCATCTGAACACTGGATTGTGCATCCATAGCCCAAAGCTAAGTCTCTTTCTGCCGCTATTTCCCATAAACACATGTGTGTATGTACCTAATGTTACATATGATATATATGAAAAAAACTATATGTGTGTGTGTTTGCATAATCTCTTAATTTTTTTCACCCAACCCCCAACCTCCCACCCCTGACAGCTGTCAGTCTGTATCCAATCCTCTGTTTCTATTTCGTTCATCAGTTCATTTTGTTCATTAGATTTCACATGTAAATGAGATCATATGGTATTTGTCTTCCTCTTACTGGCTTATTTCCCCTAGGATAATTTTCTTCGGATCCACCTATGCTGTTGCGAAAAGTAAGATTTCCTTTTTTCTTATAGCCAAATAATATTTGATTGCATAAATGTACCAGAGTTTTTATCCACTCATCTACTGACAGGAATTTGGATTGTTTCCAGATCTCGGCTATTGTGAATAGGAGTAAATATATGCTTAGGAATTCACGTTTCAGGTTTCCTTGGATATATTCTGAGAAGTGAGATCACTGAATCATAATGCAGTTCCATTTTTAATTTTTTAGGGCACTATATATTGTTTTCCCCAGTGGCTGCACCAGTCTGCATTCCCACCTACAGTGCATAAAGGTTCTCTTTTCTCCACATCCTCATCAGCACTTGTTTGTTGATTTATTGATAATAGCCATTCTGAAAAGTCTGTAAGGTGATACCTCACTGTGGTTTTAATTTGTACTTCTCCAATGATTAGTGGTGTTGAAAAAAATTTTATATGTCTATTGGCCATCTGTATGTCCTCTTTGCAGAGGTGTTGATTCAGGTCCTTTGCCCAATTTTGCAATTAGATTGTTTGTCTTCTTGGTGTTGAATAGTATAAGTTCTTCATATATTTTGGAAATTAACCCTTTGTCTGATGTTTTATTGACAAATGTATACTCCCACTTAATGGATTGTATTTTCACTTTTTTGATGGTTTCTTTGGCTGTGTAAGAGCTTTACAGTTTGATGTAGCCCCATGTCTTTATTTTTCCTTTGTTTCCCTTACCTGAGGAGATACATGGCAGAAGTTGCTATAAAAACATGTCTGAAATTTCACTGCATAAGTGTTCTTCTAGTATTCATGTTCTTACAGTTTCATGACATATTTCAGCTTTATCTATTTTAAATTTATTCTTGCATATGGTATAAGTTGGTAGTCTAATTTCATTTTTTGCAGATATCTGTCCAATTTTACCATGAACTGAAAACACTATCTTTACTCCACTGTATGTTCTTGCCTCCTTTGAAAATATTAATTGACCATAAAGGTGTGGATTTATTTTTTGCATTCTCTGTTCTGTTCCATTGATCTATATGCCTGTTCTTGTGACAATATCATGCTGTTTTGATTACTATGGCCTTGTAGTATAGTTTGATATCAGGTAGCATGATTCTTCCATTTTTGTTTTTCTTTCTCAAGATTGCTGTGACTATTCAGGGTCATTTTTTTGGTCCCATACAAATTTTTGGAATAATTGTTCTAGATCCATGAGATGTAACATTGGTATTTTAATAATTGCATTGAATCTGTAGATTGCTTTGGATAGCAATGGATATTTTAATGATATTAACTTCTGCCTATGAACATGGCATATGTTTCAATTTATCTGTATCTTCTTCACTTCTTTTTTCAGCATTTTATACTTTTCCAAATACATATCTTTAATATGCCAGGTTATTTATTCTTTGGTGCCTTATTTTTTGTTGCAATAGTAATCAGATTGTTTTATTAATTTTATTTTCTGATAACTCATTATTGGTGTTAAAAATACTGGTAATTTCTGAATATAAATTCTCTACTCTACTACTTTGTTGAATTTATTTTATCAGATTTAGTAGCGGTTTTTTGTGGAGTCTTTAGGGTTTTCGATGTTCAATATTATGTTATGTACAAATAATGACAGTTTGTATACCTTCCCAATTTGTATGCCTTCTATTTCTTCCTCTTCTCTGCTTGCTGTGGCTACTACTTCCAGTACTTTGTTAAACAAGAGTGGTAAAAGTGGACATCCCTGTCTTGTTTCTAATATTAAAGTAAAATTACTAGTTTTTGCCTGTTGAGTATATGTTGGCTATAGGTTTTTCGTATATGGCCTTATTATGCTGAGACATGATTCCTCTATTCTCCCTTTGCTAAAACTTTTTTTATCATAAATGGGTACTGCATTTTATCAAATGACTTTTCTGTGTCTATTGATATGACAATGTGATTTTTTATTCTTCATTTTGCTTATGCAATGTGTCATATTTATGATTTATGAATATTGTACTAACTTTGCATCCATGAAATAAATCTCACATGATCATGCTGTATGGTCTTTTTAATATATTGCTGAATAGTTTGCTAATATTTCATCAATGAATTTATCATCTATGTTCATCAAGGATATTGGCCTATATATTTTTTCTTTGTAGTGTCTTTATGTGCTTTTGGAATGAGGATAATGCTGGTCTTGTAAAATGAGCTTGGAAATTTTCCCTTCTCTTGAATTTTTTTGGAATAGTTTGAGGGGGGTAGGTGTTAGTTCTTCTTTGAATGTTTAGTAAAATTCAACTGTGAAGCCATCCAGTCCAAGACTTTTTTTTTTTTACTAGGAGCTTTTTGTTCATGGATTCAATTTCATTAGTTGTAATTGGTCTATTTAGGTTGTCTGATTTTCCTGATTCAGTTCTGGAAGATGTGTCTAAGAATTTATCCATTTTGCCCAGGTTGTCTAATTTGTTGGCATATAATTTTTCACAGTATTTTCTTATAATCCTTTGTTTTTCTGTAGTGTTAGTTGTTATTCTTCCTCTTTCATTTCTCATTTTATTTACTTGGGTCCTCTCTTTTATTTTCTTAATGACTCTGGTTAAAATTTCACCAATCTTGTTTATCTTTTCAAAGAACCAGCTCTTGTTTTCATTGATATTTGTAATAAGTTTTTAGTTTCTGTGTCATTTATTTTCACTTTAATCTTTATTATTTCCTTCCTTCTATTTACCCTAGGCTTTGGTTGTTGTTTCTTTTGTAGTGATTTTAGGTGTATGGTTTGAATGTTTATTTGAGATATTCCTTGATTCTTGTGGTAGGCTTGTAATGCATTTTGTAGACTTGGGGTTGTTATATGTTCATTTTCATTTGTTTTTAGGTAACTGTTTTATTCCTTGATCTTATTGCTAACCCATTTATTGTTTACTAACATTATTTACCTGCAATTTTTAAAATGTTTTTCAGGGTTTTTTTGCATTTTAAGTGATTTCTGGTTTCACACCATTTGGTCAAAGATATCATTTCCATCTTCTTGATTTTGTTAAGACTTATTTTGTATCCTAACATGTGCTCTATCTATGAGAATGTCCACTATGCAATTGAGATGAATGTATTTTTCTGCTTTGGGATAAAATGTTTTGTAAGTATCAATTAAATCCATTTGATCCAGTGTGTGATTTCTTAACATTATCTTTTTGATGTTTTGTTTGGAAGATCTATCTATTAATGTTGGTAAGGCGTTAAAATCTCTCCTACCGTACTATTGACCTCTTCATTAATTTCCAACAAGATTTTTTAAAATATATTTAGGTGTTCCTATCTTATGCACAAGGGTTATATTCTTATTGAGTCAATCCCTTTAGTATTACATAGTGAACTTCATTGTCTCCTGACACGGCTTTTGTTTTAAAGTCTATTTTGTCTGATATAAATATTGTTATCCCAGCTTTTTAAAAAATTTCCATTTGCCTGGAAGGTTTTTCCATCCTTTCAAATTCAATATGTGTATGTCTTTTGTTCTGAGATGGGTCTTTTGTAGACAGCATATATATGGATCATGTTTTCTTATCCATTCAGTTACCCTACTCCATTTTGTTCAAATTTTTATTTATTAATTTTATTTTAGAGATAGAGAGAGAAACTTGGATTTATTATTTCACTTATTGATGCATTCATAGGTTGATTCTTGTATGTGACCTGACTGGATATTGAACATGCAATCTTGGCATATCAGGATGATGTTCTAACCAACTTAGCTACGCAGCCAGGGTCTATCAGGGGTATTCAACCCACAGCCCTTGCACCACATGTGGCCAAAGATGGCTATGAATGTGGCCCAACACAAAACTGTTAATTTACTTAAAACCTTTTTTTTCCGTTCACCAGTTTTTGTGTATTTAATGTGTATTTAATGTGTGGCCCAAGACAAATCTTCCAGTGTGGCCCAGAGATAATCAAAAGGTTGGACACCATTGGATCCTATGTCTTTTGATTGGCACATTTAACTATTTACATTTAAGGTTATTGTTGGTATATATTTATTGACATGTTATTCTTTATATTCATTATACCCATTTTCCTCTCTCTCTACTTCTTTATCTTTCTTCTTTTTCTCCTTCTCCTTCTTCTTGTGGCAGACACAACATGTCTTGCAATACTGGATTGGTGGGAAACAGCTTTTTCTTTTTTTGTGGTCTAATACACTCTTTATTTCACCTTCAATTTTAAATGATAACCTTTCTGGATAGAGTTGTCTTGGCTGTAGAGCCATGGTTTTCATCACTTTGAATATTTCATGACAATCCTTTCTGGCCTAAAGTGTTCTTGTTGAAAAATCAGCTGATAGCCTTACCAGAGCTTCCTTGTAGGTAACTAATTGTCTCTCCTTGGTGCTTTTAAGATTCTCTCTTTATATTCAACCTTTGCCATTTTAATTATGATGTGTCTTGGTGTGGACCTCTTTGGGTTCATCTAGATTGGGATTCTCTGTGCTTCCTGAACTTGTGTGACTTTTTCCTCAGCCAGGTTAGGGAAATTTTCAGCCACTAGTTCTTCAAATAGGTTATCTTTCTTTTGCTCACTCTATTCTCATTCTGGTACCCCTGTGATGTGGATGTTGTTATTCTTCATTTTGTCCCAGAGGTACCTTAAACCTTCCTCATTTTTAATATGCTTTTCTTTCTAATGCTTTCCTTAGGTTCATACCATTATATTTCCCTCTAAATAGCTGAGTTTCCTCTCTGATTCATCTAACCTGCTGTTGATTTTTTTTAGTGTATTCTTCATTTCAGATATTTTTCATTTCTGACTGGTTTATTATGAATTTTATGTCCTTTTTAATGCCTACTATCTCTTGGTTCAAGTTATTACTGAGATCATCCATTCTTTCCCTAAAGTCCTTGAACATCCTCATAGCCATTGTTTTAAACTCTGCACTTGGTATCTTGGTTGCTTTTATGTCCTTTAACTCTTTTTCTGGGGATTTCTGTTGTTCTTTCATTTGGGGCATATTTCTTTGTCTCCTCATTTTGTCTTTGTGTATTATGTAAATCTGTTATGACTCCCAAATTTGTTATGATGAATTTACGGTATAGGTGCCTTTTTGAGCCCTGTGGCACAATCTTCCAGATCACCTGAGCTCCACACTCGAGGGATATTTCTTGTGGGTTATGTGCACCCTCTTGTTGCACTTGAGTCTTGAATGCTGTTGGTCCTTTTGCAGGTAACACTTCAGCCTGGTTGACTACAAGGACTAATCTCAATCACCATGTGAGTCACTGTTCAGGGGCTGTCTCCCACAGTGGAGCTGTTCCCATGAGGGTCTGGTGCCTGCCAAAATTTCCCTTTGGGTGTGCCACTGGTTGTACTGGTTGTGTGTCCACTTGGGCAGTGTTCAGGTATAAGTCCATGTCAGACATTGTATGCCTTGGGCTACCTGTTTGGAAGTACCATGTTACTCACTGATTGTGGCTGCATCTATTCGGTTGTGTGTGCATGGGAGGGGCCAATCTGTATATACAGGTCAGCCTCCTCCATATTAGATCTGGGTGGGGGGGCAGTTCTATAAAAGTTCCTAGGCGCCCTGAGGTGCACCTCCACCTGTTTGCTACTCTGCCTCTCCATGAGGTTGGTTGGTCTTCCTTCATAATCTTTCTAAAAAAATATAGGGTGGGCTCACACTGGCTGTCACCAACAGACCCTTCCACAGATCATGAGCTCAGTAGGGCAGGGAAACTGGGGTCAGGAGGAAGGGGCTAGTAGGTTCCCTAATTAAATTTGTGCAGTCAGGCACTCAGTGAGAGGAAAGGGGCCCCTCTTCCAGAGCCAAACCACTTAGTCTCTGTCAGAGTCTCCAACTCGAGCTCCCAAAGAAGGAGTGCATTTCACGTTCAGGCTGGGTATATCCAGCCATCATTTGCAGGAGTAAGCTCAGCAGGGTGGATCCACCAGTGCTTGGGAGGACAGATGCAAACAGTCTCCCATTGGTGTGGTGCTGGCAAGCCTGTAAAATGGGGACAGACATTTATTCCCCTTCCTGGGAGAGTGAGTTGAGCTCACAGTGGTGATAGAAGTGGTATATCCCTCCTCCATGATTTAGCCACACAACCCAGCACCCACCTGTCTGACTCCCAGAAAAAAGCATTCTAGGGAAATGCCCTCTGAAATTCCCACCTTTGTGTGGTACTCTGATCCTCCCATAATTGAACTCAGCAGAATGGGCCACAGAGTGTCAGGACAGAACAGGCAATTTCAATAGATGGATGGGTGTTGCTGGCTGTGTACTCAAGGTGGGAAAGAATGGTCCCCTCCTAAAGCTAAACAGTTCAATCACTGTCTGAGTCTCTGCCAAGAGCTTCTCCATAAAAAGAGCACCGTATAGGTCCCTGTTGGGTACAGCCAGCAGATCCCTCTGAAGGATCCAAGCACAGCTGAGTGGTGTTTCCAGTTCTTGAGGACAGGGCAGTGGACTTTCCAGTGCTGTAAAAACAGGGGTGCTTAACCCTGGGAAGGTGACATCTGGGTTTCTAGCACACTTCTTTCTCTCCAAGAAAACTGAATCCCCACTGATTTTCACCAGCAGATGCTATGCAGGCTTCCCTGTTGCTCTGGGTTGTAGATCTCTGGGTGGGTTTCGGACACCACATTCCTGAGGGGAAGTTGTTTTGCAGCTGAGATATCCCTGCAGATTCTCAGCACTACACATGAGTGTGGGAGCCAGCCTTCTCTAGTTCTCTGAATTCCTTACCCATTGGGACCACTCTGCCTGGTTTCAGGAATTGTAACTACCTCCCATGGCTAAGGATGAGTGAGTGACCTCCAAAGTACAAGCCACAAAGGAGACAAAGCTTGTCTCTGGTAGCAAACAGTGCCTCTGCTTACTCCCCTGCCCCCAATGCATGGTTGGTAAGTCAGAGACAGGTAGGACTCCTCAGAGGAGGAGCAACCTAAGCCAGACATGATCACTTGGGAGGCCTTCATGGAAGGACTCGAGGGGCTGTAACAACGAGCAATGGACTCTCACCCCCTGGCTTTGACAAAGCCCGAGTACCCATGTCCTCTGGGAGAAGTACTTCCTGGCTCTAATCCACTCAAGCCTGAAAACCTGTGGCAGGGGAGGCAGTGCAGCCCCTTGCCCAGCTAGAGCAGGATCTGGGGTGATAGGGCATAAGAAAGAATTCCTAAAAGTCTTGTGAAGCCTGCTTTGCTAAGAGTACTTTCATTCGTATGTTAAGGGTCCGAGCAAGAAATGAGTATGTCTCCCAAAGTTTCTGCAACCCCCTTCCTGACAGACACTGACTCAGACTGAGCCCTCAGATTTCTTTGAAATGTTATCTACTGTTTGATCCTTGCTGCCTGTATTCCTGTGTATTACAACATAATAAAAGTCCCTGGAGGAAGGGGCTCTTGGCCTTTCTCCTCTGAGAGGTTGGCCACCTCTCCTTCTCAAGGAGATCATGTCTTGGTAGTGTTACTTTCATCCATGGCAGATGGGGGGAAAAAGTTGCCCCCATACTTACCAGTGTCTATGTGGCTTTTTCTGTAAATCCTTGTTTATAATATTTCTGTTCACCTAGCCTTCAGTTGTTTATTCAGGTTGACTGTTCTATAATTTAGCTGTAAATCCAGTTTGGAGCCTGGAGCCTGTGTGTGTTGCTTCTCCCTATTCTGCAACCATCTTGGAATCCCATTTTAGTTTTAAAATAAATATAGTAGCACATGCTTTTAAAAATACTACTTGAATAAAATATCTACATCATACTGAACGTGTATGACAATCCTGTTTTGGAATCTCATTAAAATAAATTAAATAATTAATAAATGTATAATTTACATTTGGCCATTAACTAATTCTTTCATTATGTTTATTATGTTTTTCAGTCTCAAATAATACTAGCAATATTTTTCAGTCTCTAAAAGATTGTGAGAAAATAAAATTCTTCTGAAGTACACATTTAGAGAAACATTTACTTTTTTGCACTTAAATGGTCAATATTTAATCAGTAGGTTAACTATCCAATTTCAAGGTTCAGATGCAAGATAGTTGCTACCCAAAAAGTAAGCAATAAATAATATGCATGTTCTTTCATAAAGCTATGAATTGCTATTGTCACTAAGCTGTTATGGACAAAACCTAAAAAAACTGAATAAAAATAAATTTAAAAAATGAATGCATGCAAAGTGGTCAGTTTCATAACTCATGTGAGGATAAAGGATAATATGCCCACTGCAGTGTGATTTCTCCATGTTTTGTGTTGTCCTACTCTCAACATATTTCACAGCAGGAACATTTAATGATGCAATAAAAATGCAAAAATTTAATTCTTTCCACCAAACACTAAATGGAAATAAATAAATCACATAACACATGAAGCAAAGCTAGGAAAGCAATTTCCTTATATAGTTAGTAATATTCAGAATTTTGGTATAACATATTTTCATTTGTTTATATCTTAGTCATTTCTTTAGTGCCTGATAGTTTTGCTCCAGTGAGAAAACTATAAATATAATGTCATGTTACTTCTTTCTTTAATGTGTATGTGTGTATATATATGTATATATATGGTTAGAATAACCATTTAAGTGTATATTAAATCTGAACTACAGCTCTCAACCAGTACCTTCTAGATCACTAGTAAATTACAAAGAGATCTTGATCTACTTTTATTTTGATAGAAAAAAATCTCCAAATTATTAACAGTGTTTAAAAATCTCAAGACTCTAGAGGCTAGATAATACTCTTATTTGTTGCTCCTTACACTTCCTGACATCTTTCTTTTTCTTCTAATATTCTAGGTCTTGACGCAAAATGTTGTTCTACTCTGTGTGACAGAATGACATCACAGGAGAGGACATTGACATCACCGTAATCAACAAGAATCCGTGCTTAAAGTGGCAAATCTATGCCAGTTCTGGCCTCCTTGCAGAGGTATTATAATAAAAAAACCTTCTGGGATTATTTTGTCTTAGAAAATAAGAAAAAACAATCAGTGTCAACTATGTTTATGTATTATAAGGACCCTTTTAATACCACAGAAAGTTACCTCACATTTATCAATAACTGTTACTTGTCAAATGTGCAAAGTGTATCATGTGTGCTAATTCCAACAATGCAAATGGATTGAATGAAGCAGCAGAAGTCTAGCACATGGTCACAGGCAACACTGTTATGGTTGTTTATAGTTGGGTTTCTTCAGGTTATCCTCTGTAAACTGACTTGTTTATTTTGGCTTACTTATGGACAAGATAGATGGGGATCCACTGACTGGTCACATCAAGGTTTGAGGGGATTCATTCCTATCTTTTCCTTCAGGTCATTTTAGATTTAGGCATATGGGAAGAACCCCAGGTCCTCAGAGAACCCTACATCAGTACTAAGAATAGTAAAAAGGAGACTATTTCTTTCTCCAACTCACACCAGTAAACAGGTCTCTGTTTAGAGTTCACATGGTTTAAAAACTAGAACAAGTTATTTCTACTTCTTCTGAGCTTTATTCCAGGTGTGAGCTAAGGCTTTGCAGGGGGTATAGGACTACAATTTTTTGAAGAAAATATGAAACTTGAATCCAAAGCTAGTACTAAGCACAGGAAAAGTAAAGAGCAGAAAACACATTTATTATTTGTTTGGCTTATCCATAGTTTTCTGCAGGAATGTCTCTGCTGCTGTTTATGGCATTATAACTCATAAATCTTGAAAACCAAGAACTTCTGTCTCTCTCCTACAGCTCCCCTGAGCTATCTGTAAAGCCTGTATGTGCTTCCAAAATAAGAGAAGAATAGGAGAGGAGAGTGATTAGCAATGAATATTAGAGTGCAGTATTTGGATCCACTATCTTTCCCCCTAACCTTCAAAGGATCAGCATAGAAGGGAGAAAAATTTAGTTGAAAAAATTTTTAGATTGGCTTCAACTGACAAACCAGAAAAAAGGGGACCTTTCAGATATCAGTAACTATTCAAGAGCATATAGAAAAAAATACCATAATAATTATTTCTGCATTTCAAATTTCTATTATCAAGAAGGCAATGCATATGAATCAGTATTTAATATAATTCACCAAGAATCAGATTCTGGGCTCCAGTTGCATAGAAAGATAACTGAATTTTTAAACATGCCTCTGTGAAGTTGTTGGTATGACTTCTTTTATAATATCTTTCATTTCCATAATTTTATTTGAAAAATATTTCAAATCTCGATATATTTACTAAGAAACTTTTAGGTGGGACTTTGTCCATTTTGCTCACTGTTCTATTTTCAGGTTCTCCACAGTGTCAGGCATATAATTGATATTTGAAAACAGTTGTTGAAAGAATGAAAAGAACATTTTGATTTATCTTGGGAAGTGGTCAAGTTCATCCACATCTTCAGTGTCTGTGTTGAAGGCTCTGGCTTTGGGTATGTGATGTAGGTCATACAGTGCTTATATTAGAAAATGCTAGCTTTGTATGTAAGGAGTCACTACAATGACAAACACAAAAATACTTTCCTAACAATATTAATTTTCTTATCTTTTTGTCTTATTTGAAACTTCTGCCAATAATGACTATCTTAAATAATAATTTAATTGTCTTCAGGAAGTATGCTACCTGCTATAGACCTCTTAAATAGTCTATACCCCTCTTGTTGGTATACCTTCTCCTACCCTAAATTCATCTGTTGAAATCGTAAACTCCCAATGTCATCATATTAGGAGATGGGATCTTTTATTAAGTGATTAAGTCATGGAGGTCTCCTGAATATGATAAGTGCCCCTATAAAAGAAACACCAAAGAGCATCTTTGCTTCTTCCAACCATGTGAGGGTACAGCAAGAGGGCTATCTAAGATCTAGCAAGTGGGCTCTCACCAGACACTAAATTTGCTGGCGCCTTGACCTTGGACGTCCCAGATTCCAAAACTGAGAAATAAAATTTGGTTGTTTATAAGCCATTTAGTCTATGGTATTCTGTTACAGATGACCAAATAGGCTAAGACATTCTATGGGAAATTAACATGTTAATTGGCTAATAAACAATGATTAGTTTATTTACTATCTAGTGTTATTTTATTTTTTGTGTGTGGAGGGGGAAGGGATAGAGGGAGAAAAGGAGGGAGAGGGAGAGAGAGAGAATGGGAGAAAGAAATATTGATTTGTTGTTCTACTTATTTATGCATTCATTGGTTGCTTCTTGCATGTGTCATGACTGGAGATAGAATACACAACCTTGGCATCCTGGGACAATGCTCTAACCAACTGAGCTACCTGGTCAATGCCCACAGTCATTTTAGAAGAGCAGACATATTGAGGTGTGGGAAAATAATAGATCTATTAGTGGAACCTCTGTCATAGTCTAAAGGGGAATCAGTGTGAGAGATTCAAAATGAAAACAATCTTTATTTCCTCAATAATTGTGTTTAGGGCCAGATTTATGAAATATGAATTAAATATAATTATATATGATTTGGCAATAAGAAGTAGAACAGAGAGGTGTGATCAGAGTCAGAAAACCTGACTCACAGTCTCAGCTCTGCCAAAGAGCAATATTATGTCAGGCAAGACATTTAATATCTTTGGACATCATGTCTCAAGTTCGTAAAAGGAAAGTATCTAACCAGATAGACTCTAAAGTCAGTTCCTGCAATAAAATTCTATGATCTCTTGTCTTTTATCTGATTTGTCACAAAACATTTTAATATCATTGATTTTTAATAGCACAAAATATAAAACACTTAAAACTTCTTGCTACCATACTAAGAGCACACAATGACATATTTATTATAATCTTATTTGTAAAATATCCTTGAACGTTGAATACTTTTAGTTTATACCTTTAAACAACATGAAGAAGTAGGTCAGAATAAAACACTTTGCATTAATAATACAGAAAAATGGATCTTACAACAAAACACTTAAAACATTTTTAATTAGAAAAGTAACATATGCTTATGTATACATACACACACAAAAAGAAAAAAGTCAACTCTGGCCAGGTGGCTCAGTTGGTTGGAGCATTGTATGTTGGACCATACACCAAAAAGTTTGTGGCTTCAATACCCATTCAGGAAGCCTTTGGGAGGCAACTGATTGATGTTTCCTTCTCACATCAGTGTTTCTCTCACTTCTTTCTCTCTCTTCCTCTCTCTCTAAAAATCAATGAACATGTTCTCAAGTGATGATTTAAAAAGTGTTAAAAATATATTTAATCCCTGTCCAAAGAAATAACACGAGCATTTTAATTCCTCTCTTTCTCCCTGCCTCCCTCTCCTTAGACTTATATCTTGTCTCACAACTGGGTTCCTCCACTTCTTATATTATTGTAACCTATTCTCTTTACTTAGCATTAACATTTTACCATAACACTAAATATTCTTTATAAATATGATTTTGATTGCATGAATTATAGTCTATCCCTGGATATGTCATAATGAATGTAAACACTGGTTGATTTTTTGACACTTTATAATTTTTCATAATACTATTATGCAAAATATTTTTGCGTATGTCTTTGATTGAATTTCTATTTCCTTAAGATAGATTGCTGGAGACTACTATGGAAAGGGAAAGTTTATAGCTAAAGTGGAATCTCTGTGATAATTCTGAAATCCAATGTTAGCAAAATCTGATCAATAGGTTAATGTGCATATATTTCCAGGTATATTTAAACTAATGGTTTCTTTTTAAGTCACTTTTATTGTTATTCTATTACAGTTATCCCATTTTTTCCCACTTTGCCCTCCTCCACCCATCCAACCCCCTGCTTCCACAGTCAGTTCCCGCACTGTTGTCCATGCCTGTGGGTCATTCATAAATGTTCTTTGTCTAGTCCCTTTGTCACCTTCTTTCCACCATTGTCCCCTTACCCTGTTCCTCTCATTTTGGGGTTGGTCCATGTTTCCATGCCTGTAGTTCTATTTCATTTGTTAGTTTATTTTATTCATTGGGTTCCACTCATATGTGAGATCATATGATACCTGTCTTTCACTGACTGGTTTATTTCACTTAGCATAATATTCTCCAGTTTCATCCATGCTGTTGCAAAAGGTAGGAGTTCTTTATTTCTTTCTGTTGCATAATATTCCATTATGTAAATGTACCACAGTGCTTTGATCCACTCATCTACTGATGGGCACTTAGGCTGTTCCCAGGACTTGGCTATTGTAAATAGCACTGCTATGAAAATAATGTCCTTAAGTTCTTTTGAACTGTTGACTTTGGATTCTTAAGGTATATTCCAAACAGCAGAATCACTGGGTTAAAAGGCACTTTTATTTTTAGTTTTTTGAGGAAATTCCATACTGTTTTCCACAGTAGCTGCACCAGTCTGCATTCCCACCAACAATGCACTAGGGTTCCCTTTTCTCTGAATCCTCACCAGCACTTGTTTGTTGATTTATTCATGATGGCCATTCTGACAGGTGTGAGGTGATATCTCAATGTGGTTTCAATTTACATCTCTCGAATGGTTAGTGATGTTGAGCATCTTTTTATATATCTATGGTTATGCACATCCTCCTTGGAGAAGTGTCTCTTCAGATCCTTCGCCCATGTTTTAATTGGATTGTTTGTCTTTCTGGTGTTGAGTTGTATGAGTTCTTTATATATTTTGGAAATCAAACAGTTGCCCGATGTATCATTGGCAAATATGTTCTCCCATACAGTTGGTTCCCTTTTCATTTTGATGATGTTTTCTTTAAACATGCAGAAGCTTTTTAGTGTGATATAGTCCTACTTGTTTATTTTTTCTTTATTTCTCTTGTCCATGAGATTTATTGGCAAAAATATTGCTATGTAGGATAAAAGAGTTTCTTTTAAAATTAAAACCGTATTCAGAATTTTATAGGAAGAGTTATAGATCCAAGCATTCCTTTAGATTTAATAGGTAAGAGTACTGCCTTAATGCATTCAAATTTTTTTTAAGCTTTCAATTCCTGTTTCTTGTTTTTCCTGCTTTTGTCTTTTAAAATTCTGTTGCTCATCTCTTGGTCTTTATCCTTATCTTCCTGCTGTTTTTGTTATTTTTTAAAAAATATTTTATTTTGCCCTGGCTGATGTAGCTCAGTGGATTGAGCACAGGCCTTCGAACCAGAGGATCACAACTTGATTCCCAGTCAGGGCACATGCCTTGGTTGCAGGCCAGTTCCCAGCAGGGGACACATGAGAGGCAACCATACATTAATATTTCTCTCCCTCTCTCCTTCCCTTCCCCTCTGAAGATAAATAAATTTTTTTAATCTTTAAACAAATATTTTATTTTATTTTTGGTTTTAGAGAGAAGGGAAAGGAAGGAAAAAGAGGTTGAGAAACATTGATGTTGGAAAAAACATCAATTGGCTGCCTTCCGGAAGTGCTGTGCCCCAGGGGACTGAACCTGCAACCCAGACCTGTGCTCTGTTCAGAATCAAACTGATGACCTTTCAGTTCACTGGATGATGCCCAGCCAGCTGAGCAGCAATGGTTGGGGCTGTTTGTTATTTTCAATGTCAGTATTTAAAAAATTATTTTTGTTACATTTATTACCCTCATCAATTATATCTTTGTATCATAATTCTCTCCTTTTAATCAAAATTCATACTTCTTTTAATTTTTATATTTTAAAAATTGTATTGATTATGCCATTACATTTTTTCTATTCTCCCTTCCGTTCCCCTCCACCCTGCACACCCCTCCCCCACTATTCCCCCCTTTAGTTCATGAACACATGTCTCCAGTTCTTTAGATTCTATATTTCACATACTATTCTTGCCCTTCCCCTATCTATTTTCTACCTACCATCTATGCTACTTATTTTCTGTACCTTCTTCCCCCTTATCCTCCTCCCACTCCCCTGTTACTAACCCTCCACGTGATCTTCATTTTTATGGTTCACTCCTGATCTAGCTGTCTTCTTAATTTGCTTTTGTTTTAGGTGTGGTTGTTAAAAACTGTAAATTTGCTGTCCTTTCACTGTTCATCTTTTTTATCTTCTTTTTCTTAGGTAAGTCCTTTTAACATTTCATATAATAAGGGCTTGGTGATGATGAACTCCTTGAATTTGATCTTACCTGAGAAGCACTTTATCTGTCCTTCCATTCTAAATAAAAACTTTGCTGGATAGAACAATCTTGGTTGTAGGTCTTTGGATTTCATGACTTGGAATAGTTCTTTCCAGCCCCTTCTTGCCGGTAAGGTCTCTTTTGAGAAATCAGCTGACAGTCTGATGGGAACTCCTTTGTAAGTGACTGTCCCCTTATCTCTTGCTGCTTCTAAGATTCTCTCCTTCATTTTAATCTTGGCTAATGTAATTATGTTGTGCCTCGGTATGTTCCTTCTTGGGTCCAACTTCTTTGGGACTCTGTGCTTCCTGGATTTCCTGGAAGTCTATTTCCTTTGCCAGAATGGGGAAGTTCTCTTTTATTATTTGTTCAAATAAGTTTTCCACTTGTGGCTGTTCCTCTTCCCTTTCTGGTACCCCTATAATTCGGTACCAAAAGATATCCTGGAGGCTCCTAAGCCTCTCCTCATTTCTTTGAATTCTTGCTTCTTCGTATTTTTCTGTTTGGTCATTTTTTTCTTTCCTTCTGGTCTTCTCCCTTGATTTGAGTCCCAGTTTCCTTTCCATTACTATAGGTTTCCTGTGAATTATCATTCATTTCAATTAGTTTAGCCTTCATATGTTCCTCTAATTTGTGACTAAAATCAACCAGTTCTGTGAGCATCCTGATCACCAGTGTTTTGAACTGTGCCTCTGAAAGTTTGGCTATTTCTTCATCGCTTAGATTTATGGGCTCTGGGACTCTTAGTTGTTCTTGAGCCATGTTTTTATCTGTTCCTGCCTGTCAGGTATGAGGAGTGGAGCCTTAGGAGTTCACCAGGGCAGGGCCACCCAGGTTGCTGGTTTGTGACACTGTATGTGGAGGCGGGGTCAGAGAGGGAGCAATGGCGGTCCTCTCTGCTTGCCCAGTCAGCCTCACTGCTCGCCCCGCCTGTTTATCTGAGTGCAAATGTGCGAGCCCACTGCCCTGTGCAGCCGGAGCCTGAGCCATCTGTCTCAATGCTGGCCTCTTCACTGGTTTATCTGCATGCAAACTCACAACCAACCACAGACAGCCAGGTGTGCCTCTTCCCTAAGTCATCCAGTAGCTAGCCCGCACCTGGGATCCGTGCTTCCTGCGCACTACCAGGGTCGGAGGATCTTTTTTGCCTGACCCGCTCCGCTGCTGGCTTTGTCCCTCTCACCTGTTTAGCTGAACAGTTCGTTCTTTTCAGACTCCATATTGTTCGATTTTCTGTGTGGTTTGGTTGCGTTTATTGTGTTAAAACTTTGTTGTTATTAGATTTGGTTGTGTGAGGATGCAAAGTGTTTCCACCCATGCCTCCATCTTGGTGGAAGTCCAAAATTCATACTTCTCATATTTCTATTTCCTTATCTTGCAGTGACTTCTTTTTTCCCTTGGAAGTTTCAATTTAATTTTTTGTGTTTTTCTTTGATGAAATTCATGTTTTTTAAAAATTTAATCTGTATTGCACTTTTTCCATTACCATTCAGTCCCTTTATACACTCCTCCCCCAGCAATTCATGTTTATAACTAACATACTTGCATAGCCTGTATGTCAGGAAATTGAAAGGAAAAATAAATCATGACCTTTTAGATCAAACCTTTCATCAAAACTTTTGGGTCAACTCAATGCCCCGTATTGTATTGTGGTGAGTTCTTGTCAAAACAGTTCACTGGTAGTTTGAAGAACTGAATTCAGAATATGTGAAACAGCTCTCATCATTAAGACCATCTAGTGATCATCTGAGTTTCTCTTAAATGATATTTGAGAAGATTTATCAGCTGTGGATAGAGAATTTAGAAATATTACATAGACATAACC
Organism: Artibeus jamaicensis; assembly: GCF_021234435.1. NCBI lineage: Eukaryota > Metazoa > Chordata > Mammalia > Chiroptera > Phyllostomidae > Artibeus > Artibeus jamaicensis. Next base: position 3,956,463 of record NW_026521870.1, read on the forward strand.
ACTTACCCTTGAAATGTATATTTTACTCCTCTGATAAGAGCTCAAAATTGGTTACTCCCATCACACACACAAACACACATATGTGGAGGAGGGACTTCCATTTCCCTGCACCCAACACATTTTTAAATGAAAGTATTGAAACTGATGATGAGAAGGATCTGACATAGACTCAGGGAGAAGAAAAGGAGCAACTGTTTTAGGACACATATACCAACATTTGTTAGCAAATAATGTTCCAAATGGGGAAACATGCATCTCACATAAACATGATGACAATGCATTTTTGCACATTAGATTTTTTATATTGCTTTTGAATTTCTAAATTTCACACTGGGAAAAGAGTATTAATGAGTAAAGAATGTACTAGTAGTTTACTCCATTTCCCATAAAATAGAAGCAAAGATGACTAATTCATTTGGAAAAACTACAATTGATAATTACTAAATTCACCCTCACCTTTCAAATTGTGTTTATTTATAAGTTCTAATGGCAGGGTTCACTAATGTTTTTCTTTTAAAGAGATATTTTTATTTTTTAAAGTCTTATCAATAATGGTTTTAATAAAGACTGGAAAGGAGGTACCATATCATAAAAGTCACTGATTGATAATTTCAATATTTCATCTTTTCATTAATTTATCAAACCTTTACTGGATATAACATGCCAGGCATCTGGTTTGCTTAAAATATCATGTGATAAGTGATTTAACAATGACTTAGAAAGGAGCTTTAGAAGAATGGAAGGTGTAACTTTTGAAAAACAAAAAAGTCAGCCGGGGCTGGTGTAGCTCAGTGGACTGAGTACGGGCCTGGGAACCAAACAACCAAAATTCGATTCCTAATCAGGGCATATGCTTGGGTTGCAGGCCAGTTCCCAGCAGGGGACACAGAAGAGGCAACCATACATTGATATTTCTCTCCCTCTCTCCTTCCCTTCTCCTCTAAAGATAAATTAATAAAATATTTAAAAAAAAGAAGAAAGTCAGCTCCTGACATCCAGAAGTTGGCCTGGCACTCAAAAGAAAGCCCTGTTATTCTACTGAACATAAATAATCCCATACAATATCATCTTCAGACAAGCTCAGTGTAAGACCATGATAAGGTCAGACAAAATAAAATATAACTAACAATTTTATCTAAGCACAAATAAAAATGTCAATGTACTATCCACAAAGTGACAAACTTCTTTTTATCCTAATTACAGCGAGTGACTGCTGCTTATCTCCCATTTGAAGCTTTCTCCTTTACTCCCTATAGCTAAGAATTTTGGAGGTATCCAGTCATAGATTTGCTCCTGCTTTCTGACATCTAGGGAAAACTCCTACTTTTTCATACCTTCTCCCAAATATCCCATCCAAAGTCCAAAACCTATAAGAGGTATTTTTTAAACCCCTCTTACTGAAATGACCCACCTTCCTCATGACAAGTGCTGAATGAGCTATAACCTACCTATTTAACTACTGGTGTGTTCCTGGTGGTCTGAGGCCTGAGGGTGTTGCATTTCTATGAACTGGCAGGAAGAATCCAAAAACCTCATAGAGGATAAGTGAGTACAAACAGGGGTACAAGAAAAAATGTCCTTCTAGGAAGAGGGAATAGAATTTATAAAGATCTAGACAATGAAGCAATAGTTTGGTTTGTTTTGAGTAAAAGGCAGGCATACAGGAGAAAGTGGAGGTTCATGAGGGCAGAAATGAGAGATCACCAGGGACCTTATATCACCTCCTCAATGACAACTTATTATGTAAGAAATGGGGGGGATTGAAAGAGTTTACTGAAGACATAAACAAATAAAATTTCCACTGTCAAGGAAGCAAATGGACAAAACAGTGGGATGCCATGACTTGATGACTGAGTAGGTAGTAGTGTCATTTGCTGACTTATAAAATACTAAGAGAAGATTTAAAGGTGTGGAAGACGATAATTTTAATGTGTAACATTGTGAGCTTGAGAGGTCTTTGGAATATATAGGTAGGTATGGTTAGGTGGAGATACTAAAAGTAAGATTTGAAGCTCACAATAGATGTAGAACTCAAGTATGTGATGGTCCAGAAACCACATGAATTATTTCCCCAAGAACATGTTGGTTGTTACACGAGCAATGAGTACTACGGCTGCCTTGCAAGTCACCAGGTAAAACAGTGGTTTACCAGTGAGTTGAAAAAGGCAAAATGAAAATTTTAACAACAATGCAATTGTCTATATAAGAAATAAAGATGACTCATTTGTTCTCATTTGCCATTAGTTTTATCCCCTTTGCTACACTTCCACTACCATAAGCTTATATACTTCAATGGCCAGAGAAAATTAGCTCTTTTCTGTAAGTTATCCCAGTTCCTTCAGCTCAAAAATTGCTTTTTCAAATCCTCATGAAACTTACTATTTATGATTCTGAAGTAATAATGGCTAACACTTACATAGCCTTTATCATGTGTCAAACACTATTTCAATTCCTTTAGCTTCACAATAGTCTTCTGAGATAGGCAACATTTACTGACGAAGCTGAGAACTGAATGTAAGAATTCTGATTCTTTAATATAACTCTTAACCAATACAGTGCAGTTGATACCATTTTCCAGTCTCTTTAATTTGGTAATTAATAATATACTGCACTGCCTGATATATTGTACTGTATACATGTGTTAGACTACTATAATATTACTTAACTTTATTTATTTAGCATCTCTGATTATATGCTTCTTTAAGGAGAACATTATGACTAACCCCTTGTGTATTTCTCATAGCTACCAAGCCACATATATAAATTAATCACATGTCACATAAATAAAGCAATTGATCTGCTTGACCATGAGTCCTCAACCTTCAGCATGCATCAGAGTCACTTAAAGAACTTGTTAAAACAAGGATGGTTGGACCCATTCTACAAATTTCTAACTCTGTAAGTCTAGGGTGGCGTTTCGATCCTGTATCTCTAACAAGTGATTATGATGCTGCTGGTTGAAAAACCACTCTTTGATAACTACTGCTCTGGCTCACTTCAAATAAAAGAATTTATCTGAATACTTAGGTGAAATAAAATGTGATGTACACATATAGTACAGAAGCATATACAACCCAAACTACAGAAATATTAAAGCTGTATGATATAGGAAGTCTTAAATGAATAAGTATGATCTACTTGAGAGTAGGATTCTAATTATTTAAAAATAATAGCTGAACTCATAAACAGATTTGAATAAACCAATTCATCTTCATGTAGTGTACAAAGCAGATAACCTTTAATTTGATTACAGTATATCAGAAGAGTATCTTTTATAAAAATGTCCCCCGTGCACTACATTATGTCAATGACAAAAATGCAATGTACAGTTGCTTTCAAGTATAAATTGCATTGTAAATATAAAAAGTAAAGAATGCTTTTTTTGTATCTGACCAAAAAAGGACGTCTTGTCACATTAATAGCTTCATAATAATTAAATGACACATACAGTTTAGCAGACTGACAGATGATTAAGCTTCCTGTGTCAAGCTGATTGTCAAGGCTCAGTAGACAATTCTCTCTGGAAATCACTTATTATTTCCATAGTAAATTATTTATAAAAATGAGTTTTGTAATTTAAGTGGTCACTGCAAGGGAACCATTTATAAGCCACAAGTTAAAAGAAGGTATTAATAATAAATTAAACATACCACATCAACATCTCATATAACAAAACCATAAGCAATGATCCAACAGGGGCTGAGAAAATCATTACTTTTTGTCAGACAGTGCTTTTGCCAGAGAACTCTGTCCCTCCCATCTCCACCCAATACACAAGCTTTAATTTCATCAATGGCAGCACTCTAAACATGGGTCACTTAATCTCTGCTGCATCCAGACTGAGAGCAGAATGGTTTAAGCTTGGTCTGTTCCTGGTATGTTTTGGTCTTGGAGGGAATTTTTCCTATTTCTTTGTCCATTATTCTTGCTGTACTCTTTCAAGTCCTCCTGATCTGCATGAGCTATAAAAATACCTTCTCTTCCCCTCACCCTCTTGATCTTTGCTTGCTTGTTTCTCAGTCTAGTGATTTCCTGAGCTGGTGTTGCCTGTGGAAGCTGCTCTCCAGTGCTCAGGTCTCATGCTAATGCTCCTGACATACCACACCACACTTAGACTTTAAGTGCTAAATACATTTTGAATAACTGTACACCACTTACTTTAAACACTTAAAGATATTTAAGAAATGAATAAGTATAAAGTTCGGCGAAGTACAGAACAAAATGACTACCCTGCATACATTTTACTCCAAAATTTTCTTGCCTTAGTTTAATGGTTTCTGTTATTTAATAGGCACATGAGGAAAGAGTACAATGAACCACTGTTACTGTTAAACTATACTGTATTTATACTATACACTATTACATTTATTGTTTTCTATATGTCAGGTATTACACATATATTATCTCATTTATCTGCACAATGCCCAAATTTGGTATGTTGCAATAAATCCGTCTTGCATATAAGTAAGCTAAAGAATAGAGGAATTAGGTCCATGGTCACTCAGGTAGAAAGTGATAGAGTTGGGATTCAAATCTAGGAATGTCTGCATTAGGAATTAAGATAATTCCTAGAAATGTCTAGGAACTCTACGACCCATGTTCTTAATTACTATGCTTATTGCCTCTTAATTCAGAGTTTTCTTCATAATATGGATGTTTATAGTCATCTTGTAAGGTGGGGTTTTACTTATATTTAATAATTTTAAAAGACAGATATTAAAGGATGAGGAAAAATAATTGGTTTATACAGGCAACTTTACCTTTCTGAACAAAAAGTTAATGAAAGCACTCATTTACAGATGCTATAGTGCTTGGAGGCATTCTCTGGGATCATCCACTTGTACCTTCTCTGCTATCCTCATTTCTTCTTTGATCTAAACTGTTAAATTACAATTTCAACCCCTTACAGCTTCTGATTTCAAGGAAGATTAGGAACAATTGGTCAGCAGCTCTACTGAATAGCCTCCAATATACTAGAAGGGCATTATTAAATTGTCTCTGAGCTTTCTCTTCCACAATTGCATTTTCTTCTAATTTTCCTCACAGCTCTATTTTTCCAATCTTAATTCATGTCTGTTATCTTCAAAATGCTTGTAGAGTTCTCTATATCTTTTCTGATGTATGGACTCACATCATTAGTCTGGGGAGAAGATAATGGCTTGGCATATCTTACCCATTTGTTACTTTTTATGCCTCCTTGGGAAAAAAGCACAATATTATTGGTTGCCCAGTAGGCTTTGGATCATACAATTACACCTTTGCTTTTGGAAAAATTACAAAGAAACTAAGGATAAGGAACTAAGAGGATAAGGAACTAAGTCGAGATCCGTCTTCATAGTCTGAAATTGTGTTAGTTTGTTTTATTCTTGGGAAATTATGTTCTGTCATTAATCACTTAGTTGCTTATCCTCTCACTGCCACGCCATATTCATTATTCAGCCTCGTTACATGAGTACAAGGATGGAAAGAACAAAACAGGGAATTTATTGTTCTGATGGCATCAAAGAACATTGCTGTTCAAAAGAGAGCACAACAAAATAAACCAACAAAGAGAATCAAGACATCATTCTTTTCTAATTTGGAATTATTTGCTTTTAATAAAGTTATAGTAGATATTATCCTGAACATTATGATCTTTAATAAATTTGTGATTTCACCGAACATTCCTCTTAGGTTGTTTTGAGGCATATACTAAGGTGATGGGCATATTTTCTTCTCTTAGATCACATCTTTCCCTAGTCAACAAATTAGTAGGAATATTAAATATCACCTTATTCCAAGTCTTAGAAAATTACTATAATTATTTCAATTAATATAACTTTAAATATACTGTAGGTCTCCTACTACCAATATGGTTTATCTGTGGATAAATACTTTTAGTTATCTAAACTCATTTTATAGTACATAGATATTATGGGAATAAAAATAACTTAGTCTAATCTAAAGCCATAGCCTTCACTTTATTCTCTATACATTAGTCATGGTCTCAGTTTTGTTAAGCTGTCATCTTTTTGTAATTAATATGTCTGCTTTTTTTTACTTTACATTTAAGAGACTATAACACTGCAACTGGTATTGTTTTAATTATTTTCATTTTTTGAATCCATTCATTTCAGAGAAATGTTTAAGATTGAGGAGACTATCTTACATTGGTATCAGATATTCAGAACTGTTTTCAATTCTGCATCACGTTCCCTGGAAGCAAAACTCTAATAAAAAATATATTTTTATTAATTTTTATTTTAAAAGACAAGCACAGAAATAATAAATTTTTAGATTGTTCTGAGAAGTGCCCCACATGACAAACTCATACACAAACACACATAGATGTACACACAAATTACAAAGGTATGCTCTAAACAGGAAAAGTATTAGGGCCATTTTATTAGCATGGTATTCAGTTTCTTAAAAGGTCATTCTAAAGTATGGGTTACTTATGGCTAAAATTTTAATACCTAACTTGAACTAGCTGTCTCAAGTGTGCTTTCAGAAGCAATGTGTGCTGGAAGCACATGACATGAGTGTGTGGGTATATTGATTAAAAGGGCCAATTATAAAGAGCCAAAGCTAAGAGGACGGGGCTGTGAGTCACTGAAATCATGGACAAATTAACTTAGGAGTTACTGGGTTAAAATATAATCTCCAAGAAAACCAAAATTCAAATTTCTAGAATGCTGTAAAAGCAATTTTTAATTTGAATGAATTCTCATTTATCTAATTCTCAGCCTTTTTATTTTGAGGAAAGTGTATGGTTTATCACCTACTATTGCTAGTTTTGAAATATTTTATCTTTGTACAATTTTATCCATGATTTTGAGATCTATAACTTAAAACTCTGTCTTCTAAAGTTTTTGTCATTGTGTGAATTTAGATGCTTTAAAAACTAATGAATCCCTCAAAAAGGAAGAAATGAATTATGTTAGGTAATAGAAAAAAATCATCTAATAGCTAAGACTTCAATTTTCATAACTTTTCTTAAATATATGAATTTGAGAGGTATATAGAGATTTTCCTTTGTGCTTGTTAAAGTACATTACACTGTACTTTGCACACCAAACTTTCTGTGCTTTTCAGACAGGGTTGGTTGGAAGGAACAAAAGGAAAAAGCACGCACCAACCTTGAGTATCTGATGTCTCTTCTGACTGTGTGGTATGTCTCTAAACATAGGACACATTTTCCTCTATTAAAAAATCTTACTGTAGTCCCCTTTGTTTATTTTTATTTTGTTTCCATTTTCTAAGGAGGTATATATGAAAAAATATTTTTACAAAAAATTCTTAAGATTTTACTGCTTAAATTTGCGTACAGCAAAGGAAAAGACAACCCACTGAATGGGAGAGCATATATATTTGCCAATACATCTGACAGGGATTAATATCCAAAATTTACAAAGAACTTATAAAAACTCCACACCAAAAAAACATGAACAATCCAATTAAAAAATGGGCAAAGGTCTTCAACAGACACTTCTCCAAAGAGGACATACAGATGGCTGATACACATATGAAAAGATGCTCAACGTCACTAATATTCAGAGAAATGCAAATTAAAACCACAACAAGATATCATCTCACACCCATCAGAATGGCATTCATCAATAAATCAACAAACAACAAGTAAGTGTTGAAGCGGATGTGGAGAAAAGGGAACTCTTTTGTACTGTTGGTAGGAATACAGATTGCTATAGGCACTGTAGAAAGCCGTACAGAGCTACCTCAAAATATTAAAAATGGAACTTCCTTTTGACCCAGTGATTCAACTTCTGGGGATTTAACCAAAGAAACTCAAAACACTAATTTGAAAGAATATATGCACCCCTATATTCATTGCAGCATTATTCACAACAGCCAAGACTGAGAAGCAGATGTCTATCAGCAGATGAGTTGATAAAAAAAGCTGTGGTACATTTACACAAGAGAATACTACTCAGCCATTAAAAGAGAAGGAAATCTTATCCTTTGTGACAGAATAGATGGACCAGGAGAGCAATATGCTTAGTGAAGTAAGCCAGCCAGAGAAAGATAAGTAGTATATGATTTGACGCATATATGAAATTTAATGAACAAAATGAACTAGCAAGGAAAATAGGGAGCAGGCAGACAACTGTCAGGTGGCAGGCAGCAGGGATCTGAGGTGGGCGGAATGATTGAGCAAAAGAAAAAAAGAAAAAGAAAACATTCATGGACATGGACAATAGTTTCGTGATTGCCAGGGGTGAGAGGTGAGGGGAAGGAGGAGGGGAGGGTATATGGGAGATAAATGGTGATGGATAGAGACTTGACTTGTGGTGGTGAACATACAATACACTGTACAGGTGACATTTTAGAATTGTGGACCTTAAACCCATTGAAATTTTTAACCATTCTTACTCCAGTAAATTCAAGAAAAAGAAAAAAATAATAATAAATCTCATTATAAAAACCTATCATTTGACTACTTGCTATTAAGAGATAAATTCTTATTTTTTTAAATTTTTTTATTTAATTATTTTTCAAGTACAGTTTTCTGACTTTTACTCCCTACCCAGCCCACTTCCCTTGCTCCCGTCCTCCCTCCCATTTCCACCCCTCTTAGCTGTTGTCCATGTGTCCTTTATACTAGCTCCTCTAAATCCCTCCCCTTTTCCCCCTGAAATTCCCTCCCCTCTCCCCTCTGGTGGCCTATCACCATTCTCCATTTCAGTGTCTTTGATTTTATTTTGCTTGCTTGTTTGTTTTGTTGTTTAGCTTCCTGTTAAAGGTGAGATCATATGGTATTTGTCCCTCAAAACCTGGCTTACTTCACTCAGCATAATGCTCTCCAGTTGCATACATGCTGTTGCAAAGGGTAGGAGCTCTTTCTTTCTGCTGCATTGAATTCCATTGTGTATATGTACCACAATTTTTTTATCCATTCATTTACTGACGGGCACCTAGGTTGTTTCCAGCTCTTGGCTATTGTAAATTGTGCTGCTATGAACATTGGGGTGCATAGGTTCTTTTGGATTGGTGTTTTAGGATTCTTAGGATATAATCCCAGCAGTGGAATTGCTGGGTCAAAAGGAAGGTCAATTTTTAGTTTTCTGAGAAAATTCCATACTGTTTTCCATAATGGTTGTACCAGACTCCAATCCCACCAACAGTGAACTAGGGTCCCCTTTTCCCCACAACCTCTCCAACATTTGTTGTTTGTTGCTTTGTTTATGATAGCCATTCTGACTGGTGTAAAGTGATATCTTATTGTGGTTTTAATTTGCATCTCTCTGATAGCTAGCGGTCTTTTCATGTGTCTCTGGATCCTCTGTATGTTCTCCTTGGAGAAATGTTTTACCATTTTTTAATTGGGTTATTTGTCTTCTTAGAGTGGAGTCATGTGAGTTCTTTGTATATTTTGGAGACTAAACTTTTGACTGAGGTATCATTGGCAAATATGTTTTCCCACACAGTCAGTTGTCTTTTTATTTTAATACTGTTTTCTTTAGCCACACAGAAGCTTTTTATTTTGATGAGATCCCACTTGTTTATTTTATCCTTTATATTCCTTGCTCTAGGGGACATATTAGTAAAAAAGGTACTGCATGAAATATCTGAGATTTTTCTGCCAATGTTCTCCTCTAGGACTTTAATGGTGTCACAGCTTATATTTAAGTCCTTTATTCACCTTGAATTTATTTTGGTGTATAGTGTAAGTCGGTGCTCAAGTTTCATTTATTTGCACCTAGCTGTCCAGTTCTGCCAACACCATTTGTTGAAGAGGCTATCTTTACTCCATTTTATGCTACTGCCCCCCTTTGTCAAATATTAATTGACTGTAGAGAGTTGGGTTGATTTCTGGGCTCTCCGTTCTGTTCCATTGGTCTATGTGCCTGTTTTTATGCCAGTACCAGGCTGTTTTGATTACAGTGGCCTTGTAATATAGCTTGATATCTGGTATCATGATCCCTCCTACTTTGTTCTTCTTTCTCAAAATTGTGGCTATTATTCGGGGTCTTTTGTGGTTCCACATAAATTTTTGAAGTGTTTGTTCTATGTCTGTGAAATATGCCATTGGTACTTTAATAGGTATTGCATTGAACCTATAAATTGCTTTGGGTAGTATGGGCATTTTGATGATGTTAATTCTTCCAATCCATGAACAAGGTATATGTTTCCAATTGTTTGTGTCTTCCTTGATTTCTTTCTTCAGGGCTGTGTAGTTTTCTGGATACAGGTCTTTCAGCTCATTGGTTAAGTTTATCCCAAGGTATTTTATTTTTCTTTTTGCTATATCAAATGGAATTTTTTTCTTGATTTCTGCTTCTGCTGATTTATTGTTAGTATACAAGAATGCCTTTGATTTCTTGATATTGACTTTGTAATCCGCTGTTCTGCCAAATTCATGAATTAGTTCAAGCAGTTTTGGGGTAGAGTCTATAGGATTTTCCATATACACTATCATGTCGTCTGCAAACAATGACAGTTTTGTTCCCTCCTTTCCAATTTAGATGCCTTTTATTTCCTTTTCTTGTCTGATTGCTCTGGCTAAAATTTCCAAAACTATATTGAATAGAAGTGGTAAAAGTGAACAACCTTGTCTTGTTCCTGATCTTAGTGGAAAAGATCTTAGTTTTTGCCCATTGAGTATCATGTTGGCTGTAGGTCTTTCATATATTGCCTTTATTATATTGAGGAATGTTCCCTCTATTCCCACTTTGCTGAGTATTTTTATCATAAATGGGTGTTGTACCTTATCAAAAGCTTTTTCCGCATCTATTGATATGGTCATGTGATTTTTGTCTTTGCTTTTGTTTATGTGATGTATTACATTTACTGATTTGCGAATATTGAACCATGCTTGCATCCCTGGGATGATTCTGACTTGGTCGTGGTGTATGATCTTTTTGATGTATTGTTGGATGCGATTTGCCAATATTTTGTTGAGGATTTTAGTGTCTATGTTCATCAAAGATATTGGCCTGAAGTTCTCTTTCTTTGTTGTGTCTCTATCTGGTTTTTGAATTAGGATGATGCTGGCTTCATAAAAAGAATTTGGGAGTTTTCCATCCTTCTGGATTTTTTGGAATAGTCTGTGAAGAATAGGGGTTAGCTCTTCCTTAAATGCTTTGTAGAATTTTCCTGTGAAACCATCTGGTCCAGGGCTTTTGAGTGATGGGAGTTTTTTGATTACTGCTTCAATTTCATCTGCTGTTATTGGTCTGTTCAGGCTTTCTGCTTCTTTTTCATTGAGTTTTGGAAGATTATATTTTTCTAGAAATTTGTCCATTTCCCCTAGGTTTTCAAATTTCTTGGCATACAGTTCTTCATAGTAATTTCTTACAATCCCTTCTATTTCTGTGGTATCAGTTGTAATCTCTCCTCTTTCATTTCTGATTCTGTTTATTTGTGTCCTCTCCTTTTCTTGATGAGCCTACTTAAAGGCTTGTCTATTTTGTTTATCTTCTCAAAGAACCAACTCCTGGATCATTGATCCTTAGAATTGTGCTTTTAGTCTCTGTGTCATTTAGTTCTGCTCTGATCTTGGTTATTTCCTTCCTTCTACATGCTTTGGGCTGTTTTTGTTGTTGTTCCTCAAGTTCTTGCAGGCATAGAGTAAGGTTGTTTGTTTGAAATGCTTCTATATTCTTTAGGTAGGCATGTATTGCTATGAACTTCCCTCTCAGGACTGCCTTCACTGTGTCCCATAAGTTTTGGGTTGTTGTGAGTTCATTTTCATTTGTTTTCAGAAACTTTTTGATTTCTTCCCTAATTTCATTCTTGATCCATTCATTGTTTAATAGCATACCATTCAGTCTCCATGATTTTGGGTGCTTTGGGTTTTTTCCTTTGGGGTTGGTTTCCAATTTCAGTCCCTTGTGGTCAGAAAAAATGCTTGGTATGATTTCAATTTTCTAGAATTTGTTGAGGCTTGTTTTATGTTCTATCATGTGGTCTATCCCTGAAAATGTTTCATGCGCATTTGAAAAGAATGTGTATTTAGCTTCTTTGGGATGAAGGGCTCTTTATATATCAGTTAAGTCCATTTCATCTAGGGTATTGTTTAATGCCGCAATATCTTTGTTGATGTTTTGTTTGGAAGATCTGTCCATTTTTGATAGTGGGGTATTAAAATCCCCTACTATAATTGTGTTGCTGTCAATATCTTTCTTGAAGTCCTCTAAGATTTTCTTTATATATTTGGGTGCTCCTATGTTTGGTGCATATATATTTATGATGTTAATGTCTTCTTGGTGGATTCTTCCCTTGAGTATAATGAAGTGACCTTCTGGGTCTCTCTTTATAGCCTTTTTTTGAAGTCTATTTTGTCTCATATGAGAATTGCTACCCCGGCTTTTTTTTTCTTGTCCGTTTGCTTGGAAAATTTGTTCCTAGCCTTTCACTTTTAGTCTGTGATGGTCTTTTGTCCTGAGGTGGGTCTTTTGTAGGCAGCACGTGTGTGGGTCATGCTTTCTTATCCATTTGGCTATTCTATGTGTTTTGATTGGAGCATTTAATCCATTTACGTTTAAGGTTATTATTGATAGGTACTTATTCATTGCCATTTTTGTACCTGTGTTCCTCTCTGTCTTCCTCTTTTCTTTCCTTCCCTTAAAGCAGTCCTTTTAGTATCTCTTGTAGAGCTGGTTTGGTAGAGGCAAATTCTTTTAGGCTTCTTTTGTCTTGGAAGCTCTTTATTTGGCCTTCTATCTTGATTGAGAGCCTTACTGGGTAAAGTAGCCTTGGTTGTAGGCCTCTGGTTCTCATTACTTGGAATATTTCTTGCCATTCTCTTCTTGCATGGAGTGTTTTCATTGAGAAGTCAGTAGCTAACCTTATTGGGGCTCCCTTGTATGTTACTTCTCTTTTCTCCCTTGCTGCCTTTAAGATTCTCTCTTTGTCTTGGAATTTTGCCATTTTAATGATAATGTGTCTTGAAGTAGGCCTCTTTGGGTTCCTCTTGACTGGGACTCTGTGTGATTCCTGGATTTGTGTGACTTTTTCTCTCATCAAATTAGAAAAATTTTCCATCATTACTCTTTCAACTAGGTTTTCTATCCCTTGTTCTTCTTCTCCTTCTGGTATTCCTATTATTCGGATATTACTACGTTTCATATTGTCTTGCATTTCTCTTAATCCCTCTTCATTCTTTCTGAGCCTCTTTTCCTTTTCTTGCTCTTTCTGTGAGATGTTTTCTACTTTGTCCTCCAACTCACTAATCCAATCCTCTGCTTCATCGATCCTGCTTTTGATACCTTCTACTGTGTTCTTCAGTTCAGAAATTGTATTGTTCACTTCCTCTTGTCCCTTGCTGATAGTTTCTATTTCCTTTTTCATATTGATATAGTTTGCAGTGAGATTGTTGTAGCTCCCCTGTAGTTTCTGGTAGCTCATTGTGAGCTCTTTGAATTTCCTGATAACCAGTGCTTTGAGTTCAATATATGATAGTTGACTTGCCTCTATTTCATCTAACATTCTGAAACTTCCTCCTTTTCTTTCATTTGGGGATTGTTTCTCTTCTCATTGTTTGCAAGACTCTTCTTGTTGGCCTTAGCTTCTAAAGTTGATCTGTTCTGACTCCCTGGGTTTATGGTGTGAACTTCTGTGGTAGAATACCTGTGAAATTCAGTGGTGCAGTCTCCTTCGGGTATCCTGATGTTCTCTGCTTCCACCTACTCCCTTTTTTGTGTGTGTTTATGTGTGATCAGTTGGTGGGTGAGGCAAAATGGTTTGTGACAGCAGAAGACTGTTTTATGATATTTACAGTCACAGTCAGTAGAGAAAAGATAGAAGATCTTTAGGCTATATATGGTGTTAACCGTACTCTTCAACCCAACTTGACACTTTTATGAGAGGATGGACAAAAGATAAGCCTCTTGTTGGTGAGGGAAGGCTTGTGAGTTGGATCTAGAAAGCAGTGAGGTTATGGGGTGGTCAGATTTGAGGTAAGGTGAGAGTAAAGAATAGTAAATAGGTGTAGTGTGTGATCAAATAGAGTTAATCACTACAGTAATAGATAAATTCTTACTTTTAAGAAGCTTATAAGTAAGGTTTTCAATCACCAAGCAAAAACCAAAACTATAGTTATAAGTACTGCGGCAGTTTTTACAGAGTTGGCAAAGCATATTAATAGGAAATCTACTTTCTGAATAGCTCAGGGTTTGTGTAAATGACGCTGTTTGTCATGCCACTGTTAAAATAACCAACATATCTGAAAGCACTTTGTGTGTGAAGAAATTTATAAAATAAAAATCACTGAGTTCTGCATGAAAGCATATAGAATATCAATCTCATTTTATCTTCTACAGAAAAAATCTTGAGAGTGTTCCCATAGTAAGTGAAGCATACAATTTGCAAAAGCTCTAGAAACTGTAATTTTTGTGTATGAGCTTGTGTTATTTTCTGAACAATCATACATACAACTATATTTTAAACTAATATTTTTAATTTAGGACATAAAATGAACTTCAGTCTTTCTTAAACATATTTTAGCCTTACTGTTAGCACTCTTTCCACAACCTCTTTAAGAAGTTACTATAGAACACTATCATTCACTGTCAAATTTGAACCCTATGTGAAACTGTTAACATTTATTCAATTATAGTCTAGATGTCATTTATGATAAAAGGATAAAAAGATATACAATTTAAAAAATGTTTAATTCCTCTGTATCTTCTTTCCCCCTTAGAGAGAAGAATAATAAATAATTCATTATGCTGTCTTCAAATTTTATTATTTAAATATAAAATGTTAATAAAAATACAAATACAATCATATACACATAGTTTGGGAGGTTGACCATAGAATAAATAACTTGAAATAGAATACTGAATCTGAAAATATCTGCATTCAATATTTTTGTGGCTGTTGCTACATTGCTCTTCAAAAGAAAAAGTTGCTGACAAAAATACCTATTTATTCCAACACTAGGACCCATTAAACACTTTAATTTTCCAAATCTTATAGGTGAAAATGGCACATTTTAATCACTTTTGTATGAGCAAGACCGAGCACCTTGTAAGGTGTTTCTGTTTTGCTCATCCAGTAAACCGTCCGTATCCTTTGACCATTTTTCTCTTGGACTGCATCTTTTGCTATTGATTTGTGAGACTGATTGGTATAAAAGAAATTAATTTTCTATTACATGATTTGTAAATAGCTTCCCTAGTTTGTTTCTCTTGTGATTTGTTTATGGCATTTTCAGCTCTACAGAATTATTTAGTTTGCATGTATAAGATGGACTGATGTTTTCTTTATAGCCTCTGACTTTGTTGAGACTTAAATACAAAGGCTATGTTACTGCAAGTGTTTTTTAAAGTTTTCTTGCCATTATTCTCTATATCTGTCTCCTTTTTCTTTTGTGTGTTGTAAGGTTTTGTCCATTTAAAATTCAATTTTGTATACAAAATGAAGTAAGAATAGAGCTTTATGCCTCTATAAATGGTTAATGTTGTTCCAAGACAATTTACTGTCTAGCCTATCTAATGAACAAAAATGATATCTAAATCACATATTTAATCCCCATAAGTCTATTTCTTGGGCTTCTATCTTTTACCTTAATGTTCTGTACTTGTACTAGTGTCACATTCTTTGGATTATTACAGATGTGTTGTAACATGTTTAATGTCTAGAAGGGCTGGAAGACAGGATAGTCACCAAACACATGGGGAGTCAAAACTTGAAGGGGCAATAGAGAACATCTAGCTTGTTCTTTAATTTACAGAGCAAGAGAGTGAAGGCATAGGAAGTGCCAAGATGCATTCAGTGCTCTCTGGTGGTTCACGGGAGAGTCAAGAATGGGAACAAGGATTTCCTGGCTAGAATCCTAGTACTCTTCTTCTGAGCCATGATAATAACTATAAACAGACATGTTCCCATAGATTTCAATACTTCTCAAAATATTTCTGATTTAAATCTCCCTGAGATTTTTTCTATTCTACTATTTTATTCCCTTGAAACATCATTTTTCTATAAGTTTGAGAAATTTCCATTATTATGATTACCTATAAATACCCATATCCATGAATACTGAAGGTCAAACCAAACCTGTCTTCCAACAGCCTTTGTCACAGCCTATTTATTTTGCTCATTAGAATCCTAAGTGGGACTATTCTAACAGTGAAAAACATTCCCAAAGCAATGCACAATTTAACAGTAAAGTTTCTGCCAACTAACAAGTCAGTTATCTGCCAGAGGCAGTCATCAGCATGTTAATAAGCTTTACGGTTGACATTAAATGTAAGGCATTGCGAGCATTACTGAGTGTGCGAACTAGATATCTAGATACACGTGTGTGTATACATACATAAATATCAAGTTATAGCTTCTATTAGGGTTTAAAAGTCTAAACAGTTATATAAAACAATATGAAAATATGATGGTGTTTCACACAATGATTCAGATGCAAAACCTTTACTCTTTCCATAATGAGAAGCAGATGGTAAGCTTAAGAAAATTTTAAAAAACAGTACCAGACTAAGTCAAGATAACAGGTGAACAACTTCAGAACTCTGGTAGAAGAGCAAAAAAAGATGTGGAATTGAAGGATATTAAAGTCTTGTAAGTCACTGCCTGGGGTGGTTTGATATAAGGAAGCTAGATCATTTATAGAAATATGAATCCTTCATACTCTCATGCCAATTATAAAGGTTACAGTTCTACACAATTACACTATCACCTAGACATTTTAAACTAAATTAACAGTTATTGTATAAGATTTGCCCAAAGCACTGTTAAAATAATGGACCTGGTCATTTTCCACTTAAGTGGGCTTCGCCACATAGTATTAATGAAAGAAAGCATCCAATTTTCCCAAAGGAAAAAAGATCTCAAAGGTCTCAATACAGGCAGTAGGTGGTAAGAGTTTAAACTAAAATACATCATTTCTCATCTAAAGCACTTTGTAGAACAACAGAATGTTGAAAAATGTTATACAGAATACCTAGAAATAATTATTTGAATTGATAACTTCCACCCAAAGATAGAAGAAAAAGAAGGCATACCTCCCACTTATATTACTCTGAGAGAATTAAATTCAGATACTTCTTATCACTACAGATGACCACGTTTTGACACAACAGTTAAGTCATGAAGTTTTATTTTCACTTCATGACAGATTAGTATATGAAATTATTACTATAAATTGTTACCTTCAAAAGTAACCACACTGGGAACTAATGTAGTTTCCACACTCTGAACTAATGAATCCAATAGTAATGACCTCATTCAGTGACAATCACTTGTTCACTGATCAAAATTTTCTCATATAAACTCTTTTTGAAGCTGAAAGTCCACGAAAATGCTCACTTTCATGGCCATATATTTTTCCATTGCTTTAAAGAATTTCTTAGTCCCACCCACATCTTTAAAATATAGTGGTGGTAAAAGTATACATAGAATAAAGTGTGACATCTAGAAAATACCTTTAAAAATACATATGTAGAGTGTCCTTTTCTAAGACCTGTTAAAGTTCATCTGTTAAATACACTTACACATACAATTTTCCCAAGCCCAAATCAGAAACAGCTGCAATTCAAATAATAAGTTCTCCTTATATGTATGTTTTATAATTTACATTTGTATAATAAAAACAAATAATACAAAGTAAAATTTACTTCAGTTTTCACTATAATGACACAAATTACCTTACAAATATCTCAGTAATGTTACCTTAAAAACAAATATAACAACTCAAGGGTAGTGAAAGCCAAAACGTTGGACCTTGGGTTATGAAACCTAACCAGTAGAGTCCCTCATAAATTGTGCTTAGGATTTAGAGAAAATCACTGTTAACATTTAGTATATTAGATATCTTTCCAGTACTTTCCTTATTTTTTAGTGTTTGTGTATGTCATAGGCATATACAATTATCCTACAAATACCTTTATACATTATATAATATGTGTATGTGCTTATGTAAATATGTGTGTACATATGTTCATATACAAGGTTTGTCCAGAAGGTAGTCAGCCATACAATATGAAATATAGAGACATTTATTGGAGAAGATACAAGATACAAGAAACACTGCACAAAAGACAATGATGCCTCAATCCCCTTCAAAGTAGGCCCCTTGGAACCTCCTACAGTTTCCCAATTGCCATCAACTACCCTGTAGTATTTTCCTGAATCTTATTGACAGTCTAAAATTTCTTCCCTTTCAAAGGTGACTTTAGTTTTGGGAAAAGCCAGAAGTCACAGGGCACCAAATCCGGGTGTGGGGGGGGATGAGTCACCTGGGTAATTTGATATTTCACCAAAAATCTCTGGACTAGATGTGATGCATGAGTGGCCATATTGTCATGATGAAGCTGCCAATCACCAGTTGCTCATAGCTGCAGCCTTCTGAAACATCTGAATAATTTCCAGGGAGGGATGTTCATATTTATCAGAAAATTTGATGCATATCTGTTGCTCTACTCACTCAGTCACTTTGAGTGTGATGACCGTACAGTTCACATGCTCACTCCAAGGTGTCTACCGCACCCACTGACTAGTACAGTGAAGTCTTTGTTGTTCATATATGTGCATTCCAGTTCACTCTCCTAAGCTACCAGATTACATCAATGTCACACAAACCACTCCCATTATATTAATAATGACTAGACATTTTCCAGACAGACCTCATATATCCCCATAATAATACGATACTATTGTCTTGTATGATATTTTTTAAATGTTTAACATTATTTTGCATTATAGATAAGTTTTAAATTATATGTTTAAAAAAATTTTAATGCAATTGTAGGTTGCTGTCTGAAAAATGGGTCATTGAGTGCAGGGTGATATGGGAGGCAGGCACTAAAATGGAGAGGACTGCACATTGAAAAGTTTATTCACCTAAACTTCCTGAAAATGCTGACCTGGGGGATCTGTTAGCAGCTATATTTCTACTTTTTAAAAAATAATTTCCTTCTGGTTTGGGTCTACTTTCTATTTTATGTTGTTTTGTAAGCTAGCTTAAATATTTTATGGCAGTTTTACTTATTAATAACCTAATGAGAATTTAATAAAGTGGAAAGTTAAGGATAACTATTTTTACTTATTTGCAAATGTATTTATTTATTAACACAAAAACTTCTAACTCTATCTTTCATTGCAAGTATCTGTGTAGTACCAAGATGACTCATCTCCAGAGTTGGGGATGGTAACATAAATGAGTGATGTTGGTTAGTAGATGTTGTAGATTGTTTCAGGAGCCAGGTCCCAACCTTGGATGTTGCCCATTGAAATAAGAGCGTAATGACTTAAATATCATATCTTTCCCTGCACATTTTTCCTCTACAAATCTCCCTTTTCTAATCAGGTTGAATAGAAAGCCTTCATACATTTACAGGTGCAACTTACTGCTAACATCAGGTATTGTGGAAGCTAAATTTATCAGGAGCTGAAGATACCTTGATTCTCTGAACCATCATGGTGTCACTTGTTCCCAAATTACTTTATAGCCAATTTCTGATTACCCAGAGAAGATTACCTGATCATTGAGCAGTTAAATGAGAGAACCTCCCTGTTCTCCATGTCTAATTTACCCTTCAAGGGAAGTAGGGAGAGGTTGGATTTGAATAGCTAAAATCAGCAGCTGCCCAGGAGATAAAATTTGAGATGATTGGGAAGAAAAAGTCATCTCAAACCTCTAAGTCATTGGTCTCCATTATTAAAGAAGACTTCAATGCCATAAATGAAAATTTTTCTTTATAGTCTTTAAGGACACTTTTTACATTTAACTTCCCCATATTGAGGAAACTCTTTAAATAACACTTGGGCTAGATAACTACAGTCAGGGCTACAGCCAGTCTGTGGGTCTACCGGAGGCCTGCAGGCAAATCAGAAACTGTCTGTCTCAGGAGATTTCACGCTGTCAGCATGCGTGGATTAGGAAAAGGCATCTTTCTGGTGTAGCCCTTTGCCCACTCACAGGGTGTCTTTGTGCAGAACAAGCACTGTGGAAGTATACTCTAAAGTAAAAGCCCGGTTTAAAAAAGAAGTAGGAGACTACCAGTGTGTTGGCCCTAAGTTGCCCTTCTGATTAGCTAAGAAAACTTGTAATAGTGTTGTCTGTGTTGCCAGTGATTTATAATACCGTATGAGCTAATTGAAGCAATACTTTCATCTATATCTGGAGATACCATGCAGAAAAAACAAAACAATACAATAGGAAAATCTAAGGTTAACACACAGACTAGTATCAATTATAATACCCAGAATCTATACAGTTTAATAACCTTCTATTTAAAAAAGATTAGTGCATTGGCAACATAATTAAGAAACTTCTCACTTTTTCATAGCTTTCCTGTATAAAAATATGTGGTTTTCAGAGCACTAAAAATATTAACATTTCACATTTTCCGAAATGAGTTAGCCCTCAAAACCAGAATGCTCATAATGACTGTACTCCTGTCACAGAGAATATAATTAAAAATGTCTTAACTTAAGAATATTTTTTTAGTTTCAAAACAAAACTCCAGAACTAGCATATTGAAGAAACACTTTAGCTTCCTTAGGATTATCTCAGTGTTGTTTTTTAATCTCAGTGGGTTGGTTGAGCATTTGTAGCTTGTTCGGGCCTCTGAGTTTCTGTAAGGCATGCCCCTGAGGTTAGTTTCTGCAATAAATTTTACACTGTCAACACTTTTGCAACAGAGGAAAGAAATAACCTGTGAACTAATTTCACAGAGGGTCTCTGCAATGGCCTCAGCCTCAACCCTGTGACACAAGGCACAGGCTAGCTGGTGACAGGGGAAGGGCTTTATTTCCTTTCTCAGCTCCCCCAGAGTTTCAACCACACATTAAACAATGGCTTGTTTAAAAAGCACTCAGACACAGTTCACATTGTTTTCAAAATGCTCTACCTCATCATTTTTACAATCAAGGGAAATGTTGGAGATGTTAAGACAGGAGAGGAAAAGTAAATTTCAATAACATTTTATTGGAAGCTGAATCCCCAGCCAGTAACTGAACTGACAATACTAAAACCCAGAAGGTAAATATACCATAGTGAGGAATGGTTAGCAGTTCCCTTTCTTTGCCAGAATAGCTTAATTAAAGTCCTACCAAGATAGAATTGGCCACTTAGCAGTCCGCATCTGAAAGGCATTTAATGTAGCAACTCAGTGCCTATTGGAACTTTTTTTTTGCTTAATTATTGTTCAAGTACAGTTTTCTGTCTTTTACTCCCATCCCAGCCCACCCCCCCAGTGCTCCCCACCTCCCTCCCATTTCCACCCCCCTTAGTTTTTGTCCATGTGTCCTTTATACTTGTTCCTATAAACCCTTCCCTTTTTCCCCTGAAATTTCCTCCCCTCTCCCCTCTGGTCACTGTCAGCCTGTTCTCTATTTCAGTGTCTTTGGTTATATTTTGCTTGCTTCTTTGTCTTGTTGTTTAGGTTCCTGTTAAAGGTGAGATCATATGGAATTTGTCTTTCACCACCTGGCTTATTTCACTCAGCATAATGCTTTCCAGTTCCATCCATGCTGTTGCAAAGGGTAGGAGCTCCTTCTTTGTTCATAGAAGCACAATTTACAATAGCCAAGAGTTGGAAGCAACCTAGGTGCCCATCAGTAAATGAATGGATCAAAAAACTATGGTACATTTACACAATGGAATTCTATGCAGCATACAGAAAGATGGAACTTTTAAAATAAAAGAGCAGTAACTAAGAATTATCATGGATAAGTAACAAAATTTAATTGTCATCCAGCTGCTTTTTTTCTCACATTTAGATGAAACTCAGACTGCTCAGAATTTCACAGAGGAACTGTGGTATCTATCTCTTCCACGGGGCTGAGTTCCTCAGGGGCAAGGGGCCTGGTTCTTAGTGTCCTGATCTCTGTGACCCTCATGCTTGCAGACACACTAACACAAGTGCTTAATAATTTAAAGGTAGCAATAAAATTAGATAACAAAACACAAAATACATTTTAAATCTGCCCTATTCTCAAGAAGAAAATCCATTCAGTTAGAGTACAACACTGATAATATTCAACACTCATACATAAAATGCATTTGGTTCAGTATATATTTATAATAATGTCTAGATATTATCAGCTGATGAGCTTCCTAACTGAGACTAGTTATTCAAGAGAATGGAACTATGGGCAGAGATTGAAAAAATCTGTAATCAATTTCATTTAATATTTCACTATGTAGTGATTACCCATATCCCTTCTAGGCACCATAGGGATACAAAGATGAGTAAGACAAAATCCCATAGAGATAATTTTCAGAATGATTGGAATGTTATTCCTGTGGCATATATATGCATACATTGTTTGATGTTTGTCTGACATATGTCAAGATCACTGCCAGTGGTTGGATGATGTAGAGAGAATCATAAAATATCTCTGAGGATTAGTTTTTTTCCTCTGAGAAAAGTAAATAGTATTATAGCCCCCTTTAGCAGTATTCTACATTATGCTAGAATATTCTATCCTGTGATTTTTATATCCTTATCCTCGTTGTCTCCTCTGCATCCCAGCTACATTTAATATTGTTGCCATGCCACTGTTTCTTAAACTAAACCTACCTGCTCTTCCTATCCTATCCTATCCTATCCTATCCTATCCTATCCTATCCTATCCTATCCTAGTGTTCATTTTTTCCATCTTCTTCAGTGAATCCTCCATTGCTTTTTTTTAAATTTTTTAATTGATTATGCCATTACATTTGTTCTATCCCCCCCTTCATTCCCCTCCACTCTGCACACCCCTCCCCCACCATCCCTCCCCCCCTTTATTTCATGACCACATGTCTCAAGTTCTTTAGATTCTATATTTCCCTTACTATTCTTACCCTCTCCCCTATTTTCTACCTACAGTCTATGCTACTTATTTTCTGTACCTTCTCCCCCCTTCTCCTTCTCCCCTGTTGCTAACCCTTCATGGGATCTTCATTTCTATGGTTCACTCCTGATCTAGCTGTCCTCTTAGGTTGCTTTTGTTTTAAGTGTGGTTCTTAATAACTGTGAGTTTGCTGTCTTTTCACTGTTCATGTTTTTTTAACTTCTTTTTCTTAGATAAGTCCCTTTAACATTTCATATAATAAGGGCTTGGTGATGATGAACTCCTTGAACTTGATCTTATCTGAGAAGCACTTTATCTGTCCTTCCATTCTAAATGAAAGTTTTGCTGGACCTCCGTTGCTTTTATTACTTCCTCTGCATCTTTACAGATTCTAACACTAATAGCTGACTCTCTATAATTCTGTTCACTGGACTTTCTCCCTTAAAAGCTAACCTGTCTCACCTAAAACTTCTGCACTCATAACTTTTAATTTTCTTTTTAGATCCTCTTGATTAAACTAGGCCTCACTAATTGCCATCTCTTTTGAAAACCAATAGTATATATAAACAACTCTACACAATGAACACTCAATCACATAGAATTCTGTGTCATTTAAGTATATGTACATGCCCTTTTGTGAAATGTTGGATTCTTGAGCCTAGGGACCATGTTTTATATCACCATTTTAGCATTTGGTGAATGAGGCACAATAGAACTCCATTAGTAAATTATTCAGTGGATAATGGATTTATGCCTCCAAGTCTGAAAATCTGGTAGCTCTGACACATACTAACTATTTGGAATCAGCCTGCCTCATTTTATGCCTTTACAAAGTCTTTGATGACAATCTTTGAACACCATAGTTAAGGTTTCAGGAAGCCAGTTTAGTTTGCATAACCCTGTAAAAACAATTTAATTTTTAAAGAAAATTTTAATGCGGATGATTTATTTTCCTGTGCTAGAGATAACAAAGAATAAAAAAGTCACTAATGCAGTGTTATGGATGTTATAGTATGAAGAATATAAAAAAACAGAGATAAGGGTGATTTTAAAGGTGGTGATATCACCACCCCATTTTATTGATGAGAAACAGCACTTCTAAATTAATTTCTCAGTTTCATAGAATGATCACAATGTTGGATTCATGTTAGAATCATCTAGGGTGCTTCCAAAAAATAATAATCACCCTCTCCCACACACATATACCCTCAGAAAATTTTGATTTAATTAGTTTGGGGTGAAGCCATAGCATTAATTTTTGTTGTTGTTATTCAGGGCATTTAATGTAAACCACATTGGTTTAAAATTTCTAGGCTTATTGCACAATAATTTAGCCAAAATACTGAGTTGCGGTTTCAAACTACAGACACAAAAGCCGTTATTATGAATACTATTCTTAGGTTTTAAAGACAGTAGGTATTTTAATAGTCATCTTAAAAATCACCTGAAATGTATGTCTTAATAATAAGTATAACTTAAACATCAAGGAGGAACACTGATGCATCCACTTTATAAAACCTATTATCTTTTATTGACATTTCTGATTAGTACCTTTCTTAAGCAGCCCTTGGAGTTCTACTCTTTACCAACAGATGGCACTAGTAATTTCTGTATTAAACCATATGGCAACTAAATTGCACACCCTTTAATAAAAAAATTTTATGTATGTTTCTATTAAGACATCATTACAAGTTTCATCTTGTGAAATTCACTTTTAACTTATCTGCCTGTGTTTCATTTAAGTGATTTTTAATTACTAGAGTGCTTAGCATAATGAATGCTGAAACTATGGATTGATTTAATGCCACAATAAAGATTTTCTCCTTTAATCATTAATTAGTTCACTGAACTTGTATCCATTTAATATCAGTGACTAGTATTTTATTAATTATAACTCATTTTTCAAAGCAGAAGCAATGCAAACTACTGAATTTCCTCTAACAACAATATCAAATCGGGGTTATGGTTTATGAGAAATAATTTTAATGTTAAATAAAAATACATTTTTATGATCGTGAATACATTTTAGGCTTCCTATAAACTTAAGTAAATCTGTATCAATCTAATACCACAGTACACTATTACTTAAAAATATATAGACTTTACTTGAGACAAATGATCTGGCTAATTAAGAGTTAACTCACACTTTCCTCCTGTTTCTCCCTATTATACTGTGTCTGAAAACCATCTCTCAAATCTACTAGTAATAATAATAAATACCAGGAGATATTCATCCATATGATTTTCCTTCACCAAACAGCAAGAAAGATACTAAACAGTACTAATTCCGGCCTACACTGTGCTGGTCTCTAGATTAAAGTTGTCTTCCTAAATTTCTACAGTTTCCGTGGTTGATAAAATATTAGGTCAAAGCTTTTACTGTGATACTTAGCTCATGCAAGGGAATTCAGCAAAAATAATTTTTGCCTGAATTCAGTTCAACAAATCTCTTATTTCCTAGGAAAATTAAAAAGTCATAGCAAGATAATAGTTATATATAGAAAGAGGATTTTTTTTTGTTTTGTTTTAAAATTGAGTTTGAGATAGTACACTAAATAGGAAGTTTGGGGGCCCTGAAGTACCTCTTTCAGGGACATTTAACCAAGTAGCCAAAAAATTATTACTGAATCACTAATTCAGATTATAGAGCTAGTCTTATTATCTTTGTATGATGTTCCATGTATAGTAGGAAATAATTTTCTCAGCCTGGAGACATTTCTGATGTTGTTGTTGCTTTAAAGATTCAAGAGGGAATAAGTTATAAATGTACAAACTTTCTTTTGCTTTCTGAGGTTTTGTGCAACTTATTTCAAGGACAATTAAAAAATGAGTGATAGCAAAGTAAAGAATGAAGTTGAAGTGTATTTTCATCTATCAATTTATACCTGAACATTAAGTTGTCAGAGCTGGTTCTAAAGTTTTTTTCCCTTCAGAATACATACAATAAAATGGTAAAATTTATTTTTTTCATTTTACAGGAGAAAAACAGAACTCTTGTTACACTATAACTCACTTTATCACCTGACCTTCAAATGCCTGCTTTTCCCAATGCAACTAGACATCCATTTACTATTCTGAAATGCCCTACTGGACATTATGAAAACCATTCCACTTAGGAAATGTGTTCTGTAATTTGTTTATCACTATCTACTTTTCAGATAATGATGATGCTAGTAAAACACTGCCTATTCATCACCAAGCCCTTATTATATGAAATGTTAAAGGGACTTATCTAAGAAAAAGAAGATTAAAAACGATGAACAGTGAAAGGACAGCAAACTCACAGTTATCAACAACCACACCTAAAACAAAAGCAAATTAAGAGGACAGCTAGATCAGGAGTGAACCATAGAAATGAAGATCACATGGAGGATTAGCAACAGGGGAGTGGGAGAAGGAGAAGGGAGGAGAAGGTACTGAAAATAAGTAGCATAGACAGTAGATAGAAAATAGATAGGGGGGAGGGTAAGAATACTAGGGGAAATATAGAATCGAAAGAACTTGAGACACGTGTTCATGAACTAAAGGGGGGGAGTGGTGGGGGAGGGGTGTGCAGGG
Source organism: Artibeus jamaicensis (assembly GCF_021234435.1). Lineage (NCBI taxonomy): Eukaryota > Metazoa > Chordata > Mammalia > Chiroptera > Phyllostomidae > Artibeus > Artibeus jamaicensis. The sequence continues at coordinate 3,982,755 of NW_026521870.1, forward strand.
TGGAGGAGAATGGGGGGAATAGAACAAATGTAATGGCATAATCAATAAAAGAAAGAAAGAAAAAAGATAAAAAGTTATCCCTCTTTCAACCTATTGAATGTAGGAATTAAATGTACCTCAACAAAGTCATAATCCTGAGGAACAAAGGTTTTCACTCTTTAGTGCAAATGGAAATCACTTGCCAGTAAGGTTACAAGATTTAGCCAATAAAAATACAGGACACCTAGTTTAATTTGAATATCCGACAAATAACGAATTACTCTTTTAGTACAGCTGACCCTTCAACGATGTGTGGTTTTAGGGACACAAAGACTGCCCTCCCACCCTCACGCAATTGAAACTCTGTGAACAACTTTCAACTTCCCCAAATTAACAACTAATAGACTACTGTCAACCAGAAGCCTTTTCAATAACATATACAGTCAATCAACATATATTTTGTATGTTATATGGATTGTAGACTGTATTCTTACAATAAAGTAAGCTAGAGAAAGGAAAATATTATTAAGAAATTCATAAAGAAGAGAAAATACATTTGTAGTACTGGACTTATTAAAAAAATTAACATGTGAGTGGACCCACACATTTCAAACCTGTGTTATTCAGTGATCAACTATACAAGTGTGTCCCATGCAATATTTCAAACATACTTACACTAAAAGATTTTGTTATTTATCTGACCTTCAAATTTAGCTGGGTGTCCTCTAAGTTATCTGGCTACCCTACCTGCAGGACTTGTTAAAACAAATAATGTGTTCACTTAGAGTTTCTGATTTAGTACGCTGTGTCCCAGGAATTTTCATACAGGTCCCCTGATGATGTCAATGCTGCTGGTCTGGGAACCTTAGTTTTTGACATCAGTGCATAGGGCTTAAGAGTTTGAGCTTAACAGACAGACTGGAGTTGGAATTTACTTGAGCAAGACAAATCCTTTGTTTTGCCACTAAAGAAAGGTAAGTATTTAGAAGTAATGATGATGAAGCAATTTGGAGTGCTCAGCAAAATGCTAAGTGTTCACCAAAAGCTAAGTTACAATTTCTTCAAAAGAAGAGAATTTTAATTGAATTCTGCTTCTCCCAAGTAGTGTTATTTAGAACACAAGACCCATAGCAAAAACCATTTTTACATGAGTAAAACTACATAAGAAAGTTTACTATAAAATTATCCAGCATTTAAAGACTTCTCCAAGACTTAAAAATACTAATGAAGAAAGTGAAACTCTCGGAGAGGCATTTTTCAAAGTTATATGAAGCAAGAACCACACACCCTCTCACACAGGGAAGTAATATAAACACATAAGTTTCCATGACAAACCAGATTATGAAATACTGCCATAGAGCATGTAGGTGCAAAATGACATAATAACAAATATGGATCAATTTTGCTACATAAAAAACATATTTCTTTCAATTGTTGGTATCTAGAAGACTTGGCTAAAACTACAACGCATTCATTCTATCATTCATCACATTCCTTGAACATCTAAAATGTGTATAAAACACCATGTGCTATGATAATGATAAATACGAGGAAGAGTTAGATTTTAAAAATACTGCCTTTAAGCAGCCCACAGTCTGGTACTTAAAATATTTAGCAATAGGTACTGACCAAGACTGCCTTCATATTCCTCTCATCTTGGCTGAACTTCAGGCAGGTTTCTTCCTGACTATAGATCCCTGACTTCCCTTTTCTTTGAGCAATTACTTTAGAAAACTTGCAATTGTAATTTTTCTCTCTTCCCATTTACAATGTAAATTTTCTGCAACCAAAAAAATGTCTTTCTGAAGGGCCTGAAGTCATACATTTGAAAAGTATTCATAGAAGCAGATATTACCCCTGTGTCCCAGTCTTTGAGCGACAGTAGGCATCTGACTTGATCAGTGGCAATTAAGCAAACACAGGTGGCCTAATCACATTAACCAGCCTTCCCTCTAACATACTCCAGCCCTCAAGTACTTTTCCAGTCGTTTACTTAAAAATTCTGCCATGTTATAATATTCCATTGTGTATATATGTACCACATCTTTATCTAACCATCTATTGATCGGCACTTCAATTGCTTCCATATGTTGACATTGTGAATGATGCTTCAATGAACATAGGGGTGAATATATCTTTTTAAATTAGTGTTTCTGGATTTCTTCAGATAAAAACTCAATAGTGGACTTGTTGGGTCATAAAGTAGTTCTATTTTTTTTTTTAATTTTTTGCAGAATCTCCAAACGGTTTTCCATAGTGGCTGCACCAATCTACAGTTCTAACAAGAGTAGACAAGGCTTCCTTTTGTTCCACATCCTCCGCTATATTTATTGTTTGTTGATTTATGGATGGCACACATTATGACAGGTGTAAGGTGAGATCTCATTCTGGCTTTCATTTGCATTTTCTTGCACATATTTTCATATGCCTATTGGCCATCTGCATGCTCTCTTTGGGGAAACATATATTCAGGCCCTTGGCCCATTTTTTAATTGGGTTGTTTGGGTGGTGTTGAGTTGTATGAGTTCTTTATAAATTTTGGAAATTACTGCCTTCTTGGATGTATTATTGGCAAACATCCTCTCCCATTCAGTATGTCTTTTTGTTGTTGTGTTGTTTTGTTTTGTTGATGATTTCCTTTACTTTGAAAAAAATTAAAATATTACTTGGCTATAAAAAAGAATTAAATCTTACCATTTGCAATGACATGGGTAAACCTAGAGGTTATATTATGCTGGGTGAAATAAGTCATACAGAAAGACAAATATGATATAATTTCACTTATATTTAGAATTTTTAAACAAAAAAACAAACACAACAGATCCATAGATACACAAATCAAGCTGCTGGTTGTGATATGGGAGAGAGGTTGTAGAATCGTGTGAAAGAAGTCAAGGGATTAAGACATACAAATTAGTAGCTATAAAACAGTCCCAGGGATAAAAAGTGCCACACAAGGAATATACTTAATAATGTTTTAATAACTATGTATGGTTCCAGGTAGGTACTAGGCTTATGGCAGGATCACTCCATAGATTATATGAATGTCTGGCCACTATGTTTTATATATGAAACCAATACAAAATAATGTTAAATGTCAAGAGTAATTGACAAATTAAAAAATAAACTCTAAATAAGGTATATTTTTTCCACTGGAAAAAAATCCTTCCATTTTTTCCAGAACAGTTGAATTCGATCTGTCTCTCCTATAGCAATAGTCTTTTAAAAAATATTGTTATTCTATTATAGTTGTCTCAATTTTTCCCTTTTCACCCTCCTCTACGCAGCCCACCCTACCCACTCCCACAGTCAATCTCTACACTCTTGTCCATGTCCATGGGTCATTCCTAGATGTCCTTTGACTAGGCAGTTCCCCTTCTTTTCACCATTGAATAGTCTTCCCTGCCTGTTTAACTGGTCTGGGGCAATTTACTTTTACACCACTAACCACGTCTTATGCTGTATAATGTTAATCTTTTCTAGTTCAGTATATTGTTAATATATATAATTAACAAACCAGATTGAACGTGCTGTCTAAGAAAAACTGTTAAATATTTTACATACAACTCTTGCTTATAGGCTGTGAGCTTTGAAGAAAACAGCATTGCTTTAAGAGTCAAGTGGGATTTTGAATCTCAAGCTTACCTTCTACAACTGACATTGCCTTGAGAAAAATATTTGATTTCTCTGAACTTTTTCCTCATCTGTTAAACAAGGATAACAAAAGCCTACTTTCCAAACATACTTTAATTGAGGGAATGGGTAAACAGAGTAGGTAGAAATGAGCTTGTGTGCACTAAGCAAAGAGTCAAGCAGATACTCAATGAGTAGCTGAGCCAAGTAGTTGGTAGAAAGTCAGCAAAATTCCCCATGACTTACTAAAATCCTTCACACTCCTTCAGGTTGCTTTTTGCTCACTCATAAAGAACAAGACCTAAAGTTCTGGCTCTTCTCGAGGATATTTTCTACCACCATTCCTCCTCTTTCAGAGGCCTGGTTCTTTGGTTTCTTCTGAGTTCCCACATAGTTGTCTTCTTACCCCAAAAAAGGCCCCTCATATATTTCTATGTTCTTAGCAACAAGTCACACTGTGTTTTAAATGTCTTCCTTGAATTTACTTTTTTGATCTAAGCAATCTCTACCTCTGCCAAACCACTTCTTTTGGAAGAATCCAAAGCCCCATACCTCCTTGATTTTCATCCATTGCCCAAAATGACAGTCATACCCCATATTGTCATCGTTGAGCAAGAAAACACATTTGCAACCTGGGCAGCACATAATTCTCTTGAGAGATTATGTACTGATGTTTGTCACTGCGGAACAAGCCACCCTTCCCCTCAAAGGACTGAATCATTTGTCAAAAGTGGAATGTTACTGGAACATTATTGTGCTTACCAGGGCACTCGTTGTCTTTTCTCCGTAAGTAAATCAATAGCCATCTAAGCCAAAAAGCACATTTGATTCAACCTCTTCAGTTTGAATTACGTGAAATTGACATTTACTGTAACACAAAATTTACAGTGGTTGCAGCTTAATTTAATTAGTCCTGGCACTGAATTTTAATGAGGGAGTCTAAAAAGGCAATGATTTAAACTTTACTAAAGAGCTCCAGACATATACTAAGGGTACCAAATAATTACTACTAGATCACAATGAAAATGATGACACTAAGTGAATACATTTCTATCAACAATCTTTTTTTATTATTTTATTTTATTTATTTATTTTTAGAGAGAGGGGAAGGGAAGAAGAAAGAGTGGGAGAAAAACATCAATGCATGGTTGCCTCCCATGTGTCCCCCACTGGGGATCTGGCCTGCAACCCAGGCACGTGCCCCGACTGGGAATCGAACCGCTGACCCTTTGCTTCACAGGCCCATGCTCAATCCACTGAGCTATACCAGTCAGGGCTCAATAATCTTTAATGTTAAAAAATTAAGACAAACTTATGATGTTTTTAAAGCATGGATTTAATCATCAAACACTACTGAGTGATTTTATATAGACTTAGCACATGGTGACACGATGTAGGATGTTATAACCCAGAGTACACCTTCAGCTAAGACAGGGGTAAACAGAGCAGGGGAAATTGTTGTAGCCTTTGTAGAAATATGATCAAATATTTGTAAAGGAAAATGGGATGACAAAGCAAAGATTAAAATGGGAAAAGGAAAGTATGTTGGTTAGAAGAAAAGTTGAAAAATAGGTCATGGGGTTGAGACTGTATCTTAGGAACACTGTAGAAAAAATATCTACCTAGACACAAACAATGCAATCTAGGTAGTAAGTGGAATCAGAAAGTCCTTGTAAAGTGAAAGACCAGATAAGAGACGTTTTAGAACGACTTTCCACATAAAATGGGTTGGAGTGAGAGGGTAAGGAAATAGGAAGACTTGTTTGGAAAGTTGATGCAATATAATTTTCTTTAACACAATGACACTAAAAGGATATTCAAGAACACACAATGAAGAGTGAAAATAAGGTTTGTATGCAAAACGAGTTTCAAAAAAATGACCTAAATAATGTGTCAAATAGATGACATGATTGTTTAGAAATGCGCACTTGATTGTCTTATTCAGAAGCCTGGAAATCATCTTTGAAACATTCTTCCTCTTTTTTTCTTTTCTTTTTTAATCTACCATTTTGATTTTATTTTTTCTTCCTCTATGTGAATCTTTTACTTTTATTCAAGTACAGTTGTTTTCATTTCTCCCCACCACCACCACTCCCCACCACTCCTGTTATCCCCACTCCACACCCCTGATCCTAACCCCCTTTGGCTTTGTCTATGGGTCCGTTATGCATGTTCCCTGACAACCCGACCATTATCCCCTTCCCCGCACTATCGCCCTTCCCCCCACATTATCCCCTTCCACCTTCTCTCTAGTTAATGACAGTTTGTTCTTAATTTCACTGTTTCTGGGTATATTTTGCTTGTTTGTTTGTTTGTTTTGTTGATTAGGTTCCACTTATAGCTGAGATCATTCCTCCTTAACTCCTTCTATCCTAATTATTCCTTCTTAAATGTTCATTCACCACAGCTGTCCCTACCTGCTAAATGGCTTTTCAATCCAACCACTTTTCTCTGTCCCTAATAACACCATCAAGTTTCTCCTGGATGACAACAGCAGTCTCCCTGCTTCTAGTCTTGCTCCTTCTCCCTGCTTCTAGTCTTGCTTCTTGCTAATTCGTTGCACTGCAACCCATAGCATGACTTTAAAGGCACTTTCATATTTGCGCTCTGTCAAAATATCCATCCTTAACTTATGCCACTCTTCTCCAAGCTCTCTATACCCCTACTCTCTACCATTTTCCTTATATGGTTCTTATGGCTCTTTCTTTCAGGATACCTCCCTGGCCCCTGAAGGAAGTCATGTTAGAGTAAAGAGAACATAACTCCCCTACTTCCTCTGTACATTCCTCCTGCCATTACTCTCACCCCATTTGTAGTCATCACTTGTCTCAACTTCTCTGCTATGGTGTAAACTCAGAAAGAGGAAGAATAATATTCACTTCACGTCCCACAGTATCTCTGAGGATTAGGCCATTGTTGTATTCATTGAAATTGCTCAGTTTGTTTAGTAATGAATAAATCAATGAATAAATGGATGTCTTAAAATCCAACCACAACAAAAATGTACACTTGAGGGGTATCCACATAAAGATGACAAAGCAAACAATGAAATACATGGATTCAAGAATTCAATGTGTGCCGACCATAAAATGATGACAGCCAAGAATTAGGGATGGATAACAGTTCAGAAAGCTAAATGATCAGGGACTGTATGCATATTCTAAAATAACAGTTTTTAAATTCCGGTGTGCATGAGGATCACTTGAGTGCTGATTGTTCATAATGCAGGGTCGACAGGTGGAGGATTAAAACCAGAAACTTGAATGCTGAGCAGCAGCCCCTGGTGACACTGCTGCCGGACGATCCGAGGCCACACAAAGACAAACATTGAGAGGCTTGTAAAAAAACAAAAAAGAAAAACAATCTGTCTTTACTGCTTCTTTAGGTCGCTTTACTATCTGAAAAGTGAACTTTCTATTTTTCCTTGAATTCTGCTTCATGCTGGTATTACACAATAAGAAAATGTAAAAGAGGGCAAAAAGTTTGCAATACAAAAAAACTGAGCATAAAAATGACTTGCTGAGTCATCACTACAGATTAGGATTAAGATACTATTTTTCTGTAGAAGTCTTTTAAAAAGTATCCTGGATAAAACAAACTTTCAAAAAAGGCGGTTTTGCTTTTATTGCTATGTTGTATCAGAATGTCTGGTACGACCCTAGTGATGGTATCCCCAGCAGATCTGCGGCAGTATCATTTAAGCTAGCCACATTCTTGGTGAGACTTATACAGATTTATGTACTATACGACTTATTCACTGTACACTATGAAATGGAGTTACAGTGTTATCTATTTAAATCTTGAATGAATATATAAAGCATTAATTAGTTTCTCACTTTGAGTTGAAGATTACAGTATATAATGTTTATTATACTTGTGAGATCTCTGGTTTTCATGATTCCTTCCAAGTATTTAAACTATAAATCCTTTGAGGGATAAATTTTATCACTGCAGAAATTTAGGAATCTGTGAATAAAGGGTCACTGAAGAGACTTCTTTCCTTATGATAAAATGACTAACAAAAGTTGTAACTACATTTAATACAATTAATTTCCAAAAATATGTGTGAAGTTTAATGGCATCAGCCTTATTAACCAACCTGTACATTATTGGGAATACACAGCACCTGGCAGGCATTGTAAAATCTTATAACTTCAGTTCCCCCTGGTGGCAGAACATTCAAAGTGAAACTGGCTGCAACTCTAGAGAGAATTGTGGGTTCGCTTGTGTTTGTAACCTCAAGAACAACAATATTTTTTTAATTCTAAAAAAGAGAAATACAAAGAGCTTATTTGTACACATTGAGATGGCTTGGGAAATATCTTCTCATCTACATTCTTGAGGCAAATAACTCCTGCTGAAGATGGAGCAGAAAGGATGGTTATTTATACCAAATATGTTGTATAATATAGGATATAAAGTTATTTATTACATATATTTCAATATAAAAAGTAAGTTAAGGAGTTAATTCACTGAAGCTTAATAATGTGTTTTGGAGGTTGATTTGGATACTAAATCTCAAAGTACATTTCTTAGGTGAAAGCAAAACAAAAAAGAGAAAAGAATTGAAGACAATGCAAGAGAAAAAAAGATTTAACAGGAGAATCCTTCATTCACCCTGTTCATCAGGACAGTCTCTTAGACAGGAAGGAATCATTGTGCAAGATAATTGGAAGACCTGGGGCCACTCAGAAGGATAATCTTATATACATGAAGATATTATTTTAAGTTTCTTTCAAAACCAGAGGTAATCCAGGTAATTTGAGGCAATTGAAATTCCAAAAATCTCAGTGAATAACAGAATTTTAACAGCTAGTTAAGCAGTAGAACCAGGATTTAACCCCAAACTTCAGACTCTAAATTTATTTTTTTACATATTACACTTTATAAATTCAGAGTGTAAAGTTGGGAAAGATAAAAGAGAATCATAGGTTACTCTATATGAGGCATATGCTTGAAAAAACCCCAGACGTAAGCAAATGGCTGAACATACTATATTTCCTGTAACATAAAGATTAGATATGCTACTGATTTTTGTAATTCTAGTGAAATACAGCCTCTGAAATATAATCGTGTGTTTTTGCTTCTTAATCTTGAGGTCAAGAAATCCAAAGAATTATATAACCCAAAGGTTAAAAAAATAATAATCCATTGGGATAGGATTTTCCTTAAAATTTCTTCAAATCCAGACTGGCCAAGATGGAGGTGTAGATAGAAATGCTTTTGCTTCTTCACACAACCAAAGAAGAATAAAAACAAATTAAAAAACAAAAAACAACCGGAACTGCCAGAAAAATCAAACTGCATGGAACTCCAACAACCAACAAGTTAAAGAAACATTCATCCAGACCAGTAGAGGGATGGAGAAAGGCAGCCAGAGCAGAGAGTATGCAGCAAGGTCAGCAGTCCAGGCAGGAGCTGGCTGACCAAGCAACAAACATACACACACAGCTAGGCCAGGAGGAACAATGAGGGAGCAAGACAGACCACAAAACCCACAGCTGAAGTGCAGGAAACTAAAGACTCAAAACCTCTGGCTGTAAAATTCTGTGGGAGTTGCAGCACAGGGAAAAACTCCCAGTCTCACAGAACAGTCCATTGGAGAGACCCAGGGGGTCCTAAAACATACACAAACCCATTGACCTGTGAATCCGCACCTGAAAGGGCACAAAAAGCTTGTGGGAAGCAAGGTAAGTAATGGAAAGTGTGATGAGAGCCCAGCAAGCAGTACTGTTCCCTCTCTGACCCCTCAGCACCACAGCAGTAAAGAGGGTTGCCCTGCTCTGGCAAATACCTAAGGCCCCGCCCCTTACAATATAACAGGTATGCCAAGACAAAGAAATGTAGCCCAAATGAAAAAACAGATAAAAATTCCAGGAAAAGAACTGAGGGACAATGAGACAGACAACCTATCTGGTGCAGAGTTCAAAACACTGGTAATCAGGATGCTCAGAGAAATCACTGAGCTCAGTTACAAAATGAAGGAAGAAATGAAAGCTATACAAAATGAAATAAAGGAAAATATGCAGTGAACTAACAGTGAAAGGAAGGAAACCAGAACTCAAATGGACAATTTGGAATAAAAGGAAGAAACAAACATCCAACTGAAAAGAATGAAGAAACAAGAATTTAAAAAAATGAGGAGAGGCTTAGGAATCGCTGTGACAACTTTAAGTGCTACAACATCCAAATCATAGGGGTGCCAGAAGGAGAAGAGGACCAGCAAGAAATTCAAAACTTATCTGAAAAAAAAATGAAGGAGAACTTCCTCAATCTGGCAAAGGAAATAGACTTCTAGGAAGTCCGGGAAGCTTAGAGTCCCAAAAAAGTTGAACCCAAGGAGGAACACACCAAGACACGTCATAGTTACATTACCCAAGATTAAAGATAAGGAAAGAATCTTAAAAGCTGCAAGAGAAAAGAAGACAGTTACATACAAAGGAGTTTCCATAAGGCTATCAGTTAGTTGCTTTCTCAAAAGAAACCTTATAGGCAAGAAGGGGCTAGAAAGAAGTATTCAGAGTCATGAAAGGCAAGGACCTACATCCAAGATGACCCTGACCAGCAAATCTACCAGAATGGAAGGGCAGATAAGTGCTTCATAGATAAGGTCAAGTTAAAGGAGTTCATCATCACCAAGCCTTTATTATATGTCAAAAAGACTTATCTAAGAAAAAGAGGAAGATCAAAACTGTGAACAGTAAAATGACAACAAACTCACAACTATCAACAACTGAATCTAAAAAACAAAAGCAAAAGCTAAGCAAACAGGAACAGTATCACAGAAATGGAAATCACATGGAGGGTTATCAGTGGATAGGGGTTAGGGAAGGATAGGGGTAAAAGGTACAGGGAATAAGAAGCATAAATGGTAGGTACAAAATAGACAAGGGGATTATAAAAATAGTATAGGAAATGGAGAAGCCAAAGAACTTATATGTACAACCCATGGACCTGAACTAAGGGTAGGGTGAGATGCTGGAGGGTTGGGGGGTGCAGAACAGAGGAGGATAAAGGGGAGAAAAATTGGGACAACTGTAATAGCATAATCAATAAAATATACTTAAGCCCTGGCTGGTGTAGCTCAGTGGATTGAGCACAGGCCTCCAAACAAAAGGGTTGCTGGTTCAATTCCCAGTCTAGGGCACATGCCTGGGTTGCAGACCTGGTCCCCAGTAGGGGGCCTCTGAGAGGCAACATTGATGCTTCTCTCCCTGTCTTTCTCCTTCCCTTCCCCTCTCTCTAAAAACAAATAAATAAAATATTTTAAAATAAATAAATAAAAATAAAATATACTTAAAAAATAAATTCCTTCAAATCCACAGGAGATACACATAAATGCATCACACATTGCATTTTATTTGTTTTACCATATAGTTTTAATTTTCAACAATGATAAAGCAGAATGCATACATGAAGCGGCAAAGAGAAGATTATAATTTATATATTTGTTGCTATAATAGTTATTGCTGGGTAGCTACACAGCAGCCATTATGCACTTTCACTTTTCCCTCCTTTTGCTGGTGATTAGCTCAGATAGAGCAGGTGATGCAATAATGGCCAATAAACATAATAGAAAGTCTGCTAGGAGGCTATGGTAAAGTTTTTATTTTTATTTTTATTTTAAAGAGATATATAACTGTAATGACTGCCTAAAGACCCCCTGCCCTATCACTGACCAATCAGTGGAGACAATGACCATGAAAAGACACACCTGGACAACTGATGAATGTTCAACTGAAACCCTTCCCTGAGACTTCCCCTAGGACATCTGCCTACAAGAGAGAGAGAGGAGTCTCAGTACAAAGGACCCAGCACAGGTGCTCTCCCTCTGGGGAGTAGTCAGTGCCATTTCCTTTCCCTCCTTCTTCCCCCTCTTCTTTCTGCACAGGCACATGCCTCCTAAACTCTAAGTCAATGGGCAGCTGGCAGATTGTCCCAGGCTAATCCCAAGAACCTATCTCCAAAGCCCCTCTTCTCTGATTTCCCAGTGAGCTCAGGAAGCCAGGCCTAGGCTCTTCAGTTGCTTCACCTATGCTAAGCCCTTCCTTGTTTCACTGTCCCCAGCTTTAATAAACATATCCTCATAGCTAGTAAATAATGATAATAATATTAATAATAATAAAGTAAAGGGGCATAAAAGAGTGGAGTTCTTAATGGAACTACACAGTTCTGGAATTCTTTTTTTAAATATATATTTTTTATTTTATTGATTATGCCATTACATTTGTTCTATTCCCTCCCTTTGTTCCCCTCCACCCTGCACACCTCTCCCCCACTCTTCCCCCTTTTAGTTCATGAACACGTGTCTCAAGTTCTTCAGATTCTATATTTCCCCTACTATTCTTGCCCTCCCCCCTATCTATTTTCTACCTACCGTCTATGCTACTTATTTTCTGTACCTTCTCCCCCCTTCTCCTCCTCCCACTCCCCTGTTGCTAACCCTCCATGTGATCTTCATTTCTATGTTTCTGCTCCTGATCTAGCTGTCCTTTTAGTTTGCTTTTGTTTTAGGTGTGGTTGTTAATAACTGTGAGTTTGCTGTCCTTTCACTGTTCATCTTTTTTATCTTCTTTTTCTTAGGTAAGTCCCTTTAACATTTCATATAATAAGGGCTTGGTGATGATGAACTCCTTAAATTTGATCTTATCTGAGAATTATGCTCATTGTTTAGATCACTACTTGGCTTTTCTGTTACTTATAGTCAAAAGCATGCTGATTAAACCTGTCTCTGAGCCTTTTCATTTTATAATAGGAAATGGAAGGTATTTTAATATTTTAATACAAAATGTAAAATAGTTCCATGGAAAATATTGCATTGAAGTAAGTCAGGTCAGTGTTTACCAAACTTTTCTGTTTGGTAGACTCTTCACAGTCCAATATAACTTATTCCCATATAGTAATCTATAGCCCCTTACTGAACACTTACAAATGCATATCTAGTTGTAAAAAACATACATACAAACAAACAAACAAACTCTAAGGCATATACTCTGCCGTTGGTAATTTGTAATACGGGATTCCAAATGGTTTAGCGTGGACTTGGACACCCCAGTATGTCACATATTGGGTTCAAAACTAAAGTCCATTTAGTTTTTTCTGTATGATGGCTCTAGTAGTGCTTAGTTGTGTTGAATGCCATTTCAAACAATTTCGTTAGATTACATTGTGACAGCTGTCATATCAGCATGCATTTTTTAAAAATCTTATGAAATTGGTGAATTTTTGTGCAGCCATTTTAATACCGAAGATGGAAGAATAGATGCAACATTTTCAGTGTATTATGCTTTATTATTTCAAGAAAGGTAAAAATGCAACTGAAATGCAAGAGAAAAAAAGATTTGTACTGTGTATGGAGAAAGTGCTATGACTGATCGAACATGTCAAAGGTGGTTTGGGAAGTTTCTTGGTACTATTGACATTTTGGCCAAATAATACTTTGCTGTGGGGCTGTCTTATGCATTAGAAGATGTTTAGCAGCACCCCTGGCCTCTACCCACTTACAACAAATAGCAGGAGGTAGCTGACATACTCAAAATATCCAAATCAATAAAGTTATTGGTAAAAATGAAAAATGTGTCTTTTATTGTACAAAAAAATAAAATAAAATAAAATAAACAGACTTTTTGGCTAACCCAGTACGTTTCATAGTGGTTCCATACCTTGTCCTTTTCCAATTTCTCACCCTCATACTTATGACCTATTTCTTTAGATTTCTCACTCTCTTTCTCTCCCCCTTCTCTCTCTCTCTCTTTCCTAATAGAAAAATTGTGAGGAAAAAAATGAGACAGTTAAGTCACAGCTATTTCTTTTCATCAGATTATCTTCCAGAACTTAGTTCTGATTTAAGATCAGTAGGTTCAATTAGTGTTCACTTGTATTTTATGGAATTTTTGCCAGTAACAAACATTTAAAACATACATTTAAATCATTTGCATACATACAAATATGTACTCATCCCCAAGTAAGGCTCTTGTTTTGAATTAAAACTATAGTAAATCTTCTGGAAGGTAAAGGGTGTTATTCATGGGCAGGAAGAACAATTTTCTTAGCATCTGCACTTAGGTCCTAAATATATAGAGAAGATTTTCATATACATATGTATAGCCTGAATTTTTATGAGAGTTTATTTATATACCACTTATACATTTTTAAATAATAATATAAGATCTGACCAGAAATTAGAATGGGAGAAAAATGCTAAGAAAGAAGTCACATCCTAGTAAGAATCTATTATCACCATAATAGAATTTTCTGACAGATTGTAAAAGACTCTGGCCATGAGATTTAAAGGTATATGTAAAACACAATAGAATTTTAAAAAGTACATTCCTTTATCTCTAATTGTATTAAGCTGTATTTTAGGGTTAAAATATGCACTAGGCAAAGCATAAATGACAAAAATAATTATTTAAATTAACTTCTACAGGACAGAAAGGCAAAGAGAACTGCAGTGAATTCTACCCAAAATGTCTTGACCTTAATAAGGTTCATTTAACTTTATATATTGTAACATTGTTTTCTTTACAATTACTATTTAATGAAGAAGAATTTTAAGAGGGTGTAATAAAATAACAAAGAAACAGTTCTCTATAAACCAGCCAGAAAAACATTATTCTTACAGCATAACAATAAATCTCTGCATCCTTCAACTCATACCATGAAAAATAGTTACTTTCAAATGCATCTTGTCACTTGCTTTACAACATGCACTGATTTTAACAACTCTATTTTTAATGCATATATTGACATTACTATATGTTTAAAAGTATTCTCTCTTTAGGACCTCATATTTTAAAATGCATAATCTGTAATTGGTAATAATTTGTTATAACCGAGGTGAAAATATAATAATACAAATGCTGTCAAAGTGGTAAAGAATATGGCTTAATAAAATGAATTCTATTCATGTAAGAGAATTACATTTAAAATATATGCTGAATACTTTTCAGCTGTAATTTTTACAGTGACTTATTGTTAATTTCATTAAATAAATTGCCTAGTTTAAATATCAGTTACTATAACTATAGCACTTTCCTTGTTCTAATAATAAAAATAACATTCGTTGATTTTAAACGTGGCAACCAAGGACTTTTTAAATAATCTTTTCTCTCTAGTTTTCAAATCTGACTTTTGTTCAAGAGAGTGCTCATATCCATCGTGCATGCTGCTATTATTAAACACATCCACTTTTTAAATACTTTTTATCAGACTCTAACACATCTGAGTAGAGAGCTATTCAGTTCACAGTCTGATGTTTATCTCTGATTTAAAACAGTCTTCAAACACCTTGTCAGGCTCTGGCAGTGTATAGCTTCAGGCAACAAGTTGGTAACAGTGCCCCATAGGCCTACAGGAGAAAGTGTCGTTTATCAAATGCAGCACCTTTCTTTTTTCTTATCTTTATACAGGTAGAGTACTAAAACCTTGAGTCACTGGCTTAAAGTGAAAAGCACTACATTTTACTGTCTGCAAACAGTATACTAACAGACTGGTTTCTGTGGAATTTTCTTTTGTAATTAAGGGCAGAATTAATATCACAGAAGAATGATCAATGATATTCTGAGAACTACTCTCTCCCCAAGCAAAGTCAGCATTTAAGAGAGCTCTTTAAACTTCTCAACTTGAATTTTATAACCACAGAAGTTATACAGAGAGCCACAGAATGGGGCTAAATTAAATTGCTTAAAGTAGATGATCAAGAGAGAACTTTCGGCCAACATAGAGGCATAGGTAGATACACTGTGCCTCCTAGCACAACCAAAAGAAGGACAACAACAAATTTAAAAACAAAAAACAATCAGAACTGTCAGAAAAGTGAAGTGTATGGAAGTCTGACAACCGAGGAGTTAAAAAAGAAACATTCATCCAGACTGGTAGGAGCAGGGGAAATGGGCAGTTGGGGTGGAGAGGACTGGCAGCAAGGAGGCATCTGGCAGACTGGGTGAGGCAGCAGCTGCTGGCAGAGAGGGTGGTCCATTTGCATGCAGATAAACCAAGAAGGACAACTGGAGAGCTAGACAAACTGCATAGGGCAGGGTTCCGGCGCAGGGAAATATAGCCTCAAAACCTCTGACTGAAAAAAATCTGTGGGATTGAGGTGTCAGGAGAAACTCCCAGCCTCACAGTAGAGTTCATTGGAGAGATCCGCAGGGTCCTAGAATGTACACAAACTCAGTCACCTGGGAATCAGACCAGAAGGGCCCAATTTGTTTGTAATGGGGGGAGTGACTGAAAGCCAGTCAAGAGCCGGGAAAGCCCAATTATTCCCTCTTGGACCCCTCCCTCACATATTGTGGCACAACACAGCAACCTGGGTTGCTTCACCCTGGTGAATACCTAAGGCTCTTATCCTTAGTACTTAACAAGCATGCTGAGACAAAAAAAAAATGGCCCAAACAAAATAAGAGGTCAAAGCTCCAGAAGAAATACAACTAAGTGACAAAGAGATAGCCAACCTATCAGATGAAGAGTTCAAAATACTGGTCATCAGGATGCTCACAGAAATGAATGAGTATGGTCACAAAATTGAGGAAAAAGTGAAAGCTATGAAAAGTGAAATAAAGAAAAACGTACAGGAAACAAACAGTGACAGGAAGGAAACCAAGACTCAAATAAATGGTTTGGACCACAGGAAGATATAAACACTTGTCCAGAACAGAATGAAGAAACAAGCATTCAAAAAAAACGAGGAGAGGCTTAGGAAGCTCTGGGACAACTTTAAATATTTCAACATACAGATCATAGGGGTGCCAGAAGGAGAAGAGGAACACAAGAAATGGAAAACTTATCTGAAAAAATAATGAAGGAAAACTTCCCTAATCTGGCAAAAGAAACAGACTTTCAAGAAGACCAGGAAGCTTAGAGAGTCCCAAAGAAGTTGGACCCAAGGAAGCACGTGCCAAGGCACATCATCATTACATTACCCAAGGTTAAACATAATGAGAGAATCTTAAAAGCTGCAATAGAAAAGGAGATAGTTACCTACCAAGGAGTTCTAAT
This sequence comes from Artibeus jamaicensis, assembly GCF_021234435.1. Taxonomy (NCBI): domain Eukaryota; kingdom Metazoa; phylum Chordata; class Mammalia; order Chiroptera; family Phyllostomidae; genus Artibeus; species Artibeus jamaicensis. Next base: position 3,999,369 of record NW_026521870.1, read on the forward strand.
TAGACTATCAGCTGATTTCTCAAAAGAAACCTTGCAGGCAAGAAGGGGCTGGAAAGAAGTATTTAAAGTCATGAAATGTAAGGATCTACATTCAAGATGACTCTATCTAGCAAAGCTATCATTTAGAATAGAAGGGCAGAAAAAGTGCTTCCCAGATAAGGTCAAGTTAAAGGAGTTCATCATCATCAAGCCTTTATTATATGAAACGTTATATGAAAGAAACTTACCTAAGAAAAAGAGGAAGATCAAAAATATGAACAATAAAATGATAATATGCAAAACCATCAACAACTGAACCTAAAAAAAAAAACAAAAACAAACTAAGCAAACAACTAGAACAGGAACAGAATCACAGAAATGGAGATCACATGGAGGCTTATCAGTGGCAGGGGGATAAAGAATGGGGGAAAAAGTACAGGAAATAAGAAGCATAAATGGTAAATATAAAATAGACATGGGTAGGTTAAGAATAGTATAGAAAATAGAGAAGCCAAAGAACTTATATGTATGACCCGTGGACATGAACTAAGGGGGGAGCAGAATGCTGGTGGGATGGGGGGTGCAAGGCAGAGGGGGATAAAGTGGAGAAAAAAAATGGGAGAACTGTAACAGCATAATCAATAAAATACACTTAAAAAAGTAAGGACCTTAGACTTTTATTCTGAATTACAGAAATTAATATGTTGACATAAATCTCACTTTGTAGAACATTTGCCTCATTCTCCTTAAAAAATATTGGGACATATTTTGCTTAAATTGAGGACTCTGGTCAGAGATAATATTTGTACTCTATATCAATAAAACATATTTAAAAAATAAATAAATTACTTAATTTGCTTTTTTCAATCAATCAAAAATACTTACTGAGTATCTGTTGTATATCAGGCAGTAAGAATTCAAAAATGACAAGCACATTAAGAGTCTATTGACATAGGAGATATAGTGGAGAAGACAGGGGATTAAGCAAGAACTAGAGGGGTGAATCTGTAGCAGGTATTGACAAGAGCTAACTTAATTGGGATGAGAGGAAGAGGAAAGGCTTTCAAAAGAAAATGGCATGTACTTAATCTGAAATCCCAGGAGAATCCAGGGGAAGAGGATGTGTTTTTAGGTCTTTTCAGATGTGGGTTATGTGAGGGCACAATTAAACAGCAGAAGAAATGCAACTAGTCCACATAAGTACTTAGAACATGCTAGAAATTTTATATTTATTATCTCATTTAATTCTTGTAATCAACCATCAATGAATTGGCCAGTATCCCCACTTAACAGAAGAGATCTAGATTAAGAGACTTGATAAAGGGTCAAGATTCATTTAATTGTAAAACAATAAAGCTTGTGTTTTAACTTCAGTACGTCCAACCCCAAGGCCACTTTTTCTCTTCACCAAGCACAATTCCCTACTATTCCAAAAAGGAAAAATGAGGGAAATACAGAAAAAAAAATCAAACAATTATATAAACCACTAGCATGGAACTTGTACTCTAGACCGCACAACCACTGTCATTTTCTGTAACTTAATATTTGCTTCATTTACAAGGCTGGTATGGAATTCTGTTGGGCCTTTTCTCAGGGCTACAAAAGCCTTTGGGTTAAATACGTCACTAGGACTTAGCTGTTCAGGTGTGATATACTGTCCCAACTGTCCGTACAGTCTCCATTAGCTTCACAGACCAAATCTTCTAACCAAAATAGCCCTGCATGTTGCTGATTCCTATCTTGAGATTAACAAGGAGAAATGGCAGTGGTCTCCTTGAAACTGGCAAATGGTTGGCAGCAGCAAGGAACTGTGCAGCATTTTCCTACAGGTGTTCTTTAAAACCTCCTCCAGTGTGGTCCTTGAACTAGCTGCATCAGCCTCACCTGGGAGTTTATTGCAAATACAGAATTTCTAATTCCATCCCAAACTTACTGATTTAGAATCTATATATTTTTAACAAGATCCCTATGTAATTCTTAAGCACTTCAAAGTGCTTAACTTTAAAGTTTGGAAAGTAGTGGTTTACACCCATAATTGTGCTCCTTGTTAATAGATGTTAAGTGTCCTTCTCCAGGGCTTCTACATTCCTTCATATGTTAATATTCAGTGATATGCCTTTCCGATAGTCTCATACTCTTTGCAGAAATGGAGAATGGAGGAACGGTGGAAATTACAGGACTATTCACCTGGAAATCATGTTTCTAAAAGATCTACTATTTCACTAAATTTAACACGGGTTGAATTTGTTTGAATAAATACATCCAATTTGAAGGTTGTTTACTTTTTTTCCTGCCATAATAAATAATCCTGTCATATATGGATTTCTGTACATACTTTTCAATGCTCCTAGGATACAGTACTAGAATTAAAATTTTATAGTGAAAGAATGATCCTTTTACCAACTGTTAAGCATCATCAGTAAGGTTGATACTGGGACCAGGGACATAATTCAGATGTCCTGGAGATCTTAGGGAAGTTAAGGGATTTGAGCGCCGTAGGGGCATATGTCCAAAGATAGAAAAGTTAAAAAGACGAAGAACAGTAACTTCATTGACTTTAAAGCTATGGCTACGACACAGATATGACTCACAGAGGGAAGGATGATGCCACGCCCTTGTGCTTTAGCAAGACAGCAAAGTAGGCATATAGTGAATTGTTTTGAAAGATTAGCATTTTTTCTTAAATTGGTGTAGTTCTGATACCATATGAGCTGCTAGACTTGGGCCTCTCTCTCTGGCAGAGGGCCCTTTACCAAACTGAAAAGCTATGGCTTTTGGAACCAACTGAAACTGGAATCAAATTTACAGATGCTTGGCAAATCAAACACTACATATGTATCACTTTCATAGCCTGCTATACTGGTTCTAAGCAGTCCAGGCCCATGAGCTTATGGAGCCTTCTGCTCTTCTGCAGAGCTGAAAGCTGCGCATCTACCTGCATATTCATTGGCTGCAGCCCCCTGAGCATCTGGGCACTTCTTCCCTACCCCCAAGCAAGGTTCCTCCGAGATACAAGGCATACTCCTCATTAAGCCTCCCCCTTCTCTCTCCCTCCCTCCCCTCTCCCTCCCCCCTGCTCTCCCTCTCCCTTTCTCTGTCATAACTAGTAAATGTCAAATAATATCACCACTAAAAATACACATTCTAGGGCAATAATTGTTAAGATCTCTGATGGCTTATAGAACTATAAAATTTGCCACATTGGGAAATCATATTGCAATTGAATAGGTGCTTAATATTTGCTAACCCTTTAGGGACAAAGGTCATGAGATTTAATGTGTACTTCATATTACTAGAAATCAATTAAATAGCAGATCAGACACCCATATCAACCTCTCTATGGACTATTACTGATGACTAGCAAACAGTTATCTCTGCATATGGATCATCTGGTTTTACTAAACAAAGATACAAAGACATTATTTTAAGTGGTAAAAAGAAAAAAAATTGCACTCACTCACCCCTGGGCTATGAGTTTTCAACATAATGACACTTGGGAGATGATTTAATTATCCCACAGCACTTAGAGATACATAATTTTTATTTCTGCAGTGTATTTTCTGGAAAACTTAAAACATTTTATTTCTTAGTTCACCCATTTATTCTTTTACACTAAATAATTGCTGTTTTAGAGTTGAGAAAATATGAACTTAAGAAACAGAAAACAATTTTGAAAACCCAATTTAAGTTATAGTTTCTCTTCATTTAACCATTGCTTAAATATTTTGCAGAATTCCACCTCTGCCTGTTTTTCCTAACTGATCTATTTTCTCTTAAGATTTTTTTGGCTATTGCCTTTACTATAATATTATAAGATCTGTACATGCAGCCCTAGCTCAATTCTACAACTTTAAAAATCATATATTAGCTACCAATTGTATACATGCAAATGGTTTTGCTAATTTAACAAATATTTTAGTGGCTTTCAAGATACTATTATTATTGCTATTATTGCTTATAATGGTAAGCAAAACACAATTCCTGTCTTCATGGAGACCATATTCTAGTACCACATAAAAATTTCAAAAGTAATATATCAAAAGCTAAACTTACCATCTTCCTTTTTATTGAAGATTTTATTTCTTTATTTTTAGAGAGAGGGGAAAGAAGGGAGAAAGAGAGGGGAAGAACCATCAATGTGTGGTTGCCTCTCGTGTGCCTCCAACTGGGGCACTGGGGACCTGGCCCACAACCCAGGCATGTGCCCTGACTGGGAATCAAACCAGTGACCTTTTGGTTCACAGGCTGGCATTTGATCCACTGAACTACACCAGCCAGGGCGCACCACCTTCCTTTTAAAACAAACTTAATGTAATCGGAGAACACACACACACGCACACACATACATTCTTTGTTTCTGAAGGGCCATATTTAAAACATGAGTCTGTAGTTATGAAGCTCCATTTTCTGGGTTTTGCTATCAATTTGGCATTTTCCAATGACTATGGAACACACCCACCTATATGCCCATTGGTACCAAAAAATGTAACATTCCTCCATATCCACTTCAAAATTTTATTTTCTTATTGTTTCTAGATTAATTAATGTCTTCATCTACTTAGCTGAATTAACTCCTCATTTTCAAGAATTTCTATTCATGCATTAATTCCTTAAATATTTAATGACAAATACTTTGTCCGAGATATAGTTCTAGGTGTGAAGTTATGTAGATGAATAAAATACACTTTAAATTCCACGCTAAACAACTATTAAAGTCTCATGAACCACCAAATTCTAGAAATCTTCTGCAAATATTTTTTAAATATGAGCTTTCTTTTGTCTTCCTCCCTCTTGCTCCTCCTCTCCCTTTTCCTCTCCTTCCCCCTTCCCTCAGTGGCTTTTAGTTATTTGCATCGCTATGTAACCATCCCCATGATTCATTTCATAACATTTCCATCACCCCAGAAAGAAACCCAATACCCATTAGTAATCACTCTCCACATTCCCCTCTCCCTAGCCCCTGGCAACTAGTAATGTACTTTCTGGATTTGTCTATTCTGGATAATTCATATAAATGAAACTGTACTGTATGTGGCCTTTTGTGTTTGACTGTTTTTTTCCATTTAGTATGTTTTCAATTTCATGTATGTTGTAGCTTAGATCAGTACTTCATGCCAGTTTATAAATGAATAATATTCGTATGCATATATAGACTGCAATTTGTTTATGCATTCACCCACTGGTATACATTTAGGTTGTTTTAACTTCTCGCTGTTATGAATAATACTGCTGTAAACATACATAAGTTTCTGTGTGGACATGCTTTCAGTTCTCTTTGGTGTATACCTAGGAGTGGAATCACTGGGTCACATGGTAAATCTGTCTTTAACATATTTAGGAAGTGCCTAATTGTTTTCCAAAATGGCTCTGCTATTTTAAAATCCCACCATCAATGTATCACGGTTCCAATTTTTTTACTTCCACATCAATACTTGTTATTTTCTTTTGGAAAAAAAGGGGAAGAGTTTACAGAAACAAGTATAAAGGACACAGGGACAAAAATAAGGCAGGGGTAGAAATGGGAGGGAGGTGGGAAGGGATGAGGGTATGGGCTGGGATGGGAGTACGAGGCAGAAAATTGTACTTGAACAATTAAAATTTTAAAAAAAGAAAAAAGAGCAATCTTGGATGTAGGTCCTTGCATTTCATGACTTGGAATACTTCTTTCCAGCACCTTCTTGCCTGTAAGGTCTCTTTTGAGAAATTCACTGACAGTCTGATGGGAACTCCTTCGTAAGTGACTGTCCCCTTATCTCTTGCTGCTTCTAGAATTCTCTTCTTCATTTTAATCTTCTTCATTATAATGTGCCTTGGTGTGTTCCTTCTTGGGTCCACCCTCTCTGGGACTCTCTGAGCTTCCTGGACTTCCTACATCTAAGATTACTCTATCCAGCTAGGCTTTCATTTAGAATGGAAGGGCAAATAAAGTACTTCTCAGATAAAGTCAAGTTCAAGGAGTTCATCATCACCATATAATAAGGGTTCAGTAACCCTTATTATATCAAATCTTAAAGGGACTTATCTAAGAAAAAGAAAATTTAAAAAATATGAACAGTGAAAGGACAGCAAACTCACAGTTATTAACAACCACACCTAAAATAAAAGCAACCTGCCCTGGCTGGTGTAGCTCAGTGGATTGAGCTCGGGCCTGGGAACCACACAATCATGGTTTGATTCCCAGTCAGGGCACATGCCTGGGTTGCAGGCCAGGTCCCAGCAAGGGACTCATGAGAGGCAACCATATATTAATATTTCTCTCTTTCTCTCCTTCCCTTCCTCTCTAAAGATAAATAAATAAAATCTTTAAAAAAATAAAATAAAACAAAAGCAACCTAAGTGGACAGCTAGATCAGGAGCAGAGCCACAGAAAAGGAAATCACATGGAGGGTTAGCAACAGGGGAGTGGGAGGAGGAGAGAGGGGGAGAAGGTACAGAGAATAAGTAGCATAGATGGTGGAGATAAAATAGACAGGGGGAGGGAAAGAGTAGTATGGGAAATGTAGAAGCTAAAGAACTTATGACACTTGGACATGAACTAAAGGCGGGAAATGTGGGTGGGAGGGGGTGTGCAGGGTGGAGGGGAATGAAGGAGGAAAACGGGACAACTGTAATGGCATAATCAATAAAATATATTATTAAAAAAAGAAAAAAGGAAAGATTATGTGTAGCGGTATCACATTGTGGTTTTGATTTACAATTCCGTAGTTACTAACATCGTTGAGCATCTTGTCATGTGCTTATTGCCCACTTTTATATTTTCTTTGGAGAAATGTCTATTTAGACCAATTTTTAAAGACAACTTGCTTCTTATTGTTGAATTCTAAGAGCTCTTTATATATTCTGGACACAATTCCTTATCAGACACATTATTTGAAAATATTTTCACCTATTTTGTGGGATGCTTTTCACTTTCTCGAAGCACCTTTGTAACAGCACAGATGGCCCTCGAGAGCATTATGCTAAGTGAAACTAAGCACCATATGATTTCACCCATATGTGGAATCTAATGAACAAAATAAACTAACAAATAATATAGAAACAGACACACAGAGAGAACAGACTGACAGCTGCCAGAGGGGAGGAAGAGTTGTAGAGTGAAAAAGGAGAAGGATTAAGAAAAGAAACCTCATGTACACAGACAACAGAATGGTGACTGCTAGAGGAAAAGTGGGGTGAGGGAGATAGAAGAGGGTACAGGGGAGATACATGGTGGTGAAGAGCGACTCGACGTGGGATGGTTAACACACAATAGAATATACAGATTATATCGTGCATTATAGTGTTGTAGCCCTGAAACCTATATTTATTAACCAATGTCACCTCAATAAATTCAATAAGAAAGTAAAGTAATTAAAGAAGTCTACTTATCTATATTATCTTTGTCCCTCGTGCTTTTGCCATCATACATAAGAAACTATTGCTTAACTTAAAGCCATAAAAATTTACTATGTTTTTCCCATGAATTTTATATTATTAGCCCCTATATTTTAGTTTGTGATCTATTTTTAGTTAATATTTGTACATGCCATGAGGCAGATCCAACTTCAGTCTTTTACATGTGGTTATCTAGTTATTTTGGAAAATTTGTTGAAAAGAGAGTTCTTTCTCCTTTGAATTGACTTGCCACCTATGTCAAAAATTAATTGACCATAAATGTAAGGGTTTATTCCTTGACTCAGTTACAATGCATTGATTTTATATCATTTTGCTGTTACAACATTGTGTTAATTACTGTCACTTTGTAGTAAGTTTTGAAGTTGATAAATGTGAGTCTTTTAACTTTGTTCTTTTCAAGACTATTTTGGCTATTCTGATTCCCTTGCATGTCCACATAAATTTTATATCACCTTGTAAACTCCTGTTTAAAAAAGGCATCTGGAATTATCATAGGGACTGCATTGAATATGAGAATCAACTAGGGGAGTATTACCATCTATACATAAATACCAACAATATTAGGTCACTAGTTTTATTTTTCTGTTTCTTATGCCATTGCTGCATTTGGCTTGGCACTGCCTTCAAGGGAGTTTAATGCTTTAAATACTTCCCACTGCCCCCTGGATGCATTTCAAATTCCTTTCCAGGGCCTACAACACATTCTATAGGTGGGCACCTACTCCCCTCTTTCACCTTATCCTACAGCTCTTCTACTTCTTTATGGCTTCGGTGGTTTTCTTTCTGGTCCTGAACAGGCTCTGTTTGTTCCTGGGTCATATCCTTTGCTCTTTCTGGTCCCTCTGTTTAGAATCCTCTCCCCTAGAATCTTTGCAAGCCTGACCTCTTTTTATCGTTCAAGTCATTTATGTGCCACCTTCCCACAAAACTTTTGCTAAGTTCACCATCTAGTATGTTGCAAAAACCCTGTCCCCTCCACTCCCTAGGTATACTCTGTCATATTACTCTATTTTATTTTCTTCACAGTACTCATAAATATATGAAAATATGCAGTTAATTGCTTGCTTCTTTATTGTCCAGCTTCTTACTTGACTCAGAAACTAGAAGATCTTAAACAATGCTTGACACAATTTTCATTCTGTAAGTATGCTAAATCCTGTTGCTTGATTGTTACTGTGATTATCTTCTATCTATATAGTTTCTCAAGTAATAATAATAGTGATACGTATAGAAACTATAATTAGTAATACTTGTCCAGCACTTACATGTTAGGCTCTGCAGCTAAATGAATGTAAAGTCATGCATTATCTAGTTTAATCTTCAGTGTAACACTGTAAGTTAGGTACTGTCATTCATCCAAATTTGACTGGTGAAGAACAGGCAGTCTAGGAGGTTAAGTAACTTAGTCAAGGTCATTGGTCAAGTGACAGAGCCATTATTCAAATCTGTGTAGTCTGGATCCAAAGGCCTCTAAGGTCTCTTAATGACTGAATAAACATTTGTTCAAAGACCTTTTATGCTCTAGGCCCTATGCTGGGTACTTTGCATTCAAAGACCACTCACTGCATTTAAAGAATTCTACACATAAAGAAATAAAGAGGTCACTTAGTAGACAGCCTAGGATACCTTATTAATCAGTTTATTCATTACTGTCCCTGAACATAATAAGTACATGATATCAGACTTATCAAGTCATCATATAATTAATTGTTCTATATTTCAATATAGCTGTACTCAAAAACTCAATTACGCTTGATTTTTTAAGTGGATAAAATTAATAAACTTGTCTGGAGAATAAAAATATTTATTTTTGATGATGTTTATTTGCCATAAAATCTAACAGCAATTCCAACTTTCAAAGAAAATTTTAAAATTTAAAACTTAAAACAATTAAATGATAAGCCTAATTAGAAATCCATTAGTTAGAAAGTTGAGAGGTAATTTCTTAAGTCCTGATGTCCAAAAAGTGTTATTATATTTTAAAAAGAGTTCTTCTTTAAAAAGAGTTTATGTTTAAAAAGATAAAAAAAGAAAAGATGAAGATTGCAGAATGCATTACTTCACTTAAGCATGCAATTAACAAAATAAGTTGTTGAAAGATAAAATAATAAGTACTATCATGTGAAATAAATCCAACGAAGAAATAATAAACAACTTTGAGATTTTCTTGTTATAACTATACACATTTATAGCACATTACATTTGCTACATTTAAAACACATTTAAATTATCCCTTTAAAAACTCCTTCAGTTAAAGTAAAGCTAATAAAAATGATTAATAAACATTCTGTTTTTACCAAGATTATTTAATATGCCCATCTTTACAAATTCAAATAATGGCTTATAACATCAATTTATTTTTTGTAACACTTTTATACCTAGATTTTAAATAAATTTTTCATTTTTCAATTACAATCGACATACAATATTATATTAGTTTCAGGTAAACAAGCCAGTGATTGGACATTATATAACTTACTAAGTGATCATCCTGATAAATCTTGTATTCATCTGACACCCAAACATAAGAGATCTGTCCAGAAAGTATCCAGCTGTGTGCTATGAAATATAGAGCTATCTACTGAAGAAGATAAAAGATACAAGAATCATTGTATACAGGACAATGACAAAACTAAGACCTTCTTGAGGAACTCTGGTTCATTGGTAGTGGTCTGAGTCGTCATTAGTAACTGCTTCCTTCATTAGCAGTTGCTAATGACTTCTGGTAGTAGAAGCCACAGAACAAAGTTTGCCACATGTTTCATGACAAGATCCTGTGTCAAAATCTTGGACACAGTAGTTCTTGAGATTCTCATATCAGCTTCTAGTTCTCAAACTGTCAGTTGTTGATCTTTGTTGATTGCAGCCCACACACGTTCAACATTCTCAGGTGTTCTGCTTGTTGCAGGCCTCCCAGAACATGGATCACTTTCCAGAGTCTAAATCATCTTTGAAGCATTTGTGCCACACTTTTATTTGTGCTGAATTCATTGCATTGTCCCCAAAAGCCTTCTGAATTATCCAAATATTTTCTGTGGAAGGAATGTTGAAGCTTCACGCAAAACTTGATACAGATTAAGTGCTCTACTCGCTCAGTCACTTTGTATGTGATGGCCACACAGTACACAAGCTCTCTCAAAGGCATTTACCACCCCCTCTGATTAGTACAGTGAAGTTGTCATTGTTCATGCTTGTGCATTCCAATCCACTCTCTTTGGCTGCCCGGTTACATCAATTGTTGTGCAATTCATTCTCTTTATATTAATAATGGATGGGCTTTTTCCTGACATATCTTGAGTTATTACAATGTATTGACTATATTCCCTATGGCGTACTTTGCATCCCATGATTACTCTGTAAGTATGTAAGTCCTTCATTTTTTGGACCCATTTCTGTAAGGCCCCTTCCATCTGGTAACATCAAAATGTTCTCAATTGTTGATAGACATGTATTTATACCCTTTTATCATTTATATTCTTCATCTTTTTTCTTCTTCTTCCTCTTAAAAAAACCCTTAACATTTCTTTTTTTTACTTATTTTTATTTATTTAATTTTATTTACTTATTTTTCAAGTACAGTTTTCTGTCTATTTCTCCCAACCCAGCCCACCCCGCCCCATGCTCCCCACCTCCCTCCCATTTCCACCCCCCTTAGTTCTTGTCCTTGAGTCCTTCATACTTGTTCCTCCAAATCCCTCCCCTTTTTCCCCCTTAAATTCCCTCCCCTCTCCCATCTGGTCACTGTCCCCCTATTCTCTATTTCAGTGTCTTTTGTTTTTATTCTGCTTGCTTGTTTGTTTTGTTGTTGTCCCAGTGTTTCCTTTTTTGCCTTCTTCTACCCAGCCTAGCCCTATTCCCACTGTCAATCCCCACACCACTGCCCATGTCCATGGGTCATTCATACATGTGCTTTGACTAGTCCCTTCCCCTTCTTTCCACCATTATCCCCCTCACCCCTCCCCTGTGGCCACAGTCAGTATGTTCCATGTTTCCATGTCTCTGATTCTATTTTGCACGTTAGTTTATTTTGTTCTTTAGATTCCGCTTATAAGTGAGATCATGTAGTACATGTCTTTCATTTAATACTGGTTTGGTGGTGATGACTTTCTTTAGCTTTTCTTGTCTAAGAAACTCTTTATACGTTATTTGATTCTAAATGATAGCTTTGCTGGATAGAGTATTCTTGGTTATTCTATCTAGCAAAGTGCTTTACCTCACTGAATATTTCTTACAAATCCCCTCTGGCCTATAAAGTTTCTGTTGAAAAATCCAGGAATAGTATTATGGAAGCTTCCTGCTTTTCTCTTCCTGCTTTTAGATTCTGCTTTTGTTTTTAACCTTTGGTGTTTTATTATGATGTATCTTGGCGAGGGCCTCTTTGGGTTCATTTTGTTTGAGATTCTTCTCTTCCTGAACTTGTATGTCTATTTCCTTTTCCTGGTTCAGGAAGTTTCCTGTCACTTATTTTTTTTTGTACAGGTTTTCAATCCCTTGCTCTCTCTCTTCCTCTTCTGGTACCCCCATGATGTGAACATTCATATGCTAGAAGTTGTCCCAGGAACTCCTCATACTATCCTTTTTTTCTTTTTGATGTTATGATTGTGTATTTTCTGCTTCTCTATCTTCCAGATATATGATTTGATCCTCTGCTTCATCTGTCCCACTGTTGATACCCTGTATTCTTCATTTCAGTTAGTGTATTCTTCATTTCTGACTGCTTTTTTAATGTTTTCTAGTTCTGTGTTTATATTTCCTATTTCTTTGTTGAAGTTCTCACTAAGTCCCTCTGCTCTGCCTCTAAGTTCATTCAACATCTTTAAAACCTGTATTTTGAACTCTGCGTCTAGTAGCTTGCTTATCTCCATTTTGTTTAGTTCTATTTATGAATTTTCTTGGGACATCCTTTTTTCTTTTTTGTCTTTTTGTTTGTCAGCCTCCCTGTATTTGTTTCTATGTATTAGGTAGAGCTGCTACATCTCCCAGGCTTGATAGTGTGGCTTCATGTAGTGTGTGTCCTGAAGAGTCCAGTGGTACAGCCTCCCCATTCACCTGATCTGAGCTTTCCAGGTGTGCCCCTTGTTTGGGCTGTATACCCTCCTGTTCCAGCTGAGACTTGATTGCCATTGGTACTCCACTGAGAAGGATTTACCCCCAGTCTGATCCGTTTAGAGGACATGGTGCAACCACCATGGAGGATCAACTATGCAGGGGCCCATCCAATGGCGGAGGACTTACTTCAACAGGGGTCTGATTCATGCTGAGCTCCCACCTTGAGTGTGTCAGTTGTGCAGGTAGTTTCATGGTACTTCTATGTGGTTGTAAGCTGTCTGTCAGATGTGCTGGCTCTGGGGCTTCCTGGTAGGTGGAGGCCAAGGTAAACTGCCACCTGTGTTCTGCCTGGGGCCATCTGGCATGAGGTACACAGTGATCTTCAGATGGCTGCTACTTGTACTGGGCTTGGAAATGCCCAGTAGAAGCCAAGCTGTGAACCAAGGCTGGCTGCTACTACTGCCAGCCAGCTGCTGCTAAGTGGGGTTGGGACCACTTAGTGAAAAGTACAGGGCACACTGAGGCCAGATGCTGCTTGTTTGAGAAATTTTAGAAAAAAAAGTCTAAAGTATCAGCTAAGGCAAGCCATTTGTATAGAAAAATCTCTAGAAACAGCTTGGATAGGCCTCAATATTGAGTGGGATGGGGTCTCAGGGAATCATCAGGGCAGAGTGAACAATAATAGCCACACCGATGGAGACTCAGATATGGTGGGAGGGCTCAAAAAAGGAAGAATGGCATCTGCCAGCACTTCTGTCTGGGAGAAAGATGCCCCTCCAGCTCTCTCCCTGGTTCCAGACAATTCCGTACCTCCCCATAGGACCCTGGTGCCTTTTGAACTGCTTCCCAAAGCAATGGCGCTCAGAGGGAGTGAGTCCAAGTAAGTTTGTGTGTGGGCCCTTTAAGAGGAATTGCTTGGGTCTCCAGAAATCCTTCATCTCACTCAGTTACAATTCAAACTTGTTTTCACAGCCAGAAGTTATGGGGACTTCTCCTCCAGGCAGTGGAACCCTGGGCTGGGGGCTGCTGGTGTGGAGCTGGGACTCCTCACTCCTCAGGTGGGATCTCTTCTGACAAGATATCCCTCCTGGTTTTTACCCACCACACATGGGTGTTGGACCAGCCCACTCCACGTCTCCACCCTCCTACCAGTCTCAATGTGGCTTCTTCCTTATATGCTAGATTTCAGGAGGTTCTGAATGATGGTTGTTCTATAATTTAGTTGTAATCTTAATGTGGCTGTTGGAAGATGTGAGTACTGCATTAACCTACACCATCTTTACTGAAAGTTCTATCATCACCTCCTTTACCTCTAGTCTAGGAGAGCTGGGAAAGCTTCGTGACCATAGGCCATGATAGCTTTAGGAGAGCAGGGACTGAATTATTTTTTTCCACTCTTGTATCTTTAATGCCTATCGCAGTGCTTGGTACTTGGAAGACACTCAATACCACATTTCACTGATAATCTTTTACCATTAGTTGTTAGAAATAACATGATTTTAAATGAGATCAAGAAGAAAATGTACTGCTAACTATGATAAATTATCATTACTTTGAATTTTAATTTTATATTTATCACAACATATTTTAGATGTACATTTATCATAAAACACTCTAGTTAACAGAAAAGTATACAAACAAGAAAAATTAACTTATTCTTAAAAATTGTCATGTTCAGAGTCTAGCTTTCCTGATTGCTTTTAACTCTGAGTGTTGACATCTGTCCTTTCCACTGCGCTATTGTCCTTTGTGCCACAAGAGCACTGACAATGTGGCATTTCTAAAGACAGTGCTCCACGCTTGTCTCTGAGATTTTCTCTCAAGCCACTGCCACCTATTTTGCTGCTGGTAGTTCTTCAGCCTTATCAGAAGGTTCGATGGAAACTTTTTAGACTACATTATAAGAACTTATATCCCCTGCTCAAGTAGTCCTTGAATAGTTCATTAATTGAAATCTGAAGAGAATGAAGTCATCCAGTCATGCCAGTAGGAGTTGGCAATCTACTCTGTACATGTATATGTACCAGCAGTGACACTCATCACAACCCCTGCCTGGCTAACAGTGTTTACAATATTTCAACGATGAGAGATGCATCCCAATTTTAGAAATGTTGAAAATGTGATTTTTTTAATTGATGAAGTATATTAAAATAACAGAGGTGTCATAAGAAGGGCAAGCAAGATAAACGGGAATGGAATGTTTTATTTTTTAATTGAATTTTGGAGAGAAGGAGGGAGATAAGAGAGCAAGGGGAAAGGAGGGAGAGAGCAAGCAAGTGAAAGAGAGAAATCAATTTGTTGCTCCGCTTATTTATGCACACATTGGTTGCTTCTTGTATGTGCCCTGACGAGAGATTGAACCTACAACTCTGGCATACCAGGACAGCGTTATAACCAACTGAGCTACATGACCAGGGCTTGAATGTTTTATGTGTTACGTAAAATAAAATAGATTAAGCCCTGAATATAGTGCAGGACCTTCTTCTTGCATTGCTTGCCTAGTATCAGAGGCTGGGAGGATTCACAGTCACTATTTACTCTGCTCAGGTAAGAACTATCATAGGGAAGATAGTTGCCTAAAAGCCTCAGTTAAATTTATCTAGTCTAAAAAATGTAATACTACTCATTCATTTATTAATCTTTATTAATAACCTACAGCACACCCAGTACTCTTGTAGGTGATAGGAATACAATCACAAATGAAAAGGGTTCTGAGCTTACCTTCTAATGGGGGAGGCCCACATTTTTAATAAGAAAAAAATAATTGAAAAAGATAAACCTCAAGTAACAAGTTTTGTGATATTATAGAAAGAGAATGATTGGTTTGGGAAGAGTATCTTTAGAGAGGTGGTCACGGAAGAAATCTTTGAGGGGTGGTATTTACTGGGTGAAGGCACAAATGAATGGGAGGGTGACAGAGTGGAAAGAATAATTTAGAAGTACTACCTCGGCACACAGCTTTCCCTTAAATTTCCTCATTGGGTGTGCAACACTCCACTACAGCAGCTAAAATTCCCACTACATTCCAATTCCAAATTGAAGGGGAAAATAATAATTTCTCTCCATTAAAAAACTGCCAATATCTTTTTCTTTCTCTTTGAGCTGATTAAATAATAAAGCCTACACAAACCAGAGAATATCTCCCTGAATGGACTGAAAATATGCTTGTGGTCAAAATCGTAGTTAAACATAAGTAATAATTTGGTTTTGACATCTAGTAAGTGATGTGAGCATTTTATCAAGGAGCTATGAATACAATTTTCTCTTTAAACAATTTGTTCTAAATTGTTCATAAATAAGTATCTGTCATTGATTCCCGAAACATTAATTACTTTTTGTTTTACCAAGGGAAACTAATATTTTTAAACATGAAAACGTTTAAACTATGACTGAGCTTTTAGTCTCAGTTTACAATCTCAGCAAAAGCTTGGATTCTGCGGAACACGTGGAGACAGTTCCATTTAATCGTCACTTGGTGGCAGCATAGCAAAAATGCTATGAAAACTGACTGGGGACCAGGCCGATGACCAGCAGTGTGTTGTGCTTGTTTTGTATTATATAGAAAAGATGCTAGTGTTTTTGTTAATAAATTATTGAAAACGATTTTGAATATGATGCCATAAATACTAAAATTGGTACTTTCATCACTATAACATTCATTAAACAATAGGTACTGTTTCTATTACATGCCAGGAGTAGAGTTCGGAGTTTGGGTTAGCAAGTTAAATTAAACATGGTCTCTAGCGTGTGCTGAATTGTATCCCTCGCCAAATTTAATATTCTGAGGTTCTAACTTAAGGTACCTCAGCATGTGACTATTTGAAGATAGGGCTTCTACAGAGTTCATCAAATTAAAATGAGGTTCTTAGGGTGGGCCCTAATCCAATATAACTAACATCCTTGTGAGAAGAATTTGTATATAGACACACACAGAGGGAGACCATGCGAAGACACAAAGAGAAGACAACAACCATCTACAAGCCAAGAAGAGAGGTCTCAGAAGAAACCAATCCTTCCGACACCTTGATCTCATACTTCTAGCCTCCAGAATTATTATAAAAATAAATTTGTTTTATAAGCCATTCTATCTGTGGTACTTTTGTCATGGCTGCACTAGCAAACTAATACAGGCTCTAGCCTTATGCAACTAACATCCTAATAAAAGAAGCAGAGACAAGTAAACGGAAGGGCAATGTAATGGGTTTAGTAATACATGCTCGAAATGTGTGATTTTGGCAGGGAGGGTGCATTCTTTTGGATGATGGTGGCAAATCACATATAAGATTTGTCTTTAAATATGAGTAGGAATTTCCAGACAGAGAAATGGGAATAGGAAGAAATGACATTTAAAGAAAAAGAGGATATGTAATTGGAGATGGATAAGTGGGGGAGCATATGGAGTATGAGGAAAACCTTTAGATGTGTGAGTTGCACATGTCAGGAGACAACCTTGGGAAGTTAAATTGGAAATTGATTTTGGGCAGTCATGCAAGAATATTTATTGGCCTCACCAACCCTTTCTTGAAATGTCTTGCAACCAATCAAAAGATCCGAAATGACTTACAACCAATCAAAAATGGTTTTCTAATTAACTAGGTTAAAAATAGGTTGGTAAAATGAAAGTGGGGGAAACCACTTCCCCCCCTGGGGGAAAACTGGACAGTAAAATATGGTAATCTTAAGAAGCAGCATGTTCACAGTAACTGAGTTTAATTTTAACCTTCTTTAAGCCAGGACAAAAATAAAAAGAAAATAAGTAAGAAGGAGGAAGTTGGTTTTCTTAGAATATCATTTTGTTAGGGTCAGTAGAGTATCTTCTGCATTAAGCAAAAAGGACATTTTTCACATTATATATTAGAGGAGAAATTGAGTAATACAAGGAATATTTTTAGCAGCATTTTGCAACATAGCAGTAAGTTTGATCTCTCTCTCCCCATTTTCCCCTTCGGCAGAAGCTGAGGGCTTAAATTTATAGTGAAATCCCTCAGAAATTCCAGTAGGGGATAAGCTGGTGGGGTCAAGTAGCCTTCCAGGGACCTGACTGGAGCCAAGCGTAGAGTTTGAAGTACATTCAAAGTTGACAGACAGCATGTGCTTTCAATAATCTTCCCTGAACATTGCTTCTCAGCTGAGGAGATGCTGAAGAAAGTAGAATTTATCTTGTAAGCATTGAGAAGCCATTACAGATGTAGTTAAAGAAGAAAGACAATCGGGTAGGGCTTTTGGAAAAACAACTCTGGCCATAGGTAAAGGACGGGAGTAGAAGGTTAGAGGTTCTTTTATAGTGGCAGTGCTTGACTATAAAAGCAGCATAAACATATGATACAAATATGGGCACATTAGGTTTTTTTAAATATTGTATTTATTGAGGTGACATTGGCTAATAAAATTATATAGGCAACAAATGTGCAATTCTATACTATGTCATCTGTATGCCGTATTGTTTGTCTACTACTCAAAGTCAAGTTTTCTGACGTCACCATTATCCCTCCTTTACCTTCTTCTACCTCCCCAACCCCTTTTCCCTCTGATAATCACCATACTGTTGTCTGTCTATGAATTTTTGCTTAATCCCTTCAACTATTTCGCCCTACTTTTGACTACCTCAATGTCAAATATTGCATCGCAGCTGAAGTACAATACATTAATTTCCCTGGCAATATAGATTTATCTTTGTTATAGTCCAAATTTGATAAAGACATTGGAAAATGCACTGGTAGTCATTAACTAACATCATTTAAATTACACAAAAGAAATGCTCTTTATTTTTTTATTAATTTATTTTTTATTGATTATGCCATTACAGCTGTTCTAATCCCCCCCTTCATTCCCCTCCACCCTACCCCCCCTCCTCACCATTATCCCCCGTTTAGTTTATGACCATGTGTCTTAAGTTCTTTAGATTCTATATTTCCCATACTATTCTTGCCCCCCCATCTATTTTCTATCTACTGTCTATGCTACTTATTTTCTGTACCTTCTCCCCCCTTCTCCTCCTCCCACTCCCCTGTTGCTAACCCTCCTGGAGATCTTCATTTCTATGTTTCCACTCCTGATCTAGCTGTCCTTTTAGTTTGCTTTTGTTTTAGGTGTGGTTGTTAATAACTGTGAGTTTGCTGTCCTTTCACTGTTCATGTTTTTTTTAACTTCTTTTTCTTAGATAAGTCCCTTTAACATTTCATATAATAAGGGCTTGGTGATGATGAACTCCTTGAATTTGATCTTATCTGAGAAGCACTTTATCTGTCCATCTTTAAATGCTTCAACCTCCGAATTATAGGGGTACCAGAAGGGTGAAAGGAACAGCCACCAGTGGAAAACTTCTTTGAACAAATAATAAAGGAGAATTTCCCCAATCTGGCAAAGGAAATAGACTTCCAGGAAATCCAGGAAGCTCAGAGAGTCCCAAAGAAGTTGGACCCAAGAAGAAACACACCAAGGCACATCATAATTACATTAGCCAGGATTAAAATGAAGGAGAGAATCCTAGAAGCAGCAAGAGCTAAGGGGACAGTCACCTACAAAGGAGTCCCAATCAGACTGTCAGCGGATTTCTCAAAAGAGACCTTACAGGCGAGAAATGCTCTTTAAATAATAATAAACTACTATTTCTTTGAAGTCCATTAAACATTCAGTTTAGTAAAGTTTGAAAGAGACCCATAGAAAACACAATTCATGATAACCACTTATAATTATCTGCTTAACTGTTGCTTAATACTTCAAGTTCTACAGTTCTAAATATCAAGTACTTTACATTTCCTTTATTTAATGATTTTTGGGCTATTTTTTCATGACCATTTAGTCCCCTTACATCACCCTCCCGTTTAATCATCACACTGATGCCATGTTCATGAGTCCTTTTTCTTTTTGCTCAATCCCTCCACCCCTTACCCTAACCCCCATCCTTATCTGTCATCCAGCTCTCTATCTATGAGCCTGTCTCTATTTTCCTTGTTAGTTCAGTTTGTTTACTAGATTCCACATATGAGTGAAATCATATGGTGCTTGTCTTTCTCTGACTGGCTTATTTTATTTAGCATAATGTTATCCAGGTCCATCTAATATTGTTGAAATCTTACATTATTTCTTTTAAATAGCTTTTTCTCTGGAAAAACATACATTTTATATTAAAAAAATTTTAAACATGTTAGTCTTTTAGTAACAAACATAACAGATTAAAATAGTGCTCCTTTTACCTATGATTTAATTGGTTAGAAGCTTTATAAAAATAATTGTGCCAAAGTGTTTTCTTTCATTCTAAGGTCATTTCAAATCATATACCTACAAAACCTACTTCTAATGGTAAATTTTGGTAAATAAGAATGTAAATCTTAAAGCTCAAATTATCAATTATGCTTTGTTTTCATTGGTTTGGTTCATTGATTCTGACATCGGATGATTTAGATGTGAAAAATCTATAACTGAACTCTATCAATGTTTCCAATATCACTTAGTCTTCCTAAAAATAGTTAATCTGAGTGACTACAGGCTAATCGCTTCTTGGCCTTTTGGCTAAGATCAAGTGAGTGACTACAGGCTAATATGTTAGATCATTAATTAATAGCCTAGAGACAAGACCACATATTGTTTATATACTAATATAATTTGAAATGACATTAAGGTCATCTAGTTTTGCCTTTCATCTAAAATATCTCTTAAAAACATGGTTCATATATAAATGTGTATATCATATATACAACCAAAATACTGAGCATTGGCCTCCTACGTAAATAAGGAGGCTGGGAAAGGCACAGAATCTCCATTTGTGCTCTCTACTGACATGATCAGTTTTCACCCAACATGAGGTCTGATCAAATTATAGAGCATAATAAGATCTTTAATAACAACTAACTGGCAAGTATGTATATGGAGCACTGATTTTCATCTGGTGGGTGTGTATGCGTGTGGTATTCTAGAGGGTATAGCTGTCACCTGTGGGGTATTTTAAATTCTTTGGAGTACTAAACATCCAAATTACCGTATTATATGTAAACTGGGAGCAGGAAAGGGTGGGGGAGAGTGTTGGTTTCATATTGTTAATCATGGCATTTGTGAACATTGTTACTTGTACAGTCTTATTCCTTAGGTTCCTTGTTGAGGGAAAAGGAGATCCACTGGACTAAAACTTCTAAGAAAGATAGTTTATAGTTTATTACTCTGGGAAAAGCTCCATCAATAATAACATTTTATTGTTTAAACTTCATTCTAGTGTTCTAAACTCTGGACAGTGATGGTGTATGTAGCTAAAAACTTCCATGGTTTACTTTCATCCCAGCTTTTCCATTCTGTCTTTCTAAAGCTAAAATGAAATCCCTAGATTTACACTGTCCAGATACTGCCAATGAGTGATGAATGTCAACTTTACTGATTCTTTTCTCAGCTTCTCAAACCCAACGGCTATCACCTTGTGTAGTGAAAGAAAACAATGAAGAGAGTAAATATGAGTTCTTATACAATTTTCAAATCCTCGAGTGCCCTAGATATTAGGGACAAATTCACTAAATCATCACACTCCTGCTGTACACTTGAGCCATGTCAGGGAATATCTAATGATGTTGCCCAGGAAAAGTCAAGGTCCTTATGTGTCCTGGTAATGGAGAAGTTCATCGCATGACCAGGCCCTAACCAGGAAGTGATCCTTAACTCCAAAGAACACTAAAAACCCCTCCCTCATCACTATGAAGTAGATGGTGCAAATCACTGAGGGAAAATGTAGATGAGAGACTATTAATAGGGAAAATGAAGACATGGAATACTAAATGAGAGAAATTACTTTATCCTGTACTATCGCTTTTTTTAACTCATTGGTTGAGAGCTGTCAGTTCTCAGAGAATATTTGGGGACTGATATCTGCATGTAAAGAAGACTTTTTGAAATAAAAGCACTTAGTATTTACAGTAAATCACATACACACACACAGTTTTCAGGGCACGAGGTCACTTCAACAAAATCCCTCCCCCTCTCTTTTATTTTTCTAAGTGAATACTGAGGTTAAGAAACACAGTCTTTAAATTATGTTCAGTTTTCTAACTACATTCTCTTTAAAATAGGATAAATAATGTTGGCTATAAGACCTGATGTGGAATTTTAATACAAATAATACATTGAAAGAATACTGATGCATTAATAACTTGTTCCTTCACTATTTTTATCCACATTATCACTTTGGTATAATTTACTATATTGATGTTATAACTGATTTGACCATGTGACTATTTATCATGCCATTTTGATTTTTAGCCATTTTATATATATATTGCTTTTCACCCTAAAATAATTCTTTCCACAAGGATCTAATACCACTTTGGTGAGTCATATAAAACACTTCAGAAATGTGTGTTCCTATAGTATCTTGTGGCTTTCCTCATTTATGAAACTATAGGCCTATATTTTACTTTAAAATTTCTTTTTGTAATATGTACATAAATTGGCACTTGACCTTAAATGTGTAAACTTAAATTTGTCTTTATTGAAATTTACCATGGCTAAAAAATGCAGGACTATTTTTTCTTTTCACATAAATCTTAGGTAATGGTCTTAGGTAATGACCAAAGAAAATCTCAATATTAAGTGCGAATGTAAACAATGAATGATGTTACTTCAGGGACATTCTAAGCATTAAGTTTGCATACCTTCCCTGAGACACCATAATATCTCCAAAGCTGTTATAAAGAATTTAATCTGCATGTAAACGGTTGAATACTTTGATTGATGAAGAAGAATATTCAGCTTATGGCTCTGCCTGAATTTTGAGCCTGCCGGGATGGATTTATCCTGAAAACTCCTTATAAGGGTATCCATAAACACAGAGACTTATAATGAGCAGTGGGAGTGCTAAGGAACTTACAATCTGTTAGAATAAAATGGAAAGTTACTGAGGAGTTAGGGAGAAGTGTGGTACCGTGGGGTGCTTTACACAAGGCAATTCTTGAACAAATGTTTTATGAGACACTGTCCTCATAAAACAATAGCAGTGTAAAATCACAATTATAAGTAGTGGCCCAGATGGACACCATTTTAAGATCCATTCTAAAGAAGAGTCATTAAATAATTGAAGTCCTTAATTGCTAACTGTACCTAGAAGTTATTTCCAGAGTTAATAATACTGAGGGGTCTAGGTAAAGAGCTGGGATCTAGATTTGGTGATAATTTTCACCAAAAGCTTTCCCTGGAAATGCAAATTGTGTTAGGCTGTGGAGAAATTCATGTTTAGGTAACTAGTTTTCTCCACCCCTATATGCATCACCTGTGAAAAAATGGTTTTCTTCTCTAGCCATCTTCATTTCAGGAAAGGGTAAATGCAATTGTATATTTTTACATTCATTATCAGCAAAACAAATAACAAGAATATAATATGAACCTTGGGTATTTGGAGTTTTGAATGAGGGTTTAAGATAGCTGGAATCCTAGATTCGTAACTAGACACAGCTATTTGATTAAAAGAATATTCACTGGAGTAGAAAGTTATATTAGAGTTTTGGAGGCAAAAACCTCCTGTTGGGATTCTTTTAAAGAATTAAACCATTCGTTTATTAATATCTGGATAATTATTTTTCATAAAGTAGTGTTTGAATATATTCTCATCTTAAATTGAGGATTAGAAATGGCCTTATTCTAAAACATAAAATAAAAAATGTGGCTATAATATTGGTTCCATCTTTCTTTCTTCAGCTGCATAGAAATTCCTTTGTTAGATCTTATGTTTATACAGAAAAACATAACTAATCATTTTGTCTTAAAATAATGCCTATCAAATCAAAGACAGTGGCACAGTAGGTGGATGTTATATTTACCTCTTCCCAGAAGCAAACAAATTAAAATTAAAATATAGAATATTAAACCTATATAATCAACTGAAAGCTGGATGAAAAGAAATTTTATAACCAGGGGTTTACAGAAGCCAAATCAAGATTGGTAGGAATGGTGGAAACACAAAAAGGGCGGGCCCTGCTCTCAAGGCTGGTAGCTGAGATTCTGGGGTGATATCACAACTGCAATAGTTCCCCCTGAGAAGAATGGGGTTTTGACCCCTAGTCAGACTCCCCAGCCCAGAGCACAGATCTAGGAAGAGGTTCCCACATAGCATCTGGTTGTGAAAATCAGAGGGGATTTTGTCTGCCAGGGAGAAACAGAAATCTGCTAGAGATGTAGGTGTCCTCCTAAAGAGCCAACACGCACAATCTCATTCCCAGCTACTCAACATGGGCTCCGGCAGAGGGAGAGCAGAGCAGACGAGAGTCATGTGAAAAGCGACTGAGGTTTGTGGCTAAGGTGAGAGAACTGAAAGGACAGCTGCCAGGATTCCTGAGCTAAGTTCTTCTCCCACACTATAAACACCATGTTTCTTGCATGGAGCACTTCCCTCCACAGTGCATCAGCCTGGTGTAATGCAATAGCCCCATTCTCTGGACTCCCTGTCACCTCACCCTGAGCCCAGGTATAGAGGTCTGGGCAGGCTCAGTGGGTGTCGGTGACTGTGTGTGGCTTTGAGATGGGGGCCATTCCTCCCACTATCCCATGAACTAGACTGATCCTCTGTCTCTTCATCACAAGAGACCTACCGCCCTGACCCATGGAAGCTCTGCATTGCTGAGGTCTGGGCAGAATCAAGGACAGAATGAGTTATGTGGCTCTAGGACAAAGAACATTTTTCTCTCACAGGCCTGACTGGTGCAGAGTCTTCCCCGCACATGGCAAAATCTTAGTCTGGGCTTGGAGTACATTATGCTAAGTGAAATGAGGCAGTCAGAGGAAAACAAATACCATATGATTTTACTTATACGTGGAATCTAATGATCAAAATAAACTAACAGACAAAATACAAACAGACTCATAATACAGAGAACAAACTGACAGGTGACAGAAAGGAGGAGGGTTTGGGAGGCTGGTTCACAAAGTTAAGCAAAAACAAAATCAAGTCATAGACACAGACAACAGTATGGTGATTACCAAGAGGAAAAGCAGGTGGGGAGAGATAGAAGCGAGTAAAGGGAGTGTGAATGGTGATGAAAGAAGACTTGACTTGGGGTGGTGAACCATACAATATATAGATATTATAGAATGGTACACTCAACACCTATATAATTATATTAACCACTGTCACCCCAATATATTCAGTAAGGCATGCTATCTTTAGGTAGTTGAGGTTGAAAACTGGTTATGCATCAAACTTTTAAAATAAAACTAACCAACTTCAAGAAGGCAAGTGCCATAAAAATATATTACTATATTTATGTATGAAAAATAATGTTAAGCACTGAAAATATATAAAATTATTTTAATAGGAAATAGACAAAATATTATATTTCATGGATGCATTGTCATGGGAACTTTGAATTTGCTAACTCATGTAGCTAAATTTTCCCACTGCTCTTACAAAGCAGATTCGCTCTTTTCTCTGGACACCAATATGTGTTCTCAGTGCAGAGACAAGTCACTCAAACAGAAGGTATATATCTTCTCTTGGACTGTTTCCCAGCACAGTGGCCTCTGGCACAATCTTCAGCTATAGAAGCATGAGCTAGTTCAATAGTGCAATAAACATTCTCCTCTTCCTCCACATTAGTGGCCCAAGTAGTAATTTGTCCAAGAAATTGCCTGCTGGTGCTGTAATCTCAAATCCCACTTCAACTAGCAGAAAGGTATTCTTTTTCACAAACAAATAAAAGAACGGAAACATATCTATTGAGACAGCTGAATACTAAAACACTAATTGCCAAAAATAATTTGAGAACATATTTTAGAAATCATAACATACAGAACATAACTTAAAGAAATTACATAAATAAGAACAATTTGAATTTTTCCACCTGATTTCATTTCTGTCAAGCATTTACTAAATTTATGCAGCATTACTCTCAGAGGCTAAGCAAGCCAGCTATAAATAATCATTTATCAAGATAATAAGGGTTACAATAAAATCAGTAAATAGTAGCAACAACACTGTAAGGATAAAATTTGCTACAATTATCTAGGAGAATTGCCCAGAGTAATAATAACTTCAGAATTAATGAAAATTGGAGTACTTACAAAAATTTTACCCTGATTAAAAAATAAACCATTCACCACCAAAAAACCAAAGCCTCAGTTAAAATTACTTCATTTTGACCTATTCCCCTTGTTCCCTCCACCACAGTTTTCTACTTTATATAAATTCAAAGACATCATCCTAAATATCTATCATATTCTCTGTTACACAATTTACTTGTGATAACCACCTCCATTTTGTAGGTATTTTTCTATTTCCTATCTTTCCTTGATTTAATTTTAATGGATTTTAATCAAATAATTTCAAATTTTGTGATACAAACTCTGCAAATATTATAAGATATAGGATCAAAGAATAATAAAAGGCAAAACATGTAGACAAAAGTTTTATGATTTTCATTAAAAGAAAGAATTGCTTTAGGGTTTCTTTCTTTCATTTTTGGCTGCATTTTCTTTAAATTCACTATGGTTATGTTTTAAGATGCATGTATTATACTGAGAGTTTGTTTTTAAATTAAGGTATATAGTTTTTTTATTCACTTTCTTGCTATTATTCACTTGTCAAGGACTCAGCGCATGAAGTAGCATGACACATAACCTTCTTTTCTAACTAGATTTTATATTGGTTTCAGATATACAGAATAGTGGTTAGACAATCATATACTTTACATAGTGTTCACCTCAGTACTTCCAGTATCCCAATTGGTGCCATACATAGTTATCACAATATTATTGACTATATTCTTTATAAGACATATTGTTTTTATTAGAGAATTTCAGTGTTCTAAACTAGTTTCACTAAAGACAGTACATAATTTACTGATGACATGATTTAACTGTGACATAAAATTTATCATGTACTTCATTGTTTACGACACTTCTCTAGAGTATGCAAAAGTTCTCTTAAGTATACCATATCTATAACATGCAGGAACAGTTTTTCTCCAGTCCTAAATGTTATAAAGAAAGACTATGATTAGAATAATATCTCTATCAGTGTTAGATATTCAAACACATTCAATGTGTGCAAAATTCTCTACTAAATACAGATGAAAACTTCTTATGAAGATATAGCAACTCACCGGGAGATGAAAAAAGATAAGGCATTCATTATTGAAGCAACCAAAATAAGGGAAAGGATAGTGTTCATAATTTACTGTGCAACACAATCACCAGGAACATCGTCTAAAAATTCAAATTCCTGGATGCCCTTTCCAGGGATAGTTATTGTATCTTCAGTAGGACCCACGGATTTCATTTGAACAAATACTCCAGCATAAAGATTAAAGAGGGAGGTAGTGAAGTCGAGGGCAGGAAGGAAGGTCATCATTATCAAATAAAGCTGATGATCTTGTTTCCTATTTCACTGGGAAAAGAGAAGCAGCCAGCAAAGAATTTCCAGAAGGTTCCACAGAATATTTATCTATTCAATTGTGTCTGTGACCCTTTGTCAAATCAAATGGGAAACTGCCCCTAAAAAGAGCAAGCACTTCACATGACCAGAACATTCCATCCTCTGTTACTAAAGATTCCAGAAATTCTTGCTTTTCTATTGCACCATCCACATTTACCTCTTTGTTCTCTGATTTTTATAAAAACATGAAGTATTCTCATAGTGCTCTCATCGTAATTTAAAAAGAAACACAATTCTCTGTTCCATACCCACCTTTAGCTACTCTCTCAATTTTATTCCTCTTTACCATAATGCTGTCACGCCAACTGTCTCTGATCACTGTTTCTGATTCCCTCCTTCCACATCTTTTGACCTCTCTCCAATGAAGATTTTCCATTTTTATGAGAGCTGCACATAAAAAGAACTCCAGTGACCCTTATGTTGCTAACATAAATGGTTAATTTCCAGTCTTCATCTCACATGGTCCAATTCCAACCTCTGACATAGGCCTTGCCTCTAGATTCAATGCCCTCATCACTTGGCTTCTAGTACATTGGAATAGCTATTCTTCCTTAGGCTCCTTAGCCATCTTCAACATCTTCCTTTCTCCTCCTTCCCCTACCTGTGCTTATCCCCATTCACTGTTCTGTTGGAGCTTTCATGTAACCTCACAACTTTATATACCATCTACATACATGTGACTCCCAAATACATATCTCCAGTCCAGATCACTGCCAATGAACTCCAGACTCCTATTTCCTACAGTTCTTCTGGAATGATGAATTGATACCACAAATTAACATTCCCAGAGACAAAAATCCTTCTCATTTTCACTCTTCTCTCCTAATCTGTTATTC
This sequence comes from Artibeus jamaicensis, assembly GCF_021234435.1. Classification (NCBI taxonomy): domain Eukaryota; kingdom Metazoa; phylum Chordata; class Mammalia; order Chiroptera; family Phyllostomidae; genus Artibeus; species Artibeus jamaicensis. Next base: position 4,027,029 of record NW_026521870.1, read on the forward strand.
CACAGCCCTTCCCACTTTAGCCAAAATCTTGAATTCATCCTTGCCATCTCTATTTTGTCATATCCCATTTCTGATCATTAGCAAATCCTTTTTACTCTACTTTTAAAATGCAGGGTGAGGGAAATGAAGGTTTACTGTTGTTCATATGAAAAATAATACAATAATTAGTGAATAATAATACAAAACTAAAGTCTGAGTTTTGCATGCTCACAACTGTAAACCAACCTTTATCCCACCCTGTTTATCCAGAACATCACCTCTTACCACTTCTACTGCTCACATGCCAGTCCAAGTCTTTCACATCTTCCTCTCAGAAGGCAGCCACAGTGACTTCTTTTAACAGATGTCATGATCATGCCAGTTTACTGTTCAAAACCCTAAAATTTCTGTCTTAGAGTAAAAGCCAAACCCTTAAATTACCTTCAATAACAAAGGTAATTCAAGTAAGTTCAAGTCAAATCAAAGTCCTTCAATTGATCCAAGCTGAGAGTCTTCTAGTCATGTCTTTTCAGGACACAGCAAGCCAAGAGAGGTAATTTCAAGTCCTAGATAATGCCTCCACCTGCCCTTTACTTGTTGACCTCATGCCTCTCTACTAGTCCCCTAATTAGGCTCCAGCCATACTGGCCTCTGTTCTCTTCCAACATCCCAAATTATGATAATTGGGACCTTGTTATCTGCTGTTATCTGGAGTGTTTTCCCCCAGAAGCCTCTATAACTTGCTCATTTACTTCTTGTCAATCTTTACTCAAACGCCTCCCTTTCAGTAACCCTTGCTTATCTACTGTATCTATTACTGTAATCTTCCCCCACAAACACATTCTATTTTCCTTCGTTTTTATTGTTATTTTATGGCTTTGAATTAATAAGTAACAATATGTGTTTTACTTACTTGTTTTGTTTATTGTCTGCAATTCCTGTTTCCTTCAAAATACAAGCTTCCTGAGGGAAGGGCTTTTTGTTACACTTAATAACTACTGCATTGTGCTTTTTAGCAGTCTGGAGGAAGTTATTTTGGACCAGTCCACGGAAGCATGTGAAGGTTAAAGAAAAAACAAAAACTGTACCTTGGGCTGGTGTGGCTCAGTGGATTGAGCACAGGCCTATGAACTAAAGGGTCACCAGTTCCAATCCCAGTCAGGGCACATGCCTGGGTTGTGATGCAGGTCCCCAGTAGGGGGTGCATGAGAGGCAACCACACATTAATGTTTCTCTCCCTCCCCCTTGTTTCTCCTCTGTCTAAAAATAAATAAATAAAATCTTAAAAATAAAGAAAAAAACACCCTGGCTGGTGTAGCTCAGTAGATTGAGCACGGGCCTGTGAAATGAACAACAGTGGTTCAATTCCCAGTCAGGGCACATGCCTGGGTTGCAGGCCAGTTCCCATCAGGGCACGCATTAGAGGCAACCATACATTGATATTTCTCTCCCTCTCTCCTTCCCTTCCCCTCTAAAGATAAATGAATAAAATCTTTAAAAAATAAAGAAAAAACTATAGACTGTGTATACTAAATAGACGTATTATTTCCTATTTTGATGTTTGGTAAGTCCTTTCTCCTCTCTCTAGCTCTTTATCATGAAATCAGACCTATATATTCAGTTACCAAAGTTCATTTTCTCCCACATTTAAAATACTTATAAAATATCTCTCTCTCTCTCTCTCTCTCTCTCTCTCTCACATACACACACACATTTCCTTCTAATCATCAATATCTGAGGAAACAATTTTTTCCTCAAAAATGTATGTAGTTGCTGGTCAATGGGATTCTATTTTATTTGTGCAATTAAGTAAATTGGGAAAAATAAAAGCAATGCAATAAAATGTAAAATGCTCTATAAATTCTTTTTTTAATAGAGCAAATTCCTTTGGTGGAATTGTATATATCTCAATGTGAAATAATGGCCATTGTCTTGGGCCTTATAATTTCTAAATGTCAGTTTGACTGCTGTTGGCAATGATGCCATCCAATAAATGCGATCACAAATTTCGAATAACCATACTTACCAAATTCTCATTCAGACACAAATCATGTGTTATCAATTGCAGAGCAAAGCAAACAAAAGTGTCAGAGTATTTATGCACTCCATTGTAATATGTATTTTCAGACTTCTTTAATACAATGTGTGCTTTTGCAAAGGAAACAAAGATCATTTTTCACACGAACTTGAAAGAGTAATTAAATAAGTAAGCTTTTTCTGTCATTATCCTTGGTATCCTTCCCAACTCAAACATGCCAGTGTGCATGGGGTACTCTCTTATCCACACGTAAGTGTGAGTAGTGCATGTATACCCTTAAATACATGCGCTTGAGTTTCTCTCATTGGGAGCTCCTGTTTGCATCTTGTTTTGTGCAACCCTATTTCAACTTTACTCTCTATCAGAAAGGGATCCTCAAAGTAAATTTGGAGGTGATTTCTATTTCTCAGCATCTTTAGTCAGTCTCTAATTTTTGAGGTCACATTCAGAACACTTATTCAACTTTTTTTCTGGCTTTCCTACACTTGATCATCTAGCCTCAGTTTATGTACAAATAAGTTTGGGATCAACACCTGTGCCTTGGCAGGCATGGTGTCAGGACTGAAGGAGGGGCCACAGAAAACATCAGAGGCAGGGTGGCAGCATCGTGTTGCCCGGATATCCAACCTAGTGTTGTGTGGAATGAGATTCCCTGCCTCCGCCATCCCGCCCAGAGACACGGCAGGAAGAAGTTATTGCACTGAGTCTGTACAAGGCTAGTGAGAGCAATGGACAAAGGGAAAAGCCCTGCTACCCTTTTCCAGTTTCTGATTGAAGGGGAAACCAAAGGACACAGCTAGCATGTGTATCTTAAAGGTCAACACGGCAGAGGAGGCAGCTGTGTGGGAGTAAGACACACCAGTCTAGCTTGGGAAAAGGACAGGATTGGGTGGGGGTGCTGGGGGCTTCCAGAGCTCATGGAAATTTGGTCTGGGAGACTTAAACACAAGAAAGGGAGAAACATTCTCCCCTCTTCCTCTGGTATCCACAGCACAGATGTGCAAGCCGGAGTGTTTGTGGGACTGGTGGATGCCGGGCATGTGGCCAGCACTTTGAGCCCCTGTATGGCAAGCCACGGTGGTTGGCAGCAGCCCCAAGCTCCCACCACTAAAGCGGGGGCAGCAGTGTGGTGGTGCCAGTTGTACATGCAGATTCCAGGAAGGAGCCTGAGGCTTAACAGTGACAAGGAAAGAAGCCTAGCTGCTTAGATGATCATTCAGCAGCTCTCTGCAGTTCCCAAAGGATGGTGTTTTTAAATGGGAGAAGGAACTCTGGATGCAGCCTTGGACTGGTCTGTCACAGGGTGGCTGGGTTTTTCTCTGGGTGTTCTGGAAGGCATGGGCTCTTGAGTCAGGAGTCTGTCACTTCCCAGATTGTGTAGCTTTTAAATAAAACACCTTCCTTCTTTTCCACAAAACCTCTGCCTCCAGAACTGGCCTATGGGTGATGCAGGCAGCTGAACCCCACTTTCTGTTAAGGAACACAATGGCTACCACCACCTATTTTCCACAGGCATCTTGTAAAGTTAACTAGAAGGGAAATGTTATAGCATATGAATGCTTGTGTAAATATAGTGCCATTGTAATGCAAAAACAGCTTTCAATTTCCATAACATAACTATGTTTTAGACACTCAGTAATGCAATCTGGAAGAATGTCTTCAGCAGAGTCTCTCAGCCTTACCTGCACAGCTGGGTATGGTCTCATGTAACTAGGTCTGGACAATGACGAATAAGCAGAAGTATGAATATGCTCATGGGAAATTCTAAAAAGGAAGAAGCTAGCATAGCCTTGACATAATACCTAGGACTCTAATAATCATCTCAGGCTTTAATTGGGAAACCCCAAGATTAGAAAGGCAACACAGAAAATATGAGCTATGCTAACACTGTAGAACTGCCAAAGAAGCCCTGGGTAACCTACCTATGAACTCCTTTTATGGAGGAAGAAATAAACCTCTACCATATTTAAGCTATTTGCATTTTGTTTTTTCTTGTTAAATGCAGTCAAACCTAAAGGGCATATATGCCACAAAATAGTTTTCAAAACTTAGAGGTGCCAAGTTTAAAGTACATAGGTATGATTAGCCCATTTTCCCCCTAGAAGATTAACAATCATAATATTCTCAAGCCCTAAATTTTCCTTTTAAGTGTGATTAGTTAGTATACAATTGCTTACCTACTTTGCAGAACAGATGACTGACTACTTGATTACCTTTTGAAATGTGGAGAGTAAGTAGCAGAATTGATTTTGCTACAGAATTGATTCCTTCTTTTCTCCATGTTAGGAAATTCACAGGTATGTCTTGGACATTCCTTATTTAGGTGTATATGTTCTGAATATTTAGTAGATCCCAATCCCGTGCATGACTGTCTGAAGAGATTCTTTACCAGATTTCTATTACTTATTGTCTTAGGGAATAAAATAATGTTACTTTACAGTAATATGACTATCCAAGTATACAAAAAAGCCATGATATGTGAATAACACACACACATGTACACACAATCCCTTTATTTTTCATAAAATAGGTGGGATCAAGCAACACTTAAGAACAATTCTAAAATTAGTCACCAAAAAAAGCAACATTTAAAAAACCCACATAATATTATTTATCTCAATTTTTCAGAGCATCGTTTTAAACACAGTTTTATATAGCATGACTTTTTCCCCAACACACTTCATTGGTTTAAGATAACAATTTATAAAGGATGCTTACTTTGTTTCAAAATTTGTAAATAGCTTGCTCACATGGTCACTCTCTCACATTTGTTTGTGTATAACCATATATGTAAATGTCCATAAATTCTTGTAATTTTTAATAAATCCCTTAAATCAAAGATTTAATTATTATTCTTTCATGTTAGATAAAAATTCAGATCACAGAATAATAATACAGATAATATTGGTTTTAAAATAGTAAGCAATTTTTGCAAAAATATTTAGGAAGCTAATTTGGCTAAGCTGTTTTATTTATTCATGATTTTCAGGGGGAGGGAGTGGGTAGAGGTGGAGAAGGTTAGGAGGGGAATAAATGGTAATGGAAAAATACAATAAAATGAACTATTAAAAGTTTCAAATGCAGGACAAACAGTATGCCATCACATACTGAGGACTCCTTACACAACATCAAATAAGAAACTATGTATATCATAGCCAAAGTTCCTATTAAATTCAGGTATTAAGTTACCATAAACCCATAGTCTTTGAAATTAAAGAAAACCCACTAAACATGCTTTCCTGTGGCTTTTAAAGTCCTCACAACAAAAGCTGCTTTGAAACATGCTGGGAGAGGACTAAAATATCACACACGTAATCTGTTCAGAATATCACACTGTGGGTTAAATTGCCAACCGCTGTGGGTGTATTTTCTGGGTGTCACTACTGATTCTTGATCATTAAATGGACATAATTTAGGGCTGTTCATTTATTTGTGTTAAGTGAGATGTGCTACATTCACTTAAACATTTAGTGTTGTTAATAAGTAAAAATTGATTTATATTTAAAATACATTTGAGTTTAACCTATCTTTCCTTTCAGAGCAAGAACCTAATTTAAGAGTTTGGCTACCAGGGCAATGATTAAAAAGAAATGTGAAGTGACTATGTTAACAACATTCTTTTATGCCTTGACATTACTTAATATCCCATTTTTAGACATAGCTATATATCTGTACTCTTTTAAAGTGAAAGATTGTTGGGGGCCGCTCTGCCTGTTTTCAGGAGTTGTAACTGCCCTCCATGGCTAAGACTGAGTGAGCGACCTCTGGAATGCAAGCCACTAAGGAGACAAAGCTGGTCCCCTGCCCCCACTGCTTGGTCGGTTAATCTATGAAGGGTAAGACCCCTCAGAGGGGGGCAACCTAAGACAGACATGATCACTTAAGAGGCCATAGGGCAGGACTTGGGGGGCTACAACAAAGAGGGAGTGATGGACTCTTGCCCCCCCCTCCCAGCTATTCTGACATAGCCTGAGTCCCGGTTTCCATCTGGGAGTAGCCCTGTTTGGCTCTAATCCACTTAAGCCTGAAAACCTATGATGAGGAAGGCGGTGCAGCCCTGTGCTGGAAAGGGCAGGTTCTCCTGGGTGATGAGGCCTAAGAAAGAATATGTAAAATCCTGTGAAACCTGCTTTGTTTAGAATGCTCTCATTTAAATGATAAGGGTCCAAGCAAGAAGTTTGTTCCTCAAAGTTTTATGGCTCTTTAGCTATCCGACCCTGACGGAAAATAAGCCCTCATAGTTCTTTGAATGCTATCTATTGTTTGATCCTTACCTGTTATTCTTATGCTAACGAACCCAACAAAAGCCCCTTGAGGAAGGGGCTCTTGTCCTTTCTCCTCCAAGAGATTGGCCACCTCTCCTCCCCAAGCAGATCATGTCTTGGTAGTTTCACTTTCATCCATGGTGGACGGGGGGGGGGGGGGACAGGACACGACTTTGTGGGCAAAGTTGTCCCCACAAAAGATGAAATTGTCTAACATTTCATAACACTTGGTGATCCTTCAAAGTAGGTCCAAGTATACTTACTTTTCCAGTGGAACACATTAGAAAGTAGTATGTACTGAATAAAGGTAAAATAAGACAACTGGCAGTGCTTCCATAACACCTTCAGTGAGAGAGCAAAGAATAAGTTTTCCTTCTATAAATTTGTTTGCTCTCAATTAAGCCTGGCTACCATGGTGATTATATAATAGGAATATGTACTAAATTAGCTAGAAAGCTTATTAGTTCTTCTATTTTGATGAAATATTCTTAGAGACAGGAAAAAGGTGATGTAACTGAAAACTAACAGAAAAAGTAAAATCTGTGAGTGAACAGGAAAAGTAAAATCCATACAGAACTAATATGTACTGAACTATATGTTCTAGCCACTAGACTAGAGAGGATACTACATTTCTCTTTTAAATTATTACTACTGGAAAGAATATGCCAAGTAACGACATCAATAGAGATTTACTTCCTTTTCCTAGGCAGTTTTAAGGGTTTAAACCTTATTTAGGTCCAACTCCTTGACCAGAACATAATAGGATGAGATTATGAATTTCACAAACACTGGAGACAAAGGTGAAGAAGTCTATAGACCTAAAATACCTATTTTAGCTCACTGTCCTTTGGTAATTTATTTTTGATACTCTGTCTTATAGTAGTGCAAATAAGTGGTTCGTTTAAATCATTGTTATTTAGAGAATAAAGACTTTCAGTCTAATGCAATCCACAGGGCTTTTTTTTTTTTAATTCGCAGATAATTAAACTAAAGTATAGGGAGATCACAGTAATTACATAATTGTTTGTGGCAGAGAAGAGAGCAATAACCAGCTTTCATGTTTTCCCTCTTGTGCATGTCCTGAGGTACCAACTGTCACATAGACATACTAATGTGTCGACTTTAAATCTTCAAAGAGACAGTGAAGCAACAGTCAAGAGCCCGAACTCTGAAACCAGAATGTTTGGGTCCAAATACTAGGATTGCTACTTATTACCTGTGTGACCTTATGTGAGTTATTAAACTCCCTGTATAGCAAGTATTACATTTCATTGGGCACAATATAATATCTAACTTACAGCACCTGTGTAGATTAAATAAAGTTACTGTTGTTGAACACTAAAAAAAACCCATACTTTATGTGTTACCAATTAGTATTGTAAATGGTGTCTGCCTTCATTCATGTACACAATAAAAATTTGAACTCCTACTATGTACTAAGTGTTCGGGATCCGAGGATGAAGAAAATAATCACATTCTCTCCTCCTCCAGTGAACTTCCTGTCAAGTAGGAGATAAAAAAATTAGTAACCAGGCCCTCAGATAGCATTACTTCTTAAGAAAAGGAGGTAAAGAAGGCTGCTAAAATACCCAGAAGAAATAATTCACTCAAATGTTCAACTTCAGTAGCAAATTCCCACAGAAAACTCCTGGTATTCTGAGCAGGTTGGAATCAGAAACAAGAGGAAAGTGTTCAACAGGGAAGGCAGGGAAGTCAGGGAAGGCAGTAGGTATAAAGGCCCCATTGAAATGAATGTGGAGCTGAAGAGGCTAACAGGGAATGTGAAAGTGGAAAAGAAAAGAGAAGAGTGGTAAGTAAGGCTGAGAAAAGAGTTTAGAAGCCACATAAAAGAGTTTAAAATATTCAGAAATAAATGGGGAGCAACTGAATGACTTTAAGAACTGATGTGAGTGGATTTGCACTTTAGAAACCTCACTTGGACTGTAAAGTGGTTAAGATGAAATCTTGTCTTAAGGGAACTCACTATACTATTGATATATTTTCAGGAGAGAAGTGATAAATGATCTCAACAGCCTGAATATTTCTAGGAGCCCTGTTTTCTAATGCAGCACTCTGGAGATAATAATCCGTGGGGACTAAGTTAACTGGCACAAATTTAAACCTTCTTTAGTAAAGAGAACTCTGCTTAATACTCCAACGTGATCAGTTTTAAAACAGGAATAAGCTACCTAGCCTCCTGGGAATGTTTTTGGGAAATAAGAAACAAACTGTCTGAAGACAAATACCATGTGACTGAATTTGGACTCCACTGTTTCCTTAGTTATGGCAGTTGGGGAAAATCCTTTTAGAGCAAGGCACAATTATTTTTTCAAATGTACAAAACTGGAATAAGATTTAATATTGCCACAAAATTAAGGTACCTAGGGAAAAAATTAACTAAGGAGTTAGTAGACCCGTACTCAGAAAATTGAAGAAGATACAAGTAAGTAGAAGCATAGACCTTGCTTATAACAGGAAGAATTAACATAATTAAAATGTCCAAATTACCCAAAGCAGTCTACAGATTCAATGCAATTCCTATTAAAGTACCAATAGCATATCTTACAGAAATAGAACAAATATTCCGACAATTTATATGGAACAAAAATGACCCTGAATAACCTCAGCAATCTTGAATAAGAACAACAAGGTTAGAGAAACCATGCTACTTATATATCAAACTATACTACAAGGTCATAGTAATCAAAACAGCATAGTATTGGCATAAAAACAAGCATATATATCAATGGAACAAAATAACTCAGAAATAAGCCATCAACTTTATGTTCAAATTAATATTTGACAAAGGAGGAACATAAAATGGGTAAAGACAGTCTATTCAATAAATGTTGGGAAAGTTAAACAGATACATGCCAAAAAATGAAACTAAACCAGCAACTTACACCACATAAAAAAATAGATTCAAAATTTATTAAAGACTTAACTGTAAGTCACAAAACCATAAAAATCCTACAAGAAAACATAGGCAATAAAATCTCAGACATATCTTACAACAATATGTTTTCTGCTATGTCTCTTAAGGCAAAGGAGACAAAGGGGGAAAAATGGGGCTACATCTAACTAAGAAACTCTAGCACAGCAAAGGAAACCAAGAAAATGAAAAGACAACCTACTGAATGGGAGAGCATGTTTGTCATGATACATCTGATAGGGGGTTAATTTCCAAAATTTATAAGGAACTTATGCAACTCAACACCAAGAAAACAACCAATTTAAAAAATGGGCAAAGGACCTGCAGAGACACCTCCACAAAGGACATGCAGATGGCCAATAGACATGAAGAGATGCTCGACATGACTAATCATCAGAGAAATGCAAATTAAAACCAAAACAAGATATCACCTCACAGCTGTCAGAATGGCTATCACCAATAAATCATCAAACAATAAGTGCTGGTAAGGATGTGGAAAAAAGGGAACCCTTGTTGGGAATGCTGATTAGTGTAGCCACTGTGGAAAACAATACAGAGTTTCCTTAAAAAATAAAAATGGAACTTCCAGCGACCTAGTGATTCTACTTTAGTAATGTATTGGAAGAAACCTGAAACACTATTTTGAAAAAATATATGCACTCCTCTGTTCGTGGCAGCATTAATTATAATATCTAAGATCTAAACGCATTATTTATAATATCTAAGATCTAAAAGCCCAAGTGCCCATTAGTAGATAGATGAGTGGATAAAACAGCTATGAGGTATTTACATAATGGAATACTACTCGAGCCATAAAAAAGGAAATCTTACATTTTGTGCCAGCATGGATGGATCTGGAGAATATTGCCTAAGTAAAATACGCCAGTCAGAGAAAGACAACTACAGTATGCTTTCACTTACATGTGGAATCTGATGAAGAAAATAAACTAACAAAGAAAAGAGAAAAAGAACCAAGGATACATGAAACAGGCTGAGAGCTGGCATAGAGGGTTTGTGGAGCTGCATGAAAAAAGTGAAGGTATTAAGAAAATGAAACACACAGACACTAACAACAGTATGGTGATTGTCAGAGGGAAGGTGGGTAGAGGAAAGTAGAAGAGGGCAATGGGCAGATAAATGGTGGTGGAGATTTTACTTTGGGTGATAAGCACATGATGCAGTACGGGAATGATGTGTTATAGAGTTGTACAATTGAAACCTATGTGTTTTTTTATCAGTGTCACCCCGAAAGATTCGATAGTAAATTATAAAGAAAAACTGGAATAAGAAACTGTCTAACCACTGTGCTGTACATATGAAACTAATATAATATTAAATGTCACTGTAACTGAAAAAAATAATGTTGCAGAAGAAGAGAGAACTTAATTCATAGTGTTAAATGAGGTAAAATATGTAAATATCTTAATATTGGTGTCTAGTAAATAAAGCACTCAAAAAATTTTGGTCTTTTATTAACTGTTTCATAATAAAAATTGTTTTCAGGAAGTTTAGTTTTAAAAGCAATAATCCTCTTTTTTTTGAAAACCTTATTTTCAAGTCTACTAGCACTTTAGGGTATAACAAAATGCTTTTTTAGTACACAAGGAAACAAACAAAAATGTCAATCTATATAATTCCAATAAAACAGGAAAATTTGCATTTTCAGTTTTTCATACATTATTCTATCAAAACTCCTTAAATATCCCCTTGAGCCTAAGGAAAGTTTGGTCTTAAATATGAGAGTAAAAGAATTAAGTTGATTATTATTCTTATTTTCCATTCCTGACTACAAGTATTGTATATTAATCTTTAGTTGCTAACCAGTCCTGCTATCTCCAATAAACTGCAGTAGAATTCTACCTGTCCCCCTGGACCAGAGATCTTTCCACAATAGACAGAAAAGCATGTCACTATATGTTAACCCCATACCCTTCTCTAAACATAAAATGCCTGGTATTATAATCTACCTTTTCTTGGTAGATAACCTTGAAAGTCTCTGAAATTTCTGCAGAAACTATCAAAAAACAAGATTTTATCAATTTCATTTCAAGAAACCAACTCTACTTGTGTTAGTATTTCCAATATCATAATTAATGACAGACTACATAGTATTATAAACCCAACAGATGTGCTAAGCAAAAGGCAAAGAGATAAATAAGAGTGGCTGTTGCCTTCAGGTAACCCATATCCCCGTGCAGGAAGCAGATGTAAAGAGTTGCATTTAATATTAGAAAAGTGCCACAGCAACAGAATGAACCAAACATCGTGAGAACACAAAGTAAATTTTATCAATTCTGCCTAGAAAAAGCAATGAAAATCTCACGAAGTCAATTTCAAAACAGTATTTTTTAAAATTTGTTTATGTGTGTGTATATATGTATGTCTAAAATAAAGATCCTCTACACACCTGTTCACAGGACGGCATCATTTATAAGAAAGCATTCTTTTTCTAAAGGCCATTAAAGCATGTCTTTTAAAGAAATGCAAGCTATCTAATGCAACCAACAATACCACAATTATGATTAGTTTGAAAACTCCATAATACAATAATTTATCAACACCAAGTAATGGGGAATAGAAAAATTCGTCACTTCAACTCATATTGAACACTTAGCAAGCTCCCCAAAATGTTATTCCCTCCAACATGAAAGCACTTCAAGTAATCACTGATTAAGAAACGTAACTTTAGAGAGGACCCAAGATGGCAGAAGAGTAAGTGGAGGCTACACTAACCTCTCCCAGGATTAATCTGGAATTACAACTAAATTGCAGCAAAATCATCTGGAACAACCAACTGAACAATAGCCAGAGAGAAGTCTTATAACCATGGACAGACAGAAAAAACTACCTCACCACAACGTGACTGGTACAGAGTGTGGAGGAGACATGAGAGGGCTCACTGGGCTCCCATGGGTGACAGCTGAAGTGCCAGAGGGAAATCTCAGTGGCCAGGATGTTTCCCCTGAGAAGTGCAGGGCCCAAACCCAAAGCTGGGCTCCCCAACCTAAGCACCAGAGCTGAAAAGGAACCCAGATAACGTACAGATGTGAAAAGCTGCCGGTTTTCTGTCTGCCAGGTAGAGTTGGCTGGAGCCACAGAGAACCTCTGAAAGAGCCAATGCATAAAATTTCATTTGCAGTTACCGAACCTCAGCTCCAGCAAAGAGGGCATAGAGTAGAGTAGAGATGCTTGAGGAGAGTTTGGGGTTGGTGGCTTTGGGGAGAGAACCGACAGAGCAGCCATCAGGATTCCTGTGCTGACTAATCCCCCACACTGCAAAAGCCATCTTGCTCAGGTAGAGCAGTCTTCTCCAAGTGGCATCAGCCTGAGGGGAAGCAATAGCTCCACCCACAGGAATTACTCTGCCCCACCCTGTGGTGCTTAAACTTAACTGCTGATTACAGATTGATTAGATTACCAACTGAAGCAGTCAGCCACAGATGGTGGATTGCTGGTAGTCTCAAACAGGCTGCCTAGGGCCAGGCTGGGACACCATCTGACCTAACCAAGGGCAGATCCAGAAAGAGAAGACAGTGGTAAAAACTATACCCTAATGAGCTTAACTGAAATGTGGTCTTTTTCATGATTTGCATTATTTTCTCTCCTGCATAGTTTTTTAACATTCATTTCTTGTCCCCCTCGTTTGTGCATCTTAAGTCACTAACTTTTATAATTTGTTTCAAATGTCATATTTTCCTCCTCCCTTCTCTTACTCCATGTTATCTTCTTTTTCTTATTTTCTCTCTTGCTACAACTTGTTTCCATTCCACACTCTTACTATTTTTCCCCTCTCCAGCATCTCAAAATCATTTGTAATTATCATTAGCCATCTCATATTCTTTTTCCCATTATTAAAATACCCTTATTCTCTCTATAACTTTATCAATATTTGCTCATTGATTGTGGATATGGTGGTTATTGTTGCATTTCTTAAGTTTTATTTCTAGATCCTCACTATTTTTGTATTTCAAATCACCAATTTCACCACTCTCCTCTCCTACTCTATTATACCTTTATCCTACCCTTTCTTATTTTTGTTTTAAATTTAAAAATTTCCCTATCTCAACCTGCTTTTCATTCCTCACTCTTAGTATTCCATCTCCCTTTATCATCTCAAAATCATTTCTCTATTTCTGGACATCTCTTAAAGTTGTCTTTATTTCCTTTTCTTCCCTCTTATTCCCATGCCACCTATACTAATATTTGCTCATTTACTGTTGATAGTGCTGTGGCGGATGTTTTTGCCCAATTTGGTTCCCCCTTTTCTTTCTCTTTCTCTTCTCTCTCTCTTTCTCTCTCACACACACACAGACTATATATATATATTATATATATATATATAATATTTATATATAATATATATATATATTTATTTTAAATTTCTGTTTACTTAATATTATATGCTTGCCTTCTCTTACTCCATTCCACCTTCTTCCCTCCCTTTATTTTTTATGATATAAATTTTACTTTTTTCTCTTTGCCTTGTCCCTCTCCCTTACTTTTATTACTACTCCTCCTTCTACCCTCTCAAAGTCATTTTTTTTCAGTTAGTTATCTCATATTTGCTTTTCCTTTCTTATAATAGTCTTAATCTCTTTATACTTTTATGAATACTGGCTCATTTGTTGTTGGTAGTGTGATTGTGGGTGGGGGTTATCTTCACAGGTGTGGGTTTGTCTCCTGGACTGTTTGGTTTTGTTCATGCAGCACCTGTACAACAGCCTACAAGATGTGGTGGGAGCAGTGACTCTCAGTCAGCCAGCGGGAGTGAAGGACCCACCAAAGAATGACCCAACAACAACCAAAACCCAATCACAACCAGAAAGAACACATAAACAGCTAAAGGTTATCCCAAGAGCATCAAGTTCAGGAGATAAGCAGCCTGTGCCACTGAATCTTACAGGTCTCCTACCACAGAAGTTCACCCTACAAGGATGGAGGGGGGGCAAGGAGATCAATCTAAGAAGCAGAAAGGAACAAGAAGGGTCACTTAAAATGGAGAGAGAGAGAAAGAATCCCCAATTGAAAAAAAAAAGAGAAATCCCCAGAAAGAGTTAAATGAAATAGAGTCAAGAAAACTATCAGAGACTGAGTTTAAAATAAGGGTTATAAAGATGCTCAATGAGCTCAGTGAGCACTACCAAGAAATCAAGTGAAACTACAAGAAAATAGCCATGAACTACAGTGGTATGAAAAAGGACATAGAAAGTATCAATAAGAACCAGGGGAAAATAAATAATACAATTTCTGAAATGAAGAACACAGTAGAAGGAATTAAAAGCAGGCTATTAAAAGCAGAGGATGGCATCAGTTAGCTGGAGAACAAGGTAGAAAAGAATTCCTGGACAGAACAACAAAATGAAAAAAGACTCAAAAAGAATGAAGATGGTTTAAGGGAGCAGCAGTACAACATGAAAAGTAATATAATAGGGATACAAGAAGGAGAAGAGGAGCAAGGGACAGAAAACCTGTTTGAAAATGTAATGACAGAAAACTTCACTAACTAATGACAAAAAAAGAGACACAAGTCCAGGAAGTTCCCAGAAGTTCCCAATAAAGATGATTCCAAAGAGGACAACTCCAAGACACATTGTAATTAAAATGACAAAACTTAAAGACAAAGAGAAAATCTTGGAAGTAGCAAAGAAGAAACAACTAGTAACATACAAGGGGACTCCAATAAGGCAATCATCTGACTATTTAATAGAAACACTACAAAACAGAAGGGAATGGCAAGAAATATTCCAAGTAATGAAAATAAAGGCCTGCAACAAAAACTTTTCTACTCAGCAAGGCTACCATTTAAAACGGAAGGTGAAATAAGAAGTTTCCCAGACAAAAAAAAAAGGCTAAAAAATGTATCTCTACCAAACCAGCATTACAAAAAACAATAATAGTATACATAAATAAAATGAAAAACAAATTCACATTATTATATCAATAGATGCTGAAAAAGCATTTGATAAAGTAGTACAACACTCATTTATTTATTATAAAATGCTCATCAAAATGGTAATAGAGGGAGCATATCTCTACATAATAAAAGCCATATATGAGAAACCTACAGCCAACATCATATTCAATGGGCAAAAACTGAAAGCTTTCCCCTAAGATCAGGAACAAGACAAGGATTTCTGCTTTCACCACTTCTATTCAACACAGTATTGGAAGTAGTAACCATGGCAATAAAACAAGAAAAAAGAAATAAAAGACATCCTAACTACCAAAAACTACTTGACCTAATAAGTGAATTTAGCAAAATAATGGGTTTAAAGGTCAATATTCAGAAATCAAAGGCATTTTTGTACACCAACAGTGAAATATCAGAGACAGAAACTGGGGGAAAATCCCATTTCTTATAAACACAAGGAAAATAAAATACTTAGGAATAAACTTAACCACAGAGGTAAGACATGTACTCGGAAAAGAACAGACTACTGAAGAAAAAAATTAAGGAAGATACAAATAAATGTAAGACTATACTGGGTTAATGGATTGGAAAAAAATCATCAAAATGTCCATATTACCCAAAGCAATTTATAGATTCAATGCAATCTCTATTAAAATACCAATGATATATTGCACAGATATAGAATAAACATTTCAAAAATTTATATGGAACAATAAATAATCATGAATAGTCACAACAATCTTAAGAAAGATGAACAAAGGTGGAAGGATCAAAATACCTGATATAAAACTATATTACAAGGTCACAGTAATCAAAATAGTCTGGTACTGGCCTGAGGACAGACACATAGATTAATGGAACAGAATAGAAAGCCTGGAAATAAACTCACAGTCAATTAATATTTGACAAAGAGGACAGGAGCATGAAATGCAATGGTACAAGCAGAAAAGTGAAACAAGACCACCAACTTACACCATACACTAGAGTAAACTAAAAATGCATAAAAGACTTAAACATAAGCCATGACACAATAAAAATCCTTTAGAAAAACACAGGCAGTAAACTTTCAGATATACCACACAGTAATATTTTGCTGATAACTCTGAATAAAGAAAGAATAAACAAGGGGGACTACATCAAATTAAAAAAGCTTCTGCATGGCTAAAGAAAATATCATCAAAATGATAAGGGAACTAACTGTGTGGGAAAACATATTTGCCAATGATAACTCAGACAAGGTTTTGATCTCTAAAATATATTATGAACTCATATGACTCAACACCAGGAAGATAAAGACTTCAGGTGAAAAATGAGCAGAGGACATGAACAGACACCACCCTAAAGAGAATAAACAGAGGGCCCATAGGTATATGGAAGGTCGTTCAACATCACTAGCCATCAAAGAGATGCACATTAAAACTACAATAAGATACCACTTCACACAGGTCAGAATGGCCATCATTAACAAGTCAACAAACAACAAATGCTGGCAAGGTTGTGGAGAAAAGGGAACCCTGGTGCAATGTTGGTGGGAATGCACCAACTTTCCATAGCAACTATGGAAAACAGTATGGTATTTCCTCAAAAACCTAAAAATGGAACTGCCTTTTGACCTAGCATTTCCACTACTGGGATTAAACTTTACGAATCCAAACACCAATTCAGAAGAACCTATATATCCCTACATTCATAGCAGTGTTATTTACAATAGCCAAGTTCTGGAAACAGCTTAAGTGCTCATCAGTAAATGAATGTATAAAAAAAATGTGGTGCATTTACACAATGGAATACTGCGCAGCAAAAAGAAAGGAGCTCCTACCTCTTGCAACAGCAGGGATGACAATGGAGAATATTATGCTAAGTGAAATAAGCCAGGTGGCAAAGTATGAATACCAAATGATCTTGCCATATGATAAGTGGAACCTAATCAACAAAACAAACAAGCAATATAGAACAAGAGGCACGGAAAGAAGGAACAGACTGAGGACCAGAGCGGATGGTGGGGAGGGGGATAATGGGGGAAAGAAGGGAAAGGGTCTTTTCAAGGAACAGGTATAAATGACCCATGGGCACGGACAACAGGGTAGGGATTGACTGTAGGAGCCAGGGGTGGGCAGGGAAGGGGAAAGCAACAGGGTAAAATGGAGACAAATGTAATAGAACAACAATGAATGAAAAGAAATATAATTCCAAATTTTCAAGCACACGGAAAATACTCACAGACACACACAGACACACACACACAAAACACTTGGTTGTCCGGTTTTACAATGTTGGAATTCTCATTGCATACAAAGATATTACTAGGCACTGTGAAATCAAGCTGTGCCCTTTTTTCATAGAGGGTAAACATAGTAAATAGACCAAAAGAAATAAAGAACCACTGATCTTAAATGAATAAAGTATGTATTACTTCTACATTTTTATATATGAAGCTTGCATGGTGAGCCTTAAGAATTTTCAAATAATCATTATCTTTGTTGCTACAGTCATAAACCCGCCCACGAACCCAACCTTTTAAGGTAAACTAGAAAATACATACTACTACTGAAGAACTTTAATTTAGCTCAAGTTACACTATTACATTAATGAATTTTATTTTAGGTTATGTCCCCATGTAGTGGAAACTACGTAATAAAAATGTATAAATAAGCCTATATTTTGATGATGTTAAACTTCATTAATTGCTATGTGCGACTCATAATGAAAGAAAAATATTTTCAGAAGCCTATGAAAGGTATACTCCCATAAGCATAAATTATGTTTTGGTGTTATTATGCCTTAGAAGCCCTTTACTAAAAATATTAGTAATCCAAAGCAAATTGAGTTCAGTGTCAGTGATATACTTTAAATATTATGCATCCTGTTTTTCTTTAATTACTAAAAATTATAGGGCCAATTTTAAAAGCAGAAACTCCCCTGACATCATAACACAACTAATAATGAAGTGGAGCAGCTGGGAATGAAGCTGCTGTGACAGATTTTAAAATCAGAATGGCAGCTCCTTCATGCACTAAGTCCACATTTAGGTGTGGTGATAATGAGTAGCAGGATCTTCACCATTGGGGGTGCCCAATTTACACTTAGGCACCAAACTTCTGATCGGAGTGAAAACAGCATATTTTCACAGCATATTTAAAACCACAATCATGAGTTGAGGGTCTTTTCACAATGTTAGAAGTTTAAAACACATACAACAAAACCATGATAGGATGATCATTTGTCAATAATGTTAAGGAGCACTACAGACTCTGGAGCCAAGCTCATTGGATTTGACTTCTGGCCTACCCTGTTCCTAGCTGTGTGACCTGGGGTTAATTACTGCCCAGCTAGCTGAGGCCTCAAGTTTCATGTCTGTACAGTGAGAAAAATAAGAATATCTATCTCAAAAATAGTGGTGAGGATTGCTATTTATTCAAACACGTGGCAACTACCGTAAAAGTATTTTTACTAATATTATGAGTATTTAGTCAAGGATATAAATGTGGGTAGCATACTCTTAGAAATATTTCTGTCAGGAATGTTTTCTTAATAGCGTCTTTGTAAGAAATGCTTAACAGAAGCAGAGGAGATTCTGTGCTTTTGAAAACAGACAGTGAGATTCTTCAGAATTTATGGAACTCAGGTCACAAAGATCCCAATCCGACACCCATTCTCTCTTTTCTTTTCATCTGACAAATAAAAGCACTGACACTCAGAGAATAAGATATGACCTACCTAGGAACACTGGCAACTGCATGTATGGCAAAGCAGAATAATGGCACAATTACAGTTACATAACAATATAGAGCCAAACCATGGATGTCAGTTTCACTTAAAGAGTTACAAATCCTGGAGCATCCACACATGGTTCCTAAAAAGACTCTCTACAAATGATGTCTCCCATGCCCCTTTTCATCGTATCATAAAACAATACATTCTTTGTATAAAATCTACAAAAATGGATTTAAATGTAGAGAGAAAAAAATGATTGTTTCTGTCCAAAATGTCCATGGAGATATTTGCTCTAAGATTCATTAAACAATACAAACATTTCACTTCCAAATGTCTCCATGGATGTGTTGGTTAGGACCAAATATCAAAGATCTTTGGCATAGACCAAATGTCTCAGTTGATGCCTGGACAAGACCATACATCCTGCAGGAGAAATAATTTATAATCCAAAAAGATCCACTGTTGATATGTGGTATATTTTTTCAATCATTTTTCTATGCCTATTTAGGCTTAGAAATTTAAGAATATTGTTTTAAATTTTATCCAAAAATATTTACTTATATCATTAAATATGTGAAAAATTATAATTTCAATAATTAAATGGTATGACATTTTAGAAATATACTGTAATTTATGTAAATAATCCCCCCTGACATTTACTACATTTTTAATATTTTGGTATTTAAACCAATACTATGATCAATATAAATGTAAAACTTGTGCTCATCTCTATTTATATTTATGTAAACTGGATATTGGAAAGAGTGTTTCAAAAGGTGTGAATATATTTTTATTTGATGTGAATATACTTCATCAAATTTTATTTCAATAACATTGTTGACCTGAGTATATGAAAGTTGCTATTTTAATATATATTTACCATGACAAGTTATGATTTAAAAAAATTTTCCAATATAATGGATAAGATACAGCACCTGCATTACTTGTAATAAAATAAATGCAAACCAAAACAATGAAGTTTAATATTCTTTTATAGGTTTCACACACTTTTAGTTTCCATGATTCAATTTCACTGAAACATCTGTGCCATATTTGTTATTTCATACGCCATACTCTTTCTTGTCACATTAAGAAATGACTTCAAGTCCCAGACCCATGACCATTAGTGACTCAGTTTTAGTACCATGATTGGAACTAAAATGATTGGAATCATCTTTGTCACCCTCTCCAGACTTACATAGAAATTATACGAATGTGAAAATATGAATAGCTGCTCCTTCTGTGCTAAGATTAGAAGACTAGCACAAAAAGACTAGGTGAAATTAAGGACAGCAATTGGATTAAATCAAAGCAACATCAAGTGCAAACTCATCTTCACATAAGTAGTAATCAGTAATTTTCTCTGTTGCATGCAAGTCTCTATTTCACAATAAGTGATTAATAAATCCTTCCTGAATAAATATTAAAATGGAATGAAAATAAAGAGCTTAGACTACATAAGACTTTAGAATTGTTATACATTTTTTAGCCAAAATTTAAAATTTTCTGTTTTGAGGAGATATAGCTTAGTTCCCTGCTCTTTTTTGGTATCTCTCTTACACTTGAATCTTCCAAACTGGGGTATAATTTCCATATGGTCATAATTATTTAAGTCCAATTATCTGTACCACTGGTTCCCAAACTGTCGCTCACAAACCAGCATCATTATCATCACCTAGACACTTGCAGAAATACAAATTCTCAGGCCCCACTCCAAATTTACTGAAACAGAAAGGCTGAGGATATGGCCCAGCAATCTGTATTTCTAAAAAATCTTCAAGATGATTCTGGTGCATGCTGTAGTTTGACATCATCTGGGACTATTCACCCTCTAATGTATTTAACATAAACTATACACACACACTGGTTTAACACATTATCTAGGATTCCTGACTTGTAGAGAAAGTCCAGGAAAGTAACTTGTGGTTCTAGTATAACGATTGCATCATTGTATAGATCAGTGTTCCCCACTTTAAAAGGGGACCATGTTTTAAAAAAATAAGTCACAATGGTTTCATTTTAGTGCTTAGTTTTTCACATTACAAAGCAATTGTTTTTTTAATAGAAAAGCATATAGCATTTCATTAAATAATTTGTTTTCTTGTTTTAGAATATACTTAAAACTATAATTCTTTTGGCACATAACTTTAGCAACAGTTATTTTTATAAGCTATATGTGAGTAATATCCCAGTATGGCCAAAGCAAAGTGAACAGATACAAAATATTATCCTATCACTCCAATAAGTAATATAATATTGAGTTCTCAGAATACAGATTTTGTCATTCAGTTGGGCTCTATAAGCAAAAAATAAAATAATAACTCTAGTACAATTGCTTAGGGTCACTACTGATCATGAGATGCTGTGAGTTCTTTATAAATTTTGGAAATCAAACTCTTGTCCAAAGTATCATTGGCAAATATATCTTCCCTATACAGCTGGCTCTCTTTTCATTTTGCTGATGTTTTCTTTAGTCATGCAGGCACTTTTCTGATAAGAGTTTGATCTCCAAAACATATAAAGAACTCACACAACTTTACTGTAGGAAGACAAACAACCCAATTAAAAAATGGGCAAAGACCCTGAACAGACAATTATCCAAGGAGGACATACAGAGGGCCCAGAGACATATGAAAGGATACTCAGCATCACTAGCCATTAGAGATATGCACATTTCACAGCAGTCAAAATGGCCATCGCAAACAAATCAACAAACAACAAGTGCTGGTGAGGTTGTGGAGAAAAGGGAACTCTAGTGCACTGTTGGTGGGAATGCAGGCTGGTAGAGCCACTGTGGAAAACAGTATGGTATTTCATCAAAAACCTAAAAATGGAACTGCCTTTTGACCTAGCATTTCAACTACTGGGATTAAACTTTAAGAATCCTGAAACACCAGTTCAGAAGAACTTAGGCATTCCTATATTCATAGCAGCATTACTTACAATAGCCATGAGTGCTAGCATAAGTGCTCATCAGTAAATGAGTGGATCAAAAAACACTGTGGTCCATTTACACAATAGAATACTACACAGCAGAAAGAAAGAAGGAGCCCCTACCTCTTGCAACAGCAGGGATGGCACTGGAGAGCATTATGCTAAATGAAATAAGCCAGGCTACAAAGGATAAATACCATATGATCTCAGCTATAAGTGAAACCTAATCAGCAAAACAAACAAACAAACAAGCAAAATACAACCAGAGACACTAAAATTAAGGACAAACTGACAGTAACAAGAGGGGTGGAGACAGGGGGATAGCGGGAAGAAAGGGAAGGATCTAGTCAAGGAACATGTATAAAAGGACCCATGGATAAAGCCAAAGAGGGGTATCATTTTTGAGCACTTTAAATGTATTAAGTGATTAGCACATGGTATTACCTTTAATCCTCACAAGGAAGTGGGGGTGGGTGAGGCAGGAAAAAGTGGTAGTGGGAGACAACTGTACTTGAACAATAATAAAAAAATTTTTTTAAAGAGATGCCAGAAGAAGCCATCCATGTCATTTGACTGTATAATGTTCACATTAGTAGTTACATATGGACTGAGTGTTAGTTTCAATACCTGCAAAGTTATTATCATAATATTAGTTTCTTGTTCTCTTTGATGAAGCCATTTTTAGGCCCTGTCAACCAAATCCACTGGGCTCCAAGGAGACATGTGCTACAAAAATACAAAGCATTATGTTTACTCTTTGCACATTATTGTGGAAATTGTTATATGGAAAAGCAAATGCATTAAATATTAATAGCTTTTATTTAGTGAAAGCCATTTTACGTTATTTGTTAACAACACAGCAAATTGAAAACTGAGATAAAAGGTAATCTCTCATCTAATAATTTGAGCTTATACCCAGTCATTTTACATATAGAAGCCTTTCTTTTAAAAAAACCAAGGTTACACACAGATCTAAATCTGCTAAATGTGTGATTGATTATGAATAACAAAAGGTAGACTTTTACTGAGTTACCCAAGGACAGTTGATATTAAAATACACACGCCTGTCTAAATAAGAAGGGAACAAACTAAACTTGCCATGAAGAATGGCCAAACACCTCTTGTCTGTCTTTTGTGGCACATTGTAGCACATCAGCAACAAATCACCTATATGTATCTGCTCTTTTCCAAAGTTAAAGACAACTTTTTGTTGATGTCAACTCTTTGTGGCTTTCAGCAAAAGGTGGTAGGTAGATGTTATGTGTATGGGTGTTGAGGAAAGATTTTAGCCCACACCCTTCACTTACCAGCTGTATTGTTTTGGGTGAGTTACTTGACTTCCTTTAGTCTCAGTTTCTCATACATGAAGTGGGAACTACATTTGCTTTACAAGAGTATTTTGGGCTGTAAGTTATATATAGTATTTATAATGATACACACTAAAATAAAATATAATTTTGGCAGAATATCTGGTAATAGTAAACATACAATAAAGATTGTGATTATTAAAACATTTTAATTCATGTGCATCATATCTATACTTTAAATAAATTCTTTCAGCTTACTCATAGCTTATTTTATTTGTTGTTATTTATACATTCTTTTTGTATCAATTTACTCTGACATCAATATGATTTTGACATTAAATTATAATTTATTTTTCAATTACACGGAGTACTTGTTTTGTTGTTTGTTAAGGGCTACCACTCACACAAACTGGGGTTTGGCAATATGGCTCTTTGTACTTGTGTCTGAGGTCATTTCAAAATAAAAGATATTCTACTGATTAGACGTTACTGTTTCTTTCAATTTCCAGCCTTTGGCAGAGAACATTGAGAGCTACAAAAGTCTTTCACATGCCCCAATGTACTGTTAATGATCCTATGATAGAATATAATATAAATTAATATAATAAATATAATACAATACAATGTAAACAAGAAACTATAAAGTTCACAAATTGTATACATTATTTTATATTTCTACACATTTTTATGTATTGCATGTATTATTTTCAGGAAAATTGACTACCTCAGATACTAAATGTTGATCTGCTAACAACATTTAGAAATTTGAGTTTAAATGGTAATGCAAGCACTTATACATATCATGTTTAACTAAAGTACTAGTGTACATATTTGAGGATATATAGTTCCATGGGGACTATATAACTTACTTATACAGACTACTTCCGTCATATTATTATTATATATAGCTTAGTGTGTTAAGATATAGTTATGATCAGAAAAAAACAAAACATTTGCCTCAGAGTATTTATAATCCTGATGAAAGTATACTCACAAAAATTATAGAGGTCTAATTATTGGCCTCTATGTCTGAATCATGAAACTGTTGACTCTACCACTTGGAAGGCAACTTAGAGTTGTCTAGTTCCATTTCTATGTGATTAAGATGTATTCTATGTAGTATTCTCTTTGTAAACTGGTCTTCTAGTAATTAAAATAGGTATCATTTTTGAGCACTTTAAATGTATTAAGTGATTAGCACATGGTATTACCTTTAATCCTCACAAGCACTCCACAAGGTAGGTACTATTACTCCTGAGGCTTAGAGAGATTTAGTTTCATGATCAGAGCTACAAGGGCTGATTTGTGCAAAGCCAGTTCTCACAGAAACATTTCAGGTAATGGAAATGCCATCACTCTAGGGAGTAAAGGTTCCATTCTTGTTAAAATCATCTTCCTGAAATTGAGACACAATCCAGCTCTCTATCACTTTCACTCCTTGGTGTTTTGAACTCTGGAATCATGTTGACAATTATAATAAACAAATTATCCCCTTTTTCCCCAGTGGCCCTTCAAAAACTTGATAGATAGATAGATAGATAGATAGATAGATAGATAGATAGATAGATAGATAGATAGATAGATAGATACATAGATAGATAGATAGATAGATACATACATAGATAGATAGATAGATAGATAGATAGATAGATAGATAGATAGATAGATAGATAGATAGACAGATAGATAGAAAGCATGTTTCGCCTGCTTCTTCAGGCAAACAATTCCCAATTCCTTTAATATTTTTTCAGGACTTGATTTCCAGACCATTCGCCACCCTTGCCCTTTACTGAATGGGCTCCAGAGATTTGACGATCCTTTTAAATGTAGAGTCATAAACAGAAATAGGATTCTGGGTAAGGTTGAATAAGTACAGAGTACATCAGAAATAACAGCTCTTTTCTTTCAAACAAGACATTTGAAATAAAGTAGTAAATCACTATTTTGGGGACTACATCACAATGCTAATTTGTGTTATGCTTGCAATCAACAATAATTCTAGATATTTTATTTATATACCAACTTTTAAAAAGGATTTTATTTATTTGTCTTTAGAGGGGAAGGGAAGGAGAGAGGGAGAGAAATATCAATGTATCGTTGCCTCTCATGCATCCTCTGCTGGCAACTGGCCTGCAACCCGGGCATGTGCCCTGACTGGGAATTGAACTGCAATCCTTTGGTTCGCAGGCCCATGCTCAATCCACTGAGCTACACCAGCCAGGTCTATATACCAACTTTTGATGTCTTCTATTTGTTCTCTTACACTTCAGCAGTTACCTTGTGAACCTAACTTTGAAACTTATATTCATCACTTTCAAATCTCTTCTTTTTGGATCAACTCACTGTCTCTTGAGAATCCTGTGTGAAGTAAACATAAAAATTAACAATCATTCCTAGTGTTTGACATACACATATATGAAAACTTTACTGATCATATCCTCATATAAATATATGACTGGAAAAAATGAACAGTGTTAACAAACATGGGCCCACAAACAGATCTGTGATTTGTCACCATTGTGCTCATCCAGGTTTAATACTGCCCTCTTCCCCTCAATTCCTACCAGTCTACTAATCAACTTACTTTAGATACAGTGTCATCACATCTTTATTCAGCACTCATTTTTTTTGTTCAATAAATGATACCACTTATCCTTCTAAACTCCATAAATTGTGTCGCTATAGCATTCCTCTTATCTACCATCTTGCCAACTCTATTAAAGCATCAAATTTATCCTTAGTGATTATTTTCTGTTTTATAAGGGTTAAGGATTCTGTTGGGTATTAAAGTTGAGCTTTACTTTAGTTTGGACACTAGAACTTAATATTTTAGAGCCATACTGGGTGAAGAGCCTGAGTTTGAGGTTGGAACTTACACGAGTCTGAATTGTAGTTAAATCACTTATGGCTGTCTCAAGACCAGATATTGAACCTCTCAAGATTCAGTTTCCTTATCTGTGAATGATAACATTAATAGCATATATCCTCAAAAATGTAATGAATGTAAAATGTAATAAATTAAAATACTTAGCGTAAGATCCTGTTCAACATATCAGCAAGTATTTCTTAAATAAATCCACCAATTCTTTCAATTCCTTGAATTATAATTTACGTGGACCTAGAAAGCCAAATTAATTTAACATGGCAAAGTCTTCAACTCGTATTTTTGTAGTCTCTCAGATCACCATTCCCTTCAAGCACGGTAGCCACATATAATTTATACTTTCCCCCTTTCTTTAATGGAAATTTTCTATTTATTGTGCTAAGTATTCCTAATATATCTTTTAAAATCTAATGTCTTTATATTTCTGTTATATTTTTTGAAGCACCTCCCTCCTTTCAGCTTTCCTCATAATCATTTCTTTGGAGACACCAGTCATGGTTCTGAAACCAGATTCATCTTACTTTCTCTGGTCATGAATCATATCTATATGCCTTCTAAAATTATAAAATCTCTTTTCTAAGTTCTTAAGTATCAATATGATTCTATACAGCATATTTGGAAGAATATTATAAATTCGAAGATATATGTTTCCCTCAATATTAATACTTCTAATAGAAGATAATCATAAATCAGAATTAAGCCCCAAATATCTAGTCCCACTTTTGTGGCTGAGAATATGGGTTATACAACTGAGAATACAGGTTATAAGCCAAAGCCCTACTTATTTTTTTACCAGCTCTTTGACTCTGGGTAAGCTACTTAAGTTCCACATGCCTCAGTTTCTTCATCTATAAGATAGAAAAATTGTACGTCCTTCATTTAATTGTGATGATTAAGTAGGTAAATTCATGATCTCAAAAAGTGTTCCAAGTGGTATTCAAAAGATATCAGCTGCTATGTATGTCTCATATAGGTTTGAAATCATCAATAAGTCAGGGAATAATACTTAAGGGACCTTCTTTCAGCAGAGTCAAAGACCGTTTCCATTAGAATGAAATCTGTTTGAGCACACTAACCATTCATTGCCTGACGATTATAGAAAAAAAACAGGCTCAATAAATATTCACAAATACTATTAATGTGCAGCTGATTAGGTGATACTTTCATTCCTATTTTTAATACATATAACTAAGATAGGTGTTCATTAAAAATATTAACACCCTCCACTTGACCAGGCAACATTCCATTTCTCTTTTTTTGTGTTCATGATATACTATGTGACACGTGGCTTCTAAGCTCATGGATTTAAATGCAGGTGTCTATTTTCTTCATGGATGGGTACACTTCTCTGTCCATTTTACTTCTTTTGGATAAACTGAATTTTGATCTATTCTCTGGTTAGACCCAAAGGGCTTTCTTTTGGAGGCTTATATAGATTGACTTCTAAACCATACTTAAGTCATAAAATAAGGTGTACTATTGATCTATATGTCTTTCCAGTGCCATATTGATCAGTTATTGGCCTATAAGGGGAGACTCCCAAAACCCAGAATTTACCTATAAAAATTATGTATTCATTATTATAAGTTTAAACTTCAGTCACCTTCAAAGTACTTTTCATTTGATCCAATACACCTATCAAAACCTTTCTCTACTGCTCAAAACAGTTTCTAAACTTGCCAATTTTGATCCCTTTTAGTGCATCTGCCATTTCTTGTTTCATCACTTCCACAGCAGCAAAATGTTCTTTCATTCAAGGAAACAAACAAAGAAACAAAAAGTTGCTGGGGCAAGATCATGTGAATAGGGAGGGCAGGGCACTGGGGTCGTGGGGTTTTTGGTCAACATTCAGTTGAACAGTTGCTGATTTGCTGAACATTCAGTTGGTGTGAGCAGATGCACTCATAAATCGCCCATCATGAAATGCACAATTGTCTTCAAGAGAAATTCACTGAGCCTAATTCAGCATCTCAGAACAAAGCCAGGTGGTATACACTGATACAGATGGGTTTGTAGAACACTCACCTAGCAGAAGAAGCCTATACTACAAGGGCCTGCCCTCCAGAATGTAATTCTGGTTTTCATTGGGTCCGCCTTGTACAGAAGTTTATTATATAAAATTTATACACCTGAAAATTATTTAATGTTATTAACTAGTATTACTGCAATAAATTTAATAATAATAAAGTTTAACACATTCTTGCAGTTATAATTTGATTTTACTTTTTAAGTTCATTAGAAACATTACCAATATTTCTTTTTTTAAAATTTCTTTAAAAGATTTTCTTTATCTTTAGAGGGGGAGGGGGGAGGAGAGGGAGATAAACATTAATGTATAGTTGCTTTTCGTGCATCCCCTGCTGGGAAGTGGCCTGCAGGGAACTGGCCTGCAACCCCGGCATGTACCCTGACTGGGAATCGAACCGTGATTGTCTGGTTCGCAGGCCCAAGCTCAATCCACTGAGCTACACCAGCCAGGGCTACCAATATTTCTAAGTTCCCCATAATTGCCATTTTTGTTCCACGTTCACAAAGTACTACAAAATAAAAATCATTCTGTATAAACTCAGTTACACTGTGGGACTTGCCAGGCTTATCTTTAGAACTTGGTGTCAGAAGGTAACATAAACTCACTAAATTGGGGATGGAAATTCTGCTTTTCCTAACCTTACAAAAATGAAGACTAGTCCTTTAATTCTCACAAATAAGTGTCCTGTCTTGTTTTTTTTTCTAAAAAACTGGTTCTTAAAGTAAAATTTAAAATCATTAAAATGTTTTCCAAATATGGCTCAAAAGTACTTTGGAGAATGATGGAATATATGTACAGGTTATTAAATAATCTATATTATTTCTCTGAGTTAATAAGTAAGAGTCTTAAAATATTACACTGAAATCCATTTAAATTTGATGTAGGCATAAATGCTATTTAATCAGATGTTTAATTAATTTATTAACAAGTCATTTTCAAAATATTTTCACTTGAAATAAAAATATAAAAGACAATGAAATTAAAATTCATCAACATCAATTGATTAAAATAATTATAATACCAATAGCTCAAGTAAAAGAAAATACTTAGTTTATTAAAATATAGCAGCAAGTCAATACACTTTTTAAAATTTTTAAAGTATTCAACTTGACTTTATTTTACTTAAATATTTTTTCAGTATCCTTTGAGTGGCAATTTCTTCCCTCTTGGGGTAGGAGATTTTTGCTTCCAAAAGAAAATCAATGATTTAGAATTAGTGATGATAGCATATTATGATTAGATAATGAAACAGATTTGTTATCCAGTTACTCACATATCTACACATACATAAATCTAGTAAACACTTTTGAATCAGTTATGACATTGGACAAAGGTAAGGACGTAGGAGTCCTAGATTCATATTCTGATTCTGTCACGTCTTATGTAACCTTGATGCCCCATTTTCTTGCCCATACAATGGAGATAATGTTACCAGCCTCATTGGAGTGTAAATATTATATAACAGATATCCAAGTGACTAACACAATACTTCTATATTGATAAATGCCAGTGAACATGGTTAAAAAACATAAAATATATGGTTATTTCAGTTTCCAATAGGCTGAAAAATCTCAATTTTAATTTTAATTTTATTTAGTTCAGAACTTTTTCATATATCATTTCTCACAATTTTTTACATAGAACAATGCTTTCAAATGCATTTTTATTGTCAAGTGATACACTAATTGATAACAGAGTTAGTATTAATGCAGTTCTTTTGTGTTTCATTAGACATTTAGCTCTTTGTTTTATATACTAAGATGTTCAATTAATGCTATAAAATATGCAGTAAATATATAAAACTCATTATAAAATGAAAAAATAGAAAATTAAGATTTTAAATTAATGGCCAAAAAATTCAAAAAAGCAGAATTAAAAATTCTTTGTTGAAACCTATATCTCTTTGGCTTATTTTTTAATAGCAGGACCATTATACCTGTGCTCTTTGGATGTAAAAAAAATAGTGCAGGTATTGGTAATAACCCAATAGAGAAACAGAAACAAAAAATTAAAAGGAAAAGTATAAAAAACAGACATGTTAATTTTACTGACTGGCTCTTCTCCCAACCCATAACTTGCTGATCCGCAAATATTTTTGAGACATTTTTAACTTAATCAATCATCCCAAAGACAAAATAAAAATAACCCTGTGTTCATATAGAAAGCTACTCTCTAAAAGTAGCTACAACTACTATAAAACAAATATCACCCAGAATTGTCAGAAAATTTAGCTGTGTGGAAGTCTGACAACCAAGGATTTTAAAAAGCCACGTTCATCTAGCTGGGTAGGAGGCTGGGAGATGCAGAGTGGCATAGAGACAGAATAGGCAGTCTCACATCCACATGTGGTGGATAAAAAATGAGAGGAACACCTCAGGAGTGAGGGATCCCGGCTCCAGTCCAGACCACCCAGCCCGGGGTTCCAGTGCCAGGGAGAAAATTCCCCATAACTTCTGGCTATAAAAACCAGTAGGACTTGGGGAGTCAGAAGAAACAGGGATTCTCAACATAATCTTCTTAAAGGGCTCACAATGGACTTAGGATTTATGCAGACCCACCTCTTCTGGGACAAGGGCAACAGCTAGAAGGGCACCAATGGCATACGGGGAGAAGGTACAGTGACTGGCAACAGGGTAAGTGCTGGGAGAGAGATTCTTCCTGGACAAGACTCCAGAGGCCAAGCAGCAGCATTATTCCCTCTCTAAGCCCTCCCCCACATAAGGCAAAAGAGCAGTGACACGGGTCACCCTGCCCTGGTGATTACCTAAGGTTCTGCACATACAATTTAACAGGTGTACTTTTCCACAATAGACCACACTACTAAGACAGGTAGTCAAAATAGCTCTACATACTGCACAGAAACAAACACAGGGAGGCTGACTAATTGAGGAGACAAAGAAATATGGCCCAAATGAAAGAACAGAACAAAAGTGCAGAAAAATAACTAAATGAAATGGAGATAAGTAACCTGTCAAATGCGCAGTTAAAAACACTGGTTATCAGAATGCTCCAAGAACTCACTGGGTACTTCAAAAGCACAAAATAGGCCCAGGCAGAAATGAAAATTATATCAGATGAAATTAAGAAAAATCCACAGGAAACCAACAGTGGATGAGATGAAGGTGATAATCAAATAAATGATTTGGAACATAAGGAAGGAAAAAGCATTCAATTCTAATAGCAGGAAGAAAAAAGAATTTAAAAAATAAGGGCAGACTTAGGAATTTCTGGAACATCTTTAAATGTACCAACATCTGAATCATAGGGGCGCCAGAAGGAGAAGTGGGAAAGAGCAAGAAACTGAAAACTTATTTGAAAAAATAATAAAAGAAAATGTCCCTAATCTGGTGAAGGATACAGACATACAAGTTCAGGAAGCACAGAGAGTCCCAGACAAGTTGGACCCAAAGAGGACCACACCAAGACGCATTGATATTAAAATGCAAAAGGTTAAAGATAAAGAGAGAATCTTAAAAGCAGTAACAGAAAAGCAGAGAGTTATCTACAATGAGTTCCCATAAGACTGTCAGCTGATTTCTCAAAAGAACCTTTGCATGCTAGAAGGCACTGGCATGAAGTATTCAAAAAGGATGAAAAGCAAGGACATAAAACTTAGATTACTCTATTCACAAAGCTATCACTTAGAATCAAAGGGCAGATAAAGCACTTCCCAGACAAGGTAAAACTAAGGAAGTTTATTATCTCCAACCTATTATTTTGTGAGATGCTAAAAGTAATTATATAAGAAAAAGAAGATCAAAATGATGAACATTAAAATGGCAATAAATTCACAACTATCAAAAATTTAATCCAAATAAACCAAGCAATTAGCAGCACAAGAACAGAGTAAAGATATGGAGATCATTTGGAGGGTTGTCAGTTGGGAGGAGGAAGTGGGAGAATGCAGGGAAAGGTGCAATAAGTAAGAAGCACAACATCGTAGTTACAAAATAGACAGGGGGCTGTTCAGAACAGTATAGGAAACGGAGTAGCCAAAGAACTTATATGCATGAACCGTGGACATGAACTAAGAAGAGGGACTGCTGGAGAGAAGGGGGATACTGGGTAGAGGGGGAGAAAGAGGAAAAATTTGGGACAATTGTAATGGCATAATCAATAAATTATATTTTAAACATAAAAATAATAAATAATAAATAAAAGTAGCTGTCTGAATTTTGGCCAATTTTGAGCTCCATTTATCTACCCCAACCTGAGATTGAATATTTCCAAGACAAATACTCCATAAATAAAGAACATCTAGAGTAAGTTAATTTAGGATTTGAGATATTTCTTAATGGAGACATAGGTCTTTACTTCAATTCTACAACATTGGTCTGAGTCTTATACAGTGATCTGTTGCATGGATAAGAGTTTATTGGCAGATCATATAGCAGAAAATTCAATGATTTTATTGAAAAAAAATCTCAGGATGGCTCCAAAAAATTGACACAAGCATTTTAAAAATAGACAATGTTCAATTCTCAATATGAACCCAAAACTGCAACCTGGGAAGGAAGACCTCAGGGATGAACCAATACATAGTACAGTAAATGTCCCCCTCAATTAATTTTTCCCTACCACTTTCACTCTGTGAGAGATTTGTTGAGATTACAACTAGATACTTATCTCACAGACTGAATAACTGTCCCTTCCTGACTCTTGTTCTTCAGATACACTATTTTGTCCTAGTGTAAGGGTATCATGATAAACTGAGAACAGTTGCTGACTTTGTGTCATGATAAACCTTGAGGACAGAGCAGCCTTGGGCCAGACCAAGGTAAATGTATTCACCATTGTGCCCAGGCATTGCTAAACTGGTTGTTAAAATACTGAGGTAGTTTCATACCAGGTGATAAACACATACTACACACTCCCTGAATCCTCTCAGTCCTTCTCTTGATCTCTCCGCAATTCGGTTACCACACAGTAACATCTGGTACTGCAGGAGGCTTTGGCTGTATACTTGTATCAGTTGTTATACAATATGGTTATTCCTTAGACTGTGATGTAACCTTCTGTTAAACCACACCTATGTATGCCCAAGGAGTATGGTTTCTGTTTTTAAAACTATAGTATCCTTTTGAAAAATATAACTGCATTGCTATTTATGCCTCAGCCATATTACTCTTTTTTGTTTTATTTTTTTTAATTTTTGTTGTTTTCAATAATGGTTGTCTGCATTTACCCACCACCACTCGGCTATATTACTCTTGAAATTTCAGAGAGGTTAGTTGAAAATCTTCAGTACATGGGATTTAAAAACTTGATATTTCTCAAAGACTTATATCTGGGAAACTGTAATAATGACACAGTCTGGACTCAAGAATGATTATATCCTAGCACTCTATCCATATTCATACTTAAAATTATAATTCAACTATACATGTATGATAGATAATTACAAACAATTTTCATGGGCTGATTTTAACACATTCAAATGTGGTCAGAAAGAAATGATTTTAAAATATTAAGAAAAAGTCTGGCCCTGTCTGGTGTAGCTCAGAGGGTTGAGTGTGGGACTTCGAACCAAAGGATTACGGTTCAATTCCTAGTCAGGGCACATGCCTGGGTTGCAGGGCAGTTCTCAGCAGGGGATGCATGAGATGCAGCTATACACTGATGTTTCTCTCCCTCTCTCCTTCCCTTCCCCTCTCAAGATAAATAAATAAAATCTTTAAAAAAAAGTCTGTAAGTTAAAGTTAACATTCATGTTGAAATTTCTTGGGCATAAGTGATTGGTTTCTTGGTTTACATTGATGATCTATGAATTGATGAATCA
This sequence comes from Artibeus jamaicensis, assembly GCF_021234435.1. Classification (NCBI taxonomy): domain Eukaryota; kingdom Metazoa; phylum Chordata; class Mammalia; order Chiroptera; family Phyllostomidae; genus Artibeus; species Artibeus jamaicensis. The sequence goes on from NW_026521870.1 coordinate 4,060,801, forward strand.
TCTTTGTAAAAGAATGACATAATAAGAATATGTTGTGAAGGCCACTTTAATTTGGGGTCAGTTCACCTCTAAATCATCCAGATGTTCTAGAATATTTACAGAAATGACACTATGCATCACCCCCTTAACCAAATGGAAAGATCTACAATGATTTTAACACAATTTATTCTTATCGGAGCAGAGTTTTTAGGTTGTGTTTTCAACCTGCATTTTGTTCTTTTCACAGTGTTTGAGTGAGCATCAGTAACCATGGTGTACCTACAGAAAAGAAACAAAGGCTGCCATAATATCAGGGGCATTTTGTATATAGCTAGAGAACTTTCAAAGTCAAGAAGAAAAAAACCTTGGAAAATGTATGATATAGAAACATTAAAGCAATGGGAGAATTTATAAAGGGAAAATATAAGTAACAATATAAAACTAAAAAAATTTTGGTACAATATTCACAAAACTTTACATCAAAAAATAGGCAAAATTATAGGAAATAAAGAAAACCCATAATATATCTTAAGGTAATTGTTTTATCCCTAGGATACTACTAAACCTTCAGTGGACAATTGATGAGTTAATATTTTTGATAAAATTTAAAACCAAAAACCATATGATACATAAATAAACTTCAAATAAAAATATACAAAATTATAATTTAAAAGGAAGTAATACTGTTTTCCACAGTGCTTTTATACCAGTCTACAATCCCACCAACAGTAAACTAGGGTCCCCTTTTCCCCACAACCTCTCCAACATTTGTTGTTTGTTGCTTTGTTTATGATAGCCATTCTGACAGGTGTAAAGTGGTATCTCATTGTGGTTTTAATTTGCATCTCTCTGATAGCTAGCGATATTGAGCATCTTTTCATGTGTCTCTGGATCCTCTGTATGTCCTCCTTAAAATAGTATGGCATTTTCTAAGAAAACTAAAAATGGATCTGTCTTTTGACCCAGCAATTCCACTGCTAGGATTATATCCTAAGAACCCTGAAACACCAATCCAAAAGAACCTATGTACCCCAATGTTCATAGCAGCACAATTTACCATAGCCAAGTGCTGGAAGCAACCTAGGTGTCCATCAATAAATGAACAGATCAAAAAACTATGGTACATTTACACAATGGAATTCTATGCAGCAAAAAGAAAGGAGCTCCTACCCTTTGCAACAGTATGAATGGAACTGGGAAACATTACACTGAGTGAAATAAGTCAGGCAGTGAAAGACAAATTCCATATGATCTCACCTTTAACAGAAACCTAAACAACAAAACAAACAAGCAAGCAAAATATAACCAAATACACTGAAATTGAGAACAGGCTGACAGTGACCACAGGGGAGAGGAGAGGGAATTTCAGGGGAAAAGGGAAGGGTTTACAGGAACAAGTATAAAGAACACATGGACAATAGCTAAGGGAAGTGGAAATGGGAGGGAGATGGGGAACAACGGTGTGGGGGGTGGACTGGGATGAGAGTAAAAACAGAAAACTGTATTTGAACAACAATTAAAAAATTTAAAAAGGAAGTAATAATCTCAGCTATTAAATTAGAAATAAAGAAAATAGGGAAAAGCTATTAAGAACTTTGATAACTAAGCTCATTACTCTCATCAACTATTTAAAAAATATAAAATGTTGAATAATTTTGAAGTTAATCAGGCACATATATCTCTAATCTATTTTTCTTAACACTCCACTTTCTCTTCTGCAACACTGTATTTAAGTATAATTATCTAATATACTGTCTTTTCTTTCAAACTGCAAATACCTCCTATTCTAGGACCACCTTGTTCACCACCTTGTTTTAGCACTCAGCAAAAGTAGACATTCAAATATATTATGAATAAATAAATAAGTCCCCATGACATTTAGCCACTATTCCCATTTTTAGGAAACCAACTCAATAATTCAGAAGAGCAGAAAATATTATATCATAATTATAGCTAATAATTAATCATTTCTAATTTGTTGATTTACATGGATTATCTCATTTAATTCACAGGACAGATTTATCAGAAAGGCATCATTTTATATCCACTTAGGATATGCGTCAGCTGAGACTCAGGGAAGATAAATAACATGACCAATGTCAACTAGCTATTAACAGCTCTTCCAGGATATGAGGCTTAATCTGCCAAATTCAAAGTTCTTAAAATCAGTATATTGTAGAGTGCTATAAAATACCTATGGATAGAGTTGTTTATAAATGCAAAAACAATCTAATAATATGAGGTTGGTTTGATGTTGTTATAATTTATATAGTTTAAAGAATTAGCAATCTGATTGTAAAAACAAATTATGTGTAAGAAGGAAGAAAGAGCTTGCCAATATTTCACTTATAATGTATGTAGTCAAAAAATTTTAAAAATGGAGAATTTTAGTGTACAGTTATAGTATATTTGATTTTCATGGTAGCAATGACTCTTAATTAAATCTGAAATTGGAAATCACTAGATATCTATTTATTTTTCCCAGTATTTATTTAAAATCTTTAGTAAAAAAAATACCAAAAATCCACTTGGTTAATTTAGTCTTAGAATTTATATAATTTTTAAGTGATCATTGTACCTTAAAAGATGTGTAAAAACAACAGCATTTTATATTGTGCCCTGTAAAGTAAAATTCATTGTGAATTCTATGTAAGTGCAATAACAAATTGAAGCATACAAAACTCTGCTACATCAGACCTGCAGGTGAAGAACACTAAATTAAATATTTTGAGCACACTGCTATACATGTCCACAGTTTCAGTTCACATAATGATAAAGAAAATAGTAAAGAGAAAGAGCTACAGCATAAGCTAGCAGTACAGAAAGAGATTAATTCAGTTTTGAATAAAGTAATTTGAGGAACAGGTTCAAACCTGAGAACAAGACTGACTATATGTCTTTCATGATACAATTAAAATGATGACTTTAATCTATAAAACTTGGCATTTACCTTAGGTACCTATTAAAGCACCTCCTGAAAGAGGACAATAGTGAAAATCTGCTGGGCAAAAGTGCTTTCTGCTCTCCAAACTGAACCACTGTCTGCAGAGACCATGAAGGATAATGCTCATTCATGAAGTATGTTCTAATCTATGGCTGAAAGATGGAATACAGGACTTGGTTCTGCCTACCTGTCATACAAGTAATTGAACTCTTAATTGTGATGTGGTGTATGCCTACTAGTCAGACACCCCCGGTGTGCTGGCTTCAGCATCACCGCCATGCTGAAATGCATGCAAGAGAATGAAGCTAGTGACCCAGGGACATGATCCTACCTATATTTAGGACAAGTAATGACTAATTTGCAAGGAACACAGAACTTCCTGTTGTGATAGTGTCTACCTGTGGGTTTGACACATGGCAAGTGTTCTCTAATGTTAGTCATTGTAAACCGAAGAACACCCCCTTGAATTCACAATGATTAATTACTTCCTTTAGTAACCTATTGCTGTAGCACTGGAATGATTCAGTGTAAGGTGCAGTGGGAATAAGGCTGGGCTGTTTTGTTGCTGTTCTACAAAGAGTTTATAGAAGCAGAGGGTGCTCATCCCTGATGCTAAAGTTGTTTGTGCCTCCTCTAGTCTAGTGTGTGGTTTTAAAACTGAGAATCCACCTTCCATTTTAACAGACACTCAGGTATTTCTGATAAAACTGATCTGAGGACCAGACTTGAGAATTGTCATTCTTGCACTTCAGAATCAGTAAAAGAGATGGTTAAGATGAACTGTGAATGCTGTTTTAGCAGCCTTCTTTCTACCAGAGTATTCAGTAACACCTGTGGTTCTGACCAGCAAGATCAACAGTAGAGATAAGCCCAACTGACATAAGCGCAAAGAACTTTTAAATCAGAGTATTTAACCTGGGGACAATAAACTAAGAGGTTTTTTTTTTAATGACCTTCAAGCACTCTGTGAAATTATAGGCAAAATGTAATATATGCATTTCATGGACAAAGGTCTTGTAACCCTCATCAGATTCTCAAAAAGGTTTCGGACTTCCAAATATATTGTATCCCATGTTACATTCGGTAATATATCTTTGCTTCCTTGAGATCAAAGAGCCAGTTCTCTTGAAAACTGACTTAAATGATAGGAGAACCTTTAAGCACTCCCTTAGAGAGTACACTTCACTATCAACCCATGGGTATACTCCCATTTTTTACTAAGGCACTAATGCTTCTTCCTTGACTTTTCAGAAGCATTCTGAGCCAAGCAAGAGACACTTATTCTATAACCAATTGTGTGTATTGGCCACCAAAAGTCAATAGAACTTGTACTATTTATTCTTTATGTTAGGCTTATAGTCTTCAGCTTAACCATAATTCCATGCAGCATACTAAATTTTATCAAAAGTAAGTACAGGGAAGAACATTAATATTTTATGTTTTGCCATAAATTATATTAAGTATCTTTCAGAAGAAAAATTTTTTATGTTTACCTCATTAGTTTGGTTGAGGGACTACTCAATTTTTATATGCACAATTTTTAAAATTAATGTCATTCCAAATTGTTCAGCATTTCTAATTTTAGTTATTTAGAAATCATGGTTTTTTGAATGTTTACCACCATCTTTGTACTCCAAGTTATATAACAAAATCAAGTTATAATTCTGTTACTTGACTTTTCAGCTTTGAATGATATCCTTTGAATCCACATTATTATAGGTGAGACAGTCAGTAAATACTGTACATATGCTATTCCACATTTGGTAGTTGCATATTTAGTTTTGTAAGGAAGTGTCAAAACTGTCCCTCTTACTTGCTGATTTATATGTATTTCTTTTCCCATATAATAACATTTCCTGTTTTTTTAAGTTAAATTTATTGGGTTATATTAGTTAATAAGTTTGGTGTCCACTGTACAATTAATTCTCTGATACATCATCTGTATATTCCATTGTGTGCTCACCACCCAAAGTCAAATCTTCTTCCATCACTGTATCTTTGACTCCCTTTATCCTTTCACCCTTCCCATGACCCTTCTCTCTGGTAACCATCATATTACTGTCTGTATCTATGATATTTTGTTTATTGCTCTTATTTGTTCATTAGTTGTTTTCAGCTTTATATTCAACATATGAGTGAAATAATATGGTTGTATCTGAAATGTATTTCTAAACTATTAATACATATAAAATGTATGTTATACTTTGTCATCTAATCCATCTATTTGTTTTGTCTTAGTTCTGTTAAACATATAAAATGCTTAAAACCATATATTTTGCTAACTTTTTCTCTTATTATCTCCTGATTGGCTAAAATTTAGCTTCTGGCAGATGATCAGTGTTTCTTGAGTTGTGGCATATTCAATATTGTTTGTAGCCTTTATACTTAATAAAAACCTTGGTTAGACATTAAATCCTTGGCTTTCCCATTCTTTCTTTGAATATTTCAGCAGTTTTGGTTCGTTGACTGTTAGTGTTGAACCTCACTTAAGTGAAATCTAAGGATGGCCTGATTTTTTAAATCTTGTAAGTAAAGAGTCATTTTGCCTGGCTATTTGAAATATGATTTCTAGATCATTAAAAGCTAATACATTTATTAGGCTATGTCTTGAAGACATATTTCTGGGGTATGCAGCAGAAAGAAGTATCTCAGTGTTGACTAGTTTGGATCAATTTTCATTGATACAAAATACTCAAATACATTTAAATTATTGATGTATGCATAAAGGTGATTTTATTGAATGTTTAATTAATTTATTAACAATAGTCATTTTCAAAATATTTTCCTTGATATAAAATACAAAGGCAACAAAATTAAATATATACCAACATCAAATAATTAAAAATTATGATAACTCTAACATCTTGAAGAAAATACTTGACTTCACAAAAAATAACAGCAAGTCTTGACCTAATGGTCTCACTTCTGGGATTATATCCTAAGAACTTTGAAACACCATTTTGAAATAAAGTATGCATCTCTATGTTTATAGCAGTATCATTGACAGCAGCCAAGATCTGGAAACAGAACAAGTGCCAATCAATAAATGAGTGAATAAAACAGCTGTGGTACCTTGATACAAAGGACTGCTATGCAGCTGTGAAAAAGAAAGAACACTTATACTCTGCAACAGCATAGATGGACCTGGAGATTATTATGATAAGTGAAATAAGCAGTCAAAGAAAGATAAGTACCAGATGATCTCACTTACATGTGGAATCTAGTAAACAAAATAAACTGACCAACAAAATAGAAACAGAGGCATAGACACTGGTACATACTGAGAACTGTCAGAGAGGAAGGGGGATCGGATGAAAGAATGTAAATAAATTAGACAAAGATAATATATGCATAATCAACAGACACAGACAACAGTGTGGTGATGGCCAGAAGAAAGGAGAAGTGGGTCTGAAAGGAGAAGGGCAAAGGCAGGAAAAATCAGAATGCATGTAATGGTGTTAACAGTAAAAAAAATTCTTAGCATCGTTAGTCATCAAGACAAAAATAGCAGCAAGTCAATATGCTCTTCTAAGAATAAGAAAGTAATCAACTGTAATTATTTCTTCCCTCTTGGAATAGAAGATTTTTGCTTCCAAAAGAAATTAAACAATTTAGAATTAGAAATGATAATATATTATGAGTGAACAGTGAAATAGATTCACTATCCAATTATTCACTCATTTTCCTATCCATTTCATCCATATATAAATCTAGTAAATGCTTTTGAGAGTCAGCTATGACATTGGAAAGAGATAAGGACTTGGAGTTAAAAGACCTAGATTCATATTTTGGTTTTGCCAGTTACTTCTTATGTAAATTTAATGTTCCATTTCCCTACCCATAAAACAGAGCTAATATTACCAACCTCATTGTAGGGTTAATATTATATAAGGTAATAGATATCCAAGTGTCTAACACAATACTTACATATTGATAAATGTCAGTGGACATGGTCAAGAATCATAATAAATAAATTTGGGTAATTTTTTTCTTTTCACAACTTTTTTCTCAAATTATATTTTCAAATATTTTTTCTATTCCAATGATTTTGGATCTTTTCTTCAGGGACTCCAACATATGTTGTATCCCACACCCTCTTCCAAAGATCTTTAATTCTTTTTATCTTCCATTTTTATTTTAATTTCTTGCATCTTCTCACTTACATCCTCTATGCCTTTGCTGTGTACTGTATAGTGTCTATTCTCATGTCTGCCTTTTTCAATTCGTTTGTATTTCTATGATGACTTTGACTTATTTTTTTACTTTACTAAACTGACAATTTACACTCCATTTCCTTCCAGTGTCTCATGATCTCTTTTATGAGTTCTTGTATTTATGGCTCATGCTCTTTTTTTCACAGAAGTAAGAACTTTATTAAAGTTACTTTGAAGACTTTATAAGTTTTATAAGATTTTCAATAACACAGAGAGAAAGGCATAGAGATCCCCATATATCTCCTAACCTCACACATGCATAACTTCCCCAATTATCAAGGTCACTCAGTAGAATCAGACTTTAACTCAAGATGAACCTACTGACACATCATAAGCACAAAAAGTCCATAGTTTACTTCTTTCCTCTTTAAGATATTATATTTTTGTGGCTTTGGGAAAATGTATAATACATACCCATCATTATAATATCATACAGACCATTTTCACTGCTGTAAAAATCCTCTGTGCTCTGCCTGTTAAGCTTCCTCTGCCCCAACCCCTGGCAACCTCTGATCCTTTTACAGTCTCCATAATGTAACCTTGTCTAGAAGGCGACATATAGCCTTCAATTCCATATAGTTGACATTGTACAGTATGTAGCCTTTCTCATGTTGGTTATTTCACTGAGTAATATTTAAGGTTCCTGCATGTCTTTCCATGTCTTGATAGCTCGTATATTTTTTACCGATGAATAATATTCCACTGTTTGTGTATACCAAATTTCATTTATCCACTCATCACTAAAAGATATCTTGGTTCCTTCAAATTTTGGCCATTTTGAAAAATACTTCAATAAACATCCATATGTATATTTTTGTGTGAATATAAGTTTTCTATTTTGGGATTAAACAACAAGGATTGTGATTGCTGGATCATATGGCATGGATATGTTTAGTTTGCAAGATATCACCAAACTGTCTTTCAAAGTGGCTGTGCCATTTTGTGTTTGACTCAACAATGAATAAGAGTTACTGTTTCTTCATGTCCTTGTCAGCATTTGGTGTTAGTAGTGTTCTGGATTTTGGTCATTTTAATAGGTGCATGGTGGTATCTCATTGCTGTTTTAATTTGTATTTCCCTAGTGATATATGAGTAAAGCATCTTTTCATATGTTTATTGGCTATCTATATATATCTCCTTTGGTGATCTGTCTATTAAGATCTTCATTTCATTTTTAACAGGGTTGTCTGTTTTTGTTGAGTTTTCATAGTTCTTTTTATAGTTGGATAATAGTCCTTTCTCAGATACATCTTTTGTAAATATTTTCTTTTGGGCTTAGGCTTGTCTTATAATTTTCTTGATACTGTCTTTCACACAGTAGAAGTTTTTAATGTTAATGGAGTTCAGCTTATCAATGATTTCTTTTATAAATGGTTCTTTTGGTGTTTTATACAAAAAGGCATCACTGTACCCAAGGCCACTTGTTTTCTCCTATGTTATTCTGTGGAATTTTATCCTTTTTTATATTACATTTAGGTCTGAGATCCATTTTGAGTTAATATCTGTAAAAGGTGTAAAGTATGTGTCAGTATTCACATTTCTGCACATGGATGTCTAATGTTTCCTGCTCTATTTGTTGAAGAGACTATCACTCCTGTATTGTGCTGTCTGTGCTCCTTTGTCAAGAATCAGTTGACTACATTTATGGGAGTCTATGTCTGTCTCTCTATTCTGTGCCATTCATCTGCTCATCTATTTTTTCACCAATATAATGCTGTTTTAATTACTGTGGCTTTATACTAAGTCTTGAAGTTAGATAGCATCATTCCCTTCAATGTCATATTGGAAACCACCAAAGTACAACTTTAACTACATAGTAAAAACGTAGGTCACAACTGACATAGCTGCTTTTTAGCAACATTTTTTCACATTTTTTTCTTATTGACAAATTTGCTGTTCTCCTTCACATTTTTATCTAATACTACATTTGTATCCATTGTATACCAGTTCCTTTTTATTACTTGTCTATTGAAAGGTTTTAATTTTCCTTGACAAACTATACACTTGATTTTGTACAGAAGTATGTGTATGGTGGGGAAAGGTGGAGGCATGTATTGGTGGGGAGTGGCAATTTCTTAACTGTTTCCCAGACTTTACAACTCAAGAGCTTCATCCATTTATCCTAAATTCTGATCCAAGCTTGCATCCCTGGGATGGCTCCTGAACTAAGCCCTTGAGGAAGGGACCACCAACACATGTCCTAGACACCAGAGAATCCTTTACCTATTTCATAGACTTTGCAAAGTCACATATTGAATCATGTTTTGAAAATCATAACCCTGAGTGAGGCAAATCTTCTAACCACATGAACTCAAAAGTATTGTAACTGTTATTTATCAACCATATTCAGTGAACTTCATAATTTGTCTACATTCAGCAACACAAAACTAGTATAAAAACCCTTAAATCTAGAGTTACATAGAAGGTAAATTTTGGTGCATAGTACTTATGTTATAAGCACTTACCAAGAAATACATTAAATAGATTTAAGGTAAGACAAAATTATTTTAATTCTTCCACTGGGAAGAAATACCCAATGTATAATAAATGTTTGGTGTTAAATGGGCCTGGATTCAATTCTGGTTCTAGGCATAAGATCATGAACAAGATACTGAACTTCTAGGCAATAGAGGTTGATTTCCAGTAGAGACTCAACATAGGGGTCATGCTCACCTATGAGCTTTCTTTCTTTCCAGGTCTCACATGCCTTACTCATCTTATAATTACACATTTAAATACACTGCAAGGCAATCTAATGAATACATTAATGAGCCAGATTTTTCAATTCTTCCACTTAAACCCTGCACAAGTTGGATCATCAGAAAGCAAAAGGCCTTGGCCTTGTTTTCCATGGCATGCAAGAGCAACTTCCCTGTGTTAAGATAGAGCATTATGTTCTCAGTACTATTATATTCTCAATAAAAGAAATGCCTATTGAAACAAAGTATATCTTTTACAAAATTGTAGCTGAAAACAGGCTATATTCTCTGCTGTAATATCTCTTATAAAAGAAATAACAAAATTGATTTTATCTCTTAGTGAATGCCAGGACAGGTTTTGTTTGTAGGTTATTTACATATTTTTTCTATCCTATAATTACATCACAGATCCACTGAAAAAGAATGCAAGATAATTCTTTCAGTCTGTGGGTCCAGGTAATCTAGATATCATATTCAGTCACTCATCTGCTTGTGGTAATTAGGTCAGCTCAGATACCAAGTACCACATATTGTTTTGATTCTCTGGGGGTGCTGTTTTATTTTACTTTCCATCCATCTGCAGAACAGTAGTCTCTTTATTGAAGATCATGAAGGAGCACTTTGAATGGTAGGATAGGATACTAACAAACTGATTCTTGGGCTTCACAGACACTTTTACATTTGACCTCTTGCTTCTATGAATCTGTAGGGGGCAACATTTATATGTGTTATTCTTGATTTTCATCAGCCTGATGTCACTTCTATAAAAAATAGCAGTGGCCCCCAAACTGCCTAACTACTGTTTTTTTAATGGTGAAAGAAATGTATACTCTATTTGTAAAAAACGTCCACTCCCCCTCATTTTCCAATCCTGTCCCCTGTAATTAATCAATGCTAGTAGTTCCTTATATATTTTATGGAAATTACCTTTAAATTACCTTTTAACTAGTTTTTATTTTCAATAGGTCATTTCTTTATTAAAACTATTTTTCCCATGTCAGACTATGAATTATAAAATCAAACAAGTGATTAAGAATCACTTAGCTATCTGTCAGCACTGATAGATTTAAAAAATCACTAAGTTTACCAATCTTCCACCTATTTATCTGTGAAAAAGTGTGCCATGTCTGATTGGCGTTATATAGAGATTTAATGGTAAGTGATAGACTGTATAGATTCTTAAATTATAAAGTCTTAGATCTGAGAGTAAGCTTAAAACTAAATTGGTATTACTTTTTGATTTTATATATGAGGTAACTAATACTGTGAGGACTAAATGAAGCATATATGAGATAAACTGGCAACTGGGTAAGTAGCAACTACCTGTAGGTACACAAAAAAATCACAGAAATAACACAGCCATCGTCTACTTCACTGGTAAGAAAATGCATAATAAATTAGTCCTAACTGGATCAATAATGTTTGAGGACCTGTATTACTCAATGAAAAACAAAATACAATACAGTTGCTCCCATGATATTTATAAGCCACCTGGGGAGTTAAGGCATATAAGATATAAACATGTGAATGAAAAAAGCACAGCAATACAAACATAAATTATTTCAAAATGACTCACAGAGCATGAGTGTTATAGGAATGAGAGGTGGGGTCAACTGGTGCACAGTTACTATGTCATGGGGAAGGGGGGATTGCAGCCAGGTTTATAGGAGGCATAGAAGAAAGAATTTTCCAATAATAATACAGGAATGAATGAAAATAAGAAAGTGTTGGTTGTGTTCAGAAAATAGTTAATAACTGAGTTTGGCTGGAACACTGGATTTGTATGCTTGAAGACTGAAAGGAATAAAATGAGAGGGGTGCTTTGGTAGATTAAAGACACTGGGTGGCATGCTTTGGAGCTTAGAACTCTAATGTGAGTTTATGAAAGAGCCACTGAAGGTTACTGAGGAGGGGGTAAAGAAATAAAAGAATGTTGTACTTTTTCCAGGTGATTCAGGTAAATAGCATGCTAGAGAACTGAGGTTAGGGTAAGGGTTGATGTTAGGGAAGCTAGTGATGAGGTGATCCTCAATGGGAAAACTTAGATACATATGGAAAATAATATTTTTTCTTATTAAAAATGCCTCTGCATCTGTAATTTACATGAAGATTTCAAATGAGTAGATGCATTACATGAATCTATAATCTACATGACAGAAGATTTCAAATGAGTAGATGATCTATAAAATTATTTTCAACAATGTCTCTACCTATCTTTACCTATCTTTAATTACATATTATTAATGGGTTGAACTGTGTTATGGTTTGAATCCACACGTTGAAGTGCTTACTCCAGCACCTTGGAATGTGATCTTATTTAGAACAGGGTCACTGTAGATGTAATTAGTTATGATGCAATCGTACTAAGTAGGGTGGACACCAATCCAATATGACCAGTAAACGTACTAAAAGAGGAAAGTGGACACATACACAGGCAACACTGTATGTGAAGATGAAGTCAGAAATCAAGGTGATGCTACTATATGCCAATAATGCCCAAGATTTACATCAAACCACCAGAAGCTAAATAAAAAGCATGACAGAGATTTTTTTGTTAAAACCCATAGAAAAAACTGACCCTGGAATTTGACCTTGGAATTTCAGAAATGTGAGAAACAAAATGTCTGTTATTTAAGGCACTCGGTTTGTGCTAGTTTGTTACAGCAGCCCCAGAGAGCTAATACATGTACCAACACTAGAAGAGAAGAGACCAGATCTGGGAGTTTGGGTTTTGATAGTCCATTGAGGCAGAGGGGGGAAAATGCTATTAACTGAATTAGCTAAGTTTGAGAACTGAGAACTTTTCATGTTTGTTTCCTGGGTGCATTCTTAAAAACTTAAGAATTATTAAAAAAAGAAGTCTATCTTAAAAATAAACCTTTAAAGTTCAGTCACTTCTTAGTTCTAAGGATTCCATGCGACAGTAACAGCTTTTTTATATATAGTCATGACTAGCATCTTAAGTGTGTCTGAGTTCGAGATTTTCATTCAAGTTGAATCAGCTATTTCCCAGCCAAAAAACAAAAATCATTCTCATCCATTATTTCCATGGCTGCACAGCAAATTGCCAAATGTGAAGAGGTGTTGAAAAATATGACTAATATCAAATAATTTGGCAATGATTTTCATTATTAGAATGCTTATGGTAAACAATTTGTACATTTTTTCTAATTTTAAAAACCATTCTTGCATTTAACTGGTCAAAGTCAAATGAAGAATAGACATTTCCTAAATTGAATGGATGAACAAAAGAATACATCCTCCTTGAGGGACTAATAACACCATTGTGATTTTTCTGAAGTTGCTATTCTGTCCTTATTAGCAATTAAGAACATGTATCTTTTGTTTTTTGTTTTTGTTTTCTTTCCATTTTCTCATAGTATTTCTCTCAAAGCATTGTACATTTATATTTCTACTATCATTAGCAAATCACTTACTACTAACACAAGGAGATTTACTTTTTAATTGTCCTGGTCAATACTCATATGATTTTCTACCAACATTCACCTCACAGAAAAATCAGTCTCCTATTAAGGTTTTATTTTCAGAGTATATTATCTAAGATAATAACATATTACCATGAGCTTTTTTGTTCACATTCTCTATGTAGACTGGTAAGAGAACTCTCCCTGAACAGCACTGTCATCCTGCTTTCCACCGGTCAGTACTGCTGACACAATGAAGCATTAATATTTTTCCAAGCACTCAAGGAAGGCCCTCTGCAACCCCCACTTAGTCTTTCCCCAGCTCCCTCATCCACTTATGTGCTAAACAAAGTCTGTGCTTCTAGTTTTCTACTCAACTTATGGTTTGCTAAATCCTCTACCTTCCTGGGGCTTCTGCTCCTCCTCAAATTTATTACTGTTGGGGTACTTACCGTCCCAGTAGCCAGGATCCTCTGTGAAACCTTTCCTCACACCTCACCTGGTTTTGCTAGGCAGGTATAATCTTTCCCTCTGCTTTCATAGAGCTCTTGGTTCACACAGATATACACTGGCTTGCAAAAACATGTGTGTGAGTAGGTTTTCCAACACTTGAGGGCAAGTGATATTTCCTATGCAACTGGTCATCATCACTCACTATATCTGAATCTACAAAAGTAAACACAAATACATTGCTGTAGTAGATCTAATGTGATCATAGAGACTTCAGATCACGTTAACTTCCTCAGTCATTGGTTCTCAGTTACCTGGTAAATAGTGTCACTTCTTTATCTGTGGCCTATCTTATTTAATTCTTCAAAATATTATCAAATTGCTTAAACCCATTACTTTTTGACCCCAACAATCCTCACTTTTCTTATATTAAATGGATAACTTCTTAATCTGTATCACTTTAGTTTTGCCTGACATGCCTTAAAATTGTTTATTTCATAAAAACTCTGCTCTATAAGTATTAGTTGTTTGAAATAGTTAATAACTGAATGTCTTTCTATCATGTAAGCTTCTTGCAGAACAATAAACAGCACGTTAAACCAAAATCTTGATCCGATCCTGATGTAAAATCAACTATTAATTCTTCATAATTTTATAAAATTCCTTGATAATTTGAGCAACACTAAATATTTTCATTTCCCCCTACTCAATGCTGCCTTAATCGCTTTAAACATATGCCCTTCTGTTCTTCCATAAACCCAATAACTCTTTATGTGTTACCTTTGTTCTTTACCTCCGTTCCACTAGGGATCACCCCTACCCTAAGAAATTGCTTGTCTCCACAGTTTCATGCACTGTGAGGGATTCATTTTTCCTCTTAGGTATATATTGTGCATGGATTATCTCACCCCTCGAGTTCTGGTCTTTTGTCTGGTCTCTCCTACATTATATCTTTTCCTTGAGCTCCAATCCATTTCTGCATTTCCAACAGACCAGTCTCCCCACTCAGAGAAACTGACTTTTTCCCTTTAACATCTTAAAACTGAAGGGATTGTTTAGAGCTATACCCTGTTTATCCCTCTGGACTTCAGGTAAGAAGTTTGAAAAACATAAAAAGTGAAAACATGGATAAAATATGAGTACACACTTTATTTGAAAGTAGTTCATATATATATTGTCTATGAATGGATGTATACCTAATTCTAAGATAAACTGCCTCAAAATTATATCTTAGAAAAATCTTAAGTAAAAATATTATTACAATATTATTTAGAAGTTTTAATATCAGCCAGCATCATTTTATATATATATAAATGGTGGCGATAAGTTATTCTTAGAAATTATCAGAGGGAATCTATATTGTAAAGTATGATTTAAAAATGTGTTAGTTGGTATATAGTCTACTCTATTATAAAAATGTAAGACCAAGAATAGTAAAAGGGTGTACTTGATAAAAATAAACAGGAAAATAAGATACAGTCTTATTAATGAAATAAATAAGCATTGTCACAATCTGTGAACAATGCCTAATTAAGAGATTACTTGCATTTTTGAAATGTTTTATTTGCTTGCCCTAAAGCAAAATGCAGCCATATAAGTTATCTTGTATAAGCTCGGTTTCAATGCATAACAGCTCTTACAGTTTAATTACACAAATAAAATAAATTACAATGGCTTTCGAAGTGAAAATCAACTATGCCTCTAATAGTATTTAATATAATGAGAGTATGGTAATAAGGGCAGATCATTTAATAAGTATAAATGCTCAGATTGTCTTAACTCTATTGTATTTATTAATCAAACTGTACAATGCTATTAGATCATTTTAATTTGTATTGGTAACTAAGCAACATGCATGTATCACATCCTTATAATGTCCTTGATGGTCAAAGCTATGTTTTTGTTAAATGCAGTATCTGCAGCATCTAACATATTGCCTTACATATGAAAAGTCCTCAGTAATTTGTGTGCTGAATACTAATGTGAAAGGAAGTTCAGAAACTATTCATTAAGCTTACGCAAATCAAACATATAAATTTTCTGCTTGTTTCTTCTATCAGAAAAAAAACTTTTCAAGAGAAGTGGCGCATTCACCACTTACAGCCACTTTTGAGTTTTATATTTATGTGGTTCATTATTTTTTTCCAAAAGGAAAATATTTCTAATCTGTTGTGAAAACAGAGTTTTATCATTTTTTAAACTTTAACAATATAAAATATATGTACACTAATCAATGTGTTCTTTTCTCTTTTAGAACAAAATGTGCTATGCAGGGAAAGTCAATCAACTTAAAATAACAGATGAGAGTAACAAACTCTGGTCCACATCATTAATTTTGATAAATATTCAAGAAGTCTTATATTCTTTACCTTAAAAAAGACATCTCTTACCTTTTTAAGTAAAATAATTTTACCATCATTTTCATTTACCATTCCCATGTATTATTTTATTTGTACATAAAAGAGGCTATTCTGAAATTTTATGGACTTACAAAAATAGCAGTATATTCATAAATTGTTGATTGATTACTTTTGTCAATATCCACAAAACTTTACAATTAAGTGATATTATTTCTCAACAGGGATAGGCATATTGAAAATAGGCTTATTTAGGGATTCATAAAATAATACCAATAAATTATAAATAGAACACCAGCATTCATTATCTTCTTAATGTTGTTTTTGCTTAAAGAATAAAATACTAAATTGGAAGTTAGAAAAATTGGATGTTGTTTCTGTCTTGCTTTGTAACCCTGGGCAAGTCATTCCTCTTCTCAGAGTTTTAGTCTCTTAATTACGAAAAAAACAGGTTAAACAAAATGACCTTCAAAGACTCTTCTAACTGAAATTTATAACAATAATTAATTATAATAATAGTATATAATATGTGCCAAGCATATTTAATTCTCACAGCACTCTATATGATAGCTGCTATTCTTATCTTCACTTTACATATAAAAAACTGAGTCCAGAGAGGTGGAGTAATTTGCTCAAAGGTCACATGGCTTAATGGTGGCAGTGCTAGAAATCAAACTTAGGTAGATGGATCCATAATCTGTGCTCCTAACCACTACAGTCTACTGACCTTTCAATGAAGAATACTACATTTCTCCTTAGGGCATTCATTGAAAATTTTGTTTTTCCCTCTTGATTAGAGGGAAATAGGATAAGCTTTAGAATCAATAATATTGTTTTTTATCCTAATAATATTGTGTTTTTATCCTAACTCTATCATTTAACTGCTCTTTGACCTTGGGCTAGATGTTGAAAGCTCAGAGTCTGTTTCTTCACCTGTGAAGTGAGAATACTCACATACATCACAAAAGATAAAAGACGCATGGTCTAGCATAGTTCTTGTCATACAAAAGGAATTCAACCAATTATGTCTCCTTCCCTCAACTTAA
Organism: Artibeus jamaicensis; assembly: GCF_021234435.1. Lineage (NCBI taxonomy): Eukaryota > Metazoa > Chordata > Mammalia > Chiroptera > Phyllostomidae > Artibeus > Artibeus jamaicensis. Next base: position 4,077,915 of record NW_026521870.1, read on the forward strand.
GCTATAGAAGCTGATGATGAGACCTAGAATATGAAATGAAGATCATGTAGTAGGCATTTTTTCAATTCACACTCCTAGCAGATCAAATGAGACATAAAATAAGACCAATCCATAAGTGTAGGGAGTCATGTAATAAAATATTTTAAAAAGACAAAAAATAACACATTACTCTAGTATGTACACAGTACTCCAAAGACTTAACAGGTGTAGTCCCTGAAAATTTGTTCAGCCTGATCTTTACATTAATGCCAGGAACATGCAAATAGTCTCGATTATCTAATAATAATGCAACAGTTTGTTAGACTCAAGAGTTTTTTTGTATTAAAATTTTTTAAATCTTTATTGTATTTTTTCATTGCTTTTTAGACCCCTTTACACCCTGAACTTTTCATTTTAATTCTCCCCAAAAATCTCTTCTTCCTAGACTATGAACTGTAAAGACAAAAGGATGCAAATAAAGCAATGCAAATATTAAAAAAGAGAGAGAGAGATAAAACGCAAGTATAAAATAATAAAGCAATGTGATTGTACAAGATTTTCATTAGTGTCAGTTAATCATCCACAGATACTCTGAGCAGAGAACTGAGACACAGCGTACCTCTAAACCAGGAGGCTGACTGTGTGCATGGTAGCTTTCCTTTGGAGGTACTCAGCTGCTATTCAGAATAGTTTCTTTGTTTGTTTCTATTTTTTTCTGTTTTTATGTATTTTTATTAATTATGCTATTACAGTTTTCCCAATTTCTCCCCCTTAATCTGCCCTCCACCCTGTACCCCCAACCCTCCAGCATTCCCCCACACTTAGTTCATGTCCATGGGTTGTACATAGAAGTTCTTTGAGTCCTCTGTTTCCTATACCATTTTTATCTCTCCTCATCTATTTTATGCCTACCAATTATGCTTCTTCTTCCCTGTACCTTTCCCCCCCATTCCTCCCTTCCCCCTCCCCACTGAACTCCTTCCATGTGATGTCTATTTCTCTGATTCTGTTCCTGTTCTGGTTGTTTGCTTAGTTTTTATTTTTGTTGTTTTTCTTTTCTTTCAGTTTCATTTGTTGATAGTTGTGAGTTTGTTGTCATTTTACTGTTCATATTTTTGAGCTTCTTTTTCTAAGTCCCTTTAACATTTTATATAATAAGGGCTCAGTGATGATGAACTCCTCTAACTTGACCTTATCTGGGAAGCACTTCATCTGCCTTTCCAATTTAAACGAAAGCTTTGCTGGATAAAGTAATATTAGATGTAGGTCCTTGCCTTTCATGACTTCAAATACTTCTTTCCAGCCCCTTCTTGCCTGCAAGATTTCTTTTGAGAAATCAGCTGATATCCTAATGGGCACCCTTTTGTAGGTAACTCTCTCCTTTCCTCTGCTTCTTTTAGGATTTTCTGTTCGTCTTTAATCTTAGGTAACTAAATGATGATGTGCCTTGGTGTGTTCCTCTTTGGGTCCAACTTCTTTGGGATTCTCTGGGCTTCCTGGACTTCCTGGAAGTCTATTTTGTGGGGGCTACTTTCTTGCAAGTCCCCCCAGGTGCCACGGATGAGGGTGAATATGGCCGAGTCATGAGTTGATCTGCTTGAGGAGGAGAAGTGAGCAGTGGCCAGTTTCTCAAGGGAGACAAAGGCCAGCAGCGACCAGTTTCTCTAAGGAGAAAAAGGCCCTGAGCGCCCTCATCCATAGCCTCTTATTGGGTTGTAATACACAGGAATACAGGGCAGCAAGGATCAAACAATAGATAACATTACAAAGAAATCTGAGGGCTTAGTCTGAGTCAGTGTCTGTCAGGAAGAGAGTTAGAGAAATTTTGGGAGACATACTCATTTCCTCTCCGACCCTTATCATAGGAGTGAAAGCGCTCTTAGCAGAGCAGATTTCACAGGTTTATCAGCAAGTCTTTGTAATGCCAGATTTTTCCCCAGGACATGCTCTAGCAAGGCAAGGAGTTGCACCTCTCCCCACAGGTATTCAGGCTTAAGAGGATTAGAGCCAGGAAGTGCTTCTCCCAGAGAACCTGGGGACTCGGGCTATGTCAAAGCCAGGGGGCAAGTCCATTGCTCTTTGTTACAGCCTCCCCCTTACAGCCCCCCCCACCCGAGTCCTTCCATGAAGGCCTCCCAAATGATCGAGTCTGGCTTAGGTTTCCCCCCACTGTGAGGGGTCTTAGCAGTCATTGACTTCTGACCAAGCTTTGGGGGCAGGGAGAGGAAACTGAGGCAGCATTTGCTACCAGAGACAAGCTTTGTCTCCTGTGGCTTGCATTCCAAACGTCATCCCTCGCCCTTAGCCACAAGATATCAAGATACAATTCCTAAAACCAGGCAGAGTGGTCTACAACACTATTTCCTTTGCTAGATTGGGGAAGTTTTCCTTCTTTATTTGTCTAAATAAATTTTCAATTTCTTGCTGTTGTTCTTTCCTTTGGCACCCCTCTAATTCAGATACTGGAATGTTTCAGGTTGTCCCAGAGAATCCTCAGCCTCTCTCCATTTTTTTGGAATCTTGTTTCTTCATTCTGATCCGGTTGGAGGTTTATTTCTTCCTTTTGTTCCAAACTGTTGCTTTGAATCCTGGTTTCCTTCTTGTCAGTGTTGGTTCCCTGAATATTTTGCTTTATTTCACTTTGGGTATCCTTCATTTCTTCTTTTGATAGTTCTTCTGATAGCTTGTATGGGGGCAGGGCCCTAGGTATTCACCCAGGCAGGGCAACCCTCTTTGCTGTGCTTCAGAGCTGATTGTGGGGGAGGGGCCAGAGAGGGAACAGAGCAGCTTGCCTGCTCCTCTCTCTAGTGTGAGACAGGGAGAAAGTCCCAGGGTGGCAACCCCAGGTAGCCCACAGTCAGCTCTGAGTCTCAGTGTTTCCCTTAAGTCAGCCCCTCTTGCGCAGCCTGCTGAGCTCAGCCGCCAGCCCCACACCTCTGCTTCCTCTCTTTGTTTTTTCTGGGTCAGCCAGCACAGTCTGCCACCTTACTGGTCTGGCTGTTCTGGTTGATTTTTTCTTTAATTCCTTGGTTGTCAGAGTTCCATGCAGTTTGATTTTCTGGTGCTTTTTGTTGTTTATTGATTGTAGATTGGTTGTTATCCTCCTTTGGGTTGTGCCAGGAAGCTAAGGGTTTCTACCTACGCCTCCATCTTGGCCAGAACTCTGAGTTATTTGTCTTCAACCTCATATACTAAGCCTTCTACAATGAATCCTTAAACAAGCACATAATTCATTTTACTTTTCAAAAATATTTTGTAATACAGAATTTAAATATCATTAATATTATAAGGGACAAAATTACTAAGAGAATATAAGCATTACTTGCCCAGTTTTCCTGTTTTACAATTAATCTCCAAAATCAATCCCGCTCTCACCTTACAGTAGTGTTTTCAATATAGATATAAAAAATTAAGGAAAAGAATTCTTGGCTTACATCCTCCTCTAAATTTTTGTGTAGTAGAAGCTTAAACAAATATATTAAAAGATGGCTTAATAAAAATTTTAAGGAAGATTAATTTTAAGGAAGATTAGTTTTAAGGAAGATTCAAGAATATGGCTTAATGAAGTCATTTTCCTATTAAAATTTTGAATTCAGAAAAGGATCACTTTTCTTTGTTTTTTTTTTCTATTGAGTTCTAAATGCTTTGGTTGTCACTAAAAAGTTATTATGAAATATTCCCGTTTTTTTTAATGTAGCTCATAAAAAATCCTTAGAAAGATGAAAAACTGTGTTTCTTTGCTTAGTTGATTGTATAAAACAAGTGAATAAACCAATTTTAAACATCTTATCAAAAAAGTTCTAAAGTATTTTTGTATAATTAATGAATTTTATTTATTGAAATACAGCTTTACTAGGTAAATCTTAGTATGCAATATTCTGTATACCTAAAGATTTATATAAGATTTAGAAATAAAACAATAAGTTTGATTCTAAAACTAAAAAAAATATTATATGAACAAATAAATAGTATACACTAATATAAAATGTAAACAGAAATTTTGGAATCTACAGTTGATATTAGAGGATTATCTGAATTCTACATACATATGACATTTCAACATATTATAGACTTTAAAAATTCAGACTAAATTAAAGTAACTAGAATTTACAGTGAATGAAAATATTACAGGTGAATTTAGTTTAACTTGTATATCTGTTAAAATTTACTTAAAGTTAAACTTTAATTACTTACAATTAATTATAAAAAGTCACTGCATAATTGTATCAACACAGTTATTTTAGATTTGTCATTTATCAGCATGTAAGTATTTCTCAATGGAAAGAATGCTTGGAAGAAAAATGCAGCAATTTACTTAATATTTATGCATTCATGAGAAAGATTACAAAGGGAACAGGTTATTCTAGGCTGTTCCCTTTCTGTAACTACTATAGATTAATTAACTGTAACTACAGATGAATTCTGTAACTACTATAGATGAATTACTATAACATGTCAAATTTATCAGTTTCAGTTGAAATAGATTTTTTAATTAAAATTATTAAAACATCAAATTAAGTTCCGGTATTGTGAAAATGAACAAATTACAATTTGTGGAATATTCCCAACCTTTAAAAGCATTTGAGTGTGAAAGACAGACACTTTGTAAGGAACACGGATCAGACTGTGCTACAGAATTCAAAAATCAAAGCACTTATGGGTTGACATGTACCTTAAATCTTTCTTCTTGTCATTTCAATATTTTAAAGTGCCAGGCACTGCGATCAGTAATTTAAAATGTCAAATATTTCACTGTTCTCAGTGTTTCAAACTAGTATGGTCACAGGGCATATGGGAGTAGATTAAATGCATTAATCTATTGAAATCCAAATCACAGTAATTAGCTATGTTTTGTTTTTATTGAAATACAGTCCTCCTTTTCTGGAATTTTGATACTTTTCTGCAGCACAGAAGCAATAAGATAAAGCTATACATAAATTAAAGATAGAAAGAATGCAGCTATTATTGTTAGAAAATAAGTGAAGCATCACTATCTTTAGCAAAAAACACATTAGCAACTCTTCATGCTTATAGGACTACCAAAATAAACCTTTGAATTTTTATAAACTGTCACAAGCTTAGAATATTCAGAACTTATGAAAAGTTAGACATGGATGACTTGAAGTATATGCAAAGAGTTTTGCCTCATTTGGGAAAATAATAACTGAGTAGCAATTTTGGAAATGGTGGTCAGTCAAGCAGAAATCACTAAAACATTCTGTTGGTGACTTCTAAAACACAGCTTTGGAAAAGCTCTGAGTTCCTAGAACCTGCTATGGACCGGTAATAGCCTGATAAAAAGGTCTCAGAAGCCATCTAGCCAAGGCTTCCAGGTGGTTCAAAAAGATCTTTAAAAATATGCTCAGGTCTTGGCTAGTGTGGCTCACTTGGTTGGAGCACCCTCCCATAAACCAAAAGGTTTCAGGTTTGATTCCGGAGCAGGGCACATGCCTAGGTTGCAGGTTCAGTCGGTCTCTGCTTCTCTGAGAGGCAACCAATCAATGCTTTACTCACAATGATGTTTCTCTTCCTCTCTCTCCCCCTCGCTTCCCCTCTCTTTAAAATCAAGCGTCAGGTACTCAGGTACGGGAAGAATATAAAAAAGACAGACTCTGCTTAAGAATTTCCAGGAGATATGAGATAGAGGGATGGAGTTTACAATCTGGCTATCCAAACCGTGCTAGTCCTGGGAGTCCTATTCCCACAGATCTATTACTGAGAACTAAACAGTGTACCCCATCACGTATGGCAGAATTTCTTTTTTAATCATTTTTTATTGTTATTGCATTACAGTTGTCCCAATTTTTCCCCCTTTGCTCTCCTCTGTTTCCCCCATGCCGCCCCCCCCCCAGCTCCCACAATCAACTCCCACACTGTTGTTTATGTCCCTGGGTCATTCATCTGTGTTCTTTGTCTAGTCCCTTCCCCTCTTGTCCACCATTATCCTCCCCCCCACCTTCTGTCAGTTTCGGTCTGTTCCATGTTTCCATGCCTGTGGTTCCACGCCATTTTGTTCATTAGATTATTTTGTTCATCAGATTCCTCCTATAGATGATATCATATGGTATTTGTCTTTCACCAGCTGGCTTACTTAGCATATTTAAAAAATTATTATTATTTACAAAAAAAGTAGGTTCATCAGCTTCAGACCTGAGAACCTTATTCCAGCAGATAAGGTTGGGATTAAATCTAAAATGATCAGATTCAAGGGAATTCAATTTACGGAATCCAGTTTACAACTATAAGCTCTACCGAGAGCTACTCATAGTAGCTGAATTTTAGATTTTTGCAAGAGTTCTAGAATTGGGAGCAGAGTCTTTCAAACTGTATAACAATGCCAGTGCATCAATTCTGTGAAATCCTTCAAGAATGCCAGGATTAGTGTTTAGTAGGCTGAGTGCTTTTACATGCATTAACTTATTTCATTCTCTTATCCACTAGGAGGTAAGTTCTATTAATATCTCCATGTTAAAGTGGAGGGAATGAATACTCAGAAACTTAAATGTATTCCAAGAGAAAGGAAATGCAAAGATACCAGTAGAGGAAGAGATAGGAAGAATCACTGAAGTGTGAGAAGTTTCTCTGTTGATCTCTGTGGCCTTTTAACCACCAGCTTTATGCTTTCCTCTACTTTCTAGTAGTGTTTGGAGTTTGCCTTTAAAATTGGATCTACATTCCATGAAGCAAGTGATTGCTACTGGAAAGAATACAGAACTCCCAATCAAAACAGGAGACAGACACTATTGGTTAAATTTGAGTCAGTGGCTTAATCAAGCAGCAATTCAGAGCTGTGTCTTTCACACAATGTGTTTGTCACTTCCATGATTTTTTTGTATTTGCCAAAGTAAATATAAATATATGATTATCCAAAACCAATTGTCAGATATATAAATGTATTAAGACATGGTATGAAAGGGGTTAAACTTATTTTGAAATACTAAATTAATATATTTAAGAGACTAGTACTTTCTGACTCTTGTAAACAATACACTGTCTTTATATATGATCATGCCTATATAGAAACATATAAATGCATGTCCTTTTAAAAATTAAATTAAATTATATAAAGTGACATTGCAGAGGATATCCCAAGAAATCCTCTTGGATTTCCCAGTGTCCATCTTGTTTAAAGAAGATAATTCTGTATCATCTTAGACAATAGTATTCATAAGAGTTGTCTAATAGTAATATCTAAAATGGCTTATTTGATCATAGTTTTAATTTATGAAGCAAACAACGTAGAGTATCTAGGGATTTAATATCTTGCATGCATTATAGAGACAGTTAGAACTTTAAAAAATCCTTATATTCGAATGATCTGTTGAGTTCTTATTCTGGAATTGCTAATGAATTACCTGCTGTGTTACAGATCTCTCAGGCCTCAGAATAATCTGTATCAGCAATCAGGACTAAAAAGAAGACTGCAGCTACATGTATCTTCAGCAAGTCATTATCAATGCAGAATTTATTATTTACAATTTAAACATTAAGAAAAAAGTAAAGTGTTTGAAATGAAAACGCTAAAAACATTTCTTATTACAGCATTAGTTAATTTTTCTGGAAAGAAATGTTGATCCAAGAAACTTACTTCCAAAGACTTTACATTGTATTGACCTTTAAAAAAATAGAAAAGAAAAATAAGCACTATTTAATATTAAACGATATTATCTTAAGTACTTTGCAAAGTATAGAAAAACTGACTATAATATTGCCATTGATAGAAAAAAGATAAAACAACCAGAGAAGACCTTATTTCTATAATTTAAGAAATAAACAATGTGTCACTGTGTTTAAGAAAACCTTGTTGTAACCCATAGCATGACGAAACACAGGACTAAATACACAGCACATCACTGTGGGCTTTACCATGGGGTTCTCCTCAATTAAACAGATTACTCTGTAAATCAACAAGTAATACTCCTTGGGTGCAATATTAGGTGAAGAAAAGTCTAACAAATTCCAGTTTTGCCTCTCAGCCAAAATAGAAATTCCCACATTTAAATGTCCTACACTGTCAGTCTATAACTCTCAAGTTCAAATCTAGAAATGATTACAAGGAGTATTAGAAAAAAATGCCTGAGGTGATCTCACTCATTTTGTAGATTCTTTAGTACTGCAAATCTGACATTCAGGCTTGTTTAACTACTCAAACAGTTCAGAATAGCCAGAAGCTGTGATTTTTTCAGATTAGTAAAGAGTAACCCAAATGACTCAAAAGTCCAAGTACAACTAAAGAGACACTCAAAGCACCAAAACTATCTTATCAAACTTGTTGACCAGGCACCCTGGGAGACAGGATTCTATCTTCAAAATTATGCCATGTAAAGTTTTGCTCACTGAACTAGGCATCTTATGCAGGCACACAGCAGAATTAGCTGCCAGCTCAGAAATAGTGTTTCAATCTTGGCTACAATTATGCTGACCCTCAAAAAGTTGTTTGCCTATCAAGGAAACCATTCGTTCTGTCAGAAAATAAAAATAAGCAAATAAAAATAAGTGCCATCACTTTGGTATTCTATCCTAAGACTGCCCCTATTTTATTTTTAACTTCAGATTTTAAAATTTTAAGTGAAGCAAGCACCCAGCTTTTTAAGTTGATTGTTGGAAAAGTTAAATGCATAAGCTGAGAGAAACTGGGAAGAACCTATGGGAGGTCATCAAGTCATGTCATTCTGTCTCTGTCCAAAATGAGCATATGTCATCTATTCTGGCTCAAAGCAATCTTTAAGAGTGGTGTCCTATCACTTACCACAAAGTTAAAACAACGTGTAAGTACATGTCCCCATCACTGCCATTTACTAGCTTACAAATATTGAAAAAGCCCCTAGCATCCCTGAGTTCTAGTTTAACTTGTGGAAATATGTCTATTGACACCATCCTTGTCTCCCACATATTTTTGATGTAACTAAATATGACTATATGCATGAATGAATTTACAAACCATTAAAGTTAGCCAAAGAAAGCTATTCGGCTAGATTTCTTAATTAAACACTTATCTATTTCAAATTGAGTCCATTCTTTTTTGTTCAGGATCTTGATTTGTATCATAATGGGTGAGCCTTGACAATATGTTATGGAATACGAAATTATGGATACATAGTTAAAAGAAATACATTCTTAATCTGAGCATCTGGATCCCCATATGAAGAAATTTTATTTACAAAAACATCTTTCAGCTATTGTCATTTTAACTTTTGCTTCCTCTTCTCCTACCTAATAACACCCTCAGGTGTGTGCGCGCACGCACACACACACACCGTAAAACCACTGTAAAAGCACATTGTGTATTTGATTATACAAGAAATTGTCTAATGTCATGTACTTAAAAATAAAAAAGACTTTTTTCTGAATTCTATTTTAATCCAAATCAACTCCAGCCTTTCAGCATTAGTTTTACCTTTATAATAATTTCTGAATGTTGTCTGGCTTTTCCAAGGCAGCCCAATTTGTGTTTGGTATTAAAAGGTCTATACTCTGAGGACCAAGAGTGTCATGCTTCAGAAATTAGGGAGATTCAATTAATGAAGCAGTCTGCAGACAAACATTGCAAAGTACTGAATTGATGTCTTTGCAAGATTAGGCAGACAGAAGAGGAAAAAGGAGCCCAGTGATAGGACTAAAGGGGTTTAGTCCAGGAAACCCCTTTGTCCCCATGGTCCTTAGGATCTCCTCATTCACCCAGACACAACAGGGCAGTAGTTGGGGTGGGGAATGCTCCGGGAAGGGGCTCCTGCTGCACCACCCCCTACACCGAAAGAGACTTGGGGACCAGTCCAGGGGAAATCCCTTTTACTTCCTCAGGCAGCAGCAGTAAGAGCCAGTGAGAGCTCCAGTGGCACTAGGTAAACCAAGCAGACCCTAATAACACTGTAAAGACTCTGAAATTAAAATGGTGCTGGAAATGCAGCTAACAAAAGTAGGTTGCTATGCAGACGCAAGACTTAAAAATGGTAACTTCCAGATAAATTAAAAGACTGAAAAAGTATGTATAATCTAATAATATATTAGACAAAGTATCCGGGATACAATAGGAAATGATTCATCATACCAAGAGCCAAAAAATCATAGCTTGGAAGACAAAAAATAATCAACTGATGCCAACATTGAATCAGTTGTTCAAATGGCCTGATGAGGATTTTAAAGCAGAGTCATAAAAATGCTTACAGAATCCATTACCAATCATCTTGATACAAATAACAGTATGTACAATATCAGCAAGAAGCTATTTGAAAGCATCAAATAGAAATTATATAACTGAAAGCACAATAACAGAAATTAAAAATGTAACTCAATACTAGGTTGGGCTCAGTAGTAGAGTGGAAAAAGAAAGAATAGAATCAGGAAACTTGAGGACAGAAAATGAAATTTATCCAACTTGAACAACAGAGAAAAAAATAAACCAGGGTGCGGAGACAATAGGGGGAGAAGAGTCTCAGCAACTTTAGGTCAAAAATAAGAGATGCAACATTCACAGCATCAGAATCCCAGAAGGAGAAGAGAATGACACTGCGTAAATATTTTTTAAAATGGCTGAAAACTTGATAAAAGACAAAAGCCTACAAATCCAAGAAGCTCAGTGAATTTAAACAAAGGTAAACCCAAAGAAATCCACGTCAAGAGATCGTAATCTAACTTCTTAGAACTAAAGACAAAGAAACAATCCTGAAAAATAAACGACACATCACTGATAGGGAAGTCACAATTCAGATAACTGGCTTTCTTGTTTGAAACTACGGATACCAACAGGAAGTGACACACTATTTTTAAAGGGCTAAAAGAAAAAAATATCAACCACAAAAGGGAAAATTAAAACATCTGTGATGAAGAAAAACTATAAGAACTTATCACTAGCTGACCTACTTTTGAAAATTGGCTTAAAATGTTTCTTCAAAAAGAAAGGAAATGCTATAAGAAAGAAGCCTAGAGCATCAGAAAGGAAAAAGACAAACAAAATGAGTAGAAATACAGGAATATATATAATCTACTACCTTTTTTCATGAATTTATAACTAATATTTGATTATTAAAACCACAATATAACGTAACTCTCCTTATGATCTTTAAAAGTAGAGTCAATAAAAGCAGCTAAGTGAAAATAAAGTTTCCATACTTCACTAAACACAGTAAAACATTGATAAAAGTACATTGTTACAAGTCACATATATATAGTAATGACCAGAGAACCCCTTATGAAACTAGGCAAAGAGATCAATTCAAAAGCACTATAAATAAATTAAACTGAAATATTAAAAAAGTTCAAGTAGCCTCAGAAAGGCAAAAAACACGAAATAGAGAAATGAGTACTACCAAAATCCAAATAGAAAACAAGTAATATCAGTTAAGTGGTAAAATATCAAGCAAAAAAAGTAAAATAACATAGACAGATGGCTACTAGATGTTTTTCTACCAAAAAGACACAATGACCCTAAATGCATATGTACCAAGCAATGCAGCCTCAAAATACATAAAACAATAAAGCTGAAATGACAAGTCCATAACTATAACTCCCCAACTACACTCCCACCTCAGCAACCAATAGATCTACTAGACAGACAGAAAACCAGCAAGGATACAAAGGTCAACACAGTCAGAAGGAGGGAGAGGGAGAAGGAGAAGGAGAGGAAGAGAGATAAGATACTCCATCCAGAAAACTTCAGCAAATTTAAGAAAACTGAAATCATACCGAAATGATTCAAACTGAGTCATACTGAAATGACTACTGAAAAATTATGTAGTCAAACTAGAAATCAATAACAGAAAGAAAAAAGAAAGTCTAGAAATTAAACAACAAACATCTGAATAACCCATGAATCAAAAGGATCCATGAAAACAAAAACAGCATATTAAAATGTTGGGGGACTGGAGCTAAAGCTGGGCTGAGAAGGAAATTTACAGCACCAAATTTAGAAATGAGCAAAAGTCTCAGTACAATAACAAAGATTCTAGGGGGAAAAAGAGCAAAACAAATCCCCAAAACAGAAGGAAGTAAATAATAAATATAAGAAAATAAAAGCAAAGCCGAAACAGAAAAACAACAGGGAAAAAATCAGTATTGTGTTCTTCGGAAAAATTCAATGAAATTGTTACATCTCTTATAAAACAAAAATAACACAGAATATCACTACACATACTGTAGGCATTAAACAGATAGTATAAGGATGCAATTTTATGCTAATAAATTTGACAACTTGAAAGAAATGGACCAATTCTTTAAAAACTGTAAAGTACCAAACTCAATCAGCTAAAACAGTAAATTTAAATACCTCTATAACCTTAAAGGAAATTGAATTAAAAATTTTAAAACATCTTAAAATGGTTACAGTTGTTTCACTTCAGAATTCCACTAAACATTTAAAGAATCCACACCAATATTAAAACAATCTATTCCAGATGATACAAAAGAATACATTCAAATTTATTTTATGAAATCAATAAAACCAAAACAAAACAAAATGAAAGCTACAGACCTTAATTTCTTACAAACTTAGATGTAAGAACCTTAACCAAATTAATAAATTGAATCCAACAATCAAAAAAATTATATACTATGCCCAAGTGCAATTTATTCCAAGTATGAAAGGCTAGGTCAACATTAAAATGAATCAATGGATATAATATACCATATCAGCAAGCTAAAAAAGCAAAAAGCATAATCACAGTAATGAATGTAGAAAAAGGCTTTCATAAAATCTACTGTTCCTTGATAATAAAAACTCTCAACAAGTTAGGAATAGAGTGGCATTATCTTGACAAAACACATTTACATGAAACAAAAGCTAGCACCATATTTAAGAATGAAAGAATGAAGTGTCACCCCAAAGATTAAGAACAAGACGAGGATGTCTTTGCCATTTTTTAAAATATAGTACTATAAGTTTAGGCTATTGTAATAAGTCAAAAACAAGGAGATTAGGTAAGATTAGATCTGTAAGATTAGATAAACGTTATAGATTAGACAAGAAAAATAAAATTGTCTCAATTTACAGGAGACATTGTCCAGATAGAAAATCCCAACTAATGTACAGAAAATGTTAAGAACCAGAGGTCATCAAGGTTCCAGGATACAAGATTAGCATGCAAAAATCAATTGCATTTTATCTACTAACAATAAACATATGAAAACCAAAATTAAAAATAATACAATTTTAATTGATTGCTTCAAGTAAAATGAAATTCTTAAGTATATACTTAAAATCATATGCAGAATATGTATACTGAAAATTACAAAATGTTGATAAAATAAAAAAAGAGACACATACTCTGTGAATTAAAAGGCAACATTGTAAAGATGTCTATTCTCTAAATTCCTATACAAATTTCTATCAAAATTCAATCTATTTTAAAACTTATATGGAAAAACATAGGCTCTAGAATGTCTAAATCAGTCTTGACAAAGAACAGAGAGGAATCTGTTTTCTTACCATTAAAGTTGTATGTAACTACAGCAATCAACACAACGTATTGGTGAAGGGATAAATAAATCGGTCAATGGACCAGGACACAGAACCTAGAAATACATCTGTACAAACATGTTCAACTAATTTTTTTACAAAGGTGCAAACACAAATCAATGTAAGAAGAATAGCTTTTTAAAAAAATGGTGCTGAAGCAACTGGACAGACAGCCTTAGACAAAACAAACTTTGATCTAAAATTTATACAAAAAAATTAACTCAGAATGGATCATAATTATAAATGTAAATGAAAAATTTACTACAATGAGATAGCACTTCAATCTGTAAAAAAGGCTATTACCCAAAGACAGGAGATAATAATTGTTGGTGAGGATGTGGAGAAAAGGAGACATTTGTGTACTGCTGGCAGAATGTAAATTGGTATAGACACGATGGAAAACAGTACAGAAATTGCTTAAATTATCAAAAATAGAACTACTATATGATTCAGTAATCCCACTGAATCCCACAGTATATCCAAAGAAAACAAAATCCCTATCTTGAAGAGCTATAGCTCCCCATGTTCACTGCATTACTATTTACAATGGGTCTAAAACATGAAAACAACCTATGTGTCAGTCGGCTGATGGATAAAGAAAATATGATACACACACATACACAAGTGATATTATTGAGCCATAAGAAAATTCTGACATTTTTCACAACATGGTTGAAAGTTGAGGGTTTTATGTTAAGTGAAATAAGTCAGACAGAGAAAGACAAATACTGTATGAACTCACTTAGATGTGGAATTTAAAAGTAATAAACAACAATTAAAATAAATAAAATTTAAAAAGTAATAAAAATAGATTTTAAAAAGCCAAACATGTAGAAGCAGAAAGAAGCAAAGTGGTTGCCAGGGTGTAGGAGTGAGGGATATAGATGTTAGATAAAGAGTACAAACTTTCAATCATAAGACACATAGGGTCTGAGGATGTAATGTGTAATGCAGTGCTATAGTTGGTAACACTATATTTCATCATTGAAATTTACTGAAAGAGTAGCACTTAAATGTTATTGCTACAGAAAAAAGAAAAATAGGTGAGGTTATGGATATGCTAATTAACTCATAATGTAATCAAACCTTCACCCTGAACACTTTAAATATCTTTAAATTTTATTTGTCATTATACCTCAATACAGCTGGGAAAAATAAGATTTAGGGAAAGTAAATGCAGTGTATTGACTATAATCTCATTTCATATGACCAAATAAAATGTAAAATTTGAAGTCTCATCAGAAATATATTTTGGAGTAAGATCACTAAATTGCACACTCAGAGTGTAAACCTGGCTCTACCAACAATTGCTCATCAAGCCACCATGTATCACATTTGTAAGTGGTGATGCTTCTGACAGCAGAACTGGATACTACTTTGGGAGAACATTATCCCTACTGTGTAAGTATAGTTAGAAAACCTAAAATAAAACCAAAAGGAATGAGCTACAATGATTACCATCACATGAAAATAGTCTTATTCTTCAGTTTACCACTCATATACTCTAATAGCAAAGCTCAACTATATATGACACATTATTCCCAAAAGTCAATTTTATACATATTAACTCATTTGACTTTTCATGATAATCTCGTGACGTAAGATAGACAACACTAATTATTCTTAGTGTTTGACTCTATCCTTCAGTGGGACTCAACTAAATACCACACTAAGTACAACAAACACCAAGAAATCCAGAAAGCAGCAGTAAAACAGAGTATAGGAATTCATGGTATATGGGATAAGATCAGTTTGAATTCAGAGATTTCTAATATAAAGTTATAGGAACATTTTTTAAAAATAGGTTTGAATTTTAATATTTAAAATATTTAGGGGACTTCTGGCCAACATAGAAGCATAGGTAGATACACTTTGCCCCCTTGCACAACCAAAACAAGCACAACAACAAATTTAGAAGGAGAAAATAACCAGAACTTCCAGGATATGGAACCATATGGAAGTCTGACAACCAAGGAATTAAAGAAGACAAATTCGGCCAGACTGGTAGGAGAGGTGGAGATGGGAAGGTGGGGCAGAGAGGACACACAGCAAGGCAGCGGCAGGAAGACCAGGAGGTACCACGGTTGTATGTGGACAAACCAGGAGGTATAACTGGGGAGTAAGACAGACCTCGAAACCCAGAGTTCCAGCATGAGAAAAGAAAGTCTCAAAACCTCTGACTGGAAAAACTTCTAGGGGTTGTGCTGGTGGGAGGAAAATCCTGACCTCATAGGAGAGTTCCTTGGACAGACCCACAGAGTCCTGGAACATATACAAACCTACCCACCTGGGAATCAGAACCAGAAGAGCCCAATTTGCTTGTGGGTAGCAGGAGAAATGACTGAAAGCCTGCTGAGAGCTGAGCAAGTGACATTGTTCCCTCTTGGACCTGCCCCCCACATACAGCACCACAACACAGCAAGTGGGTTGCCTTGTCCTGTCGAATACCTAAGGCTCCATCTCTTACAATATAACAGGTATGTCAAGTCAAAGAACTATGCCCCCCAAATAAAACAGATCAAAACTCCAAAAATAGAAATAAGCAATGAAGAGACAGCGAATCTATCAGATGCAGAGTTCAAAACAATAGTAATCAGGATGCTCACATAAATGGTTGAGTATGGTCACAAAATAGAGGAAAAAGTGAAGGCAATGAAAAGTGAAATAAAGAAAAATATACAGGGAACTAACAGTGAAGGGAAGGAAACCAGGATTCAAAGCAATGATTTGGAACAAAAGGAAGAAATAAACATTGAACCAGAACAGAGTGAAGAACAAGAATTCAAAAAAATGAGGACAGGCTTAGGAACCTCCAAGGACAACTTCAAACATTCCAACATCTGAATCATAGGGGTGCTGGAAGGAGAAAGGATGTGCAAGAAATTGAAAACTTATTTGAAAAAATAATGGGAGGGAACTGCACCAATCTGGTGAAAGAAATAAACTTCCAGAAAGTTCAGGAAGCTCAGAGAGTCCCAAAGAATTTGGACTCAAGGAAGCAAACACCAAAATACATCATAATTACATTACCCAAGATTAATAAGGAGAGAATCTTAAAAGCAGCAAAAGAAAAGGAGACAGTTACCTACAAAGGAGTTCCCATTAGACTATCAGCTGATTTCTCAAAAAGAGTCTTGCAGGCAAAAAGAGGCTGGAAAGAAATATCCCAAGTCATGAAAGGCAAGGATCTCCATCCAAGAACACTCTATCCAGCAAAGCTATCATTTAGAATGGAAGGGCAGATAAAGTGCTTCCCAGACAAGGTCAAGTTAAAGGAGTTCATCATCACCAAGCCCTTACTATATGAAATGTTAAAGGGACTTATCTAAGAAAAAGAGGAAGATCAAAGGTAGGAACAGTAAAATGACAACAAACTTACAACTATCAACAATTGAACCTAAAAACAAAAACAAACTAAGCGAACAACTAGAACAGGAACAGAAACACAGAAATGGAGATCACATGGAGGGTTATCAATGGTGTTGGGGAGAAAGAGGGTAAAGGTACATGGAATAAGAAGCATAATTGGTGGGTACAAAATAGACAGGGGGAAATTAAGAACAGCATGGGAAATGGAAAAGCCAAAGACCTTAAATGTATGACCCATGGACGTGAACTATGTGGAGGGAATGCTAGTGCGATGGGGGTGAAGGGTGGCAGGGAATAAAAGGGAGAAAAAAATGGGACAACTGTAATGGTACAATCAATAACATATATTTTAAAAATAATAAAACATTAAATTAAAATATATAAAAGTAAAATATTTAAAATAAATATTGTTTTCAAATTATTCTAAGACTACTGCCAAGCAATGGTCTTATTGAATATATATGCTTTAGGTGACTGGAGAAAATTAATGAACAAAATTATATTAATGATTTAAATTATTCTGCTAAAATTATTTTGTTCTATAGTCTAATACAGTATTAGCCTATAAATCTTATTTCTTTCCAGCTGTATTGAAATATAATGAAAATAATTATAAGATATAAAGTGCACAGGATGAAGACTGTATTACATTATGAGTTAATTATCATATACATCACCTCTCGTATTTACCTGAGAAAGTGTTTTTTATTGTAAATTCAAGGTATACTTTTGATATAATTCTCATATATCTTAGACTAGCAAGCTATTAGTTCATGAATTTTAACTGCATATGTTAATATACAATGTATATATGTATTATCTCATATATGTGTATATATAATACATATAATCAACAAAAATAATAGTTACTCACCATCTTTTACTGGGTATTTGCTTTGGGAAATGCAAATATTACTGAATACCTGTTCCTCTGTTTGGTGCAGTCTACTAAGAGGGAAGAATAACATATGAAAGAAAGATTATGAGATGTACATTAAAAAGTACTATAGGAGCTTGGGGAAAGAAGCTTCTTCCAAATATTATTATTTCAAGTATTTTTAAAAACCTTTTTTTAAGTTTCATGTTTTGCTCTTCATCCTTTTTAAAAATATACTTCTTAATAAGTAATAGCCACACATTTAAAAAGTTAGATTTTTAGGTCTATTCTGCAAAATGGGAATTACATTGATTCTCCAAAGCAAAATTATAAATGAAGTCCACTCAACTATTAAATTATCACAGGCATGTCACACTACCAAGTGAAGAAAAATTACATGATTCAACTCCACAATAGGAAACATGAAAAATGGTAGCACAACTAGCCTCCAGCTCCAAACTACACAGCTGTCTTATGAAATGATGGCCTCCCAAGGACTTCTAATGGCAAGAGATTTAGATTCATTTTTAAAAGCATTTTCAGTTTGGGGACAAGATTCATTGCCATCCATTATCAAATAGCATCTATATCAAAATCAATAATGATGCTTCTGAACACTATTAAAATATTGACAGTAAAGCCAAGTTCTTACATTTCAGCAAGTGAAGCAAATGAAAAATAAGAAAAAGAATGCCAAAGCAGCTGTTTCATGATGAAGTGAGGAATGCAATCAAGCACAAGATGGGCAGCCAAAAAACTTCAAGGGCAAACAAAATATAATTTGAATCAATGTAACATCAACATCAATTGGTTCAGAACATCAGCAGCAGACAAGCATCACTGGAGGGAACAATTAGTGACAGTGACTTGATTTTGGAAAAATGAATGTCTACAACAAAAATAGGAAATAACAGATACAACAAAAAACTCCCAGAGTAAGAAGTTTAATCATTCTCTTCAAAATAATAGTGCACATGGCTTAGATATAAGTCATTTTTAGCCTCCCTCTTCCTCATAGAAAATATCAGTAGTTGATAAGCTGAACAAATGCACAAGGTTCTAATGTATGTCACAAAATACAGTTCATTAAGCTGAATAGTGAGTGATTTAGACTAGAGATGTTTTTACAGATAATTAAGAAATCTTGGTTAAACAGATGGAGAAGACAGATGCTGCTTCTTCTCAGTTCTCAAATTTTTGGGGGTCAAGCCATCTCATGATTTCTGTCTCAGCCAGATGTGATGTAAATATGGAAAAGGCTTTGATTTAGTGCTCAGGCTATTATAAAAGCTAAATGAGCACTTTGATGTAGTTATCTAGCCATAGGACACAACAACAGGAAAGGATCATTTAGGAATAAACCCATGTTTTATTAATAGAAAATACATATAAAACTATGTGGCAGTCACTTGTGTATTTCCAATTTTATCTCATGTAATCTTCTTAAAACTTCTTTGAGGTTGAGTTGAGCCATTTTTTTCAGATAAGGATGCTGAGATACTGGGGGGATAAGTGAATTGTCTAAAGCCATGTATAACTAGTAAGTGGCTATATTTTTGAGTAATAGGAGCTCATTTTTTATCCTGGAAGAAGTTTTAAAAATATCCTATTTTACTGTCTGGCAATGATTATATTGAAATGGGAGAATAATTTCATTTATATTTATTAAGGTTACATAGGAAATATTGTCAAGAAGATATATTGACATTCATTTTTCTATATATTTTCTAACCATTAAATTAATATTTCCTTAAACTGGAGGAAACAAAGCTCTTTATGTATTTGATATATTATTTATGAAGTAAGTTATTTCAATGAGTATTTACTGAGTGACTTTACTATCTGTAAAATATGAACAGTTAAAGAACTATATAAAATAATACTAACATGATATGTTTTCTGTTTTTAAATTTGAGAACAAGCACTAACCATACTGGAAACTAACTCCTTCAGCCATCAAACATTTATGCCTCAATTACGAGGGTAATGCTATAAAGTTACATTGGACATTTTCATGTTTTACAAAATAAAGCATTCTGAACAGAAGTTAGATAGTCTGAAACCAGTGTGAAATGTGCACTGACACAATAGGTTTAAACCGCCTCTGGCTGAGGCCATAATTTGCACCCTCGGATGCTATACCTGTTCTAGCTGATTCCTCAGGGCAGCGCTGGGGAGTCTCAGGTTCTAACTACTGCCTGCCTTGTACTGAATGTCCCCACACTGCTGTGTGATTCCAGCAGGTTTTCATTATTTCTCTTTTCTAAAAGAATTTCTTGCTACCCCTGTGTCACTTGTCATTCACAATTTTTCCTTTTTTCACACTTTTTTTCCTTCTTTTATCTTCTTTTGTGCTACCCTTCTGCTTTCTAACAGTGACGCTGAGCATTTTGCTTTTTATGTAGTCACTGCTAGCTGAAAGAACACTTTTTTCTGGTCAGCAAAAAGGGGAGTCACATTGCAAAAGAGCTACCCTTGTTCTTGTCCATTAGTTTGTGAGTTAGACACCATGCATCACAATCAATCAATCAATAAAGGCATCACCATAAGTTCACTGCCCCATTGGATAGTTAAGAGGAGGAAAGTGCTACCACTATCAACCCAGTGATTTGAAATAACAGCTGAATTTCCAGTCTAGTTCTGATTTTCTGTTGTTGCTATTTTGGATTTGTACTTAATATTAACTTGAATTCTTTCTCTTATTTAATTTGCTTCAAATCCATTACCATTTATCTGAACTGCCTTAGCTGTCTCTATGTAAGAAGTTGCCTCACTAAATGCATACAAGGAAAGTGGAGCTCAGAAACTCAACTCAAGGGAGGAGGCCGCTGGGACCAGCGTGGAGGCAGTGTTAGGGTCTCATGGGGCACCAGGGGTCACTATGGCTACTGAGATGCTTGTAGATCATTATTTCACTTTCTGGTACAAAGCAGATGACAAGAGAAAATCCTGTGAGGATCACTGTATACACAACAGCATTCTAATCTGATATGTATTATCCCATCAGCTGGATCTCATGCAGTTCTTCGAAGTGGAAAAACAGTTAAAAGCATTTCCCATCAAATCAGTACTAACCACAGCAGACTTCAGGACAAGGTCTTTAGAAAATGTAAACAAGGGGCACAGTTTCTAACAGAACTTACACCTCTTTCATTTTCATGGTAAAGACTACTTTATTGGTGGCAGTTAGTGCAAGTCAATAAACATTGATCCCCAAAGTCAGATTCAGTTTACTGGACCATAGAGAGCTGAATGAAATTGAACCAATTGAAATTGACCAGGATAAACTGAAGTCAATTCTGCTTCTTGGGAAGTAAGGCCATAGCCAGCATATGCTGTTCCACCAGCTATGCAAGATTGACTGCTCAGATGAGGAATAACACACCATAATGACCGGTGTTAATGGAAATGAATAAAAACATCCTCCATAAGCCATCTATTCTTCAAAAAGAAGTCATCCACTGAAGGCTCCATTGCAGTTGTCTTGCTCAAATTTGAAAGAAGCAAAAGCCTACCAGAGAAGCGTTATGAAGAAGTTAATGCCACAGTTGCTACTTCATGAGTATTAAAATGGAATAAAATGCAACATGGCATTCAATCAGTGCACTAAGGGAGAAATCAACATATGAGAAGAAACAGATTTCACAGCCAGCCATCTATAGGGAAGCAGAGTTTTTTCCTTCCTTCTTACATAATAACTCTTAGTTCCCACTAAGAGTTATTAGTTGTTTTCAGTCTCCCAGATCTGCCCTGTACTCACTCTCTTTCTAATAACTGGCAACTGAGAAATGCTTTTCTGAGTAAAAACAAATAAAGCACTAGGAGAAAAATTTGGAAAAGACAAAAGTTTTAAATAGTAATAAAAATAATTTACCATTAGAATTCATTATCTCCAAGCCCTTATTATGATATATGAAATGTTACAGGGACTCAACTAAGTAATCTAAGATCAAAAACTGTCAACAGTACAGTGACAACAAACTCACAACTATCAACAACTGAACCTAAAAAACAAAATTAAAAACTAAGCAAACAACTAGAACAGGAACAGAACCACAGAAATGGAGATCATATGGAGGGTTATCAGTGGGGAGGAGGAGGGGGAAATAAAGGGGAAAGGTACAGGGAATAAGAAGCATAACAGGGAGGCACAGAATAAACACAAGTGGGGTGGGGTTAAGAACAGTGTAGGAAATGGAGAATCCAAAGAACTTCTATGTATGATCCATGGACATGAGCTAAGGTGGAATAATGCTGGGGGGGGGCGATGCAGGGCAGAGGAGGACAAAGGGGAGAGAAAACCTGGGATGACTGTAATAATATCATAATAAAATATACTTTGAAAATAATAATTTACCCATCACCCTGTAATCCCTTAGTAAATACTACATTTTGACTTCTGCTTGAATGTAGGGCATGGTTTTGCTCAATCTTCCATTAGTTCTCAGTTAAAAGGGACAACAGTTGGCCTTTCCTATCCAGTCTGCTTCAATGTGACACTACCAAAAAGTTTAGTCTCTCCCCTTCACCTCAACTGTTCTCCCGTTAGGTTATAAGAGAGGCAGGGTGTGGAGTGTACCTTCTTCAGTCCTTATGCCACTGGAATGACCTTCCTCTTTAAAACCAAATGGAACTTGAACACTGTAACTTTTTGAATAAGGGAGATAGATAGCCTTCAAGGGAGATAGCCTTCAAGGCTTCGAAGAATACAAAGGGCTTTCCCAACATATGGAAGTATCATAGTCTCATGCTGTAGTTACAGGGTAACCAGCAAAGAAGTTTTTAGAAAGTTACTGTAGTTCAAAGACACAGAGCCCTTTGAATACAACAAAAGCTTTCACATCATTTAAAGTTAAAAAAACAAAACAAAACTGAATTTGTGGTTAGGACTATATACATATTTACACAAAATTTTAAATAAAAGAACTTTAGACTTTGTTATTATTCCTTAAGAGCTATAACACGTATGAAACATTATTTAGTATAGAAAATAAGGAGGCTGTTATTTAATTTACTTAAGAAAATATACTGCTTTAAAGTATTTGATAAATAACTGTATACCATTAATGGATTACTAATTTCAAATTATGGTAGTAAATAATATTACACGTTTTAAGTAATTAAATTCAGTACAGTTTATTTTTTATAACATTTGACTACTCTTTTTCATAAACATTCATGGTTCAGAACACGCCACCCAACAAAACTGAATCAGTGATGTCTTACAATTAAAATTGTTCACAAAATTCTGCCCATAAATTTCAAATTATCAGTTAGTTTGTGTCTCTGAGGACTCAAGGCCATACATTAGACCCAAAATCAATGCTGTTCATCTCAGTTGATGTTAAAACTTGTTAAACTATAATCTTCCTGCAGTTAATGCATGTCTCCACTCCCCTCCTTACTTGTTTGCTTTTTTGTTTACCACCTGGATGAAAGATAGCCATTCTTTCTTCTTCATGATCTTTCTTATCTACCTCAACATCTTTTCTCCTGATTTTCTAAAGGGAAATTTACAATATTCTGATTTTACAGTGAATTGCAGGTCCTACATATCACTTTCTTCAGAACTCAGTTCATATGCTATAAACTTTGCCATGTGACAAAAGATGTGCTTGTGTTTAAACTATCTATACAAAGAAATAGACAGAAAGCTGTACTTGAAAAATAACTAAATAAAATTAAAAAATAAACTATCTATACCCTCTATTTAATTTCCAGTTCTTTCATGGTTAAATATTTTCCAGTTCTTTCATGGTTAAATATTTTCCTGCAAAGACTAAAGTGCACTTGCATTCTCTCAAGCCTCAGGAGAACAGGTTAGAACTCTGATTTCCTCTACACAGTTTTATTTGTTTTAAGTTAATCTTTATTGGCAGTGTTTATTTTTAATATTGTGTTATTAAGGTATGAGTACGTAACATGAGAGCCACTCTCTTGACAAATTTTTAAGGGTACAATAATAGAGTGTTGGTTTTTAATGCTGGCAAATTGGACACTCAGTACTGGCTATAGCCAGGTCAGTCTTTGTAACTAGAAGTTCACACCATTTACCCCATAAATGACCTCCATCCCTGCCAACGAGGCCATTTTGTTCATAATCCCATTGGGAAATGACAGGAGTAACCAGGTTAAGAAGTTTACTAGTATTCAAAAACCAGGTCATCCTACCACATGATTATTAAAATCTTCACTCCTAAAAAAACAAAACAAAAACAACTGTGAGAACTAATAAACAAATTCAGTAAAATTTTAGGATACAAAATCAATATAACCTAATAATAAATTATCACAAAGATAAAATTTTAAAAATCCCAATTATAATTGCATCAAATGCATGACATAATTAGGAATATATTTAAGGAGGTAAAAGAGCTAGCTATACACTGAAAACTGTGACATTGATTAAAAATTTGAAAAAAACCACAAATAAATAGAAAGATATTTCACACTCATGGATTGGAAGAAGTAATTTGTTATTTAAATGTCTATACTACCCAAAGCAATTCACAGATTTAACACAATCCCTATCAATACCCCAATGACATTTTTCACAGAAATAGAAAAACAATTCTAATATTTGCATAGAACCACAAAAACACTAAATAGACAAAGATATCTTGAGAAAGAAGAACAAAACTAGAGGCATCACATTTCCTGACTTCAAACTATATTACAAATCCATAGTAATTAAAAGAGTATGATATTGGCAAAATAAATGAAATGAAGAGCCCAGAAGTAAAACCATTCATATACTGTCAATTAATTTATGAAAAAGGAGCTATGAATATACGATGAGGAAAGGGTAGTCTCTTCAATAAATGGTACTTAGAAAACTGGACAGACACATGCAAAATAAAAGTATACCTGTATCTTAGACTATACACAAAATCAACACAAAATGAGTTAAAGACTTAAATTTAAGACCTGAAAATGTAAAACTCCTAGACCAAAAATAGAGAAGGTAAGCTCCTAACATGGGTCGTGGCAATAACTTTGAATTTGACACAAATAGGACAGACAACATAACCAAAAAATAAATACAATTATAAAAATAACTACATCAAACTTCAAAGCTTCTGCACAACAAAGAAAACTGTCAACAAAATCAAAGACCACCTACAGAATGGGAGAAAGTATTTTCAAACCATATATCTGATAAGGGGATAATATTCACAATATATTAAAAACTCACATACACAACGCAACAGCACATTAGCAAACCAACTAAAAAGTGGGAAGAGAAACTGAACATTTTTTCTAAAGAAGATATACAAATGGCCAGCAATTACATAAAAAGATACTCAACATCGCTAATCAGCAGAGAAGTGCAAATCAAAACCACAATGAGATATCACCTCACACCTATTAAAATGTCTATCATGAAAAAGACAAGAGATAAAAAGTGTTGGCAAGGATGTGAAGAAATTGGAACCCTTGTTTACTGCTGATGAGTATGTAAAATGGTGCAGCTTCTGTGCAGTGTATATTAAAGTGAGCTGCATAATGACCCACAGAGACGAGCAAATGTTTAATGACATTGTAAATATCCATAATCAGGCAGATTTGTGATTAGGCAGGGTTAGATTTGAGTTGGATTTTCTCATTAAAATTCTACAACCTTGACTAGTGTGGCTGAATTGCTTGGGCATTGTCCTGTGAAGCAAAAGGTCACTGGTTCAATTCCCAGTCAGGGCACAGGCCTGGATTGCAGGTTCAGTTGCTGGTCTAGGCACAGATGAGAGGCAACCAACAAGAGGCAACCGATCAATATTTCTCTCTCACATCGATGTTTCTCTCACTCTATTTCTCCCTCCCATCCTCTCTCTCTAAACATAAATAAATAAAATATTTTTTTAAATTCTATTAACATTTTTGACTCCTCTTTCCTCCTTTATAAAATGAGGATAGTGGTGAAGACCAAATAAGATTATCAGTGGGAAGATTTTGACAAAGTACCACATGTTCCATACAAGTTTAACATAACTGCATAGTTATAACCTCCTTCCTTGGTTATGAATATGTCTTTTGCAAATATATTATAAATGGGTTATTAATAATCTTAGTTGTAACAACCCTGTTAGGAAGTACTTCTTTTTAAAAAAATATACTACTGAAATAGAAATAAAATTTTTCATAATACTTGTCTGGTCTCTTCCCTCAAATTTATCTACTTTAAAAGTACAGTTCAAATGTTTCATCACGACGGCGATAATGCTAGTCATGTTGCTGGGGACTAGGGAGACACGGTATTTCTTTCAGTCTGTCCTCTGTGACAATCTAACAGCTTTTGGCAAGCTGAGGAAGAAATAATTCTCAATCTGTCCCTAAACCTTACATCTAAATCTTACCTTTTTACATTCAATCATAAATTATTTATCTAGACAGATATCTCACTGTCTCTCACATTCATTTTATGATGAATGTTTTAAGAAAACGCAGAAATTTCTTTGAGTTATAATCTAGTGAGAATTCTGTTATAGCTCAAGTTCACTACAGAGAAAAATGGAGTTCAAAGCAGGTTTTAAAAAAATAGTAGAATATTTTTCTCCTTATTCTCCCCAGGAAGTATGTTATGATAAAATTTTCCAACTTAATTCTCATTATTAGAACCTCATTATATAAATCTCACTATACCATAACATTCTGGGAACATGTCAGACATATGACACCAACATGGGCTTATACATTCATAAGCTGAGGCTGGATCTCCTGGGACTTGAATCACAGCTCTTTCTCTTGCCAACTGAGTGACCTGAGACAACTTGTTTAAACTATGAGTGCCTCCTCACTTTCCTATTTGCATAAGGGCAATTATTATAGTGCCTAGCCAATTGATTTGTTAAGGGCTAAAGAAGTTATGCACTAATCCTGGATTCTTAGCTCTTCACAATTATAAATCTTTGAAGGATACATCTACACTTCTTAAAAATATTTTTAAATGGGTCATACATGTCAAGAAAGCTGAAAAAGCTCCCTCATTTGTTATCCCTCTTTAGCAAAAATGATATAAAATTATTTTTAAAATTTTTCAAAAGATCTGAAAAAAGGTCAGATTTTTAATGACAAAGAACTGAAATAAGATATTAAATATGTTTGTTTTTCTACACTTATATTCTAAAGTGGCTACTGAAAAGCAAAAGTGAGGGTACAACTTGGTGGGACCAGGACCATTGGTAGCTATTCCTCTTTGCCTCATGAAAATGTTCCGTAAATCCAACTGTCTCCACTTTGATCTGTGAAGGGCCTGTGAAAACTTTTGGCTTATTGTTTCTCAACAAGAAATGTTCATGATGCTTCATATTGCTCTCTTTTAATTTATGTTTTGTAAGTAATCATAGATTGCTTTCTTTGCATTTATTTGAACCTAGATTTCTCATAAATACCATTAGTTATGACTAATAAAAACCATTCACAAAATGTTTAATAAGAGTTCAACAGTAATATCAAAATGTAATTATACAGTTATAAAATTGGATTTTAAAATAGTTATGTGTTTAAAGGCAAATGTATTCTGTGATACATGGTCCATAAGTACTTTTAATAAATATTTGTGATTTAATCTTTTCTTTCCATAGTTATCTCTGAGAATGACAATCTTTTAAAAATATGTAAAATATAATCCATCATGGAAATAATTGTAAATATTGCTTGGAATGTACAAGATCTGTCCTGAAGGTATCCAGCCACATAATATGAAAAAGAGATATTTATTGAAGAAGATAGAAAATACAAGAAACACTGTACATAGGACAATGATGCCTCAGTCTCCTTTAAAGTCGGCAGCATGGGACCTCACCAAGTTTTCCCAGTCTCCATCAACTGCCCCACTGTATTTTTCTGAATCTCACTAAGGGTCTGAAATCTCTTTCCTTCCAAAGGTGATTTTAGTTTTTGGAAAACCTTGAAGCCACACGGTGTCAAATATGAGCTCTGCAGGGCCTGAATCACCTGAGTGATTTGATGTTTCTCAAAAAAACTGCACAAAATGTAATGGATGAGCAGGTGTGTTGCCATGATGAAGCTGCCAATCACCAGTTGCTCATAGCTACTGCCTTCTAAATCATCTGGATAGTTTCCAGTGAGGAATGTTAAAGCTTCACACAAAATCTGATGCAGATCCATTACTCTACTCACTCAGTCATCTTGAATGTGACAGGCACACAGTACACATGCTCACTCAACAGTGTCTACTGCCCTCACTGACTAGTACAGTGAAGTCATCACTGTTCACATGTGCATTCCAGTCCACTCTCCTTGGTTGTCAGGTTACAATTATGTCACACAAACTATTCTTACATTTACTATGGCTGGCCTTTTCCTGGAGAGACCTCATATATAATTTCTACCACACAAAGCAAAACATTATAAATTATGAAGTAAGTCACCCTGCTTTCTGATTTAATTTAAATATTTACATTCTAAAACAGAGAAATCAATGATTACTTTTATTCACATTATAGTCTTATTTGTTTATACTTCTCATATTAAACAGTTCACATGGCCAAGAATACAAACACAGCTTAATATTAAGAAATCTATTAATAGTAAAATTCAATGCCAGTAAGTCAAAAGAAAAAATGTCTTTATTTTTCCAGATGCCAAAGTAATCATCTAATTAGCACAGGAGAAGCACAAGGATGTTTCTTAACACAATACAGAAAACCAAAAGTTGATGTCATTTTAAACAATGAAATACTACAAGGATTCCCATTAATGACAGAAATAAGGTAATAATAATATTTTGAATATGTCAGATAGTACAATAAAATTTGAAAATTTAATATGTTATAATTGAATTAAAGGAAGAGAAAGGTGTATATAAGTATATAATTATAATAAACTCATTCTGAAGAGTAGTGAGAAAATGAAGTATTTATTTAATAGTTTGAGGGCAAACAGTTCATTAAATCAAGAGAAAAGAACAAAATTCATCCTAAAACTACATATAAAGATAAATTTCAGGTTTTAAATTTATAAAACCCAAATATTATGGTTTATTAAAATGTAAGTGGTCAAGACAAAACAAAACAAAACTCACAGTAAGAGAAAACCACAGGTGAATACATACACAATCTCATTTTTAAGAAAATCTTTGCTATAACAATAAAATATGTGATATTAATAGAAAATACTCATAAATATGACCATGATAAATTATGGTCACAAGGTTAAGTCAACCAATTGGCCAGAAAATGCAAAAACTTGAATGTTTCTTCAAAGCAATAGCAGAAAGTCTATTTTAAAATAATATTTTTTTTAATTCCCAAGACAAAAAGGGTTTGTATTTTCATAAAACTAACACAAAACATCATATTAGACCAAACAACTGTTGGGTTACTTGCCATAGAACTTAATCTCTCCATTAATGTGCTTCGAACAGTTTGTTATGAAATAGTTCAAAAATGGGAATTCAGTAAACTTTCCAGGTATTAACAATAAATACCATGTTACTTTTTTCTGGATAGCTATAAAACTACATTCATTAAATTGCTGCCAAAATGCCTTCAAAGATTTAAAGAACAATAAATAAAACTTTTAGGATATTCAATCCTTTTATAATAGAAAGAATTAAAAAGTTTTTATCTGCATTAACTATGGAAGTTACAAGGTTAGAGGAACATACCGAACACTTTCATATAGATGGAAATCTAGTTTTTCACAAATATCTAAACAGTATACTATTTCACAGACAGCTGCCTGTTAGAATGCGATTATGTATTTTCTTGCAAAGATAGTTGTGTTAAACTAACTGGTAATTAGCAATGAAAAAATCCATAGGGAAATTTGTAGGAAAATGGATGTTTAAAACAAACTAGCAGCACCTTTACTCATGATTTTCTTTATAGCACTGTAGTCATGAGCATGTTTAAAGGAACTTAAAAAAGATCTAGGCATACTAAAATTTTTACAGGAGTACAACAGAGAGAGTGCATAATAAGTAATAAATGGAATGCTACAATGGACTACAGGGTAGTAAGGTCTCTGTTGCAGTTATAATATTCAAAGCTGCAAGAATGTTATGGCTGATAAAAATAAGAGGGGCTTAACTGAGCATACTATTTAACAACATAGTAAATTTGGATTATATTTATTCAGGACTCAGAATGGCATAATGTTTTCATAGTATAAAGATGCTTTAAGACAATCTGACTAAATTTCAGTTAATGTTTGAATTGTAAAATATCTATTATGCTTTCATTATTTTACTACAGAATTAGTGAAGATAGAAAGCCTACTCTATTGCATTTAACAATACAATATTTGTAATACAGTATGTTTTAATTCTAAAGATTAAAAACATACATCTTCATCACACATAAATAGAAACCACTATTTTCCTAACCTAATTTTGACCTTGTAAAAGTACTTTATTATATATCAAAAGGTGACATCATTATCTGAGACAGGGAGAGCATGGTCATAAGGTAATTACTTTCTCTGTGCTTTAAA
The DNA here is from genome assembly GCF_021234435.1 of Artibeus jamaicensis. NCBI lineage: Eukaryota > Metazoa > Chordata > Mammalia > Chiroptera > Phyllostomidae > Artibeus > Artibeus jamaicensis. Next base: position 4,108,043 of record NW_026521870.1, read on the forward strand.
GCTATGAGGAAGAAGTTAATGAGCATTTCAAAGTAGGAAAAAATATAACCTTAGTATGTCAGTTGTTTAACCAACTCTGGGATCTTGTTGAATTAAACAATAAAGCAAATTAAATATCTTTGGGAATCATAGCAGCAGTCCTTTTTTTACTTAGAAGTCGGTTATGAATTGCAGTCAATAACAAAATCAAGGACGTTTTATTTTCTATATGAGATGATGAATTTGTGGGTATATAAAAGGTTTCCCAGAAAAGGCAGAGTGGGGAATTTGGGGAGGAGCTGGAGAAATTGTCTTTCTTCAGCTCAGGTATATGACAATGCAAAATCCAAGCACCATCTGAAAAGATTCTGATTTCAGAGAAGAGTTCAGCACAATCCCTCCCTCCTTTCCTTCAAAGGGTGAATTTCATAAACTCAAGTCATAATTCATGACAACGGAGTCTTGATAAAGGCGACTAAAATCTTGGCAAGGTCAAAATTTAGTCCGAGAGATGCGTTTCTGGAAACATGGAAGCTTCCGATCTCCCCACCTTACACTGGCAGAAAGAACTACAATGCACTGTATGTGATGGCCACCTTCTCTCTGAGTCCCCAGCTCTCAGCTGTGTAGGGAATCCTGGACTAGAATGAGCATCCATTTCACAGTATCCAAAATCTGTCAAGCATCCTATTGTGAGGAAAATATAAAACTCAACATAGAAAATGTTGCTACAGAAACTGATATATTAATACCCTGTACAATTTTTATAGGATTCTTGTTCATCTCTGCCAGCTTTCTGACACAAAATAATTTGGGAAACCTTAGCAGTCGAGATGTCAGAGTTGACTTCCTGATTAATTAATTAATTAACTAATGAAGAAATAAGACATAAATGCCACAAATAATTTGGGAAAGGCATACAAACAGGGAAGGCTCTTTTCTGTATGTAGAGGAAGCAGGAAGATCTCTCTTAAGGAAATAATCCAAAAATATTAAAAATATAGGTTATATAAGAAAATGCAGTCCAATTGTGACTTATGGGAAGTTGTACAATAATTCAAAAAAACTTAAAAGAGAATAAAAAGACATATAGAAAATATATTCTGGCTTCATATATAATTGTTACTTATAGGCAACTTATGCTTGCTATAAAATTTTTGGAAAAGAAATTTTAAATAAAGTGAAAAAAAAGCACTCCAGAAACAATTAATTTTACTCAATTTTCATTAAGTTCTATTTTTAAACAGACCTCATCAGGGCCTCATTCCAACTTTCTAATTCAAAAGTATTTTTTTTGCCCATCATAAATACCTTACCAAGGCAGAAATGAGGACTACACTGAGTAGATCATCCACATGAGCTGAGGCATATCATCAATAAAGGCTATAGGTGATAGAGAAAAGAATGGATTTAGCACACATATCTTTTCCAGGATTTGATGATAATTGTCTTCCATCTACTGTCACAAATCACCAGGCAAAGACATGTTATAAACTGAGGAAGAGAAAAAAATTGCATTCACCAAAAAACAATACTCCAGCTTTTTTTCCCCCACTAATGTCTACTTGCAGCATCTGCCTGACTGGGAAACGATCATAATCTTTAAATTACTACAGAGGAAGCTGAAATCTGTTTTATGAAATAGCAGCAAAGGTGTATTTTCCCATTTTGCTGATCTATTATAAAGACTTAAATAGTAGAATCCAGTAATAATAGGCTCCAGTAACAACATGTAAAAACTGCATGGGCCGAGTTGCATAAGTAAAATGGTAGTTACTAAATATAGTACCCAATGTTTAAGAAAACAAGAGAGATTCTTTAAAAACATTTTTAATTAGTTTTCTCATTCCTCTCCTTTTCGTGCAATGATTCATTGAGGTAGAATAAAATCAACTCCTAATTTTCATAAAAGTTAGAATTCAATCTTTTAATTATCATTTGATATGGTTATACCAGCATAGTAAACCAATGCTAATAATTTTTTTAATTTAAATTTAGCCAAAAAATCCCAAAAAGATCATTCTCATTCTTATGTACCTATACTAAAAATGATTATATTGATTTCAGTATATTAACATTTGGAAGTAAATTTATTGCTACATGTGAAGGTTTATTTCCTTTTCTTGAAAATTGTACAAGTATTGTTTGTTTCACATTAATAGTTTACTTTCTAAGAGAAATTTAATGTCACTTTGTTATTTAGCAAATGCAAATCCCCTCCTCCGATAAGCTGAGTGTCCAAATTTATTTTACCTGGACCCATTTTACTGTTTTGGTGACAAATATCAAATCAGTTCCTGCATCTCCAAGGCAATGCTGATGTCAGAAATAACTTGTAGTCTCTGGTTCTCATAAAGTTAGAAAAAAACAGAACCAGACCCAGTTGTCTATAGAGCTACTATGGAGCCATGGCCCTCAAATGGGATCTTTTTTATGTGCAGCTTGAAGAGCTAATGATCATCAAGTTGGAGCCTTCCTACTTACCACCGCTACTGTGTATATTTACCACCTGCATGTTTGAAGCTGCCACAGTCATTGGTATACAAAAACACTTTACTAGGACTTGGAGACAACTGGTTGTTCTCTAATCCAGCATGAAGGTGGGTGGGAGGTGGCAAGGCTCCTCCCGTGGTTTATTCCCAGAAGTTAGATTTGATGTTCGATTTGACTTGATATGCCCAGCTCAGATGAGTTCTCCTAGGCACACACGCTAACAATGGCAGACGCCTGCGCTCAGATCCCTTGTAATCTATATTTATCCTGACTGGAAAAAGAGTTTATCCTGACTCCATGCAGTTGTTGTGTAGGTGCCCCAACAAATGATAAATAGGGATGAATAGGGAATAATTATCCCTATTAGTCCCAATTATGCTGATTTCTGTTTATTCCCATTTCTTGCTTGTCATTTCCAGGTAGGATATCATTAAAAACTATAAAACTGGCAACCTGTTATTTCCAAAAATTGTATACAGCTGTGATATATCATGAATCAAATCCTGTTCCAAGATATAATTACAGAGACTAAATGGACTCCATCACACAATTTAATCATAAAGCATGTATTTCACACAGTGGACTAGAATGTCTTATATATACAGCCAGCTTCTTGCACAGCCTCCTTACTGAGGCCATACTATGTCTCATTTATTTATAACTGCTTAAAATGGTAGTATTTGTTTTTAATATCAGGAAGTTATCACTACACACTCTCAAAACAAATCTTTTTCACTTCTCATTGGTTTTATTTATCTAGAATGGAAGCAAACCAAACTTCAAAGGCTCCCAATAAAAGTTATAAAATTAAACATCTTTTCATACTATAAAGAATATATAGAAAAATATAATACTATATTGAAGAACATATAATATTAAAGTATGTGTTCTGCACAATTTATGCCTTTAGTTTTTGCAATTCCACTTTCTGTATTTATGGATATTATCTTGATAAAAGAAAATTTCTGTTAAACAAAAGCCTATGTAATTATACAATGAATACAAAATAGTAATTGTGTGAAATAATATAATCAAAGTGTAAAATTATAACAATATTTGATGATGATTATGAAAGCGTGTAGAGTGGTGGTTTCAGGAGGCTTGTGACTGGTACCTTAAAACAAGCACTAACAAACGCATAGGCTCATCATCCCACAATGTGACATGAAGGTACAGGAGCAAATTCTGATGACTATGTCCTGTGATTCTCCATTTCCCAAACACTGGGATTGTACAATATACAATTACATTGCTCCTGTATTTAGAGTGTCGTCTCCAATTCTCATCCCTAAAAATTATAGTTCTGTAATTATATACAAATTCTATTTATATTTAACCACTTTTATTAAGATAATTCTGATATAATCATAAACATCCCGTTATTTCCAACTTCTTCAGGACATACATATATATATATATAAATCTCAATATAAAAATCTCAACCTCAATATAAAAATCAGATGTGTGACTCTATATCAATTGAAGTTAGATCCTATTTGTTTTGTGCAAATAAGTTCATTTTTTGCACCCCTTTCTTCATATACTTTAAAGGAGCAATGCAGATTCTCAATTGGAGGAGAATGCTGAATGAATGAATGAATAAATGAATGAGAGATTGTCTAAATATAGACTAAATCATGAATCTGTACAGCTCTCTGCAGAAAAGACACTGCACATAGAAAAATCTATTGATTTTTCTCATTAGGATTATATATATGCATTTGTCTCTATCCTATGAAACTAGGGCTTCTCTAGAGTCTATAGAAACTTGAATCAATCATCTGTGTTATCCTATCATTTTGCACAACTGGTATAATAATAGACTGCTAGCTTTCACCAAAAAATCCATTTCCTTTCTTTCCTGAGCACACAACTAGATTACATTTTCCTAGCATCTCTTACATCTTACATTGGGCCTAACCATATGACTCATTTCCAGCAATAAAATATGCTTTACTTCCAGACTGTGTTTTTAGGAAGTTCGTACAATTTCATGCTTTCCCCCCAATACCTGGTAGATAAAGAGGACAAAGTCCTAAGAGTTGCAGAGCTAAGAAAATTATAGAAAGAGAGGTAGGAAAAGTGAGTCAACTGGGCTGCATGGACTCAGGAAAAAGTTACAGAGGCAAAAAAGAGCCCTTAGGGCTTAGGAGAAAGAAAACAAAGGTATGTGACTTAAGAGAAGAAAGGAAGAAATAGGCATAAAAGATAGAGAGGAGAGGGAGGGAGGGAGGGGAAGAGGGAGGGGGAGGGGAAGAGGGAGGGGGAGGGGAAGAGAGAGGGAGCATCAGAGCTTGAGAGCTTGCTGAGTCCTTTCTTTTGAGTGGTTTTATTTGGAGGTCTTAGGGAAGGATCTCAATAGAATATTCATCAGCTTTCCAGGTTTGTCCTTTCAGGGTCATGATCTCTACTGACTGGTTGGCCTAGGATAGAGGATCATTATTCATTGCATCTGGCCCTGATGTCAGTATAGCATTGCTTCCCCTAATTTTGCTACTTTTCTGGGCCTGGAACTGAAACACAACCGAGGCCCTGATGTTACCTACAGTTTGATCAAAATTTTTCTCTGTGGTCAGCAGACCCAAGAGTTTGTTTCTAAGTTTATTTGGTTCAGGCCAAAACCTCATTGTCCTGGGGGCTTAATGCTTAAAGGAGTGGTTGTGATACAGAGAGACCTGATTAAGTAATTACATCACTGGGGAGAAGTAGGGAAGGGACAATAGGAGGAGTTTGCCAAGGAAATACTGGGCAGCCTAGGAAGGGATTGGCTGAGAAGCTGATGCCTCCAGAGCCAATGGAAATAAACGGAAGGCTAGCTATCTGGCTCTGGCTCTGAGGCTCACTCTCAGGCTCTTCTTCCTTGAGAGTGCCTGGGTGATCATGCTGCAGCTGCCTGCATTTCCCAATGGACGGTATTTTTGTATGAGAAGGAACCTCAGGCACCATCTAAGATCACGTTGGCCTGGCAGCGGGTGGCAGGTTTATTCTTTGGGTGTTCTAGGGAACATGCTCTGAGGCAGAAGCCTGCCATTCTTCCAAAATTGTGTAGTTTTTGTACACTATGTTCTTAGTTTGTAAACTAACCCTAAAGAAACAAGATAACTAAAAACAAGGAAAAAAAAGGAGAACTCGGGTATTACAGTTTAGCCTTAATTGATAGGCTTATATCACAGGTGGCAAACACAAGCTAATAAGCTGAATGCCCTCCACCTCGTTTTATCTGGCCCAGCACCTTGTTTCTTCTGGCAGCAGCACCGAGCTCCTTGCCTCTAGTTAAAGGAGTAGTTACATGTATACAGTCCTAAAATTACATTCAGAAGGCAACCGTGAGGCGGATGTGGCCCCCGGTGAAAATGAGTTTGACACCCCTGGTTTAAGTGATTAAAGTGTGACCTGATAGTTTTAAGCAACTGCTTTTGAATAAAGACTCCTTTTCTTTATCACCAAACCTTTGCCTCTGGAATTTTTGCCTAGAGGGCAGTGGCGGGCAGCAGAACCCTAAGTTCTTCTGTTCAGTAAGGGCTTGTATGGGAGCTAATTGAGGCTGTTCTCCATCCCCCTTGTTCCTTCTCTAAGGGGGGGTCTACTGGATGACCAATATCATGCCAGGAAAGGAAAGTTGAGGGAAGGAATTGAACCACATGACTAGTGATGTGGAAGGTCGGGGGTCTGAACTGTATGACCAGCACTATGTTAGGGTAGGAAAGGTTACCCTGGGGGTGCGGTCCTTGTTTTCCCATTGCTAGATACCCAGGGCTCTCCGCCTTGGTAACCTACCATACCTGATCTATTGTTCCAACTCCACTCATTTCTATCTAACTGCCTACCATATCATTGCTATTCAACATGCATTAACTCTCAAGCTATCATATACATTAAAAACATAACATAGTTTCAAATTTTGGAAAATCTAATTTATTTGAACTTTCCCTTCTAATATCTTCCTCTATTTTTTAATCCTTGCCTGATGATATTTTTATTGATTTTATCAATAGAAAAATAGAGGGGGGAAGAGGAAGGGAGGGAGACAGACAGACAGACAGACAGACATCAACTGGTTGCTCTAGTAATGTAACCCGACTGGAGATCAAACTGCAGCCTAGGCATGTGCCCTGACTGTGGATCGGACCTGCAACACTTTGGTGGGTGGGACAACGTTCCGACCAACTAAGCCACCTGACCACGGCTTTTCCTCTGTTTTGAAAAGATTTTATATATTTATTTATTTTTAGAGAGAGGGGAAAGGAGGGAGAGGCAGAGGGAAAGAAACAGCAATGTGTAAGAAAAATAAAGTTGCCTCTTGGGTGCCCCCAACTGGGGACCTGGCTCAGCAACCCAGGCATGTGCCCTGACCAGGATCAAATGATGACCTTTTGATCTGCTGGATGACCACCAGCCCACTGAGCCACACCAGTTAGGGCTCTTTGTCTATTTTTATGCTTTGAATGTCCTTCCCTATCACAAGAGAACATAATCATTGCCACACATTTTTACCCATGTGGTTTTTAATTCTGTTTTGTTTTCCTTTTACCTCTTTAATACATGTATTTTGGCGTAAGAAACATTCACTTAACTATTCTGTGTGAGGCCCTAGTCTTGTGAGGCATTTCCCAAACTTATTTGCTTTGTAATAGTGCCATGGTGACCAGCACAACTAACCAAACATGACAGTGACATAAGGTCGACAGGGCACATCTAAATTCAAATATCTTCCTTCAAATGTATCTAATTAGAATTCTGACATTAGGACTTCAAACAACTTTAATTTAAAAATAATCATTGAAAATAGTGTTACATATTTCAATTTACTGTTTCATTAAGTTAAACAAAAATGAATCCCAGCATATATACAAATAAGAATTTAGTTTTTACACCAGTGTCTTTTTTTCTTAGAATCTTAGTAGAGAGCACTATCCAATGCTTATTTGTTCTGTCTCGTTTTCTTTCTTTTATCTCTTTAGTTTCTGCCTTAAGGCCCATATTTTCCTCTTGCATTTTACAGGCTACAAAGAAGTTTGTAATCTTCTCCTATTCAGTGGGCTCCTAATGTTTGTGAGACAAATCCCCAAATCTGTCAATGTCACTCTAGACTTCTATTTCCCTGATAAAAAGTAGCAAAGTATAATTGAACAATGCAAACTTTGAATAAGCATCGGTGATTAATTCATCTGGGCAAAGAGTTGTGGTCTCCAAACCTAAACCAATTACTTCCATACCAGCAAAATCCTTTCTACCACCAGTAAAATCTCATCCACACAAAATTCAATACCATCTGCCTTTGTAAAATTTAAAACCAGTGGTGCTATTAACTCGTTTAAACTGTTAATCTAAAGCACTGCAGTTATCTGTGTTTCTTTTTTACTGAACTAATTTTCAAAGAGCTTAGTATTCTCACAGAAGTTACAAATAAAATAGAATTGATCTATAGCAAAGTATAGATGTAAAGGAGATAAAATTCTTCATGAATATAATTTGTTACTGCCTTAGAGTTCAAATCAAATTTCTTCATCTAAGAAAACGAAATCAGTTTAAAATATTTCATTTCTTTTAACAGAGCTCAGAAAAATAGTTTCTGTTTTTTGATTATTACCTTACTCAAAATTACTAAATTTGGGCTCTCCTTCCATTTACCTGATTGTATTATTTCAACTCAAGTAGGAATGCCAGTTCTGGGGCTTATTTCTTTGAGGATGGTAGGTTCGATAATATGATTGTCAGGGTTGTAGAGAGAAAACATGTGGCTGAGTAAAAATTTGGTACAGTTGTTAATATATTCCTGGAAATACATGTCCTAACTCACAATGGAAAACTCACAACAGGCAACTGGAATGTTGCTAGAAGAAAGACCAATGGCAGAGAATCTCTCCATGTGTGTTTTGGGTAATTGGTAGATTATACTGTACTTTAAGAACCCTTAGTTTCTTTGAATTACCCAAAACTTAGATTCTGAGACTTTGTTTCTTCTGTACTCTAATAAGTTATATTTTCCACATAAATATATAATATGAAGACTTAAAGTGAAGGCTGTAGCAAATATTAAGCACCTGCTCAAAAAGTCTTTACCTAGACTTTTATCTAGGTAAAGAAACCTAGACTTTTATCTAGGTAAAGATTACTAAATCAAATTTTTCCAATTATCACTTATAAGGCCAAGGAATGCTATAATCTTGTCAATTTATATGATGGTATAGTGTCCACTCAGCCTTAATATGTATATATTCAACACCTTTAGCAAAATATTATAGTCCAATTTTACTGGGTCCAATAAGTAAAACAGGAAGACGTGTGAGTTTAGTGAAGGTTTGCAGACAGAGTGGAGATTATGAGTTTGTATTCATGAACCACACCATTCTTTCCCAATACAAGCCCATTCTGCTCTCTTCTCCATTTTTTCTCTGCTGTTCTCTTCAAGGAACAGACATGTCTCTGGGGAACAGGAAGGAAGGTTCTCACAAAAATTACACATGTGTGTGGTATTTCTGAATTAGTTAAATCTTGTTTCCAAACTCTGCTGTATGTATAGATATAAAAACCTAATAAGGCATATCTGTACATTAAAATATATGTGTAAATATAAATTCTTCAAAAGAAGAAAGTCACTTTTAGATGGATTTGTTTCTTAAAGAAAAAAAAGTCCATCATGATGACTTTGCAGTTCATCTTTCAAGTTACAAAAGCTACCTGCAAAGGCAAGTAATGTATAGCTCACAGTTAACATATACTCGAAGGGATAAATGTATGGAACAGCAGCATAAAAAAATCCTTGCCCTGTGCCTTCTCTATAGGATTCCATAACACAAACTGAAATGATAGAAATAGTATTCCTTAGCTGATTTTCAGCAATAGTATATTACCTTGTCATGATATACATTAAAATTCCTAGTGCCTTAAAATATATTTGTTCTTTGGGCTCATGCAATTGCACCTTTCCAAAAAAATAATTTTTCCTAAATGACACATCCTCTCGGTATAGCACACAGTCAATTGTTTCTTCTAAACATAGCATACATGTGCATATGCACAGGCACGGCTTTCCAAATGCTGAACAGTTCTTTAGAAGTGCCCACGCCCATTATGGTAGTCACATTTAGTTACATGAAGTGCAGTCATTTCTAACTGAAAACACAGCAATGGTGTTGATTTGTGTGTAGATATGCATGTCACATGCAATATTTTCCACATGAGCACAGGCCATGGTTGATATATACACAACCCTGTTCTTAGATATAATATTTTAACAGCACTTGGTTCACCAACATAGTGTCACATCAAAATTTACTAAATGAGTAATTTAAAGAATATGCTGTTACTCTCATTCTGACAAGATCACTTTTCAAGCAGAATATAAGCTATCTTCACTTTAAAAGTAACAAAAAATGTGGTTTTATTTTAGCTGTCATTTTATAATAAATTATCACTATGCCATATTGCTTGTTAGTTATTTATTGACTTAATTAAATTGGACAAACAGCACATGCCCTCAATCTTTGAAATTGTTTACATGACAGATTAGCTTTAGGGGTAAAAGACCAAACTTAGATAAAAGTGCAAATAATAACACAGAACTCCAAAAATTATAGAGAAATGAATAAGTACATGAGTCTATACTATGTTGGTATTCTATTACAAACATGCTGAGACTTTAAAAAATGAGACCTAAGTAAAACAGAAGGATATACTTATTACTATATGATTACTGTTCAGTTTGTACCTCCACATATGACAGATAATTAGAAAGTCTTTCAAAGTTAAAGAAATGACAGAAATAGAAAATAGCATTTCTTAGTACAAAAATGAACACACTGAAAAGTGACTTAGCTAAATTTAACTTAAGTATGCCCCAGCTTCACTAAACACTGTAATAAAAAACGAGCTTAAATTTTGTAAGGAAGGCTTAAATACAGGATAAAAGGACATTTGTGTTTACAAATCTTGCGAACATGAGAGCTGGCTATGTTAAAATCTCCTAACACAGGATTCAATAAAACCCTGATACACTTCTAATGGTGGCAGAACTTTAAATTATATTGATAGACTTTTAAGTTCTTTCTAAACTGCACAGCTGTATAAAAATTATCTATAAAAATGCCTCCTCAACATCCAAGATTATTATGTTTTAATAAAATAACTATTAAATTATTTGCAGTGAAATAATGGATAGTAAAAACAAGCTACAATTTTTATAGCAACCACAGGGTTACAGAGACACCAGAAACCTGCTATCTGCCTCAACACTCCTGTTGTTCACTGTAACCTGAGGTCCCAAGACAGAGATGGGAGGAAAGACAGAAAATACATCTTTTGCATCTGCCTGTTTTTTTTAATTTATTATCAAGAAAATCAGTCATAAAATATCTAATTTAATCCTCATGCCAACTCAGTGAAACAATACTCCTCTGTATTTTTAAAATCAAGTACATTAAAGCTCAGAGAGGGTTAGCTGGCTTGCCCATTGCCACACAGCCTGTGTCCACACAAGGACCAGAAGAAGCCTCCTCTAAGTCTGGCACTCCTTTATAAATCTAGAATTTCATAGGAAAATGAATTACTACTCTTATTTCCACTATTTTTATTTTAAAACGTTTCCATGTCTATTGAATTAACATGTTTTGTAAATTGTACAACTTTCCAAGGGCAATCTTACACACTGAAATAAATCCACATGACTGGTTCACACTTCAGTTCCACCACATACCAACTACTGTTTCACCTTGGGCAAATCCCTTACGTGCTCACTACCTCACCTCATTTGTAATGCACAGATAAAAGCAGCACCTATTTCACTGAGGCCATTAGCATACATGTGCATATGCACGGGCATGGCTTTCCAAATGCTGAACAGTTCTTTAGAAGTGCCCACGCCCATTATGGTAGTCACATTTAGTTACATGAGCGTCATTTAAGGTTTATTTTTCCTGTCACTATAACTACCTATTCAGTTTCCCCAAACTTCAGAAACAAGCTTTTTCTACTCTCAACAACTTCTATTCTCCTAAGATCCTAAAAAAATACCCTAATTTATATACCACTTTATACTTATAATACACAGACACATGTGCAGTCATTTCTAACTGAAAACACAGTTTTCAGTTAGAAGCTATTGTGAAGAATAAATGTAATAATGCACACAAAGTGCTTAGAACACTGCCTACCACACACACACACACACACACACACACACACACACACCCCACATACCTGCATGCATATAATATGCACTTGAAAACTCAACCATTGTTTGTGTTGCTGTTTCTATCTCAATGTAAAATCAAACTTAGGGAAAAGCTGAAATAGCATTTCTCTACTAAGACTACAATCTAAAGAATAGATAAAAAGGTTTCATTTCTTATATTCATTACTTGTATTTATATGGGAGAGTTCTCTTTATGTCAAGTTAACAGTTCATAAAAAGAGAAATTTAAAGCACGTTTTCTTAATATTAAAAAATTCATGCATCAACTATTTGTTTTCTGACTACATATTTTAATACATAACATCAAAAATACAGTAGAATGCAGGCACCTTGAAAAAATATCTTTCTTGTCATCCTTTTTTAAAGCTCAATGGTAGTCCCTTTAAAATTATTTTAAAAATAATTTCTGAATGAGGTGTAGGAATACATATTTTAGGTGCAAAAATAACCACAGTAAAAAACTTTATGAACCCTTTCCAGAAAGCACAGTATTCAATTCCAGTTAAATTTTTGTTTCAAATAAACATTTGAAACTGGGCCACATCCTGCTCTGTGCGTGCCAAAAATGAAAATTTAAAAATCTAAACTCATGTTCTACTTCCCTAGCACACACAGAAGTCATTTTAAATTTAATCTATCCAATTTAAAAATGACTACTAAAACTCTGAAGAAAAGGTATTTTCAAAATATAATGTGAGTAAATGTAAACCTAAGTCGACATCAAGTCTGACGAGACGGTGACCTTATATAAAACATGAGCAACTGCAATGACACAGATCAGTGTATGATATGAAATGCTACAGATGAAAACTGCAGTGTTAAATATGGAAACCTGCAGCACCATAGCACCTATTGGGATTTGGTGACAAGAGGCCAAAGGCATTTTCAAGGACCAAAAAGAAAATAGAAGGAAGCTCTGCTTAACTCTCCTACATACAGGGATGACAATGTTAATTTTTACCTAAAGAATTCATTACAGCCATCTGGTTGATTCTCAATCCATCAGACAGCCTATTTCTACGACCCCAACAGCTGACAAAATGACTTCTGACAAGGACACAACAACTTTTAAGTTTCATTCTCAACTTTTCTATCAATGATAGATACGTTCTTGTACAGTCTTATCACTATTCATGAACAGGAAACTTTGAACAAGGTCAATGGTAAGGAAGATCAAGCAACACCACATAGGTTTACTCCCTGTCCATAGGCTTTCGCATTAATTTTTTCTCTAATTCCTTTTGAGTTATATGAATACTTTTCTTTGCAGAAATTGCATGCCAATTCTGTCTTCATCACACCTGTTTGTATATTTCTCGAGAACAATTTCTACGAGATATTTTAATAAAGCCAGGTCACCCTTCGCCCCAGACAAGAAGACACCCTGTCTTAGGTTCATAGGTATTGGTCTTCCTCTTATTACAACCCTCGGAAGGGCCCAGTCTTTGTACTCTAAAAGCCCATAATCTTTTACACAGATCATTCTCTGGGTGTCCATAAATCCCAAATTCCCTATCTAAATGGCTGTGATCTTACTTACGGGGATCTGCCTTAGGTCCATCTTGATTCCAAAAGGAATCTCATTACCTTTGTGCATACCTCCAGGCCCAAGGGAAACCAAACGGGGCATTCTGTCAGGAGTTCAGGGTATAGTTGGTGACTGGCCCCATGACTACACACATATGAGTGCCCTTGTGGTGCTAGATGGAGCCCCCATAGAAAGAGAAGAGGAACGGGCTATTGGCCAATAGTGGGAAATTAGATTCCTGCATGAAAATACAAGGTGACAAAATTATAAATTGGAACCTGGCTTTTGTAGTTACTATAAAGCTATATTTAAGATAGCTGATAGATCATTTATAATTTAACAGTTTGTTGGCTTCATTTACAACTTTAAATATTTAGACTTATAACATGTGGCCCCACATTTGTACTTTTGTCTCAGGCCGTGAAAATGTTAGGGCTTAGCTTGAAAACAGTTAATGAAGGTTACCTACTCAAAATGTTATCATTCATAAAGTATATCAGAGAACCTTGCTCTTCTCTCATTGACAAGACTTAACTTTCTTCTCTCAGGATTGGAAGTGAATAAGAAATGAAGAACAAAGTGTTCAGGTAGCCCTGGCCAAATTCCTAAGTTCATAAATTCAGAAATATATTGCTAATAAGATAGCAAATCTTATTAACACTTATTATTAGATACCTTATTTCGGGGGGAGTTCATACACTACCCTAAGACCACTAATTTCTCTATGGTTCACTGCACAATTCCTTCCATGTCCCAAGGGCTGTATTGTGGTCTTTGTTATATTTGTAAAGAGATCATCACGATACCTAGACCTTTAAGTCAATAGAAGTTCTGAACTCAAATGGGTTCCATGGGACTAAAAGCAAATTAAAAAACAGATTCAATATCAAGAGTAATTTTAGACACTACACTTTTAAGTTCCATATAAATCACTTAAGCAAACTGGGTCAAAGAAAATATCCATGATAATTGACTGATCTAATATTTTTGAGCCTAAAATATCCTTTGGGTTTAAAGATACATCACATTACCCTCTGGGGGGCTCCAGTCGGGAGCAAGAATGACCTTGTAATCACAGTGAAAAGAAATGGAGACCTTTGCAGTTATGACAAAACAAGAAAATTACCAAGTAACATTATTTAAAGAAAATAGATTTTTCCCCACACCTGTGTATTTTACTATATGTAATAATCGAAATGAATAATTAAAGTTTCTAACAGTTTAGTAATGTCAAAATTCTCAGCGTAAATTCTATCAAGGAATATATTTAAAGGAAATTTTCTGTAATGATAATGCTATTACCTTTACAATTGAAATTCGCAAATCATATATAGATTTAAATAAAGGCAAGATACAAATAGGAGAGTACAAATAGACAGTAACATATGAGTATTAACAAGATACTACAGGCATGACAATAAAAGGTCTGAAAAACATTTCAAATGACTTCAAATAGCTGAAGGTTTATAATATGGAAGAGATGCTAGTTTTAAAATAATTTCAATCAAAATATGAAGCAATAGCCAGAGGTATAAGAATGCAATTCTTCCTTAACTACATTTTTACTAGAGCTATTAGAAACAGAACTTGTGCTTTCTGCATATTAGATGTCTATCAGTGTGGAGATTTGGCCATATTGCAAAGTCTTAGTTATACTTAGGAGAGAATTTCTTCAAAGGTTGGTAGGCTGAACATAGAGACTTTGGAGGTTTATGTTAATACACAGATTCTGTGATTCATAGCTAATAAGCTCCTGAAAAAGGGGGCCTGAATCATCAGCCTTTGAGCTATCTATGTAAGGACCTCTTATATCTGTATTTGCTGATCTATCCTCATTTACAAAACGTTTATTAAGTGCCTCCTATAGAAAGGCCCTGTGTGAAGAGCTGTGGGGAAAGTAGAAATGAAAATTATCCAGCCTATTATGTGAAAGGTGCCCCAAAAGAGACATGAAAAGTAAGTTAAATTTTCAATCAGTTATTATTGCAATTTGCTAGGAGCATCACTTAAAAGGTAAGAATGATGTGTGGAGTCATGGAATAGAAAAAAAACAGAAAGCAAATGCTAATAATACCAGCTTTCTGAAACAGCTATGGGTTTCCAAATATACAGGCACTTCTCCCGTGGCATGGTAATACTAATGATTTTGCTTCCTGGTTTAAAAAGTGGATTATTTAAAAAATACAAATATATCCACACATATATTTTACAAATCACAGTGCAAAATGAAATTGCTTTGGAATTACAATGATGAATTTTACATTTGTAAAACCCTCACCTCATATTCAGACCCATGTCTATTCAGAACTGAAGACTGGATAGTAAAGAAAATCTTAGACTTGAACTGGTGTATGAATTGCCACCCTAATAAAAACCGCCACACGGTAATACTTTCAGAGCAACCAAGTAACTCTTACATACCCTGAAAGCTGTATTAACTTGGCTCCTAGCATTAACTAGCTCCTGTGCCTCAATAAAGATTTTCCCATTTCCAGCATCAACTTTTGATTTCCAAGAGGATTTTGATATAAACACAACACTTACCTCAGAACTGCAAGTGTACTGAAATCACATGAACTTGTTTTTTCTAATTTGTGCACTGATTCTAGCTGCTATGTGAAATAGGCAAGTAATTTCGTATTTCTGGTCTCTTTTTCTTAGCTGTGTAAGAGGCTGCTTTTTAATTTATTTATTTTTAGAGATAGGGCAAGGGAGGGAGAAAGAGAGAGAAACATCAACGTGAGAGAGAAACAATGATCAGTTGCCCCTTGTACGTGCCCCCACTGGGGACTGAACTCACAAACTAGGCATGTGCCCTGACCAGGAATCAAACAGGCAACCTATTGCTTTGAGGGATGATGTCCAACAAATGAAGGCACACAGGTCAGGGCAAGAGGCTATTTTGCTGAACTCTGTTACATGTTAATATCATAAGAAACGTGGTCAGTTGCACAGGTCAAGGCTTTTCCAACCATAACTAAATTTGGTAGTAAAATAAAACTCTGCCAAAAAAACTACAAATATGACCATACATGTCCTAAGATATAAATTTCAAATAACCCTGAGACCCAACAATATTTCTCAAATGAAAAATATACTCTGAGTTATCTTTTAAAGCAACTGGATACAAATGTGTATCACACTGGGTCCCCATCTACACATGGCATATTAATTGCATATAAAGTCATTGTTTCTATATTTGCATGTTTTATACTATTAAATCTTCAAATCCAAATGTGCCACCCTAGTAGCAGACAGTAGATACAAATGTACTTTTATAACACTTAGCACTTAATATTTTTACACCTAAGCTTTTTAGCTTATCCACATAACTAATCACCTTCGCATGACTTCTACAAGATAGCTAGTGTGCCTCATTTCAAAAGCTATAAATAGAAATAGACTAGCCTGAAAACCTGGATTTTACACAGCTAAACTTTACTAACACTAAATGATTTGCATACTCTTAGAACTAGAACAACACAAGCTACTCAGTGATCTATTCCTTTCACTGTATATCCCCTAAAGAAAATGAAACTATTACTGTGATTACCATAAATTGGAAAAATTATCATTTATTTCATTTCACAAACTGCCTAATAAAATATATTTTACGTAAGCAATATATCAATATATATCACTAAAATATGGACAACAAACATTGAATGGAAATCACTACAATTAAAGTTAGAAAAGAATGTCTAGAGCAGATTTCTTTATGCTAGGAAGTTTACCTAGCATTAGTAATACTACCATAGAGCAGAGATGTTACAGGGACAGAAGAGAAAAAGACAGAATAAAATGAAGACGCATTGTTTCCATGAGTGAAGTAAAAAAATAATATGTGACTAAACAGAAAGCTGCATTTCAAATAGAGTTAATGAGAAGTGGAAGAGAAATGTGCATATCAAAAGTATGAGGTGAGTTGGGAAATTTAGTAGGAAAAAAACTATGACATGTTCTTTCCATGATGTAAGGAAAAAAATAAATGACTAAAGAGAAACATGTATATAAAAAGAACTGATGGTAAGTGAAAGAGAAATACGCTCCTCAAAAACATGAGATGAGTGAGAAAATGTAGTTACTTGAAAATTGATCCAAAGAGGTAAAAAAGAACAAGTAACTAGTAAAATGGTAACTTTATGGCAGACTTCAGATGGTATGCTTCAGGGTAAAAAAGCAAAATAAATAATCAGTATTTCTTTCTAATTCTAAATTTGAAATCTGTAAATTATTAATATAAGGATTTAAGATGACACTAGCTGGTTTAAAAAGTAAGATTAAACAGTGAATTCAAAGATGAATCAACTCGATGATTTGAGCACTATCCAGAAGAAATGACCCATCTAATCAATATAGTAACCAACATGTAGCATAGACAGAAACTGTATGACATTCTATACAGCTGTCACCACATAAATGAAACTTCAGTTATTTCAGATATAAATCCAAAAAGGACCCTCTACAGCGGCACTTTTCAACCAGAGTGCCAAAAGAATTTTTAAAACATGCAATATCTGACTAATTAGCAGGGGCACTAGCCTGTTTTGCCTTTGATTGATGAATTTAAAAAATGACAATAGCCAACACAACTATAGCCATCTGGTGTGACTGAATCAAAATTATACCTATTTTTATCATATAAGCAAAAAATATAATAAATTTTTGGCATGCTACAGAATTTTAGTCATTTGTTTATGTGTGCCATGAGATGAAAAAGGTTGAAAATCTCCGCTCTACAGAACATAGGTTGATTTTTTAAAATCTTCA
Source organism: Artibeus jamaicensis (assembly GCF_021234435.1). Lineage (NCBI taxonomy): Eukaryota > Metazoa > Chordata > Mammalia > Chiroptera > Phyllostomidae > Artibeus > Artibeus jamaicensis. The sequence continues at coordinate 4,126,006 of NW_026521870.1, forward strand.
TTTATTTATTTTTATTGAATTTATTGGGGTAACACAGGTTAACAAAATTATACATGTTTCAGGCACACAATTCTAGAACATATCATCTATATATTGTCTTGTATGTTCACCAACCCAAGTCAAATCTCCATCTATCGCCATTCACTTATTACCCCCACACTCTTTTCCACTTCCCTCCCTCCACACCCCAACCCCCGGCCACCGTTGTTTGTCCCTATCCTTTCGTTCTTTTCCTTTGCTTTGCTTTTTTTGCTCAATCCCAAAGAGTGTTCAGACACAAGCTTCAGTGGATTTACACAATATTTTTGCATAGTTACCTTAGAAAAACTTTCATCGGATATATTCAGCACAAAAAGTAAAACAAGTATTCCTTTATACCAGCATAACTGGGAACTTAATAGAGGTGTCAAAGGTTAAAAAATACTCTCAAGGAATTTCAGTAATCAAAAACCTTTTGTAGATTTAACATTAGTTTTCTTTCCTTTTCTTTTTATTACATTAAAGTGATGCACCACAAACATTCAATTTTTGAAACCTGAAATGTTATTAAACCATAAGCTGATATATATATATATATATATATCATGACTGGAAACATGAATAAAGCAGATTCTTTCAGTATGAATTTAACTAAGATTTAAAAGAAGCTCTTCCACAATGGGTAACATCATAAGGCAAATAGAAAAAGGGGTTATATGACACAACAGATCTTTCCCATTACTTGTAATAGAGCATGGGATAGCCAGGGTATCACATTAGTTTAGTCTTTACAACTGAGATAGCAAAGAAGTATGAAGCTCACTGACCTCATCATTTCCATATATGCCTCAGGTCAATTTAATCATCAGTACTTAACATTTTACTCAGGAAAACCACAAAGACAAGGTTTCTAATTAATGACTGTTAAAAGTTAAATCAGTTTAAATGTTTAATATACATTAGACATAGTTAGACTTAAAAAACATACTTTAATTTTTATTATTAGATGAGCAGAACAGAACATGAGCAGAATCACAATTTTAAAATAAGGATAAATAGAGATCCCCAGTTTGATCCCTAGTCAGGGCACATACAAAAGCAAACAACAAATGAATAAGTAAGTGGAACAACATATTGATGCTTCTTTCTCTCTCTCCCTCTCCTCTTTTCACTTTCATCTCTCTAAAATCAATCAATAAATTTAAAAAATGCATTTAGAAATTTGAGAAGTGCTCATATTATTATCAAAATAAAATTAAAGCATCAAGTCAATACTACTATTGCTACTGCCCCTAACAATAATAGCTCTATGTAATACTTATTATGGACAGACAAGATTTTAAGTGTTTGCCTCAGTTTTTCCAAAGGGTTCTCCACTGACAAATTTAATCAAATTTAGTAGTCTTTAATTTGGAATGTATTTATATATTATAAAAGCAAAAATCTTGTAATGCTAAATTACAGGAGTTGTGTTTTTCAAAATTTGAACCTAAATTTTCTTTGAATCCAAGGTTTTGTCTGAGCAGTCAAGAGTAATTACGGAACGTGATGAAACTGAAAATAGAAAAGGTGAAATAGGCCTTTATATCCATTAACAGTGCCTTGCACATTACGTATACATTTTAGATATTTAATGCACACAGATATTGTGATGTAACCATGGTGTATCCCTACCAAAGTATTTTCTCTCTTGAGTAAAAAATGATTTTGGTGGAAATGTGTAAGCAACAGGGATGCCAAGGAGCCACCTCTCAACAGTTGGCACGACAGATCTCAATACATCAAATAACCTATGTAATAGATACAACTACTTGACTATTTTTCCATAAAAAATAAAAAGAGATATGTAGCATTATTTCATATATCTTAAAATAGGCTAGTCAGTCATCTTTGTCAATATTTGCATTACTATATTCCATTAGGTGAAAAAAATAATTTCCAACATAACCAATATACTAATTGCTAAAGTGTTTAAATGTATGTCAAAAAATAAAGCACATTTCCAAAAACTTTGGTTATATTTTAAGTTTTTTTCAAAATAATTTTTATCTGAATATAGTAACTGTCTACGACTAGTGTATATTCAGATGTATTCCAACAGAATAAACTCAAGCAAATAATTGGTAGTTTTAACACGTTGATAATGTTTGGGACCTATTTAGCTGCTGGACATCCTTGACTGTTGGAGGCAAGAAGAAGAAACTAGGCCTTATTCTACATGGCAGGGAATTTACTGCACTGGACCTACTAGTCATGCACAACCCCAGCATGAAGTTCTCAACAGAGATACAAGAATATCCCTGGCCTCGTGCTGTCCAGTGGTAGTAAGGGCTTTTCACCTTATCCTTCGAGAGCTCTGTGGTATGCAGAATTATGACCCACCAAGGTGTCCAAATCTTAATCCCCAGAACCTGTGAATACATTAGATTACATGGCAAAGGAAAATGAAGGTTTCTAATCAGCTGACCTTAAAAGAGAGAGATTAAACTAGTTTATCCATGTTGGCCCATTGTAATCACAAGGATTCTTCAAAATGGAAGTGAGAATCAGAAGAGACAGAGAGATGGTAGTGTGAAAACTGACATTGCTCATTTTGTAGATCGAGGAAGAGGACATGAGCCAAGAAAACAGGTAACATTTACAAGCCAGAAAAGGCAATGAAAGAGGACACAGCTATTGAACAAAATCTTAACTTTAGCCCAATGATCCATTTTGGCATTCTGACCTCCAGAATTTAGGATAATAAATTAGTATTGTTTTACACCTCTAAGTCTGTCATTACTTGTTACAGCAACAATAGGAAACTAATACAACTTCTTGACAGACTAAGTAGTAGGGGGAAAGAAACTTTTAAAAAATAAACAGTAGAAATCTTATTTGTCTTTTTTTTCTCATAACCATCACAGCTCTTCAGGGAAAAACATGAACAGCATATAAATATTAAATGACAAAAAAGGGAAAATTGAGCACTTGAGCACTTGTATGTTTCTATAATTTCTTAATCAGTATCATTTAAAATTAAACTTTTAAAATTAAACTTAAATGTAAATATAAAGTAAGATGAAAAACTTTGAGCAATTTGTCATTCATTTTGGAAAGTAGTTATTTTATTTATATCCTGAGTTACTGATTTATATACCTGTCAAATACTACTTGAAAAATAAGACCCACTCATTTCATAAATTATATATGTGTTTTCTCTGACCTCACTAGAATGTTAAGAATTTAAAAAATATACAAAATTTTGACCTCTCTCAGTAAAAAAACTACCTTGAAATGATACTGTTTAGTATTTCCAGTCACCTGGAGCTATTTCACCACAATGTATACTTAGAATTTATACTTAGAATGTATACTTAAATTTAGTAGTCAAAATTACTGTTAAAAATATGAATTAAGTATATCTCACTTGTATCGTGTCCCTAGTGTATGTTATATATTAAAACATATGTAAGTATATATTTTAAATAGTTAATATTTTATATATTAAATATATATTTTCATCATTGCAGAACCCCTGAACTATACATTGTTATCACCAGATTTGAAATCATTATTTGCTTTTCCACAACTTTCTATACTCACATACTCAGCCTTGATGATTAATGAAATGTTTATTTTAGGCTTTGCTTGATATTATCAGCTCACTGGAACACCAATATTCACGATGAACACAACTGTGTCAGCACTGATACCAGAAACCACACACTGACAGCCCTTGGAGGGGTCTTCAGTCATGAGAGCAATGTGCTACATTGCCGATGGGCCCTGATGCATGGCAAGTGTCTATTTTATCCAAGCAGTCCTTTTCTGGAAAGTGCTGTTCCTGTCAAAAAGGAAGTTTTGGAATTTTGTATTCCTTTTTACTTGGTGCTTATTATTAAACATATTTTTATTCTTACACTTATTTGATATCTTATATCAAATAAGATATAATATAGAACATGTTATATAATATACATAAATATATTTGATATAAAATTACATATATAAATATATATATATGATTGCTTTCTACAAGAAAACTAAAAGTGTTATCATTAGGTGTAAAATCTGCAAAATTGTCCTGGTGCCACTAAAATCGAGGGCTACATTTTGGTTTGCCAGCGCCTCTCCGCGTGGCCTGACCCGAGCATCACTGTACCTTCCTTTCCTTCCTTTGGCAGAGGATTATCACTACCAAGGTGTGACACAGAGGAAAGATGGGTGGCAGAAGTCAGGAGAAGTGGCACTAGCTTTGAGCTCTGTAACCAAATTGTTATTCCCCTTTGTGCACAGCACTTGGCACTCCAGGTCTCACTTTCCCCAGCTGGATATTGAAGACAGTAAGTTCAGTAATGTCTACAACCCTTTCAAAATGTGAAAAAGCTACAATCGTATGAGCTCTAAAATACCCATCCAGGGTTACCTTTTAGGCCTATGACCCTGAAAGGGATAGCCAAAAGTAAAAGCTTATTATTACTCCGATTTTAGGTATGTTTACATTTCATTAGATGCCTCTTGATGAAAATATTTTCAAAACTACAAAAGAATAACTGAATTGCTAATGAAAAAATTTCAGAACACAGTGTGAAGTTTTAGGATTTCCCCCTGTAAGTGACCATTTGAGAAATAAGAACAGTCCTACATATTGAAATGCCCATGACACAACTTAGAAGACAAGGCAATTTCACTAGTGAACAACCTGATCTCTCATATAAGAATGAATTTGGATAAGGATGGCTGAGTCTATATTTAAAAGCAATTTTGCAGGCAGCTAAGATGTTATATGCATCTTTGTTCTTTCCAGGCTACTAATGTACATCCCCATACAAATAAACCTAGCTCCCAAGTAATTCCTATTTTCTGCTAGATTAAGAGATATTTTTCTATATGTCTACTAGCAAGTGTAATGGAAAATTCTGCCACTCATATAAAGGTGGTAGGATTTTTTGTAGCCAAGATAAGAAGTGCCGTGAATCAGAGAGTTTTGTTGATTCATCTCAATCTCAACCCTTTTATTTTTCCATCAAAATTATAACAGTAAACAAAGCTACTACAGTGGGCTGGGTTATGCTAGTGGCAAATACCTCCTTTAACAACTGAACTGACTGCTGGGGACTGACCACTCCTTTCACTGTACCCCAGAAGTGCTCATAATGTGAAAAGAGCCAACTGCACTGCCCAAGCCCCTAATGTAGATTGGATCAGAAATGTTCTTGGTGTCAGTTCTTTCTTCTTTCACCCTCCCTCAATGTGGTGCTATTATATAAGATTAACCTATTTCTTCTTTCTTTCTTAATCTGTTTCATGTCCTCAGAAAAAAATTTTTACTTCTGCCTCTTCTGTTCTTAGCCGAAAACATTTTCCAAGTTGAAAAACTCTCCCCTTTACATACAGCCTGTCCAACAACTGAAGTACTCAGGCTCCATGTCTATACCTCCTATTTATCCAGTATGAATGCACCCATTAATTCAGTGTATCGATCTATGATATTATTGCCATTGGTGATAAAAAAGACTACAAGTGATATGGCCTATAAGCAACTGAACTTCACAGATCATTGGGGAGATCATTCCAATATAAGAATATATTTTAATAGAATATGTAAAATTTCTCAGGACATCAGAGGGGAGAATGGTTGTCACTCTTCAAACACCTGACTAAAAGTTTGCTAAGAGGCTACATAATAGATCCCTTTGAATTATGATTGATTATATATTTAGTCCCTTACCTTCAAGGTCATCATATCTTCTTAATAATACCCCATACATACTATAAACACTGGGGGTGCTCAAGGAACACACACACTTAACTATGCATTGTGGCACCACGGCAGAGACACAAGCTGGGTTTCATTACCCTTTATCTTCATCTTTCAGGTTGTTCTTCCTTCTCAGATTTCTTTTCTTTTCACAAGTACTGTTCCCTAATCTCTCTGACAGAGTTCATCCCTACCAGTATGTGGCATAGTGGAAATACCTGGTGAGTTTCAATTATTAGCTCAGATGAGCAGATAACTTGGTAAAAGCTAGAGTTCACACATGCGATCCCTGTGTCGGTCTCTTTGACTCTCATACCTGATCAGAGGTCAGTATGACACTGGCTGGCCATTCTGCAAATGAATCTACTTTTTTTCAAAAGATTTCAGATGCCTCATCTTCAAGTATGAAAAAAATCTACCTCCTCCATCTTACAGTAAGCAGTTCCCCCAATCTTTACATCTTAGGGCACTTATTTAAATATGCCAGTAAGTATATTTATTGAACAGTTGCTTTTTTGATAAGTAGAATATAGAACCAAAAGCTGTGCCTATCTTTGGTTGGAGAAAACTGTTTCTTCTCTCCTTTCCCTCTTTTCAAAGATTAGCCCATCCTGCTTCCTGCTATAACACCTCTAATCCAGTTTCTAGTAGGGCAATTATTTTTTTAGGTGTGTCTACTTTAAGTAAATGGCCCTTTCATTAAATACAGGCCTGATACAATGAAATACTACACAGCAGTAAAAAAGAAGAAACTTACACTTTGCAACAGCATGGATAGACCTGGAAAATATTATGCTAAGTGAATTAAGCCAGTCAGTTAAAGACAAATACCACATGATCTCATTTATATGTGTAATCTAATGAACACAATAAACTAAAGAACAAACTAGTAACAGAAGCTCAGATACATGAAACAGACTGACAGCTGTGGGAAAGGAGGAGCAGGAATGGAATGAACGCTGGTGAAGGGATCAACCAACCCCTGGACAGGGACAACATACAGGGATCGGTTGAGGAGGGGAGAGAATAGGGCTGGGTAGTTGCAGGGAAAAGGAGAAAATGAGGGAACAAAGAGAACAGAATAAACCATAAAAACAATTTTTTAAAAGTGAATTAATGCAGGGCTGATGCTGGGCCTAACTATGGATTTTATATTTGCAGAAACGGATCCAATTAAGTTAAATGACTTAGCCAAGATCTCAAGGATGTTAATTGTGATTTTTTTCCTTCTTACAAGCTCCAGAAGTAGAAAGTAATAGAGAGCAGACCTAGTCAGGATAAGGTTGGAGAATTTAGATTCACTTTGCTCATTGTTTACCTCCAGACTGAATGCAAAGAGGTTACAAATTCATGACATTGTGAAAAACTGGTAGATTATATCAATTTACAGAAACAGTTTCTGGAAAATTGTACCAATTTCTCCTCCCCTAAGTCAAGATTTTCACAGTTCAGGCCAAGCCTATATTTACAAGAGCCAAAAAGGCTGTACTTCCATGAAAGCCTCAATATGAGGCTGGCTACTGGAAGCAGAGTTTTGGGACCAGGCTGTAAAGGGAAGGGCTTATATATCCAGTGTTAGACGCAGCAAGAATTTTGGGGCTTTCCAATTTGCCTAATGGATTTATAAAACAACGTTGCCTTGAGGGTTGAAATGGGTTCTTCATAAGTACACGCCCTATAAGATAAGGGGGCCCCAAAATATAGCACCTTTGGTAAGACAGGGTTTGAGTAGAAATTATGAATTTCCAGTCATAGAATTATGTTGGAAGTCTCCAATTGTGGAAAATATCAGAAGAACCCCCAAAAATACTTCATGAGAAAAACAACATTTTGGCATCTGAAATATAGAGTAGTTTAACACCAGATTAAACATCACTAGGTATGTAAAACTGTTCTATTTTCTTATTTATTCCTTTACCATTAGATCTTAACCAGGAAGACACAGAAGCAGCTGCTAGTCTATGAGAAAGAAGGTTGAACTGAAAAGAGAGAAGAAAATATCCTTTCCCCAACATATCAAAATAGAACTTTATGGGAAGACGGTTGTTAAAGGAAAGAAAAAAACCCTTAAAAGTTAGTAAGGTACCCTGGCTGGGTATTTCAGTTCATTAGAGCATCATTCCCATACACCAAGGTTGCAGGTTCATCTCTGTTCAGAGCACATACATGAAGCAACCAATGAATGCATAAATAAGTGGAACAACAAATAAACCTCTCTCTCCCTCTCATCAATAAGTTTAAAAAGTTAGTAAGAAAATAATGTTGTACATTAGACTGCATTATACTATTGAACAGCAAGAAAAAAAGAGAATCTATTTTTAATACCTAATAGTGAGTAGAAAACTAAGAATAAAAATGGGTGCTGGGAAGAATCCATAGAGCTTTTATTAAGGGCCAAAAGTGAGAAAGAATTAAGTTGTTGTCTGCTTGTATCCTACCACTGGTTACATCAGCTATTAGTAGAAGCAAAGTTTCCTGACTCAAAGACCATCTTTTGACCCTGATTTGTGAGGCAGGGATGGATGGAAGGAAGGAAGGAAGGAAGGAAGGAAGGAAGGAAGGAAGGAAGGAAGGAAGGAAGGAAGGAAGGAAGGAAGGAAGGAAGGAAGGAATTCAAAAGACATCTTTGAGACAATCATGGAAATTTAACATTGGACTGGAAAGTTGATATTAAGGAATTATTAGTAATTTTGTTAGGTGTGATCATAACAAGGTGTTTATGTTTAAAATGTCCTTCTATGTGAATTAAGCATACTGAAATAATAAATAGTGAAATAATACAATGCCTGGTGTAGTATTATGATTTACAGGGAGCAATATACATTTGTTCTTCATCCTATTTCTGGCACAGAGCTCCCCAAACCTTTGGAATTTGCTGTTATATGAGCAAAAAAATATATCTTTTTTATGTTACTCAGATGACTTTTGGAAAGTGTGTAAGGAGAGGAGCCCTGTCAGAGTGGCCAGGCATGTGAGGTACTTTCAGTTCCACCCCCCTGACAAGTAGGGAAGGGATATGAGCTGGAGGTTGCAACAACTGCCAATGGCCAATCATTTAACCAATCGTACTTATGTAATGATTCCTCCATAAACCTCAAAAGGACAGTCAGGGTTTTGAGGGCTTCTGGATTGGTGAACACATGGAGATCAGGGAGAGCAACATACCTGGAGAGAGCACTTTCCCATACCTTGCCCTACGCATCTCTTTCATCTGGATGTTCCTGAGTTACATCATTTACAATAAACAAGTGACCCAGTGGGCAGGTTCCTGAGTTCTGTGAAATAGTCCAATAAATTAATCTAACCCAAGGAAGAAGTTGTGGGGACCTCTGATTTTTAGCTGGTTGGTCAGAATCACAGGTAATAACTGGGGCTTGCAACTAACATCTGAAATGTGGGAGAGATGTCTTATAGAGCTGAACTATTAAACTGTTGGGTATGACACTATCTCTGGGTGGTGTCAGAACTGAGTTGAATTGTAGGACACCAGCTGGTGTCCAAAGAATTGCTTCAATGTGTGGGGAAATCCTACCTCAAAAAAACTGGAATTGGGTTCAGAACCCTAACACCTGCTTTTCATCTGAAATAATCTCGAGGGGAAAATAAAAGTAGTAGCTATAGATAAAACTAACTGGAAAAATACAAATAATTGTAAAAAATAGATCATAAGTACATAGGGGTACATTGTTCCATTCTCTCTACTTTTAAGTGTGATTACATTTTACATTAAAAATGTTAAAAATGAAAAAAGAAATTCACAGGCCCATATAGTTGATTTGTCCTAACTATGCCTCTTCTAAAATATTTCACTTACATAAATAAGGCAGCTTGCCTCAATGATCACTTCTGCATAAACACAATACATTATATCTAATTAAATTCCTTTATTTTCTAGAGCATAGCTTCAAATCTTAAATGAGTAAATTAATTCTAAAGCTTTTCTTTGTATTGAGAAAACCAAAGTTCTCCTCCACTGATGAAATAATGGAGAATTGGATGTTCCTAAGTATCTCTTGATATAATGATTGAGGCTCGGTACACCAAGGTCTTGAGTACCATATCTTTGCACCTATATCTTGGATTCCATATCTCTGAGGAGAGTATCAGAATTTTGTGATAGTCAGAGAAGGCCATGAAAGAAAGTTCCTTGGGAAATTGCATTCACAGGCAATGGAGGAATAGGAACTGATCATTTTTCAGACATATCTATATAGGAGATATCTGTATCCTGTCAGGCTGAATTAATCCAAACCACTCCTAAAAAATATACTACTAGATTTTTCTCAATTACAGTGTAATAAGCAGACTTTTCACATTTTAATGCCTCCGATCCTGCAATAAGTCCTGCTTAAACTAGTATCACCCAGTTGCCTTTGTGACATAATTGAATGTGCCCACATATGCACCAACAAAACAAAACAACACAACCCTTGCTATACAGACCAGCGTTTTGGCAGAATGTTCTGGAAAGAATGGAGTACTCCCGCTCACTTTCATTAATTCTCCTTGTCTCCCCTTTTCTTTAATGAAAGATGCTACAACACATTCTTGATATAAAAACAAACAAAAAACAACTACCCTCTCGCCATCCCCAAAACAGACATCAATGACTCTGAATAGAAAAGTAATTAGGAAAGTTAGAATCTCAATGTAAAATGAAACTGGGAATATCTCAACAAATTTTTTTCACATATATTTTATTTTTTATGTATACGTGTGGTATACATAATAAAAATTGCTTAAATGGATTCAAAAAAACTTGCTCTGAGCAAGTTAAAATGAAAATTCTAAGTGATAAGAAAAAATCATGTCACACATTAACTGGCAGCACTGCTTTTCCTTGTTAGTGACAGATAAAATGGTGGTTCTTAAAAGCAATAAAATAAAATGTCTGACATGAAATAAAGTTTATGATAGTTCAACACATTTCTGTACTTCAGATAATAAGTTAAATATTAAGAGCGATTATAGATGATCAAAACATAAACTTATGCTATAAGCTGTCTTTAGAGGAATACTCATGATTTCACATCATCATTCCATAAAAAGAGACAAAATAATAATTCTGACAGCCCTTGGGGCTGGTCAATTGGGACATCTCTGGATGTTCATATTTGCTCTACAATATACTACTTGCTACTCCTAATAATTGGAGACTGGATAAATCTATGTTACCATCAGAATCACAGTCAGTTTTAGAAAGAGAGATAAACTTCAGATCATTATGATGAAAAACTAAGAAACAGAACTGCCCTCATGCAAACCATGGTTGCTTCTCGCTTGGAATCAGTTCTCACTTTCCATGCACAAAGGGTGTTCCGTCTAGAACAAAGACTTACTGAGCCCCTTTTAATTTATGATTTTATGTTTCTAAGTAAAATCCTGTGAAACTGCAAGTCATAAATATTAAAAGATGCACTCTTTAATTAGACATTCACCCCTAGGTTCACTAGCCTCAATAATAAAAAAATAAATGAAAAGTTCCATTATTCATGAAATAATATTTTATCAACTAATCATAAAAACAATTCATTGGCTCAGCTAATACATTTTATTTTGTGTTAATTTTGACATGAAATTACAAAAAAATAATTAATGCCACCCAACCCCAATCCTAGACTGATAAATAATCAGGCTTCTCTCAGAGACTCAGGGTTAGGTAAATATAATACTAGACTTATAATTCATTTTATTTATTATTGATTCTTCATTGTTCTGGAGCACCAATAGCACTCACGATAACTTTTAAAGTATTAAAATACATTAGCTTATTTATATTTCCTTCACAAAATAGCTCATTCTTTCCTTTGTATATATTAATAATTAGCCTTCATGGACAAGGAAAATGGATACTAAGCTTTCTAGAATATTCAGTTTTTGACATTATGACTGTTTAAACAATTTTAAGCAATACTACTTTAAGAACAGAAAAAAAAGATCCATTAGAAAATAAAAGGCTACTAGAAAAAATAAACTTTAAGTAAGAATAGAAAATGGAAAGGAAAAGAAGACATCCTTTTCCTCTATTTCCTTGGAATTGCCTAAGTGGGGACAATGAGGGAAAATGTCATAGTTTTAGCTTTGAATCCTCTGAATTATCACATGGCTGTATTCATTCAAATGATAATAGACAACTTTCTGTCATGTCCACAGATTAGCTTTGTTCTTGCATCTGAAGCTGTCTTTCAGGATTCATACAATATATAAAGAATAAACTATTTATAAGACAATTAATAATAGTATCTGAACTATATATTAAACATTAACTTATTTCTCTATTAATGTTAAGCATAGTATTTCTTGTTAAATAAACTTTCCTTAATTTTATATTTATCTTATTATTGAAGGAGTAAATGGGACACTAAAAAGTTTATTTATTATGATGAAAATTTGATAACATAAAAAATAAAATTGAACAAAAGATTTTTAAAAATCCTAATACTTTCAGGTAGCAGAGCAAATTAAAAATTATTTTCCCCTTGAATAAAATATCCAGGAACATGTACCTAAGAATCTACAGCAGATACTTAATCACTGGCCTATATTGGCCCAAAAAGGCATATTATGGTTACATCAATGCACAGTAGGATGTCCCAGGAGTACTAAATATAAAGCAACTTTTATGTCTTAGCTTAGGACCATCTAACCTAATTTTAGCTAGCCTGGATCTTTCTCTGAGCAACTTTGTGGAAAGTATGCTCTGATTTCATTGTCCTGGAAAGCAGAGCAAAACATGCATTAACTGACCTTTAACTAACAGCATTTAAAAATGTCATATAGGAAGAAAGAATTGCACACATTCATACACCAACATACACCTCTGACTACCTTTTATCAGAGAATTAAGTTTAAAATGTTATAATGCAGGTTGTATATTGCTTCAAAACATAACTAATGACATTAAAATCATTATATGAAACAAAGCAATTACTCAAAAGTTCAGAGCATTCCTAGTGATGCCTCCACTCACCACATATACTTTGCCATTATAAAACCCCATAATTTCTACTCACCTTCCTAACCATACTGACTCTTAAATATACTTGGTTTCAAATTCACCTCTCTCAATCTCAACAGTTTCATCTTTTCTGTGATCAATGTAGAAGTGAAGAAAACAAATACAGTGCTGAGTGTTTCAGAAAGAGCAATTAAACCTGCAGTTTTTCTGGGGACATATTACACAATTAGCATTTGCAGCTCAGGAAGCTGCTAATGAATTAGGCTAAAATAAAGTCTTCAATGGAGATTATACTTTATTTTGCACATATGCTATCAAAATTATATCATCATGGTTAAATTCATAATCTACCAATATTTTGTTAAGCACTCCAAAGTCCACGCATTTTAATTAAAATCATAAAAATACAAAAAATGTCAGACTCTACCCTGACATCACAAGAACCTGGAAATTTTTATTGCATTATCTTTTTTTACTGCATTACAATAATAACATCAAATGTGGATCTATTAAAACTCAATGCTATGGCTTTAGGTTATGAGAGAGCTTTTATAAAAATGAAGAGATGTGTGTTTACTATTCATTACCTCAACAGTGGCTGTATGAATATGTTATAAAAGCAAACAGATTATGTATATAAATCAATAAAATTAAAACAAAGATAAAATATAATGATATAACCTAGAAAAGCAAAATTATTCCTTAGGTTGCCAAGGAATATGTTAGCAAATTGAGAAATACAAAGAAGGGAAATGTCATAATCCTACCATAATTAGTTTGGTTCATATTATTACTATAGTAACAACTGACATATATAGACAGATGATTTTATCTATTTTGCTCACCTACAAATCCATACTATGGTGCTTGGATTCTAATAACCACTCAATAAATATATATTAAATAAATTTAATATGTTATTTGGCCCTTATAAGAAGCCATTAGTATTATTGTTAACATCTTACCTTTTATTGCTCTTTTAGCCATTTACTATTATGATTAGCATTCTACAAATGAAAAATCTGAGAGAACAGCATAAAATGCAGAGTTACAGTCCATTCTGTCTGATTCCCAACCTAAGCACTAGCCACGTAGCCTTCTGTCTCCTGTTGATTAGCTTGTCTGGTAATCAAAATTTCATAGAAGACACAGACCTGAGCTAAAAATCAGAGTACATCCAATATTAAAACAAGCAAGAGAGACAATATTTACAGCAGGAAGAGGCAGAATAGCAAAGAAGACAAGCAAGCACAACTGACATTAAGAATCAGCTAATGGGCAAATCTAACAGAAGTACAGTGTGGGCTGCATGGACAGGGTCCATGTGTTAGTATTCAAAGTAGGGTGGGGAAATGGCAACAAAGATCAGTAAAAGCTGTGGATGGGTGGCTCAGCTGGTGGGAGAGTCGTCCCATACACCAAAAGATTGCAGATTTAATTCCTGGTCAGGGCACATACCTAGGTTCTGTCCCTGATTGGTCCACGTAGAGGAGGCAACCAATTGATGTTTCTCTCTCACATCAATTTCTCTCTCTCTCTCCCCCCCTCTGTCTTTCTACCCCGCCCTCCCACCCTCCCTTAAAAAACATACCCTTGGGTGAAGATTGAAAAAAATAAAAAAGATCAGTAACAAGTTAGAATACCAGAAATCCTAAAAGTCTAGGAGCTTTAGGAACCAAAAATTAGAAATAAACCAGAGATTAAGAGTGCCAGATAAATTATTAAGGGAAATTACAAATTGTAACACTGAAAAACTGGGTAGAGATTCTAACTTCCCTTTAGTACCGATTGTCCAGGAGATATGTGAGGCTAAAAAAAATGTAAGAGCAAATTACCTGAGGGCCATATTAACTGAGCAAACCTGTTAAAACACACACACACACACACATCCCTATAGAGATACCAAACCAAGGTAAAGTAGTTTAGTGGGGAGAGTGTAAATTATAAGAGTATATTTAATGCATAAGGAAAACAAGTCAGAAGCTATATTTAAATTGAAGCCAAAAATCATGAACATCATTGAAAGCTAGTAATTCTAAGGAAATCTTGTGGCTGCCTTGTCTAACTCACATATACTTACTCTGTTTCCTGGCATTATGTTTGCTTCAAATGGCATCACTCATTGTTTGCCTCATAACAAAGGGTTGTAGCACAGCAATAAACCTGATATTGAAGAACCAGTTTTGATCTTGGTGTATGTACCTAGACTGCAAATACATATGAGCAGAAAGTATTGCAAGAGGCAAAGGAAAACACAATTGCAGGTAAAAGGAAACTCTGGTAACAAATATATTCTGATAGGTTCACATAGACAGGCATTAAGAGACATAACTAGAAAAGTGGCTTGAAGACAGACTAAACATCTTAAAAGCGTTAGATGAAACAGTTTGTATATCTTGTTCCAGGAAATAGGAAGCAATGGAGATTTGAGTTGAGGCCTACTCTGTTAAAATGATCACTTTCAGGAGGATGAATATGACAGCAGTGTGACCTATGAATCAAAGATAAAAGTAAAGGACACCTATGAGGAAGTTATTGCAACAACTTGGAAGTGAAGTAAATAAATGTGAATTAAATCCCTGACCATAAGAATGCAAAGAGTTTTGGAATAGTTTAATATGTGGAATAAAAGTGGGGTTGCAAAGCCAATAAGAAAAACTTCTTATAATGAAAATGATGAGTCCTTATCTAGAGAGTAGATTTGAGAATAAATGCATACACAGAGAGAATTATACTTTACGTACATTGAAAAATGTATTGCTTATAGTCAGAGCAATTTGTCACTCATTTTGTCACTCATTATAGATTGATGTTTCAAAGCTACAATAATGAGTGATGGGTATAAGCTCCCATTACTCATGCCATAGGTAGATATTTCTTTTTATTAAGTAAAAGTACATTTTTAAAAATAAACCCAGTAGACAAAATCATGTAATAATGATAAATGTGCAGAATCATATACTATTTCAGAGAATACATTAAAACAAATTTAGATATGTAAATGTTATGTTAAGAAATTTTATTTCAGACAATACAAAATATGTTTAAATGACCCATAACGTAAATACCCGCCTGCAACGCTCACAACATTAAACCATCGGCCAGTGGGCTCCTTTTCAGGGGATGGTGTGGATTTGCATTTATCCACCCACATGCTTATCAGCAAAAATCTGTTCAGAAAAAGATCCCTGGAATAGTGCTGTCTACTTGCAGCTAACTGGCCCATGTGGTACTCAAGCCCTTTATTCTAGCCTCATTAATGCAAGCTCTGCTCAACTGGACTCTAAATAACCAGCTTGTTTTCATAAATTTGAGGTTAAGATTTTCTTTTGTTTCTTTGTTTTTCATTTTGCTGGAGTGAGAAGTACTAATTCTGGAAAATATAATCATCAGAGTTGACTTTTCACCCCCAAATACTAATTAATTAGTACTAATTACTTAACTTTTAATTAACTAATTAGTATAGGTAAAAATAATTCTAAAGGAAACAATTTATATCACTGGAATTCTGACATATACAACACTCAGATTAAAGAAGACACCTTATCACAGCTTTATTACATATATTTAGATATCTGGACAGGTATCTGTTATTTGGGCTGTTATTGACTCTAGTGAATACTTGTTTTAAAAATACACTGGAGGTTAAAACGTAAGCATAAGCTTTATGCAAAACTTGTAAAGCAGTTTTATTCTTCCATCCCACTGGAGCTAGTCCATCAAGGTATTTTCAACACAATAAATAAAAAATGAATGTGTTTAATCTAAACTCCAAAATGACATACTTAATGTTATTTTGGGGGATTTGAGGTCTTATATCTGTGAGCTGGTGCTTCTTGTTACTTATTTCTAATGGGCAAAAAAACATAAATATTTACAAAAAGATTTACTTTTCACTTATGTAAACTTGGAGACCAAAGACAATAATTTTGGACAGGTATAATTGTTAGATTAAATACCAAATTTAAGACTTCAAAAAATTTGAATCAGATAGAGTAGTATTAGCATGGCACTTCTACCTTGTTTTTAAAATAATTCAACAATGATGAAAGAAATAAAATCATGGGAGGCTATGGCTTATGCATCTACAGAAGCAGTTCACTACTAGCAGTTGTCAGAATTTGGTCTAATTAACTTGGTAAACGTGATGAACCTTTTGTGTCACTTTACTTTTTTCCTGCCTATCACTTTGACTACTTGTGTAAGTGGTTCTATTTCATGGCAATTCAGTCATTCCCACTCACATGGCAGGCCATATTCTGAAGAATATGATATAAAAGAGAGTTCTAGCCAATAGTCTGAAAGGCATCTGCTTAAAAACATTCACAACACAGATTGAAACATTTAGATAGTTTTAATGGCTGTACACTTGCGTGTCAAAAGATAAAACAGACACATGTTTTAACATCTAATAAGTAGATATGTCATTTAAACATTTTGTACATGATGATTTCTAACTTCTGGCTTCTCTACTAGTGTCCTCATATTCTTGTATTTCTTTCTATCTGAATTTATGCAGCCTTCACAGATACTCAAACAAATGGGAAAGTTTTATTGTTCTAAGGCCTTGCCCATTTGTTTTCATTGCAATATACAAGCCAGCTGTGCCCAGATACAGCATCTGAAAAATAATGTTATAATAGAGAAAGCAGACTGGCAGGGCTAGTCATGCTAAAGGAAATAACTTTGGGCAATTCTGAAATAGTAAAATAACCATAATATTAATCAGCTATGATATGCTAATAAATACTACATGACCCTTTAGGCAATAGACTGGAATTATTTAAAACCATGTTCTACACTTCTAATTCAACTCAGTCACCCAAATTAGCTTTCTTTGTCCTTGCCTAATAATTTTCACTGTTCTCATAATGAAAGATTTTTTATTTTGTGTGGGTGTCCTAATCCAAATCCAAATCATGAGGTATACTTTGAAGTAATTATATATATCATATATATATTTAGCTACAAAATATTTTATTTTAATTTTCTCCAAAAAATCAGGCAGTTTATGTAGTTTAATAATAATACCAAGAATAGCAGGTCCTCATAAAATGCCATCTTGTTCAACATTGTTTTGTTATAAAATTGATGAAATGCTGTAGGAACATAACTATTCTTGATATCAGTTAGCTTATGGTAAAACTGGTTTTGTTTCACTATCTGTTATCTAGCCTAAACTCTAAGAACCTACTGAGGACATTATATGAGGACTTACTGTTACAACAACAACAAAAAACTCAACAATGTATCAGAAAAAACATGCATCATGACAGAAATAGACATTTGTTTCTCTGATAATAAAAAATAACAGATATAGGCTTAAGCTACCCTAAATATTTCACACTGACATAACAAAACAAAATGCACCCTCAGTTGGATTCATGGCTTGTTCATTATCAAATAGCAAGACATAAAATCAATAAATGCTTTTCATTTTCCTCCTTTTTTCTTTTTCTTACCTTCTTTCTTTTTTCTTTCTTTTTTTTCATTGCTTGATATTATTTAAGAAGGTTTTTCTACCACAATTTTGTTCAAAGGAATAAGGCCAGGTTCCCAGTGTGCAAAAATACAGCCTGACTTTGGAAAGGCTCAATCAGAAACTAAACTTGGAACTGCCCAATGGCAATAAATATAGAATGCCAAGATAGATAGAAAAAACGTGTATAATGCTAAAACAAAAGGGTGTTTCTGGGACACAATTATATTCTCTCCTAAAGAGCTAATTTCTTATAAAACAGTAAGGACTTTTTAATTTGTAACACTGTAACAAGTAAAAATTAAATGCATAAAAGATATAAAATAGAGAAAAAAGAGAGGTGAATAAATTAAAAGATGCATTATACTACTATCAAATAAATTATGTGATCGTAATTGTAAGCTCTCCTAACATTATAGCATGCTCCTGGAACCAAAAATAATACACAGATAAACATAACATACAGATAAAGCAAATGGCTTCAGAGCCATTGGCTTCAGAGCAAATGGCTTCAGCAAATGTTTTGAAATTGTTGTGCACATGACCAACAAGAAACTATACTTGTTATTTTAAAATACATTATCATTTTAATTTTCAACACCACTAGGTAATAGACTTTAATATGTTTGTTTTATAGACGAAGACACAGATACTTAGAGTCAGTAAGTTGCCCAAGATCCACTTAGATCTGTCTTATTTCAAATTCTCTTTTAAATCAAAGTATCAGCTGTAATGCAGCTGATAACTGCAGTAATAATGCAGTAATAACTCCAACAAGCAATATTAAATCTCTGCTTTGTGCACTAAGTGGAGTGTATAAGTATGAATATAACCTAATAGCAGTGTTTGTGAGAAGAGCCTTTTAAGAAATAATTAGAAAGATTACTTAAAATTGCATTTTATATATTTAGATATATAGTATATACATTATGTAGTTGATACAATTTATTTCAATATCTACTTTGAATGAGGCCATCACTGAAGATGGCATAGCAGAGAAATGCAAAGAAGACATATTTTTAGTCATTCAATCAACCAGTCCTGGAGTCTGCCCTATCTTTAGACTTCCTGTTGGGGAAAATCACAAGTGTACTTATGGCTTATAACTGCTTGATTTGGTTTCAGTAACTCGATCTTAAAAACATCATAACTAGTACACACGGAATGTAATATAGAAGTGCTGAGAGGACACCACCAGTGTAGAGGTTCAGATAACCTTCACTATGCATATGTATTTAACAACAGTTTTTCTTTTTTTAATTATATAATATTGATGATGCTATTAGAGTTGTACCAATTTTCCCCCTTCGTACCCTCCACTTTCTTCCCCACTCTCACAGGCAATCCCCACACCATTGTTCATGTCCATGAGTCATACATGTAAGTTCTTTGGCTACTCCATTTCCTATACTGTACTTCACATCCTCATGGCTATTATATAACTACATATTTGTACTTCTTAATCCTCTCACCGCTTCACCCAGTCCCCCATCTGGCAACAATCAAAATGCCCTTCATATCCATGATTCTGTCTCTGTTCTTCTTATTTGCTTAGTTCATTTTTTAGATTTAATTGTTGATAGATACATATTTCTTGCCATTTTATTGTTCATAGTTTTGATCTTTTTCTTAAGTAAGTCCCTTTAACATTTTATATAATAATGGTTTGTTGATGATGAACTCCTTTAGTTTTTTCTTATCTGGGAATATCTTTATCTGCCCTTCAATGCTAAATAATGGCTTTGCTGGGTAGAGCAATCTTGGCTGTAGGTCTCAGCTTTTCATCACTTGAAATATTTCTTGCCAATCCCTTCTAGCCTACAAAGTTTCTTTTGAGAAATCATCTCATGGTCTTATGGGAATTTCTCTATAGGTAAACAACTGCTTTTCTCTTGATGCTTTTAAGATTCTCTCTTTATCTTTAACCTTTGGCATTTTAATTAAGATATGTGTTGAGCTGGGACTCTTTGCATGTATCTTGTTTGGGAATCACTGTACTTCCTGAACTGGCATGTCTATTTCCTTCACCAAATTAGGGAAGTTTTCTTTCATTATTTTTTCAAATAGATTTCCAATTTCTTGCTCTTTCTCTTCTCTTTTTGGAACCACTATGAGATGAATTTTGGTACCCTTGAAGGTATTCCATAGGCCAAGATCAACCCCCACCTGTGTTTTTCTTGGAGCCACACTGCCTAAAACAATTTGAGATGGCTTCTAATTGTGGCAGGCTTGGAGATTCCCAGGCAAAGCCAAACTGTGAATCTAGGCTGGCTGCTGCTAGTGCCAGGCCTGGAGCCACTTAGCAAAATGTACGGGGCTAGGTCTCACTGAGGCTGGCTGTTGCTTATTTCAGAGGATTTAGGAAGTTGTGAAGCATGAGCCAAGATCAGCCATTCATATGAAAAAGATCAGCTATTCAATAGCTTGAGTGGGCCCATAAGTTGGGTCGGGCAGAGTGTCTGGGGATCTCCAGGGTGGGACAAACAAATGTTAGCCAGATTGATGGGATCCCATATATGACACCAGTCTGCCTGATCTAGAGGTTCGTGAAGGGAAGGGGTTCAGAAAAGGAATAATGGCCTCTGATCACCTTGATGCTGGACACTTCAGTTCCTCCTGGCATGTCACTGGTGCCTTTCAAGCTGCTACCCTATTGCTGGAGCTCAGAGGGAGTACGTCTGAGTAGGTAAGTCCACGTTTTTTTAAAATTTTCTAAGGAGAGGGGAAGAAGAGAAAGAGTGGGAAAAACCCCCCCCCCATGCACAGGTTCTTTAAGGGAAACCAATTGGGACTCCAGAAGTTTCTTCTACCAACTCAATCACCACTAATTTTGTCACCAGAAGTTGTGGGGACTTACCTTCCTGACACTGGAATCTTGGGCTGAGGTACCTGGTGTGAGGCTAGGACTTCTTGCTCCCAAAATAGCTCTCACAAATATTTAACCAGCACAGGAGTGTGGGACCAGCCAGTTCCACGTCTCCACCCATCTTACCAGTCTCGATGGATGTGGTTTCTTTAATTCCATAGCTGTCAGACTTCCATTCAACTCAATCTCAGATAGTTCTTTTATTTATTTATTTATTTATTTATCTTTCTTTCTTTCTCTCTGCCTTTTCCCCCAAGCCCTCTCCACCTCCCTCCCCCATTTCCACCCTCCCATTATTGTCCTAGTGTCTTTTGTAATTGTTTCTGTAAACCCTTCACCCTTTTCCTCCATCATTCCCCCACCTACGATCACTGTCAGCCTGTTCTCAATTTCAGTGTCTTTGGCTATACTTTGCTTGCTTATTCATTTTGCTGATTAGGTTCCTGTTAATGGTGAGATCATCTGGTATTTGTCTTTCATCACCAGGCTTATTTCACTTAGCATAATGCTCTCTATCCATGTTGTCGCAAAATGTATTACAAGGCCACTGTAATCAAAACAGCCTGGCTGCCATAAAAACAGACACATGGACCAATGGAACAGAATAGAGAACCCAGAAATAACTGGAAGTCTTTATGGTCAATTAATATTCAACAAAGGGGGCAGCAGCATAAAATGGAGCAAAGATAACCTCTTCAACAAACCGTGTTGGGAGAGCTGCACAGCTCCATGCAAAAATATGAAACTCAAACACTAGCCTACACCATACACAAAAATAAATTCAAGGCAGGTAAAAGATTTAAATATAAGTCATG
This sequence comes from Artibeus jamaicensis, assembly GCF_021234435.1. Lineage (NCBI taxonomy): Eukaryota > Metazoa > Chordata > Mammalia > Chiroptera > Phyllostomidae > Artibeus > Artibeus jamaicensis. Next base: position 4,147,846 of record NW_026521870.1, read on the forward strand.
ACACCATTACAAGCCCAGAGGAGAACAATTTCTGACAGTTCTGACCAATGTTTTTTTTAATATTTTAGTTGTAATTTTGATAAGGTTGTGTGAGGAGGTAAGCCATGTCTGCCTATGCCACCATCTTGGCTGGAAGCCTCCTCCAACAGTTTTTCAATCTCAATAAAACCTTGTTTGCAGCATTGGGGATACTAATGCAAAATACTGGTTTTCATGAAGAAGTTATTGGGCTTTGCAAACTAGATATATTTGGAATGTTAGAAGTCACCTAACTCAGTGATCTACTTTGCCACTCAAGGAATCTGAGGTTACATAGTTAGTGGCAATGTGCAGCAGAAATTCAGACTCTTATCTCCCAGAACAGAATTAATGTGGTAGAATCCTACAGTCTAAAATTATTTGGAAAAAAAACAAGAAATAATGCTTCGATATCCGAGTTGGAATAGGCAAATCTTTTATTCCTCACACCACAATCATATATATATATATATATATATATACACACATATATATATAATAAATATAATATTAAACTTGTTTATTCCCATTCATGCCTTCTAGAACTCTTGATTTTTTAAAGCCTCCCAGAATAAAGTAATATTTGCAACTAAGTGTGCTATCATGACTTAGTTCTGGCCAACAGGATATAAACATGAGTCTTATGCTCCTTTTCTAGAACCTATCACCAAATACAGCTAAATATGCCCCCTTCTTTCTCTCATTTCTCCTGTTATTTCAATTGTGCCTGGATCATTAGAACTAAGACCACTCATGGGGCTAAGAGAACCAAGGCCTGGAAGTATTCTGGGTTCTAAATAATTATTAAGCTGACACAGCAGCCCTGGATATGTATATGCAAGATACGTCAAATTTCAAAGTCAGTACTTTTGGATACTCTTAGAAAAATAGAACAGTAATGTCTTAAAGTTAATATAGATGTGTATATTGTATGCATACATATATGTGTGTATGTATATTAGCTTAGAAGGGTACTATAGAAAATATAAAGTACATATATTTATTATATTATATAACTACCATTGTCTGTGTCTATTTTTATGGTCTCATTTATGTAACTTGAAATTAACTTAATAACATTTGTTATAGTCCTGTGAAATCTTCTCGGGAACATATTGACAAATCACACACAAAGGCATGAGGGAGAAATTAAGAGAAGGAATGACTAAGAACACCAAAGCTCTTGGATAAAGACTCCCATAGTGCCTCTGCACTATGCAGCATTGAACAGATAATTTAACAAGAAAAGCTACACCAGGAAAAGTCAGTGTTTGAACTTGAATGAAAGGCACTGTATTGTTTCAAAGAAAGAAACTTTACAAAGAACCAAACAAAATGATTGTTCAGTGTATTGTGTTTAATAAAAATCTAATTGAATGTTCTTCAAAAACATTATGCACCTTTGTCTTGACCCCAAACTGAGAGAGGATTTTTGGACCCATAAGAACCAATGTTTTAGGTTTTTGTTTGTTTACTAATGCTGTCTGTTTTACTCTTTTTAAATATCCTCTCAACCCTCACAATCACAAACCTCCAATATGGGAATTATTAGATAAAATTCATATTTTTACTATTTGGTTGATTGACCACTTTCCAAAGTTAAATGCACAAATCTTTAAATCAAAAATTCATACCGTGAACTGAATCAAACTCTTCTTCCTACCTTCTTCCCCCATCCTCCTTTCCTTCCTCTCCCTTTCCTCCTCATTCTCCTCTTTGGCATCTTCATCAAAAAATTCTCATAACCACATCAAGGACAGTCACTCTAACATATGACCAAAAGCTAAAGCAAAGATTAAAAAATATTTTCTATCATTCAGATAGAATTTAAGAAACTAGGAAGGTTATCATTTCCTATAGCTTCCAACTATTTTCTCTCTTGAGAAATTCTATGAAAGATATTGGTCCTTTATCTAAGTGTACCATTTAAAAAATTACTGAACATATAACAATTATCATCCAACTAACACTGGGTATTTATATTTCCATCCCCATAATTTGTCAAACTACACAGAAATTCATAATATCAGAGCTGAACTTTTTACACTTTAGTTTTGAAGCCAGTTCCCCTTAGAATTTACTTTTTGGAAAGAAATTATGATTGAACTACCATTCCAGACATCAGGGGGAATCCCAGGCTATGTAAATAATATCTTAAGATGCAAAGCAATAAATCTATTCTCCTCTACTTTGATTAGAACTGCCTTTCCATTTTCTCCACTACTCAAATTACATAAACATGGTGTTTACTTGGTAGGATCAAATGATTTAGACTATCATTATTTATTAACAGGCTGGCCTGTCTTTATTCTTGGCAGGTTAAAAATATACACTGAAGGTAAAGAATGAATGCCCAGATTTATCATGAATGTCAATTTTAAAATACAAACTTATTACAATCATCACCATCTACATGTTTCTATTGGTCCAGGAAAAATCAGCAGAATCTTCAAAAGTTGGGTGTAAGCATAATGAACATGCAACTGAAAATGTAGCTGTACTGCATCTCTTTATTGGATTATATTGGATGACAGATTAGCTGAGTAATATCCCACTGAAAATGTTTAATTGCCACTGCTCTTATTTGCCCAAAGCATGTCCTATGGAAAGTTTAGTTTTAAGAATACAAAAACACCGTTTTCCATATTCTCCAATAGTTAAATATTTAGGTAGCATTTAGATATATTTTATATTAAGTCTTTATGCTTTGTTTATCAATTATAAAAATAATAAAAATTAGATTGTGTAGCTATATGAGATATGACCTATTTAAATGTTCTACATATTCCACATCTATATAAATGTCTCCAAAACCAAATCCATATCTGCAATGCTTCATAAACTAATGATGTACTTTTCCATTCACAAAACTGCTTTCTCACCTTTCAGAAGAAAATTTACTTAATAGAATAGCTTCTAATACATAATAAATTTTGAACATAAACATTGTACTACAAGTCTTATTGATAAGTCAATAATTAAAAAACAATGTTTTCTCTGTATTTCTTAGAAAAATTTATAATGTATCTGAAAAAATATTTCTGCTTTCTGCCTTTAATAGAGTTCTGTGCTGTTTTGGGGAAAAACATAGCAAAAAATGCAAAATAAAAGTTGGAAAACCTCTCCATAAATTTACCAAAAATCTTATATATTTTCACATATAACAACTTTTCTCCAATAACTGTAACAATAAAATAATATCATTGAATACAGAGCCAAAATCTACCAAACTAATAAGAGGATTCAGTAGTTGGCCTCAAAGGTTATTTTCAAATTATTATTTTAAATAGGAGTTATAACTTGAAACAAAAATGTCATGTAAAAAGATGGTGTTAGCCAATATAACAGTCTTTCTATCAGTGACCACTATTCAGAAAATTATAAAATTGTGTTTTGATTTTAAGCTAAATGAATTCAAAATGAAAGAAAATAATTTCCTAAGGAGGTCAGTATGTTATTTATTGTAAAGAATACATGTGTACTTGACATACTTTATTTGCTAAATAGGGGATTTTAGATTTAACTTTCTAAATATTTTATTTAAAATATTCAAATGTGCATCTGTAAATCAGTCTCCTACATTTAGTCATTCCTCTACTTCATAGTAAAATGAGGTTCATAGAATTTTTAGTTAATCTTGGCAGTTAGGACTACATGAAAACAAAGGACAAAAAGGGAACTTCACAAAATCAACACCTAATCGGATGCCTTTATTGACCTTATTTTTCTCTCCTACTGAATCTTCAAGTTTATATTAAAGCTTCAGAATAAATTTATTACAATGAGTTAAGTTCTTAGAGGTTCTTATCAAATCCTTTGTGCACTTAGGAACAAGGAAAAGCTATTATTTTGGTATACAGTTACAAACAAAGAAATATAAGGAAAGCAACATATGTGAATGAGTTTCTTGACTGCTACTCAATTGTCAGTTCTACAGTCTCAACATACACAACTATTTGCAGGCCCTAGGCACGGATTATAAGAAAAATACCTAAGAGTAGAAAATAACCCCAAATATGCAATCAGCATCTAACTACAAATATTATTTATATGGTATGTAGTGACACATATGTGTTTATAATCTCTACTTTTTCACATAATCCATGTGCAAGGAATATCACAGAACTCAACCAATACAAGTCCATCTTCCCTCTAGTTTCTCTAACAGTAAAGGACAATGGCCTAATTATATCAGTGGCAAGGAAACAGCATCCTCCATACCATGTCATAGTGTTAAAGTGTGCCCTGCACATACTTCAGTTTATCTCTGCAACACCGAAGAACACCCAAATCAATATTAAAGTGCTAACTCCACATATTAATAAATGGTTTCTGCAGTTAAAGACTGATAAGCTTGAATGTTAGCTTGAGGAAATAGCTTATTCTTTTCTTTCCCTCTTTATATTTTCTTTTGCCAAACTTCACTCAGGCTGGAAATAATCATAATAATTGGAACCAGTAGAAATAGCTGATACTGCTAGGCAAGATGAAATAAATCTGCAACTCAAGTAATACTAAATATAAGCTTCACATGAGCATATGAGAATGAAACACCTGAAATAAGACAGTTCTTAGGAGTCAAATCCCCCAATTTACATTTTACCAGTAGACATAGTTTAGAAATGTAATGTTTATAATGTATCTGGATGCAACTGAATGTAAACAAATAGCATGTTTATGTCAGATGTAGCAGTAAGACTAACAATTTCTTAAGGAAAAGAAATAAATAAAAAATGATGTCTAAGGAAAAAATATTCACATAAAGTGCTATGTAATAAACTTTCAAGTTCACAATATAATGTTTGCTTTAAAAATTCAAAAACATAAAAACACCTTTAAGGAAATTCCAATTGTTTTGTCATTTGTAGAATTTGATTAACTTTATCTATTAACACAGTTCTACTATAGTATTTTTATGGTTGCCAGTGGTGTATGTTATACAATATTGAGAGAGCAGAATAAGAAATATTATGACACTTTTAAGATGCTTATGGTTTTGGCCTTAAAATTAGCAATCATCTGGAAGTGTTGGAATAATTCTAAGATGGAAAAAAATAAATGAACATTATTTCTATCAGAAATTTTGAAGCTTTGGAAAAGGAGCCGGAACTAGAAAAGTTAACACATTTGAGTACTATAACTGTGTGCTTTGTAGTTTGGGGCACCTATGTACTCTAGGGAATTGGTTTCTTAATCTGTAGACTCTGTCTTACTCTGTGTTAGCAATATAGCAAAGGTCAAGTCATTCAACCACTTAGTACTGAGTGGTTGTACAAGCTTAGTAACCTTGGGCAAAGAATGAAACTATTCTTCAGTTGCTCATGTTTAACTGTGATAATAAATATCACTCTCCTTATAGGGTTAATATGAATCTTAAATGAATGTAATGAAATGTGAAGTGGAACTTTTTCTATTTTCCTGGAATACAGCAAAGGCTTCAAAACTGAGGACAATGGGAAAAATGCAAATTATCAATCGTACGCATGGTAAAACCAGTCCAAAAACCAGGGCTCCCAATAGCCTAGATGACAAGACTAAATATTTGAAAACATTATGTGAGAAATAGGCCTCTAGAAATAATTCTGCTCAAGAGGGCTACCTGCTGGACCAAGAGGATAGCAACAGAAAGAGCCCAAAGGTGTAATGCAGTGGGCAGAAGCTGATAGAATTGCAAGTGGTAAGGTTTGCATCCCATTGCTTCTGTCAGGACACGCTATAGTAGACACAATGGGGTATGCAGGAGGTGATGAGGAAGCTAGAGTATCTTTGAAGAACATATGTTATCTATAACAAAAAGTTAGCAACTGGATTCCTGACATAGAGGATACATGGGAGCAGATTTAAAAGAACTAGAAAAACAAGTTTTTGTTCCTTTATCCTTGGTCTTCCTCCTTCCTGACCTCGATGGACCTCTAAGGAGACAGAAATAGGTGTGCTGGAGGTCAGGGCGTTAGGGTGGAGAATTGGGGTAGAGGGAAGAGGGTGGAGATGGAGCAAACAAGCAAAGAAACAGACCACACTAACCTCTCTCATTATTGATTTCCAGTGTTCCTGATAGAGACTAAGCTCAAAAGCAAAAATAAGGAAATGGGACTACATCAAATTAAAAAGCTTTTGAACAGCAAAGGAACCATCAACAAAACAAAATGAAGGAAAGATGATATTTGCAAATGACATAATGGTATCCAAAATATGTAAAGAACTCATATAATTCAACATTAAAAAACAATCCATTAAAAATGGGCAGAAAATATGAACAGATTTTTCTCCAAAGAAGACATAGGCATGGCTGACAGACACATGAAAACATGCTCAACCTCTCTAATCATCAGGGAAATGCAAATGAAAACCACAATGAAATTGTGGAATTTCTTACACCTGTTAGAACAGTTACTATGAAAAAGAAAATAAAAACTAGTTAGCAAGGATGTAAAAAGAGAACACTTATACACTCCTGGTGGGAGTGTAAATTAGTGCAGGCACCATGAAGGATAGTATGGAGATTCCTCAAAAAATTAAAAATAGAATTGCTACATGACCTAGGATTCCACTTCAGGATATTTAACAGAAGAAAATGAAGACACTAATTTGAAAAGATATATGCATTCCTAATATTCAGGCAGCATTATTTACAATAGTCAAGATATGGAAGCAACACAGTGTCCAACAAGAGAAAAAATGAATGTAGAACATGTGGGTGTATATACACACAATCTAATATTACTCAGCTATAAAACAATAAAACCTCATCATTTGTAACAACACAGATGGACCTAGAGGATATAATGCTAAGAGGAATAAGTCATAGAAAGAAAAATGCCATATGATTTAATTTATATGTGGAATTTTAGAAAACAAAACAAAAACAAACTCAGAGACACAGAGAACAAACAAATGGTTGGAAGTTTGGGGTGAGGGAAATGAGTACAAAAGGTGCGGGGATTAAGAGGTACAAACTTCCAGTTATAAAATAAGTCAGGAGATGTCATGTACACCATAGGGAATAGAGTCAATAATATCATAATAGCTTCATACAGTGACAGATGTTTACTGGACATATTGTGGTGATCACTTTTTAAGATATAGAGAGTGAAGGAAAAATAGGTTTACAGTTGTGAGTACTCAAAACACAGTTAATCTTGCATTACAATTTATTAATTATTGTATTATTTTCCATATGAATAACTACAAACCCATTTTGCCCCTCTCTGTATAAATATAGAATCACTATATTGCTCACATGAAAATAATATAACATTTATGTCAATGATAATAAAGTAATTAATTAATAAAGAACACAGGAGACCTTTAAATTGCATGCAAGGTTACAGTTTGCATTTTGAACAGACTACATATTTTTATACCCCCAAATGAGACTAATCTAAAACATGAAAGTAAAAAAACAGTTATAAGGTTTCCCTTACCACAGTGAGGTCTATGGTAAGGAAAGGGTAAGTCACCTTTGTACAACATAGGGGTCTGGGATGCCGATCTCATGGCACACTAAAAAATCTGCAGGTAACTTTTGATGGTCCCAAAACTTAACTACTAATAGCCTGTTATTGACCAGAAGTTTTATCAAAAACATAAAATACAAATTAACACATATTTTATGTCATGCGTATGATATGCTATGTTCTTACCATGAAATGAGCTAGAAATAGAAAATGTTAAGAAAATCATAAGGAAAAGAACATATATTTACAGTACTTATTGAAAAAAATTCACATGTAACTGGACCTATAAAGTTCAAACCCATGTTGTTCAGCAGTCAACTATTTCTTGTCTGTATCATTTGAGCCCCCCTTTTTAATAAATTGGTTACACGAGATACTGCATATGACCAGGACATACTAAGTGATCAACATAAGTGCTTATTATTATTATTACTATATATTTTTTATTCAATGTCCCTATGCAAATTCAGCAATGCTTTCATTGCAGGACTAAGCTGAACATGAACTTTCAAATTTAATGTTAATAACTTCAGAGAATAACACACTAATATTTAAATTTTTTTAAATATAAAAATTAGCCCTGGCTGGTGTGGCTCAGTGGATTGAGCACCAGCTTTCAAAGCAAAGAGTCACTGGTTCAATTCCCGATCAGGGCATATGCCTGGGTTTCAGGCCAGGTCCCCAGCAGGGGCACATGAGAGGTAACCACACACTGATGTTTCTCTCCCTTTCTTCCTACCTCCCTTCCCCTCTCTAAAAATAAATTAATAACACCTCTAAAGAAATATTAAAATTAAAAAATAATAAATAAAAATCAAAATATAAAAATTAGTTGATTTACCTACCAACCAAATATATCAAAATATCAAGTACATGACTTGGAATACCTCTTTCCAGTCCCTTCTTGCCTGTAAGGTCTCTTTTGAGAAATCCGCTGACAGTCTGATGGGAACTCCTTTGTAGGTGACTGTCCCCTTATCTCTTGCTGCTTCTAGGATTCTCTCCTTCATTTTAATCTTGGCTAATATAATTATGATGTGCCTTGGTGTGTTTCTTCTTGGTTCCAACTTCTTTGGGACTCTCTGAGCTTCCTGGATTTCCTGGAAGTCTATTTCCTTGCACAGTTATTAATAACCACACCTAAAACTAAAGCAAACTAAAAGGACACCTAGAACAGGAGTGGAGACATAGAAAGGAAGATCTCAAGGAGGGTTAGCAACAGGGGAGTGGGAGAAGGAGAAGGGGGGAGAAGGTACAGAAAATAAGTAGCATAGACAGTAGATAGAAAATAGATGGGGGGCAAGAATAGTATGGGAAATATAGAATCTAAAGAACTTGAGACACATGGGCATAAACTAAAGGGGGGGTAATGGTGGGGATGGGGGCGTAGGGTAGAGGGGAATGAAGGGGGGGATAGAACAACTGTAATGGCGTAATCAATAAAAAATAAATTAAAAAATATCAAGTACAAAGAAAAGGGAAATATATTTTAATATGAAAATGGGTACTGTGTTTTCCTTGCTTGAATGAGCTCTTATTTCTGATTACTCAGACAATTTAAATATTTTTTTAAAGAAGGGCACATGAATACCATTTTATTACTAATTTGCTATGAACTACTTAATCTACCACATCTACATTTTCCTTACTTCTCAAATAGAGCAATTTTCTCTTCTCGAACAGCCTGAAACAATTCCCATTCTAAATGAAAACCCCCCATTTGGACCAAAAGAGCCAATTTAATTTTCCCAATTAAAAAATCTCTTATTCTAACTAAACTTCTAAGCTGCCTTTTGATACTAGAGGTCTATGGCAATGTCATTCTACTTCAGTCATTAGCAGCTATATTCTCTTAAATGTTGATGGGCAATTGACTCAGCAACCTGGCTTTTTACAGGGCTTACACTGTTTTGAATCAAGTGGTTAGGGGTTACTCACTGCTAAACTATTTAACATGTAACTTTTAAATTCAACAGAAATAGATTCCTTTCAAAACAGTTTCAGTGTAAGGACAAAAAGGATACTGAATAAACTAGAAAAATGTAATTTAGGTTAATTATGAACAAGAATGCATTCCAGAACAAAATAGGGCATATTTTGGAAAAAATTGCTTTAAGTGAAATGACTCTAATAAAGAATGAGGTAGTGATCACACTGCCAAAATTCTACCACAGCATAATACATAGTTCTGTAAATATATTCAAAAAGAAATTATTTCAAATGTTTTCTTTTTTAAAATATTTAAGAGTATAACCGTAAGCTAAAGTGGTTGTCCTTCTAATTTTTTTATTATAGACAGAAGTTGTCAATGTGTGTTGGTTAATTTATGTATTAACATGACTAGGTCATGAGGGTCCCAGATATTTATCAAACATTTTTCTGGTTGTAATATCCATGAAGGTGTTTTTGGATGGGATCAACATTTAAACCAACAGACTGAGTATAGCCGATTTTCTTCTGTAAAGTTGGTGGGCTTCGTCCAATCTGTTGAAGGTTTAAAAGAACAAAAATTGCTGACCTTCTCCCAAGAGAGGGAGAATTCTTCCTTCCTGACTGTCTTTGAACTGAGATATCAATTATTTTCCTCCTTAGAATTCAAACCAAAACATTGGCTTTTCTGGGTATTATGACTGGTGGCCTTTGGATTAGAATTACACCATCAGTCTCCTGAGTCTCCAGGAGCTTGCTGACTCACTCTGCATATCTCAGGGCTTGTCAGCACCATAACTATGTGAGCCAGTTCCTCATGACAAATCAATCGGTCATTCTCTCTCTCTCTCTGGAGAATCCTGTCCAATACAGTGTTTTTCAAATAAATCAAATATTACAGGAAATGATTTTTATCTTTCGTTTAGTCAATCAATGTTTTCTAAACATGCTAGACACTTTCAGGCATCATTCCAGGTGTGATGGGAATATGTACAAATTAGATGCTCTCCCTACCTTTTGTAATTCCAGGTCTAGTGCAAGTGACATATTTGATAACTTTACTGGCAAATCATTGTTACGGCAAATAAAAATGAGTGAATATTTTGTTGTGATGGTTTAGAAATAGGAAAATCTGGATCTAACTCTTACCAACTCTGTAAAAAATAAGTGGACTTGAGACATCAGGGTATAATATATGGTATTCTTTTAACTTCTAACAAAAGTATATAATACACAATTTTAAATATTTCATACTTCATTTCAGAGACCTGAACTAGATAGGTTACCTACAAGAAATAATTAAAATTCTGAGTGTTCAATTACATGCTTTTTACAACCACTGACATTGGGAACATTTGAATAATGTTAAATGTTAGAGGAAGGTAATTCATTACAAACCTAGTTTAAATGAAGAATTTCTAGTACAACTTAGAGAAGAGTTGGCATTTTCAGGATTTACATGAAATATGGCCCAGAACATCACAACAGTGGTCAAAGTTTGGTCTCAAAATGGTGCCTCATAAAGTCAAAAAGTGAAGCAGTGTTATAGTTTCTGCAACTTTTCAATTAGGACTGAAAACATGCAGCTAATAAAGGCAGCACCGCTGAAGACAGAGTTTTCACTGTTGTTATTTGTATTTGACTTGCTAATAAAACAGAAACATTATCTAAGTGCTTAACAGTGACATATTAACATTAATAACCCATTTATGATAAATATATCCCATATGATACACATTAAGAAGAACCCAATTTAAGAAGATTGGTCCAAACATTATTAAAGATGTATGTTTTCTCTTCCCTCCTCCACTAAATTATAAGTACTAAGAGGAATATATATATATGCAGGCCTATAAAATGTAGGCATTCCTCTAATTCCCATTCTTGGCCTCTTCTCACTCTCAATGCTCTCCTAAGAGGACCACAGCCCCTTGAAGGGCTACAACTACCACTGTTAACACAGTACCAACCAACTCTCCAATCTGTAGCTCCAACAACTCTTTTGAGTTCTAGATGTATATGACTGATGAACTTTGAAAATCAGAATTCTGCTATCTTCCACTCACTTCAAACATACTGCATTCCCTGGCACTAATTTTTCTCCACTCACTGTTCTTTAAATAATACCAATTGAAGCAAAAATATGATAAAGATATAATATAGACCATTTTATAATTAAATTATGTTAATTGTTCTAACTCCAGTGCCCAGTCTAAATTATTTTAAGTAAGAAATCAGTGATAAATATCTCATGAACGTAATCATATTACATAGTCAGTAACAGCCAGAATATACTGAACCTATCCTGATACTTCTGCAGTTGTGAAAGATAGCAATTTTCAATTTCTAGAACAGCCTAAAGCCATTTCCCTGTAGATTAAATTTTAATCTCTATTCAATAGAATCTTCATCTGCTCCACAGACCCACCCCCAGGTCAGAAACCTCAGAGTTATCTTTCATTCCTATCTCCCCTTCACCACTACCTCCCATTCAATTGATATAAATTTGTATTTATCTTGTCTCTAAGTTATCCCCTAAATTCATGTCCCACCATTCTTACTACTAATACCAGACCTTAGGACTTTCTCCGTGTCTTCTCCATTCAACACACACCTCAAACCAAATTTCCTTCCTGCTCACCACCAAAAAAAAAAAAAAACCCAGAAACAAACAACAACAAAAAACCATTTTAATTATGCTTCCCCCTTGTTCAAACACCTTGAATGGATTTATCATCTAGAGAATAATCCCAAACTCCTTAGATTTTCATTTAAAGTTTTTAATCCCTGATATGATCCCAAATTTATTTTCTGGAAAAAATCTTCAGGTATCCTTTTCTCTGGTTTCACTGATTTGTATTTAGCTCTCTACACAAGAGGGTAATTTCACTTCTCCCACCTTTGGTCATACTCTTCTCTCTGCTTTCCACACTACTCCTCCTGAACTCCCCCCACTAACCCCCTTGTGATTTATCTCTAAGTAATAACATTTCCAACTGGACTGCAATAAATGTTTTACAAAACATTTTCACATGAATTATCTTCTTTGATTCCAGCAACCATCTTGTAACATATGAGTTGACTAAGGCTCAGATAAAGTTAATTCTCCCACAAGGAAGTGATAGTAATGAAATTGGGACTGGAATTTGTAAATGCTTTTAGTCTTGGATCCATAGTCTTTATATTATACTCCTCAGCTTCTTCCTTCCCCTTTTATGTGCTCTAAAGCAGTATGTTTCTTTTTGCAACATTCCATTAAAGCTCATCATTTTAAGGTTAGCTAGGTACATGATTGCCTCTCCTACTTTGTATTCTTGGAGGGTAGGATCTGACCCTTATTATTAATTTATTTTCAGGACCTAGCTTTCACCTATGTGTGTGTGTGTGTATGTGTATACTTATATTTACCTGCTAAATATATGTATGTATATATATTTATGCTATTTATATGCTAATATAGAATACAATATATTTATATGACAAATACAGAAAATCAAGTTCAAGTTTCTTTCATTGTAACACGTACACACAACACCTACCCTTCTTAACCACACACCCCATTAGAGCGTGCCCTTTATTAATAAGCAAGCTTACTGAAGGAGCAGAATGCAGATACTATTTCCATTTTCTCACTATTCATTCTTCAACCCTGTGACATCTGGCTTTTCTGCACCATCCACCCCAGTAAAATGACACCAAAGTGATCTCCACTCTTGCCGAATGCTGTGGAAATGTTACAGACATCATCTTTCTAACCACTCTATTGTGTTTTTAAGTGCTAACCACTCACTAATATTAAGACTACTTTGTTAATAGTCTTAGCTTCCTTCCTGGGTACCCATGACTTTTCCTCAAATATAGATGCCACATCTATATTTGTTCTTTCTGCCTTTACATTTTGTCACTGGATAACCTCATATTCCCTGATCTGCACAATCAGCCCTAATCACTCTTATAAATTTAAGACTGGCACATTCTTTCCAGGTAACTCACATTATTTATATCCCAAATGCAATTACTTTCTACCAAAATCTGCTCTTTAGTTTTCTTTGCTCCTATCCAATCATATGTACCAGCTACATATTTACCATCTACATGTTTCTTGACCCAGACACCTCTTTTCCATTGCCACTATCATGTTATAGTTCAGGACCTTAAAATATCTCCTCTGGATAATTCTGTAGCCTCTTAATTGGTCTTCCTGCCTGAATCTTCCACCTCCTTTAAGTCTCTTCACTGTCTACATGTGTTCCACAAAATGTTGCCTACATTTCCCCTCACTGGGAAAACTATGGACAAATATGACCTTGTCAATTCTGTTCTCAAAACCTTTCAAACATGGAGAGGCAAGCTACTATAGTGCTTAAGTGGGTTTGAATACTGGCTCTGCTAATTGCTATGTGGCTTTGTGCAAGTGTCTTAAACTCTCTAGACTTCATTTTTCTTATCTGCAAAGTGGGATTAATGATAATAGCTACCTTATAGAATAATATGAGCATTAAATAAATTAACATTTATCTGAAGTATTTAGAGCACTGCCTGACAAATAGCAAGCACTACACGAACATTTGATGACAATAATAGCAACAATAATAATAATACTCCATGGCTCATCCTTTGGTTCGATATTATGGTTTGGCCCACATCTAAGCTCTCAAACTCATCTGTTACTACTATCTATATTAAACTCCAACTTTAATACTTGGAAACTCTTTACATATTCCTTGAAATGCTCCAAATCAATGCCCCCTTCCTTTATCTAGAAGAGTTCTACCCCCTTTGCCTGATCTCTCTACTCAAGTACTCTCTTTTTAGTAAAATGTTGCCTGAAACACGAGGTGAAACCAACTGCCCTTCTACTAGACACAGGTCTTTTAAAACGTTCATTACATTGAAAAATTCTTGTCTATAGTAATTACTAAACCAAATAAAATAGTAATACACAGTACATGTAATATTGGCAAACATTATATATGCTTTATAAATAGTATTGGGCCTGTTCTATACTCCGGTCCCTGCGCTAAGTATGTTGTAGGTAACATAAGATTTACTCCTTATAATGTCTTTATGTTGTATGTTTTATAATGATTCTTATTTTACAAAGCATGAAACTCATATGTAAAATAATTTGTTGAATTCACGTTTAGTATGAGGCAGTGCTGTGACTGGAATCCACACTTGTTTGTCTCCAAAGCTCCATGCTCTTGACTATGACCCTGAACTGTGAAACTCCAGGGGTAGGATCAAGATTTATACACCTTCCTATGGTGATTATCTAGCACTGTGCCTAGAACATAAGCACAATATTAACAATACATACATACAGAGTGTACAGAGCTACTGAAACTACAATTCATGATATAGAATACTAAGAACTCCTAGCCCATATTTCTTCTCCAAAATGTTTTTTAAACTTTTATTCTGATTACATCATGAAAGGTATCTTTAAAAGATAAAAGAAACTTCTACATAATGACTTTTGACTCAAGTCACACACACAGATGAACTACCTAAGGGTATAGATCACAGGTGTTAAACTCATTTTTACTGAGGGCCACATCAGCCTCGTGGTTGCCTTCAAAGAGCTGAATGTAATTTAAGGACTGTGTAATTGTAACTACTCCTTAACTAGGGGCAAGGAGCTTGGCACTGCCGCTGGGTAGAAACAAGGTGCTGGGCTGGATAAAACATGATGGAGGGCTGGATTCAGCCCACGGGCATGTGTTTGCCACCTGTGGTGTAAATGATATCTTGATGAAGAGTTATTCACCTTTTTATAGCCAGTCGCTAGATCAATACCTGCTAGGTTACCAATAAATTTTTGCTGAATAATAAGTAAATGAATTCCAGCTCATGGAAAAATGGAGTTGGGACGTTTTTGATGAGTCAGTTTATAATTATATATACTCCTGGATCAATGGCACAGACATTTGTAAACACTACATAATTAAAAAATATTTCAAGTTGGTTTTGGCACGCATTGGGGATATATTTTGTAGCTGATCTTATTTCTTAATTATGTATTACACATTTAACTTCAGAATGGTTAAAGTTTTCTGGAATTTAAAACAAAAATCTAACCACAGCAATACTGAATGAGGTAATGGAGACATATCTAGAATTTAACCAAGTTTATGTAAGAAAAAATACATCTTGATATATTCTTTAAATATTCATGTATTCCTCTTTTTGAGAAAATTTTACCAATGCCCTCCAAAACAATAAAGTAGAAATAAAATAAATTTTTATACTATTTTACAGTTATATCAATCAGAAGATTTTAGTGCAAAAGAATAGAAAACTCAAACTAAACAGCTTAAACTATTTTGTATACTCTTACCTCAACAACAAGAAGTCCTGAGACAAGACTAGTTCTGCGTTCATTATTTTAGCAATTCATCAAGGGGCCACTAGTTTTTAATCAACCTGTTCTGCCTTTCTCAAACTATTGGCTAACTCTCTTCATGATCACAGGTGGTTTACACAGGTATCTTCTACTTTTCAAAAGTTTATATTATGCCACCTCACTGTTAGGAAAGACTCATAGATTAGTACCTGTTTTGACCACCTAAAAGAAATCCAAAGACATTTTCACTTTAAAAAAAAAGGGGAAAGCAAAAATAGAGCTCACTGTTTGTTCTTCTGCCAGATGTTACAGAGGCAGCATGTGCATCCAGAGCAGCGAGGGTGGCACCGCCAAGCTCCTCCCTGGGAACTACACTCAGCATCTCAGCGTCAAGACACCACAGCTTTGAACTGTGTCTATGAGCTTCTGCACTTTAACTCAGCTTATTTTGTGCATCCATTAATAAGATATGCCCAAGGGTATCAGAAAAGCCTAAAAGAGCTCCTAAGGGTGTTACACTTAGTATAAAACCAGACATAGTAAAGTGTTTCAATAGTGATGAATGAAATACATGGTATGCATGAACTGAATATTGGGTCTGAGAACACTGAAAAATATTCCATACAAATTAATGTGATTGCTCCTTAATCTCACACCTTTCAGTTTACAAAAGTTTTCACAGAAAGCCTGTGCTTTCAGAGAGTAGGTAAAACCCATAGTTGCTCCAGGAATTACTGTCTTGTGTGCCAACTTTCACAGACAGAAAAGTGAATAGAACTGTTTGGGATCTTATTTTAGAACTAAAAAAGTTCTAAGAAGGTCTCCAACAGATTCACATTACTATTCATTACTTAGAACTGGGTTTTAAGACATTTCCTAGAACAATCACTGGCAAAGAGATGGAATTACCTTGCTTGCTTTAGACTAGTCTAAGTTCATCCCCTTTGGATGAGGCCAACCTGATATAATAAAACACAGGGCATAAGAGCACATCAGCATGTGTATACTTGAGCAAAACTGGTCTACTGTAAGGAGGAGGAGAAGGAGAAATGCATCCCAAGTTGGCAACCAACAGTATCTCTAATAACTTTGTGGCTTTCTAAAGTCCGTCTGAAAGCACATTCAACCAAAGCAAAGCATTGCCTTAGTTAATGCTAAAAGAATCAATTTCGCTAAGGCTAAAGGGTGTCATGTGCTCTTCACACAAGATAAAGAAGATTTTCCAACTAATTTTAAAAGGGAGATTTGACATGAGAATATAGAAGGACATTTTCTTGATTCATACAGTAAGTTCTTTATAAATTCATATACAGTGTTACTACATAGCAAATTAATTTGATACATGGAAATGGTTTTAAATTTTAAATATTTATAATTCAAAATATTATATTTTCCATTTCATAGCAAAGTCTCTTAGGTTCCATGTTAATAAAACTTAGTTTTTATAGACATTTTTTAATTTCACTGTAGGCAATACCTGTATTTTAGCTAAACATTTATAAGTTAAGCACTATTTAGTCATGAGTTGCTTAATGACAAGGATATGTTCTGAGAAATGTGTTGTTAGGCAATTTCATCATTGTATGAATGTTACAGATTATACTTACGCAAACCTAAATGGTATAGCTTACTACTATAATTGTGTACACTACACTTTTACATGTCTGGCAGTGCAGTTGATTAGTTTATACCAGCATCACCAACAAACGTATGAGTAATGCTTTGCTCTATAATCTTATGATAGCTATGAAATCACTAGGTAATAGGAACTTTTCAGTTCCATTATAATCTTATAGTAGCACTGTCATATGTGCCCACCATCATTAATGAAATGTGATTATGTGGTACATGACTGTGACTTATTTTAAAATAAATACTTCTTTCAAATGCAATATACTGTACATTCATAGTATGTTGGATCCAGTCCCCTCATTCTCTGATACATCTAAACCAATAAAAGTTTAAACCACTCTGCAAATGTGTTATCAAGTTCATGCCCTTTTCTTTGCTCATTCTTTGGTTGCAATAACATTAGGACATTATCTAGATATTATGTAATCTACCAGCCATTAGCATTGCAAATAAAAATAACCAAAATCAAAACCACTAAATTTGACTTCCTTTTTCGGACCATAAGACGCACCTAGGTTTTATAGAAGGAAAATAGGAAAAAAATTTTTGAAGCCAAAAATGTGGTAAAATATTTAATAATATAAATAACATAATATTTCACCATTGTAAATGTAAACAGAATTCAACAGCAGCATTAACAACCATTATTCCTCCCAAATTTGGGGGGGGGAAGTACTTCTTATAGTCTAAAAATATACAGTTTCTCATCAGAGCTAATAAGGGTTAAAAATACTACTCACAGTTGAAAATTAATGTGACTATCAAGCTTTTCACTTAGATTTGTCACATATAGAATAATTTTATGTAACTCTTTCCATAAAATAAGATTGTATCCTCACATGCATAAATGCCTTTCTGGAACTTTTGATTTAAAAACTAGTATTGAAGCTTAGTGTTTGAAAAATGTGTGTGTGTGTGTGTGTGTGTGTGTGTGTGTGCGCGCGCCCAACACAAGTGTGTATGAGCATGTGTTCTAGGAAGCAGAACAAATTTGATGTTAGAATGACTCTCCCACACTGAAATAAAGACAAGGAAAGCATAGGTAATTCCAACCAAAAGTCCAGCTATAGATAATGCTTCAGAAGAAAAATTAAGAGAGAAAATTTTAGTCTTTGAATTGCAGATGGGCAAGAAATCTCGATAACATTCTTGCTCTTTCAGAGGGGGACAGACTTCTTTAGGCTCCAGTCCCGACACCAACAAAATGGCCACCCACTAAGCACCTGGACTTGCCACAAAAATTAAGATTATAGTTATTCATGTTCAAGTTATATGAGAAATAAGGCAAAACTATGGAAGGTTTTAATAACCCTTTAAGCCTAAGTTCTTGCTATTTTTAAAATAAACTTTGTCTAACTAATAGTTGCTTCAATACCTTTACGGCACAGACTGCAAAGAAATGGAAACTGGGGTCAACTGTGGACTACCTAGAATGCTTCACGGATGCAACTTTAGACATTTTATATCTCTTTAGACTCTGAAATTTGTTCATGCTTGCAACCCAGCAAGCAGATTTGGACAGGTTAGGGTATGTTGCTAATTAATCTGTGTTTGTATATATCCTTGCATTCATATAGATTCCAGCTAAATATGTATGTTTTTGTATGCAACGATACAAACTACAACACTGTTCACCTGTAAAATAAAAATAATTATTAAAAATATATATAATTGGTTTTTACACTTAAAATTTTTACCCTGACGTCTTTGATCTCTTAAATGACAATTTAAAGTGAAAACAGATTTTATGCCACCCATAATCCATTGTAACACTGGAAACACTCATGTTTTAAGAAACTTCTTCAAATACAATGTAATATGAAAAATGAAGTATACATTTTCATAAATTGTTGTTCAATTACCATTGTCCCCATTTGTGCTTCATTCTACTTCATGCCACAGTCACTTAATAAAATCCATGGTTATTTATGAAAAAAGTCTCTGATTTCATATGCATAAGTTTCACTAAAGACAGCTAAGAGGTTAAAAAATGCACAAATTTTGCCATTAGAAAAATCAGTATCTTCCATATATATTTTACTTCAGACTACAAAGGGTTAGTTTTTCTTCTGTCAGATGTTTGTTTTGAGCTATTAATGGATACAGGGTGACCGCCATGATCTTGACAGTTACTGTTCTTTAAAAAAAAACTAAACCAAAATAACTGAAAATGACAAAAGTTGACTTGAATTCATAATTACAAGGAAAAATGTTTTCCAAAGTTGAGCAAGCCATACAATTATTTTAAATATAAAATCTATATTAAAATATCCACTCATTGGCCTACTAGATCTTTGAAAGTAGATTCATTGAATGCATTTGAGTTACTATTCAACCGCTTGTCAAAAAAGAGAACTGTTGCCTCGGCCGGGTGGCTCAGCTGGTTGAAGCATCATCTCATGTTCCAAAAGGCTGGAGAATCCTTGGTCAGTAAACATGCCTAGGTTTCAGGTTCAATCCCCATCAGGGTGTTTACAGGAAACAACCTACTGATATTCCTCCCTGCCTCCCCCCCTCCCTCTCTTCCTCTCTCTCCCACCTTCTCTTTCTCCCTCTAAAATCAGCAAACATATTCTCAGGTGAGGATTTTAAATAAAAAAGGAAACTTCTTCTAGACTCTATAAAACAGTTCATACTATATACTAAACTTAACAGAAGTTTTAAAATTTGTTTATGAAAATTAATTTCCAAATAAAGTCTTTTTGTAAAAGAGTTAACATAACAATAAAATGCAAGTGTGGAAGCAATTATAAGTTCTCTGTGATGAGTATTGTACAACAGTTTTTAGCAGACGCATATCCCTATGCAAGTACTCAGTAATTATAAACCTATCACTAAATTGTCTATATAACACTCTAATTTATTTTTATTACAGGAAATATTACATCAGTCCTTCCTAGAGACAAAACAGAGGAAGTTGGGAATGGAATGGAATAAATAATTTTAAAAAGTTACAATACTAAGAAAATCGTAAGACTCTATCTCATGCTTCTTATCATGATAAGTAGCCAGATTGTAGCTAAGAAAGATTTTTAAAAAATTAATAGCAGAAACTGGAGCTTCAAGGTAGATGTTTCTATTGAATTCTAAAATGGGATGAACTCAACTAAAATGCTAAACATCTGGGGGGTGGTGCTTGTGGTAGATACATTGTCGGCTGTTTCTTCTTCAAAGTATTAATAGAGAATTATGCTGAGCTACTGATACCCTCACAAATGCAAAGTAATCTTCTTGATGAAATTTGATGTAGTTTTCTTTATTGTACATGGTTGACTGTGAACACTTGTGAATTGTTTTATTGCTCTTCTTTATGAGGTAGATTTTTAACCGAGAAGTAAAAGTTCTACCTTAAAACATGATACTGGTATGTAAATATTCACATGTAAGAAATGTAAATAAATTCCTAAACTTAAAATTAGTGAATTCTAATAGCACTTTCATGCTTGTCAAGCCTAGAGTAAGTTCACAAACTGAGAAAAGACATAGGTACAAAGGGAATACATTACTGGGTGAAAATAAACTATGGCTAAAGTATAAAATAAATATAAAACAACAGATCTTTTACATAAAGGCAGCATTAGTGGGAATTATTTTTAAAAGGTGAAAATGTGTTCCATTCTACTTAATGGCATTACTCTTCACATTAATAATTTTCAAAGTAAAGCATTTATTTTACTTAGAAAAACCTTAAGAATATTACTTGCAAATTACTCATACTATTAATTAGTCAATCATTTCATATTTTCTAGTAGTTTTCAATTAAAAATAAAATATCTTGAAAGTTAAAAAACATTTCAACATGTCACTAACTCAAAATAACCAACAAGTTCAGAGTAACATTTACTAATATTTACATAATAATACTTATCTGCCAGATACCACATCATTTAAATGCATGCCTTACTTAATATTCTCAAGCTACTATTACTACCCCAGGCTAAATTACTTGCTTATCTAGCCAATACTAAGTGGTATACTCAGAATTCAAACCCAGGCAGTATACTTATGAGACTGTACATTTAACCACTAGTGTATCTCATCTCTAGAAGGATAATTTATCCAGTGTCTGCAATGCTTTTGAAAGCCATTGTTTTCAAGCAGTTACAGTTGCCAAATATGAAAACTTTTTCATCATTATGAAGTGAATGTGTGAGTTTCAAGCAACTACAAAAGAAATTGAATATAATAAATGTGTCAAAAATTGCACATATAAATGTTAAGAGCAGAGATGGTGGCACTTAAATAACTTTAAGTAATTTCACCCTGAGATTATTCTCAGTCAAAACAAACACATAAAAAAGCAAATAGTAATTTTAATATTCAAAGTCATGTCATTTAAATTATGTACATATAACAAAAAACTACAGTAGTAGTATTCCCCATAAATAATGTCCAAAGTTAATTGTCTCATAAACCTTGTTCCAAAACATTAAATGTAATGTATACTAAAATAATTAACTGATCAAATCATTTAACCAATTTTATTACTGGTCAATAAAATTCATATTACTTAAATTTCTACGGAAGAAAGTTAATCTTTATTGGAGAAAATATGACATAATTTGTTTTTACATTTCCAAATAAAAAGCATAGAGGTTTAACTGTATGATACCAGCCTGATGTCAATCAAAAGAAAGCATGACTCAATAAATGTAGTTCTACTTTCCTTTGAAGGCATCTTTGAAAGGAGCAATAGGAGGGAGAGCAATGTACATCTTCTCCAGAACTGAATTTCAAAGGCCTTATTCGGCCCTTCTTCCACATGGGAAGAACTAGAAAATTTTCTGCCTTTTATTTTCTACTGTGAGATCCTAAATGGGCCGGTAAGTCCAGGATATGTAGGTCCCCATGTGATATTAGATGCAACAGCAGCCATACTGTAAGGAATGTAGGACACAATGATCTATGTAGCTGACTTTTGTGAACGCTAGTGGTGGTAAATGTTAAGAAAAAGAGAAGAAAAAAAGAAAAACCTTTAGCACTTCAGCTAGATCTCAAAATCACTCAACTGGGTCTGTTGCATGAACGAGATCACAGAACAGAACTGATTTAGAATTAAATACTTTGGTGAATAAGGTTTACTGTTATAAACTAAACAGCCGTAGTTTATGAAAATAGTTGTATGTGATAATAAATGGTATTTTTGATATGTTTCATCACTCTGGATTAAAAGAAGCTTACATTAGAAAGTGAATTCCCTGCCCTGGCCAGGTGGCTCAGTTGGTGCATCATCCAATGCATCAAAAAGATTGCAGATTCAGGTTCAATTCCTGATCAGGGCACACACCTAGGTAGCATGTTTGGTTCCTGGTCAGGGGTACGGGAGGCAACTGATCAGTGTTTCTCCTCTCTCTCATATAAATAAAAATATTATCAATGAGGATTTTTTAAAAAGGGGGGAATCCCCTGAATTTAATTTAATGGCTTTTAAAAAATGGTTATAAAGACATTTTAAAAATATAGGAAAACAGTCTATTTTGTCTAATACGTCTTAAAATCCAAGACACTCAACTTATTTTAAAATTAAAATTTTAAATTATGAAACTCTCTAATGTAAAAGTTGCCAAATAAGTAAATAAAACTTGAGTGAACAGACTCTAGCCAGGTAGCTCATCTGCTTAGAGTGTCGTCCCAATAAGCCAAGGTTTTGGGTTCGGTTCCCAATCAGGCACATACAAGAATCAACCAATGAATGCATAAATAAATGGAATGACAAATTGATGTTTCTCTCTCTCAAATCAATTGATAAACAATTTTTGGAAAAATTGACTAAATGATGCAATTGTATCTAGTGCTCATTTTATCAATATTCTTGTTATTCAAATGTCTATTTTTCTTTGCGAAACCTGCCTAAGTTTAACTGATTTTGCATGTAGTTTCAATGTAATACCCTATGTTTGAATAAATACTCAAAAATCAATTATCTCATTAACATTAAAAAATACAACTGCTAAACAAACGATGTTTAAGTTTTCTAGCTATACTAGTTTATTATCTCTCTATAAATAAATCTACCAAGCAAAAAGTTTATAGAAATTTTTTCAGCAAGTGAAATTTGTAGTGAAACCAAAGACACCCAGACACTACATCGAAGGTGCTGAAAATTTCACTTTGTTTACAATGGTAAATAAACTTATTATTTGACAAGGGAAAGGATGATTCCAACAACAATTAGTATATAAAAATCATCTTACTTATAAGAATATAAAGGAGGATTCTTTTTGGAGGATTTTCCACAAAAACTAAAAAAAATTATTTATTTACTTACTGCCTTACTAAATTGGTCAATAGTGACTCAGGAGGTGAATTAGCCTCGTGTGGGGGCTCTGTGAACATTACCAGCATCAATCATCAATGACCCAATGAAGCCTAGAACTTCAGGTTAATACAGAATGGAAAGAACTTTCCCCCTAAAATATCACTGCAAATGCATACATTCCAAGGTGTTCTATAAGCAATAGTTTTCCAAATAAAATATAATACAGAAGTTGAATGATCAGAGGCTACCTTAGACAGAATCATGGCAAGATTTAAATAACTAGCCTAGGTCCCCCTCTTACATAGAAATCCACGGCATATGGTCACTTTGGCCTCTTCATAAACACCCACAATGATGGGGGCTTATGAATTCATTATTCATAAGATTTTTGGAAAGCTCTGTTATAAACCTCATCTTCTTCCTGAAGATAAAGATGCTTCACCCTTTAAAAATTACTATACAATCATCGTAGTTTTGTCCTATAGAGTATCACAGGACAGTGAGAGTTCCTTTTCTTACCTGATAGCTTTTTTAATATTTAATAATAGCTTTCATATCTTGACTTTTACAAGTCAAATATTTGCAGTGGATTTACAAAAGTTACCTACAATACTAAATAACCTCTCTTTATTTTCTGTATACATTCTTGTTGCTAGAGTTGTATTTTGCAAAGGTCCATCTCAAAAGGTAGTGCTCAATAAATACAATATTAAAATGTGGTCATCGTTGCAAACTGTAATAGAACAATCACCTCCCTCATTAGGATACCATCATGAGTCAAACTTAACAATGCCTTAGCTTTGCAGCCACTTTCTACTACAAATGCCATGCTTGTTACCAATAAAACCATGGTCTTTATTCGTGTAGTGAACTTCTTGGACTCAAATCAGAACTTTACATTTATATCCACTACTATGAGATAGTATTATGAGAACAAATATGTTAACATGACTCCCTATATTGAGCCTCTGGTATGTCATCTTGAAAAATACTAAACTACTCTATTTGTCTTCCTACCTAACTCATACTCTTCAGTTTCACACATTATTGAGCAATGCTGACCTTCAAGGCTCTGTTTACATTAGCCTTTCTCAAGTCACCAGTTATTAATACTCAACAGTCCCCAATGAAAACATTTTCTTCTATGACAATTAAGAAATTTTGCCTGTGACATCGTTTTCACTTGTTTACTTTTAAAACTGGTTTTATACAGAACATCTCCCTAGGAGTGTTTCCTTAAGTAAGACTGTTTGTTCAAAATACAGGCAATGATATGTTCAATTCCACCTCTTCAGCAGGGCACACAATGCAAACCCCCCAACAAACCTTTACCTTGATAAGAATATGCATATAAACACACACCACACATGAAATGTGCACGTGAGCTATAAACATATGCTATAGCGTATGGAAAACAAAGGCACGCTCCTTTATTCTAGTTAAAGTTGCCCTCTTTACAAGAAACTTTTATCTCACTCTTCCCTCTTTCAAAACCATAATTTTCTTCCAAGCAAAGATAAAGTTGGTGCGAGCTCTTCAAGACCCCAGTCTCCCTAAGTCCCCATCACAGACTTCAATTCAAAGGAAACTCATGTGTGTGGCAAGCCTGTGCTTCCATCGAACTCCCCTCAGAAACATGATGACCCCCTTCCCCCAACCCGAAGACAGAGGACTCTCATTCTAAGAGGACAATCCCTGGGTAGAGTACATTCGGGCAACCGTTCCCTTCCTCCCAGCGCCCCAACACCAGAACCCCTCCGCAGCGCCACGCCTTCTCTGAGAGTCCGCTCCTGCGGGCCAGCCGGGGGTGAGCGCCCTGGTTAGTCAGTGCGCACGTGACGCGCGGTGCCCACATGACACGACCGTGGGCGGGGGAGGGGGGCAGAGGAGTGAAGCAGGGAAAAAGTTAAGGAAGATCGATCTAAGCGCCCAAAGCAATGGGTTCCTTCCATTCTTCGTCAAGTAGTCGCTCAGGGATCCTTAGGGGACCGCTGAGGAGCAAGGCATCCATGGTCCAGCTTCCCAAACGGGGTGGGGTAGGGGGAGGGCATAGTTCTCCTCTTTCCCCGCCACCTTCTCCTCCTTTCCGCCCTGCTAGTGATGCCGCTGCACCCTCAAGTTGCTCCTTCTTTCCTTTTCTCCCTCCGACTTTTTCCCCTACTTTCCTTCTTTCTTTCCTTCCTCCCTTTCTTCCTTCCTCCCTCCGGTCTCTGAAAGCGCTTTATGCACCACGGACGATGGCACTGACGCACATTCAATTTGCCCCGGGAGCTTGCCCCCACCTCTGAGGTCAGACAAGGCCAAGCCCCTTCCACCGGGGAAGGTAAACTGCGCAAACAAAGTTATACGCCACACCGAAACCCGCCCTCCCTTTCGTTGAGCCCCCCATTCGCATCTTCCGGCAAGCTCACTTGCTCCGTTGCCACTCTCTCGACCTCAGCCCACTACCGTGCAACACACCCCCTTCCACAGCGAGCCCACCCTTCCATTGCCCCGCGCTTGGAGAGATCCAACCTCCTGGCAAAGCCCCGCTGCGCTCACCTTGCTTGACACACTTGAGCCGGAGGGGGTCCTTGCAGTGTTTGATCACGGCCAGCACGTCCCTGATGGTGAGCCCCGCCACGGGGGTCTCATTCACCTCCAGCAGCAGCTCCTCCGACACCAACTTGCTGCCGCTCTCATAGGCCACCTTGCCGGGCTTCACTTCCCCCAGGTAGGGGAACTGTCCATTCTCGGCGCCCCCCTTCAGCTCAAAGCCCAGCTGGCCCTCCGGGTTCCTGCCAATGACACTCTCGTGGACTTTGCTAGTCCAGTGGCTTTTCTTTTTCAAGCTTTTGGACATGGCAGTGGGGCGAGTTGCCTCAGCTCCTGAGGGGTTCCTCTGGAGTAGGGGTGTTGGCGGTGAGAGAATAAGGATGCAGGAGCCAGGGGGCCAAGAGGTGAGAAGCGCAGACTTTGCCTTCCTCCCCTCTCTGTTCGGTGCTTTCCCTCTTCTTTGGATGGAGTGTGGACGAGGAAGGGGAAGGATGAGAGGGATGGCTGGGCAGAGGTAGGAGAGCCTGGGTGAGGTTGTGCTGTCCCTTGAATGACACTCAAGGCTGTGGCCCCGCAGCAGAGGAGAGCTGTGGCGGCGGCGGCGGCAACCTCAGCGAGCAATAGCGGAGCCGGGGAACGGGTGGGGTGGGGGTGGGGAAGGAGGCTAGAGATGCCGGGGGCCACTCCTGCGCGGTGCGACTGGGAGCGCGCGCGCCTGGGTGTGTGGTGTTAGCTGATGTCCATGGCAGCTGCAGTGGCAGCGGCGGGTCTGTGTGTGTGTACTAGTTGTACAGTATTGGCAGGAGGGGTGGAGGGAGAGCAGAGGCGGAGGGAGCCGGCCGAGGGAGGAGGGGCGCGCGCGCCGGGTAGGGGGCCGCCGAGCCGCTGTCTCCGTTCCCCCCCCTCGGCAGCTTGACCCGGTAGTGAAGGCTGAGAGAGAGGCAGGCTGGGTCCGCCTGGCAGACGGAGAGAGGAGGCGGGAGCGCGAGAGGAGGGGAGGTAAGGCCCGGCGTGGGGAGGCCGGCAGGCAAAGCTTTGAGAGCCGACCGCGGACCTTTCTTCAGTCTCCCAGCGGCCGAGCGGTGAGCTAGGCTGCAGCGCAGAGAGAACGCCCCGACACCCGGGCGCGGACTGGGCGGGAGCAAAACGGCTGGACCTGGATTTGAACGCGAAGGGGTGCTGGCGCTTCTGCCGGAGCGCCGCCCGCCCCCTGGCGCGGGATCCAGCCGAGAGAGCCGCGTTCGGCCCGCCGTGGAACTGCGGGAGAGGCCTGGGCGCTGGGAGCCGGGGAGACTGGCGTGGGAGTCTGCAGTTTAGAGGGATTTACTCTCTTCCTATTTTCGGTCAGACTCGTGGCAGAGTTCTCCAAATTTCCCCGCAGAGGAGCGGAAAGTTAGGGTACCCCCGCGCGGGAGGGCGAAGCAGCAGCCCTTTCCCGGGACTGGCCCAGCCCGCGCCTCGAGCCCCGGGGCGAGGACGGAACGCTGGGCGGAGTTGGGTGAAAGGCGATTCCCAGGAGCGAGGGGAAGGGGCTTCAGGTTTCCTTGTTAGAAAGCGCGGAAAGCGAGGGGCTGCAGGATGGTGGGGGGCCGGGTGGTGCGGTGCGGTGCGGTGCGGTAGGAAGCCTTCCCCGGGGAAATCCACGTGCTCGCCCGAGAATTGTGGCGGCCCCGGCAGGGTTACGCCTGGACCCCGGGAAGCCCTCCAACTCCGGCTGGTAGCTCGGGAAGAACCTTAAGATGACCTGGCCTGAGAAACTCCCGCGACAAAGAAGGAGAAGAAGGCTCCGAGGGTGAACCCGGCCAAATCGGGGCTGGCACTCGGCTCGCTGGCCCAGCACCAGGTTCCTTTCCCTTCAGCCCGGAGGAGAGGTGAGGACAGGGGCGCGAGGATGCAGGAGGGCTGCTGATTTTCACTCGACCGCGAATTTCCTGTGAGGTGTTTGGCGAGGTTTTAGAAATTCTTGTAATTGATAAGTGAATTTCACTTGTTCTACTTTCAAATGATATGTTTAAGACAAAAAAAAAATGTCGCACACCTACTCACATCTTCAACACAAAGCATGAAAGGCACTTGTTCAGTTAGGAATCTTGATGTCTGATAGGAAGATAGTGTGGGAGGCAAGTGGTTCAGAAAGGCCAGATTTGAATGCAGTCTCTGTTTCTTACCAAGAGCTTGATCTTAAGTATATTGCTTGACCTTTCTGAGCCTCAGTTTCCTGATTTGTTTAATAGAGTTAGAAGTACTAATCTGATAGGCAAGTGATGAGGATGAAATCAGGTTAATGCATGCAAAGTGCTTGCCTGACTCAGGTGGGTAGCACTTAAAATGTTAATTTCCTTCCTTTCCCCTCTCAAGTATAACTCATTATTTGGGGAAAAGTGGGATTAAATTTAGTCAGTACTGGAAAAGATCTAAAACAAAGATGATTTGTTTAACCGTGTGTCTTTTTTCACTTGAGAAAACAGATCCCCAGTGAGTTGGCTGCGACTGATGGGAATTATTCACTAAGCCAGGGGAACTTCCAGGATCTGAAAAACGAGTGACAGGTAATGCCCAGGAGTACACAAGACTTTTTCTAGCATAGCCCAGCCTCACCCAAAGTTGACTTTTAGCATTATGAGACACAATCCTAAGTGGAAGTTGGTAATGAGAACTAAATAAGTATTTTTAAACACTAATTACAGACTAACATGTTTGGCTGATGCTAATATTGATCAAGTTCTAACTGCATGCTTGATGTTGTCCAATAGGCTTTACATATATTAATTTCTCCTTACATCTTAATAAGGTGGATGTTGTTATCATTCCATTTGACAGATGAGAAAATTGAGAAGGCTGCAAATTTAGTCAATGGCAAAGCAAATAATCAGACCCAAGTTTTTTGGTTCCAGACCTGGTCTCAGTCACTGCATTGTTTCTCTCCCCATGCACGTACAGTGTGTCACACCAGCAATTAGTACATAATGTCCCCAAAGGTTTCATCTGAATTTTATTGTAGGGGTAACTAGGATAAACAAAAACAAATGGAGCAGGAGTTAGAAATAAAAGCATTTTACCCTCAAGAACCCAGGAGAGTCATTGACATGTATATCAGTTAACTGAATGCTTCTCAGCTCCTAATTCATTCATTTCCTTTGTCCTGAATTATGTTATTAGAACTAAAACCTATAAACATTTCTTTGTTGTTAGTTGGTATAGTATTAGGCCTACTGAATAGAAGGTGCTAGAGAGACACTGCATAAAAGCGGGACTTCTCTTAGTTCCAGTGTTTTTCTTCTTGCTTCTACAAGGTTAGTGTGTGGCTTTCTGGCCAGTGGTGTGCTAGAAACCCGTGTTTCACATCCTCCAATAAGTTTGAACAGTTCCCTAGTGTTTGTCTTCCCAGTAAGCCTTGCCGGCATCCCAAAGGGTAGCTTCCTAGCAAGTTTCACTGGCACCTCAGCTGGCCAGCCCAATCTGTGACAGCCCAACACATTTCTTGGCCATCAAGTGGGACATAGACACGTTATCTCCGATGAGGTCTGTCTCTCATTCTAGGCTACAGGATAGGGATGGAAGTGGGGGTGTGGTTCTTCTAAGTTACTTCACTGGATACTATCCCACCATCCTGGAGTTCATGGGTGCTCCCTAAATTGGCTCTTCCTATATGCTTCAGTGATCTCTCTTCTCTTAGTGGTCACTCTCCTTTTAGTAGGTAATAATTCTTTATATTAAATGTCCTTTGTTCCTATTATGGTGTGATTTCTGTCCTGATTGGACCTCTACTGATACAAGGTGAAACAGTAACACTATCTGGGGAGTCAGAAGTTGGCATCCTGTCCGTAACTGTGCAGCCTTAACCAAGTCACTTAAACTTCCAGAGCTTGTTGCCTCATTTGTAAAAAGGAAGTGGCAATATATATAGCGAAGTTTTGTAAAGATCATGTAAATTTTTAAAAGATTTTATTTATTTACTTATTTACTTATTTATTTGTTTATTTTAGAGAGAGGGGATCAAAAGGAAAAAGAGAGAGAGAGAAATATTGATGTGAGACAGAAACTTCAATCTGCTCCCTCTCATACATCCTCCAACTGGGGGACCCACAACCCAGGCATGTGCTCTGATCAGTTATTGAACCAGCAGCCTTTTGCTTTGTGGGATGACACACAAGTAATTGAGTCACACTGGTCAGGAACATATAAAATTTGAAAGCATTTAAATGCACTTAAATGTGAATGTACTTTAAAACTGTAAAGTGCTATCAAAATTAATGGTGTTAATGATCAGTATAGGAACAGAGACTAATACAGAAGAAGGAGACATTTTAAGAAAAAAAATTGCATGCATTCTGGGTACTTATATTATTTCTTGGGGGTAAAAACAGCATTTTCACTAAGATTTATGGTCATCAAATAAATATACTGTTGGTTGGTTGGTTGTCTTTGCCTAGCTTTCCAGAGATAAAAACAAACAGTTTCTATTCTCAAGTAGTTCAAGTTTCCAGCTCTATGAAAAATACAACTAAAATTACAAACATTTTCAAATGTTAGGTTCAGACTAATTCAGTTATTTGCTATTCTGGCATCCTTCACATTTGTGTTATTTTTGTTTTGTCTACGCTTTCTGGGTTTGATGCTTGTGTCAAGAAAGAATTATTTCATTGCTGAGCACTCTATGTGCAGAGCATGGCACTGGATATTGCATGCTATTCCAAAAGAAAAATACTTTAAGAAGCATAAAGGCTCAAAAAAGAAAGGCATGAATGCATTCAATCTTTAGAAGAGGTCTAGGACGTTGATACTTGTGGGACACTCCACGTCTTGAATCCCTTAGATTTTGTCTGAGTGCCCTATCCCCAGCTTCTGTGTTATTTTATTTCTCACAGGCCATCCCCTGAGACTCTCCTTGAAGACTGCCCAAAGGCTCTGGAGTCACTTAGCCTTCAGGCACCCAGAGCCAGAGAGAACCACCTGGGAGTTAACTTTCTTCCCAGTGAACCTTTCCCAAGAACTGCCCTGCAGAGTATAAAAGCCCAGTCTTATTGCCTCTAGAATACTCAACGCTTCCTGGCAGGATCAAGCTGATGCCAGCATTTTGCCTGAACTCCCTTCCTTTCCTCTCTTGCTTAATCTGGTAACAGATGCATTTTTTTGCATAAGCATTTTCTAATTAATAAATCACTTGCACACAATGTTCATCTAAAGTGTATGATTCTGGGCTTCCTGACGTACAGTGTTATATTTCTTTTTACAGATAAGGAAAAAGGTTTAGGTATTTTAAACTGCTCAAAGGCACGTTACCATTAAGATGTGGAGTTGTGATTTGATCTACATCTGTATGACTCTAAAGCTCCTACTTCTAATGCAGTATTACATTTTAAAGTACCTAAAACTGAGTGATTTTAAATTAACTGTCTGAACAGAAAAGCACACAAATGTCATCTATTGATTAATCAACAGATTATTGTATCCCTGTAAGATCTTCAAGTGTTTGAGGAGAAAGAATGAAGAACCATGGGCAGTAAGAACAAAACATGGTACGCCCATCTAGGAAAAACATTATAAAGGATGAGACCTACCTGACCAAAAGTAAGATATTTCCCACATTTTGGCAGAGAGTGTAAATGTTCAATGTGATTTTTAGTCAAGGACTTTCTTTGTCCTAAGGTTGAATGGGGTATTTGTATTTTTCCCTCTTCTATAAAAAATCATCACAAACTTGGTAACTTAAAACAACACAAATTTGTTATCTATAGTTGTAGAGGCCAAAAGTCCAAAATAAGTCTTGCTGGGCTACAACTAAGACATAGGGACTGCATTTCTTCTGGATCTCTAGGAGAGAATTCTGTTTCTTGCACTTTCCTGCTCTTAAGAGGCCACCTGAACTCTGACTTGTGGCCCCCTTCCTATATCTTCAAAATCAACAGCAGGTCAAGTCTGTTCATACTCCATCACTCTGACACTGACTCTCCTGTCTTCTTCGTCCACTTTTCAGGACTCTGATTATAACAGCTCTGCCCAGGTAATGTCCCTATTTTAAAGTTAGCTGATTAGCAATCTTAGTTCCACCTGTAGCCTCAATTTCCCTGTGTCACATAACGTAACATAAACACAGTTTCCAGAGAGTAAAACCAGAACATCTTTGGGGGGAGACATTCTGTCTTTTACAGTATTTTAGGATACCGCGTAGTCATATCCTCACTGTTTACATTTTAGTTCAGATTGTCAACATCACTACTGCATATAATCCCTGCCTTTTGTCTCAGAAACCTCTATTACATTGCCTGCGAGAACTTTTTGAAAACTCCTTTCTTCATAAAGTCCTGCAGTGCTGCCCATGAAATACACAGCAGAGTCCAAACTCTTTATCTTGCTTTAATCCTTCTCTGCCTCCTTCCTAACTAGCCATCTCTTTCCATATAATCACTGGAATTGGATGCTGGAGCAACCCAGCTAATGTAGGTCTTCTAAGACAAAGATGAATGAAAGGAGTTCCCTTTGCGATATCTATTATAGGCCCTTTGAATATAATTAAAGGCAGAAATTTCAAAATTGAATTTTGATGTTCAGGTCACAGCAGAGAATTCAGTCACCTACCATGTTTGTACCCTGGGGCAGCTGATCCAGCGTCCTACTCAAAGTCAGGCCTGAATCTCCCCTTCTTCTTAAAACCCTTTGTTTTATTCATCCTGAATTGCTTTGTTTCCTTGGCTCACTAAGACATTTCATACTTCTCAGTTTGCCTGAAAGGCAACTCTTTCTCTCTGTATAGTTTATACCTGCTGACCTGGTTAGACATATCTCTAGAGTCACCTCTCAAAAGCCTTTTCTGACTCTTATCCTTTCAACACACATGAAACTCACCTTTATGTCTCCATGTACCTTTGTGTAAACATGGCTTCTAATTCATTTCATTGTTTTTCGAAGTCTGTCTTCCATAGAAGAATGGGCAGGCTTTTTGGTTTTTTTTAATTTATTAATCTTTGCATTCTTACCACATTGCACATTCTCTGGCACAATGTATATGCTCAGCAGAATTCTGCCTAATGACAGATATGTGCAATGTAATGGTGTATAAAATTTTATTATATGACCACGACCTTAATATGAATTTTTATCTTTAGTCTTAAATGATTATCTCTTTATATCCATGCTAATGTCTTAAAAGAATGGAATGCAGAAGAGCACATATTGATGAAAAAAGACAATATACTTAGCCATGAATCTAAAGTTAAGAAAGGAAGCCAGATTCTTCAATAGTTTATGACACAATCTGAGAGATGGTAGTAGTCGTGACAGTGCTGGTAGAGGATAAACTTGACCCACTCCCTCATTTGTCAATTATTAAACTTCCTCCTGTATCTGCTACAATATTCACCCAAAAATGCTAATCCATATTTGTAAGGTAGATTTATGCAGCATAATGCAGAACTTCTCAGACTGTTCTATTAGGATACCTCTAAGGGTCCACTTCCCAGGTCAAGAATAATCTTGTTTAAAGTCTCTAGTTATCATTTAAAAATTGATTTGGATTTTAGATACTAGTCTGTAGTAGAACATATTTATACAGATATAAAACATGGCACCTTCCCCAAACTGCCTAAGTTATGTTCCAGAAGCATTTGCCTTGTTTGTACAGTGGTTTCTTGGTCAAGTTCAGTGACTGTGGTTGTGCAGATCTTAAGTCCAGAAACTGGGAATACAAGCCCAAGTCCTGGAGAAAGTTTGAGCTGCAGATAGATACAGATTTGGGGACTCTTTGTCTTTGCCTATAGAATGCAAACTGTGAGAAGAGAAAAATACTGAAAAATATTTTTTGTTCTTTGACTTTAAAACCATTGACATTTTTATATAAATAATAATGGGTAAGACCTCTTTATGCTTTTTGGTTACCTTATTCAACATACTGCACAAAATACAACAAAAGTATTGTATTTGGATCTGGAAATGTACTTTTTCTTATGCACTGTTATGCAGTCATACTTGAATGTCAGTATCTGGATTGATTTGTCTTTCATTTTCATTTTTTGACTTTTACTTATTCAGTACCTGTCAGTCTTTTATCATCACTTCACATTCTACTAATCTCAAAAAGATACTCTCATACCTTTTATAGCTCAGGCTTTTCTTACTAGATTTTTTAAATACTTCAAAAATTCTGGTATCTCAAGTTCATGCCATAAAGTAGCTGTATCTATCCCCCTCTTTTTATTTGTGTTCAATTACTATCACTTTCTACTTTGTGACTCTAAATCTTTTAAAACCATCTTACCATTTTTTCATGCATTCATCCTTACAGAAAATTCTATCTATATGGAAAATTCTATCTCTAAAACACTACTTATCTCTTACCTTTCTAACTACTTGTATTTTTCATATTATCCCTTATTTTACAAATGTGCATCTTAATTTATCTTTTTTCTCTAAAACTCTTATTATTATATATCTTGTTTTCCATCAATTTCCATTATAAATTTTAAAATAAACTTAGAGCATTCTATATGTATTTTAATAAGATGTATACTGCCCATATTATAAACCTGTCTTATTTTTAATCATTTTGTTACTGATTTTAAATGAGTTATCACTTTTTATTACGAAGAAGTAAAAGAAGCAACAAAGGGATAATATTATCATGGGCTTAATTTCTGCCAGTGAAAAATCTTGTAGGTGGAAAGAAAGTTACGGAAAGAAAGTGAACATATTCTATTTTGAAGCAGTAAGGAATTGTCAGATTTGTTTTCTAGTCTTTAAGAAAGGCATATTTCAAAAAATTCAAAGAAGAGTTCATCATGTTTCTCATGCAGATTATTGAGAAGTAAAAAATGCGGATGAACATTTGGTGGCAATGAGAATGTAATTCTAAACACACTAATTTGAATAATTTTGCAAACCTCTTCAAATACTGTTCTGTATGGTATGATTTGCTTTTAACCATTTTAAATGCTATGGATATCTTCCAGAATATGATAAATACTAGTGATCTTGTCACACCCTTTTCCCTCTACCACAAATGCATATATGCATGTTTTTTCCTAATATCATATATCATTTCATGTAGTTCATAGATCCATTGAAGCTAAACCATTTGCTTGGATAAGAGATTCTTTGAAAGTCCAGCTTAAGTATCCCTTTTATGTAAAGTGTTTTTATTTATACATAATTTGCTGAAAATAATCTTATCTGATGAACTCCTAAGAAATGCTACCTGATACTTTTCATCACATTTCTTCTTGCTTCATACTGAGCATTCTAGTCGTATCTTAGCCATACTGCTAGGCTGAATCATGAAAGCATGACTTCATGGTTGCATTTCTCACAGAAGTTGAATGAGTGAAGGAAAATACAGTAGTAGAAAAAATGAAGACATAATTAAAGTGAATCTGAAAGGGTCAACTGTAGCTATTAAGCACAGAATTAATTGATGCTAATAAACTAAACCCAAATTTTAAAATGTTTTTTAAAAGATCAAGAACTGCAAGAAGTTTGCCATCTGGGAAGGTATTGAAGTGTTAAGACAATTGTATAACATTTTATCTATCAAGGAGAATAACTTTAAATATGAAAAAGGGATGATAAATTTTTAAGAGAAAATTGAAGTTTAAGATGAGTCATGGGACAATTCAAAATTTTTTAATTGCTGTAGGGGAATTTAATCTTCCAAGTTCTCTCAGTTAGGTCCAAGGGCAATAAAAGAATCAGGAAGTTTGGCAAGCCATTTTCTATAATCTCTGGAGAAAATTGGACATTAAGGGATTCAGTAGAAGATAGGTGAAAAGCAAAGCTACCATGATTTTCCAAAGAAGCGATTTACTTCATAAACTATAGACTACAAAAATTAGGACATCAAGAGAAAGAATTGATAACATAATGCTAGTACAGCTTTATAAGGAACAAGTGAAATAAAAAATGCACATTTTTATTTATAAAGTATGACTTGTGAGACCATGTTAACTTAATCATTAGTCATTAATGCCATCAATGCTTTTTATATATCCAAAATGAATACTCAAAGACCAGGCTCTTATCATTCTCTTTAATACCTTAAAGTGATGCTTCAGTTTGCAAATGTTCTTTTAACACAGTCTCCACATCTGGCTTTAGTAGGATGTACATAATAGGCTTATTACATCCCTCTCATGAGCACTCAGTATTTAATATATGTTCTTCCAATCAACTGCTCCCATCATTGCCTCATTAATTTTGTAGGATCACTCCTGGTCCTTTTCCAAAACACTTTCTAAGGCTTTTCTTTAATAATTAATTGACCCTATAATTATCAGATATATTAAGACCACCACCATGACTTTAATATTATAAATGTATAATTCAAAGTTAATATCCTTAATGTACAATAATTTGTCTAAATAAAAATTTTATGAATAATAAATATGAAACAATTGAAAATTTTATATAAATGTGTGATAAATTTTAGGCTATGTTTAAGGAATGTTATAAATATTTTACTTATGATTAGTATTAGTTATAATATTGCTCAGTATGAGTTACGTATGGTTGAGATATAAATAAATTTCATTTAATTTTGAATTGATTAAATATTTGCATATATTAAAGTCTTTTATAGTATAGTGACTGACATTTTACTAAAATTTCAAGATTTCGAGGACATATTTTAATAAAATACAATTTTGATTTTCACTTTAGGCAGTATTTAAAATTTTATTTATATTGTCACAGTATCTGGATAGGAGAACTAGAAATATAAGAGAATATTTTCTTTATTTAATAACAATAGGTATTGAAGAGGAAAAGGCTCCTATGTACATGGTCTGAGTATGCAACTGCAAGAGTTTAGGGACTCAATGAAACACCTTGCCGACCTTAAGGAGAACAAACATACTACATTTTCCTCTTTAAGCTCAGAAAATATTCTATTTTTAAATAAATTTTATTGATTATGCTATTTTACTTGTCCCAATTTTTCCCCTTTGCCCCCCTCCACCTAGTACCACCATTCCCTCCAGCAATATCCCCCCTTAGTCCATGTCCTTGGGTTGTGCATATAAGTTCTTTGGCTTCTCTATTTCCTATACTATTCTTAACTTCCCCTTGCCTATTTTGTACTTACCAATTATGCTTCTTAATCCCTGCATCTTTTCCCCCATACTCCCCTTTGCCCCTCTCACATGATAACCCTCCAAGTGATCTCCATATCTGTGATTTTGTTCCTGTTCTGATTGTTTGCTTTGTTTGTTTTTTGTAGATTCAGTTGTTGATAGTTGTGAATTTGTTACCATATTAATGGTTCATAGTTTTGATCTTCTTCCTTCTCTTAATTAAATCCCTTTAACATTTCCTGTAATAACGGCTTGGTGATGATGGACTCCTTTAGCTTTACTTTGTCTGGGAAGCACTTTATCTGCCCTTCCATTCTAAATGATAGCTTTTCTGGATAGAGCAATCTAGGTCATAGATCCTTGCTTTTCATTACTTAGAATACTTGTCAGTCCCTTCTTGCCTGCAAAGTTTCTTTTGAGAAATCAGCTGACAGTCTTATGGGAACTCCTTTGTAGGTAATTATCTGCTTTTCTCTTGCTGCTTTTAAGATTCTCTATTTTTAATCTGTGACATTTTAATTATGGTGTGTCTTGGTGTGGTCCTCTTTAGGTCCGACTTGTTTGGGTCTCTCTGTGCTTTCTGGACTTG
The DNA here is from genome assembly GCF_021234435.1 of Artibeus jamaicensis. Taxonomy (NCBI): domain Eukaryota; kingdom Metazoa; phylum Chordata; class Mammalia; order Chiroptera; family Phyllostomidae; genus Artibeus; species Artibeus jamaicensis. The sequence continues at coordinate 4,185,671 of NW_026521870.1, forward strand.
TATATCTATTTCTTTCACCAAATTAGAGTTTTCTTTTTTCCAAAAGGTTGTCAATTTCTTAGGCTTCTTCTTCTCCTTGTGGCATCACTGTTATTTGGATATTGGTATGTTTGGACATGTCTCAGAGGCTCCTTATACTATTCTTGTTTTTTTGAATTCTTATTTCCTTTTGCTGTTCTGGTTGAATGCTTATTACTTCTTTATGTTTCAAATTGTTGATTTGAATCCTGGCTTTATCACTTCCACTGTTGGTTCAGTGTAGATTTTTCTTTATTTCACATAATGTGACCTTAATTTCTACTTGGGTCTTTTTTATTTTGTTTCTGTACTCAATGAGTTCCATGAGCATCCTGATCACCAGTGTTTTGAGCTCCACATCTGATGTGTTGGTTATCTCTGTTTCATTTAGTTCTTTTTCTGGGGTTTTGTTCTGTTCTTCCATTTGGACCATATTGCTTTGTCTCCTCAATTTGGCAGCCTCTCTGTGTTTGTTTCTTTCTAATAGATACAGCTGCTTTGACTCCCTGTCTTAGTAGCATGGCCTATTGTAGAAAAGACACCTGTAAATTATGTGGAGTGGAGCCTTAGGTAATCACTAAGTCGGAGCAACCTGCTTCACTTGCTTTGTGGCTCTGTTTCAGGGGAGGGCTCAAAGAGGGGGCAATGACAATGCCTGGCTTCTGGAGGTTTGCCTGGCATTTGTACTGTACAACTGTTCCCCTTCCGGCTATTGCCCTTATGCTAAATGCCAGAGAGGGTGAGTCTGTGTATGTTTTAAGTCCATGCGGGTCCTTTTTAGTGGAATCCCCTGAAAAATCTGGCAGTTTCTTCTGCCATCTCAACAACTAGTTTCTACAGCCCGAAGTTATGGGGATTTGTCTTTCTGGTGCTGGAACTCTAGGCTGTGCAGTCTGGCCTGGGGCTGGGGTTCCTTGCTCCCAAGGTCTCCCTCCTCATTTTTATCTCCCACACGTGAATGTGGGACTGCCCGTTCTGCTGCCAGTGCTGCCTCTCTGCACCTCTCCACCTGTCTCCATATCTCAGCCCTTTCTACCCATCTGGATGAATGTGGCTTCTTTAAATCCTTCATTGTTGCACTTCCATACAACTTGATTTTCTGACAGTTCTGGGTGTTTTTTGTTTTGTGGTCTAGTTCTAACTCTTTTTGTGGTTGCAGGAGGAAGTGAAGTGGTTTACCTGCACCTCTGCCTTGACCAGAAGGCCCAGATAATATTTTAAAGTATGTCAGTTTATGCTTACGTATAAGCATTCCCTAAAGCTTTGGATTTAACAGGAAGCCAAATAAAGGAAGTGTAAGTTTTTTCTGTACTAATGGAGATTTACTTCATAGCCTTTTTCTCTGGAAACCAATATAGATCTCTCCTCAAGACTAGGAATATTTGCATATGAGGTATGATTCAAAAGGCTAGAAACATCTCTTCTGTTCTTTCTAAAATGCTTCACTGTGTTTTGTCATATTGCCTGATAATTTTGCCTCAGAGACTTATCCTTTTGAGATAATATACTGCGAATATCTCCGACAGGTTGTTTTCTGCTTTAGTCATCCTCATACAGATACTGGTGAGCAAAATCCATTGATTACAAGTTAAAGGAAAGATTGTGAGCTGACAATCCCTAGAGTACATACTTCCAAATGCTGCTTAGAAATTTCCATGATTTTCTCAATCTAGTTTATAAGAATAAAGAAATTAAAAATCAAAAGGATGTGGGCATGTTTCATAAAATTGTACAATTGATATTCTCTTTCTATTCTCTCTGTTGATTTAAAAGCAAAAGAAATGGAATGTTAACAAGTGGTAGGGTGGTACTACTGTAGTTGTGGGGATTATGGAAAGGCCTCTTCTAGGATGTGATTTAAAAAAAACTTTAAATTTTATTTTTCAATAACAGTCTACTTTTTGGCATTATTTTGTATCAGTTTCAGGTGTACAGCATAGTGGGCAATCGTGCACTTTACAGTGTGCCACCCTTGATATTCCCAGTACCCACCTGCAACCACACATAGCCATTACAATATTATTGACTATATTCCATATGTTGTACTTCATATCCTGATGATTATCCTGTAATTACCAAACTGAACTTCCTAGTCCTTTCATCTTCTTCACCCCGACTGCCAACCACCACACCTTGAGTAATCATCACTTGTTCTCTGTGTATATGAATGTCCCTCAATTCTGTTTATTTTTTTCTTTACATTCCACATATAACTGAAATAATACGGTATTTGTCTTTCTCTGGCTGTTTCACTTAGCATAATACCCTCTAGTTCCATCTACATTGTTGCAGATGGTAAGATTTTGTTCTTTCTGATGGCAGAGTAATATTCCATGGTGTATATGTACCACAGCTTTTTTATCCACTCATCTATTAATGGTCATTTGGGTTGCTACCATGGCTTGGCAATTGTAAATAATGCTGCCATAAATATAGGGGTGCATATATACATTCAAATGAATGTTTTGGCTTCAGATCATTCACAGAAGAGGAATCACTGGGTCATAAGTCAGTTCCAGTTTTAATTTCCTGAGCCCTCCCATACTGTTTTCCGTAGTTGCTGCACCAATCTGCATTCCCATAGAGTACACAGGGTTTCGCTTTTTTCCACATCCTCACAGCACTTTTGTTTATATACTTATGGATAATAGCCATTCTGACAGTCGTAAGGTGACATCTCATTGGTTTTAATTTGCATTTCTCTGAGGTTTAGTAATATTGAGCATCTTTTCGTATGCCTATTGGCCACCTGTATCCTCTCCTTAAAGAAGTATCTATTCAGGTTCTCTGCCCATTTTTTAATTGGAGTGTTTGTTTTTACGGTGTTAAGTAGCATGTCTTCTTTGTAAATTTTGGATATTAAACCTTCGTCAGGTGTATCATTGACAAATATCTCATTCACTAGGTTGTCTTGTTTTGTTGATAGTTTCCTTTGCTGTGCAAAAATTATTCAGTTTGATATAGTCCCATTTGTTTATTTTTCTTTTGTTCCCCTTGCCTGAGGACATGTATCAGAAAAAAAAATATTACTAAGAGAAATGCCAGAGATTGTACTGCCTATATTTTTTGTAGGGGTTTATTCTTGTATGTAGTATAAGAAGGTGGTCTGCTTCATTTATTTACCTGTATCTGTCCAATTTTTCCAGCACCATTTATTGAATAGATTATCTTCACCCCATTTGTATGTCTTTGCCCTAGGGAGTAATTTTTAATAACTTTTATTTATTTTTAAGAGATTTTATTTATTTATCTTTAGAAGGCAAGGGAGGGGAAGCAAAGGGAAGGAGAGAGGAAGAGAAATATCAATGTGTGGTTGCCTCTCGTGAGTCCCCTGCTGGGAACTGGCCTGCAACCCTGACTGGGAATCGAACTGTAATCCTCTAGTACACAGACCCGCGTTCAATCCACTGAGCTACACCAGCCACAGCCTAGGGAGTGATTTTTTTAAACCAGGACTTAAATGAGGAATAGTATTCACTTGTGTAAAAATCTGGGGGAAGCACTTTTCAGGTAGTGGGAAAGGGAAGTATATAGTTTCTCAGGTGGTGAGAAACTTGACATGTCAGAGACTAGGTAATTTTCACTTTGGTTAATTTGTGCATTCAAATTATATTATTTCATAGATTATTCTATAAGGCTTTTCACAGATTACACCCTGGTTAAAATTAATTGTCCCTGACTCCTACCATGCTCCATGCTAATCTGTACCATTGTATATGCTATTTCTTTGATTTTGATAGCTTGTCATTCATTCATTCGTGCCTAATAATCTGTGACTCATCTCTTAAACTTCACTGTACACATTCCCACTTTTAGGAAGCCTTCCCTTCTCTCTCCACCCAGCATTGTTAGTTACTCAATTTTTATGCTAGCGTTACTTTTACACTTGATAAATTTATATGCAATTACTAATTTGCATATACCTACTTTAATACTTCTGAGTTTCTTTAAAACAAAAATGTTATTAATTCATCCTTGGGTACATATAGACCAGAGTAGTAGTATTACACAGTATGTAGTACTATGTATATAGTAGGTAATCAATAAATCATTGTTAAATAAATGAGAGAATGGATATCTTTTCCTTTTTATAACTTATGCAATATTTATCTTCAGAACAGATTCCATGATATATTTATTAAGGATAATAGCCATAAACTAGCTCTAGGTTATAGCTATATTCTATAGCCAGTAGAATATTTATCATTTTCTTATGGAAAAATAAAATGTTAAATTAAGTACCATTCATATTTAATGCAAACTATACTCATGGAAACATTGTGAAAATATTGAGTAATTTTTGACATGCAGTTTTCAATTCAGTTTTTCCATTATTCTGATAGACTTTCAGTCTGCTTTTACATAAGTTAGCATTGATTGCCAGTTACTACTTAATAAAAATCTTGATTTAATAGCATGCTTTCTGTGGTTTATCTTTTTAAGTTAGAGTAATAGAGCGGTATTTGAGACATTAATTATATTTTGTTTATCAGAATTTACTGTCCTTAACTTGGAACCTTAGGGCTTTTCCAACTCCTAAGTGCCCAGCAGAATAGAATAGTTGGATGAGGAGCTAGGAGTGGAAAATCTGGCCAGATAAATGGGAGGAGGATAAGGACATTTTGATAAGATGAGTCAAAGGTCAATTCTGTCAGGGAACAATGACAACACTATGCTTTAATAGATGACAGAGAAGTTGTAGAATGCAGCATTAAAGTTGTAGAATCAGAAATACATACTTGAAGCGCCCCCCCTAGAAAGTTCCCAAATGTTGGCATTTGCTAAGTGTCTAAGTGCTTGGCATTTATTCTGGGCCTTATCTGTAGTCAGGGAGAGGCTTTTACCCTGCAGGTTCTCTTTGAAGTCATTGGTGATAGAACTGCATGATGCAAACTTACTGAATGAACTAAACTAATGAATAAATGCATAAGCTTTTACATTTAATTCTATATATTGTTTTAGAAATTTGAATCAGTAGCAAAACCTACATTGTTATTTAATCTAATGGGTTAGAATTTACTTCTAATAATTTTTTAACACTCAAATTGTCCCATATTTGGTTTGCCGAGGCCACTTCAAGTTGGTTCACTTATCCCTTTGATATGTCCCTCTGATTATTAGAACATTTCTTTGCTTCATGATATTTAAAAAAAGTTTCAAATTTTTCTTGTTCTTTCTCTTCCCCAGCTCTGGTTCTGCCTTTTTTCCAAAAATAGCTCTCTTCCTGCTAGTGAAGAATGATATATAGAAACCAAGATATGGTAATTTTTTTAAAGATTTTATTTGTTTTTACAGTGGGGAAGGGAGGGAGAAACAAAGGAAGAGAAATATCAATGGGTGGTTGCCTCTTGCACGCCCCCTCCTCGGGACCTGACCCACAACCCAGACATGTGCCCTTACTGGGAATCAAACCAGTGACCCTTTAGTTTGCAGGCTGGCACTCAATTCAGAGCCACAGCAATCAAGACCCAAAATGTGGTAATTTGACTTGTTGACTTGTTTATTGCTATTTTGGGGTCATTACTAATAAGCCCTTTGAGTGGACAGAGATAGGAAATACAGAGAGAAGTATTTAAAATGTATTAATATGTATTCTATTAAGTACATAAACAGAGATAAATCTTGGCTTATTGGGAGCACATTAACACTTTTGAAGGGAATATATTTGTTATCTACATAAAGTGGGCCTACAAAATAATAATAATTGACCTTGAGCAAAGCACATCAAATAGATTTAATAGTTAAAGGTTACATATCTTGGAATCTCAGATGCAGGAAGGAGACATTTTCTAGAACTATCATCTAGATGTTAATAGAGTAGACCCTTGCAGTGTTGTTTGGGTCTGTTAGAATAAAAATAAGATTGGAGACAAAAGCATTTTAACCGCATGGTAAAATCATATTAGGCATTCATTATACTCAGAATCTTGGATGAATATTTATGAGAGGAGTATAAACAAATAAGGAAGTAGTGACACTGTCTACTTGGGTAAAATACTAATATGCTCTCTTTGGATAAATACAGTAGCTACAGAGGCAATACTAGCCATTTCATTTAGCAATAGCTTGACTATCATTTGGCTACTAATATGGATAACTTACTTGAAAAAGATGAGGAGTGTAAACCTCAAAATAATCATGACTTGTATCCTAAAAGTTCTGTGAGTATGTATTCAAATTCATAGAGTTTTCTCCCAGCATGTCAAGGGGGGCTTTTTTCTAATGGTTTATCTCTCCCCAATTAACTTTGAAAACCAGAGCTTCTCTATTTGTTTTTGTTGTTTTTATTTATTTATTTTTAGAGAGAGGGAGAGAAACATCAATGTGTGGTTGCCTCATATATATGCTCCCCAATGGGGACCTGGCCTGCAACCCAGGCATGTGCCCTGACTGGGAATCAAACTCGTGACCCTTTGGTTCGCAGCCCATGCTCAATCCACTGAGCTACGCCAGTCAGGGCCAGAGCTTTTCTATTTGGTTTGATAATCCCAAAGATTAATTCAGTAGAAATGGAGGCTTATTGTTACCGATTCATTCACTTTATCTAGAAAAATACAGTTTGATAGTTTTATGTACTATAATAAATCATACATTCCTACTATAGTACTACATCATATACACACTTGCTCCCTATTGCATTGTAATAATTTAGTGACCTGAAAATAATGTAAAATATATTTATACACATATATTCATGTTATTTTTTATTTCAGATATCATAGAAGAGAAACACCAGAAGCCACAGCATAATATAAAAAGGACACAATTTGACCAGTGTTACAAAGCAAGATTAACAGTTATTAAGAATGTATACTATATATATTGTATTTTGTTTAATCATCTAAACAATGTAATTGCTACACCTGTTATTCCCATTTCATAGAAAAATAAACTGACATTACATGCTTAGTTAAACTCAGTCTACTTCTTGTATGTAATACATTGTGGAGATTTGACTCAGACCCACATGTTTGACCCTAGACCACATACTCTTTTAAATTCATCACATCAAACTTTGCTCTCCCCAATTCAGCAATAGTTTACTCAACTAATTCTTTGTGTTTTCTTCTGAAAGAGAAGGATATTGGCTTGTTTTAACAATCTACAGTGTTTTAACAATCAGTAAATGTGTTCACTGTACATCATAGTTTTTTTTTTTAGTGGTCTGTATTCATGCTTTCAAATTAACTCTGACAGTGATGCTTTAAACTTAATTTCAATTTTATTAATTAAAACGGATCTGAATACATTGAAAAATATAAGTTGTGACAACAGGATGGAAATATGTGGGTGAAAGCTACCCCAGGGTCATTTTAAATGACTTTATCCAAAAGAGCTGCCTAAAAGGCAATAGGATCCCAACAGAGAGAGTCTGAGAGATGGACTCCTGAGACCTGAATCCCAGTCAGGTGCTGGTGAGAGATGCCTATCAGTGAATGGGGAGAGGAGTGAATGGTCCGAAGAACCCTCCAAGGAACCGAAACTCCCTTCAATGAAAATGAAAAGAGTCAGCTATGACACTTGGAAAAGCAAAGAACAGTGATGGCAGCTCTAAAATACAAGCATGCAGGAGATTCCTGTGCCCTTACCTCTTCTCCCGTCACCATCTGGAATCCTGGAATGGTCAGAAACGGTGCAAATTAGGAATTGAGGAGAGGACGAAAGACGAATTGGGAAAACAGAGGAATATCTATCCAAGCTGTACTTTATACTACAAGCCTGCCTTCTGTTGCATAGCTGATTAGGTGAGTGCAGAAGCTTTAATTTTGAATGAAGCTTGAAGTTTTTATTATTACTTTAGTACACCTATCAGTTTCAGAAGTGAAACAGTTTAAGTGACAAAAGTACCAGGAGGATACATTATTTAAGATAGCTCTGGGGCACCAACAAAGATTTTATTTAGGGGAAGGAGAAGAATTACCTCACAGAGCATACTTCAAAGGACATTATGAGAAAAAAAGAAAGTTATGTAATGATTTTATTATGCCAGTGTGTTTCAGAATATCATGTGTTTATATATCCATATATCATATATCAAAAATTATACATTTATATATGTACATGTGTCATATGGAGCACATTTTACAATTTTCTTAATTTTTAATTAAATATTTATTTGGTTATTCTCTGTTTCATTTCTATATATTCTAAATGTTATAGCTATAAACAAGGGTAAAATGTTTATATGCAATATTTTATATATTGTTATAATTGATAAAGTAGTATTTAAACTCCATGTGTCATGTGATATATTTCATATTCTATCATTCTTGCATGTGACTGTTATAAAACACAAATCATCCATGGTTGGTGTAAGTGGATTGAGCACGGACCTGCGAACCAAAGGATTGCAATTCGATTCCCAGTCAGGGCACATGTCTGGGTTGCAGGCCAGTTCCCAGCAGGGGACGCACAAGAGGCAACCATACATTGATGTTTCTCTTCCTCTCTCCTTCCTTTCCCCTCTAAAGATAAATAAGATCTTTAAAAAAATAAAATAAAACACAAATCAGCTCAAATCAACAGGACCAAAATTAGATTTGGAAAAATTTATTCAGTATGATGTGTAAGATGAGTCAGAATTAATTCTACTTGAGTTCACAGAGGATTTGAAATCAGATGTAAATTTGTAATATATTACTTTAGTTATGAATTAATATTATATTTGCTTTCACAAAATGGTATTATGTTTCTGAGTACCATTTAGACAGAACATTACAACAGATATTCTATCTTTAGTCTCTTCCTCCCCACCACCTAAATGTCATTGAAAAATCTGTCCATATTGATTATCAGTATTCAAGACTGGTTTTGAAAAATGCGAAGAACCAAAGATTTATAATTTAGTGGAAGATATAACAGAATTAAATATTTTATAAGTACAGGAAAAAATGTTCCTTGAGAGGTAACAATTTTAAAAAACTGGTCTATCAAATACTGAATTTTAAATATTAAGACTATCAAAGATATAAAATACAGAAGAGTTTCTTAAATAAGTGTCCCACATTTAGGAACAATCAATACTTAAAGAATTCATTAGGACATGGTATTCTACAATCAATGTGTGAGCATTAAGAAAATGTTATTCGAAACATTGAAAATTTTCAGAGTTTAGGTCCTATGATTTAGAATTTAGATGTCAAAAAGCCACCATTTAAATTATATATATATAGATATACATATATATGTGTGTATATGTATATATACATGTAATATTCTAGTAAACAAAAGCCATTAATGGCCTATAATCTTATCCTTACTAATAAAATTCAAGATAAAGTATAAAAATATTTACCTATTTCATTATTAACAATGGCTATTCATGAAAAAATAAAACCCTAGATAAATGAAAATGAATACTTATTGACATTCAGCATTACTCTGAAAAAATTGCTTAAAAATACTAGTGACTACATGGCACCATCAATTCAGTGTGTCATTAGACAACCCTAATCCCCTACCCGAGAGCTATTCTCCACTACCTCCTTACTGATAGAACCTCTTTTTTTTTTTTCAGATTGGCCATAATCACACATAAAATGCTCAACTCTACAGACTATTTCCATCAGAAGTGACCAAGTAACAAAAGTGTAAGCAATATGATAAAAATATGGACCCGCTAGAGACTTCTGGGAGTACTTTTGTTTTTCTAATACAGACTCTGTTTTTGTCCCCTTCTCTTTTTCTAGCCTATAACATAACTGAAGAGGGAGACACCATTTTGCCTCCATGATTAGACAAGCATGAAGGTAAAAGCTTCACTGTGAGGATGATGGAGCAAAATCATAGAAGGGGGCCTAGGTTCCCTTCCTTCAGACTTATTATGTGAGAAAAATAAAATACTGTTATAAGGTTAAACAACAAAGATAGGTTTCAACTTCATGTACCTAAATATATCACAATTCACACAATATACATAAAAGTGGTAAAAGTATTCATTATATAAGAAATCCATGATGCCCAATACAATCAAATAGAAAAATTACAGTTCTTTAATTCATTATGATTTTGAATTGATCTTTTACAGTCTTTTAGTTATCAAACTATTAAATACATTTGCACACTCAAGTTTTGTTAATAATGCAGTTGAATCCTATTTCTCTGTGTGTATATGATTGTGTGTGTACAAACATATGTGTGCACATATACTTCAGGAACCTAAAGGAATGATTATTTCTTTTGTAGGGCACTCAATTGTAGTTACCTCAACTCTTCCTTAAATTTCTCCATCCAAGTTCCACTTCCTAAGGGAATAGATCCTAATATATTCCAATAAAAATAATTTAATTATTACTTATTTTGATCTGGCCATCATTGGAGGTTTGCAGCATGAGTGAGTGAGAATTCTGACGCATTTACTTTATCTGTATACCCACTTCAGAGTTTTTATCATAAATGGATGTTAAATTTTGTCAAATGCTTTTTCTGCATCTACTAGCTGATCATATGATTTTAATCGTTCATTTTCTTAATGTAGTATATCACATTGATTTGCAGTCAGAAACCCTGAAAGTAGTGGTTCCCTATGTTCTTATCTTAAGCCAGCTGTTCAGTTTTCCAGTCCTTCTAGAAGGTAGCAGAGTTGCTATCAAGCAATAGCTCTCTCCTCCAAGATCTGAGACACATGTTCATCAGCCTCCACTTTAGTAATCCAGAAAAGCATGTTCCCTGCTACTCTAGATCATAGTGAAACTCAGGAAAGTCATAAATCTCAATAGTCCAGGTAAAGTCCAGGTATTCAAGGCAGCATCTTGCAAAGAATTCCTTTGCAGCTCCGGAGTCAGCTAGAGCAGACACCATCACAACAGCAGTGTGTGGCCTAATCCCTTAGTCCAGACAGTGTGTCTTTTCTCATTATTACTCCCTGCATGGCCAAGAGCACCTCTTCCCAAGCCCCATGGTCAGGAGAGCTCTGTATGGCTGCTACCTCCTACTTTTCTTCTCCTTTCTAAGCCACTTGGCCAAAAGAGTGAATGACTCCCATATTGTTTAAATCCTGGCACCTCATCATAATCACATTTCTGAATCCTCTCACACTGGGTTACACCTACCGGTTCCCACAGCCTTTCTCTCTGGCTGCCTTTGTTAGTCCAGGCAGGCATGGAATGGTGTCCAGAACGCAAGGTGTATAGGAATATTGGAGAGACATACAGGATGTCCTCACCCCTTCCCCCACAGGTGTGAGTTGGGGGAAGGGACACATGGAGCAGGAACATGCAGGGCTGTTCTGTACAGCCACAGCCTTGCAGCTAATCCATGGCATGGTCATTTAACATATCTATAGCCTTTGGTAGGTCACTTGGATATGTTAAATGGCTGTGGCCAGCCTTGGAGCCAGGGGGGTGAAGTCACTTCCCCCCAAGATGTAACTGAGGGGCAGGTCCCCCGAGCTGCAGTGCCTGTGTAGCAGCTTGAAGAAGATTGGCTCTAGGACATGGGGCAATACCTGCCCAGACTAACCATGGCAGTCCAGTAAACTTGTAATGATACAGAAACACTGGCAGGTGTAACTGATTATGGGAGGGGTCGGAAATAGGGGTACAGAGGAAGAATGGCACAGGGATTTAAACCCAGTCATGGCAGCCATTGGAGAAAGCCATGTGGTTTTGGGCAGAGTGAGGACCCCCTCTTGCCCATGGAAAGAGAGAGCCACGCAGCTTTGCCAGAATGGAGATCCCTACAGCCAGGTGAAGAAGAAAGACGTGCACTTTTGATGGAGCGTGGACCCCTGCAGCTTTGGTAGAAGAGGCCCATGTGCCTTGGGGTGCTCCCTTTGGCCGCATGGCCTGGAAAGCAGGAGAGACTTTGACTAGAAAAATGGGTACAAAGAACTCTTGTCAGTGGACTGTGAGGTGCCGCATGACTTTGGATTAATTGGAGATCCTGCCTGGACGGTGACACAGCTGACAGTACCAGCGGCCTGGAAAAACAGACGTGTGCTCTTTTCCTGACTTATGGTACCCCGAGTTAGGACAGAGGGAGAAGGGAGCGCTGTGTGCATAGGTAGATATCCTAGGGGACTTTAATATTTTAATGGGGACATTGGCCACTGCTTTCAGTCTGTATAGCTTTGTATAAACCTTTCCTTTCCTTTTCAGAAATCTCTGACATTGAGAGATGTCTTTCCTTTAGCAGCAGACAGATGAGTCCAGTAGGTATTAATATACCGTTGGGAGGGGCCCCTGTTTTCTGTAACAGTTTTTGGCATCCCTGGGTGGGCCAAATATTGCCCCCCTTGGACCTCTGCTCTGTAACAAATATACAGAGATCATTAAGTTAGGAAGAAAAAAGTAACATAACTATTTCACGTCTTCGTTACTTAAGTCCTAAAGTTACATTTCCTTGGTCAAAGTCATTGTTAATGCAGATGTTTGAGAATAAACATGGTTACTTTAAACACCACATAAGACATCTCTGACATAATGTCTCCCTACTTCCTGTTAATGTGGTAGAAGATGAAAATTTACTAAGTCAAAACAATACTTGTAAAGAAGGCAAATAATAGTTCCTCAGAGTCTGTGAGAGATTTTCAGTAACTACATGGACATTGGCTAGACTGAGAAACTACTGGAGGTCTTCACATATTTTGCCCCTGAAGACTGAGCAGTACCTAAAAGGAAGGTTGAATGAGGCTATAATCCACACCCACTACCCATCCCTAGGACAGAGATGCAGGGATTTTTCCAACCACGAATTTGAACTGCCATCCATTTAATGAAAAATAATTTACTTTTAGTGGTAACTAGGGACATATTCTCCATAAATACCTTCTAAGTACCTATAACTCTCAAACATTCAGAAAATTAAGTTCCCAGTTAAGCAATATGAATAAAAATGGACTAAGGGTGAGGTTACCTAACAAGTTGGTAGGCAGAGAAGAAACCAAAAAGTTTCCTTAGCCAGAATCAAACCTATGTGAAGTGTGCTAACAGGATAAATCATAAATGTCCTCACCACACGCACACAATAATTTTTAAATGATCATATGAGATGATGGAAATGTTAATTTGCTTGTTTTGTTTACAATGCATATGTATATAAAATTCAATGTAATTAAACACATTCAATATGTATAATTTTATTTGTTAATCATACCTAAATAAAGCTGAGGGGAAAAAAGAGAGATTGGGGGAAAAATGGAATATGGAAAGTTCCAATGGAGTGTTAACTGTAGGTAGGTAATGACAGTGCTTATGAGCAATGCTTTGGGGGTATAGGATTTTTATACATTTTTTCAAAAGAAAAAATTTCAGCAAGCACAGCTGTAATAATCCAGAAATAAATTCTCATCCTAGAAGACAGAAATCCATGCAATAGAGTAAGATTCCAAGTCACTGCAGTCAAATAACTTCTAGAGTAATTTCATGCTAAAAGCTAGAAATTGTTCTAGAAGCTATGCATATTATTTTGCCTTCCACTTTAAGAATACAAGAAGGCTTCTATCATCAATGAAGTAGGCAATGAGAGACATCTACAGGAATCCATGTGCCCTTGTAGGAGACTAAATTACACCAATTAAATATGGCTGCACATCCTTAGTACAGATGAGCACCTAAAACAATATAGAAGCAAATAATATGTGCCCTGAATAAAGAAAACAGATGCAAGAAATTCTTCAGCATAGGAAAAAGAGAATTACTCTTAAACACTTCTGGAAATGATTTTACTTTAAGAAGGAGAATGAAATATTTTAAAAATATATAAATCTGAAGCCAACAATCTAATTCAAAACAGTAACACAGATATCCTGATAAACTGAAGTTAAGAATAAAGAAATTGTCTTATTAAAATTCCTGTCTTATATAACAGGGAGATTAAAATTTATGTGTCTTTGTTAAATTTTAAGCTAAAAATTTGGCTAATCATGGCCTTTACCAAAGAATATAAAGTAATCCCAGAGCATAATTTTAAAATGCCCCATTTAAAATCACTGCTGAATAAAATAGCAAACAAGATATAGTGCACATTGCAACGTACTAAACACAAAGTAAAATAGCACAAAAGACACAGTATATGACAAGTCAGTGTGAATTCAGTATTTACATAAGCATAAATGGTTTCAATGTTCAGATATCAACAGGTAAAGACACTGGAACTAATTACAACCAAATTCTAATAAAAATTAAAGAGGTTTAAATTCGCAAGTACCATATCATATCTTTGGGTTTCTCTGTCTCTGGATATTTGAGTTCTTGTTTAGACCAACAACTGCTTTGCATGAACCTAATCAACTTCTTCAGGGAGTAACACATGATATCTTGCCTCATGGCCATGCTGTGTACCCTTTCTTCCTGTCCTATGCTTTTATATTGATGCTGAGGTATGAGATGTAATAGTGTCTTCTTGGTCCCTCATTCACAAGCAACCTAGATGAAAAGGGAATTGATTTTCCATGAAGTGTAACTTTGGTCAGTGAGAGACATGAGAGAATGAAAAATTCTTTATTCTTCCTTTGCTGTATAAAATGTCCCTAATAGTCATTCATTTATGTGGCCTCTTGAAAGATGGTACAACATTGAGGATTCAAGATGGCAGAGGAAGTTACACTAACCTCCTAAGACCAAACTAAAATTACAACTAAATTACAGAAAAATTATCCTGAACAATCAAGTGACGCTAGCTGGGGAGAAGCCTTACAACAAAGGACTTATATAAGAAACCAATCACCACATCAAGACTGATAGGGAGTGTGGAGGCGTGAGAGGGCTGGCTAAACGGCAGCCAACGGTCTGGAGGTATATTTCAGTGACTGGAAAGTGTGTGGCCTACACCCCCAGCTAGAGCACCAGAATCAAAGAAGGACTCCAGATAACATCCAGCTGTAAAAAGCAATGGGATTTCTACCTGAAAAGACAGCTAGAGACACAGAGAGCCTCTTAAAGCCCGAAGATACAGAATTTTGGTTGTAGCCACTTAACCTGGGCTCATTCAGGGGGAGTACAGAGTAAACTAGAGCTAACTGAGGAGAGTCTAGGATAGTTGGCTCTATGGGAAGAGGGAAAGGTACAGCTGCCAGGTTCTCTAAGTTCAGTCACTCCCCATACTGCAGAAGCCATCTTTCTCAGGCAGAGCACTCGCCTCCATGCGGCATCACCCTGGGGGGAAACAATAAGCCCATCCACAGAATCCCTCTTGCCCTACTCTATGGAGCTTAAGGTCTAATAAGGAGACAACGAAAGGCTCCTTAATTGATTAAACCTAACAGAAACCCTGCAGGCAAAGGTGGATCTCCAAAAGCGTTAGTTAGGACTTTAGCTGGCCCTACCCTAGACCCCAGGTAGGTAAAAGCTGGCCTTGGTGTACAGCTTGCTTCTTTCTACACACATCCAGGCCCAACAGAGGGAGACACAGGATGTGATAACTGGTAGCTCCGAACAGGTTGCCCAAGGCCAGCCAGAGGCAGCATATGACATAGGCCTCACCAGAGTCTTTGCAGATCTACCTAATACAGAGAAGCAAACACAAAGAAGCAGCCAAACTGGGAAGACAAAGAAACAGGGCCAAATAAAAGGACTAGAGAAAACTCTAGAAGAAGACTAAATGAAATGGAACCAAGCAACTTATCAGATAGAGAGTTTAATGTAATGATTATATAGATGATCAAAGGTGCAAAAAATGAAAGAAAAGCCATTTAAAAAGGATCTGTTAGGTATAAAGAATGTAATATCTGAAATAAATAATATACTGGAAGGATTAGATAGTAGGTTAGATAAAGCAGGGGGTCAAATCAGTGATTTGGAAGACAAGGTAGAAAAAACGCAAGCAGAGCAGCAAAAAGAAAAAAGAATTTAAAAAAATGATGAAAGTTGAAGAGACCTTTGGAACTACTAGATGCATTGAAATGTCCATGTCATGGGTATAACAGAAGGGGAAGAGAGTGAGAGAGAGATGGAGAATTTATGTGAAGAAATAGTGACCAAAAATGTCCTTAAACTGGTGAAGCAAAAAGACACACAAGTCTAGGAAGTATGGAGAATCCCAAACGTGTTGGACCCACAGAGGCCCACGCCAGAACATGTCATAATTAAAATGGCAAAGCTCAAATACAAGGAGAGAATCTTAAAAGCCACAAGAGAAAAGCGGTTATTACCTGTTATCTGATTTCTCAACAGAAACATTGCAGCCCTGATGGGATGAAATAGTCAAGGTGATGAAAAGCAAGGACCTATAAACAAGGCTACTTTACCCAACAAGGCTTTCATTTAAAATTGAAGGAGAAATAAAGAGCTTCCCAGACAAGAAAAAGCTAAAGTTTGTTATCACCAACCAGGACTGCAGCAAATGTTACAGGGCTTGCAGAAAAAGAAGGAAGAAGAAGAGGGAAGAAGAGGAAGGGGGAGGGAAGGGGAGAGGGAGGAGAAGGGACAGAAGGGGAGGGGGAGAAGAAGAAAAAGAAGAAGGAGGAGGAGGAGTAGGAGAAGGGAACAGAGAAAAATAGTTAAAAAGGGCAATAAATACATATCTATTAATCACTTTAAATGTGAATAACGTAAATGCTCCAATCAAAAGACATAAGGTAGCTGAATAGATAAATAAACAAGACCCACAGATATGCTGTTTCCAAGAGACCCACCTCAGAATTAAAGATATGCACAGATGAAAAGTAAAGAGATGAAAAAAGGATATTTCGTTTAAATGGGAAAAAAAAGCTAGGACAGCAGTACTTATATCTGACAAAATAGACTTTAAAACCAAGGCTATAGTAGGAGACAAGGAAGGGATGCTACATAATGATAAAGGGAACATCCAACAAAGGGGACATAACCCTAGTAAATATTTACACACCTGGTATAGAAGCACCTAAATATGTAAAGTAAATCTTGATACATATAAAGGAAGAGACTGACAGATTACAGTAATAATAGGGGATTTTAGCACTCCATTAACCTCAATGGATAGATCTTCCAGACAGAATATCAACAAGGAGTCAGCAGCCTTAAATGACACAATAGGTCAAATGGATTTAACTGATATCTTCAGAGTGTTTTATCCCAAAGCAGCAGAATATACTGGTACATTTTTTACCTGCACATGGAATATTTTCCGGGATAAATTACATGTTAAGACACAAAACAAATCTCAAAGATTTAAGAAGATTGAAATTATATCAAGCATGAGAAAATGACCATTTTCTCTGCTGTGAAAGTAGAAATCAATCACAAAAAGAAAACTGAAAATTACATAAAGACATGGAAGCTAAATAACATATGTTAAACAACAGGAACAAGGAAGAAATCAAAAGACACCCTAAAACAAATGAAAATGAGAACAATTCCCAAAATCTGTTGGAAACAGGAAAAAGCAATCTTAAGAAGAAAATTCATAGCATTACAGGCCTATCTCAAAAAAAAAAGCTCAAATAAACACTCACCTGAAGAAACAGGAAAAAAGAACAACAAACAAAGCTCAAAATGAGTAGAAAGAAGGAAATAATAAAGATCGGAGTAGAAATAAATGTAATAGAGTCTAAAAAATACAAAAGAACAATGAATCCAAGAGCTACAAAAACTAACAAGACTGACAAAACTTTAATTAAATTCATCAAGAAAAAAAGACAGGACATTCAAATAAATACAATCGGAATTGAAAGAGGAGAAATAACAACTGACAATAAAGAAATACAGAGGATTGTAAAAAATTACTGTGAACAACTATATGCCAACAAATTGGACAACCTGGATGAAATGGATAAATTCCTAGAAACATACAATCTCCCAAAACAAAATCAGGAAGAATCAGAGAATCTGAATAGATTGATTACATCTAAGGAAATTGAAACAGTAATCAAAAAATTTCCAACAAACAAAAGCCTGGACAAGAATGCTTCAGTCATAAATTTTACCAAACATTCTGAGATAAAATAACACCTCTCCTTGTCAAACTATTCCAAAATATTCACAAGGAGAGAAGGCTCCAAAGCTCATTTTATGAAGCCAGGATTTACAAAAGCCAAGATTTGGAAGCAGCCCAAGTATCCATCCAGAGATAACTTTATAAAACAACTATGAGACATTTACACAGTGGAATAATACTCAGCCATAAAAAGGAAGGAAAATTTACCCTTTGCAATAGCATGTGTAATAGGCCAAAGAAAGATAAATACCATATGATTTCACTCATATGTGGAATCTAATGAACAAACTGAATTAACAAACAAAACAGAGACAGGCCCATAGAGAGCAGACTAACAGATCTGGGTAAGGGGTAAGGGGTGGGGGGATCAAACAAAAAAGAAAAAGGCCATGCAGCAGAGACAAAGAAGGAGCTACTACCCTTTGCAACAACATGGATGCAACTGGAAAGCATTATGCTGAGTGAAATAGGCCAGGCGTTGAAAGACAAATACCATATGATCTCACCTTTAACAGGAAGCTAAACAACAAAACAAACAAGCAAACAGAATAAAAGCAAAGACACTGAAATAGAGAACAAGTGGGCAGTGACCAGAGGGGAGAGGGAAGGGAATTTAAGGGGGAAAAAGGGGAGGGATTTTGAGGAGCAAGTGTGAAAGACACAGGGATGAGGACTAGGGGGGAGGAAGTGGGAGGGAGGTGGGGAGATGGGGCAGGGGGGGGCTGGGATGGGAGAAATAGACAAAAAACTGTACTTGAAAAATAACTAAATAAAATTTTTAAAAAATCCCCTATAATAAAAAAATTTTTTAAGGAATCTTGGTTATGCACAATGGTGTGGTGATTTTGGTGGGGGTGGAATTGGAGGAGGGTATAAAAAGAGTAAATGATAATGGAAAAACACAATCAAAATACTGTGCACACACACAAAGATGGTGCCACAGGGATGAAAAAGTGGTCATACTGCATCTAAGTGATGTCTAGCATGTTAACCTTTCCTTATATTGACTTTCAACCTCCTTCTGTTATTTTCTTTATTTCATAACCTCTACATTCTAAGAATGTATTACTTTAAAAGGTAATAATCTATATAGATATATCAATGGGATTTTAGAGCTTTTTCTCTCTGATAGCAATAAGAATTTTAGTACTAGTGATAGAAGGTGGCTAAAACTTCCTGACTGGCAGTGGCACCATAATTATTGTCTTCCCCCCTTTATTCCTTTGGAATAAAATACAAGTGAAGGGAGAGGCATTGGAATGTGTGATGCTTTAAAAGTATGAAGTCAGCAATAATTATAATGATTGTGTGGGCCAGGTTCTCTTAATAAATCTTGAAAAAATAAAATGCTAAGCTCAGATCAGCTAATACCAACACAAGGAACAATGTGAAATCCAGAGGTCTTACAGCAGTTTTTAGGAGAATCTCATATCCTATTTTATGAGAGCAGAATGAGTTGTAAATAAGCCTCAGAATATAGAGTGGTAGAACTACAATGTTCCCAGCATGCAGAGCTTCAAGAGGTAGCTATGCTGAAGTTAATGGTTTTACAATAAATAAATGGGACATTGAGACCCAAAACAGAGTCATTTGGGTAAACAAGTCTGAAAATCTTTAATTCCTAAATTCTCTAAACCATTCAGAGGAGAAGAATTCTTCTGCCCCTACCCACAGGAAACTAAGCAATAACATCATCAAGACAATTACCTCTCAAGATAGTTCATTCCCTTATGATCTGGCATCACCTCATTGCCTCTAGTCAATAGTTAGGGCTATGTCTCAGCCCAATAAGACCTGGGAAGTACAATTCGCCTATAAAATATAGAAATAGTTTATGCATCAAAGAAATTGACACACTGAGTATTAAGTACTGGCAGAAACCTGAGAAGCAAATGTAAAAGTAGAGATTCAGAATTATTCCACAGGCATGGGATATAAGACTGGATATAGGAGAATTTATTGAATGGAAGCACTCACACAAATCTCAGAATCTGATCATCTGGCAATGACACTAAAGTTTATCCTAAAACATTTCTCTTCAATAGCTCTTTGAAACTTGATGACAGCAAATATGAAGAAGAGCCTGGAAGATTCTTATATGATATTTTGGAAATGGTCAGAAGATTCAAGGAGATGGAAATGTTAGAATAGTTTTACTATGTAAGATTTGAGGATGCATTACTTATGATAGACTTCAGTACTAATATCAGATCATCAAATTCTGAGATTTGCGTACTTCCATTCAATAAATTCTTATATATACACTCTCATGTTCCAGTGCTTGTGGAATAACCGAAGCTTTACTTTCACATTTGTTCCTCAGACTTTTGCCAGGACCTAGAATCCAGTGTATCAATTCCTTTAGTGCATAAATTAAGATCCCTGGGTGGGCCCAGAAGATACTCCATAAAAAATGCACTGCTGAGTGGACACCAACACCTCTCAGAATCTTGGTTGGTGGTGGCGGCACTCCACAAGCTTTGGCTTAGTGTGTCAACTACTGCCATCAAACTAGGTTCTTTAATATTGATGCAGATGAAGCTAGGGAATAGCACTTAATTATTAGAGGCAAGGTAGATATAATTACCAGCTTGCCATCAAGTTGCCTTGACCTTCAGGGATTTGTGGTAATAGCTAACAGGTCATAGTATTCTTAGACATGAGGTAGGCAAATGCCTATGATGAAAGAAGAGAAAGAAAAAAAATTATAGGCAGAGGGACCATCAGCTGCTAAAATAGGACATTGTAACTCCTCACCCAACTTCCAGATCTAAGTCAGTTCTCAAATTCAGAACTCATTGATTGAAGCACATGATTTTTGAGAAAGAAGGCTGCAATGCCATATGAAATGTATACAATAAGTTTTTCCTCAATTACTCTCCAAAGAAACCTGGAACAATTTCCAGGATAACTCAACACTGAGGAATTGAAAAATTCAGATATTTCTAGGACAGTTAAGTGGGAGCTTACGGAGTTTGGCTGAAGTCCATTTCACAGTATATCCAAGTATCTTTGGATCTAATTTGTGTTACTTCTTTGGTCCCCATGTGCATCACTGAGAGAGATACTCAGCAAATGGAAGAACCTGTATAGATGGCCTGGGGAATAAGAGCCAGTAGGGCATCAAGAGCCTAGTGGAAAGCTCGAAAACCACACTCCAACCCTGAGAAAACTGATAAATCAGAAGCGATTCTATATTATGGAAAGAACTGTTGCAACTAATATCACTATCAGACACTTGTAGGAGGTAGGGGTGATGGTTCACATATTTCCATGCATTCAGTAAGTGTCACCTACATGTAGGCTGCAAAAGATGAAATGAACCTTGGCAAATATATATATTACTGTAAATTTATCCAAGTGGCAGTCCCAATCACAGCTGCTGTGTTATACCATCTGCCACAGATGCTGCTATTAGGGCTATCACTTGGTTTAGTGACAGTAGATTAACACAAGTTTTGGCACTTGTTATCTTGCAGATAAATATATATTTCTCCAATTCTCTTCATTAATATAGATAATTTGTTTTTTATTCACATGATAAGAACAGAAGTTCACATTTACTCTTTGCTTCAGGTATATGTGAACTATTCTCTCTGTCACATTTAAAAATTCAAGTATCTTGACCATCTTGATAATTAAAGAATATAACACCAGATAATGATAACCTCATGATAATTTAAGCTTCATGAAAATTCAGGGAATTGTCTGTTTTATTTATTTATTTCTTTAATCCTCACCTGAAGACATGCTCAGAGAGGCAGGGAGGGAAAGAGAAAGGGAGAGAAACATTGATTGGTGGCCTCTTGTACATGCCCTGACTAGGAACCAAACCTATAACCCAGGCATGTACTGTGACTGGGAATCGAAGCCATGACCTTTCAGTGGGTTGACAGTTTTGGATGTCTGTGTCATGCCACAACACTCTTTCTAAGACTAAAACTTTTGTACTGGGCTCCTGAGACCCCTGATAGAGGCGCAGTATTTAATAGGTCTCTTCTAAATTTGGGAGTAGCTTACACTGGACTTGAGGATACTGCTCTGAACTGTGTGTTAGTTACGTGGAAGCTGTCCATTTTCAGTGAAGCCTTGAGGAAGAGAGGATTCTGCAGAAAATACAGCCTAAGGCGATAATTTTCAACTGGTGTGCAGCAAGAAGCACACTGGTGTGCTGCAAGAATTTTTAAAACATGCCATACCGGACTATTTTAGTCAGGGCACTGACTTTTTTTTCTTAGATTGTCGAGTTAAAAAAGGCAGCCAACACAACAATAGTTATCTGGTATAAGTGAATCAAAATTATACCCCTCTTCGTCAGATATACAAAAATATTTTTTTGGCATATCACAGAATTTTAGTAATTAGTTTATGTGTACCATGAGATAAAAACATTTGAAAATTTCTGGCCTAAGATGCCTAGCCACTTGAGCATTATGACTCAGTATATTTGACAGAGTTAGTCATATCAATAAAGGAAATATTTGCTTTGCAAAATCTCTCAGAAGTTTCTAGGATTTGGGAGAAGGTCATGTCTTCTCTGTCAGAGAACTAGTTTCAGTTTTGATGGACATTCCTGCCATGATATTGGATCCTACTAGAAACTGATAGCCCAATCAGGGGATGTTAAGTGACTTATGCCACTGCGATTCCCTCCCTGAGCTTGATAATATCAGACCCATCATTTCTTAATGTTGGGAGAATGCAGAAAAAGCATTTGGACTTCAGCCTCAGCATATACAGAAAGTACTAGTACATTACACACACAAAGGGCCAGACTTCCATCTCACTTACCTCTGCTAAATTGATATTTCTGTATCAACTTATATCTTTGGCCTTGGGTTATTTCCAGTAATCAACTATCATAGAAGAAAACAGCTTCTGCTAATGCAGAGGTGGGTTGATGTGATATGCTGATGCTAAACCAAACAGGACTGATGCCAATTGTCCTGCTGGTGGAGCAGTAAGCAGAAAAGGAGTTAAAATTCTGTTGGTGGTAATCAACACTAACTATAAGGATAGGCTACAGCTGCTACACAATAAGAATTCAGAAGATGTGGTCTACAACCTGTTGAAGTTATGAGTTTTTATACCCATGATAACTGTAAACCATAGTTAGAAAAAGTATTTTGGGCCCTTGCTAGTGTGGTTGAGTGCATTGGGGGCCAAACTGTGAACCAACAACAGATTGCTAATTAAATTCCCAGTCAGGGCACATGCCTGGGTTGCAGGCCAGGTCCCTGGATAGGGGTGTGTGAGAAGCAACCAACTGATGTTTCTCTCCCCATCTTTCTCCCTCTTTTTCCTTCTCTCTGAGAATAAATAAATAAACCCTTTTAAAAAAGAAAACACATTTTTGTTCCTTTTAAAAAAGAAACACTATTTCTGTGTGAAATTTATTGTCAAGCAAAAACAGTGCATTATATTATGAATTTATCTTTTGGGCTCATCAGGGATATCTTATCTCTGCCATATGATTTCTCTGGGGTCTCTGCTAGGATGGTTTAAATACATAGGTACTGGAATAGCTAGAGACTTCCCAGACATCTCTCCTTACGTATTTTCAAAGACTGTGATTCAAAGCCTCTGAATGTGTTCTTTCTAGCATATTGCCCTTGAGGTAGTTGGATGTCGTATATGATGACTCAGAGGTCCAATATTGAGTGTTCCAAGAGAACAAGACAGAAGATTCAATAAATTTTATGACCTAGTCTTCGAAATCATGCATTATTACTTCTGCCATGTTCTATTAGTCACGGAGGGACAGTTGTCATTTAATGTGTTTAATTTAGCGCACCACACCAGAGCTTAAAAACTGGGAATCGTGAATCATTGGGGGTCTACATTGTAAGATGGCTGCTACCCACAAATACCAAAGGAAACCAGGACTTACCCCTAAGGAGTAAAGTTCTGAGTCTCCCTACCAAGCAAGCACTCAGACCAGACAAGAGATGACCAAGAATGTAGCAAATATAAAATGAGTGATGGAGGAGAAAGCTGATGGATATCAGGTATGGCATTGGGATTATTTGCAGCAGTAGCACCTTTGTTTCACTAATCCTCTTGCCTTAAATAGTTTTGGTTCTTGGATTTGGCAACCATCTTGAGAGACTATGTAATGGATTGGCCCTGTACATCGTCTCTTAGGGAGGTAATAAACACCATTTGTGCTCTCATGAAGAACATTGTTCTCTATGAGTCAGATGTTGGCATGTTTGGAGATGTCCCAGAGTCTTCTTATACTATCCTCATTTTTTTTTAATTCTTATTTCTTATTTCTGCTCTGGTTGAGTGTTTATTCCTTCCTTATGTTGGTTTGAATCTTAGCTTCCTTCCTTTCACTGTTGGTTCCCTGTCAATTTTTTTTTATTTCACTGAGTGTATCCTTCATTTTTTCCTTCGTGTTGTTGCAGTACTCGGTGAATTCTTTGAGCATCCTGATTACCAGTGTTTTGAACTCTGCATCTGATAGGTTGGCTATGTCTGTTTTGTTTAGTTCTTTTACTGGGACTTTGTTTTGTTCTTTCATTTGGGCCATATTTCTTTGTTTTCACAATTCAGCAGCCTCCCTGAATTTATTCTTTTGTACTAGGTAGAGCTGCTTTGACTCCTTGTAAAAGGCACCTGTAAATTGTGTGGGGCAGAGTCTTAGGTAATCATCAGAATGGGGAAACATGCTTCACCACTTTATGCTTTATGGCTCTGTGTTGGGAAAGGGGTAGAGAGGAAATTGTACAGCTACTAGGCTTCTGGGGGTTTGCCTGGCACTACTTTGCCCATTTCTGGTCATTTATTTTACCCATTCCAAGTTTGCAACTGGCACCATTATAGCTATTGCCCTTGTGTTGATCCCAGAGTATGTGGGTTATATATATTTTAAGATTGTGTGGGCCTTTTAAGTGAAGTTTTCTGAAAATCTGGTAGTTTCTTCTGCCATCCTGAACTCCACTGGTTTTTACAGCAGAAGTTGTGGGAATTTATCTTCCTCGTGCTGTAGCCCTGTGCTATACATTCTGGCATGGGGCTGGGATTGCTTGCTCCCAAGGTATTCCTCCTAAATTTTTTCCACCACCCATGAATGTAGGACCATCTGTGCTCATTCAGCTGCAGCCGCTGCCAGCCCCCATGCTATACCGTGTCTCCTTGCCTCTCTCCTACCTGTCTGGAGGAATGTGGCTTTTTTAAATCCTTGGTTTTGGACTTTTATATAATTAAACTTCCGGACAGTTCTGGCTGTTATTTGTTTTAACATTTAGTTGTAACTCATTTTTGTGGTTGTGCAAGGAGGCAAAGCTTGTCTAAACTAATGAAAGAAAGCTTCCCTAATTTGGTGAAGGAAATAGACATACAAGTCCAGAAAAAAACAGTGAGTCCTCAAACAAGTTGGACCTAAAGGGGACAACACCAAGATACATCATAGTTAAAATGCCAAAGGTAAAAGATAAAGAAAGAATCTTAAAAGTGTCAAGAGAAAAGGAGGTAATTATCTACAAAGGAGTGCCCATAAGACTATAAGCTAATTTCTCAAAAGAAAGTTTACGACAAGAGGGGACTGGCAAGAAGTATTCAAAGTGGTGAAAAGCAATGATCTACATCCAAGATTACTCTGTACAGCAAAGCTTTCATTTAGAATCGAAGGCAGATAAAGTGCTTCCCAGACAAGGTAGAGCTAAAGGAGTTCATCCTCACCAAGCCATTGTTACATGGAAAATGTTAAAGGGACTTATCTAAGCAAAAGAAGATTAAAACTATGAACATTAAAAAGGCAATAAATTCACAACTATCAACAAGTGAATTAAAAAATGCAACAAACTAAGCAAACAACAAGAACAGGAACAGAATCATAAGTATGGAGATCATTTGGAGGGTTATCAGCAGGGAGTGGAAAGGGGGAAATGAAGGAAAAAAGGCAGGAATTAAGAAGCATAATTGGTAGATGCAAAATAGACAGGGGGGTGTTAAGAACAGTATAGGAAATGGAGAAGCCAATGAACTTATATGCACGACTCATGGACATAAACTAAGGGAAATGTTGCTGTAGAGAAGGAGAGTACTAGGTAGAGGGGAGCAAACGGAGCAAAAGTGAGGTAAGTGTAATAGCATAATCAATAAAATATACTAAAAAACAAAAAGAACATCATTTTTAACCACAATAAAATAAAACTAAAATTAATTATTAATATCAAAAAACAGATAGAAGGCAATAAATACGAGCTCTCTCCCAGAGTCTCATTTAGTACATTAGCTGGTTAGAAGTAGACCAAGAACCTGAGGGAATAATCATGCAGATATCAGGGACTTTTCTCCTGTGACTGCCTCCTCTCCAACATTCTGTCCCACTGCAATTCCAACCACTTCAGCAGCCCTATGTTCAAATTTGTGTTTCCCCTGCCCAGTTAGACTTCCATTCTCTGTACTTTATTTTCATTTGGAATGGATTCAGAAATACTGTCAGAAAGAAAGCAAAGGAAAATACAGGACCTACTTCAGATGCCTCCTTCCCTTAAGAATCAGTCCTAGATTTTTTTCTGTCCAATGACTACAGATAGTTATTTTATATATGCTAATGAACATTTATGTCTTTAAGAACAACAGGATAAATCTGATACTAGTTAATCCATTATGCCCTTCAAAAACATTTTTCATATTATATACGGCTATCTTCAAAACTAAGTAAAAAATACAGTTGTTTCATGTGTTCAGTTAAATTTATAAAATGGTTTTAGTGTTAACAAATATCTTGTTTCTTTTTACAGTCAGGATATATTTTTAATATTAACTATTTTACTTTTATGTACAACAAGCTGGTTTGTTTCTTTTTACTAATGTACATAATTCGGTTATAATGTGTGTGACACTTATTATCTATCCATTTCATTCAACAGCTAAGTTATTCAAGTTCTTTACCATGATAAACAATGCTAGGGTTAACATTCTTAATATATACCTCCTCAAATTAAGGTAACTGTATACTAACTGATCATTTAAATTTTACTTCTGTTTTTTCTCCTTTGGTTATTTTTTTACTAGGTTCTGTAGAAGGTACTGAATTTTTATATATTAATTTTTGTTATTTATTCATTGTAAGTGTAATTCCAGGCTGTCACATTAATCTCAGTCTTGTGACTGGATTGGAATCTGTGATGGATCACTGAGGTTCTTGATCAGGATGAGCAGGATTATTCATCCAGTGATAAAAAGTAATGCTTGCAGACAATCCATAATAATCATCACTTGTTAGGAACTACCTTGGCTAGGAATAATAGTTTCAACCCAATTCACCCTCCTGTCCCAGGACAGCTTGCATTCAGAAACTGGTCAGTGCAGGAATGTTTGCTCCCAGCTTCTCTCCAGCCTCAGAGAAGAGCTTTTATTGATATGATAGCACTACTTATCCCTCTAAATCAATCCTATTTTCTTCCCTTTCTTCATTTTCAGAGGTGCTGACATAAAAAACACTCCATAATAAACCTGCTGAGTATATCTCTCTTATGGTCTATATCCCAGAGTCAAATAGTGTGATAATGATTAATTCTTGTGTTAGTTAAAAGTCAAATTATGTTGCTCTTCTCATCGCATTTACGCTTTTACAGCTAGTGTCAGTAAACATGATCTATGTTAGCTTGATTGTTTACTTTAATATTTAGGTTTTCATCCATTTGTGGTTGTCTTTGTAATGGTTTGTTCTAGAGGCCCAATTTCATTTTTCTTAAATAACAAATCAAGTTTATAAAGCCATTTACAAAAAATTCATCATTTCTTCAAACTTTTGTCATCTATCTTCTACCATATAACAAGTAATCTTTTTCAACAC
The DNA here is from genome assembly GCF_021234435.1 of Artibeus jamaicensis. Taxonomy (NCBI): domain Eukaryota; kingdom Metazoa; phylum Chordata; class Mammalia; order Chiroptera; family Phyllostomidae; genus Artibeus; species Artibeus jamaicensis. Next base: position 4,213,353 of record NW_026521870.1, read on the forward strand.
TCGTTCTATTCCTTTCATAGATTAGTCTGTCCCAGCACCAGTACCACACTGATGATTTTATTATTTGGTGATGCAATCTGTCTTAATATCTAACAGCATTAGTTTCCTTTCTTTATACCTTTTTTTGGAGAAATACAGGAAGAGAAACATCAATGTGTGGTTGCTTCTCCCACACCCCCTACTGGGGACCTGGGCCACAGCCCAGGCTTGTGCCTTGACTGAGACTTGAACTGGCAACCCTTTGGTTCCCAAGTCAGACCTCCTGAGCCACCCTGGCCAGGAAATTTCTTTATACTTTTTGAAATATACTTAGCAATTCATGAGAATTTGTCTTCCTGTATAAATTTTGGAAAACACTTGTCAAATTCCAAAACTCTATCCGTTGTATTGAATTGAATAACAATGAATGTGTGGATTAATTTGAGGACAATTAAAATCTTTAAAGTTTTAATTCTTGGATTCATCAGTACATTATATTTCTTCATTCATATCTACTTTTATATCTTCTAATTTAATTTTTAAAAATCTCTATAAAACTCTTAAGCAATCTTTGTTAGATTATTTCCTAGGCAACTGGTAGTTTTTGTTGTTATTACAAATGGCTCCTGTTTTCCACTTCATTTTCTAGTTACTTATTGCTAGTGAAGACAACTTGTTAAATATACTTGAAGAATTTTTTACTGAGCTGAAAAATAAGCTTGAGGAAATCTTTCAGAAGGCATTAGCAGGGAATAAAAGATGGAATGAATTTTTAAAAGTTTAAAGATATAGAGTCTAATAATAGAAATGGCAGCACCCATTCAGAAGGAAAAGCAAGACACATAAGAGAGAAAATATTTGAAGAAAAATTCCTGATAACTTGTTAAAGATGTAAGACTTCAGTTTAAAGGAGCACATAAAGAACTGCATAGGATAAATGAGTAGAAAAATACATTATGGTTGCTTTTAAGATGATTTAAAAACAAAATATATTTTATGATTTTCAGAGAGAAACTAAAACTTGTCCTTCAGAGAGGAACTATAATCCAGTGCCTGTTAGCGCTGACAACAACACTACATACAAGATAATTTTCCAAAAAAGTATTTTAATACGACATTGTATTCAGCCAAACTTTTATTTCCATGTTAGGGCAAAAAAAGATATTAGTTTTCAGGGAGTTTAGCAACATGAAGAATCTTTTTAACAGAGGTTTAATAGATTTGAATGGAAGAAATTGTTTCCATAAGCTAGAAATTGCTGTGGAAAATAAAAACATGTGCAAAACCAGGTAGAATCTATTAATGTATAAAGGAGTGATAATTTAATCACTTATGTAAGTATGAAAATCCAATACATCTATATTTATATATAGTATAGCATATATATATATGTGTGTATATATGCATATATGTATACAGTATATATATACTCTAGTACCATAAACATGTATATACATGCATACACATAGATGTATGCACACCATGTGCACACATGTATGTGCACATGCACGTGTATATGTGTGTATGTGTATTGTATATATCTATAGTATTATAGTATATATAGTGTAGATATATACAATACATATGTATATATGCATGCATATGCATGCATATATACATGTGTATACATACATATACAGTATATATAGTGTGTATATGCACTATAATACTATAGATATATGCAATGCATATGCATATATGTAAATATATACATGCATATACATACATATATACAGGTATACACATATATAGTGTATATAATACTATATAGTATATGTACTATAATATATAATATACTATATACTATCCATATACATACATATACATATGCATAGCATATATATACATATAATACATATACTATATTATATGCACATGTATACTGTACAGTGTGTATATATATTATATGTACTATATACTATAATGTGTATGCTATAATGTGTAATATGTATATGTATATATACCATAGTATATGTATACTATGGTATATATACATATGTATATGTACATATACACACATATATAGTATATATATGAATACATGCATATGTGTATATACATGTGTATATATCTATATATAGTATAAATAGCTTGTCTTGGCTCATGTTTTGAACTTTCATAAACTCTCTCAAAGAAGCAGTGTCTTGCCATGGTGTACACTTGGCCCCTCACTAAGTTGCCACAGACCTGGCACTAGCAGAAGCCAGCTTTGGTTAGCAACTTGGCCTCTCCGGGGCACCTCCAAACCCAGCACAAGTAACATCTGTGTATCACTTTGTCACACATACCAGGTGGCCCCAGGCAGGGCACAAGTGTTGGCTGACCCTTCTGGGGATCCCCAGGGCCAACACACCTGATGAACAGCTTTAGACAAAGTCAAACACTACCCAACCTCCTTCACAAGAAACACACTCAAGGGGTCCAGACACCAGAGCCCCTCTGAAGTACTGTTCTGTTGCGTGGGCCCCTGCACAGCTGATTCTCCATTATGACCATAGTTAATCCTTACAGACCAGTGGCCTGGGGGTAAATCCCTTTCACTGAGGGATTTAGAGGGATTTAATCAAATCCCTTTGATTGCTTCTATAGCAATCAAAGCTCAACCACAAGAGGGTGTGTACACAGTCCACATGGGGGTGGTGCACCTGGAGTTCCCAGCTTGGGCAATTGGGTAGGCTGTGCCACTGGACCCTACAGGATACCTATTACATAAGGTCATTCTGCCAAGCCCAGGTGATAGAGGTCTACCTAATGCATAGAAAGAAAGACAGGGAAGCAGCTAAAATGCAGACAAGGAATACTAAGTGAAAGAACATAACAAAACTCCAGAAAATAAACTAAACTAAATGAATAAAAGCAATCAACTAGATGAAGAGTTCAAAACACTACTTATAAGGATGCTTGATAGACTTAGTGAGAACTTCAACAAAGATATAGGGAACATAAAAATGGGGACAGAAAAGAAACAAAAAACTGTCATAACTGAAGGATACACTAAGTGAAATGAAGAATACATTACAGGGCATCAACAATGGAGTAGACGAAGCAGAGGATCAAATCAGAGGTTTAGAAGATAAGGAAGCAAAACACCCCATCAGAACAGTAAAAAGAAAGAAAAGAATTTAAAAAATCAGAATAGTATAAGGAGCCTCTGGGACCACTTCAAATGTACCAACATTCGAATCATGGGGATACAAGAAAGAGGGAGCAAGGAATTGAAAGCCTATGTGTAAGAAGAATGATGGAAAACTTCCCTAACCTGGTGAAGGAAATAGACATACAAGTGCAGAAAGCACAGAGAATCCCAAACAAGATGAATCCAAAGAGGCCCACACCAAGACACATCATAATTAAAATGTCAAAGGTTAAAGACAAAGAATGAATTTTAAAAAGAAAAAGAGAAAAGCAGTTATTTACATACAAGGAAGTTCCCATAAGACTATCAGTTTATTTTTCAACAAAAACTTTGCAGGTCAGAAGGGCTTGACAAGAAGTATTTGAAATTGCGTGGCTGTGGATTGAGTTGTGGTTTGAACAAGTGAAATGTATAGGACATTTGTAAAGGACATTTTAGGAATAAATTGTGGAATTTAAATATTGATCAGTTATTATATAAATTGAAAATGTATTGACACAGAAAGTTGGAGAATCTTAATAAAATAAACATATATAGCAAAAAAAAAGAATTCAAAGCGATGAATAGCAAGGACCTAAACCAAGATTAGTTTACCCAGCAAAGCTATTATTTAGAATTGAAGAACAGATTAAAGGGCTTCCCAGATGACAAAAAGCTAAAGAGGTTCATCATCACCAAATCAGAACTGTAAGAAATGTTAGAGGGTCTTCTTTAAGAAGAACAGAATGTAAAAATATGAATAACAAAATGGCAATGAATACATATCTATCAACAATTGCTTTAAATGCAAATTGATTAAAAGCTCTGCTCAAAAGACATATGGAGGCTGAATGGATAACAAAACAAAACCCTTACACATGCGAGTTTCTCGAAGAGACTCACTTCAGTTTGAAAGACACACAGACTGAAAGCAAAAGGACAGGAAAAGCTATTTCATGAAAACGGAAATAAACAAACAAATAAAAAGTTGGGGTAGCAATACTTACACTGGGAAAAATACATCTAAACAACAAAATAAACAAATAAGAAAAACAGAAACAGACTCTTAGACACAGAGAACATGACAGGTGCCAGATGGGAGAGGATTTGGGGAGATGGGTGAAAGGGTGAAGGGATTAAGAAGTACAAATCGGTAGGTACATAAGAGTTGCAAAGTGTAGCATAGGGAATATAGACAATAGTATTGTAATTAACTATGTATGATGTCAGATGGGTACTAGATTTATCAGGCTAATCACTTAGCAAATTACATAATGTCTGATCCCTGGGTTGTACACTTGAAATTAATGTAATATTGTATGTCGTCTATAAATGAAAAAATAAACATTATTTAAAATACAAAAAAAAGAATTGGAAGAAGAGGTAAAATGTAATGGTATGAATATCTTCATGAAATGCTCAGGAGAATTTATAAATAAATTAACATTAATGTGAAAATTTAGGTTATTTAAGGGCTGATGGAGTGATGTAACAAACACCCATGTGAGCACCAGCCCCAAAATAAGAAAAAGTAGTACTATTTTGTCAAATTTGTTTTATTTTGTTTTCAAATGAAAAGAATAGATGAATAAGCAACTCACTGCAGCTTATTACATTAAACCAAACAATGTAAACAATCTCTTTTATATTAAAATTTTGAAGTTCAAAAAGACACAATTTCTCTGCCCACTCTGTGGAAACTTTTAATTAACTCAGTCCAGACTTCCCCTCCAAAATTATTCTAGAATAACACACTAATTATTTCTCACAATCACTATGCATTTGGCACACATAAACATATGTGTATGTTTTATTTAGGAAAAAAACTTTACTTGAAGTTGATTGATAGTTTTAAAAGACCAACATTGCAAAATTTCAAAAATTTTGCCCCACTACTCTGGCCAGGAATTTCCAGATCTTCTTCTCTAATAAATTTCATATATTTTACATGTAATTTTAAACAAAAATCCAAAAATCACTTGGAGTTTTTTGGCAATGTAGCTGGCCAATCTCAAAGAACCTATGCACCACAATGTTCATAGCAGCACAATTTACAATAGCCAAGAGCTGGAAGCAACCTAGGTGCCCATCAGTAAATGAATGGATCAAAAAATTGTGGTACATATACACAACGGAATTCTACACAGCAGAGAGAAAGAAGGAGCTACTACCCTTTGCAACAACATGGATGGAACTGGAAAGCATTATGCTGAGTGAAATAGGCCAGGCATTGAAAGACAAATGCCATATGATCTCACCTTTAACAGGAAGCTAAACAACAAAACAAACAAGCAAGCAAAATAAAAACAAAGACACTGAAATAGAGAACAAGTGGGCAGTGACCAGAGGGGAGAGGGGAGGAAACTTAAGGAGGAAAAAGGGGGAGGGATTTTGAGGAACAAGTATGCAAAACACAGGGATGAGGACTGGGGGGGGGGGGAAGGGGGGGGGGGGGGGGACCGGGGGGGGGGGGGGGCTGGGATGGGAGAAATAGACAAAAAACTGTACTTGAAAAATAACTAAATAAAATTAAAAAAGAAAAAAGAAAAGAAGCTATAAATAAGAGAAAATGGGCAGAGTCTAGATCAGTGTTGTCTAATGGAAATATAATATTAAACTTAAATGTGAGCCACATATGTAATTTTACAATTTTAGCAGCCATATTTAAAAGTAAAATTTTAATTAGAGGAACAAGTATAAAGGACACAGGGACAATAACTAAGGGGGATGGAAATGGGAGGGAGGTGGGGAGCACAGGGTGGGGTGGGCTGGGATGGGAGAAATAGACAGAAAACTGTACTTAAAAAATAACTAAATAAAAAAAATAATTTTAACCATCAAAAATAAATAAATAAAAATAAAAACAAATGAATAAATATTTTAACTCAATCTATAAAAATTAGCACTTAACCAATAGTCAGTATAAAATTATTATTGTGTAGAGTTTACACTGACAAGACTATCTCAGTTGATGCTACCCACGTTTCATGAGCTCAATAGCCACACATGGCTAGTGGCTACCATATCAGATAGTATAGGTCTACAGAATGCATCAATTAATATGATGTGTTGATTAATATGATGCTAATTTGATGAACTCAAACAATATTTTGGAGCTTCTAGTATATGCTAAAAACTGTGTTAAGTATTTTATATGGATTATCTTGTTTAATGCACAGTTAATCTTGGAAGTAAATAAATATTGATATCACTCATGTTAGCTCCATTATGTGATTGAGAAACTTGAAATTAAAAACATGCCATTGGACCTCAGTTAAGACCAAGCAGATCAGAGAATTCAGCCAGGATTTTCTATTTCTGAAACTCCACTTTTAGTTACTGTATACTAGAGTAGCTATTGGATGATGGCTGGCACTAGGGTGATGGCAATGGGGGGGGGACAATAAGTGAAGGCAATTTTAGAAATATTCAAATGATAAAAGTGGCAGGACTTGGTATAGGTTACATATGCAGTTTGAAGGAAAGGGGAACATCAGGACAATAACTAAGTTGTGTGGCTTTTGCAGTTGGTCAGATTGTGTGAGCATTGCTGAGACAAGGAACATTGGAGGGGACAGGTTTGAGAGAGGATTCTAAGTACACTATACTTATATTCTGAACATTGTTACCTGTTTTTTAGTTGCATTAAGCCTCTGATAATTTTTTTTAATTTTAAAATGGCTTTTAGCTTCTATGAGTTATTAAACTGACTAGGCAGGGAAAAGGAGTAAAACCGTGTATCAGAATAAAAGAAAGCCTCTGTGATGACTGCCTTTCACAAATAGGAAAGAAAATTATATAAACCAGAAGATAATTCATAATTTATTTTAAATAAAAAAACTGTTTTGAAAGATAAATAATACCAGTGAAATTTATTAAAATTATAAAAAATTAAATGGTTACTGCTTTAAAATTTAGGCAATGAAAGTAGATGAATGCCTGAATAAATGGATTAAAATAATATCACTTAAGTACTGATGGACTCCACTGCATCTTCATAGCAGATTTTCAGTATGAAACTTTTCTGGAAATGAGGGAAATTTATGTTGAAGGCCCTATAACAGAAGGCTCAACAAGAGCTTTAGTGATGCTTTTGATCAGTTTGGATGATAAGTCCTGTAAGCACTGTGGATTAGAAGTAGGTATACCAGTTTATTCCATTGTTGTTAAAGATACAGCTATTTATGTGTCTCCTTAGTTTCTCACCTGGCTACTTCATCTTAATTGAAGGTTTTCCTGCTTCTCTGCCCCCATAAATTTGAATCCCTCAATAACGAGACAGGATTACAATCTTCACATTTGGTTTGTAATAAAGGGAAACCATCTTGGTGTCATAAAACAGAGGGGAGAAAATTTGGGCAAAAGGGACTGAGAAATGTATGAAGTGTAAAATTTTTTGGAATAGCTGATGTGCAGAAAAGCAGAGGGAGGTAACAAAATATGGCTAAAAGAATTGTCAAATTGTGCTGGGGGCTGAATATTTTTGTATGTGTAAGAAGCAGCAGAAGAAAATCTTCAACTGAGCATGAGCCTTGAAGTTTAACCAGTAACATGAAAGAAGTTCCTAGGTACAGGAAAGGATAGAATCTCATAGGTGTATAGTCTTGATATTCACTGAGGGTAAGACATTAATTCATTTCAGAGAAATTACATAAAAGAACTTTTTAAATAAAAGTTGCTTAGAAAAGCATTCACTTTAAGAGTACTATTGAGCTAAGATCATTCATAAATACCAGATTCTGCTTTGTCTTTGTAAACATCAATCCAGCTTTGCCATATCTGTTTGTGTCTTAGGGCAGTGATCTTTGGTAGTGAAATTTAGTCTAAAATGAGACACTCATTTTCATTCTGTAACTACATAAATCATGCCACAAAATGGATAGTAATCCACACCTCAAACTCAGGTGTGGCAGTGTAACTTTGGATGCTTCTTGCTACACAAGAGAAGATTTTAACCAGAATAGTCTGGGAGGCTGAAATAGGAGTGCGTTTTGAAAACCACTTGTGAGCAGGATATGGGATGCAGTGGGGTCTGAAAATAGGTACTTTGTAATAGTCTCACAGTGAGGTGAAAGTGTCTCCAGGGGAGTCCAACCCATGGCCCATGGGCAGCAAAAGGCCCAAGATGGCCATCAAGGTGGCCCAGCACAAAAGCGTACATTTACTTAAAACACTATGAAATTTTTTGTGTGTCACAATGTTTTTAATGTGCAGCCCAAGACAACTCTTCTTCCAGTGTGGCCCAGAGATGCTAAAAGGTTGAACACCCATGGTCCTACTAAACCCAGGTGGCAATGATGACATTGGAAAAAGATATATTAGTAAAGAAAATTTTGTTAGAAAAATAATCAGAAAAAAAGTGACTTATTGAATTGGGTGTTGGGATTAAGGGACCTAATTTGTAATGGTACCATTGGCAGGAGGAGGAAAACCTGGATTGTAATGGAGTTGTTAATGCTTTATTCTGCTTCCCTTAAGTTTTCCTTCTGTTCTTCAACAGAAATAGACAGGACAATGGATGTGATGTGAATAACTTGAGGTTACTTTTATTTGCCACCATAGCAGTAGGAGAAATTACAATCATAGGTAATACTCCAGGTATGCCGAATTTCCCGGTAGCATGTGTTACTTTTCATCCATTGCCTTAAACTTTTCTCATATAATCTCACTCTCAGACCTCTTACACACCTCTCAACTCCACAAAGATGATAAAACAAAACTCTCTTATGATCCTTATGTATTATAAGCCATATATACTGGAACTCTCTTAGTGTCTTACTAAGATATGATTTTCTTATAAACTGAGAAACCCATTAATATAAATCTGATATAATCAACTTTTACCATAGAATTTCACAACAAAATATTCTTGAGTAGATAGAACTTTTTCATGGAATTAACCAATTCCCTTCTTGTTTCATATGTTTCCTAAATTTCTTATCTCCCTATAAATAAAACTTCTATAGTGAGCAGGAGAGAAGGACCATGTCCTTATCTAGCTGTCATTTGTAATGTGAAGATTAAATTAGAGATGAGAAGTCAGTCAGATATATAAGATTCATTTGTATAATTATTGTAGTTATTCGGGAAGATAATGAACTGAAAAGAGAGAAAATAAATGCTCAAGAGTGCAAGAAGAAAGTCAAGGATGGAACTTGAAGAACCTTCAATGCCAAAGTTTTGTGGCATTGAGAAGGAAAATCCCATGAAGGAGAGAGAGAGGAAAGGAAAAGGATAAAAGAATTACCAATGTGTTCTAATGATCTGAGTATGATGGACACTTCAAAAGGTGGTTATGGAATTCTATTCAGCAGAAATAGAGAAGGAGCTCCTACCCTTTGCAACAGCATGGATGGAACTGGAAAGAATTATGCTGAGTGAAATAAGCCAAGCGATGAAAGACAAATACCATATGATCTCACCTTTAACAGGAACATAAACAAAAAAAACAAATAAGCAAGCAAAATACAACCAAAGACACTGAAATAGAAAACAGGCTTACAAGGACCAGAGGGGGAGAGGGAGGGAATTTCAGGGGAAGAGGGGAAGGGTTTACAGGAACAAGTATAATGGACACATGGACAAAAACTAAGCGGGGTGGAAAGGGGAGGGAGGTGGGGAGCAACGGGGGTGGGCTGGGATGGGAATAAAAGACAGAAAACTGTACTTGAACAACAATTAACATAAAAGTTTTTCAAAACAAAAAGTGTTTATGGAATGTACATCACTGCAAACTTCTGATAAAGTGTGGTAGTGGAATATGTGTGAGAAAACCACATTGAAAGTGGTTGAGAAGGGGATAGTGGTAAACAATTAGAGGCATCCACTTGATATTTGTAAACACCCATAGATCAGCTGTAGAAACCTCACTGACCACATTAATGTGCTCCTTTTACCACATAGAATAATTTGAAACTCTTCATACAACATAAGTCAATAAACTGTTTTTTTAATTGTTCAAGTACAGCTGTCTTCATCCCCCCACACCTTCTCTGTTATTTCACTATGATCAATCTATTCTACAAGTTAGCATTTTAAGCACTTTTAATTTCTTACCTAAACTTATCTCAATATCTCATAAAAGTGAAATTAGGAAGAAGTTTTTGTACCGTGAAAGAATTAACATGTGGCTATGTTTTCAGGAAATTTATAAGTGCATTTTTAGAAATTCGTGAGACTTTTATATAAATATTAACTAATCATAAAATTCTTAATCAGATGGTGAGAGCAATTTTTTTATTTTAGAACATATAATCATTTTAGGTTACTGTGGCAAATACTCTCAAGAAACTCAGATAAGGCATATTCCTTGCTTGCAAGGATCACGTAATAAACTAAGAATATAAAGTCAAACTACTGAATATACATTATTACAGGAAGGTTGAGTTTGTCATTATTTCAGTCCATGGGGTTTCCATAATATCCTCATTCTAACTCTATTATATTTGTAGTAAATGGTCTGGGAATGACTTACCTAAGAATTTTATCAGCTCTATAGTAGAAGAGAAAGCAATTCTTAAGCTTTAGAGAGAAATTGAAAATTGAAGTTTTCATATTACTCACCTTTGCCAAAAAAAGGCCATTAAAAACTGATTGTTCTGATCCTTGAAATGAAGAATGAGAACAAATAGTTGCAATGAATAGTTGCAAATCACAACCATTCAGAACAAATCATTGCAACAAATAGTTGCAATGAAGCTGACATTTTCTACACACAGAAAATAATCTGGGCATGGATTAGCAGCAGAAGGATGTACTGAGTACTGACACCACTCACATTATAATATAAGGCAGTTTCTCCACTGTGAATAAAGTATTCAGAGTATATTGTCTTGAGAAAATGTTTCTCTTTCTAATATGACTCTGGGGTGTATTATTAGTGAAGATCAATATGTCCTCAGCTGATGTATATGTATGGGTGTGTGAATATGTGAGCATATGCAAAGTGTGTGTGCATGTGTGTGTGACAATTATTTGATGACCAGGAAGAATGAGAAGGCACGTACAACTGGCCAAGCAATGCCCACCCTAAAATGTTCTTCTGAAGCCCACATGCTTATAATCATGATATTTTTAGAAGATTTTATTTATTTAATTTTAGAAAGAGGGGAAAGGAAGGAGAAAGAGAGGGAGAGAAAAATCATTGTGCTCTTGTCTATAACACACACACTAATGGGGACCTGGCCTACACCCCCGGAATATGCCCTGACTGGGAATCGAACTGGCGTCCCTTTGCTTTGCAGGCCCAAGCTCAACCCACTGAGCTGCTACACCAGGCAGGGCATAATCATAATATTAGTATACACTTAATAATTTAGATTTTAAGAACTATCTTTCTACAAATTATTATGTGCTATGACTTGCTTTGATGAGGAGATTGGGAGAACAAATGGACATGTTTGGCTTATGATTCTCTAGGACTGTTCGTTACTCCTTCCCTACAGCCCCACTTGCCTGTGACTCAGAAAAGAGGTAATTTTGAAAAGACTTCACTCTTCTTATACCATCCTGCTATTTAATTACACCCCCCATACACACCCCCCAAAAAAAACACCGAAAGACAACATGGAAACAAACAACTTTATTGACAAATGTAATATCACCTTTAACAGGAAGCTAAACAACAAAATAAACAAGCAAACAGAAAAAAACAAAGATACTGAAATAGAGAACAGGGGGACAGTGACCAGAGGGGAAAGAGAAGGGAATTTAAGGGGAAAAAGGGGAGAGATTTGGAGGAACAAGTATGAAAGACACAGGGATGAGGACTGGGGGGGGGAAATGGGAGGGAGGTGGGGAGCACGGGACGGGGTGGGGGCTGGGATGAGTGAAATAGACATATTTCTAAATAACTAAATAAAATTAAATAACTAAATAACTAAATAAAATAACTAAATAAAATTTAAAAAAAAATTTAAAATGGTAAACTAAGTATGTCATTATCCATAGTTTCCAAAAAGTTTGTGGTTTCACAGGAGGTCTTACAGCATAAAATTGGCTTAAGAAATATAATATCCCTATCTCAAAATCAGTTTTATCTCTCTTCTCAAATAAAGAGAAAAGAATGGGCAGAGATATATCATGAAACAATAATATATATAGGAAAAGAAGGACATGCTTTGCATATCAAAGAAACTAAGTGGACATTTAAAAAATGTGGAAACTGAAGACTGAAATCCTAGCTAAGATCATTATTATGGACTGAGTGTTTGTGTTTCTTTCAAATTCAAATGTGGAAGTTCCAACCTGTAACATGACTGTATTAGGGCCTTTATAGAGGTAATTAAGGTTAAATAAAGTCATAGGAATGGGACCTTAATTTAATAGAATGTGCATTTATAAAAAGAGACAGGAAACAGCTTATTGGCTCAAGTCTTTCTCCACCATTTGCAGACACTAAGAGAAGATAGCCCTGTACAAAGCAGAAAAAGAGGTCTCACCAGGAACCACTTTGGCTGGCATCTTGATCTGGGACTTCCAGCCCCCAGAGATGTGGAAAAATACATTTAGATTGTCTAAGCCACCATCTATTGTAAAAGCAGAAAACATTCTGGATGGCCTTATAAAAGGTAGGACTAGCCCCTTTTTGAGGCATACACAAAGTTTGAGTATCTCCAGATGGTTTCATTTATTATTGTAAAATGTGCTTTCTGTGGAAGCATGTTTTCCTAGACTTAGAAAACAAGTGCCAGCTCTCCTGGTTAAAGGAACTTCAATGTACCTATTAATTTACTTCACATTTATTCAGCACCGGAGACCACAAATTTCTATTCTCCTCTCCCAGGTCTATAACGTTACGTAAAAATCAAACCACAGTATGATTGGCAAAACTAGTGAGTTAAGAAGAAATTGTTCATTTTAACTTATATGTACAATAAAAAATTCTTATACACTGAATAAATTAAATATTGATCCGGTACATTGTGATGAGGATTTGTTTGAAGCCAAATTTTCTCTTATTTTTGGAGGGACAGTTCTTAAGAGGGTGTTAGCATTTTGAATTGTAGGAATAATAATGGTGACTATAATTTCATCAACAGAACTTAAAAATAAAGTAATAAATTTAGTAGTTTATTAAGTGATGAGTTATATTTAAGCCTTATAGAAAAGAGAATATTTTTCCTACACACATTAAGCATGAGCATATATAGTATCTTGGAAGGGGTGTCATTTTTAACTGCTAATATTTTAGAACTAATATCTTAGTTCTAAATATCTAATTTAGATATTAGATATCTAATATCTTAGAACTCTGTTGTACAGAGTTCAACAGAAAAATACACTATGTTCCTTTGTTAATCTTAGCTTTTGCTTCATATATTTTTGTGTCATATTTACTATTTTTTACATATTTTATTTATTCATTTTTAGAGAGAGGGGAAAGGAGGGAGAAAGAGATTTCCTGAATCTCATGATAGTCTGAAATCTCTTTTCTTTCAAAGGTGATTTTAGTTTGGGGAAAAGCCAGAAGTCACAGGGTATCAAATCTGGGCTGTACTGAGTAACTGGGTTGATTTGATGTTTTGCCAAAAAACTCTGCAGGAGGCATGATGTGTGAGTGGGCATGTTGTGATAATGGAGTTGCCAATCACCAGTTGCCAATAGCTGTGGTCTTCTGAATCATCCAAATAGTTTCTGCAGAGGAATATTCAAGTTTAACACAGTATTTATGCAATTTGTTGCATCAAAATGACTGGCCCGGTCACTTTGAATGTAATAGCCACACAGTACTCACTCAACGGCATCTACCACCCCACTGACTAGTACAATGAAACCGTCATTGTTCACACACGCACAGTCCAGTCCACTCTCCTTGACTGCCAGGTTACACTGATGTCACACAAACTATTATCATTATATTAGCAATGGCTACACTTTTTCCACATAGACCTCATAGAAATATATGTTCTTCAACCCACTTAAAAATGTTTAATCAAATTTATCTTTAAATCTTTTACTGTTTTATTGAATCCAAATGCAGGAAGGGTTAATCTTAAGCTATCTTTCTGTGTTGGGTTTTCTGTGCATATCAATTCTCCTATGACTATCCCCAAAGATTGCTTAAAATTATTTTGTAACTTGCTTACTTTCACATAGATGGATATTTGCTCATTTAAGCCTCTTCTTTCCCACCTTTGTGCTATATATGATTGCTACAATTCAAATGGTTTTTTGACAGGAAGACAGTATGAAAAGTGTTTAGAGATTTAGCCTCTAGAGCTACACTGCCCAAATTTTTAGTCCATTCTTGGTTCTGTCACTTTTCAAATATGTGGTCTTACATACAATACTTAATTCTCTGCATCTCAGTTTTCACATCAGTAAAATAGAATAATAATTTATGTACCTCATAGGTTGTTTTGATGTTTCTATAAATGAATATATGAAAAGCATTTAGAGGATAATTGATATGTACTCTTATTATTTTCATAAATACAGGCATACTCAGAGATATATGGGTTTGTCCAGGCCATGACAGAAAAACAAATATCACAATAAAGCAAGTCATACAAAATTTTGGTTTCCCAGTGAAAGTTTTGTTTACACTATACTATAGTTTGTTAAGTGTTCAATAGCAATGTTGAAAAAAAAACAATGCACATATGAGGGAGGACCAGCAAAACACTGGAATTACCTTCTGGAAGGCAGGCCCCTTAAAGTACAGGCTTCTACGCTAGAATAGTGGTCAAGGAACCTAATTGTATCAATGTACCAGCTGGCATTTTTGTGAGAGGCTGTGTTGGGCTTCAGTGAATTTTTTTTAAGATTCTCACAATACATTTGCTCACTTCATGATGGGAGACTTATAAGTGCACCTGCCTACACCATGCTGTGTGTTGAGCAGTTTTTGACCAAAGAAAACGTGAACTACATGCTCCACTGTCCATAGTCACTTGATCTTGCCCTGAATAGCTTTTTCTGGTTTGTTTCCCCAGATTGAAAAAAGTCCACAAAGGAGAATATTTTGCCAATGTTGAAGAGGTGAATAAAAGGGCAGAAGCACGAAAAGACATCAACATTGACAAGTTCAAAAACTGTTTTGAACAGAGGAAGAAATGTCTCAATGGGTGTATTGCATCAAATGGAGATAACTTTGATGATGACTGAAGTTTAAACATGTAAAAATAAATACATTTTTTATAAATAAACTCTATTTTAGGGTCCTCCCTTGTAGCATAATTAAAAATGATTTACTACTAAAAAAATGCTACCCATCATTGGAACCTTCAAGGAATTGTAATCTTTTTGCTGCTGGAGATCCTTGCCTTGATATTGATGGCTGTTGACTGGTCAGCAGCCATCATTCAGTGTTGCTGAATGTTAAGGTGGCTAGAGCAATTTCTCAAAATAAAACAGCAGTGAAGTTTGCCACATTAATTGTCTTTTCCTTTCACAAGTGAATTTTGTATAGCATGAATGTTATTTGATAGCATTTTACCCAGTTGAACTTCTTTCAAAATTGGAGTTAATCCTCTCAAACCCTGCTGCTGCTTTTGTGACTAAGTTCATATAATATTCTAAATCTGTGCTTATCTATACAATCTTTATGGTAGCTTTACCAGGAGCAGATTCCACCTCAAGGATCCACTTTCTTTGCTTATTTGTTAAAGTTTTAATATAAAATTGCGGCAACTCAGTCGAATCTTCAGTGTCTACTTATAATTCTAGTTTTTTTGCCATTTCTACCACATCTATAGTTACTTCTTCCACTAAAGTCTTGAACCCCTCAAAGTTTCCATGAGGGTTGAATCAACTTCTTCTAAACTCTTCTTGATATTGAAATTTTTACTTCTTTCCATAAATCATTAATATTCTTAATTGCATCTAGACTGATGAATTCTTTCCAGAAGTTTTCCAATTTACTTTGTCCAAATCCATCAAAGGAATGTATGGCAACTATATCCTTATAAAATGCATTTCTTAAATAATAATTTGAAAGTTGAAATTACTTCTTGATCCATGGGCTGCGAATGGATGTGTGTTAGCAAGTGTAAAAACAACACTAATTATATTGTGCATCTTCACCAGAGCTCTTGGGTGACCAGGTACATTGTTATATTCTGAAAAAAATCTTTTTTTTCAGAGCACCGTGATTAAAATATTCAGTAAACCATATTGTATACACATGTGCTGTTATGCAGGCTTTTTGTCACTTCTATACAGCAAAGGCAGAGTAGATTTGGCATAATTCTGAAAGGCTTTGGGATTTTCAAAGTGGTAAATGATCATTGTCTTCAACTTAAGCCAACAGCTGTATTAGCCTCTAACAAGTGAGCTGGCCTGTCCTTTGAAGGTTTGAAGCTAGGCATTGACTTCTCAACTCTAGCTAAGAAAGTCCTAGATGGCATCTTCTTCCAAATATAAGGCTGTTTCATCTACATTCAAAATATGTTGTTTAGCATAGCCAGCGTTGTTAATGATCATAACTAGATCATCTGGATAACTTGCTACAGCTGCTACATCAGCACTTGCTGCTTCACTTTGCACTTAAGGAAGGAAGCAGCTTCTTTCCTTAAACCTCTGTCAGTCTTCACAGAATTGAAGAGAGTGAGGATCTTACCCTGGATTCATCTTTGGCTTAAGGGAATGTTGCGTCTGGTTTGACCTTCTATCCAAACCACTAAAACTTCCTTCACATCAACAATAAGGATGTTTGGAATTCTTATCATTAATGTGTTCCCTGGAATAGCGTTTTAAATTTCTTCAAAAACTTTTTCTTTGCATTTATAACTTGGCTTTGCTTGGCACCATAGGTCTAACTTTTGGCTTAACTTGGCTTTCCACATGCCTTCCTCACTAAACTTAATAATTTTTAACTTTTGGTTGGTGAGAGAGGTGATACTCTTTCTTTTTTATTTGAACACCGAGAGGCCTAATTTCAATTTTGTTGTGTCTCAGGAAATAGAGAGGCCCAAGAAGAAGGAGAGAGATGGGCAAATGGCCAGATGGCAAAACAATTAGAACATACAAAATATTTATTAAATTTATCATCTTATAAGGCATAGTTTGTGGCACTTCAAAACAATTACAGTAGTTACACCAGAGATCACTGATCACGGATCACCATAACAAATATTAATAGCAAAAGTTTAAACTATTGTCATGATTAGCAAAATGTGACACAAAAACACAGAGTAAACTCTGCTGGAAAAATGCTGCTGATAAAACTTGCTCAATGCAGTGTTTCCGTAGACATCTGACTTGTAGAAAAGCCCCACAATATCTGTGAAGTGCACGTAAAGAAAAGGATGCTAAAATGAGACATGTCTGTTTAGACATCGGATAGCAATTGTACTCTGATCTATAGATCATTAACAATTTTTCTCCATTTGAGTAAATGACTTAGTAGAGTCAGGCACTGATGCACTTTGGAAGGATTTATATAGAATGATAATTATGGGCCCATGAAAACCTCAACGGACATCACTGGAAAACTTCTAAAAATTACAATTTTGGGGGGAAGGAATCTTTTATTTTTTAAATTTTATTCTTAGCTGTTTGTCTAGCTCTATTCTTGTCTTTAAGATCAGTTTTGGCATTTAGTTTGCTATGATTGCCATAAAAATGTACCACAAACCAGGTGGCTTAAACAATAATTTTTTTGGTCTCACAGTTCTGGAGATTAGGAGTCTGAAATCATGCAGCTGAACTGGTTCCTTCCGAGAGCCGTGAGGGAAGGGTGTGTTGTAGGTCTCCCTCCCCATCTTATAGAAAACCATCCTCTTCCTGTGTCTCTTTTATCATTGTGGATTAGAAGTAGGCCCAACACTTTATCCCACTGTTGTTGAAAATGCAGCTATCGCCTTCCTCCCATGCCTGTCTGCCCCTCTTCACAGGGCATTCTAGTTGTGAGGACAATTGTCATATTGGATTATTATCCCGTATACTCTGTGTGACCTCGACTTAACCTAACTATGCATTTTCAATGACTCTATTTCCAAGTAAATTTATATTCTGAGAGATTGAAGATTCCTAACATATGACTATTGAAGGGATGCAATTTAACTTGTAATAGTCAATATTGTCAAATATTTTCTTCTTGTGTTTTAAATAGTACTACATTATTAAATAGTATTATATAATATTTCTTAATTTATTTGATTTGCCCTCTAATTTCTTTAATACATTTGTAAATATTTTCTCATAGAATACTTCAAATATGCATAAATAGGGAGAATAGTATACAGAACTCCTATGCACCTATCACCCAGCGTCAACACTCATCAGCTTATGGCCAGTCTTGTTAAGTTAGATCCCTGCCCTCTCCCAGTCATGTGAATTTTAGTACTAAGTCTCCAGTAATGAATTATTGCATTTGAAAAGGTTTTGTATCTCACTCAAAAACAAGAACTTTAAAAACATAACCACAATACTAATATTATATTAAATGAAGAATAATTTGTAAATATTATGAAATATGTGGTTAACCTTAAAATTTCATCAAATGTCTGATAAATTCTTTTTGACATCCCCTCCTTCCCTTCCTTCATTCCTTCCTCCATCTATTTTAAAAGTCAGCAAACTTTGTGGAAAGGACCAGATAATACATATTTTAGGGTTTATGAGCCACATAATGTCCCCATTGCACATTCTAGCCTGTTTTCTGTTACAACTGCCTAAAAATGTAAAATCCATTTTAAGCTTATAGACTATACAAAAACAGGTCACAGGCTGATACAACCCACAGGTTACAGTTTACTGACCTCTGTATAGTTTGCTGTTTCAATCAGTATCTAAGATCTACACTATATTTGTCTGGGATTATATATGCATGAGATTTAATAGAGTAAAATGACAATGAGAGAAAACAGAAAAGAAGAGAGTCTGAGAATGCCACTAGATTGCAATGCAGGCCTGACTACTGTGAAGGAGGCAGGGAAGCAAGGTAGATTGGATAGACGAGTCCTACACAGCAGTGTAGTTCTAAGGAAGTATGGCACAATAAAATGAATGGGAGTCCTCAAACCAAAGCAGTCCATGGAAAGGTCCAAAAATCTCAAAATAAGCATCCCTTACTGTCCTTGCCAAAGTCAGTTACTGGCTGGGAACAGGCTCTGGGAGGCATGCCCTCAGTACAAATGCAGTGATAGATGTCACTGGAGGTATCTGTCAATTTGTTCCCTGTGATTGGAGTTTGGTGATGTGAACTTTCATGGCCACTACACATGAATTACGCATTGTAATTGATTGTCTCTTGATTTCTCTGTCTTTCTCTCTCACACAGAGCATTATTTGTTGAAGAAATTTATTATTTGCCCTGTGGTGATTATAACCCATTGAGTTACTTAACATGTTACTCTGTTGCTTGCCATGCCCTGAAATGGATAATTATATCTAGAGATTAATTAGTTCAAGCTTTGAAAATTTAATCATATTTAGATTCAAATTGGGGGGAATAATACTTTACTTGTGATGTTGAGTTATGAACACCCATCAGTGATATAGAGGATGCTTCCGGAACCTAAGCATCTTTTTACTTTATCCAGTTCTCATTTCAGCCACTGATGTGGTGGGTGTACCAAGGGAAATCAAATTCATTGGACCCTGGTAGCATACTACAGCATACTACCTCAGGCACACTGCATGTCTTTCATTTACTGTCAGGACCTTCCCTAGAGCTATAGGCAAGCAGACAAGAGGTGCAGAGGGGTTAAACACCTCAGGGTGGGTGTTAATGTGCTCAACTCCTATCTTTTGCCAGTAGGAGTTTATTCACCTTGTCACTGGGACTTTAAAACATTTTTAAACTAAATGTATTGAGATATTTGTATTCAGGAGAATGGTCACATTTTGTCTATTCCATTTGATGTGCTTGGACAATAATAAAAACCCATGTAACTACCACCCCAGAGAAGTCACAGCATATTTGTATCATCCAAGAAAACTTCTTGGGCTCCTTTGGAATCAATCTGCTCCTCTCTCAGTCACCCCAAACTATTAATTTTATAGTTTAACACTATAGATTTATTGTTTAGTACCTTTTTGTGTCTGTCTTCTTTCACTCAGTATAAAATTTTAAGATTTGTACATGTATGGATATCCAAATATGTAGGTAGCTCATTCCTTTTTAATTTTTTTATATTGTTGACACTATTACAGGTGTCCTTTTTATTGCTAAAGAGTATTGACTTGGATGAATATATCAAAATCTGCTGCATAGTTACTTGGTGTCCCATAATCAGACACTCCCTGTCAGATCCTAGTAGTATTTTACACTAGAGAGTGTTTTTCAAGAGCTCTCTAATGCTTTGCTTCATATAGCATGGTCTTGCTCTAAGACCTTTATGACCTGAGATACGACTCAGCTTTTATTTTGAGATAAGTATAGATGCCTACTTAACAGTAAGAAACAATGCAGAGTGATCCTGTGTATTTTTATGGAGTTTTCCCAACGGTAATTTATTATAAAATTATAGTAAAATGTAATAACCAAAATATTGACATTTATTTAGTCAAAATACAGAACATTTCCATCATCATGAGATGTCTCATGCTGCCACCCCCTTATAATAACATTCACTTCCCTCCCACCTCCTCTTTAATCCACAGCAACCACTAGCCTGTTCTCCATTTCTAAATTGTATGATTTCAATAATGATGTATAAATGGGAATATATACTATGAAAACATTTGGATTGACTTTTTTTCACTCTTCTCAATTCCCTGGAGCTTCATCCAGGTTGTTGTGTGAATCAGTAGTTTTGTTTTTACTAGTATTCCGTGGTATAGACATGCCACAGTTGATTAACTATCCAGCATATCTAGGTTATTTCCAGCTTTCACATATTATGAATAAAGCTTCAGTAAACATTTATAGTTTTTGTGAACATAATTTTTTATTACTTCGGGATAGATGTTTAAGAGTACAATCACATACTTATTTACTTCTATTTTTTAAAACTGCTGAAATATTCTGGCATTATTCCAGTTTCTCCACATCTTTGTCAGTACTTCACAATGTCACTATTTTTATTTTAGGCATTTTGATGGGTGTAGTGATATTTTGTACTGGTTTTAATGTGAACTTCCATAATGATTAATGATTATAAGAATATTTTTGTGTGTTTTGCTAGCATGTTCTGTGAAATGTCTCATCATATCACCTGTTGACATGATTACTTCCTTTTTCCCAGTGTACAGTTACCTAATTAAATGTCTGTAGTTTCCTTTAGGAAAAGACTAGAAGACTTATGACTATTTATACTTATCCTAGTGTTCCAGGGTCTTTTTCCCTGCAGGGAAACCTACATTTTTTTTGGTGAATTAATTATGGGTCAAAAAACTAGCAAGAGATTATGGTCATTTGTTGGCTCAATTATTTTCAGAGTTCTGATTATTCTTAAATTTTTAAAATATTACAGCTTGTATAGTATCCTGTTCACTCTCCATTTAATTTGTTTATAGGGAAGTTGTGTTCTAGTAACCATTTCCATAAATGTGTGGCTGTCAGGCCTTTCTGCCTGTCCTTTTGACATTACCACTCATAATAATTGCATTCATTTTGTTTTTGTCCCATTTTCCTGTTTGGACTCTATTGTTTTTCAGATTCTATGATAACTATTGCTTTGTATGGCTCTGCTTTGTAATATTATCTTCTATTATCAGTTCTCATCTGCAGAGGAAAACCACATTGAATTGTAAAATGATGCAAGTGTCCCTCTAACTAACATATTCCTTGTGATTTTGGTAAATATTGTGGATTTTCTGGCCTCTTATTCTAGCAATACTACTTTCATTAGCTTTTAAATGCATTTCCTACTATCTGTTATGACGACTTAAGGATATCCACTCCCTTAGTATAGGCCATTGCATTCTCCATGCTTCTAGGAACCATCCTAGTAGGATGTTTGCAGCATCTCTCTAGATACTTAACAGAGAGTTATATACTGCATCACAGGAGAGGATGCATTGATAATTTCTTAGCATCTGACTTCATGTTCTGGCAATTTTGATAAATCCCTCATCAGGATCTAGTACTGTGCAGACACTCCTGGCTCCTCCTGGCATGTGGTAGGTGGGTCTGATAGCTCTTTTATGGTTCAGTCCCTTTCCTTCCTTGGTAGGCCCAGCATGCTCTTGCTCAGGGAATAATTTAAGAGTTGGTTCTGGGGGGAACATCCTTTGCATCTTCATTAATCAAGGGAGACTTGTTTCTTTTTTGATTATTTCTTTTCCCTTTTCTTTCCAACAGAGATGTGGGCCATCATTGCATGTTTAGTAACTCTAGAGGAATTTGAGCATTAGAGATTTTTCAGGGGCATCAACACCAGCTTTATCCATTCTGTGTGTCAGGGTCCTGGTTTTTAACCCCACAAGAGTTCTGACCCAGGCAGGGTTGTTCTTTCTGAGCTGGAGTTTACCCTCTGGAGGGTGGCTAATCTGAGAATTAGATATGTTTGCTATGCATAATGCACACTGTTTCGCCCAAATGTTTTAGGGAAAAACAAGGATGTGCATTTTACATCGGTATAATGATTACATGCTATGGGTATAATAATCCCATGTAGAATGCTCACAAAAACATGGGTGTGCATCATACACAGCAAAATACAGTAAATTCTCGGTTTGATGCTCTGTTTTTTCTGCCCTGTTACTTCAAGAGATAATACCCTTCCTGAAAGTCTCCAGGGAGGTAGTTGGTCTTTCACACTTCACTTTATTTGCTAATGATTAATCACCTCAGTTATACATTATCCTGTACACAATGATCAAGTTTAGCATGAGCCATTCAATTACACTGTTCTTATAGTTGTTGTTTCAGTCATATCTCTTAAGCACCTTATGAACTGCACTAGCTAATGTACTCCCATCCTTCAGCATGCCACCCCAGCACAATGCTAGTAACAGTTTTAACCATTGTATTGCCATGTCATGCCAGTGGCTATTCAATTCAAAATTTGCCATGTGGTGAGGGGCAACCCATCTTGAAATTCTTACCCAAGTTTGGTTCACAGAACTACTCCTGGCACTGGCACTGATTGGATTCCCTGGAAAGCAGACTCCATGATACAGATTAGTGTATACTCAGTTTATTATACATTTATTAGGATTAACATTTTAGAGAGGAAGGGAAGGAAGCAGGATTTTTCAGAGGGAGAAGATGAACTGTATTCACCTCAATTGAAGCTTCAGCTGACACTCTTGCTCTTGAGGAGATGTAAAGTAGGTTTGACCCTTCAGAGATGCTCTGAGTTGGGGAAAGAGAGACAGGCTTTTCTATGCTCACTGTCACCTGAAATGAGGTATTCCTTCAGGTAAGATGGCTATCATCAGTCTCCCGATGGGACTGACATGTGAGGGCTATCTGCCAGACCCTTCCTTAGCACTTTTAATAAGGAATACAGGATATCAGTTTATAGTAGTATATACAGATACTTCTCATTCCATTTTAAAGCTGAATAATTTTCCATTCTGATATATGTGCATATACCAGAATTTATACAACCCGTCCTCTTTTGATACATACATTCCAGTCTTTAGGTATTAATAGGTGGTGCTACTATAAATAGATTTGTGCTTATATCTTTTTTGTATTTTTGTCAGTGTAACTTTGGGGAAAACTCAGAGAAGTAGGATTACTAGCTCAAAGGGTAAATAAATAAATACGCCATATGGTTGGATACTTCTGATACCCCCTTGTTAAACAAGAAAATCACCTCTTGTTAAACCAAATAAAAAACAGACCCAGGTGACATTACTCGTCCCTAATACCACAGACCAAGATTTAACAGCAGTTTCCACCTCTCCAAGGAATGTGGCCTTAAAGCAATCAGTCTGGAATGTTCTAATCAATACCAGTGAGGTCATCTACTTGAAAAAAATCTTTACTACTTAACCCCGAAGAGAGGTGCACTTGACTGAACCAATGCTTTTAAAAGTTTATTCTAATACAATTGACCCTTGAACAAGGACAGGTTTGAACTTTGTGGGTCAACTTATATGCGGATATGTTTTCAATGAGTGTACAGTTGGTCTTCCATAGCAGAGGTTTTCTTGGCCTCGGGTTCAACCAACCACAAACTGCAAACAATAATTTAATTTTTAAAACAATTTTTATGTTTTTATTTTTCAATTACAGTTGACATTCAATATTATTTTGTGTTAGTTTCAGGTGTACAGCATAGTGGTTAGACTGTGTATAGCAGTACTTATTGTTAATCTGTGGTTTGGAATCCTCAGATATTTAAATTTACTGGGATGGATTTTTGTTATTTAACACCCATCACAGGCATTTTGCCATTTTGTAGCACCAACAGCAAGTAACAACAGTGTTTGTTTATTCAAAATCTCACCAACAGACTGTGTTGTTAAACTTCTGGTTTTCCAATCTGATATGTGAGAAATGGTATTTCAATGTAGTTTTAATTTGCATTTCCCTGTCATGAATGAGACTTAGCATCTTTTCACATGGGTAAGAGTCATTTGCATTTTTAAGTGTCTCTTCATATTTCTAACTCATTTATCTATGGAGGTTGATAGTCTTTTCTCACTAATTTTGTCCTTTAGTAGTTCTTTATGCATTATAGGGGATAACTCTGTAAAATAACCTACAAATTGTTTCCTCAATTTTTCCTTTGTGTATTTTGCTATGCAAAGTTTTATTTTATGTAATTTAGTGTCCATCCTTCCCATATTGCTTCTGAAATATGGTTGAAAAATATTTCCTCATTTCCATTTTTTAGGCGTAATTCACACATGGTGGTTTTTGAGAGTCCTGCAGAAACCTATGTGTGATCTGTCAGTCCCAAACATAGGTATGTATAAAGCCATTACCCATCAAGCCTGTAAGAGAAACGTGTCCTGCTCACACCAGACTTGGCGCACAGTCTGGAGAGAGTGACAGTTAAAGAGTCAGTACCACCAGGCCTCCCCCTCTCTTAAACATGTATCTGAATGTTTAGTGTCAATGCCTCCATTTGGAGACCTCCCAGTCACGGGAGGAGCCCAGCTCAAGCCTTCCTCACCTTTCTCAGGTGCCTTTGATGTGGGAACCGCCTTATTTAGGGAGGTGGAGGGACTTAAAGACAAGTCCCTTTTCTCCTTTGAGACACTTTTCTTCACTCTGACCCAATAGTCAGTATTTTTCCACTTCTAGCCCTTCCCCATGGTCCTCCCTTGATTCCAAGGTTCTTTCAAGGGCAGGAGCCTGTTGTTTGGGCTCCCTTAGTGCTGAGATTTCCCCCCATTAGAGCAGGCCTGGCCTTGGCCCTACACAGCTGCTACTGGAAAACAAAACCCTGAGGAAGCTGTTGCTTTTTCCTGTTTAAACATCTCACTGAGTGAATAAAGGATCATTTATTTTATTGTAACTTGCCCTAATTTATCACATTAGCTATTGACAATTAAAATTACTTCAATTTCTACACCCATATCTCTGACACTTTTGTAATTTAGCCTGGTTTTTAGCATAAGGAATGGATCCAGTATTATCATTTTCTGTAAAGCCATCTTGTCACTCCATTATCACTTATTTTAAAAAGGTCTTTTTTTCCTACTTATCATTTTTTCAAAATGATTTGAAACATCATTTTAATCATGCCTTGGTGCCTTCCATCTTCTGCCTAGAAGTAAAACGCATCACTTTCAATCATTCACTGGCAAAAGCAAATTACTTGATGAGGTCTGATGTTAATAGGATAGGAAGGTATAATCTACTCCAAAGAGGAGTAGCAAATATTCATAAACAATAATAAAGTCTACTGCACACTCTATTCACTTTTGTGTGGATGCATCTTTCCATCCAAAATAACTAATGAGAAACCTACTTTTAGTTTCCTGTATATTTTCTCCTAGATATTTTTGTGCTTAATCAATGATAAATATTAGTGCTAGTAAAGGTCATCCTTGTCTTGTTTCTAAATTCAGTAGAGATTCTTCTCTTGTTTTTCCATTTAGCATAATGCTGAATTTGGCTTTGAAATAGATATATTTATCATTCTTATTTACTGAATTCCAAATTTTTGCCAAATACCCAATTTTTAGCACCTGTGAAGATTGATTTTCCTTCTTAGCTCTGCTAAGAAGATACAAGTTAGCCTATTTCCTAATTTTAAGCCCTTTTTTATTTCTTATGCAATGTTTTCTTTCCCTTCCTCCCTCTATCACTCTCTCCTTCCTTCTTTCCTTATCTGCCAAAGGTTAGCCTAATTTTCTAATAACCTGTATTGAATATTCACTTATTACTTTTTTATTTAAATGTTACCTTTGGTTTTGTTTCATTGATAGGCTATTATCACATACCATATGAACTGTATGCTCTCCCAATATACTTTCTCCTTTTTTCTTCGATATGGTTCCTAGTGCCACAGTTCATCTCATCCACTTCACTGTGAAACAGATCACCTCTCACCTCTCTCTATCTCTAGGGTTGCCGGTATTTGCACTATCCATGTAAATGTTGAAAAAGTAGTCTTTCATTTGGAGTCAGACTAGTCAAGATAAGGAGTAGAGAGAATACCTAAAGCCAGAATCAGGCAGTTGTATAAGTCAAAGGCCTACTCTACCTTTCTTAGAGCTACTGTTAATTAAATATGCAGAACATGTGCCATTCCAGAATGCATTTTAAAAATTTAGCACAATTAGTGATGCACTTAGGAATAGTTCACTAAATATTTGGGATATAATCTTTTGGTCATTTCAGTCCAAGTTGTGGGCTTCTCTCTTTTTGTGAATTGTTAAAGTTATTTTAATTGAAAGTTGGAAGAATTCAGATCAGGTCTAGGTAGACTGCCATTATCGTTTATAATGATAAAAATCAAGGGGAGAGCAAGGGATGGGAATGGGGACAACCATAACTGAACAACAATAAAAAGAATTGAAAAGAAATCAATGAGCTTCGGAGGTCTGTCTAAAGACTCATACCAAAGTATAAGTTTTATTGGAACCTAAATCTGGGGGACGCTCTCTCTATATCATCTATCTATCTATCTATCTATCTCTATATATCTACCTATATCTATATATATCTATATAGATATATCTCTCTCTATATAGAGAGATACACACACACATATATATACTGATATGTATATAACATCATATTTAAAACTTTATTGCTCCTAAATTAGGAGCAACATGTCACTAATTTTTTAAGACACTGTGCAAACATGTGGAAATATTTGTACATTTCTGTTCTCTAAACAAAAATTTTAGTGTCTCCACCTTACTGTCAGTTGCCAAATCAAGAGATCCTCAGAGCAGGAATGCTCTTATTGCCGGACCCGTGTGCATCTGGAACAAGATGGGCAGCCTTTCACTCTCAATGATCTGCTGAGAAGTGTGCCCACCAAAGTTAACATGAGAACGCATGGCCCTGATTTTATTTCATGGACCTTTACTACAAAACGAAATCTCTTACAATAAAGTACTAATTTATACATCTATTGTGTGGTCTCTTTCCAAAAGGTTTTCTCAACTATTTCTTCAGTTTAGAAGTTTCCTATATCACTCTGTAACAAATTCTATGTGACACTGGAGTGAGTTGGGTGAGAAACAGGGAATATACAGTTACATCAAAGATCCTGTTTTTTCTTATTGTTTTGGTTTTGAAGTCAAGGTTCAATGTAGTTATTTTCACAATAGACGTGTGAGGCTGGCATGCTTTGAAGTTCTTGATTTTTTATGCAGGTTTTCATAAAAAGTTATGGTTATTAATAAGGATTTTATGTAATTTCTCTTGTTCATAGTAACTTTTGCCTTTACCTTTTTGTGTTTCAGTGTTTGAATTTGTTTTCCACACCCACATTAATTTGGGACTTTACTAAAATATATGACAAAAACGTTTTAATGTTGTGAAAGAAATTTTTCCTCATTCTAGTACAAGACTACTTAACTGTTTTCATTGCCCCCCCCCATATTTATGGCCATTTAATGTTTGAAGAAATTATATGGAATCACAGGAAAATGCTTGCATTTTTTACTGTATATGTGACTCAAACATCAGCTTAGATATTTGAAGCTATATCCAATGCTTTTATAACATATGTAGGGCAATTTTAATAAGTAATGACAGATTGCAGTCAGAGAGCTATTTACAGTAGCAAAATGGAATACCAGACTACCATGACAAATTGACTTTTGCCATGTTGCTGATGAGGGTTCTGACATGTGCTGCAAGCATACCCTCCAGGAAATAGGCAGGTTTTTCCATTTTGCTTTCCCTGTAGAGTCTGATCAAGA
Organism: Artibeus jamaicensis; assembly: GCF_021234435.1. Taxonomy (NCBI): domain Eukaryota; kingdom Metazoa; phylum Chordata; class Mammalia; order Chiroptera; family Phyllostomidae; genus Artibeus; species Artibeus jamaicensis. The sequence goes on from NW_026521870.1 coordinate 4,241,626, forward strand.
TTACTCAGAGACACAGGCAGAGACAGGGACTATCAATTTTTCAGAATATCAAATTGCTATGGTTAGAACTGCTGTAAACAGTTTTATTTTTTAGCCATGCATATAATCTTTCCTCCTTTATTTAAAACTCTTCTTTTTCAAAGTCATATCTTCCATAATTAAATCTATGACCGAATTGGAACCAAGGATAGCTTTATTTTAAGGAATTATGTTGAAACTACTTCATATTTCTTTTTCTCTAAGAAAACATTTTATGTAACCAAAAATAACCACACAGTTTGATTCTATAGCTCTATACTGCTGGCGATCTCATTAGATGCTACAAATATAAAGGAAAAAAACTTTTTTGTTGTATTAAAATATAATAAAAACTTCCAATGGAATAATTAGCCTAAAATAATTTTGGCTTCGCATTTCTCTGCATGATAACCACTTGTTCCTAGTGGCTTTCCTGGCCTCAAATTCACTTGGTCTGACACCTCATTTTTCATTTTATTTCATTCATACCCCAATAAACTTCAAGCTACTTAAAGGAAGAGACTATACTTTATCATTCTACCTATGGAGTCTAGCTCAGTGTCTTATACATAGTAACTGCTCAATAAACATTACTGGGTGAATTAACCTCCCTCCCTCTCCTCTTAGGTTGTGTCTAAGTTATCATACTGCCACTCTCTCAGATTTCAAAACTCTGCCTAATCTTTCCCTCTTAAAGTCAGTCAATTTTTAAGTTATGTAGATTTTAAACAAATTATCATTCAATTATGACAATTCATTCCCACTGCTAGTTCACTAGTTCAAGATTTCATCACTTCTCTTATACTAATACATTACTTTTATATTTTCCCCACTTTCAATCTATCTCTTTTCTAATCTCTTCTAAGTGCTTCTGTCAGATAAAATACTCCAAAAGCACAGAATTTACCGTACTACTCTCTTAGGTGGACACTTTTAAATCTCTTTAATCTCTACATAATAAAGTTCTATATTCTTTGACCCAAGGATCTCTGTAATGTGATCTCAATCTTCTTTTCAATAAGGCATCTAGAGATGAACTGTTTTTCTCCCATCTCTCTGCAATTGTATGTGACTCATGTGGTTTGAGGAACAGGAGAATGATCTTTACCCAAGCTTAAGGCTGACTTTGTCTTTTTCTTTTTCCTTTTGTTTAATGTGACTCAAGTTAGTTTTATCACACCTAGTAACAAGTCCTGGCACATTCATTCTCATCTTTTGAAAGAAAATGAAATGTTATTTCATTTCATTAAACGACGAAAGGAAGAAGAGAGAAAACCCTAGTTTCACTAAGACTGAACAGTTTTTCTTTAATCACTTTTGCCATTAGGTCTCTTCAGTTCATAGGGAAAACTGCAACTCCATTACCCTTTGAAGTTGCTTTATCTATCTGAGTTGTTAACACTGTAGAGTTACATGGCTCTTAAATTTATTGAACTATCCATCATATTATTTGAAATTTAATGCTCTACCGAATCCTTTCTCTCTCTGTTACCTTGTCTAGATTTTCGCTACAGCAGCACAGTGCTTCATGGCACCATTTGCTGATTGTGTCTGTGAATCCACTGCACACTCATTTCTCTAGTTTTTCAAATGTATTATGTTGCACTTGTGAAGCACAGAGGTATTTATGGTAACAACAGTATCACAGTTTTTTACCCTTATACATAGAAAAATAACATAGACAGATGTTCATGGCCAAGCTTATAAGTTTCATACATTAATTCTTCCAATATTCTTTATCACTTCCAAATTTTCTTTAAATTTAAAAGTTTTTTTAGGTCTCATAAACTTATCTGCTTTCTTCAGAGACTTTTTTTTGCTTTCTTGAAACATTTTCACTCAACTGCAGATTAACTATTATAATCATGAAAAGTGACCCTGTCTAGGAAACAGTCACAACTGCTTCGCTGTATATGCAAGTTCATTATATCAGGGTTTTCTATTCAGCTTTCAAATTCTGAATAAAATTTTGAAATTTGTAGTAAACATTAGAGTAGTGATAGTTCACAGTGTGAGTTATTTCAAGTTACATGTTTGTTCGCTTAACCGTTTATTCACAATGCCTTTAACTGTGTTCTTCACTTGGAATCTCTCTCTCAGCAGTCTCCTTTCTACTGTTTCATACATCCAAAGTCTACTTGAACTTATGTTCATATGCCATTTGCTATATTTAATTTTTTATTTCCTCCTAGTTGGAAAAAAACACTTTGATCTGCATTCCCCTGGCATAGTAATTAATTCATTCATTCATTCAATAAATTTTATCAATCCTCTCTTATGTGCTAACCATGACCAAGTTCAGGCTACCAACACGATATCACCGAACACCAAACTGTAAAGACATACAAGCAGTTAAGCTCCATGGAATTCAGTAAGTTCTTCAAATCAGGGGCATCTTCCCCCCCCAAAAAACCAATTAACAAGTAAATCTAAGTCCAAGAAAGAAGATTATATATAATGTGTGTGTGTGTGTATATATCTTCAGATAGTTGATACAGTATGGTAGGTAGTTGTAACCATCGATAATAAAAACAGGGATAGAGGTACCAGATGTGTGTTTGTAGACATTAATTTTAAATCTGATAGAGGAAGACTCCTGAAGTAGAATAACAATCTATGGCGAGAGGGAGCAGGTGTTGGAGGACTTCCAAGTAAGAACATGAGACGGTAACATGTCTACTGTGTTGGAGAAACAGTGAGAAGGTCATTATAGCTGGAACAGAGAAAATGTCATTTGAGGGTTGAACACAAGATTGAAGAGATGCAAAAACAGTCTTCATGTAGGCTATAGGAAGGAACTTTCTTTTTAGTCTGAATGATATTGAAACCTTTTAATGATTTTGTCTGGAGAAGTGACATGCTCTGGTTGGCTATTATATGAAAAATAGATTCATGTAAGGCAAAAGCAGAAGCAAAAAGGACAGTAATAAAGCACTGCATAAGTTCAGAGAAGATATGGTGGATTGGATCAAACTGACGAGAGTGTAGATGTAATATTTGGTCCATTTTAAAAATATTTTCAAAGGTACAAGTGGCAGAATTTGTCAATGGATTGTCTGTAGGTTGGGAAAAAGAAAGGAATAAAAGGTGGCTTTAATGGTTCTGGAGTGAGCAACTGTAGGAATGAGATGGAAAAGATTTTAAGAACAACATATGCTGTGAGAAGGTAAGGATAGGAGCTCAGTTTTGGACATGTTCATACTGTTTGCAAAAGCCTGATTATAGTAAATTCAAGAGAGAATTGGAGAAGAAAAATTGTACCAGCAAGTGTAACTAATTCTTATGAGGAATTTTGCTGGAAAAATGAGCAGAAAAGTACAGAGGTAGCTATAGGGGATGTTGGTACAAGAGAGGGTACTTTTCTAAAACAGGAGAAATAATGGCATATTTGTTCAATGATGTTACTGAAAAGTCAGGAGAGAATGTCCCAAGAATTATCCTCAGATAGATGAGGAGGAAAAGGTACTTGAGCAAAAATAGATGGGTTGGCCACAACTAAGAACCAAGAGAGTTTATTGAGAATAAGAGGGAAAGCAAAGCACATAGGTGCTGATGTGTGGGTGGATAAATATTGTGGTGGGGACTTGAGAACATTCTTTTTCTATTGTTTGTATCCTATTTTAAAGGGAAAGCACTGTTATGAGCTAAGAATAAGGATAGGAGATACTGCTCAAGGAGAGAGATCAAGATCGTAAATAGCCGTCCAAGAGTATGGAAGCTTTTATTGTTCGGGACCTGCAGTTTGCCTATAGGCAGCAGTAACTCCTTTATTAATGGTCAGAGATTTGAAGTGTGGTTGGTAAGTAAAATTTTCTGTTTTTAACCTTCCTGTCTAGATGGATATAGTAACACTGGGAGAAAATGTTCTCTATGGATATTGCAGAATTTGAAGTTTATTGTTAGATCAATAACCACATGCAGAGTTTTTCAAGAGGATTTATGGCTCAAGTAGAGATAAATATGCTATGTAAAGTCATCCAAAAATAAAGATTAATGTGACTGTTTTGATCATGAGACAAATAATTATGTTGATTATAGGAGCTTTTAACAAGTAACAGTCATTTTACCCTTGAGATGTTCTAAGCAGTCTATTTCTCCTTTTGCTTTTTGGTTTGCACAGGTATTGTTTTCTTTTTGCCTGGTCTTATCTCAGTCCATTACTATAACTTTACATTTCATAAAACCAGAATGGTTTAATACAATGTAATGCATTCCACTGGTGCTACAATTCAGTGACAGTGCCTTGCTCTTATAGCTCCATATTACACCCCATGGAAATGGGCTTAACTCAAAATAGCTTTTGCTCCAGCAGAGGATTGTGACTTCAGGTTCTCTTCTTCACTACTACTCAATAAAAAAATTCCTATTTTATTTAAAGAAATAATATGCATTAAATATAATATAGATACTCATTTCAATCACGTTTGTTTTAATACACCAATTTTAGTTTATCAAGGCATTATAGTACTACATTCTTTAAAATTCAGAAGTACCACTTAACATTATCACAATTAACAAGGACATTTGAACTGAGCAATATTTTCAGACAGCTTTTCACAAGCAATTATTTAAGACACACCAAGGATCCAATTATTTTCTTATTGTCTCACATGGGTGGACCAAAAACATCAAGCTCTCAGAAATGAATTTACAACACTTAATTTTTAAAATTGGAATAACTCACCATGTAACAGGTGATGAGTTTTCTTTTATGTAGTCATTATTTACTATCATTATTCAGAAGATCCAATACTCCTGGGGCTTGGACCATCATGAAAAATTTCAGAGCTTGACAATATTGCACTTTTATTTACCTATATTTTTAGGCAACTTTATTTAGAACTTACTATCTTCAAACATTTAGGTGTGGGAAAAAACTTAGACTACTCTCAAAATACATTAAAATTTATTAGGAGAGAAATACACTCACAGAAGCAACCCAAGGAGTAAACCAAGAGACAAGAGCAGTAAAATGCTGAGTATAAATAATATTTAGATTTGAAATGCTGGTGCTGAGCAAGGATGGTTATTTGTTTAAAATTCTGTCACATAAGCATGCTTATGTTAAAAGGATTTATGACAAACTCACTAGATATTCTTCATATATCTCTTGCAGTGTTATATGTTTAGTATCAGTTATTAATTAGACAAATTTGGACCACATGTAATTTAAGTTCAATAGAAGAAATAGCCCTAGGAGAAAAACAGTAATAAAGTCTAAGACAGTTTACCCGAATTTTCATGTCTTTTGGTTGACAAATACAAATTGGAATATTCTCAATAAATTGGGATACCTGGAAATTGCAATGTTTTCTGAACAATATTTGTATGAACATTTCCCCCCAGACTTATCCTATTGCTTCTGGCCGTTCTCTATTCTGGTCCACTATCTGAACTAAAAGTGATTGTCCTAAGAATGATTGTTCTTATAACCAAGAAATTACAGAAAAAGCCACATTGAGACAGTAGGAAGAGTAAAGATGCAAAATAGCTGGCCCTGCTCCTACTGGGGGTGGCTGAGATTCCCAAAAGATATCTCAACTTCAAAGGTTCCCTCGAGAAACTAGGGGTCCCAACCCATGCCATCTTGGAAGGGGAACCCACATAACATCTGACTTTAAATCAGAGAACATTATGTCTGCTAGGGAGAGATGGGAGTCTGCTGGAGATACAGCTGTCCTTCTAAAGGGCCAATGCACAACTTCTCCTTTTCAGACACTCACCATGGGTTTCTGTGGAGTGATGGCAGAGCATACTGGAGTAGTGTGAGGAGAAACCGGGGTTTGTTGCTCTGAGGAGAGACCTGAGGAGACAACCACCGGGACTCCTGTGCCGAGCCACTCTGCTGTACCGTAGTTGCCATCTTTGTTGGTTGGAGCACTCCTTTCCTCATGGTATCAGCCAGGGGGAATACAATAGCCACACCCTCTGGACTCCCTGTATCCTCACCCTGTGGAGCTCATGCTCTGCCTGGGCTGGGGTGTAGAGGTCTGGACAGACTGGGTGGTATGGCCATTCTCCCTATTTTCTAATGAATCTGACTTATGTCTCCTGTTCATAGGAGATCTTCTCACCCCTCTCCAACACCCAGCAGTTTCACCTTGTTGAGCTCCAGCTCCTGGAAGTTTCCTGGAAAAACTGAGTTATGTAATTGCAGGATGGGGCCAATATTCTCCCACATGCCTGATTAGTACAGACCCCTTCTTTCTCACGGTCAAATATTGGCCTGTTCAGTCCTGATAAACTGTTCTGGCTGCACTCTGATTACTCCCTGAAACTCCACTCTGCCACAAAGGTATGTGGGCACTGAGCAAATGGTAGCTAGAGTTGATATATATCTTGGGACACTTGCAGAGTGTCCTCCAACCCAGCATTGGCACCAATTTTGAACCTGTGTAAATCTAGTGAAAACCACTCATTCTTACCTGATGACTCACTGAGAACCTATCTTATGAAACTTCAGGACTGCCAGAGGCTATTTCAGTGACTGAGTCTATCAGGCAGCCGGCATATGGAGAAAGGCAGAGGGGGATAAAAGTGGAGGTGGATTTGCATTTTTGCTGACCGGAACCTGGGCCTGGTGCTGATAAAATTACCAGCCTTGCCATGCACCTTGGTCTTTCCCATGAACACCCAGGTCTGGAAAAGGCAGCCACAAACTCTGGATCACTATGTAGCTCCAAATGGTTTGCCAGGGCCTGTCACAGGCAGTGTCTCATTGGTCTGCACCAGAGTCCCACCCAAAATCTCCAGAACCAAAACACCCAGTGCCCAGTTTCAGACACTATCAAAGCAAGATCCAGTTAGCTTCACAAATGGCAAATCCTAAGAGAGATCTCAACTGGCACAACTGGCACAACTGGCCTTCTGAGATGAATTTTATTTCATGTGGTCAGCCCTTGCACAGCAAACTCTACACTGTGGTTGGGGCTGAGACAAACAGTCAGCCAGCCTAAGGGTTGACCTCACACACTAACAGGCTAATAACAATTAAGACTAAATTAAAACAGGAGGGCCCATATAACCCAAAGGATCATAGATGTTCCTATATCAGGAACACCTATATCAGATGAACAAAAAGCCTGTTCCATTGGGTCCAACAGGACACCTATTATATAAGGCCATACAACCAAGAGTGGAAGTCAGAGCAGATCTACCTAATACATAGAAACAAGCACAAAAAGGCAGCCAAAATGAGAATACAAAGAAACACTTCACAAAAGAAAAAGCAGGAGAAATATCCAGAAATAGAACTAAATAAAAAGGAGGCAAACAATTTATTAGATGTAGAGTTCAAATAAATGGTTATAACAATGTTCAAGAAACTTAGTGAAAACTAAAAAAAAAGATAGTGAGAAGTTAAAAAGACATAGAAACCCTAAAAAAGAACCCTAATGAGAAATGAAGAGTACAATATCTGAAATGAAGAATACATTAGAAAGAATAAACAGTAGGTTGAATGAAGCCTTGGATCAAATCAGCAATTTGGGATAGAAAGTAGCAGAAAACACCCAATTAGAGCAGTGAAATAAAAAAAGAAATTACAAAAGTGAATATAGTTTAGGGGACCTTTGGGACAACATGAAGTGTAACACATCCATATGATGCGGGTACCAGGAGAAAAAAGAAAGCAAGAGATCAAAAACTTATTTGAAGAAATAATGGCTGAAAACTTCCCCAACCTGGAAAAAGAAAAGAAAAAGATCCACAAGTCCAGGAAGCACAGAGAGACCCAAACAAGATGAACTGAAAGAAGCCCACACCAAAACACATTATAATAAAAATGCCAAAGGCTAAAGACAAAATAGAATTTTAAAAGCAGCAAGAGAAATTTAGTTAAAAAAACTACAAGAGAGCTCCCATAGACTATAAGCTAATTTCTCAACAGGAATATTTCAGGCCAGAAAGGTTTAGCATGAAATATTTAAAGTGATGAAAAACAAGATTTCCTACAACTAAGATTACTTTACCCAGCAAGGTTTTCATATTAAATTGAAAGAGAAATAAAGAGTTTTATAGACAAGAAAAAGCTAAAGTTTATTACCACCAAAACAGTGTTATAAGAAATGTAAAGGGACCTTCTCTAAGAATAAGAAAAAAATTCCCAGACCGGTGTGGCTAAGTTTGTTGAGCCTTATTGCACAAACCAAAAGGTTGCTGGTTTGATTGCTGGTCAGGACATATGCCTGCATTGTGGGTTTGAACCCCTCATGTTTGAGAGGCAACCAATAGATGTTTCTCTTTCACATGTTTATTTTTCTCTCTTTCTCCCCCCATCTAAAACTAAAAATAAATTAAAATTTTTTTCTTAAGAAGATTAAGAAATATAGTTAAAAGAAAAATGGTAATAAATAGACACATATCAATAATATAATAATTACTTTAAATGTAAATGGCTTAAATGCTCCAAAGGCCATAGGGTAGCTGAATGGATAAAAAAGATTATATATATTCTGTCTACAAGAGATCTGCCTCAGGGAAAAAATATAGACACAGACTAAAAGTAAAGGAATGAAAAAAGGTATTTCATGCAAAAAAATGAATTCAAACCTAGGTTAGTAATACTTATATTTGACAAAATAGACTTTAGAACAAAGACTGTGGCAAGAATCAAAAAAGGACACTACATAATGATAAATGGAACAATGCAACAAGAGGATATAACCCTTGTAAACATAAAGGGTTATGTTTATTTTTACATAAACATATGCACCCAACATAAAAGTACCTGATTATATAAAGCAAAGCTTGATGGCCTTAGAGGGAGATATTAACAGTAATAAAATGTAATAGGGAATTTTAACACGCCACTGATATCAACGGACAGATCTTCCATACAGAAAATCAACAAATGGTGGCTTTGAAAGACACATTAGATCAAACGGTTTAATTGATCTCTCCAGAGCATTTTGTTCCAAAGCAGCAGAATATACACACTTTTCAAGTGCACATAGAAAGTTTTCTAGGACAGACCACATCTTCAGGTACAAACAAGTCTCAATAAATTTAAGAAGATTGAAATGATATGAACCATTTTCTCTGACCATAATGCTATGAAACCAGAAATCAATCACAAGAAGACAACTGAAAATGACACAAACATGGAGGCTAAAAAATCAAGTTATTAAATAATGCATTTGTTAACAATGAGATCAAGGAAGAAATCAAAAGATATCTTTAAACAAATGAAAATAAAACACAACCCCAAATCTGTGTAAAAAAGAAGTCCTGAGAAAAAATTCATAGCAATACAGGCCTACCTTAAAAAACAAACAAAAAAATCTCAAATAAACAATTTAATTTAACATATAAAGTTACTAGAAAAAGAACAAAAATCAAAACTCAAACTGACTACAAGGGAAATATTAAAGATCGGAGTAGAAAGAAACAAAATATGGTCTGAAGAAAACAAGAAAAAAGATAAATAAAACCAAGAGTTGGTTCTTTGAAAAGAAAAACAGAAGTTCTGGACTAAATGGCCTCAGAGGAGAATTTTATCAAATCTTGAAAGAAGAACTAACACCTGTCTTTTTCAAACTATTCAAAAAATTCAAGAGGAAAGAAAACCCCTAAGCTCATTTTATGAAGCCACCATTATCTTAATTCCAAAACCAGAAAAAAAATGATACAAAGAAATAAAATTATATGTTAATATCACTAATGAATGTAGATGCTAAAATCTTCAACAAAACATTAGCAAACCAGGTGTAGCAATACATTGAAAAGATCTTACAGCATGATTAAATGGGATTTATTCTGGTAATACAAGTTTGGTAAACTATGTGTAAATCACTAAACATGATATACCACATAAACAGTATGAAGGCTAAAAATCATATGATTGTATCAGTAGATACAGAAAAAACATTTGATAAAATTCAGCACCCATTATGATAAAAACTGTCAGCAAAGTGGAAATAGAAGAAATATACCTCAACATAATAAAGGCCATCTATGGCGAACCTACAGCTAACATAATCTTCAATGGAGAAAGATTAAAAACATTTCCTTAGATCAGGAACAAGACAAGGATGCTGCTTTCACTACTGTCATTAAACATAGAGCTGAAAGTCCTAGCCACAGCAATCAGAAAAGAAAAAGCAGTAAAGGACATCCATATTGGAAAGAAGTAAAACTGTCCTTATTGTGGAAGATATGATGTTATATGTAGAGAATCCTAAAGATTTTGCTACAACTGATAAATAAATTTAGGAATGTAGCAGGCTACAAAATATATGTCCAGAAGTCAGTTGCATTTTTATATACCAATGATGAAGAAGCAGAAAGGAAAACCAGGGAAACAATCCCATTCACAATTGCATAAAAATAAAATAATACCTAGGAATAAATTTAACCAAGGATGTAAAAACAAAACAAAACTGTACTCTGAAAATTCTGAGAGTGAAGAAAGAAATTGAAGAAGATACAAATAAGTGGAAACATATACCATGTTCATGGACAGGAAAAATTAACATGATTAAAATGCCTATTCTACCCAAAGCAATCTATAGATTCAACACAATTTCTATTAATATACTAATGGTGTATTTCACAGAATTAGAACAAATATTCCAAAAATTTGTATAATACCACTAAAATCCTCAAATAGTCACATAAACCTTGAGAAAGATGAAAAAACTTGGAGAAAACATGTTACTTGATGTCAAACTGTACTACAAGTTCTTAGTAATCAAAAAATCATGCTACTGAGCCCTGGCTGGTGTAGCTCAGTGGATTGAGTGTAGGCCTGCGAACCAGACAATTGCAGTTCGATTCCCAGTCAGGGCACATGCCTGGGTTGCAGGCTGGCTCCCTGCAGGCCAGTTCCCAGCAGGGGATGCACGGAAGGCAACCATACATTGATGTTTCTCTGCCTCTCTCCTTCCCCCTTCCCCTCTAAAGATAAATAAATAAAATCTTTAAAAAAGTCATGGTACTGGCATAAAAAGTTATATTGTGAAATGGTACAAAACAGAGAAGCAAGAAATAAATCCATGCCTTTATAGTTAATTATTATTTGACAAAGGAGGCAATAACATACAATGGTGGGGGGGGAATAGCCTATTCAAAAAATGTTGGGAAAATTGAACACAGAAATTCAAAAAAGTTAAACTAGACCACCTATTTATACCATACACAAGAATAATCTCAAAATGAATTAAAGACTTAAATGTAACACTCAAAACCAAAAACACCCTAGAAGAAAACATGGGCAGTAAAATCTCTGTCATTTCTTGTAGCAATATTTTTCCTGATACACCTCCTCAAGGAAGAATAGGGAAACAAACACTAAAGTAAACAAAAGGTGTTTCACAACAAAGGAAACCATCAAACAACTTTTCAGCAAAATGAAAAGGAAACCACTGAATGGGAGAACATATTTTTCAATGATATACCTGAAATGGGGTTAATGTTTAATATTTATAAAAAACACATACAACTCGACATGTAAAAAATCAGTTAAAAATGTGCAAAGGACTTGAATAGATACATTTTTAAAGAGAACATACAGGTGGCAACAGACATATGAAAAGGTGCTCAATGTTACTAATCAGAGAAATACAAATTAAAACCATGAGATATCACCACACACCTGTCAGAATGACTATCTTTGAGAAATGTGTTTATCGAATGATGTGTTGATAAACAATCCTCACAAATAATGTGTTGGTGAGGATGTGGAGAAACTGGAATCCTGAACACTGTGTTGTTGAGGATGCAGATTTATGCAGCCAGTGTGGAAAGCAGTATGGAGTTATCTCAAAAAATAAAAAAAAAATGGTTATGACCCAGTGATTCCACTTCTGGGAATATATCTGAAGAAACCTGAAACACTGATTTGAAAGTTTATATACATCCCTATGTTCATTGCAGTGCTGTTTACATAGCCAAGATTTGGAAGCAGCCCAGGATTTGGATTAAAATGTTGTACATTTACACCACAGAATCATACTCAGCTGCAAAAATAGAAAGAAATCTCACCTTTTGTGATAGCATGGCTAGACCTGGAGAATATTATGCTAAGTGACATAAGCCAGTTAAAGAATCACAAATATTATATGATTCCAATTATATGTGGAATCTAATAAGCAAACAAGAAACATTTTAAAAAACAGGCTTACAGATACAGAGAACAGAACTGACAGTTGTAAAAGGAGGGGTGGAGTTTTGGAGTTGAGTGAAAAGGGTAAAGCAGTTAGGGAAAAAAAGAACAAAACAAACCCACAAACACAGACAACAGTATGGTGATTACCAAAGAGAAAGGGAAGTGGGGGAAGGTAGAATTTGATAAAGGATGGATAAATGGTGATGGAAGGAGACTTGAATTTGAGTGGTAAACACACAAAACAATATGCAAGTGATGTATTATAGAATTTTACATCTGAAGCCTATATAATTTTATGAAGTCTATGTAAATTTTATATAATTTTTAATCTTATGAGCTAGTTCATAAAAATCTTCTTCAATTCTCAATTTCTGTCAGTTTCTACACACACATACACACACACACACTATTAGTTCTGCTTCTCTGGCAAGTCCTAAGTAATACAAGTAGGTAGTATGCCTTGTTCATGTTGGTATTATTGTTTTTCACAGTACCTGTAGGAAAGTAGGCATTTATAATTAATTTAGTAGAATAATGAATATTATGTCTAACATTTTAGATGCTACATAGTGACAAATTTAAAAATAAATCAGGAAACGTACATAAATGTTAGTAATAAAGGTAGAAAGAAGTGTCACAAGGAGAGACATCTAACATACCAATGGCAGTGGTCAAGAAAGTGTCCATGTGTTTGGAGGAAGAAGGCCCCTGTAGGAGCACTGTCACAGCAGAAGTTGAGAGGTGGCTGATATGTCTAGGGTAGAATCACGGCATTGGAGATCTCCATATCTGGGTGTCTAGAGAATGCTTGTCTAGAAAAAGCAAGTGTCCTCTTTTGCGGCCATGATATCTCTATCAGCAAAATAGACATATTTTGGTCTTAGAATTCTCTATACTTGGAAACACGTTAACCTTTCCTCCTCCTCAACACTCATGCCTTGCCACAACTATCTTCCTTGGGATCACTGGAATTATTTCATAATGCTATGTGTCCTTGCTCATTTTATACCCCACAAAAATCCAGCATTCTTATTATCTTTCATTCTCTAGATTCTAGTGGCTATTTAGCTTTACATTTTGCTTTTTCTAACTCCATATCCTAATCATAGTATTCCCTGGAAGCCCACCATTGAGCTCTCTGTGACTTATGTAATTCAACAGCAAAATCCCCTATTTTAAACTTTATTTTCTCTAAATGTTCCTTCATCATCTTGATTTAAGGAAATCTTGGGGCTTTCTTTTCCTTGAAAAAAAAACAGATGGGAGCCACACCCTTATTTGCACTATGATATTTTTCTTGCTTCCAGGAGGTTAGACTTTGAGGTAAGGTTGCATACTTTAACATTTTAAAGAGCAGCACTCACTTTTAAAGGACCAATTTCTATATTACTCGGGATAGGTTAGAAGGTATTGCAGTAACAGACAACTCCCAAATATCAGTGTCTTTGAATAATAAGGATTTATTTCTTTCACATTCTACATTTCTGTTGAGGGTTAGCTGAAGGTTCTGCTCAATATGATACTTACTCAGGAATACAAGATAATGGAGCATCCATTATCTGTAATGTCACTAGTTGCTAAGGGAGTGAAAAGGGTGAATCATATGTAGCACTAAAATCTTTCTCAATGTTAGTGACCCACAACAATTTCACATACATTTAATTGCCCTGAACAAGTGATAAGGCTACATACACATCCTACAGGGACTAGGAAATGAAATCTTACCACAGATCAGAAAGAAAGAAACAGAAATATACCTGGAAAGCATCAGTACCTACTGCAGGTGTGAACCAGGGTAGATAATACCACAGTAAAGAAGATGAAGATTAACTGTAATCTACATTTTATCTTGATTTCTACATGACGAACCTTTGAGAAAATATTGTGATGATAATTATATCCCCAAAATCTTTTATAAAACCAAAATATAAATAAAAGTCATAATTTGATCTTATTTGTCTATGAACCATTCAAGTTTGTCACACACGCGGTTTTATGTTTAAGACTATATTTACGTTATGTAATCATTGCTAAAGTTTAAAATATTTTTTGAAGGAAAATAACTTAAACATACATGTAATTCATGGAAAAAGAGAATTTTCCAATTTTCATTTTTAAAGAATTTTTATTTGCTCATATTTCTATCCCTAGTATATAATCTGTATTTAAAAAGTTGTTACCTGTGTTTTAATTTTAATATTTAGATACAGATATCAAAGTAATTATATGCTAAATTTATTTTGACATAAATAGAACCTAGAACATCACTTTGGAGAGAAATTAAGCAGTCTATTACTTTCCTTTTCTTGTCAACACATTTTTTTAAAAAATCAATAAATATAAGTAGGTTTTTTTAATTATAGATGAGTTTTGAAAAAAGAATGTCAGACTGTCATGTTCTTGAATACAAACTTTTCAAAAATAACCTTATCAAAAATGTAATTAAGAGACTGCATTTTTACCTGAATATAAGTAAACCCAATACTTTAAAGTATGCTGCTTGCAAAATCATTACTCATGTTATGTCTTGTGCAGAAATTCACTAAGAGATTGCTAAGGATTTTAACTCCAAGATCAGAGTGTTAATCAACATTATGAATATTATTCATGAAACATATATTGGTTCTAATCTATTTTGGATCTCACAGCTAAAATCGTAAGAAAGAGAAAAATGGACTTGTTCAATTATATTTTTGTTTATTTATTTTATGGAGACATTCATTCATTGAGCCTACAAATATGTCCCTCTCAGAATTCTATAGTTGGTGGTAAAGGGGTCAGCAGATTAGAAAAATGTAAATGAGTAAATTAATAGAATATTATATAGGATATATATATGGGTGTGTTTGTGTGTGCGCTATGGAGATGAGTAAACTAAGGAGGAGGAGCCGAGCATCAATGGAAGGGGAATGTTGAGTGGTGAGCTCGCACACTGCATATGCTGCTGACTCAGCCCTTTAACTGCTGTCATGCTCTTTGCACTCTCAACATGCACTGTATCTATTTTTAAGTCATTACGGAATTTTGTTTTTGAATTGTCTTGGTTCATCACAAAACCTTACTAAAATAAAGGGGAACTTTATCATAGCAAAAGAAAAAGAATAGCATTAATTTTAGAATCATCAACAAAAAAGTATTTTTAGGAAATTTACATAGTAAAACTGCTGTTGTAGTTTTTAGTTGTAAAAATGACTATGCTCAGCCTTGCAATCCTTTATTCCACAAAATGCCAACAACATCAGATTTTTCATAGAGGAAGAGTATAGGAAGCTTTTACTCAGACTATAAAATATCTAATATTGTGACAGAGGCTACAATTTTTTCTAAATTATAAGTGAGGAAAAACTTTTTTTAATAACAAATTTAGGGTTTTTTAGGTACTAACTACTGGTTCCGTATTCTCCTTCATCTGTGCCCATCTTACTTTTCAACTCCCTTCTCATCAATGTGATTGTGAATGGAATTTAAACAAATAGGATTTAAGTAAATAAAACTGAATTAGCACCATACCAACAGATCACAAATTTCAAATGTGGCCTTTGGAAAAACACAATCAGAGAAGAACAAGATAAAAGAAAAAACTCCATTCAAAAATTAAAAAAAAAAAGACCCAATCCCCGCTTTTTAACTTTGTTCCTCTGACTTCATCAGCAACCATTTTTATATTTTTATGGTAAAGTTTTCTTGTAAGCTTCAGACAACTATTAAATCATAACTCCTTAATTCAATCTATTCTTTCCTTCTTCCTTAAAATGTATTTCCATTGATGAGTCACATTCTGCTCTTCCTTCAAGCCCTGAATCATTACATCACTTCTATGGCTTAATTACCTGTGCTGCCTTCATTTAGTTACTGGAAGAGGCATCATATAAAGCTAGTGAATTTCTCTTGGAAATGATCATTTAGATTATATCTATTTCTAACATAATTTCTTAATTTTTTTATTATGTTATTACATTGAAAGAGAATGCATTAAGAGTTTCAAGGCATCACCCCAGGTAACTACAACTGCTTTATTTCCAGAGCATCTCTTGGCTAATCCTTAACAAAGAATTTAGAATTAGCTTTTAAACACAATGTAGAAAAGATAATACAGGAATAGTAATGGGAACAAATATATTTCACTGGGCTAAATTAATTTTGATTTGTTTTTTAGGGTTCTTTTGTTGTTACTGGTGGTGGTGCTCATGGAATCTGGATAATAAACATTGGCATAAGCTGTGATTTGAGGGAAAAATCTACTGTGTTTCCAGTTTTAATTCATATGATTTAAAAAATAGATGACAGTAAGAAGTTATTTCAATGTCTTCCAAAGAGATAGTGTTCTTAATTG
Organism: Artibeus jamaicensis; assembly: GCF_021234435.1. Lineage (NCBI taxonomy): Eukaryota > Metazoa > Chordata > Mammalia > Chiroptera > Phyllostomidae > Artibeus > Artibeus jamaicensis. Next base: position 4,258,083 of record NW_026521870.1, read on the forward strand.
CAAGTGCAGTTAAATAAGTGGTATTCTGTGTCCTAGTGTCAGGTTCTTCTATTTTTTACCATATGGTCTGATTAGATTTGTTTAGTGAATTATTTCTTGGTTAATACAAAATTAATTAAAGTAAAAGTAGATTGTCTTTGTTTTAATGTGATAGTGTTTTCATTTCTTATAAATGAATTTGGCCATTCAATAAATTTGGCTATGAAAACTCTTACCAGAATTTTGGAAACATTGTTAAGATGTGGTGATCTGATTATTTTATCTTCCTTATTGATAAATAGATAGACATTAAGCCTGGCATTCTAAATGAAGGGATAAAAACTGGATAAAGTTAAAGGAAAAATCAAATCTTTGCTTTAGTTTAATAGTATTTGTATTGTGGAATACTGGTTTGGAATATAGAATTAGGAATGAAGGTTTTTTTCAGCTAAAATTCTGGTTCTACCACTAATTGTGTGGGAATTTAGGTAATGTATTTAAATTGTTGGAGATTCAGTTTCCAAATCTATAAAATGGTAAGTATAATATATATGGTATAGTATATATATATATATAATATATGGTATGTTATATATGATATATATATCAGAGAACCAAAATAAGAACACAATATAGTGGGGCATTGTAGGGCTAAAGAGAAGTGTAAGATGTATGAGAAATGAGTCTAGAAAAGTGTTGTAGGTACAGATAATACAAGACCTTGTTTGCCAGAATAGAAATATTGATTTTATCTTATTTTGTGAAAGATGCATTTATGTATATTAATTTAGAGCGTATTGAAATAATTTTACATTTTAAGAAATGTTCTTTAAAAATTGCTGGTAGTTATTATAATGATGAATAATGGAAGCTTCTCTTTCATGGCAATGAAAATAAAGATAAAGATGAAATTGGAAAATAAATAATACAGAGAGGAGTTTTAAATACAAGTTGAGGCTAGAGCCTTGGGAATTTAATAGGCTGGATTGTTTTCCAGCTTGATCATCTAATTCCTGAATGATTAACTTAATCTCTTAAATCTCATTTTTCTCATGTGTAGAATGTAGATATTAATAAATTATCATACTTCTCACTATACTTCTTCATAGGAGTATGTAAGAATGAAATGAAGTAATGCATTTATGATACTTAGCAGAATGTCTGGAACTTATAATAATTCAGTATGAAAATATTAGCTACTTATTGTTATTATTATTTAGAATTGATAGCTCTGTATCTTTTAAATGAAAGAAGTGAGAAAAGAGGAGCCTGGTCAGGTATATGTTAATACAGTGAACAATTATATCAAGGATGATGTATACATATCACTCACTTTATTTACTCATTAATTCCATAATTCTTGAACACTTACTGTAAGTGACATTGTAACAAAATACTAATTATTTAATATGCAATTACTGAGTATAACAGGCACTAGAAATATACTATAGCTATATACAGTACAGAGTGAATAAAAATCTAAAAAGACACTGCCCTACCCTATAAGTAATAAGTAATAGTCTAGTGGATATCCAGGCTTCTAGGTTTATTATAAATACAAGTTAAAGAACAGAAAAAATAAAGATATATAACCTGCCAGTAAAGTGCTTGCCAAGTTAGAGAAAGAAAAGATAATTAAGTAACCATTTATTTCATAAAGATACCAATTAAAAAAACTATAAATTAAAAGAAAAATTGCCCTGGCTGGTGTAGCTCAGTGGATTGAGAGCAGGTCTGTGAACCAGAGAATCGCAGTTTGATTCCCAGTCAGGGCACATGCCTGGGTTGCAGGCCGGTTCCCTGCAGGCCAGTTCCCAGCAGGGGAAGCACTAGAGGCAACCATACATTGATGTTTCTCTCCCTCTCTCCTTCCCCTCTAAAGATAAATAAATATTTTAAAAAAAAAGAAAAAAGAAAAATTAATATCAATAACATTATAAATCAATATAAAATGCAATAATGATAAAAGTCAATAAAAATTAAAATGTTTCATTAAAAAGATCAATAAAATGGCAAAGCTTTGACAGTTCTCATTAAAAAGAGAATGCAAAAGAAGTAATAACTGCACATATAAGTTATTGGGAAGGAAGAATGAAATCAAATTTATGTAAACTTTTTTGAAAATCCAGATGAAATAAATATTATAAGAAATTTTAGTAAGTATTGGCCCCAGAATAAGAACACTTATATTACCATTAATTATACTGGAATTAAGATAAGTAAACAATAGGTAATCCTCTAATAAAAATTAACAGGTTTGAATGTCTTTGAGAACACATTCCTCATAACACCACAAATAAATGGTTGTGAAATTAAAATTAGTTCATAATACATGAGACATCAAAGTTTTCTAATTCATTTTTAAGATTAACACAAAGAATATTTAAAAAAGAAAATTAAAACTTAAATCTAGCAGTTTATTAGAAATTAGCATTGCCAAATACTTTATCTTAAAAACATAAGTATTAATATTATTTGTCACATTAACATAGAAAAATTATTCTTTGTTTTACTGGATAGAAAGTGTCTGATAAAATTCAAACACTGTATAGAAAGTGGTTTGATAAAACCACTGCTAAAGAAATTCATTTAAAACTAAAACTAAAATGAATATTTTAAACTTCCAAGTCAATGTCATGCTTAATAAATGAACATGGAAAATTGCATTAAAATCAAAAATAAGTTCCAAGCAATCAAATAAGACAAGAAAGTCAATATAATATATAAGGGTGAAAAGGATATGATGAGAGTCATTATTCAGAAATAATATGATTACCAAGAATATATGTGACAATCTATTTAAAAATACATAAACAAATAAAAGATTTAAAGATGAATGGAAGTGAATTCAATATTACTCAAGATATAGTTGCCATTACTTCATCAGTAGCCAATTAGAAAAGTTCATTAAAATAAGTATCTTTCACTTCTGCCAAGATGGAGGTGTAGGTGGAAACACTGTACCTTCTCTCACAACCAAGTTTAAAGACAACAAAGTTTTAGTAACAAAAGATGCAGCTAAAATACAGAAAATTGAACTATACTGAAGTCCTACAATAACGAACCATTCATTCAGACTGGTAAGAGGGGCAGAGCCAGAAGCGGAGTGTGTCAGGCAGGAAAGATCCCCCAACCTGGGCAAGCCAGTAGCTGTGGTCAGATCCCAGGTGTGGGGTAGCAACCAGTGAGGGCACAAGGCTGCAGGCTGACTGCCATCACACACGTGCAGATAAACCAGCAAAGGAGCAAGCAATGGGACTGGCTGCACAGGCCCCAGTGGCCAGAAGCAGCAGGGGGGCCACCATTGCCCTTCTTTGACTCTTCCCCCACATACAACCCAGTGACCTGGGTGGCCCCACCCTGGTGAACACCTAATGCTCCTCTCCTCATAGGTAACAGGCGCAAACAGAGCAAAACATGGCTCAAGAAGAACTCAAACCCCCAGAGCCAATAACTCTAAGCAACCAAGAAATAGCCAAACTTTCAGATGCACAGTTCAAAACACTGGTGATCAGGATGCTCACAGAGCTTGTTGATTTTAGTCACAAATTAGAGGAACAAATGAAGGCTAAACTAATTGAAATGAATGGTAATGCACAGGAAACCAACAGAAATGGAAAGAAAACTGGGACTTAAATCAAGGGAGTGGACCAGAAGGAAGGAAAAAATGACTAAATAGAAAAATATGAAGAAGCAAGAATTCAAAAAAAACGACGAGAGGCTTAGGAGCCTCCAAGTCATCTTTAAATGCTCCAACATCCAAATTATAGGGGTACCAGAAGGGGAAGAGAAAGAGCAAGTAGAAAACTTATTTGAACAAATAATAAAGGAGAATTTCCTCAATCTGGCAAAGGAAATAGAATTCCATGAAATCCAGGAAGCTCAGAGAGTCTCAAAGAAGTTGGACCCAAAAAGGAACACACCAAGGCACATCATAATTGCATTAGCCAAGATTAATATGAAAGAGAGAATCCTAGAAGCAGCAAGAGATAAGGGGACAGTCACCTACAAAGGAGGTCCCATCAGACTGTCAGCGGATTTCTCAAAAGAGACCTTACAGGCAAGAAGGGGCTGGAAAGAGGTATTCCAAGTCATGAAATCCAAAGACCTACAACCAAGATTGCTCTATCCAGCAAAGCTTTCATTTAGAATCGAAGGACAGATAAAGTGCTTCTCAGATAAGATCAAATTCAAGGAGTTCATCATCACCAAGCCCTTATTATATGAAATGTTAAAGGGACTTACCTAAGAAAAAGAAGATAAAAAAGATGAACAGTGAAGGGACAGCAAACTCACAGTTATTAAGAACCACACCTAAAACAAAAGCAAACTAAGAGGACAGCTAGATCAGGAGTGAACCATAGAAATGAAGATCACATGGAGGGTTAGCAACAGGGGAGTGGAAGGAGGAGAAGGGGGGAGAAGGTACAGAGAATAAGTAGCATAGACAGTAGGTAGAAAATAGATAGGGGGAGGGCAAGAATAGTATGGGAAATATAGAATCTAAAGAACTTGAGGCACGTGGTCATAAATTAAAAGGCAGGGAATGGTGGGAGAGGGGGTGTGCAGGGTGGAAAGGAATGAAGGGGGGAATAGAACAAATGTAATGGCATAATAAATAAAATATATTTTTTAAAAAGACATAAAAGGAACAACATGAAAGAAGGGGGAAAACCTTAAAAAAGAAAATATGCCAGGGGCATATAGGAAAATACAAAGCTAAATAAAAAACTATGACATAAATTTTAAAAAAATAAGTATCTTTCAAAATTATCAGTAAGACTTAAATTTGTTATAAAATACTCAAGCAATGTTCAAGATGCCCCCAAAATTGAGAAGGACAAAATATTTAAATAAATATATATTGGCTACATTTTGAAATGAAGAAAGTCAATATTGTAAGGGTATTCATTCTCTCCGAGATTTAAAATCAATTCAAAATCAATTTAAGTCACACTAAGATTTTCAGATTTGACAATCTAGCTTTCCTATTCAAATAAAAAGGAAAGTGCAAAAAAATACATGCAGCATCTTAGAAATAAAAACAATGAATAATATTCTACATTTTGAAATGAATTCATTATCTAAAGCTTTACTGCAGAAAAGATAAATGATGGAGAGAAAAGTTCAAAACAAATCCATGTCCATCTGGAAATTTACATATAATAGAGATTGTATTTTAAACTGGTCACAAACAGTAGATTATTAAATAAATAGCTTGACTTTATGTAAAGTATAGTTGCTAGATATCTATACAAAAAATAAATCACAAATACCAATGCAAAAACTAAAAAATGATTTGTAAATTAAATTCAACAGGTTATTAAAGGGATACCATACATTAATAATTATCCTAAGTGTAAAAGAACTAAATTCACCAGAAAAAGGGCCAAAGTAGCAGATTGGATTAAAAAACAAAACCCAGCTCTATGTTGTCTTCGAAAGACACATCACAGGTATTAAGACAAAAATAGACTCAAAGTGAAAGCTTGAGAAATGATTCTACAAACAAATAGCATCCACAGACTAGAAGGTATAGCAATACTTATATCTAACAAACTAGATCCCAAGACAACAAAGGTAATAAAAAACAAAGATGGAAATTTTATAAAGGGGACCTACATCAAGAAAACATAACAATTCTTAATATATACGAGCCCAATTGGAAAGCAGTGAAATATATAAAACAAATACTAACAGAACTATAGGAAGAAACTGACAAAAACACAATCATAGTAGGGCACCTAAATATTCTATTGACAGCTTTAGACAGATCATCCTAATAGTAAATTAATAAAGAAATTTTGGCCTTGAATAACACATTACAGCAAATGTACATAATTGACATTTACAGAGCCTTTTATTCCAGAATATCAGATTACACATTTGTCTCCAGCACACATGAAACATTCTCAAGGATAAACAACATAGCCTCAACAAATTCAAAAGGTCAAAAAATAGCCTCAACAAATTCAAGAAGATTGAAGTCATACCAAGCATATTCTCTGACAATATTCTTTAAAATGAGAAATCAACTGCAAAAAGGAAGTAAAAACTCACAAATACGTGGAGATTAAACAACATGTTACTAAAAATAACTGAGTCAAAGAAGAAACACAAGGTGAGAACAAAAGATATATTTAGACAAGTGAGAGTGACAATATGATATATCAGAATGTCTGGATGTAGCAAAAACAGTAACAGGAGGGAAGTTTATGTCATTACAGGCCTACCTCAAGAAACAAGACAAATTCCAAGTAAACAACCTAACAGGACATCTTAAAGAACTAGAGAAAAAAGAACAAAAGCAATCTAAAATCAGCAGAAGAAAAAAATAATAAAAGTTAGATCATAATGGAAAGACAGAGCAAAAAGAATATAAAAAATTAATACAAGAAAGTGTTGGTTCTTTGAGCATATTAATAAAATTGACAAATCTCTGACTAGGCTTATTTTCTTTCATTAAGGAAATAAGAGAAAAGACTCATGTAAACAAAACCAGATATGAAGGAGGAGAACTTACCATAAACATCTCAGATATAGAAAGCACCATACTAGAATACTACAAACGACTATAGGCTACCAAATTCAATAATTTGGAAGATCTCTGAGGGAAGGGTGGTGGAGGGAATAGAAAAAATAGCTAAGGACATAGGTGCATATTTGCATGACCCATGGACACAGACTGCAACGTTTTGGAAGCAGGGTAGAAGTGCAGAGGCTGGATGGAGGGGGCAAGGGGCAAATGGGGGGCATCTGTAAGAGCATCAAAAATAACAAATTACCTGTAGATTTTTCTTGGGAAAAACAAAGAGGATACATTCCTAAAAATGTATATTCCTAGACTGAATTATGAAAAATTGGAAAATCTACATAGAACAATTAACAGCAAGGAAATTGCAATAACCATTACAAACCTCCCAAAAGTTAAAACTCCAGGACCAGATGTCTTCACTGGTGAATTCTACCAAATATTCAAGGAAGATTGGATACCTATCCTTTTCAAACTCTTCCCAAAAAATTGAAGAAGAGGAAATATTTCTGAACACATTTTATGAGGCCAGCATAACAATGATACAATAACCTGGCAAGGATCCCGCATAAAAGAAAACCACAGACCAACCTCTGATGCAAAAATAAAGATGCAAAAATCCTAAACAAAATACAACATTAAATAAATAATACATTAAGAATGGTTCAACATAAGCAAAATGATCAATGTAATATACTATATTAACAAAACAAAGAATAAGTATCATGTAATGTTATCAATTGATGCAGAAAAACATTTGATAAGATACAACATCCATTTATGGTTAAAGCATTCAATAAAATAGGTGTAGAAGAAAAGTATATCAACATAATTAATGGCATATATGACAAACTCTCAGCTAGTACTCAAGGATAAAAACTGAAAGGTTTCCATCTAAAATGAGAAATAAGACAAATATGTGCACTCTAACTACTCTTATTCAACATAGCACTGGAAGTCCTAGCCAAAGCAATCAGGAAACAGAAAGAAATAAAGGGCATTCAAACCGGTAAGGAAAAAGTAAAAGTGTCACTTTTGCAGATGGTATGATCCTTTACGTGGAAAACCCTAAAGATGCCACCAAAAAAATAAACTATTGGAAAAATTAAACAAAACTCCAGTTGCAGAATATAAAAATCTATGTAAAAAATGCACTCTATTCCTAAATATTAACCATTGAATTTTCAGACAAAAATTTAAAATAACAATTTTTTTTGCAATTGCCCAAGAAATAATTAAATACCTAGGAATAAACTTAACAAAAGACATAAAGGGCCTATATAGTGAAAACTACAAAGCATTATTAAAAGAGATTAAAAAAGGCATAATGAATTAGGAAGATACTCCTTGTTCATGGATTGGATGACTCGATATCATTAAAATGATCATATTTCCCAAAGCAATATATAGATTTAAGACCCCAATGTCATTTTTAAATGAAATAGAACAAAAAATCAACAGATATACATGAAACAGCAAAAGACCCTGAATAGCCAAATAAATTTTCAGAAAAAAGAAGAAAGCCAGAAGTTCCACATTATATTACTTCAAATTATACTATAGAGAAGTGTATATTAAAAACAGGATGGTACTGGCAGACATACACACAATGGAATCGAATTGAGAGCACAGAAAAAAAGAAAAACATATGTATAGGAGCAAATATTTTTTGACAAAGGAGCAAAAAACATACATAGAGAAAAGAAAACCTCTCCAATAAATGGTGATGAGAAAATTAAAAAGCCACAAAAAAAGATGAGAGTACAGTGTGTCCCCATATACAAAAATTAATTTAAGATGGATCAAAGACCGAACATTAAATCTAAAAACAATAAATTACATAAAAGTAAACATAGTACTAAACTTAGGGACCTTGGTCTTAGAGAAAATTTTATGAATCTTATCCCAAAGGCAAGGGCAGTAAAGACAAAAATAAAAGAATGGTACTAAAATGCTTCTGCACAGCAAAAGAAATGACAACAAAATAAAAAAATAACCAACTAAATGGGAGAAAACATTTGTAAACAGCAGCACTGACAAAGGGTGAATATCCAGAATATATAAAGAACTCATACAACTCAACATTAAACATATGAATGGCTAAGAGATATTTCAAAAGATTCTCAACTTTATTAGCCATTAAAGAAATGCAAACCAAAACTATAATGAGATATCATCTCACAATCATTAGAATAGCTTTTATAAACAACACAAGTAATTACAAGTGTTGAAGAGGTTATAGAGAAAAAGGAACCCTCATTCACTGCTGGTGGTAATGTAAACTGGTATAGCCACTAGAAAAAAACAGGATGATAGCTCCTCAAAAATTTAAGAATAGAGTTAGCATATGACCCAGGATTCTCTCTTCTAGGTTTCTACCCCCTAAAATGGAAACGTTTGTTTGCATAAATACATATGCATGCCTATGTTCATTGGAACATTATTCACAGTGGCCAAGACATGGAAACAACCAAAGTATCTTTCATTAGATGATTAGATAAGGAAGATGTGGCACATATATGCAGTGGACTACTACATAGCCGTGAAAAAGGATAAAATACTACCATTTGTGACTACTATTGAGAATATTATTTATGCTAAGTTAAATAAGTCGGTCACAAAAAGCTAAGAATCATATGATTTGATTCATGTTTGGAATATAAAACAAACTCATAAACAGAGAAAAGAAGTATGATTATTAACAAAGGGAAGAGGTATGGAGTGTAGTAAAATATAAATATGGCCAAATATTGGGCTGGTTAAAAATTCTGTTTAGTTTTTTCCATAAAAATAAAAGATACAATTTTCATGTTCACCAATAACTATTGATTTGGATATTTTGAATACATTAGCTATCCCCCATGTGGTAGAATATTAATGTACTTAATTAATATCTTGATTTCATTGCTATAAACTTCAACTGGTTTACTCAACTGTGGAACTTTGTACAGTGACAAATCTCTAGCATGAAACTTCACAACCCGCTTTTAACACTTTTGATCAATCACAGCACCTTCTCTATTCACTGCACCAATCTTTTTTGCATTTCAGTTATGTTTTTACCTTTCTTGAAATAACAAACCACAAAATTCTGAAAACTTTGTTTTATTCCATCTTCAATATAAAATGTATTTTTGTGGATTAAAATACACAAATATTTACCAATTTTGATTAAAATTTTAATTTTTTAAATGCACATTGATGTTACAGCTGTCACAATGCAATCTAACAAAATTGTTTCAAATAAAATTAAAGACAGCTAAGAGTTACTAGAGCCATCTTATGGAAAAAAACAAATGAACTTTTTGACCAGTCCAACATACGGTGACAGAAGATGATTTGACTTTGTGTGGTGGGCACACAAGGCAATGAACAGGTGATGTATCATGAAGATGTACTTGTGAAACCTATATATTATTTTATTACCCAATGTCACCCTAATAAATTTAACTAATAAATTTTTAATGAAATGAGAAATGACAGATAAGCACAATGCAAAAAGAAATACAAAATTCGAACAGATTAATTATAACCAATGAAGTTGAAACAGTAATAAAAAACATTTCCAACTGAGAATTTTTTTTTAAAAAGGCCTGGCCTAGATGACTTTACAGGTAAGTTTTTCAAACATTCAAAAAAGAACTAATACTTATTTTTCTCAAACTTCTAAAATTTCAAGAGGAAAAAGCTCTCAATCTCATTTTATGAGGCAAGCATTGACCTGATACAAAAAGCAGATGAAAGCATTACAAAGTAAGAAAATTGTACAATAATCTCTGTGATGAAATAGATGAAAAAATCCTCAGCACAATATTTGCAACCAAATTCAGCAATACATTAAAAAAATCAAATACCATGATCAAGTGAAATTTATTCTAGAGATGCAAAGTTAGTTCACTATACACAAATCAATTAATGTACTGTATTTCAGACCATAAGATGCACCTAGGTTTTAGAGGGGAAAAATAGGAAAAAATTTTGAAGCATAAAACATGGTAAAATATTTAATAATATAAATAACATAATATTTCACCAGTGTAAATGTAAACAGAACTGAACAGCAGCATTTACAACCATTATTCCTCCCAAATTTTGGGGGGGTGCATCTAATAGTTCAAAAAAAATATGGTAAAACACCACTTAAACAAAATGAAGGACAAAAATCATATGGTTATATCAATAGATTTAAGAAAGCATTTGACAAAATCCAACATCCATTTATGATAAAAACTTTCAGCAAAATGGAAATTAAGAGAACATATTTCAACATAATAAAAGTTATATAGGAGAAACCCACTGTTAACATCATACTCAATGGGGAAAAATAAATTTTTTTTCAAATCAGGATAAAGACATGGATCTCTACTTTCACCACTCTTATTCAAGATAGTATTAGAAAGCTTAGCCACAAACGTCAGACAAGAAGAAGAAAAAAAGTCATCCAAATTGTAAAGAAAATATTAGAAATGCCATTATTTGTAGATGACATTATACTACATGGAGAGATCCTTTAATTTCTACCAAAAACTCCTGGAACTGATAAATGAATTCAGTAAAGTAGTAGGATACAAAATAAATATTCAGAAATCAATTGCAGTTTTGTACAGCAATAATGACCTCTCAGAAAAAGAAAAATTTAAAAAATTACATTTACAATGCATCAAAAAAAAGAATGCTTGGGAATAAATTTAACAAAGGAGGTTAAAAAAACCCAAATTTGACAAATTATTATATAAGACACTGAAGAAAGAAACTGAAGAATATACAAATAAACAGAAATTTATACTGTGCTCATGAATATGATGAACTAACATTGTTAAAATATTCACACTACCCAAAGCAATTTATAGATAGAAATGCAATTTCTATCAAAGTCATTCTGTTTTTCACAAAACTAGGACAAATAATCATACAATTTTTATAGAACCACAACATACCCTGAATAACCACTTCAATATTAATAAAGAATAAATTTTGAGGTGTCAGTCTACATGATATCAAACTCTACTACAAAGCTATAGTAATAAAAACAGCTTGGTGCAGGTATAAAAGAGACATGTACATCCATGAAACAGAATAGAGAGCCCAGAAATAAACCTATGCATACAGGTCTGACAGAAATAATGCCTGCTTGAATGTAGTTGGCAAGGTAATAATATTGGTGTATTAATTTAGAGTTTTAATTTGAAGAATTCACCTAACATGTCATAAAGTGGGCTTGAGTGTAATATTGTTACAGAATTACATGGTTATGATTTTGTAATAAAAAAAACATTATTTGTGACAGACCCTGTGTATAGTCAATTAATATATGACAAAGGTAAGAACATAAAATTGGTTAAAGACTGTTATTCAATAAATGATGATGGGAAAATTGGACAGATATGTGCAAACAAACATAGAACAAGACCGTGTTATAAGAATATACCATATTATAAGACCATGGTATAAGAATATACCATATTCTTATACCATATACAAGAATAAGCAAAGAATAGACTAAAGACTTAAATGCAAGTTTAGAAACTCTAAAACTCCTAGAAGAACATATAGGCAGTAAAATTCCAGACATTGCTCTTAGCAACATATTTTTCTGATATATTTTCTAAGGTAAAAAAGGACAACTGTAATAGAATAACAATAAAAATTATTTAAAAAATACTAAAGGAAAATAAACAAATGGGACTATATCAAACTAAAATATTTTGAAATGCAAAGAACACCATTAACAAAATGAAAATATAACCTACTGAATGAAAGAATATAGTAAGCAATGATATGTTTTATAAAGTTTCTTTAAATTTGTATGTATGTATGTATGTATGTATGTATTTATTTATTTATTTATTTATTTATTTATTTATAGAGGGGAAGGGAGAAGAGAGGGTGAGAAATATCAATGTATGGTTGCCTCTCCCTGCTGGGAACTGGTCTGCAACCCAGGCATGTGCCCTGACTGGGAATCAAACTGCAGTTGTTCAGTTCATGGGCCCATGCTCAATTCACTGAGCTACAACAGCCAGAGCTCTTTTATAAAGGTTTTATACCCAGAATTTTTAAAGAACTCATACAACTCAACACCAAAAAACCAAAAAGAAACTAATTAAAACATGGGCAAAGGACCTGAATAGACACTTCTCCAAAAGGACAAACACAAATGGCCAGTAGACACATGAAAAGATGCTCAATGTCACTATCATCAGAGAAATGCAAATTATAACTGAAAAGAGATATGACCTCACACCTGTCAGAATGGCTATTATCAATAAATCAATAAATTACTAGTGTGGTAAGGATTTGGCAAAAAGGCAGCCAGATGCCCTATTGGTAGGAATGCAGATTGATGCACTCATTCAATGGAAAAGAGTATGGTGGTCCTCTAAAAAAAAATAGAACTGCCTCATAACCCAGTGATTCCAATTTTTGGTATATACCAGAAAATAACCCAAAACACTAATTCAAAAGATAATATGTTCCCCAATGCTCATGGAATGTTATTTACAATTGCAATGATATGGAAGCAACCTAAGTATCCCTTAATAAATGAGTGGATGAATAACTGGTGGCACATGTATACAATGGAATATTACTCAGCAATAGAAAAGAATAAAATTTTACCATTTGCAACAGCATGGATAGAGCCAGAGATTATTATGCTGAATAAAATAAGTCAGACAAAGACAACTACCATATGATTTCACTTATATGTGGAATCTAATTAATGAAATAAACAAATAAATAAAATAAAAACACATGCATAGATGCAGAGAACAGACTGATGACTGCTAGATGGGAAGGGTTTGGGGAACTGGGCGAAAAATGTGAAGGGATTAAGTACAAATTGGTCGTTACAAAATAGTCACAGGGATGTAAAGTAGAGCACAGGAAATATAGTTAACAATATTGTCATTACTATGTATGGAGCTAGGGTAGTATTTGAAATAAGGGAGATCACTTTGTAAAGTATATGATTGTCTAACCACTATGCTCTAGGCTTGAAACTAATACAAAATTATATTAAATGCCAACTGTAATTAAAAAGTAAAACTAAAAAAAACAATGTTTTTGCTCCCTTGAATTCAGTCTAGCAAATTTTGGAAGAAATAGTAAAGAAAAGGTAAAAAAAAATGTGTAGATATATTTTTAAATATTGAATGAATAAAATGTAATAAAAATAAAAGAAAATCAGATTCTGGGAAATATTTTAAAAATATGTAAGTGATATATGTATGGTCCATAAATATCTATAAGAAGAAATAATGTATCTCTAATATATGTGTGACAAAATATGAGTAGATAAGAATATAAGTACAATAACTTTCTGCATGGCTAAAGAAGACATCAGCAAAATGAAAATGGAACCAATTGTATGGGAAAATGTATTTGTAAATAATGCCTCGGGAAGGGTTTGATCTCCAAAACATATAAAAAAACTCACACTACTCCAATAGAGGAAGACAACCCAATGAAAATGTGGGCAAAGGACCTGAATAGATGCTTTTCCAAGGAGGACATACAGAGGGTCCAGAGACATATGAAAGGATGTTCAGCATCACTAGCCATCAGAGAGATGCAAATTAAAACCAAAATGAGATACCACTTCACACCAGTCAGAATGGCCATCTTAACCAAATTAACATGCAACAAGTGTTGGCAAGGTTGTGGAGAAAAGGCAACCCTAATACACTGTTGGTGGGAATTAAGACTGGTATAGCCACTGTGGAAAACAGTATAAAATTTCCTTAGAAAACTAAAAATGGAACTGCCTTTTGACTTGGCAGTTCCATTGCTGGGATTATCTCGAAGAATCCTGAAATACCAATTGAAAAGAACCTATGCACCCCAATGTTCATAGCAGCACAATTTACAATGTAACCAAGTGTTGGGAGCAACCTAAGGGCCTATCAGTGAATGAGTGGATCAAAAAGCTATGGTACATTTACACAGTGGAATACTACACAACAGAAAGAAAAGAGTTCCTATCCTTCATGATAGCATGGATGGAACTGGAGAGTATTATGCTAAGTGAAATAAACCAGGAGGTGAAAGACAATATCATACAATCTCACTTATATGTGGAACCTAATCAACAAAACAAGTGAGCAAAACATAACCAGAGACATTAAATAAAGAATAAACTGACAGTAGTCAGAGAGGATGAGAGAAGAAATAAAGGGGAGAAAAGGGAAAGGGTCATCAAGGAACATGTATAAAGGACACATAGACAAAGCCAAAGGGGGGTAAGATCGAAGGTGGGAGGTGGAGATGCATGGGGTGGGGGTGAGTCATGGGGGTAAAAGCAGACAAGTGTACTTCCCCCACTTTTATTGCTGAACAGCAATAAAAAAATAAAAGTGAAAGGGAAGCTAAAAAATAAAGTAAAATAAAAATGCAATCTAGAAAAGAGGAATAAAAGTACAAAAAAGAAGGCAGAAGTACAAAAGAGAAAATGCAATTCAATTCCAGAATTACTAGAAGGTCATGTAGGTCTAAATTCAACCTTGCTCATAGTAAAAAATGGAAATGTATAGTCTACTAATTATTAAATTTAAAACATTTTATTGTTATAAAAAAGTAAAGTTTAAATGAATAAATAAATGATTGATTAAAGACAAAAATAAAACAAAATTATTTCAATGCTGGGAAGTATGTAATAAGTACCAATCATTGCTATTGTCTTTCAAAATCAACATATTATTTTCAGGAAATAATTTTTATTATTCATCTGAAATCATAATGTATTTATATGTTTTTTAACCAAGTAAGTCTATTTTTTAGAATAATCTAAGCTATGTGGAATGTTATATGCCTGCCAGTGTTTAATGAAGCATTATTCTAATAAACAAAAAGACATAAAGTGTCATGTGAATGAGGACTATTATATATCCCAAATGTTGAGTCTGAAGACTATATAATATATAATTTTTGTGCTAGAAACTACAACCATTGAATAAAAATTGGGCATATTTTACTCCTGTAAAAATTATAAAACAGAAAAGCATGACAATATAAGGGAAAGAATAATCAGAGAATAAGTAGTTATTTTAGGTAAAAATGTTATCATTTAAAACCTTATTTATGTCAATTTCTTATCACTAGGAAATATATATTTCTCTTTAAAAGGGAAAATCTGTAACAAAACTGTACAGTGGTTAACTTGCTCTATGCTTTCTTTACTGTGAATTTAGAAATGTAAAACTCCAGGAAGGTGCATCATTCAATAAATCATTTATTTTATTTATAAACCTAAGGATCCACTATGTTTTGCTGACTGGCTATATTTTTTCCTATGCCTTATTTACTATTTTCATTTTGAATCAGTTTTTCCTCTCTCTAAAACTCTCTCCAAAATCTATAGCAAATGGCAAGATTGATGAACTGGTATTACTAAAAATAAAAGAAGGAATTAAGATAGGAAAGGAGGGAGGAAGAGATTGAGAGAAAAAAACTTTTTTCTAACTTTTAAGTCAGTTTGGGGACAATTTCTAAGGTAGTCTTTGCTTTGCATTTTGGTTGTAATCCTGATAACATCATGCTTTTAGCCTTAATGTTTATGGCAATTCATAGAGTGTGATGAGGTAATAGTTGGAATTGTCTGCAGTCTTAGCATTTATTGCTTCTGTTTTCCTGAATGCATCTGTTCCAATTACTTAGCTTTATTCTGTTCGCTTCTCCTACAACAAAGTATAGCACATATACTTTTCCTTTGTTTCTGCAATAGGAGGGAAAAAAGCTCAGATTTTTATTGTCTAGTTTCTAAACTTTAATTTCCACATTTTATTGGGACACATATTGGCAGCATTTACAAAATAAAGGCTATATTGCCCTGGCTGGTGTAGCTCAGTGGATTGAGCACGGGCCTGTGAAGCAAAGGGTAATTGGTTCGATTCCCAGTCAGGGCACATGCCTGGGTTGCAGGCCAGGTCCCCAGTGGGGGACACATGAGAGGCAACCACACATTGATGTTTCTCTCCCGCTTTTTCTCCTTTCCTTTCCCTCTCTCTAAAAATAAATAAAATATTTTTAAAAATAAAAATAAAGGCTATAAACTAATTAATTTACTCATATTGAAGAACAGGAAATTCTGCGGTAGTCCTTTGAATGGTTGATAACTCAGCTTTCTACAAGAAAAATATTTTCCCAGTTAATATCTATATAAAATAAAAGGAGCAATAACAGTGGATGATTTTTAAATAATATACTTTGAATGGGAACATGGGGGATCAGAATAAAATACATAAAATTCAGAAAGGAGTTTAAACACTCGAGTTCAACGCCTGAAGCTGCCATTCTTTGTGACATTAGACCAGATATTTAATCCTTATGTTTGATTCATTATCCACTGCTAGCATCTCATTCCCAGATGTAAAAAGCTTTGTGAGAACAATCAGCACCAGCCAAGAAAGTTTCATCTACATTAAAAATAATAAGCAAGCCAATATGAATATTTAGCCAGCAAAATTATATCCGTTCTGTTTGAAACTCCTGTTTTTCAAGGTTGTGATTTTGTGGAGTTAATTTACTTATTTCCACCATCCTGATTGCCAAGAAGTCAGGATATGGCTTGTGGCACGTAGATACATACAGTTTTCACTCTGAGACTTACATACGTGAAAAAGATTAATGTTCATCTAAAGAATTTCAATTGACTAAGCAATATCATTCACAAACAGTGGCACTCTTAACTTGTGAATAATTAAATATTATATTTAGAAAAATTTCAAAAATATACAAAAATGAAAATGAAATTAATCATATTTATACTATTCTGAAAAAAATCATATTCCAAAGCAGATGAATTGGATTCAAATGTCTTAGCAAATTTAATCAAGGTTTCTAAAAAAAATAAAAAGCTAAAACGCTAGCTAATACAACTAATTGTGTGAACAGAATGATCTCATGTCTTTTTCTCTGTCCTTTAATAGAATTTTTAGCGTAGAATGTCCCCCTCAATACATTTGTGACAAAGAAAAAAGCCCTCAATAACATTATATGGTATTTTGCATTGGACCTTGACTTTGAGTTTTGTTTTTATCATCTAATAAATATATACAAATGACAACATTATCATCGCTGGAATCTGATCAATTAAAAATAAATCAAGAGCGAAACAAAGTAAAAGTATTTGTAGCATTACAAAGTGTTATTATTATCAATATGTAGGAAGTTAGTTATTAATGAAAGAGAAGGGAGCCAAACATCTGATTAAACTGGATTAAGTAGGAAAAGGCTAGTTTCACAGTCACTTGGAACTCGGCATAATCAGGAAAGATGCTTTCCAGTCACCCCAGGGAGCAACCCGCACGGTTCTGCCAGATTAACAGGGGAGGGAGAACACGCTAGGGCAAATGCCTTTCACTGCACAGCAGACGCCAAGATAGGGACAATGAAGGGGGAAGAGACTAGCCTGGGAAAATCTGGGGAAAAGATCTGATCGCGTAAGGGCACGGAAGCCCTGGAAGATCCAGGAAAGGAATTGGATGGGGGAGAGGGGGAGGGAGTCTGGTGTGCACAAGCCCAGCCCCAAGAAGACCCAGGAAAGAGATTAGATAATTTGAAAGAAAGGCTGCCTGTTTTTCTGAACCGAAGAAAATACATGGAGCCCCAGCAAATAGCTGCTGCCCTGTGGCCCGTCTGTTTTCTTCTTCTCCCAGGCTGCATTATCTCTCTTCACTCTAATAACTCTTGACACTATTGCTTACAATCCTCCTACACGTGTGTCCCTGAAATTGTTTCTTGGGACATCACAGAAGAATCCCATTTCCAGACTGTGGGGAGACTCGCCTCCATCCTGGCTCTCCCAGATAACAAACATAGGATATGTAAAAAGCTATCAGTAATGATTGTGTGTAAATCTGTATAAATATGCAATTCAAACAAAGAAATAAATGTGTAAAAAGGGTCAAACTTAATAATAATAAAAAAATAATAATCTGTAAATATTCAATGCTATCTTTTTCCTGATAAATTTGCAAAGATTAAAAAATGATAATCCAGTGTTTTTGGAAGTGTGGGAAAAGAAACAGCTGGTGGAGTATAATTCAGCAAATCATTTCCAAACATTTTAAATCATGAAGGTATCTTTATCTAAAATCCATTTTAATTTGTATCATTTACTATAAGGGAGTAGTTAGAAATGTGCCAAAAAAGTTTTTCTTTGTGTGTTTACAAAGAATAGACATTCTTCACATTTTTTCATTGTGTGATTAAGATACGGTTATTCTCTAAATTTTTGTCTATCTTTAATTTTAAACACAGAAGGGCCTACAGTATTTTCAAAGGCCAAGCATATGTTCATCATTATCGAGTTCATGTGATATCATTTATTATGAAACAATTTTCCTAGGGAGTGAGATACTGAAAAAAATGTGAATTTCTACTCATGCTGAAGTTCTCTCAAGGACTTCAGCAGGGTCACTGCATGTGTTTTGAGTTCATTTCTGGAGAATTTTTTGATTGGTGTTTTATAAGCTTGGGAAAGAAAATAAAAACCATTAAAACCTACTTATTTCTTATTAAAATTTAAGTGAATATTCAAATCCCATGGAAGAAAGTGGCATTTCTGTTTCAAGCCTAAGGAAAATTTGTAATACATCATGTTAATAATACCTTGTCCTAGCCAATGAAAACTATAGATATGACCATTAAACAGTACAGCTCTTACTAGTTATGTTTAACTATAATATAAGACTACTTTAGTGGGAGAAAATGATGTCTACCCCACTCCACTGCAGTTGTGATAGGCACAGTATCTATATACTTCTTGGGCATTTGCTTCTGCCTGTTTGAATTATTCCTGCTAATGTATTCTTGGGCTTCAAGGATTTTGTTTATGTGCATTCTTTTTATAGTGAAATGAGGAAGGAAATTGTTGAAACTCCAAATAAACAGAGAGGCATGTGAGAAAAAAAGGAATATAGAAATTTATATTTGAAGGTAAAGTCAATCTCTCTGTAATTTAACGGCGTACATATTTTTCAATCTGTTACTGATTCCTTATACATAAGGAGAAGCTATTCCTTGAACGATTTGCTTCCCTGATTGACATATTGTTTCTCTTCTAAGACTCCAGTATTTGCATCTCCACTCTGATCCCATTCAACCCTAATACTAAATCAGCAAGTTAATAATTTATGGCTACGTCACGTCATCATGCCAAACTCTATTTATTACTTATTTATTTACTTTTTTGTATTTATTTTTAAACTAAATTTATTGGGGTAACACTGGTTAATAAAATTATATAGGTTTCAGTGGTACAATTCTGTAAGTCATCTGTATATAAACTCTACATATTTAAAAATTTAAGCCCATCTTTTCCTCTTATGTCCACATGATTTTAGTTATCTGTTAAAAATCTAATTATTTTTTCTCAAAGTAACACATATCTATGATTAAAATGCCAAATAATGCTATGGCATTTCAAGTGTTTTCTGTTTTCAAAAACCACTTTCTCATATTTTTATGCTTATTATTTGCACACATTTCTATTAGGCCATGTCTGTGCTGCATTTTGACATCCACTGACACTCCAATATGGTGGCTAAGGAGTTGATATTCCTACACCTGCTTCTGCTTCTGATCCTTCTATCTTTTCTGCATAATGATTTTGGTTAAATCGACAGTCAGTGTTCATATCGCTATGAGATTGTAAATATTATCATTGTTGAATTAGTATATTATAGTTGTATTTCCTACTTCATGGAAATTTTTCCTGTTGGTAATAATTTCTATAGATATTCTGAGTTTTCTATGTAGTATCACTTTTTTCCATGTTTCCCTCTGTATGCTAAATGACTAGAAGATGCTCAAACGTGTTTTTTCTCCTTCCCTTCCTTCTTTCCTTTCACCTTTTTTTCCTTTCTCCTTCTTCCTCCTTTCCCTTGTGATTCTTTTTCTTCTTCCTTTTATTTTTTGGAGTATTTTTTTCAGCTGCAATCCAGATTTGTTGCTCTTCTGGGCCAAAAACCGAGTTTTATCCTTGACTTCATTTTGTTTCTTTGTTGTTTTTTTTTTTCAGTTCAATCATAGCACATCATCTGGTCATTTCCTAAGAGAGCTCACCATGTTAAATAAATTGCTTGCTTTTAATGTCTGAAAACGACCCTTACCTGCTCTCACACATGACTAACAATTGAAAAATCATTTCCCTTATGCATTGGAAAGCTTTACCTCATTGGCCCTTGGCTTCCATAAGTTGCCACTGAAAAGTATAAATCTCACTCCAGCCTAACAGTCTCATGTGCCTCTCAGGATTTCTGTATCACAAAATCTCCAACTTTTAATTAAAATTTCTTGCCTCTGCTTGAAATCACTCTAATTTTCTCCCTCATCTATTTTTCATTTTCTCTGTTTCAAAAAGTTATCGAAATATGTCTACTGTAAACCCCACTGTTTGATGGTTGACAGCTTTTAAGTCTCATTCCTTCCTATATCCTTATATCCCACATATGAACAAGCTGATAAGAAAGCCTGGGTGCTCTCTCCTTTGGTATTGGCAAAAGATTCAAACCATGCAAGTTTGCCTACATATGTGGGAAGTTTCTATCTGCTTTCACATCCTCAGGGCAGTTTAAAATCTTAGCCAGTTTTCTTTCTTTGCTCTCAAGCAAGTTCAGGCCTGCACTGCTCTCCTCAGAGACTCAGTTATATAAGTAATCAACCTTCAGTACCCTTTTGGAGTCTATGTAGTGTCATCAATCTTGAATTCTAAACCAAATCTTGGGTCCTGCTTTTGCAGAGTGACCGTTACTTACTATATATTTTTTGTCTTTATAGCCTATTTTTTCACTTTTATAGAATTTATTGTGGTGACACTAGTTTATAAAATTATATAGGTTTCAAGTGTATGGTTCTATAATACATCCTTTATATACTGTATAGTGTATTCATCATACCAAGTCAAATCTCTTTTCATCACCAATTATCCCATTTACACCACCTATATACCCTCTTCTACTTTCTTCCACATCCCTTTCACTCTGGTAATCCCAATACTGATGTCTGTGGTCATCTATGAGGTATCTAGGAAGTGTTTTTATTTTTATTTTTTGGTTAATCCCTTCACTTTTTCAGTCATCCCTCTAAAATCCACCCCCTCTGACAGCTTTCAGTCTGTTCTCTGTATTTGTGAATCTGTTTCTACTTTCTTAGTTAGTTTATTAGATTCCACATATGAGTGAAATAATATGCTACTTAATTTTCTGTGGCTGGCTTTTAACTCTTTTTTGCATTTTTGTGGAAATTTTGGAGAAAAAGTGAATAAAAGGCTATGATGAATTTATTCCAGTTATGCAGAAATCTTATTATCATTTTATTTAATCTCCCACACTTATTCTTGTCTCTTTTTTTCCCATCAACTTTTATTACTAACTGGAATAATTTAAAGAGATGATATTAAGCATGAATACATAGGAGTAGATAGTTAATGAAGGAACTTCCTGCAAGAGGTAAGAGAGAGATGGGGGTAAATTAACTTTGGGAAGAAGGAATATTTTAAAGAGAATAATAATAGTAATAATAATAACTTAGAAGGGGAAAGTAGAGAGATTCTGAGGTGGAGAAGGCATACAGAGAGGGTCTTCAGCAGGTGGCTGTCATATTCCCTAGAGACAGGAGTAATGTTATACTGAGACCAAGGATCAGAGTTTGGATGGAGATGTTGGAGAAAGCAGGAAATAGCTGAGGTAAGAACAAAATAACAAATGAAAGGGAGTTAAGTTGGGAGTTTTCCAGCATAAATGATACTTTAGCTGTAGTGAATTTAAGTGCATTTTTTGTCCTTCCAACCAAATATTTGATTTTTTAAATTTCTCTCTTGTACCTTACTTAATCAAAATGCATCATAGGGGAATAAAGCTTGAACAAACACGAACAGGTAGAACATGAAGTATATATGAATCATTGCTCTGGCTCATCCTTTTGAAGTTGTTCCTTTGTGTGCTTTCTCTTTCTTTTTGTTTCAGAGCATTCATTGCAAAATGTAAATAATATAATGCAAACTGAGGTATATTCCTTTCTGAGGTTGAAGTTTAGTTTTCTAAATATCTTCATCTAGGCTTAAGTTTTAGAAATTCATTTATTCAGCTGTCAAGTGTTTGACTTAAACAACAAACCTAAAAGTGATTTCCATAGTGATTTATAGAATGCTTCTTTATGCTTCTTTCAAAATAGATCTCTCACTTAACTTTTTACCATTGGTTACAATGTTAAAGAAACAAAAATCTCTAGGTTAGATAGAGGTCAAATTTCTGGCTTTTGCTTTTGCATAATCTATTTGTCCCCACCCTTTTTCTGGCATTATAAATTCAACATAGAAAAGACCTGAAATGACATCTTTGGTAAAAGATCAAGCTTTTAATAATTTATTATTTAAAAATATTTTATTTATTTATTTTTTCAGAGAGGAAAAGAGAGGGAGAAAGAGAGGGAGAGAAACATTAATGTGAGAGAGAAACATAGGTCAGTTGTTTCTTATTTACCCCAACTAGGGACCTGACCCACAACCCAGGAACATTACCTGACCAAGAATTGAATCACAACCTTTCAGTTTGTCGGGTGATGCCCATTCACTGGGCCACACCTGTCAGTGTGAGATCAAGATTTTAAAGTTTTGCCCTGGCCAGTGCAGCTCAGTTGGCCAGAATGTCATCCCATAGACTAAAAGGCCATGGGTTTGATTTCTAGTCAGGGCACATACCCAGGTTGTGGTTTGATTCCAAGATGGGGCTTGTACCCCGGCAGGGGCATGTACTAGAAAACAACAAATAGATCTTTCTCTCCCACATAAATGTTTCTCTCTCTCTCTCTCTTTCCCTTCTCTTTTCTCTAAAAACAATGAACAAATTGTCCTAGTGTGTGACAAATAAATAAATAAATAAATAAAGTTTTAGAGTCTTGCATTTAAACCACTAGTGATTCTTATACTACACGACAAGAAAATCCAGGATAACCCATTTTTATCCTCTCGAACAGCAAAAGATAGAATCCTCCTGCCTGCATTTCCTATAGACCCTCTTTGATCTTCTTGTATTTATTTAGGCATTTGCCTTAGTGTAAAAATTAAATCCATACCTTAAAATAAAAATGTCATGGATACATAAAGCCCACATGAGATTTAAAAGATAATTTTCAATGTGGAAAAGTGCTACACTTCACACTTTGAAGTTGGGTAGTTAGAATCCTACTGAACTTTTCAGCTAAAATTAACACTCTAGGGGATTTGGAATCAGTTCAAAGTTCCATGGTAAAGAGAAAAAGAAAAGAAATCAGTAAAATTCTTTTAGTTCAATTTTATCGTTTAGCATATTAAAGTTTCCATTCATTCTCTTGATTAAAGTTCTGGTTTCATAGGATTTATAGATTTGTCTGAAGCCAAGATTGGATCCAAATTCCCAGCAAGCATTTATGTATCCAAAATTAAATTAAGAAGCTTAATTCAGTAATCTCCTTTCAATTCAGAACCAACCTAAAGCCTATTCAAATGTAGACATAATTTATGTACAACCAATAACACTTTAGTTGGTACAGGGAAATGAGAAACAAACTTAGAGCGTGGGATTTATGGGCCTGGAGTTCCAATCCAAGCTCTTCTATCAACTAATTGTATTTGTCCTTTCTGAACCATTTTGTTTCTGGATTGTAATGTCATCTGCTTTAGAATAAGATAGAATAGTTAATAAAATTGATTGTTCATTCTATTTAAAAATTTTATTGATCTATTCTGAAGATTTTTAATGTATACTTCTCAGAGATACTTACATCAAATATAACTTTTACTGTATATAATGTTTATTAGGTACATACAGATACAGCATGTACATGTAATGTGCATATAATGATTGTAATAGTGTGCACATATATATATATATAAAGCATATTTTTATGTTCAAATTATACAGGTTATTGCCTCAGAATTTATCATTTTACCAGAATATTAATGCTTCTTATTGATATTTTGATAACAAAAGTTTAAATTCATTGTCATTTTTCTAGTACGCATCACAAATTCCTGAGTTTTTTTATAATACACTCTTTCATTTGCACACTGAAACATATCCAGTTAATATCTCCTCATACTTTAGTCTATCAATGGTTTAGGAAGTTTGCTATTTTAGGTATAATTTTTCTTATTCTCCAATGAAACAATACTTTTAGAACTATAAAAGAGAAGTTGATAGTAGGAAAGTTGTATATACTGTGAAGTTCTCAGATAAAAATTAGGAAGAAAATTTAAAACAAAGTATTTGGCAAGACAGTTGCTCTACTCAAATTTCCTATTCTTTAATATTGAGTACTTATTCAGTCATTTAGAATACATGAGCTTGACTGTTCTTAAAAATATCAGCTTGTGAGGTATTTTAAGAAATTATAAAAACTCCTAGCTAAATATTTTTCTACCAAATTAAAGGGCATTCATTAATATACTAAGTTCCACCAATAAATATTCAATCAGGTACATAATTAAAATATACAAGGGTAACAGTATATAAAAAATCTAGCATTTATGTCAACGTAATGAAAAATGACATTGCTGCATTCTCTTTCAAAAGTTAAGTAGTTATAAAGAGCTAAGTTTTGGCATATCAGGGAAGCACAGTAGTCCCCCTATATATATGGGGAGATATGTTCCAAGACCTCTTATGGGTAACTGAAACCTTGGACAGTACTGACCCTCTTATGCACTATTTATTTTTCTACATGTACATACCTGTGACAACATTAAATTTAGAATTAGGCACAGTAGGAAATTATAATAGTAACTAATAATAAAATATAATTCTTATAGCAATATAATTATATTTAATATAATAAGCATTTTGCAAATTATATCCAATATAATAAACATTTTATAAATGTGATATCTCTATCTCTCTCAAATATCTTATTGTATTGTACTCGCCTTTCTTCTTGTGATGATATAAAATGAAAAATGCCTTATTTATCAAGGACTTCCACCTTCATATGTAAAGGAAACACTTTCTGGCTTCTATTTGACACAATCAAATTGTCAGCATTACTACTCCCGTGCTTTGGGGTCATTATTAAGTAAAATAAGTGCAAAACCTTCTTGTGTTCAAGTAACTTGCTTTGATAACCAAGATGGCTACTAATGTCTCCTGAGTGAGGGGGTCAGGCAGTATATCCAGCCTGGATGAGTCATGACCTGGGTGGGATGAAGCCAGGCAGCATACGATTTCATCACACTACTCAAAAGGGTATAGAACTTAAAACTTAGGAATTGTTTATTTCTGGAATTTTCCATGTAATATTTTTGGACTGTAGTTGACCATGAATACCCGAAGCCAGAGAAAGTGAAACCACTGACAGAGGGAGACTGAAATCATTTTTAAATGCTTCTTCATGGGAGCTTAGAAGTCCCAGGACATGTCTTGGAAACCCCAACAAGAGCATCTATACTTACATTTTTTCTAAGACTTGGTTTGAATATTTGTAAGTTACTGAATTAGAACACAATTTTTTTAATTTTGTATAATAATAACTGATGACAATGCACCCGTCCTAATAGGTATATAAATGGGAAGACAAGGAGAGAAGCTCTCAACAAATAAAGAAGCAACATGATAAAAAAAAAAAAGTTGAATGGAACAAAGGTCAGTATAGCAGGATTTGAGGAAAAGTCGTTGAAATGAATCTTGGAAATAAAATACCCACCTTACCAACTGGTTTGCACATGACAATATCAAATAATATTTCAATGTAACTTTCCACGTGATAGCTATGATTGCTAAAGTTTAACAATGATTGTTTTAGTTTGTCTCACAAAATCTTGTCACATGAAAATCATGAAAAATACTTTGCAATCACAAACTGGTGTTAAAAACAACATTTCAACAAGATAAATGTAGAGATCTAATTGGCGTTATTCAATGATTCATGAATCGGGCAGCATAACATCCAGCAATTAGAAGGGTGTTTCCAGGGGTTGTACAGAATAGAAAGTTTTTATAAGAGGGGTATGGCAGGGGTGTTATCAGGAAAAGAAAAAAAGATTATTTTTAGAACAGGGCATCTTCTTTTTAGATGGAAGGTAACAACAAGGATTTTGTCACGTAGATTCTCTCTTCTCACTCAGAGGATGAAAAGGCTTATGTGACAGATTACCTCACCGGTGTTGATCAAAATTTTCCAGACAGGTTGATTAAGATTACATTTCTTTTTATTTTATTTTATTTATTTATCTTTAGAAGGGAAGGGAAGGAGAGAGGGAGAGAAATATCAATGTATGGTTGCCTCTTGTGCATCCCCTGCTGGGAACTGGCCTGCAACCCAGGCATGTGCCCTGGCTGGGAATACAAACTCTGATCCTTCTTCTCAGGCCCACGCTCAATCCACTGAGCTACGCCAGCCAGGGCTGAGATTACATTTCTGGTGAAGGTCAAAACTACAATTAGCACAAATGATAGCATTTGGGCCTGTGGTTTTTCTCTTTAATATTGGCCATTTAAAATGAGTTTAAAGATGGATATTGATTTAAAATACTTTTAAGTTAAATTTATTGGGGTAACATTGATTAATAATATTATATAAGTTTCAGGTACGCTACTTTAAAATAAAACATCTGTATACTTCATCATGTGTTCACCACCCAAAGTCTAGTCTGCTCCCATCACCCTATATTTGGCCCCTTTACTTTCTTCATCTGCACCAGGGTTACTGCCCCTCTAGTAACCACAATTCTAGTATCTATAAGTTTCTGTTGTTCATTTGTCGCATTTTTGTTTTATATCCCATGTGAGTGAAATATTATTATTCTCATCCTTTTTTGTCTGATTTATTTCACTTAGTATGACACCCTCAAGATCTATCTGTACTGCAAATAGCAGTATTTCATCTTTATTTTTTAGCAAAAGAAACCTCAACAAAACAAATAAGCAAACTGAATGAGAGAAGACACTTCCAAACAATACCAGCAATATGTCCAAAGTAAAGAACTTATACAACTCAAAATCAACAAAAATAATCTGGTTAAAAAATGAGCAAAGACTTGAACAGACACTTTTCCAAGGAAGACATATGGATGGTCAATAGATACATGTGAAGATGTTCAGCTTCACTAGTTATAAAGAAACAGCAAATCAAAACCACAATGAGATGCCATCTCACACTTGTTAGAAGGGCTATTGCCAATGATAGAAATAACAAGTATTGAAGTAAATGTGGAGAAAAGGCAACACTTAATATGGTAATGGTGGGAAGGTGTAGCCTCTATAGAAAACAGTATGGAAGTTTCTCAAAAAAATAAGAGGACAGTTATCATAAGACCTAGCAATTTCTTTTCTGGGTATCTACCCCAAAATTTGAAAACACTCATTTATAAAGATGTATATACCTATATGGTCATGGCAACCAAGACATGGAAACAATCTGTGTCCTTCAACCAATGATTGGATAAACTTTATCCAATAAAGAAAATGTGTTGTGCATATATACAGTGGAATACTATTCAGCCATACAACACTTCTCAAATTATCTAAAGTCTAACTCAACTTCCATGTATTATAAGAATGCCTGCATTGTATTGAATGTTACCGATACATAAGGTTATCTATGTAGGTTACTAAATCATTGCCTTAGTCTCAGTACAGAACTTTTTGCAGTGTTTTTACTTATCTTGTGTGTAAGAAAATATGTATTAAAAGTTTTTTATGCTTTAGTTTTTTATTGTTTCAATCAAGAACATTTACTCATCATTTTTGAAATTTTTTACCGACCATTTAATATTGGTTTAACATTGAAACAAGAAAGGTTTTAATCTCAAGGAACAAAGTATAAAGTATGATTTTTTGTCTCCAAGAAGATGTCAGTTCAATAGACAGGAATAGATAATCACAAGGTGGCATGTAGTTTAGATTTTCATTTCATTCTCCACATCTCTGAGTAAAAAGACACCAACTCTTCATAAATTAATGATAACAGGGTAGTAATTAAAAGATATGGCTTATCCAACCAAATTCTAGTTTCATAACTGAGAATTTAAAGCACACAATTACAGTTTGTGTTTTTTATTACACCAACAGAATTGATTCAATTGTCTAAATATAAGAAACAACATGAACTGTATCTTTTACAAGATAAAGAGACATTGAAAAATTGAAATTTTGGCCTTTTTCTTTCAACATTTCAATTAACATTTAAATGATTAAACAGTACATCTTATATTCAGTGCTATGCATAATAATAAGCCAATTTATAGTTCTTGTTTTGTCATTCTCAATGCAGATGATTCTGCCCTGCAGGGGACGTCTGGCAATGCCTGCAGACATTTTTGATTGTTACACTGAGAAGACTATTACAGACATCTAGTGAGTAGGCCAGGAATAGAGGGATAAACACACTCAGGATATCCCCAAAGAATTATCTGTCACAACATCTCAACAGTGCTGAGGTTACAAAACCTATCGTAATTAAACTTATTTTGTACTATAGGTATTTATCAATGTGATTACAAAATTTGTCTAGAAAATGCACTTGAAATTTTGTGGACCCCAAGAAGGAAGATTAACTAGGTACAAACCTTGAGAGGGAATTTATCTGCTGAGATAGACTTTGCATGATCAACTTAGGGCCCAAATTTTATAAAGAATACCAGCCTAGCAGCCATGTGCTGACAGGGGCTTCTCATGTGCTCTGTTTAACAGGAGGAACCTCATACTGAACTCTAGGCTTCCCAGCTTGCTGCAACTATGCCTTGCTTGTAATACCTCATTTGAGGCAAAAACTTCAGGGAAAGCGTAGTTTTGTTTTTTGATCAATGGATAGAGATGTGCCTAATGCAATCAGAACTGTGCATTTGGAAACCTCATTAACAGGAAATTGAGAACTTGGGAAAAACTTCTCTATAAAAGGTGGCTTCCTCCTTTTGTCCACTCAGAACACAATTTTGGTTGCTACTTGAGTCGGTGTCTCCTTCACAGCAACACCTTTTGCTGAGATAAATGGTTTTTATTCTTTTTGACAGTCTAAAATTAATTTTAATTTACAAAACAAAATGATTAAGTACAAAATGAAACATTTTCTCTGTGGTGAAAAGTATTCTATTTATGTTAATAAAATACCCAAAAGAAAAAATTCCTCATGAGACATTTTCTATGAAGAGTAGACTGAAAAAGTGAAAACTTAGGCTGTTTTAACAGATGGTTTTGTACAATCCAGACATGACCTAAAAGCCAAGAGGTGCAAAGAGGTGCAGCACTCTGGCCCCTTTCTGGAACACCCCTAATAATGAAGGTCAGATACGGTATGTGGAGAAACAGCTGTAGTCAATAAGGATCACAAGGACTATCAAGGAAATGGTGAGACCAAACCCCAATGGATTTATAACTTAGAATCTGTTGATCGTCTTGATCTAACATGGCAATTAATTTCACCTTATGATAACACCTACCCTCATTGTATTCTGGTAATACATTAGCGTAGTAAATGACGTACCCCTCACCACCATGAACAGAAATGGAATGCCTATATAAGAACACAATGTGGCTGATGTGTTCTAAGAAACCAAAAAAAAAAAAAAACAAAGGGAGCCACCCCAAAAAACCAGTGAAACCAAACCCCACCCCCCACCACCCCAAAAAAAAAAAAAAAAAAAGAGGGGGAAAAAAAAGAAAAAAAAAAAAAAAAAAATAAAAATGGTTGACAAACCATGGCTATATGATGAAAATCTTGGGAAAAATATTCAAAATTCATGAGAAAGATATCTGGGGAAGAGGTAGAGAGAACTTAATGAATGGGCAACAATATGAAGACATTTATGTTTCCCATGAATTCCCACTGTAGAAGAGGAAAAATTTTATTCTACTTGTCTAGTTTCTTAGGCTGGTCTACTAGTAGCATTAACATGAGACAAATTAACAGGAGAAAAATCTAATTTAATGTTGTCCATAGGCTGTTCCACAAAATATTAGGCACATAGGCAATCAGTCAATTGAGGTTTATATGCTATTCTTTGGTAATGAGAACAGAAGTATGGGTTTGGGACTTCAGAAGGAAGGAAACAATTCACGAGAAGCTCTAAAGAATAAATATTTAGGAAACAAGCATTTGCCATGAGAGACAAATGGAAACAGAGAAGAACGTGAACAAGCAGGCCTCACTAAGTTTTCCCCACATGACTACATCTAGACAACTATCCTATAGTCTTTGTATTTACCTCTGCTGATGGTTCTCTTTTTGGAATATTCTTTTTAGGCAGTTAAGGGGGAGGTAAAGAATGCTTTCTGAGTCTTCTGCTTCTTTTTTTAATCATTTCTTTATTTTGTCTATAGTGAAAACTCTGGGGGTGAGTGGGAATGGGGACATCTGTAATAATGCCAACAATAAAAATAAATTTAAAAAAAACTTTATTTTCCCAGACACTGAAAAGGAGCTAAAGTTCTTTTTCATTCCTCATTTCTCATTATTACCCTTAACCAATGAGTGACAAAGTCTTAAATTTTCTTAATGCCTTCGACTCACTTTTTATAAAAGTTGTTATTACTGCTACTTCTGCATTAAGCCTCTGTAATTTGACATTCACTTTATTTTAGTGACAGTCTAGCAGCAATTCCATCTCTTCTAACATCAATTGACTCCACACACCACTGCCAGATCAGCCTTTTCCAAGCAGCCTAGACCACGCTGTGGCCCTGTTCTAAAACCTTTCACAGTAAAGCATGAATTCCATGTTAAACAAATAGTGACTAGTGTTCAAGTTCCTTAAAAGTTGGCTAGTCTCTCTGAACAGTCTTCGTTTTAGAATACATTCTCAATTTTCTCATTCATACAAACATTAACAAAGATTTTGCTCTTCTCTCACTTAAAGTATACAATTCAATGGTTTTGGTATATTTAACTATATTTTTGAAAAATTATGTCATAAGTAGATAAACTTAAAAACTATCCACAGAGATAAAAGTTTGTATCATTCCTAAAATGCTACAAATTTAATAATATTTACTAGAAAACAGGTTTAAATTTATATTAAATAAACAAATTAATTGTAATTTTCTTAAAATGGCTAAAGTTATTTCTTCAACTGTTTAAAATATATGTGGGGTTGTGCTGGACATGGCTCTTCCAACCCCCGTAATGGAAGCCTGGCCTGGGGGGCCCTGGCCAGAAAAGATGTATATTGCTCTGGAAATTAATTGTGACTTCTTCCTTTTCTCCTTTCGGTAGCCACTTCTTGTCCTGTGACTGCTTCTTGACCTTCTCTCTCCGAACGTACACACTGAGGTAATGTAGTTTAGAGTCACGCACAAGACACCAGTCCTCAGTGTCTGTGACCACTGCAAACAAACCTCAGACTGAGGGAGGTACGGTCCCGCTTCACTGATAATGCCACTTCCCATGCTCTGTGAAACATGAGTAATAAAGGCCTTGTTTCCTCCGTCCAGTCCTACTTGTGGATTTTTCGGCTTACTGGAATGGGCAGTCAAGATCCCCAAGCTCAACCTCCCATGTCATCAGGATTGGGATACCCTGAAAGTTCCCCAAGTTGCGCTGACTTAGGGCAACTTTATTCAGAGTGGGGGGATGCCAGGAGGAATCCCTGGCTGGCCAGCATATTTATGTGGTACGAGGAGGCAAACCTTCTTGATGCATGGAGACCATGACAGGATTTGGGGATGGCCCTGAAACTCCCGCTGATCTCCCACAAACCTTGCAGCATGTGGGAGAGCGGTGCTCCCTAGGGGAGGAGAAAGACCTGGGCCATGTTGCCACCCCTGTGGGCGGGTGAGTGTTGCCAGCACCGAGAAGGGTAACTGAGAGACACCGAGAAGCAGAGGCACGTGCTGCACGCTTAGGAGAGGAACTGAAAGTAGAAAGGGACACGCATCTCTTAATGGCAGACAACAGAATGCCCTAGGGAGACAATTAGAACAGACCAGTGAGCAATTATGGGACCTAGCATGATGATTTGTCAGGGTGTGGTGAGTAGCACCCACTCCTATAGGGGTGATGGTAGCCCAGTCTGACAGGAATCCTGGTTAAATGGGATCCTATACCTGAAAGTGAAAGTGACTCAAATAAATTTTAATAGATGAGAGCAGGGAGGCCATAGAGGTAGAAGAAAGGAAATTTAGGGCTTGTTTGATAATGACTCAGATGATTAAGGAAGGCCTAACAGCTGCGGGGTGCTCCAGTGCCACCTCCTCAGGAGACTTGCACACTATGGTGAGCCCCTACCTCCCTGCTGAGCTGGTAGAGCTGGATGCTGAGTTCAGATAGAAAGATCCAAATCCATGGCAGGGGCACTGTTGGGGTTATGGAATATAGGGGCTGATGGCATTTTGCTTCCGGGAGATGAATTAAAGCATATGTCTTCTGTCACCACCCATCCATCCCTCTCTGAGACAAGGAATTCATGGGGCTGGAGTCCAAGCAGTCACACAACTACCCCCTTATGTGACTAATGGCTGGCTTTAGGGTGTTGTGGCCTAAGGAGGGGGCTCTACTCCCCTCCAACCCAGGCTGCACCAGCTTACTAGAAGTCCAACGGTTCATTCGGGAACTAGGCATATCACAGGTCATCTATAGCCCACAGTCCAATGAGCAGACATGGAATGATTTACCACAGGAATGAGGAACCAGGTTGTGCAAACAGCACCCCTGGCTTACTCCAGTACCCTGATATCTATGTGCTCCACCAAGGTGGGCTATTTTGTACAAGAAGTGGCACACAGACAGTTGCCAACTTAGGGGAAGTAGAACCACTGAGACAAAAGAAAGGAATAAGACAGGTAGGAAAGAAGGACAAGGAAGGAACGAAAGGAGAGAATCTAGCTATGAAACACAAGCACAAAACTCCAGTGAAAGTAACCCACAAACAATTATGTAGTGATCTGGTAAAGGCTGGGGTAGAGAAAGATATGCTAGACAAAAAGCCTAATTGCATTCTTCTAAGTCTGTGACAGCAACTGAAACCTGAGCAATAGTTCCAGCCTATAACAACATCTACTGTCCAAACATTGGCATAGACACTATTGACTGGAATGGTCCCACTGGTGCACCATCCAGGAGGATGCTGATGACATTGGTCCCCCCCATCCAGGGGGATTCAGAACCCCCCTGATGCTGATACCCTCCTTGGCTGACTTCATGGCTGCCCCACTTGTGGAGTTGCCTCTGGCTCATCCAAAAGAAAATCCACAGGGTAGGGTCTTTGCATAGGGGGATGGCCAAGGGACACAGTGGGGATCAGAGGCCACATGTAGAACTTGCTATTTATTGGTTCCCCCAAAAGTACAGTGTTGGCTTTAGTTGGTACCAGTACATTATGTTTTCTTACTTATGGCAACCCAGAGAAATTTAGGGGTCCTATAATTGCCATCAATGACTACAGAGGACAATCCATTTAGGTGTGGGCTGTAACACTGACTCTTGGAATAGGGTTTTTACCACCATGGTCCTATAAGGTGTATGTTTCCCCATATTGAGTATATCCTAGGGATTGACATTCTAGCTGATATGTACCTACAGACTATCATGGGGTAGTTTAGCTTCAAAATACAGGTTATGAAGGCTGTTTAGGGGGGCATGCCCCCTGTGTTATTTCCCAATCCCTCCTAGTGGCCACCAAGCAATACCACCTTCCAGGTGGCCAGAGAAGAATTAGCTAAGGTGAACATCATCAAACCAACACATGACTGTAGATTATAGAGAACTAGATAAGGTAACTCCCCTCTCTTTGCAGCCATGCCTAACATAGCTAGCCTTCTAGACCAGCTCAGCCATGAGCCAGGCACATGCCATTATGTTTTAAATTTAGGTAATACCTTTTTCTCTATTGTTATTGATCCTAAAAACCAGGACCAGTTTGCCTTCATCTGAGAAGGCTGCCAGTGGACTGTTTTTTACTATTCTGCCTCAAGGTTACCTGAACAGCCCTACTGTTTGCCACGGCCTTGTGGCTGAAGACTTAGCTGCATGGACTGTACCACCCTCTGTGAAACTGTATCACTGCATTGATGATATTATGCTGACCTCTAATTCTCTAACAGAGTTAGAACACACTTCAGCTGTTGTCTCACCACCAGGGTTAAGGATGGGCAGTCAATTCCAAGAAAATCCAGGGATCTGGATTGTCTGTCACATTCTTGGGTGTTGTTTGGTCAGGTAAAACAAAGGTGAGGCCCGCTGCCATAATAGATAAGATCGATGCTTTCCCCATCTCACAGAAGCCAAAGAAATTACAAGAATTTTTAGAGTCGTTGGGGTCCTGATGGGTTTTTATACCACACTTAACTTAGCTAGTGAACATTCTTTACTGCCTTACCCACAAAGGAGCCACCTGGGATTGGTAAAAGTATGACCAGGACTTTAAGGCTGCTAAGCAAGTGGTGAAGACCATACAAGCCCAGGGGTGGGTCATAGAATATCAGGCATGTGATTTAGACATTCATGTCATCACTGAAAGCTATGCCTGGGGCCTCTGGCAATGGTAAGGCATACCAAGGTGCCAATTGGCTTCTGGCCCTAGCTCTGAAAAGGGGCAGAGGCTTAATACAGCCCAATAGAATAACATGTGAATGCAAATGCCATTTACCAGGCTCTACTGGCTACTGAAGCCATTCATTACTGGACCAGCTGAGCTTCGAGTACATATGACCTATCTCATCATTGGGTTGGATAGGACATTGCAAACCTACCCAAGGGCACAGTAGCACAGACAGTCACTTTGATTAAATTGAGTGCATATCTCCAATAGAAAAGCAAACTAGTGACAAGTCCTCTGAGCCAAGAATTTCAGCAGCTCCCTGGCCCAGTTACTTACCAAGATGTGGGCACGGAGGTCCTTACTGCTTTTCCCATGCCTGGGCCTACAATTAAAGAGCAGTGAGCTCCTGTGCCCAAGGATGCTTGGTATACTGATGGCTTCTGCTGAGGCCAACCACTCATCTGGAAGGCAGTAGTCCACCAGCCCGGCACAGACAGCATATGGATGGAAGAGGGTGTAGGACAAAGTAGTCAATGGGCTGAGTTGAGAGCTGTTCGGATAGTCATAACCTGAGAACCTTGGCTAGTATACAGAGGACTGGCCCTGTGGCTACCCTATTGGCAGCAAGATGATTGTCAAGTGGCTCAAAAACCCCTGTGGGGGTAGGACTTATGGAAGGACACATATGAACATAGTCTGGAAAAGGTCGTAACGCTTTACCATGTCAATGGACACCAACCTCTCTGCAGCCCAGGCAGTGCTGAGCTTGACAACCTGGCAAACATCTACTGGTTGGGAGAGGCTCCAGCAGAAGACATAGCCAAGTGGCTCCACTGAAAGATGTACCACATGAGACAGAAGACTTCATTGGAAGTGGTAAAAGCTTATGGCCTACCGCTCTTTTATTCCAATGTAGTCAAGGCCTATCAGCAATGCACCTTCTGTGCAGAGAAGCACCCTTGCTGGCTGCCCCAAGATATGGGTAGCCTGCAACAAGGGCACACCCTGCTGACCCAGTAGCAGGTCAACTACATTGCACTCCTATCACCATCTGAAGGCTCATACTGTGCCTTGTTGCATGCATGGATATGGCTACTGGCTTGCTGCAAGCAGACCCATGCCAGTAGGCCACATAACAAGCCACCATAAGCTCTGTGTTGCCTATGGGACCCTGGATGCCATTGATAGCAACGAAGGCACCTATTTCACGGGACATCAAGTACAAGAAAGGGCAGATGCCCTCAATAGGGATTGGGGATTGCATCTAACATACGACCTTATGGGAGCTGGCCTTATTGAAAGGTACAACAGCATCTTTCAAGATACTCTGAAGACTGACCCTAGCTCATTCCAGGGTGGACAACCTACCCTTCTTACTGCCTTCAAACTTTGAATAAATGGCTTCGGGTAAGACAAACATCTCCTGTCAACCTCCTCACTAAACCTTGGGTGGCACCCTATCCTCTTGCAGTTAAGTATGCAGGAGCCTCTGCTACACCCTTGGCTGGGAAAACAAAATAACATGCTCTTGCCAGCGTGCGTCCCAAGACATATTCCCAGGCAAAAGCACTGTTGCCTGACCCTGGCAGGCACAGGTAAAGTCCCACTGCTGTTCCTTGGTGGCTCCTTGCAGGGAGGGACTTGTCGTGGGGTTGCAGCTGACCTCCAAGGTAATGGCCTCTTTGTCCCTTACCCTTGTTTGTTACAACCCACAGCAAAATTCAGTTCTTAAAGAAACTTGGATAGCCTTAGTATGGCAGGTATGCACATCCCCTTTGGCCCTCCCAGTGCGACAGGCCCTTAGCCTATGGCCAGATAGGGCATGGTACCAAAGGCCAGGGTATCCACTGGTCAGTGTATCCATGTTAGCCAAAGAATGGACTGTTGCATGTGTATAGTGTGCATTAGGATAAAAAAATTTCTTTCTCTTTAAGGTTTCCTTGTGCCACTTTGTAATCCATCCCTTTTGAACCTCCATATCTGACCTGCTTTGCATCATTATAGATTAGTTTATTCTCCAGAATTTTATATAAATGGAATTATAAAATTTGTATTTTTTTGGCTTGAGTTCTTGACTCTTGAATAAAAATTTTGCATTTTATCCATGTTAGAGCAGCAATTAATATTTTTATTTTATTGCTGTTTAGTATTTCATTGAGTGAATATACCACAATTTGTTTATCCATTCACTTGTTGTTAGATATATGTATTATTTATGGTTTTTGCCTATTCAAAATAAAGCTGCTATGAACATTTATGATCTAATCTTTGTGTTGTCATATATTTTTGTTTCTTTTGAGTAAATATACATAAAAATGGAATGTCTGAATATTTAGTTAGTGTTTGTTTCAGTTTTTTAGAAACTTCCAAAGTAGTTTTACCATTTTATACTTCTATCAACTATGTATAAAAGTTCTAGTAGCTTATATTCTTGCTATTTCTGTTGCCCATTTCTTAAAAATATTTGCATGGCTTATCTTATTATTATTGAGCTGTAAGCATTATTTATATCTTTGTCTGATTTATGTGTTATGAAAATTTTCTCCCAGTTTGTGGCTTGCCATTTCATTTCCTTAATTGTGTCTTTAGAAGTGTAAGTTTTAAATTTTAATGAGGTCCAATATGTCATTTTTTTAAAATTTATGTTTCACTGGTTTTCATGTCCTGAGAAGACTTTGATTGCTTGAACATTGCAAAAATCTTCTTTTATGCTTTCCTGTAGGATACTTATTACTTAATGTTTCATATTTAGTTCTATGATCTATTTTTGAATAAGTTTTTGCATATAGCTTATCATAAGGGTCACCATTCATTTGCTTTTCCATAGGACTATCCTGTTGATATAATTAAATTTTGAATTTCCTGTAAAACAATCTTTTATTGATCTATAAATCACTTGTCTCAAGTTCCATGCTGTCTTAATTAGTATATTTTTAGAATTTCCTAAAATCAGATATAGTAAGGCCTTTTACTTCATCCATTTAAAAAATTAGTGTAGTTATTTTAGTTTCTTTGCAGTTCCATAAAAAAAAAGTAAAAATTAACTTGTCAATGCCCTGAGTGAGTAGCTCTGTTGATTAGAGCATTGTCCTGAGAGGCCAAGGTTGTGGGTTTGATCCTGGGTCAGGGCACCTACAATAATCAACCAATAAATGCATAAATAAGTGGAACAACAAAATTGATGTTTATCTCTTTCTCAAATCAATCAATCAATCAAAATAATAAAATCAACTTGTCAAGTTCTAGAAAAATTTCTGCTGAAATTTTCATTGTATTCCCCTCTGTTTAATCAACATAAAATTATGCTTCTTATTTTAAATCCTTGGGGACTTATAATAAGGTGAATAGGAGTTTGCTGATTAGATAATTGGGTAAGGAACATTCTATAGTATTATACCTCATAAGGTCCTTTGGTAACTGACGTGGAACACTGAATTCAGTGTTTGGTTGTTGTGGTAATATGATGGCAGCATTTATATGCTCATAAAGTATACGCGCATACAGTTTGATATCACTGAAACTTAGGCCAGTGACTAATGGCATGCACTCAGAATTATTCCGGCAAAAGTGTTGGGGTCTATAGCCTACCTTCCTGTGGTCTTTCCCTTAGTTTTCCTATTCTATCTAAGCTTTTCTTTTTTGTAGCGTACGGAAATTTTACACCATAGAATAAGACTTTTAACTTAATTAATTTTAAAACATTGCCCTATGTTGTCTAGTCTTATTCTTTTTGAAGTGAATAATTTCTGACAGGGTGATGTTCAGCCTTATAGCACATAATTTCCTATATGTATACTTCATTGGAATATAATCAGTAGGTTCATCTATATTTTCTAGAAATTTCCTGATAGAGGTATAATGCACATATAACAGAAATGTATATTAAGGCATATATGGTGAAATTTTTAGAGTCTTTTATACTTTAATTATTTATTGTAATTTTTTACTCTGCTAAGGGATCCAGCTCACTATCAAGGAATGTGACTGTACAAGTTCATTAATTATTGCCTATTAAGCCCCAAAATGCTTAGAGAGGAAAATTCTTATCCCAATCTTTACAGTATAATTTTCTACATTAAATTTCCTTTTGAAAATTTTTGTTAGGTTTGGATACTCTGAGATACTATGATCCTTAATAACCGATACTTACTCATAAAACAGGATTAGAATGAAAGTACTTTTTCCTAATTCTTTTCTAAAGAAATCAAACATGTTAGATATATTTATAACTGGTGTTATCTTATATACAAGCAAAGTACAACTTGTGTAAAAAAACAGTTCAACATTAACATTCTAAAGGACTGTTCCTATGCATGTTCAAGTTAGCTGTCTGTTTCTTATGCATATTCATGTCAGCTGCCTGGCCCAGTACCTCTCCATTTCATATTATCTATATATTGTATTCTTCCTTTTTATCCAAAGAGTTGTTTACATTTTCCAAAATTTCAATACAATCTACAAAAAAACTTCAACAAGTTGCTATTTATATTCTTTATTGTAAAACAAAATGTAGGTTAAAAGGCATTTTATTAAAGACATTTTATGGGCAAAACCACTTTGGTCTAGCATTACTGATGGTGCACAACTTCACTGATATGGCAACAAAATATAAATGAGAAACCCTTTCAGTTATCACATGTGCTCAGTTTGAATTCTTGATTTGTAGTGAGGAAGAAAGAACTACATTTTCTTTGTGGTAGAGCCTTGAATTGTCTCAATTGATTATTCATCAGCTGAGAGAACTGAGAATGAATTGTGATCTGCATTTGCTCTGTTCTTACAGTAGAATAATGTAGCAGGCCAAGATGCTAACTGGAGAAGAGAACAGGACTTCGTGATCTGAGGAAGTTTATTTCAGATTTCTATAGGTTGCCTGTTCTCTAATGCTGGAACTGAGTGGGGTGTGACCAGCAATTATTAAAAGTTCTGATCTGATTTGGGGAGTAACTAGTTTTCATGGGTTGAATTCTAGTTCTCTTCCATGTATGTATACAATATTTAATTTTTCCTTTACCTTGTTTATTTTCCTTAATATCACTTTAATATATTAGTTCACTGCTATTCAATTGCCTTGAAGGCAGATTTTATTTCAGTTGGTATATTTTTGGTATATTTTTTAAAGTTCACTTCCAATGTGTTTTTTCTTGTTTTTTTTTAACTATTTCATCTTATTTTTCTCTATGTAATATTATTTTTTTATGATGAACTTTCCTAATGAACTCAGAAACTTTTTTCTATATACATAATTTTAACACATTTTTGTATCCTAAACACTGGCATACTGAGCTTAATTTTTTATTGTTACTTTAAAATATGCTGGAATATTAAAGATTGGTTTACGCTTTTCATTGGGGATGCAGGTGTACAGCCTCAGCTTCCAGCACTGTTATCTCCCTCACTGTTTCCTGCTGGGTCGTCCTTACCTCTGACTCTGTCTGGCACTAGGTTGTCTATTCCACAGCCAGCATGTCATGCTTCCTCCCAAGAAGCTCTCTTTGGAGTTCTCTCCAGTAGAGAAAGGCTTAAACAGGTGGGCCCTTCCTTTGTTGGAAACATCTCAAAGTTTTGACTCTCCACATTCTGATTTTGTTTACTGCTCAGGATCCATTGGTAGTGGTTTTTGTACTTTGTCCAGAGTATCAGCTAGACGGTGGTTAGGTAGGGGCATATATACCTGTACTGAAAGCTAAACTCAGTCCTGTCATAATATCCAAATATATACTGTGCCATTGGGTAGTTTGGCAAGGTTGCTGTTTAGAAGGTTTATTTCCCTGTGCTATTTTCCCTACTGAGGTGCATAGTTCTATATAAACCAGAGGTCTAGGCAGATCAGGTAGCAGCAATTTTCAGCTTTCTTTCAGGGGGTATGCTGGAAGGCCCTCTAGCCCCAGGTCATTGTGTCATGTATTGAGACAAACTAATTTCTTCTGTCTGCTACAGGATCCTTTAATTCCCTTCTATAGGAATGCACTTCCCATATATCTCTACTGCTTTCTGACTGATAGCTCAGTAGACTCATAATTCAAGCTGATATTGTGGTTTTGTGTTTATTTATGGAGATATTTACCTTTTTTAACATCTCGCTGTCTATCTCTGGCTTACTCATATATATTTTATGCCATGGCTTCATACTTGGAGCAAAGGGAGCTTGTTAAAGCCTGAATCTGCAAAACTATCTTGACAAGAAATTTCAAACTATATCTTATGACAGTATCTGATGCCAGGTCTAACATAGCATGTAACAAACAAACCATATTTATCAAAGTATCAGTAAAAAACTTCTACATGAATTTTAAATTTACTACTAAAAATAAAGAAGCAGAAAAGAAACAGAAAGAAATCATTAGAAGTGCATCTTTTTTATTAGATTCACGGAAGTATAGGTCTGTACTCCATAAGAACAACACAAATATGAGTCAGTTTGCATAGCTTTTAGTCACAGACAACTTTGCAAATTGAAAAACACCATCATTCCCATAGATTCTGACATTTTTCTTCATGGGTGCCAAGGAAAAAAACAAACAAATAAAAAAACTACTTTATCTTGGTAGGGCATAGCTGTAAGACCTAGCTGTCACTTTCAAAGAAAATTAATATGTCTGAATCATCAATCCAATGTGCTTTTTAGTCATCTCTTACATGCACTGACTATTGCTTTTTTCAGATTTATCTGGATATCTGACCTTTCTCAAACTGTAAAATTTACTGGGTTCTGGTGTTGTAATGATCCCTACTTTCAATTTGGCTTTTACTCCAGTGCCTCCCTGATTTTAGAAGTTGCTAATTCAAGGGTTTAACCAGCAACTCTGTTGGTTCCCAGATCTTTATGTGGTGCCTCCCTTGTTCTTTCATTCCTGTTTTCCTTTCATCTTTTATTTCTTTATTCTCCAGCCATTTGTAATCTCAAAAGATTGTGTTTATTCTCTTGGTCTGTAACCTTGGCAAATACAGGGATAAAGTGTGAATTTTTCAGTATTGTATCACTATCACTTAGCACAATATCTGGTATATAGTTAAGAACTCAGTGATATTTCTTGAATTAAAGCTTTTGAATTTTTTCTATAGTTCCAATTGTTACTTTATTCTTCCCAGTGAACCCTCTTTACTGATGTCAGAGTGCCACCTTACTGCTCCATCACACTTTCCACATTATAATGTGACTGTTTGCGTGTCTTCTCCCCTAACAAGTTCCTGCAGTCAGAGTTCCTGGCACAGCATCTGGGAGATAGTAGTTGCCCAATAAATGTTTATTGAACTGATCTGTTGTAACACTACTAAACTGGTTATTTAGTAGTGTTTGAAAATCAGATGTGAAAATTGAAAGAGGGATGGTAAACATGGGAGCTGGTAACAGTTACATGGTATAAAAATGTAGAAGACTGTAATGTCCTTGGAGGCAGAAACCACAGCTTTTAAGTTTTCATTTCTTGAGAGCTAAGAGTTGTCCTTCAGAACATGAAGTGTCATGGAATTAAATGACACTCGATAATACTCAAGAATTGAGTGAACAAGTATTAGTGGGTGAAAGTAGAAGTTGTTAAA
This sequence comes from Artibeus jamaicensis, assembly GCF_021234435.1. NCBI lineage: Eukaryota > Metazoa > Chordata > Mammalia > Chiroptera > Phyllostomidae > Artibeus > Artibeus jamaicensis. The sequence goes on from NW_026521870.1 coordinate 4,300,577, forward strand.
CTTTGGATTTTTAAAACGTAATCAAACTTAAAAATTAGCATTGACTTGTTGATTTTAAAAATACAGCTGCTCTCATTTAATGCCGTCATGCTTCTACTTAATTCTGATATTCTGGAATCATCCCAAGATTGTTCCTCATTTTCTATAACTTCCAAATCTCCACTTTATTGTTTATTGCTACTTATTTTCTTCTCCCTTGAAAGTTCATTGAGATCAAATTTTCCCTTTTTTGGAGCTTTCCCTGACTATTCAGTGAATGGTCTGTATCTGAACTTTACTAGCCTTTACTATTTGTGCATTGGGGAAGGTGACGTGCCTCCCTATTACTGAAGTATGTAAGAGCCGAATGTTGGGACCAAATTACAGGGTTAGAATTCAAGCTGTATCATTTTGAACAAATGACTTACTTTTTTCTGGGATTCAATTTCTCTTCTATAAATTAGAGATTATAAATAGTTCCAGACTCATCAGATTGTTGCTTTGTCATGAGGATTAGGGTTAATATATGTAAGTTACTTTAAGAAACAGTACCTGGCATATACTAAGTGCTATATGTGTTAATATTTTCCCTCTATTTATTGCATCTTAAAACTTTTTTGAACTCTTTAAGTTTAATATGTTATTCTGAAATTAGGATGAAAGATCTACTTCAGTAAAACTGACCAAAGCAGACCAGTGAGAAATGGTATGAGGTCAAGGCTAAGGGCATAGTTGGTGGAATCAGACAGCCCGTGTAAATGCCAATTCTGCTGCTTATTGGATTATGTCACTTATGACCATCTTGAAAACTCATAACTTCTCCAACCTTCAGTATTCTTCCCTATAACACTGTGCATATTAGAGCACTTATGTAGTAGGGTTATGCAAAGAATAAAAAGAGTTAATGTATGCAAAGTGGCAAGAAAACTGATATATAATTACTCAAAAAGAGCTATTTTTATTATTAAACAACCCAGCCTAATACATTATCACATATTTCAATATATTACTTTTAATGCAAGTTTTGTTTCTCATTTAGATTATAAACTCCTGGAGAATGGGGTACTTTTCCCCCTAATATCCTTGTTTAGGTCTAGGGTATACCTCCTATTCTTTGTGTAAACCAGTGCAAGGGATGATGGACTTTAGTTCACCCATCAGTAAATTTAACTGAAATTTAAATGAGGCTTAAATAAACTTGATGTGTAGTTAATCACCATGCCAAAAAATGACAAGAAGTAGTCAGTCATTGGCCTTGGTTCAACATCTCAAGGATTTCAGGGTCAAAGTCTTGTGAGGTTCTGAGACTTTCTTTCATGTTTGAAATATCACTGCTTTATTGCCTCCATTCACATGTCTGCATTCCATTCAGGATGAAAAAGTAATGGAGAAGAAGGAGCAAGTTGCTGTATCAAGAAACAACACATTTTCTTGAAATCCTCAAGACTTCCATTTATTTTCCTTGTTAGATTGGCACATGGCCTTTGCTAGATGCAAGGTTGTCTAGAACAATTATTTTTCAGCTTTAAAATAGCAATTCTACTTCTGGGATTATTCCCTAAGAATTCTGAAACACCAATTCAAAAGAACCTATGCACCCCAATGTTCATAGCAGCGTTACTTACAATAGTCAAGTGATGGAAATAGCCTAAGTGCCCATCAGTAAATGAGTGGATCAAAAAATTGTGGTACATTTACACAATGGAATACTACACAGAAGAAGAAAGGAAGGAGCTCCTATCTTTGTTGGCAACAGCCTGGCTGGAACTGGAGAGCATTATGCTAAGTGAAATAAGCCGGGCTGTGAAAGACAAATACCATGTGATCTCACCTATAAATGGATCCTAGTCAACAAAACAAACAAGAGAGCAAAATATAACCAGAGAGGTGGAAATGAAGTACAAATTGACAGTAACCTGAGGAGCGGGGGAGGGAGATAATGGGGAAAGAAAGGGAAGGGTCAAAGAACGTGTATAAAGGACCCATGGTCAAAGAATGGGGGGGGTGGATTGAATGTGGTGGTAAGCAGGGCAGGGGAGAGTAATGGGAGAGAAACAGGGATAGCTATAATTGAACAGCAGTAAAAAATAAATAAATAACATATAAGAATTAAGAGAAAATGGAGATAGACTAATTGTTAATGATTGTACTTACCACATAGGTAGACCTATCTTTTAAGGCCTTTACACACAAATGGTTTAATGGGTGTAAACAAAAAACGCTTTTTATAATTGCTTGTGCATAAATAGAAACAGATATTGAATTTCCCAGTATGTTTAATTTCCAATATATTGAACATAATTTCTCCTAGGAAGAAAATAATATAAACATTTTGATAATAGTTAATTTTCTACTTATGAAGTTATAAGATTTTATTTCCCACAAAACATTGTTTAAATTCAGTTTTTAAAAAATTGTTTTAATATTTAACCATAAATATTTGTTATCTTTGAAACTGAGAAATACTGATAAACTTGAATGTATTCACTCATTCATGCAGTATAATAAGACTCAACTATAATGTAGTAACTAAGTGGGATCCAGAAAATCCAGTTTTATTAATGCTGGATTACATTATTGCAAATTTAATGATAAGACCAAAAGTGATTATGGTCTAACAAACCCACCAAAAGCAGCTCTCAGTGGAGTTAATGCCTTCGCAAGTGGTTTTGATGGAACATCTGGGACAGTAGCAGTGACTTTACTAATCTTATAGTTATTGGTGCCCATTGTTTTTGCTGGTGCAAAAACAGGCTGAGAAACATACTGGGAAAGTCAAGAGACATCTTTTGTGAGATAGGGTTGCCTGTTGATTCCCCGTAGTTAGCTTTGCATGTCACCCTCTATTCCATCCCACCCCTCCCTCCAAATGTAAGAACTTAATCTCACCTTGTTTGTGAATGAGGGCTGCGTGAATTATTATAAATACATATTAAGTATCTATTATGTAGCTAGCATTGTGTTTGAAACCAGGGGGCTATTTGTAAATAAACATATTAATATATAATTATTAATTTGGATGTGTGTTGTGAGAAAAATTAGTGAGACGCCCCAATAGAAAAAATGGCACAGTTGGATAAGGACTTGACAAAGAAGTTATATTTATGGTAAGAACAGAAAGATAAGAGAGTAAGTATATCAAGACACCTGGCAGCAAACATAGATGATCTAAATGTTTAGTTAATAAGCATTTTTAAAAATCTTCACCTGTGGATATGTTTATTGATATTTTAGAGAGAGAAAGAAGAAGGGGGAGAGAAAGGGAGAAACACTGATGTGAGAGAAACATTGATCAGTTACCTTTCGTATGTGACCCTAATGGGGACAAATTTGAAACCTAGGTATGTGCGCTGACTGGGAATGAATACAACCTTTTGGTGTGTGGGACAATGCTGCAACCAACTGAGCAACCCAGGCAAGACTAGTTAATAAACATTTTAAAAAAGATTTTATTTATTTACTTTTAGACAAAGGGGAAGGGAGGGAGAAAGAGGGGGGAGAAACATCACTGTGTTTTTGCCTTTCATCTTCCCCCTACTGGGGACCTGGTCAGCAACACAGACATGTGCTTTCTCCAGGAATTGAACCAGTGATCCTTTGGTTCACAGGCTGCACTCAATCCACTGAGCCACAACAGCCAGGACTACTGTATAAATATTTTTTAAGTAAAGGAATACTTTAAGAGGAACGAGCATGGTATAGGAAAACCTTAAGGGATAGTGCAGTTCTGCAGGTCTCTTAATAATGTGTGTTAAGTTTAAGGGTGAGTAGAGTTCACCACCTCTTGAAGAGGCAAGGAAATGAGCAATTATTCTGGCATCTGGGTGGGGAGAAACACTCATAAAATTTTTCTTGGTGTTGTAGAATGATGCAACCACCTCCTGGGAAGTTCATTTACACTATTTGTACACATAATCAAATGTTTTTATACATTTGGAAAAATGAATATATTTTAGCTACAGTCAATCACTTTTTTCTTTGGCTTCCCCTCTTTGATGTTGGCTAATAATCACTATTTTTGGGATCCAGCCAATATAACTTGGAAATGATTGAAATATTTTAGTTTAGTGGGCTATATGGTTTATAGTAACTTTTTGCAGAGTTTGGGTTATTTTTAGCCATTCATGTGTAACGATGTTCAGAAAAACTTCTATTGCTCACTTGCTGACTTATTCTGCCTAAGTAACAAGTCTAGAGGTCTGATCATTATGTTGAGCATAACTTACAGTGCTAAGTACTAGATATATTTAAATAGTGGAGAAGAAAGTAATGGATTTTAAAGCGTACAGAACCAAAAGCTAGTTTGTGGAAAACTTTTTCAACATTCAAACATGTCAAAATTTTAAGCAGAAGAATAGGTTTCTTTTATGCCTTGTCAAAATTAAATTCCTGTGAGAGATATATTGAAAAATGGGAGGATAAAGTTAAAACAACACCTGCATTTTTCTTTAACTGTGGAAGTTATAGAAAATGTAGTTTTTTGCCAGTGTTCCCATGTTTGTAGAGCACCAAACTATAAACAATAATGCAGACACCCCTATGTTATAAAACATTTTACAAATCACAACTATTAATATGTTTTTAGCTACACTGGTAGGCAAAATAATTATATTTCTGTTCACTTAATGGAAAGTGGTTTCATGAAATCAAAGTCACATGAAGGGGTGATCAAAGAGTATATAACCAAATAATACTCTAGGGATGTGTCGATATTATTATTATCTTCTATATTTAAACATTTTTGTGATGTGTTTCACATTTCAGTTAATTTTTATATGTAACTTCCTTTCTTAGTGTAAATTTTACTCTTCTATCAAATATTGTGTTTATAATATTGTTTTCTTCTTATATTGGTCTTACAAAGCTTAACTCTGCCCTTTAATCCAGGTTCTTTTTTTTCTGAATAACTGTCTTCTCCAGTGAAGAAGATGATAAGGAACACTTCAAAGGCTTCCAACGATTTGCCTTGCTAGTCCTGAACTAAACCTTCTCAAATTGGTGGCATGAATTTGACAATTTCTGGGAACATACAGCTTACTTTGTTATTAGAAAATGCCGACAATCTGTCATGATTAATTATATTCAGTCATTCTCAGAAAGTAACATGCCTATGTATGAGAGAATTGATTATAACTAAAAACTAAACTGAAAATGGACCTCAATGATATCCTGTAAATAGGTTAGTTAAGTTTATTCTAAATATTATCTTTTATTGAAGACACTACATAAAAATATACAACAAAAGTAACACTTTGAAGAAACAGTTCTTCTAATAAATCATATCTCACTCATAAGCATATTCATTGCTTACATTTAACATTGAGAAGCATTATCAATGGTTCATAATTTTCATTAATTTTATATCTATACTTAACTATTGGCATAAATTTATTAAATTCTATTAATACATGGTTAAAACCCAACAGGTTATTCTAACTTTTTATCTATGTTAATCTAAAATATATCCTTCTACTTCTAAGTTGTAAAAGTATATTATGACTTTGGAAAAATATATGTAAAGAATAGTCTTGAAATGATGCTAAATATGTCCTTCAGACATTAGGGATTTTACAAAGAATGTATGCTATATGTACAGCTTAAACTATAAGTCATTGTTATTTGTCATCAAAGTCAGCAGATTGTGAATTTGTCGTGTCTCATTCACAATGCCGGGGACACTGCTAGGTGGTGTCAGCATCAGCTGGTGCCCCAAAGCAGGGACCCAGAGCTACCAGTGATCATTGTGGACAACACAACAACTTGGTTGGAGTGCACGCATCAGCCCAGGTAAAGGCCGACAACACCGAGTGCTTTTTGGTTAGGTTGTAGGGTGTGTTGGATTTCAGAGGAAAAGGGTTCTCTTCCTAGGTTGCCCTCTCTTACAACCGCTTTGCAACGGTACTTTCCTTAGTAAGCAGGAGCCTTGCTCTCTCTCCCAAGAATTTGCTACAACCTCGCAGGCACAGGTCAAGCAGTTAAGAGCCACAGGGACACTCGCCACAATGAAGACTCCAGTGAGAGGATTATCTAGATGTGGACCAGGACAGGACACTAGGTTTCCCGCCGGCCATAAGCAAAAGTCCCCCCAATGAGAGGCACAGTGTAAAAACACTCACAAGCCCATCCCTGCCGCACAACCCCCAAACTGGTCTAGGCTTGGGAGAGAGATCAAAGATTTTCCCTTCAATCGGCTTTAAAAACATCAACTAGTTACAGGACAATTTACAAGCATCTCAGCAAATTCTTTCTTTTAAGCCGCCTCTTGTTATCCCTTCAATTTTGCCTTTTCCCTCTGCCCACCTGCATAGGGATTTAAAGGTGCAGATGGAGAAAAAGCAAAATTGAGACTGGCTTTGTATTCGCTGTGTTTGCGGAGGGAGGGATTTCAGAAAAAGTTCTTTTACTTGTTAAAAAAATTTTTCTTTAAATATTTCTGCAAATCCTCAACCATGGGGAATAGACTCTCTAAGAAACAAGAGCAATGTTTTAGGCTAATTCAGCAGCTTTTTAAAGCTGCAGAATGTCTCCCTGATAAGGGATCTTTATACTTAGTTATCTAGGAAAAAAATGGGCAGAAGTTGAAATAACACCAGGTGGTGTGAGATAAGATTCTAAGGTTAGTGTCTCACTCCCTCCTTTAGATAATTTAATTTGAAAATTAAATTAAAAAATTATTGGTTTGTGTGAATTTTTATTTTGCTTCTGAATGGCTCAGTTTCAAAATATTTTGCTAAACTTCTGGTGAATAGAATAAAATCTCTAATGTTGTTACCTCATAAGGATTATACTCAGAAGGAATTTAAATTGATTGTTTAAAAAACTCACTTCCTTCAGACAGTAAAAAGTGGAGGAAGAAAAACAATAAAAAAATATGTCTTTTAGCCACTCTGAATCCTCCTTCTGAAGGCCCAGGGGCTGCTTCGGTCCTGGGAACAAGCTGTGCCAAGATTAGTATTCTCCCTACCTCTTCTCCAGCCTCCCTAAAGTTGTCAAGGGCATTAGATAATGAGACAGCTCATTTTTTAGCACACTCAAGGAATGCAGTAATCAATAAAAATTAACAACAAAAAAGTAAATATATTTGTCAGTAGAGAAAAAACTGTTGTCTGAAAATTATGAATGTGTTCATAAATTTATCACTCTGAAGCATGCTATAAGCGGGATGGGGGTGTGATGTGTTAAAGAAATATTAAGAATCCTCCTTGTTTATGCCGGAACCACGACCTTTACTGTAAAAATGAAATATAGGTATATTGTCTCCCGGGGAGAACTAGCCCTTTTCCATGGAAGACTAAGCACCATTTTTTTAACTCAGTGCCTGTAAACATTGATCGTTTCCTTGGGGAAGAACTAGCTATTCTCCCAGAGGGAACAGTTAGTCAATCAAGTCATAAAAGGCCCTTGGCACATAACCACTTTTGTCTAAAACATATTTGAGCAGAACAGCCCCCCATCTTTCCCACTTTCCTTGAAAACTCTCAGCTAGAAACTACTAGGTCCTGAGAACAACAGGGCAATTAACTTGCTGATCAAACTTATTGCAGCTTGCAGAAACAGCAGGGAGCCTGTCTTTCTAAGCAAAACAAATAAATAAAAATAAATAAATACCTAAAAGGCACTTTTAAAACTGAGACTATTTTTCAGCTGCCACTCGGAGCCTGGGCCACACTACTCCCTGCCCACTGCGAACCAGGAAGCCAAGGTTTAAGGGCTTAAAGACAAGAGGAGTCCTCCCAGGAGGGCAAGAATCAGACCTCTGGGGCTAAACAGGAAAAGTAATAGGAAAAAATTAAAGGACTGTTTCTTTATCATTCCCTTAGCTAACACAGACCGTGAGAGATTTGCCTTTTCAGTCCCTATGTTTAATAATTCACAACCTTTAGAGATATTTCATTGGAAGTTTTTACCTCAAGAGTTGTTAAATAGTCCCACTATTTGTCATCATTTTTGTTCATCAGGCCATTCAGCCAGTAAGAAACTTATTTTCCCAAAGTGTTATTTATTGTTACATGGATGACATCCCGATCACAGCTCCCTCACAAGATATTCTAGCAAAAACTACCTTCTTTCTTAAAAGTTCTGTGTCCTCATATTTCTATTAATACTTACTCTGGCACCCTACATGCATCTGCTTTAACAGGAGAATCTGCTAAAAATATATAAGCCCATTGGCTTGAGGCCTTTAGTCATTTAGGACGGCCTCAGCAAATTAAAACTGATAATGGCCCTGGACACCTTGTCCATTCTACTCAGGTTTTTCTTCAGTGTTGGAATATCCAACATAAAACAGGACTATGTTACAATCCAACCAGTCAGGAAATTGTAGAATTGGTTCATCATACTTTTAAAAATCTTGTTAAAAAAGGGGGGAGAGTCATGAATCCTATCTCAAAAATTTTATTATGTTAGCCATGTTAACATATAATTTTATAAATTGTGATAAATTATTTTGTACTTCAATTGAGAAACATTTTCAGAAGGAAGAGCCAAAGTCATCTTATCCTCAGGTTTTATATAGAGATCCGCTGGGAAATGGCTCTTGGAAGGGCTCTGTAGACATCTTAAAATAAGGAAGAGGATATTCGTGTGTTTCCATTCCTACAGGTCCTGTCTGGCTACCAGCCAAATGAATAAAACCTTATCATGAGCAAAATAGACACCAAGCTCTGCTACCTGGAGCCGAGAACCAATCGACTGACAGACCAGATGGCCCAGTGGATCCTGAACAACCAGAAGGAAAGTGGACACCCACACTCACTCACAAGCCTGGGTCTGCCAATGGAAGAGGATGGGGCCTGCCCCAATGACAGGGGCCCAGGCTCAAGAGCTTCCTGCAGAGGGCAACAACCCCTTAGTGCCCCGTAATGTTCCCCTTGGGTGCATTTCCACCACATGGGAGGACATCAAGTCTCCTAATGCTTGAGCAAAGGCCTTATTGAACAAAAACTGTTCCAGACCCTCCATGATAATCTACAATGACTGAATCCTAAAAACTGGTTCAATAGACTGAATTTATGAGTTTGGGTCATGGCAGTCCTTGCATGCCTCCTTGTCTTAATCCTTATTTGTGCTTTATGACATACATGGAGGTTGCTTAAGATTGCATTTGGGAATAGTAAATAGTAGGTTTCACAGGCTTAACAACTACCATTGCATTCACAAACAAAAAAGGGGGAGAGATGATGTTGGGAATCACCCTGTCTGTAACCACCCCCCATGACTAGGGCTGAATGAGAGACCTTGGGACCCTAAGCCACTGAGGAGACAAAGCTTATCTCCCTGTCAGGAGCACGGCTTCTGCCCACCTTACTTCACCCTGCTTGGAACTGGGCAGATGACTGGTTAGCCAATGACTAACCAGTAAGATTCCTCAAAGAAGGAATGACCTAAGACAGGCATGGTCATGAAGGGGATCTCAGAGAAGGACTTGGGGGTATGAAAAAAGGGGGTGATGGACCCTCGCCTCTTGGCTTTGACATAGCCTGAGTCCTTGTTCTGTCTACAAGAAGTCTCCTAATCTCTTGGCTGCCTTACTTCCCCTGCTCAACCTAAGCCTGAAACAATGCTGGAGGTAGGTGCAGCCCTGTGCTGGAAAGGAGGAGGGGTTTTTCCCAGGGCAATCAGGCCTAAGAAAGAATGCATAAAATCCTATAAAACCTACTTAGCTAATACCCTCAATTTGAATGATAAGCGTCCAAGCATGAAGTGAGTTTGTTCCCTGTTGTGGACTGCTCTGCCTGATTTTAGGAATTGTATCTCTACCCCTTGTGGCTAAGGGCGAGAGACGACCTTTGGAATGCCAGCCACAGGATAAAAAACCTGTCTCTGGTAGCAAATGCTGCCTCAGTTCCTCTCCCTGCCCCCAAAGCTTAGTCGGAAGTCAAGGCCGGGTAAGACCCCTCACAGCAGGGGGCAACCTAAGCCAGACTTGATCACTTGGGAGGCCTTCATGGAAGGACTCAGGGGGCTGCAACAAAGAGCAATGGACTCTCACCCCGCCCCCGCCCTGGCTTTGTCAAAGCCCAAGTCCCCATGTTCTCTGGGAGAAGTGTTTCCTGGCTCTAATCCCCTTAAGCCTGAATACCTGTCGGGGAGAGATGCAGCTCCTTGCCTTGCTAGAGCATATCCTGGGGGAAAATCTGGCATCACAAAGACTTCCTGAAAAACCTGTGAAATCTGCTCTGCTAAGAGTACTTTCATTCATATGATAAGGGTCCGAGAGGAAATGAGTATGTCTCCCAAAGTTTCTGCAACTCTCTTCCTGACAGACACTGACTCAGATCTCTTTGTAATGTTATCTACTGTTTGATCCTTGTTGCCCTGTATTCCTGTGTATTACAACCCAATAAAAGGCCATGGAAGAGGGCGCTCGGGGCCTTTTTCTCCTCGGAGAAACTGGCCCCTGCTGGCCTTTGTCTCCCCTGAGAAACTGGCCACAGCCCACTCCTCCATCCCCAAGAAGATCCCATCATGTCTCTCATCCATATTTACTCATTCACGTGTGTCGTGGCACTGAGGGGACCTCGGGAAAGTAGTCGCCCCCACAGTTCCCCAAAATGTGATGGCCCTTTAACTATCTGACCCTGACTCAGAATAAGCCCTCATAGTTCTTTGAATGTTATCTCGTTTGATCATACTGCCGGACAATGATTGATGGGCTTAATCTGAGAATGTGGGTCTTTGGAACTGCTGGTTGCTTACTGCTTATAATAATACTCTTTTTACTTTGACTCATTTGCAAATTATTTTCCCAGGGTCATGTGAGAGACCAGCAAAGTAGCAAGCTTTGTGGGATCCATAGTGGTCCTAACTAAAAACAAGGGTGTAAATATAAGAAACTGTTCTGCATGCTGTGGGCCCAGCTCCCACTTGAAAAGGCCAGTGGAAAGCAAAGTCCGGTACATAGGATCCATGTTCATGGATAGGTTCTCCTGGGGGGAATCAGACCTGCATTGTACCTAGGCCTCTTTGAGACTTGCTTTTTACTAAAACTCTCTCACCCTGAATTGAGGCAGAAAACATTTACTGCACATCTTTAAAATAACTTCCTAAAATCACTGTTAAATCTTCCAAGGACGAGTGTAACCAGTTCAACTACTTTTCCCTTTGCATTTGCAAATATCCTTCTTCTGTGTTGCATTTATCAACATCCTCTCCTTTGTTTTCTGTAAAAGGCAACCACCTAAAGCAAACATGTGCATAGTAAATGAGGACCATCCTCAATGTAATGTACCCAGAAAAGCAATAAAAGCTTGTCAAGGCAAGGGTCAGTGCTCTGTCCTCTTGAGAGAGTGGTTGTGCTGTCCCTTTTCCTCCACAGTACTTTGGTAGTCTGTGTGAATTTGTTTCATTTCATACAACACCTTGGACCCCACTAGCCAGTGTCTGCATTAGTAGGTATTTTGGTGAATAGATATGTTTTCCCAAAACAGACAAAGTAATGTATCTAAAACATTACACTGAATTAATTCCTGACATACTTAATTCCTTCATTATCTTTTCATGTTTCTAGGATAAAATTTGAACACCTCAACACATCCCCAGGCCCTGACTCATTTCTCAATATTCTGCCATTTCACAATGGGCTCCAGCTCTGTTGAGCTCAGTTCAGTAACTAAATTCTGTTCTTTCTTACCCTCAGGTTTTCTTTCTTTCCCTTCCTTCCTTCCTTCCTTCCTTCCTTCCTTCCTTCCTTCCTTCCTTCCTTCCTTCCTTCCTTCCTTCCTTCCTTCCTTCCTTCCTTCCTTCCTTCCTTCCTTCCTTCCCCCTCTCCTCTCTCTTTCAACAGAGGGGCAGGGAGGGAGAAAAAGAGAAAGAGAAATATCCATGTGTGGTTGCCTCTCATGTGCCCTCAACCGGGAACCTGGTTGGCAACTCAGGCATGTGCCCTGACTAGGAATCAAACAAGTGACCTTTTGGTTCACAGGCTGGTGCTCAATCCACTGAGCTGCACTAGCCAGAGCTTAATCTCAGGCTTTCATATGTGTGGGTAGAGCATGCCATCTTTGCCTAAATTGACAGACTTCATCCCTTTTAGTTTCAAAGTAATTTATTTTTTTATTTATTGATTGATTTTAGAGAGGAAGTGGAGAGAAAGATTGAGAGAGAGAGACTTTGACTTGTTCTACCTATTTATACATTCATTGGTAGACTCCTCTGTGCATCCTGACTGGGGATCGAACCCCCAACTTTGATGGTTCTGGATTATGCTCTAACCAACTGAACTATCCATCCAGGGCTCAAAATAACTTATTTTTAAGGGACCATTTTTTGACCAGTATAGCAGACATTAGTTGCCTCTACTTTGTGATTTCCCTAAGAAAGTCTATGAAAATTATTAATTCTCTCTTTTTGTGCTGAAGCATAAACTCTGTTAGGTACAGAATCAAGTCCATAATATTTATGCATCTGAGAAATAGCTGTCAAATAGGTGGCACATTGAATGAATTAATGTATCCTTTTTTTTGCATCTCCGGAGAGAAGTTTTTTATTTCAACTGTCATGTTAATTGAACAAATCTTAGCTGTTCTATATCTAATTGCTGCACCTATTTCCTGAAAATGGCAGTAAACAAGGATAAAACTTATATTTTGGTTCTACTTGATTGGTATTAACCAATAATGCAGACTCAGCACCAAGGGGAAATTTGAAGTCAGGCGTAACCTTACAATGATGGCTTTAGGTTCATTTTAATGATAACATCTAGAGTTATCATCATCAGCTTATTCTTGATTTCAATGAGTATAATGTTCTTTGCTTTTAATTAATTGGACTTAATGAGTGTCTAAATCTATGCCCTTCCCTTATGATCAATATTTTAGGAATTGGGACTTTCAAAACAGTCCAAAAGAATCCTACAGAGAACACTATCCTAGTCTTGAACCTTCTTTCAACTCGGTCATGGCCTACTCTGCTGTGATTTGAATCTCTCTGAGCCTCTTCATTTGCCTTTTAATATTCACCTATTTCTTACTGTGAGAGCTCTGACCTGATGCTATAACCTGTCTCCTGCCTCCACCATGTCATTGTATCTGATTATTTGTATTACATTGTCTATGGCTTCAGCCTCCTTGCACATTGGTATTTTATAAAGAACAATAGTTGATTCACTCATGTATTCAGAAAAAGTTAGATGCAACTACTATGAACTGAGAAATGCAAACAACTTTATAGCAAACAATTACAAGAGTAAATTTTATGTCCGTGCTTATCTCTGCTAAATAAAGAGCAACATGTGTTTGCTTATTATTGTTTATCAGGGAATATAAACAAAAAATAAATTAAATTGTTTTTCATTACCCTCTATAGTGAATGCATTTGTAATAATTTAAAGTTCTAATATTTGAAAGGAGATAAAAATATATTTACCCTATTGTCTATGTTACTTAGTAGATTACATTTAAGTTAAAAAACTAACAGTATTTGGGAATATGATATTTGATTATAAGTAGAAATGTTATACATAATCCAAAATAAACTTGTTTAAATTCTAAAAAATTGAGTTCATCTATAAATTTGTGGTTTTTAGTCTCTTTATTTTTTATTGTTGTTCAATTATACTTGTCTGCATTTTTCTCCCACTGCTGTCCTCTGCCCTGCCCACCTGCCACCTCCCACATTTATCCTCTATCCCCATTGTCTTCATCTATGGGTCCTTTATACATGTTCCTTGATCCTTCCTTTTCTTTCCCCCATTATCCTCTTCCTCCCTCCCTTGTGGGGACTGTCAGTTTGTTCTTTATTTCCATATCTCTGATTCTATTTTGCTCACTTGTTTGTTTTGTTGATTAGGTTCCATTTATAAATGAAATCATATGGCATTTGTTTTTTTACCACATGGCTTATTTCACTTAGCATGATACTCTCCAGTTCCATCCAAGATGTCAAGAAGAGTAGGAGTTCTTTCTTTCTGCTGCATAGTATTCCATTGTGTAAGTGCACCACAGTTTTCTGATCCACTCATTTATTGGTATGTTTTGGACCTCTATGTACTTTCCAGGATGAAAGAGCTTATGCCAAAACTAGATTTCGGGTAAAGGGTTTTATAGTGACTGTGTATTGGCAAGATTCCCACATTGAACTATGGTCTAGAAGGTCATTGGATGTCATGGCCAGGGTCAGAAGCAGTTGTAAGGGCCTTTCATGTATGACTGAAGTAGTCAGAGCTAGTACAACTAACAAAAAGACAAGTCAGGAGACCGTAGGTAGACATTCATTTGAAATCTTGAGAACCCACTCCCATAAACTCATTAAAGTTTGATAATGAAATATACTACGGATTAATGAGAATAACATAATAAATCATCACCAAAAATGCGAATATTTGCAAGTTAAGTTTAGTACTGTATATCAGGCTAAAGGTTTTACTTGGCTCATAAATTAAGCTAATAGATACTTATAACAGAATTTGATTGAAATACTATTTTCAATTGATCCTGGGATTATCCAAGCACTCCTGTGTGTCAAAGCTCCATGCTACCAGACAGAAATAATAAACAGTCTTGAAGAGAACCAATTAAACATTCTTAAAGCAAAACTAACTAACTTGAATTAGATGAAAATCAGCATATATTTTCTGATGACTTTGTTCTCAAAGATACAGTAGGAAAACTAAATTAAAACAGCCACATAACACACAGACATGAAGATAAATTAGTGGTGAAAGAGAAGGGTACTCTGTCAACGAGATAGTCTCTAAGAGACATGTAGTTAAGGTAGTACCCAAATGAATGCCATTACTTTTTCCAATATATTTACCCAAGAAATTCATAAATCCCACAGCCAAATGGCTTGTCTGGTTATAAAATGATATAGAAGTATCCAAAGGCAGAGTATAGATGTTACACTACTCTTTGAACCAACAAGAAAGAGATTTATTACAGTTGATATTAGCAAGTTGAGAAAGGATACTCAAAAAATTATTTAGAGCAATAAAATATTACTGGATTTTTTCTTTATTTAATAAATAACTGTATTGTCAATATTACTATTAAATCTATTTTCAGAGAAAAATAATTTTAATGACTTTAGTATAAAATTGTACATTAAAAATATTCATAACATGTTTCCAAGGAATGACATTTATCTGGTAATACAAATTAAGGAATATGAGTATTTTGGGTTGAAATTAAAAATAAAAACTTTGACCAACTCATTAAATCCTACAAAATAGATATAAAGTAAAAAGAGCTATTAATTATTTCAAGACCACCACTTTAAGAAGCAATAATATTTCCAAATTTTGAAGAATTATTTATTATACTTATTTATATTTTTCATTAAAAACATAGCATTTAAATCAGTGATGAACACTACTTTTTTCCCAGTATTAAATTAATGCTCACATTAAACAAATATGGCAACATGAGGAATAGAATCTAAAATTTTTCCACAATCCACTAAACATTTGCATTTACAAAAAACAAACAATGCAAAACAGCTACTAATATTTTTTTCTGTCAATATTGGTTAATAAGATTATACAGGGTTTCAAGTGTAATATTTCAAGAGTTAGAAAGAAAACAAACAGAAAATTTACTATTATTTATTTATTTTTGTTTATTTAGCCAAGGAAAGTTACCTATTTGACTTTTATGCAAGCATTAAAGTATTTATTTAGATCAAGAAGATAAAATGCATACAGAACAGACTTGTTATGTGGGGTAAGGTCAAACTATATGTTATATCTAAAGAAATATGCAAGTGTGCGCTTATGCATTTTTTTTCCTTCTTGGATAGTCAAACTCAGGTACACCTAAAAAGCGAACTTTTGATGCAGCATGTGTTAAGATGGGGGGAAAAAATCACTTTTTAAAATCATTTGCTTTTAAGATAAAAGAAAGTCAGAATTTGAAAGATTCTGGCTGCCGAACCTGAAAAATGTTGATTGTAACAGTATTATGTGCTTATAGTAAAACATTTGGAAATAGATGTATATCACATGTACAATTCCATTACTTAGAGATATAGACATACACATTGACATTATTTTAAATTTGTTCTACTCCCATCCCAACAAAAGACAGAATACTGTAGTTGAGAAATAATTAAATAAAAAGAAAAGAAAAGAAAAGAACAAGACCCAAAAAATTTTGTTCTATAATGAAATGCTCACAAATGGCCACCCAAACATGTCCCTACCCTAATTCCAAATCTGTGAATGTTACCTACATGGTAAAAAGGATCTTGCACATGTGATTAAGTTGAAGATCAAGTGTAATGGTGATTTAGCATGCCGGATTATCCAGGGGTACTGAATTTCATCAACAAGGGTCTTTATTAAAGAGACACAGGAGAAATAGAGGAGGAGACATGACAGGGGAAACAGGCAAAAGGTTGAAATAATTCAATGAAAAGGCCAAGAACCACGGAATGCAGAGAGCTTCTAGAAGCTGAAAAATGCAAGAAAACAAGTTCTCCCCTTGTTTAGAGCAAGTTATTTTTAGAGCAAGGGGAAGGCAGGACTAAAAGAGAGGGAAAGACTTATCAACCTGAAAGAGAAACATCATTCTGTTGCTTCCCCACGTGTCCAGACCAGGGAGTGAACCATAGTGTAGGTATGTGTCTTGCAGGGAAATGAACCCACAATCTTTTGGTGCATGCTGTACCCAACTGAAACACCTGGCCAGGCTTGATTTCAGATTTCTGGCTCCAGAACTTTAAGAAACACTTATTGAACATAGAATTAAATATTACGCATGATATTCCACCATCCAACTGCATCGTGATTTATAAAATAATTTAAAATCTAGGTTGTTTCCAAAATTTTGCTTCATAAAAATTCTGTGAAAAATAATATCAATAACTGATGATAGACTTTTTGAAAAGCAATTTCTAGATCAAAAGGCATAAACATTTTTCAAGCAAAATATATGTTGGCAAATTGTTTTTAAAGGAGGTTGGATCTCTCAGGTCATGTTGTTACATTATCATCAGCACTGAGTATTAGTTTTAATTTTGTCTAACAATTTCTTAAGTGAGAAAAATGGTATCTTTAAATTAACTTTTGGTAAAGTTTTTTATCACTCGTACATTAATTTTAGGTATGTTTCTTTTGCAAATAATTTGTCTATCCACCATTTTCAAGTAGTTTTTACAATAATTTCTAAAAATTAAAAATGCTATTGAAGTATTATTGGCATACATCATATTAGTTCAAGTATACAACATAGTAATTTGATGTTTTGATACATTATGCAATGATCACTACAATAAGTCTAGTTAACATCTTTTACCATACATAGTTCCAGATTTTTTTCTTGTAATGAAAACATTTGTGATATACTCTCTTAACAACTTTTCAAATATGCAAACACTATTATTAACTATAGTTGCCATGCTGCACATTATCTCCCCATGACTAAAACTTTATACATTTTTATGGCTATTTTGCCCACCTCCAAGCCCCTGTCTCTGGCAACCACCAACCTACTGCTGATGGACAATTAAGTTTGTTCCCATATTTTAGCTATTGAAAATAATGCTGCAATGAACATAAGGATGCATGTATCTACTTGAATTATGTTTTCATTTTATTCAGATAAATACTCATAAGTGGAATTGCTGAATTGATATGGTAGTTCTGTTTTTTGAGGAGCCTATATACTATTTTCCACTGTATTTGCACTGTGCCATGTATACTCCCACGAGCAGTGCACAAGACTTCCATTTTTCCCCTCACTTTAGCAAAGTGTTATTTCTAGTTTGTTTATTATAAAGAAGCATTTATTTTTATTTAAATTTTTTGTTAAGTTATCAATTTTTTTAAAGATTATATTTATTTATTTATTTAGAGAAAGTAGAAGGGAGGGAGAAAGAGAGGGAGAGAAACATCAATGTGTGATTGCCTCTCATGTGCCCCCAACCGGGGACCTGGCCTGCAACTCAGGCATGTGCCCTTGACTGGGAGTCAAACTGGTGACCCTGGGGTTTGCAGGCTGTCACTCAATTTACTGAGTCACACTAACCAGGGAGATTATCATTTTTTATTGTTGTTACAGTTGCCCCATTTTTCCACCATTACTCTCTCCTGCCCTACCCACACCCACCTCCTACATTCAGTGCTCCCCCCTACATTGTCTTTGTCTATGGGTCTTTTATATTCTTTATACATGCTCCTTGATGACCCTTCTTTTTTTTTAAATAATAGCCATTCTAACAGGTGTGAGGTAATATGTCATTGGTTTTGATTTGCATTAATTAGTGGTGTTGAATAATATCACTAATTAGTGATGTTGAATAATATCACTAATAATATCAGTAGTAATTAGTGATGTTGAATATCCTTTCATGTACCTCTTGGCCATCTACTGTCCTCTGGAAAATGTCTATTCAGTACACCTATCCATTTTTTAAATCCAATTGTTTATTGCTATTAAACTTTATGTAACAATTTTTATATAATGAATACATTTTTTACCATTATTACTAGCCTCTTTCTAAATTTAACCTGGTTTTAGTACTTGAATATCAAAATCCCCAAACCACCCCCCCCAATAAAAAACAAAAAAAAATCCTTTAAATACTAAGTGACCAAGTCCCATACCATTTCTTCGTGAGTACATACTAAAAACACATTGAATATTTTCTATACAGAGAGCAGGTAGAATCCAATATCATCATCTTAATTTGTAAATTATTTAAAGTAATTTTGAAATGTATTGAGTAATTGAGATATATTGATACTCTAATTTTATGTTTCTAAATAGCTATTTTTCCTTAACATCATTTTTATGTAATTCTTTCATATTCGGTTATAATGTGACATGAATATTAATTCTTTTTTATTGTACCTTTGCAATGTAACATAAATTTGCTAGAGAATATTCTTCCTTACTATTCAATTGTTCAAATAAGTTATTTGCTATTCTAGAATATTTTTATCTCTGAGAAATGTTAGAATTTATATTACCTTACATACACACACAAATTTTGATTGACACTTTGAAATTAAACTTATAACTTAGCTAAGTTACAATGTTATAGCTTCAAGGTTTCCAAAAGAGAAATATATGTCTTTCCATTTACTCAAATATACTTTAATTACACAATAAAACTTTTATCATCATAAAAGTAAGATGTAGTCATTTCTTAGGAATATTTCTAATATTTGTTTATTATTTGTTTTATTTCTCTCTGAAGGAATTTTTTTTCATTTCACTAATTAAATGTTAATAACTTATATAGAGAAAATTCTTTAATTTTTTAAAATAAAAACTCAGCTATTTTGCTCAATTTTTAAAATAAATCTGATTTTCCAAGAATTTCTGAATATGTAATTACTTTATTTCAAACAGTGGTACTACTTTCCCTCTATTATTTGGCCACTTTTTGTCTTGTTATTGTGGAATCTAATTCATTTATATGTATAGTAGTTACTGATAAAGATAGACTTGTTGCCATTTGTTAATTGTTTTCTGTATGTGCTATAGTTACTTTTTACTCTTGCTGCCTTCTTTATGTTTTACTGATTATTTTTATAGTGACAAGCTTTGGTTGGTTTCTCATTTTCTTTTGTGCATCTTTTATAGGATTTTTGTGGTTATCATGGGGATTACATAAAACACCTTATAGTTATAGCAATCAATTATAAAATGATAACAACTTCAGATGCATGAAAAATGTTACTTCTTCACATCTCCATCAGTTTATGTTACCAATATCCCACTTACATTTTAATATTTTGTATTCATTTACATAATTTTATAATTATAGTTTATATATGCCTTCATATTTTATATTCTATAGGTGAATTTAAGGTTACTTATATACTACCAATAAATATTACAGGAATCTCTATTAGTCTATATATTTACATTTTCCAGAAAGCTTAATATTTTTATATACATTCATGTTGCTGCCTAATATCCTTTTGTTTTACATCAAAGGACTACCTTTGGAAATTCTTTTAAGCCAGATCTAGTGGTTATAAACCTGTTGGGTTTCTTCCATTTATTTGTTTTCATCTGGAAAGGTCTTTAGCTTTCATTATTGAAGGGCAGTTTTGCTAGATACAGTATTTTCGGTTGGCAACTTTTTCCTTTAAATGCTTGGAATGTATTTTTGTTTATATCCTTTTTATGCAGTGTTTTTCTGGTTTTACTTAGTTGTCTATATGTGTTCTCTTGTAGTTCACTAAAGTTCTTTAAGATAGTATTCTGAATTATTTTTTGACATTATTCAGAGGTCTCCCATTTTTTGTAGTACCAATTTTTGGAGATTTCTTTCCCTTTGAGTGGGCTGTGTTTTCTTGTTTGTTTATGTGCCTTATTTTTTGTTGTTGTGATTTATGCATTTGAAAAAACAGCAACCTTTTCCTTTAGAGGTTGGCTTTGTGCAGGGAGAGATCTTCATTAATCTGCTGAGAGATTCTATAGGCCTCTTAAACATTTTATGGGGATGTATTCTCTCTGGGTTTGTGTGTGTAATTTCTCAATCAGATAGATTTGCTGGTTTCTTTTTCAGGATCCTGGAGTCCTACTCTCTGTTGTCTTTTCATTTTAGTCCATGTTTTCTGTCTGCCACAAACCGCTGAGATATTTTGCTCTCTGTGTACCCCGGGAATACAAAGTATGTCAGTGTCATGAGTGTGCCAAGTCAGGTGAGGCAGAAATCTCCACAAAGATGGAATATTTGACTCATGTTCCACTCTTCTCCTTTATCCCTCAAGTGAGAAACCATGAGTCCAGCATTTTCTCCCAGTCACTGTGAGCTGTTCCGGTTTCTGTCTGCAGCACTACAAATTCTTTTGCATTGCCAGAAGCTGCTGAGCTCTCTTATTTTCTGTCCTCCTTAAACATCTGAAGTATGCCAGTTCCATCTGTGTTCTGAGTCAGGCAAGACAAAAACCACTCCTTTAGATAACCCTCCAAAACCAGAATTTTAGACATGTGTTTCACTTTTTCTTTCCCAAGGATGAAGCCATTATGTGCAATTTTCTTCCCCCAAATGAACTGTACCAGCCTGAGGAGAAGCTGATGAGTTGAGATCAAATATATTTTCATATTTATTTCAATGCAGCTGTTTTTGGCTTTGAGTTTGCCTGGGTATTGAAACTTTCAAACTGGTTTCTCAAGTTCTCAGAAAGTCTTTTTGTATTAAATATTGTTGTTAAGTCAATATCTCTGTCAAGGAACAACATGTGGGGCTTTCTCTTCTATCATCTTACTGATATATTAATGACCTTGATTTTTAATTCAACTTCCTATCTATTTCATATCAGTGGAACTATCTCCTGGACTAGAACCACAGGCTGGTTACAAGATGCAACGTTTTGTGTTTGTGATTTCCCCCCTATATTATAATACATATTTTATGGGAATTTTGGACAGGTCAAAGCAAATATTGCTAGACAAATGTCATGTCAACCTACACGTCAAGAACTGAAAATATATATTATTAGTTTAAACACTCTATTAGAAAATCTTTCATTTATCTCTTTCGTATAAGCCCATTTTAATGAAGATTTTAAGAAAATTTGGTTTACTCCCAGCCAAGAATGGGCATTCAAGTTTTTACTATGAGTCCAGTGGATAATGATTCATTGCTAGTTAATCTACATTCTGGTTAACAGTCAGGTTTTATGTAAAATTTTGTGTTAAATAAAGACAACAGAAAATCAAATGGAACTTATATATGTAGTATATCTGTAAGACCATGCAGTGCTTGGTATTGCAAATATTTAAAATAATTTGACAATTTACATGCTGAAAGTAAACAGAGAAGTCATAAATGTAATGAAGTACAGAATAATAAAGAAAAAAAAATAAAATAGATTTACTAGCCTGGTTTAACTATATATATGTAAACTCAAAATATCAGTGTATTTTAATAAGTATAAGGTTTTGGGACTGCCAGATTGCATATGGCCAGTGGTTCAGCTGATATATAGGCCAGGCCAGACCAGGCAAGGCTAGTCTGGGCTCCAGCCTTCTGCTCTGACTCCATGTCACTGTTTTTTCATCTGGGGGCCAGGATAATGAGTCAGTGTTCTCCTGAGATGTTCAGTGTTCTCAGTGGCCTCCTGAGATGTGTTCTTCTCAACAGTAGATTATAGCAGTATAAGAGCCCAAGACAAACAATATAAATTACCCAAATCATGACAGCTGTGCCTGTTGCTAATGTTTTATTGGCCAAATTAAGTCATAAGGCCACCCCAATGTTAGTGGGGTGACAAAATCTACTCTGTGCACACTAATAAAAGGGAATATGAAGGCATGTGACAAAAACCCATAGTGTAATATAAAAAGGGTAAAATGTTTGAAGAAAATATTCAGTGTATTATTAGAAGGAGGGAGAAAATGATATTATAAAGTGATAATACAGAACAAATACATCTGATGAATTTTTTATTCATATAACTCCTGAATGTACTTATAAATTTACATGTTTAATTCACCCTGGAGCTTTCCTATATGAATTTAAATAGATTTCTAGTCTTTTGAAATAGATTTTTAATTTGATTTCTAGTCTTTGAAACCAAAAGATTACTAAACAAAAGAAACATTTAATCTTAACTAATTTTGAATGGAATATAATTAGATAAAATTATATTAAATCTTGGCTAAATTTACATATAAAATGTACAAAGTGTATTATGAGTTGATCACATAGTCTTCTACATTGTCTTAAATATTATTTTTGGTGTATTTTATGGTAACTCAGTATTATTTTTCAGCTATTATGGAATTTTTGGTTTAATAAGTCTCTGTAAAAAAGATGTTCCTCCTGCTGACTTCACTTTCACAATGTTTCCTGTGTGAAGAAGGAGGTCTCTACTTGTAAAATATTTTGAATAAATTTCAAGAATTTTTTGCCAATATTTGTTATGTTTGAGGAAGTCAGTGATGAAAAAAATAACCAAAATCTTCACTCCATTTATTTTCTTTCCTTACCAAAATAAAGCAATATTTGAGATTCTTATTGAGTGCTTTTCTATTATAGTGAGACAAATACAAAAAGTGACTTAAAAATGTTTTGAACTTTTTAAATGCCTTCCTGTGAAACTATAAAGGCAAATTTGAGGAGATTTGACCTGAGAATACAATGGCTGAAAACTGAAAATTTAAAAATCAATCAGCTTTATGAGGCAGCTTCTATGAAATCTTAGATGTGGCAATTTCTAAAATAAAAAAGCTTAATATTTGTGTTCAATTTTTATTGGTTTTTCTAAACTCCCAAAGTAAAAGCTATAAAAGAGAATATAAAAAACAAAAAGGTGAAGACCACAAAATATCAATACAGTAATTTCTTGCATTTTTATTATTCCTTCAGTACTCCAAGTGCTTTTAAAGCAATATTTAAACATTATATCACCTTGAGAAAGACTATTGAACTAGTCATTAAAATTTAATTCTTTGTTATGGACTCTATAAGAAATCTTGACTAAAATTCACCCATAACTTTATAAAAGTAATCCCACTGAACATTGTGTATTGTCATATACTGTATTGCTTAAATATTCTCTATGAGGGAATAAAGTAAAAAAAGTGAAATAATAAAAAATAGAGTACTGCTGCATTTTTTTACAAAGTTCTTCCATAAACACTGAGTTCCATGAACATATTTAATAATTCAGTAACTGAAATGACAAACTTCTACATGATTTACCTTTATAGCTGTTATCCAATTTTCTTTAAAATACAAGTTATTAGTTTTTAAGAGATTGGAAAACTATAAGAATTTGGTAAAAGATAAAAAAACTTCTTCCAAGAGAACAAAACTTATGCATTTATACACAACCTGCTATATACAATTTAGGGAAGTAAAGAACTTCTGACACATGTCCAATTACCCGACAAGTCCTTGAACCGCAGTTCAGTATCCCAGCAAGTTCAGGCTAGTCTAATTTCTTCTTTGCCTTTACACTTCTTTCCTTGGTCAAAAATATTAGTTCTTGTTGAAGAAAATTAATGAGCTATATTTTCTATAAAGTAACAACTATAACTAGGCTCTTAGAATTTTGTATATACCTATTGGGAAAGTTAGAGTAAATATTTAAATCTCTTTTTAATGGACATAATCTTTAACTCATTTCAATGTAGAAATTAACTAAATTATGTATACTACTATATAATTTATAGTATTTTTAATCTTTATAGTAAAATGATTAGGTATTTAAGGTACATATTACCATGAATAAATTAGGAGAGGAAGAATCAAGAATCAAAATGTTCTGGCCATTGGAGAGTAGCTCAGTTTGTTAGAGCTACTGGTAAGCCAAGGTTGCAGATTCCATTCCTGGTCAGGGCACATATAAGAGTCAATCAATGAGTGCATACACAAATAAGTGGAACAGCAAATTGATGTCTCTCTCTC
Organism: Artibeus jamaicensis; assembly: GCF_021234435.1. NCBI lineage: Eukaryota > Metazoa > Chordata > Mammalia > Chiroptera > Phyllostomidae > Artibeus > Artibeus jamaicensis. The sequence goes on from NW_026521870.1 coordinate 4,324,871, forward strand.
TCAAAAAAAAATTAATAAATAAAAAAATTTTAAAAGAATTGCCAGGTTAAATAACTTGTCTAAGGTGATTCAAGTAGTATTCTTTAGAACATAACTAAAGCTCTGCTCTCTTATTCAGACTATAATAGAATAAATTTAAATGAATGAATAATGCAATAATCCTTTGAACTCACTGGACATTCTGTCCTATTTCTTGAAAGTCTCTTTTAGAAACTGCATTTCTTGATTTATTTACAGTTATTGGGTGGCTGTGTGCTTTATGCCTGTGTGCTTTAGATGCTGTTCACAGTTGAAAGTACAGTCCCTGTTCAAATGGAGCTTGTGGTTGGTTGTGGGGTGTGGCATCAACATATTTGTCCACTAGGACTCATTTAAAGCCAACATATCAGAAAAATTCATGTATTTGAGATACAAACTGAAATTTTACTTAACTAATCAAAGCTATACAATCATTTCAGTTGTGATGATAGTTTGACTATAGATGAAAGATAATGTACTTAGTAGAAAAATGCTTTCCATATAGCTTTTCTATAATGATGATGAGACACATGAATGCTCCCACATTCTATCATCAGTTGTTTGAGGTAGGGTTGTCTCAGAGTTTGGGCTGTAATCAAATGAAGTCAATTGGCACATTCAAGAATGTATGAAATTTGAAACATTGTGTTAAACTGCCTGGAACTTGTTCAAATATCATGAGATTCCATAATGACTTATTGCATAGATGGATTGATTAAGTATTGTCCAGGTTTAAAAACTCTACCATTGAAAATTTGAAACTGCTCAGGGGCTTGCTTAATATATATATACTCAAGATGGAGGAGAGAGGTGGCAATAAGGTCCATGTACTAGGTCTGTGTTCTAGCAGGTATATAAACCAGAACACCAAGTGTTTTTACAGACACAATTCATTGTTAAAGGCAGTCATGTCAAGCTCTGATGCAAGAATGAATGTCTTAATAGATCTCTGCCAGAAAAGTTCAAAGTGCTGAAAGATAAAATCTAAATTAATTATTGAATATATCAAAATACCTGGGTCACCTTTAGTTGACAAAAGTTGAAATTTTTTTCTTAAAAATACTGTGAGCCATTGTTATTTACTCTTGCATACCTACAAGAATAAAATCTTACAAAGCAAGTTTATGGTGAAAAAAACATATATGCTCTTCATAATCAAATTAAAATTCTATGGGTCTAGAGTTAAGAAATCTTCTTAGAGTTATTTCAAATGCCTTAACCAGCTGAAATTCTTTTTTAAGTACTCTCCAGTTCCTCTTTTTGAAATGATGGTTCTGGCTTTTAATGAGAAATCTATATTCTTTCTTAAGGAGGAAACACAATGTTCCTGGTTTAGTTGTTTTCCAAGGAAGTAGATCCTCTTATGTGTAGTGAAGACATAGACTGCGGCAAATTTATTTTAAGCATGCCAGACAGAAATCTATTTCTACAGCAAAACAGGCTTCCCTTGAATTTACTAAGCCATATTCTTCAAGTGATAAGATGTTTTATGAAAATACAATCTGAATGTCCCAATCACAAGTTACTCTTTCATATATTACTCTAGAAAAACCACTTAAGCATTCATCCTTACAGCTGTTGAAAGTCTGTCATCCCTTCCCCATATACCTGAGACCAGGGGGTCATGATGTCTATCAAGATTGCTCAGAGTTCACCTGCCTCATCTGTTCCTTCCTTTTATATACTGCTAGAGTCTGCTTGGTTTCCTCCATAGTGCTTCTAAAGATAATTATATCCATGTACACTTTATTTTGCAAGGCACCAGAACAAAATGTTTGTTACTTAATGAAGTTGACGTTGTAGGCAGTTAGGAAGACATGAGTAGAGTAGGAATAATAGGCCAGGTATGTAAGGTCACCGAGAGCAGAAGGTGCCAGATGCTTAACAACAGGCAAAACTGGAAACACAAGTATTACAGGGTGTGACCCTCCCCTCCATCCCAGGTGACCTTTTCTCCCCTAGAATATCACTGGTCATGCATTTTAGACCCTCCCCTGACCTTTCCTCCCTGACATGTCTGTCGTTAGTCACACAGTATACCCCATTAGGGGAGACAAGGTGGCCAGAGGATAGCTTAATATGACTCCCATACAAGTCCTTGAATCAGTAAGCTCTCAAGACAATGAGGTTCTGGTCAAAATCAAATAATCTTAGGAATAAAGTCTCAGGTCTGTTGAATTTTGGTTAAACTAGTGATAACATCTAGGACTCAGTCAGTTGTGTTTCAGCGCAAGGCTCAGAAAAGCTGTCAAGGCCAGACAGGGTGATGCCATGGCTGAATCAGGACCAAATGTGATGACTAATGATCCCCTGGCCTAGCATGAACCAATAACTGGAGACCATAACCTTGAGAAGATACACATGGAAAACTGATGAATATTCTATTAACACCTCCCCTGAAACCTCAGGAAAAAACCCTTAAGAGAAAGAACCCACTACAGCTCTCTCTGGGGCACACCTATACATTTCCCCACCCACGTTTTCCCCTGTGTGCACTCTCTCTGGAGCACTCAGATGCCTTTGCCCTTCTCCTTCTTCCAGGTGTGTTTTTCTTGCCTTTCTTTCTTTTGCATTTCAGAGGCCCTTCTTTCACTTCTCTAACTTGATTCCTAACTCCGCACAGCCCAGCTTGGCCCACTTCTTCTATAGCTCACTCCTTCTACCTCTGTGACTTTCTAAATAAACTTTCGCTTGTATTTGAGTCTTGGCTATGAATTTTTTCTTAGCCAAACATCAAAGACCGAGGTCTAACATTTGGTGCCATCAACAGGACCATTTAAATTTGAACAGACCCTCTATTCGTATAGAGGCCATTCCTAGCTGTGTCTATCCACAGTCTAGACCTAAAACCAAACTACTGGAACTCAGTCTCCTAACAGCTAGTTCTCTCTTCATTTACTCTCTTTTCCTGAGGTCTGAGTTACTGACAATTGACTCCAATGGTATTCTAAGTTAAACTTCATTTTACTTAGACCATGCAATTTATTACATATATTCTTTTGTATTTATATTTATTATGTGGTCAATTGTTTCATAATGTTCATGTGTGCTAGAAAAGAATGCATTTTATGTTGTAGTTAAAGTTGATTGTTAACTGTTGTTTTAGTTTTCTGTGTCTTGATTGAAGTTTTAGATTTTTCTGATCCATACATTTCTGAGAGAGCAAGGTTAAAAATCCCTCAGGATGAATGTGGATTGTTGTCTTTTTCTCTACTTCTGTTGAGTTTGCCGTGCATAATTGTAAGCAATGTTATAAAGCTTTGTTCTTGTCCAAAGCCCATGTGTCCAATGCATACCTAGAAAAGCCAACACTCAAAATGTCCAAGTTCAAATAAGGCAACAGAAGACAACATTCAAGAAGAAGAGACACCTAATTCTCAAATCCATCTTAAGAAAGTAAAGAGTTCAGGTTTCTTTTATGTCAAGGGAAGAGAAAATATGAAGAAGTTTTTGTAAATAAAAACTGAATCCCCAAGCAAACTTTTTCTAATGATTAGCATGTCTAAAGCAGGAGCTATTAGCCTGAAGGTCAAAGGAACAATGGCAGACTTCAACAAGATGAAGTCAGACAAAGCATTTGACTGTTAAATATTATAGATATTTGCAGTTGAGATATCTGTTCAGTAGGTGGGAATTTTTTTCTGATAGTTCCTCTTTTTTATTAACTTTGCACTTTAAATCCTATTTTTCTGATATTAAAAGTATGACACCCAATTGCTATTGGGTAACCTTGTGAAATATAGCTTTTCAATAATTCAGCATAATTTGTTTTCAATGTATTTTTATGTAAAGGATAAAACTAGTGTTTGAAAAAATTATTTAGTGCTTGCCTTTTAATAGGTGAAGTAAAGATGTTTACTTTTGTTACTAGTATATTTGGATTTATTTCAGTCATAGTTGGGATGCAGGTATATACTAAGTAGGTGATTTAGCTCCTGTAAGTGTTGTTAGGTATCCAGTTACATAACCCAAATGTACTGCAATCAGCATGTGGCATTTTGATTTTCACAATGATTGAAGCTAGGATGTTTAAATCATAGTAAAGCTGAAGTCTGTCATTCTCCTGCTGAATATGAAAGTCAGTCCATGCAACACGATTGATTTTGGCTATCATCCTGATTACAAAGCATGTTACCTTACAAGGGACCCACCTTTTGAATGAAGCCAACTATGGATGGTTGAACTGAGAAATAAAAGGAAACTGGGTCTTTGACTGGATTTGTGGTAGGGTCACTGAATCTACCTACCCAGAAGTTCATTTTACTCTGGACTTTCCAGTTATTTGACACAGAAAATTCTCTTATTTATGAACTAGATTGACTGGGATGTCTGTTTTTTTGCCACCTAAGAGTTGCGATAATTAGATATAACACTTTCTTACAATTTTTTGTTTATTCTTTACTTGTATTCCACTTTTGGGTAAACATTTCTTCATGTTGAAATACTTGCTTTATGGAGGATCATGAATATAAAATACATCTGTGAAATAAGTACTTTTATTTGTATTATTTGTGAAAAGTGATTTTGCCCTCATAAAGAAATTGCTGGTTACTTTCCTTCATTCTGCACATAAAACTCTTCTTCTGGCAAATAGTTTCTGATGAGAAGTCTTCTGTAGGTATAGCTATCATTCAGTTGTAGACATTCTTTATTTTTCTTTTCGTAATTTTTAAGGTTTCTTCTTTACCCTTGTTATTTGGTAGTTTCACTGGACTACATTTAGATGTGTCTTCATCTTTATTTTCTAAATCATAGAGCACATTTTCAATTTGAAATCTCTATTTTTGTGCTATTTTCAGCCATTATCTTGTCACATACCAATTCTTCAACAGTTCCTCTATTTTCTACTACTGTAAATTAATTCAGACATATGTTTCAGAGTCTCAATCTATTATAATTTCCCATTATTTATACTTTTATATTTTTGTATCTATCTCTTTATGTGACTTTATGGACAAAATCTTAAATGTTGTATTTAAAAACCTACCTCTTTCTTCAAGTACATTCCATCTACTCTGTATCATAGATACTAGTCATGTGTGCTTATTTAAACAAATTTATATTAATTCTAATTAAATAAAGTGAAAATTTTAGTTTCTCAGACACAGTACCTATATTTTAATTGCTCAATAGCTGAAAGTGGCTCATGGCCACAACACTGGACTGTGCAGATATAGAATTGGAATCTTTCCATAATCACAGAAAGTTCCACTGGATAAGTCCAGAGGGGATTTCTTGTACTGGTTCTTTAAACTTGATTTAAGAAGTTTATATGCTATTTTCTAACTGATTCTCTCCCATAAACATCTGTCTGACAAATTGCTGCTGAGGTTTTCTCATAATGACTCATTGTATATGTTTTTTCTTTATTTGATGATTTAAATGTATCTTAGAGCTACTATTTCAAAGCTGTTATTTTCACATTGCTGTAATTATTAAGTTTGTTCACTCTAGTTTCTAGCTTTGTTTTGTTTTTCAGGTGCTATGTAGTGTTTACTTGCTCATTCATCAGAAGGCCTAATTTTGGTTTGTTCTGTTTGTTTTTCTCTCCCTGATCTTCTTATTGTATTTTTCCTAACTTGCCCAATCTCCAGCTCAGTCAAGAAGCTGGTCACATATAAGATTCTTGGCATATGTTATAGTGACATTAGGGATATTTCATAAACCACTTATGCAAACAGTAATATAATTTGGAATATATCTTGTTTGGGTGGCTGTCTTTACACCACTTACCAAAATAAGTTAATGGGTCACAGCACAGGGAACAACTATAGTTATGCTCAACGTCTTTCCATGGGTGGGGAGCATTAATTTCACATTTTGATTTCGTATTGTGACCATAGTTCTTTCCTCCCCATATTATTAGTAGGCAGCTTTTGGGTCTCAGTTATTCTAGGCAAGCATCAAAGAACTGGCAATATCTACCTTTTTATGGATTTAATGTCAAATAATTCTGAGGCTTTATGCCTACTTTCTAATTTCTAACCTATAGTGATTTAGTCTTCTTATTTTTTAGCATAGGCATATATCTTTAATTTTCAAATATTTTCTATTGGTATCATTTAGGATGAAGAGGTGCATTTGAACATGTAATCTTAAGATCATTTTGAACAGTAACCTTATGTCTTTCTCTTGTGAAATCTATTTTTTTATAATTTCTGTTTCTAATTTTTTGTTTTTCTATTTCAAACCATTTTTAATTTCTTGATCTCAACATATTTTAGAATACCTATTTTCTAAAACAAATACATTAGAGATAAGAATATTACTATTTACATTTTTAAAATATTTTAAAATGTCTATAAAATAGCTAGATTTTTATGTCTGCTAAGACAGCTTATATTTCCTATCTACTTCTATGTTAATTCTGTTGTCTTTTATTGTTTTGACTGAAATATTATGAGACCCTCATAGAGATATAGTTAGAAAGAGTAGGGATATTTTTTTCAAATAATGGTTACATTATTCTTTGATAATTTTATTACCAAACAAAGCTCAAATGGTAGTTTCTTAAAAGTTGTTTGCCACATACAATATGAAAGAATAGCAATCAATTTTTCATAGTATGTTAAATTAAAATTCTTCACCTAACTGCCATTTTGAACAGATCTTTTCTTCATACATGATTTTTAACATTATTCATTGATCCATTGGGACCGTTTTCTTCTTTTCTTTTTACACTTTCCTGATGTACTGGTTAGATGTGAGTCTTTTACTTTGAGAGGTCTTTGATGATTGACTGCTTAGTGCTATCTCTAAGTTTTATGTGAGATGGAAAGAAAAGGTCATTAAAATATTCTATCTGGGCTGTAGTATGTGGGCTACAACAGCAGACAGAAATTTAGATTTTTAAACAATCCAAGTGGTGAATGAGGAATTGTTCTTTGGAAGGTGTATCTACTACATCTTATCTGTTGGTAAATGGAAAAAAGAAATTCAACCTATGTAAAATATCTGTACTTGTGATTCAATCATCTGTAGGTAATAATAATAATAATAATAATAATATACCCCAAATATTATACTGAAAATGTAGGCTAATACTTATAATATTTTATAGTGAAATACAGTTATGTCATAAAAGCATAGCAGCCAAAGGCTTCCCAGATGTTTTTGGCTAACAATTGAAAATAACTGTCTTTTTAAAAAAATACTTTTTTCTTTCCCCAATATGCTAACATTTGCAAATCATAAATACATTTTAACCTGAAAAGTGAAAATTAAACCAATATAAACTGAAGCAATGTCTTCGTCTTTAGAAAAACTTTTATATATATATATGTTATATTAATATATGTATATATACATATATATATAAATAATTGAGATAGTTATGCTCTTACAAACATTTCAGCCATGTTCTAACATAATGATTCTGTGGATCACACAAATCTTTTAAGAATATGATCAAATCCATTTTCCTTCAAAATTACCTTAAAATATTACTTATAAAAAACTTATAGACATTGTTGTTCTCAATCTCAGATATCAGATAAAAAGAGAGGCCCCAGTTTAAAAATTACTGTGTTCAGAATGGAGAAAAGTACTGTACCAAGGAGAACATAAGAAAAATGATCTTACCTTGTGTATTAGATCAACTCCTTTTAAATGATGATGATCACTATTTTAAAGCACAAGAAAGGATGACAATACAAGGCCTTGAAATGACTTTAGAATTATTCAATTTCATATTTTAAATGTTTACTAGATATTTATAAATCTGAAATGCATCCACTTGTTATATTTGTTAAGCAATATGATTTATTAATATTTTCTGGATTTATGAGGTAAAAGAAATGGACTGTAATAGCAACAAATTAGAGCCTAGCTGAATACATCATTGTCCATCATCTACATCATATATGACAACACATCAGAATGATGTATTCTATGTTGTGTTTTTAATATGCCACAATAGAACTGTACAAGTGACAGAAAAAAATAAAATCACTTGCATGAAGTCAGAATAAAGTGAATGAAAAGTGGGGCACAAGATTAGGTAAAAAATTAATTTCAGTATTCTGTTGAACTAACAAATAATGCCTAACAGTAACAAAATAACAAAAATTGAAGGGAAGATTCCTTGAATAGTGTTTCATCTTGTTAAAATACAAACTGAGGTATATTAAAAGTTTTAAGAGTTTATTTGAGCAAAAAATAATTTCAGTCAAGTAGCTCTAAACAGGAAAGGATTAGAAACTCTCCACTGACAAGAGAAAAAGGAGGGAGTTTTACAATGAAAAGGCAGAAGCATAGCAAGGGAATTATTGATTGGCTATAGCTTAAAGTTTAGTTGGCTATTTGAGATGGCTAGTCCTTGGGTTTTAATTTTGTAACCGTGAGACCTTTACAAGTTTAGATTTTGATTTGCTTACATAGGTGGCCACGGGGGTAGATCCACCATGGTCTAATGCTCTTTGTTTAATTAACTTAATAATCCTAAATAGTTGCCCTATGAGAACTGAGCTCATAATGCTTTTTAAAAGCTTTAGATTTACAGAAAGATTGAGCAGATAGTACAGCATTAAGGAGATCTTCCTCTCACAGCTTCCTTATTATCAATACCTTGCATTAGTGTGGTATACTTGTTATAGTTAATGAACCAATACTGACACCTTATTATCAACTAAAGTTCATATTTTACATTAAAGTTATATCTTTGTTGTATAGTTCTACGGGTTTTGACAAATATAAAATGTCAGTTTTCCACCAGGACAGTAGCATACAGCATATTTCCTGAGCTTCAACTGCTCATCCTTCTTTCCCAACATACCACCCAACCATGGAAGCCACTGATCTTTTACCATTTCTATAGTTTAATCTTTTTTCAGTTTGTCTTTTACTTGGGACCATACTGGCTTCTTTCCCTCATCAACATGTGTTTCATTTTCTTTCATGTCTTTTCAGTTTATTTTTAGCACTGAAAAATAGTCTAGAGTATGGAGGTACCACAATTTCTCCATTCAGCTACTAAAGAATATCTTAGTTACCTGTAGTTTTTGGCAATTATGAATTTGACTGCAATTAAATTTCATGTTCAGGTTCTTATGTTGACACAATTTTTCAACTACATTTGATAAATATTTATGAAGGAGATTGCTAGGTCATATGGTAAGTCTATGTTTAGTTGTATAAGAAAGTATAAAACACTCTCTGAAAATGGCTATCACCATTTTGCATCCTTAAGAACAGTGAATATGAGTTACTATCCTCCACATCCTTGCTGATGTCTGGTGTTGTCAATATTGTAGATTTTCACCAGTCTAATAGGTGTGAAGTAGCACATGATTATTGTTTTAACTTGGGTTTTACTAGTGTATACAATGTTGACCACTTTTCATATGCTTAACTTGCCGTCTGCTAATCTTCTGTGGTGAATTTTCTGTTTTGATCTTTGTCTATTAAATAATTTTAATGCAGCTGTTCCTATCATTCAGTTTTAATAGTTCTTTGTGTATTTTCAATACAAATATTTGCCACTATTGTATTTTGCAAATATTTTCTCCTAGTCTATGGATTGCATTTTATTCTCTAATAGTGCCTATAGAAAGCAAGAAGTTTCTAATGTTAATGAAGTCTGTTTAATCAATTTTCTTTTATGCATTGTGGTTTTGGTTTTGTACCTACATACACTGGGATGAATTAAATTTTACAGAGATCTTCTTCTATGTTATATTCTGGAAGTTTGGCAGTTTTGCATTTTACACTTATGTGTTAGATTTGCTTTCAGTTTATTTTTGTTTAAGTCTGTGTCTAGATTAACTTTTTTAAATTTTGCATTTCAATGTGCAGTGTTCCAGTAACATTTGTTGAAAAGTCTGTTCTTTCTCCATTTAATTACAATTACACCTTTGTCAAGATCAGTTGACCATATTTGTGTGGATCTATGTCTGTGATTTTTCTATTCTGTTTCCTTCATCTAGTTGTCTACTTTTTCACAAATACCACACTGTCTTGATTACTGTAGCTTTGCAGTAAGTTTCTTAGGTGGTGTCAGTTTTCTGACTATGGTCTTCTTCCTTAGTATTGCATTAGCTAGTCTATGTATTTTGGCTTTCCATACACACTTTAGAATCAGTTTGTTGATATGCCAAAATGTGTCACTGAGATTTTCCTTAGCGATGCTTTAAATTTATAAATACATTTGGAAAGAATTGATATCTTAACAATATTGAGTCTTTTTATTCATGATCAAATAATATCTCTGTATTATTTAGACCTTTGATTTATTTCATGAGAATCTCCTAATTTTTCTCAGACAGATACAGTACATAATTTGCTATATTTATTTCTAAGTATTTATTCTTTTTGTGAAGTTAATTTTGAACTTGAAATTAAAAACAATAACTAGTATGATAATCTCAAATATTATTTTCTGTGTTTGGGCTCTTGCCTTATAAATTTCAGGGTGGTGACTTGCCTTGTGAATTGAATTCTCTGATAGATGTAAGAAAAGTCATTCATATTCATTTTGTTCCAATTTATTCATATTGTAAGGACAGGAGTGACAACTTCCAAGTTATTTACTTACTGAAGCTAAATCAGATATCCCTACAGCAATTTTATGAGTTTATTAGTGATATCAAAACTATATTGGAAACATATATGTTAATTATAAGAGCAACATGTATTCAAAGCAAATCTTAGAACATATAGAAAATAAGATAAAGTGAGCCTGGCTGGTGTAGCTCAGTGGATTGAGTGCGGGCCTGTGAATCAGAATATTGCAGTTCAATTCCCAGTCAGGGCACATGCCTGGGTTGCAGGCCAATTACCAACAGGGGACACATGAGAGGCAACCATACATTGATGTTTCTCTCCCTCTCTCCTTCCCTTCCCCTCTAAAAATAAATGGACAAAATTTAAAAAAAAGAAAATAAGATAAAGTGAGAACTACATAGAATTCTACTATTTAAAGAGCTTTTTTACCATGTTTTAATATAAATTATATGATATTTCCATAAATATTTCATCACAAACATTTCATCAGTCTGATTTCCAGTGATCTGTTATAGCCTAATTGTATTTCATAATAGGGGAATTTAAGCCTTAAATTAACATAATCTTTTATTTTGACTCAAATTTTTACCTAGTATTTTCATGGCCACATCCTTACTGATGTGAAAATTTTATGTGTGAAATTAAATGTATCCCCCCACATCCTCTTCCACTTTTAATGTATTCTAAACCATTCTTTTCTTTCTATATAATTTTCCCCTCAAAATTGTGACATCTCATTATCTTGAAATCAGAGAAACATAACATTATAAAATAATGTAAGTAAATGAGATTTAATGAATAAGAAATATGTACTAAAACATTAAAATTCTATTAAAATTTTACTGAATAAGCCTTTTTTCAGTAATTAGTAGCTTAAATTTCTAAAACTGAAGTAGATTGTATGCATGTAATACTAAACACACAGCCACCGCATTAAGAAACAAATGAGAACAGCAGCCATCCAGAAAATAGAATATTTGCACATGAACTGACTCTCAGACAACCATTACTCCACTGAGTGAATCCAGACTTCTTGGAAACATGATAAATAATAGCTCATAGAGCAAAGACTTAGCAGAGTCTTATTTCATCGGAGAAAATCTGGTCAGGTGACTGGTTAACAGTTAGCTATATAGGTTGTGTTACTAAATTAAACTTAGTTGGAATAGTCTAGAGATGGAAGTTGCCTCAGTGCCAAAGTTATTAACATAAAGGTCTCTGAATGGTCAATTTAGTTAGATTAAACATAGCACTGTCGTTATCACACATTCCCATAACCTTAGGACAACCTTTGTTGCCAGGGACCTCAGACTTAGGCCTTGTTTTAGGAGATCTTGTGTTATAAAGAGTCTTCTCTCTCTCTCTCCCTCTCCTCTTCCCTCTCTTCCTCACCCCTCCACCTTCTCCTCCCCTCCCCTTTCCTCCTGCCTCCCTCCCCTCCTCTTTTCTCTTCCCCTTCCCTCTTCTTCCCTCTACCCCTCTCCTCCTCTCTCCTCCCATCTCCTCTCCTTCTCTTTGCTCCCTCTCTCTGTCTCCAATACACTAAATTCTCTCTCTGTCTCTCTCTGTCTCTCTGTCACATACACATGAGCTAAAAATTTAATCAAAGCCACATGGGCCAGTCTACCACTTGGGATCCAACGTATAGCACTAACAGGACACAACCAGCAGCTGTAAATATCTGGTCTCGTACTAAATGTGAGTACCACGAAAAAGAAAACAGTTTTCCACATTCCTGCCCTTTATCTCAGCAACAAAAGTCAATCATGTCCAAATGCCATGAAGGTTTGTGGCTTGGACTGTTGCTGACATTGGAGAGTGACACTGTTTCAGACTTGTAGAAGGATTTTGTTGATGTAATGCTCTGGTGGAAAAGAGAAAGACAAAATAAATTAACATATATTTCTTCCTCTCAAGTAGCATAAAACAATTAACTTTTGCACAATGAAATATGATTTCACAGTACTGTCAAACACCCATTTTCTTTCTGTATTTATATATTTGTTCAAGAAGTACTTTAGAATTATACTTTGCAAAGTCATACAAAAGGAGCAATATTTTATAATTTTAAATAATTCACATTACTCTCAGATGTATACATCTATAATCTAGATTAACATGGAGTATGTAACAATTGTTCACATTATGCCTATGTATAACTTTAAGAGAGAGAAGGTGAGTTTTATGATAGTAAAAGCTAAATTTTCTGTAATATTTTGATAATTATAATTTATCACACATGTGGTTCTTTTACAATGTTTAAGAATGATGGGTAAAAAATTATTGTTAATTTCTTAATCTAAGTGACAATTTCAGCAGAGGAGACTATTTTCAAATTAATATGAATAAAACACTATAAAAATAATATAATTACTTGAAAATCTTCATTTTATAATTACTGTTACAAGAATACTGCATAGGGATTTAGAAACCTTGGTTTAAATCTAGGCCTCAATGTTTATTATGCTATTTTAGTGTGCTAGTTACCTGTTCCTGAACAACCAATTTTCCCTAAAATAGTAACATACAGTAACAACAATCTTTTGTTATCTCCGTTAGTTCAGTAAGTCATTACTTTGGGGCAGGCCCAGCCGGGTCATACTTCGCTGAAGGCTCTCATTTGACTGCAGTCAGCTGCCTCCCAGAGCTGCATTGACCTGAAAAGGACTGGTAATTCCATTTCTAGAGAACTCACTCATAAGGACAATTTTACATCAATTGTTGGCCAGAATCTCTACTCTTGTGCACAATGCACTGTTCACGATGCTGCGTGAGCCTGCACGTGGCATGATAGCGGTGTTCGCCAGAACGAGTGATATGAGAGTGGAAGGTGTAAACCGTAATGCTTTATGGCCTAGCCTAGACACTTCCACCATATTCCATGGGTGACACATCAGACCCGATTCCTCGAACAGGGGACTAAACAGCGGTGTAAATGCCAGGAGGCAAAATTGCTAGGAGCCATAATGAAGCGGACCTACTAAACTTGGAAAATATAGTCAAACATACTAACATTTGAATTTCAGATCTGTAAAATTAGAATAGAAATTTTCATCTCATGCCAATGTCATTATATTAGAGGGGTAATTGTTTTAAGTGCCTGGCACATAGCAATGACTCAGTACACTTTAACTATTTCCCTTTTGTTTAATTTTTCTCTACATTGTTTAGCAGGCTCTATACCTATTTTACTTTCTCACATTAAATGTTAAGGGACAAAGATGCATACAAATTCTGGCTAAGGTTGAAATACTAATTTCTTAGGGAAGTAATTCAAAGCAAGTTACACAAAATTTCACAGCCTGAGTATTTTCATCTGTTCCATAAGGGGGTACTAAATAACTAAATAAAATTTAAAAAAAAAGAATATACCTGTTCTACTTTTTAAATTTTATTATGAGGAATAAATGAAATAGTAGAGAAAAACTTGTTTTCTAAACTAAAATGTAGTATTCAAATAAAAGTAAATTGTTAAAATTTTGTGGCTTTTGGCTAGCACTCTCTGTATTGTCATTTTGGCTTGCACACTTAGATGAAGCAAGCTGACATAGAGCAGAAGCCTGTGGAGGCCAGAAATCGTGGATGGATGGTAGTTTTCAGCCCGCAGCCAGCTGGGAATATGGGCCGTCACTCCACAGACTCTGAGAAGTGCTGAATGACACCAACGACCACTGACTGAGTTTGAGGAGGAAATGTTTCCCAATTAATTTTACGTGGCTAGTAATACCTTACGAAAAGTAGGGAAAGACAGTACAAAAAAGAAAGTGACAAAATAATACCCCTCATGAAGAGTTACAAAATCTTTAATATAATATTAGCAAGCACCCAGCTGGGGTGGTTCAGTGGACTCAGTGCTGTTCTGCAAACCAAAGGGTTGCTGGTTCAATTCCCAGTTAGGGCACATGCCTGGGCTGCAGACCAGGTCTCCAGTAGGGGACACAGGAGAGGCAACCATACATTGATGTTTCTCTCCCTCTCTTTCTCCTTCCCTTCCCCTCGCTCTAAAAATAAATAAATAAAATTTCTAAAAATATAATTATAACATTTCTAAAAATGCTTTTTATGAATGAAAATCTAGTTCAATACTGAAAACTGATCAGTGTAACTCACCACATTAACAGGCAAAAGATGTGAAGAAAAATCACATCATTACATTAATTATTACAGAAAAAGCATTTGGCGAAACTCAACATCCATTCATTAAAAAAAGAAGGGAAAAAAACAACTTTCAGAAAAATGGAATCGGTATAGAACTTCAACTACAAAAACCCTACAGTATTTTAATAATGAAAAACAATACTTTTTCTCTGGGAACAAAGAAGCAGTCTTCATTCTTATCACTTTCATTCAACGTAATGCTGGGAGTCTGGTCAGTGCAATGAGGAAAGAAAGAAAAAGCAGCCACGCAACTGAGAAAGGAAGAGATAAAACTGTCCCCATTTGGTGACACAACTGTCACTGTCACCGTATCTTGCCTTTATCGTGACTGCGTCAAGGCCAATACACTGGGAGTCATAGTGCAGTTTTGCACCTTTGACAGTTGAAGCAACCAAGTGAAGGGTACATCTTCCTAGCACTTTTTAATATAATTTCTCTGGTGCAATTTTGTTTTTGAATGGGGACTTCAGTGACTTAAAATTCTTAATTCCATTTTTTGCCAACCACTTCCAAACCTTTGAGTGGCAGGGCAGTAAAACAGGCTACAGAAATGTCAGAGATCCACTCTCCTTTCCTGTAAGGCTGACTGATACTCACTGCCTGCAGCACTGAACCTGTTCAACTACGCTGACTGCTCTGTTTTCCTGACCCCCCCCCACTCTGAACCTGAGTTTGCCCTTTCAATACTTGTAAGACTCAAAATTAGGAGAATATCAATTAACATGGATTGCAACAAACAGCATCTCTCTTTGACTTGCAAATTTGGCAGACCAACATTCCAATCTGGAAGGGCCGACATTTCTGGTGGAAATTTGTTGAAATTGGCCCAAGCCCCGAATGCTCAATTTTTATTATCACCCCTGAAGTTGCAATCTGAGTCAGTGTGTGGTCTATAGCAAGCTATAGTTATACTGAATGTTTTTCTTCTTATAACCAACCAGATCAATACCTTCCCACCTAGAAATTGTCAGAACTTTGCCTCTCAGGGTTTTTAAAAAAATCTCTTTTACACCTTAGCAAAGTCGATATGTTTGGGGGGGCACCTCAATTTCAAGAATACATTTGGTGTTTGTTAAAATTCTCTTTGGCTTCAGATAAAGGCTGGTTTAACAACCATGAGATTTTTATATCCCACTGAATAAGAAGCCTGGAGTAGCTATTCAAAGATGAATTCTTCTATTTTCCCATTGTGTACCCTGTGCATGTGCCTTTTTTCTGTTCATAAGATAATCCCATTGTCTTAGAAATTGTAGCTACATCCCAGGTAGAAGAATGAAGAAAGGCAAAAGACTAAGGCAAGCAACCTGACTTAGTCTGTTCCTTTAAAAAACGTTTCTGCTGAGTGACTTCTGCTGACATTTCCTGTGCATAACAGGTTCTCATATTGCATCTACTTTTAAGATAGCCAGGAAAAATTTGACTATTTTACATTCTAAACTTGTTTACATGAGGAAGAGAAGGGGAGATTCATGAATGGCTTTTGTGTAGCTATCCTAGAGTGTCTACTTTAGTTTTTATTACATCAGGAGCTCAAAGCTATATTTGTCCTTAAATTATGTTAAATTGTTTACATTTGCAACTGAAGATATCTTTTCTAGTAAAAGTTTTTATTTCTTCTGCATTTAGAATATCTAATATCAGTCTTTTAAATTTTCTTAACCCCACAATCTGACATCTGTTTCAAAGTAATGCATGTTCTTTTGTGCAGTAAATACTTACTAATAAAAATTATAAACATCTTACTAGAAATAACAAGGCTCTCATATTCAGAGTGATGGGGACAAAATATTCTACTCTACCCTTCTAAGTTCTTTGGCTGATCCAGTAATTATATTGACATGAGCCAGATTAATGGGAGAAAACCAAATTTAATTTCGGACACACGAGAACCCCACATACCTAAGAGAGTCAGAGACACCACACACAGGAGTAGTTCAAAGACAAAAAGATAAAATAAGGTGAGATGAAAACCCTGAGTTAAGGAATGAAGCAAGGGTCTGAGGCTTCAGAGGGGAGGAGGGTAATTTATATGAAGATAAGAGCAGGTGTTCAGTAATTAGATGTTTGCTCTGCCCAATGGATAGTTCATAAAAAGTTATTTCTGGTAATAAATCTTATTATGAGTAAGGTCCCCAATTTAAATTCCTTAAAGGAGAAATAAGTTTCTCTCTAGAATCTGCAGGGTCTTAATTGCCTTTAGATTATAATAATCCATGGGCCAAAGCAGCACCTGTGGTAAAGCCTGTTTGAATCCTTTCCAGAGCATTATTTCATAAGCTCAATACAAGGAAGACTTGTTGAGGTTCAATGAAAAGAGCACAGGAAATGGCATTAGTGGACTCATCTTTCGTCCAGTTTCCACAAACTCTCTGAGCATTAGATTCTCCATTTCTAAATAGAAAAATTCTAAAGCAAAATTATATATCTATTTCCCTGGAAGTTGAGAGGTTTAATTAACGTCTGTGGAAGCAGTTTGTGAAGTCTGAAGGACTATGTGTCACGACTAATATTTTTCAAATTAACCCCAAACTAAAGAAAAATTAGTTTTTGCCAAATAATTACATATACCATGGACTAACAACACACACAACATATTAAGGTTTTTAGACATCATGTTCATGTAAAAATTTTTCCCATCTAATGAAGGGATTTTCTTCCCTGCTGATAAATAGTGACACTTATTACCCTCATGGATACAGAATTGGCCTTGGTCTAGCCCTGGACACAGGATGGGGCCCTGGTGTGATCCACAGCTGAGAAAATGAACTGGTACATGGAGCAGCACTTGGCTTTGGACATAGAGTTAGCCATGAGTTGAGCCACAGACCTGGGGGTGGTTACAGTATGAATCATAGAAGCATCATGGGCCTGAGGGAGACCATACAATAGCCATGAAACGGATCAGAAACAAGGCCCCAGGAGGCCATGGAGTGGGCCAGTGGGTAAGCCTCCATGGGAGCCTTGGCGGGATGAGATGGCCGTGACCATAGACTTTACATTAGGATGCATTGTAAAGAAAGTGTGGGGTAAAAGGGGGTCAGGAAAGAGAAGAAAAGAATGATCATGAAATGGTTAAAATGCGATGTGAAAGTGTCCTCAGCAAGTGAGGTCAAGGTCAAGAAAAGAAGTAGCAAAAGAATCACAGAGACCTTGAACAACATTGGGAAAAATGAAGCAGACACTGGGTTTGGAGGAGATGCCCAGCTTTACACTTGGAGGTGACTTCGAGTCAGTGCTGGCTTGAGTTCTCAGTCAAAGCTGATCTGAGTCTCAGACTCCGTCGCAGGGAGTGGTGATCACCCTCAACGTCTTCTCTACCATCTCCCACCTTCCAAGTCCTGGCTGGTGTTTCCCATTTCTATGTTTCCTCAGGGATTTATAAGTTACCACGTCTCCAAGGGACAAAAATCATATAATAAATATACTATCAGAACCATAAAAATAGCCCACTTTATGGAAATTCTCTAAAATCATAATTTTCCACTTAGGATCATTAACCAAAGGCAATTAATGTGAAAATGTTTGACCCTTTCAGAGAAATTTAACGTGAGTTCAGTGGTGCCCTCTCAGAGGGTTTCTATTTATCTGTCAAGTGTCCCTACCAAAGCACATTTGTGGATGAGTGATCCTCAAAAAAATAACAGCAATAATTGAAAAGCAACTCAGGTGACTCATATCACTGAGAAAAAGACACAGCTTGGAACAAAATAATGACTCTGTTTTGCTATCTAATGCTAGTCAAGAAAATGACTACCTTATCAATATTGCAAAATGTGTCTTCATTTCTCTCTTTTATTCCACTCCTGTGAGAACACATGAATCTCATCTTGAGGATATTGGCATTAAAAAGAGCACACTTTTAAAATTACATAAAAGTGATAAAGGGAAATGAAAGCAGCTCAGTTAGATTTATGTGATATAAAGTTAATAGAAAAGATGTAATCTCCTTGTAAGCAACCAATAGAGATCCTAAAGAATTTAACTTCCGATTCAGAAAGTAAAAAAATATTCATTATTATTTTTGTGTAAAAACCATATTCCTAATCTGCAGATCCTATTTTTTTGATTTATTACACTCTGAATTCTGAGGCTTTTTAAATAAAGTATTGATGAATAAAAGAATTAAGGATATGCCACACAAAAATATGCTACTTTCGTACATTGACTATTTTGAGCCGAAGGTACTTGCAAAACAGCAAATGCAGAGAGAAGCTTTTTCTGAACTTCCCTCATCTACCTAAAGACAGATCCTCCAAAAGGAACTCAGTTATTATAAATCCTTTCTGCAGGGGTTTCATCAACCGGGTAGATGGATTCTTACCACAGGAAAGGAGGCTCCAAGTTGAAATCACATGCATCTAAACTTGGTAACAAACTATGATATCAACCATCTATCCTTTTAAGAGCCCATTCATTTTTCCTAAACATCATTTATTTTTCCCTGAATGACCTGCATCTCTCCTTCCCTTCCTCTATTAAGACTATGTATAATTTTCCAAATCCTACTGCTTTTTGGGCATTCACTTTTCCTGTAATGCCCCGCTGCTTGTAATATTAAAAGTTTACAAATTTGTTTACATTTCCTTCTGTCAATCTGTGTGTTGTCAATTTATTTCAAAGACCCAGACATAGAATCTAAGAGACTAGAGGGGAAAACTTGCATTCATACACACAAAATCATATATATATATATATATATATAATGATTTTGCAAATGTTTTTGTTTCTCAAATATAAGTGGTTATTATATTTATTCCATTATAAATTAAGTAATTATATTGCAGTTTCTCTTTGGTTACTATCAGAAATATTTATTGACTCTGTAATGAATTTACATTGGTAGAAGTGTAATGCTTGTTTGCTCACCTACTAGGCATTGTCATCTATGAACAGTTTGCACCAACTGATAAGGAGAGACTGAATTTAAAAGTCTCTATTTGATTTCTGGAATTAAGAGATGAATAGAGGCTTTCTCTGTGTTGTTTGGTGCCCTGAACAACAGGGCACCAAAAAAAAAGTCTTCATTTTGTCTTATGTTGTAATTCATTCTGTTGTTGCTACCAAAAACATCTAATGGAAATGGTACTACTTTCATTTTATGGCTGCTCTTACGAGGCTGGCAAAGAAATAAAGTGGTGAGGCAAACCTAAGCTACAAAATCTAATATGGTTATGAAAATATGATGTAGGTACCTAGCTGTGTCACTGTCAGGGCCTGTTTTTTTCCCACGGATGCTGCTGATGAGTTACATGCACAGTACATCATTTTAGTTAGTGGTAAGTCATCTAGACTCTGACTGTTATTCATGGTATTGACCAAGTATGTGCGATTCTTTCCAATTATTTTGTCATCTGTGCAACATGCTACACACCTGCCAGCTACTTCATTGAAAGACTATCATTTTTTGTCACAGCAAACTATGTGTCATGCAGATATTTATTAACAGATATTGAAATCATTATACTAACTTATTGTTAACCCCTCTGAACAAAATGAGTCTTACCTAGAACAAGCTGTAAGAATATTATATCCTTACTTGCATATAGTAATATACAAATGAGGAATTTCTCTGCAATTTCAAAAGTACCCTAAAAACACATTTTGAAATCTAGTTGTTGTAAGTTAAGACCCTTCTTTAATATCATGATCTATGATCAATATAGTGTTTATAGATAAAATATAGTTATAAGAAAACACCCTTTTATCAGGATGATACATGTCCAATTTCTTAAAAACATAGTGGTTTGCAGACTGATCTCTATTTTCCAAAGATTAAAATTTAAATTATTTCATTTGACATTCATAAATACATTGATAATTTTTGTGGCTATCGGTAGAAAAGTGATGGTAATAAATCCTCAGTTAATATTCCAAGAGGGGAAATATATTACTTCAGATTAGCATTTGCCAGTCTTGAAAATGACTAGTTCTGAAGCAGACTAATTTTTTATCTCTTTTTCCAAGATGTCACAATTTCTAGAAAGCAAATATAGGTAAATACATTTTTATCAGGTAACAACAAAAAAATCTCCTTTTAACAGTGCTTATTTAGTTGTAACTATGGTTAATACTTTGTTAATCAGCCAATATTTTAAAAAAATCTACTGTCAAGTATTATAATCACTATTGCGATATACAGTGTTTTCTGTTTTAATACAAGACTGTTGGTTGCTTCCAGCTCTTGGCTATTGTAAATTGTGCTGCTATGAACACTGGGGTGCATGGGTTCTTTGAAATTGATGTTTTAGGATTCTTAGGATATAATCCTAGCAGTGGAATTGCTGGGTCATAAGGCAGGTCCGTTTTTATTTTTCTGAGAAAATTCCCTACTGTTTTCCATAATGGTTGTACCAGTCTGCAATCCCACCAACAGTGAACTAGGGACCCCTTTTCCCCACAACCTCTCCAACATTTGTTGTTTGTTGCTTTGTTTATGATAGCCATTCTGACTGGTGTAAAGTGGTATCTCATTGTGGTTTTAATTTGTATCTCTCTGATAGCTAGCGATATTGAGCATCTTTTCATGTGTCTCTGGATCCTCCGTATGTCCTCCTTGGAGAAGAGCTGAAGCATCCTAGGTGCTCATCAGTAAATGAATGGATCAAAAAATTATGGTACATATACACAATGGAATTCTATGCAGCAGAAAGAAAGAAGGAGCTCCTACCCTTTGCAACAGCTTGTATGGAACTGGAAAGTATTATGCTAAGTGAAATAAGCCAGGCATTGAAAGAAAAATACCATATGATCTCACCTTTAACAGGAACCTAAACAACAAAACAAACAAGCAAGCAAAACAAAAACAACGACACTGAAATAGAGAACAGGGGACAGCGACCGGAGGGGAGAGGGGAGGGAATTTCAGGGGAAAAAGGGAAAGGATTTACAGGAACTAGTATAAAGGACACATGGACAACAACTAAGGGGGTGAAAATGGGAGGGTGGTGGGGGGTAAGGGGGTGGGCTGGGATTGGAGTAAAAGAATACTGTAGTTGAAAAATAATTTTTAAAAAGTTTAATTAATATTCACAAAATATAGCATTAAGTCAATATTATTAATTATTAATTTAGTATTCATAAAGTTTAATTACATTTGAAAAAAGACTATTGGTTTTTACATATTTATTCTATAACTTAATTCCTCACAAAATTCACGATTGTGCTAGTTTTCTATTTATTTTTTTTGGAATTTTCCAGATATCTAATTATTTTTGAAATTGCTGAAATTTTGTGGCACTTATTTGGGTGAGGAGAGTAATTTGGGTAATTAGGAGACTACTTTGGGTAATCATACAAGTACCACCAATAGAAATATACAAAATATACTCTATGAGCCTATAAGGAAAATACCTTAGTGTGCTTAAGGGAATCTAGGAAGGCTTCATGAAGGAGGAGTCATGTTTCTTTTTGTTTTGGCTGTGGTAGACAGATAAATGGCCACCCAAACTTTCCACATCTTAATTTCTGAATCTATAAATATATTTACAAAATAAAAGGAACTTTGTATATCTGATTAAATTTTTTGAGATGGAAAGACAGAGGTCTGGTACACAGTTAAAAAGCCATAGATTTTAAACCTATTTACTGAATAGTACTGACCAGAAAAAAATCCTGTTTTTCCTGGAGGAAATTTAGTGACTATGCATACATCAACTTAGGCTAAGCAGTGGGGCAGTGACTGTAGACTCTTTATTGGCAATTCATATGAAACATTTGACTACTGTCACAAAATGAAAGTGAATGGCCCTCATTTAACACTTCAGAAAACTTTCCATTACATGAAAATAGAAATGGAATTTATTTAGTTTCTCCCCTTTTTGAATAGTATTTAATAAATTAAGGTAGCTGGCATAACTGTGTTTGACATTGGCTGCAGAGCATAACATATTGCTGGAATATTTTTATAGACAAGACATGAAGACAAAATGTTGAAATATATATATATCAAGATTTATGTGAATTATAATACTAGTGGGGGAGAATGAACACTTTACAAAGAAAGAAATGAAATAAAGTACTAATCTGAATTTTAAACATTTTGCTTTTACTGGGTTGAATTTTAGATCTTCAGGGTTTATGGGAAAGCGATGAGTTAGAAAATGAAGTCTATCACATAAGTTCAAGTACAAATATTTTAAAAATGTTACCCAGGAGGTAACTATTCATATCCTATCTCCAAGGAACACAGGATAAGACAAAAGAAAATGAGTCATGCTGTTGCGAAATGATTTCAGTGATACAAATAAGAGTAGTGGGATGGGAATATATATGAAGATCCTGAAACATTGATTTGAAAGAACATTAGCACCCCTATGTTCATTGCAGTGTTATTTACAAGAGTCAAGATTTGGAAGCAGCCCAGGGGCCCATCAGTAGATGAGTGAATAAAAAATCTGTGGTACATTTACATAATGGAATACTACTCAGCTGTAAAAAAGAAAGGAAATCTTGCATTTTGCAACATCATGGATGGGCCTGGAGAGTATTATGCTGAGTAAAATAAGCCATTCAGGGAAAGACGAATACCATATAATTTTACTTATATCAATACATAGAATCTAATGAACAAAATAAACAAACAAAGGAGAAACAGACTCCTAAATACAGAAAATATACTGAGAGCTGTTGGGGGGGGTAAAAATGTGAAAGGATTAAGCAAAAAAGAAATTTGTAGACACAGGCAACAGTATAGTGATTACCAGAGGGCTGGAGAGTGGGGAAGGTAGAAGAGGGTAAAGGGCGGACAAATGACGATGCAAGGAAATGACTTGCGTGGGGAACACACAATACAATAAAAAGATGATGTGGTATAGAACTTTACACCTGAAACCTATATAATTTTATGAACCAATGTCACCCCAGTAAATTCCATAAAAATTTAAAAAACAGAGCAGCATACTATCCATTTGATTTTTAATTAGTATTTCATTGAACACATTTGTTTGAAAATATAAAAATTAACATCAGTTCTCTTCCTTTTTATTTAACCAAGTTCATTTTTGGTTATCTAAATAAATTTTTTCTTATCCTGCAGTGTTCTAAAACCTATTAAGTCAGGCACTCAACCATTCATTTCATTTAAAGCAGTGGTTCTTAACTTTGTAAGACCACATGTTACTCTTTTATAGTACTAAATTTTCAGTGCAGAAACTTTGGAGTTGAAGATCAGAATCAGACATTTTCAAAAGTTTCCACTGTAGTTTTGGTGCACGGTTACTTACAGGAAAGCCTGAAGTGGAAAATCTGTAGCTGGTAGAATCTCTAATCCTTTCCACCTTGTCTTTGAAGAAACGTAGTTAGTGGGGCCCATTTGCTGAGACAGTTGAGGAGCTGAGCAAGTGTCATTGGTAAAGACACAAGAAAAAAAGAAGAAAGAATTCGAGCTTCTTAATACAAGAATTATAGCAAGATGAGGGAAAAACAGGAAATCAATAGATGTAGGTGTTAGGGGCTAAGGGAAATAGTCTTAAGAAAACTAAGTTGTTTGTTCAACCTTAGCTGCTTGCTCAAGCTTGGGTGGGGGGACTGCACCCCCACCCCCGGGCAAATGTTCCAGGAAGTTAAGCAGATAGCTTCTTGGAACATCCGTTGGGGGGGGAATTTTTACCCCTAGCATGAGCCCCTAGGCCAATGGCTAACCTGAGCACAAGCTGTTCATGAGCCCTGCCAGCCAATCATCAGCAAGATCACGAGCCCTAGCATAAGCCCCTGAGCCAGTAGCTAACTGCCACCTTTTGCTTCTGGAAGTTGCTTGCTTGCTCGCTTCTATAAGAACCTTAGCCTGTAAGTGCCAGGCGCGACTCTCATTTGCAGCCATTTTGGCACTTGTGCATCCGGAGGCACCCCGAGAGTTCGCCCCTGCGCAGGTAAAACTTTGAAACTTTGGCCAATAAAACACCTCTGACTACCCAGCAGTCTCCCACCCTTCTTGCTCGCAAGGATGGGATGTAACATAGGCAAGGCTGAAACATTTAGTAGAGAAAGAAGTTTTATGTTACTTTTCTACCTGTTAATGTTCTAAAAAAGAAAAAAAGAGTTAAGGATAGAAGGTAAGTAGTGACAACAGTTCACAGCTAAGTCATCAGGAAATCCCAAAGAATAGCCAAGATTATCCTAAGTTTGGGTAAGCACATAAGTATAGAGGGATGGCCAATAATTTTAACCAAACCAAATCAAATTTTACCTAAAACGTTCAGCCTTGGGAGTTCTGAGAAGTATGTCTAACATCTTCTAGCCAGTTAGATTCAACTCCATTCAGAATTGTGGTCCTAGTATCATGAAACATGGTCTCTCCATCTACCCACAGCACCCTTTCTGCTCCCTTCATGTGCTGCGCAAAGAGCTGTAAATTAAGTATGAGTAAGGATAGTTTTACATTCTAAAGAAAAAGTGAGACCTGAATTATATTTACTTTTTTATATCATAGTTGGTAAGTAGACATTATGGGAAGTACAATGCACAATTTTCTCATTTTTGCCCTTTGCAAATAACACATATCCTTGATATTTTTCATAAGTTTATGTTTTTATTATAGTATCACAGTTTCCTAGTTTTTGAATGTGCCATACTTTGTTCAACAAGTTCCCTATTGATGAAAATTTGTATTGTGTAGCAGGATATAGTCCCGATTCTTTACTCCATTTTAGAATTACCAAATACACATTCTGCCCTCATTGTATACAGACTGAATATTGATTTTGGCTTTGACTAGGTGGTTTGATTTGATAAAAAGTATATTAGGGGGCTTGATGCAATTGAGGCTTGAGGAAAATTTGCATATTTGGTCTTGCTGCCTTGTGAATCTGTGCCATGTAGCCCATGGGCCCCTGGTGAGCAACAGCAGAGGGACCGGCTTATACTCACCTGTCATCTGGAACCAAGGCCAGCTGTGTCTCTGAACATCCTAGAAGACTAGCAAAACCATGAACAGGGAATAATTGAGTTCTTTTATAAGCCACTGAGATTCATTGTGACTTGTTACACAAGATCAATGTGACAATATTTGATTCATACAGGTTCACATCTAAAAGTGGTTTGTTACAATGAATAGCACTAGCATGTATTTTTTCTATATTTTTCCCAGTGCTATTTTGAAATGGATACCAAGAAGTGGGATTGCTATGTCAAAGAGTAAATGCATATAGAAATGAATTGGATTTTTTACTTTTGTAAAATGGTAAAATCTATTAGTTTCTTACTTGAAATGTGCCTTTTCCTCAGAGCCTCATTGGTGATTTTTTCAAACTTTGCCTTTAAATACTTCATTAAATACTTCCATATTAATTAGGAAATTTGCATTTTTCTAATTATAAGCAAGACTGAGCCTCTTTATATGTGAGTGTAATACACACACAATGTTTTCTGTTTAAATGTAAAAAGCTTCTGTTTTACATTAATTTTATAACACTCAGTTATTCAGTTTTTCTATTTACTTCAGAATTTTCCAGATATATAATCATATCAATTGCAAATATAGGTCATATTCAGTATTAATTATTATGTGGTAAGACCATTTTAAGATTTACTATTTGGCTTTGATATCAATGAACATTGATATCAAAACATTTTATTTTTGAAACTTAAAAATGTCTTTTATTTTTCCATCTTTTTGCTATCTGAAAAATGTTATACTAAGGCATTATTACTATCTTTGTTTCTTTACATTTAACTTCAATTGTTTGTGTAATTATTATCAGTGTAGAACTTACCTGACACCATTTTGTAAAACATTTTAATTAATGACCTCATGTTCTTGATTTGCAATTTGATAAATATGTCTATAACATACAAAGAGAAAGCTGCATTCTACAGACATGATCTCTACTCTTCTACCTTAATTTTTTCTAAATGTCCATCACTTGTATTTATCTCATAATAATAAAGAATAAAAGAAAGTGCCAATGAATATTTTAGTTTTTAATTAAAAATATTTTTATTATCCTATGAGTTTTTTATTGAAGTCTTTTACTCTTATATGATTGTGTTTTTTTCTAGAGTTATAAAACAATGAGATATGAGCAGATACATATTTCTTAAAACTTACTAACATTGTCTTACTTTTTTAGGATAAGTGTGAAATATAAGCACTTAGATATCTGCTATCAATGAAGAAATGAACTCAATATGTATTTTTAAATGTTATGTTTTTTTAAATCTGAATTTCTCAAATTAAAGTTTTTGTATAGTATAAGAAAATCAAGTAGAGAAAAGATTAAATAAGTGGTCTTGATGCCTGAATAGGTAGAAGCTGTTATAATGATATTTAATAATTTTGGTCATCATAGTCTAACTGTAGGACAGCTCAACATGATTCCAAGTTTTATCTTCTCCTTATGCTCCCAATTCTGAATAAGTTTGCCTTGAGGACTATGTTAAGAATAGTGTGTGCTAAGAAATTATTCCCAATTTATTAGCACCTGCCATTTATTCTATAGAAAATTTCCTGAAGATTTCAAAACCACCTAAAAGTTCTCTATTCTTCCCCTAAGATTTATAAACTTCTGTCATTCTAGATGTTGGAAGAAATTCCTTCAAAAATAAATCTTTTGTTATTCAAGAAAATCATTTGTGTTTTGATATAGCCCTGATTTAAACTGTAAGTGACTTATTTGTCCTCCTTCCTTAGAAAGGTTAGTGGGTTCATTGATCTGTTTGATGAATTTCTGGCTGTAAAGAGGCCATTTGAGGTTGTAAAATGGAAATGGGGGCCCCTTGGGAAGTGGATGTGGATTTTCTTACATTTGAACTCTGGGTGAAATTGGAAGAGGGACCATTGCAAATTCTTTGTGTCATGTCTCTTGATTTTGTCTTTTAATAATAGTTTAAGATAGAGATTACTACTTGCTTTGATTGTTTGGTAGAACAGTCTCATTAAGTCATTTTGAGCTTGGAGTTTCCAAGGTCAGAATAATTTTGATAATTCTTTGGATTTCTTTAATGGCTGAAGGACTATTCATGTTTTTTTATTTCTCCTTGAATTTGGTTTAGTAAATTTCATTGTTCTCTAAAAGTTTGTCCATTTCCTTGGAAATTGTCACACTTATTGGCATCTAATTGCTTATAATATTCTTTTAGTACCTTTACTATGTTTGACTGCAGTTCTATCTCCCTTTTCAGTATTGAAATTCTTTATTTATGCCTTTTATTTTTTTATTCAACAATTTCACTAGAGACCCATCAATTGTATTAGTCTGCTCAAAGAACCAATGCTTAGATTTTGATCTCCTTTATGAAAGTTTATTTTCTATTTTATTAACTTCTACCCCTTATTATTTTTATTACTTATTTTTTACTCTCTTTAAACTTATTTTACTGTTTTTTTCTTAAGTTTTTTAGCCTGTCTCATTTCTAAAGCAAGCATTCAATACTAAAACAACTCCTTTAGTCTTTGGATTATTTAGCAATATATTTCTTAATTTTCAAAGATACAGGAATTTTCTAGGTTTTTTGAGTTATGGCTTATCTGAATTTCTGAACAGACACCATATTCAGTATAAATTCTATTTTTAAAATTTGTTGAGATGTGTTCCATGGTCTAGTATATGATCAATTTTTATACGCACTTCCAATATGTTTGATAAGAATGTGTTTATACTCATTTAAGAGAAAGAAGAAGATCAAAAGTATGAACAAAAAAAGCCCTGGCTGGTGTGGCTCAGTGGACAGAGCATCAGTCTTGGAACCAAAAAGTTGTTGTTTTGATTCCCAGTCAGGGCACATGCCTAGGTTATAGGCCAGGCCTCCAGTTAGACACCTGGGGCTGTGCAAGAGACACCTGGTCCAGATTATGAACAATAAAACGACAATGAATACATATCTAACAAGAATGGAGTCTGAAAAACAAACTAAGGAAACAAGAAAAACAGAAACAGAATCATGATTACAGAGAGCATTTTGATGGTTACCAGATGGGAGCAGGGTATGGGGTAATAGGTGAAGAGGTGAGGGGATTAAGAAATATAAATCGGTAATTACAGAAATAGCCATGGGCATGTAAAGTACAGCATAGGAAATGGAGTAACCAAGGAACTTATGTGTGTGACCCATGGACATGAACAATGGTGAGGGGATTGCCTGCGGGAGTGGGGGCTACTGGGTGGCAGGGGGCAAAGGGAAAAATTTGGGGCAATTGTAATAGCATAATCAATAATGATAATTAAAAAAAACTCTCTGTATTCCATAAAAAAAAGAATGTGTTTATATTTCAGAACATGAGCACATGTCATACAGTGTAGATTCTCAGAACATTATTTGATAAACTAAAAAAGAAGAAAAGGAAATAATGTTTTCATCAAATGTTCTACGTCTACCTCTACATTAATTGATCAAGAATACCAATTATTTAGAGTGGAAGGGCAGATAAAGTGCTCCTCAGATAAGGTCAAATTCAAGGAGTTCATCATCACCAAGCTCTTATTATATGAAATATTATCTAAAAAAAAGAAGATAAAAATATGAACAGTGAAAGTACAGCAAACTCACAGTTATTAACAACCACACCTAAAACAAAAGCAAACTAAGAGGACAGCTAGATCAGGAGCAGAGCCATAGAAATGGAGATCACATGGAGGGTTAGCAACAGGGGAGTGGGAGGAGGAGAAGAGGAGAGAAGGTACAGAGAATAAGTAGCATAGACAGTAGGTAGAAAATAGACAGGGGGAAGAGCAAGAATAGTATGGGAAATATAGAATCTAAAGAACTTGTGACACGTGGACATGAACTAAAAGGGGGGAATGGTGGGACAGGGGGTGTGCAGGGGGAGGGGAATGAAGGAAGGGAATAAGACAACTGTAATGGCATAATCAATAAAATATATTTTTAAAAAGAGTACCAATTATACTTTTGATAATTTCTTTATATTTATAGATTTATTTTGGCTTCCCGTTCTACCAGTTAATAGGGGTGTGTTGAAGAAACCATTATAATTAAAGATTTGAATTTTTTGTGGACTTGCTCATTTTACTTCTTATACTTGAATATCTCTTCCCAGGAATACATACATTTGTATTGATTAAAAAATGTGATATATTTCTCATTTATCTTATTACATTATTATGGAGTTACCCTATTTATTGAAATAATGTTTATTCAATTAAGGGCAATTTTATTTAATATCAATATAACAATAGAAGTATTTTTGTAGAAATAATGATGTTGATATATATAATTGTTACTTTTCAAATTTACATTTTTATGTTTTAGCTATGTCTTTTGCAATAACACACAGGATTTAAAATTATTTTTCAGAATAGTCTAATGATTTTGAATTAACTGGGGAATTAGTCTGTGTACATTTGTTGTAACGAATGATCTATATAGGTTTGTATCTAAAATGTGTTATTTTCTTTATTTTAATCATCCAGCATTTATCCTCATTCAACCTCTCTCTTTTCCTTCCTATCTTTCTTTATTGTTTTTCTTTTTTTAAATTTTTTCATTTTTTTATTGTTGTTCAAGTACAATTGTCTCCATTTTCGTCCACTATATGTTTTTCCCTTCTACTGCTTTGGGATATTCATATGGTGTTCTAATTTTTCAGCAAGTCCCTGGGTAATAGGAACACAAATATTTGTGAGGGTCTAGAGTTAATCAATGTCTACCCTTCCCTTGAAAAATACAATAACAACACTTTGTATTGTTAACAATACTTTAGTATTGTTTCATCTGATGGAAACATGCATTCATCCATTTCCAACTTAGCATATAGTTTAATTCTACTGCATAAAAAATTATATGGTATTACTACTATTGGTTTTTAAAAAGGTTTCAAAGTATGTGATTTCAATTTACCCACAAGGTTTTAGTTTTATTTACTCTTCTTTTCTGTCTTACATCTCAGCCCTTCCTTCCGTTTAAAAAGGTCTTTATATTTTTCTCTAACACAGATTAGCTGTGTAGTAAGCCTTTTTGAGTTTTGGTTTATTTGTTTGGCCCACCCTGCAAGTTATTTCTAAAGATTAAATTTATTCTTTAAATATAGCAATGATTACAATGACTTATGCAATATTTGAATTATATTTTTGCAAACCTCTAAATCTTATATTAAATTATTGGGGTTGGCAGTATAAAAGATTTCATCTATGATTGTAAAAATAAAATTTATGAAGTATATATGCTGGCTTCATAGAGATATTTAACAGTATAATGCTGAATTGCTTTGTCTTGTATTGATAAGGCCTCAGGTAAGAGACTGAGATTAATTTCCTAAATATCGTCCCCAGGCTTAAAATTTTACTCCTTGTATTGGAGAAACTTAATAAGATTTACAAGATACATTAAAACTTTGATAGAAACCCAAGCCAAGCGCATAAATCCTGTATGCAATTTTATCCAATAATAAAACGAAACAGGATGGTGAAACATCCAATGTTTCTCAATTACTGTATAATCTCATCCTACTGTACTGCCCTCTAGTTTTTTTCTGAGGAGATGGTGAAATTGGCTTTAAAACACCTCAAGTAATGTTGCCAAATCAGCCTCTCAAAGTAAAAGTTGTACACACTCCGAGAATGTGTGATGGCAGCAGCAAAACACAGGGGTGGAGATCTAAGGCACAGAACAGAGACGTAAAAGCAACCATAGTTCCAGAGCAGGCAGGAAAAGAACCAATCATATCATAAGTAAAGGCATTCTAAAGGAGGTTTTCTTTTTTATAAACAAGTATATACTATTGATGAAGTCTAACCCAAATAAATGCAGGCCAAATCCATTTTGGGGCCTAATTTTCACTAAACCGAAAGGTAGTTTTTAATACTTTAGTGTATATATACATATTTACCTGTTAAATTTGGACTGTGACATCATGCAGGGTGTAAGGCATCATGCTTTTTGTTGTTATTTTGGATTGGTTTTTACTGTTCCTGGTAAAACCTTAGGTGCTTTGTGCTTGCAAAGGCTTTTAACAATAAAATGTTTAAGTCAATGTACTAGATATATGCCTCTATGAAAGGATTTTGTCTGTCCTCATAATTTTCAGTTACACTGACTGTACAATTTGGACTTATATAATTGATTTCAAAACGAAATTAACTTTCCCGAAGCTTTTGGCTTAAGTATTGCCACCCTAAACTAGATGCATTTTACTGATCACAATTTGTCTTCTAACACACTTTTTGTGTTTTAAGTGAGGTACAGTCATTTTGTTTTTCCTGTCATAGACGGCAATGATATAAAGCACATTCTACTTTGGAGAGAAGGGTTGAAGCTATCTCTATACATAAAGCACTTTAGCTGAAAGGTACTGTATTCCTGAAATGGGCTTTCATTATTTATTGACTCACTACCCTGTCAGCATTTTCCTGAAGCACTTTTGATCTCTTTAATAAATATTGTGTTTTCATTTTGAAAGTATTTACCATGCTGAAAAACTTTCCACTTAAAAAATTGCCATAACCAGGGTTTTGTTTGAATAACCAATGATGAAACCTGCTCTCTGGACTCAGGCAAGTATCTGAGAACAAGACACGGGTTGTTGTGAGCACTGTCAATTTGGAGAAAATAGCCATGGTAATTAATATATACTGAAGGGCTGGGATGGGAGAAATAAACAGAAAACTGTACTTGAAAAATAACTAAATAAAAAATAAATATATATCTATATATACTGAAGGAAAAGAGTGGTGGTGAATTTTGGAAAAGCAAGAACATTTACAGTCCGAATTTTAACCTTTGCCTTAAGGTGTCAAGGTAAGGATGTCAAGAGCAGTTTTTCATGTATCATAAAGAAGAGGATGTTAATCTTAAAATTCTGTTAATGATAGCTAGGTAAGTGAAATTCAGTATATCTCTTTTGAATGCATTAGCTTATGAATACTCTACTTGGGCTTGTTTTAACTCAGTTCTGGGACTGGTTAACAAATTATTGATATGAAAATGCATAGGGTGGTACTTTGCACATGACACATAGTCCTACATGTTTCAGGATTTAACAAATTTTAAAAAATCATCTATCCCACAGTGACAAACTCAGAATTGACTCATTTTTGGAACTCCCTACCAGGGACGTTCAACCTTTTGACGTCTCTGGGCCACACTGGAAGAAGAGTTGTCTTGGATCATACATTAAATACACAAACACTAATAAAAACAGATGAACAACAACAAAAAAAGTTTTTAAGTAAATTAAAAGCCTTCACAGCCACACTGGGCCTCATGCGGCCCACAGGCTGTGGGTTGGACACCCCTGTAACCTGCCTAGACCATGTGTGAGTGGTTTTGATGCCCCTGTTTTGACTTCCATTCTTATCTGCACTTACAGTCCTCCTGACTGAAGTGCAACACACCTTGGAGAAGATGAATATTTTAAGAACAGTTCATACTCAGCTAAATGATTTGTTCCTGCTCTTCAGCTACTCGTTTTTTGTTTTTGTTTTTCATTTGTACATTTAAATGTCAACTTTTTGGAGCCAAATTCCCTAAATACTTCATCTAAAGTAGCCATGACATCTAAGTGCTTTATTATATACTTTTGTGTTTTTCAGGGCTTACTGTCATCTCATATTGCCATGTTCATATATTTGTTTACTTTTATATTTTCTTTCTCCTCTATCTAGAGCATAAGTAAGTTTGCTTATTTTATTTGCCATTAGATCTTCAGAAGCATGTTGTTATGGAGTAAGCACAAAATTGGTATTTATTAAATATGCATATATCTATATTTAATAAATATATACTATAAGTAATACATATATAATACATATCAGTATTTAAAGTGTGCAATCACCCATAAAATGTAAGGTAGAAAGCACATTTTCCCAAGGAAGGCATCTATTGGTATTCCTTTTTTCCATATAATTTGCAAGTCTTCTAATGAGTTTCTGACAGCAAAGGGAATGGCATTTATTTATTTATTTATTTATTTATTTATTCTTCATATTAATTCAGCTATTTACTCTAGAAAGATAATACTTCTGGATTACATTTAAACTGTCCTTAATGATATTTAGGATTCTGTCACTCAGAGAGGAGTTGGGAACTCTCTCTTTCAGAGTAAATAGATAGCATGCAATATGCATATTGAAAATATTTGGTGATTGAAGATAATTGGTTTACCAATGTAGCAGTAGCAATGAGTTTAGAGAAAAGGGAAACCATTTTGATGATACGTTGTACCTTAGAAAATTGGAAACAACAATGTCTTCAATTTCTGAATGTTGACTTTGTACCCCACTGTTTTGCCAAATTCATTTATTAGGTCAAGTAGTATTTTGGTGGAGTTTAAAGGGTATTCTATACACAGTATCATGTCATCTGCAAACAGTGATAACTTTATTTTCTCCTTTCTAATTTGGATGCCTTTTATTTCTTTTTCTTGTCTGATCACTGGAGCTAGAACTTCCAATACTATGTTGAATACAAGTGGTAAAAGCAGACATCCTTGTCTCGTTCCTGATATTAGTAGGAAAGATTTTAGTTTTTGCCCATTGAGTCTGGTGTTGGGAGAATTAACATCATTAAAATGCCCTTACTACCCATCCAAAGAAGTCTATAGATTCAAAACAACCCCTATCAAAATACCAATACAATATTTCACAGATACAGAACAAATATTTCAAAAATTTGTATAGAACCATAAATTACCCTGAATAGCCTCAGCAATTTTGAGAAAGAAGAACAAAGTAAGAGAGATAACAATATCTGATATCAGACTATATTAAGGCCACTGTAATCAAAACAGTCTGGAACTGGCATAATAACAGACACATAAATCAATGGAACAGAATAGAGAGCCCAGAAATAAACCCATGTCAATACAGTCAGTTAATATTTGACAAATGGATCAGGAACATAAAATGGAATAAAAATATCTTTGATAAATAGTGTTTGGAGATATGGACAAGTACATGAAAAAAATGAAATTAGACATCCAAGTAATACCATACACCAAAATAAACTCAAAATGGATAAAAGGCATAAATATAAGTTGTGACACCATAAAAGTCCTAGAGAACACAGGCAGGAAAATTTCAGCTACTCCAAACAACAATATTTTCACTGATACATCCATGAGGTCATGGGATATAAAGCAAAGAATAAACAAATGGGACTAATAATAAAAAGCTTCTGCACAGCTAAGAAAACATCAACAAAATGGAAAGGGAACCAACTGTATGGTAAAATATTTTTGCCAATGATACCTCAGAAAAGGGTTTGATCTGCAAAATATATAATGAACTCAAACAACTCCAGACCAGGAAGACAAATATCCAATTAAAAAATGGGCAAAGGACCGGAACAGACACTAGTCTAAGGAGGACATACAGAGAGTCTATTGACACACACAAAAAATGCTCAACATCACTAGCCATTAGAGAGATGCAAATTAAAAAACACAATGAGATACAACCTCACACCAGTCAGAATGGCCACGATAAATAAGTAAACAAATAACAAGTGCTGGAGAAGTTGTGGAGAAAAGGTAACCCTAGTGCACTGTTGGTGGGAATGCAGACTGGTTCAGCCACTGTGGAAAACGGTATGGAATTTCCTCAGGAGACTAAAGATGGAACTGCCTTTCAATCCAGTGATCCCACTGCTGGGACTATATCCTAATAATCCTGAAACACCAATCCAAAAGTACCTATGTACCACAATGTTAATAGCAGCGTTATTTACAATAGCCAAGTGCTGGAAACAGCCTAAGTGCCCTTCAGCAAATTAGTGGATCAAAAAACTGGTACATTTGCACAATGGAATACTTACTACACAGCAGAAAGAAAGAAGAAATGCTAATTGTTTTGACAGCATGGATAGAACTGGAGAGCATTATGCTAAGTGAAGTAAGACAGGCAATGATAGACAAATATCATATGATCTTACCTGTCAGTGGACCCTCGTCAATAATACAAACAAATGAGCAAAATATAACCAGAGACTTGGAAATAAAGAATGAATTCAGTGACCAGAGTGGAGGGGGGATGAGGTTAATGAGAGAAAGAAGGGGAAGAGGCAAGCAAAGGAACACAAATAGAGGATTTGTGAGCAAGGACAATGGTGGGGAGTTGACTGTGGGTGTGGGGGTGGGTTAGGGGAGAGTAATGGGGAAAAAAGTAGGACAACTGTAACTGACAATAAATAAATAAAAGAAAACTGGAAGCAAACTACTCAATAGAAAGTGAAACTAAGTAAGAAGGAATATAATTGGACATGTGGTGAGTTTGTTAGAATTAATGAAGTATTATTTTTAAATCTTTGTATTATTCCATTTCCAAGAAGATTTAGGAGCATAAATTATCACCACCAAGACCCATTTATTTATTTATTTCTCCCATTGATTTGTTTCATATTAATTCCAGGTGGTTTGTAAGAAATAATTAGCACTTATACTTCTGCAATAAAATATTAAGAAATGGTTGATTTTGAGTTAAAGTCTCCTTGGATTTGATAGGCTAATAATAATAAATGGCTTTACAGAAGACAAACTGATTAAATAGGAGTTTATTTTTTAGTTACATTAAAATTTTTTTATCCTTTTGCAATAGCATGGATGGACCTGGAGAACATCATGCTAAATGAAATAAACCAGTCAGTAATTGATTTCCATGTGATTTCACTTATATGTACACTCTAATGAACAAATTGAACTAACAAGCAAAATAGAGACAGACTCATAAATAGAAAGTAAGATGACAGATAAGGATGGTGGGTTAAGGTAGGAAGGAGGGATTGAGTAAAAAGGAAAAAGGACTCTTGGACATGGACAACAGTGTGGTGATTGTGGGGGTTTGGGGGAGTGGGGTGTAAGGGGGTTAAATGGTAATGCAAAAAATACAATAAAAAATTTAAATTGTATTATTCCACTTGACAATTTAAAACTGATTAAAATTATTGCATGGTAATGATAAACTATTATTTTGTGTACACTATGGCACATGAGATGAATTGTCTAGAATGGATTTGGGTTGGTAGTGATGTATAGTGAATGAGATGTAATGTTTTAAATGAGAAGTCATATGTCATAAAAATCCTCTGCAGTTCAATGAATGTAATTTTTGTTAATAAACTTATGTAATTGTATTTAAAAGGTTAATGGGAAAAATAATTTTACATTTTCCACCAAGATTATTAAAAATGGGCCAGTTATAGAGAGGGATAATCTTTTGAATTAGCTACTGATTATCAATTAGTTTACAGAGAATGTCAGTTTTAGAAAAGTAAATAGATAGTAATTTGTTTCAGTGTCTGAAGCATTTTCAGAGATGGCTAAAGGCTGTTAATTTCTGCAGTGTAGAATATTTTACATACTCTACTAATTTCTTAAGAGATTAGACTCATTTGGAAATAAAATCACTTTTCAAATGTCATCTCTGAATAAGTAGCTAATGGTGAACTCTTATAATATGATGACCGCAATTTTTGCCATTTTAGTTGCACGGGAAGAAATAAAGCCAAGATATTAAAAATTACAGTATTCTTGATAATAGAAATGGGAACAGAATTGATATAATGACAGTTACAGTTACAATAGTAAGCGATAGTTACATAAGTAGTACTTAGTGTAATATAGTTTCAGCTTGTTTACTGCATTCTATTAGACAGGTTCTTTCAGACATAATCTCTAGTTCTCAGAACAATCTTGCAAGATAAATAAGATTATTCAAATTATTGGAGTAGAAATTCTAGAGATATAATACTTGTCTCTTGTTTTACATTTAATATGCAACGAAGCCAGAATTTTAACCCAGGTGTCTCTCAGCTCTAAATACCATGCTCTTAAAGATTAAAGTATATTTAATGGCTCAGAGCCATTAAATTTCATTAATACATACTTCCTAGGATATTTATAATAATAAAACAAGACAAATGCATATAAAGTACTGAGTACAGTGTCTTCCCATAGGAAGTACTGAATACATATGTTGTCTTTATTATTAAAATAATTATGATAACTTTCATATTTTATTTTGAAGCAAATTAGCTACTCAGGTTTTCAATTTACCTCTGTTGTGCTCCTTATTTTGAGAAACAGCTTCCTAATTCATTTGAAATTATAATTTACCTAAAGAAATATATTAGTACATCAATACTATATATTGTTTCTTGAGGTTATTGTTTTAAAAATACATTGAGTGTTGTCATATTTTTTGGTTTTCCATTAAATATGGTTTATAGAGACTACTGTATTGCCATAAGAACACGGCATTCAGCCACAGGAAATAATAAACAGTTCAGAGAAAAGACAAACTACAATGAGATGATCCTCATTGTTCTAAATTATTGTTTTACTTTTCCAGTAGCTTTGGCTGCTACTGACAATACCTGTATCACATGATTTTTTCCATTGTTGTGCATTTATCAAAATAACAGTCATTAAGTGCAGCATACAGTGTTAGATGTGAGCCTCTACTCAACGAAAGACCACAGGGCAGATTCAAATAGAGCTTACTACTGACAGATCTTTGAGGAAGTACCAGGGACCCCTTAAAGAACCACATGGGGAGATTAAGGCAGAGTATAGACAAGGCGAGAGACAGGACCTGGGGCACTGTGTTTTGTTAGTGTGCACAGGTGATGCGCTTTGGGATTTCAAAGCTAAGGTAGATTGGTCACATTAAACCAAAAGAGGGGGGTTGGTGTGCTTCATGCTGGTCTTATTTAGGGGAAGCATAAGGTGTAGCCCATGGGAGGAAGGGGAGATTGTTGATCATAAGGGCTGTTGGGGAAGTTATATCAATAACTTACATTTGCTTGTGACTCTTTATGTTGTTATATGGCTACGTAATTGCATAAGGGGCTAGTGTCAGATTCAAGTTACTGCAGGCCACTTGGCCAAACAAAATGTCTGGTGAGGCAGCAACACCACGGAGTAGTTTAGCCAAACTCTCTACACCCATGCATTACTTATGATTTTTCTACAAATGCATTTGTAAGTCTACATAATTGGTCTTTACTTATATAAAATAAATTAGGGTTTATAAAATAGAGAAATGAGTGGATGGCTTTGAAGTATTCAGTAAGATTCTTTAAATCACAAAGATTTATTTAATGTCTTTTGGAAATGTGAAGACCACAAGTTCATTTAAATGATATTTCGACTTGTAACACTTTATTTAATGATGCGCCATCAATCAAAATGAGGCATAGTTATGTAAGTAATATAGAAAAATAAAACTGTTTAATAGATTTTCTGGAAAATTCCATGGTACCATGTGTAATGCAAACAACACTGTAACTGGACTTGAGTTACTTACAACATCAGCTCTGTTACTAATTAACTGCTTCTAACAGGAAAATCATTTAACTTCAGCTTCCTTATCTGAGCCATAAAGTATTTGAAATAAACGTGTGGTTACCAAACTATTAAGAAGCCATAATATGCTCTTCAGAATTATTTAGTCACCTGCCACAAGGGTGGAGTAAAGTGAGATTTTTTGGATATCCAACCATTCTTGTTGAATCCATTCAACACAATTCCACTCTCATCTGATCTAGTGTGGATTCCAGACTATTTTCTTTTGTAAGGAGAGGCACTACTAATAGTATTTGAAAAACAATTTGATTCTAAGGTCATTTCCACCACTGTTTTATTTTCCATTAGCCCAAAGGGTGGAGTTGATATGAACTTTGAGAAATGTGCATATTATCTTTGAGAAAATGTATTTTGTTTTCAGAAAATAATTTTTAGGAAAATAAACTTTATGTAACTGTTTTGCAAAGTAGTTGTGAATAGTTGAGGATTTTCAGGGCCAGAAAAATTCATGCCTTTTTACAAGTTTCTCTTTATACGTATGGTCTATTTCTTGTTGTTTAAAAAAATCCTTATGTTTTAGAGATTATAGTGAAATATTAACCCATGAATAGGTGTTATATTTGGCATTTGCTTTGAAATAAATAGGGATGTGGCTAAATGAGTTGGGTATAGATAAAACCAGATGGCTCCCAAGTCGATAATTATTGACATTGGCTAATGGGCAAATGGAGTTTCACTGTAATATTATTGAAACCTTTGCATATGTTTGATTTTTCTATTGAAATATATTTTTAAAGATTCTACTTAAAAATAATTTTGTTCATTTATTACAGGAGTGTTCATTCTGTAGCCAGGAACAATTGCTGATCCACTTAGGTTTCAGAGAGCAGATCTGTGTCATGTGATTTTAATGTCTTAGGTGGTATTTCTTTTTGTTCAGCCAAGTTACACTGCACCATTTACTTTTGCGGTTAATGCACAGCTGTAGACATAAAGAAATTTTAGATAAGCCATTAAAATCTCCTTTGCTCATTTCACAGGTACATCATTTTAAAAGTTATTTTAACAACTGATAATTATTTTTGTAGTTTAGTTATAGACATCTATACATTAAAAAAAACGGTTTTAATAGTGTTAAATGTCTCCTGGTAGACTCTGCTGTATCATTTGCAGGAATGTAAAATTACTGTATAGTACACTTTCTACTTCTACTGAAAACATGAATTTTAGTTTTATTAAGGTTCTGGTCTAGAATGTGATGTTCCCACTTGTACCTTCACTGAATCAGTCTTCTCTCAATTCAGAAATCTGAAAAATTGAAACCATTTTGCCTTTACTTTCAAATATTGCTTCATTTCTTTGTCATTTTGAGACTGCTCTATTGTGTGGCACTGTCTGATAGATGATCAGATGGTCCTATTAAAAAGCTTCAATTTATCCTAAAATGAAAATCTAGTAAAAAGAACTTTAGGAAAATTTACACCACTAAACGTTGTGTTTTAAAAGCTGTTGTTACATTCATATCAGATATATTTATAAATCATCTTTATTTTCAAAGTAATTAAGGAAAATCTTTTTCAATGACTGCATCTTCCCTATAAATTGAAGCTAACATGTATAATATATCCTTATTCATTATAAGAGAATAATACATTTAAATCATGAAGTGCACATTATCTTTTCACATTCATGCTATATAATTTGTAGATTGCAATTTTTATTGGTATGGAATTTAGAATGTTTTAATATTTCAAGTACAATGGGAAATATTGTACTTGAAAATTGGACACAAGAAATCCAACACCCACGGAATACACTACTGTTACACTGAATGTCCATCCCGGTCCACACCTATGGTCTTATAATCCTCTGATGACCGGATAACAGAAGAGGAAAAATACTGAACTTGGTTCATGAATGGGTCAAATAGGTACCTAAGTTCAGCCATATCTGCTTGAATGGATTGCTACTACACTACAGTTCTTAAGGTTGATCTTGAAGGAAAGTAATGAGAAGAAATTCCCCC
The DNA here is from genome assembly GCF_021234435.1 of Artibeus jamaicensis. Lineage (NCBI taxonomy): Eukaryota > Metazoa > Chordata > Mammalia > Chiroptera > Phyllostomidae > Artibeus > Artibeus jamaicensis. The sequence goes on from NW_026521870.1 coordinate 4,365,760, forward strand.
AATCAACAGGGATTGTAGAGGTGACTATAGTCATCCAATTTACATGAAACTAAAAGTGGCCTATTGTTAGTATTTATATTTTATGGGTCTTGGCAAATAGCTTGCTTGGCTGTCCCTGGACCTTGAAGAAGAAAGATTTGAAAATAGAATGTCTTGGTTAGTAGACCTCAGTCTGCCTCTGCCATTAGCCACTTATATTCTGTCACAATGGGCTCAGGAACAGAATAGCCAAAGTGGCAGACGACGGCCCTACCATAATGGGATCCCACTCAGTAAAGCTGGTTAAACTCTGGTCCTGGCAGCTGCAGCGCTGAACCAGCAGCGCCCACCCTCCAGCTCCCAGCACCTCTACTCAGCCCTTAGCTTGCTGTCCCGTCTGTGGTGTCACTATGATGGAACAGGTCATTTCCTTCGCCAAGGACTTCCTGGCTGGAGGCGTCACAGCCGCCATCTCCAAAACGGCCGTGGCCCCGATTGAGCGGGTCAAGCTGCTGCTGCAGGTGCAACATGCCAGTAGGCAGATCACAGTGGACAAGCAGTACAAGGGCATTGTGGACTGCATCTTGCGTATCCCCAAGGAACAGGGTGTGCTGTCCTTCTGGAGGGGTAACCTGGCCAACGTCATCTACTACTTCCCCACACAAGCCTTCAACTTTGCCTTCAAGGATCAGTACAAGCAGGTCTTCCTGGGAGGCGTGGACAAACACACGCAATTCTGGAGATATTTTGCTGGCAACCTGGCCTCTGGTGGGGCGGCTGGAGCCACCTCCCTTTGCTTCGTCTACCCCTTGGATTTCGCCAGAACCCGCCTGGCTGCCGACGTGGGGAAATCTGACGCCGAGCGGGAGTTCAAAGGCTTGGGGCACTGTCTGGTGAAGATCATAAAATCCGACGGCATCCTCGGCCTGTACCAGGGCTTCAGCGTCTCCGTGCAGAGCATCGTCCTCTACCGGGCTGCCTACTTTGGCTTGTATGACACGGCCAAAGGCATGCTCCCTGAATCCAAGAACACCCACATCGCGGTGAATTGGACCATCGCACAGATAGTGACAGCTGTGGCCGGCTTGGCCTCCTACCCCTTCGACACCGTGCGGAGGCGGATGATGATGCAGTCCGGGCGCAAGGGAGCCGAGATCATGTACAGGGGCACTGTCCACTGCTGGAGGAAGATCTTCAAGGACGAGGGGTTCAAAGCCTTCTACAAGGGCGCCTGGTCCAACGTCCTCAGGGGCATAGGCGGTGGCTTTGTGCTGGTCCTTTATGACGAGCTGAAGAAAGTCATCTAGGGGCATCCTCTGATCTAGACGCAGGGACCTGGAGAGTAGTGCAGAATCCTTCACTGTTTCAGACCATTGACCCTCCAGAAATTCTAGTCTTTCCCTGGCCAGGTCACGTGTGAAAGGCTGGGGAGGGCTCTAGAACAGGGTTCATTATGATCGCAGCTGACACCTTGATTCCATTCATTGATTACGGGGGGAGGGGAAACGACATCTTTTTGGTTCTGGGGCAGAGCAGCTCCCTTACACACACCTAGAGCCTGTTTGGAGGATCAGTTGTGTTTAAGTATTTATTTTAAAAAGTCATGTCTCTCCTTTATCCTCTTTTGCACATCCAAATACTTGCATGACGATCCTCTTTTGCACATTCAAATACTTGCAATAACATTCTGTGTTGGGCATTCTGCAGCAAACAATAAAAACAAGACAGGAAAAAAAGACTAGTTAAACTATTTATGCCATCAAATGTTCAACATAACAGCAAGGGAGACCAGGCCTAATAGAGTGCTTGATCCATCATATGGGTTACTATCACACATCATATCAAACAAGGGGCCTCCTTTACAGCAAAGGACAAGCAACTGTGGGCATACTTGTTTTGTAAGTGTACCGAACTGTGGTTGGGTATACTTGTTTTGTCACATATAACACCATCAGGAAGGCTCTGGGGAGACTGAATAATGGGACATTCTTAAATGGCACAGCTAAGTTCATTGCTTACAAATGACACCCTGACAGGATGTAGTGACATCTTCCAGGATACATTATGCACACTCAATTAATGATTATAAACCACAAATTAATTTTGTGTCCTGTAGATTTTGGATAGATGGGTACAGGAAACAAGTTGAAGTAGTCCCACTTAGCATTGCTCACAGTGACTCGCGTGGAGTCAAATGTGCTTTCCATCACTGTAATTCTAGGACCTAACATGTGTCTGCATACAGGTCTTCAGGGAGAGAATCTTTCTACCAGGAAACACAGAAAAAAATCTCATTAAACTTTAAGCTATAGTTACCACCTGACCACCAAGAAATTAATAGGCAAGGGATGGCATCATTGTTTTGCCAGTGTAAACAACCCTGGCCATCTGGAAAAGAGTAAGGTTGCTTTTATAAAGTAGGACCAGGAAGAAGTGTTTGTTGGTTGCAGGTGGTCTACTAGGGCTTCATTTGGTATTTTCCTGGTTAATTTAGACAGTAATCAACAAGTGCAGCAGTTACAGCTTCAGAAGGACATTGTGTTACAGGACTCAGAACCCTCGGGAGTGAGGGTATGAATTATCTACCAAGTAATTAACCTAAACCAGCAGAAGTACTGGCAGAGAAAGAGGGGGATCAGAATGAGGAGAACAAAAGACAGGTGCTAAGTATGTGCAAGAGGTGTTCTGTGGTCAGTGCTAGGGATCTAACTCAGATCCTCTTTCAGGACTGTGACACTCATTCCACAACTTCTAGGAGTGTCAGCAGTAGATGGATCATGCTAAAACCTCCCCAAAATATTGGCCTGAACCAATGGGTAAGAAAAAGAATTTAGCCCTTTGCTTTACTTAAAGACATCTCTGTGGGCCAGCTCGGAGTTACCCATGGTATCTGCTGAGCCTCTTTTGTGACTATTGCACAGTTCAACTTCTCTCTCTGTGTGAACTTCAGAAGATGACAGTGCATGCTTTTTCTTATAAGGTTACTAGAATACATAGAAGATAATTACAAAGAACCAGATGATCATAAATCAAATGTAAAAATAACATGGTGTAAAAAATGCTTTTTTACAGATATCAAAAAATAAGTAAAAGAAACTATTTTATATTAGATAGCATTGACAGCAATTATCCTATGCAATCCTTAAAATATTTGACTTTTGACTTAAAAAAAGATCTGATTATCATCAGATCTTTCTGTTATCATTTGATTCATTCATACATTAAGTAGCATATTAATCTCTAAATATAAATTTTCTTCAAAGTACTCTAGAAATTGTAACTCAAAATATAGTCTGTGCATCAGCATTATCAGCATCATCTAATAGCTTAGAGAAATACAGACTCCCTTAGACTTTTGAAAATATAGTTTGCATTTTAGCAAGACTTTTCCAGATGATCATATACACACTGAAGTTTGATGAGCATTGCATTAAGAACTATCAATTCTGGAGTGTTTCTATCACAAGAAATGTTTTATAATTTTACTGGAGTGAAATTTTATGTGAATGAAATGAAAGATTTCCATGGTGAGACTCCAGGCTGACCCTAAGCTAGGACATCAAGATCACTACCTATTCTTGAAGACTTGGTAGAAATATTTCTTACGGGAAGATGATAACTTTTCTCTAAACCAAATGGGAGCTCTTCTCCCTTTCTTTGCATATTTGCTTCTAAAGACTCTATTTTTCTTATCACAAAACACAACACAAACAATTGCTGTTTGTTCTCCTTTTGTAAGTGTAACTTCTTCCCAACCCATAATATTGGATATTGGATGTGTATATTTGCAGCCTTAGCTGTGGTAATACTAATATCTGCCACTTTGTGTGTTGTGTGGAACTCACAGAGAATTGTTCCAATGATGATCATTTATTCAAATAGTCATAGAATCTCCTCTCTGTGAACTTTGGAATTTAGAAAGAATGTGGGCGCCTGAACTATCACATAATAAACTAGGAACTGTTTACATGACACATTTTCTTTTATGAATTCTGGGAAACATAAGTCAGTTTGCAAGAGAATATTTAGAATACAATAGATACTCGCAAAGAAAAGAAGGAATGGAAGAAATCCAGAAGGAATTTGAATTTCATAATATTAATTTAGGCCTTGGATCCATCCTAAGGTTCCTGTATGTTTGTGCTACACTTCACAGAGACTCTCTTTAAACTGATAAATTTCACCAAAACATTATTAATACACTCTAAAAAACTATATGATATGTGAAGGCAGAATTCTTTTATATCTTGCTCAGTGCTCTAATAACAACAGCTAGAACACTTTCTGGTACAAATTCAGGTCTCAAAGAATCTATTAACTACATTTTTATTGCATGAAGAATATCTCATATTTATACTGTTTATCATTTCTGGTCAAGAGGGAGACATAGGTAAACATGGCTTGCCTCCTCACACAACCATAGCAAAATAACAACTAAGCTACAAAACAACTGTCACTTAGATTCATCAGAAAATAGAGCTGTATAGAAGTCAACCAACCAAGGAATTAAAGAAATCACATTCATGCAGATGGGTAGGAGGAATAGAGACATTAAGATACAGAGTCATGGAATAGGTGGTCTCATGTCCAACATGTGCTACATAAATACTGGGAAGGGTACCTTGGAAGTGAGGAATCCCAGTCCCACAGCGCTCAGCCCAGGGTTCTAGTGCCATGGATGTAAATCACCATAACTTCAGGCTCTGAAAACCAGTGGTAGTTAGGACAGTGGAAGAAACCATGGGATTCTCTGGCATTTTCTCTTAAAGGACTTGTAACAGGCATAGGACTTGTGCAGACTCATTCTCTCTTGGTATCAGCACCAAGGCAGCAGCTGGAAGGGCACCAATGGCATACGAGGAGAAAATGAAGCATCTGGCACCAGGTGGAGTATCCAGGGACAGCTTCCTCCCAGACAAAATTCCAGAGGACAGAGAATGACTATAGTCCACTTTCTGAGCCCTCATCCACACAGAGCCACAGAACAGTAATGCCATACCTGAGACTCTATCAAACTGGTTCACATGGGTTGTCCTGCCATGGCAATTACCTAAGGCTCTGCCTCATCCAACTTATAGGTGTGCTTTTCCACAATGGGCCATACTGCTAAGACAGGGAGTCAAAGCAATTCTACCTAGTACATAGAAACAAACAGGGAGGCTGCCAAAATGAGAAGATAAAGAAATATGACCCAAATGAAAGAACAGAACAGAACTTCAGAAAAAGAACTAAACAAAATGGAGAAGGCAATCTATCAGATGCAGAGTTCAAAACATTATTTATTAGGATGCTCAAGGAACTCATTGGGTATTTCAACAGCATAAAAAAAAAGACCCAGGCAGAAATGAATGTTCCATTAAATGAGATAAAGAAAAAGTTACAGGGAATCAATAGTGGAGTGGATGAGGCTGAAAATAAAATCAATGATTTGGAATATAAGGAAGGAAAAAAAACATTCAATCAGAACAGCAAGAAGATAAAAGAATCCAAAAAATCAAAAATAGGCTAAGGAGCACCTGGGCCAACTTCAAGTGTACCAACATTTGAATCATAGGGGAGCCAGCAGGAGAAGAGAAATAGCAAGAAGTCAAAAACTTATTTGAGCAAATAATGAAAGAAAACTTTTCTAATTTGGTGAAAGAAACATACATACTAATTCAGGAAGCACAAAGGGTCCCAAACAAGATGGACACAAAAAAGACCACACTAAGACACATCATAATTAAAATGCCAAAGGTTAAAGACAAAGAGAGAATCTTAAAAGCAGCAAAAGCAAAGCAGATAGTTACCTACAAAGGATTTCCCATAAGATGGTCAGCTGACTTCTCAAAAGAAACTTGACAGTCTAGAAGGGACTGGCAAGAAGTATTCAAAGTGATGAAAAGCAAGGACCTAAAACTCTGATTACTCTATCCAACAAAGCTATCATTTAGGATCCAAGGGCAGATAAAGTGTTTCCCAGACAGAGTAAAGTTAAAGGAGTTCATTATCGCCAAGCCATTATTATCTGAAATGTTAAAGGAACTTATTTAAGAAAAAGAAGATCAAAACTATGAACATTAAAATGGAAATGAATTCACCACTGTCAACAATTGAATAAAAAACAAACTAAGTAAACAAGCAAAACAGAAAAGTTTCATAGATATGGAGATTATTTGGAGGTTTATCAGTTGTGGGGAGGAAGTAGGAGAATATGGGAAAAGGTGCTGGGCTTAAGAATACAAATTGGTAGGTACAGAATAGACAGGGTGATGTTAAGAACAGTGTATGAAATAAATTAGACAAATAACTTAAATGCATGGCCCATGCATGTAAACTAAGGTGGGAGATTGCCAGAGTAAATGGGGGGTACAGGGTGGAGGGGGGCAAAGGATAAAATTGTGACAACTCTAATAGCATTATCAATAGAATACATATATTTAAATAAATAAATATGTAATTTATTACAGTTCTCCAAATTAACTTTTCTATCAAATGGCCCTCCATAGTATGACTTGTTTTATATTTCTGACATTTCTATTATAGTGCACATTCGCTGATCGTGTCAGTCCACACCCTTCATCTGCTTCAGCAAATGGGCCTTTATTTCCTGTGGGAAATCCATTTTACCTGATTTGTTTTGTAATGACGATGCTCTCTCTCTCTCCCTGCCAGCCAGTATTTGACGCATTATCCATGGCTGGGGAAATTGGAGTATGTATTCCACATTAGACTGAGCAATAAGTTCAAAACTTGGTAAAGGTCTCTTATTGGGCCCACCAAGTGATACAAAGGGCCCATCAGGCCCATCCTGACAATATAAAAATAAGGGGAAAGATTTTTTTTGCAGGATGCAAGTTAGAGTTCAACACATGGATACTCTAAGCCCAAAATTTGAGGTGAAAGGTGCTGTGATATTACAAAAAAACCTGGTTTGTGGTGTGACCAACATCAGTGTCACAGTTAATTATGCCAGTTAGTTTCATTTGGGTCTTAGGGTAGTTTGCATACAACTTTGTAATCTGAAACAGTTTTAAAAATACATGCATATTACACCTCCCCTCATACTATTGCATTACTAGTTCAAAGTGGATGGCAGAATTTCTCAGAGAACACAATCTTTTATTTACTGGAACAATTTGGGAAAATACTGTGAAACCATAGTTTTTAGGACATGATTAGGTTGGTATAAAAATGACAGAATGATAGCTTAGTTGTTTTGAAATGAAAAATTTATTTGGGGGAGCATACTATAGAAGAGGCGGTAAGAGTGCAATGGTACAAAGTGAATTGAGAGGAGGGAAGAGTGGGAAACCCAACCAGATGGCAAAAGGCTGTGAGCCCAGGAGAGGGCATTTTCAATGAGAAATTTTCAGGGTACCTCTGGCCCAGAGATTTTAAGAACGCAAGTGGCTAAATTTGTAGCTTATATTATATACTTGAAGAAGTGTTATTGCGAATTTACACAATTTCTCCTGACCCTGAAAAAAGCAATTCTATGCAAATATAAAGTAAAAATATATTGGAAATAATTCAAGCAATGTAATTCATTTACAGATAATATCAAAATACAATAATTTTCCTATATGCAAAAAAGTAACCAGTTATAAAATATAGAAGAAAAGAAAAATATTAGTGGCACAAAATTAAATACCAAGGAACATATTTAACAAGAAGTTTTTAGAAACTACATGGGTAAAATTTTTAAACTCTATCAAGGAACAACAGAGAAGTGTTGACTAAATAGAATTTAATACCTTTTTTTAAATAGAGATAATAGTCAAAAGTGAAAGTTCTCTTGACTTAAACTATGATAACATCAGTAAGAAATTTATAAAGGGATTATCTGACATAGCAGAATACACATACAGAAACTGCAATGGCTAGGGGTAAAATCTAGCATGTGAAAGGTAAGATATAAAGATTATATATATACTGTTTTTGGTTACCTTACCAAGAATATGGGTTTGAGAAATCAGAGTGCTAAGTATAGAACATTGGAAAATGTACCCTGATAGTATGAGAATTTAACAAATGACAAAAATGACATTTCATGTTATTCATAAAAGATGAACTATTTTAAACATGGTTTGGGATAACCAGCAAACCTTTTTGAAGGAGGCCTTGAAGAAAAAAGGTATGAAAGAAGGGAAACATGGAAGAAAGAATGAAGCTGCTGAAAATATGTAGATTTTCACATGAAAATAAAACATATATATTATATGTAAACAATGCTGCAAGTTAATAAACCCAAAAGAAAAGGAATTGAAGATATTCATGAACATGTGACAAAAAGTTCATTTCCATAATAAACAAAATGCTGTTAAAAATAAAGAAACGATTTAACTTAAAAAATAAAGAATAGGAATAGGTCACAAAAAGAGATATAGAAATACTTAGAAAACACAAGAAAATATGTGACCATAAGACCTGAATTGTGTTGTGTTAAAAACTCTGTACATCTTTATGAAAGGTTAAATTTAGAGATAACAATAGATACTGGTAAAGTATTTTGTGAAGCTTACCTCCCATTTCTGATAAAAATACTTCACAAAGAAATGAACAGAGAAAATACAATTGATTTTTCTGACATTATTTAAAATCTTCAACAAGCAAAATAAATTGTGAAACATTAGAAATATTTCCAATAAATTCAGAGCCATTTAAAAGATGACCACAAGATGGCAATATATGAGATCAATATATGAAAACCTAAAACTCTCTTAAAAAACAGCAATAACTAATTCTAAAATGCATGCAAAATATATGAATCCCTTTAAAATGGCAACAAATCTATAAAATATGCATAAGCTGAATCAAAACATACACTAAAATTGTAAAAGAGAAACCAAAGTACATTAGGGGAAAAAATAGAAATAGCCTATATTCATGGATACTAAATCTGGTAAAAATATCACTTCTCAAATCAGCCTATACAATTTACTACAATTTCAATTAAAATTGTTCTTAAAATGTTCAACAGAACTTGGTAAACTTATTTTAAAATTTATATATCAGCTTAACAAAATCCACTAATAAGGAAAAGAACTCATTTCATAAAATATCAAAATATTTTTTAAATCCAGAAAATTTTAAAAGTAATGTTTGAATGCTTTAAATATTAAAATGAGATCTCTGTCTATATTTTTTGGAGCAGTGACTTACACATATATTGAACATATAAAAAGAAAAATATTGATGGAATATTTTTAAATGATTTTATGACAAAGAAAACCTTCCTGTGTTCCAAAAAAGCAAGAGATACAAAATAATTTTGAAATTAACCTTTAAAAGTAAACTTTAATGTTTACTTACAGCAAAGTTTATTTTTAAATTAACATGTAAAGGATCAATGACATCATCAAAAATTAACTTAAAACTACAAAAAGAAAAAAGGCAAACTGCACATAAAAATAAAAGCTACATACTGTCAAATTTTATTTGTAATGCACATAACAGCCAAAAATAAGGACCAGAATATACACTTTCCTACAGACCCATTGCCTTTTAATAAAGGTCATAATATTACAAATGATATAAGGCAAAGGATATTAAGAGAAAATTCACAGAAGAGGAAACCCAAGTGGACAATAAGAAATGCAAATATTTTCAATCTCTCTAATAAATAGGGAAAGAGAAGTGATAATAACAAAACATGACATTTTTAACACTTAGTGTATGTGAAGTTGCGGAGTTGACACCTTCTATACTCACCTGGGCACACAAATTTAAACAGCCACTTTGAGGAACATGTAGCAGCAGGTGTTTATTATTGTGTGCCAAAGCCAGAAGTAAAGTGAAAGAAGAAAAACAAAAACTAGATTTCCAATAATGGGAGAAAAACAGTTGTGGAAGTTAATTTACTCAAGAAAATTATGAAAAGCTAATTCGCCACATGGCCAAATTGCTAAAAGTCAATATACAGAAAAATCAGCTGGCCAAATTTAAATTTAAAGAAATACTTATAAATTTATCATGATGTATATTACATTGGACATTTAAAAATTCTTATTTTCTTCTGGACAGCATTGTAAGAAATGTCTTCATTTCAACCCCAGTGCCATGAACTCTGCCACTTAGAGGCATTCTGTTTTCACAGTTTAGTGGCATGTCAATAAAAAATATTGGACCAAGTTGTTCAGTAGCTAATTTATATTAATTTTGAAGAATGTACTTCAGTTTTTTTTTTTTTTTTTATTTAGTTACTTTTCAAGTACATTTTTTTTTCCCTTCCCCCCCCCGCCCGGTCTCCCCCCCTCCCTCCCATTCCCCCCCCCCCCCAGTCCTCAACTCTGTGTCTTTCATACTTGTTCCTCAAAATCCCTCCCCCTTTTTCCCCTCAAGTTCCCTTCCCTCTCCCCTCTGGTCGCTGCCCACTTGTTCTCTATTTCAGCATCTTTGTTTTTATTCTGTTTGCTTGTTTGTTTTATTCTTTAGCTTCCTGTCAAAGGTGAGATCATATGGTATTTGTCCTTCAATGCCTGGCCTATTTCACTCAGCATAATGCTTTCCAGTTCCATCCATGTTGTTGCAAAAGGTAGTAGCTCCTTCTTTCTCTCTGCTGCATAAAATTCCATGGTGTATATTGTACTTCAGTTTTTAATTCCAATATGTTAATAAAGACTTAGTTTAGGAATAGAATATCCTATCAAAAATTTTTACAAATGTTTGTCAGAAAAATTATCTTTTCAATTCAAAAAAGAACAGAAAGGATTTTGAAAGAGCCCTAGTGTCTAAAAACCTTTTTAATTAAAAATTTGTGTGGCGCATAGTTTAATGGGCACTCAATGTTCATATTGCTCCCAGAAAATGGCCATTCCTAAATATCATGGCATTTAAGAATGGAATAAAGAATGCTCTATGGCAAGTTTACACCATATTATGCACACAGAAAGAGGTGAGGAGAGATAGGCGTTCTGAGCTATTGGACTCATCATATTGTTGCCTGGTGTGATGAAACATAGAAGCCAGCTCTCCATTCGCTCGGTGTTAGAAATTACAAGCATAATAATTACAAAAAGATACACTGGGAAACAAGGGTGAGACTTCGCTAATTTTCTCTGCAATATTTTCTTTCAAATAAACTCAAACATTTCATTGAAATGCAAGATAAGAATAGATATGTTTTTGTGATTGCAAATATGACAGAATCAGAAATCACTTCTGGCTTTGCCTCATAAACTTTCAAACTGTCATTTTTTCCATTTACCTAAACGACAGTTACAGTACCTATCTTTTTGTGTAATTTTGAAAACTAAGTATTGTAAGGACTTAGCATAGCATTTGACATTTAGTCACTGTACAATGGTAATTGTTTATAGTATTTTTGTCATCATGATTATTAATTTTCCAATAAATCTCAGATATTTCTGTAGATATTTTGTATGTTATTTCTTAATTGAAGTTTGGCCATGAATCTGTTAGCTATGCTGCATAATCATGTCAAAACTCAGTAGCTTTGAACAATAATTTTTATTGCTTACAAACTGAGTAGAGGCTAGGATTTGCCTAATCTAATTTGGCCTTGTCAGGGTGGCTCTGTTTTTTCTGTTTGTTTTGGGGTCCCCACGTCACTCTTCCCCCTCCTGAGACTAGTGAGCTATGCAAGGCATGTTCTTCTCATGGAGAGTACAGATTTGTAAGGCGGTGAGTGAATTAACGTGAAGCATTTTAAGCTCGAGGCTCAGAATTGGCACAGTGTCAATTTTACCGACTTGTCATTGGTAGAAAAGATGGCCAAACCCAACATCGGGGAGCAATAACAAACACTCTGCATTCAAATGGGAGGGTTGAGGAGGGAGGGAGGGGAGCTGGTAAGTGTTGAGACCAGATTTCAATTCACTTCATCCACAAAGAAAGAAAACTAAGATGAAAGTGATTCATAAATCCTACCGAACTTTCCAAAGGGCCCAAGGTGTATTGGTTGAGTGTCATGTAGAGTTGCCTGCCTCTGCCTAAAAGGGCTATGGAATTTGCCCCAAGTCCCATCCCCTCATCTTTGTCCATCTGACCTTGAAATGTAAGTGGAAATACATTAGTATTTACTCAGGTCTAAAATTAAGAGTCCTCTTCTGAAACCCCCTCTGCCACTTTTTTTTATATATATAAAATATATATATATTCCCACCACTGTAGTCATGTCCCTATGCTCCTACTTATTATAATATTTTAAGTAATTGTTTTTCCTATGTATTAATTCATTAATTTATTAATTCACCGACTATTTATTTGTTGTCCACTATATATAAGAACTTCTCCCACACTCGGCAGAATGAGTGGGTGAGTCATACTGGACCCCAGTTCTCTTGAAGCTGCATTTTAGCGATGAGGACAGATATTTACAAAAATAAAAACTTTACAAATAGATACCAAAGTACAGATCAAACAAATGTTATGATTAAGAAGTAAAGAGTACATTGAAAGACTATAATGGAAGGAATTATTCTCATCTGGGAGTTAACAAAATACTTTTAGCAAGATTGACAGATGAACTAAGTTCTAGGGCACTGCTTTCCAACAAAAATATAATTCAAGCCACATATTAAAATATAAGGTTCTAGTAACTATGTTAAAGAAATAAAAGAAATAACTTAAATTTACTTTAATAATACCTTTTATTCAACCCATAAATCCAAAATATTATTTCTACATGTAATCAGTGTAAAACTTAGTGATATAATATTTTACATTTTCTATACTGAGTGTTTGAAATCCATTGAATATTTTAGCACATCTTGTAACACATCTCAGTTCTGACTGACCATGTATCAAGACCTCAATAGCCATATGTCTAGTAGCTAGTCCATCAGTCAGTACCACTTGAGAGTACTAACCAAGCAAACTAGGGAAGAGAAATCTTGCAGAAAAAGAGAAGATTTCAGTAAATGCAAAAATCTCTGAAGCAAAGTACATTCAAAAAACTAAAATAAGCCATCTTGTACAGAGTACAGATTTCAAGCAAAGTAGCAAAAAATGGAGTTATGTCATACAGGGCTTTAGCAGCCATATTAAAAAAACATGTTGTTTATTCTAAGTGTTATGACAGGCAATTGAAAGATTTAAGCAGGGTACACATGATCCGATTTCCATTTCAATAGGATTCCCTTTGCTGCTGCGGGGCTAGTGGAGATGAGTGGTAGGAAGGAGTAGCACTTAGCACTTGCCTTAGTCTAGGCAAGAGCACAGGGCAACACGGACTGGAGAAAGTCAGCGAAAAACATTCAAGATATCTAGGAGATAAAACTCAATTACACTTGTTATTATTACTTTAATTTAAGAAGGAATGACCTAGAAAGATGAGGAATATTTGCTTTCTTTCTGTCTGGCACAGAGAGGTAAATGGAATGCTAAATTTGAGGGACAAAATTAGTTCCCTCAGAATTGGACACATAAAGGTTTATGAACCAATTAAATTATTTAGTTGAATAAGTAAAAATATCTAGTGGGATATTACATATGTTGAAGATGAGCCCAAATACAAGTCTAAACTGGACTTTTGAATTTGAGAGGTGGCAACACTGGTCCTTGCAGATTGTCATCACCCAGAATCTTCAGTTAAGTTGCCTGACTCATAACTGACACTCAGCTAGTGTTTATTCAGTGTACTTTGTTAGAGCCTCCTCTTTTCTCATGATGAAGTTTTAAGTAAGGCTGAGAAGGCAGGAAAACAGTCCTTTGGTACCAAATTGCTGAGACTGTGGCTTTTTCCTTACCATTATTCTGAACCTTGCCTTAATCAAGGGTTCTGAGACCTGGGTAAGGGCCTATGCATGCATAAGCATTAGTGAGTCAATATAAGACTTATAGTAAATTCATATCGTTTTTTTTTGTGTGTGGGGGGTGATTATTAAAGTTGTGAATATGTTTAACCATTAATTTGAAACTAAGAGTTAAAAAACTCTGATAAATATTAATAAAAATTAAATTACAATGGCAAGAACAAAATCAATTCCAATTAGTCATATCAGTGACATAGGATCAATGTAATTTTTCACATGATGATTTTACGAGTTGAATCTTGATGACACTGATAACTGCTAGGATTTTACCGAGAAAGCCTGTTCAGAGCTGACTGCCTCATCTTAGCAAGTTGTTTTATGCCGGTCACAGCCAGGGCTCCTTTCTTTGTGCACACAAGAGTAGTAGAAGATAACATCTCAGATATTCAGTAAAACCTGCAAAATTTCAACTTTGCCAATTTGTTTAAGACATGTGCATATCACAAGGATATGATAATCAGTGCTCCCTAACTCTAATTATATTTTAATGTAAGAAAATATTAGTAAACTAAATATGCCAACATTTGAGGAACTAATCAACCAACATTATTTGAAAACCTTGACCATGTTGTATCTTATACAATTCTAGGAATGCTGAAAAATAAGACAAATTCTTACCCTCAATAAATTGACAATATGGTTGAGAAATCAAAGCAAATTAAATAAATAATTATTTATAAAAATATGGAATATTAGCCAGGGAAATTGGGTATGTTTAGAATTATTAAATAAGAAAAAGTTTGGAATAGAATGTTTTAGCTTGTTATTTTTGGTTTAAGTGTGAACAGAGAATCTTAGAAAAGTAAAACTTTTAACTTTTCCTCTTCTAGGTATTTATGCTAAAAACACAGAGGAATGGGGTTGAAGAGAGTCCTGTGGTGGACAGGTGCTCTGCGAACTCTGCTAATAAACTGATTGTAACAATGCCCTAAGAGACATATAATAGCACTATATTAAATAAATAAATAAATAAAAACACATAAATAAATGAATAAACCAGAAGATATGACTGTAATTTATGTTTTTGTCACATTTTGATACTGATTATCTTCTTCTTTCCCAGAGAGTCATTTCGAGGCTGAGGACTGATATGTGACAGGCTCTATGTGCGGTGTTGAGGGCACAAGAAAGGAATGTGAAATAGCCCCTGTTCCTGAAGAATTTACTTCCAGTGCCATTTTCTTATTTTAGGCCACTATCATCTTTCATTTGGACTTTCAAAATAATTTCCCTAGTCTCTCTTCCTCATTCAATCAATCATCCACACACTGCCAAGGACAGCTTTTTCAAGTACAAATCTAATCCAGTTACTGTTCTGCTTAAAATTCTTCAATGATTTCACATTGTATATTGAATAAAATCTAAGTTATTTAATGTGACAAGAAGCTTTTATTTTACAGTTCGAATATTCCTTGGTCATGTTATCTATATTGAAGCCACACAGAATTACTTATTGTTTCTCAAATATACTTTGTTCTTTCATGGTCTGGGTCAAGGAGAGTGCCTTAAACATATTTCAAAGTAACATAACCATTTTTATAAGTTTGTCTTATCCTCTTTTATTTTCTTTTGTTTGGAGATGATGTTTAGGCTGAGGCCCAGGTTTCACAGTGTGATTGATACCATGGACATCAGGGTGTGATATGTGATTGTGTAGGGATTTGACTGTCAAGCTAAGTATTTTAATTACAGTTTGTCAGAAATGTGGAGCTGATGAAGGTTAGATTTTTATTCTGCCATGTTGGTTTCTTGTTATTAAAGAGTGTTTCAAAATTGTAGTATCAATTAGACCAATGTTAGCCTGGAAGTGGAGGAATAATTTAGGAGCATATTGCAATAAACCAGCTATAAATGATTATGTTGTGTTAGGGCAGGTTTATTAAAAATATGTAAAGACAATAAAACTGTGGTCATCATGGACCCTGAGAAAAAATATCTACTAAGAATGGATCATGTTGGCTAATGGGTTTCAAAATTTTTAAACAGAGCTTAGCAGTTTTTCTACATAGGACCCTATCATGCAATCTCCACTTCAGGGAGAAGCCTGAACTGAGCTACCTGCCTCTCCACTGACCTGTCTGCCTGTGCTGTGTTGATGCCATCTGAGCCAGCCCTTATGAATAAGTTCTTGGAATCCTACTTCAACCAATAGAACTGAGGCTTTCCCCCTCCAATCAGACCTGTGCTGCTGTATCCCCATTACTTTCATCACCAACCAATTAGAGTAGCTTCATTCTGTCTGACCAATCAGGACAGTGCATATTGTACCAATCAAACTGTGAGGATTTGGAGTCCTCATTTGCATGAGGACGTACCAATGAGGGACCTGGGCTGAGGACTTCTATCTATAACAAGTCTGTTCTCCTATGAGTCTCAGACAGCACTTTCCCTTTGCACCCAAGACTACACTTCCCTGTCTGATGTCTCTCTGAAGCAGAGTGAAACAAACCAGTGCAGGCCAGAGCAGAATGGCACCAGAGTAGAGCAGAGCAGACCAGCACAGGGCAAAGGAAAGCACTGAAAAGAGCAGTCTAGCAAGGAGCAGGGCAGAGCTGTCTACCCAGAGAAGAGCTTCCTAACAACAGTGCTGGTTTCACAGCCATGCTGTGTCACAGTTGAGCCATTTGCACTGAATAACATGTTTTTCTTCACTGCACCCCAACTGGAGATTTTTGCTGGTTGTGAATTGATGCCAATGACCGTCAGTTGACATTATTTATCCGGGAATCTAAATATAGATAATATACAAACAATGACATTTTTCAAATTATTTTATATAATCAATCATTATAGTTAGAAGAATATAGTAACAAGTGACCGACTTGTTCTAATGTGACGATGCAATGTGATAGCCTCTACAAAACTTGGCCCAAGTCCTAGACATGACTGATCCATACAGTGTATAGACGGGCAGTCCACAACATAATAAACAGATCAAAAATGCCTCTCTCAGATTATTTCTTGGTATAAAAATCCAGTAAGATTAATGAAGCAAAGTTGTTTACTACTGAGCAAGGTATATTTTAATATCTCTATTTGATAACAAACTGAAAAGAAATTAAGAAAGAACAGTCATATAAGGGACATTATCTCTACATAACTGTTACTCTATTAATTAATAATCAAAGCACTATGGAAAACCATGGGAAAATCTATAGGGTCCAGCACAAATAATGTCCCTTTGTTATTATAAAATTATAAGCATATAATTCTATAACATAACAATATCACATCCAAGTACACCATTTTAGGTCAAATGTTCAAATTAAAACTATAAATTATTACACCTATATTATTATTCTACCAACCACAATCAAGCTGGCATTGCTTCTGCTAGACCTTGTATTTATGTTATATTATTCTGGTATACTTTCTTTTGCCAATAGCTAGGGTAACTACATAAAATGGAAGTGGAAAAATGAAAATATTTTCCTGTAATTGGTAGGGGTTATAGCTTCATAATAGTTGAATTAAGAAGAAAAATGTAAAAAGGACTAAATGAGATTTGTTACAATAAGTAACAGGCAGTTTAACTTTTCTGAGATAGCATTATATTAGAGTTATGTGCAGCTTACATTTAGAAGGAAGTCAATCTAAGTTTCTAAAATTCTGGTTTCATATTCCCTGGATTTTCAGTATTTTTCAAATATGTAATTAGATGCTTAGTTTAGGGATCAGTCATTTGGGTTATAGGAAGGGCCCCCTAAAATGGAATTATCTTCTTGAGGGCTGGGCCCTTATAGTACAGGGTGAGTGTTCTAGGAACCCATCTGTATCAGTGTACCAGCTGGTGTTGGTGTGAGAGGCTGTGTCTGGCTCCTGTGATTCTTTTTTGACAATCCTTTCAAAGGTTTCCGATTTTATGATTGGTGATTTATAAATGCACCTGCCCATGCTGTGCTGAGTGTTCACCAGTTTTTCATCAAAAACAGCATGACCCCCAGGCCCTACCTTCCCTATTTACCTGAGTTCACCCCAGTGATTTCTTTTTTGTTTCCCTGAATGAAAAAAGTCCTCTGAGGGAAACATTTTGCTAATGTGGAAGAGGTGAAAAAAATAAACAAATGGTAGAAGAACTAAAAGGCATCAAAATCAAGGAGTTCATAAACTGTTTTGAGCAGTGAGACAAATAGGTATATTTTTCTCAGAATAAGTTTCAAGAGAAAACCTATTCTTGATAGGTATATTGCAACAAGTGAAGACTACTTTGAAGATGACTGGAGTTTCAACTGTAAGAATAAATACACAATTTTTATAAAGAAATTCTGTTATATTTTGGGGTCCCTCCTTTTATTTCTGAGCCTACTGGGATACAGAAAACGGGCTTTGTGGTCCTGTGCTTATGGCACACAGACACTTTTAAGTGAGGAGAGCGACTGACAGAACAAGAGATAATTTGAAGGTAAAGGGTAAAGATGTGAAGAAACAGGAGATATGAGGAACTGTTTGATGAAGGAATATTTCAGACATAAAATGTCGGTGGGGCTATGACATATTTACCTATGGATGGCTCTGAGGCATCTCTTCGAATTTTTTTTAAAAGTTCTACTTCCTTTGAAAAAGTCCTATTGTTATATTATGGAGTCTTAGAACCACATCATACAAATGATGACAGATCAAGTGAAATGAACGTTTTTAGGTAAAGACTAAGTATACATCTATCACTGTTAATTAAATGCTTATATTTGAACTGACAGCAATGTTGAACCTGACCTTTCTACCACAAGTTTGCTATGGTGCCAGTCACTTTGTAGATCATGAGCTCAGGGTTATTAAATGAAGGCTTGAGTTCTCAGGCTAGAGAGTTGCATAGCCATACTATCTATCAAAAAAGTCCACTTATTTCTCTTTCAAAAATGAAATAATCTGATTCTTCTTCTCATGTCACTTACCTCAAAAAAATATAGAGTGACGAATTACTAGAAATTTCTCAATTATTAAGAATTCACATGAAATGGTTATTCCAATCAATTATAGCCATATAAATTATATTTAATTCAACTTAAATGTGTTACTTAATGCAAGGAAGAATGTGGTTTGCATACATCATGCATTCTTTTATTAAATGAGTCTTTCATTAGATACTATGTAAAACAATTCTTTATAATATATTTTATTGATCATGCCATTACAATTGTCCCATTTCTCCCCCTTCATTCCCCTCCACCCTGCACACCCCCTCCCACTCACATTACCCCCCTTTAGTTCATGTCCATGTGTCATAAGTTCTTTAGCTTCTACATTTCCCACACTACTCTTGCCCTCCCCCTATCTATTTTCTCCCCACTGTTGTTGCTACTTATTCTCTGTACCTTCTCCCCCATTCTCCTCCTCCCACTCCCCTGTTGCTAACCCTCCATGTGATCTCCATTTCTGTGGTTCTGCTCCTGATCTAGCTGTCAGCTTGGCTTGCTTTTGTTTTAGGTGTGGTTGTTAATTACTGTGAGTTTGCTGTCCTTTCACTGTTCATATTTTTTATCTTCTTTTTCTTAGATAAGTCCCTTTAACATTTCATATAATAAGGGCTTGGTGATGATGAACTCCTTGAACTTGACCTTACCTGAGAAGCACTTTATTTGCTCTTCCATTCTAAATGGAAGCTTTCCTGGATAGAGCAATCTTGGAAGTAGTAAAACAATTCTTAATTAATGATAACTATGTGCTGGTCTGTGCAAAAATTAATAATAAGATCATGTTTTATGATTTAAGTAGAAATAGATTTCCATTTTAAATACTCAGCTTTTAGTCATAGGGAAGAAGTGGCATTCAGCAGATTTCACTACTTACCAAAAATTAATGAGCTGGTGAGCCATAGGATGTTTTTGTATCAACATTTTGTTTCTATCGAGTGTTTGGCAGACTGGGAGTAAATTTTTATTTTATGTTTTTGCGGTAACTCACTGATGCAGGTACAGAACTTGAAACTAAATATAAATTCTATTACAGAATTGAGATGATAATATAAATGTCTTGTTTAATGTACTAGAAGATTGCAATGAAAATTTCACATCATCTTTACTAGAAAATCTATAAATGGAGAGAAGCAGAAATACTCAGTTACATGTGTAAGAGAATATAAAATGTAGGCCTGTATAGGAAAAATTGTTAGACACATTAACAACATCCATTCTCCCTATATTCTACATGGATAAAGATTTCAGCTAGGCACATACATAAAGTTAATGATTACTTTCCTGGGCCTCCTCATAAGTAGATGTGGCTATGGACCTACTTTTTATCTGAGATGTAAAAGGAAGCAATGTACTTTTTTTTCTTGTTTTAATTTATTTTATTTATTTATAGAGGGAGGGAGGAGTAAAGAGAAGAAGAGAAAACATTGATGTGAGAGAGAAACATTGTCCAGCTGCCTTCCATATGAACACAGCCCAGGCACGTATCTCAACCAGGAATTAAACTGGTGACCTTCTGGTTTGCAGGATGATAGCCACTTCCTGAGCCACACAAGCCAAGGCACAATATACACTATTTTAGGGAAAAGGAGCATACTCCTCTATCTCTATCTCTAGTGCCAGTTTGTTGGAATATATGGACAGACATGATGATGGGGGTCAGAATAGTCATCTTAGAATATGAGTGCAAACCTGCATGACGAAGATGAAAACAAGCTAGCAGGGGTAGGGATCCCCTTATGTCATAGAGTTATTGCTCCCATTTAGACTGTTTTGAAGAGTTATATATTCATATCTTGCCTGTGCCTCTGTTACTTTTTTCTTGTTTAAAATAGTCACACTGCAACCTAAATAATATAACATCTAACTGATTTTAAGAAAATACCCAAACCTTGCTATTGAAAAAAAAGAGTTTTAGAGTCCAAATTAGAGAAAGAAATTTTCTGACTCTATTGTCACCATGCAACAGAAGGTTCTGTAATAGTGGAAATATTCTCCACTCTCAAGTTCAATAACTATTAGCTGCTTGTAGATATTGAACACTTGAAACATAGGAAATTTTACTAAGAAATTAAATGTTTGCTTCTAGTAAAACTTAATTTAAGTTAAATAATCACACATACTTAGCAGCTGCCTTATTGGACTGCACAGTTAGAACAAACAATGTATTTGTTCATTATTTCATATGGTGACACAATCCATAAATTATGCCTATTACACTCCCTAATTAAGGGATGGTGTTTTTAAGAATATGTTAGAGAAAATGCCTAAGAAATATTCTCTCGCTGGTAAATCACCGAAAGCCTACATTTAAAAAATTTATATGTCTCAATAATTATTTAAGGTTTTTATTGTTCATATTAGCATATGTGTGTGTATGGAAATACAAAGTGGATGCACGCTTTCTTACATTTGTTGTTTGTGTAGCTCTGTGTCCAGCTGGCTGCCAGCTCATACTTTCAGGAAGGTGGCACAGTGACGGCAAGCTCAAGCTCTACTCTAGGCTCCAGTTTTTGTCCCGAAATTCTCTCTGCTTTCCTACGGTGGCAGTTTAGACTGAAAAGTGGGTTTATTTTAAAATTCTTCTCTTGTTCCTTTCCTTAAACATTAAGAAAGAGCCAGACTGAAGTACATAATTCTTGAGTGGAATTCCATTCTGATGATTGCCATTGGCTGTTTGGAGTCCCAAGGAATCAAGCAGAAGGCCTTGTTTTAATGAGGGAAAAGAGAAGTCATAAATTCTCAGATACTCTTTGAAAAATTTCTATCCTGTAGTCCCAGAGGATAGAGATGAGAAAGGGTTCAACCTGGTTCATGTTATCTCTGTCCTTTTGGTTCTTGATATAGCAAGGGCCACTTCTCCTTGAGTAGGGTAGAGCCAATAGGCAGTGCAGGTTTCTGGCCAAAGACAAGGTTTCTAAATGACACCCATACAAAAACATCTTAGAATAAAGTTCTTTAAAAACTCTTTAGTTATAATAATGTAAATCCTTATTTTAATTTCACCCCTTTTCAATAATGGAATTTGAATCTTTCCTTTAATGTCATTATTAGAGATTTCTATGAAAACATTAACTTGAACTATTTCCAAGAACAAATATTTCAGAACAAATTTCCAAAACTCAAAATGTTCCAAAAATCAAAATGACCCCCTTTCCATGTAATTTTCCGTTTTTACACATCTTTTTTATATACACATAATGAGTCATAATGTTATTTTTTAAAATTCATAACAATAAAATTATTTATTGGGAAAAATAGATTGAAGTAAGAAAAGGGGCAGTCACTGAGTTCCTAAATTCTGTAAAACATGTGTTTGGCCATAGTCGCTAGCCATTTATAAGTTTATCTTTGTTTATATATGTGAATCTGTGTGTGCCACATGTATTACTTTCCACAGTGCTTATATAGGTGAAGAAACTGAGACTAATCTTATGTAGTAGGTAAAAAAACACTTAATTTCAGATTTCTTTTCTTCCTAAACTTACAGTATTTAGTTTAATTTTTTTCAATTATAATTGATATTCAATATTATATTAGTTTCAGGCATATAGCACTGTGGTTAGAAATTTATATAACTTACAATGTAATCCCCAAATAATTCTAGTACCCACCTGGCTCCATGATTAGTTATTACAATGTTATTGACTATATTCCCTATGCTGTATTTTACATCCTTGTGATTGTTTTGTAACTGCCAATTTGCATTTAATACCTTGACCAATTTTACCCATCACCCAACCCCACTCCCATCTGGCAACCATCAATTTATTCTCTGTATCTATGAGTTTGCTTTTTTTTATTTTTATTTTTTGGTCTGGCTGTTGCGAATGGAAAGATTTCATTTTTATGACCAATAATATTTCATTGTATATACCACATCTTTGTAATCTAATTGTCTGTCAATCAACATTATCTTGGCTATTGTAAAGAATGTTACATTGTGTTACCAGTGGTAGTGGGGCTCTGGCAGTGTCTAAAGGAATAGAATTTCTGAGACCTGCATGGGAGGATGTGGCTCTGTGGTATGGTTTATTGATGATGTACTATTAAGGAGGGTCCCCTCCTGCCTTCCTGATGTCCCATCTCTGTATCACCATGGAAAATGTCCAACCTTAACTTTAGCAGGGCTGGGATAAAGACCATTGCTCAGAGCTTATGCTCCACATTAAAGCACAGTCCAGTCCAGCATCCAGGTAGCTTAGCATATGTTTTTAGCTACAATCCATTCCAGGCTGCCTTCTGGAGCCTGCATGGGCCACATGGCTGCTAGAATCACATGGTCACAGAGGGAACAAGTGAGTACATAATGCAAGTGTAGGTCACGAGAGAGAGAGAGAGAGAGAGCTGTTTCGTTCCCTTGGGTTATAACTAGGATCTTGGGTTTGGGATAGACCAGGTACTTTCTTAAAGGAACCAATCAACTTGCTAAGCTTACATGGGCCTCAGATGTGTCCACATCCCCTAGTTATACAGACAGACCACTATGGTCCATCACCTCCCTTTGTGGTCCCCAATAATTTGGTACCAGAGTGGGGGAAGGGAGAAATATTAATCCCCTTTGGTGGAGAAATGCTGTGTTCCTCTGGAGTGTGAAGCTAAAGCTTCCTAGTGAAGCAAACAGCCTCATGCTCCCTATTTTATTAATTTCAATGTCTACTTCACTTTGCTCCAGTTTTCAATCCCTCACTAAACACTGATGATAAAAATTGAACATAGGAATGCATACAAAGTATGTCCAGAGAATATCCAGTCATATAATATGAGAAATAGAGACATTTACTGAAGAAGATAACAAGAAACATTGTATACAGGAAAATGATGCCTTAGTCCTCACAAGTAGGCAACTTGGGGTCTCACACAGTTATCTCAATTACCATCAACTACCAGGTCATATTTCCCTGAGTCTCCTCAACAGTTTGGAAAAAGCCAGAAGTTGCAGAACACCAAATCTGGGCCATAGTGGGACTGAGTCACCTCACTGATCTGATGTTTCACCTAAAAATTCTACATGATAAATAATACATGAGTGGGAGCATTGTTGTGATGAAGCTGCCAATCACCAGTTGCCCATACTTGTGGCTTCTGAATCATCTGAATAGTTTTCATAGAGGAATCTTCAAGCTTATTGCAAAATTTGATGCACATTCATTGTTCTACTCACTCATTTTGAATGCCATAGACACACAGAACACATGCTCACTCAATACCATGTACCACTCTCACTGACAGTACAGTGAAGTCATCATTGGTCATACATGCAAATTCCAGTGCACTCTTCTTGGTTTCTAGGTTGCATTAATGCCATGCAAACTGTTCTTGTTATATGAACAATGGCTGAACTTTTTCTCATATATCTTTTCAAATTATTGTTAAACTTGTAGTATTTGTATTGCATAATTTTCTTACTTTACATTATTTCTCCTTCTGAATGACAATTTTTACTTCTCCTATTTTTCATTTACTAAAATTATCCTTATCAAAGTACTTGCACTTTGGGTGTAGGAAATTGCAGTAGTTTGCTAACTGGATTTCCTGCCTCCAAATCTACTCTTATAAACCAATGATGAACTTTTTAATGCTAATTTGTTTTTCTTTGGAAAATATAATATCCATAGAGGTAAGGGTACAGAAAAATGTGTATCTCTATTTACCACAAAGGAAATACTATGTAACCAACACCCAGGATTGGAAATAGAACACTGCCTACTGTCCTGCCCCAAAACTTACCTACCTCCCCAAAAGGTAAACACTTTTATGCTTTTCTTGATGATTTAACAATTTAAGCATAAATACATAAACACAGTTTAAATTATTTGTATTTAATACAAATACATGTATTCTTTCTTATCCTTCTTCACTCAACATTATGATATGAGCTTTATTAACTGTTCCATAGCTATATTATTCTATTAAATGTATATACGAAAATATATGAACTCATGCTATTATTAATAGATAGTTCAGTTGTTTTCCTTTCATGCCCTTAAAAATGCTACTGTGGACACACTTAAATGTTTTATGCAAGAGAATAGGCATTCACTGAAATGCCCAACATGTGTAATTCCTTTTGGTATGTACTGTACCCAAGGGCTGGGTTATTGGGTCATGCATGATGCATATGGTGAACTATAAAAGATACTGCCATACAGTTTTGCAAACTGTGCAACTTATTTTCCCATGTGCCTTCCCATTATTTTTATTCTGTTCCAATTCCTACTCAGTACTTTACATTTTAGTCAGTTTGGTAAACATGTAGTGACATTTCATTTTAGCTTGGACTTTCATTCTCTCTTTATTAAGTAGTAGGAACACCTTTTCTTATGTTTACTGGCCATTTGGTTATCCTTTTTGGAATTGCTTGCCAAGGTCCCTTGTTCATTTTCTTCTATTGTTTGTATTCTCATTCATTTATAGAAATTAAAGAAACAAAATTCAGAACATGATTTTGTTTTTTTTATATGCATTACAAATTTACTGATATGATACAAAACCTGTCTATTAATAGTGTCTTGATGAACAGCAATTCTTAATTTTACAAATTTTTCTTTTTTAATTAGTGTATCTTATGTCCTATTTAAAGTCTGCCCTTAAGTTATTGTCTTCTAGTGACTTTAATGTTTTGCTGACCATAGTTAGATTAAAAAAATACATCTAAACATTATTTTATATATATGACATTAGACAGCAAATTTTACTTTTTTCCATAAGGATTAATAATATATCTTAGCACCAGATATTTTTTAACTGCCTTTTTTTCTGTTGCTCTGTAGTACCAAATTCGCTGAAGCTTAAGTGTTCATAATATGCCCAGGCCTAGACTTTTTTTCTAACCACTGTCTGACTAATTTTTTTATTGAGATATAATTGAAATACAACATTGTGTTAGTTTTAAGTGTACAGCATCATGACTTGATGTATGTATACACATATATTGTGAGATAATTACCACGATATATTTACAAAACATCCCTCACCACACAGTTACAATTTTTTTATTGTGTTGAGAACTTTTAAGATCTACTACTCTCTTAGCACCTTTAAAATATTATGACAGTTTTATTTCTCTTTATTCAATCATTCCATTTTATTTTATTTTTCTTAACTTCATCATTGTCTAGGACTTCCTGTGCAAATTTGCATAAACAGGTGATAAGGGTATCCATATTTTGTCCCCTTTTAGGGACAAAATTTTCAACATATAACCAACATGTGTGATGATTGTTATTACTTTAATTTTATTGAATTCTCTTTATCAGATTAAAATATTGTGTTTTGTTGCTAGTTGTTAAATAATTTTTAATCACAAATGAATAATGACTTTTATTAAATATTTTTTATTTTGCATTGATGAGATGACCACATTGAGTTAATGTAATAATTGTATTGATATTCAAATACTAAGCCAACCTTGTATTTCTAAAATAAAGCCAACTTGGTCATATTTTTGTTAATATTATTTTTAGGACTTTTAAAAATCTAAAATCGTAAATGAGATCTGTCTGTATTTTCTATTTTCATGCTGTCCTCATCAAAATTAGATATCAGTGTTATATTTGACATCTTAAACTCTGTGTAGATTGGTGATATTTTTTTTTCTTATTTGGATATTGTCTGATTAGAATAATTTTTCTTTCTCAAGTGCTTTTCAGATTCGGTGAAGCCATTAAGGTACGGAGCTTCATTTTCTAAGACAAGGTATAATATTTTTTCATGTAGTCCATGTTTTTGTTTGCCAGTTTGCTGATTTTACTTTTTCCTTCTGGGGATTTTTCTATTCCACCTAAATGTTTAAATTTGTTTTCATACCATCTCAATCTTGTCAATGTCTGCAGTATTGTTAGGGATAGCCTTTTTAAAATTTTTTTTATTAAATATCTAAAGCTTAATTATTTTCTTAAGTTTTTTTAAGGGTTCATTAATTTTACTAGTTTGCACAAAAAATAGACTCTCAGTTGAATACTTGATTGTTGACTAATTCTATCTTTATTTTTGTTATTTCCTTCCACCAGTTTTTCTTGGTGTTGTTTGGTTATTTAAACTTTTCCTAAGATTAGTGTTTAGTTCATTTATTTTTATTTTCTATTACTTATAGCATAAACATTTAAAACAATAGATTTCCTTTAAACACTGCTTTAGCTGCATTCCAAACATTTTTATCGTCTTTTGATATATTCATTGCTCTTGATTCGAAATAGGTCTTCATTTCTATTATTATTTAATCTTCAACCAGTGAATTACTTAGAAATACACTTTTAAAGATATGGAGATCTCTTTGATTCTGTTATTGGTGCCTGACTTAGTAAATTGTATTCAGAAAATATCCCTAGTACGACTCAATTCTGAAATTTGTTGAAATTGCTTTGGATTCACAATATAGTAGATGTTTGTAAGTGCTTGATGCAGAAATGAAATAAAAAAATGTGTTCTCTGCAGTAATTGGTTGGAGTGCCCTAGGTGTTGTCATTATATTATGTCTGCTAATCACGACCTTCTAGATTTCCATATTTGTACATGTTTTTGTCTTCTTGCTCTATCAGCTATTAAAAGCAATATTAAAACCCTTCACAATATTTATACTATTTTTCTTATGCCTTTGTTAATTTATAAAATTCTCATATTTACCTGTTAATTTCTACTTTATATCACTATATCTTATAATTGTTTTCCCCTTTAGTTTCTGAATAATATGCCAGATTATTTTCAGTTAGATTTGTATGGGGTACTTTCCCCCATATTTTTAATTTGTTATTGTGGTAAATATCTTTTATATCATTTGTTATGGCATTTATTTCAATTTTATTATTGTCC
The DNA here is from genome assembly GCF_021234435.1 of Artibeus jamaicensis. Classification (NCBI taxonomy): domain Eukaryota; kingdom Metazoa; phylum Chordata; class Mammalia; order Chiroptera; family Phyllostomidae; genus Artibeus; species Artibeus jamaicensis. Next base: position 4,393,217 of record NW_026521870.1, read on the forward strand.
ATAACCTTTAAACTTTTTCTAAAATAATAGCACATAACTCATATATAATAAATGGATAACATACTTTTAATTCAAAATTACTATATTTTCAAAGGCTATTTGACTTACTTGCCTATGATTCTTTTCTTTCGTCTTGCGTTATTCTTAAGTACTTTTAATTTATTGCATTGTCTTGAATTATATTAGAAGTTATTCATTCTTCTTTGTATGTCTCTTTAATTCATTGAATCTAATGTTAATTCATACTTTTGACCTCAATCCAGACATTTTACAGTCCTTAGGCGAATTTAATATCACCTCTTTTTCTATCTCACATGCCATTGTTATCATGTATATTAATTTTCCTCCAAATTGATTACTTTGTGTAAACAAAGTAATTGTTTACTTCTAAATTGTTTTAGAAGTAAAGTGAATTGTTTACTTCTAAAAGAATTCTATTCTTTTAGAATTTCCAACATATTCATTTTCTTTATTATTAAATTTAATTTTTTCCTCTGAGTTTTAATTTGGGATTATTTTTTTTCTGCTTATAGAATAAATATATGTACATATTTTTGTATAACATACATTAATGTACTCATTACTATACATTCATGTATTCATATATATTAATGTATGTCTCTTTGTTTTTGGTAATTCTTTCCCATGTTATTGTCTCTCTCATGTTAAAAAATATTTTGCCTAACTTTTCAAACTATTCTCAAGTAGAATTGTCCAATGTTACCTACTCTGTTCTCTATACAACTGAAAATATTTTTTTCATATTATATCTAGGTCATACTTCTTCCCTCAATAATTGTTTCAATCGTCATGTACTCACCTATCATCATATGCATTATTTCTAAATCTTACATAAAGTCCAGGCGTCATTTAGACAATTTTAATATGGGTGAATGAAATGAACAAAACATGCCTCCTTCATGAAATTTCCATTTTAATAAAGGGAAATGGAGATGTGTAAGTAAAATATAAATAATATTTTATCAAATATATCAAGTATGGGAAGTAGAAAATATTGATGGGGAGAGAATGGGTGTTAAAATGAAAAGATAAAAAACCTTGGCAGGGTGGCTTAGTTGGTTGGAGCATTGGACCATACATCACAAGGCTGAGGGTTTGATCTCTGGTCAGGGCATATGTGGGCAGCAACCAACCATGTTTCTCATGTTAATGTCTCTCTCTCTTCCTCTCTCTCTCTAAAAGTAATAAACATATCTCTAAGTGAGGATTTAAAAGAAGGTCTAAAGACATAGAAAGCACAATATATCTTAAACCTGATAAATACCAAAAATTCCATCCCTGTGAAACTGAACATTACCAAACACAGAGAAATGCTTGTAAGTAAGCAGACAGAAAGAAAACCAAATCACCTATAAAAGAATGGCACTTTGACAGCAGATATCTTATAAACAAAAAATAAGCCAGAAAACCTTGGAATATCATCAAAGTACTTCAGGAAAAACTTATGTAAATTTACCAATTTGTGTTCCCATTTAAATATTTTAAGAAGAGTTAAATGAAAGGTTTTTGAATTTTTTTTTTTAGTTTTCAATCACAATTGACATACAATATATTATTTTCAGGTGTATACATGGTTATTAGACATTTATGTAATATATAAAATGAGTATCCCAATAAATCTAGGACCCATCATATACCATACATAATCATTACAATATTATTGTCTATATTCCCTATGCTGTACTTTATAACCTCATGACTGTTCTGTAACTAGCAATTTGTTTTTCTTAATCCCTATACATTTTTCACCCATCTCCCAGTCCCTTTCCTCCCATTTTGCAACTGTCAAAATGTTCTCTGTATCTACGAGTCTGTTTCTAGTCTGCTTGTTGATTCATTTTGTTTTTTAGATTCCACATATAAGTGAAGTCATATGGCATTTGTCTTTCTCTGTCTGACTGATTTCACTAAGCAAAATACTTTCTATTTCCATCCATGGTTGTTACAGATAGCAAGTTTTCATTCTTTTTTCATTGTAGATATACTTTATTTCTTTATCCATTCATTTCTTGATGAGCATTTAGGTTAATTCCATATTTTAGCTATCATAATAATGCTGCAATGAACACATTGATGTATGTCTTTTTGAATTAGTCTTTTGGGTTTCTTTGGGTAAATACCTCAAATTGAAATTTCAGGTCACTTTCTTGTTTCTTTGTTTCTTTAAAGCCTTTGTTTTGAAATATATTTTGTCTGGAATAATTATTGCTACTTTTTTTGGTTTTCATTTTCATGAAATATTTTTCCATCTCTTTACTTTTAGTCTGTGTGTATTTCTATCTGAATCGAGTGCCTTGTATACAGCATGTGTAAGGATCTTGTTTTGTTATCCAATCAGCCACCTGATGTCTGTAGTTTGGAGCATTTAATCCATTTTTATTTAAATTAATTATTGATAGATATGCAGTTATTGCCATTTTATTATTTATATTTTATCTTCTTTTTCTTCTCCAGGGGACTTATCATTTCTTGCAATATTGTTTGGTGGTGATGAACTCCTTTAGCTTTTTCTTGTTCGGGAATCTCTTTATTGGTCCTTCAATTCTAAATAATAGCTTCACTGGGTGGAGTAACCTTGGTTGTAGATCCTTGATTTCCATCTCTTTGAGTATTTCTTGTCAGTCCTTCCTGGTCTACAAAGTTTCTGTTGGAAAGTCAGCTTGCAGTCTTATGGGAGCTCGCTTGTAGGTGACAAATACATTTTCCATTGCTGCTTTTACGATTTTCCCTTTGTCTTTAACCTTTGGCATTTTACTTATGATGTGCTTGGTATAGGCCTCATTAGTTTCATCTTGTTTGGTACTCTCTGCACTTTCTGGATGTATATTTCTATTTTCTTTACCAGGTTAGGAAAGTTTTCTGTCATTATTTTTTTTTTAAATTTTTAAATTTTATTTAGTTATTTTTCAAGTACAGTTTTCTTGTCTATTTCTCCCATCCCAGCCTCCCCTGCCCCTTGCTCCCCACCTCCCTCCCATTTCCTCCCCCCCACCCTTAGTTCTCGTCCCTGTGTCCTTCCTATTTGTTCCTCCAAATCCCTCCCCCTTTTTCCCCTTAACTTCCCTTCCTTCTCCCCTCTGGTCACTATCCCCTTGTTCTCTATTTCAGTGTCTTTGTTTTTTGGGTTTTTTTTTTTCTGCTTACTTGTTTGTTTTGTTGTTTAGCTTCCTGTTAAAGGTGAGATCATATGGTATTTGTCTTTCAGCACCTGGCCTATTTCACTCAGCATAATGCTTTCCAGTTCCATCCATGTTGTTGCAAAGGGTAGTAGCTCCTTCTTTCTCTCTGCAGCATAGAATTCCATTGTGTATATGTACCACAATTTTTGGATCCATTCATTTACTGATGGGCACCTAGGTTGCTTCCAACTCTTGGCTATTGTAAATTGTGCTGCTATGAACATTGTGGTGCATAGGTTCTTTGATATTGATGTTTTAGGATTCTTAGGATATAATCCTAGCAGTGGAATTGCTGGGTTATTATTTTTTAAAATAGGTTTCCAATTTCTTGCTCTCTCTCTTCCTCTTCCTGCACCCTGTGATAAGAATGTTGGTATGCTTGAAGTTGTCCCAGAGGCCCCATAAATATTATCATAACTTCCTTGGGTTCTATTTTTTTTGTTGTTGTTCTGATTGGGTGTTTTGTGCTTCTTTATCCTTGAAATTGATAATGTCATCCTCTGCTTTACTTACTCTACTGTTGATTCCCTAGAATATGTTCTTCATTTTAGTTATTATATTTTTCATTTCCCACTTGTCTTTTTTCATATTTTTATCTCCATTTTTATGCTTGCTTCTTTTTGTTGAATGTCTCACTGAGATCATTTAGCATCTTCTTTTGTTTAATTCTTTTTCTGGAGTCTTTTTGTATTAATTTTGGATACATTTCTTTGTCTCCTCATTTTGGCATCCTCCCTGTGTTTGTTTCTATGTACTAGGTAGAGATGCTATGATTCTCAATCTTGGTAGAGTCATCTTATATAGTAGGCATCCTATAAGTCTCAAGGACACAATTTTCCCATCACCTGATGTGGGCGTTCCAGGTGTACTTCCCATGTGAGCGGTGTCCATTCTCCTATTGTACTTTAGCCTAGATTATTGTTAATGTATAAATGGGAAATTTTTGCCTCCTGTAGACTATGAGAACTGGCCGTGACCACAGCAGGGAAACTGTTGTGCAGGAGCTGACCCCATGGAGCAGGACTCCCTTCAGTGGGTCTATGGTGCCTAATGATCTGCACCTTGAGTCTATCACTCATGGTGGTGCTCCAGCCTGGTTTGATACTGAGTATCTGGCATTCAGATTCTCTGTCTTTGGGGTTTCTCTGGAGGTGCAAGACAAGATCAGCTGTCACCCATGCCCTGCCTGGGGTAACTCTGCATGAGCTATAAAGTGATCTGCAGATGCCTACTAGTTATGCTGGGCTTGGAGGTGTCATGGAAAGGCTAATCTGTGAATCAAGGAAAGCTGCCACTATTTATGGGCCTAGGGCCACTTAGCAAGAAGTATAGGATATGCTGATTCCTGATGCTGCTTGTTTGGAGTTTGTGAGTGTTTGAAAATTTAAGCCCACAGTGTGAACCAACACAGATCATCTTTATGGAAAAGATACATGAATTGTCTTGGGTTGTTCTGAAAGTTAGGAAGGGTGTGGTCTTAGGGAATCACTAAGGTGGGGCAAATAACATTAGCCAGGTTGATGATACCCATCTGCCCGCTCTTGGGAGGAAAGCTCTGTAAAGAACAATGTTTTTTCCTATACTCCTGTCTGGGAGAAACCTGATCCTTCAGTCTTCACCCCAATGCCAGACAATTTAGTTCCTAGCAGTCTGTCCCTGATGCGCCTTTTGAGCTGCTGTGCCAGCACTGGAGCTTGGAGCAAGTGAGTCCTTGTAAGTCTGCGTGTAAGCTCAGACTTGTACGAGCAATATCTAGGACTCCAGAGGTGTTCCATTTCACTCAGCCAATCTTGTCTGATTTTCACAGTCTAAAGTTATGGGGACTCCTCTTCCTAGCACTGGAACCCTGGTCTAACCCAGGTGTGGGGCTGGGACACCTGGCCCCTTGGGGTGTCCTCTGTAGCCAAGCTATCTTCCTAATTTTTATTTGACACATGGGTGTAGGATCAGCTCCTTCCTACCAGTCTCCCCATGGTTCTTCTCTATATCCTTAGTTATAGCATGTTGTCCACCCAGACTTCATGTGGTTCTAAATGATGGTTGTTCTATAGCTTAGTGATAATTATGATATGGTTGAGGGAGGATAAAAGTATTGTACTACCTACTCCACTGTTTTGACTGGAAGCCAAGGCTTTTACTGATAATAATTTTTAAAAAAAGAGAGTGTACTCTTAATATATTCTCATTTAACAAAATGTTAAGTAATACACTCCAGGAATCAAGAAATGTAAAAAGGAATGTTAAGGAAAGAAATAGGTAAGCTCTTAAGTTAAATTTAAGAAATAATGGTCTGTATAATAATATTTTTTATATATTTTTTAAATTATTTATTTATTTATCTTTAGAGGGGAAGGAGAGGGGGAGAGAAACATCAATGTATGGTTGCCTCTAGTGCGTCCCCTGCTGGGAACTGGCCTGCAGGGAACTGGCATGCAACCCAGAAATGTGCCCTGACTGGGAATCGAACTGCGATCCTCTGGTTCACAGACCTGCGCTCAATCCACTGAGCTACACCAGCCAGGTCAAGAAATAATGGTCTGTATAATAATATTTAAAAATCTGCTTTGTGGGATTACAAAAAGGGACAGACCTAAAATACAGAAAAACAATATATGCACCTTTAGAAAGTGCTATTAGTATTAAAATATAAAGGATGTTAAAATTAAATGTAGATGCTAAAATTTAATTAAAATATACAATTATCAAAATTATTAAAGGATAGAAAATAGAGTATATAACTTTCAAGAAAGTGTTTTGAAAATATGTGTAAGACAAGCAACCCAATTGAAAAATGGGCCAAGAACTTGAACAGACACTTCTCCAAGGAGGACATACAGAGTGTCCAGAGGTATATAAGACGTTCATATCACTAGCCATCAGAGACATGCAAATTAAAACCACAATAAGATACCACTTCACACCGGTGAGAAGGGCCATCATAAACAAAGCAACAAACAACAAGTGTTGGAGAGGTTGTGGAGCAAAGGGAACCCTAGTGCACTGTTGGTGGGATTGCAGACTGGTACAACCACTATGGGAAACAGTATGGAGTTTCTTCAGAGAACTAAAAATAAAACTGCCTTTTGACCAGGTAATTCCACTGCTAGGATTATGTCCTAAGAATCCTGAAACACTAATCCAAAAGAACCTATGCACCCCAATGTTCATAGCAGGACAATTTATAATAGCCAAGTGCTGGAGGCAACCTAAGTGCCCATCAGTAAATGAATAGATCAAAAACCTATGGTGCATTTACACAATGAAATTTTATGCAGCAGAAAGAAAAAAAAGGATCTCCTACCTTTTGTGACAGCATAGATGGAACTAGAGAGCATTATGCTAAGTGAAATAAGCCAGGCAGTGATGTCTTTAATTAATACCATATGATTTCACCATTAATAGGAGCCTAATCAACAAAACAAACAAGCAAGCAAAGTAGAGCCAAATACATCAAAATTAATAACAGGCTCACAGTGTCCAGAGGGGAGAGGGGAAGGGATTGTAGGGAAAAAGAGTGAAGGGTTTGCGAGAACTACTACAAAAGACACATGGACAATAACAAGGTGGGGTGGAAACAGGGGAGGCAGGTGGGGAGGTCGAGGGAAAAGCCAGAAAACTGTATTTGAACAACAATAAAAAAAGTTAAGAAAAACAACTTTAAAATCTTTTAAAAAAGAAAGTATGTGTAAGGAAATAAATAAAACAACTTACAATCAATTCAGAACAAGCAGAAACTGAGTAAATCAGATGTATAGAAAAACACACATCTACAAAAAATATACTATTTTAAATACATGAGAAAGGAACAAACTAAAATCACATCGATTGTAGAGGTGGGAAAAGGCAATGAATGAAATTCATGAGAAAGGTACTAATATTTACAATGATATGAGTAATATTCTATTTATGATATTGGATGGTAGATCATGTGAGGTAATTTTTTTCGTATTTGACATATAGGAAATATATTCTTGTACACCAAAATTAGAACATTTTAGAAATTAAAAAACATGTAGCAATCTTTCATTCAGACTAGAGGAAAATATAACTCATATGCTTTTTTTTCCCTTCCTCATTTCCATGTATTTAACATAAAAATTTACTGGCTGAAATTTTAAGTTACTGTATCCCAAACTTTTGAAAGTATAACTCCTTTCCTTATAATTAAAAAATTATCCCACTCTGCCTAAAGTGACCTCCTGGAATTTAAATTGATGGCAAATGTGCTTCACTCTAAAAAGGCAGAAGCTATCAGTGTTCATTATATCAAGTAGCCAGTCTGGTCCTGTCACGTGTTTTTTTTTTTTCAAGCAGATATCAGTTACCCAAGACACTAATATATGGTAAGGTCATGGATAATGTTTGTCATCAATTTGATTGCTAACTTCAAATACATAACATGTACCTTGAAAACTAAGCATTGATTTAAATAAATCAGATCTGCCTGTGTTCTTATAAAAAATAAAGCAAAGATCTGTACATTAATTTCTGTGGTTCTGGGCCATTATAATGTTGTCTAGATGTACTAAATTACACAACTCCTTTTACACTCCTCACTCCTCAGCAAATACACTCCTGAATTCATTTTCAAAGATACTTCATTTTTTGTTCAAAAACCAGAAAATGGAAACATCTTTCTCCTTGAGCTAAAGTTAATATTTAAACAGATTCTGCACAAGTAACACATGTAACTGGGGTTTTGCTCTTTAATCAGTCCAGGTTTATGACTAGAATTTTGGAAAAATACTGTGGTTATGTAAAAATTATTTTGTAGTGTATAAAAGAATTTATCAATTTAGTTATGGGTTTTCAGTGACAAGGAAAACTGAGCACTTTATGGTATTTTAATAAACATACAAAACCAGATAGAAGTGTGGAGAATTTACTCAGTGGAATAATGGGAAAAAAAAACTTGTATATCCTAACTCTTTGAGAGTACCAAAGTTTAAATCATTTTAGCTTGAATAAAGTTGTTATGCACAGAAAACTATCACTGTAGTCTTAGAGATTTCTCCTTGTAGTGATTTCAATGAATTGTGTATCTTATTGTATTATAATAAAATACTTCAATTATTTTCTCTTTTCTCCTTTACTTCCTGAAGGTAACCACTATCCAAATTTTAAGTTTACCATTCTTGTGTATATAGAGATTTTTAAGATATGTTTGCATCCCAAAATCATATTTTTGTTTTATATGTTTTTTTTAATAATTTTATTTTTTTTCAAAGATTTTATTTATTTATCTTTAGAGGGGAAGGGGGGAAGGAGAGAGGGAGAGAAACATCAATGGCCTGTCACCCCCTAATCCAACCACTTTACACCAGCCAGGGCTTGTTTTATATGTTTTAAAATTTTACATAAAACTATCATTCTGAAGTTAAATTGTATCTTAATGTATTTTTGAGTTTTATTTACATTCATGTGATTTTTCTCTATTTCTTTAGTTTTCACTACACATTAGTTCTATTCTTAATAAATAGCTAACTATTACACTTTCTCACTGTTACGATTCAGTAACATACATATTTGTATATGCCCTTGGATTTAAAAAAATGAAATACAAGGGAATGGAATGGAAGAAGAGAATAAGATTTTGTGTGTGTGTGTGTCTAGAAACCTAAGGTGGCAGGGGAGTAAGCGGAAGCTACACTAATCTTCTCCTGGGACCAAACTGGAAGTTTAATCAAATTATAGAAAAATCATCTTGAATAACCAACTGAACATTAGCTGGAGAGAAGGCACATATCTACAGACAGACAGACAGACAGACAGATTGCAAAGTCATAAAGTTTTCCAAAACTAAATAAAGAAAAATTCGAGAATCTGAATAGACATATTACACCTAGTGAAAATAAAGAAATAATCCAAAAAGTACCAAAAAAACAAAGCCCTGGACCAGAAGACTTCACAGGTGAATTTTACCAAACATTTTGAGAAAAATAACCATCTCTCCTCAAACTATTTCATAAAATTCAAGATAAAGGAAGGCTCCCAAGCTCATTTTATTAGGTTGGCATTATCCTAATTCCAAAACCAGATAAAAACACTACAAAAGATAAAATTATAGGTCAATATCCTTAATGAATATAGATGCTAACATCTTCAACAGAATATTAACAAACTGAATACAGCAATGAATAAAAAAGATTATACACCATGATCAAGTTGGATTTATTCTGGGAATGTAAGTTTGGTTCAACATTTGCAAATCCATAAATGTGATTTGCCATATAAACATAATAAAGGATAAAAACCATATGATCATATCGATACATGCAGAAAAAGCATTTGATATAATCCAACACTCATTTATGATAAAAACTCTCAGCAAAGTTGGAATGGAGGAAACATACCTAAACATAACAGATCGATTTCCAGCATCATACTCAATGGGCAATAACTACAAGTGTTTCCCTTAAGATCAGGAACAAGACATAGATACCCACTTTCATTTCTCTTATTCAACATAGTACTGGAAGTCCTACCCACAACAATAAAACAAGAAGAAGAAATAAAAGGCATCCAAATAAAAAGAAAGAAGTAAAGCTATCTTTATTTGCAGATGACATGATACTGTACATAGAGAATCCCAAAAGTTCTACTGAGAAACTACTAGAACTGATAAATGTATTCAGAAAAGTAGCAGCATACAAAATTAATATCCAGAAATCAGTTGCATTTTTTATATGCCAATAATGAACTAACAGAAATAAAAACTAAGAAAAAAATTTCATTCACAAGTGTCCCAAAAGAATAAAATACCTACGAATAAACCTATCCAAGGAAATAAAAGACCTGTACTTGAAAAATAATAAACACTGCATAAACAAATAAAAGAAGATACAAATAAGTGGAAGCACATACCATGTTCATGAATAGGGAGAATTAACATCATTAAGATGTCCATACTACCTAAAGTAATCCTTAGAGTCAACACAATTCCTATCAAGATTCCAACAATGTATTCACAAAACTTGAACAAATATTTTAAAAATTTGTATGGAACAACAAAAGACCCCACATAGCAATGGCAATCTTGAGAAAGAAGAACAATTGGATAAATCATGCTACCTAATGTCAAACTATACTATAAGGCTGTAGTAATCAAAACATTACAGTACTGACAAAAACAGACACAGATCAATGGAACAGAATAGAGTCCAGAGACAAATTTATACCTTTATAGTCAATTAATATTCTAAGTATGAAGCAAGCACATATAATGTTTTTAAGAGTTTATTCAATAAATGGTATTAGGAAAATTGGACAGATATGTACAGAAAAGTAAAACTAGGTCATTGTGTTAAACCACACATAAGAAGAGATGAAAAGAATATAACCAAATATGTCACTAATAAAAATATGGTTTTATGATTTTTTTACTAAAAAAACATATGTTTGTGGTATTGCAATATAAAATGTATTTTTATTGTGAATGATGGTGAATATATTTTTTAAAGTACTGCTCTAAAATATGTGACTAGGCATTTAAATCCTTTATAGCAGGGAACTGGTATACTTAATACAGTAAGGATTCCAAGTTTCTCTCCAGAATTGTCTTCTCAATTAAATCCCTTCAGCACTGAGGGAGAAATCTTGTTGCTCCATACTTTAACCAATGTTTGCCAGACTTTTGACTGTTTCTGACAGTTTTTTTCTTTAAAAAAAAATAATTGTTGCTAAGTTACAGTTTTCCTGCCTTTATCCCCATTGCTCACTCTTAGCCCACCTCCCCCATTTCCACAATCAAGTAATAACAATAACAACAATAGCAACAACAAAATACTTAGGAATAGCCCTGGCTGGTGTAGCTCAGTGGATTGAGCATAGGCTGAGAACTAAAGGGTCACAGGCTCAATTCCCAGTCAGGGCACATGCCTGGGTTGTGGGCCAGGTCCCCAGTAGGGGGTGCATAAAAGGCAACCACACATTGATGTTTCTCTCCTATCTTTTTCCCTTCCTTCCCCTTTCTAAAAATAAATAAAATCTTTTAAAAAAAGAATAATTTCTCTAATAAAAATTTTGAGAAGTTTAGTGTGAATTGCTTTGAATTCATTTATTTTGATGTAATAAGGTTTAATAAAGTTTTATTTGATAATAATTTTATATTTTAAAAAATATCAAAGATAGTGCAGAGGATTCCCATATACATCACATCTAGTTTTCCTACTATTAACAGCTTATCTTAATCTGTGTGTTTGTCGAAATTAATAAATCAATACTGATACATTATTATCTACTATAACTCATATTTTAGTTATATTTTCTTCATTTTTACCTAATCTGTTTTTTATTGTAGAATCTTACCTAGTATACTATATTACATTTAGTAATCACATCTCTTTAGGGTCATCTTGGTGTAAGAATTTTTCAAATTCTTCCTTTCTTAAATTCTATGTTATTATTTTACTATTATAGTTGTCCCCACTATTTTTACCTTTGCCCATCTCTGTCAGGCGATCCTCATACTTTTGTCTGTGTTTGTGCTCATCTATCTGATGGACACTTAGGGTATTTCTAGATCTTAGTTATTGTAAATAACACTGCTATGAACATAGGGGTATATATATTCTTTTGTACTGGTGTTTCAGGATACTTAGGATATATTCCCAAAAGTGGAATCAGGGGTCAAAAGGGAGTTCTATTTTTAATTTTTGAAGAAACTCCATACTGTTTTTCCCAATGGTTGCATGAGTCTGCATTCTCACCAACAGTGCACTAGGGTTCTTTTTTCCCAAACTATCCCCCAAAGCTCAAGTGGCAGGGAAGACCTTCAAAATCTTTGAGAGGCCAGGATTACCCTAATTTAGAAACCAGATAAATACATATCAAAAAAAGAAAATTATAAGCCAATATTCCTGATGAATATAGTACTAATAGCCTCAACAAAATATTAGCAAACCAGAAACATTAAAAGGATAATACACCATGTTCAAGTGGAATTTATCCTGGCGATAAAAGATTGGTACAATTCACAAATTAATAAATGCGATACATCACATAAACAAAAGGAAAGATAAAAATCACATGATCATATCAACAGATGCAGAAAAATCATTAATAAAGTTCAGGACTCATTTTTTATGAAAACCCTCTGCAAAGTGTGAATAGAGGGATTATACCTCAACATAATAAGGGTCATATATGAAAAACCTACAGCCAAGATCATATTTAATGGACAAGTACTATAAAATTGTTTCTCTTAAAATCAGGAAAAGACAAGTATTTCTGTTTTCACCACTCTTATTCAACATAGTACTGAAAGTCCTAGCCACAGTGGCCAGACAAGAAGAAGAAATAAAAGGCATCCAAATTTGACAGGAAGAAGCAAAACTGTCACTATTCACGGATGACATGATATTGTACAAAGGAAACCCTAAAGACTCCACCAAAAAACTACTCAACCTAATAAGTGAATTTGGCAAAGTAGCAGGATACACAATCAATTTTTTCTTGTTATTGATGAACCTGAGAACTTTGAGGAGTATTGGTTAGGTATCCAGTATAATCTATAATGATAATTAATGACAATGGTGAGTGCCATTATGCATATTTCAAAATCCATAGAACTTTACACCACAAAAAGTAAAGTTTAATATATGCAAAGTTTTAATAACACATTTAGGAGATCAAGAGATCCCAAGACAAAATGTAAAATGTGAAAAGAGAGCCTATCTGTATTACAAATATATGAAAAAACCTAACAGAAGGTAGTGGGGAAAAGATGCTGCAGTAACTTTATAAATGAGTATGGTCAGTAATAAGAAGGGCATAAGTACTACAAAGCACTATATACCAGTTAATAATTTACTATGGGAGTACATTTAATCATTCTGAAACTGTTATATCTATGCATTGTAATGAACCTATTAAGTAAATGTATGGTTGATGTTAAAAGCCAAGTTTTTCATTATTGGAGTAAGAGGTCACAGATAAGGAGAAGACTAGAATTGTCCATATGATAATGGGTTAGCTTTAAATGGATCTGAATGAACTCCTTTTTTGAGGTATGGATGGATAAACAGGAGAGTGTATATATATATATATGTATATACACACACTCTCCTATATATGTGTGTGTATACACATATACTTTCTTGCTCTATCAACTAAGAGAGAGGGCCTAGAAACAATGATGTTGTAGTTACAATGAGTACATCTAACATTCGGAATCAGTTTTTTTGTACAATACACTGAAAAGAATCAGAGCTCCTAGAAGAAAAGTAGCTAATTTTAAGGAAAATTTCAGCATTTTTTAGTACCAGAAAGTACGGTAATTCTCACTTACTCCCCCTACAATGCACACACGCACACACACTAATGACAGTGTGTCAAAGTGATACAAGAACCAACTGAAAGTCCCATAACAACCAAAGTTGAAATAACAAGAAAAAATTAAAGTAATAATGAGTTAGAGTCCAAAGTATAAAATAAGTACCCATGGGTCCATACTGGCATTCATAAATGATTGAATAACTAAGTGGGGAGAATAGAAAAATCTTCCATGCAGAATAATTCCAAATATTTAATGTAGGTATTCTGCCCTTGAGGATTGGAGCAAAATTTCCTACTCCTGAACATTTGCTGCACAGAATGATTTCTTTTCAGGTCCTTTGCACATTTTTTAATCGGACTGTTTGCCTTCCTGGGGTGGAGTCATGTGAGTTCTTTATGCATTTTGGAGATCAGAGCCTTGTCCAAGGTATTATTGGCAAATGTATTTTCCCAAACAGTTGTTTCTGTTTTCATTTTGCTGATGTTTTCTTTAACTGTGCAGAGGCTTTTTATTTTGATGAAGTCCTGTTTGCTTATTTTTTCCTTTACGTCCCTTGCTCTAGGGGACATATCGGTAAACATATTGCTGTGTGTAATATATGAGATTTTCCTGCCTATGTTCTCCTCTAGGACTTTTATGACATCATGACTTACATTTAAGCCTTTTTAGCCATCTTAAGTTTATTTTTGTGTATGGTGTAAGTTGGTGCTTGAGTTTCATTTTTTTGCATGTAGCTGTCCAGTCTCCCAATACCATTTGTTGAAGAGGCTATTTTTACTCCATTTTATGTTGCTGCTAGCTTTGTCAAATATTAATTGACCATAGAGACTAGGGTTTACTTCTGGTCTCTCCATTCTGTTCCATTGATCTGTGTCTGTTCTTATGCCAGTACCAGGCCGTTTTGATTACAGTGGCCTTGTAATACAGTTTGATATCAGGTATTGTGATCCCTCCTACTTTGTTCTTCTTTCTCAAAATTGCAGCTGCTATTCGGGGTCATTTATGGTTCCATATAAATTTTTGAAATATTTGTTCTATATCTGTAAAATATGTTACTGGTATTTTGATAGAAATTGTGTTGGATCTATAAATTGCATCTTGATGATGTTAAGGAAGATATACAGAGGGCTCAGAGACACATGAAAGGATGATCACCATCACTAGCCATCAGAGAGATGCAAATTAAAACCTCAGTGAGATACCACTTCACACCAGTCAGAATGGCCATCATAAACAAATCAACAAACAAGTGCTGGAGAGGTTGTGGAGAAAAGGGAAAACTAATACATTGTTGGTGGGAATGCAGACTGGTGCGACCACTATGGAAAATAGTATGGAATTTCCTCAGGAAACTAACTGGAACTGCCTTTTGAGCTGGATCCTTCTTTCTTTCTGCCACATAGTATTCCATAGTGGAAATGTACCACAGTAATTTGATCCACTCATTTACTGATGGGCACTTAGGTTGCTTCCTACATTTGGCTATTGTGAATTGTGCTGCTATTAATATTGGAATGCATAGGTTCTTTTGAATTGGTGTTTCAGGATTCTCGGAGTATAATCCCAGCAGCAGAATTGCCAAAAGGCAATTCCTTTTTTAGTTTTCTGAGGAAATTTCATGCTGTTTTCCACAGTGGCTGCACCAATCTGCATTCCCACCAAAAGATGCTTTTGACATATAGGCTATAAAATAGAGTTTCCCATAACCCCCTCTGAGGTTTGACTATTTGGTAAAGTGGCTCAACAAACTTAGGAAACCCATTTACTCACTAGAATATCAGTTTATTACAAAAGATATTAAAAGATAGGAATCAACAGTCAGATAAAGAAATACGTAAGGCAAGGTCCCAAACAAAAAGCTTTCTGTCCTCATGGACCATGAGACCAGGCACGGTGGCAGAGAAAAGTGTTCTGGTTCCCCAACGTGGGAGGTCTCTGAACCTCGTCCTTTTGCGTTTTTATAAAGGCATCATTTTATAGGCATAATTGATTAAATCATTGGCCATTGATGATTGCTTTAATGTCTAACACTTCTCCCCTCTGTGGAAATCATTATAGTCTCATCACATTGTATTCATGGTTGGTTACCCTGGCAATCAGCTCCCATCCTTAGATTCTTCCCAAAAGGTACTTCAATAAATAAACCCAGTTGTGGCAGAAAGGGGATTGCTATGAATAACAGGACACTCATTTGATCTTTGTGGTTCTGAAGCCATTTTAGGAACTGAGGACAAAGATCAAATATTTTGACAAAAGATGCTTCCATTGTTCTTACTGCTCAAGAAATTACAAGTTTTTGGAGCTGTGAAGCAGAAACTAGAAAAATGTCAAATATACATAAAATATTTTTTTGGCCACATGAATTATCAAATACATATTTCTCTTTAAATATTTGTATTGATTTTCTAGAGAGGGAGAGAGACAGACAGAATCAATTTGTTGTTCCACTTATTCATGCATTCATTGGTTAATTCTTGTATGTGCCCTGACTGGGTATCAAACCCACAACCATGGCTTAAAGGGTTAACACTCTAACCAACTAAGCACCCAGCCAGAGCTCAAATATATATTTCTTAAAAATCACAATATTAAACTCATTGTAGGACAAAATATTTCCCAGCTAAAATCTCTATGAAAGTCTGATTGATGCTGTTCTATTTTAGCTAGACTTGCCTAATCCTAAAATTCTAATAAATATGCAGTAGATGGAATATTCTCTTGGGATTCAATAAACCCTAGGAGAAGTCAAACAAACAAAATTGACATCAGGTGTAGCCAATCAACTGAATACTTATCCCAAGTCCCCGACTCAAATCAAGCTTCTAAAACACCAGATTTGGGTTAGCCTTTGCATAGGGATTTAAAAAACTATTAAATTGTTTTGTGCACAGCAGAGTTTTACCCTATATGTTCAGTATTTTACCCTCAGAATCCCCAAATCTGCTATTCACTGAGAGAACACTTTCTGTCAGCCGGAAGGCCATTTGCTGTGGGAAGAATTTTCTATTATACTTTTCATTTGTGCTTCATCCTACTAACTTCCTCTGCAGCCACAGGACAGCACCCTCAGTAAGATTGCTGGTTTATGACAAATTGCTGCAAATAGTCACCTACTGGAAAACTGAAGGTTGCCATAAAACATCATCAGAAAGTTTGTGTGTAGCATTTTTTTAATTTATTTGATACACCACAGGATTCAGTTTCTGTGGAATAATAGACTTATATTACTCTTATTATAATGCATAATTAGGAGTTAAAGGATAAAAGCTGATGGTACCTAATAGTATTTTTTACTTTTTAAATATATTCTAAAGGGTATGAATCTAAATTACATATAATGATGCTAATAGTGTGTTTTCCATCATGAATATAGTTATATACCTGACTTTCAAAATTAGTCTAGTAATACAGATGGTGACTTTGCATTAACTTAATTCTGGTCTCAAGAGTAAATTCCCTTTGTGATCAATGGAACATGATTGTGCACAGTGAATTAAGATTTTGCTGCAGTCTATGGCCATTGTAAGAGTAAAGTTAGAGGTCACAATGGAAATTGATTGCAAGATACGATTTTAATAATCCCAGATTACAGTAAATGAAACATATTAGTCATGGATGCAGAGGCAAAATCACAATATAATTATTCACATTATACCCAGAGGACATTTAAAAATAATAGTAACTGTAGCACATAGTTTTATCCCCTATTTTGATAAATGCTGTTAATAATAGTTTATATTTGTAATTTTTAAACTTTTTCAAGTGTAATAACAAGGATTAGTCCCAACATTTTAAAATATTGGAGTATCTGAGCATAAATCAAAGTAACAAAAATACTTTTATGAAAGGGAGATGTCCCATTCACCAGTTTTGATTATCTAACCTGTATTACTATAGAGTAATACATGAAAGTGTGTTTTTTATCCATAGTAAATTAGCAAAAACCATTACATTGTAAAAGTCTTGTTGAATAAAAGTGATATTTGACTTCAATTTTAATTTCTTTCCAGTAAAATAAAAATAGACTGCTCAGGTGTTACAAAAAAATTAAAAAATAAAGGTAAGATAATTGTATCTTAAAGGAAAGAGAACATGTTCACAACTTAAAAGACCTAAGGCAATGAAAAAAAGGAAATTTAAATCTGAATAATTTAAATGGAGGGTTTGAAAGAAAGGCATACTTCTCTTTTCATTGGAGTACAGCTTTTTCCTCACTTTGTGATGCCCAAACATATTACAAGTAATACAGAGCCAGATTATTTCCCTTCAACATATGAAATACATGGTTATTGCTGATTGAAGAGTTTTAGTTTTCTCTTCTGTAATATAATACCTAGTGGAGTTTTACCTTGGAGAAACCTCATTCTGATTCTTCATATTGCTCAACAAATGATAATACCCACACTAAATTTTCATTCATTTTTGAGAATTTCCTCAAATGACTTCATAATGACTTTCCCTAAATATTTCTGATAGTTGTAGAAGGATACACCACAATACAATTCTTACAACTGTGTCCTTTAGCATCTTCTCTTTAGTGGATTCAAGTGTTTCTATGATGAGCTATGCTATCACAGATTTGTACCATGACTGGGATTTAGCAAGCCACAGCAGAAAGCTTATAATACATTTTATTTAATATATTAAAGTAAATTTTAATTGGTTGACATTGGACATTACAATAATAACGTGAATTTTTAATGGTTGCAGAGTTATGCAGACATCACTGCTTTGGTAATTACTAACTAGTATATCAGTTTTCTACATACTATATGGATATGAACCAGAAGGTTTGTCTTCAATATGTTTTCATAATTCAGACCTCATATTGAGCTGTTAAAGAGACATGTTGAACTAGTAAATTGTATTTTATTCCAGGATGAAAGTCCTCATTCTTTAAGATAACCTGGTAGGTGTATCACTTTTTGTTGTATCAGTGCTGATTTGTAAATAATACATAAGTGCAGTAATTCTAAGTATCTATGTTTCCAAAGATATAGAGCCCAGAGACATTCTGTGAAGGGGACAGACAGTCTCATGCCCAGTGGTCCTAGGAGAGCTGTGGTATAGATTTGTTGAGACATCTTGTCCCTAAATGTTCATTCAGGCAGTCGATGAAATAAATTTAGAACCCCCTTTCAAATGTCCAGGTAACCACATGCAACATAATTTAAATTTAATATTTCACAAATAATTTATCATTTTATTTAGTATCACCTAAGTTGTATGTGTGTGCAGTTGTGAATCAAACTAGTTATTAATAAACTAGATTAATGAAAATTCTATACTAAATAGTACAGGAGTTGTACATTTCTAGATATCTGAGGGTGTGTGAGATAATTTTCTCCAGGTGTTTTACATTGTTGATTCCATCAACTATAATAAACCTACAAGTAATACTAGTTTGTTGAATGCATTATTTTTAATTACATTTTATTGATTATGCTATTACAGTTGTCCCAATTTTCCCCTTTTGTGCTCCTCTACCCAGCAAACCCCAGTCCCTCAGGCAATCCTCTCACTATTGTTCATGTCCATGGGTCATGCATATAGGTTCTTTGGCTACTCCATTTCCTACTGTACTAGGCTATTCCCATGGTTATTCTGTAACTACCTATTTGTACTTAATCCCCTCACTTCTTCACCCATTCTCCCCCTCACATCTGGCCACCATCTGGTAACTAACTTTCTTACTCCTGCTACTTTTAAGAATCTCTCTTTATTTTTAACCTTTGGCATTTTAATTACGTTCTGTCTTAGTGCGGTCCTCTTTGGGTCCAACTTCATTGGGATTGTCTGTGCTTTCTGGACTTGCATGTCTATTTCCTTCACCAAATGAGGAAAGTTTCATTATTTTTTTCATATAGATTTCCAAGTTTTGATTTTTCTCTTCTCTTTTTGGCACCCCTATGAGGCAAATGTTGGACCTCCTAAAGTTGCCTCAGAGGTTGTTTATTCTATTTTCATTTTCTTGGACTCTTTTTTCTTCTTGTTGTTCTGCATGATTGCTTTTTGCTCCCTTATGATGTGATTCTCGGCTTCATCCACTCTACTGTTGTTTCCCTGTAAATTGTTCTTTATTTCAATTAGTGTGTCCTTCATTTTTCTACTGCTGAGGTCCTCCCTAAGTTTCTTGAGCATCCTTATAACCAATGATTTGAACTCTGCATCTGATACATTGCTTATCTCCATTTTGTTTAGCTCTTTTTCTGGAGTTTTGATCTCTTCTTTCATTTGGTCCATGGTCCTTTGTCTCCTCATGTTGGCAGCCTCCCTACATTTGTTTCTATGTATTACGTAGAGCTGCTTTGACTCTGTGTCTTGGTAGCATGGCCTAATGTGTAGGTGTCCTGAAGGGTCCAGTGGCACAGCATCCCCTATTACCCAAACTGAGTACTCGAGGTGCCCATGTGGGCTTTCATGTGGACTGAGTACACCTTCCTCTTGTAGTTGAGCTTTGGTAGATGTTGGCAGCTCAATGGGAGGGATTTACCCAGGTTAGTCAGCTGCATGGACTGGCTGTGACCACTGACCAACAATCTCTGACATCCATGGAATCAGCTGTGCAGAGACAGGGTGGTAGTGCTCTAATGTGGTCTTTAGCTGTCCACTGGGTGCACTGGTCCTAGGGATTCCTAAATTCTTCAGGCCAAGGTCAGCCCCTACCTATGTTTTGCCCAGAACAGCCTACTTGAGCTATAAAGCAGTCTGAGATGGCTGCTACCTGTGCTGGGCTTAGAGATTCCCAGGTGAAGCCAAGCTGGTAATCTAATCTGGCTGCTCATTAGGCTCACAGAAGCCAGCTGTTGATTCCTTCATAGGATTTAGGAGCCAAGACCAGCCATTCTCATGGAAGAGCAGCTTGGGTAGGCCTATAAGTTGGGTGGAACAGAGCCTTTGGTGATCTCCAAGGTAGGTCAAACAGTGTTAGCCAGATTGATGGAGTAGCATCAGCTCAGATATTGCACCAGCTTACCAGCTCTGTGGGGGGAAGGTTTAGCAAAGAGACAATGGCTTCTACTCACCTTGATGCCAGACACTTCAGTTTCTCTCTATATATCACTGGTGCCTTTCGAGCTGCTACCCTGATGCTGGAGCTCAGAGGAAGTGACTCTGAGTAGGTGAGTCTATGTGTGGGTTCTTTAAGAGGAATTACTTGGGGCTCCAGAAGGTTCTTCCACTGACTCAATCGCTGCTGGTTTATGCAGCCAGAAGTCATGGGAACTTAAATTCTTGACACTGGAATCCTGGGCTGGTGGACTGCTATGGGTCTGGGACTCCTTGTTCTGAGATATTCCTCCCCAAATTTTTATCCAAGTGAGTGTGGGACCAGCCTGTTCTTTGTCTGCACCCCTCCTACCAGTCTGGATCGATATGGTTTCTTTAATTCCATAGTTGTCAGACTTCTATTCAGCTTGATTTCTTACACTCCTGAGTGATGGTTATTCTATATTATAGCTGTAATTCTGATGTAGTTGTGTGAAGAGGTGAGCCATGTAAGCCTTTGCCACCATCTTGACTGGAAGTAAATGCATTGTTTATAAAAGAGTACAATGTTATGTATTTTTTCAGAATACACATAAGCAATGTATATTTGCTTCACTTAATCTTCCTTAATCATCATAAGCAATACTAAAAGGTAAATACTATTATCCTTACTTTATAGTTAGAAAACTGAAAAAAAAGATAGCTTAAGTGAATTCTCATGTCAGCAGGAGGAAATATGGATAGACCTTGAATCCAGCAGAGAACATGAAGTTAAGATATGAAGACTTCCTGGAGATTTGATGTGGAGAAAAATTGAAATTAAGATAATACTCAATGAAATATGTAATCCATGATTTATTTTCTCTGTAAATTCTATAAATACTCTTTATGTTCATTTTGTAAGCATTTAGAAATCTTAAGGACCTCAAAAGTTAGCCCAAGACATTAAAAAATGGCACAGGTAAAATGCAAGGGAACACACACACACACACACACACACACACACACACACACACACACACCTTTTCTTCATCAGCAATTTACAGGCTGTGGTGGTATAAGTGTATTTCTGTCCAATACAGTAGTTCAAAAGTAGGCAATCAGGGCTGTATTTCTCTGTCTTCTCATCCACTTCCTCATCCTCTCTCTCTCTATGTACATGTTACTTTTTCAACTGTACTCTCCTTTATACTTTTTTTTATTCCTCGTTACATTTTTTCTTTTCCTCTGAACCTTAGAATGCAGATGTTGAAAACTACGTTTTGATTAATTTAAGAGATATGCACGTGCAAGGGCGGCTGAGAGAGTTCCAGCCTGAGTTTTCACTTTACGCTAAGTTTAAATCAGCGTTAAAAACAACTGAGGTGTCTTAGTTATTTTGACAGATTCTTTGTGGTTCTGTGAACATTAGAAAAACCTATCCTGCTAATAGAATATAAAAAAGAATCATTATAATATGTTGCTTAAGAACACAAATTTTAGAGGAGGACCAGAATTTTAAATATGGATGTTTTGTTTACCAGTCATATGTCTTCATTATAAAATCAGTTTCCTCATCTGTAAAATTGAGAAAATATTACTTATTGGGATATCATAATTGTTAAATTGAGTGACATGTGTGTGCAAGTATCTAACTCATTTCATGATTCAGAAAAAAATGAATATTATTTCATTTTTCCATACCATGAATGCAAATTCAGTGGGTGGCATGGGGGTTAAAATATAAATAGGCATAGTAATTTGTAACTGAGGTTGTTACATATCTTAAAGAGTGAATAAAATATTTTAATGATTACAATAACACACTATTGATCAATTTTATTGTTGTTGATTTTTTTTTGTTTTATAAGAAACAGATACTCTCCAGATGAGTTTATAAGTTGAGTTTCATTACAAAATGGAGCAGTTTCCACAAATTGATGGACCCCATCAGTCCTGTAGATTGAGTTATATTACTCTCTCCTGACCATCAGGGATTTTTCCACCAGAGCAGTGCATGATTCTTTGCCCTGTTTATGGATTCGCTAATTGTGGTTCTGCTCTCTGCAGAGCTGGAAATAGGGCAACCAGGTGTAGTGTATAATTAGTCTGCCTCAATCAAGCACCACCTGAATGGTTTTTTAGTTCATTTTTCCATGTCTGCAATATCTCTCTCTGAGCTGAATGTCACCTTTTTAAACATTCTACAATTATGACTAAATAGTTTTGAATATCACATGCTTTTCTGAGTTCCTAAACAGTGGATTCAGAGGTACAGAATTAACCATTTTGAATGACTTTAGCCATGCAGGATTGCAATGCCTCATCTAGTAACTATGGAAACCTGGTACATGACTTTGTGAGAGTTCATACAGCAACTTTTAATAAGCACTCACCTCATCCCTCTAAGCCACAATTCCATCTGTCACTGCTTGCTGCTCTGTACTTGGATATCTGATGCAGCCCTCACAATTATTTTAATTTATAGTTTTAATGGAATGACATAAAAAGTCCTAATAGAATATTATGCAGACATTAGAATCATTGTGGCTAACAAGTAATGGCATGGAAAATAGCTTTGGTATATATTGATAAAGGAGTAAGAATACATATTACAAGTATATATCATTTTTATGGAAGACATATACAAGGATTAAAAATGCAGAAAAAACTATGGTAGATTTACACAATGGAATTCTATGCAGCAAAAAGAAAGAAGGAGCTCCTACTCTTTGTGACAGCATGGATGGAACTGGAAAGCATCATGCTAAGTGAAATAAGCCAGGTGGTAAAACACAAATACCACATAATTTCATTTTTAACAGGAACCTAAACAAAACAATCAAATAAGCAAAATATAACCAAAGACAGGCTGAACAGGGACCAGAGGGGAGAGGGGAGGGAATTTCAGGGGAAAAAAGGAAGGGTTTACAGGAACAAGTATAAAAGACACATGGACAAGAACTGGGCGGGGGGGGGAATGGGAGGGAGAGGGGAGCAGGGGGTGGGTGGGCGGGCTGGGATGGGAGTAAAAGAAAACTGTACTTGTACAACAATTTTTTTAATTTTAAATTTTTTTGAAATATAACATATTTTTTAAGACAACTTAATCTTGGTGCTTGTTTTTCTACATATTTTGCATTTTCTTTAATATATTGACATTGCTTCAAAAATAAAATATATGAAATTTGGGTGTTTTTTTATGTTTTTTTCTAGTTAACCTGAAAATGAATGAATTTTGTTCATAGAATTGTCTATAAATTAAGAGTACTTGAGCTTTAAGTTCATGACCAAGGAATTTCCACACCATCTGGGTACATGCATTTAGGGTAATGCATTTTAAGCCCAGAATTTTTGCTGTTGGAACATTTGGATTTGTCTCTGGCTACTAAGTTGATTTCTGGGTAATTGAGGTTTTAGATAAATTGCTTTCCATTTCCATTCCTGATTGTTTCTCAACACAGTGATTAGAATAATGATAATTAAAAAATTAGATCTATTAAGAAATGACACGAATCCTCAAGTGCTGACTAGGACTTCAAAGTGGAATATTTTCTACATTATTTGCTTTTATGATAACATTAATTTTCTCCAGTAGTTTAGATCACTTCTGCCTGGAACACTTTGGGTAGGTGGTCTCCTTCATTATGAAAGAGAAAGGAGCCTGACAAAAGCCAACTGTCAGTTGCTTTAGTACATGGTTAACAACTTAATTCTGAATAGTGAAATATGAACAATATCACTGAATAATATCATTTTGACAGACATGATATGTCCACAGTGTTTTTTTTAATGCATATACAAGAGCAATGATCAGCGTTGTCTTTACCATAATGGGGGAGACAAGTGTTTTATAATTCTAATGTGTGGGACGAGTTAGAAAAATAGAATGCACGAAGCCACAAAATTTAAAATATGGTGTAGAGATAACAAAAATCTAATGTATTAGTTTCCTAGGACTGTGGTAACAAAGTACCAACAACAGGTGGTTTAAAACAATAGAAAGTTATTGTCTCACATTTCTGGAGGCTAGAATCTAAAATCAAAGTGTTGGTAGGAACTTGGGATGTCTCTAATGGTTCCAGAAAAGGATCTGTCCTTCTGTACCTGTTCTAGCTTCTGGCACTCTTTGGGAAGGAAGAAAAGCCATACCAATCACTGCTCAGCCTGCTGCAGCCAGCAAGACCAGGAAAAAAAAAAAAACGGTTTGGCCAGTTTGAAAATAGCAAGAGGTGTTTTTTTGTTTGTTTTTTTTTAGTAATCTTTTATTTTTTAATCTTTATTTTTGTTTTATCTTTCAATACCTTTTTTCTCTTTCCTTCATTCTTGTTTTATTACTACTTACTTTCTTTCCAATTTTATCTCTTCTTCCTCCCTTCTCCTGCTTTTAAAAAAAATATTCACAAGTGAGACAAAAAAATCTGAAAGTGTGAAAGGACCAGAGATGGACCCAAAGAGAGGGAATCCCAATAGTTGAGACAGTGAGACAAGTTTCACTTTGCTGTTGCAGAGAAACTGCAAGTTACTGCATATTTGTATTATTTTTTTCATTATTTTTACATCTTTTATTTTACTAGTATTTTTGCATTCTTCTTCTTTCTGCATAGTCTTTTTTGCTTGGCTGGTTATATTGTATCATTTGTCAGGTTTCCTCTGTTCTCTCTTTCACAGTGTATTGCTAATTTACTGTCCTTCACATCACTTGTGTTCCTTTAGCACACTACTCAAAGTCCTATACCCCCTATTCTTGTTATCTAGATCACATTGATTCTGTCATATGATTGTTTTTCTAATATTATTATAAATAATATCTGTTCAATACAGTTGTAAATACTTCACAATACCCCTCCCAGATTTTAGCCCACTTCAAAGTTTCTTGAACTCTATTACTGTAGTGGTTAATTCTATTCTCTCACACACTACACCTATTTACTACCCTTTACTCTCACCTTACCTGAGAATCTGACCTTCCACAACCTCAGTGCTTTCTAGAAACAGTTCACAATCCTTCCCTTCCCAACAAGAGTCCTATATTTCTTTCTAAACTTTCTTATAAGTGGCTGCTTTAGTGGAAGATCATGGTTAAAACTATACATAGCCAAAGAATCTCCTATCTCTTGTCTACCAGCTGCTACTGTAAATATCATAGAATATGCTCTTGCTGTCTTAAACCATTTTGCCTTCCCCTCCAACTCACAGAAAAAGAGTAGGTGGAAGCAGTGAACACCAGGATTCCCACTGGAAGAGGAAACCCAACAACAAAAGAACCACCAACAGATAACAACAGAAGAAGGTGAAGGAGGGAGTGGAAACCACACAAACCTCAATCCAGGACCTATCTGGAAATAAAACTAAATAGTGGAGAAACTATCCAGTATAAACAACTGAACAAGAATGAAAGAGAATCCTCAGAACTTTGTACACATGGAAGAACTAGGTTCAACCTAACCTGCCCTCACCAGCACAACAAACTACAAGAGGTGGTGGACAGAGTGACCCTGTTAACCAGCTGGTGGGAAGGACTCACCAAAGAAACACCCCAAAACAATCAAAACCCAAAGACAAAAACAAAGCCAGCTTAAATGACAGCCTAAGACCAGTAACCTCAGGAGATCAAGGAGACCACACCACTGAATCTCACAGGTATTCTATCACAGAAGTCCACACGATAAACCCAGGAATCCAGAACAGATCAATTTAAGGAGCTGAAGCTAACAAGAGTCTCGAAAACAATGGGAAGACAAAGAAAGAATCCCCAAATGAAAAGAGGAGTCCTCAGAAAGAATGCTAAGTGAAATAGAGTCAAGTCAACTATCAGATATTGAGTTCAAAGCACTGGTTATCAGGAATTTCAAAGAGCTCATGATGAGATACCAGAAACTACAGAAAAACTACAGTGAACTCACTAAAAACTATATCAGCATGAAAAAAATAGAAACTATTGACAAGGGTCAAGAGGAAATGAAGAATACAATTTCTGAACTGAAAAACACAGTGGAAGGAATCAAAAGCAGGATCGATGAAGCAGAAGATAGGATCAATGAGTTGGAGGACAAAGTAGGAAAACACACCAGAAAAAGCAAGAAAAGGAAAAGAGGTTCAGAAAGAATGAAGAGGGATTAAGAGAAATGTAAGACAATATGAAACGTAATAATATCCAAAAATAGGGATACCAGAAGGAGAAGAAGAGGAGCAAGGGATGAAAAACCTAAAAGGTTGGGATGTAAAAGTAATAAGGGAAAACTTCCCTAATCTGATGAGAGAAAAAGTCACACAAATCCAGGAAACACAGAGTCCCAATCAAGAGGAACCCAAAGAGGTCCACTTCAAGGCACACCATAATTAAAATGGTAAAATTCCAAGGCAAAGAGGTAGCAAGGGAGAAACAGGAAGTAACATACAAGGGAGCCCCAATAAGGTTAGCTACTGACTTCTCAATGGAAATGCTCCAAGCAAGAAGAGAATGGCAAGAAATATTACAAGTAATGAGAACCAAAGGCCTGCGACCAAGGCTACTTTACCCAGCAAGGCTCTCAATCAAGATAGCAGGCCAAATAAAGAGCTTCCAAGACAAAAGAAGTCTAAAAGAATATGCCTCCACCAAACCAGCTCTGCATGAGATGCTAAAGGGACTACTCTAAGGAAATGAGGGAAAAGAGAAAGACAGAGAGGAACACAGGTACAAACATAGCAATGAATAAGTACCTATCAATAATAACCTTAAACATAAATGGTTTAAATGCTCCAATTAAAAGATATAGAATAGCTGAATGGATAAGAAAGCATGACCCACACATATGCTGCCTACAAGAGACCCACCTCATGACAAAAGACCTACACAGACTGAAAGTGAAAGGCTGGAAACAAATTTTCCAAGAAAACAAACAGGAAAAAAAAGCCAGGGTAGCAATACTCATATCAGACAAATTAGACTTCAAAAAAAGGGCCATAGAGACCCAGAAGGTCACCACATAATACTCAAGGGAAGAATCCACCAAGAAGGCATAAACATTGTAAATATATATGCATCCACCATAGGAACACCCAAATACATAAAGAAAATCTTAGAGGACTTAAAGAAAGATATTGACAGTAACACAATTATAGTAGGGTATTTTAACACCTCACTGTCAAAAATGGACAGATCTTCCAAACAAAATATCAACAAAGATATTGTGGCATTGAACAAAGCCCTAGATGAAATGGACTTAACTGATATATATATAAAGAGAGCCTTTCATCCCAAAGAAGCTAAATACACATTCTTTTCAAATATACATTCCATGTGCATATTCTTTACAAATATGCACATGGAATATTTTCAAAGATAGACCACATGATAGGACACACATGAAATGACAAAACAAACAAGCAAGTAAAATATAATCAAAGACACTGAAATAGAGATCAGGCAGACAGTGACCAGAGAGGAGAGGGGAGGGAATTTCAGGGGAAAAGGGGAGGGATTTACAGAAACTAGTATAAAGTACACAAGGACAGAAACTAAGGGAGGTGAAAATGGGAGGGAGGGGGAGCACTGGGGGGGTGGGCTTGGATGGGAGTAAAAGACAGAAAACTGTACTTGAACAACAATTAAAATAAAATGTAAAAATAATAATACACTGCAATTTTTAGCTTGCAAAACATTTAACTTGTTTTCAGATGTTGCAGACCTGACATTAGATATATGCAAAGGAGAAAATGTATTAAGGAAGGAGACAGAGCAGTTATGTCTCAAGACATGACATTTGTTGTCTCTAAGCCACTGGAAGGTCAGGGCTGAAATAAAGAAAAACATAATGTATCATGAAATCTTAGGGATGACCCTACTTATTTTTCTATCTGCTTTTGAGCTTTTCATGTTAGTTGAGCTTCTGGCTCCCGGGTCTGCTCCTGACCTTCACAACCTCATAATCGCCATGCTGGTCTGCACCCTCTTTCCCTCTTCTTTTGAGTCCACTGGATTTCTACTTCAGCCCACAGATGTAGCTACATTGTTGACAAAACCTCTCATGGCAAACCACTAAGTCTAATCAAAAGAGAATTAAGTTTCTAGGCAATTTCTTTGTAGCCCAATAATTTATAATAATTATTTCCAACTTTCCAGACAAATACTATTGCCTTTATTTTTCTTTCTCTTCTAAAACTGTTCATCATCATCATAGAATGTGTAGTGGAGAATTTTGTCAGAAGTTGTCAAGCCAAAATTTACTTTAGAATGCCTTGGGAAACTTTCAAAAACTCCAGAGGCCTGGTAGTACTCCAAGAAATGTGATGAAATTGCTTGGTATGGACTTAGATATCAATAATTTTTAAAATCCCAAGTGATTCTAATGTTTTGATAGGGTTGAGAAATACTGAACTAGAAAATTTGCAGAACCCACAAAAAAGTGAACTCTTCTACATTCTTTAGCTGTTGTAAACTCTATCCTTACCACATGTTAAATAACTAAAATTTACAAATTGAAACTAGAGAGCTATGACTTATATTTACTTAAGAATCTATAAGTAAAAGCAATAAAATATTACAAATTTTCCCCTGCTTATTCTGAATAAATATTACTGAAGTGTTCTTTGTTCATTTTTGTATTCTTTCTACATCTTATTTTCTAAAAATTTTAATATCTAATTACACCATCCAGGACCAGCTCTTTTATCTAGGTTAGGTATTTTAGTAAATTTTATACCTTAAAATTTACTGTAGGTGTGGCACATCATATATTAGACTTATTTCAATATATAATAGTAATATGTGGCTATTAAGAATGTGCAAATGGGACTTTTAAAAGCTTTTGCAATTTCTAATCCATTACTGTCTATGTATAGTAAAGTAAAATTCATGTGTTAATTTGCACCTAGTCATTTTATTCAATAGTCTAGATTTTCAGTTAGCTCTATTTTATTCCTTATGAGATAATATTATAAGATGACAATTTGTATTATCTTCCAATTACTACTCTCCAAAATTTACACTCACAGCCCTGATTGGTGTGGCTCAGTGGAATGGGTAACATCTGGCAAACTGAAAGGCTGCTGGTTCATTTCCCAGTCAGGGCACATGTCTGGGTTGTGAGACACATGTCTGGGTTGTGGGTCCCCAGCTGATGGCATGTGAGAGGCAACTGACTGATATTTCTTTCCCTCCCTCCCCTCTAGCTAAATATAAAATAAATAAAATCTTTCACAACTTTATATCTCTCTTTCTTTTTCTTATAGTTCTTTTGATTGTCTAGAACATCTAGTATGATTTAAAGTACCTGAAGCTCTGTATTTGCATTAGAGAAAACTGACCTAACCCTGGCTTCAAAGTATAATTTTATTGGTCAAGAGCAATTTATAATGCTCTCCCTGATGATTGGCCCAATAATTCATGCCTAAGCCAATCAGCATAAGACGTTAACCTTAGCTAAAGTAATGGAGTATAGAAATTAAGCATATGAACTCATTTGGGGGCAAAAGACATAGACAGTAATTTTCTGGGCAATTCTGGGCATAAAGTGTCTTCTTTTTAAAAATATACACCAAAAATAATTTCTCTTCTTTTGGAAATCCTGTGTGGGGGTCATATGTCTGAAAAATATTAAATTCATTTTTCCACCAAGAAAAATATTGAGTCTGAGGGTGAAGAAAGCACAGAGGTCACATAATTAGTCAATTATTAAAAAAACAGAAACAAAGATACTGAAGCCAGCCTGACTTATATTTGGTCTTCTAGTTTTGTGAGTCAATAAATTTCTTCATCAATTAAACAAGTTCAATTTTCAGTTTGTTGAAAATGCATTTTTAATAGCATTCTAGAATACAAAAGTTGTAGAAACTTAAAGCCCATGATTATTTTTTGAGAGTAGTAATACCTTGTTGTCCAACTATTTTTGAATGATATATTATTATCACACTCCTCAATACATGTATATATAGTTACCAATAAATACCAGCAAGAAATGTATTTTTCATTTTGAGAAGGGAATATTTTAAATTCTATAATTTTTAAAGAAAAATATTATTCTCTTCCTACACTTTCATAATCATGTAACACAAAACAATAAAATAGAGATAAATAAAACACTTAGGCATTTTAGAGTACTTATAACATTATTCCACATGATCAGGAAAAAAGTCTTTTCTATTACACTTATCTTCATCTTCCTATTGTATATTCTGCTATGAATGCTCTGTACTTCAGTATGTGTATGTATTAATGTAACACATTTTCACCAGTCTTTACTATAGACTGTAATTAAAATATCTTTCACATTTATAGTAATGTATGATGTATATATATGTGTAATATGTATTTTATAAATATATAATATACATACATATATATTTCCTGTTAGATGACTAAATATAAAGTGAGTTGTAGTCTCATTTTTGTTTAAGAATCCAGATAGTCTAGCCTGGGAATGACTTTCTGGAGCTAGTGACATGTGAGCAGAGAATTCAATAAATTGAGGGTATAAACCATAATATTATATGTATATGTATATATATACATATATATGATAGTATTGTTTATATATGTACAGGTTATACATACACACTAAATTTGGTGTAAAGTTTCCCTTACAAGAATTCCATAAATCCAGCTCTTTTTGTCACTTGCACTACTCTATATCCAGTGGCTAACAAGGTACCTACTTAAAGGAACCTGTGGAACCTTTATTGAATGAGCGAATGAATATGTAAACAAAAGAAATATGCCGCGATCCTTAGGATAATAACAATATTATAACTAGCCAGATTATCTAAACCTCCTAACAAAAAATAAAATAAAGATGCTGAAAATGAACATTGACATTAAAAATGCGTATGGGGACAATTTGTTCCCTCTCAAACCCCTCACCCACATACAGTGCCACAATGCAGTAAAGTACATTGCCAAGCCTTGGTAAGCAAGCACCCACAGCTCCATCCCTTACAATGTAACAGGCACACTGAGACAATAAAATATGACCCAAATGAAAGAACAGATCAAAGCTCCAAAAATATAACTAAGTAATGGAGAGATAGCCAACTTATCAATGCAGAGTTCAAAACACTGGTAATCAGGATACTCATAGAAATGGTTGAGTATGGTCACAAAATAGAGGAAAAAGTGAAGGCTATGCAAAGTGAAATAAAGGAAAATGTACAGGGAACCAACAGTGAAGGGAAGAAAACCAGGACTCAAATCAGTGATTTGGAGCAGAAGGAAGAAATAAACATTCAACCAGAACAGAATGAAGAAACAAAAATTCAAAAAAATGAGGAGAGGCTTAGGAACCTCCAGGATAACTTTAAATGTTCCAAC
The DNA here is from genome assembly GCF_021234435.1 of Artibeus jamaicensis. Classification (NCBI taxonomy): domain Eukaryota; kingdom Metazoa; phylum Chordata; class Mammalia; order Chiroptera; family Phyllostomidae; genus Artibeus; species Artibeus jamaicensis. Next base: position 4,424,949 of record NW_026521870.1, read on the forward strand.
ATCCAAATCATATGGGTGCCAGAAAGAGAAGAGAAAGTACAAGAGATTGACAATTTACTTGAAAAAATAATGGAGAACTTCCCCAATCTGGCAAAGGAAATAGACTTCTAGGAAATCCAGGAAGCTCAGAGAGTCCCCAAGAAGTTGGACCTAAGGAAGCACACACCAAGGCACATCATAATCACATTACCCAAGATTAATGATAAGGAGAGAATCTTAAAAGTAGCAAGAGAAAAGGAGACAGTTACCTACAAAGGAGTTCCCATAAGACTACCAGCTGCTTTTTCAAAAGAAACCTTACAGGCAAGAAGGGGCTGGTAAGAAGTGTTTGAAGTCATGAAAGGCAAGGACCTACATCTAAGAGTACTCTATCCAGCAAAGCTATCATTTAGAATGGGAGGGTAGATAAAATGGTTCCCAGATAAGGTCAAGTTAAAGGAGTTCATCATGACCAAACCATTATTATGTGAAACATTAAAGGGATTTATGTGAGAAAAAGAAGATCAAATTGTGAGCAGTAAAATGACAACAAACTCACAACTACCATCAACTGAACCTAATAAAACAAAAACAAATTAAGCAAACAACTAGAACACCAATAGATTACAGAAATAGGTATAATGTGGAGGGTTATCAGTGGGAAGTAGGAGGGGAGAGAATGGGGGAGAAGATACAGTGAATAAGAAGCATAAATAGTAGGTACAAAATATACAGGGAGAGGTTAAAAATAGTGCAGGAAATGGAGAAGCCAAAGAACTTAAATGTGCAACCTAGGGACATGAACTAAGGTTGGGGAATCCTAGTGGGAAGGAGTTGCAGGGTGGAGGGGAATAAAGGGGAGAAAAAAATGGGACAACTGTAATAGCATAACCAATAAAATAATTTAAGAAATGCATATGGAAAAATAATGAAGAATTGCATGCACAGAAGTAATAAACCTTCCAGACATGACTGTGTATCATATCTCTTTCCTAACTTTTGAAGTGATGCCTTATTTTTGACCCCTCTGTGTCTTTATTGCACTGAGACTTAGAAGTTCCTGTCATGGCATGAAAATGTCTGATGTAGGACACTTAAGATCAGGTCAACTCTGTAGAGAACAAGACAGAAGCAATAAAGTTTTATTATCTGTTTACCATATCCCAGAGAGGCACAGTGGTACTAGAGAATGAGAGGGGATAATCATTAACCAAAAAAACTGGACTAAAGTCGATAACATTCTTAGTTTGGAGAAACTTTATTAGTAGATTTCCGGTAGAAGGGACTCCTAGTTCCCAGACTCTGCTTTTCTAGGGGAAATTAGACTATAAGAGTCACAGGTAGAACAAAGAATCTGGAAGTTCATTCTATTAGCCTTTCCCAAACTCAGTTATTTGTATATGTATGTGGAACACACATGACAAGTAAAAATCAGCTTTTACTTTAGATTCAAATAAGAGTACCTCCCCACAATAAAAAAAAAACCTGGATCCAGTTTCTTCTCCAAGCTCTGGGCTTAGTCATGTGTTTCACAAATGACGCCTGGTGAGGGCCCCTCACCTTTGCTTCTAATCCACACCTCTGGGTCACTACCTAAGAGAATTTACTAAAGTTTAAGCATAGTGAAAGTGAATCCCAATGCCAAAAAAGTAAAATGTAAATAAATATTAGATATTTCTGATTTCAGCATCCATTGGCAACATCTGTTCATAAGTGAAGTTTTCCCCCTGGTTTTCTTCTCTCTTGCTGCTGTAACACTGCATCTCACTTATTCTCATCAAATAAATCCCTGTTATCATACTCGTAGCCAATGACAGAGAGATATAAACTTCATGGTTCCAGAACTCTGTAGAGGAAAAACCCTAAAGTCACATATCATTATAATATTTCATAAAGGGAATATATCTCATCCACATTTGAAGACATTCTTCTTGAATTTTGGTGACAGCTGTTGTTAGTTGTTAAATCCTACCTTTCACTGCTTCTTTTCCCCTGATTTTGTTTCTGGCAGCAATATGCCTAACAAAAATGCAGTTGCTTACCATTACTCACAGATTGCAAATTCGTATACATCAGGTGACAGTATAGTGGTCTAAACTTACTGTTGTTCTCCTTGGTTGCCAGACATCTAGAATGTGCTGGATCTCATTAGTGCACTGGGACAGAAGCAAGCATCTGGGGTTATCGCTATGCCAAGCTGTGTTGGATCTAAGCTCCAACTCTTTCCCATGCATCCCAAAGGGAAGTTAAGATTTGGGGGGTTTCATTCACTTGTTCTGCACTGAGCCAAAGACAGCATTTGCCTGTCCAAATGCTGTGTTTGCTCTCAGTGGCTCTAGATCTGGAGCCCTTTCTTAGTGTTCAGATTCAGGCAAGACAGATTACTCATCCCTTGTGCATCCCCATGAAATGTCAGAACTTTGGATGTACGATACAGTCCTCTCCTTCCCTACAGATGGAGAAGCTGGGAGCTGGAAAGGGGAGGTTCTCTTGATCATGTGGTACTATGACAAGAGGAAGGATTATTGCAAGTGGTGCATGAATTTTCCTAACAACTCTAATGCATCTGCACAGTGGTACAGAAGCCTCTCAGCTGGTCTCAGGATTTCTCACAAAGGGAAATAGTCTGTCTGTGTATTGTTGAAATGGTGTGTCCATTAGTAGAAGGAAACTTTGGAGATTCCCATTTTGCCATCTTGCTGACGTTCAACACCAGATATTTTAAAAATAATACTGATGGTCTCACTAAGTGACACAGTAATGTGTGAAGCATGTTACGTGCATGTATTAGAAATCTCAATTTGCATATACACAATGGAATTCTATGCAGCAGAGAGAAAGAAGGAGCTAGTACCCTTTGCAACAACATGGATGGAACTGGAAAGCATTATGCTGAGTGAAATAGGCCAGGTGCTTAAAGACAAATACCATATGATCGCACCTTTAACAGGAAGCTAAACAACAAAACAAACAAGCAAGCAGAATAAAAACAGAGACACTGAAATAGAGAACAAGGGGACAGTGACCAGAGGGGAGAGGGAAGGGAAGTTAAGGGGAAAAAAGGGAGGGATTTGGAGGAACAAGTATGAAGGACACAGGGATGAGAACTAAGAGGGGTGGAAATGGGAGGGAGGTGGGGAGCATGGGGCGGGGTGGGCTGGGATGGAAGAAATAGACAGAAAACTGTACTCAAAAAATAACTAAATAAAATTTAAAAAAAGAAATAAAAACTCTGATAAAAAATAAATCTCTATTTGCAAACAACAAAAGTAAAGTATGACTAATCACCAATTTAGAATTGGTAGAAGGATCTGGAGTAGTAAAACATATTGAATGAAAGCTGAACAATGATACTTTAGGAAGAACAAGAACAAAGCAAATCTAGGCTTATGAGCTAATAAATAATCTCTTCAAGGTATAGTCACTGGGGAGGGAGAAGTCATCAGCTTAAATTGTAATGTTCTACAGGAGACTCACATTCAAGCAGGACTTCTTCATTTCCTGAGTTAGGTTATTTGCCCACCTTACCTAACAGTCATACCAAGATTGCTGCTAGTTGAGAAGAAGTGGTTCTAAAAGAAAAAGGAGGTATTTTTAGGAAGATAAGGAAGCATGCTTTGCGGGGAAAAATACTAAAATCTCGCTGGACATATAGTATTGTATTTAATTTGTGAGTAATATCTTCTATTTGTTCTTTTAAAACCCTCACATCTTTTTATTATTCTAAAATCTTTGTTGTATTTCAATAGTTTAAACAATAAATCTAAAACTTCTCAACATCATAATTCAGGATTTTGTTAATCTGAGCTCAATTTATACTTTTTTGTCTCCTTTCTTGCCTATTTGACTTATTTTCCTCGCCTGTCATTATCTACCCTGGTTACACAAGTATATTTCATATTTTTCAAATATATGAATTAATTTTAGAGCTTTATACATGCTATCCATTTATACGCAATGCTTTTATCCTCCCTTGCCCACCCCCACTTTACACCTCAGTACCTACCCCAACTCCACATTTAGAAACTTACCATCTCAGAGGAGAAAGAACTTAGACAAGAAAGGTATTATCCATCAAACATCCCAACAAAGAGGTTTGACTCACTACCATACCATTCTATAAGAGCTTTGTACAGCTTGTGGTCCATCATCTTTTATGATAGCAAATTTACCACTTCTTGAAGCAGCACATCTCACATTGTGATATGTTTGACTTTTGGAAACATGTAAAAGGACAAGTCTGGAAAAATAAAACTCATTCTTGGTCTAGCTCATATATCACCTCTGTGAAACATTTTCTGACTCCCAGAAGAAAATTAATCACCCATGTGTACTCCTAAAGCACTTTTACTCAAACGAATATTATTGCACTTACTATGTTCTATAAGTTAGTTTTGCCTGACTTTGTTCCTGAACCTGATTTTGAATTTCTTATAGATGGGCACTGTGCATTAATTTTTTTACATGAAAAGAGACCTTTATTTCTAAGCAACTCTATAAGTATCAATGTTACCACACAAATTAGAAAACCATAAGAGCACACCATAACAAACATCACTGCCCAAATGGTTGTTTCTGTCATCATTTTCTTTTTATTTAAATTATTTTATTGTTGTTCAAGTACAGTTGTATGCATTTCTCCCCCATCACTTCCCCTCCCACCCCAGCTATCCCACCTCCCTCCCCTGATTCCACCCTGCTTGGTTTTGTCCATGTGTCCTTTATAGTTGTTCCTGAAAATCCTCCCCTGCTTTTCCCCCATTATATCCTCCCACCTCCTGTCTGGTTACTTTTAGATTGTTCTTAATGTCAATGTCTCTGGTAATATTTTGCTTGCTTGTTTGCTTTATTGATTAGGCCCCACTTAAAGGTGAGATCATATGGTATCTGTCTTTCATTCCCTGGCTTATTTCACTTAGCACAATGCCCTCCAGTTCCATCCATGTGATAAAAAGACTCAGCAAAGTGGAAATAGAGGGAGCATTTCTCAACATAATAAAGGTCATATATAAGAGACCTACAGCCAACATTATACTCAATGGAAAGAAACTAAAAGCTTTCCCACTAAGATCAGGAACAAGACAAGAATGTTTACTTTCACCACTCCTGTGCATTAACTTTTGCTTTCTAGTGCCTAGCAGAGGAACAAGTAGGAGGCAAGCCATACATTTTTTGAAAATAAATTACATTTTATAGTCTTCTAAACCAACAATTTTCAATCTGTGTGCCTCAAGAATTTTTAAAACATGCAATATCTGACTATTTAGTCAGGGGCACTGAACTTTTTTTCCTTACTGTCAAATAAAAATAGTTAACACAATAGCCATTTGGTGTGAATGAATCAAAATTATACTCATGTTTTTCAGTTCAGCAAAAAATATGCAGGGTCTGGCAGAAATAAAGCTTGCTTGAGTGTGGATGGTAGGGTACGTGAATGTCTCACATGAAATGGACAACAATTTAAACATTTCACCTAAAATGTCATATGGTGTATTTAGAGTGATATTGTTAAGTTCCAGAATCACATACTTATGATTTTGTAGTAAAAAGAAGATGTTATTTGTACCAGACCCTGTGTTATTTTTTTTTGGTGTGCTGAAGAATTTTGGTGAGTACATTATGTGCGCCATGAGATGAAAAAGGCTGAAAATTGCTGTTCTAAACAAATCAAAGACTTTTATATTAGTAACTTTACTTGAGAACATTTGGACAAATTATACGGTGTAATAAAACAATTTTTATAACTATAAGTACTACAGTGTAAACTTATTCCTATGTGATTCCAAAGTATTTTGCTCACATGACTATCATGGTACTTGATGTTATCTATTACAGTTAGTTATGCCTGCCTTTTCCCCCAACTGCAATGTTCATAGTCTGTGTTGATAGTCATCATGTAAAATCTATTGGATTATGTTGCATATTTCATTCAAATTTTCATATATATATATGTGTGTGTGTGTAATCTTTTGAATTTGTTCCCAACTAGGCTCAATTAATTATTTAAAATTTAGAAACAAATATTTTACTATAAAACTGTGGCTAATATATCAATAATGCTCAGTCTTGTTGTTGAAGCCATAAAAACTACAAGAAAATATTAATTATTTATTCACTCTTACTCCAGCCCTATTTGTTTTTAAAAAACAAAACATTTAAAAATTTTTTTTGTTTAAACAAAATTCAAACAAATTTAAATTTGTTCTGTTTGTGTTTAGTTGATTGATAAATTGAGTAAAGTTTCAAATGCAATAGGAAAGGATAACATTACAATGAATTCATTCACATAGATATTTAATTTCCTCTTACATACAGTCAAAATCTTTCCACATGTGATTTGATGGCTGTAGAGTGCCATCAATGACTTTGAATTAGCCATTTTAAGAAAAGCTTGAGCCGTGCTCTATGATACTGGAAGAATGACCCTGCAGGTAATTCAGAGATCATAGAGCTGTGACTCCCACCACAAGTACAGAGTGCAAGGTCTGGTGTCAGGGTGGGGGTGCAGAGTGGTTTCAAAGGAGGGGCCACTAGCAGCTGCAGGACCTGGATGTTCAGACATTGAGACCTAATCCTCAGTGTTTTGGTTTTTTGAAGTTGGGGCCTATGATAGGTGATTAGGTCATGAGGGCAAGAGTTGTCATGAATTAGATAAGTACACTTGTAAAGGAGATTTCACAGAGCCATCTGGTCCTTCCACCACATGAGGACATAGACAGTAGACAGCTACCTATGGTATTCTATTATAGCAGCCCAAATGAGCTGAGACACAGGGATTTCGTCTCTGTGAAGGTTAAGCCTAGCAGAGAGATGGTAGATACCATATTAGAGTATGCAATTTTCTAGAAATATCTAAAAACTAAACTCTAAAACTGAAAAGTGCTTCTGAAATATTAGGTATACTTAATACACAAAAATATCTTTTAGAAGAAACTTTCAGTTATTTGGCAAACTGTGATATTGTATAACTGACTAAGCTTAACACAGGTGAAAATTAACATTTGATGTTCCTTTTTGAAAAAATCATTCAATATGATTGCCTCCTTGACTGAACTTTGGCATTCTTAAGTACAGGCTCTCAAAGGAGCTTCTGGGCTTAGAAAAAATCAAAACTCTGTCAGCCCAATAGCCAGGAAGATGGGAAATATGAAATTTATTCAATGTAATTGAATCTACTCCTCAAGTATACGCTAACTCACATTAATACCTTCCCCAGACACATCAACCCATTTGGCCTTTTTATGTTTTTGTCCAGAGGAAAGCTACTTTGCAAAAGCAGGTTATTTTATATGAATTCATTTATTAAAGATATTATTAATATACTCTTTAATTCATCACTTGGACATTCATAAATTTTTCAAGTATGTCAGAATTAATTAGCTTTCTAAATTCAAATATTTTGCAACAACATCCTTGAAGGCCAGGTTTTGTCTTGAACTTTGCGTTTAACCTATGTTCTTGACTTTAGATCTCCATAAGACATTAAATAATAAGCTTTTCCTTTGGCTGATATTTAGAAACATCAAAACATTTTATCCAGAAGTCAGAAAAATCTGTGAGAACAAGTTTATTCGGGGCATAAATTCTCCCAGAGGTTTAATTAAAGATTAGTAATTAGGATGATTATGTGTTGTGGCTTACCCAAGTTCGGATCACTGTGCTTTGTTCCCAGTTGGTCTTTTTGATCTTTTCTTTCATGATCCAAATAGTTTTACTAATTTGAGTCTGAAAAACAATTCCTTTTGTGACTCAATTTACAAAATAAATGTACTACAACAGTTCAGAAGAATATTAAGGATAAAATAGATATTTTATGGTAAAATTATTTCTCTTGAAGTGTGCTCTGACCAAATTTATTTCTTATCTATTTTTGTTTGAAAGTGTAATTACTATAAACTCATTTGTGATGGCTATCAATTATCATCTATAGATTATATGTGTGTATGCATATATAACTTCTATTCCCTATGATTTTTAAAATATAAGTAATGATTTTAGTAATTTCTATGTAAAAAGCACACTAAAAACCCTCTTTAAAAGAGGGAAATAGATGAAAACATTCCCTCAAAACTGAAACTTACAAAGTGTCAGAATTTAAAGCTTTTTCTTTTTGTCAAATCTTACTATTTCTATTTATCCAAGAGAGTCTAACAACTTAGTTGAAGTGATTATCTATGAATTCTAAATTTAAATGTTGGAAAATTTGCAAGATTCACAATTGATACTTTACTTTTTGGGGGATGAGGTAGGAATAAGGAGATTATACACTGAATAAATTTGGTCAAGCCACATTCAAACATTCATTGTAACAAAATAGGGAAATCTTCCAGAATATCTCTTTCAGCCTCGTGGAAAATTAATGACTGCTATGAAAAGCCCAGGCTTGTGGGCTGTATTAACCCAGCCCTGACATCAGCAAATTCAGAATGAAAAAAAATCTAAGCATTTTAGCTTTTTCTTTAAAAACAGAAACTTCCATCTAATTCAATTTTTAACTTTTAAAAGTCCATTGTTGTTGTGAGAACTTATGGTCTATAGGCTTTAGTCAATTTGCTGTTTTACTATAATACGATAGCAATGATGAAAATTATGAATCATAAACTTATGAAAAACAGAATTTTTTCTTAAACCTGAGATAGGAATAAACAGCTGGTAATTTAAAATGTATTATAGGAAATCTCTTTTGAAGATGTTAATTTAATTTTAATTGTATTTTTCTTCCTGTAACTCTAGTTCTTCAGAAAACTGTCTTAATTCTACTATGTTTTTGCCACTTTAAAATATGTTGACAGAGGATATTATTAGTAAGAATATGTATGTTTTCTTAGTCACTAAAATGTTAGCTCCATTTAGGGTAGTAGTCTCAAATTCAGTTGAAGAATTCTATTCTATACCTATTATATTCATGTTCTACAGGTAGTTTAAGAAATAGTTTCCTAGTTTTACTGTAACTGTGTTGACTATTAATGTATGGTTTAAAAAAGTTACTTCCTATCCATCATGATAAGCTGGGTAAATATTATGGTAATAAACAGCTCTAAATATCAGTGACTTAAAGCATCAAAGATTTATTTTCCTCTCATACAAAATGAATGGTATCTCCAGGCCAGTGGAGGGCCCATCTACTAAGCCTGGTAAACAACTTTAACCACCTACACTTCTGTTTTATAGGCTTCAGTGTGTCCAATCCTCTATTACAATAGAATTCTGACATAATAGTACACAATGCAATGGACCAAGTCTTCGGGAAACTATATATACTATAGAATTATCATTTTAGCCCTTTTGATATATGACTTGTAAAAAAGAAGAAAATGTTAAAAATTACAAAAAGATAACCAAAAATGTAAACACTGAATTAAAAAATATTTCTGGTTTAATTTTTATGCACATAAATATGCACAAGTAAATGGATATGTATGACACTGTCAAATCAGGTTTACATTGTATTTTTTGTTTTGTTTAATTTTTTTAATATTATAAGGCTTATGTGTTTGTGATTTTTTGTTTGTGATTTTTAATGAAACTCTAGTTTTTCACTAATTACTTCGGTTTTCATTAGCCAACTCCCTTTGTTTGATATTTAGCATGTTTCAAATTTTTACTAGTATAATACCTCAATGAAATAGCTATACATACATTACATAGGTGCATCTCTAGTTATTTTCAAAAAATTCCTAAAAGTGTAATATCTTGCTCACTCACACAGTATAAGACTATTTGGAAAAGGGATGGGGGATTAAGAAGTACAAACTTCCAATTGTAAAATAAGTGACAGAAATGTAACGTACAGCACAGGAAATATAATCAATAACTGTGTACACTGACAGGTGATCACTAGATTTACTGTGTTTTTCACTTAATAAGATTATATATATGTATATATATACATATATATAATCACAATGTCATACATCTGAAACTATGTCAAATATATTTATTTTTAATAATAAATATAAAATAAAAGTACTATACAATAAGAACATCCCAAAATATAGTCTCAAGTTTTTAATGAATTTGGGCAAATTGTACTCTAGAAAGATTATTTCTCTATATATATCCCTAGAGTGCGAATATGTAGTATCATCTTTACCAACATTGGACATTATCTTCATGTGAATAAATTATGTAAAAATACATGCTCTTAATTATCTATTATTTTCTGATTCCAGAATGACTTATTGCCCTAGCCAGGTGGCTTAGTTGGTGGTAGTATCCTCCTGTATATCAAAAGATTATGGGTTCTATTCCTGGTCAGAGCACATACCTAGGTAGTGGGTTCAATCCCTGGTCAGGGTGTATGTGGTAGGCATCTGATTGATGTTTCCCTCTCACATCAATGTTTCTTTCTCTCTTTCTTTCTCCCTTCCTCTCATTCTAAAAATCAATAAGTATATTTTAGGTTGAGGATTAAAAAAGAAAAGGAATGACAATTATCTGAAAACTTCAGTGAACAAATTCCCACATACACACTCAGAGGATTTTCCAGATATTAGAGTGCAACTACTAGAGAATGTATATTTGTTGTATAATTATCTGCTTTGTTACACAGAGGAATAATTAAACTTTCATTAGAGGTTATGTTATTATTAAGATAAACAGGATGCAATTTTCAAGGATCATTATCAATATTAATAAACTTCCAATGTATGTGACATGTTTCTGGGCTGTTTAATGTTGTCCACCTTGAAGATTTGTGATTTTCATAAGAAAAAATAGATATAAATAATACAAACACATGAGGTAAGACTATATACTAATGAACTACCTTCTTAATTTCCCTCAACAAATTCAATCTTATAAATGCATATATAAATACATTTAAAAATCAATCTAATAAATACATCATTATGTTACTTATGGGTTTATATTTTGTTGCATAGATAGTCTGTGTGTGTTCTTATTCTTTCATGATGAATTGTAAAGAAAGGGGAAAATTAGTTCTTCCAGAAAGTCTCAGAAATACAGTGAATGATGGAGAAATGGCTTTGGAAGGAAGGACATGAAAATAAGTTAGAAGCATTCTATTCCATTTGGGGAAGGCAGAGATTTACGCGTGTTTATCTTCTGCTATACTTGGGTTTTTTATGGTTTTCACGTTTTCTTAGCTGCTCTTTCCTGTTTCCTGTGTTCTCCCAAAGGTCTCCTCAACAATTTTTGCCTTATATACTAATGGACTGGAGAACAAATTTATGTGACGTTATTTTTTTTTATCAGAAAACATTTAAAGGGTAATTGCCATAATAATTATAGCAATTAATTATAGCAATTATAGCAAATAATTGCCAATTTGTAAGTTTTCTTACTATGTTTTGAATGTCATCCACAAACTGTACCACTATTTCATGTGTGAGGGATGCATTAAAAATGCAGTAATAGACAGAAATAGAGGTGAGATAAAGTAGTTTTGCATTTTATGGTAACACTAGTATTAATTACCTATTTTAAAATGAAACTATACTATATTTTTCTTATTATACACCAGTCAATAAAAAATTAGTAGTGCATCTGAATGGCATCTTGCAAGTAACTAAATGACAATAAGTCAGTAATGTTAGCACATCAGACTTTGTACAGCCTCTAACTCTAAGAAGCTCTTAGCAGGTCACATCATTAACCAAAACAATTAGTGTTCTCTTTCCTCTTGGAAAAGAATTAGACATTTTACTTGCTGTATCTTACTACCATTTGACTAATAAAATGAGAATAAACTCAACTACCATTGACACTGTTACTATCCCACATTTTCTTCCTAGCTTTCAATATTTAGCTAAATACATGAACAACAGCTGAAGATATTATTTCCCAGTGTCCCCTGCATCTAGTTATAGTCCTGTGTGTAAGTTCTAGTCAATGACATGTGAGCTAACGATGCTCTGAAAGGGAATGGGCACACCCTGCATGTTTGCCTTGTCTTGCTAGCTGGAATACAAATATCACTATGAGTAGCTATCTCAGAAGCTGCACATTGAGCACAACAGACCAGGGAGATGAGGCTGGGGTCCTGGCTACATCTTTAGTGTTCTTATTTTCTACAATGTAGATAGGTGACAATTTTCAAATCTTTCAGGTATGTTCTTGTTTGCTGAACAAGTCTATGTTTAAGTCATTCCTCTTTTCTCTCGTTTTACTATAAGAGGTCAGGATAAGTCAAACCACATCTTTAATACTTTGCTTAGAAATGCTTTCAGCTAAATATTCAGTTTCATCACTTGTTTTACCTTCCACAAAATACTGAGAACTCACCACAATTCAGCTAAGTATATTGCCAATTTAGAACAAAGATTGGTTGCCTTTTCTCCATTGTCCACAAATATGTTCCTTATTTCTTTCTGAGAGCTTGTCAAAATAGGTCTTACCATCTATATTTTTACCAACAGTCTGTTAAGGATAACTCAGTTATTTTCCAAGAAGATTGAAGCTTTCTCTATAGCCCTTCTTTCTGTTTGAGCTCCCATCATTATGGACCTTAGAGTTTCATTCATGGCAATGTAAGATTTTGTAGCATGTACCTCCACATTCTTCCAGCCTTTATTCATTACTAGTTTTAAAACTGCTTTCACATTTATAGGTATTTTTTATAGCAGCACCCCATTCCTAATACCAAATTCTGTCATAGACTTTTTGGGCTGCTATAATAGAACACTATAAAATGGTGACATATGAACAGAACATTTTCCTCATTGTTCTGGAGGCTGGTAAATCCAAAATCAAGGAGTCAGCAAATTCAGTGTCTGCTGAGAGCCCACTTCCTGGTTCACAGACAGCATCTTTTTGCTGGGTCCTCAGCGTGGCACAGGGATAACAGGGTTCTCTGGGATTATTTTTATAAAGGCAATAATCCCATTTATAGGGTTTCTCATGACCTAATCACCTCCCAAAGGCCTCACCTTCAAATGCCATCATAGTGGGGATTAGATTTCAATATATGAATTTTTGGAGAAAACAAAATGCACTCTATAACACCCTACAGCTATGTTGAAGGTATGCACATGTAGTTATTTTCCCTTGGCATCTGAATGTTGATCTGTAGTAGGAAAACGTTGAGTGCTTGGGAAATTAGTTTTACTAACAGCAGAGCCTTTAAGGAGTGGTGCGTGAACCCTGACATTGAAGTATCAGGAGCTCTTCTTGGCAGAAAACTTCCTAAAGAATATTTTTCCCCTCTGGGATTCTGGGAGACAGCCCAATATTTCATATAAAAGTACTTTTATTCTTATTGCTTATTTGATTAAGTCAGTCCAAAGTAATGTATGTTCTTTCACAAATTTCAATACCAAAGTAATACAAAAAGGATTGACCATGGTCATCCAACATAAATATCGGCAATGTTGAAATTGTCATATATCATTTCAAAACACAAATTACTTTATTGTTAAACATAAGACAGATGTCTTACCTGAAGGAAACATACATTTTGCTTTTGATGCATTTGTCTAAAGAAACCCTTCTACCAATGTCCCAATCTGTCGATCTATTTTTTAAAGATTTTATTTATTTACTTTTAGAGAGGAAGGGAAGGAGAGAAGGAGAGAAATATCAATGTATGGTTGCTTCTCGTTCATCCCCTGCTGGGAACTGGCCCACAACCTAGGCATGTGCCCTGACTGGGAATCAAACCGCAATCCTCTGGTTCACAGGCCTGCGCTCAATCCACTGAGCTACACCAGCCAGGGCAGTGTCAATCTATTTTAAGTAATAAAATCTTGGAGGAATAACACAAATTTTAATGAAAATACTACACGTAGTACATGTAAATAATAGTAAAATTAATGACATTTCTCCAAGAAATATTGTAATAATATTGTGATAATTTTGTTTCTTCCTGTAACTGTAAACAACTGACTAAAATTTTGTAACAGCTTCTGTTGAAATTACTGAGACTGCTAATATGTTTAAGCAGATTTCTTTTCTACTATAAAGAAGATAGTAAGAAAAGTTTTTTTTTTCATTTTTCCTCTGGAGAACTTGGTGAGTTGGCATGTGTCCAAGTCTTATTTTTTAAAAATTAGATTCAAACCAGGTTACTGTATGTCAGTCTTTCCTGTTATTTATAAATAAGAGTTAAAAAGAACCAACCCTTGATCTTCTAAGGAGCAATAACACATGGGATATAACATTCTTAAAAAAGAAAATGAGGTGAATTGCAGTAGGCTGAAGAGGCTGTTCCCGCTCACTGATTTTTTTCAGAGTAGAGAATTTATCACATTCAGCAGAGCTTCATTAGAGGCTCTGGATAAATAATCTTGTTAATAATGCACCATGAAGTAGATAGTTGCTGTTGAAATAAGGTAAAAAGATAGAATAGATAAGAAAGATGTAGTAACCTGGAAATGATCCGAAAGGCAGCCTGACTGGTTAGATATTCAACTCAAGAAAGAGGTCAGATTGCACTATCTTTTAAAAGCACATTCACATCCATATTATTGTAACCTTAAAAATAAATCTTTTCGAATGTAGGACATATAATAATAAAAAGCGAGGGAACTGAAGCCCAGCATGGAATCATTATAACAGGGAGTTTGGCTCCTTAGGGACACTCTAACCTGTTAGCTGAGTGATGAGCTATTGAAGCTCTCTATGCCTCAGTTACCTTACCTTTGAATTGGGGATAGTATTATTACCCCACAAGGGTGCAGGAGTAATTTATAGGCAAAGCACTATAAGAGTAGTGCCTATCACACTGGAAACCGTAAAAAAAGTTACCATTATTTGGGTTGGCAAATTCAGTTGGTTACGAGTTTGGAGAAATAAACTATGCTGACCTCTATGGATATACAGCTGAACCTCGAATAACATGGGTTTGAATGGTATGGATCTGCTTATACATAGATTTCTTTTCAATAAATACTGTAAATGTGTTTTCCTTATGATTTTCTTAATATTTTCCTTTCTCTAGCTTATTTTATTGTAGGAATACCATATAAAATACATATAATGTACAAAAAAAGAATTGAGAGTTTGAGAGAGACGAGGCCTATGACTAGTGAACTGTGGGAACATAGAGTACTTTAAAGCCAAAATAGATTCAATATGACAAAACTGAGACCCTAGTAAAAGGCCACTATAATCTGCTTCTGCTCTAAAATGTGTTATGCATTTTTCTCAGTAAGAGACACAAGTTATCCTTTGTTACTAGGAAACTTCTATTTTTGCCCCCAAAGACTAATACAATTGTGTTGAATATTGTATAAACCAAGGATTCTTTATGTCAGTAAAAGTACAATAAAAAAAGTATACCAGTAAACTGCTCAATCTAGTTTCCCACCCCTTTCTTATTCCTTTAGGACACCAGTTGGTGGCCTCTGGTGCAATGCGGGACAGCTCCCAGAGGTCAACAACCACTTCTTAAGTTATCTTTTCAGTGTTTATTCGAGTACAATACCCTGTGACTCTTTCCAAATGATGAATAGAAATTAAAAGTCATTTCTTTGGTTAAGGGAGGGTGATCTCGTTGGCAATGTGCCAGGAGGGAAGACACATGAAAGTGAACGAATGCTCACAGAAGCCTAAACACTTTGTACGTAATTCTTAAACACATGAGAGAGAACCGTGAAGCAAGAGTACATCTTTCCTTGGAGACAAATCTATGAGTTATATCAAAAAAAATTGAAATTAAAAGGAAATAATAAATATGCAAAAATTAATAAGTGAATCTAATTTCTTTGTTTCTGATTTTAAAGTTATTTCAGGGAGGGGATAAGATACAACCACTGAGTTCAAAACACAGCCAATTAAAAACATTTTCTAAATTGCTTCCTTTGTACTATGTTGTCTTGAATTTGCATTATATTCAGGTACTTTTTAGTGAGCCTAATGACTCTGTTTTGGAAAAATGCAAGCAATACAAATATTGTATAATGACAGAAGAAATTCATCCATTCTTGGGAAAAATTAAGAGAATAATTTGAATGGGAAAAATAGTGATAATTCCTTTTTATATAGCTTTTGGAAACTATCCTATATGTACTTTGAGGCTTTTAGCTATTAAAATAAGAACATAATATTTAAAAGGATATAGAAATGTGCCTGAATTTAGAATTATAGGGTGATGAAGAGCTGTTTGTTTCTAAAAGCTTAATTTTTGGCGGTTGGACCAAAAGAAGACAAACAAAAATATTACAACTACTATTATAAATGTTAGTAAATGTTTTATATCATTTAATTCAGGAAAATAAAATAAATGTTTAAATTTATTATGCAGACATTAGCTCGATAAGTCAGCATCAGCAGAGGAGCACAGTGACAAGTAAGCAAATAGTTTTAATAAAGTGAATTTTGCATTTAAATCTTGCCAAGGGGGTTCTAAAAGAAAATTATTTGGTAGAAATATATAAATGAGTATATTGTTGGTTAAAAATTTTACATGTAAAATTATATATAAGTATATATTATAATTGTGATTTTATGCCTTATAAGCTAGTGGTATAAGGTGATCTCCTGATTACATAATTGCATATCTACTGGAAATTTGCTTTTATAATTGTGGAAAATATAAAGAAACATATTCCTAAATTATTAGTCTTTAGTTAAATCCTTTCTAAAGGAGATATAACAGAGACTATGTAAGTCAGCTCTGACAAGAAGGAGCAAAATTGTAACTTTCTTTTTGGATGACTAGTATTACTCTATCATTTTTCTAATATTCATGCCCTTCCTTATTTGCTTTATAAGCATTAACATCAATAAGAATGGAAAATATGATTAAATAAATATATCTTTAACAATTCTGTGTTGTCTGAAAATACTTTAAATTTTAAATTCCACTGTTACTGACAGCAGTTTACTGGCTATTCCCTAGACTGTTTCTTGTGAAGATGAGAAAAAAAGGGTTACCACACAATTTCTCCAAGAGGTATTTCTAATCATTACTTGGCATCAAAACTGACAGTTATTTAAATTAGAAACCTTGGTCTTTATTAAGTGAAAACAAATTAAATCTTCACTGATACAGGAAAAAATGTTATGGTTTAATTTTATACATTCTTTCAAATTTAATTTAGTACTAATAAATGTACTTTTTATATTAGCTTTCTCATATGAAGCACAATTTTGATTTTGGAGAAAAAAAGTAGTTCAGTGAACAAACACAAGAATCCTTTATTTCTGGCTTGAAATATGAAAAATGTAGAAGTACTACATTTTTGTAGTACTGGTTAAATCATGATAACTATACAAGATTAGAGGAGTCTTCTTTGAAAATAAAAACTATTGATCAGTAATAATTTTGAAAATGCTATTGACAGAGACAGCTTCATCCATATGTACGATTAAAGACAAAAAGAGTTTGAAATTTTCCTCTAACTTTCCAGTGGATTATAATAGATAGCCCCAAAATTTGATCATAATATTTACAAGTAAGTTTTTAAAGGTTAGACTTGGTATATTATCTTAAATAATGTACTCTAAATCATATGCCATAAATAAAAAGAATATTTCATATTTCCCTGGATAAATTTTAGGACCATTTTACTGAAAAATTATTAAAATTGAAAATACCCTATAACTACTAACACTTCCTTTTGACTGCACTCTTCTCCTCCACCCTACTCATGATATTCACTCACTCATTCATCTATTCATCTCTATGTCTGATCATTCCCATGAACATAAGATTGTTCTTGTTTAACAAGAACAAGTATGTATATTGTTTGCTCCTTTTACTCTGTGTACATACACTTTCTGGAAATGTTTTTTTCATAATCATTGCTTGATTTCTATTTGTTCACAGAAAACATTAATTCCTAATTCTTCTGAAGCTTTAACTTGTAATATTCTTGCTTTCACCTATGCTGTGCTGGTCAATGTTTTAAAACAGATTCTTCAGGTTAAAATAAAAGAAAGAATGATTAGCTAAAGAACATGTATGCATACATGGAAAGCCCATGGACACAGACAACAATGTGGAGATGGGGATTTTGGTAGAAGGAGAAAAGGGGGAAAATGGGGGACATTTGTAATAGTTTCAACAATTTTAAAAATTAGAAAAAATTAAGACCATTAAGTATTATTCTAAAGTACAAATAGTTGTGACTATGAAGATTTTAAAACAAAATAGAAAATTTCTTTTCAGAGGTGATAATGAAGAGTAGCATCTTTAATTAACAAACATTTCATAGGAATCATCAAAATAGTTCCTGCTTTTCATCCATGAGCATTTGGGAAAATATTAAAATGAGAAAAGCACATATAACATTTATTCAAAAATGCTTTATTAAAAATTAATTATGGCCTGGCTGGTGTGGTTCAGTGGATTGAGTACTGGTCTGAAAACTAAAGGTCACTGGTTTGATTCCCAGTCAGGGCACATGCCTGAGTTGCTGGCCAGGTCTTCATTAGGGGATGTGCTAGAGACAACCACACATTGATATTTCTCTCCCTCTCTTTCTTCTTCCCTTCCCCTTTCTCTAAAAATAAATAAAATCTTTTAAAAAATTAATTAAAAATGGGAAAACATGGATAAAATTAGCTGGTAAATAAACAAATTAGACAACAATTAACAGTCCATTATTGGAGACTTTATTTAAGATATGACAGTTCTGATGAATTGTTGATTATTGTGCAATATACTTGTGATATAGGTGATTTTTAACTCTCTTGTCAAATAAAAACTCTAGCTCTGACTTTATTCAGAAAAGGAAAGCAAGTTCTAGATGATTTGAATCTGGGTTGCAGAACAAAAAAGAAAAGAAACACCCCCATATGTAACATTTTCTGATTTCTGTGGTGGAATGTTCCCACTATGGATACAGCAACAAGCTTATAAAATTCCTAAAAATTTAAAAGGCAAAATTTTTGAGCTGGGTCTAGCTCTACTCCAGAATACTACTGATTTTAAGGCAAAAACACTTCCTTTGGAGAATTTTCCAAGAAACTTTATAAAGGTAAGAAGAAGTTTTGTCTTTAGAATGCAGAGAGCTGGAAGAGGTGTTCCTTGGATCACGCCACAAGAAAAAGAGTGAGATAAACATCAGATTCTTGATTATTTTTAAAATCACTGAGAGGCCTAAGTTGTGGAGCAAGCAACCAGCACAAAATATCAGGAGAGACTTATTTGCAAGAAGAGAGGACATGAAAATACTCTTCTCTTGGGGCAGACACTAGAGGACACAGGTACAAAGAGTTCTGCTACAGTATTTGATGAACTGGTAGGGGCTGAGTGTGGGCTCAGTGGAAGTCTCTAATAATCCCTGAAATGAGGGGAATCTGCACACACTGGCAGGCTCTTTGTGAATTCAGTGGACCAATTTCTGTGGATGTTCTAGGAATATATCCATTTCCAGTAGATTGACAAATTTGTTCCTATAGATTCATACTTTGTATTTCTTTATAATTCCTGGCAGGCTCTTTTTCAGGAAATCACAGAAAATAATGAACAGATTCCTAAGAAAATGTCCATTGTGATACAGACTTGGAAAAGGACACCACAGATGTGCAGTAAGGTCAGGAAAGTCCATCTGGACATTTTTCACCTATTTTCCCTATGGAAAAAAATGGCGTAATCTTTGGGAGGCAGAGCAGAACACTTCCACCTTTAGAGAGCAAGTGTAAAGTCATTGCAGCTGGAGGAATACAACAAAAGAATAAAAACAAGGAAACAAAAAGACTATTCCTGGGGTATGGGGGTGACTTTTCCCACTATTCCCCCCGTCCACTATGGATAAAAGTAAACACTACAAAGACATGATCTGCTTGTGGAGGAGAGGTGGCCAGTTTCTCTGGGAAAAAAGGCCTTGAGGAGTGGCCAATTTCTCAGGGGGAAAAGGCCTTGAGCCCCTTCCTCTAAGGGTTTTTATTGGGTTGTAATACACAGGAATACAGGGTGGCAAGGATCAAAGAGTAGATAACATTTCAAAGAAATATGAGGGCTTAGTCTGAGTCAGAGTGTCAGGAAGGGAGTTTTGCAGAAACTTTAGGGTTTTCTGCTCAGACCCTTAACATATGAATAAAAGCACTCTTATCAGAGCAGGTTTCACAGGTTTTTGAGGAATTCTTTGTGATGCCAGATTTTTCTGCTCTGGCAAGGCAAGGAGCTGCACCTCTTCCCATTAGGTATTCAGGCTTAAGGGGATTAGAGCCAGGAAGCGCTTCTCCCGGAGGACATGGGGACTCGGGCTATGTCACATAGCCAGGGACATGGGTCTATCACTGGCTATTTGTTGCAGCCCCCCCCCCCGAGTTCTTCCATGATGGCCTCCCAAGTGATTGTGTCTAGCCTAGGGGTTCATACCCGCCATGGACATTGACAAAGCTTTGGGGGCAGGGGAAGAAGCAGAAGCAGTGCTTGCTGCTAGAGACAAGCTTTTGTCTTCCATGTCTTGCATTCCGGAGGTCGTTCACTCATCTGTAAGCCACAGGGGGTAGTTATAATTCCTGAAACCAGGCAGAGTGGTCCACAACACTGGGGAATACATAGGAACATACACTGGGCCCCAGCAAAGGTGTGGGAAGGTCCAAGAGAACTGTGAAGACTGTATTATCAAGACCTGGGCCCATAGTGCCTGCCTAGGACTGGGGATTAGGCAGTATGACAGAAAACATCTTCCACCACTTGCAGAGTGCTGTAGAAAATAATGGTATATGTAGGTGAATAAAAGCATTGCTAAATTTTTATTTGAAAATGGAGTGGGGAAAGAATGCAATGATCGAAACCTCTTTTATATCATTGGGATATTAAGAGAAAACACTAGTAGAACAAATCAGCTATGTGGGGAAAAGTTTAATACCGATATAACTAGAGAAAATTCGATCATACAAGAAAAAAAAGATAAAAAGGAAATAGAAATAAACAACATAAATATAATCAATATAAAACATAATAGAAGAGCCCTAGCTGGTGTGGCTCAGTGGACTGAGCACCAGCTGGTGAACCAAAGGGTCACAGATTTGATATCCAGTCAGGGCACATGCCTGGGTTGCAGGCCAAGTCTCCAGTGAGGGGTGTGTGAAAGGCAACCACACATTGATGTTTCTCTCTCTCCCTTTGCCTCTGTCTAAAAATAAATAAAATCTTTAAAAAACATAATAAGATACTGTATAAAATAAATAGAAATTATATATATATTAGTTAATTACCTAAATGAGAATAGCCTGAGTTCCTTCATAAAAAGGAATTATCAGATTAAGTTAAAATAAGTTAAAAATAATTCAGATACAGGCTCTTAAGAAATATACTGAAATCAAAGTGAAAGGTTGAAAATAAAAGAATCATTATGCTTAAATCCACAATAAATAAAAAATAAATTTTATTTTTTATATTAGAGAAGATAAAATTTGACACTTAAAAAAATGAAAGTAACACTGGCGACTTCAGTATAATTATATAATAATTAAAGGCAAATTTATGACGTTAAATCATGTGAGCCAGCCAGAACAGGAGCAGATATATGATGGACAAATATTTTAAAAATACTTAGAAATGAGGGGAGAATAACATGAAAATACAAATATGGGGTGTATTTAATATCACTCTTTTCTAATTAAACATATTTAGTATGCAAGCAGTAAAAAATGTTTTACAGGGGTTGAATAATTCCATCAATAAATACAAATTGATAAATAAAAGATACTTTATATTTTTAAAGAAGAAAAATACTTTTTGTAAGTATTTTCATGAAATATACATTTTATATAATTAATCACTAATAATACCTTGATACAAACAACAACAAAAGGTAAAGACTTTACCAACTATATTTTCTAATTATAGCCAAAGAGCTGAATAAGGTAAAATGGTTAAAATGAAAAAGCAAATTTTGGGGCAAACCTTGGACCTGTAATTTATAAAATCATAAATTATAACCACAAATTGGAAAGCAACAAATAAAACTAAAGAAAACTTAATAAAACTAAAGGGATATAATAAAGCTTTACTCAGTAGAAAATGTATAGCTTTCTTTTTTATAAGTACAAAAATATAAATTAATATCTTAATACTTTAGAAAATGAGCAAAAATCAAGAGAACTTAATCTTTTGTGTATGATCATGTATGATTAAACAGAAAATAAAAATTATAAAATCACATGTCAATTTTAAAAGGTTTCTTTAATTAATAATTTAAATATTATTGAAAGTTTGATTAAGAAAATAAGAAAGAACAAAACTATGTTTGATTTGGAATAAGAGACAGGTTATAACCACAGAAGAAAATAAATAAAAGAATTATAAGAGACTATAACATGTAAATTCACAGAAACAAATTTGGCAGTGAACAAGAAATGGACATATTCCTAGAACATCTGCAAAAATTCGTCCAAAGAACAGAAGAAATGTGACTAGATTGTATGTAGTAGAAGAAGATAGGCTGGTAAAACATTTCTAAACATTAAAATAGTTCAAAAATCTGATTGTGTCAGAGTGACCTTCTGATCACTAAGAAAAAATAATTCCGATAAATTTAAATATTATACTCCAAAAAATGATACTTTGAAGCATATTGTAAAGTTTTTAATCATAAAAATGAAACCTAAAAAGAGGTATGAATAGAAAAGTAAGGAACACATTTTAATGTAAAAATTATAAGTAGTTATAGAGATTATATGCATAATTATATAAATAAGTAGAATAAATAAAATTCAGCAGTGGATTACAAGATTAAACTACTACAACCAAGAAAAGTTTGTTATTTTATCTCAAAATATTGGTGAATAAAACATTAAAAAAAATAAATGTGCCTGCCTCAAGATTTATACTAATAGTTTCCCATAAAACTGCTTGTTTACATTTATTTCATTGTTCTGGGTCTTCCCCTTATGCTGTATGAAATTTAGGAAAAGTCTTGTGATTTTTCAGGTCATTGTAATCAGTGTGCTCAGTATTTTTAAGCTCTGTGCAGTGTAGTAATAAAAAGTTTAAATGTCATTTCTTTTCTCAACTTCCTTTCCCATCTCTGGACTACTGCGTGACAGGCACCTGAAGAAGAAAAGAGATTATGTATGTGTTTCCTTTTCCTTCCCCATCTTTTAATTTTACCTGTCCCCACCCCTGTCTTATTAACCAATTTTTCCCCTTTACTAGATCTGTGGAAGTGGAGGGATAAAAGCAAACAGTTAAAATCTGACTCGACCAGTGCTATCTATCGTCAGGTGGCAGGACCATCTCAGATTTGGCATGTGTTTAAAGGTCATTCTTTTCCTCATTGGACATTGGACTATTGTGGCTTATTCAGAGATTTAACCGTTGTTCTGGATACCTAGCCCACACTCTCAATCATATATGTGTGTGTATGTGTATATATAGCTCTCTCCTGCCTTCCTCTTTTTTTCCATGCCATGAAGATTTCTAATTACAAGTTTATGTTCTTTAACAAATGTAGTACTGTTCAAATGATCTATTTCTTCCTGAGGGAGCTTTACTAGTTTGTATTTTTCAAGGAATTTATTCATATTATCTAAGTTATCAAATGTGTTGTTATGAAATTTTCAGAATATTTCATCATCATCTCTTTAAAGACTGCAGAATAGTATGCATTTTTCCTTTTTATTGCCTTATCAGGACTTCTGTTGTAATTGAAACACAAGTGATAAGAACAGGCATTCTACTCTTGCTCCAGGTTTTTGGTGGAGTTTAAACAGCTATCAGGACTCATTTCCCTGTAGCTCCCTCTGTTCCAAGATTTCTTTACTCACTTGTTAGCTGCTTTGGCATCCCCGAACTCTGTTTTCTGGTGCCTCAAGCCAGTAAAATGATGAACTTCTGTTTGAATTTCAGCTATCATTTCCTAATGGACTAGTGAGTATCATCAGGAAAAAAGTCTATACAATGCAAATCTCACTAAATACAGTTTTTAAAAATCTGTTTCAAGAGTCTACATATCTGCAATTTCTGCCTGTTTTTGGTTACCCACCAGTACTTCAAATAGTTGTTTTTGGTATGGAGTTTATAATTGTTATCTGTGGGAGTGTATGCATTTGTTACAAAAAATCATTGAATATGATGTTTTTTAAAATGTGAAAAACATCATATTCAAAGGGAAATATAAAATAAACCACATTTTTGTTGTATATTAAGGTATTTAGTGCTTGTAGCAATCTTTGAGTTTAACTACTTAAAGTAAATATTTGGAAAGTTTTTGATTTATGAATGTGATGATTTATAGATCTATTTAATATTATGAAAAAGAAGAAAATTAATATATATAATTTATTTTATATATTAATATAAAATAAATGCATTTATATATTTTTCCCTTTCATCACTATGGTTGACTCTGAAAGGAAAGGAAAAGCCATGAAATAAACCCAAATACAATATGGGCTACAAGCCAGTAGGCTGTTACAAATACTTGGTCTTTGCATAAAGTTATAAAATATGTTGTTCTTTATAGTGACAATAAATGTAACTATTAAGAGAAAGGCGACCTTGTCTGTGTTAGCTTAAATCATAATCTAAAATTCATATACCTATTAAGGCTTCCTTTATTCCTTTCAAAAATTAATCTGATGTTAGAAACAAAAGCTAAGTAATCGCTATTTACGAGTGCCAAATTTTTATGACTCAATTATTTGAGTTACCACTGTTGGTGGGATTGCAGACTGGTACAACCATTATGGAAAACAGTATGAAATTTTCTCAGAAAAATAAAAATGGACCTGCCTTTTGACCCAGCAATTCCACTGCTAGGATTATATCCTAAGAACCCTAAAACACCAATTTCAGAGAACCTATGCACCATAATGTTCATAGCAGCACAATTTACAATAGCCAAGAGTTGGAAGCAACCTAGGTGCCTGTCAGTAAATGAATGGATCAAAAATTGTGGTACATATACACAATGGAATTCTATGCATCAGAGAGAAAGAAGGAGCTACTACCATTTGCAACAGCATGGATGGAACTGGAAAGCATTATGCTGAGTGAAATAGGCCAGTGTTAAAAGACAAATACCATATGATCTCACCTTTAACAGGAAGCTAAACAACAAAACAAACAAGCAAGCAAAATAAAAACAGAGACACTGAAATAGAGAACAAGGGGACAGCGACCAGAGGGGAGAGGGGAGGAAACTTAAGGGGAAAAAAGGGGGAGGGATTTGGAGGAACAAATAGGAAGGACACAGGGATGAGAACTAAGGGGGGTGGAAATGGGAGGGAGGTGGGGAGCATGGGGTGGGGGAGGGTGGGATGGGAGAAATAGACAAAAAACTGTACTTGAAAAATAACTAAATTAAAAAAATAAAAATAAAAAAATAATAAATTGTTTCTCATAGGATTTCATTCCTCAGTATAGATGGTAAACCAAATGCACTCAGATAACAATTATCTCTTGTGGGAAGACGAAAGGGAAATCAGAACAACTTATCCCAAAAGAACTCTATGGTATTTGTTTTAGTGACCATTTACCAATTAAACATAACTATTCTTTTATGTTTCTGAAGCTTGCAATTTAATTTTTAAATATTTTGTAGGTGAATATAATCTTGGTGAAACTGAGGTCCTAAAAATAAATACAGGACATTTGAGTTAGCGTGAAGATCTATAGAGATTTTAAAAAATGACATTTTCCCCATAACTTGCAGTAAAATAACTTGCTTGTCTTAACATCTGTGTGTATCTAAATTGCTCATAGTGAATGTTCAAAGCAAATATTTCAGTCAGCATTTCAATAAAACCAATTAATTATAGGGCTTTACGTGTCTAAAAATTCTTATATATCTATATTTAGAGTACATTATAAGTTTTCTATCTAGAGCTAAACTAAAAGCAGAATCCTTTAACAAGTTTATTATTCTGTCCACATACCTCCTAAAGTACACTTCATTAATTATTACTCTGAATAGATGATATGTTACATAACCTAATTCAACTATGAAACAGCTAATAGTACTCTTTTAATTTTAACATCATAATGACTTTTTATTTTTACATAACTTAATACAAAAATTTTTATTTCAGTTATGCTAGTTGTAATGTTATTTTTCTCCCCACCTAATATCATGGGGCTTTTCAATGAAGCAAACTCCTAATGACTATCAGAGGCTTTTTTTGAGTTAAGTGAAATAAAAAAAAAGATTTGGCAAAAAGTCAAGTTTGAAATAATAAAAAGTTCCCAGAATTGTGCCCAAGACAGAATAGAAGCTGAAAAAGCACCATGAATGTACAAAGTGATACTTTTTTTTTCAGAATGAGATCTTTAGATTCAAATATACTTGGATTTCAAAATCAATGCTATTTATTTGCTAGTAGTTTAACAGTCAGAATATTGCTTAATTCCTGTGAAATAGGAATATTTTTAATCTGTGAAATAAAGTAAGAATTTACTTCATAGCAATATTATATGATTTAAATAAATTAAATCATAATCTGGTACAGTGAATAGTACTAAAAGTTTAGTTTTCTTTTGTATTAAAACTTGCCCTCTGTTTTTCTTTACTTTTTTTAAAGTTAATGATAGCAGTGGTAATAACCTGTGTATTTGTGATGCCCAAGTTCCCAAAAAGAAATATGTAAATGTCATAAAGGAGTTTTTTACAAATAAAGTATACAAGGGTTGTCCAGAAGGTATACAATCATGTAATATGGGAAATAAATACATTTATTTAAGAATATAAAAGATACAAGATACAAGACACATTGCACATAGAACAAGGACATCTCAGTCCAATTCAAAGTAGGCACTTTGGAACCTCACACAATTCTCCCAGTCACTATCAGCTGCCTTATTATATTTTCCTGAATCTCATCAATTGTCTGAAATCTATTCCCTTTCAAAGGTGATTTTAGTTTGGGGAAAAGCCAGAAGTCACAGGGTACCAAATCTGGACTCTGAGGGGGCTGAGTAAGCAGGTTGATTTGATGTTTCACCAAAAAACTCTGCATGACTGTGGCACATGAGCAGGCATGTTGTCCTGATGAAGCTGCCAATCATGGGTTGTCCATATCTGTGTCCTTCTGAATCATCTGACTAGTTCGAGGAATGTTGAAGCTTAACACCAAATTTGGTGCAGATTCATTTTTCTACTCTCTCAGTCATTTTTTTAAATTTATTTGATTTTATTGATTATGCCATTACAGTTGTTCTATTCCCCTCCTTCATTCCCCTCCACCCTGCACCCCCTGCCACCACCATTCCCCCCCTTTAGTTTATGAGCATGTATCTCAAGTTCTTTAGATTCTATATTTCCCATTGTCTCAGTCATTTTGAAAGCTACAACCACACACTACACATGCTCACTCAGTGGCGTCTACTGCTCTCACTGACAGTACAGCAAAGTCATCATTGTTCACCCATGCACATCCCAGTCCATCTCCTTCAAGCCAGGTTACATTGGTGTTGCACAAATCATTTTCATTATGTTAACAATAGCTGGATTTTTTCCACACAGACCTTATATATTGCAGTTCAGTGTGGCCATAAAAATTCAAATTAGTTTAGACAGAAAAGTCATTTTCATACATACTAGAAAAATACATTTGGAATGAATAATGTATGATGTAATTGCATAATTTGGTATGTAATTATTTTATCACTGGATTTATGGAAAAAGGATTCCTTTTTAAAATAATCCAAATTGCTTTTTATTTCTGTTATACAATAGAATAGGTGTATTTTGTTTGTCCACACAACATGCACACACAGAGAAACTTTCAGAGAACTAAAAGAATATATGAATTACTTAACATAGTCATGATTAAAAGAGTAAAATAATATAAAGCATCTGCTTTGGCATATATGCTCTTTACCATTCAGATACCTTTCTGTAATTGTTCCTGTCCTTCTTAGTGTCTAACCATCATTGCTTTGAAAACTAAAATCCTAAAAATCAGATAACATAATTCACTGTGTTTTTCATTGGCTTCAAAGTAGAATGATCTAAATATGGTAGCTAAGGTGCCATTTCCCCATGAATAATTTCTGTCAATAAAGAATCAAAATTTAATGAAGAAAAGACAAAAGTAAAATTACTAATCTAGAGAAATGACATTGGAGCTTAATGATTTACTAAGTCCTTACAGGTAAGAGGGGGAAAAAAACAAGAATTAAAAAAAAAATAGAAGCAGAATGAAAGACCCTGAAAACCCAGAAGAGGTTTATGTAAGACAATAAAAACAAGATTTTTAAGTGGTGATTGGTGCCATTATTGATAGAGTTATCTAGATTTGATGATATAATTAGATTTAAAAATTCATATTTATTATAATAAATTTCTGGATGAGATATTTTCTTATGATTTATTATATAATAATAATGACTATAATAAAATAGAAATATTTAATTAGGAAAGTCCATGAAGGGACTATTTCATAGATAAATTGTTTTACTAGTTGGTTGTTTATCTCCCACCTGGCATTTTTAAATTTTTCTATGCAAAGAATACACACCTGTTTCTGGGAGGTATTACATATATGACTGATAATCAGATCTTAGAATTAGAAGTCATCTTACTTTTTAAAAATATTACATTTAATTAATCAGGAAAACATCTAAAAGTCTACTAGATACTTGGGGCTAGGTGAGGTATAAAGGGGTCACAGATTGGTCCCTGCTTTTAACTTAATATTTTCATGATTCCTGATAGAGTTATTTTTAACTTGATGACTTTTGGCTATTTAGAGCTAACCCAGTGTATGAGTGAGAATCCCCAAACATGATATATTCAAATAGGATTCAAAGAGGGCTTATTTAAAGTAATTAATCACACATATGAAATTTTAGAAGAATCAACAATAATACAAGCAAACTGATAATTCAGAAAAGATAAGAAAAAAGCTGTTAGAAAAATTTAGAGGAAGAGAGTTGTGTAGAGTTGACAATTTTAAAAGAAGTAGTGACATCTGATAATGGGACACAGCCAACTCAAGATGACTTCAGAAAAAGGACTGGCATAAGGGGAATAAATATTCTCTTTTCTCTTCCATCCCTTAGATAATCTATATAGGTTCCCATTAGCTAAGACCAATTCTCAACAGATTCCATATATATTATCAGCCTCATGGTGCAGAAAGCTTCATCGAGAGTAGAGAATGCAGCACACCCATTTAGCCCCGCAGCATCCACTCTTGTTTTTAGCCAGTGTGACAGACAGGTGCACTCTCCTAGCATAGCAAATGCACAAAATCTCATCACCCTCTCTCTAATTATAGAGTCTTGGAATGAGTCTGATATATTCCCACCTGAATCTTAAAACATTAGCTCTTATATTGTTCATATAAGGTATTCTTCATATAAGTTGGGAGAAGGCAAGAAAAGAAACACTTAGGTAACATAAAACATAGCTGCTGCATTCTCCACATTTTTATCTGTTCATAAAATCTAACCATACATTTTTTAAATTGTTAACAAAATAAGGATGGAATAAGAAATGTTTTAAATTTTAGTTTAACATTACACCTTTCATTTTTCTCCTCTTTTTTGCCTATTGGGGGGTGGACAAGTTTTTTTTCTTAGAATACAAGTTTTAGGAAGCCAGGCTGTATGTTTTTTCCAGAGTTTTCATTGGCCAAGTCTATTGCAAAAACTAGTACAGACATACCTTGAATAGCCATGATGAAACACAATTTCCTAGTTCAATAACACTCCTCAAAACAGTTCATAGACATGATAAGAAACTAGACATGGGCAGGTTCAGCTTCCAATTCATTAGAAACTTCATTATGTTTACTCTAGAAACATTTCTCTCTTGACCACTAGGACTTCCAAATCCATCAAATCTAGGTTGGAAGGTAAAGCAAACATTTTTTTTCAGTGAGTTACTAAGTATAATAGCAAGAGCATTCTCATCTCCATCTTGACTTCTGTACCTACTAATGGGGGAATGACTGTCATATATATATATATATATATATATACACACATATATACATATAGGACATTATTATATATATAGTAAAGACACTTAATGAAGATACAAGATACAAGAAATATTGTAAGTAGGGCAATGATGTCTTAGTCACCTTCAAATTAGGCACCTTAGGACCATATACAGTTCTCTCATTCACCATCAGCTGCCTCGTAGTATTTTCCTGAATCTCACCAAAGGCCTGAAATGCCTTCCCTTTCAAAGGCAATTTTAGTTTTGGGAAAAGCCAGAAGTCACAGGACACCGAAGCTGGGCCATAGCAGGGCTGAGTCACCTGGGTGATTTGAAGTTTCACTAAAAAACTCTGCACAGGATGTCATATATGAGTGGGAGTATTATTGTGCTGAAGCTGCCAATCACCAGTTGCCCCATAGTTGTAGCCTTCTGAATCATCCAAATAGTTCCCATGGAGGAACGTTCAACCTTAATACACAATTTGATGCAGATTCATTGCTCTACTCGCTTAGTCATTTTGAGTGTGACAGCCACACAGTACACATGCTTACTTAATAGCATCTACTGTCCCCATTAACTAGTACAGTGAAGTTGTCATTGTTCACTCTCCTTGGCTGCCAGGTTACACTGAGGTCACACAAGCCATTCTCATTATATTAACAATGGCTGGGCTTTTTCCTGGACAGACCTCATATGTAGGTTGTCAGATTGAAGGATATACTACATCCTATGAATTTGTACCTCAAACTTACGGAATGTCATCTCTCAGCTGGCAACATACATAGGCCCTCAGCAGGCTATTCTGATGCTCTATCAAATTGGCTGTATGTATAGATGAATAAAGATGAAACGCTAATCTCTGTGCATGTGAGATCAATACCCCATTTTCTGCTGTTAACTCTATCCCCAGGTGTAATATCAAATTGTGGGGATGTCATAGTGATGAAATAAGTGTTTTATAAGTTGACATTAATGGTGGTTCTTATAGAATATTCTTGGGCAGAAAAAGCAAATCTATAATTAAAATTTTGTATTTTCTAAAGAGGACAAAACAATTCTCTTCTATTTATGAAAGGGATCCAATGACATAAGCACCCCACAGGTAACTTTTTTGTCTCACTGAAGGGATGATGCAAGCTGGGACCTGGCATTGGCTTCTAGTGTTGTAGATCAGACCCTAAGCAGTGCAGGTAGCTGGATTCATCCTGTTGTTTTAATTATCTAATGTTGTCTAACAAATCACCCCCCAAATTTAGTAGCTAAAATAACAATGAACCTCTCTTATCTCTTTCATTTTTGTGGACTAGGCATTCTGGTTCAGTGTCTCTCATGGAGTTTCCCTTAGTTACTGGCCAGGACTGTAGACATCTGAAGGTTTGGAGATAGAAGACCCACTTCCCAGGCGGCTCACTCACGTGGCTAATCATTGGCAGGAGCCTCAGTTCCTGTCCATTTGGTGTAGATTAAAAGTACCTTTTAATTTAAGACCAGGTTAGTCCTACCAGCTGGGGTGTCCAAACTTTTGGCATCTCTGGGCCACTGGAAAAAGAGTTGTCTTGGATCACATATATTAAATACATAAACACTAATGAGAACTAATGAGCTAAGAAAAGGTTTTAAGTAAATTTATGTTTGTATTGGGCCACATTCATAGCTATTTTGCGCTGCATGTGGTCAGTGGACCTCAGATTGGACACTCCTGGAGACCTAGACCTTCTGTTGTGTCTACTGAATTTCCATAATGTCTGATGTGGTTGGTTTCTTAATTCTGGCTCATCAGATCAGAATGTCTCTTAGCCCTGTGTATGATCCACTGAAACTGTTCAGCCTTCAGCTGTTCACCCAGCATACTAGGAAATAACTACACACACACCCCTGAATAGGACTCCTTTTAAATGCTATGCGAGTTTCAGTGTCTCTTTCTTCTTTTGGCTTTCTTTTTCTAATACTTTACACGGAAAATTCTATCTGCCATAGTTTCCTTAAATTCTGATTTTTGATTCCCCAATTTATCTAGACAGCTCTGCTCTGTTTGAGTTTTTCTCAACCCCCAACCCATTCTACTGTCCAAAATCTCAGATAGTTAAAGTTATAGTAAAAAAAATCATCTCATTAGTTTCTTATCTTAAGGGTCAGATGTCTAAAACTTGTTATTTCATATGTTTTGTCAGTTTTCTACTTATTTATGTCAACTGGCATATTTGATACTAGCAAATGCATCATGAGCAAAATGATATTAGGAATTTCATAGTATTATGAAATAAGTTATGACTCCTCTTTTTCTCCTTTTCTTAACAGGGAAAAATTTTATTTTTCAATCAGATTATTTTTTTACTTTGCTATTTTAAATTTTTATGAGATGAGCACTGTTTTTCAAAGTTGTATTTTAAAATATTCTTTATTGGTTATTTTTTTACTTGAGTTGCTTTTACTTATTTTTTTTAGAAATTCTTTTGCATAATTGATATTTAATTTGTATGGCTTTTCATTGTCTTGCTTTGTTTTCAAGTTTCTTTTTTGATTAGTGTATAGAATTTCTACTCTGCTGTATGTGTATTTCTTTAGTTTTTGCTAGCCTGATATACTGGATTCTACAAAGGAAATGTTTTTCAGATTTTTATTAAGGTTAGGCTTTATCATTTTTTAATTTCTGCACTTACTATATTGTTTCTCTATTCTTCTTATTTCTTTATGATTATTTTGTTTCTTTCTTGCACTAACTGCTAAATTAGTCATTTCTAGTTTAGTCGTATAAAGGTTATATAACTTTTCTTGCTCACGGTCTATTTTTTAGGCAAATATTTGTTGCTCATATCAATTTTTAGTTTTGTTTTACTATCTGCTTTATTATGTTCTGCTTTATCTCTTTGAAGTGTTGAGCATCTGATTTCTTTTGGGGGATGTTAATATCTTCCTATTCTCCATTTTTAGAATGGTTTAAATGCATATTTTCCTTTTTACCTGTACCTTTAAGTTTTAATATATACTGACTTTATTACTCTCTAGTATTTCTTTCTAAGGGCTTATGTAACTTAAAATATGTTTCTTTCCTTTTGGCAGAAAAATGAAACCAAGGCTGATCCAAGTCACTTTAAGAAACCTCCATGTAGATTGATCATGGTCCTCTGGGATCCAGTAGTCAAGGAAGTCTTAGAGCAGTCTTTTAGAAAGGATTTTGGAGGCAAATATGGATGCTCTACATACTCTTTACATGATTTTTTTATTCTTAAAGTTAAAATAGTTTAGGCACTAATCTCTGTCTTAATGTTGCTCTAATTTAATTTGTTCCTTGTATCAATACACACATTTTTAAGATCACTAAATATTATTTTATTTCTTTAATTTTTGACTCTCCTCCATTTGCTGTTTGCTTCTTTTTGAGTGATTGTGTAAGCTATTTGGTCCACTTAATCTTATCATTTTTCATTTAGTTTTTCAATATTTTGCTTGTTTATCCTTTTCCTCTGGTTTCTTAAAAATTTATTTAGTTTTTACTTTATTATATATTACTAAAAATCTGATGTTTTCTTTTACTGCATATATATTGAAGCTGTAAATTTTCTCATGTTTTTCTTCTGAAATTTGCTTTTTTAAGCTTCTGAAAATAATTTTCCTCTTCTTGTTTCTTAATGGCTTGATTTTGTTTAGTTCACCATTCTCCCAATGCATATTTAGAATGAATACAAAAGATTTTGAAACATTTTTATATTATTGGAAAACATATTTGAATTATAAGGGCCAAAGTGAAACACATGGATTAAACTGAAAGTTTGCATTTTCAAAAAATATAATATTGAAGTGTGTATTTGGACTTATTTAGTAATCATAAAGTTAATAATCCCTCTTATTTAAGCATATACATAAAGGGCAATTTGCTTATAAAATGACTCTTAGTGGCCAAAGCGCAGTTATAAATCTAGGGAAAAATATAAATCTTTTCTCATTTTTGATAACTGTTGCAAAATTCTCAGCAGTATCTTTTGATTTTTTCCAAACTGAAAATATTGCAGTACATTGAGAAGACCTTAATATTTTCATGGAAAATATTTTATTTCCAGCACCATATTATGGAGTATTTTGCTTCAGAGCTTTTGCATGTGATGTACATTGACTTTTATTTTATTGCTACATTGGTTATTTGTCAAAAACTACTTCAACTAAGGATGTTTATTTTGAGAACAGCCTTTACAGGGACCAATTTTTAGAACAAAAACCTCATAAACTTAGTAGAAAATCTTTATTTTCTAATTAGACTGGAAGGTTATAAAAGGTTGTGCATAACAGCTTAAATATTTTTTCTAAGCAAAATATTATAAAAACTGCATGATTTATTATTGAATACTTATTTTGAACTTATAGACTGCCAGACCCAGAGTTTTATACAGACCAGCTGGTTTGATGTTCTAGCAACCCTATGAAAGAGTTATAAGTATTTTTCTTATTTTTATTTTATGAAGAATTTGAAGGTCAGACAGATTAATTTGATGAAGTTCAAAGAACTATAAAATTGATGTTCACGTATAGAAATAAAATTGGTATTTTAATTATCTTACTGCCTTTCCCCTTGGTAATTTCTGCTATTATTTCTAATAATTTATATATATAACTGAATATTTTATATAGTCACTATCATGCAAAAATAAAATTTTGTTTTTTTTCTCTTGCCTTTTATGCTTTCAGATTATCTGTATAATACAAATTCCTTGGTGTTTATTAATAACTGGTTTATTGCCTATAATGAGACTACTAAAATTTTATTATATTTATGCTTGAGAACAATTTGTATTGTCTCATCTTTGGACAGATTTTCATATCATACCATTAGAACATACTTGTTATTTCTGGCCTTCATATCTTTTTTATCTTCACTAATATTTTTTGCTCATTTATCTATGATTAAAAGAAGTATTTTGAAATCTCTTGCTTCAATGATAGATTTGTCAAAGTTCACCCTCTTGTTTCATTAATCATTTTATTAGTATGTTTTAAATTAGCTTATTAATATATAGCTAATATAATCATACTAGGTATATAGGTTTAGAATATTTGCAGGGAACCTATCTATCCCTAAAAATGATTTGTGCCTTAAAGTTTATTCATTTCTGATAATAAATTTTGCTGGGTAAAAACATTTTGATTGATGATTATTTTCTTTTAATATTTTAGAGACATATTCTACTATTTTGGTTACATTTGCTGCTGTAAGAAGTCTTCACATGGCCTAATTTTTGCTACTTTGCCAAGATCAGTTTTTACTCTCTGGTTGTTTTTTTTTCTTCTTTTTAAAGATTTATTTTACTTTTTATGTATTGTTTGTGACTGAGACAGGAAGATGATCATATAATACACTCTGCTGGTCTAGTGGAAGGTTATATAAGCAGAGGTTATAGTAGAAGGCATCATAGTATCACGCCATAATGAGGATATGTAAATCTTTGTGAGCATATAAGGATAATTTTATAAAATGTTATTAGAATGAGTCTGGCAAGAAAGTAATCATGAAAAAATCATGAAAATTAAGTAGCATAGACAGTAGGCAGAAAATAGATAGGGGGGAGGGCAAGAATAGAATGGGAAATACAGAATCTAAAGAACTTGAGACACGTGGACATAAACTAAAGGGGGGAGTAGTGGGGGCAGGGGTGTGCAGGGTGGAGGGGAATGAAGGGGGGAATAGAACAACTGTAATGGCATAATCAATAAAATATATATTTTAAAAATTCTACTTTTCATCCTCCATATTGCTGCTCAGAAATAGTTTCAGCAATGCTTATATTTCATATTTTAATTGCAACTTATGTAACTACCATAACATATAAAAGCCTGATGACAATAGCAGTCATATCACACTACTCAAGAAATCAGAAACACTGCTGCTATGTGGGGCCTTCGTGGTTTCATATAAAGTTTTGAAATATTTATTCTAGTTCTGTGAAATACACCATTGGCATCTAGATAGAAATCGCATTGAATCCATAGATTGCTTTGGGTGGTATGGACATTTTTAATGATGTTAATGCTTCCTATTCATGAACATGGTATTTGCTTCTACTTGTATCTTCTTTAGTTTCTTTCTTCAGTGTCTTATAATTTTCTGAGTGCAGATCTTTTACATCTTTGGTTAGGTTTATCTGGGTATGTTATTAATTTTTGAAGCAATTGTGAATGGGATTATTTTCTCAATTTCCCTTTTTGTTAGTTTGTTACTGGCATATAAAATGCAACTGATTTCTGGATTTTATATCCTACTGCTTTGCTGAATTCATTTATCAGCTCAAGTAGTTTCTTGGTAGAATCTTTGGGGTTCTCTATTTATAGTATCACATTATCTGCAAGTAAATATAGTTCTACTTCTTTTCCAATTTAGATGCCTTTTATTTATTCTCATCTGGTTGCTGAGGCTAGGACTTCCAATCACCTGTTGAATAAGGGAGATGAAAGCAGACATCCTTGATTTGTTCCTGACATTAAGAGGCATGCTTGTAGTTTTTGCCCATTGAGCATGATTCTAGAAGTGGGTTTTTCATATACAGCTTTTATCATTTTTTAGATATGTTCTTTCTATTCCCACTTTGCTGACAATTTTTATCATAAATGGATGCTGGATTTTATCCAAAGTTTTTTCTAAATGTATTTATATAGTAATGTAGTTTTTATCCTTCATAGACATGTGGATATCCTTCATATACTTCATAAACTATGTTGAATAGTTTATGTGGTGAATATTGATTTGTGAATGTTGTACCAACCTTGTATCTGGAATAAATCCCATTTAATCATGGTGCATGATTTTTTGATGCATTGCTGTATTCAGTTTGCAAATATTTTGTTGAGGATTTTAGCATCTACGTTAGCATCAGAGATATTGGCTTATAATTTTCTTTCTTTGTAATGTCTTTATCTAATTTTGGAATTAGGATAATGCAAGCCTTGTAAAATAAGTTTGGGAACCTTCCTTTCTTTTGAATTTTATGAAATAGTTTCAGATGAAGGGCTATTAGTTCTTCTTGGGATGTTTGGTAAAATTTACATGTGAAGTCATCTGGCCCAGGGCTTTGGTTTCTTGAGAGTTTTTTGATTACTGCTTCAATTTCAGTAGGTGTAATCTGTCTATTCAGATTCTCTGATTCTCCCTGATTTATTTTTGGAAGATTGTATGTTTCTTGGAATTTATCCATTTCTTCTAGGTTGTTGTCCAGTTTGTTGGCATATAATTATTCATAATATTTTCTTATAATCTTTTGTTTTTCTTGGTGCCAGTTGTTATTTCTCCTCTTTCATTTCTGATTTTATTTATTTGGGTCCTTTTTCTTTGTTTCTTGATAAGTCTGGTTAAAGGTTTGTCAATCTTATTTATCTTATCAAAGAACCAGCTCTTGAATTCACTACCAAAAAAACAAAAACAAAAAAATAATTAAAAAATGGGCAAAGGATCTGAATAGACACTTCTTGAAAGAGGACATGCAGATGACCAATAGACATGAAAATTTTCTCAGTGTCACTAATCATCGGAGAAATGCAAATAAAAACTGCAGTGACATACTGTCTCTCACCTGTCAGAATGGTTATCATCAATAAATCAAATAACAAGTGCTGGCAAGGATGTAGAGAAAAGGGAACCTTTGTGCACTGTTGATGAGAAGGCAGACTAGTGCTACCACTTGGAAAGCAGTATGAAGATACCTAAATAAATTAAAAATAGATCTGCCTTTTGACCCAGTGATCCCACTTCTGGGAATATTTCCAAAGGAGCCAAAAAAACTAATTTGAAAGGACATAAGCATCTTTATGTTCATTGCAGCTCTATTTACAATTGCCAAGGTACAGAAGCAGTTTAAGCATCCACCAATAGATGAGTGGATAAAACAACTCTGGGATTTTACACAGTGGAATTCTACTTGACTGTAAAAGAGAAGAAAATTTTACCCTTTGCACAGTATGGATGGACCTGAAGAACATTATGCTAAATGAAATAAGCCAGTCAAAGAAAGAAAAATACCATATGATTTTACTCATATGTGGAAATTAACAAACAAACTGGACTAATAAGCAAAACCGAGACAAACTCATAGATGGAGGACAGATGACGGCTGTGAGTGGGAGGTTTGGTGGTGGAGGGATTGAGCAAAAATAAAAAAGACTCATGGGCATGGACAACAGTGTGGTGATTGCTGGGGGGGAAGGCAGTATAAAGTGACTGAATGGTTATGAAAAAAAGTATAATATGGATTGTACATTTAAAAAGCAAATAAATTTTGATTAAAAGAAAGAAATTAGAAAGACAATTTTTATGTTTGTGCTTTTTAGGCACTATTTTCATGACTACCTTCTCTACCCCATATATGTCACAGATTATTTCTCTGGCAATAACTTTCAAGAGTTTCCATTTACTTTTTCCTTTGGAGACAGTGTAGGACTTCACTTGGAGTTATACTACCACAAGGTGTCCTCAAAACTACATTTTGATGGGGTACTTCTCGGTAGCTGTCTGCAGGACATGTGATTCACTCTAATCCAAGGGTTAAGTTCATTCCATAGTTATAACATCTGCTTTTCATACAACTGTATAGGGAGAAAGGGATAGAACTCATCCAGAAGATGTGTAGCAATTTTGGAGGAAGATCTACATTTTTCTCTTGCTGATAGTTTTTTAATCTTACAGACTGACTTGTAAATTTTGAGAAATGAACCTCTATTACAGGAAAATATCACCACTTCAATGCTATAACATCTTGGTGAAGAAGCTGTCAATTTCTGTGGCTCATGTGTTTTTAACTCAATTCTTATTTTTTATTATTAAAATGATTGGGGTGATATTAGTAAAATCATATAGATTTCAAACGTACAATTCTATAACACATCATCTGTATATTACAATATACATTTGTGTTCACCACTCCAAGTCAAGTTTCCTGCCATCACCATGTATTTGAACCCCCTTACCCTTTACTCCTTTCCCATTCACTTGCCCTTCCCTTTGGTAACCACCATGCTATTGTCTGTTTTACTGTGCATTTTTGTTGTGTGTGTGTCTTGTTTGTCCATTTCTTGCTTTCAATCCAATATCCCACCTTTGAGTAAACTCATGATTATTGACTTTTTTCATCTGACTTATTCTGCTTAACATGGTATTCTTAAAGGCCATTCATATTATTGCAAATGGCAGTATTTCATGTTTTGTATGGCTGAGTAGGATTCCATTGTATATATGTACCATGTCTTTTTTACCCGATCATCAATTGAAGGTCACTTTGGTTGTTTACAATGTCTTGGCCTTCATGAATAATTCTGCAATGAACATATGGTACATTTATATTTACAAATAAGCACCTTCAAATTTTTGTAGTAGATACACAAAAGAGAGGTTCTGGATCAAATGATAACTCTATTCCTAATTTGTTTAGGAACTTCTATACTATTTTCCATAGTGGGTGTACTAGTTTACATTCTTACTAGCTGTGAATAAGGGTTCCTTTTTCTCCACAACCTCTCCAACACTTGTTATTACCTGTCTTGTTGACAATAGGCATTCTAATAGGTATGAAGTAGTATCTCATTGAAGTTTTCATTTGCATTTTCCTAATAACTAGTGAAGTTGAGCATCTTTTCATATATCTGTTGTCTATCTGTATGTATTCTTGGTATAAGTATCTGTTCAGATCTTCTGCCCACTTTTTAATTTGGTGGTTTTTGTTGTTGATCTTGCTTCTATTTTTGTTGAGTTGTATGACCTCTTATGTTTTAGAAATAGCTGATTGTGAGCCACTAGAGGCTCAGAAAGTTTGTTCAGCATTTATCAGTTGGGTCTATTAAAAGCTTTCTATAGTAACTTTAACTTTTGGGTCACACATGAAGAATTAAGCTTGAGACTTTATTTACCACCTAATATTTGTCACTATTCTGCTCAGTCTTTTATTTAAACTCCTCATTCCCCATTAATTCAGGACTATTCCAGGATTTCAGTCCAGTTTGCTGAGGGCTCTAATCCCATTTCTAATTCTCAGTCTTTCTGCTTCTATCAATTTGATTTGTCATATTGACAACTGGTGGATGAGACTTTCTTCTCCCAACAGTTTACCATGAGGCTCCACTTATCTGAACCAGAGTGGGGAGTGATTCTTCATTCTGGTTCAAAGTCCTATTCTCTATCTCCTCACCAATTCTCTATCTCTTCACCTCCTCTCTAAGAAGGTCTAACTTTTATTTGACCTCCTGGGAGTTTTTTCAATTTTCTCAAAACTGGTCTCACAAAAACAATGCAGATTTATATGTCAGTACTATATAAAATCCACTGAAGTTATGCCTATATGCAGATATCAAGTTTAATTCCTTTCTCTAGCTAACTTTGCAAGTTCAGCTAATCTCGTGAACAAATGTAATGTCATTTAGGAGGGTGGTAGAGGGATGGAGAAAAAAGAAAGAAAAAACTTGTGGACATGGACAACAGTGTGGTAATTGATGGGGGTGTAGGGGTGGAGGAGGTGGAGAAGGGTATGGGGGAATAAAAGGTGATGTACAGAGACTTGTTTTGGGGTGATAAACACCCACTACAATGTACAACTGATGTGTTGTAGAATTGTGCACCTAAAACCTGCATAATTTTAGTAAACAGTGTCACCCAAATAAATTCAATAATGAAGATAAAATATATCATTTAAAGGAAAATACAACATTGTTTTCAAAAAGTGAACAAAATTGAAACAAAAAATTGAGGTTGTCTAAAATATGGAAAGTATAATTAGAGCAATTTTTTTTGCTTATGAGTCCACTTGTTTGTATCAAAGATTTCAAAAGCACACACTTCTGATAATTTCAAAGGGCAACCCATGGCACAACAAGTAAAGGGATTTAAATTATGTTTACATTTTAATGGACTCATAGTTTATGTTTATCTTTGTAATTATCTCTCAAGTGAAAGATTTAGGAATCAGTCAGTGAAGGCCCATAAGATGTCTGTGCAGAATACGGACAGAAAACCAGCAGGGGAGCAACTTCTCCAGGAAATTAATTAATAGATTCTATAAAATGGACTATATCCTATGAAATTTATAATGTATAGTAACTAAACCATTTAAGGGAAGTCACCTTCACTGTTTATCTAAAAATATGGAAAAATAAAAAAACAGAGTACAGTCTTGAGATTTGATTGCTAAAAAAATAAATGTTAACAGAATTACTTCTTGTTACATGGTGAAGACAAATTTAGATATTCTGATGATAGTAAAGACAGTATAACAACATGCCTGAGACAACAGAAATTCTTTAGTTTATTTTAAATACTACTATTTTATTTTCTCAACCCACAGTTTTAAATAATATTAGGCAGAGCATACAGTGGGTTCATTAACTATAGTAAATCTAACAACAGAAAATCCTATTGAAATAATCATTTTTATAGATAGCATATTAGAGGAAATTAAAAAAGCAAAACAAAAAAAGTTTTTTTCTGCTGAATCATGTTTTTAGTTAAAATTGATACCATTCTTATTTAATTAATCTCCTCAAATCTCTCTGTTTGAGACTCCAAGTAATGCTGGACAATAACTAAGACATTTTGTAATTCTGTTTTGAAATACTAGTTAAAGTTTAAATAAACTTACAGTGGAATCTCACAGTATACCTACAGGGGCTCAATTTGCCTCAATCAGCGGTGACTGATGCTGAAGGAGAAGTAATTCTAATTGGGGAAGACTTGTTAGTGTAGCCAAAAAAGACATTTTACCGAATTATAACACTTTGTTAAACATCTGGTCATTAAAAATTTTTACTTTGCACAATGTTGCAAAATAGGTCATTTTAGATATTTGTTGTCTCACCTGTATGCATATTTATATAATATTTATATATTATAATCTTTATATGTGATATAGAAATAAGGAAAATCTGAAAACTCAGAACATAAATGAGGTAAAGCTATCCAATAAATTTTTGCTGTGCTGTCTCCCCTTAAAATAATGATTACATTGAGTCCTTTCTGACTTAATGGTATTCCTGGAAAAGCCTTCTCTAAGTGTTTTATAGCTAGCTAAAGGTGCAAGTTAACTACTGGTACCAGTCATCTTTGATCTACATCATTGTCTCCCATCTTAATTGTAGATCCTGTGACCTATGGGACAGTGAGGTGGATTTGTCTGTAATCTCGTTGGTTTGTCTGATATATTAATACTAATGTATGTTAAAAATACAGAGTATGTAATACTAATATATGTTAAAATGTCTAAGGATATGTAAAACACTGATCCTTAGGCCCCATGCCTAGAGCGTAATATATTAGGTCTGGAGGCACTCAAGGAAACTGCATTTTAATATGTACCCCAGGTGATTTGAATATAGGTCCATAA
Organism: Artibeus jamaicensis; assembly: GCF_021234435.1. Classification (NCBI taxonomy): domain Eukaryota; kingdom Metazoa; phylum Chordata; class Mammalia; order Chiroptera; family Phyllostomidae; genus Artibeus; species Artibeus jamaicensis. Next base: position 4,467,022 of record NW_026521870.1, read on the forward strand.
ACATAACTGGAACACTGTGGATACTTAGTAAGTATAAAAGGAGTTGGTCCAGTAAAATGTTAGTTTGCTGTTCCATGTCAGTGCTTCCCAAATTAGCAAACATGCTTTCTGTTCACCAATTGGAACTCCACAGTTAATGGAAATCAGAGTGTTTAGAGCAGCTACAGTTGTGAGAAAAAGAGAGATGCTCATTAGTTTCATGAGGTATTTGACCAGGGATTCTTAGAGAGTGTCAAAGGGCAAAAGGGTTTGGTAGCAATCCTTGGCTTCTGATTGGCATGTGAGAATTGATACAACAGGCCATGAATCTTAGTTGAGTGAGCAATTGTCCAGACACAGATCTCCCAATTGGTCCATTAGTACCTACACACCGCCAGATCAGGAACTGTCAAGTACAGCACCTGGGCCTGTTGAAAGGGAGTGACTGTAGTCACCTTACAGGAAATGAGCGGCATTAATATATACTGTTGATTGATCAAGGTTGATAGGCTAAGATTACTTTTCCAGGATATATTAAGGTATCAAATGAAAAGACCAAAGTCTTTGAAGGCAATGGAGTTTAGGATTAAATTATGGTTTTGTCTATTACTAGTATTCTGACCTCAGATTTTTATTTTATACTCAAAGCCTGCATTTACCTGTAAAATGAGAAGAATAATGCTTATCATGTAAGGCAGTTATGAGGATTAAAAAAGGTTAAAAAATATTATCAGAGTTCCTAGAAAAAAATGTATATAGATGCTTTCTCTTTCCTGGCCTCAATTTGTTTGCTGTGATTGCATCTTGAATCTCTTTTCTCAATTTCAGCTTGTGTTGACATCTCTGTTTTACCTCTTTCCTACAAAAATTAGAAAGAAATTTGTAGTTTTCACAGTGATAAAGATTAATTAGAATATAAACAAAAATTGAATTATAGCCTGCTATAGATGTGTAATTTTTTAAGACTTTATTTATTTTTAGAGAGAGATAGAGAAGGAGAGAAACATCAATGCGTGGTTGCCTTTCAAGTGCCTCCTACTGGAGACCTGACCCACAACCCAGGCATGACCCTTTGCTTTGTAGTCTGGCACTCAATCCACTGAGCCACACCAGCCAGGGCAGAAGGGGAATTTTTGATACTTGTTTTCTTTCACCTGATAGTACTTATTTCCTCTTTTGAACACTTTTGAGAAAACATTCAAATAAACCCAGATATTTTTTATAGCTACTGAATGTTGTTAATTTTACTACAAGATGATAACATGCTTAAATGCATTTCACAACTTTTTTACTGAGGAACAAATATTTAGCTTTTGTTATGAAAGTAGTATGCATAAGAAAATAGATAATTTTCTAAGTACATTTTTCTGTCTCACTAATCAATTTTATTTTTAGGTTTTTTTTTGCATAGAAGCTTCCTGAATTTGGAATGACTTAGGTTTTATTTTTCTATATAAATGTGCTTTATGTAAAGGATATTCTGCTATGTATTGCACAGAGATATTTAGTAGCCACTGTAGATAATGACATGAAAACCACCAAGAAACATTGCACATGAGAAAGTGCAGACTACAAAACTAAATTATTGTTTAAAAAATTTTATAATATGAAAATTCAGGCTTTAATACATACCATAATCTAAGAACCTATATTTAAGGTGTAGTTAGTTCATCTTAAATCCTTTTCTAATGAATTTGGTTAGCAACATGGAGAAAGTACTTCTTCTGAAGGCAGTTTCAGTTTCTGAAGTTTTTCCATAAAATTGACTTCTCCACCTTGTTGATATGGTGAGTTTCTAGTGTATCTTTAATACAATGAAGAGTTTAAAAGATAATCATCTGCCATGGTAAAATGTCAAACACTTCAAGTATTAATGTACAAATAAAATTTAAGCTAGTTTAGGGGTCTGTAATTACATTTTAATGTAGTGTAAATACTGTCAATTTAAAATAACACATCTTTCAAAAGTTAACATGTTAGACTATTCCAAAATTAAAATATACAGTGAAAAGAGCAAAACTGCACTTTTGAAAAATAATTTTTAAATCTTCAGAATATACATAATAACAATAGCTGTGAGAGAAATTATAATATACATTTAAAGTACCAAGAAAGTACATACTATACTGTTTATACTCTGGTTTCTGTTCAGTGTGAATAATCTTTCACCTTAAAGTACCAAGAAAGCAAAAAAATAAAAATGAAAGATCAAAATTTAAAGATCAAAATAGCAGTTTAAAGTATAAAATCAGAGTGTACAGAATTTTTTAAAAATAAGTCATAGTATTACAAAAATCTCTCTTTTTTTTCTTAATCTGGGAGCAGTTTTGTCATTGTGATAAGCTTAGGCAGTTGGTTCACAGACCCTCATGATTCACATTACATCCTCTGTCAGTGTTCATGGAAAACACACAGAAAGCACAAAGAGATCAAGAGCGATTGACTATGGACCACTTGCTTTAAGCTTCCCACCACCCACCAGGAACCCACGCCCACACACTTCTGCCGCGGCATCCGCTATGACTCCGTGTCTAACTAAAACTTGTTCCTGCTGCGATGATTGCTCACAGTGCTTGATGACTCCAATGTGATTCCTGGCTCTGACTTCAGCTCTGAGCTGGCTTCTGAGCTGCTGGCAGGAATGTCCGGTAGCACCTGAGACCAGGGAGTGCCAATATATTTGACAGGTTCAAAGCCAGTTTCCAGCTGGTGAATTTGCCATTCAAATAACAGGCTTTTGTACACATTATGTGAGTAAACATAGGATTTGCCAGCAGTTCGGCTTTATTTAAAACAAAATATGAAAATAAAAAGTATGTGTGAAATTTGGGTAGATCCAAGTGGGTAGAAGACCTTGTCTGAATAGTAAGTTCTAAGCAAATAGGAATGTATCTATTTTATTTATATTATCTATAATAAATTATCAGGTTTCAAGTTTAAAATATATTCATAATAAACAGTATCAGCTTTCAAAACACTTCTTGGAATGACTTTTTCTTTTCAATTCATCACCAGCTTCTACATTTTTAATGCAGAATTTGTCAAGCTATTGTAAAAAGTGATGGTCATCTTACAAGTTGTGCTGGTGGAGAACAACTGGTGATCCAAAATGGTAAGAAGTTAAAAATAACAAGTTTACTTGTGAAATACTGTGCCATGAAATTTTCTTCTTTGAATACCATGGTCTTTAAATTTTTTCACTCTTTTTAATCTGAGAAGTTAATAATTTTTAAAAACAAATGTGGCTATATGTGCTTTATTAATAATCTAATTCAACTATTTATGAATATTTTATCACTATTCATTTTCAGTATTTGTACATGTAAGATTATAAACATATGTACTCTTAGGAAATTCTGTCACATCCTATCTAATATTTATGTGCAATTTTTAGACAAATGTAGAATATAATGTAGTTTACCTAGTGTACAAAATGTAATGCTTGATTAAATTACTCTAAGAAAAAAAAAACATTTTCCATTCTTCCTGAACCCAAAGGTGACATTAAACACATGTTAGTTAATAGAAAAATATGTAATAAAGTTTAAAGAAGGTAGATGTTATGTAAGTAAATGTTCTCAAGGAAGCTTCAGAGTCTATTGTATATACTTACATTTTCTTCATTTTAAGAAGAATTTTACTTATTTTGGTTGAATGAACATAAGCCTTGGGGATATCATTTTAGTGTTTCTTCAGGTCAAGCCAATTCATTAAGGCCAGTGCTCTAAATATCCTATTCCACTCAAGCAAAAAACATTCACTAAAGTAAAAGGCAATGTGTTAATAGTTATACTGTAGAGTAGTTTCAAAGTAACAACTATGCTGTGGTTAGCCATGTGAGTATCTAGAATAAATGTAAAAGTAATGAAATGAAACATATTGAAAAACACAACTCTGAATAAGCTTAAATGTGCACATTTGTAAATAATTCATAAATAACACAGACTCATATCAGTAAATAACAAAAATTTTAGTTGATACCAAGAAGAAAGTAGAGCACTAATATAAAAATCATTTTTCTTTTGTTTTAAATTTTCTCCCTAGATTTGTTTTGTGGATGATGAGTGACTCTACTGAGCATCTGTAATACCCAGCTGCACCCTGGCATTTGGGTAAGACTTGATTGATGGTGTACTTGAATGTAGATTTACAAATGTGGCCCAAGGCCAGTTTCCCCTTATTTTGACAACAAAACACAGTAAGTCTTAATATTAAGTGTTTACTGAAATGAGGGACAAGGAAGCAGTCTCTAGCAACATCCAGAGAGTGAGAATCGGTAAATTAATCAGTATTACTACTCCTCCATAGATCTCAAAGCTTGTGACTGGTACTCCACCCAAGAAATGGTCGCTACTTATTAATGTGGAAAAATAGCCTTAATACAGCCCTCTAGTGCAGTTATGCTGGTGCTGCCAATTGGATTCTCTCAAAAACTCTGTTTAATCTATTAATGTTATGTGGTTTTTTTTACTCCCTTGGAAGTTTAGGTCTCCCAATTTGCTAAATTTTAAAACACATGTTAAGGGATACGAATATAACATAGTATGATTAGATGCTCCTAAAATACCACGTCTAAAACCTTAAGGTCTGAAAAATGTTTATGGATCAGAGAATAATAAACAGATTTTTTTAGCATTGTCTAAAATATGAACATTTGTCTACATTAAAAAGAGATAGAAAACCTTCTGGATTCTATTTTTAGATCTGTTTAGAATTAATTGTAGATATCTAAGTAATATCTTATACTTTTTCACAAAAGCTTAAAAGGATGATCAAACTTTTCAATTAGGGCTTATCCAACACAGCAGTCGTTGACAGATATGGAAAGGTAAAGTCCATGTTAACTTCCTGCAATCACTAAAATTTTCAGAAATTTGCCTTTACGTTAGTCATGGAAAGCCTTTCTTGTGTATGTGGTAAAATCCTTATTACACAATGTTTTTTTTAAAAGATTAGCTTACCAGGACTATTATTTATTTTACAAGTGAGAAAAGGTTTTGTTAATTTTCAAATATACTTGCATTAAAAATGGCCCATAATTTTATTATGATTTTGGTTTGTGTCCTAATAGTGTTCAAGGCTACCTCTCAGTCCTCAGAAACAAGTGACTCAGTTTTTTTCTGTTTTTGCTCAGTTGTGTTCTCTATAGAAGCTTTCTTTATTGAACATATTTTGCTATACATATTTTAAGCTTACCTTTTTTGCTGTTTAATAATATATATTTTGATACTAGTATAATGTCATAATTACAAAGTTATTTTAGTTGAACAAAACATTTTCTTAGAAATTGTTTAAAGTCAACACCATACCATTGTATAAAATATACAGGATTAGGATGTACATTCAGATGAGCTCCATGCATGGGTGAAACATGCCTGCTAGACAATAGGTAATAGCAGAGCTGGAGCTGTAATCCTGAAGTCACAACTCCAGATTTAGATATTTCCAGGCTGATTTTCATCATTGCTTACTTCTAGACATGCTTCAAATTCCTTTTCCACTCACACTATATTGTATCACTTCACTGAATATAGACTGAAAATGATACTACATTATCAAATGTGATTAGAGAAATGAGATGACAAGAACTTTGATGAAATAACAACCTATCTGAAAATCTTTGTCCAGAAACATAACTATACATAAGCTCCTAAAACCTATAATATAGTTATTATTGCTGTTACTAAAAAAGTGAAAAAAGGCTGGTGAGGGAATGTGGGGTTGTTCAATTCTCTTTAAATTCTAACTGGTGGTATGAATAACTGTTAGATTTTAAAGGGAAACACAAAAATGCCAACAATTACTTAGAAAAAATAAAGCTGAATTGTAAAATCTCAGTATGCTCTGTCAAATAAAGGTACTGAACAATAACAATATGCATTCATAAATACAGAAGGACACATTAATGTCTACTTGTGAGATTCCCCAAAATATAGAGAAAAAAGTGACACTTAATTATTTATCCTATTTAATGGTCTAATAAAACATCGACTTTTAAAAACAATAATAATTATGAACTAAGGTGAATAACTGTTGCAGACAGACCGCTCTGCCTGGTTCTGGGAATTGTATCTTGACCCCTTGTGGCTAAGGGTGAGGGACGACCTTTGGAATTCGAGCTGCAGGAGACAAAGCTTGTCTCAGGTAGCAGATGCTGCCTCAGTTTCCTCTCCCTGCCCCCAAAGATTGGTTGGAAGTCAATGACGGGTAAGACCCCTCACAGCAGGGGGCAACTTAAGCCAGACTGGATCACTTGGGAGGCCTTCATGGAAGGACTGAGGTGGGGGGTGGCTGCAACAAAGAGGAAAGGACTCTCACCCCCCCATCCCCCGGGCTTTGAGATAGCCCTAGTCCCCATGTTCTCTGGGAGAAGCGCTTCCTGAAAACCTGATGGGGAGAGGTGCAGCTCCTTGCCTTGCTAGAGCATGTCCTGGGGAACAATCTGGCATCACGAAGACTTCCTGATAAACCTGTGAAATCTGCTCTGCTAAGAATGCTTTCATTCATGTGTTAAGGGTTCGAGCAGGAAACCCTAAAACTCTGTTCCTGACAGACTCTGAAGCCCTCAGACCTCTTTGAAATGTTATCTACTGTTTGATCCTTGCCACCCTGTATTGTGTATTAGAACCCAACAAAAGGCCCTAGAAGGGGTGGCCTGAGGCCTTTTTCTCCTCAGAGAAACTGGCTGCTGCTGGCCTTTTTCCCCTGAGAAACTGGTCACTGCCCTCAGCCTTTTTTCTCTGGGAAAACGGCCGTTTCTCTTCCCCAAGCAGATCACATCATGTCTCAGTCATATTTACTCTCATCCGTGGCATTCGGTGGGACTTGCAAGGAAAGTCGCCCCCACAAATAACATGAAGTAAAATAAGTAAATCAACTAATATTTATTGAATTTGTTTATTAGGAAGTTATTCTAACTTGTTCTTCAAAAGAAAACAACAGTTTATTTTGAAGGACATAATTGTGTGGACTTGAATTTTTAAAAAATGTTTAATTGTAATAACAATTTTATGTGTTAAGTAAAGGTTAAAAAAAAGATCAGATGCTGAGATAAAATATTTTCCACTCCTGCACTTAAGAAATGCCAGGATAATTTTATTGTAATTACTGTTTTACAGGCCGATTGGTCTCATATTTCAGTTGTCATGATAATGTTAATTGTATAGCATTCATCATAAATTTAAAGGGGCAAACACCAGGGTTTGTTTCAAAATGCAAGTTTGATAATTTACAGGAAAATAACAAAAATAAAAATTTGACATCTGTTCAAGGTTCATGCAGAATTATTAACCCTTTCAATTACAAAACCATCTTGTTCATTCCCTCAACTTAAGAAAATAAAATAAATACAGAATGTTATATTGTTTTTAATTAAGCTTTCAAAATTTTCCAATTGAGCTTTATTTTAAAAACCACTAAGTATAAATGTCTGAGATGTTCTACATTTGCAGCATTAACAACTTGTATGTTTTTTAATTATCTATAGATAAATTAATTATTCACACATGAGTAAAGTGTTACTTTCTGACTCAAAAATGCTTCTAAAATTTTGAAATTGAATTGTAGCCTACATCAATCAAGACAACCAAGAAAATTAGTTTGTTAGTGATATCATTTCAGAACTTTAGTTTTCTGTTCTTATCTTAACCCTTCTAAAAATGTCAAGATTTACTATTAGATTGAGTAATAATGAACCATTGATAAGTGTTTGCAAAGAAATATTTTATATGTACAAAGCCATCAGAATTTCAAACAAGTCAGAGGAAAAGGAGGAATAAAAGGAAGATAAAGAATAAGAGAAAAAAGATGGAGGGGCAAAATAACACAACAGTTAAATGAGGACAGAAAAACATATAGTCCAAGCTGGGAAGAAAATACAACTGAGTTGAATGTGACTAAATTCTTATGCTATTCATTCAGTCATAAAAATTATAAAGTATATTTAAATTTTGGCAAGAATGTAACTATAGTGAACAATGAATTATTTTAACATTATTAATTAAATGAGCCCAATTACCAACCAATCTTTGAAATTTGTCTTAATTCTATTGATAAAATAAATAATAAAAATTTTATTTTATTAATAGCACATAAAAGGCAAAGTTAAGTGTATTTGAAAATGTTAGTTTAAACAGGATTATTAACATTTTAATGAATGACCTGTGTCTTTTGTTCTCTTTTTCTTTTTGATTTTCAGTCCTGGTCAAGTATATCACTCATTTTCAATGGTGAACAATTAACTCCTCTGGTTTAGGAATTTGATACGTTTCCACAATGCTCAGGGGGAAAAAAAACACAAGGGAGATGATGCTCTAGAACAAAATGAGCCAGAGTCAGATTCCAGAGGTCCCTTATAATTTTTTAAATGGAGATAACTGTAATTCAACAATAACAAAAATAATTATAAATAAATATCTTAGATATTTGAGTCATATTCTAAACTTACTTAACTCAGAGATGCAGTACTCTCTTAGGAGATTTATTTTGAATCCCAAGTGTAGGAGTTTTTTAGGATCTCACATTCAGAATTCCTAAATCAATTGAAGACATAATTTTGAATATCTGGCTGCAGAACATTGTCCTACTTGTAACACAAGAACCATAACTATAGGCTCTTTGTAATGTTTAACTTGCATTGTGCTCAGAAAAATATGAGCCTTGTTGTAGAAAGCTGCTACCTGGCATCATAACATGTTTTTTTTTCCTCATGGTAAATGTCTACTCCATGTTCTGCTAACATGAGATTAATAATAGTAGTCAATAGAAAAATAAATGAGCTGTTAATATTTTCTTTTGAAATGTATTATCAATAACATTCTCTTCTCCCTTGTACTTATTTTCCTCATTCTTGAAGGAATCAAGAACATAACTATTTCAAAATATATTATCAGAAATGTAAATACAAGTATCAAGTAATATACACATTTTGTATGCATTTGCTTCTACTATAATTGCCTTGGAAATGTTTCATTTATACAAAAGATGGTTGGAAACTGCTGCACACAGTGTCCTAGTTACACTTTGCCACCATCACTCCCTATTACCTATTTCTTGAAACTCTAAACAAAATATTACCTACCTTCTTTCCCTTCCTCTTCTCTCTGCCCTTCCCTTCCCTCTGGTATTTTTTCCATTAAATATTTTCCTGTCATCTCTTTTTATCCATGTTAAGTAGGTATTAAGAAGTCCTTCTCTCCTTCTTCTTACTAAATTTTATTTTTGAAAAATCCCCTGAATCTATATATGACAAATATCTTATATCTGTACTTTTTAACATATGGTCTCTTGGGTAGGTATGAAGGGATGGGACAAGACAGAAGATTCTCTGGACTTTTCACCACTCCTTGCTAGCATCAATTCACGGTCAGCAGCTTTGATCAAGTGCCATATTTAACTATTTTCTGAAATCCAAAGGCCTTATTTTCAGAAATAAAGTCCCTAGCATCTCTATGCACTTATTTTACTCATTGAAATATGTGGATCACTTTCTAATTAGTAGTGTCCTTAATATGACTATAATTCAAAAATGGAATCTCAAGTTACACAGTATGTCGTAGTTAAAGAAAGATGGTGCTCTGTTTTATAACCCCTATATCTAGAAAGGAAATAAAACCTTGAACAAGAAACCTGTTTCATGGGTGTCAGTACCTCGAAAGCTGAACTGGTCGCCAGTTGTCCTAAGGTTTAAGTCTATTTATGAATGCCTTTCCTCAAAGCTCTGCTCAGCCACCATCTGCAGAACTACACTAAACAGACAATGCGGGCATTGCTTATGTTCACCAATGAAAATGGAAAATAGCTTACTATGCTACAGTAAACAGCACTCTTAGGTGTTTGCCTCAAATATGCCAGTAAATAATTTTATGATAGGGCCCGGGTCCCTTAACTTCTCTAGCTCTCACTTTCCTCTTGCAAAATTAGAGATATTTGGTTAAAATATTCTTTTTTTTTAACTATTTACTTTTTTTATTGATTATGCTGTTACAGTTGTTCTATTCCCCCTTTATTCCCCTCCACCCTACCCCCCATCCCCACCATCACCCCCCTTTAGTTTATGACCATGTGTCTCAAGTCCTTTAGATTCTATATTTCCCATGCTATTCTTGCCCCCCCATCTATTTTCTATCTACTGTCTATGCTACTTATTTTCTGTACCTTCTCCCCCCTTCTCCTCCTCCCACTCCCCTGTTGCTAACCCTCCTTGAGATCTTCATTTCTATGTTTCCACTCCTGATCTAGCTGTCCTTTTAGTTTGCTTTCGTTTTAGGTGTGATTGTTAATAACTGTGAGTTTGTTGTCCTTTCACTGTTCATGTTTCTTTAACTTCTTTTTCTTCGATAAGTCCCTTTAACATTTCATATAATAAGGGCTTGGTGATGATGAACTCCTTCAATTTGATCTTATCTGAGAAGCACCTTATCTGTCCTTCCATTTTAAATGAAAGTTTTGCTGGATAGAGCAATCTTGGTTGTAGGTCTTTAGATTTCATGACTTGGAATACCTCTTTCCAGCCCCTTCTTGCCTGTAAGGTCTCTTTTGAGGAATCCGCTGATAGTCTGTTGGGGACTCCTTTGTAGGTGACTGTCCCCTTAGCTCTTGCTGCTTCTAGGATTCTCTCCTTCATTTTAATCTTGGCTAATGTAATTACGATGTGCCTTGGTGTGTTCCTTCTTGGGTCCAACTTCTTTGGTACTCTCTGAGCTTCCTGGATTTCCTGGAAGTCTATTTCCTTTGCCAGATTGGGGAAATTCTCCTTTATTATTTGTTCAAATAAGTTTTCCACTGGTGGCTGTGCCTTTCCCCCTTCTGGTACCCTTATAATTCTGATGTTGGAGCGTTTAAAGATGTCCTGGAGGTTCCTAAGACTCTCCTCATTTCTTTGAATTCTTGCTTCTTGACTCTTTTCTGTTTGGCCATTATTTGCTTTCTTCTGGTCCACTCCATTGATTTGAGTCCCAGTTTCCTTTTCATTGCTATTGGTGTCCTGTGCAATTCCATTCATTTCAATGAGTTTCGCCTTCATATATTTGTCTAATTTGTCCGTATAATCAACCAGTTCTGTGAGGATCCTGATCACCAATTTTTTAAACTGTGCGTCTGTGAGTTTTGCTATTTCTTCATCGCTTAGATTTATTTCTGGGGCTCTGAGATCCTCCTGCGCCATTCTTGGTCTGTTCGGGCCCTTTAAGTGTGAGAAGCAGCGCCTTGGATTCCCAGGTCGCTGGGTTGTGACGCTATATGTGGGGGCGTGGCCAGAGCAGGGAAATGGCGACCCCCTCTGCCGCTTCTCACAGCTGGGTGCGGAGGAGCAGTGCCTAAGGTGGTTCACCTGGGCCGGGCCACTCAGAGTCGCTGGGTTATGACGCTGTATGTGGAGGCGGGGTCAGAGCAGGGAAATGGCGGCGCCCTCCACTGCCGCTTGCCGTGGGGACCTGCCGGCCTGGTCCAACCGCCCACTTCCTCGCCTGTCCACCCTCGCACAAATGTGCGACCTCAGTCAACACGCAGCCCCGGCCCAGCTGTCTCCCCCGAGGTCGCTCGCCTGGTTGCTCGCTGGGTCGCTCACTAGGTCTGACCCTGCGTCTGGATTCCGCGGGCCTGGCCGAGTCCTCCTGTGCAACCCTGCTCCGCCAGCCGCTGGTTTCGCCCCTTACCGGTCAGGCTGAAGAATTTGTTGTTAACGGACCTCCAAAAAGTTCAATTTTCCGTGTTCTGGCTGTGTTTTCTGTTGCTAATATTTAGTTTTCTCTAATCTTGGTTGTGGGAGAAGGCACGGCACATCCACCTATGCCTCCATCTTGGCGGAAGTCCTGGTTAAAATATTCTTGACCAAAGTGTGCAATGTTGAAGATTTAAAAGCAGAGCTGTTTTCCTTTCTTCCATAACTAAATTTGAAATAAGCTGGGGCTTCTCTTTGTTAAGGAAAAGGTGCAGCCAAGGAGGGGAGGGCCCAAAAAAGATTTGGAATGGTGTCCAGAACTCAAAGTGTGTAGGAATATTGGAGAGATTTATAAGATGTCCTCACCTCTTTCCCCACAGGTGTGAGTTGGGGGCAGGGACACACGGAGCAGGAACATGCAGGGCTGTTTTGTACAGCCACAGCCTTGCAACTAATCCATGGCATGGTCATTCAACATATCTATAGCCTTTGGCGGGTCACTTGGATATGTTAAATGTCTGCAGCCAGGCTTGGAGCTAGGGGGATAAAGTCACTTCCCCCCAAGATGTAACTGAGGGCAGGTCCCCCAAGTTACAGTGCGTGCGTAGGAGCTTGGAGAAGATTGTCTCTAGGACATGGGGCCATACCTGCCCAGACTAATGATGGCAGCCAAGTAAACTTGTAATAATACAGAAATACTGGCAGGTGTAATGGATTGTGGGAGGAGTTGGAAATAGGGATACAGAGGAAGATTGGCATGGGGATTTAAAACCCAGACACAGCAGCCATTGGGGGAGAGCCACGTGGTTTCAGCAAAGTAAGGGTCCCCTCTTGGCCAGGTGAAGGGAGAGCCATGCAGTTTTGGGCAGAGTGAGGACCCTCTCTTTCCCAGGTGAAAGGGAAAACCATGCAGCTTTGCCAGAATGGAGATCCCAGCAGCCAGGTGAAGAAGAAAGACAGCTTTTGGTGGAGTCGGACCCCTGCGGCTTTGGTAGAAGAGGCCCACTTGGCTTTTGGGTGCCCCCTTTGGCTGTGTGGCCTGGAAAGCAGGAGAGACTTTGACTGGAACTGGGTACAAAGAACTCTTGCCAGTGAACTGTGAGAGGGTACCACAGTACTTTGGATTAACTAGAGATCCTGTGTGGACAGATCCTGCGAGAACCTGTGCTCTTTTCCTGATTTACAGTACTAGAGTTGGGACAGTGGGGGAAAGGAGCCCTGTGGGTGTAGGTGTATACCCTAAAGGACTTTGATATTTTAATGGAAGCGTTAGGCTTGAATAGCATTAAATAAACATTTTGTTTCCTTTTCACAAATCTCTGGCATTAAGAGATGTCTTTCCAATTGGCGGCGGACAGAAGAGCTCAGTAGGTATTAGTATACTGTCCTTGGGAGGGGCCCCTCTTGTTCTGTAGCAGTTTTTTTGGCATCCCTCGGCAGGCCAAATATTGCCCCCCCCCCCGAACCTCTTGTTCGGTAACAGAACCGCACTGTTATTTAACCACAGCCACCACACCACCTCTCCAACCACCACCAGAGGGGCTACAAAGCCGAGTTTGTATAGGTGATTTCCTCTCACTTTGGGACACTTGGCATCTAACCATAACTGAATGAATCATGGATAAATATCTAACCTAAAAGTAGACAATCCACAGCCAGGGCAGTGGGCCAAGTGGCCTGGATAGGACAGATAAACTATATAAATTAATTTTTTCCTGGAATATTGCAAGAGAATGGCACAATTAGACATCACTGAAGCTGAAAGGGTGTGAGAAAGATAATGAGATGATTGGGCTCTCATTTATCAGGGGACCCTAAATGAGAACAAAATGAGGAATCAGGAATTCTGATAGATACATCTATGAGATACGGAAAGTGATGCGGACACCAGCGCGCAGTGTCTGCATCATGGATGAAATGAGACATTCACACGGACTACGGACTACCAAGTCCAGTGGAGGAAAAGGGCAGGCATAGCTTTTCTTTCAAGGGGAGTAAAAGCTGCGGCCCTTGACTGACCAGCCTTTATTGGGCTTCTCAGCACATTACAGGATGGTCCTCATTTACTATGAATGTTCACTTTAGGTGATTACCTTTTACAGAGAAGAAAGGAGCCAATGACACTAATCACATCACAGAAGAGGGATGTTTGCAAATGAAAAGGGCTAAAGTGTTTGAACTGGTGACACGAGTCCTTGGAAGGTTTAGCATGGATTTTAGGACGTTACCTTGCAGTAAATGTTTGCCTCCGGGGGCTGGGCCTATGCCACATGGAATAGTCTCCTACAGGAAAGCCCTTTGGAGGATAAATGATTAGTAATAATAGAAAGTAGAAAAAGGAAAGTAGTGAGCTAGAACAAGTATCCAGGAGCCCCTTCTAGGATCTTTCGTAATATTCCTCTGTCTATGTCCCAGTTACTCCTCATTCTCTGAGTTCCTCTCTGTGGATATACTTAAAATTGTGTATTACTTGAGGCTTCTAACTAAAGTTACAATCTTTCAACGTAATGACTTTATTTTAAAAGAATCTTTATATGATGTGTAAATAACCAAAACACCATATTCTCATATGGTATTCACATTTTAAAAGAGAATATTATTAATTCCAAGATGTATACAATTGGAGAAATAGTTAGAAGGTACTTTGAAACTGAATATTTCACATGAATATTACCTGGTCCAGACCCCTGCTTCTCATACCCTCAGTAACAACAAGAAACGACAAGAATTCCTCTTCACAATGCTGCTCACCAACCAAAGCAAGATGACATTTATATTATGTTTTCTAGAGTTTTGTTGGTTTGATTTATACATCTCCATCTATTTCCATTGATCCAAAAATGAACATGTACTCCATTAAATTTCATCTTCATCAAGAGGCTACATATAAAAAAAAGATTTTTCATTTTTACCATGCCTAGATTTTAAATTAGATTTACCTAGATGAGGGTATAAATCAAAGGAAGTTCATAAAACCTCACTTAAGAAACATTTTTAAAATGTCATTTTTGCTATTCTTTAAAAAAGGAAGCTATGCTTTCTTACTACATTGCATCAGGGCATTAATAATTAATGAAGATGTTTGACAACATTGAATTTATTTTTCATTTTAGAAAATAGCAACATGTACGAGATAGCATGAGAGATGGAATAAAAAAGAGGCCTGCTTGATTCCAAGGAGGAAAGATATCTCAGTGTAGATTGTGGTTACATATGCAAAAGAATAAAAACCAGAGATTGCAGTAGGGTCCAGAGTTTGCTTGGAGAAGACTCTGGATCTTGTTCTGCCTCCACCAATGCCCTCTGCCTCAGCCAAAACAAACAGAATTTGCATTTCGATATGCAAATGTAGCTTACAAATAAGCACTGTAGTTTTCACTTTTGCTATATTTTCCTTCCTAAATAGAAACCAGAAGGTGCCACCAAGCCCAGACAGAAACCATGTCTGAGAATCACCCAGGACTGCTCTGGACCACACTTTGAAGTAGCTGAGCCTTTTGATGGTCCACTTTTCCAACTTTGTTCTCACCTCCCTAGTACCGGTGCCTCCCAGGTTTCGGTCCAAGGTGGCATCCTTCTAATCCTTTCTTTCATGTTATCATTATAATCTTTCCTTCCTCCACCCTTTTCTCCAACCCTTAAATATGAGGTTAAGAAACTTTCTCCTAATGAAATACTTCTGCTCTATAGAATCAGTTACTAAAGTGTCATTTGGTCAGACAAATGAATACAAGCTAATGCTCTATCAAGTGATCAACATTTCCTGAAAAACAAAACATCTTTTTGGCAGATCCACATATAACTATCATAAAGGGTTGTGAAACATTTAAAATCATAGAGAATTTTCAAGTTATATATTCTTTTCATTCACCTACTCTAAACATAAATATTTACGTGGAAGAAACAATTTATGGTCTGAGTTTTAAAGATGGAAGCATATTCCTTAGAGAATCATATTCATGGACAGCATTACCCTCAGATCCATTTCTAAAAATTTCTATACCTGCTGCATTTCACAAGAAGAATAATTACTATAGACTACATTTCTTCATCTCCATGTCAGCTCATTTCCCTCCGAGTTTGGTCAATGGCAGTCACTGACAGGGCAGCAGACAGTGAGTGAAAGGGAGAATCCAAGATACGTGTGTCTCTTTCCATCTATCCAGTGGTGTCTTCAGCAGCGGCTGTTGGTTTCCCAAGCCTCCATCTCCCTTAGAAAACAACTCCATGGTTCCAACCTTACCCAGTGGATTCTGATCCCTGAACTCTGGTGGTACTGCTTCTTCCCTTCATCTCTCAGGCTTAGGGTTGGTAATAGTTTTCTGTTTGTGAATCTCTGAGTCACCTTAGAGATTTCCTATCTTGTGTCTTACTTCTTTCATTACTTACGTAGCCAATTGTAGATGGTTTTCCTGGCTGGGATCTTCATAGGATGTGAAGTTCTAGAAATGACAATATTTAGTATTGCATATACTTTTCTAAAAGTTACTTATTCCATTTGTTGGCTCTAATTATTAAGTTTTTCAAATAAATGTCAGATGGACAAAGATGATGACTTTAGGTAGTACAGTTTCTCATCAAATTGGTCTGAAAACTGCCACATGTGAAGATCTGCCAAATGCCCTTTTGCTATAATGTCAATCTGAGAAAACAAACAATTGAATTGTTTGATAGGAAAAGTGATGCTTCTTTTTGATACCAATTTATTCTTCATTATGAGTAATGATCAAATAGGTAAAACAGAGCAAAAGGCTAATGAAATAATTGTATAATAAAATGTCTATTTTTCTCAATGCTCAACTTGACATTATTTAAGTTTAACAACTATAGACATTCTTAGAAGATTTGATGTTTAGTTACAAACCACTGCTATAAAGTGAATATCACAATAAAGTGAGTCACATGAATTTTTTGATTTCCCACTGCATATGAAAGTTATGTTTACACTATTAAATGTGCAATAATATTATGTTTAAAATCAATACATATGCCTTAATTAAAATATTTATTGCTAAAAACTTCTAACCATCCACTAAGCCTTCAGCAAGTGGTAATTATTTTTTGCCGACTGAGGGTTTTGCCTCAATGCTGATGACAATGCAGTATCTGAGAAGTACAATAAAGCAAAACACAATAAAATGAGGTATGCCTGTCGTCCATGGCAAGCCCTGGGTTAAGCCTAAGGATAAAATGAGATTCAAAACTTGCCATATACTACTTTATTCTAGTAAGGGAGACATATCTGTAAGCAACTAAAAATGAAATGATTAGTAATTGGACAAAATGGAGGGAAATGAAAGTTTCAGATATAGAACAGAGAAGGCAGTACTAAATCTTTGTGAGGGATATATGGAGGGGTTGAAATGCTTTCTCAAGATGTAATGTAATAGTTAATTTTATGTGTCAAATTGACTGGACCACAGAATGTCCAGCTATCTGGTTAAATATTACATCTGGCTATGTATGTGAAGAGCTTCTGGAGGGATTAGCATTTGAATTGGTAGATTGAGCAATATCATTCCATGCCAAAAGCCATGTTAGAGAGCTAGGTGAGAGCAAATTAAGGTGAAAGGATTTTTGTATCCATATAATGAATATATGCTGAAGAGTTTATTAAGAGTTATAAATATGAGATAAACATGATCAGACACATGTTTTTGAAGAATACCATGAAGAAATTATGGAGAGAGTAAAGCTAGTTAGGAAAGTGCTATAATGTAAATGTACTTCTCTTGACCCATGGGTAAGAGAACATAAACTAAGGCAATAGGGTTGAACACTGGGAGAAATGATGTGTTCAAGAAATATTTAGAAAGAGAGTTGGCATAGTACTGTGACTGTTTTAATGAGTTGTGTTAGAGAATGAAAGAAACCATTTGCATAATATCAATTTATTCAAGTATTTAAAAATCTATCACTAGAGATGTAATGTCCTTGAATTGGAAATCAAATGGGAATAAAAAGTCTATAATAAGCTCAACATGGATGAAATTGTTTTAGCTTCAGCTATACCAAATTGTTAATTGATGCAGCAAAATAAATTGGTTAAATAACTCTGGAGTCTGAATTTCTGGCTTTGAACTGAGGATCTGTTGGAAAATTATAATATCTATATATTGAATAAGTAAATGAATAAATGAGTAGGTGAATAAGTAAGTAATTAATAAAAGTAGATACATTGGAAGAATGGTTGATATTCAGAAACACGTAAATATTAGGTATCTGTTTCTGTTACTCAGCTCCTTTTTCTGTGAAATAGGGATAGGAACAGGTCCTACTTCTGAGTGTTGATAATACATCCAAAGAGGTTGGAACAGATCATGGTAAGATATTATCATCATCATCATGCCTGAAATGTTTTCACTATAATACATCTCATAGAATGTCATTTCAAAGAAAGTAAGATTTTGCTCTATTTTTTTTACTAAAACATCTGAAGTGCCCAGAACAGTGTCTTGCAAATAAAAGATGCTCGATTCATATTTATTGACTGAAAGAGAGAATGCTTTTAGTAGGCAGATATAATTTTTATTTCTCCTTAAACAAGCATATAATGCTTAATGTATGCCACACACTGTTCTAAGTACTTTGTATTACTCAATTCATTTAATTCTCAAACAGCCTTACGAGACAGTCTTATTGCTCCCTTTTTGTAGGTGAGAACAATGAGGCACAAAGTTATCATTACCTATTGTCTTAGTCCAGAATGCTATAACAAAATACCATAGACTGGGTGGCTTATAAAGAACAGAAATGTATCTCTCACATTCCTGGAGGCTGGGAAATCCAAGATCAAGTCACCAGTAGATGTGATGTCTTGTGAAGACAATTTCCTGGTTTATAGGTGGTCAACTTCCTCCTGTGTCATCACATGGCAGAAGGAGCAAAGGAGCTGTATGGGGACTGTTTTATAAGGGCACTAGTCTCATTCATGAGGGTTTCACGTCTGTGACCTAATCACCTCCTAAAGGTGCCATCTTCAAATACCATCACACTGAGGATGAGTTTTTAACATATGAATTTTAGGGGGACAAAATTCAGTCTATAGCACTTATCAAAGATCACACAGGGAGTGAGTAGCATGGCTAGTATTTGACCTCAGAAACTATGGTTCTAGAATTGTAGGCTATTATCCATAATGCCCTAAAAGTTGGCTCTAGGGACCAAAAAGATATATTGTAATGGAAGAACCTAAGAAGATGGTGTCTTTTTTAATAAAATCATTTCTATTGTTATTCTATTACAGTTGTCCCAATTTTTCCCCCTTTGTCCTCCTCTGCCCATTCCACCCCCACTCCCAGCAAGCCTTTTATGATCTCTCCAGCTGGATTATTGGTTTTATAACTTGAGAAAAATAGCTGTTCTAGTTGTAGCTGCTATTCAGAGGACAGCAAATATATCAGCATCATGTTATTGTAAGGAGGTGGAGTCAGGGCCCCCCTGAAGAGGGGTTTGTAATGGGGTCCAGAATTTAGGGTGCCCTCAAAATATAAAAATATTGGATATCCTCACCCCCACAAATCTGGACTGGGGGAAGGGACACACAGAGCAGGGCCATTGAGAGTTATTTTGCATGTCAAAACTTGGCCAGCTTCATACCTGATATGCAAAAATGGTTATTTTACCTATGTGTAACAGCTGGCTAGCTTCATAGATATGCTGAGTAGCTGTGGTGTGCTTTGAGCCAGGGAGATGGGAGTGACTTTAACCCATCACGTAACTGGGAGGCAGTTCCTCCTGGTTACAGTGCCTTTATGAAAGCTTGGAGATGGTTTGTTCTGCATGACAGGGCTATGCCTATCTGGACTTACTGTGGAAGCCCAGGAAAGCTGGAAAAACACAGAAATGCAGGCAGGTGTAGCCCATGGTGGTAGCAGTCAGAAATGGGGCTGCAGAGGAAGATTCAGACCAGAATTTAAGTCCAGGCATGGCAGCCATGTGGATTGGAACCACATGGTTTTGGGGGCAGAGAGAGGGCTCTCCTTACCTAGGAAGCAGAAGAATAAGATATAACAGACATGCAGAGCTTTTTCTTAGCAATTCAGAAGAATGCATGAAAGACAACACAGGACTAGGGATGGGGACAATGTGAGACATTTCAGGAAAGGAAAGGGGTGAAAGGACTCTTGCTGGTGGGCCATGAGAAGGTGCCACATGGTTTTGGATTAAGAACTGGATATCATGGCGCCACAGCTGACGGTGCTGGGAACTGTGGGAGGCCTACCAGTGGAGCTAGCCAAGTCATGGACTTCTATTTTTCCTGAGATATTGTACCCCTGACTGGCCTGATTGGGCAAAGGGGGGGGGGAGGGAGGACTGTGTGTGTTTGTAGGCGTTTTAAGGGACTTTAAGTATTTAATGGTGACATTCTGCCATTACTCTAAACCTGTATAACTTTTGAATAAATAGTTTCTTTCCTTTTCACCAAACTCTGGCATTGAGAGCCATAATTCCAATTCCCTGGCAGCAAGCAAAGCATCCAGTGACAGAGGGACCACATAACCCCTGGGGTCCATTCTGTAACATTATTGCCAATCTCATAAAAGCTTTGGTGGACCTAAATATAAGTCTAAGATTCCTTGTTTCCCTAATTTTGCATTTATGCTACATTTTACTATTTTCCCTTTTATTTACTATACACCTATTTCTTCTCTTTGTGAACTCTGTGTCTTGTTTTATGTCCTATTATTCTTGTTATTTCATCATCCTATATACTCTCTCTTCTATTTATTCACTCTTACACATCCAGACTTTACCTTTACTGTCAAGATTCATGTTTTTACATCTTCTTGAGAAGTTATTTTTATTATTTTCTTTTGGTTTGCTTTTCTGTGTTTTTGGTTGTAGATAATAGAGATATTTTTATAAACCTCTCATGGTGAACAATTATTCCAGTTCTCTCTGTATAGTACTTCTGAATCATCTGTTAAAATATTCCCCTAGATCATAAAATAGAATATCAAAATTCTGAGCCACACATTATATAAAAGATATACTTTGATTAGATGCTCTTATTCAAGACAAAAGCGTTCCATTCTTGTGTTACTATAGTACCACTTCCCAGGTCTGAAATTTCAGGCGGTAAGTTTGGTCTTCCAGGGTAGACTGTTATAACAAACTGATATATATATTAAAAAATATTTAAAAGTGTGGGGATGGCTGGGCTGGGGCAGGGGAGCAGTGGGGAGGAAATGGAGAGAACCCTACTTGAACAACAATTAAAATATATATATATATAATATATATACACACAAAAAAACATAAAATCATCATTGTAACCATTTTAAAATGCATAATTCAGTGACTTAAGTACATTTGTCTGGTCCATAATTGATACCCAATAAACATTTGTTGAACAACCTAAACAAACAAACAAACAAACAAACAAACAATAAATAAAACAGATATAAGTAAATAAAAGTGCATAAGTTTTAACTCTGGCCACCCAGCCAGTGTTCTCCAGACCTGTTCCATGAACACATTACCATGAATTAATTATCAGTTTTCCTTAATAGTCACTATTTTATTCCCTAAAGGGAACTTACTTCTTTTTAGAATAAGAGGAGTAAGGCTTTTAAGTTATAGTATTTTGGTAGTTATCTGTACATATATAAATATTTACATTCTCAAACACATAACATATGCATATACATACATAGCTACATTATTTCTGTATTAATTTGGCAGAGTAAATGTAGTAGTTATATTATAAATATTATCTAATACATTGTATAAATATTTTCCAAGTTTCTATAAGACATCATGCAATATGCTTGAATTTCTGTAGCTCATATACTGGAATGCAAGGAATTAAATTAGGCTATGTTCTTTTCAAAGTTAACTCCAAATGAAATATATGTCTCATATTCTTATCCTGTGATGAAGAAGGTATAGGCTTATAAAAAAACCAAACTTCATGGAGGATTTTTTTCTTGGGGTAAAAAACATAAGGGAGAGAGAAAGCAACTCATATCTTATCCATTATGATCAACAGCCCATGCTAATGGTACTCATTAAGCTAAATGAGCAGGAGAATGAGGACTCGAGCTTTCTAATTGAGGCAGATTTATTTTTAGTATGAAATTCTCTGAAAATACATTTTCTTTTTTAATACACCAAATGTTATTTTAAGAAATATAACTTAACCAGTTGTGGATGGGATATGCTTTAGCCCTTCTGGAAGTGTGAAATTATACAAGCACCCAAGTAATCATTATAATTTTTATAGTTTTATTATGACAATTATTTATTACATGAGTAGATCAAATATAAAAAGGAAAGAACAAAATGTTCTTCATTAGAGCTAATGACTCATTGTAGCAATTTTGAAACTGTGTTAACTATTTAAGTTTTCTTCTGCCCTACATCCTCTCCTTAATGAGATTATCAGTCATGTCTCACAAATGCATATCCACAAGATAATAACACCTCAGGATAAGATGCTTGAAAATAGATTTTACATATGATGAGCTCTGTTGTATTTATAATAAAATACTTATATGATCACAAAGACACATATATACAACATGCATGAAGGTTAACAAGCTTAACACATATAATGTAGGTTCTAATGCATTTTATACACAGTAAATTTTACATATTCAAATTACTTTTAGATAAATACTTATAACATTTGGATATAACTGAAAGATGAAAAGAAGTATTAAGAGATCTAAATTTAAATTATAGTTTTGCTAGTTATTACCTCTGTACTATGGATGAGTCTCTAAAAATGGATAATAAATGTGAACTCAAATAATGATTTTCATAATTTTGGTCCTGACTACAATGTAACTCATTTCAAACAAATTATGCTACCAAAAAATTATAAAAGCAAGAGAAAATATATAAAGCAACTCTTTGAAAGCACGAGAGAGGAAC
Organism: Artibeus jamaicensis; assembly: GCF_021234435.1. Classification (NCBI taxonomy): domain Eukaryota; kingdom Metazoa; phylum Chordata; class Mammalia; order Chiroptera; family Phyllostomidae; genus Artibeus; species Artibeus jamaicensis. The sequence continues at coordinate 4,489,541 of NW_026521870.1, forward strand.
CAATTCAGGAAGAGTCTGAGGATCTATAACATTTGAGAGAATGAAGGCACATGAGAGTTCCACATTTGCCAACATTTTCCTTGAAGACATTCTCCAAGTCACTGCACAAAGGACCAGAATCCAAACAAAAAAGGAGCAGTTTCACTGGACTGAAATACGATGACAAGAGTGTAAGGCAGCCAAATTGGATGAGATTTGAGCAGCAAGATCCTTGAAATGAGGGACCTACAATATTGAATAAAAAATTGGCAGAGAAATCTCCCTCAAATTATTGGTCCATTACTAGTCCTTCCATGTGAAAGACAAGACTCCAAAAAATAATACAAACAAACAAAAGTAAAACTAAAACTAAAGCCCAGCCATGAATGTAAGCTTAAAGCAAAAGAACTAAGCAGAAATTTCATCAGCCATATAGTTTTGGGGAGACAAAAGTTGAAGGCCAAGCCCTGGAAAGTTGAAAGCATCTTACAATGCAAATCTTCTTCAGAAAGGCCACACCCTAGAAGTAATGCCACACCCATGTATAGATGGAGTAAGTTCTTACATTTCAGGAGTAAGAACTACAACCAAAAATAATAGCAAAATTGGTATGAAATGTCAATTCCATTTTGGACTATTCTTTTGCAACAGTCCAACAAAGCTTTAAATCAGCACTCAACAAAGTCAACACTGAGAGAAGTTGATACACATATGCTGTCAAAGAAAATCTAACCCTCTCTAATGAAAAATAGCATATTGAAGAGCCATTATAATTTTTTATCTAAAATGTTAGACAAAAAAATTAAAAATATACTAGGCATGTCAAATACCCTTTACCTATATTCACCAATCTCTAATATTTTGTCTCATTAACTTCGTCATTTTTCTACATATTAGAGTATTTTTAATGAAGTCATATACATCATGGCCCATTTGTCACTTAATATTTTAAAGTGACTGCTATAGGAACAAAGAGCTTCTCTTATACAGCCATAATAAAATGATCAAATTCATGAAATTTAACATTCATTTAATATTTTGTCTACATTTCACATTCAATTTTCTTCAATTGCCCCCATATGGATAAAAAGGGGAATTTTGTGGAACATAATCTAACAGGGTAATCTGATCACAAATTCCAAACTGGGCAGGTCATAGTGGGTAGTGACACCTCAGCCCCATAACATTTTTAGCAAAACATTTATCTTTGCCTTAAGCAAGTCCTGTCTTTTGTATTTATGCATCTAAGTAAACACACCTTTGAAATGTCCCTTTCAGACCTCTACTTCTAAAGCATAGCCACCCTCAGAAGAGCATATAATCTAAACTATGTTATACTCCATTCCCTGCCTTGCTTCTCCCACCTTCCTGAATTCTTCTTTATGTTCTCTCCTTAATCTCAAATGTATAAATAAACTACAAATTGTCATTCTCCCAGACAATCTTGTCAGTCTGTGAAGATGGTGTTTCCAGGCGTATCCTTTCTTTGGCTCAAGTAAGCTCCCACAAAAATTCTTACAGGTTCAGGCATTTCTTACATAGACACCAGTAATATTCTTTTGAGCTATTTTTACCACTACCTGGTCATGTCCAGATTGTGCATGCATTTATTTGACTTACCTCTTAAATTCCCCTCAATCTTAAGAGATTAATTTTAAAAATGATTTTTTTGTGTGTTTCAGGACATTGGCTATTTTACTTTTAGTAACATGGGTCTAGTATTTTAGTTGAAATTTCTTCAAATTGGTTCTGCTGGTTTTTCCTTATGCTTACATTCAGGCTGAAACACTACATAAGTAGTGCCATGTTCTTCTCAGGGGTACATATCTAGACACGAGATGTTTGGTGTTAGTGATAATGAATCTTTTGATCACTTACTTAAAGTGTTAGCTCATTTATTTACTGTAAAGTTACTATTTTCCCTTTTGTTATTAATATGTATTTTTGAGGGAGATTAATTTGAGGTCATGTGAATATCCTATCCTGTCCATCAAAATTTTTACCTCTACATGCAGGCTCTCCTGGGGACATGCCTGTCCCTGAGCCTCATATTGCCCAGCCCTCACACATGGACTGCCCAATGCTAACCCCTGGAATTGGCCGTGTGGAAGAGATTCCTGGTGGTGGCAGCTGGAAGCAGACATAGCTGCAAGATTATTGGCAAGGTCTGGACAAGGGAAAAGCTCTCACCACCATGATCCTCGACAATGAGACACATCAGAAGAAATTTTTGGATTGTCTACCTGAGATCTTCCTGAAAAGGAATCAGAATCTCCAATTACTCTGCAAGAGCTTTTAACTTGGTAGAGCTAAGGACATGGAAATCATTCTACCATAGGACAGGAAGGGCATCTGCGGTACAAATCCTTAGTGCACACTGTTATCCTGAATTCAAGGGATTCTAGTTATATGCACTGATGTTCTCTCCTGAGCACGGGTAGCCAGGGTCTCAGCCTGTGGTACTAGGCCCTCTCCTCAAGGAGAAATGAAGGCAGCCAGTTCTTGGTTAAGTGGAAAACAGAGGCCTGAGACACCCATTGATTCAAGGTGCTGGGCCAACAGAATTTTTTAAGAACAGCTTATTTCTCTAGCCATTTCATCCTCTCAATCATGATTAGAACAACACCTTAGTACTTGGCTACAAATGAGGTAATATTGACCAGGTTTAGGGTCTTAAAATTTCTTGTGTGCTATTCCTCGAGTCCCTTATTATTTTTAATTCCTTTCATAATCTCTTTTTCAGATTTTTTGCTTTATAGTGTTATGTTGGTGGTGCAGTGAAATTCCTGGTGGATTGTATTCTGGTTGTCTGGAGTTGTATTTTTTATATCATTTATCTTGACTTCCATGTCAAACCTTTTGAATATTTTTCCCACTTTTCCACAATTTCTGATGAAGATGCAGCAGCCTTGCCACAATTCCCACATTTGTTCTTCCCTGCATTAAGCTGGAAAACATAATCTTTCACCTCTAAATTCACGAACTATTTATTTTTTGACTGTATCAATCTTTATTGTGTTTGTGTAAGATGTTAACTTTCTAATTCTATTATCCTTGTATGCTGTAAGTGATAGTTTTACTGTAAGGAAGAGTGTCTATTCTCATTCTTTTTAACTTATCTGTTTACATATTTTTGGTAGTATACAATTGAGGGTTCTTAGTCAATGGGATATAATTTATTACTGTTCTTAATCACTGTTCTTACTTACTTAATTCTTACTTAATTCAAATTACTTAATTTGAAATTACACACAATTTCAAATTCATTTTGACTCTTACTGCTCAGTATGAAATTAGCCATTCTCCAACAATGTTGGTATTTTTTAATATTTTATTTTTTGGTATGAAATGGTATTTAGAAAGAAAAAATATCTGGTCTTCTGAATGCTAGGATTGTTTACTGCTAATATAATATTGTTTCCAGGCTCTTTCAAGGACAGAGCTGGTAAGTGTAGGAGAAGAAGATGATAGATACAGTGATGAATAAGTATCCCCAAAAGAATTTTTTTGCCTTTCCCAATACATATTGTATTTTCCTTCCTTCACAGTGAGAAAAATGGATCCCCACAATATTATTACATTTACTTATTTGCCCAATAGTATAGTATACAGAAAATAGTCACAATTGTTAAACACATAAGAAATTAAAAATAAACCAATTAAGAAAATCTCAAGGTGTGTCTGCAGTTTGCTTTTTTCTTTTTCTTCTTTAGTTTGAAAATATTTAGTCAAAGAACGGCATTACAAATTTAACTGAATTTTTAAAATATTTTATTTTATTTTTATTCTTTAGTGGAGTTTTTATTTCTTAGATATATAGTTTGTACATTTGTGTATATTTGTATTCAGTTTAAAATTTTGTTTTTTATCCTTTGTAAAATGTTATTTTGAATATGATATGATTAAAAAATTTAAAATTGTAGAAAATAATATGGTCAGTAAAATGTTACTTTCATTTTTCACTATTTTCTCTTTCATACTGTGGATAATCAATCTAATTTTTTTGTATATCCTTGCTATGATTTTTTTACATAAAAATAGCAAGTACTTGGATGCTTTTTTATATCTCTTTCTGCCTTATATTGAAAGAGCATATTATATATAAGGTCTGTCCAGAAAAAATCCAGTCGCTGTTAATATAATGAGAACACTTTGCGTAACATCAATGTAACTTGGCAGCCAAGGGGAGCAGACTGGAATGCACAGGAATAATGATGACTTCACTGTACTAGTCAGTGGGGCCAGTGGACACCATTGAGTAAGCATGTGTACTGTGTGGCCTTCACGTTTAAAATGACTGAGGGAGGAGAGCAACAAATCTGCATCAAATTTTGCATTAAACTTGAACATTCTTCCATGGAAACTATTCAGATGATTCAGAAGGCCACAGGTATGGGCAACTGGTGATTGGCAGCTTCATCATTACAACGTACCTGCTCATGCATCACACCTCATGCAGTTTTTTTGCGAAACATCATATCACTCAGGTAACTCAGCACCTTTATAGCCCAGATTTGGCACCCTGTGACTTCTGGCTTTTCCCAAAACTAAAATTATCTTTGAAAGAGAAGAGATTTCAGAGCATGACTGAGATTCAGGAAAATAAAATGGGGCAGCTGATGGTGACTGGAGAACTCTGTGAGGTCCCAAGGTGCCTACCTTGAAGGGGACTGAGGCATCATTGTCCTGCGTACAATGTTTCTTGTATATTTTATCTTCTTCAATAAGTGTTTCTATTTTTCATATTACATGGATGGATATTTTCTGGACAGAGCTCATATACTGTAGACTCTTGGTATTTGCTTATTTTTTTTCAACTTTACAATACAGTGTGGAAATCACCCTTTATATCACCTTATGGAGTTTTGTACTCTTTTTGTAGCTGCATAATATTGCTTTGGAAGTATATGTTGTAGTTAATTCAATCAATTTTATGTTTGGGTACTTACAAAATTTTTAGTTTTTTGCAATTAAAAATAAAGTTACTAAAGTAAAGTTGAAAAAAATAAATAATTTTGTGCATGTATATTTTGTAGTATTGAAACTGTGTCTTTACAGTAAATTCATGGATGTGAAATGACTGTGTCAAAGAGCAAATGCATAGGTATTTCTACTAAAATCGCCAAATTCCCTTTCATAAGAGTTGTGCCATTTTTCTTCCCCATTACATAAAATTGTCTTACAGCTTCATCAATAGACTGTATCATCAAGTTTTTAAATTTTTGCTCTTAGTATATGAGAAATAGTGTCTAAATATAGTTTTAATTTATATAACTGTTTTATATGAAGTTTAATATATTTTCATATTTAAGGTTATATTTATATTATTTATGCAACTTATTTGTTAATCTTTTGCCTGTTTTTTAAATAATATTTTGAAATTTTTATAAAGTCATAATTTATTTATTTTTTTATTTTTAAAGATTTTATTTCTAGAGAGAGAGAAAGGAAGGGAAAAAGAGAGGGAGAGAAACAGCAGGTTGTCTCTGGAGCTCCCCCAACTGGGGACCTGGCCCACAACCCAGGCATGTGCCCTGACTGGGAATCAAACTGGCCACCCTTTGATTTACAGGCTGGCATTCAGTCCTCTGAGCCACACCATCCAGGGCCAGACATTTTTAAATTTAAAATGTATTTATACAAATAAAGTATTATAATCTTCATATGAAATATATGTTGCAAATATTTTTCCAATAATATATTTTTTACTTAGTTTATGGTGGTTTTATTGTTTTTGCCTGGTTTAGATTTCTAGGCAAAGTATTTAACATTATTTCCATGTGGACAATTTTACCAATCATTTTTTATTGAATCAGATTTTCAGTTTTATTTATAAAGCCTCCTGCTATATTCAAATTATAGCAGATTTCACTAAACTTTTTCTGATATTTAAATAGGTTTATGTTTTACATTTAGATTTTTTATCCTTTTAGAGTTAATTCTTGCATCTTCCTAACCCTATAGTTTTCATAAAATATGTGGTAATAGCTTGTCTGGCTTTGGAGAAAAAAAGAATTAATAGTGTTTTATTATCAAAGTCCAACAATACACGTGTTTTCCAACAATGATCCAATGTAATAATCAATTACTTTTGTCTGGGATAGGTAGCTGCCTCATTTCTAACTTGTATTAATTATTGACAATACATACTATTTAAGTTGGGGGCCATTCTCACACTTACCAAATTATCATTAAAATATTAAAACCAAATATCAATAAACTAGTAAAATATCTCATTTAAAACTGGCATTTAAAATTTTAAAAGACATGTGAAAACAGGTATTGCAGCCTCTTTGACATAGTTTAATAAAGTGTCAACTAATGGAGCATATTTACTTACTATTTCTGCTTTGTCATGACCAGTAAAAAGAAAGCTGTGCTAAGCCTATAATTTAGGTTTTTAAATTGTTATTCACACCTGATATTTTAATAGTTTTTATTTCAAATGTGTTCAAATTGCCATATTATTTTCTTAATTTAGTTAATTTTAGAAGGTGTTAATTTTTATTTTAATCCACTCTCTCTTCTTAAAAATGGAAAGTGATATATTTGTATCAGAGCATATTTTCTTAAGTCATATGAATATTTTTAGTTAGAACACTTGTGAAATAGAAATTATGCACTAGTGGCCCCATAATATAGTGAGAAAATGTAAAAGTAGTGTGAAGAGACCTGAGGTGTGCTCTGACGTTCAGTCGTGCTGGTAGTATGACCATGATGAAGGCACCAGCTCCTCATCCCAGCTTTACCACTGGTAACATGCTTTCCAATTATTATTTATTTAGTATTGATTTTAAGTTTATACTCAAATAATTTGCTATGGATTATATGACATGTTGGAACGACAATATTTATGATCTTGACAATGAGGGACATTTCTATATTACCCACTTAATAAGCTGTTCAATTTGATAAAGCCTTCCTCTCTTACTAAGTTGTAATAGCAAGACTATACACAATTGCTTTTTTTTCGTATATTAGTATTGTGCCTTGCATGTAGTTAGTTCTCAATAAATATTGGGTTGGCCAAGAAGTTCGTTTACGTTTTTTTTCCCATAAAAGAAAACACACTTTTCATTTTCACCAATAACTTCATTGATTTTGATATTTTGAGTATGTCAGCTCTCTCCCACACGGCATAATGTTGATTGTTCTCAATTAATGCCGTGATTTGAGCACTGTCAACTTCAAATGGTCTACCCAACCATGAAGCATCATCGTCCGGTGAGAAATCTCCAACATGAAACTTCACAAACCACTTTTTACACGTGCAGTCACTCACAGCACCGTCTCCACAGCACAAATCTTTTGTTACATTTCAGTTGCATTTTTACCTCTCTTTAAATAATAAAGCATAATATGCCAAAAATATCGCTCATTTTCTTCCTTCATTATTCAAATGGCTGCACAAAAATTGACCAATTTTTATAAGCTTTTATTAATTGTGCACTGATATGACAGCTGTCACAGTACAACCTAACAAAATTGTTTTAAATGAAGTTAAATACAACTGCTATTAGAGTCATCCTACAGGAAAAAAAGAAATGAACTTTTTGGCTAACCCAATACACAGGGTACAGCAGAAGTAATGCCTGCTTGAGTGTGATTGGTAGGGTAATAATATGGGTGTAATAATTTATAGTTTTAATTTGAACATTTCACCTAAAATGTTATATGGTGTGCTTGAGTGAGATATTGTTACGTTACAGAATTGCATGCATATGGTTTTGTAATAAAAAAGGAGCATTATCTGTGCCAGAGCTCGTATATTGACTGGGAAGCATGCAGAGCAACTATAATTCTTTATATATTGCTGGTAGGCAGTTTCTTTCAGAGTTAAGAATGAGTAACTCTGCAATAAATGTATGTATATAATTGCCTTATGTGTAATAGATAAAATATGAAAATAACCCAAATATCCTTCAAGTGGGTGACTAGATAAACATAATATACCCATACTGTGTGAGACTACTCAGCAAAAAGAAGAGATAAACTTTTGACACCTGTAACAACTTGAATGGATCTCAAGGACATTATGCTGATTAAAGAAAGAGAAAAAGAACAGAACAATTCCAGTCACATGCTATACAATTCCATTCATATAACATTCTGGAAATGACAAAATAATAGAAATAGAGAAAAATAAGTGGTTACCACAGGGCTTAGGAGTGGGGAAAGGTGTGGTTATTAAGGAGTAACATAGGTATTTTTTTGTGGTGTGGGAACAGTCCCATGTTCTCGCTGTGGTGATCTTTAATCTGATAAGTGTGATGAACTTTGTAGAACTACACACAAATGCACACACAAAAAGGTGTGCGCAATACCTGATGAAATAAGAATAACATCTATATTTTAGTTAATACTATTTCACTAATGTCAGTTTCCAGTTTATGACAATGGGATATGATTTTTTTAGTATCATTCCTAAAAATTATATTTTTGTAGGAACTTTGTACTATTTTTATAGCTTTTTGTAAAATTTAATCCATTTCAAGAAAAATTATGTGATGGGTGAGTGAATGAATGAACGTAGCAACACACATCACATGGTCTCAGTCAGGCTGTACTCATGCCAGCCACACTCTGCCGGACAGCCTGGACGTACACGGTCTTAAGTACCTATGTTTCTTCAGCTGATCTGAGGTACAGATATTTTAATATTAATTATTTTTATTTTCTTTGCCTGTTAAGAAACTAATTCCAACGCTAGACCAGACCAGTTGGGTTCTTTTCCTTTTTTTTATTATGTGGCAATCACTTTTTATGAGCAATTTTTGACTATTTACTTCAGCTCCATTCTGATTCCTACAAAAGCAGTATACTTTCACGACCAGATTGGAAGTACTCTCCACCTTCTGTTTGAACCTGTTCTCCTGACAGCCACTAAACAAAACTCAGCTAGAATCAATGAAAAGTTCATTAATATACTTCATTCTATTTTGAGCACATCACATAATGATCAGTGTGGAGTAGACTATTTGGTTTATATTATTCTATACTGTGTTATTTCAATATTTTACTCTTCAAAAAGACCTGCTTTATGATTCCTCCCAACATTTAACAGTATCATATAGGTGCATCTTAAACCCATCATTTCTATAATAAATCATAACTTCATACTGCTAGCTTTAAAAAAGAGGTAACAAGACAAAAGTTTATACATTTCCAAAGAGAAGGAAACGCGAATCTCTCCTCTATTTGTTTTTGTTTTGTTTTGTTATGAGTGAATTTAGGAATTCTGGCATAGAAAAATCTCTAAAATTATCTCCTAAAATCTGATACAAACATTTTTCATATGTGTCGCTAATATCAGATTATTTTACCTGACCTGAATTAGGGCAAATAAATTAATAGCATTTCAATAGAAATGAAGAATTTTATTGTTTTCTTTTGAGAAAATGCCCTATAATATCCTTTTGACTGCCATTGTAATTTATCTTCTGTAAAATGAAAATTACACAGTGTTATTTCTGAGGTCTGCTTCATTTCTCTTAAAAAACAATTCTGTGAAGAAAATCAAAAGATATTTTTATAACCTTTGATTATTCACTTGTTTGTTCACTTCAGCAATTACTGAGTGACTATTACACGTCCTCTGCTTTCATAAGCACTGAGAATGCAACCAGGATTAAGGTAAACAAAATTTTCTTTCTTGTGATGTAATATTTGCATTCTAGTTTTACCTGTTTTTGTTTTAGATGAAGTGGAGTTTTGCATTTTAATCTTACTTTTCTTAAGTATTATAAAAATTTCTTATATTCAAAGATGTATTCTTCATTCATGGAATTTTAAGATCTCTGGTGAAGAAACTTGCCTTCTGCTTGAAAGTGTTGCTTTCAGAAATAGGGATTTGGCACTTTATCTTACCACTGAGGTGCTAGAAATGTAAACTAACTTTCCAGGAGACTGAAGACTTTTAAAATAGATCTCTATGTGTAATTTTTAATGCATTAATTTTAATTGTTGTTCAAGTACAGTTTTCTGTCTTTTACTCCCATCCAAGCTCACCCCCCAGTGCTTCCCACCTCCCTCCTGTTTCTACCCCCCTTAGTTTTTGTCCATGTGCCCTTTATACTTGTTCCTGTAAACCCTTCTTCCCCTTTTCCCCTGAAATTCCCTTCCATCTTCCCTCTGGTCCCTGTCAGCATGTTCTCTATTTCAGTGTCTTTGGTTATATTTTGCTTGCTCGTTTGTTTTGTTGTTTAGCTTCCTGTTAAAGGTGAGATCATATGGTATTTGTCTTTCAACACCTGGCTTATTTCACTCAGCATGATGCTTTCCAGTTCCATCTATGCTGTTGCAAAGGGTAGGAGCTCCTTCTTTCTTTCTGCTGCATAGAATTCCATTATGTAAATGTAATTTTTTAATTGGAAAAATATAGTTATAATTGCATATGATTTTATCTAAGCAGGAGGTTAAGAGTAAAATGTATTTTTAAAGTGAAATAACAAAAATGTCACCAAGATTTTAAATATTACATTACAAAGTAAAAGACAGAAAACTGGACTTGAACAATAAATAAATGCTTAAAAAATAAATTTGTTTACCCTACATATAAACATTTATTCCATACATACTTTTGTTGCTATATTTTAAACATGCATCTCTATGACTACTATAGTGTTTGAGGGTCAAAATTAATTACTTTATAGCAAAATTTTGTACTTTTTGTTAAATTTGTAATGAACACGTCTCTTTATGTTTTCTTGGCCTACTATGTTGAATAGCCAAAGGCCAGAAAGTCATTTAAAAATATCTATCTCCATTCTGGAGCATAGAAAATCTTACAGTGAAACTCAAGATTAGTCAAAGAATAAAAATCATCATGTAATCCCCCAAAGAAAATATAGTAATATTGATAGAACATCATGGGAAAACTTGCATTGCTAATGCTTCCTTATCACTTTGAAGTTTTACCAAATAAAATGTTTTAACTTCCGATAGCTGTCATTTTAATCCCATTTGAAAAAATTCAGATGGATCATTAAAAAAAAAAACGAAAAAGAAAAAAATTCATTAATGTGCCCTAGAGAATGTGAAGCATATTTTACAATGTGCTCTCCAACTAATCCTGGACTTTCCCCTGCTCCAGGCCAGTCACAGAGTGATACAGAACATGATACCAGAGCAGATCCACATGGTCCTGATTTTTCTCTCCTTTAATATGAACTGCACAGGTTTAGAGCATATCTGGGATTTTTGCCTCATACAAAAATTTCTACGAGAACATTCCTTAAGAATTTATCATGAAGCAACTCCTGGGAAAATTTACTCATGAGTTTCAAAATCAAATGCAACTTATTCTAATTATGGTAGTTCTCCCATGTATTATTATGTTTTGTTTGCATTTTGACAAAGTTCAACTCTAAGCTTTATCATATTTTCTTTATTTGTTTGTATTATTTAACTTCTGAAATATCTTCTATTAAATGTATGTTCTCTTACACATTAAAACTTTTCAAATTCTTAGATATAGTTATTGTGACCTCTAAGTATTTTGTTCTCTGGATTTTGAAGACTGGAGAAACCCTGGTTCCGTTAACAGACACAGTAAAGAATTATAGGTCAGCAAGCCTATTAGTGTGCAATCAAAGTTTATTAGTGAATGGGAGAGCAAAAGAAGGGTAGCTAGAAAAAGGGTGGCCAAAGGCCTGCATGGCCACTACCAGGTGGGCAGAGGCCAGATGGTTAACAAAAGGCTGGCCAGAGGCTGAGTGGCCAAGTGCCCCCTGTGCGGCAAGAAAGCCATGAGCCAACAGGAGAGTGAGTCCTTTGTTCTGAGTACTTAATATATATAGTTGGTGGGATTGGGTGAGGGAGTTACATTTTGATTCACAGGTAAAGGTGGTGCTAGCTTTCCTCTGGAGAGAGGAGACTACCCAAACATAAGGTACGTGTGGGGATCAGTTATCTCGAATTCTTATCTTGCTCCAGACTCTATTCGTTCATTTTGCATGGGGAGCCAAGGGCAGGCAATTAGCCAAAGTTGTTTCACAGGCTTTTCTGAGAGCACTGTAGATCCTTCCTCTTCTGCCTTCCAGGGCTTGGGATGGTTACACAGTCTCAAGGTTTTCCTTTTTCCAGCTAGTGCAGATGATACACACAGATTTTCAAGGGCTCCCCTGACTCCTACACTATCATAGTCTCACTTGTTGTTTGGGACACCTGGCAGCCTTATTGGACCAAGCTCAGGACTATGGGGTAAATATGTGAGCTTTTGCTTTTAGCCTCCTACATTTTCTTTGTTAGACTGCAATAGTGAGGACCCTTACTTTTCCTCTTTGGCTGCTCCTTCCTAGCTGCTACCTAAGTGCTAAAAGGCGTTGCCTGGCAACCAGGACTAGCCACTGGCCAGCAACAGCAGCACAGTCTCAGAGCTCTTTTTATGCTGTCTCCTGCAACATGTGTACCCCCAAAATTCATATATTAAAACTCTAAGCCCCAATGGGGTAGTAGTAATTAGAAGGTGGGGCATTTGGGAGGTAATTCTGTTTGGATGAAGTCATGAGGGGGGCTTCTCTATGAGATTGGTGTCTTTGTAAGAAAACATGACTAGAACCCAGTCTCTTGGCTGACCATCTGAGATTATCATGTAGACCGGATTATCTTCCTGTCTACAAGCTAGGAAGAGGGTTCTCACCATATACCAAATCTGCTGGCACTTTTATCTTGCAGTTCCCTGTCTCCAAAACTGTGAGAAGTAAATGTTTGCTCTGAAAGCCACTCAGCCCAATACTTTTGTAATAACAGCCTGAACTGATTAATACCCTAAATTAGGGAATAAAAGTGTTGGTTCTGGTGGTAGACAACCTGGGTATGAATTCTGCTTCTAAAGCGCATTATTTGTGTGATCTTGGGTGAAAACATAGATAGTTATCAATTTTCATATATATATGCATATACACACATATAGATATATATATATATGATTATAAAATAATCTCTACCTAAATGGGTTGTCATAGAACTAATTTGATATTCATGCACATATAGACATATATGGCTATAGTCTTTAAGAAGTATATAACACACTATACATGAAATAATTTGTACTTATTTTTATTAATAGTTTTATTAATGTAGAACATTAGTGTCTATTAATCTAGGCACTTCCATTAGTTCCTAAAATCATTCTGTATATTCTGAAGCCACCGTAGACTGTACAGGAAGGTATGAGCATATCTATATTACAACCAAATTTTATTTACAAAAACAGGTGGGGAGCCAAATCTGGCCCCCGGGTAGAGTTCACTGGCACTGTTCTTGAGTCCCTCTTCCACCACACTGATTCAAGGAAAAGTTCTGCCAAAGGAACGAGGTACAGTAGCTGACTGCAGTATCTGGAACTGAAATGCAAAGATTAGCACAGCTGGTTTAATTAACTTTTTGTTTTCATTAAAAAAGATTAAATTATGATCTCCCAAAAAAAGAAGTAACAAAATAAAATTTACTTTATGCCAATTAGAAAATGTAAGTCAGAAATAATTTGAGTTGTTTTAAACTGATGTATGTAAAAACACATAGAAACCTAAAATTCACAATTATGAGAGTAAACTAAACTGCTAATTCTAATTCGTTTTATGATCTGTCCATTGGATTTAAAAACCTTTATATGTGCTCTGGCCAGGTTGCTTGGTTGATTGGGGTGTCATCCTGTACAACAAAAGCTTGTAGGTTCAATTCTGAGCCAGGGCACATACTTAGGTTGCAGGTTGATGCCCTGTTGTGGCATGAAGGGGAGGCAGTTGATCAATGTTCTCTCTCTCTCCCCTCTTTCTCTCCCCTCACCTCCTCTCTTGCTCTCTAAAACTCAATAAAAACATACCCTACTGTAAAGATTTAAAAAATGAATAAATAAAATATAAAAAATAAAGCCACCTATATGTGTATGATATATGCTCCTGAAAAAGGAAGGAAGCAGATATTCCCTTAGATTATAAATATGCTTTTTGGTGCTCCTATATTCCTTAGCATCTACATTGTAGAAGTAAATGCTTTCTAGATTCTATACACTAGTTGTAAGGAGACTAGTGCTGATTAAATTTCCTAAACCACAAGGTTATAAACCACTATAAGTGTATAAATCACACTTTATTTTCCTTCTAGTATAATCTGTCACAGCATCATTCTCCCAAAATACACGTTAGAAAAATGTGTTGTCTATTGTTTTTACTTATAATAAGAAAAATATGCTGGTTATCTTAGACAGAATTTTAAATTCTATGCATGTCTGTAAAAAGGAATATTTTGTGTGTTAGAAAATATTTTTAATTGTTTTATTGATTGATTTTAAAAATATAGTGGAAGGAAGAGAGAGAGAGAGAGAAACATTAATTTGTTGTTCCACTGACTTATGCATTCATTGGTCACTTCTTCCATGTGCCCTGACTGAGGATCAAACCCACAACCTTGGTGTGGATGAGGCTCTAACCAACTGAGCTATATGACCAGAGCTACCGAATTTTATTTTCGAATTGCTATAAGAGTATGCTACTAATTTCTTATAAGTAGAAAAAGTACAGCTGGTTTCTATCAGATTACATGTTAATCTCTTTTATACAAAATATGTATTTGGGTTTAAAAGTACCTCTGGCAACATATTAATGAAGTAGAAAAAGCGTTACTTCCAATTTACAGCTATGTAACTAAAAGGGTATTTTCTCTGTTTTCTAATGGTCCAGTTATAATTATCTTTATAATATAACTTTTTAAATATTCTATGTCCTCCAAAAGATATTTATGTCCTAATCCCCCAAATATGTGTAAACATTTGCTTACACGGCAAAAAAAAAGGACTTTATAGATGCAATTAAATTAAAGAATTTGAGATGAGATTTTTCTGGATTGTCAGAATGCACCCTAAATGCAGAAGGGAGGCAGATGGACATTTCACTGTACAGATATAAGAGGAAAAGACAATCTTACCACAGGCAGGAGAGGATGCTGACAGCCACTAGAGGCTGGAGAGGCCAGGGAAGAATAACCCCTGGGAGCCTACTGGGCAAACGCAGACCCCTCGTTCTGGACTCGTTCTGGACTCGTGGTACTGATACAGGGCTCGTGGCTACCAGAAGATGAAGGGGACATATTTCTGTTGTGTGAAGCAAGCAAATGTGTGGTAATCTGTTACTACAGAAGTCACAGGAAACTAATACAAGAGCCATTGAGTACTTTTATTTAGTAGTCAACACTGTAATTGTTGTTGATGGCATAAAATAAATCTAAAAACAGGTTCCTGTTTTTAAGTTCTTTACAATTTGGAGGGATATTCAGAGATACTGCTGGGAAAAATGATATTTCATGGGCCCTGAGCATCTCACATGTTCTTTTAAGAATTCAAGGTCCTGCTCACTCTACCCAGGCCATTTTTCGGGGTACATTTTCAGTGACCAGTCTTGAAAGATGAGGTAATGTCTTCTTTCAGGACAAAAGACAGGAAGGCTATAAAAGAGATGAATTCCCCACAGTAGAATATTCGTCAACTGCAACAGCAAACTGCTGTGTGTGTCAGTCACCTGTGACCCTCCCTCTCCATCACTCCTGTGAAACTTACAGGTTAAGGAAAACTGCCTCAAATATGATACTCACTGTCTTCTGTGCTGTTAGTGACAAAATCTTTGTCTTTAACCCAAGAACCTCATATTTCCTGACAGTATCCATAAGTGATAGACTGACCTAGTAGCTTACAATGAGGTATACTGAGGATCTACAAGACCATTCCCATATCTGGTAGAATGACTCACAGGACCCAGTGTGTAGTTGTGGTCATGGCTAAGGGTTATTATAGCGAAAGGACATACAACAGTATCAGCAAGGGAAAAAGACACAGTCTGTCTGGGGAAATATATGCACATATTTCCTTATACTGTCTAGCTTTTTTTTGGAGGAACCCATTTGAGCATGTTCTTTTATCTAACAATTTAAAAAAACCCACACTGCATATACAATGGTTCTGCCCAAGCCCCATAGTGACTCAGCACTGAAATTTTGTGTGGCAGCTGGTCACTTAAGCACCTGTCACCTACCATGTACACAAATTCCAGTGTCTCAGAAAGAAAGCAGGTATGTGCCATAAATCAATACATCTATGTACAATGAGCCGCTCTTTACCAGTAAGGGGATGGGGTCAAGCGCTATATTCCCAGGTGCCAGCCAGGGGCCAAACTTGAAAGCAAGTTCTTCTAAAGATAGCTACTCTAGCCTGTTACGGTAATTTATTTCTGCACAGTAAATTAAATTAAATCTTAGGCCATAAGAGATTTATTCATGAAACAAATAATAATGCCTAACAACATATGCTAAACTTCCAATCAACTCACAAATTACTTCCAAAGGCATACAAATAAGAGAGATATAAATATGTTTCCACGTATTTTTTGTGGAGGATGTAGAAGTTTAGTTACACCTCAAAAGACAGAAAATGAGGTAGAAGAACAAAATCTGTATTCCTCTTTATTCAATGCATTAGCAAAAATCAGTCTTGAAGTAAAATCATGTTAATTCTCTAGCGAGAATAAGCCAATGAAATATTTACACTGGGAGAAAGGGCTTGTCCCATGTTGCTCACAAATGAAATGTAGCTTAATCAAGAATAACAGAGAATAGTAGCATTTTTCTAAAGTGGAGGAAGATATTTACTGGTTTAGAAGTATAATCTCCTACCTGAAAACATATATTGTAAGTACACATTGGATGACTAATAAAGAATTATAGTGCTTTTATTCTACTTCTTAGTAACGTGTTATATACAGGCTCTACACAGAAAAAATCAACTCTTAGAAAGGAAAATAAAAGTTTCTACTTAAACTCCAGATGAAATACTAACACATTAAAGTCAGAAAAATATAAAATTAAGTGTAAATACATTTTAACTTTCCTATCACTACTGGGGACTGAAACCAGGTCATATACACGTTATGATTTTTAATGGAGTTTTATAAGCCTCTATGCAACAAAAATATATGGGTGGTAAAGCTATTATTATTATTGTTGTTGTTATTGTTCTAATCATTTTAATATTTGGTTTATATTACATTTATTGTTCCAGACATTTTTCCAATATACATCTTCAATGCTTATGATATGTCAAACACTGTGTTAGGAAATAAAACCCAAAATAAAAACACAACCCTACCCTACGAGAGGTTACTACTAGCAAAAGATAGTGTAACACAGTATGATTTGTACTATTCTAAGAGTGGGATTCAAGAATTTACGGAACACATCTGCACATCTGGGAACTTACTCCCTCATGTGCACAGGTACAAGTTGACATATGTACATTCACTGGAAAGTTCTCACCTCAGCTTTATTCCTCTGTTCTTATTTTCCTCGTGAGACCTGACTTGGACAGCATTAATTCCTTTAAAATGCTTAGCACAATCTGCCCGATAATACATCATCTAGTAATGTATCTGTAGAATAGAATATGAGATGCACACAAAAACAGATGCACTAGGACATTTATTAAGCATCATTTACCATTGTAAAAGCAACATACTTGTAGCCATTTATTGTCATTATGTTCCATAAGCATATTTACTAACATATATGTTCTTAATATACTCATGAATTTAAAAGTAGACTATAAAACAAGAGATACCCTTTTCCAGTTTATAAAAATAAAACATTTTTAGTTATAAAGATTAAGTGCAATGTATTTTCTGTATGCCTAAAAACGAATGGACACATATGCCTCAGAATAGTAATAGAGATTACTCCTATGTGAAATTTTTGTGTCTATTCCCATGTTTTTTACTTTTAAAATATTCTGTAATACATGATCTCTTTGTAACCAAAAATAAATATGGGAATATAAAATTAAAGAAAAATATTTTATGAAGCAAGAGATAATATGATCCATATATCTTTAGTAGGCATAAATGAGTAAACACAGGTAAATAAATATTATAACATACTAGACACTGGAAGAAAATAAGGATAATTGAAATGTGTTAATTATGCTATTTTATTAAAAAGATAAAAATATATTTTAAAATGTAAGTTTTTAGTGCATCATGTTGATTAGAAGCCAATATGTATTTTAATGTTTTTGTTTTACAATTTTCTCTTTTAATAGAAAACAGTTTAAAATACTGAGACATATGCTATTTTTTGTAATAACTTCTGTAGATTTTAAATAACACAAATGTGCAAAATGTATTGAATAGTACAACCTACTGTAAATGAATCACACAGTCATTAAATTACTAAGTTCTCACTTTGATCATTCTAATTTTTTTATGTCTATAAATAAAAGCACAAAAATATTTTTTCATTAAACAGATTTTTTTGAGATCATCAGATCTAATAGGAATTAGTAAAACAAATGTTTATATAGCAAAGATTTCATGTTGCTCATCAGAGTTCTGGGACAAGGGGACTATTCTGGAAAGAAGAGGAATCAAAACCTCCCATCCAGGCAGTCATTTCCCTATTAGCTTGAACTAGAAGAGTTAAATTTGAATCTGTTTAAAAAATTGTGCTATTGTATTGTTGAAAAAGGTTTTTTAATGTTCTATGCTATGTCTAGTTTGAAGATTCATGTAGAAAATTGTCATTATTTCATCATGAGTTTAAATGTTTGAACAGTTCTTACTGTATTACAAATGTTTTGTTAGAGATTGCAAATATTAAAAATGACAGAAACACATTCTGTATCTTTAAGTGGCTCACCATTTTTACATAGAATATACACTTCCATATATTCATAATTAGAAGAAAATATGAGAAGTGGATTGATAGCATTATTCACAGAATATTAGGGGAACAAGGAGGAAGGAAACTCCAACCTGGGATGGAAATGCCCCAGAGCAAGTGGCACAGAAGGGGCTGGATGCTAGAATTAGTATCTTATAAGTACATTGGTAGTAGTTAAAATAAAGATGGTGGTTAAGATCAATGATAGAAGATTTTAGAGTGACAGTAACAACAAGTTTTATGTAAGAAAACTTAAAAAACGAGTAAGGCTAGAGGATGCAACAAAAGAAA
This sequence comes from Artibeus jamaicensis, assembly GCF_021234435.1. NCBI lineage: Eukaryota > Metazoa > Chordata > Mammalia > Chiroptera > Phyllostomidae > Artibeus > Artibeus jamaicensis. The sequence goes on from NW_026521870.1 coordinate 4,508,510, forward strand.
AAGAAAGAAGTTTCAGTGAAATAAAAGAAAAATACTGAAAGTCCAAAGTCACAAAAGACAAGGCATGAAGAGTTTTGAGTAGTGCCTACAGTGTCAAATCAGAGAATCTTCAGTAACCATCTAATATGATGCCTAAGGGGATGTTATTGATAACTGAGGAGAATGTTAAAGGTGGAATCAGATTCTAGGTCAGTGAGAAATAAGTGAAATATATGAAAAAGAGACAAGCAAATGAAGATAACTGAAGTTTGCATGAGAATGGAGAAGAGAGATAAGGTGGTAACTGGAGAATGCATAGGGTCAAAATTATCCTGATTATCTCACATGAGAGACATTTGAGCAAGTATTATAACTCGGGGAGCAAAGACAGAACTGTGAGTGAGAGGATGACTGGTGAGAGGAGGTAGAGTCAAAAGAATTCATAAATACATTAGCTTCAAACAGGAAGATATAAAGGAGAGAGGTTTGTAAAAGGAATATGGAGGGGTTAGAAATAGAGGAGATGATGCCAGCCTTGCAAGAGTGGAAACCAAAGAAACCTGTGAAATTGATGTTTAGAGAGTCTACCATGACCATGAGCAAAGGCTAGCTGAGAAAGAACAAAAGGTAAGGAGGGGCTCGACTGCATGGAGAAATAGAATGATAAGGAACTGGATTAGGAGCTATGTCCTCATAGCTCCCAATAAGTCTGTCCTCCACATTAATTCTGAAAGAACATTTTATAATCCTTATACTTATTTTTTATTTGGTGAACAGCTGTGATTACACGTCTTCCAATATATATGCATTCAATATTTTTCAAATATTTACATTTTAATTTTATATTAAAAATAAATTTCAATATTTTTCTGTTAATCAGTTAGAAACTCAGAATTTTTATGTAAAATAAATTTCTCACTTTGAAACTACCTATTTTTGTACTAAAATTTAGCCAGTTTTTCTTTTTTCTGCTAAGCCAATAAGCTTTCATTTCTAGCCTGTTTTTATGTATTTTTTATCGTTACTCAAGTATAGTTGTCTCCATTTTTCTCCCAACCACTGTCCCCTTCCCATCCTCGATCCTACTTCCCTTTGGCTTTGTTCATCTGTCCTTTATAGATATTCCTTGACAACCCTTCCCCTTCTTTCTCCCATTATCCCTCTTCCCTCTCCCCTCTGGTCACCATCAGTTTTTTTTTTTATTTCAATGTGTCTGATTATATTTTGCTTGTTTGTTTGTTTTGTTGATCAGGTTCCACTTATAGGTGAGATCATATTGTATTTGTCTTTCACCATCTGGTTTATTTCACTTAGCATGATGCTCTCCAGTTCCATCCATGCTGTCATAAAGGGTAGGAGCTCATTCTTCTTTTCTGCTGTGTAGTATTCCATTATGTAAATGTACCACAGTATTTTGATCCTTTCATTTACTGGTGGGCACTTAGGTTGCTTCCAGCACTTGGCTATTGTAAATTGTGCTGCTATAAACATTGGGGTGCATAGGTTCTTTTGAACTGGTGTTTCAGGATTCTGAGCATATAATCCCAGCAGTGAAATTACCAGTTGAAAAAGTAATTCCATTTTAGTTATTGAGGACATTTTATACAGTTTTCCACAGTGGCTGCACCAGTCTGCATTCCTACCAACAATGTACTAGAAATCCCTTTACTCCTAAAACTTGCCAGCACTTACTGTTTGTTGATTTTTTTATAATGGACATTCTGACTTGTGTGAAGGGGTATCTCATTGTGGTTTTAATTTGCATCTCTATGATGGCTAGTGATGCTGAGCATCCTTTCATATGTCTCTGAGTCCTCTGTATGTCCTCCTCGGAGAAGTGTCTATCCAGGTCCTTTGCCCATTTTTCGATTGGGTTGTTAGTCTTCCTGGAGTAGAGTTGTGTGAGTCTTTATATATTTTGAATATCAAACCTTGTTTGAGGTATCATTTGCAAATATATTTTTCCATGTGATTGGTTCCCTTTTCATTTTGCTAATGTTTTCTGTAGCCATACTGAAGCTTTATATTTTGACCAAGTCCCATTTGTTTATTCTTTCCTTTATGCCCCTTTCTCTAGGGGACATATCTTGGTGAAAATATTGCTGTGTGAAATATCTGAGATTTTCCTGCCTATGTTCTTCTCTAGGAGTTTTGTAGTGTCACAACTTATTTTTAAGACTTTTATCCATCTTGAATTTATTTTTGTGCATGGTGTAAGTTAGTGGTCAAGTTTCTATCTATTTTTGCAAGTAGCTGTCCAGCTCTCCCAACACCATTTGTTGAAGAGGCTCTTTTTACTCCATTTTGTGCTTCTGTCCCCTTTGTCAAATATTAATTTTGTTTATGTGACATATTAAGTTAATTGACTTGCAAATATTGTACCATTCTTGCATTCCCGGGATGAATCCCTGGGATGAATCAAGTGGGTGTATAATCTTTTTATTTTTTCACATTTTGTTTTTATTGTTATTAAAATACAGTTGCATGATCTTTTTAATATATTGCTGGACTTGTTTTGCCAATATTTTGTTGAGGTTTTTAGCATCTGTGTTCATCAACGATATTGGCCTGTAGTTTTTTTTTCTTCATTGTGTCTTTCTCTAGTTTTGAGATTAGGATGATGCTGACTTCATGTAAAGAGTTTGGGAGTCTTCCTTCTTAGATTTTTTAGAATAGCCTAAGAAGGACAGGGGTTAGCTCTTCTTTAAAAGTTATGTAAAATTCTCCTGTGAAGCCATCAGGTCCAGAGCTTTTGTGTGGGGGAAGTATTTTTTACTACAGCTTCTATTTCACCAGCTGTTATTGGTCTGTTCAGGCTTTCTGCTCCTTCTTCATTCAGTTTTGAAAGATTATATTTTTTTCTAGAAATTTGTTCATTTCACTCAGGTTTTCAAATTTCCTGGAATATAGTGTTTATAGTAATTTCTTATAATCCTTTGTATTTCTGAGGTATCAGTTGTAATCTCTCCTCTTTCATTTATGATTGTGTTTATTTGCATCTTCTCTCTTTTTTCTTGATGAGTCTTATTAATAACCTTCTTTTCTTATTATAATTAATTAAACAATCTTCTTCAATAAGTACATCATAATGGTCTTGTCCTTGTATTGTTATAAAAGTATCATATTTTTCTCTGAGCTCTTATGCTCTGTAATCCACACAGCAATCAAAACAATATTTATTTGCAATTTGAATAACATTCCTTCTCTGATCAGTGCCTTTCAGAGACTTGTCATCTCATAAGGAATCAGATCTATACGAACTATAAGGATCAATGTGATCTGGGTACTGTTACATCTCTAGCCCTTGTGCTAGTTCCAGAAGCACTGGAGCTCTGGCACATCCCAGGCACTCTCCCTCTTACCTCTGCTATTCCTTTGGCTTGCCTCACATGTCTGAATCCAAGAGGCTGCTCAAATAATACCCTAACAGAAAGGTCTTCTTGTTCAAACTTAAAAAAAAAAGACAAACAACAACAAAAAACCCTCTGTCTTCATAAGAATTTATTAATTATCCTAATGTTGAATTACCCTACTATTTCTCTCTCCTAAATAACAACATATTGCATGTTTTTTTTCTGTATCTGCAATTAGAATAATGTAATCTTAACAGCTTGATGAGAGCAAGTGTTTGTATTGGTTTACTACTTTATGCCTAGTGCTCAAAGAAATGACTGGCACATGGTAGGCATCAATATATATATAAATGAATTAATAAATGATTGAGTATAATCAAAATTGATCTTTCAAAATGTCCTTTGACTTTCTTCTTTGGTAAACCTCTTTTGACACCTTTCTTTTTCTTACATTTTCATCATTTTAAACTTTATATTCCCTTTGCTTTCTTTTCTATTTTTTTCTCAGAAATACATTTATCTATATTTGATTACCATTTTCTTTGAAGTTTGCTACCTTTATTTCTCTAAATTATTTCTAACAATTCCCTAAGCAGTTTTCTTATCTATTCCACAGGAATTTCAACTTGTTCTAAGCAAAGTTATCCATTTTTATTTCTCAGCAGTCAACAAATACATTAAATAGACTTAGGTAAAATCACTTTTCCAGGTATGCTTAAGTAATCAGAAGTAAACAATTATCAATCTTCTAAGGAACTTTTAACACCTAACGCTATCTTAAAGTGGTTCTGTGGTTAAAATGATAAATATTCTGTTTTGAACACCAGTGCATGATGAATAACGTCGATTAACTTGTGAATGTAAAATGAGATGTCATTTGCCATGAATTGTTACAGGTATTACATTCATTTTCTATGGCTCTGTTTACCTAGTTTTTTACCTACTTTACCAGCTAGTATGCCAACTTCTCTGTAAGTGATGGAAATGTAATTTAAATAATTTCTCTCAGATTGCAGAAAATTTATTTTGATTTTATGCTACCTTTGCCTTGACTAACTTTTGTTAAAAATATTTGGTACATTTGTTATTGAAATCTATAGAGTCTACTTGGTAGTTTGTTACAGAACTTTGAAATGATATAACATGCTTGAAAAGGCACTGGAAATATGAAAAAAGAAAAAAGAGTAAGTGATACTTAAAATATCATGACTTACCTACCACAAATTGTTAACATCCCAGGGCTGAGTACAGTGTTCAAATTCTAAAAACATTTAACATCATAGAATTTTTACTTAGGTCCTTTATAAGTCATATGTGCACAGTGCCTATATACACAAATGTGTATAGTGTGGTTATATTAGTGAACAGTATTTTTGTAGTATAGTTGTTACTTGTAACTTTTGGATTATATTAGAGGTATTGATTTTTGAATAAAAATACAATTAAATTAAAAAATTAAAATAATAGTAGAGGACATACAGAAGGCATCAGTCAAATAAGATTTTATCTAAAAGGGTATTCTGCTGAAGATTTAGACCCATAAGAAATAACATCTTTATTGTCAATAGTACTTCTTCATTTAAATCATCACAATTTCTTTGATTCATTTAGTATTTTCATAGATCAGGCAACTGTAAGATACTATATTTCTAATGGATGGGTTGTTTGGGGGAAATGAATTGCTTCTTTTATTTCTTTCTGATCTTGAGTTTTTAGAAAATAAAATTGGTTCAATGACATTGCTTTTTGAAGGTGATGGAAGTAGTCTTAACAGTAATTATTTGTTATCATTTTGGTAGGTAGGAGTTTTCTGTTTTTAATTTGACATAAAAGCATAAAAATAACTTTCTTTAGCCAAAAATATTTTCTTTATTAAAGTAAAATTAAGGTAGATATCACTTTATACATTGCCCTCTTTTCTTCCAGTGCAGATCTTACAGATTATTACCTTTCATGTGAACTTTACTGGAATTTTACATTTCTGTAAAAGTGATGAGCAGACTTCTCAGTTTGTTATCTTACAATATTGCCCTTCATGATAAGCCAGCACTCTCAGATTTAACTGTGTCAGCTAAATTAAGTCACACAAAAAAAGAACTGCCAAATACAATTAATATTAACTAAATTGAGAGCCGAACTCATCAGTACCCTCACTTTATATCGTCTCCTCCCAACTTCATATGGGTAATAGGACACATTCAAGTGACACTAAAGTTGTGTGTCTGTTCGTTGTTAAGCAAATTGTTGACTAAGTTGTTCTATGTATTTATAAATAAATTTCTATTTGTATAGCATCTCTGGATGAGGCTTATTTATAACTACACATAACTATGTTCCTTTTTATGAATTAGTTTTAGTTCATAAAATTTCTACATTATAAGCATGGTGTTATATAGAAGTGGCCAACATTGCTTAATAAATTTAGAAATCTAGACTATTTTGAGGAATTCAATCGAATAATAATTAGCAGGTTTACAGCAGTACACAATCAGAAGAGATTATAGGCAAAAATAGAACATATATGCTTTCAAGAGAAGTGGGTGAGCTCTGACTAGAAATATTGACTCACCTATGAATGTAGGAGTAATTTTTTATTACGGTTGCAGCGTCACATTTCTCCTTTCCTACCTCTTCTTTCACTGTCTTCCTCTCTCTTTCTCCTCTTTTCATAAACATATATTTTGTAATCATCCAAAGACAGAGTGTATTTGTAAGTAAAGAGGGGGAAAAAAAAACCTGTCCAAGGATAGGATTCCGTGTGAGGATTAAGACATAGCCATCAGATATGGCAAGGGCAATTCTCTCAGTTCTCAAAAAGGTACAAGACATCTGACCAAGGCAAGATATGGATCTTTTCTCAGTCTCTGTTTCCTTATTTGTAAAACTTGGAAAATGCTTTCTGAGAAGGGCCACTATGCCTTCCCTCCCTAAATCCCTACCTGGTGGATAATACCATGGGCAAATCCTCATCTGAGAAAGGAGGAGAAATTAATTTGGGGGCTGTGGGTCACATGTGGTCTATCATTTTTATTCTGGCCACAGGTGTTTGAACCATGTGTGGGCAAACTACCTTCCAAGAGCCAATTTTAATCAAACAAATGATCTCACTTTGAAGCTGGAACAAATATCACTAAAATTTGAGCCAAGGAGTAGCAAGTGGCTGACCTAGTTAGCTGGTAGTTTAGTAACTGAAATATTCTAATAACGAGTGACATGGAGGAGACCTATAGTAAACTATAAGTTTAGTGCATAGTAAAACTTTGAAAGAACACACTACAGATACATTATAAAAGATTACAGTTAGCCATCTAGTGGGGGGGGAGGAAGGCATTTATAGTGGAGCAGTAAAAAAACAGTTACACAAATTCTGCTGCCCTGTTGTTAAAGTCAGTGAAGTTTTTTTTTTTTGCTTCAGTATAGATCCAGTCTGAAACCCATTTCTATTGCATTTCCTATTCTTAGAATTCCATGAAGTGTATATTATTTCTTGTAATCCCCTCTCCTGAACACCTGACTCCTTTTCTTTTTCTTTCTTTTTGATTCTGTTCATTTGTTTTAACTTTTTTATTCATCTTATAAGTACATATTTTTTAATTATCGTATTGTTGTTCAAGTACAATTGTCTCCATTTACCCCCACCCCCTTCCCCTGATTCCAACCCCCCTTGGTTTTGTCCGTGTGTCCTTTATAGTTGTTCCTGAAAACCCTTCCCCCATTTCCCCCATTATCCTCTCCTACCCACCCTCTGATTACTGTCAGATTGTTCTTAATTTCAATGTCTTTGATTATATTTTGCTTGCTTATTTGTTTTATTGATTAGGTTCCACTTAAAGGTAAGATCATATGGTATTTGTCTTTCACTTCCTGGCTTATTTCACTTAACATGAGGCTCTCAAGTTCCATCCCTGCTGTCACAAAGGGTAAGAGCTCCTTTCTTTCTGCTGCATAGAATTCCATTGTGTAAATGTACCATAGTTGTTTAATCCATTCATTTACTGATGGATCCTCTTCTAAAATAACTGACATGAATTTAAATTATTTTCCTTGTTGCTTTGCCTAAAGAGACCCTCTTTCTAGTCTTCACTAAAAGATTGTCTAAGGTCCACCACATTTACAAATTGGTGGGAAAAACTTTTAACTGATTTTTACAATATAAAGCTGCTGTTTTCTTTTTTTTTCCCTTGAGAGCTATTTATTTATTTATTTATTTATTTATTTATTTATTAGCAGTTCTTCCAGAATTTTATTTATTTTATTTTATTTTAATTAATTTTATTTAGTTATTTTTCAAGTACAGTTTTTTGTCTATTTTTCCCATCCCGGCCTCCCCCACCCCTTGCTCCCCACCTCCCTCCCATTTCCACCCCCCTAAGTTCTCGTCCCTGTGTCCTTCCTATTTGTTCCTCCAAATGTTTTCTACATAATAGTTTCAAATATCTAAGTAAGGAAGTGTTTTACTTATTTTCATCATCTCTTCATGAAGTTGAAATTACAACTATTAATTCAACTATCTTTGATGACCTTTGTATAAAGGACTCATGGACAAAGCCAAGAGGGGGAAGGATTAAGGGTGGGAGGTGGCTGTGAGTGGAGCATGGGAAAGTAGTGGTGGGAAAATGGAGACAACTGTACTTGAAAAACAATAAAAATCTAAAAAAAACACAGTTGTAAAAAATAATTCACCCATCATTTTAACCAATATTTATTGAGGATTTATTAGGTCCCAGGCTATTCCCAGAACTAGAAATATAATAACGACCAGACAAATAAGTTCCTGCTATTAAAATTTTTGCATTATAATTGAATGAACAGATTTAGATTTTGTCCCTAATTTGAATAACATGAACTATAAAATATCATGTTAGAAAAGTAACTTAGATTACCTCATAAAATCATATTTTAATATCATAACTAATTATTGTGATAATAAAATATAGAAAAAGAGGTGTTTACTTTATTCATGTCTCAATAGAGTAAAAATCACAAAAACATTAAGGTATGAATGTTTTTAAAAGTTTTATTAATGGTAAGAAAATATTGGTATTATATAATATTGATAGATGGCTTATCAAATTGCTCTTTTTAGTAGCTGTCATATAGACACTGGAATATGAGTTATGAGCTCTGACTTCTGCCACTAACCAGCAGTGTGACTTTATTTTCTTTACTGTAAAATGAGGAGTTGGAGCAATGAAGATAAGTTTCAGATCTGGTACTCTAAATATATTAAAAAAATAAAATATTTCCCATTGTCATGTTTTTTATTGTTTATATTTTTCTATTCCTGGTGGTAGAGCTACACTTATCCATTAACATTCTTCTCCATAAAAAGCCCCATGAAAATAGAGACTCTAATTTATGACCCATCATCTCTTTTACAAATGTTGGGTCTGATATCTTCAGATTTATTATCTCTTTAAAGAGCAAATATATCTAAGGTCTTTATCTGTAGGACACCATTCTCTGTGGCATGGCGGGCCCAACCCCCAGGGGCAAATATTTACTGCAGAGTAACTTCCTAAAATCCATTTAAACCTTCCAAGGACTAGTGTAACCAGTTCAGATACTTTTGCCCTTTTCATTTGCAAATATCCCTCTTCTGTGATGTGGTTATCAGTGTTGGCTCCTTAGTTTTCTGTGAACGGTAACCACCTAAAGCAACCTGTGCATAGTAAATCAGGACCATTATGTAATGTGTGGAGAAACCCAATAAAGGCCTGTCATGGCAGAGGTGGATGCTTTTGCTCTCCTTGAGAGAGAAGCCATGTTGTCCTTTTTCCTCCACCAGACTTGGTAGTCCCTGGGAATGTTTCATTTCATCCATAATGATGCAGACACTGCGGGTTGGTGTTCACATCATTTATCCTAAATTCTATGTTTATTCAAAATAATTTTTTGTAAAACTCTGTAAGTACCATTGCATCTATGAGTCAAATTCTCTGAAGTACAAGTAATAATCTGACTCAGTAAATATAAGTTTGTAAAGATTTATTTAACTAATCAGTTGTTAAAATAATATATACTCATAATATAAAATAATTTAAACTATAACAATAGTGTTATAGTAGGTTATATTTTAATATCGACATTTTTAATCTTTTTAAAATATTTTATTTATTTATCTTTAGAAGGGAAGAGAAGGAGAGAAGGAGAGAAATATCAATGTATGGTTGCTTCTCATGAGTTCCCTGCTGGGAACTGGCCTCTGCTGGGAACTGCCCTGCAACCCAGGCATGTACCCTGATGGGGAATCGAACTGTGATCTTTTGGTTCGTGGGCCCATGCTCAATCCACTGAGCTATACCAGCCAGGGTGTAGTATATGACATTTTGACAAAACTAATGCTTACCAAATAATATCTGTACAACTCAAAGTTCTCCAAAGAAACAGAGCTAAGAAGATGTGTGTGTGCAAGCATATACACATACATTTATATGCATGCATTCATTCATGCGTTCATTCAAAGTAATCGGCTCATGTAGTTATGGAGACTGGCAAGTCCAAAAACTGCCAGGTGGCTCATAGACTGGAGATGTAGAAAAGAACTCAAGAAATAGTTAAAGTTCAATGGACATCAAACTGAAAACCCAAGAAATAGCTAATGTTGCAGTTCAAGTCTAAAGGCTGGCTGTTGCAGAATTTCCTCTTGTTCTATGGAGATCAGTCTTTGGTTTTATTCAGGCCTTCAGTTGACTGGATGAGGCCCACTCAAGTATTAAAGGCCATTTGTTTTACTAAAAGTTTGCTGATTTAAATATTAATCTTGAGGACCCAAAATGGTGGAGCAGTAAGTAGAAGCTACACTAAACACCTCCCAGGACCAATCTAGTATTACAATTAAATTGCAGCGAAATCATCCTGAATAACCAACTGAACATTAGCTTGAAAGAAGCCTTATAACCAAGCACATAAGGAAGCAATCATTTCACAACAATGTGACTTGTAGAGAGTGTGATGTGAGAGGGCTGCCTGGGCTACCACAGTACCAGTTGAACTTCTAAAGAGATATTTCAGCAGCCAGGGCATTCTCCTTGAGAAGTGTGGGGTCTAAACCCTAAGCTGTGCTCCCCAGACTACAATACCAGAACCAGGAAAGGAACCCAGATAATGTCCAGCTGGGAAAAGCAGCAGGGATTCTGTCTGCTAGGAAGAGGTGGCTGAAGGCTCAAAGAACCTCTTGAAGGGTCAATGCAAATATTTTGTTTGCAGCCACTTTCCCTGGGTTTTTGCTGAGGGAAGGCAAAGGAGACTAGAAATGGGTGAGGAGAGTCTAGGGCCGGTGGCTCTTGGAAGAGAACTTTAGGAACAGTCCCCAGGGTCCTTGAGCTGAGTCTTTATCCATATGGCAGAAGCCATCTTGCACAGGCAGAGCACTCCCATCCAGAGCACTCCCCTGCAAGTGGCATCAGCCTGAGGGGAAGAAATAACTCTGCCCATACAAATTTCTCTGCCCCACCCTGAAGAGCTTAAATGGGGTGGTTTGGGGGCTACTAATTACAGCTTGAGACTATTCACTAATTAACAACTAAGGCTCCTGGAGCTCTGACTGTAGGTGACCCTCCCCCAGGCCTGGTGCTGATAAAAGCAGGCCTTGATGTGCAGCCTGAATCTTTCTGCACATAAACAGGCCCAGCAGAGGGACCCACATGCTGTGGATCACTGAGAACTCCAAATAGATTGCCTATGACCAGTCACAAGCATCATCTGAAAAAAGCATTTACCAGAGTCTTTGCAGGTTTACCTAATACACAGAAACAAATACAAAGAAGGAGGCAAAAAGGGAAGACAAAAAAAATATATAGACCCCAAATGAAAGAACAAGAGAATTCTCTAGAATGAGAACTAGATGAAATAGAGACAAGCAATTTAGAGAATTTATGAATAGAGTTTAGAGTAATGATCATGAGGATAATCAACAGTATGAAAAAAGACATATACACCATAAAAAAGAACCAGTCAGAAATAAAGAATGAAGTATTTGAAATAAATAATACACTAGAAGAAATAAACAGTAGGTTGGATGAAGCTGAGGATCAAATCAATCATTACGAAGAAAAGGTAGGAAAAAAACACCCAAGCAGAGAAGAAAAAGATAAAAAAATTTTAGAAAATGAGGAGTTTAAGAATTATTTTGAACAACATTAAGTGTAAAAACATCCTCGTCATAGGAATACCAGGAAGAGAAGAGACTGAGCAAGGGATTAAAAACCTATTTGAAGAAATTATGACCCAAAACTTCCCTAATTTGGTAAAGGAAAAAGACACACAAATCCAAGAAGCTCAGGGAGACCATTACAAGTTGGACCCAAAGAGACCTACACCAAGACACATCACGATAAGAATGGCAAGTGTTAAAGACAAGGAGAGAATCCTAAAAGCCACAAGAGGAAAACAGTTATATAAAAGAGAGCACCAATTAGACTGTTTGCTGGTTTCTCAACAGAAACACTTGAGAACAGAAGGGAGTGGAGTGAAATGTTCAAAGTGATGAAAAATTAGGGCCTACAACCAAAGCTACTTTACCCAGCAAAGTTATCATCTAAAATTGAATAAGAATTAGCTTCCCAGACAAAAAAAAATCTAAAGGAATTCTTTAACATCAAACCAGTACTGCAACAAATGTCAAAGGACTTGCTTTAAGAAAAAGAAAAAGAGAAAGAAAAAAATAGGAAAGTAGTCTAACAGAAATACACTAAATACACTATCAATAATCATCTTAAATGTAAATGACTTACATGCGCAAGCCAAAAGACATAGGGTAGCTGAATAAGTAAGAAAACAAGACCCATGAATATGCTGTCTCCAAGAGACCCACCTCAAACCAAAATATGCACTCGGACTAAAAGTAAAGGATGGAAAAATATTTCATGCAAAAGGAAAGGAAAATAAAAGCTGGGGTAGCAATACTTATATCTACAAAATAAACTTTAAAATGAAGACTATAATAAGAGACAAAGACACTGCAGAATGATAGGGCTAATAATTCAACAAGAGGATATAACCCTAGTAAATATTTATGTACCAAACATAGGCGCACCTAAACATATAAAGCAAATCTTTGTGGACACAAAAAGAGAGATTGACAGAAATACACTCATAGCTGGAGGTTTAAACACCCCATTGACTTCAATACATAGATCTTCCAGACAGAAAACCAACAAGGAAACAGTGGCCTTAAATGATACAGTAGATCACATGGATTTAACTGATATCTTCAGAGCATTTCACCCCTTCAACAGAATATACAAACTTTTCAAGTATATGTAGACCATTTTCTGGAATAGATCACATTTTAGGACACAAAACAAGTCTCAATAAATTTATGACTTAAATGATAGTAACCATTTTCTCCAACCACAATGTTATGAAACTAGAAATCAATCACAAAAAAAAAACACTGAAAAATACACAAAGACATGGAAGCTAAATAATATGGTATTAAAAATGAATGGGTCAACAATGAGATGCAGAAAGAAATAAAAAAATACCTTGAAACAAGTGAAAATGATGACACAACCATCTAAAGTCTGTGGGACACTGAGGAAGCAATCCTTAGAGGGAAATTTATAGCATTACAGGCCTATCTCAAAAAGCAAGAAAAACCTCAAATAAACAATCTAACTTTACACTTAAAGGAACTTGAAAAATAACAACCAAGAAAGCACAATGTGAGTAGAAGAAAGGAAATAATAACTATCAAAGTGGAAATAAAGAAAATAGAGTCTAAAAAGAGATACAAAGAATAAATGAATCCCGGTTTCTTTGAAAAGATAAATGTGATTGACAAACCTTTAACCAGACCATCAAGAAAAAAAGAGAAAGGACCCAAATATACAAAATTAGAAATGAAAGAGGAGAAATAACAACTGACACCAAAGAAATACAAAGAATTGTAAGAAAATTTTATGAACAACTATATACCAACAAACTGGACAACATGGAGAAAATACATAAATTCCTAAAAACATACAACCTTCCAAAACTAATCAGGAAGATCCAGAGAATTGGAATAGACAGATTACACCTAGTGAAATTGAAACAATAATCAAAAAATTCCCAACAGACAAAATCCCTAGACCAGAAGCCTTCACAGGTGAGTTTTACCAAACTTTCCAAGAACCAATACCACTTCTTCTCAAATTATCAGCAAATTCAAAAGAAGGAAATGCTCCCAAACTCATTTTACTAGGCCAGCATTATTCTAATTCCAAAACCAGATAAAAACAATACACAAAAAGAAAATTATAGGCCAAGATCCCTGATGAACATAGAGGCTAAATTCCTCAACAAAATATTAGCAAACCGAGTAAAAAAATGCATGAAAATGATAATATACCATGATCCAGTGAAATTTATTCTGAGAAAGCAAGGATGATACAAAATTCATAAATCAATATATGTGATTCACCACATGAACAAAATGAAGTATAAAAAACACATGATGATATCAATAAATGCAGAAAAGCATTTGATAAAATCCAGCTCCCATTTATGATAAAAACCTTTCAGCAAAGTGGTATTAGAGGTAACATACCTAAACATAATAAAGGTCATACATGACAACTGCCACCATCATACTCAACAAGCAAAACTACAAGTGTTCTCCTTAATATCAAGAACGAGACAGATATCTGTTTTCAACTCTTACTCAACATAGTACTGGAAGTCCTAGCCACAAGAATCAGACTAGAAAAAGAAATAAAAGACATCCAAAATTAAAAAATAAGTAAAACTATCTTTATTTGCAGATGACATGATACTATACATAGAAAACCCCAAAGATTCCACCAAGAAACTATTAGACCTACTAAATGAATTTGATGACATCAGGATACAAAATTAATGATGACAGCAGATACAAAATTAATATCCAGAAATCAGTTGCATTTTAATTTTTTGTTTTTTAATATTTTTTTAAATTTATTTATCTTTAGAAGGGAAGAGAAGGAGAGAGGGAGAGAAATATCAATGTATGGTTGCCTCTCATGCATCCCCTGCTGGAACTGGCCTGAGACCCAGGCATGTGCCCTGACTGTGAATCGAACCATGATCCTTTGGTTCACAGGCCTGGGCTCAATCCACTGAGCTACACCAGCCAGGGCCAGTTGCATTTTTATATGGCACTAGTGAACTAACAGAAAGGGAAATTAAGTAAACAGTCCCATTTATAATTGCTACAAAAAGAATAAAATACCTAGGAATAAACCTAATCAAGGATGAAAAAGACCTGGACCTAGAAAATAATAAGATACTGAAGAAAAAAATTGAAGATACAAATAACTGGTAGCACATACTATGTTCATGGATAGGCAGAATTAACATCAATAAAATGTCCATACTACCCATAGAAATCTATACATTGAAAGCAATTCCTTTTGAGATTCAATGACATATTTCACAGAAATAGAAGAAATATTTCAAAAATTTATATGGAACCACAAAATGCCTCAACAGCAACAGCAATGCTGAGAAAGAAGAACAAAGTTAAAGGAATCATGCTGCCTAATATCAAACTGTATATAAGGCTGTAGTAGTCAAAATAGCATTGTACTGGTATAAAAACAAACACATAGATCAATGAAACAGAATAGAGAGTCGAGAAATAAACCCACACCTTTATAATCAATCAATTTGACAGAGGAAACAAGCATATACAATGGGCAAAAGATAGTTTATTGAATAAATGGTATTAGTAAAATTGAACAGATATGCGCAGAAAAATGAAATAAGACCAAGTTGTTACAACAGACACAAAATAAAATCAAAATGGATCAAAGGCTTAAATGTAGACCCAAAACCATAAAAATTCAAGAAGAAAAAATAGGCAGGAAAATCTCAGACATTGCTTGTAGCAATATTTTATCAGATATGTCTCCCCAGACAAGGGAAAGAAAAGAAAAAACAAACAAATGGAACTACATCCAATTAAAAAGGTTTTGCATAGCAAAGGAAATCATAAATGAAATAAAAGTACAACCCACAGAATAGGAGAACATATTCACAAATACATCTGATGAGGGGTTAATAACCAAAATTTACAAAGGACTTACAAAACTCAACACCACAAATTAAAAATTGGGCAAAGGACCTGAATAGGCATTTCTCTAACGAGGACATACAGATGGCCAATTGACATATGAATATATGCTCAACATCACTAATCATCAGAGAGATGAAAATTAATACCACAATGAGATATCATCTCACACCAGTCAGAATGGTTATCATCAATCAATAAAAAAAAAAAACAAGTGATATCAAGGATGTGGGAAAAGGGTAACTCTTTTGCACTGTTAATAGAATTGCAGATTGGTGTAGCCACTGTGGAAAGCAGTATGGAGATACCTCAAAAAATTTAAAAAGGACCTCCTTTTTGACCCAGCAATCTCACTTCTGGGAATATATTAAAAAGAACTCAAAACATTAATTTGAAAAAAACACATAAGCACCCCTGTGTACATCTCAGTATTATTGTCAATTGTCAAGATATGGAAGCAGTTCATGTGCCTGTCAGTAGATGAGTGGATAAAAGAACTATGGAACATTTACACAATGGAATGCTCCTCGGCCCTAAAAAAAGAATAAAATTTTACCCTTTGTTATATATGAATGGACCTGGAGAACATTATGCTAGGTGAAATAAGCTGGTCAGAGAACAGTAAATACCATATGATTTCACTCATACATGGAATCTAATGAACAAACTTAACTAACGAGGAAAATAGGCATAGACTCATAGATGGAAAGAAGGATGGTAGTTAGTGGGGTAGTGAGGTAAGAGGGTAGAGGGAAAAAAGAAAAACAAATTTTATTTATTTTAAGCACATATAAAAGACATATTGTTAGAAATAATATGACCCTAATGGTGTTAAAAGATGACTTGTATATGCCAGAATACAAGCATATAAAAGCTTGCTATCTAATCAAAAATATAGGCTGTAAATTTAAAGAAAATATATATAGTACAAAATACATTTTGGTAGACATTATTCATAAAATTAATTCTGTTATTATTATGTAAAATGGGTAATATAAAATGTTTTAAAAAGTTGTATCTTGAATTGATCCTACAGAATGGATTAGATTAATATAAATAAACCTGTGAGTAGGGGGCATTTTTGGTAAGTAAACCACAATAGCCAAACACAGGGATTGGAATGCACAGAGAGGTTCAAGGGATAGTGAGATAACCAAGTACCATATAGGATCTGTATAGGTGATTACTGGGAACTTTAACGTGATACCAGTCACTTGGCAAACCTGCTGAAACACAAGTTCTAATTCAGAAGTTGTCAAGTAAAACCGGAAATGTTGTCTTTCCAACGAGTTCCCAAATGAGGCCCAAACTGCAGTTCCCAAACCACATACAATAATAACACTGAATAGACAGTTAACTGCAGGACCCTTAAATAGAGAAGCTAATGTGACCTAATGGAGAAATCCCGATGCGAAGCAAGGAAGGTTAGCAACAGTGAGAAAAATGATTAAAAGATATTTGCCGGATGTTTTAGGTAATTTGTTTTGTCTGGATTTGAGAAGAGGACTTTAACAAAAAACAAAAGATTTCATTTGTTTGTAGGATTAAACTAATATTATTCAGAAAATGAATTTAAATTGTGGAGTATGATTCAGCCTGGGAATAACAACTCATATCTGTTTAGAGTTACACTGGCATTTACAGTGAAATATTGGAGGAATGTGCACAAGCCATAAAAAATGAAGATATGAAGCTCTGAAGTAATGTGAGCATTTGTTTGGAGATGGTCATTTCAGTCATGGAGCAAGCTGCAATCATCCAGGAAAAGAGGACCACAAAAGTAGAAAAGAACTAAAAGCATAATACTTATCTTTAAGAGGAAGAGAAACAAAAAGTAAGGGTTAAAGAGACCCGAAGGAAGCAATCACAAGTATGGAAGAATCAACGCCCAGTGAAAGATAAATTTAAATGAGGAGAAGCAGTCTGAGGTATACATAAGAAGTCGTACAAGTAAGGAGGCCTTTCAACTTAGAAACAGAACATCATCAACAATTTGAGATCTGTAGGGTAAATGCCTGATTTTAGTAAGGACCAAACCTCCATGGATGACCTTGAAATGTCAAAGTATAATTGAATTATTCTGAGCTACATCATGTAAAAATTTCTGCTGCTGGGATATAACCTAAGAATCCTTGAAACACTAATTCAAATGAGCCTATGCACCCCAATGTTTATAGCAGCACAATTTACAGTAGCCAAGTGTTGGAAGCAACCTAAATGCCCATCTGTAAATAAGTGAATCAAAAAACTGGTACATTTATACAATGGAATACTACACAGCAAAAAGAAAGAATGAGCTCCTACCCTTCACAACAGCATGAGTGGATCTGGAGAGCATTATGCTAAGTGAAATAAGCCAGGTGGTGAAAAACAAATACCATATGATCTCACCTATAAGCAGAACCTGATCAACAAAACAAACAAGCAAGCAAAATAGAACCAGAGACATGAAATAAAGAACAAACTGACAATAACCATAGAGGAGAGAGGAGAGGAGTAACAGGGAAAAGAATGAGAAAGGTTGTCAAAGAACATGTATAAAGGACCCATGGACAAAGCCAAAGGGGGTAGGATTGAGGTTGGGGGACAGGGGTGTGTGGGGCAGGGGGGAGGGGATGGGGAAAAATAGAGACAACTCTACTTGAAAAACAATTAAAAATTTAAAATATTTTCTTTTATTAAAATATTTTCATTATCTACAAAACTACTGCTGAGTACAGTATTACATTTATAAATACTATATATTAATATAATCTATAATACATATTTATATAATGTATTTATATACTGTTTAGTATGTTACTATATATTATTTAATGTATTATTTATCTTGTGTAATCTACCTGGAGGTACACTTCCCATCCTCTTATTTATACCATACATTGGAACTTGCACACTTTTATCTCATGATAAACAGGTGAGGCTGGTCAAGGTTTAAGTCTTCAATATTGTGTTTGTTAATCCCTTGTGAACCTAAAACTCCTGTAATTCTCTCAGAGTTTGAATAAATACACACACACACACAAATTTGAAATAATACCAGGTTTACCTTAGATAATTTTCTTCTTATTTAAGATTTGGAATTCAGCATAGATACTCAATTACTACTTTAATATTACTTCATACAGTTGAGAGATTATAAATCCTTATTTACTTCAGTTTTTAATGTAATCTTTAGATCTTTGTGTTGTCTCACCAACATTCTATTTTCTAAAAACCCTTCATCATCATAATAATTTAAGTAAGTTGTGTGTTTGAATGTTATAAACATCTATATTTTAATTTTCAATACTAGTGTAGGATTAAACTCAATATAATATGGTGTCCAGTAAATAAAATCATGCCCTGTTCATAAAATTGAAACACAATTTGTGTACATTTTTAGTAATTTTTTTTCTGGCTTCTCATGTGTTACTTAACATTTATACTTTGAAAGATTTTTAAAAATCTGATGATAAAGCCTACCAAATAATGCTTAATCAAGCACTGGAAATATCTATGATATTTTATTAAGATTTTGTTTATTTATTTAGACAGAGGCAAAGAGAGAAAGAGAGAGAACCATCGATGAGAGAAACATCAGTCAGTTGCCTCTTGCACACCACCAACTGAGGACTAAGCCTTCAATCCAAGCGTGTGCTCTGACCAAGAACTGAACTGTCAACCTTTTGGTTTGTAGGACAACACCCAACCCACTGAGCCATACCACTCAGGGCAAGCAATGGAAATATTTACAATCAAAGACATGCATTTTACTTTCCGGATTATTCACAAACTTGTGTAACAAACCTCAATATAATATTGCCTTAAATTAACCAATTTCATGCAACCTAATTAATTACTGATGAGGGAGATTAAAGGTTTTGGTGATCTTTCAATATCTTTCCCTTCTAAGGTATGTTGGTGATGCCTAGTAGGAATGAGCCTGGTTAGGCTTTTTGGAGCTGAGATATGAGAATAAAACAGAGCTGACCCATGTTCATTGTGAAAATTTTAAATAATACCTCAAAAACAACATTCAGAAGTTAAAGGTCAAAGAGAATAGAGTTTCCCAAAAATGATCAGTTAAAAGGAACTGAAGAGAGATAAAAATCAGGTAGCAGGTTATGGCACTGAAACCATGGTAAAAAACATCAAGCAAGAAGGATCACAAGAACAGGGTGAAAGTAGACATAAATGGATTTTTAATACTTTGGCACTGATAATGTAGAGGCTACTCTTCAGGGCGACTGCAGCATTGGTTATTAACAGGGTTGGAGATATCAAGGTGCTAGGTTGTCCAAGTCTGACATTGATTTTTCTAAAAAAAAAAAGGTTTAATGTAAAATCTCAAAGTCAAAAAATTTAAGTGTTTTTCACTTGATAAAATTATTCCAAATTCAGTTAAAACAACAAATGGTGATGCTTTGGCCAGGTAGTTTAGTTGGTTGGAGCATCATCCCAGACACCAAAAGGTCACAGGCTCAATTATCAGTCAGGACACGCACTGAAGTTGTGGTTTGATTCCTGGTTGGGGTGTGTATGGGAGGCAACTGAGCCATGTTTCTCTCTCATATTGATGTTTTTCTCTCTCTCTTCCCCCCTCACTCCCTTCCTTTTACTCTATGATCAGTAAGAAACATATCCTTGAGTGAAGATTAAAAGAAATGGTTATTACTCTTGTCATAAAAATTAAAATAAGAGTAAAGAGTGAAGCCATATAGTGTGGGAGATAATAACCCACACAATAGAGACAAACAGATGAATTGACCCTGAGTATATTTCTGGTTCCACCACTTACAAACTTCTAACGATGACACCAAAATCTCAGGGAAAATGCAAGAGTTAATTTATATAATGAATAAAAATAGTGGCCTATAGATAGTAAATTTTGTGTGTCATCATGGGTGGTCCACGGTGCCCAGACATGTGGTCAAAATTTATTCTAGATGTGTCTGTGAGGGTGTTTTGGATAAGATTAACATTAAACAAATTTATGTGTCTGAAAGTTTATTTTACTTTCCATTACCATTTATCCCTTTATAACCTGTCACCTCCACAATCATGACACTGTTGTCCACGTCTATGAGTCCTTTTCCTTTTTGCTCAATCCCTCCACCCCCTAGCTTCCTTCCACCTTAGCTGTCCGCCTCCTCTATCTATGAATCTGTCTCTATTTTGCTTGTTAGTTCAGTTTGTTCATTAGATTCCACATATGAGTGAAATAATATGGTATTCATTGTTCCCTGAGTGGCTTATTTCACTCAGCATTATGTTCTCCAGGTGCATCCATACTGTTTCCAAATGTAACATTTTTTTCTTTTTTATGGCCAAGTAGTATTCCATTGTGTAAATGTCCCATAGTTGTTGTATCCACTCATCTACTGATGGACAGTTGGCTGCTTCCAAATCTTGCTGAGTGTAAATAACACTGCAATGAACATAGGAGTGCTTGTGTTCTTTTGAACTGGTATTTTGGGTCCTTTGAATATATTTCAAGAAGTGAAATAACTAGGTCAGAAGGCAGTTCCTTTTTAATTTTTTGAGGTATCTCCATACTGCTTTTCACAGTGGCTGCGCCTGTCTACATTCCCACCAACAGTGCAAAAGTATTCCCCTTTCTCCACATAATTGTTAGCACTTGTTTATTGATTTATTGGTGATAGCCATTCTGGCAGCTGTGAGATGATATATTCTTGTGGTTTTAATTTGCATTTCTCTGATGATTAATGATGCTGAGCATCTTTTCGTATTTGCCAACTGCATGTCCTCTTTGGAGAAGTGTCTTTTCAAGTCTTTAACCCATTTTTAATTGTTGTTTTTTTTTTGGCGTTGAGTTTTGTAAGTTCTTTATAAACGTTGGATATTAACCACTTTATCAGAAGTTCTCTTCCTAGAGAATCTCTTGTTCTTCATTTAGGATCTTTTCTTTGTATCCCCATTTTGGCCGCTCCTTTGTATTTTCTGCCTTGGTTGTTAAACTAATCACTGATAACCTCAAGCAGTACTCAGCAGCCTGGCTTAAGCACCACAATGTGGGGCAGAGTAATTCCTATGGGCAGGTCTACTACTTCCCCTCAGGCTGATACCACTTGGAGAGGAGTGCTCTGCCTGAGAAAGATGGCTCTTGTAGTATGGGAATGACTCAGCACAGTGATCCTGGCACCTGTTCCTTCAGTTCTCTCCCTAGAGCAACCAACCCCAGGCTCTTCACAAGTGTCCATAGTCCATTCTGCCCTCCCTCTGCTGAAGCCCTGTTTAAATGGCTGCAAATAAAACTTTTTGCATTGGCCCTCAAGAGGCTCTGTGCATCTCTTGTTGCCTCTCCCTGGCAGACAGAACCCCTGCTGCTTTTCACATCTGGATGTTATCTGAGTTCCTTTCGACTCTGGTGTTGTAGGCTGGACAGCCCAGCTTGGAGTTTAAACTCCACACTTTGCAGGAGGAACCTTCCTGCTATGAAATACCCTTCCAGAACTTTTTAGCTACCACCTGTGGGAGCCCAGCCAGCCCTCTCATGCCTTTGTACTCCCTGCCAATCTCATTGTAGTCAAGTGGTTTCTTCTGTCTGTCCTTGGTTACAAGGCTTCTCTCCACCTAGTGTTCTGTTGCTTATTCTACAATTTAGTTGTAATTCCAGATTGGTTCTGGGAGGAGGTTAGTGTAGCTTCCACTTACTCCTCCATCTTCTTGGATCTCTTGAGATTTTATTTTAATTTATAGCACTAAAAGTATGAATATCAAAACATTTAAATGAGCAAGGAACTAATTATATAGTTATATATAGCATTTACCTTTACTGCACATATTAAAAATAGTGTATAATATAATATGTGTTTGGATATATTATAACATTTCAAAAGGAAATAATATTCTTAATGAATCTACTAATGAATATATCTACATAAGCAGCTGTTTAGTAGAAATTAAGCTTTATAACTAATGTTTTCTGTTGTTCATTAACATATATTATTAGGCACAGTAGTTCTACATTTGTATTAGTTAAAATTAAATTATGTACTTAGTATTATTTTAAGGAAAATAGCTTTAGTATTTTAAACAAAGTATTCATAAATAAAAAGAAAAATTCACCTTTGTTTTTAAAACTAAACAGGAAAACAATATATTTCTTTCTCACAAAAGGCTTCTTTATTATAATAGTTCTTAACATTTTTTATTTCAAATAATTATCTAGTCAAACATAAAGTGATCTGTATTTTGTCTAGTTATTTTCAAAATAATTATATATGTAAAATATCTTTTTGATATTTTCTGTTTTATGCTCTTCTATGTTAAGTATCAATTCCACATTTTAAGAGATAATAAGAACACATGCAAAGTAATAAACAATTGTATATCACTTATATTTTATAAAGCCTTTGCTTGAGAGTGTTAAATTCCTAGAATCCCGTTCTTTCTTTAATGAAACTCAGAATTTCCTTTGCTACCAATTCTATTTTAAGCATTTTCTTGCTTTTCTTTGTAACATGGTTTTAGGTTGGATAAATACATTTCACACTAATTTACCTGTAGTTCATTAGAGGTGACTTTGCCAAGATATCCAGAAGAATATAGCAATAGTTCTAGACTAGAAATATGGCTACTAATGATACTCCCAATGGTATAGGAACAGCTGACCATGCAACACTCAGAAAAATTAAGTACAACTTAAATTATTTGTACAGAGAGTTGGATGCTAGATTTCTCTAGCAAGGAGAAGTGGGCTACTCCTTGCTGGAGCCTGAATGGTACTACCCCAGATTAGAGCACAGAGAGAAAGGGCTCCAGGGCTGTTATTGCTGGAGAATAACAGGTTACTATTTCTTAACCTCTTCATGTTGTGTTACATGTAAGAAATATGTATATTTATACAAACTGCTAAGTTAATCAGGAGACACTGCTCAATGAGAGGGGGGGATCTCTACACCTATAACCTATTTGTCACACATTCTGTGTTCATGGGGCACTGGAAATGTTTTAAACTGTTTGGAAGATAGACTTGAGGTTGCCTTCAAGGCACATTATCTTATCATCAAAACAAAAAGGGTGGGAGAGAAATCCCAGGAAAAGCTTAGCAATCACAAATCAAATATGAAGCATATTAAAATGTGGATATAATCATCAACAAGTGATAGACTGATACAAAAAACTAACAGGGTGGTCTTAACAATGGCTGTTAAGTGGGGGACACAAAAATTGAATTTATTTATTTAAAAGTGTGTATTTATTCTCACATATTTGAAATTCAGTCATCTTTGACATACTCTCCATTTGGTGAAATGGAGACATTTTTTTTCACTGCTGAAAACAATTTTTTGAACTCATTGATTTTGATGTCTTTTAGTTCTTCTGGCATTTTTTTTTATTTCACCCCTTTGACACTGGCAAAATGTTTTTCTGTGGGCTCTTTTTTCACCAGGGGAAACCAAAAAAAGTTGCTTGGGGTGAGATCAGGTAAACAGGCAGGGTGGGGCATGGGGTCATGCATTTTTGGCCCAAAACTCCTGAACACACAGTGTGGTGTAGGCAGGTACTCTTGTAAATCACCCATTAAGAAATGGGCAAATGTGTTGAAAGAATCTTAAAAAAAATCACTGAAGCCAAATGCACCCTCTCACAACAATACCAGCTAGAACACTGATACAGATGGGTTCCTAGAACACTTACCCAATAGAGAAGCCTGTACTGCAAGGGGCCCACCTACCAAAAAAATAATTCCAGGTCTTTTGGATTCCCCCTTGTATTATACTTTGAGTGATCCCAGGGTTATGATATTAAATTATTAGAAAACATTTAAAAATACAACTAAGATTGCAGTTAATGCTTTACAAAATCATAATCATACAGATAAACTCTATTGGTTTTCTACTTTTAAATCACAAAGCAGAATATATAATTTATTACTGACCATATAAAAGTAAAGTGCTAAGGACAGAGGTGAGAAAAATATATAATAAGAAAAAGAAAAAGTAATAAGATTAGGAACAAGTTGTCTTCATCTGATGTAGATAGAAACTTTAGATAATTGATTGTGTATGAAATAAATATGTAAGCACATTTTATAAATTACACAGGTAAGCAATAAAATAGCATAATTATCCAATTATCAATATATTCAGAGAAAAGAAAGATGAGAAATGAAGGATAACAAATTTTCAAAGTCCTCAACATCCATGGTGGAGAAGAATTAATAGATAACTTTACATCCCATAAATCAAGAAACCAGATAATTTGTAGAAAATAATCCCAAATTACATTGGAATAGAGATGAAGTGATGGCAAATATATAAGGATTACTATTTCTATGCTGTCTACTATACTCTATAAATGTATAAATTATTTTGATCAAAGTACTTAATATTAACCTGAAAATTTGTCCCCACAAAATTATTTGTAAGATAAATTTCTCTGTCTCATGACATGCAGAAAAATTCAAAGATACCTAAAGCTGAGACAGTAGGAAATTTGTTTTATTTTTAATAAGTTTATATTATTCTTCAAGAGAAATGTCAACCAATCAATGTGAATAATAAATGTAACCTTCCAGGTCTTTCAAATGTATCTCAATATACATTAATGTGTATTGGTTTAAAGTTCACTTATATGCTTGCCTTTAAGAAGGTAATGAGTGAGAGAATTTTCTGTCCAGTTTTGATATGTTGTGCTGGCTTTAATGTTCTTCATAAAAACGATTTTCCTTATTTATTTGGAATTATTATATAAATTTCATGTGTTAGTTTCTAAGGAGGAAGGAAAGAAAATCTAAATTTTCACATTATAAATTGTGGTATATAGAAAATTGAGTATATGATCATTGGTCTACCAAATATGCTTTTGTCTTCACTTCTTAACTTTTATGATATATTTTTCATCTCTGTACAAATGTTATACATGAGAAGTTAGTATATAAACACACCCAAATCTCTAAAATCCAGTTACTTTTTTTAAACTCCGAAATTCCATAATTTTCAAAAGAAATGTTTAAAGCCTTTATCCTTTTTAACTTTCAAGTCTAACTTTATTTTTTTACTTTAATTTTTATCTTAAATGATTTTATAAATTTTTATTGAATTTATTGGGGTGATGTTGGTTAATAAAATTATATGTTTCAGGATACAATTCTATAATACATTACATCATCTGTATCTTATATTTTTTGTTCACCAGCCCAAGTCAGTTCTCCTTCCATCACCGTTAATCCCACCTTTACCTTCTTCTACCTCCCCACACCCCTTCTCCCTCTTGTACTCACCATACTGTTGTCTGTGTCTGAGTGGTTTTCTTCTTTTGCTTTCTTCCTTGCTTAACCCCTTCACCATTTTTAACTATTCCCCCAACCCCTTCCATTCTGACAGTTGTCAGTCTGTTTTCTGCATCTATGAATCTGTTTCTATTTTGTTAGTTTATTTTGTTCATTAGATTCCACATAAGTGAAATCATATTTTATTTGTATTTCTCTGACTGGCCTATTTCACTTAGCATAATATTCTACAGGTCCATCCATGCTATTGCAAAAGGTTAGATTTCCTTCTTTTAGCTTAGTAGTATGGCTTAGTAGTATTCCATTGTGTAAATGTACCACAGCTTTTTCATCCATTCATCTACTGATGGACACTTGAACTGCTTTCAAATGTTGGCTATTGTGAATCATGTCTCAGTGAACGAAGGTGAGCGTACATATTTTTAGAATTAGTATTTCGAGTTTCTTTGCATATATTTTCAGAATTAGGATCACTGGTTGATTTTTAATTTTTTTAATTGATTTCCACAGTGGCTGTACCAATCTGCATTTCTGTCAATGGGCAAAAGAGTTCCCCTTTTCTCTTAATCTCACCAGCACTTGTTTGTTGATTTATTAATGACAGCCATTCTGACAGGTGTGAGGTGATATCTCATTGTAGTTTTAATTTGCATCTCTCTGATGATTAGTGACGTTGTCATCTTTTCATATGTCTATTTGCCATCTGTATGTCCTTTTAAAATAAGTGTCTCTTCAGATTCTTTGCCCATTTCTTAATCAGATTGTTTGTTCTGTTTGGTGTTGAGTTTTATAATTTAGCTGTAGTTTTGGATGTTATCAGATGTATCAGCAGATATGTTCTCCCAGTCAGTGAGTTGTCTCTTTGTTTTGTTGATGGTTTCTTTGCTGTGCAAAAACTTTTTACTTTGATGTGGCTCCATTTGTTTATTTTCTTATCTTGTTTTCTTTGCCAGAGGCAATATATCAGAAAAAAATTTGCTATAAGAAATACTGCCTATGTTTCTTCTAGGATTTCTCTGGTTTTGAGTCTAAGATGAAATCTTTAATCAATCCACTTTGAGTTTATTCTTATATATGATGCAAGAAGATTGCCTATTTTCATTTTGTGCACTAACTGTTCAATTCCTAACATCATTTTTTAATAGACTATCTTTACCCTATTGTATGTTTTTGCATCTTTTGTCAGATGTAAATTGATTTTAAAGGTGCAGGTTTATTTCCAGGTTTTCTATTCTGTTCCATTGATCTATATGTCTGTTTTTATGCCTGCATCATGTCCTTTTGAATACTATTACCTTATAGTATAATTTGATATCAAGTATTATGATTCCTCCAACTTCCTTCTTTTGCAATATTGCTGTGGCTATTTAGGGTCTTTAATGGTTTTATATAAATTTTTAGAATATTTGTTTTGGTTCTGTAAAACACGCCACTCATATCATGATAGGAAATGTGTTGAACCTATAGATGCTTTGGTAGTATAGACTTTTTAATGAAGTTAATTTTTTCTATCCATAGGCACATCATATGCTTCCACTTATTTGTATCTTCCTCAATTTCTTTCTTCTGTCTCTTATAATTTTGCAGTTACTGGTCTTTTACATCATGAATTAATTTTATTCCTAGGTATTTTATTATTTTTGAAGCAATTATAAATGGGATTCTCTTCTTAGTTTCCTTTTGTGAAAGTTCATTTATTGGTGTATAAAATGCAAATAATTTCTAGATATATATTTTGTATCCTGTTACCTTATTGAATTCATTTATCAATTCTTATAGTTTTTTGGTGGACCATTTAGGCTTCTTTATATATAGTGTAATGTTACCTGCAAGTAATGACAGTTTTACTTCTTTCTTTCCAATTTGAATGAATTTTTATTTCTTTTTCTTATCTGATTGCTGTGGCTAGAATTTCCAGTAGTATGTTGAATACAAGTGATGAAAGTGGACATTCCTGTCTTGTTCCCTATCTTAAAGGAAACTATTATAATTCTTGCCTATTGAATATGATGTTGGCTGTGGGTTGGTCACATATGAATTTTATTACATTGAGGTATGTTTCCTTTATTCCCACTTTGTGGAGAGTTTTTTTTATCATAAATGAGTGTTAGATTTTATCAAATGCTTTTTCTTCATGTATTGACATGATTACTTATTTATGCACCAAACCTGCATCCCCAAAATAAGTCTCATATAATCACAGTGTATGACCCCTAATGTGTTGCTGGATCCAGCTTGCTAATATTTTGTTGGGGATTTTAGCATCTATGTTCTTCAGAATATTATTCTTATATATGATGCAAGAAGATTGTCTATTTTCATTTTGTGCACTAACTGTTCAATTCCTAACATCATTTTTAATAGACTATCTTTACCCTTTTCTTTGTGGTGTCTTTATGTGGTTTTAGAATTAACATAATTCTGGCCTCATAAAATGAGTCTGGGAGGCTTCCCTCCTCCAGAATATTTTGAAATAGTTTGAGAAGGATAGGTGTTAGTTCTTTAAATGTTTGGTAAAATTCACCTGTGAAACCATTCATTCCAGGACTCTTGTTTGTTGGGAGTTTCTAAATTATTGCTTCAATTTCACCATTGTAATCTACCTATTCATACTGATTCCTTTAAAAATATTTTAATATTTAATTTATGTATATACTTTATTGATTATGCTATTACAGTTGTAATAGCATACAATTTTTTTCTTTTTCTTTTTTTTTCTTTTACTCAGACATCTAAGGAAGGTAGTTGCCAACATGACTGGAATTCTGGTGGAAACCATGAATGTTTGGACCATTCATCCTTGTGACAGTTGTCCCAATTTTTACCCCTTTGCCCCAGTCCACCCTGTACCCCCATTCCCTCCAGAAATCCCCCCTTAGTTCATGTCAATAGTTGGGGCATCTTCTACACTATACTTTTTATCTTTCTTATTGTTGTTCAAGTATAATTATCTCCATTTCCCCACCACCACTTTCCCTGGGCAGTTATATTGAAAATCTACCTGGGGTGAGGGAGGTTATTGAATCAATTCTTCTTGTTTTGCAACTTTAAAATTAGTACTTGATCCTATTTTAAAGTTGCAAGACAAGAGGAACTAGTTCAATAACCCCCCTCACCAGGTAGATTTTCAATATAACTGCCCATAGTGTTTTTTGTCTCTGGGATATTGCTTCTGCATATTCTGTGGCAATACACAGTTGTGCAATGTTCCTTTTTATCTTTTTATTCTTTCTTTGATAATATGTAACATATTTTCAAACATTTATTTACTGTTTCTAATATATACCATGCTCATCATTAATTCACTGACAATCAAAAACAGTATATATTTTAAAGAAACTAAATTAGTTAGCATGCTCAGTTTTAATAGGTCTCCAAACATTTGCTTGTTATAGCATAGTAGGCTTATGGGAAAGGTGCTTTCCACCTAAAGGTTTATTATTCAGAAGAATGTACGGAAAAGCATGTTTTTACTAACTCCTTTCCCTAAACACTATTCTCAATATGTTAGAATAAAATAACAATGTGTGAGTTTAAATGTTGAAAACTGTGCTAGACTGCTGATGAAAAAATATGTTTGGCAAAATATTTCTCCTTTAAAATAATATTATTTTCCTCCAAGAAACCAGCTGGTGAGTAGAGCAATACTCTCCTATTTTGTTACCAAATTACAGAATTCACTTATGTCCTGTGGGTAAATATAAAAACATAGTAATCAAAATCTTCTTACTTTAGAAATGCCCACCAAGCCCACTAATGATGTCTTGTTTATCTTAATGCTTTATTTTTATCCAGCACATTTGAAATATTTTACCATTCAGAATATTCTGGCAGCTTGCAAACAGATTCCCATATTTCAGAGAAGTGAACCTGCCTGGCCTTCTGCACAGCTGCCTGGCAAAGCTGGTGTCCTGGCCTGAAGCCAGGAGTTTCTCTCTGGAGTAGTCCCTGCATTTCTCATCAGACCAGTGAGCAGTGGGAGCTGTGAACCCAAAAGCAAATTAGATTGCAAAAGTATCATTCAGGTGAGTAGTGTTCTAGCATAAGGAAATACATGTTCATTTTGTAAAGCCATCGTTTGAAGAAAAATACATAGGAACATCCAAACACACAATCTAAGCTGCAATGGTATATTATATGAAAATATAAACTGTTAGACTGAAAATGTATAAAAATAAATTATGAGAAAATAATTTTGATTAGTAAAGATGTAGATAACTGTGAAAACATTGCCCCCAATTTATGAACTTAGGAAGTTTTATTTCTATTTTTATTTTTTTAATTTTATTTAGTTATTTTTCAAGTACAGTTTTTTGTCTATTTCTCCCATCCCAGCCCACCCCACCCCATGCTCCCCACCTCCCTCCCATTTCCACCCCCCTCAGTTCTCGTCCCTGTGTCCTTCCTATTTGTTCCTCCAAATCCCTCCCCCTTTTTCCCCTTAACTTCCCTTCCTTCTCCCCTCTGGTCACTGTCCCCTTGTTCTCTATTTCAGTGTCTTTTGTTTTTATTCTGCTTGCTTGTTCATTTTGTTGTTTAGGTTCCTGTTAAAGGTGAGATCATATGGTATTTGTCTTTCAACACCTGGCCTATTTCACGCAGCAGAATGCTTTCCAGTTCCATCCATGTTGTTGCAAAGGGTAGTAGCTCCTTCTTTCTCTCTGCTGCATAGAATTCCATTGTGTATATGTACCACAGTTTTTGGATCCATTCATTTACTGATGGGCACCTAGGTTGCTTCCAACTCTTAACTATTGTAAATTGTGCTGCTATGAACGTTATACCATACACCAAAATAAATTCAAAGTGGATAAAAGACTTAAATAGAAGCCGTGACACCATTAAAGCCCTAGAGGAGAACATCGGCAAGAAAATCTCATATATTTCACGCAGCAACATTTTTACTGATATGTCCCCTAGAGCAAGGAATATAAAGGAAAGAATAAACAAATGGGATCTCGTCAAAATAAAAAGCTTCTGCATGGCTAAAGAAAACAGTATTAAATTAAAAAGACAACCAACTGTATGGGAAAACATACTTGCCAATGATACTTCAGACAAGGTTTAATCTCCAAAATATACAAAGAACTTACACGACTCCACTCTAAGAAGACAACCAACCCAATTAAAAAATGGGAAAAGGAAGTTTTAAATGTAAGGCTTTTAACTTGTAACAATATAAGCTGAGAAATATTACAAATTTTTAACAGTTTATTTGAGCAAATATCTAGTTGATTAGGCAGCACCAAGCCAGAGGTGTTTGCTCCTGCAAGAGAAACCAGGAAAGAATTGTACAGAGAAAGTGTGAAAGCAGGGTAGGAAACTATTAACTGGCAACAGCCAGAAGCCTTGCTAGCTGTTGGTGACTGGTTCTCCACAGCATTCTAGTTTCACAACTTGGAGACATTTACAGGCTAGATTTCGGATTGCTTAAGTAGGCTACCAGGGCATTAGGGCCATTTCAATTTAATGGGCTTCTTGTTTATTTAATTGAACAAATTTTTAAAAGTCTGTGTTTAACAACATCTAAGTCCCTTCTTTTTGTCTGGGGGTCAGTGCTTTGATGAAGATCAAAATATATTGTAAAAGTAAAAACCATTTCTAGGCAGTAGAAGTCTTTTTAATTATTATTGGTATAATATGAGAAAAATTATTTTAATGTTAAAAATATTTTTCTTTGAAATAATTAAAAGTAAATTAAATATAAAACCATAGTACTGAGTGACAAGATAACATAACTGTTAATGTCTGAAATAATATTTACATCTAAATGTCAAAACAGACTTTATTATGTTCTGTCATAAAACGTCCTTTGAAACTACTGTTAGACAAGAAATAAAATGTTAGTCTAATATACTATTTCTTCTTTCATTACCATGCAGTGTAAATATGAAATGGAAGTGTAACTCTGTGTTTTGATTGTCATACTCAGGATGCCATGTGCCATCAACAAACATGAAACAGTAAATGTAAAACTAGTGCATTTACTATACATAAGAGCTAAAGGATAAACATTACCTGACTTTTCCAAAGCTTACACATGATATTATAAATTACTTCTATAACTGTGAAGAACACTCATTGAAGTACATCTTATTACCATAAGTGTTTGAAATGGGTTTCCCTCATTAAATGGAAGATTCGGTAGTAATCTGGATTTATTGTCTAAATGATGCATAATTGTCTGAAGTTAAAATTTTATCCAAGCACTAAATCTCAAAAAATTAATCTTTAGATGAATTTAGATGAATTATATCTATTTTAGTAAATGAAGTAAATGAAAGAATAGAATCACATGGTAACTTTTCACAGTTATATTTTTTAAAAACTAATTATAATGTATTAATGCTGCTCAGCTGTGTAATTCTTGGTCCACTACTGTTCTATATGCTTTCAGAGACATATAGTGGCGTTCTGAGCATATCTAATTCAGGATGAGTTGCCTACTTATATCACCAACAAGTAGACCTTCATTGTTAAAAATATAGACATAATAAAGATATTTCTCTTATTTTAAAAAATAATAGAATAAGAAAAGTCAACAGAAAGCAGTAAGGAATTTGTCCTATAACTTATCCATATTCAATTTTCAAAGTAAATGGAAATTTTAATTGCAGGTTCTGGTCAAAATTCTGAACACATACCCTACAAGAATTCTGATATTGTAAGAATACAATAACATAGTCACAGCCACAGAAAATAATTTGTAAATAAAAGGAGTCATGTTGATTAGTTCTTAAAACTAAATGTGAATATGATACAAATAAATGATCAGTTAAAAGTAATTCATAGGCAGCAACTTTAACTGAGGAGGAAATTTTTTTGCACATGTTAACGGTGGTGAGAAATCAGATTTTGGAAAGCCATGTGTTCAGGCAGTCTGCCTCTCTCTCTGCCTGTATTGGAGACAGACAATTTATAGTGTGCCATCTGGAAGGGTTGCAGACGGCACCCAAAACAAATCCAGTTCAAACTCTACAAGTTATATATCCAGTTGGGAAAACAACGCCTTAGGCATGTTTAAGATTTTACCTACTTCTGCTCTTTTGTTTCGTTGATGTAATTCTTTGTGATTTAGATGCTTACTTTTTGGAAATCACATTTGCGATCCTGTCTAATCTCTCAGATAATCTTTTTACACAGTGACGTGTTTTGGAATCTATCCAAGAAAGGTATTACTGCCTTCTGAGAAAAGGATTAAATGGTTCTACCTAAGCAGTTCCTCTTCTATGCGGCAACATAATCTTCTAAAACATAAATCATCTCAAAGATAACAACCATAAAATCTGAATCTTTTTCACAAACCTGCAAGTAAGAAAAGGCTGTATTTTTTGCAGAGATTCTAAAGTTTGAAAGATGGTTACAGAATGGGGTATTTACCATTTTTATGACATTAATTTGAAGGCAAGCCACAGTCCTAGTGTGGCCCAGGGAAGTTAGAACTCTGGTGGAAACCCACATTCTTTCTGGCCTAAAGAACCGGAAGATGGAAAGAACCGAGGCAATCAACACCCCCCCCCCCAGAAAGTGAGGACAGCATTCTGGAAAGGAGAGAGCCACTGAAGAAATCCCCAAGTTCTATATATAAACTCTGCCTAAATCCCTCCTAACTCCTGAACTATGCGAGCATGAGGAAGACCTAAAGCAGTTGTTAGATAAAAATATAAAATGTGGAAACTGAAGTTTAAGGTGCTGCTTCAAGCAGGCAAGTAAAAGTTTGCGATTTAATTATAAGCAAGGTACTCTTTTTTACTTTAAAAATAAAAAATACCATTTATAGGAATATAATGGAGAGCCTCAATAATACAACTCTAACAATGCCCAGGATGTGATCCAAGATTTCTAAAACATAGGCAACAGTGTGGAGATTGTGGTGGGGAAGGAGGTATATGGGGAATAAATGGTAACAGAAAAAAATACAATAAAAATGTTAATTAAAAAACAAAAGTCAAACAAATTTTGTAAAAATTACAAAAGAAAATCCAAGAAAACATGATTTAGTCTTCTTAAAGACCAATACAATAAACAAGAGTTCAGTTTCAAAATGCCCCTCATGTTAGTTTGTCAGACAAGGACTTTAAAACAGCTTTTATAATAATGATTGATGAGGCAAAGGAACATAACACTGTTAGATCTAGGCAGACCTAGGAGGAATGAAAATCACCAGGCGAGAAAATGGCACTGTGGGAAGCTGCCCGCAGACCCTACCAGGGAAGATTAGGGTCTGGGGGTCGGTTTATCTGGCATAACAGGATGCAGCTTTCACCCAGCAACGGGCTCTAGCCAATCAGACTCTAATACACCAACCGCAGGTTTTTGCATTCAAAAACCCTGATCTAAGAACAACCAAGCGAGTCTCAGCCTCCCTTAGTTAGCCCCACTTTCCTCTCAACCTCCCTCGGTCTGCTCCACATTCTCTCTTATTCCCTGTTAATAAACCCTGCTCTCCTTAGCTCGCTGCGTCCATCGATTTCTTGAGTGACTCCAACCTAACAAACACTTGGAACAAAAAAATGCAGAAACTATCTCAGCATAGAAGTAAAAAACATGAGTTAGGAAGAAAAATGTTCAATAAAAATACTAAATAAAAACTATAAATTAGAAACAAAATATTTGAAATGAAAAGTAGACTGAGCAAAGGGTGTGGAAAATGGAGACATCTGTAATAGTGTGAACAATAAAAATAAAGAACAATGGGAAAATAATTTAAAATTAAATTAATTTTAAAAATAATTTTTAAAAATTAAATGAGATTCATAGTAGAATGGAAGTGATAGAGGAAAGAACAAATGGACAGGAAAATTGTTCACTAAGAAATTATTCAAGCTGTAAAGCAGAGAGAAAAACATTGAGAAGCAAGCAGAACCCCCAAAAGTAGGAAATAATACCAAAAGATGTAACACATGTGTAATTGGAGAAATACGTGTTTCTGGCAGGTTTTATAATGTATGTTGATAAAATACAAATAAAAATATTTAGCACAAAGGATATCAAAGAAGATAATCTTGATGATTGCAAAGTCTCTACTTTAAATGAACAAATATTAATTCCAATTATACTGTGTAAACTTGGGAATACATAGCGTATCTTTAGATAAACTATAAGAAATACATAACTATATGATAGGTCCATACAGAAAAAGCCCAGCCATTGTTAATATAATGAGAATGTTTTGCATGACATTGATGTAACCTGGCAGCCAAGGAGAGTGGACTGGAATGCACATGCGTGAACAATGACAAGTTCACTGTACTAGTCAGTGGAGGCAGTAAACACCATTGAGTGAGCAAGTGTACTGTGTAGCTATGCATTCAAAATGGCTGAGTGACAATAGAGAAAGTGCCTTAGACACTACAGTACTAAGACAATGTTAAATATATTATTTGCCTCTGTAACAGTTTAATGTATTAAGTTTTAATTGTGCTTCATATCATGTACCTCTCTAGTCAAAGTGGTATTATAAACATTTGGTGACAATGAATCAGTGTTAAATATAAATTCCTGATCCTCTGCAACATGCTTGAAAACACGAACCTTTTGGGTAAAAGCTTTTACATCATTAGAAAGAATTTGTCATGTGGTTTGGAATCTTTGATTTTATCCCTTTATGAATTGTACTGGCTGTTGACCACCAGACACCTTACTGCAAATATCTTCTCTTGTATTCCCATATTTCTAGACAGTGATTTTTGTAAGACAATAAATTTATTCATTATAGATATTTATGCCTGCTCTATTTACTTGGAGGAAAAAAGCACCCATTAAGAATAAACAGACCTCAATAAACAAGAATAAACATGTGAACATGAAAAAATGACTGAGTACAGCAACAAATCTGCATCTAATTGTGTCTTAGGCTTGAACATTCCTCCACGGAAGTTATTGGAATGATTCAGAAGGCTTTCAGGGACAATGCAATGAATGCAGTGCAAATTAAAGTGTGGCACAAATTCAAAAAAAAAAAAAGAAGATGGTCAAGAGTATGTTGAAAATCATCCATGTTCTGGAAGGCCTGCAACAAGCAGAACACTTGAGAATATTGAACGTGTATGGGCTGTAATCAACA
The DNA here is from genome assembly GCF_021234435.1 of Artibeus jamaicensis. Classification (NCBI taxonomy): domain Eukaryota; kingdom Metazoa; phylum Chordata; class Mammalia; order Chiroptera; family Phyllostomidae; genus Artibeus; species Artibeus jamaicensis. Next base: position 4,544,185 of record NW_026521870.1, read on the forward strand.
AAGACTGGAGACTGACAGTGTGAGAACTAGAAACTGATCTGGGGATTCCAAAAACTACTGTGTTCGAGATTTTGACACAGGATTACAGCATGAAACATGTTGTGGCAAAATTTGTTCCACGGCTTCTGCTACCAGAGCAGAAGGAACATCACGCTGCAGTTGCTAATGACTTGATTTAAACTGCTACCAATGAACCAGATTTCCTCAAAAAGATCATAACTGGAGATGAGTGGTGGGTCTATAGGTCTGGTCTGGAAAACAAGGCCCAGTCATCTCAGTGAAAGTCACCTGGTTCTCCATGTCTAAAGAAATTGTGGCAAAGTTGCAGCAAGATCAAGACCATGTTAATTGTACGTTTTGATTGGGAAGGCGTTGTCCATCATGAGTATGCCCCTCTGGGCCAAACAATTAATAAAGAGTCGTACTACATCAATGTTCTTTGTCAGTTGAGACATGTAATACAATGAAAATGTCTTCAGCAATGGACAAATAGTGATCGGCAGCTTCATCAGGACAATGCACCTGCTCATGCATCACATCTTGTGCAAAGATTTTGGGTGAAACATCAAATCACCCAGGTGACTCAGCCCCGCTACAGCCCAGATTTGGTGCTCTGCGACTTCCAGCTTTTTCCAAAACTAGAATCACTTTTGAAAAGGAGAAGATTTCAGACCATCAAGAAGATTCCAATAAAAGATTTTGCAGAGTGTTTTGAACAGTGCAAGAAACACTGGGAGAACTGTGGGAGGTCCCAAGGTACCTACTTTGAAGGGGACTAAGGTGTCATTGTCCTATGTACAATGTTTCCTGTATCTTATATCTTCTTCAATACATGTCTTTATTTTTATATTACATGTCTGGATACTTTCTACACAGACATTGTATAATGCAAACTAATATATAGCAACTAAATACATATCTGTGATTGCCAGAGGGAAAGAAGAGCTCCAAAGGGGCTTAAGGAATATTTTGGAGATGAAAGGAATGTTGTTTATCTTGTTTGGGGCAGCGGTTTTATTATATACATCTATCAAGGTTAATTAAATTATACATGTTAGATGGATGCAGTTCCTTATATATAAATATATCTTAATAAGGCTAATAAAATTGTGAATCCTATAACAACACAGATAAACAAAAACAATTTTGTGAATAGAATGGTATTATTCACTATATTTTAACTTCCCTTTTTAGAAAAAGTCCCCCAGTAAAAGTGGTAATAATCTTACAGAACGATCACTTTTATTGTACATCTATATGTGTGTATGTGGCAGAAGTAACGCCTGCCTGAGTGTGGTTGCCACGGTAATAATATGAGTGTAATAATTTAGCTTTAATTTGAACATCCACCTAAAATGTCATATGGTATACTTGAGTGTGATAGTATTAAGTTACAGAATTACATGCTTATGATTTTGTAATAAAATATCTTGAAATAAAAAGGGCATTATTTGTGCCAGACTATCTACATAGACATCTATGCATTACTTTGTAATGTCCAAAATCAGTAACATATTTGGCTTTTTGCTGCTTTTATGACATGTTGACTGTACTAAATATTAAATCAATTAATAAATAAAACAAAATTAGTCCACCCAATGTTTACAGGACACTTATTTTGGATGGGACTTTATGCAGCTCAGAGGTCCATTAGATATAGCTCCTGTTTATCATGAACTCAGTCATGGGGCTTTACATGAAATGACACCATTCAAAGGATGGGTCCAAGGAGTATGAGCCACAAGTGTCTATAAGTTTATGGGTCAGTAATTCTGGACAGGTGGTAATTTTGCTCCCAGAAGATACTTGGCGATACCTGGAGTCATTTTCCATTGTCGCAGTTTGAGTGGTGCAGGGATGTTTCAGGTGTGTAGTGAGTAGAAAACAGAGATGCTGTGAAATGTAGTCAAAACACAGGACAGGTACCACAGCAAAGTATTATCGGACCCAAAATCAATACTGCTGCTGTTGAAATATCTGGCTATGGATGAATTGACCCTGAACTGATCATTATTAAAACTGAGTGTAGGTTATATGAGTTCATTACCATGCTCTGACGACAACTGTATATGTATTGATTTTTATAGTAAAAAGCTTACAAATGCTAAAAAAAGGGAAAGAAAAAAATCCATATGTATGCTTCTGGGTTAGTTCAAAGATTGTGCATCCATGGTCCTCTCACCTGGGTTCAGAGGCCGGGTCTCAATGATTGCACCTCTGTGAAATGAAAACAATTCCTGTCTCAAAGTGTGGCTGGAAGGGATGCAGAACCTAAAGAAGTCATACGATACATGTTAAAGTGCGCAGAGTTTGATTTTTAAGTCAGATGTGCCTAGAGGTAACACTTGTTTTCTAAATTTAGTGTTGATACAATGTAGGGCAAGGAACTTAGTCCCTCAACTTGTTTTACTCATTAATAAAATAAGACTGATAACACCTTCTTCATGAGGATAGATTCAGGAATTATGTAGTTTGATAGTGCTGGGGACATAATAGGCATGAATTTTTTACAGCTATTATAAGTGGTGAGTTAAGATACTGACGATTGGCAGTACTTTATTAGCTTTTTCCCAAGTCAGTTTTAAATGGCCATGCAAATAGACAGAAAATAGAATTACAGACAGCCCAAGAAACTAGGTAACTGTGTTTTCAAGTTATACAGATGTTGCTGCAGACAGAATTGTCCCTGTCGGCCTCTTCTGCTCCTGCTCTGGAATGCTGTCTGCAACTGTTGGTCATCCTTCCTCCTTCTCCCAACACTTAACACTTCTATGGTCTAATCTATTTGTATTTTTCATTACATCTCTGACCCCATCCAGGGTGTACAAAAGATCAGGGAACAGAGGAAAATAACCTTAGCACATGGAACATCTGCTGAGAGTCAGTTTGAGTGAATTTCACATAAAATATTCATGCCGCATTATTGCTTGTCAGTTTCTTAGCTCTGCAGCTTTGGGAAAGGCTACCATCTGAGGTGTGGCTATTGTTCATAAACAAAATCTCTACTTCAATTTCTGCTGCCTAGAATGAGTTCATTTAGTGGAGCCTGGCAATATTTCCATAGAATTTTCTTCTGACCTCTGCTTACTATTCTTTTAAAGAAAATAACATGGTCCTGAAAGGTCTGAGGAAATTTACCTGTTCCCTTTCTTTACTAGGTAGGTATTCCTTGAGCTAGATGCTGGTTACACAGTTAAGTTCAGCTTTAAAAAACTCATTAAACTTTACATGTATGACATAGGCACACACTGTATACTTCAATTAAAAAGGAATGTATTAATAGAAGAAGAGTAATAAAATCATATTTATATATCATAAAATATATAATATTTTATATTTTAAAAATATGTTATCATATAAAATATTTTATGATATACAAATAGTGTGACCTTCTCTGGGTGAAAAAAGGCAAATACATTGTGAAAATTAAAAGGATTACAACTCCAAATAATATTTCATCCTGTGCCATGTAGAAAAATGGTTCTTCCATAAAGAAGCTTGGGACATGGTTCGTATACTATACGCCAACTTGAGGATGCCTCATTCATAGTAGCAAATAGAAAAGCCCTGAAAAAGTTTACCATAAATGCACCCATTGAGTTTTAATTAAGAAAGTATTTACAAAACTTAGATGGGTTCTATAGAATACTAATTCTTCTGCATATTAATATGTGATGTAGGAAAGCAAAAAATAAATTTGAGTGTCTATGGATTAAATAAAATGTAACAGTTTTCCTTACTCCAGCCTTTCTTAAACTGAAATTTACTATATTTATGGGGTATTATATTTCTGTATGTGGACAGGCAGTATATTAATGATTTTAGAGACATTGTTTTCTCTGCCATCATCTAAAATGAACTGGAAAAATTATATTACAAAGTGAAGTTTCAACTACTAAGTTAAGCTGTGTCAAAGGGACAGATACTTCTCCATACTTCCAGAGGTCCTTCAAGATAGTTGTAGCCGATTTAAATTGTATAGCAAACCTTTCAGGATAAGGGTTTCTTGGGAGACATTATTTTTAGAACATCTGACCCTTCGCATAAAATAACTCTAAAAATGCCATTTCCGCCATCTCTGGCATTTACTCACTCTCACAGGAGAGTAATACATGGAGTAGTCTCTTCTTTCCATAAATCTACACAGTGCTGATAGGGTCAAATTAAGACTTAACAAAAACAAGAAAAATGTGTTAGATGAACTCAGCTATTGTACAAAGAACTGTGATAAAATAATTTGAGTTTAAGGGCTGCCATCTGAAAAATGATACAGATTTTCCTAGAATTAGCATACCTAAATGGACACCTGAAAGCAACCAGCTTGTGTGAACTGGTATAGCACACACGACAATGTTACAGAGACAGGAAAAATTAGTTGCTTATGGTTACGATGAGATCAGAGATACGGGGATAGTCATTGCATACTGCAGAGGTATCTTTTTGTGACGATGTCAATAAACACAGCCAAGTGTTTGACTGTACAAGTATTTGTCAATGCATAGTGGTTTGTATTTGACTGTACAAATAGTAGTTCAAGTATTTGGTGCACAGTGGTTTCACGATGGCACGATTGCTTTACTTTGATTTTATTAATGTTATCTTTGGGAGGCTAACATAAATTGGAACATGATTAGTGGTGAAGAAGCTGCAACTCTTTTAAACTTCTTATTTTATAGTTCTGAGTTTAAAAATTTAAGTGTTTTTCATAAGCTATAAAAATAAGTAAAAAATAGATACCCCAAAATTGTACATCAATTTGGTGACATAACCACTCAGACAAGTATAATTTAACATGATTTTAAAACACAGTATTTTAAGTAGCATTGTTGCTGGGATATGCTTTAATGACTAAAAATAGTACCCCCAAAATTTAAAACTGAATTTAATATTCATTGCTATTAAAATACTGGTATTGTGTGAATATACATGCTCTGTCCAGAAGGTATCCAGCCATATAATATGAAAAACAGACACTTATTGCAGAAGATACAAGAAACACTACACCTAAGATAATGATGCCTCAGTTCCTTCAGATGATATGATGTTTCATCAAAAAACTCTGCACAAGATGTGGTGCATGAGCTGGCACGTTGTTGTGATAAAGCTGCCAATCACCAGTTGCCTGTGGCTGAGGCCTTCTGAGTCATACAAATAGTTTTGGTGGGGGAATGTTCAAGCTTCACACCAAATTTTGTGGAAATGTGTTGCTCTAATCACTTAGTCATTTCAATGTGACAGCCACACAGTACACATGCTCACTCAATGGTGCCTACTGCTCCCATTCACTAGTACAGTGAAGTCGTCATTGTTCACACATGAACATTCCAGCCCACTCTTCTTAGCTGCCAGCTTACATTGATGTTGCACAAACCATTATTATATTAACAGTGGCTGGACATTTTCTGGGCAGGAACTATATTATATAGTAGACAATACAAATAATATAGAAAGCAAACATAACATCAATATTTTCAAAATAAGAGAAAAGAAAAAGCAAATATACAGTAAAGAATTTAACACCTGCAAATATTTATTTTAACTTAAAAATATCAACATACACTTATTATCAATCTCCCATTTTTTTAAAGTGCATCTTTCATAGCTCAGTTTATTGAAAAGGCATAAAAGCCATGACAACACAGAATCAGTCATGCTCTACAACCAATATTTTAGCCTATAAATACCAATGCTCACTAAAAAAAAAAACAGGTCTTTTTGAAAATTACCATTTCCAAACTTTGGGAAAGGAAATAAATGACATGAGTAGGAAGTATCTTGCTATTTAGAAGGCAAGGAATCTACCAAACATTACTGAGATCACCCCAAAATAACACAGGAGACAACTTGAAGAGGCTCTCTGTGTCCAAACACAAAATAATGGGGCGTTAAAAAATGATTACAATGAAGTGAAAGATAAAATACATAGAAATACATTATTTTAATGAAATATTCATAGATTATCTTTAGGTAGGCTTGCCTGAAACATCTACACTGACTATTCTCCTAGGGTAATTATTAATATACCCCATTTGACTCAGAAGGGTTTCAATAGGAAGGTTAAATTATGTTTATCTTTGTAGAGTGCCATTGTAATAACTCATTATTTTGCAAATTGGCAAATAAAAGTAAAGAAATTATACCTTTCTAAAATTGCTCAATATTTGATATGGTTAATTTCCTTTATAGAAGTCAAATTAGTAATGCAAAAATAATGATAGAACTATAGTTTTATAAGCTCAAATGAAATAATGAATCTGAATAACATTCCTTACTACATGCTGTAAAAATCACATAAAATATTCCTGGTTAATTTAATAATGGATGAATTAGCTAAAAGCAACTGAAAACACTGATCGGAAAACCAGATCCTATGCGCCTCTGACGTAATATTTTTTTAAAAGCTAACAACCATTCACAAATTATTCTTGCCAAAATTCAGCTTTAATCTGCAGACTTCTAGATTCAATTGCAGGAAACATAAAGGAAAGAGAAACATGTTAAGCAATATAAAGACAGAATAATAAGTCTAGTATAAATTGTGAAACATGCGACAGAATGATTAACCTAATCAAATAATAAATAAATAATTAACTTGGAAAACTTGTGCATGTGTGTAAGAACTGTTATTTTGTTATAAAACAAAAGATGTTTAAGAGATAAATACCACACCAGACTCCCCTGCCCCTCCTGCAGCCCACAGTTTCAGTGCCAAGAAGAGAAGACTCATCACTTCTGGCTGTAATAGTTTGTGGCTGAGTGAGACAGAGGGCTTCTGGAGCCTCATACATTCCTCTTGAATGTTCATGGACATGATGACACCCACTCACTCGGCTCCAGCACTGGGGCAATAGCTTGAAAGGCATTAGGGACACATGGGGAGAAACTGACCTGTCTAACATCAGGTCCACAGCCAGAGGAGCATCTTTCTCCCAGAGAGAAGTACTGCCAAAGGCTACTCTTCCTTTTCTAGGCCCACCAACTACAGCAGGCAGGAGAGCACCATATCTGAGTCTCCATCAACTTGGCTATCTCTCTTCACCCTAGTGATTCCATGAGACCACACCAAACTCAAGTTCCAGACCCACAGAATCTGTTTCCAGTGGCTTTCTCATACAAATGGCCTGCCTTTACTCATGCTTTGGACTTTCCTAAAATTGTCTCAAACAAGCAGCATCTTGCCTCAATATGCTCCATAACCCTCTCTACATGGTTCCAGGCCCAGCACTAACAGTAGGTGGCCTTGATTTACAGCTTGGTCTTTCCTGGGCACCTTGAAACACAGCACAAGTGGCAGCCACCTGAAGATCACTTTTTAGGTCATACCTGGTGGTACCCCAGTCAGAGCACAGGTGGCAGCTGAACGTGGCCTTCACTTTCTGGGAGGCCGCAGAGCCAATGCACCTGGTAAACAGCTTCATACCAAGCTGAAGCACCACCCAACTTCCACAAGAGACACACTTAAGGGGAGGACTCAGAAAGCCCTAGAACCCCACTGAAGTAAGTACTGCTCCATGGGGTGGGCCCCTGCACAGCTGATCTTCCACAGTGGCTGCAGGCAGTCCTCAAAGATAATCAGCATGGGGGCCAATTTCTCCCAGTGCCATGCCAACAGCAATCAAGTCTCAACTGCAACAGAAGGGAGTACACACCTCACATGGGACAGGAGCAGTGGGGAGATGCTCACCTAGAGTGTCCAGCTGAGGTGATTGGGAAACCTGTGCACTGAACCCTATAGGACACCTACTGCATTAGGCCTCTATGCCAAGCCTGGCAGACATAACAGCTCTGCTTGATACACAGAAACAAACCAGGGACGCTGCAAAAATGAAAAGACAAAGGAATGTACCCAAATGAAACAAAACAAAAATCCAGAAAAACAACTAAACAAAATGTAGACAAGTAATCTACTAGATGCAGAGTTCAAAACTGTGTGGCAGCTGATCAAGGCCTGACAGGCTCATGGTTTTCAATCAGATGGAAGAATATTCATGGAGCTGTTGTGATGTCTGACATGCCTTTATTCACGTGTGGGAGAGTAACACACACTGCAAACTGCATGTCCCCCTGCATGTCTCTCTGTGTGGCACACATTGTGGCCCTTGCTCCCCAGCCTGGCACCCAGCAGGGAGCCTCTAGCCCCTTTTAAATACTAGAACAAACAAAGCTGGCTTCAAGCCAGAAAATTACATAACATTCTGCACATGTGATACAGGAACAGTTCATTGGGCCCAGTCTCAAGGCTGTGAGAACAGTAGTTATCAGGCTGCTTCAAGGCTATGGGAACACTGTCTGCCTCCACTTACTCTACAAAAACACTGGTTATAAGGATGCTCAGTCATTTTAGGGGCAGAATAGATGAACTTAGATCTTCAACAAAGAGGAAACCTAAAAATGGAGATAGAACATATTAAAAAAGAACCTGTAAGAAATGAAGAATATATTAAATGAAATGAAGGATACATTACAGAACATCAACAGCGAAGTAGATAAAGCAGAGGACCACATCAGAAACTTGGAACATAGAAAAGCAGAAAATACCCAATCAGAACAGCAAAAAGAAAATACCAGTAAAACTCAAAACAATGAAAATAGTCAAAGGAGCCTCTTGGGTATACACATCATCTTTGTACCAGTAGGAGAAGAGGGAGAACAAGGAACTGAAAACTTATGTGAGCCCTGAGCAGTGTGGCTCAGTTGTTTGGAGCATTGTCCCTGAAGCTAAAAGGTTGCGGGTTCGATTCCTGATCAGAGCACATATGCAGTTGCAGGTTTCATTCCTGGTGAGGGTACATATGAGATGACAACCAGTGTTTCTCTCTCATATTGATGTTGCTCTCTCTCTCTTTCTTGCTGTCTGAAAGCAATGAAAAACATGTCCTCAGGTGAGGATAAAAAGAAGGAAAAAAAAAGAAAACCTATGTGGAAAAAATGACCAAAAAAAAAAAAACCCCCACAAAACTTCCCTTACCTGGTGAAGAAAATCAACATTCAAGTCCTCAGGAAGTGCAGAGTTCCAAATAAGATGAACCAAAAGAGGCCAACATCAAGACACATACATCATAATTATAACGCAAAAGGTTGGAGACAAAGAGAATCTTAAAAGCAGCCATAAAAAGCAGTTATTTACAAGGAAGTTTCTGTAAGACTCTCAACTGACTTTTCAACAGAAACTTTGCAGTCCAGAAGAGATTGGCAAGAAAAATTCAGAATGATGAAAATCAAGGACCTACTACCGAGATTACTCTATCCAATGAAGCTATCCTTCAAAATTGAAGAGGAGATAAAGTTTCACAAACAAAAAAAAGCCAAAGAGTTCATCATCACCAATCTAGCATTACGAGAAATGTTAGAGTATTATTTAATAAGAAGAAAAAAGAATAAAATATGAGCAATAAAATGGCAACAAATACATGTTTATCAACAATTACATTAAATGCAATTAGATTAAATGCTCCAATCAAAAAACATGGAGGCTGAACCAAACAAAACCTTCTGTCTGCAAGAATGAAAGACACATACAAACTGAAAATAAAGGTATGGAAAAATGTTTTTCATGAAAATGGAAACTAATAAACAAAAAAAGCTGGAGTAGCAATACTTATACTAGACAAAATGGATTTTAAAACAAAGGCTAAATAACAAGAGACAAAGAAGCACCCAGAAATTCCATTTCTGAGTATTTATCCAAAGAAACTCAAACCACAAAATTTAAATTATGAACATCTATCCATATGTTATTTCTGCATTATTTATAAGATATGGAAACAATCAAAGTGTCCATGGATACTTACGGATAATGAAGAAGCGACATATATTTACAGTGAAATATGACTTAGCCCCCCCAAAAAAGAATAAAATCTTGCTATCTGCAAAAGAGATGAACCTAGAGGGTTTTGTGCTGGTGGTGTCGGTCCATTAAGAACACAGCTCACTTGAAATATTGCATTAGTTTGGAGACTTACTTCAGATTATACAAAATCTTGAAAGTGAATATTTAAAAATACCAGTTCAAGTAGCTTTGCAATGCTTATCTTTTTACTTTACTCCTGCTCTGGAGTGACATTCTGCCTCCTTTCATTCATTTGAATCTTACTTTTCTTCTGGGCAAGTCCAATTTCACTTTCTCTGTGAAACATTAAAACACTAAAAAATCTTTATTGACTTAATTGCTCTGTTCATTCAGCACACATATAACTAACTATCCAACCATTTACTTATTCTTCTATTTTTCTCTCATGATTCTTAAGATGTATATTGTATATTATATCTTACAATATCCTTCCACTTCATTTTCTCTCTCTCCCAAACCTCTCCTTTTTCCTTTTTTATGGTTTTGGTTCATTTTTTTAAAGGATGGTACTATACTTTGCACTGTTTTATAGCCATAGTTTCTAGTATATCTTTTTTCATGTTAGGAAACAAATACGTTTTATTAAAAAATAATTTAATAGTTTTATTCTAAGATGAAGATACAAAGTAAAGGCGGTAGATGTTAAAAGTTATCACCTGCCAATAATTAATTTTTTTAAGTTCAGAATGATTTTTTAAATTTTTTTATTTAGTTATTTTTCAAGTACAGTTTTTTGTCTATTTCTCCCACCCCAGCCCCCCCATCACGTGCTCCCCACTTCCCTCCCATCTCCACCCCCCCAGCTCTCGTCCCTGCATCTTTCACATTTGTTCCTCCAAATCCCTCCCCCCTTCCCCCTTAAATTCCCTTCCCTCTCCTCTCTGGTCACTGTCCCCTTGTTCTTTATTTCAGTGTCTTTGTTATTATTCTGCTTGCTTGTTTGTTTTGTTGTTTAGCTTCCTGTTAAAGGGGAGATCATATGGTATATGTCTTTCAGCACCTGCCCTATTTCACTCAGCATAATGCTTTCCAGTTCCATCCATCTTGTTGCAAAGGGTAGTAGCTCCTTCTTTCTCTCTGCAGCATAGAATTCCATTGTGGATATGTACCACAATTTTTGGATCCATTCATTTACTGTTAGGCACCTAGGTTGCTTCCAACTCTTGGCTATTGTAAATTGTGCTGCTATGAACATTGTGGTGCATAGGTTCTTTGAAATCCATGTTTTAGGATTCTTAAGGATATAATCCTAGCAGTGGAATTGCTGGGTCTTTGAATTAAGAAACTATAAGTTTGCAATAAGAAAATGGTACTTAGAGATACTTTCAAAGAATGAAAGGATATAAGAGAAAGAATGGAATTGAATGTATCAGCTGTTCTTTTCATAGAAGGAACTGTTTTTGGAAATTTATATATTGACTTTGTGTGTGTGTGTGTGTCTCCTAACAACCTAGTATGTGGTCAGTATTCCTTTGCCTGCTACACATAGGTGTAAACACTGGGTCTCAAAATTGCAAAGGGGAAAAGCTGAGATTTTAACTCAGATGTTTTAATAAATAATACCTTTTTTTCACTCTACTATACCTCCAACATTTTGAATATTAAGTAATTAAGACCCTTTAAAGAGCATGAGCATTGAGCACATCATTGAGAAAAATCTTACATAAAGCATGCTCATCATAAAAAGCAGCTCTTTAAAGTCAAAATCACATGCACATTAAAAGTTTTCTATGATTTGTGAGAGAAAAATATTGCATTGGCAAAATAAAATTCTAAAATTATTACCAAATTTAGAAATGTCAGGGGAAAAGGGGAAGGATTTGCAGGAGCAAGTATAAGGACACATGGACAAAAACTAAGGGGGGTGGAAATGGGAGGGAGGGGAGGAGGGCTGGGGGGGTTGGGCTGGGATGGGAGTGAAAGACAGAAAACTGTACTTGAACCACAATTAAAAAAAGAAAACAAAAATACAATCACAGTCATGGAAAAAGAAAAAAAACATCTATATTAAAAGATATTATGAAACATCTGGGAAAAGATCTAAATTTGGATAAAGAGAGAAACCAAAGGACACTCTGATAACCTAGATATCTAGACATCTTGAAGTATATCTAGACTTGTGAGCAATCCTAAACCAATACACTGACATGAACAAAATGCAACTAAATTTAATATTCTAATTTCTGAAACTACAGAAAGAGTTGAATTTATTAGTGATTTGCTCATGATTAGTGATTTTCCTTTGTTTTGAAACTTATTTTAATCAGATCAGTTGTGCTTATAGGAAAACATCTGATTGCACGATTTAGTTAAATAAAGTGTTAGCCCTCTTTTAGAACCTGGATATAGATTTGAAACAAAATAGACCCCCTACTCTCCTGAATATTACATGTTAATAATGGGAAAGTTAAAGGGATTTAAAATATTACAGAAATAAGCATATTTTGCATTGCTAATAATTATTGTAAAGGAAAAGAAAGTAGGGGAAGTGTTCAGAGGTGGTCAGAAAAGTCCTCTCTTACAAAGTGGCAAATATCTTTTGTTCTCACTATAGCTTCTGACTTAAAAAAAAAAGCCTAATATCTTTTTATTTTTATCTAGAAAACAACCAGAGTGATCATTATAATTTCCTCAAAATTATTTAATCAGTCGACTGTTAGCATAAATTGAATCAATTCTAAACTAATGATCTGTAGAATAACAGTAAAATTTTATGATGTTACACATGACTAAAATTTAGGCTGAATTAATGTACACTGAAAACTTTGCTTAATTAAAATAAAAGCTTTAAGTAAATATATATATTTTTTGTTTAAAGTCTCATTTAAGCAAATAGTGGTCTCCAGATATAGTAGAGTAAGACTTTCTTTTATAGTCTTGTAAAAATAATAGGAAATATTTATTTTCAAGTGGTTGATATCTTCAAAATTCCTTACACTTTTGTCTTAACCTAGAAGTCATATTAATTTCAACTGCTTTGTATTCAATTCATACCAAAAAATCATGCTCTTAGATTATATTTTATGAACATACAGTGCTACTTTTCCTCATTACCCACTTTCTATCAGTTTCTCAGTAATCAATGATATCTCTGATTTTATTTGTCCCCTGGCTAATTGGAGATAACTAAGAGATGTGTTTGTCTTCTTCCATGCAATATTTCTAAGTTGTCTATCATGTACATGAAAAATTGTATCTGTTTTAGGTTAAAGATTTTTAATATTCAGTTTAAAAACAAAAACTTACAAATAAGAATATTAATATTCCACTCTATTTTGAAGTTATTAAAATAAACTAATAATAGGAAAATTAATATTAATACAATATTTAATAAATATTTCTAATAATAAACCCTGTCATTAATATAGGATTTACTATAAAAAGTTTTCATGTTTTACCACATTTATTAGTATATACCTAACAAAAAAGGTAACATAAAAATTGTATTTGTTAATTTATTACATTTTAGATACTATGCTTATTAGCTATATTAAATGTTACCTCATTCCAGGAAAGGGAAGATGGTTTAACTACAAAAAATGAAAAGTGGTAAAAAGGTTTTATATTGTTCAGAATGAAACCAAATTTAACTAACATTTTTTATGATTCTTCACTTAATATTAGTTATGTTCTATTACAAGTTAATTTTAAATAAAGAAATGAATTATTTTTAACATTGTTAAAGAGGCTTAATATTTTCTGGGAAAATATATAATGTAGTGGATAAGAAAATATTACTATGTGTACATTTAATATGTTTCTTAGCAGATTGTCTGGTAATAGGTTATTGACCTGTTTATCCTTTTCTCTAAACTACCCTAGACTTCCTGAGGACAGAGCAAAAGGTTTTCCCTTCTCTGTGACTCCAAACCCTAGCATTGTTTCTAAAACAAAAAACTTTTGAGTCTAACACTAAATTCTTTTTTTAAGATTTTTTAATTTAATTATTTTTCAACTACAGTATTCTTTTACTCCCATCCCAGCCCACCCCCTTGCCCCCCACCTCCCTCCCATTTCCACCCCCCTTAGTTGTTGTCCATGTGTCCTTTATACTAGTTCCTGTAAATCCTTCCCCTTTTCCCCTGAAATTCCCTCCCCTCTCCCTTCTGGTCATTGTCCCCCTGTTCTCTCTTAAGAATTTAACAGTAAGAGCCAATGCCAGGAATACAGTAGGTCCTTCTTCAATGTCACCTGACTGGAGCCAGAATCTTCTAATCATTCCATTTAAAATAGGAATTCCTCCCAACCCCAAATACCCATCCACTTCCCTACTTCCTTGTGGTTTAGCACTTATTACCATATGGCACTCTGTACATATTATTTTTGTTTTGTTTTTGTCCTGTATCTTCCGCATCTAGAATATGACTGCTACTTATGGGGCTCACTATATAGTTAAGGAAGTATTGAGTAGGTGAGCAAAGAAGCAGAAGAAAATCTGCTTAAAAGCCCATTTCATTATGTGAGAGACATTTTTTTTTAAATGGCTTCTTCTTGTTTTGTTTCTGACATTTGCCCCCCTGGATTCTGATATGTTTCTAATTTTGTAGTTTTATTCCAACTACTACCCAGAGAGTTCTATTTTTTAAAGAGACTAAAATTAGAAATAGTTATTATTTCCAATAAGAGGTCAAGCAATCTGACTAATTTAATCTCTGTAAAATTACCATGGACTACTACAATTTAAAAAAATATATCAGTGTTTTAGAAGGAACAATTAAAAATTGTTAGAACAATGTTCTAATTTTGCCATACTGTAACCCAGCAGTGTCCTACAGAACTTTCTGCACCATGGGACATCTGTGCCCTCCCACACAGTGGGTGCTAGACACGCCTGGTGGGTGGGCACTGGAAATATTTGGGCACTTTAGTTAGTGACACTAAAGAACTGGGTTTAAATTTTATTGAACTTTATTTAATTTAAAATTTAAATAGCTACCTGGTGATAGTGTCTATCATATTAGACAAGCAGTTTTAAACAACTGGTCTCTTTATACATATTCAGAATATTTAAAAATAATGAAACAAAAATAGTGAAACACAAGTTTATTAAAAAGTTAGTTTTAGATACTTTAGTATTTAACAATATTCTTTATAAAATTATTATAATGTATATTAATTTTTTATGAATGGTTGAGTTTTGCTCATCTTCTATTATTAAAGTACAGATTAAGATACAAGAAAAATTATTATAATAGCTGATACAGTCACCTAAATGGTAAAATAGTTCTAGCAACATATAATTCATTATACCATGCTCTACTGACCCCTTCTATGAGGATTGGAAAACAAAAAGAACAAACATGGGTTCTACTACAATAAAACTTTAAAAATCACTTGCTAATAATATAAGATGTAGATAAGCAAATGTTCTCATTTGTTTATTTTTTTCACAATTCCCTTCCTCATTTGATTTTTAGTCATACCTGAAATTAGAATAAAACTTGTATTATTCTAATAATACAAAATAATACTTGTATTTAAATACAAGTATCTAATAATACTTGTATTTAAAACTTGGTCTTGTATGCTTTAGTGAGATAAAATGTTACTTTCTATAATGGTGATTTTACTTGTGGTTGTGAACATATTTTATCAACTTTTCAAAATTTATTAAGTACAGTGGTTCTGCAATGACAGTGTTTTGAGGATATATGAATTATACAGGATTTATATTAAAATATGTACTATAAATAATAATTAGCTTAACGTTTTAAAGATTTAATTATTTATTTTTAGAAAGAGGGAAGGGGGGAGAAAGAGTGAGAGAGAAACATTAATGTGTGGTTGCCTCTTATGCACCCCACACTGGGGACCTGGCCTGCAATGCAGGCATATGATCTGACTGGGAATTGAACCAGTGACCCTTTGGTTTGCAGGCCAGTAATCAATCCACTGAGCCACACCTGCCAGGGCTTAATTTTGAATTCCCAAAAAAGTTCACAAAAAATAAGAATTAAAAAGAAAAAGAAATAAAACTTTGATCTGAAAGAATTTGATTCCATAAAATAAACGGGCAGTATAAATTAGGAACTAACTTTCTGAATGGCACTCGGCTGAGTCTAGCTGATTCAACAAGTTAATTACAAACAGATTCCTCACCATTAGTACTTCTGAAAGCCTCAGGATTGTCCAAATAGTTTGACAGTTTCTTCATATACTCTCTTCATCTATATCCAGCCTAATTCTGGAAGCCCCAATTAATAAAAAAATAACAAAATTATATTTTAAAATTGGCTAAGGAAAAGAGAGGTTAAAATTCTCAAATTGCAATAGAAATGATGGTATTTCTAGAAACTTTCTAGAAATCAAAGTGTTGTAACTAACAAAATCTGTAATAGGAAAACTAGTAAAATAGAAACATAATGTACAAAATTAATGTTTTTCCAGTAGTAATCAGCAACAGTCAACTAGAAAATGCAGTGGAAATAATTTTAATGAAAATAGCATTAGAAACTACAAAATTCTTGTACGTCGTCATAACAAGAGATTTTTAATATTTTATTGGCTATCAAAGGAATGGCTGAAGAGAAAGATTATGTTCTAAAGTGGGAAGGCTCAAATAAAAGAAGAGATTAATTGTTCTTGTATTAAACTATAAAACCCATGTAATTCCATTTAATATCCTAGTGAGATGAGTGTGAATTTGTGTGTATGGGCATGTATATTTATGATTTTAAAATGGATCTCAAGTTGTTTGTTCTAAAGGTCACATAAAAAAGTAATTTATAAGAATGGACAATGATATTTTTGAAAAGTAAACAATGAAGAAAAAATTACTCACCCATCATAACAAAGTATAAAATTATGCAGTTGAGCAATGTGATATTTTATGAGGAGACAAATCACTTAGGCAGTGGAAATATACACACACATATATATTCAGGACAGAAAATGCTTTCCAAATAGATAAGAAAAATTAAATCTATTATTTGGATAATAGTTCCCAATTTGGAAATATTTTAATGAAAGCTCAAACCATACACAAAATCTATATTCTGTAGGTTTAAATATTAAAACAATCTTAAAGACTTGTTTAATATTTATAATCTTTACATGTATATACATGTTTTATAAATATACAATGTAATTATTCTTATAGTCTAATGAAAGGAAGATTTTGCTAAATTAATAGCCTGGAGATTATCTATAAACAAAAAGATTAATATATTAAATCTGTAACTATTTAAAATGTTATAAAAAACACATTATTAAAAGTGAGAAGTAAAGTTATTCACCAGAACAAAATATTGACAAGATATATTACAAAAAAGATGCAAGCAAATCATTTGCTAAAGACAGATAACAATTTGCAATACACACTTTGATTAATAGTCACCTTCATTAGTAAATAGAAAACTATAAATATTAAAAACAATATAAAAGCCTACTAGCTAGAGAATTATCTCACAATTATCCTTTTTAATTTTTTAAAATTAATTTTATTTAGTTATTTTTCAAGTACAGTTTTTTTTGTCTATTTCTCCCATCCCAGCCTCCCCCACCGCTTGCTCCGCACCTCCCTCCCATTTCCACCCCCCTTAGTTCTCATCTGTGTCCTTCCTATTTGTTCCTCCAAATCCCTCCCCCATTTTCCCCTTAACTTCCCTTCCTTCTCCCCTCTGGTCACTATCCCTTGTTCTCTATTTCAGTGTCTTTGTTTTTTTTTTTCTGCTTGCTTGTTTGTTTTGTTGTTTAGCTTCCTGTTAAAGGTGAGATCATATGGTATTTGTCTTTCAACACCTGGCCTATTTCACTCAGCATAATGCTTTCCAGTTCCATCCATGTTGTTGCAAAGGGTAGTAGCTCCTTCTTTCTCTCTGCTGCATAGAATTCCATTGTGTATATGTACCACAATTTTTGGATCCATTCATTTACTGTTGGGCACCTAGGTTGCTTCCAACTCTTGGCTATTGTAAATTGTGCTGCTATGAACGTTGTGGTGCATAGGTTCTTTGAAATTGATGTTTTAGGATTCTTAGGCTATAATCCCAGCAGTGGAATTGCTGGGTCAACAGGCAGGTCGATTTTTATTTTTCTGAGAAAATTCCATACTGTTTTCCATAATGGTTGTACCAGTCTGCAATCCCACCAACAGTGAACTAAGGACCCCTTTTCCCCACACCCTCTCCAACATTTGTTGTTTGTTGCTTTTTTAAATGCAAGATCTTTATTTTGCATTCAAAATTATAAATGTTAAAAGTTTTAAAGAATACAAATTTAAAGTTTACACAATGTCTTGTACAATTCTACTATAAAATACAGTGAGGGTTATAAAGTGAATTAACCATTGGAATTATTTCCAAGATATGATATTAAGTGAATAATATAAACATTCAAATAAATTTTATAACATGATTTTACTTTTTAACACATGCTAAAAAAAACACTGATTCACTCTCAGCCTCTTGTCATTCTGTCTCACTAATAGGAAAGAAGTAGGAATAGAAACAAGGGAAGTAGTGGAATGTGGTGACCATTTTAATGTGACTCCAGGGCTGTTTGGCTGTTTTTTAGAACAAATATTTTTCTTAACTATAATGTTTTGGGGCATTTTTTTTTAGAAATAAAAGGAAGGTAGAGGAGAGAAATCTACTGCTATTTGTGAATAAGTCTATATGCACTTTTCTTAACAACTAGGATATGTGTGTCCAAGATGGGCAAGGGGTTTTGACAAAAGGTGGAGAATGAACTCTATCACCACAGAGCTGTGAAAGAAGTACACAGTAGACCACTAGGAAATTCTGTTAGAAAGCTTCCTAGTTAGCTGAGATTAAAGGTGCAATGTTGATTGCTTATTCAGATAATATATGAAATTTATTTATTTTATTTTTATTCATTTAACACTTAGTTTACACTTAGAGTATGATGTACTAGGAGATATGTTAGGAGCTAACCACTTTATTGTATATTTATTTACCACTTTACTCCTACCTGAAGTTCTTACATCAAACTTGTTTGCTAATGCAATCCTTGGCAATTATTCACATTACTTTTAACATTACTGTTCAATCTGGTACTTAATATAATATCTTCATTAAGGCTTTCACATTTAAATATTTTATCTCCCCAATTATGTTCTTAAATTTTAAGAACAGAACTCATGTCTTGTCCTTCCTTATATCTCCCAGAGTCACTTGACATAGTAAGCACTAATTAAATCATTGCCATGTTGTGGAGTTATTTTTAAAATTTCCTTAGCTATTTCCAGTCTTTGTTGTGGACTTTGTTTTGAACTCTGTAGTGACAAGGTCGGTTGTGGGCTCAGATTCAAAGATCAGGACAAAATAAGAGATCATCACAAGCACAGAAAACATTTGAAACATCACAGAATTGGCCCCAATTGAGGTCTAGGTTTTATCATTTTGATATCCTCTTTCTTTTTCTTCATATTATAAAATAAATTATTATTCAGATGCAATAAATATACCTTTGGTTCCTTTAATGAAGATATACTTTATTAGTCTGAAAAGATAACTGTCACAAGTGGGTTCATGTGATTATCTCTCTGAGATTCAATGTTCTTTTTATAGGAAAAAATATATATATTTCCTGGTGATAGTCTCAGAGTTACATATCAACAGGGCAATGATCCTAAGGGGAAATAAAATCTTTAAGGGAGTCAGTGTTGAGAGAGATTCTTCATGGTTGCTACCATTCTTGCCTGTTTTGCAAGCAGAGTCACAGATTTCATTCTCAAAGATGTTGGCATAGCAAACAGACTTGGGAGACAGAGTTCAGGCAGGATCATTGCCCATTATAAGACTTCATTTCTTTACATCCTGGATTCCTACTGCATGTGCCATATCTATTTGGGTCACTCTACATCAGCCTTGGTACTTAAGGGACAAGGAGAACTGACATGAAAATGATGCTTTGCTCGTTGGCATGCCATGAAAAATAAATTTCTTTTATTCTCATCCAGAGTCTTGCATCTTCTACAATCATCCGTGAAAGAGTACTAATATAATTTCTTAGCTTGCAAGTATGGTAAAATCTTAGATTCTTTCCAGTTATTATTAACAGTGAATACATCTCATTTAGGGACAGCAAATGTTACAGAGTAGAAAGCTATCAGGGTAGCTACCTCCCTGGAATGGGGTTCCCAGCTCAGGTAATTCTAAGCCTCTGAGTTACACTGTAGCAACATTTTTCAAGGGGACGCATTCTCTCTCTGGAGCAACCAGGGAGAGTTTATTTAAGTCATTTGAAATTTTTACCCTGAATACTTTTAACATCCACAGTATTATCTCAATAAAGTAAAATTTTAGCATACAAGCTAATGTTAATACATAGTACAAAATCCTACTACAAAATTCAAAACAAAAAACAACAACAAAAACCTCAGCACTCCCACCCACATAATAGCATTCAGTGGTTGATGTTGGCCAGACTCCCAGCACTGACATTCAGAACTGTTGGGCTACAAAACCTGTAGAATGTGTGAATAAACATACCAAGTTTATATCTATCCAAAGTTAGAAAAACCTAAAAAAAGTATCTCTGGATTTAAGTATACTGAAGATGTGAATTCATATCCAGCTTATTGAGTATTGATGGTAAAAATAATAAAAATACTAATAAGATACTTTATAAAGCAAACTTGCAACAGAGGTGTTAAGAGAAAAAAGTGGTTTTGTGTGATATTTTTGCTGCAGCAGGTGTTACCTTTGATAAATGATACTTGTAAATCAGGCCTAATGTGGTGCAGTCTCAATTGACGCATGAAATGTAAGTGCTTCTGATGAACTTTATAAAGGTGGAACAGCAGACACATGTGTTGGCTGTTAACATTCATGGATTTCTACCTTATTTAAAAGAGAAGTAGAAATTAATTATAATGTAATTGCTGGCCACACGATGAAATTGCACAAAGATTTTCCATGCTTTCAGAACGAAAGGGAAAAATAGCCTTAAAATTTTACATACAAACTAAAGTTGTGCTTCTGTCTATACAAGCTACTGTTAAAGTTTTCAGAAACATTAAATTTTTTTGGTTACAATGGTCTGTATGACAAGACAAAAGTGCCTGTGAAAACCCCACAGGAATTTAAGTACCTGAAACATAACATACAGCATCAAGGTGATATCTGCCAGGATAAGTTCACCCAATGATTACATTAAACAATATTGAAAATACATAATGTTTCCATTTATATCTAATTTTGCCCAAATGTTAAAGAAATAAGAATGTCTAATTTCTTATAGAGGCTAGCAAATCAGAAATTCAAAATCATTTCAGAGAAAGTATACTGCATGCTTCTTTCTTCTTTAAACAATACATTACCTGAAAGATATGATTATATATACATAAATTAAGCAGATGGTTACTACGTGACAACAATTATGCTGGGCATTTGGAACATATCAATGAACAAAACAAAAAATTCTTCCTTCTTAAGGATTACAGTATAAAATTGGCCAAATAACTTTTAAACTTAATGTAAAATGGAGAACTTATTTTCAACTATAGTTCAAACATTCCCAATAAGATAAACTTCTGTAAAATGACTTAACAATATAAATTAGGTGCATGTGTTGGCTTAAATGGTAAATAACAATGACTATTTTCTGATATACTAAAGATTAATAAATTTATTAAGTGGCCTTCCTCTTTAGATATCTGCCCAGCTGTGTCATAGGCACACATTCAAACATAGTGATAATATTAAAGTAATAGAAGTGAGGAAAATGAAATATTTTAAGTCATTTTCATACAGATATAATTGCCAGTTTTGATTGACTCAAGAGAGTTAACAAATTACTGCTGCTGGTCTCACTCTAGACTGGGAAGCTTGCTCTACTGTAGGTGCTTGGATAATCACATTTGTTTTAAAAATGCTGACTTTCAATAAGTTCACTACCTTAGACTGAAACTGTGTTATAATTTTTCTTTGCAAAAAGTGATTTTTTAAACAAGTATTTGGATTTGAAATGCTATGCTTCAAATACACTATCTGACTGCTAATGTAATAACAGTTTACATATTCAAGGTAAGTACATTTTATTTAAAATGAATACTTATGGTGGCTGTTCCTACTTGTAAACTCCAGAAATGCCCTATAGGTGGCCACAAATGTCCCATGCAAAGGTACTGCATAAAGTGAAGGAAGATGCATGCAAAACACAGTAAACATATTTTATAATTAAATGTACTTAAAATGTTTTATTTTTGAGTCTGACTTTATAGAGTATATAGATATAATAGATGGTATATACCATACACTATTTTTTAAAGTGTAGAAATATTTATATAAATTAATATAATTACTATATTTTAAAGTGTGAAACATGTAATAAATGGCATTAAATTGTTACCTCACAGTATTCTCTAATGACTATAATTTAATTTTTTACTAATATCTATAATTATAGTCAGAATTATATACTTTTAATTTTGAATTTTGACTTAAAATTTGAAGATCCAATTTTCTCTCCTATTCCATCATATCCAAAAATTAAAATTTGACTATTCTTGCAATCTACTTTTGTATCGAGAGTGTAGCACTCAAATAATGTGTGTTTAATGATTATTCTCAGGAAATAGTCTAAATACCTTAAAAGTATAAACCTAATAAACTTCTAAAAATAAATCACCATGTTTGCCTAAATATTTTTTAATGTTTTATTTATTTATTTTTAGAGTTAGGGGAAGGGGGAAGGAACAAGAGAGGGAGAAACATTGATGCCGTAGAGAAACATCAATCCACTGCCTCTTGTACACCCCCTGCTGGGGACCTGGTCTGCAACCCAGGCATGTGCCCTCACTGGGAATCGAACTGGTAACCCTTTGCTTCACAGGCTGGTACTCAATCCACTGAACCACACCTGCCATGGATGTTTACCTAAATATTAAGATGTAAAACTATTAATTCATGTTCTTGCAACATATATGCACAGCACTTTCCCCAAAGTATAGCAGTACTTGTTATTGAAAGTTTGCTAGTTCAGAACTTTGAAAATTATTTTCCTTTGCCCCTACTACAAATAAATACCAACATCACTATAATAAAATACAGTGAAATACAAAGCATGTCACACTAACTCAATAGCATTGTCTTGCATAAAATGTTAAGAGAAATTGCTTTACCTTAATACTTATCAGGAGTGCACACAAACCTTATCTCTGTTATTATTAGGAGCAAGATAACTTTGAAATAGGTTAGCTTCTTGCTGTTTGTTGGCCTTGCTTTTTTTCTTAGAAGTGCAGTGCATTACTTGATGATAATAAAGCAATAGAAAGAATTAAAATATTAATGGATGGATAACATTATCTAATTTTCATTACTTTTTATCATTTTTATATTAAAATATGGTGAAAAGATGACCAAGAAAAAGTACAATAAAAATTTTTTGCAACATTACTCAATAATTAAATGTCATAAGTACCTCAAATATAAAGAATCTATATGCTTCAACTATTTAGATCAATTCAATTAGATTAATTACTCAGTAAGTACCCACTATACTACTTCCTAAAGTTTTATTTTTAGTAGAAAATTTATGCTCCCTAAAAAATAAAAAATTAAATAATAAGGAAAGTATAGTGGGGAAGAGGACAGAAACTGGGATGGACAATAAATGAATAATAAACAAATATTGAGTAAGTGGCAATAATAAGATTATTTTAAAGACATCAGAGATAAAGGACTACAGCAGTATCCCCATTACATGCAGTTTCACTTTTCCTGTTTTCAGTTTCCCATGCTCCACCACTGTTTGAAAATACTAAATAGAAAATCCCAGATATAAACCGTAAGTTTCTAACTACACACCATTCTGAGTATCATGATGAAATATCGAGCTGTTTTGTTCCATTCCACACATGATGTGAATCAGGGCTTCGTCCAGCATATCCATGTGGTACAAGCTCCCCTCCCTAGACACTTAGTAGCTGTCTTGGTTATCAGATGAATGCTCCATATGTCATAGGGCTTGTGTTCAAGTAACCCTATTTTACTTAATAATG
The DNA here is from genome assembly GCF_021234435.1 of Artibeus jamaicensis. NCBI lineage: Eukaryota > Metazoa > Chordata > Mammalia > Chiroptera > Phyllostomidae > Artibeus > Artibeus jamaicensis. The sequence goes on from NW_026521870.1 coordinate 4,568,001, forward strand.
GTCCCAAAGTGCAAAAAAGAGTGATGTTGGCAATTTGGATATGTCATAGAAAAGCCAGAAAGTGTTTTCTTTAACTGAAAAGTAGACAAATTTTGACTTAATAAAAGAGACCACATTCATATAATTTTTATTACAGTAAACTGTTGTTCTAATTCAATTCGATCACTAGTTATTGTTAATCTCTTACTGTGCCTAATTTATCAATTAAGCTATTACATACAATATGTTATATATAATAAAGTGTATTATATATAATAGAAAAAACAGTAGATTTGACTTTAGTACTATCTGTGGTTTTAGGCATCCACTGGAGGTCTTAGGAGGCATCCTCCAAGAATTAGGGGGACAACTGTAATCAGAATAAAATGAAAACATTTCAAAACAAGAAGCAATGAAAGCTCTGATTTGAAAAAAAACAGAAAGGATGAAAATTAATGCTAACGATTCAGCTTAAGAAATCAGAAAAATTTTCAAAGAATGAAACTAAAGAAAAAAGAAGTAAAAATTACAGTAAAAATTGCTAACATGAATAAAAGAAATGAGATGATTAACAAAACTGAAAAAAATGTTTTTGGAAAAAATTAATAAAATAGACCATCTGGCAAGATTGAATTCAATATAAAAGAGAGAGAAAATTTGTATAAATTTTCTCCAGGAAAGAAAAGGAGAGGTATGACTGCATATAAAATACATACTAAAAAATCATGGGTCCAAGATGGAGGCATAGGTGGAGATGCTGTGCTTCCTCACACAACCAAGTTTAGAGACAACTAAATAATAGCAACAGAAAACACAGCCAGAGCACAGAAAATTGAACTTTTCGGAAGTCTGATAACAACAAATTCTTCAGCCTGACCTGTAAGAGGGGCGAAATCAGCAGCTGGCAGAGCCTGGTAGCACAGGAAAACTCAGTCAGACGGACTCAGGCGCATGGAATCCAGGCGCAGGGTTGGACCTGGTGGGCAAAGGAAGCAGGGCTGCGGGTTGACTGTGGTCGCGCATTCCTGCGTGGATCGACAAGTGAGGGAGTGTGCCATTGAATGAAAGCCAGCAGCCCCAGCGGCAATCAGCAGTGGAGGGCGCTGCCATTTCCCGCTCTAACCCCGCCTCCACATACAGCGTCATATTCCAGCAACCTAAGTGGCCCTGCCCCGGTGAACAACCTAAGGCTCTGCTCTTCACCCGGCTGCGAGAAACAGCAGAGGGGGCCGCCATTTCCCTGCTCTGACCCCGCCTCCACATACAGAGTCACAACCCAGCGACCTGGGAGTCCAAGGCTCCGCTCCTGGGTGCAAACAGACCAAAAATAGCTCAAGAAGATCTCAAAGCCCCAGAGCCTAGAAATCTAAGCAATGAAGAAATAGCAAAACTCTCAGACGCACAGTTTAAAACACTAGTGATCAGGATCCTCACAGAACTGGTTGATTATAGCCACAAATTAGAGAAACGTATGAAGGTGAAACTAATTGAAATGAATGGAATTACACAGAAAACCAATAGCAATGAAAAGGAAACTGGGACTCAAATCAATGGAGTGGACCAGAAGAAAGCAAATAATGGCCAAACAGAAAAGAGTCAAGAAGCAAGAATTCAAAAAAATGAGGAGAGGCTTAGGAACCTCCAGGACATCTTTAAACACTCCAACATCCGAATTATAGGGGTACCAGAAGGGGGGAATGAACAGCCACCAGTGGAAAACTTATTTGAACAAATAATAAAGGAGAATTTCCCCAATCTGGCAAAGGAAATAGACTTCCGGGAGGTCCAGGAAGCTCAGAGAGTCCCAAAGAAGTTGGACCCAAGAAGGAACACACCAAGGCACATCATCATTAAATTACCCAAAATTAAAATGAAGGAGAGAATCCTAGAAGCAGCAAGAGCTAAGGGGACAGTCACCTACAAAGGAGTCCCCATCAGACTGTCAGCTGATTTCTCAAAAGAGACCTTACAGGCAAGAAGGGGCTGGAAAGAGGTATTCCAAGTCATGAAATCCAAAGACCTACAACCAAGATTGCTCTATCCAGCAAAACTTTCATTTAGAATGGAAGGACAGATAAAGTGCTTCTCAGATAAGATCAAATTCAAGGAGTTCATCATCACCAAGCCCTTATTATATGAAATGTTAAAGGGACTTATCTAAGAAAAAGAAGTTTAAAAAACATGAACAGTGAAAGGACAGCAAACTCACAGTTATTAACAACCACACCTAAAACAAAAGCAAACTAAAAGGACAGCTAGATCAGGAGTAGAAACATAGAAATGAAGATCTCAAGGAGGGTTAGCAACAGGGGAGTGGGAGGAGGAGAAGGGGGGAGAAGGTACAGAAAATAAGTAGCATAGACAGTAGATAGAAAATAGTTGGGGGGGGGCAAGAATAGTATGGGAAATATAGAATCTAAAGAACTTGAGACACATGGTCATAAACTAAAGGGGGGGTAATGGTGGGGACGGGGGGTAGGGTGGAGGGGAACAAAGGGGGGAATAGAACAACTGTAACAGCATAATCAATAAAAAATAAATTTAAAAAATCATGGGATATTACCATAATTTAATTTATAGCACCAAATTGTGTATACACATATACACTAAGATAGATAAAAGTTAAAATGTAGAAATATAAATATGAACACAAAGTGGTTGGAGAATAAATACATAAATTAGAATACTCAAGGAAACCTTGGAGAACATTTTCTCACATCTCCCCAGCTCTCTGCTAAAAATAAGGGGAAAGAAGAAGTAAGTGTGAAGTGGAAATAGAATCACTAGTCATTTTTTCATAAATTCAAGGACAAAAAAACCTCTAATATATTTTAGAGAATAGTTATAGATAAAATAGAAAGTAAAATAAATAATTCAGTGCAATGCTTTGCTTTAAAAACTTGATATATATATCAAGTTTATGGGGATATATATATATACCCATTTCCTTTTCTTAAAATAGCCCCAAAGCTATATGGGGATATATATATATATATCCATTTCCTTTTCTTAAAATAGCCCCAAAGCTGGCATCTACCCACAGAAAGGATATAAAAGAGGGCTCTTCATTCATAATATCTAAATGATATATGCTCTACCAACTGTGCTATCCTCCTGACATAAAAGAGAAAGGAATTTGTTCTTTTAGCCCCCACATTTAATCTGCAGCGTGATCTAATTTATTGTATTGTTAAACAACATCTACTTCCCAATCTTTATATGAAAGCTAAGGATCTTGGGAAAGTATCAATAGAATTTTATTTATTTGTTTTAGTTTTTAATTTTCTAAAATTAAAAAATATAAAAAGTCTCTCTTATGAATTTAAAATAAATAATTATCTAATGACAAGTATAATACCTAATTACTCTTCTTTGAAATACTTGTTTAATGTACAACCTCTGAAAGTTGCAATGGGTCTGCTTTATTGTCTACAGTATCTGTAAAAATTTTAGCTGCTAAAATTAAAAAGAATAGGTAATAAAATGATATAAATGTTACAAAAATGTGTTTTATTAAGCATTTTTATTGTACTAGTATGTAATATGAGTTATACAATTCTTCATAGGGAAGTAGATGTATAAGGAAAAAATAAAACCACATGAATAAAATCAAACTTTAGAAGATTTAGAGTTAATTCATTTGTATGTATATGAATAAACACTAATTTTAAAAGAAAATTAAAATCTAATTTTTCAAAAATGAAAAAACTCTCACCATTTTATTTATAGTGGGGTAAAGGTTCAGGTTGTTTTAATACCTTCCTCAGATTGATATATGATACCTAGGGTTGCTTGCTATTTTGAGGTGAATATGCTTGAATAGGTACAGGTATGTTAAGCAGTCAAAGACAAAAATAAACAAGGAATTGGGCATGCATCCTTTGTCTAACCATGGCCATTGAAGTCATTCACTGTTACACAATGCCCCCAAATTATTAGAACAATAGGCTTTATGTAGTTGGATCTACTCCCTTGAAAACATTATTGAAACATTCTCTCTGAAAAAGTTTTTTCAATCATGGAATTGATTGTAAGTACTTAACCAATCCATTTATACTTGTGGCCTGGTATTGACCACAAACCAAGTAATTCCACTTTTTCTCTATCTTAAGTATATATGTTCTAGGAACTGTAGTTGCCTCTTCTCTAATGAAAATCTTATTAAAGACAAATGAATACATTTGTCAAAAGGCATTTATTATTAGAATGATGGAAAATGCCAAATCCATAAATCACTAAATTTCTTCATAAATACATACATCATTGTATTTATACACAAATACATATATCACTGAAATATGTAATATTTCATGTTTTTATAACCAGAGGCAGTTATAAAAACTTCATTTCATGGTTACATAACACTAGTTTAAATTATTTGTGTCTGTACAAATTATACTCTTAGTGAGCCATTACAGATTATCTTCTCTATCAGTAAACTCTGAAAATCATCATTTCTCTTTCTATTGCGAAATTGTGAAAGTGCACATTTGCTTTCAAAAGGAGAAAAGAGTGGTATAAGCAAATCTATGGAAAAGTAAATTTGATTAGAACATTTCTATGGCTAAAATATATAAATCTTTTTGATATTGGTTCAACCATTTCACTTCAATAAAATATATCAACAGACACTGTTGTTTTTCTTTTGATATCAAAATTTTGGAACAAAGTGTAGGATACCTTGACATAATGCCTACTCCACTTTCAATTAATTATTTTTCAATGCAAAATTTAATTCAAAAAATTCAAGATGTCAAATAAGAATAATAGTTGCTGATAGAAATGTTTTCTTAGGCAGACTGTTGAACACGATGATCAATTCAACAGTTTAAAAGAAGTTACAAGCAATAATGAATAGATTACACTCATTTTTGACATGTATAATGCATGTTATAAACTTTTGCGTTTGTCTATGTGGACATTTTAGCTCCTGTTCATTTATTTCTCACTCAATTTGTACATTTATGTATCTATCTTCCTGCTATTAATCTATACTCTCACGAAAAAAGTTATTCAGTAACTATAATCCAGAAGGCTCTAAGCTAGTCTAGTTATAAAATGTTAAATGAAACCTAAATATGTAAATTTTTGTCCTCAGAAAGTTTCCTAACTATAGTACAGATCAATATAAAATAATCAAGAAATAAGTATAATTATAAAATGTAACGAGTACTAAAAATATAAATGAGGTATATCTCTTTATAAGTTGGGTTTTTTTTAAATCAAAGAAGACAACATTTACACACCCAAAGGTTTAGCCCATACAAGAAAACAAGAAGAATGGAGCAAAAACAACTAGTAATGAAGAGCTGGCTACAGGAAGATGAGGGATCTCTAGTCAGAGGGTCCTATTGTTTTTTCAAAAAAGCATAGAGTAGGATTACTAAATAAAAAATTGTCTTTTATAAAACTCAAGGAGAATTGAAATTCAAGGTATGAAAGGATGCTGCAGATCGTGGCAAGTAGGCTTACCAGGAAAATACACTAATGCTACAGTACAGTACAGAATGCTCATTTGTTACCAGTGATTGTGAGCATCCAGTGATACCACTGCACAATGTTCTTCAGCATGCTGGACCACAGTATTACAGGAATCTTGAAGAAAGGTTTGGGGAACTTCTGTGTAATGCAAAAAAAAGGGGGGAGAGGGACAATTAAAAATGTTAAACAATTGCACAGATCGAATAAGCAAAATCTAGACTGAAAATCTATGACAAATAACCAGATTCCCTCAAAAAATAAATCACCAAGAAAATAGAAGAGATGGAGGAGGGAACTGTTATCAAGGAATTGCAAAGTGTGGATCTTATTTGGATTCTAATTCAAACAAACTGTAAGAAAATAAAAACTATGAAGCAATCACAGCAATGCAAATCCTAACTGGTTATTTGATATCAAGATATTATTGTGCATTACAGTGTGATAATGACACTGTCTCTCTGTGCCATTATCCTTACATTTTAGAAATACATATTAAAACATTTTAAAATAGAATGATATAGTATCTTTGATTCCCTTCAGAATAATCCATAATGAGAAAGAAGGTGAAGGAAGTCTATAAAAATGAAATGAGGTTAGCCATAAATTTATCATTATTGAAGCCGAGTGATGGGAACATAGCATAATTCTTCCCATGTACATACATAAAATATTTTTATAACAAGGTGTTTAACATAAAGAAGTATGTCCCTTAGTAAGATTACTTAGATAAATGTTTCATTACCTTACTAAATAAAATCATATTTCTGAGCTAACCCTAAAATAACTTATCTGAACAGTATAGTCTGCTGTAACTCTTCACATTTATCAATTGATACGCCTGGAAGCTCCTTCTAATTCACTCATGAAGTACAAGCTGCTAGCCGTGTATCTGTTCCTCATCACTTGTCTTTGCTTGCATTGCTCCTTATACTAAGAAACATCTTTATTTCACTACAGTTTCTGATATTTCAAGTCCATTAAACTCCTGTGCAAAAAAGCACATTCTCGATAAAGCTCTCCCCAATCTTCTCCAGGCTGATTGAATAGCTAACATGGCTTTATGTGTATGTAACTATTATAATGTTAAATTTGGCTGGTATTAATGTTATGTGTACTCACATACTATTTCACCTAATAATTGTTAAATTTAGTAGTTAGGAACTCTTTTTCATAATTTCTAATCCATCATCAACAGTGTCTGTAAATTGATAGGTTCCAGATGAAAATGAATTACATTTTGAGTTGTTAATTTAATATCCTACTCCATTTACTAAAATATATTATGTATATTTTCCAAAATTTTAAATATTTCTAAATACATGGTTTTCAAGAATTGGTTATATCTCTGACTTTTTAAATATAGTACTAAATTATTTTCTAACTTTCTTAATTGATTTTCTTATGTTAGAATACTGCAAGAAATAGAAACAAGGTGTATTGAATCAAAAGATAAAATCAATAAAACTACCACAAATCTACTTTCCTTATAGAGAAAAATGTGCTTGGGAAATTCTATACTTTCTTATAAAATAATTTTAACATTATACTCATTAGAGAACTTGTTGGTCAGAGAATTCTTCAGTTCTATGCAATGTGCAGTCATCCTATTTTAATCAACTCTTAAAGGACCAATTTCTTTAATATAAACAAAAGGCTGCCTCTTGCAATCAGTATTAATCTAATTCAAGTAAGACACTTCTTTGTGAAGATGTGTCTCATTTGAAATGCCATTACAACCCAAAATGATCTCATGGTATTGAACAACATTCCACTATTATTTAAAGTAAATGAAAAATTACCAATGTTGAAATAATCACAATAAAAACTAAAATGATAAAATACTTCTATTTTACATAAGAATCCTGAGAAAGGACTATATTTTTAAGGCCTAGATTTATTGTTAAAATAGTCATAAACAGGGGTAAAATGCAAAACTTGGGTTAGTAGACATTCCCAAAGCTTTATATTCATTGGAGATTCAAAATATTAAATATATTATTAGATTTTACACTTGAGAGGAAAAGGCCTATGGAGGTTCTTATCAGAGTCTGCCCACAGGGATGAGGGAACTCAGGGAAAGATGAATGGCAGCTAATGCTGAGCCAGGTTACAGAGCCCACTGACTAGTGACAGAGAGGTGATCTTCCTAGTTCACCGGACTCCCCAAAGTCTACTCATTTCATTCCACCAAGCTGCTTCTTTATTGACCCCCAAAACAGCTCTAGTGACCTTACATAGCACTATCTCCTTTACCCGACATTGTTCATAGTTTCAGAAAGGCACCCAAAGCATGATCGTTACATTTCCAGACTGCAAAAGGGTAACAACATTGAATTGTAAGTTACAATACAAAATACTCTCCAGAGGGGAGGCAGAAGGGGGATAAGGGTAGAAAGGAAGGGAAGAGGAACTAGTCAAGGAACATGTATGAATGACCCATGTACATGGATGACAGGGTGGGGATTGACTGTGGGAGTGGAGCTGGGTGGGCTGGGTGGAGGAGAAGAAAGGGGGGAAAATTGGGACAAGTATATAAACAGGAACAACAATAAAATATTGAAATTTAAAAATGCCCTCCAGACATAGTTAATAGGTTAAATACAGTACATTTTCCTAGAGATAATTAGAGTTATGAAACATAAATTCATGTATTAATAATTACACATATAGAAAATCAGAATTAAGTTCTTCATGTCAGCAATGAAATGTGGCTTTCAGAGATGCTAATGATTACTTTTTTATCTACACAATTTCCACTGGGCAAAAGCTGTACTATAAAGGGATAAAAAGAGTATGTGCATGGTTGCTTTTCTATTATTTAATAACTAGGACCTGATACAAGCAGGTAGTGGAGTGTTTTTGGTTTGGCTCTGTGCCTTAAAATATTTTTGGAGATTGCAGTAGAGAATGAAGGGAGGTGGAAAGGTTGGTTGCTGAAGAACTGGAGGATGATAGGGCACCACTGAACACCCAGACGGGATTTTGGTGTGTAGTGACCGTCTGCCTCATGGAGAGATGTCCTCTTGTAACTAGCGGTAGTCAGCAGCATGACTATAGAAAGTAAATCAGTTACTTGACCTAATTAGATGTAGAGAGGTGTGTTTCTCGGGTTAGGGTGAAAGAACAAAGGGACAAGGGTACGCAGGGTGCAGGCTACAGAACTGCTGCAGTAATGCATATAGTCTAGACTGAGTTTGATAGTGAAACCAGAAAATACTAATATACTGGAATGAGATATTGAAGTACATACCTCACTCTATATCTACAATTTTAAAAGGAGCATCAACAAACTCAAAGATATCTAGAGGACAGAGATGAGAAAAAGTGTGGGGACAATATAACATAGAAGGAATTATTCAAAAAACTAGGTCTATTTAAGCAGGAGAGAAGAAATACTAAAATACACTAATGGTTTTCCTATGGAAAAATATTGAAACTTTCCTCTGTGGCTTTAGAGGAAGCAACTGGAATCCATTTGACAGAGATATGTTCATTAGATTTTAGCCTCATACATGTAAGAATTTGCTTGCCTATGGCACTGTCCACCAATGGCATGGAAATACGGTTTTATGTCAGTCTGTTCCCAGGTTTTTTAAACCAGATAGGCAACAATATTATTATGAATATAATAAAAGGATCTATTCTTCAGATACAGGACTAGAGTAAATAATTTTAAGATAACATTTGACTCTTCGATTCCAAAGTGTTAAAATATATAAATTCTGACATATGTATTTTTAAACTAATAAAAAGTGTACTACTGTATCAATTTTATTAATTTAATATAGTTATGTACACACATATATGAAGTTCATCAGAAGGTAGCAGTATTATTTTCTCTGCTTGTGGACATATACTTGGGCCCACTAAATAATGTTTATCTCTTGTTCTGAAGTCAATGTGATGGCACTAGCCTCATGTGTCTATTAGACACTTGCAGTACAGCCAGTTTAAAGTGAAATGTTTGTGGGTATAAAGACACAGAAGACAACATTGCTCACACATTGTATTAAACAACATATATGATTATATATTATAATTAATATCACCTTCTTCTTTTTACTTTATTTAATGCTACCAAAATATAAAAAACTATGTGACTCAGATTAAATTTCTGTTGACAGTGCTGCTCTTGAGGGAATAATAAGGTTCAATAATGCAGTTCTTTTTAAAATATATATTTTATCAATTATGCTATTACAGTTGTCCTATTTTTTTCTTCCTTTTATTCCCCTCTGCCTTTGAACACCAGCTCTCACCATCATTTCCCCACTTTAGTCCATGTTCATGGGTCATACATGTAAGTTCTTTGGCTTCTCTGTTTCCCATACTATTTTTAACCTCTCCTGTTTATTTTTTACCTACCACTTATGCTTCTTATTCCCTGTACCTTTTCCCCCATTCTCCTCCCTCCTCCTCCCCAGTGATAACCCTCCAATGATCTCCATTTCTGTGATTCTGTTCCTGTCTAGTTGTTTGCTTAGTTCTTTTTATTTCTTTAGGTTTGGTTGTTGATAGTTGTGAGCCTGTTGTCACTTTACTGTTCATAATTTTGCTATTCTTTTTCTTAGACAAGTCCCTTTAACATTTCATATAATAAGGGCTTGGTGATAATGAACTCCTTTAACTTTACCTTATCTGAAAGCAGTTTATCTGCCCTTCCATTCTAAATAAAAGCTTTGCTGGATAGAGTAATATTGGGTGTAGGTCTTTGCTTTTCATGACTTTGAATACCTCTTTCCAGCCCCTTCTTGTCTGTAAGGTTTCTTTTGAGAAATCAGCTGATAATCTTATAAGCACTTTGTAGTAACTGTCTCATTTACTCTTGATGCTTTTAAGATTCTCTCCTTAACTTTAATCTTGGGTAATGTAATTATGATGCTTTGGTGTGTGCTTCCTTGGTTCCAACTGTTTTGGAACTCTCTGAGCTTCTTGGACTTCCTGGAAATCTATTTTATTTGCCAGATTAGGGAAGTTCTCAATTATTTTTTCAGATAAGTTTTAACTTTCTTGGTATTCCTCTTCTGGCACCCCTGCGATTTGGATGTTAGAACATTTAAAATTGTCCCAGAGGTTCCTAAGCCTCTCCTCATGTTTTTGAATTCTTATTTCTTCATTCTGTTCTGGTTGAATATTTGTTTCTTTCTTCTACTCCAAAATGTTGATTTGAGCCTTGGTTTCCTTCCCTTCACTGTTGGTTCCCTGTATATTTTCCTTTATTTTGCTTTTCATAGCCTTCGCTTTTCCTGTATTTTGTGACCATACTCAACCATTTCTGTGAGCATCCTGATTACCAGTGTTTTCAACTGTGTATCTGATAGGTTGGCTGTCTCTTCATTGCTTAGTTGTATTTTTTCTGGAACTTTGATCTGTTCTTTCATTCGGGCCATATTTTTTGTCTTGGAGTGCCTGCTACATACTAAGGGATGGAGCCTTAGATATTCACCAGGGCAGGGTGATCCATGTTGCTAACTTGTGGCATTGTATGTGGGGGAGGTGTCCAAGAGGGAACAATGGCATTTGGTAGGCTCTCAACCAGCTTTTAGTCACTTCCTCTGCTACCCACAAGCAAATTAGGCCCTTCTGGTGCTTATTTCTGGTTGATATATGCTCTAGGATCTTGTAGGTCTCTCCAGTGAACTCTCCTGTGAGGCTGTGAGTTTCTCCTGCCACCTCAACCCCCACAGATTTATATAGTCAGAGGTTTTGAGGCTTTATTTTCCCATGCTGGAACCTTGGGTTGTGCTGTCTGTCTTGCTCCCCAGTTGCACCTCCTGGTTTATCTACATGCAAATGTGGGACCACTTACCCCAGTCCTCCAGCCAGCACCTTGCCATGAGTCCTCTCCACCTTGGCTGCCATCTTAGCCCCTCCTACTGGTCTGGATAAATGTTTCTTTTTTAACTCCTTGGTTGTCTGCCTTCCACACACTTTGATTTTCTGGCAGTTCTGGTCATTTTTTGTTTTTAAATTTGTTGCTGTCCTGCTTTTGGTTGTACAAGGAGGTAAAGTGTATCTAGCAACTAAATGCAGTCCTTTTTATAGTAAGGTTACTACATTATAGACATCATTCTTTACATTTCTCTATAATGATTATTTTTATTCACTGATTTGGTCCCTCTATGTGCCAAGCATTGTTCTAGGCACTAGAGAAAAAGCAATGAGCAAGACAGAATACAAATTAAAAAAAAAACATTAAAAACCTTATCCTAAAGCAGTTGGCCTCCTAATCTAAGTTATGTATTCAATATATATTTTATATACTTCACTTAGTAACTTATAAGTAAATACGTGAAGTACATAATATGTCAGATGATAATAATTGCTATGGAAAAAATAAAGCAGTAAATCAGGAAGGAGGTCTCTGGTGGGGGAAAACAGGATGTATCATGCATTTGGACCTGCAATTTTCATAGATGGCTTGGAGGGCCTCACTGAGAAGGTAACACACAAGCAAAGGAGGGAGGGAGGGAATGGAATTGACAGGAAAATGACAGGGATAAGAATGTGATTGATACTGGTATAATCTGGCCAGTGCCATGAGTGTCAGCGGGCCAAGGGAAAGGCCACAGAAGGCAGATGCATGAGGCAACACGGGCAAAGCCACATGCCTGGGTAACAAAGCTAGGGCAGAGGTTGATGACAGATTCCCCCATCCCTGAGCAAGATGCAGTGGGGTGGGATGGGGGGAGAGGGCTTGCACTGAGTATACTTGAGACTAGCAAGGGTGGGTGATTGGCTACGGAAAAATCCCCCCTACTCCTTTTCTGTCTCTGGATGAGGGTGGGACCAGAGGACGCAGCCATCTGAGACTTTAGAGGTCAACATGGCAGTAAAGGGAGGTACTGTGCTAGAGAAGCCCTATCAGTCTGTCCTGGGAAAAAGAGTATTGGTTGAGGCACCAGACCCTCCCAGAAAGCCCAGAAGTTTGATCACCTAGCCAGGGCCCACATGCCTAGCTCAAATAAACTGAGGGAAAGGAGAGTCACTCTCTTGGATTTGCCTTGTGGAAGTGCTGGCCTGAGCATCTGCAGGATTGGCTAGCCCTGAAGGCCACATGGCAAATGGCATTTCCGACCACACACACAGATTCCTAGAGGGAGCCTGAAGCCAGAGAGCCCCTCACTTAGCATCTCCAAAGGTCAGATGAGGGATTCTGGGTACTGTTTGGGTTTTGGTATTTGGGGGAACAGCTGGGTTTTGTTTGTGTTTTGCAGAAGAGATGAGCCTAGAGAGTAGGAGTCTCCTGTGGTCCCAAATTGTGCAATATTTTATAAAGACCTCTTTCCTTTATCACCAACTTTCACCTCCATAATTTGCCTATTGGTGACGACAAGCAGCTAAACCCCACTTTAGTTCAGTAACATGATGGGCAAAGAGAAAAGATCGAGTTAGTTCCTGATGTCCTGACTTCAGTGGAATATTCAAATAACAGCCAGGAAGACTGGAAAGGGAAGGTCATAATAGGCACTTGCCACTTTCCTGCTCTGCTATAGGTACCATTCAAGCGTTTTAACAGAGGAGGAACTTACTTTCCTTACACTGTAATGTAAAAAGGAAAAAAATTAAATAATTCTTCCTGCAGGAGACTGTAAAGGAAGGAAGGGTAGGGGCTGGTGGTGAGAAATGATGGTTCCTTGGATCAAGGTGGTAATGATGGAGTTGTAAGAAATGGTCAGATTCTGGAGATAAAGTCTATAGAAATTGCTGACAGATTGTGACCTATGAGAGGAAGTGAGTTGTTGAGGATTCTTTTAGTGACCTTTCCCCTCCATTATTTTATTAAATTATCATTAGAAAAATATAGATACTCAGTAGAATTATTTCTTTAATGAACATATTTTTTTGCCTATGAAATTCTTACTGTCTAGCAGGGGAAAATCAGAAGATTTTTTTATAGAGATACACAGTTTAGAACTCAAATCTGTCACTAACAGTAGAATAAAATTTAAATTTTAAGGGATAGTAACCAAACAACTCTGAGGGATTAATTAGGTAGACCAATTTTTAGTTAGCAGCTTACTTAGAGAAAGTGCTAGAAAAAGATACATTATATAGTAATTTATTCAACAGAATTATAGTTATTGCAATTCCAATAACTACAATATTTGAAGCACATACTACTTAACTCAAGAAGAACTTTCAAAAAATAGTGTAGAGCTCAGCATCAAGTTACATTATTCAATTTCAGCCTGCCTGACATTGAAGCCAAATCATTCTTTGCAGTGGGCCTTTTGATGCATTGTGGGAAGCTTAGCATCATTCTCACCCAGCTGGGGCAATCAGATGCTTCTTGATCATTAGGATCCTTTTTAATTATGACAAATTAACTTTTATTAATTAGATTATTCAAGCATCAGCTGACATTTATAAAGAACATTTTGCACCAGGCAACCTATTACATGCATTAAAGGCATAGTGTCATTCACCATAGCCATACAAAGAGGTGTTACTATCATTCTTTCACTTTACAGGTAAAGAAATTGAAGTTTAGATATTAACTCCCCCAAAATTTCAAAGCCAGGGAGTGGAGGAAATAAATGATCTGACCATCTGGGCCTCTACAAATACTTCTTCACAGAAGACTCCTCTAACCTATAGTCATTGATCAGTTTGTTTCCATGATTTAAAAATATGCAGTGGACTTAATTAAAATATCATAGTTAGATTACCACCTAATATTGTTTAGCAGAAAGAAAATGGTTTGGTTTAATGTGTTTCCATATTTAACTTTTAAAGCATTAACTTACATATATGCAAACATATAACCTGGAAAATGTTCTATTGCCCAATAAAATTATAATGATGTTAATATTCTTGAATGTTTATAATTAATCAAAAACTACATGATAACAATTTTGTAAATAGTTTATTTTTAGAGGAACCATATTAAATGTGGTATTTAAACTGGATTCATTAAAAATGTTTCTTCAGCTGTGTGAAGGGCTATGAAGGATTGGGAGAAGGTGTGGAGTGAGACAAAAATTTGACGGAGGAGTTAGGAAAAACACTTCAGGAACTAAGATAACTAATTAACTCACACATATGGTTCATCTCATTCTGATAAAAGCTAATTGCCTTTTGTGCTCTCCAACTGTTAAAAGTACCATGGCATGGCCAGGAATGTGAACGTAAATTTTAAAAGTATTCAAAAGCATTGAAATTTATCATACATACTCTATTTTACATAAGAACTCTTCCTTTTCATAATGTTCCAGTATATTCAGTTTTCTGGTTAATTAAAAATATTTTTAATCTTTATAATGTAGATTAGTTTTTATTTTTTCTTAATAAAAGTACTATAACCTATATATATATACATATATATGTATATATATACATATATATATGCCAGAGATGAGTAGGTTTTTTTAATGTTTCAGAAATATCAGTGGTTAAAAATATAGTTACAGTTTAATTCTATAAAGGTTGATGTAAAATGTGCAAAAAAAGTATAATGAAATTCTACAATCTACTGGATATCTCTATAAGCATATTATGTTGTATAGTTTTGAAAATTTTTTTAACTACCTCTTTCCCTTCTGTATATTTTAGAGTATAAGAGAGTATAGCTAACTGGGTTTTTTAATGAGATCCACCTGTTACTAGACTAAAGTTGTTCATTCATCTATATACATCAATGCCCAGTCAAATGCAAATAGGAGTTTGCAGTCAGGAAAGTAAGGGTTTGAGGCAAAGGTGCCAAGCTCAGAGTCACAAGTGAGTTGTTCTCAAAGACCTGGCTGACTGATGGCTTCCAGGGGATGGGTTTTATGGATGAAAAATTATTAATACTGCCACTAAAGGAGTTGGAGTCATGGGCTCCACTGATTGATTGTGGCTAGGAGTAGCTGCTCCTATATGAGATTCTGATGTCAGCCATGGATAGCATTGTTCTATCTGATTTCCTGAGGGTATGGTTCACAAAGTCTTCTGATTTCAGGTGCCTGGGGCTGAATCACAGCTGAAGTCAAGGCGTTATCTTTAGCTTGACCTGAAACCCCATTTTTGTGGTCAGCAGGTGTTGTTCTTAAAACTGTTTGATGCTGAGCTGGATGTGATGTCTTAAGAGCTTAATGATTAAGGAAAGGAGAAGATGGAAAGGAGAAATGGTCATGTTAAAGAAATGGAGTTTCTGTATGGTTGCACACACTCCTATATGATCTCTATTTAACACAAAATATTTTAAATTATAAATTACTTCAAAGCAGAATTTTCAGAAACAGAAACACTTAATTTTTTTGAAAATTAAATTATTTTTATTCTTTCTCAATGACTTCATTTTCTATTGATATTTACTGAAGTGTTATTGTTCATAATTCTAAACACATGTCCCTGATGTTAATCTCTTAAATAGCAAAATCAACCAAGTAAATCAAAGTTTGAGTTTATTTAATTAAGTGATTCATGAATCAGGCAGCAACCCATCAAGCAATTAAAAGGGTGCTCTGAGGGTTTGTAGAAATGGAAGGGTTTTTTTTAAGAAAGAAGAGTGGAACGAGAGAGCTATTAATTTAAAAAAAGGATTATTTTCAGACCAGAACATCTTCTTTCAGAGGGAAGGGAATGTCCAGGGTTTTTATCATGCAGATTGCCTCTTCTTTCCAAGAGGGAATTTAAGAGAGGACCCAAGTGACAGATTTCCTCATTGGTGTTGAGTATACACTCCAGGCTGGTTGATTAAGATTATATTTTTGGGAGAGGCTGAAATAGCAGTTATGTCAAATAGTAAATCTTGGTTTCATACTATTACAGAACAGACCTGCAAGGGGGGTGGTGAATGATATACTATTACCAAATGGACCCCCCTTGTGCTCCAGGGTTCCCCTTCCTGTGTACTAGGTTCACCTTGCCTACCACCAGAGAAAGATGTCTCTCACTGCCAGAGAGTGGTGAAAAGGAAAGGGATTATTTATTGACAAAGTTATACAGACTTAGAATAATGACTTAATGTCTTCACTAAAAATACCGAAGTACTTAAGAATACTCACAAATGCACAGTCCTTCCTTCTCCCCTTTGTTGAGGTGCCATATCTCAAGAAAAGAGTAGAAGTCCATGGCTCGGGCAGCCCCTTGATTCTGGCACCATCAGCTGTGTTGCCACCACATTCTCCAATTAATACAAATCCATGTGGCACCTTCTCATGACCCACCAGCAAGAATTCTTTCACCCCCTTTCTTCCAAGCAATGTCTCTCCTGCTTCCTAAGCCATGTGGCAAAAAGAGAGCACCCTAAAGCTACATGTTCCCAACTTTTGCCAAAGCCATGTGGTCCCAAAAAGCCCTGCCTGGCTGCTGCTCCTGGGTTTAAATCCCATCACCAGTCTTCCTCTGCAGCACCATTTCCGAGTCCTCCCACAATCAGTTACACTTGCCAGCATTCCTGTATTCTTCCAGCTTTACTGGGCCGCCATAATAAGTCCGGGCAGTCATGGCCGCATGGCATGAAACCAATGATCTCCAAGCTCTCAGGCAGGTGCTGTAACCAGGGGAAGTTGCCTCCCAGTTACATCCTGGGTTGAGGCTACTCCCATCCCCCTGGCTCAAAGCCTGGTCACAGCTATTTAACATATGTATGAAAACAGTTAAAGGTTATAGATATGTTAATGACCATTCTAGAGGTTATCTGCAAAACTGTTGCCATGCAAAATAGCTCTTAATGGCCCCTGCTCCATGTGCCCCATCCCCCAGCTCAGACTCGTGGGGGTGAGGACATCCTATATATGTATTTTCCTAATATTTCCTGGACACCCTGAGTTCTGGACCCCATTACAAATCCCCATTTACAGGACCCCTTTGGCTGCATCCTGTTACAATATCATGGGCTTTAGCAAAATTGATGCTATTTGGGGTCTGTGGTTTTCCATTTAACAGTCCTAAGTTACCCCAGTGATGAATAAAAGAAATTTACTTATTATTTTCTTAAAAGATGATTTTCTTCCTTTAGTATCTGCCAGAGGCTCCGTAATCTATGATCTTCTCCAAAGTGTGACTCAAAGACTTGTTCCAAGCCTGCTGGGCTCCACCCGAGAGTTTCTGAGTCAGAGAATCTCAGATGGGACCTGAGAGTTGCAGTCCCAGCAAGTTCCAGGTGATACTCCTGTGACTGGTCCAAGGACTACACTTAGAGAACCTTTGTATTTGAGGAAACATTTCCTGAAAAACCAAACTCTGATCAGTAGTATTGTTGTAGACGATCGGCGGGTAAATACATACTCTTGGAGTCTGGAACCGAATTGATAAAAATTTTAATGGCCAAAGATTTTTCCTGCGCAGTGGCGAACTTCCTCAACTGTGACCGGAGTCACGTAGCTACTCAGAGCTACAAAATGGAAGTCGCGCCTGGCTTACAGACTACTGGGTATTTATATTTTCTAGCAAGCAAGCAAAGGCATACAGAAGCAGAGGTGGCGGTTAGCTATTGGCTTATTTAAAAACGGCGAGGGTCCCTGATTGGTGGGTGGTGCTGCTGCTGGCGGGCACTTTCTGGCGGGCCGGGGTTAGTTACCTTATTTGGCTAGAATTTTAAACCCAATTGTTCCTGGATGTTTGTTCATTACCCTGATCCAGGAACTGCAGATTTAGGGTTGGGTAATGCCCTAGCTGTAATTTTCCTAGCTGGGTATAACAGTATATCCAAAAAGCTCTCAGCATTAACCATCTAAGTGTAGTATACACATTTTAGCATTTAATGGTGCATTTTTAATTATTCTCAAATCTTACTTAATTTGTAAACTCAGTAACAATAAGAATGATCCTATTACTTTTGTATTTTCCAGAGTATTAGGAACTGTGTTCCTTATAAAATGACATTTAATTAGTGAGCAGGTGTGAGAGACATATGGAAATATAAAAAGTGTTTTGAATTTATTACGTACTTGTTTGTATAGTATGCTATTTAGATGATTTACTTCTATGTCATATTTTTTATATTCTGAAAATAAATAACAAGTAAAGACAAATGATTCAGAAAAACCATCTTGGAGTGAAAAGCTCAGAACCTTAAATCTAATTTTGATTCTACCAGTTGTTAGATTTATAATTGGGGAAAAGTAATTTGTTCCCTTGGGTCTCAATTTCTTCCTCTATAAACGAAGTGTATTGGATTAAATGAGGTCTAATTCTGGGAGTAAGTTTTAAATGTTATGATCATTTATCTTACAGATTGATGAGACTTTAATGTTGTCCTGGAACACATAGTGGTTTATGTACAAAAGAGTGAAGATTTCAACTCTATCAACAATAGACCACTTGATATGCCATCCCAAAACAAGACTGCATGAAAGACAACAAGGAATTCCATACCTCTGAAGAAGAAAGTATGCATTCCACGTACCTAAACCAATTAATGAAAAAGGCTAATATCCTCATGCATGGTGTAATGTACCATCTAATTACAGGGTTTTGTGTTAGTTTTTAATGTGATCAATTTTTTTAAATTTAGAATTTAAAAATGTATCAAAACCCTAACTGTAAAAATGTAAAATATTATGAAAGAGCAATTTATAAATTAAAATAGACCTTTAACGTTGATGGTAAAATAAAATATCTTATTTTTAAATTAGATTTTAATGTAAACCCCAATGTGTAGTTTGTTCCATAGAATTAATGAATATGTGCCCCTGCTTATTTTCCATTTGTTTTATAGATTTAATAAATAAGGATGCTAAATTGTACTTTGAAGAGCTATTTCTTTTCTTTCCTTTAGCAAAAAGGTTGCATTTCAGCATTTTTTATTTCCCTTAATAACAGCAGTGCCCTGGCTTTTAATAAATCTTATAAATTAGTATAAGAATGTATCAGCTCACATTCTTGTTTTTTATGAGTTTCACTTGCCTGTTGGGGATGCTGGAAGAAAAATATATTGATATAACTATTTCTTTAGAACAGTTGAGAATAATTATTGTTTGCCTTAACAGAGTAGAAGTAAGTTAAGACCTAAGTCTGTCTTACAGTTGTTTTTTATTGATTATTATAGTCTCTCTGTGGACCATAAATTTACTTTTCTTTGATCAGCAAAGATAAAACCAGAAACAACATACCCAAAAGCAAGAAAACTAACAGCTTTTCCTCATCACACTTCTATTTTGTCTACTCAGCATATCTGTTGCATTTTTCAAATAATGAAGAGCTATGTGTTAATTATAAGACAAGGAGGAATGTACAAATAAGTACTCCTCTGCTGTTTTGATCACATTCAACTTGAGAACT
The DNA here is from genome assembly GCF_021234435.1 of Artibeus jamaicensis. Lineage (NCBI taxonomy): Eukaryota > Metazoa > Chordata > Mammalia > Chiroptera > Phyllostomidae > Artibeus > Artibeus jamaicensis. The sequence continues at coordinate 4,587,672 of NW_026521870.1, forward strand.
CCTGAGACCTTTGGTTTCTCAAAGGCTGTGTATTCAACAGAAAAATGCATTTGCAAACAGTTTTGCAGAATAGGTTAGCACATGGGCTCTGCCCTTTACCAGCTGTGTACACTTGAGGAAGTTCCTTAATTTCTCTGTGTCTCAGTTGTTTTCATTTGCAATGTGTGCATTTTAAGATACTTTTTGTTTCCATTAATTTTTAAAAATTAGACTCAAGAACTTTTTTCATCCCATGTAATCAAATGTACCCTTTGATTAACATCTCTTTATTTCCCCTACCCCCTAACCTCAATGTGAAATCTAAAAAACTTAAACTCATAAAAGTATAGTAGGATGGTGGTTGTAAGAAAATACCTATTTTAACTATGCTTTTGGTCTACTTTTCAACACGACTTCTCCAGCATCTGTCATCCCAATACTGTGCTCTTGTGCAAAACACTCCTATTGCTCTTATTGAACTGTATTGTAAAGATGTGCTTTCTACACACTAGCCCCTATAAGAAAACCAACAAAATAACTTTAAAAGAAAGGTCAGTGTTTAATTCTTATTCACAACTCTAATACTTAGCTTCTAGCACTTAAAAAGTGCTGAAACAAATATGTATTAAATGCTTACTTAATGAACAAAATAATTCTTGTTGTCAGAGTTAGTAAGTTTTACTAAGTTGTGCTAGATGTAGCTTTGATATTCAGGATCCTATGAGTCATCAATGAAGAGTCCATTGGCTTAGTCAGTGTGGCCTCATAGCTGAATTAGGAACATAAATTAAAAGGGAATGAGATTCCCATGTGGGTAAAACAATCTTGAATGAATGTATGTAATAAACCAGTCATGACATGACTTCTGAACTCCCTAAAATATTATTATAGCATTTAGTATAATCTCCTTTTTGTATTTAGTAGCATCATTGTGTAACTTGGCATGGAAAATTCAATTTTAGCATGTCTAAAGTATGCCTCTGGAGAAAATATTGGAAGAATCAACTTTGCCAACTAAGCTTTTCTTCTGTACTCTAAATTGAGATAGGGAAATATTTCTTTTTGTTCCCAGAAAGTGGAAGTAGTCAGAATGGCAAATGAGCTACAATTAATAAACTGAACAAAATCAAAAGATTTTATAGTTTTTCATTTAAAGAAAAGTTTTATCAGGAGAAATATTTCTATAAATGCCATTTCAATTGACAGAGTTTTAAAGAAATGTCTCATCTGCATGTAAAGAAGCATCTTTATCTATAATGATTATTTTCCATTAGAATAAGATGTAGAAATAGAGATGTTCTTTCTCTGTAGTGATGCTAAGTACATATTGGTGTTGAAACAACTCTATTTTTTTGCTTAATGAATTGAAGTGATGAAGGCATTCTGACATTTTTACATAGTCTTTGTTAGCTTATGTTCAAAATGTGATCCACCTACCACTTCAGTAGGTTAAAAACATAAACCAGATTTTGACTTACAAATTAATTTTGTTACTGTTATTTTAATATTTTAATCCAGAATAAATATATCTCATTAAATATATCTCTAAAAGGCAGAACTTAAGGCAAATAGTGACAGTAGCTAATGTAAATACATAAGTATTTTGTAAATACTTATGTATTTACAAAAACACAAAGCTTCTCAATGTTATTTTATGTATTAGAGTTAGATTCAGCCTTAAGTGTCCTGATTCTAAATTCCTTTCCCTCTACACTCTGTGATATCTCTTATACCAATAAACTTGGTCCTTGTGTCTCTTACACCTCTTTTTATGTACTCTTTGGCCTTGTTTCTGCTTCTCTGCAAATCATTATTCTTCAGGTAGAGACAAATATTGTGTAATCCAACCAACTTGGTGTAAGATACTAGCTTCAAAACTTGCTCAGAATCTATTCCATTCCTTCACTTCCTTCTGTGCCTCACCAGGTGGCAATGAGTCCAATGGAAAATCTGGTAAACTACCCACTGTTAAAGAACTAATGTTCTGTGTAGTAATGGTGTCAGAGCAATAAGTCATGCTTGTATTAAGACTTTTAGTAGAAGTGCGGTGGGTTGTTTTGATCACCATGGGTTTTACAATTCTAAAATTGCTCTACATACATACATAAAGTTTTCCTTTCCAGAATTGTTTGAATTAATGAACCCTCCTTGAAATATTAGAGTTCTTCCAGTCTCACCCTTAGTCATCATTAGCAGTGGTTCCTTTGTTATACTCATCCTGTTTTTCAACTACCCAAGCAAGGCACTTTATAGGTAGGCAGTGTATTATCAAACCAAAATACACTATGTAGAAAAAAATGGGGAAAAAGACTACTAACTTTTTTGAGTACAGATGAAAATGTATAGTTCAGACTCACTCACAGTACCACTGATTATACTGGGAAGAAATCTAAAATTTCTGATTCCTAGTATGTCCTGGTGATAATAATTTGACCATTTAAAAAACATTAATTAAAATAATTTTGAACATTGAGGGACAGACTGTACTATTTTTCTAAAATATATGTTTCCCATTTCTTGTTTCATTGCCTAAAATATAAAACAAATATAAACAAAGCTAAAAAAGCTCTATACCCCAATTAATAATTTATATAATTATTTATTATCCAGTAAGTCAATACAAAATAATCCACACATTATTTAACATCAGAACAATCCTCTTCCTATGGATTTGATTTATATATGAGACTCATGTGTTTGTCCCTAGTATTCTTCATAAATATTTAATGACAGCAAATATTAGTGTGTCTAGACTTTTGTTCCAATCTGAAAATTGGGTTCCCAGTTTTATAACAACTAAATGGCTAAGAGGGTGAGACAACATGTGAAGGAATGTGTTCCAGGCATAAACTGTGCCTGGATAAACAGATGGTGTACTTCAGAATTCTCCAAACAATAAGGAACATGCTATTTTTTGTAAGTCTCAGAAATCTGGTCTTAAAGTCCTTAACAAGCTGAATATTCTTATTCCTGGCTCTTCCATCATTAGATGGTATAAAAATTAGCCCTCCTTGATGAGGTAAAGGTGAGTTCTTATGTGATGCTGGTACTTTCTGACAAAACCCTGAGCTGAGTTGTTAGTTATATGTATAAATGATGTTGATGAAAATATAATAAAGAACCCCAACCAAAAATAGTCATCAGCATGTCTTCCTTGCCTCCAGGACGCTGGCATTACTTCCTGCTTTCGCTTACTGCTTTTGTCGTTGCTCCATCTGCTCCATCTGTCAAGGTCCACTTAACACTGTAGTGCTCACTGGTTCAACAGAAAGCATGCCAGAGTAAGGGCCTCCAAAAAGGGATTTTTCTGCCTAAAATGTAACATAATTTGTACAGCCATCAAAATCCAATTTTTTTAAACTTCTACCTGCATTTCTACGTGTGCATATTATTGTGCAATCCATCCTGCAAGAGAAACTCATCATTGTTAGAGTCAATAATGCCTCTTGAAAAATTGTTAAGAAGACATTAAAAAATATTGGAAGACAGGTTAACTACTTAATAACTAACTTCTTTTTAGGTCCATTTTAATTTTGTTCACTTTGCTCATAATTAGTGGCCCAGAAATAAACAAGCAACTGTGAGAAGACATCGATCTCAATTATTTGGGTAGAAAAATAAGTTCTTCTTTATGCTGCCTGAATTGATTTTTTTAAAGTAATATATGAGGGGTATTTTATTCAAACTACGTAATTGCTTAGTTTTCAATTTAGGCAGGCATACAGAAGAATGCATTCCTAAAACCAAAGAAATAAATCTTATGATTACTAGAGGTAGGAACGTTGTGTAATGGGAAGAATATTGACCTAGGAATCAAGACTTCTGAGCTATAATTCTCACTCAGTCACTACCAAAGTTACTTTCCCTTCAAACTATGTTCTCTGGGTCTCACTTTCTTAAACTTTAAAATAAGAGCTTTGAACTTAACTTTTAAGATACTATCAAGTGCTAAAATGATGTTTATCTACTTTAATGTAATTAAATGGGCTTACTCAAATATGCTTTCATTACCTCTCTTAAGACTGGAATTTTTTCCGGAATTTCCCAAAATTAGCTTAGGCTTTAAACATAAGAACAAAGGGAGGTAAAAAACTTGTTTTAGGTAAATGCAGATCATAATTCAGAAACCTCATCATGAATTATTCACCCCAATTTCACTAAACCATCATCTTCCTTATTCACTAAAGATTGGTTTTGAAAAGCCATGTATTAACTCAGTAAAGCGAGAGAAAATTTACTGAGAATTTACTGAATTTCTGTTTCAGATGACACTCCTATTTCAGTTGTCATGGCATTCATCAGTTAATACACAGTTGATAGTAGATTCAAAGAATTTTAGAGCTGACAGGAGTGTCATCTTTCTTTTTACACATGCAAAAAAATTTAGAGAATGCAAATGACTTCTATAATATAATTTTATATTTTGACATATGTATGGGGGCATCCAAGAAAATCGAATTATCTTCTGTAGGGTGGGTTCCTTATAGTGTAAGCTTTCCTGCTAGGTGAATGTTCTAGGAACCCATCTGTATCAGTGCACCAGCTGGTGTTGTTATGAGAGGCTGCATTTGGCTTCAGTGAATTGTTTTTGAAGACTCTTTTATTTGTGTATTTCACTATGAATGATTTATGAGCACACCTGCCCACACCATGCTATGTGTTCAATAGCTTTTGACCAAAAACAGCATGAACCCCCATGCCCCACCCTCCCTATCCACCTGATATCACCCTGAGTGACTTTTTTGTTGTTGTTTCCCTGCATGAAAAAACATCCTCAAGGGAAAATGTTTTACCTATGTGGAAGAGGTGAAACAAAAAATGGCAGAAGCACTAAATGGCATAAAAATTGGCAAGTTCAAAAACTGTTTTTAGCAGTAGGAAAAACATCTCCTTAGGTGCATTGCATCAAATGGAGAGTACTTTGAAGGCGACTGAAGTTTAAACAAGAATAAATACACAATTTTAATAAATAAATTTCAGGGTTTTTTTGGGTCCCCCTTGTATACTTGTCAATGCCTCAGTAATTATTATATCTCTCACCCCAGAAAGTGTCTCTATGCCTGCTTGTAACCTCTTCCTAACTCCTTCTTTATCCCCTAGCAACCAGTAACCTTTACTCTGGTTCTGTGTATTAGTTTGCCTTTTCTAAATGTTATCCAAATGTAAGATACAATATGTATCTTCTTGTCTGGCTTATTCACTCAGCATATTTATTTTGAGATTTATCAAAATTATTACTACTGGGAGACAACCCTCCATGGATCTCTCTCCTTTTCTGCATGTATTGTGAACAGTCACTGGCTACCGTTGTTCTTAATTGTCTTTGTGGGGATATTTGCATGGAGAAGAAACTTGGAAAATAGATGTCTTCCCCCAGAGCAAGGTACAGGTTGGTGTATTGTATAGTTTGATAAAGGTATTGTCTTCCTACAGGGCAAAGGACAATTAGGCTTTTTACATAATATAAAATACTAGAGTTTCTAAGCTTGAGGTCCATGTCTTACAACACAATGTATTGCACGTGCTCTCTTCATATTACCCTGTTGGAATTTAGGTTTAGTGAACCCATGCTCTTCTGGGTACTGCTATTGCTGTGCATAAGAAAGTCCTTTGTCTCTGATCCAGTAGATTCCTGTCTTCTGTCAGCATCCATGATATTGTGCCAGACTAACTTGTTAGATGGTAACCAGAGGAAAATCTCAGTCCCCTCACAGTTGACAGTTCATTCGTCTTTTTTTTTCTTATTGACTCTTAACCCATCACTATTCCTAAATTTGTAAGTTTATTCATCAATTAATGGATAATTGGGCTCTTTCTCGTTTGAGATAATTATAAGAAACAGAAAGCTGTTATAAACATTCATGTCCAAGTATTTGTATAGCCTATACTTTGATATTACTCTGATAAATACAACACTTAGGTGTTGAATGGCTGGGAATACGGTCCCTGGGTGAGGTTGTGGACTGGGCTGTTTGGTTTGGCAGTACTGTGGGCTGTGTTCGAGGCCATCAAGGGTCACTGTGCAAGTTCCCTGGTTATGTGAGGCCAGAGATGGTGCTCTATAGTTGAGCAGGGCTGCCGGCCTGGTTCCCTGCAGAAGCAGCACTATAGTACTTATTCTGCAGCTGGCCAGAATTCCCAGATGGCAAGACTAGAGCCTGAGAATTTACGTCCCTGCCATTGTGGGGTGCGAGAACAGGCCAGCACAACCATTTGACTGGAGACCCAAATCAGGTGGAACTGCCAGCCAAGCTCCCTGACCAGTCAGGAACACCAGCAGAGCTGCTGCCTGGGATCTCTACGTTGTTCCTGTAAGAATGTGGGCTGCCCAGGTCTAAGTCCTGGTTGCTGCAAGACCTCCACCCCTCCAATGTCTATCTGATCCCTAGCCATTAAGCACTGTAGATTTCCCTATTGAAGGGTTGTGGGTGGTGGGGAGATTGAGACTTGAGTGGGACTCCCTAGGAGCCTCCTGCAATGCTAGAAAAGATGTATGTCCACCTTGGGTTCTCTTTTTCCCTCTCAGAAGTGTAGACCCAGGGGGATTCTGGAGACAATGCTGGGCCAGCCCAGGGGAGAGGCAACGTCATCAGAGTGTAACTGTTCCTCTCCCCTTTCTAATGCACCATTTTCAGCTTCTGTGGTCCAGATGTTTGCTTTAGACACACTCCTAGGTTCTGGAATTTTCTCAGTGATATCTTGTCTATAAATAGATACAAGTTGATCTTCCTGTGAAGGGGACTGAAGTCAGAATAACCTATGACTCCATCTTAATGGCTTATGGTCCTAAGAAGATGCTGACTCAGGCCCAGCTAGGGTGACAAGCTCCCCAGGGGCTAGAAAGCCAGTTTGGTGATGACAAGATCCATGAAGGCCAAAAGGAAATAAACTATTGATGCACACAATAACATGGGTGAATTTCAAAACCACTATACCAATTGAAAGAGGTCAAACCTAAAAGATGGTATCCCATACGATTCCATTTACATGAAATCCTAGAAAAGGCAAAGCTATTGTGACACAGAGCAGATTGTGTTGCCCAGTCTGGGAGTTGGGGAAGGGGATTCATTCCAAAGGAGCCCAAGGAAAGTTTTTCAAATAATGTACCCAGTAAATGTTTTATAATATATAATGATCTTGTTCACAAAACTTCACATGGTTACCCAAACTCAAATTGTATATTTAAAATGGGTGAGTTCTATTGTATGTAAAATATATGTAATATACTATATGTAATATACTATATGTAATATTATATGTATATATATTAGTAAATATGGGGAGAAATACAGAGAGAGAGAAAGATTGGGGGTGCTAAGAACTGAATGAGATTTGACCATGAGATGTATCTGATTCTTACAATAAATGAGTCCTTCAAAATACTAAAAATTCTGACAGGCAAAAATGATTTACAGTAAACTACTACAGAGCAAGCCAACGTAAGTGGGGGGAAAGGCACTTCTTCACCTATTTGATTTGCCAGGAGAAAACAGTCAAAAAAATTTTTAAAGACTTCTGCTATCCAAATTCCATGTTAATTCCTGTAATCGGTAGGGCCCTTTTGGCATTCAGAAAACATAGCATGTAGTAAATATAGCTCATAGTTTGGTAGTCATAAGTTGTAAAAAAAAAAAACACATGTAGAAGATTGGTGGTAGAATGAGCCAATAAATAGCATCTATCAAGCATTTCTTGGCTTTTCTTATTTATTTGTAGAGGTTCTTTATATACCTTGTTAATAATCTTTATCAATTATTATAATTTATAGGATTTATTTCCATACCTTTTTGTATTTTTATAAATAAAACTTTTTTATGGCAGTTATATTTCTTAATGTCTTTTTATTATTTGTTATTATAATGCACAATATAAATAACCTTTCACTATACCATATTCATAATTATTATATCATCAATTAAACTTTTATATTTTTGACATTTAAAAATTATTTATTTTAATTGTGGATAAATTATATATAACATTATATTAGTTTCAGTTGTACAACATGCTTTGATATTTGTACATATTACAAAATGATCACCATGATAAATCTAAGCAACATCTCTCACCTTACTCAGTTACAAATGCAAATTATATTTTCTTGTGATGAGATCTTTTAACATCTATTCACTTAGAAACTTTCAAATATTTAATTCAGTAGTATTAACTATAGTCTCTATTCTGTACATTACATCCATGACTTATTTATTTTATTACTGGAAGTTTGTACCTTTTGACAATTAACACACGTTTCTACCACCATCGACTGCCTATCTCTGTCAACCTCCAATCTGTTCTCTGTATTTATGAGCTTGATTGTTTTTGGTGTTTATTTATTTATTATTTATTTTTTAGAGTCCACATATAAGTGAAATCACATGGTATTTGTATTTCTCTGTCTGACTTATTTCACTTAACATAATGTCCTAAAGTTCTATCCATGTTGTCACAAATGGCAAGATTTTATTCTTTCTATGGATGAATAGTATTCCATATATACATAAATATGTATATATGAAATACTTCCATATATATTCCAAGTATACATTATATATATATGATTCCACATATATTATGTATATATAATATATATGCATGTGTATATATAATTTATATATCACATTTTCTTTATCCATCTATTTTTTATAAACAGGTTGTCTCCATACCTTGGCTGTTGTAAATAATGTGGCAATGAACATGAAAGTACAGAAATCTTTTCCAGTTGGTGTTTTCATTTTCTTCAGATAAATGCCCAGAAGTAAAATTGTGAAATTATACAATAGTTCAATTTTTAATTTTTAAAGAAACCACTACACTGTTTTCCATAGTGGACATGTCAATTACATTCCCATCAGCAATGCATAGATGTTCATTTTTCTCCACGTCTTTGTCAAAATGTGTTATTTGTTATCTTTTTCATATAACTCTTCTAATAGGGATATAGTAATATCTCATTGTGGGTTTAATTTGCATTTCTCTGGTGATTAGTGACATAGAGCATCTTTTATCGGCCATCTGTATGTCTTTGAAAAAAGGCCTATTTAGACCTTTACCCACTTTTAAGTTACTTTTTTTGTTATTATTGAGTTGTATGAGTTCTTTATGTAATTTGAATATTGACTACATGTCAGATATATTATTTGCAAATATTTGTTTTGTTCAGTAGATTGCCTTTTCATTCTATTGAAATGGTATGGGATTTATTTATTTGTATGTGATTTGAGGTAAGGACTCAATTTCTTAGCAAAGTACTTATACCATCACTATTAATTGAAACACTGGAAGGATAATTGTATCTGATTCAAAAATAAATATATTACATCCACTTTGTAGAAAACTGTTATTTTTTAATACATGACAACACAAATGTAGAAGACAAAAAGTGCCAGAAGTTGTTAAAAATACAGATGAAAGAATTATTATATTTGGTATGAGAAGACATTTTTATTATGATCTTATTCAATGAATATGAACCTAGTTGTGCACTAGTTTTTTTCTCTAGGAAAATCATTGAGATTCTAAAGTGGCATTAAAAAGGAAAGAGGTTATAAAATATCTCTTAGGACATCTCCAACTGTTCCATTTACTTTTATATTTCCCACCATTTCTTTATATTATTTAATGACTGCAATAATGAATGTTTAATCTCAATATGAACTCTGAACCTTAATCCCATAAAACCTCATGAGTAGGTCAGGTTTTAAATATGATCTTTGTATCTTGCTTATGCACATTCTTTCTCCCCCAAGCTTCTGCCTGGCACTTTTGTCCATCTTACCATTGATAGGGCTAAGAACCTGTCTGTGGATTGTCGATCGTGTAGATGATACTTCAATCCTAAAAACAGAGAGATTTGCTGAGGCTCTCTAGTTAACATTCACTTCTAGATCTACTTCAGATGTGTCAGCTTTGCAGAAATACACCACAATTCTATCCCAACAAAAAATGGGGAAAGGTTTTGGTTTATCAAACTACAAGTTGTGCTCTAGAATGGTCCAGACATTCCTGCCAGGGGGTATATGCTATCTTTAGTGCTGGTTTTATTTTAAAACTCAATTTCTTTAAAACAAAGATCCTTTTCAATATCAGAGCTTCTTTATAGTTCTAGCATTGTATTTTAAGACCTTTTATATAAATTTTTAGGGAAGATGTTAATGGAAAATATTGCTTAAATTTGAATATGATCTATGAATTTGAGTTTCTTGTTAAGAGAAAAAAGACCTCAAAGTATACCAAAGATCAAAATTCATATTAGGTTAGTAACAAATATTCACCTTACACATATCTTCAGGGCAAAGAAAATATAAACTGAGAAAATTGAAACAGCTCATATAGAAGTTGCTTGATAGATTTTCCGTATCTTAAGGAGAGTGACAGCAGCAACTTTATATTTTAAATAAACAGTTTTGGGAAGTCTTTTGGAGAAATTATTTTAGGTCTTTTGGAGAAATTATTTTAAGTAAGAAACATACTTAGTGCTCCATATATCAAAGGATTCTTGGAGGGATTAGGTAAAATCTTTCTGAGAATATATGTTCCAATAAATCCCCAGGTCAAAATATCAAAATAAAAATAATAATAATTCTATCCAAAACTGATTTGTATAAAAGCACATTGTAATATATAAAAGTCAACATCATCATCCTTCACAGGAAACTTTTTGTTGTTATTGTTGTTAACTGGATTTGATTGAAGTTCATGGGGCCACAAATCACTAAAACTTAAATTGAATGCATGTGCTTTTCCAAAAGCAGACTCATCAGTGAAACAGATGAAAAATATAGTGAAACGTTACATCTCAATGGGCTACAAAGGAGTACAGCAGAAATTATGACCCTGCTCAAGCTGAAGCCCATTATCTTACATCATTATGGTAACAAATATATAGCAATCAATTTGTTATTATTATTGGGTTTTAAACCAAAGTAAATCTCTAATGTTGCATAGTAAAACTGTGCAGAAGAAATCAACCATGCTAGCCCTGGCAATACTTTCCTGATGAAATACCTTGCACTGCATACCAATCACAGTGAAACTGCACTTGAAAGGTTAGTGACCATGGCCCCTCTAAGGACAACCATGAAGTATTACCACTCTTTTCCATTTCAAAAAGGAAAATGAATTGAATGTCATGAACCAAATTTCTTTCCAAGTTTTAGCAAAATAGGTATTCATTTAATATAGCACAAAAGTAGATAATAGTTTTACTTTCACTCTGAAGTGGGAAATGTTCTCTGTATTCAACATTCCAAACTGTGTAATCTCCTAGAGGTAAAAAGTAAGTAATCAGTAATTGTGTAGCTCTCTGTCTGCTTACCTTCAAGTGGGTTTGATCTGTAAGTTAGGATTCCTAAATGTAAGTCACAGTTCTTCCCCATTGAAGCAGTGTATACTGCACACACTTCTCTCTAGGGGTCTGTTTTCTCAACTGTAAAAAGAGAGAGGGTCATACTGAAAATTTCTAAGCAAACAAAACTTCAGTTACAACACTTCAATATTTTATTTATAAAACACAAAATCTTTGTAATTAATGAAAGTCTTGATTACTTTCTATTTGCATAGACTTTCATGCTCACAGTGTGAGAAGGAACCACATCCACATTGGCAAACAGGTACATCTTTGTAAAATATTTTACTTCACATTTGGAATTGTTCTAGTGAAGTTTTGTGTTCCTCTACATTTGAGATTGAATTGTCCAGAAAGAAAAAAGAATAGATGTTTGCATTTTACAAATAGGCTTCCTTATAGATTAATTTTTTATTATTGTATACTTGAGATATCAATTACACATGGAAAAAGACATGTCCATTAGGTATTTGATTATGTAAGTACTGTGTCAGGGAAAGTTCAGAGATATTGGTATAATTCTGAGAATTATCTGCACCTACTCAATACTTAAAGCTAAAGAGCAGTGGACTTATGCGTGTTGGGTAAAGAGAGAGAAGAAGATTCAAAACAGATTCTGCGAACAGTTCATCATTTAGAACTGAAAGGAATAGAGATGTCCCAAACCAAAGTGTGATGATGGAACCAGAGAGACCAATAAAAACTAAAAGAGGTTGTTTTCTTTTGTATCACTGAAAACAAGAGTTTAAACAAGAAAGATGTATTCAATATAATTTATTCCTTTTACAGTTAATGAATATAAAACCCAAGAACTGGACTAGTGGGTCTGCAGATGAAGTGGCTAGTTGGTAAAAGGAGTTAAAGAAGTGGAGATAGGCTGAGTAATCAAATCATGTTATGTATACTTTTTCTATTAAGGGGAGCAGAGAAGTGGGAGATACAGGCTCAAGGCAGAAATTACCTTTAAGGTCTGAACCCCTTGATCATATTTGTATGTTCACAAAAATGAGAGAAGACGAAAATGATAATGAGAATAAAAAAGGACAGGTAAATGAAAGGGCGAAGTCCTAGAAAAAGAAGGGAGAATATGAACAAGCAGAGGTTTTGGACTCTGATGGGTATAGAAATATTCCTCGATGGTCATAGAGAAGACAGAGACTTACATACAGGGTAGAGCAAAAGTAGGTTTGCAGTTGTGAGTACACAAAACACAGAGTTTATTCTTGTATCATTATTTTTTTTAAAGATTTTATTTATTTACCTTTAGAGGGGAAGGGAAGGAGAGAGGGAGAGAAACATCAATGTATGGTTGCCTTTCATGCGTCCCCTGCTGGGAATTGGCCTGCAGGGAACTGGTCTGCAACCCAGGCATGTGCCCTGACCGGGAATCGAACCGCGATTGTCTGGTTCGCAGGCCCGTGCTCAATCCACTGAGCTACACCAGCCAGGGTTATTCTTGTATCATTATTTATTAATTATTGTATTTTCCACATGAACAAATATAAACCTACATTTGCTCCATCATCTATACATACACACCCACCATATTTATCATCTATTTATATATTATTATATAGTTAGTCCAGAAAAGGTCCATCCATTGTTAATATGATGAAAATGGTTTGTGAGATATCATGTAACCTGGCACCTAAGGAGAGTGGACTACAATGCACATGCATAGATGATGACCTCAAAGTAGTCAGTGAGAGCAATAGACACCATTGAGTAAGCATGTGTACTGTGTGGCCATCACATTCAAAATGACTGAGCTAGTGGAGCAATGAATCTGCATCAAATTCTGCATGAAGCTTTAACATTCCTCCATGGAAACTAATCAAATGATTCAGAAAGGCACAGCTATGGGGAACTATTGATTGGCAGCTTCATCATGACAATGTGCCTGCTCATGCATCACACCTCATGCAGTTTTTTGACAAAACATCAGCTCACCAAGGTGACTCAGCCCCCCTATATTCCAGATTTGGTACCCTGAAACTTCTGGCTGTTCCCAGAAGAAAAATCTGGGAAATATCCCAGAAGATATTTCAGACCATTGCTGAGATTCAGGAAAATATAACAGTGCAGCTGATGGTGATTGGGAGAACTGTGTGACGTCCCAAGGTGCCTACTTTGAAAGGGACTAAGGTTTCATTGTGCTATGTACGATGTTTTTTGTATCTTGTATCTTCTTTGATAAATGTCTCTGTTTTTCATATTACATGGATGGATGCCTTCTGGACAGACTCCATATATAAATATAGATGTACATATATTTATACGTTCCTTACCCCTCCCCATCAGGTATTCAGGCTTAAGGGGAGTAGAGCCAGGAAGAACTTCTCCCAGAGGACATGGGGACTCAGGCTATGTCTCATAGCCGGACGCACAGGTCTACTGCTCCTTCTTTGTTGCAGCACCCCCGCCCCAAGTCCTTCCATGATGGCCTCTCAAGTGATCGAGTCTGGCTTAGGTTGCTCCCCACTGTGAGGGGCTTTACATTGACTTACAACCAAGCTTTGGGGGCTGGGAGAGGAAACTGAGGCAGCATTTGTTACCAGAGACAAGCTTTGTCTCCTGTGGCTCGAATTCCAGAGATTATTTGCTCATCCTCAGCCACAGGGGGTTAGGGTTACAATTCCTGAAACCAGGAAGAGTGGTCCACAATAATTTTCTACCTCTAGGTAACTTTTTTTCAATATGTTCAAATTCCTTCTTCTGTGCCTGATCCATAAATATCAATGTTTATATGGTAACATGCCACACTCTGGGCAATCTTACCCTCTGGCATGGCTTCCATAACCATCTTCAAGCTATGTTCCTTACCAGAAATATCTCTAGTTGAGATGTCCTCTGTACCCAGTGTTCTGATATACATTGTACATAAGACAATGATGCCTGAGTGCCCTTCAAAGTAGGCACCTTGGGACTTCACATATTTCTCCCCTAATCTCTTCCACTTTTCAAAACACTGTGAAAATCTTTGTGGAAATTGCCATCAGCTGCCCTGTTGTATTTTCTTGAATCTCTCAATGGTCTGAAAGCCTTTCCCTTACACAGGTGATTTCAGATTTGGAAAAATCCAGAAGCCACAGGGCACCGAATCTTGGTTGTAGGAGGGCTGAGTCACTTGGGTGATTTGATGTTTTTCCAAAAATCTCTGCTTGAGATATGATGCATGAGCTGGCATGTTGTCATGATGAAGATGCCAATCACCAGGTGCCTATAGCTGTGGCCTTCTGAATCATCTGAATAGTTTCCATGGAGGAATGTTCAAGCTTAATGCAAAATTTGGTGCAGATTTGTTACTCCACTCATTCAGTCATTTTGAATGTGATGGCCAAATAGTACACATGCTCACTCAGAGGGCATCTACCACCCCATTGACTAGTACAGTGAAGTCATCATTGTTCACACATGCGCATTCCAGTCCACTCTCCTTGTCTGCCCAGTTACATCAATGTTGTGCAAACTGTTCTCATTATATTAACAATGCTAGACTTTTCTGAGAAAGATTTTATATAATATATATATGTGTGTGTGTGTGTACATATATGTATATATGTGTGTATATATATACATATATATAAAGAGAGAGGATGAAGCCGTTAGTATTAGTTACATCTATATTCTAAAGTAAATATAAAATTAGATCATGAATGGGAAAGGAGGAAGAAGAGATTAGGGAGAAAAAGGTGTTAAATAAATATTGGTAAGGCTAGAAAATCAATAAAGACCTATAATAAGATCGCCAGAGAATGTTCAGTGATTTTTTTGAGATTGGAGGCCATGAATTTAGAGATTCCAGTCATGGAGATTGGGTGACTTACTATAATGAAAATCAGCAGCTCTTAGGGTGGACAATTCTTCCTTAGTGAGAATCACCTCTCCCAGGCTAGACTATAATAGAGGTATGGCCAGTGTGAGAGTCTAAGCTCAGTTGTTGAGTATTGTTGTTGATCATAGTAAATTGGTGGAGGGTTTTCCTAGGTCCATGTCAAGGGTTTGATTTTATCAAATTGCCAGTTGGCGGATCTCTGACTAAAGCTAGCTGGAAATATTATGCAAGGAAAAGTCAGGGAAATGAATTCATGAATGTCCAAGCCCAGAAAAGTAGCTGTGAGTAGATTAACAATTAGAAGAGTAACATGAAATCAGAGTTGAAATGAAAACAACTATCTGAAACTAATTGCCAAGGCTGATAGGACAGATTGCCTGCAACGTAATTTCTGAAGGAACTCCATATCGTGCCGGTGTATCCCTCCCGTGTTCAATTGGGAATTTGTGTCTAAATGAGTGGACTATTCTTTCAATGTGGTGGCTCCTTCTTACAAATTGTATTTGTTAGCTCCACAGAAGACATTCCTGTTATTTAGAAAATAAGATATTCTATAACTCATATGATACTTTGGATTACATATAAAAAGGCTAACATGTTTTTTTAGCACCACTACTTCTGTTATATCATAAACCCATAAAAACTCCTATTTTCCTTAAATTTTGTTACATTTCTCATTTAATAACAAAATATTTCTTCTGATATTGTATAAATATATATATATATATATATATACTGTTAATATTTTCTCTATTTTCATCAAAGGCTTACAGATGTATTATCTACCTGGAATTTATTGCATGGTATGAGGTAGGAATATTCTTTTACATATAATTAATTCCCAAGAATTTTTATTCAAATCCCCACATTTATAGTATTACTTTCTGGATATTCTGTTTTTATCTTTTAATTCTTCCATGAGCTCCAAATCTTCAAATTGTTGTTTTATGGAATATGTGTGGGGGTTTTTTTTCATGTTAGTTCAAGTTATCACAGCTCTGTATTCTGAAGTGATTATTTTTTATTTCACATAAACTATAAATCATCTAGTCTAACTATTTAAAAAATTATATACTTGTGGTAATAGGAATTACATCAAATTTATAGATTAAACTGAGTCTTTACTTCAGAAGCATGGCATATGTCTTTATTTATTCAGATTATTCAGATCTTTTATTCTTCAGTAAACTGTTGTGTTTTAAGCATGGCCCCAGCTGTCTTTGAACATTTTTTTGTTTTCTAGAACAGCAAGATATTACAACTCACTCTCCTATTTCCCTTGCAAACATCTGTATATAGTCAGGCATTTCACTAAGGACCTGGTTCATTTCAGTGGGGAATAGTATTCAGAAACCACTCTCTGAGCACTAGGTGCCCTCTCAAGGAACCCACTGTGGCTCTCGTGGCAGAAGGGGGAAAGCTACACAGTAGAAGCATAGGTTACCCAGGCCACATAGTATTCGGTTAAGTCCCTTTCTTTTTAAGACTAAATTTGTGCATATTAATTTAATCATTTTAAAACCATTTCTTCTTCTTCTTGAACAATAAAAAAATACAAAAAAACTGTAGATTTGCTATCATTTCAAAGATTTTTTAAAATTGTTCTATTTTACTTTTTTCAGTCTTGTTATGAATTTTTAACCAAAAATTTTCCCAAAGTCTCTGGAAGACTAAATTTTTGTCATAGTTCTGGAGTAGTTACATATTAAACATGTGTTAATATATTGATGCTAGTTAATATTTTTGAATGCTAATAATTTGAAAGTAGAATATTTTAAATCCTCTAGGCACAGATATAATTTTTTTAGAGCCAAGAATTTCTATACCTTTATTAGTAAGGCACCCACTTATGCTCTACTTTTGATGTACTTACATAGCACATACATTGGAGTTCCCTTTGATGTTCTTTAATTCTTGTTTTGTCTAACTTCTAATATGTAATGGGCATACTACATTTTACAATTCCCTGAACATTCACTCCTTGTATCTTTTCATATTATACTATGATTGCTTTTACTTTGATGTAATATTTTCCCCTGAATATTTTAATGTTAACAAAATGTTAAAAGTGTTGCTAGTAGTTCAAAGATGTAAGAACATTCTCTCTTTGAACTTAATATTTGAAAAGAGCTGCAAAAGCATTTACTGGAGCCACATTTTAAGACTGCAACTAGGTTAGAATACGCACTCACACCAAAGATGGTAAAAAAGATTTTCATAGTAATCCCCTTTTATGATTAAACCAATAAAGCTCTAAAAAATGGAGGGAAGAAAGAAAATTCTGAGCAAGCATCAAGGTTCCCAGTGTTTTCACTATATCATACATGAGGAACCAAAGATGCTTTTGTGTCCCAACCTCCCAACAACATCAGGGCAAAAGCACTGATGTAAGAAAGGGCAATACAAAGAGTAATGTATTATTTAATTTGTGATGGAAAACTAACTTGAATAATAAAATGAATAAATATTAGCAGTTCAGTATGCCTTCAAAGTTTTTTAGAATTAGAAAAAATCAAACGGACTTTTAAATTTTTATATTTTTTAGGTCCTCAAATATGTACAGTAAGAAAAAATATAGCATGTCTTCAAATAATGTTTGGCTAGTAAATTCCTAAATTTAATAATGTTATCTCCAGCAGCATAGTTGTTTTAAGGATGTTTAGAAATAGAATATCAAAACAAAGTAATATTGATAAGAAGTATAAAACTTAGGAGACAGCCCTGGCTGGTGTGGCTCAGTAGATTAAGGGCCAGCCTGTGAACCAAAGGGTCATGGGTTTGATTCCCAGTCAGGGCATATGCCTGGGTTGTGGTCCAGATCCCAAGTAGGAGGCATATGAGAGGCATTGATGTTTCTCTTTCTCCTTCTCTTCCCCCCTCTCTAAAATAAATAAATAAATAAATAAATAAATAAATAAATAATCTTAAAAAAACTTGTGAGACAGAAATCTTAAAATATACTAAAGCAATCTTACCTTTTGCATTTTTTAGATCATTTTCTTAGGTGGTTTAGTAGCCCTAGAATAGAATAAAGTGAGAAGTTATTTCTTTTTTTAAATAAATATAAGAAGAAACACTGAGATGAGAGTCAATTTCTGACATGAAAAATTGAATAATGCAGCAGTATAAAAATATAGTCAGGCTATTTTCTTAAAAATTGAACTATCATAATCTGATGGACATTTTTATATCAAATATCAAAAAGATGAGTAATGTAACAACTAAAACTTGAATAAAATGATAAACATCAAAGGTAGTCAGAGGATTAAAGAAAGCAAATATTAAAAACTATGATCAATGAAAACTTTCATTTAAAAGAATATTTGAAACAAAAAATTGAGACACTATTCATCTTGTAAAACAAACGCATAATAACCAAGATAGTAGCATGCTAATAAATCAATTGTATTTCAAGAAAATAAATTTGTTAGGCACCTAAACAAAAAGACCAAGTCACATATTATATAAGAAAATCTGTCTTTTAGATACACATTTCAACAAAAGATAAAGAACAACATATTTCAGAAATTCATCAAAAGAAAAAAAACTGTTAGCTAAGAATTTTATATCCAGCCAAAAAATATACTCAACCTTAAGAATAAAAAATGCAGACTACTAGTTAATAAGCAAGACTCCGCCTGGCTGGTGTGGCTCAGTAGATTGAGCACTGGATTACAAAGCAAAGGGTCCCCAGTTCTATTCCCAGTCAGATGCATGCCTGGGTTGCAGGCCAGGTCCCTGGTAGGGGGCATGCAAGAGGCAACCACACATTGATATTTCTCTCCCTCTCTTTCTCCCTCCTCCTCTCTAAAAATAAATAAATACAATTTTTAAATAAAAAAAGAATAAGCAAGAGTCAAAGAAAACTTACTACATAACATAATCCAACCAACCAACACAATTAGTGAGAAGGACTGACATTAATCAAAAATTATCTTTTCCTAACAATCTAAAGTTAAATGACATAGGGGAGGCAGTGTAGAATGTAAGGGCTATAGGGTCTGACAATGTGGAAACAGTATAGGAAAATAAGCTTTGCTTATGGCCACATGAATAGTAACACAGTATGTTGTTGGAAGGACAGTACAAAAGATAAATTTGTTATATATAACATGTTTGTAGATTTTATTTTGTACACATGTATTTTACATAATTACAAAAATAAACGGAATTATTTTAAAATTCTGAAAATCAAAAGCAAATTTAAAACAGGTAAACCTAAGTATATTGTGGGCAATCACAGAAAGCGTTAGTATTATAAATGAGCTTAAAATACAGTGATTTGTCTATCTATTCTTGGTGGTTTGTACTTTAAGAATGAGGAAAGAATGGCTATAAAATATTAAATTGATGTCTGTAACCATATTGTTGGGGTGATATTGGTATTGTTTTTCTGAAATTATTTTGTGTATAGTGTCAAATGTATGAAATAAGTCATGGTGATAGTGTTGCAAATCAAGGTTTTCATCATGATGAAAAGGAATCATCAAATGCACATAAAAATTATGTAGTTCACATTTTGACTTAGAAATAATAGTATAAGAAATGGGGTTGTCTCCCTTCACCCATTCAAATGGCCTACAAACAATGATAGTAACAATAACAATGAACTTCCATAAACCCCAAATTTTACTACCTAAATAATTCTTTCCAGTATAAAGATCCAGACTTCTTAAAGAAATTGTTAATTCCAGATTTGAAACTGGAAATATCAAGATGAGATTGAACCTCTTGTCCCAAAAAATCAAGAAAGCAAGTCAGGAATGACTTCTAGAAAGATATCCAAAGGACCAGGAGTCAACTTGAATAGGATTCCACTAGCCCAAAATAAAAAATAAAAAAAACGAGCATACTTAAGATAATAAATTGAAAGTATGTAAATATACCAAATATGCTAAAGTTGATGAATTAATAATGATGTTAAATCAGTGTAAGGAACTCATTGATCACTTATAGAAGACACTTGAAGACTAAGTGTGGTGAAGACAAATAAATAGAAAAAAATCAGGCAGTTTTGTTTTTCTTCCACAAACTGCATTATCTGCTTTATAAAAGAAAGTTACTCATTACAGATGTGGTCTAGCTAATAAATAAAGAAGGAGTATTAGAATTAGAATATAACAATTCTGCAGCACCCAAGTTATTTATAGATATAGGACATACTAATCAACAGGTGCCAAAATAACTGCAATGTTGCAGGTTTGAGCCCTGGTCAAAGTACATACAAGAATCAACCAGTGAATACATAGGTATCTGAAACAATAACTCAACTCTCCCCCTCTGTCTCCCCCCTCCCTTTTTCTCCTCCTTCCTCTATAACTAAAATCAATGAATATATTTTTGAAAAAAGAAAAGCAGATTATGTGCCCCCTTATGGAAGGTCACAACACTATCTGATACAAACTATAATCAGATTAACACTCTAGCTTTCATGCAAATTAATTTAAAAATACAAGGTAAGAGCAAAATGCTAAACGACATGATAGGTGATGCAATCAGCAAACTCCAATCTTTGGAAACCTCTACATGACAAATTACCTGCTTTCATCATCAATGACAACAAATACAAAAATAGAAAGCAAAAAAATAAATAAATGTAAGGAGTTAAAAGACACATTGGAAATCTATGGCCCAATCATAATAAGGGAACTTATTTAAATTCCAATTCAAACAACCAAACTATAAAATAAACAATTAGGGAACAATGTCACCTATGAATATTTGATAACATTAAGAATTATTGGTAAATTTAAAGTGTGACAGTAATACTATGGTTACTTTTTGAGAGTCATTTATATTTACAGATATACTCTGAAATATTTACAGGTGATAAGATAATACCCAGAAGTTTTCTGGTTTTGGTTCTAGACTACCACAATAAGGTGAGTACATAATATAGCAAGTCACAAAAATGTGTTGGTTTCCCAGTGCAAATAAAAGTTGTGTGACACTACACAGCAGTATACTAAGTGCATAAGACCATTATGCCTTTAAAATGTGCATATATTAATTTAAAATACTCCATAAAATTAGAGCCATCACCTGAGCCTTCATCACCTTTTTGCTGATGGTGCCTCTTGTCCATACTGATGGCTGCTGACTGATCAGGGAGGTGGTTGCCAGAGGCTGAGGTGGCTGTGAAATTTCTTCAAATCAGCCAACAGTAACTTTTCTTTCATTGATAACTCTTCCTTTTACAAATGATTTCTTCAGAACATGTTATCAACAGTAGGATTTCTTTGAATATTGGTGTTAATCCTCTCAAACTCTGTTGCTTCTTTATCAGCTAAGTTTATGTAATATTCTAAATCCTTCAGGGTCACCTCAACAATCTTTACATAATCCTCAATAGGAGTAGATTTTATTTCAAAAATCACTATCTTTGCTCATCTGTAAGAAGTAACTCACCATCCCTTCAAGTTTTACCATGAAATTGCTACAATTCAGTAACATCTTCAGGCTATGCTTTTCATTCTGTCTTGCTATTTTCCACCACATCTGTAGTTACTTCCCCCATTGAAGTCTTAAACCCCTCACCATCACCCATGAGGGTGGGAATTAACTTCTTCCTCAACCCTGCTAATGTTGATTTTTCCCATGAGTCACAAATGTTCTGAATAAGATCCAATATGGGGAATCATTTCCAGAAGGTTTTTACTTTGTCCAAATCTACAGAATAATCACTACACATAGCAGCTATAGCCTTATAAAATACTTTTTTAAATGGTAAGGCTTGAAAGTTGAAAGCACTCCTTGTTTCATGGTCTGCAGAATGGATGTTGTGTTAGCAGGCATAGAAACAGCATTCATCTCATTACACATTGCCATCAGAGCTCTTGGTTGACCAGGCACACTGTCAGTATTTTGAAAGAAATCTTTTTCTGAGCAGCAGGTCTCAACAGTGAGCTTAAAATATTGGGTAAACCATGTTGTAAACAGAGGCACTATCATCCAGGTGTTGCTGTTTCATTTAGTGAGCACAGGTAGAGTAGATTTTGCATAATTTTAAGACCCTAAGGTTTTCAGGAAGTAAATGAGAGTTTGCTTCAATTTAGTCACCAGCTGCATTGGCCCCTAACAAGTGAATTAGCCTGTCCTTTGAAGCTTTGAAGCCAGGTATTGACTTTTGCTTTCTAGCTATGAAAGTCCCAGATGCCATCTTCTTCCAATATAAGGCTGTTTTACCTACATTAAATATCTGTTATTCAGTGTAGCTGCCCTCATTCACTATCGTAACTAGATCATCTGGATAATTTTCTTCAGCCTCTACATCAGCACCTGTTGCTTCACGTTGCACTTATATGTTACAGAGATGACTTCTTTCCTCAAACCTCATAAACAAACCTCTGTTAGCTCCAGGCTTTTCTTCTGTGGCTTCCTCACCTTTCTCACCTTCATAGACAAGAAGAGAGTTCAGGCCTGGCTCTGAATTAGGTTTTGGCTTAAGGAAATGTTATGGCTGGTTTGATCTTTTATTCCAGACTTTTAAAACTTTCTCCATATCGGCAATAAGGCTGTTTTGTTTTCTTATTATTTGTGTATTCACTGGAGTAGCACTTTGAACTGGAGCTTTTCCTTTGCCAATTCTTGGTACAAGAGGTCTAGCTTTAAGCCTACTTTGGCTTTTGACTTGCCTTCCTTAGTAAGCTCAGTCATTCCTGGCTTTTGATACAACATGACATGATACAACATGTGCCCTTCCTTTCATTTAAACACTTAAAGGCCATGTAGGGTTAGTAAGTAGACTAATTTTAATATGGTGAGGTCTCAGGGAAGAGGGAAGCCAAAAAAGATGGAGAGAGACAAGGGAACATTTAATATGTTCTTTGTCTTATATGAGTATGGTTCACGATGACCCCAAATAATTCCAACAGTCACATTAAAGGTCACTAATTACAGATCATCATAACAAATATACTACTAATAAAAACATTTGAAATATTGCAAGAATTACCAAAATGTGATACAGAGACACAAAGTGAGCAAATGGCATTGGAAAAAAATGACACTGATAGATCCCATTGACACATGGTTGCCACAAGCCTTCAATTTGTTTAAAAAAATGTAATATCTACAAAGTGCAATAAAGTAAGGTATGACTTTCTAATGGCTGCACTGGCTTCAACATAATTGAAGATAGTGATGAAATTCAATTAGATGTTAAATTATAATTATTAAATTATTGAAGATACATGATGAGGGGCATATGTGTATGTTTGAAATATTCTGTAATAATCAGTGTGAAATTTAACAATAGTCTATACAGCAAGGTGGTGGTAGGAATAGAATAAAGTATGAAACATAAGTGGAAGGTGGAGGTTTTAATAGACAGTACTCAGTGGGCATGTGGAGCTAGATGGAGAAAGTAAGGCGTAAGGAGTGATGGGAGATGAACCCTAGATAATCCAGACGCGTGCCCAGAAAAGCTTGGGCATTGGTCTAAGCCTAAAGCGCAATGGATCTTTCAGACTATGGATTTTTCTTAGAAGTTGAAATGAGAAGATGATGAGATAAATGAGTTAAGAAAACTGTAAAAAATAATTAAAGTGATAGATTGTGACCTGAACAGAAGGAAACTGAAGCCCTAGGGGACTGAGAGAGTGCTCTGGACTCTTGTATTGCCACTAACAGCTGTGTAAATATTGAACAAACCACTTAATATATGTTTTACTTGGTTTCCACATCTGAAGATAGTGAACTTATTATATAATAATTTGAAGGTCTAAAATGATATGTTTCCCTTCACTATCTTCTTTTTTGCCAGTTAATATTTTTCTACATAAAAAAGAACTATTTGAATTTACATATTATTTTAACTTACACCAACACACTACATTTTTTTAAATATCTACTTCCCAACATAATGTCAATCATGGGGAAAGCATGAGGTAAATTCATTTTTTGACTGTTTTGTGCTTTTCTTGTTAAAGAACTTTCTGCCAGGTTTAAATGTCTAGCTAACAATCTCTGAAAGTTTCAGTATCAACTATGGTAAACATCACGACAGTAACCCCAATCTGAGGCTCTTGCAAGCTGCTTATAACCCTGCTTTAAGTTAACAAGTGATTGTTTATAAACACAGGAAATAGTGTCATCACACTGTTACAAAAAAATCCTGTGTAATAAAATTTGTGGTTACTCTACTTCAACTGAACTGTGGAGAGGTGATCACGGTAATAATCATTTTATTGCCTTAATTCTTTGTGATGATTCAAACTCCAAACAACTGCACATTCTCAGCCTCTATGAAACTTATCATGAGCCTGAAAACAGAGTATATGTTAATCCCTATCCCTTTATCTTCTCATAGAGGGTTGAAATCTTTGCTCCACTAGTTACAATGAAATAGAATCACCTGGTTGTTTTGTCCACCCTGGTCATTAATTTTTCTTATGAGAGAAGACACTTACCCACTCGGTGAGAAAATGACAGACTGATATATCATCTTTTAAAAAATAGATGACATGTTGAATTTCTAATTACTAAATGTTTATAGGCTTAACTCTCCTACTAAAGAAAAATATTGATAGGCTGACCCAGCAAAATACAGCTTGTATAGCAGAGAAACCTAAAATGGTTAAGAGAGGCTAAAAATCAAAGGCTAAAAAAAAAATAAGAGCAAAACCAAAAAAAGCAGGGATCAGAACTTGATATCAAAGTACAACTGAGGCTAAAAGTATTAAACAAGAGTAAGAGTTATATTTATAAGGTTACATCTTCGCAGTAAAAATAAAAGTTATAAATCTCTCAACACACCATATAAAATACCAACAACTTTCAAAAAACAAAATCTACAAAAGAGGCATTAGAAACACACAAAGAATAAGATACTTTAATATAATAAGTCTGTCTTAACCAAGACAGGTCAAGAGCAAAGTATTATGTGAGAATATAGATAGATCATAATTATATCTAAATATTTATTGAGACATATATCCCAATATAAAATATATAACTTCTATCAATTGTATGTGAAACAATATTCAAAATAATTTATATGATAAAAACCCTCAACAAATTATAAAAAAATTGAAAATAACACAATATTCTCTGACCACAATGCAATACAATCATTATGTAACAACAAAGTTAAAATAAAATTAGAATCTTTTACTTGGATATTATATGACCTTAATAAAAAAAACTAATGGAATAATGTAAAGTACAAATTAACAGAAGAAAATGACAGCAATGCGTATTAGAATTTATGGAATATCATTAAAATAGTACTCAGAGGAAAATTCATATTAAAAAATTTATATTAGTAAAAATAAAAGAATAAAAAAATAAATTATTCTACCAAAATATCAGGTGGAAAAAATCTGAGTAAAGAAATTCAGAAAGATGAAAGAAAGAAATGAGTTAGAGAAAAGTAATAAATAAATAATGAAAAATTAAAAAAAACGAAGGAACATTTTACCACACAACTGCATTTTGAAAAATAAGGGGGCAAAGAGCATATATACACAATATAATGAAACAGCAATAACAAAAGTAAAAAAAATGAAACCATCAATCTCTTCTAGAGACAATTGTAGATCTCTCCAGAATAAATTTTTAAAATCTACACAAAATAGATAATGTTTGAAAAAATAATTCACTTAAACTAATGATGAAAATTTATCTCACTAGGAATAGAAGAAACTGATTTCCATAAAAAGGTAAAATTATCAAAGATCTATTTGCATTAAAAATTGCTCTGGCCGGTGTAGCTAAGTGGATTGAATGTGGGCTGTGAATTAAAGATCTATTTTCATAAAAAGCAATAGGTTATAAAGACTCATAGTAGAATTTCCCAAAACTTTAAAGACCAGAAAATTCAAATAATATTTTAAGTTGTTCCAAATCACAGAAAAGTAAATAGATAAAAGGAAAACCACATTATTTTTAAAGCAAATACTAAAAATTGTTTTTAAAAACTGCAAAATATCATTTTCATCTATGAACACTAATGTGAAAAAATTCTAAATAAATATTCACAACCTAGTAACAAATAAGATTAAGATAGGAGTGTGTATAAACAACCTTCAATATTATGTTGTTCATTAATATAATTACTCTTATAGAGATGCTTAAAATGCATTTAACAAGTAAAAGTAATTTTCTAACCTTTATGAAAACCAATAAATTAAGAATTGGTATGTGTATTATGAATTTAAAAATACTATTTTTCGGTCTGCAAGTAGAATCTTACTTAAGAGTAAACAGTGAAAGCAATCTAAATCAGAAATGAAAATTCCTGCTGTTATTATTATTAAACATTGTGTTTATAAGATTAGCTCACCAATTGCTGAAATATGAGAAAGTAAGTAGAGGCATAAGAATATGAAAGAAGAACTAAAACTGTTTGATAAATGATATCATCATGATTTTAAAAGCCTAAGGAAACCAAAAACATATATTATGAAAACAATAAAAATTTTTAGTAAGCTAGCAGGATTAAAACAGACACATCAAAAGCATTACTTTCTCATATGTCAACAATAACCAGTTAGAAAACATAATGGGAAAGAAGAACCTATTTACAACATGTGTTTTAGAGAATATTTTGATAATATATAACAAAATATAAAATCTAAATTGAAAAAACAAAAAAAGTTTCCAAAAACCACAAAAGCAAACTTGAACAAGCAGTAAAACAGACCAAGTTCTTGGAGAAAAACACTCCGTATCATGAAGGTACCAATTCTCCCTTAGTTTATATATAAATTTAACACCATCTCAATAAAAACATAATCAGCTTTTTTCTTTTCTGCACTTAAACATCTTAGGCATATCAAATGTCATTTTTACCTACCCCCTCACACCCTAAAGTAATTTCTAAAATTTCAATGCCAAAATATGTCTCAGCTCCATCACTGCTTTCCTTCTGTAACGCCAGCGGTATTGGGGTAGATGTAACTCATCATCTTGTGTTTGGACTTTTGTGATAACATCCTCAGTGACTCTGCTGTGTCTTCTCATCTTTCCCCAGTCCCATCTCCACAAAACAGCAAAAGTAACTTTAAAAATATATATAAATCACATTTTCTTCCACTTAAACCCTCAAATGGTTTATCACTGCAGTTATAACCAAATATCTGACCCTTCCCTAACACTTCACTTGATCTCATACTGTCTCCTGTTTCAAAACAGGCTGTCCCTTGATATGCCGAGCTCTTGCCTATTTCATAACTGATTTTACTTTCCTGTCGGCTGAAAACTTCTCTTTCTTTGTCTATTCACATAGCTGCTTTCTGCACCTCAAGGAGGACTTTCTGACTAACCCATCTCAAACTTTCCTTTTCTACTTATATGTCTATTCCACTGCCCCATTTACTTATCCCATAGCACCTCTGGGACATCTTTAAATGCTCCAACATCTGAATTATAGGGATACCAGAAGGGGGAAAGGAACAGCGACCAGTGGAAAACTTATTTGAACAAATAATAAAGGAGAATTTCCCCAATCTGGCAAAGGAAATAGACTTCCAGGAAATCCAGGAAGCACAGAGAGTCCCAAAGAAGGTAGACCCAAGGAGGAACACACCAAGGCACATCATCATTACATTAGCCAAGATTAAAATGAAGGGGAGAATCCTAGAAGCAGCAAAAGATAAGGGGACAGTCACCTACAAAGGAGTTCCCATCAGACTGTCAGTGGATTTATCAAAAGAGACCTTACAGGCAAGATGGGGCTGGAAAGAGGTATTCCAAGTCATGAAATCCAAAGACCTACAACCAAGATTGTTCTATCCAGCAAAACTTTCATTTAGAATGGAAGGACAGATAAAGTGCTTCTTGGATAAGATCAAATTCAAGGAGTTCATCATCACCAAGCCCTTATTATATGAAATGTTAAAGGGACTTACCTAAGAAAAAGAAGTTAAAAAAACATGAACAGTGAAAGGACAGCAAACCCACAGTTAGTAACAACCACACCTAAAACAAAAGCAAACTAAAAGGACTGCTAGATCAGGAGTGGAAACATAGAAATGAAGATCTCAAGGAGGGTTAGCAACAGGGGAGTGGGAGGAAGAGAAGGGGGGAGAAGGTACAGAAAATAAGTAGCATAGACAGTAGATAGAAAATAGATGGGGTGGGCAAGAATAGTATGGGAAATATAGAATCTAAAGAACTTGAGACACATGGTGATAAACTAAAGGGGGGGTAATGGTGGGGACAGGGGGGTAGGGTGGAGGGGAATGAAGGGGGGAATAGAACAACTGTAATGGCATAATCAATATAAATAAATAAATAATATAAGCTTGTTGGATGTATCTGCTGATTTGTTTATTTCAATATATGCACACATAAGTTGGAACACAATAGTTCTTTTTTTTAGTGTTGTCCAAGTACAGTTGTCTCCATTTTCAGCCCACTATGGCCACCCATCTCCACCTCACGCCCTCAAACCTACCCCCTTTGACTTGTCCAAGAACACATAATTCCTAATGGCAAAGATATTTGTGCCCATTCATACTTCTTTCTTCAGTTTACAGACAATGTATAGCCCATAGTAGACATTCACTACAATATTTATTGAAATGAAAATTCTTTCCTGCCTTTATTTCTTAGAGTTGTCAGAAACCTAACATGGACTGAACTGTTACTGAATCCAGGTTTTCTGAAATATCAGCAGTTGTTGAACCCAAGTTTTCTAAGGTGCTAATATCAGGAATATTCTATTAAAGGGGGAAACTCAGATTAATTGAAGATGATGTGTGCATGTTCTTTCCTGGGTCATAATTCCTACATATGGATATCATTGGTCATAGGATAAAAAAAGAAAATATAATATAAATACTACCACTATGTAACTAACAATTTTTATTTGTCCAATGACATTAATACACAAAGAAACACTTTCTCAATATTGTGAGAAAAATCTTGAAAAGAGACATTGTGTGAGGAAAAGTGTGGTTGTTGGATAAAATAATAAGGAGGATACTTTCGTGGATTTTAACTAAAAGTGATATTCCCCACACCCCTTCAGGTATGTTTTTTTTAATAAGACAAACTAAATATAAGTAGTATATAAAGTAAATTCTCTTAACGTTCAAAGGAAATCCATGTTCTTGTAAAGCATCAGGAAATCTGATTCAGAGTGGCACAGTCTATGAGAAACTCTCTCTGCTCATATACCTACCTGCATGTGCAGGTCAGAGGAATGGGCTGAATCACAGTGTCTGTGTCTGACAGCCTCATTCGCACATGGCTGAGTTCAGAGCCTTATGTGTGTGCACAGTGTGCATAGGACAATGTTACTTTTCCAGTAACTGCTATCTCAGAAACACTTCTCAACCATTTTCTTACATCTCCTTGACACAGGTTGGGTCCTCAAAGAATGCCATGTATTCTTTCATTTAGCCTAGTTTCTCTAGCCAGTCACTGGTCATGGATATAAAAATGATTGGTGCTTACCCCTAAACCCATCAAGCCCAGGAAGCGGGAATTTCCACCTGATACACAAGAGCTGCATGGATAAGAAAGGATAGAATAAATTCTTTGGTAATAAAAATGGATGCTGTTTTGAAAACTAACATTTTCTAATAAAGTCTACATTAATAAAATCCAATTTCTGATCTCCAGCATCATAATTTGTTTCCACATATCCCATCACAGGTCTATGTCAGTTCATGTCTGTTTGATCTAAATTCTAGCAAGCCTTTCAGTTGAAACATTTCAAAGTGCACTGTGAAAATTCATGCAAGACTACCTCCTAACAAATTAACAGTAACGAAAGCTTTGAAACTCAGTAACCTATTGCACTTTTCAGGGATGGATGATCAGAAACTATTTGTGGAGTAAGCATTCAGTCACAGTATTTGAAAGGACAAAGATTATAAAGCAGGGATGGCAATTTTCCAGAGATTAATCCAGCCCCAATTGTTTCCTGAGTATTTTGCAATTTCTCTTTGCAAAGCAGTCATTACCATTGTTTAAAGGAGGCACATCATTATGCTTTTCTCTTGGCAGTTTTCAAATGACAAATCAAATTTTCTAAAAGATCTTGTTTTTTTCTCTCCCTGGCTGGTGTGGCTCAGTGGATTGAGCACTGCCCTGCGAATCAAAAGGTCGCAGTTTTGATTCCCAGTCAGGGCACATGCCTGGGTTGCAGGCCAGGGCCCCACTGAGGGGCATGTGAGAGGCAACCACACATTGATGTTTCTCTCTCTGTCTTTCTCCCTCCCTTCCCCTTTGTGTAAAAATTAGTAAATAAAAAAATCTTTAAAAAAATAAATAAATAAAATCTTGGTTTTTCTCCGTTTATTTCTTTCTGAAATTAAATGTCTATTCATATATTTTTTAGTCATGGTAGGTCTTAAAACAAAGCCCAAGTATTAACTACTGAAATATTATCTACAAAACCAAAATGTTTTTCTAAAACTTATGGTTACTTAGCAACTTTTCATACACACGATAACAGTACTTTTAGTTTCCTATCATGTCATAGTATCTTTTAAAGCTAGTGCTGAATGCTTCTATCTAAATAATTGACTTCACATGGAAATTAGTCAACTGAGTATAGCAAGGTTTGTTTTACTTAAAGCTTTAAAATATCTACTGTATTAAGTTTTTATTTTGTGTTTTTTTAAGATTGTATTTGTTTATTTTTAGAGAGGAAGTAAGAGAGGGAGAACGAAAGGGACAGAAACATCAGTGTGTGGTTGCCTCTTGCACATCCCCTACTAAAAATTTTAAAAACTATGTGATTTAGGCTGATACTATTGAAAATTTATCTGTTTCTGTTATATGTTATCTGTGAAGACATATTATCTGTTAAGCATAGTATAAAGTATTTATAGAATATAAATATAGGAGATTATTTGGTTACATCCTTATATCACAGCATATTGGATAAAATATTTTAATTACCTCAATAAAAGGACTCAGTAAAGTGTGTTTTGTTTCTCTCTTTGTTGTTAAGAAATTAGTTTTCCATTGAGATAGTGCCTATGTATGGGAGTTAACCTATATAGTTTCAATAAGAAGCTAACGCTGAATGGTTTTTTTTGGAATGGTATTTTATTAGTTTGAAAAGTAAACCTGTATACTTTTTGTAACTAAAATAAAATTGAAATGTAAAAAACTCCACAAATTTATAACAAATGTGATGAGTACTGAATAAGTGATGTGGAAATATGAAAAAATAATTACTAATGTATTTGGCTGCTAAATACAAGAGGTAATATTTGAGCTGGATTTTCCAGGAAAAAAGGAGTTTACCTAGCATAAAGTTGACATTGGGGGGGTGCATTATATGCATGTTGGTTATTATTATAACTACAAGTCTCTTGTAAGTAAAGAAAAAATTATAAGGGTTGGTTAATAGCAATAGAATGTGTTAAGTCAGTGAATTCAAGGGGACATATCTCTAAGATATCATATAAAAGCACATAAGAAGACACAACACAGTTTGATGTTATAAAGAAAAGTGTGTAAATGAGGCCAGTTAAACCCACCTGAGTAGCCATATGGAAGGAGGAAAAGCAGTAGAAAGAAGATCACTGGGGGAAGAATTTGGGTTTTGGATGAACACACAATATTGTGCCTCCGTGTTCAGGAACTTGACACTAAAGGTTTTACAAGCCCAGTTTTACTAAAGAGAACAGGAGGTTCCAAGATGACTGTTTATAAGACAGAAAAATAGAAAAAAGCATGTTCTCTATTTAGAAAAATTACTTAAAGTCTGGGTTGGATTTTCTTTTGAAAGCCTTTCTTTTTCTATTCTAGAGCACAAAACAGTTTTCTGCCTATTTTCTTTACATGAGTTCCCTTTCCATAAAACTCTTATCACAGAGAAGTTTGTCCATCAATCCAATGGCAGACTTGAGTGTTCATTATTGTATCAACACATATAACAGTTATTTTAGAAGATTGGAATATGATTCTTGTCTCATTTGTGCAAAAATCTGCTATAATAAAACATCAAAAAGTCACCAAAACTATGAGTATTATTGTTTCAAGATTGTAACAGCTTGTAATAGGCTATAGCACATAATGTTTTTATTCATGTTCCCTTTAAAATGTCCTAAATACGTGAACACATTTATAGCCTCTTCATAAAATCACAAATAAAAATTACTTTAAAAATCTAATAAAGAATAAAAATTTTTATATTTTATTGATTATGCCATTACAGTTGTCCCATTCCCCCCTTCATTCCCCTCCACCCTGCACACCCCCTCCCCCCATTCCCCCCTATAGTTCCTGTTCATGTGTCATAAGTTCTTTAGCTTCTACATTTCCCACACTGCCGTTGCCCTCCCACTGTCAATTTCCTCCCCACCATCTATGCTACTTATTCCCTGTACCTTCTCCCCCCCATCTTCTCTTCCCACTCCCCTGTTGCTAACCCTCCATGTGATCTCCACTTCCATGGTTCCGCTCCTGATCTGTCCACTTAGTTTGTTTTTGTTTTAGGTATGGTTGTTAATAACTGTGAGTTTGCTGTACTTTCACTGTTCACATTTTCTTAGTTATTATCTTCTTTTTCTTAGTTAAGTCCCTTTAACATTTCACATAATAAGGGCTTGGTGATGATGAATTCTTTGAACTTGACCTTATCTGAGAAGCACTTTATCTGCCCTTCCACTCTAAATGAAAGCTTTGCTGGATAGAGCAATCTTGGATGTAAGTCTTTGGATTTCATGACTTGGAATACTTCTTTCCAGCCTATTCTTGCCTGTAAGGTCTCTTTTGATAAATCCACTGACAGTCTGATGGGAACTCCTTTGTAGGTGACTGTCCCCTTATCTCTTGCTGCTTCTAGGATTCTCTCCTTCATTTTAATCTTGGCTAATATAATTATGATGTGCCTTGGTATGTTCCTCCTTGGGTCCACCTTCTTTGGGACTCTCTGAGCTTCCTGGATTTTCTGGAAGTCTATTTCCTTTGCCAGATTGGGGAAGTTCTCCTTTATTATTTGTTCAAATAAGGTTTCCACTTGTTGTTCTTCCTCTTCCCCTTCTGGTACCCCTATAATTCGGATGTTAGAACGTTTAAAGATGTCCTGGAGGTTCCTAAGCCTCTCTTCATTTTTTTTTTTTTGAATTGTTGTTTCTTCATTGTTTTCTGGTTGGATGTTTCTTTCTTCCTTCTGGTCCACTCTATTGATTTGAGTCCCATTTTCCTTCCCATCACTGTTGGTTTCCTGTGCATTTTGCTTCATTTCACTTAGTGTAGCCTTCATTTTTTCATTTAATTTGCAACTAAAATCAACCAGTTCTGTGAGCATCCTGATCACCAGTGTTTTGAACTGTGCATTTGATAGGTCGGCTCTTGGTTGCTTAAAAGTATTAGCTTTGGGGTTTTGAGTTGATCTTCTGCTTGAGCCCTAATGTTTTGGTTTGTTTGCACCTGTTACATATGAGGGGCAAAACCTTAGGTGTTCACTGGGGCGGGTCAATCCAGCCGCTGGGTTGTGACAGTCTGGATGAATGGCTCGTTGTTGTCAGACTTCCATACAGTTCAATTTTCTGTCTGTTTTGGTTGTATTTTTGTTTTTAAATATTTGTTCTCCTTAAATTTGGTTGTGCAAGGAGATACAGTATTTCTGCCTCTGCTGCCATCTTATTGTTGCTGTTCAAGTACAGTTTTCTGCCTTTTCCCCCTACACATCCCCTACTACCCCAGTCCTCCCCACCTCTGTCCCTTGTTTCCACCCCCCTTGTTATTGTCTATGTGTCCTTTATAATTGTTCCTGTAAGCCCTTCACCCTTTTCCCCCCATTATTCCCTCCCCTCTCTTCTCTGATCACTGTCAACCTGTTCTTTATTTCAGTGTCTTTGGTTATACTTTGTTTGCTTGTTCATTTTGTTGAATAGGTTCCTGTTAATGGTGAGATCATATGGTATTTGTCTTTCATTGCCTGCCTATTTCACTTAGCATAATGCTCTCCATTTTCATCCATGCTGTTGCAAAGGGTAGGAGCTCTTTCTGCTGCATAGAATTTCATTGTATAAATGTACCATAGTTTTTTGATCCATTCATTTACTGATGGGCACTTGGGTTTAGTCATTTTACTTACTTTCTTGCCTCATATTTGGAGATATAAAAAAACAAGCTGCAAGTCTTTGTACTTTATGAGAATAGATAATAATATCATATTTTAAAGATATTTGTTAATGGTCCTACATTTTTCAGTTTTGGAGTTAATTTTTTTAATTAAAATTAGGATTATATTCAATAAATTTATTGAATGTTTACATTATTTATTTGTTTACAATGTTTATTTATTTATTTAACAAAAGGGATTTAAAAGAAGATGTTTACTGTAAACAAGGTGGAGGGAAAGGAGAAGGAGAGGGATCTTGATGCAGCATAGGGCACACACTAATGAAGCATATGGCTCCCTGGATATTGCCAGGGTCTGGCTCATACAGAGCTGGGTTCTTCACACATGTACAGAGTAGATTTCTTTGCTTTTCAAGTTCACACCATGGACTGGTATCTACCAGGATACGCACAGAGCAGAGCTTTTCTGGGAGTGAGAGACTTTAAACTTACCGAGCAACTTTAAAAAATAACTGAAGACCCTGCCCATTCATGTAAGATTGGCTCATATTGTCTCATTATGATTCCTGAATTTCTGATCTGCAGAACTGTGAGATAATACATCTAATTAATTTTAAGCTCTATGTCTAGGCCCACCCTTGGGCAAGGTTATAACAAAATAAAAAACCAATAGGAACTCATACCCATATAGGTTACTTCTCTGGATTGCTTCCTCTTCCCAATCTGCCTGATTTTATTTTTCAGAGTCCTCAGGTAACTATATTTTGTATTTTAATCAGAGCTTTTGTTATAGTCAGTGGGAAACAGGCTATAGTGGGCTTTGTCTATCTTGGTCAGAACTGAAAACTATTCTGTCTTTGCTATTAAATGCCTATTAGACATTCTCATTCAATTTTAATTTTTTTTATTTATCTTAATTTTTCTTCAATGTTCCTATGTCCTTATTTCTCTAAATTTCAAACTTTGGTTAATTTATTCTGATACACCTTCAGATCATTAATTATTTTTTGGCTTAATGAAATATACTTTTTAATTTATTCTTTATATTTCAAATATCACTAATATTTTACATTTCTAGAGATTTCATTTAGTTATTTTTTAATTTATTAATATTACAGAGAGAAAGAAAGGGTGGAAGAGAGAGAAAAAGAGAAAGAAACATCAATTCGTTGTTCCACTTATTTATGCCTTCATTGGTTGCTTCCTGTATGTGCCTTACCAGAGATCAAAACCACAACTTTGGTGTATTGGAACAATGGTCTAATCAACTGAGCTACCCAACCAGGGCTCATTAAATTATTATTTTTTTAATATTTTATTTATTTATTTTTAGACAGAGTGGAAGGGAGAAAGAAAGAGAGGTAAAGAAACATCAATGTGTGAGAGAAATATTAATGGGTTGCCTCTTGGCCCACAACCTAGGCATGTGCCCTGACTAGGAATTGAACCAGCAGCCATTTAATTTTCAGGCCAGCAGTGCTAAGTTATTTTTCTTTAAAGACTGATCATACCTGATTTTCTTGTAATCTTTGCGATTCTAATTTTTATTTATTTAAATATTTCTTATTTATTCTAAATTATGTAGCTGTCAATTCCAATCAATATAGGGAGGGGCAAGAGAAGTTTTACAGTTTTGAGGATGTGAAACATAGCTTACTTTTGTATTATTATTGATTAATTATTGTGTCATTTTTTATATGAACAACTGTAAACCTACTTTTGTCCTCCCCTATATATATAACATGTGACTACATTTGTTATGTATTAAATTTCTTCTGATTCCCACTTGTGGTGGCTTGCCTCTGCATATGGTGGGTGATTTTTTTTTTCAATTCCAGAGGGAGAAGAAAGGGGACAAAGAGAGAAACACCAATGTG
Organism: Artibeus jamaicensis; assembly: GCF_021234435.1. NCBI lineage: Eukaryota > Metazoa > Chordata > Mammalia > Chiroptera > Phyllostomidae > Artibeus > Artibeus jamaicensis. Next base: position 4,623,709 of record NW_026521870.1, read on the forward strand.
AGAGAAACATCAATCAGTTGAGTCCCATACATGCCCTGACTGGAACCAAACCTGCAGCCTAGGCATGTGCCCTGATCAGGAGTCAAACCTGTGACCTTTCAGTTTATGGAATGACACTCCAACTAACTGAGCCCCACTGCAGGGTGTGGCTGGTAATTTTTTATTTTGAATTTATTGGTTCATCTGATTTATAAAATGTTGGATTTTTTAATTCCCATTTAATTTTGGATCCAAGGGCAATCTCATTTTTCAATATGAAAAGAAAAAGCAGCAAGTTCAACACGAAACAAATTTGAAGTTCAGAATAAGACAAAAGGGTGGAGGAAAAGGGCAGGAGCAAAAGAAGAGAGGAGATGTTGCCAAAAGACAGAGGGTGTCTCATCTTCTGTCTTCTGGGCAATGACTCCAAAATTTAGGCTGCAATGCATATGTTTTAGACATATACAGGACTCTCTTCCCCTCTTCCCCTCCTCTCCATCCAGAGAAAGGAAGAATTTCAGTGCAAGATGAAGGTAAAGTAGAAGAGGGAAGGACCCCACTTGACAGAGTGGAGCAGACCTCTGCAAAAGAAACAGCTCAGGACAAAGCTTGGAGAGAGACAAAAAATATACATACACCTACTCCAAAGCTTAGGGAAGAGCAGGGGAAAATACCTGGAAACTAGGACATTAACAGCCTGCCTCCCACTCTCCAAAACTGCTCTAGAGTGGGAACCCCACCAGTCCCTTGTAGAAACTTCCACCTGCTAGAGTTAGTGTGGTTCCCTTTCTCCTTGTCTACCACATGAGTTTATGATGGTGTTTCAGCACACAGTTCTAAATAGAGTCTGGAGGAGACCCAGCTTCTTGGAAAATTATCTTGAAAATAGGGAGGGAAATAACTGGACAGATGGAGACATGGGCACCAGGAGGAAATACAAGGTTACCCTGAATGGCAAAACCATATTTACATTTCCCAGAGTGCAAAGAGGGAGGAGATATTCAGTAAACACCAAATTTTTATTGAGCATCTATTATGTGCCAGGCATTTTTTGGGAGCACTCCTAAGAGAAAAAGAGAAGCAGAAGATGAAAATTCTGAGGGAGAGGAAAGAGGCAGTTAAATGAAAAGGCTGAGGGAACTGAGAAGCCTGAATGACAGGATGAGGCCTTTGGTCCTCTCTTCGGCCTCTTCACCAAAATCCTCCTCCTCTTCTGTGGTGGCATCCTGGTACTGCTCTTAACACTGCTCTCAGCCTTGATAAACACCATCTCGCCTATGCCCTCACCTGGGTACTGGTGGAGGAAGGTCTTCTGGTGGAATATGGCAGTGAACTGCTCTGAGATATGCCTGAACACCTCCTGGATGGCCGTGCTGGATAGCTATGCTGATGACAAGGTGACTGCCATCTTCAGGCCATAGGGTAGGATGTCGCAGACAGCTGTCTTAACATTATTATGGATCCTTTACACAAAGTAGCTGCTATTCTTCTTATGCATATTGAGCATCTGCTTGTCCACCTCCTTCATGGACATCTGCAAGACAGCAGCCACCATGAGGTACCAGCCATGTCAGGGTTCACTGGCAGCCATGATGTTCTGGGCATCAAATACCTGCTGGGTAATTTAGGGTACAGTGAAGGCCTGATACTGTTGGCTTCCACAGTTGCTTAGAAGGGCAAATCCAGGCATGAAAGAGTGGAGGCAAGGGAAGGGCACCATGTTGACTTCCAGCATGCAAAGATCAGCACTGAGCTGGACAGGGAAGCTGAGGCAGGTGGTGACATCACTGGTGGTGGCTGAAATGAGGTACCTCAGGTCTCCGCAGGTTGGCAGGGTCCCCCTGAGGTTGCAGAAGCCAATGTAAAGAACCTCACTATGAGACTAGTAGGTCTCATCAGTATTGTCCACCAACTGATGGACACAGAGGGTGGCACTGTGAGGCTCAACCAGTGTCAGGTACTTTGGATGAGGGGTACTACACTAAAGGTGTTTGTGATGTGGTCGGGATATAACCAAAAATGCAAGTTTGGCTGCCTTCCCCAGTGAAAGCTAAACTGGTGAGACAGGTGCTGGTGCAAAAGGAAAGAGGTTTATTCATGTGCCACAACATGAGAGAATTGTGGGCTTACATCTCAGAGACCATCCCTGATTCCTGCTCAAGCCCCCAGTTTATATAGGGATAGGGAGGAAAATTGTTTTGTATCTAACTATCTTGCTAGCTTTTGGTGCACTGGGAGCCTGTTCATTCATCTTTCTAGGTTTTGGCCACCAGGGCCTGTCCATTCATCTTTCTAGCTCTTTGCCTGGTGGAGACCTATCCATCCATCTTCTAGCTTTTGGCACACTGGGGCCCATCTTTATAGCTTTTGGTGTGCTCAGTTTAAGAACCTCTGCTTGTGCCATTTTGGCCAGTGGGGGAAACTGCATAGTGTTCCCTGACTGTCTATGGTAATGAGGATACTTTTCACAGAGCTTGCTAATGAGCAAGGTGCCCATTCCAGAGCCTGTGCCCCAACCCAGTGAAGGAGTCAGCTGGAGACCTTGCAGGCAGTCACAGGTCTCAGCCTCCTTCCCTAACACATCCAGGTCTGAGTCAACCAGCTCAGCCCCCTCTGTAATACAGGCCCTTGGCCCAGTGGTTGCCTTCTCCAGACTGACCAAAAACAGAGTTGTCTGATCTAAAGATCTGACCAAAAGGACCTGAATAAACAGAGTCCACAGTCCCAGGTTCTAGATTCAACAAGAAAGAGTGAGGGACATATTTTCTACCTGTGGCTTCGCTAAAACACACAGAGATGCGATCCAGCTGCAGGTCACTGTCCCTGTGGAAGGGGCCAGTGGTTGTTGGTGTCATGTTCATCACTGACTACCTCCCAGAACTTGGTAGCAATCTGGTTGCCACCTTTGGCTAGCCTGGATGTGCACAATTTCCCTTATGATGCAAATTAAATTTTTTTGCTCTCCTCAAAGTGAAGAGAAAATATGTATTGACAGGGTGAGGAAATATGTATTATTTTTTGTGCTGCCACTCACAGACTGGTAGAATGGGACATACCCTGGAGGCTGGAGCAGCAAGGTCCCTGCATAGCAGCAGGAAGGTTCTGAGAGGCCTGTAAAACATCATGTTCTTAAGTTGAAATGTTTTCACTTCTGGTAAGAACCAGGGCATGCTACCAACCGGGATAACTGCATAGCTCCCCAAAGGTCCTATCTCTTATGGGAGTAAAATGTTTAGTTTAACCACCTCACCTTTGCCCTTACCCCAGTATCCACTTCAGTGTTAAGAGCAGCTTCCAGCCTCACGGAATCCTTGCTTTTCTTTTTCTATTTTCTTTCCTCTTTGAATCATTGCTTTTGAAATACACTTACTGCTCAAAGCCTCAGCTCCAAGTCACTGATTCTGTTGCTGATGTTGCTGGGTCTCCCCGCACCTCCCATGAGGGAAGGATGGTTCTCCTAGAAGAAATGCAGCATCCATTAAAAAAGATTATATAGTATCTGAAACCTAATGGTTCCATTACAGAAAGGTCCCTCTGAGCAATTTGTTTGTCATATTGTCTGAAGTTTTATTTTATCCCTCTTTTTTTTATCTTCCAGTATTTTTTCACATGTCATTTCTTCTTTTTTTGGTTTTGGGTTTTTTTTTCCCATCTTTTTTAATGTATACCTTGTATTTCACTTATCTTTATTTAAAAATCGCTGTAGTGGGGCAGTGATAACTGAAAAAAAATCATCCTGCCATTTTGAACCAGAAGTTTTATGCTCTTTTTCATACAATTATATTTTACAATTTGTACAAATACACACACATGCGCCTGCACCATACACAACACACATCACACTCACAAATAATTGTATATGCTTAATTTTAAAGTTAACTTATGAGTATTTCCTGTCATTAAAATTATTTGAAAACATAACACTATGAGTGATACAAAATTCATTTTAAAGCACCATATTGTTGGATATTTTCCCAGAAGTCATATTTACTATAATAAATACCATTAATATCTTCAAACAATAATTTTATCCTTATTACTGATTAATATTTATCACATAACTCTCAATAACTTTCCAAAGTAGTTCAAAAGTCTATAATCCTATCAACATAGTATAGTAATAGCTTTTCCACTATATTTTCTCAAGCACTTTTTTATTATTTAAAGAATTACTATTCTGATATATTTTTATGTATAGACAAACACACATATATATGTACAATTTATATATATGTATATGAGTTTATCTGTGCATTCACTATTTTATATTTCATTGCTTATGTTTCAAAAATTTTTTGGACTTTGATGATTTTTATGTTATTTATTTACATTCTTAGAGAGTGTCTCAAATTCAATTTCTTGTATACAAAAGCAGTGCAATCAGAAAAGTATGATTGCATAAAATGAGTTTAGAAAAGTGAAAATGTTTTTTGTGAAAATATGATTAACACATGATAAAATTTAAATTTTTATTTGGCATCTGCTTTGTGCAGTACAAACCAAGTAAAAGATACTCTTGCTACTTTAGAATCTTGTAAAATAAATGACCAGGTAAACATAATAATAAATTATGTATGTCCAAATCATTATGAAACACAGGGAAATGACTCCCTATTTCACTCCTGAAGTTCAAGAAAAGCAAAATGGGACACATTTATTCTTAATGTTTATAATTCATTTTAGACAATCTGAGTATTATAAAACCAATTTGAGGACAACATATTTTCTTAGCACTTTAACTTTTGTTCTTTCTTTTTTTATTGTTGTTCAAGTACAATTGTCTCCACTTTCCTCCCACTACTCCCCCTCACCTCAGCCATCCCCATTTCCCAACATCAATTCTACCCCACTTTGGTTTTGTCCATGTGTCCCTTATACATGTTCCTATGATCCTTCCCAATTTCCCCTGTTATCTCCTCCCTTCTCCCCTTTGGGGACTGTCAGTTTGTTCTTTATTTCAATGTCTCTGGTTATAGTTTGCTTGTTTTGTTGATTAGATTCCACTTATAGGTGAGATCATATGGTATTTGTCTTTTCACAGCCTCTTATTTCACTTAGTATAATGTTCTCCAGATTCATCCATGCTGTTGCAAAGGGTGGGAGCTCCTTCTTTCTTTCTACTGTGTGGTGTTCCATTGCACAAATATACCATAGCTTTTAGATCCACTCTATTATTGATGGACACTTAAGTTGTTTCCAGCACTTGGCTATTGTAACTTGTGCTGTTATGAACATTGGGGTGCATAGATTCTTTTGAATTAGTGTTTCAGGATTCTTAGGGTATAGTCCCAGCAGTCACTGGGAATCACTGGGTCAAAAGGCAGTTCCATTTTTAGGTTTTTGAGGAAGTTCCATACTGTTTCCACAGTGGTTGCACCAGTCTGCATTCCCACCAACAGTGTACTAAGGTTTCTTTTTCTCTACAACCTCGCCAGCATTTGTCATTTTTTATTTGTTTATGATGGTCATTCTGACCAGTGAGAAGTGGTATCTCATTGTGGTTTTAATTGGAATCTTTTTATTGAATATATTGGGGTGACATTAATTAAGGAAATTACACCTATACAACACTTCATCTGTATATTGTACTGTGTGTTCACCACCAGAGGTGAAGTCTTCTTCCATCACCATTTATTCTCCCTATACCTTCTTCTACTTCCCCCTACCCGTTCTTCTAATCACCAAACTGTTGTCCAAGTTTGTGGGTTTTTTGTTTGTTTGTTTGTTTGTTTGTTTGTTATTTGGGTGTTTTGCTTAATCCCTTCATCTTTTTTGTATAAGAGGCATGCATAAAACCAGGTACATACAACTTTCTTACTTTCATCTCATATATGTTCAACCAGAACATACAATAAAAATTGGGCATAAAATTTCAAGTTAAAATAATTACACATGATTTTTTTAATTGAATGTGTAACTTCTTACCTAGAACCTATTTATTTCTGTGAACAATCATAGAAAATCACTGCATTTCAGCCACATGCAAGATAAAACAATTATCCTAAAAATCAATATATCAACTCATAAATACATGAGTATATTATAAAAATAATTCTTATAAAGCTGATATCTCAATAACAGACTACTGCAATATTGAATACTTAGTAAAATTGACTTCTAGAAATAACTCAATTTTGTGTTGTCCATAGATTGAATGTATGTAAAAGCACTTGTACATGTGTTTTATAATAAGTCTCTTCAGATAGCTAATTTGTGTTCCTGAGCATCTGCTTCCTCCAGGGAAACAATTTCCAAGAGGTGTGTTGAGTGAGGAGACTTGAAGTTTCCTCTTTCTTCCTGGGGAGTCTACAGTTCTGATTGCGTCATTGTCTACAACCTCAGCAGTGCCACCGGGCAGCACTACAGAGCTGTGCCTGTGCCTGTGCCTTGCATGTGTTTTCTCAAGTACACAATTACAACCTTATCAGTGTAGAACAGTGGCCAACTTCAGCCAAATTCTTGTCCACTTGCATTCAGTCAGGGGAATTTTATAAAATATGCTCTTAACAGAACTTGATTAGGTACAATTTTTAAAGCACACTAAAAACAGAAGGCACTTTAGAAAAAGGCGTTTCTTGCCAAATTACAGGGATTTTTTATTAAAAATGCAAAGGACTAGCAAGAACATTATAAACTAATGTTTGTATCATCTTAATGAGAGTCAATTTAGGTCACATACATATATGCAAAATTCACTCACACAAAGCCATAAGTGGATTTCTGACAAGAGTATCCATTCAGCCAATAAATATTTTGATCTTTTCCAGGGTGTTGGACAGAATGGTAGGTGGAAGAGATATACTATTTAACAAGACAGATATATAGTCCCAAACCTCACAGCAATTCAGGTTTGTGAAGAAAACAGGCAGCAAGCAAATAAGAGAATAGTTATAAGTCATGGTATATAATACATTGAAAATGAACAGTTTTCTATGATAGTAAATACAGGGAGAACTAGTTCAAAAATAACTGATAGAGACAACCACTTAGGCTGATGTGGAATTTCTAATGATATGATGAAGAGGGGAATAAGGAAGAATGATCTAATACCATGTGCAAAGACCCTGGGGGTAAGTATAGGAACTAAAAGAATAACAGTACAGCTGACACATGGAGAGCGCTTAGAAATTGAAAAAAGAAAATGAGAAATGAGATTGGAGAAATAACTTCTCTTTGGAGGTGGAGTGGGGCAGAATGTGCTTCGTAGGCCTCAGTAGGAGTACATGATTTATTCTAAATACAAGGGAGAACCATTTAAACATTTAGAGGAAAATAAATGATCAAACTTATGTTTTAAAGATATCAGTGAGATTATGATGTGAAAATTGATTTAATTAATTAGAGGGTGGCAGTTGGGAAACTGGTGGCATCAGAAATGATGACACACCAGAATGTAGTTTGTGTATATGTGTATATATATATATAGAGAGAGAGATATATATAGAGGGACAGAATGGACAGATTTGAAATACATTTTGTAGGAATTAATGAACAGACATTGTGGATTGGACTGAGGAACAAGTGTGGTGAGAATGGTGTGAAAATAATTGAGAATGAATTTCAAACTTCTAGCTTGAAAAACTATGAAAAAGGTATTGTCACTCTTTGAAAGGAGTAGACTTGGGAGAAATTGTTTGATGAAGGGATTATAGGTGGAAACAAAAGTTTGATTCTGGATACCATATACCTAATACATTTGTAAGATATCTGAATAGAACTCCTTACTTAATCAGATAACATATGGATATTGAGTTTGTAAGAGAGCACTGAACTACAGCTATGGAATACTATTGTATTTGAAGCTTCGAAAATGAATGTGATCGCTAAGGTAGAATTTGAGTTAGAGAAAAACCTAGATCTTGAATAGACAATTTGCACAACTGTGTGAAAAGCTGTTAACAAGCAACCACTGGATTTGGCATGAGGGAGACCCTTGATGGTCTTGCAACAGCTGTTTTAGTGGACATATAATAACAAAAGCTAGCTGTAAGTGGGTTGAAGAATGAATAGCAAGGTCAACAAAGGGATTTACTGTGTGGAAAACTCTTGAGAAGTTTGTACTGTGAGCTGAGAAAAGTGACAATAGTGGGAGTCAAGAGAGGATTTTATTTTAAAAACAGAAGATACTAAAGTACATATATAGGCTATTTGTAAGATTCTAGAACATATATTGGCATCAGTGTTGCGGGAAATAGGATGGATGAGTGAAGGAGTAAAGTCCTTAAAAACTGTGAAAAGGGATAGGAACCAGATGACAAATGTAAAAATGGATCTCTTTCAGTAAAGAATACTTTCTTTATCAAAAAGGAGAAAAGAGCCCTGGCTGGTGCAGCTCAGTGGATTGAGTGCTGGCCTGAGAACCAAAGGGTCACTAGTTCAATTCCCAGTTAGGGCTATGTCTGGGTTTCACGGGCCTGGTCCCCAGTAGGGGGTGCATGAGAGGCAGCCACACATTGATGTTTCCCTCCCTTGCCCTCTCTAAAAGTAAATAAATAAGATCTTAAAAAAAGAGAGAGCATGTAGAATAGTATCTAAAAGATAGGAAAATTAAAAAGAGTGAAATTTAAGAAACTTTGAAAGAAACAGTGGCAAATGTCTTGGTCACTATTAAAGAAAAATCTTCCTAGGCAAGATGAGCAAACAGAAGTGGATTTTATTCTAATACCATTGCCAGTGATGGGGGAGAAAACACAGATGAAGTTTGGCCACTCCTCCTCTCTGGGACAAAGGAGGGGCGAGAGTCTTTAGGATGGGGTGGGGCAGGGGACCATAGACCATCTCTATTTCCCAAGTAGTTGTATCCAACAGAAGAGTAAACATTCTCCTCCTTTCATGACGGGAGTTAGTTGTATAACTTGGAGCAAGGTGCCCACAGAAGTCAGACTCCCACCTGGTCTGTGAGATAGTGGAATTATCTTCCTTGATTTTATTTCAAAAGGATGGCTCCCAGAACCTTGAGAAGGATATTTATTGCTGGGTTGTAAAACTTGCAAGAGGCTTTTAAAAATCTCAAAGGGGAGAAAAACAATTCACAATTACAAATTTTTTAAAGTAAATGCTCTAAGAAAAGGAAAGTCAGGGCTAGAGTCAGGAAAAAAACTAAACTTTTTTTGCATTGGGCACATAAAATTAAACAGCACATGTATACTCACATGTAGGTGAGGAACAAACTTTCCTCTGCCCTCAAGGTTCTTCTGGCTGGTCTAATTATCAGGTAGGCATGAGACAGATTAGCCAAAGAAACTAACCAAATTTAATGCATGGATAGGTACAGGAACCCTACATTCATATGTATGGGAAACCCACATATATGAGAGTCAGGGATCTCATACGCATAAGAGGTTCAGAGATAGGGGGACTGAGGTACATCAGAGAGTCTGAGCTAGGGATAATGTAATGCACTTGGCTTCAGGTTACCATGCTCTATAGCTAGGTCAAAGAGGTTATCTCTGATAAGCTCTTATGCTCAAGGCCCCTGATTCAAGCACATCTAGGCAGTTAAAGGGAAGGGCAGAAGCTTCACTGAAGTCTGAAGCTGTATTGCGTTTAGCTCAAAGTAATCTGTATACCACTGAGGCACAGTGGCTTGTTCTGAACCCCCACATATATAATCAGATATTTTAACTGCTCTTATTTAAAGGCATCATTTTGTCATTAATAAGATGATAAAGAGGCAAGTATATAGCATGGTTCATGATATAAACTCTATGGCACCCTCTGAAGATTTTTTTGCAGACCACAAGGTTTACATTTGCAAAACTCTATTGTTATAATTATTTCTATCCTTTCCACTGCAGGATAACTCCTGGTATGTTAGCACATTCTGCATTGTTTCACTTGTGCTTACTGGGTGCCTGGTATATAGTAGCTAATTTTGAAATAATCTTCACTTTTGGAACCCATTAACCTACATGCTCACTATACCAGAACAAATCTTTTTTTTAGGTGAATTCTTATAACCAGGGACTATACACTTTCAACTCCATTTTCAGATATTATCCCCAGCTGTCCTCAGTCCCAAGCTAAGTTCTATTTGCTCATCTGAATATATCATTCTACTTGATATATATTTTTATATTTGTAAACATTTATTCTCTTGAACTAAAAAAGGCTTGTATCAGTACACATTGTACAGCCTTTCAAATTACACAGAAATTGAAAAAATGTTTCTTGTTCATAAGTGCAATGAATCTTTGATGTCCAGTGATCTGCTGCAAACAATGAAAGCAAATTTTAAACTGCCTAAGAAGTTTTCAGCACTCACCAAATGCATGTACTTAGGTGACCAAAGTGCCACAAGGAGGGAAATGCAAACAAGTGGCCTTTAGTTATTAGAAGGACATTAAAAAAATGTGGAAGTATTTTCCTGCCTAGAATGATTCCTATTCCCCTTGAGTCTAAGTGGTTTGATTAAGAGGCCTTAAAGATAACATAATTTAATTTACACTAAATGGTCATACTACCTAAACAAATGAGGAAAGAATCCAGGGAAGGAATTCTGTATTTTCTGGAAACTGTTTCTGTGTTCAGAGACACAGGGGAAGAGTTATCTATTTGTGGGCTCTCCTTGGTCACCCTTCAGCCCCTTGAAGAGACAGCACATGGTTCTGACTTGGTTGTTCTACTCCTGTATTCTTTTCCCCACAAACTTTGTGTTGGACCACACTGTGTTGGCTGCAAAAAAAAGAAATACAGATTGCAGCTGATTGTAATAATTTTGGAGAAGACTTTGCTGTACAATAGTTTGGATCTGATACAAGAATTCAGAAATATAAAACAAAATAACTATAAAAGTTAGGAGGCATTTAAAAAGCAGTTCCTCAGAAAAGCTGCTAACCCTGTGGATTCCTACAGTCATTTGGGGTGAGTGTGTATTTTCCCCCCTTTGCTGGAACATTGGCCTGTCTTTAAACGCTGTTAAACCATGACCACATATCCTAGGAATCTCTATCATAGCCTATCAAGTAGAACATCCAAGGAAAAGTGTTTCCATCTGAGAAGGTTGAGGAGTTTTCCCACTCACCACCTATGCCCATTAGGAATACAAGCATTGTGACCCGCTGCCAGAGACTGTGATGTCAATAATACACAGATAATATATACAGATATATATTATGTGTGTGAGTGTAATCTATACCATCAAATCGAAAAGAGTGATATCTTTGCAAGCACCTTAATATCAGCTGACAGCCACAGTTCATGAAATCCTAGTCGTTCACCAAAGCCTGTGAATGCTGTTTGAATAATATACTGCTCTTGTATTTGATTTCTTTTATGCCCAGCTTTACAGCCTTAGCCCAAGACTTCATATCCTACTCAGAACCACATTACATGTCCTTAACATTCATATAACAATTTTAAGAAGTCAGGCTGTTCTTAATTTTATGAGTGAGGATATTAAATCACAGAGAGATTAATTTACCTAAAGTCATTTTTAGCAAATAGCAATGCTGGAATTCAAACCCAAGCAGTTATGCACTAAAACTTGAACCTTAACCACTGTCCTACATCTACTTCTATAAAAATGCACTAGTTTATGAAATTAAAGGAAAGCTATAATATGTAATTTAACAAGTGTATAAACATTTAGTTTCTAAATGCCGATGAATCTCTAAGTGTTCCAGAAAAAAACCAAACAAGATCACTACTTAGCCACTACAGATTATTTTTATATAAGCCAAAGATGTTCTTACCTCAAAGTCAAATGTTATAAATAATAATCCATATAGTAGTCTTTATTTTTAAAGATTATTTACATGCTATATTCATGTAGATCAGTAGAAAATTAATATAATCCTTCTAATCAAAATTCATATGTTCCACCCTGGCTGATGTGACTCAGTGGATTGAGTGCCAGCCTGCAGACCAAACGGTTACAGGTTCGATTCCCCATCAGGGCACATGCCTGGGTTGCAGGCCAGGTCCCCAGTAGGGTGCACATGAGAGTCAACCTTTGCTGTTTCTCTCTCCCTTTCTCCCTCCCTTCCCCTTTCTCTAAAAATACATAAATAAAATCTTCAAAAAAATTCACACATTCCCATACTTAGGATTAGCAAGTAGGAAACAATGAACTACTAATGAATAAAACCTTTATATATTTTTAGGGAGGACATGTAGGAGGCTTTGATAAGCCAAAACATAAATTTGCTGTTACCAAACATGAGCTTTTACAGTATTTAAATTGTATTTGTTTAAATAGATCGCCTTTTTCTTTTTACCTTCTAGCCAGACTTTGCAACTACCTGGTCATTAAAAACCTGTGACCACTTGACCAGAGAGAAATACCAGGCATTCATGGACACTAGAGTTGTCCTTCAGTCAGGAACAAACAGATTCTAAACCAGGTAGTTGGCAAGACCTTTATTTTATTTTCCTTTCAGTGACCTCCTAGAAATGAAAAGCCCTCCTGAAAACAGGTGGTCCTGAAAATCTGTAGATAATTAAGCAAAATTGGGCTTGTTGAGAGCTTGGCATAAAATGTAAATCTTTAATTACATTTTAATGACAACTCTTATTTTACATAACTCTGTTAGGTGGTATAACATGAGATTAGGGACTGCTAATGCAGATTTAGAATTGTTTTTCTCAACATGTATAACAACTCTAAGTAATAAAAAACATGTTTAATTATTAAATGGCTTATAGAGGTCCCTTTCAAATATGTTTTGCTATTTTTCATAGTGTTTCTGTAATTATTAAAATATGATTATTTTGTTTTAAGGATAGCTAAATTGGAAGAGAATGTTCTGGCTAAAATATGGCTAAACTGTGTTCAGTCAGGGTCCTCATTAATATTAGTCAGCCACATTATTTTTGAGCAAAACACAGATTGAAATGGTTTTTTAAAGTCTCTTTAAAGGCTTTATTTTACTTCATTAGTTAAAGAGTTTTAGTTCTGCAGTAACCGGAACAAGGAATAATAATTATTGCTTTTGTTTTTGTTTTTAAGTTTAATGCTTTGAACTGCTAGTACACATATTTTTTTTCAAACTATCCTAAGCAGCTTATATAGATGAACTTGAATCCAAGCTTTTCCCAAAGTGATTTCAACCATCTGTAGAAATAGTGTACCATTTCCTCTCCCTCATTTATCCTAATTAGGTCTTATGCAATAAGTCATTTCCTTGTCCTATAAAAGTGCTGTGACTTTTTTTTAAAGTTATGCACTCAAAGGTATTGAAATGAATATAATTTAATAGTTATATTTTTAAAATTCAGTGTAATGTTAAATATTACAAAATAGTAGACATTCTATTTTCTCGTTTTTGTAAAAATCATGAGGGCATGCCATGTAGTGTTTTAGTTCATGAAAGGGTAAATTTGGGAAACACAAGTCTATTTGATGCTTAGCAAAATGTGCTACATTTCATTTTTTCCGGTTCTGATAATTTATAGAGTGTCACGAAGCAGCTGTTATTCCAGGAGAGAACACAGTCCCACAAAACTGCATGTGCTCAAAACTGAGTTTAGGACTTTCCCTCTAATCCTGGCACCTCATCAGTACTCTCCATCTTGGTAAACCATTCCACCATCAACTGTTTGTGCGTGAACCTGGACTCATCCATCTCCCTCCCCTCAAATTCTGTTTCCTACCAAGTCTTATTGATTCTGTCTTCTAAATATGTCTTATTGATATTCAATCTTCTTCATTTCCACTGGCCCTCATTATGTTCAAACACTGCAGTTTGTCTTCTTTTATCTACTTTTACCTATTTCCAAGCTATTCTCCATCTTTGTCAGCAGTGGCATATTAAAAACTATTAAACTGATAATATAACCCCTTTGGAATAAGTTCCGGCTTTTTAAATTATAAAACCAAATATACATTTAACCTCCTGAGCAAGAAATTTCGATCCTAGATATTCACCTCAGAGCAATAAAAATATTTTTCAATATAAATGTTGTATAAGAATGTCTATGGTAGCTTTATTTATAATACCTAAGATAGGAACCAACTTAGATCGCCACCAACAGGAGAAACAAAGTGTTACATATTTATACAATGGAACGGTATTCAGCGATTTAAAAGATACTACTAATAGACTCCACATGTATGAATCTCAAAAATATCATGCTGACTGGAAGAAGCCTTACACAGAATATACTCTTTGATGCTATTAATCTGATCTGGAATAGGCAAAACTAATCTACGGGTAAAGGAAAAAATCAGAATACACTCCAATGGAAAGGGAAAAGTGAGAACAGGAATTGACTATAAAGGAGCACACGAAAATTTTCTGGGGTGTTGAAAATAATCTACATTTTTATGAGATATATTTGAGATATACATGTATATATATAATCTCATATTTGTTTCATTTACAACATAATGATTCAATATTTGTATCTATTGTGAAATAATCATAGCAGTAAGTCTAGTTAACACCTTTCTCTTACATAGTTACAATTACTCTTTTTCTTGTAATGAGAACTATTGGGATCATTTTGATAAGAGTTTTGTGTTACACAGCTTATATTTCTGCATTTGTCAAAAGTTATAGAAAGGTTATGACTTTTGCATTTCACTACATGTTCATTTTATCTTAAAATATAAATAACCTTAAATAAATCTTGAACTCTAATTAACAAGGTACATGCTACTGTGCTTAGGGGTAAAATGCACTGATGTATGAAAAAACTTTGAAATGTATGAAAAAATAAGACTGGACCGCTGTGTATCTTGATTGTGCTGGTTACATGACGTCAGGTTTTGTTGCTCTCACAAAACTGTCCACTGAAAAGGATCAACGTTTCTGTTTGTACATTTTCCTTCGATTTTCAAAATGCTTCCAAAGGTAAAGTACATTAATAAATAGTTAAATGAATGAATAGACAAATGGACTAAAGCAAATATAGCAAAATACTTACAATTATAAAACATGGTAGTGGGTATTTGGGAGTTTGCCAAACAATAATTTAAAGTTTTCTGGATGCTTGAAAAATTTCCATAACAAATGTGGAAGGAAGGATGCAAATACGGCAGGATTGCATTTTTATTATGCATACAAGGCTGTAATAGCATCCCATTGCTTCTTTTGAATTTGCTATAAAAGTATTGTCATGAAATAAAGGTTTCTCATGCATGGATCCCCCAGTCTCATAGAAGGTCATTTATTCCTCTTATAATATTATCTAATGATAACTTTTTTTGTTAGTTTCAACAAAGTAACAGACCCTTCTTCCCATGCACTTTGTAATTAATAATAATGTAAATAATTGCGTGACTCCAGTAATTTTTAAAAACCATTCGACCATGATCAATTAATACACAGCTAGTCCATACCTTCATTACCAGAACTTGGCCTAATATAAGTACTCCATAAATAGATATCAAAGTACATATAAAACCTGACTAAAGAAAAATATTCCCCTGGTTCATTTAAAAGGGAATGATAAATTTGTGTGATTAGATTATTGATTTTTTTATTCTTATTAATTCTACTAAAGTTGTCCCAATTTTCCCCGTTTTGTCTTCCTCCATCTGGCCCCATCCCCTGCTGCCACAGCCCATCCTCACCCCTTTGTCCACACCCATGGGTCATTCATAATTATTGATATTTAAAAATATTCCTTCATTTCTTAAAAGGGTAAAAATTTTACACAGTGATAATGAAGCCATGCTAAATGAGACTTCAAAAAATATGTTTGAGGTTGTCAGTTGGTAAAGCATCTCAGGTGTTTGGCTTATTATGGCAAAATAAATCATTCTGACAAGCTTTTTACCTCATTATAGATTTTTTTAAATATGTTTTTAAAGACTTATGTAAATATGTGTTGACTCAATCAAAATTTAATTTTCATTCCACTTAAATTTAGTTGCTTATAATATGGCATAAGAAAACAACAAATTTGCGTGTTGACATGAAATAAAACATATTATCCTTCTATAAAATGGGCAGGGAGTGGGGGGAGGTAAATAGGATTCTTGCCTGATGAAATAGCTATAAAGCTTTTCTACTTAGAGACTTGGCACAATTTTCAGGGTAATGGCTCATTTAAATTGCTCTGCAGACAAATCTCTGGGCTACTGGTACCGATTAATACTTCAGTGATCTTTTAGCATTAACTCAGCTGAGAAAATGAGGAAGAGTAACGTCTCCATTGCCCAACTTCCAGATATGTACATGAGGAAATTAAGTGGGTAGATAGTCCTCCTTTTTTTAAACAAAATAACCAGAAATCAAAATTTAAAGAGTATTGACAAAGGAAAATTATTTATAAAGGACTAAAAAGTAGTGTTTCTATTGAACTGCATGAGAAGATATAGAAATTTTTGAGACTGTTATATATTTATATTTGAGGAAATTTTACTAATCCTATAAAATATGAAGGGTCAATATTTTGTAATATATATTTAAAATCTTCTAAGTTTTATAATATTCCAGATGCTGGACAAAAGCAAGAAAACAAAAGGCAGAAAAAAGGCATTCTCATCTCACTTAAGAGGTCTCCCCCCAAAAAATTTCTGTTGGTTTTATTAAAAATTATGCACGTCAAAATTGTCTGTAATAACTACATTTTTTTACAGGGTGAGAATGAGGTGCTGGGAGAACTTCTAAATTAAACACTTAGCTATGCAGTTTGAGTCCCAGTAGATTTCTGCTGGAAATGTGTGAGGAGCTGAGTTTGACTGAGTGATTCTAGATGAGGGACACTGGGAATTGTATTTGCAAGATTTAAGAATGGAGAATAACGTATTTGCCCAATGTAACTCCTTTGACTCTATTTTGCCAGAGTTCTGAGAAAAAGCAATAAAGGAAGACACTAATTCTCAAGTGAATAATCTCTTCTATGGAACTTGCTGAGGAGCTAACAGCAAATGGCCAGAACTAAATTTACTTTCTTCTCTAAACAACAACAACAAATATATCCTCATTAGAAACAAGACTGATGATCTCCTATAAATTTTTATATTGAATATGTTGGATTTTGATAGAAGCAAACAAAAGGATAGGAGTTTGCCTATTTTTTGTATATTTACAAAATATTGACATATTCTGTAATGCCCTATCAAAAATCTCTCAAGGTAGCATTTAAATAGAGATTCCATTAAAGTGTGGTTTTGTTGAAACCTCTCTGTCCAGAAAATCAATTGTGTAGTTCCTCTCATGTGATCTGATTCAAGGATATAAACTTCCTCTAAATTAAATTAGATAACGGAATGTAGAACAGAATACCAATGTACTAATTTACAATAAGAATTATGACTTTATTCTGACCAGAATGTACACCTTGCCATGGTCAAGATAAGCTTTTCTTTCTGACAGAATTACATGACAACCTACACAGAAACATTCGTATCTGGGAATCAGCACTAAGAATTTGGATAATCCTGAACAGATTCTCCAAGCCTACCACAAATTTTTCCCCCAAAAGATATAACCTTACTAGAGAGTATTACTTATGGTCATTGACAAAATATTCTCTCTTATTTATTGCCACGCCCATGGACAATTATTATTCTGTTCATTGTTTTTCAGGACCCTATGATTCAAAATGAACCTTTCTTCAAATGTTTAGAAAGCTTATTTGACCACAATCCAATCTACACTAGCAGTCACTGAATATAACTTTACATGTCTTTGATTTTATCTATTATGTTGAATTATTTGTTTTCACTCACAAACACTAACTGATTTTATTTCTAAGTCTTTTAGAAAGAGGGCTTTGGAAGGGTATGTTACAGCACCTGTACCTGTCAAATCTTTAGCTATATGAAAATCTTTTAGTCCCCACGAAAGAATTTAGTTTGGAAGCCACCTTATTCTCAGCTACTGGCAATATAAACATTGCCATTTCTGACTAATCTTACTCCATGCAAGCCTCAAGCATGCCAAAGAGAGAACCTTTAAACCAAAGCAGCAGTCTGAACCACTGAAAAAAATACAATGTTTATAGCAAGAGAGCGAGGAAAGGTTTAGGAATCATATTTCTGCAAGATGTTAACAGTTGTCTATTATTAAAAAGATTCCAGCCCTGGCCAATGTGGCTCAGGTGGTTGGAGTATCACCCCATAGACCCAAGGTTTGCAGGTTTGATTCCGGGTCAGGGCACTAACCCAGGTTGCAGGTTCAATAGACCAGGCAGGGTGCCTACAAGAAGCAACCATCAATGTTTCTCTCTTACATCAATGTTTCTCTCTTTCTCCTTCCTTTTCTGTCTCCCCACACCTCTTTCTGTCTGCCTGAAAACAATGAAAATATGTCTTTTAGTGAGCATAAATAGAAAGAAAAAAAGAGATTCCAAAGTCAGCATCTTAGGAAGGATGGATAAAATAAAGCTACATAGTTTTGTGTGTGTCTGTAACTCCTCAACAGAAGATAAATAATTACCATATATTATGCAAGCTATTTAACCATGGAATTATTTTCTTGCAGAACACTCATTAACAGTCAGTGGAACTAAGGATTTGAGAGATACAGTTAGCATTAGACATTAACATTCAAATATAAAAATAAAAATCAATGCACAGTAATACATAAAAGGCTTTAGATCTCCTTTTTCATTGTTCTCTCATTCAGAAAAATTATGGAAGATCCTATTAGTAGGTATTGCTAATTGGAGAAGCAGCTATTAGTAGATTACTTGTGATGGTAATGATAATAATAAAAATCAGGTATAGACATTAGGGAGAAGCCATAACCCATAAAGCAATGTTTGCCAGTGTGTGATCTCTGAGGAACACATCAAAATCATCTGGGCTGCTTCATAATGGCACACATCTCTGGGTTCCACTGAAGACTTACTAAATGAGAATCTTCAGGATGGACCATACCAAACTGTATTTTAAATACACACACCATGAAATCTTGATGCATGTTTGAGTTTCAGAATTATTGAATTGGGATATCTGTTTAATTTAGAAAAATACAAGACATTTAGGAGATTTGACAGGCCACCTGGCATCTACCATGCCATGGGATTCAAGCAATGTCTTAGTTAAAAAAAAAGAAAAAAAATCTATGTATTTTGTAAGTTTCAATACATGTTAGTTTCTCCAGTATCCTCCCAATTCTGTCATTGACATTATATCTAAAGATGCCAGTAAAGCTTCTTTATTCCACAATGACATGCATTGAAATGGTAACTAGGTAGATAATCTACAACAAACAAAGAAAGTATACTGAATACATTACATCATGCTGATATGTCAAGGTTGCAGGTTTGATCCCTAGTCAGGAAACATACAAGAATCAACCCATGAATATATAAATAATTGAAAAAAACAAACTTCTTTCTCTTCCCCTTCCTCTTTTTCTCTCTCTCTCCAATCAATAAAACGTAAAAAAATATACATACATTCATAATTCTTTCATATTAAATAATTATAGCACCACCATTTAGGAATTATAGTGTGGGGCCCATTTGTTTATATCCCCCCAGCATTTGCCCCACCTTTTTTTAGGTAAACCCCCCTTTTTTAGCTCTGTTTGCGAGAATGATTTATCAAACCAAGGGAATGCCCAAATGGCTTAAAATGGCCACATCACACTCCCCGTCATAAAAATTTATACCTTCAGCGGGTGACACAAAAACAGAAGAAAATAAAATGAATCATGACTTTCTCTTCCACGAAGAGCCTGTGCCTGAGTCAGAGCTGCTCTCCTTTCTGCCCTTCCTCTGGCTTTTCCTGCACTTATTTCCTGCATTTGTTTCTACAGCTAAAGAACCTCAACTGAGTCAGCAATGAAAGGATGACTTAGGGGAGTTACAAATGCTTTTATTGCTCATCACAGTCAATCAGTGTCATTAAATAAAGCACTGGGTTATCCACTCCATGGTTTTTTTAAAGTGTAAAAACTCCATGTCCTTAACAAGTTTAGACTGAAATCAAACTGGAAAGATATGGTATATTCACAGGTAAAAACAATGCAATTTGTTTATTTTTTAAATAAATTAAAAATATATTTGATTGGTCTTGAAAGTGTTCCATCTCAACATAAAATGCATCTTAATACATGTTCCCATAAATATGCATGTGTTTATATTCATATAATTTGATCTGAAGCAGCAGCAGGGTACATATTAACTTCAAACTTTCAGTCTTAAAAGTACAATTTTTTTATTTAATATCTTTTATTGTTTAATTACAGTTGGCTATAAGATTATATTAATTTCATGTTTATAGCATCATGATTAGACATTTACATGTTGTATGAACTGTTCACCTCAATAAATCCAGTGCCCATCTGATCCCACACATAGTGATTACAATATTACTGACTATATTCCCTATGCTGTGTCTCCATGACAATTTTGTAATTACCCGTTTGTACTTCTTAATCCCTTCTTCTTTTTCACCCTTTAATTCAACATAATTTAAGACAGTTTATGCTGAATACCATATATTTGGATAATACAGATGTTTTTCTTTTATTTAAAAGGCAAAGAAGTCACTGTGGTGGCCATGAGGAAGGTTTTCTTTTACAGAAAGACTTCAACTAGACATATTTAAACTTCTAAAGGGAAGTGGCATGCATAAAGTTTGTCGTAGGTATATTTCAAAACCAGTGTAGAGCCAAGGTGTGACAGACAGGACTTCTGCGTGAAGGTTTCCAACTGAAATGTACACATCCTAAGGATGAACGAGATATGCCAGTGAGGTACAGGAGACACACTTCAAAACTCCTTATATTATTTTTATCTCATTAGCTCAGTCCTTGAAGTATATCAAGTAATAAGTCGAATACCTTCCTCACAGTGCATGTCAAGGGCTGCACAAGGGCCTGGTTTACTGCAAATCCAGAGGGATTATTTGGATTTGCAGAAAAACAAAGAATGCTTCTCCCATTGTCTCATGTAGAGTAAGAACTGAGAGCTTTCCAGCATTCAACGTATCTCTCCCAGCTGCCTTTTCCATTGTGTTTACCTGAATTGCTCTTTTATTTCAGAATGGGGCAGCTCAAAGCAATGCTAAACTAGGGACTCTTATAAACACTTAGTAAGTAGTGGGAGCTAAGTAGCCAAGGGAACTCTGGAGGTTACTTGGTACCACCTTCGTGTTTCCCAGATAAAAAACCTCCATAGGAAAAACCTGTCTTTCCCCCAGACAACAAATCCAGCAAGTAGCAGCAGTGTGGCCAGTTCTTTGTATGCCCACCCAGCCCTGTGTTCCTTGGTAACATTGTACCTGTGCTTAAGATGTTGTTCTGGCTTTATAAACTGATAGGCAAGTTGGATTTCTCTTCCAGTTTATTGTCTTAGTAGAGAATCACTATTGAATGACTAGCTCAAGTCTTAGCTTGGTTTTTCTTTTTCTGCACTGGTTCCAACCCAGCCCTATAGCCTGGTGGTCCCCTGTGACCACAACCCTTAACTACTGCCCAGACCCAGACACGCTGAGACCAGCCACATCCCTGAGCTGAGCTATCTCAAGTTGTTTATTTTGACCTTGCCCCTGAAATTTCTCTGACATCTGCTGGCTTCATTCTGGCTTTTATCTGTAATCTTAGCATCAATTCATTTCCGATCCACGATCTTCTCTATTAACCAAGACTGAATTTACAATTTCCACTCAGTCATTCAGTTTTTAAATGGTCTTACTTGACTTCCCTAGACTGCACTGAGACCCATGTTTCTGAGAGACCGTGGGATGCTGCGGTCGGAGCATGGGCTTGGGAGCCAGTGAACATAAACATGTGTTGTCCTGCAGCGTTTGCCTGGTGTCGGAAACCTTCTCAAGAATAATTGCCTGTCCCCATGACATGGTGGATCTGGGCAATCACAATGACTCTACACGGTCCTATTCTTCAGCCACAGAGGAGGACATCGGACTTGGGATCTGCAACCCCATCACGCCAAATGCCAAATGAATTCTTGTTCCAGTGAACTCATAATAGGTATCAGCAGTGCTAGCTGCTGTATAAACCGAGGGTGTAAACAGAGGAGGTGTGTGGTTCAGTCAGAGCTTAGAGAGAGGGTAATTAATGGTGGGGTAGGGAGAGAGAGGGACGAGAGAAAGAGGGGACAGAGAGAGACATGGGGAAAAGGGGAAATGGGCAGAGCAAAGGAGGAAAGAAGGGAGAGAGAGAGGGGGAGGAAAGGAGAAATGAGGAAGGAAAATGGAAGGGAGGAATTTTAACACTGTATCACATTAGATTGGGGTAATAACTTAGCTGGAACAACTATTTACTTTACAAACATATCCACATTGCTATATAAAATTTGAATACATCTGTGTGCATATATTCAAACACAACATACATATGTTTGCATTCATGTGCTTATCATATATGTATGCATCTGCCCTATCAGTTAAATTCTTAGTTTATTCCATAGAAGTATTTTTGATAATGTCCTCATATGAACATTTTTAAAATAAAGGATATATTTCACAGCCCTGAGACCTTGTAATACATACAGTATTATTCGTGTTTTTACATTATTAATTTATTTTTTAATATCTTAAAAGCAGTAGTTTTTGAGATGTCTTGAAAAGAAGCAGCCTTGTGCTGCTCTTCATCTGCTAAAGAAAGTCTCCCTATGAGACTTGGATGAATCCAAGATGGTAATCAGCACTCATTCCATTTTTTGTTCTTTTTAAAAGAAACTGGCAAATTTATATATTACAAACTTCCACTGAAAATGGAAGATTTGTTTTGCCAAATCCTGACTCATCATAGAGCAGAGGTTGGACCCCCTTGTCTAGTGGACCTTGGAAGTTGTCTGGCTCACTGTCAGAGGGACCCGGTAGGGAGGACTGAACGCACCTTGGTCCAGTGTAAGAAACACCTTCCTCAGGACTCAGTATTTGCACAGCCTCAGAAATTTTTCCATGTCTTTCCCTGCAGGTTCTGCAAATGCATTTTCTTGGGACTTTTAATCACCTTTTATAAGTCCTAGAGTTGGTTTTTGAATGGGACTGGGTCTAGCCCCATAGCGTTCTGTACAAAGCCAGCTTCCACATGAGTTACAACACTCATAATAAAATGTGTCCAGGGACAGACATGTCTTCTCCCAGGGCCTCCTACCCTGCCAAACCCCACTGTCCTTCTGGGCTCTCTCACCTCAGTCAAAAAGTGATACAAGAGGCCCTGCCAAGCATACTACATGTGACCACCACCTAAATTATACTGGCAAGGACAATTGAACCCAGCAGTCAAGGCACAAAGAGGGAAACCCCAGGAAATACCAGTTACCAAAAACCAGAGAGGCTGCCAGGGCTGCTGCCACTTAGAGGAGCTTATGGGTACATTTCCCTTTAAGAACCAGTTACGGGAGAGTTGTTGAGTTTGAATTGAAACTCCTTTTTAGGTCCCTTTAACAGGAACCTAAACAACAAAACAAATAAACAAGCAAAATATAACCAAAGACATTGAAATAGAGAACAGGATGACAGTGACCATAGGGGAGAGAGGAGGGGATTTCAGGGGAAAAGGGGAAGGGTTTACAGGAACAAATACAAAGGACACATGGACAAAAACTAAGGAGGGTAGAGATGGGAGGGAGGTGGGGAAGGATGGGTGGGTGGGCTGGGAGTAAAAGGCAGAGAACTGTACTTGAACAACAATTTAAAAAATAAAAGAAGGTAAGAAAAAAAACAAAGACACTGAAATAGAGAACAAGGGGATAGTGACCAGAGGGGAGAAGGAAGGGAAGTTAAGGGGAAAAAGGGGGAGGGATTTGGAGGAACAAATAGGAAGGACACAGGGATGAGAACTAAGGGGGGTGGAAATGGGAGGGAGGTGGGGAGCAAGGGGCGGGGGAGGCTGGGATGGGAAAAATAGACAAAAAACTGTACTTGAAAAATAACTAAATAAAATTAATTTTAAAAAAAAGAAAGTAAGAAACTCCCTCTCCTGAGAGCTGGATGTCAACATCATTGTTCTCTCAACACAGGCACCACCTGTGTCACTGGGATGAGCCAAATCTCCATCCTCCATGGGGGAAGTATAAAATTGCAGCCACAATTGTCTGGATATGGTGATCAAATCCAGATTATGTGAGCCTGGGGCACAGTAGGGGTGGATCCAGGTTACTAATGCAGGTTCATAAATAAGTAAATAAATAAGGGGCAAAGCTCTCATGATTGTTAGTAGGATTCTCTTTATCATTAGGCAGGGGTCTGCACAGTGATTTTTCCTTTCCTCTCCATTTGCATATTTCCTAAGAACCTTCCATCTAATCATGGATTAGGATGTGGAAAATCAGTAAATGGTGTGCTCTTCGAATATCATTTTCTTAGTGAAAACTGTAGCACTTTTAGCTACTCCTTGTAAGGACTGTGTTTTCCATACCCTATGTATCTAAAATGTATGGATACTTTCTCTAAATGTTTGTCAAAATACGCATTTTACAGTATATTTTCTCTCAACATCTCTGCATCAAAACTCCTCAAAGGAAGATTAATTGGTCATATGGTGCAAAAAAACCAACAAAAACAAAAACAAAAACCACCCTGGCTGGTGTAGCTCAGTGGATTGAGCACGGGCCTGCAAACCAAAGGGCTGCCAGTTCAATTGCCAGTCAGGGCGCATGTCTGGGTTGCAGGCCAGGTCCCCAGTAGGGAGCATGCAAGAAACCACACATTGATATTTCTCTCCCTCTCTTCCTCTCTGTCTAAAAATAAATAAATAAAATCTTTAAAAAAACACATATGTTCATATATTCATGGTAGAGTATATATATTTATCATAAAGTAACCTATTATATTTCTTCTGTGTGTAATGCTTACAATTTGATCGTAATTTAAATATAATTTTGGTATTTTATATATAATAGATAATAGGTAAAATGCACTTAATTATTTAAAATACGTATATATGGGACTTCCGCCAAGATGGAGACATAGGTGGAAACATTGTACTTTCTCGCACAACCAAGTTTAAAAACAATAAAGTTTTAGCAACAAAAATGCAGCCAAACCGCAGAAAATTGAACTATACTGAAGTCCGACAACAACGAACCCTTCAGCCAGACTGGTAAGAGGGGCAGAGCCAGCAGCGGAGCAGGGTCGGGCAGGAAAGATCCACCGGACAGACCCAGGCGCACAACACAGGCACATGACTCAGGCCCGCAGGCAGCCGAGGACGAATCCCAGGTGTGGAGTAGCAGCGGGCGGACCCACTGAGGGTGCAAGGGGTCAGGCTGACCTCGGTCACACATTCAGGTGCAGATAAACCAGGCGAAGGAGCTAGCAGTGAGACAGATTGCTCACGCCCCAGGGGTAGGAAGCAGCAGAGGGGACCACTATTGTCCCTGTCTGACCCCGCTCCCACATACAGCGTCACAAACCAGCAACTGGGTCCCCCACCCTGGTGAGCACCTAAGGCTCCTCTCCTCAAGTGTAACAGGCACAAACAGATCAAAACATGGATCAAGAAGAACTCAGAGTCCCAGAGCCAATAAATCTAAGCGAACAAGAAATTGCCAACCTATCAGATGCACAGTTCAAAACACTGGTGATCAGGATGCTCACAGAACTGGTTGATTTTAGTCACAAATTAGATTAACAAATGAAGGCTAAATTAATTGAAATGAAGAAAAATACACAGGAAACCAATAGTAATGGAAAGGAAACTGGGACTCAAATCAAGGGAGTGGACCAGAAGGAAGAAAAAAAATGACCAAACAGAAAAATATGAAGAAACAAGAATTCAAAAAAATGAGGAGAGGCTTAGGAACCTCCAGGACATCTTTCAGCACTCCAACATCCGAATTATAGGGGTACCAGAAGGAGAAGAGGAACAGTCACGAGTGGAAACCTTATTTGAACAAATAATAAAAAAGAACTCCAATCTGGCAAAGGTAATAGACTTCCAGGAAATCCAGGAAGCACAGAGAGTCCCAAAGAAGTTGAACCCAAGAAGGAACACACCAAGGCACATTATAATTACATTAGCCAAGATTAAAATGAAGGAGAGAATCCTAGAAGCAGCAAGAGATAAGGGGACAGTCACCTACAAAGGAGTTCCCATCAGACTTTCAGCTGATTTCTCCAAAGAGACCTTGCAGGCAGGAAGAGGCTGGAAAGAAGTATTCCAAGTCATGAAATCTAAAGACCTACAACCAAGATTGCTCTATCCAGCAAAGCTTTCATTTAGAATGGAAGGACAGATAAAGTGCTTCTCAGATAAGATCAAATTCAAGGAGTTCATCATCACCAAGCCCTTATTACATGAAATGTTAAAGGGACTTATCTAAGAAAAAGAAGATAAAAAGTATGAACAGTGAAAGGACAGCAAACTCACAGTTATTAAGAACCACATCTAAAACAAAAGTAAACTAAGAAGACAGCTAGATCAGGAGCAGAACCATAGAAATGAAGATCTCATGGAGGGTTAGCACCAGGGGAGTGGGAGGAGGAGAAGGGGAGAGAAGGTACAGAAAATAAGTAGCATAGATGGTAGGCAGAAAATAGATAAGGGGGAGGGCAAGAATAATATGGGAAATATAGAATCTAAGGAACTTGAGACACGTGGACATAAACTAAAGGGGGGAATGGTGGGGGAGGGGTGTGCAGTGGGGAGGGGAATGAAGGGGGGAAATAGAACAATTGTAATGGCATAATCAGTAAAATATATATTTAAAAAATAAGTAAAATATGTATACATGTATACATGTGCACATAGATATATGTAGATGTGTGTATCTATGTTTTGGGGGGGTAGAAAAGAGATTCCTAAGTACTGACTCAGAGACATGTTGTGTGGACAATGAAGACAGCCCTGTAGTGTCTTCCTGAGCTCATGGGATGGCTCAGTACTTGAGCTACATAAGGCAACTCTGGCATCTCCTCTAGAAAAAGGTGGACAGGACCGAGCCCTTTAGCAGGTCCTTTCCAGCACTGTTCCCCACTGTCAAGTTCCCACAGATCACGGGGCTCCTCTTTCTCTGTCCCATCACCTGTTTATAGGTCTATTATCAGTTAAAAAGATAAAATGAGAATTGTTGGGCACAGAAAAAAAATAAAGCACAGGTGCCTGGTACACAGTGCTTTTTTAAGCCTCTATTTAGTTGACCACCACATGCCAACTGCTGCTTCCTTCATGCAATTTGGGAGCAGCATCCCTTTCCATCAGCCACTTTATTCACAGATCAGGAGTGAATGAAACCTACATCTCCATGTGGCTTCACTGGACTTCAGCTAACGCTGGTGCTCTGCATTGAAAAGCTCAGCAAATAGGGGGAAAATACACGCACAGTGTCAGGCTTCCTGAGATCTTTGAAATTTTCAGAGGCTCCTAAGCCAGGTGATTGCAAAAGCCCAGGCAAGGTGAGCTGTGGCACCTGTGCCAACTGTTTATTTTTGCTCATACATCATTGCATGAGAACCCATGATGTGACAACTTGGATGCTCAGCCTTTGGGTACCACAGGAGAAATCAAAGCTGGGTGAAATATCCCTGCTCGTGGAAACACATCCAGGGACCGAGCACTGGCCTTCAGGAGCCAGCAAGAGCATGCGTAACTATTGGGATGCTCCTTCTGGGGGAGGTTCTCCGCTGGATGCAGGGCTTGGTTTTTTGGTCTCTGACTAAGGATGGCATTCACCATCTTTCCTGTCAAGTTAACCACAGCACAGCTTCAAGGAAATGAGGCCTGGACCACTGTGGGTGGACTCCATGTGGCTCAGACTAACAGAAATGCAAACAGCTGAGGACAGTGCTGGATCCCCAGTAGGTGCTGTATATGAGCCATCTGACCTGAACTGAAACCTAGGAAGAAGCACTGTGTGACTAAATCTGTAATTCTTGCCAGAGTATAAACACATTCTACTCATGATAAGAAGAATCCCGCTGGCCCTGCCCCGACGTAGGCCTCATCATAGGCCCCAAACTGGGACTTAACTGGGGAGAAAGCAATTTTGCTGGTGAATGGTACTTACCAAACTGGCCTTTTGATTTGCAAGCATGGAACATGGTGAGGAAGCAGGGGTTAGGTTGTGCAGAGTGACTCCACGTGCAGTCTCAGGCTCAGCATTTTCCCTAAGCCCAAAAATGATTTTCAGTCGCTTTTATTCCAGCACATTGTAAGCTCCATTTAGCTAACCAGCCAAGCATCTGTGGTAACTCTTGGGAAATAAAAGCCTTGCAATTAGCAGTCAAAGTCACTCTGTATTTCCTGTCAGGCTGTGAGGGAGGCGGGGAGGGAGCCAGGAGATGAGAAGACCATTTGTTTCTGCCTCCTCAGAGATGAAAGTCATCTGCATGGGGACCCCATCCCGGTCTGTGCCCCCATTCATTATCCCCACCTCTGAATCCCTGCAGAGGTCAGCACAGGGGGTGAGACCCTGCAGGGGAAAAAGTAATATGACCAATACGACCACAGCACAAAAATGACAGCCTGGAAACCTGAATGTGGTATTTGATAGTGTTCAGGGTGTTACAGCATAATATATCCTGCGAAATAATTCTCACTTTCTGCCTGACAATACAGAGGGTGTTTGTGTGTGTGTGTGTGTGTGTGTGTGTGTGTACACCACTGGTAGGTTTCTAAAGTATTTAAAAGTGTTTCCTGAATTGGCAAATAATACTGCTTCCCAACATATGGATGCATAGTCTGTACTAAAAACTACAATGTGATTCCTGGTTGAGATACATCATTAGCTAATACATGAGATTATAGATAGAAAGATAGATAGATAGAAAGATAGATAGATAGATAGATAGATAGATAGATAGATAGATAGATAGATGATAGATAGATAGATAACAGCTAGATGGATGGATACATGGTAGATGGAGGGATACATGATAGATAGATAGATGCTAAATGCATAGAAGAATGGGTAGATAGATGCATTAGAAGAGCTTTAGATATATCAGGGTCACCATCATTTTACAAGGAGGAAGGTGGTGATTTGAGATATTTCAGATAGGCACAAATCTAAGTGTTAAGAAATGTGAATTCTGAGTTTTTTTCTCCCTGACTCCCTATGTGTCTTTTCTCAGGGCCTCAGTTTTCTATTAGTGAATTTATTTATTTGGGATGTTCTAAAGAGGTTTAAGAAATCATATGAATTTATATATATTAATGCATCCATTTTATCACAAAAGTACAATTTTATGAAATCAGGAAAGAGCTCTTCACTGTGTAAGGCGAGGACACACCCCTCAGAAATGGGGGAGGAGTGTGAGCCACACACGTGTGACTGGACACTTTGGCCCCTTGCTAAGCATGACGGCTGAAAGAGGGGAAAAGGCAAATATGGCTGACGCTGGCCTCATCAGTTGGAAGCCTGGATGCTCCCACTGGCTTTCAGCATGTGTGAGATTCTGGGAGAGAACTTTTGAAATGGAACATGGCTGAAAGCAAAAAGACAACTGGTCCTTTTTTAAATATGTTTTATTGATTATGCTATTATGCTTGTCCCATTCCCCTCCCTTTATTTCCCTTTGCCCTGTGCACCCCTCCCACCCACATTCCCCCACTTTAGTTCATGTCCATAGGTGATATATACAAGTTCTTTGACTTCTACATTTCCTATACATTTTCTATACTCCCCCTGTCTATCTTCTGCTCACCATTTATGCTACTTATTCTCTGTACCTTTTCCCCCTTTCTCTCCACCCACTCCCCTGCCACTAACCCTTCATGTGATCTCCATTTCTGTAATTGTTTCTGTTCTAGTTGTTTGCTTAGTTTTTTTTTTTGGTTCAGTTATTGATAGTTGTGAGTTCTGTTGTCATTTTACTGTTCATATTTTTTTATCTTCTTTTTCTTAGATAAGTCCCTTTAACATTTCATATGTTAAGAGCTTAGCGATGATGAACTCCTTTAACTGACTTTATCTGGGGAGCACTTTATCTGCCCTTCCAATCTAAATGATAGCTTTGCTGGTTAGAGTAATCTTGGATGTAGGTCCTTGCCTTTCAGGACTTCAAATACTTCTTTCCAGCCCTTTCTTGCCTGCAAGCTTTATTTTGAAAAAGTAGCTGACAGTCTTATGGGAACTCCTATGTAGGTAATTGTCTCCTTTTCTCTTGCAGCTTTTAAGATTCTCTCTTTATCTTTAACCTTGGGTAATGTAATTATGATGTGCCTTGGCGTGTGCTTCCTTGGGTCCAACTTTTTTGGGACTCTGAGCTTCCTGGACTTCCTGAAAGTCTGTTTGTTTTGCCAGATTAGGGAAGTTCTCCTTCATTATGTTTTCAAATAAGTTTTCAATTTCTAGCTCTCTCTCTTCTCCTTCTGGTACCCCTATGATCCAGATGTCGGAACATTTAAAAATGTCCTGACTCCTAAGCCTCACCTCATTTTTTTGAATTCTTGTCTCTTTCATTCCACTCTGTTTGAATGTTTCTTTCTTCTTTCTGGTCCACACCAGTGACTTCAATCCCAGTTTCCTTCTTATCCCTATTGGTTTCCTGTACATTTCCCTTTATTTCACTTAGCATATCCTTCATTTTTTCAACCAGTTTGTGACCATATTCAACCATTTCCGTGAGCATCCTGATTATCAGTGTTTTGAGCTCTGCATCTGATAGGTTGGCTATCTCTTTGTCACTTAGTTGTATTTTTTCTGAAGCTTTGATCTGTTCTTTCATTTGGGCCACTTTTTTTGTCTTGGCACACCTGTTATGTAGTAAGTGTTGGCCAGAGCGGAGCAACCCATGTCACTGCATTGTGACACTGTGTAGGGGGGAGGGGTCTGAGAAGGAACAGTGGCACTTGCTCAGCTCTCTGCCAGTTTTTTATCACTTCCCAGGCTACCCACGATCAAATTGCACTCTTCTGGTGCTGATTCCTGGGTGGGTGGGCTTGTGTATGTTCTAGGACTCTGTTGGTCTCTCCAATGAACTTTCCTGTGAGGCTGGGTGTTTCTCTCCCTGCTGCATCAACTCCCACTGGTGTTTTCAATCAGAGGTTTGAGGTTTTATTTTCCCCAAACTTGAACTCTGGGTTGCATGGTCTGTCTTGCTCCCCAATTGTTCCTCCTGGTTTATCTGCACATGAATGTGGGACCACCCAGTCTGCAATCCACCGGCACGCTGGGTCCTCAGGCCACTTCCTTTCCTTAAATTCTCTCCACCCAGCTGCCTGTCTCTGCCCCTCCTACTGGTCTGGATGAATATTTCTTTTTTAACTCCTTGGCTGTCAGACTTCCATACAGTTTGATTTTCTGTCAGTTCTGGTTGTTTTTTGTTTTTAAATTGTTGTTGTCCCTCTTTTGGTTGTGAGAGGAGGCACACTGTGTCTACCTATGCCTCCATCCTGGCCAGAAGTCCTGACAACTGGTTCTTTCCCCTCCCCCAAGTGGGGGCTGTGTTAATGGTCACCAGTAGGCCTGCCAACAGTGGCCAGTGTGAGCCTGTGAGCACAGGCCTGGAAGCACAGACTGCAAGGATGCCTGAAGCTGGGCAGTAACTGGAGACCAGCTAAGCCACCTACATTTATGATACCTTTGGATAGGAGAAGAGATTCCTGATGTAACCTTGAACTGAGCTGGCAGAGGGTGAAAGGGTGATTTTTCTTTGGGTATTTTAGGGGAACAGGCTTTGAGGCAGAAATTTCCCATTCTTTCCAAAGACCTTGGTGATAATAGTCAGCACTGTGAACAGATTTTTGTTATTGTGCTATTTTTAGTTCTTGAAACATATGTAGTAGTTGTAATGACAAACATTTTGATAGCTATTCTTGATGTAATGGTCTGACATTTTTTTTCCCTCTTACTCTTATAACCCAGATATTTTAGGCAGAAACTTGCCATTAGATAAAAGATTCCTTTCTTTTCCTCTGAACTCTGTCTTTGGAGATTTGCTTGGTAAGTAACAGGTGGTAGGGCTCCCCCTTCTGGTTGGGTTTGGTAACAGAAAATGGCAACTTGGGACCATTTTCTTGGTTCCACTGGGACCCTAGCTGCTCATGTCAGGTTGGCTCCCTGAGGAGTGGGACGGTGGGTTTTCCCAGTTGCTAGGAAATCTTTTGTATGCCCACTGGAGGCATTGGCTGCTTAAATATGCCTGGCAGGTGGAAAGGAAATGGGTCTGGGAAAGGAATAGACTTTAAGAAGAAGGAAAGATCACCTGAGTTTGGGGGCTGTGAACTGGGTCTGGATGAAGATTAGCTAAGCTTTGAGCAGGCAATTGCTTGGGGTCACAATCTGCAGCATTGGTTGGCAGAAGGTAGGACCCCAAAACCTACCTGATGGAGTTGTGGGTTCAAATTTTGCTTACATGTTCACAGGTTGCCTGCATTCTTGCAGGCACAGCTTTAGGCCTACGTGTTTGGGCCAACAAGACTGTCCTGTGTTGGCTCCTGGAGGGTGCCCACTGGGTGAATTTTAGTGGATTGCAGCATGTACTGCTACTACGCAATATCCATGGAGGTTCTGGTTTATTAGTATTATACTGAGTGACCTTTGTATGTTTGGGATTGTGGGGAAAGCTGGCCCATAGACGGTTCCCTAGATTACTGTACCATCATACACCTGGAACAGTATTGCCAATAGTTTATCCATTCTTATGGGTAAAATTCATTATGTCAAGGCATTTGTGTCGTTGTATAACAGGGTTTCACCCGAGACAGAGGTCCACTTGATGGTGCAGAGAAGGGAAGGGGCCTTGAAAGCTCTTCCTGATAATAAAACATGGGAAGAAATGGAGAATGAGGAGATAAACCTCATTAATGCCCTGAACACTGGGCACTCAGGGTTGGTGGCAGAAGGAGCTCCTTCACCACCACCCCTTCCTCTAGCTCCTCCTGGAATAGGGCCCCCAGAGCCTATGGCCCCACCCCTGTATTACAAGAGGCAGGTCTCCTCCCTGAAAACCCATCAGGGCACTGAATTTGGCCATGTAGCCAGCCTATCTGGGGCAAGGCAGTTTCCTTTGAGGCAGCATCCCACAGATGAAGTAAACAGAAAGTACAGCCCACTGGCTACCATTGGGCCCATGCTCCACTTCTGACTTACTGAATTGGAAAAATTCCAACCCCTTGTATAAGGAGGATCCCCAGAGAATGACAAATGTTATCACCAATGTTTTTGCCACTCATCATCCAAACAGTGCAGAGGTACAGGCTCCCCTCAACATCTTGTTAACCACAGATGAGAGACAGCTGGTTATAAATAGGGCTAATGAGGAGGCCCAACATCTCCACAAAGAGAATTCTGATGGGATCCTCAACCCAGCTGGGGCAAGTCCCTTGACAGAGCCTAACTGGAACCCAAATGGTGGGGGTCTAGCCTTCCTGGAACATTACAGAAAGTGTACACTGGAAGCGCTTAAGAAAGGGGTGCCCAAGCAAAAGAGCCTGAATATAATACTGGCTGTTCGACAGAGACCAGATGAGGACCCTTCTGAATTTTTGAAGAGGATCTATCAGGCCCATAGGAAGCATAGGCACCAGATGCTGACCCACAGGCCCCAGAGAATGTGGGGATGGTGAACCTGACTTTTATTGGGCAAAGTGCCTTGGCTATTAGAAGGAAGCTGCAGAAGTTAGGTGGGACATTGGGAATGAATCCCTCTCAGCTGGTAGACTAAGCCTTAAAAGGTTACAATGCCTGGAAAGCAAGGGAGGTAAAGCAGGCCATATTGTTCTTAGGAAGAGGGTGGTGAGCCTGGAAGAAGAGGAGAGATCCTAAAGGGAAAAAAGAGGCCCACTAGGTGCCAATCAATGTGCCCATTGCCAGCAGGAGGGCCATTGGAGAAGGGAGTGTCTGACACTCAAAAGGGAAAGTATAGATGAAAAATGTCACCAAGAAATGCTAAAAAGACAAGGGGGTTCAGGTGATGAATGAGGAGGCCCAGGGGCTCCCTTGCACTTCTCCCAACTTACTACTATTTCCCTGCAGGAGCTCTGGGTAACAGTTGGTGGTAGAGAACAAACCAATTTATTTCCTTGTAGATATGGGAGCTGCATATTCAATGTTGAATACAAAGTTAACTAAGGAAAGTTTGGCTGCAGTAACGGTTACTGGAGTGACTGGGCAATTATAAAAGTAGGTATTCCTTTAACCCCTAGAATGCCAGCTTGGGGATCAGAGAATTATACACAGATTTCTCTACAAGCCAGGTTGTCCCATTCCATTTCTGGGCTGAGACTTACTTTGACTGCTGACAGGCAGCCAGAGGGCCAGCACACTTGGGGGACTTTGATACCCTGTTTGGACTTGTCAAAGTTTAGACCCCATTATACTGAATGAGATGAGGAATGGGCCTGTGAGTGGGGATTTACTAATACTATCTCAATTCCATATTGAAGATTGACACCCATATTATGATCTGACTCCCTGAGACTCTAGTATAATCCATCCTTTAACACCTACATAAAGGGACCCACATGGAAGGGATGCTTTGATGGACCTCCTCAGACCACATTTGAAGGGCTCTCATTTGCAAAGGACCACTCAGAGGACCACCCAAGCCTATCAGATATGTGCCTAAAACAATCCTAAGATAGAAAGTGCCCCAACGCACAGGGGAGTATAGTATAAAGGGTTATGCCTATTTGAGGACTGGGAAGTGGATTTTATACAAACGCCTAAAACCAAATGGAATTTCAAATTTATATTAGTTTTTGTGGACACTTTCCAGATGGGTAGAGGCACCCCCGCTCTGCACTGCAAACGGAGAAAGTAGCTGATATAACAAAACTTTTACTTAAAGAAGTGATTCCTAGATTTGGATTTTCTTAAAGCATTCAGAGTGACAATGGACAACTATTCACATCTTGGAGACTTCAATTTATGGGAAGGACTGAGAAAATGAATCCTACAATAAAAAAAACCCTGGCAAAAATATGCCAGGAAACACATTTGAAATGTGACCAGGCACTCCCCATTGCTTTGCTCTGAATTACAGTGGCACCTGGAAGTGGGCTTGAGTTAAGCCATTTTGAAATACTTTACGGGAGACTCTTCTAAATCTCTGTTTTAGGAATGCCCCCTTTAGATTTGGAGCAGGGGTCAAAAAAGTTAACAATATGTGCAACAGTTAGGGCAACAGTAACCATTTTGTATGGTTGCTCATTCCAAGTTCCTCTATCCATGGGGCACTCCCCTGCACCCATTCCAGCTGGGCTACCAAGTCTTACTAAAGACTTGGAAGACCCAAGGCCCTGAACAGCAGCTAACTGGACAATGCACTGGTCCCTATGACATCCTACCGACAATGTACTCTTATCTAAAGCTCATGAAAATTAACCTTTGGACCCACCACACACGGGTAAAACAGGCACCCCTTGAGGAGGGTTGGAACACTGCTGCTGTGGCTGATGCTGAAAAGTACAGCTGCATCTGAATCTCAGAAGATTTGAAATTTCTCCTTCAGAAGAAGACAGTGCCTTCCAAAGCAAAGTGACAACGTATCTTTACTTTATTTATGCGTTTAAAAATCTAGGGACTAATAGCTGCCTAATATTGAGTTAGGGTATGGGCCTTCCCATTGTAAAAAGTACAAGAATATTGAAAGAGAGTTGTGTTTATTTCTGAATGAGTATAGAAAGTTGTGAAAATTTTAAACTTGAAGAGAAACCTCAATTCTCGGTTATAGTTATTTTTTACTTACTTTCTGATCTTGGGGGAACTTGCTATTTTGTGTACCTTGAAATCCTCTGTCTCTGCCATTAGACCAGTGGGTGAGAGAATGCCTCTGCTACCTGGACCTAGGCAAGGTCATCTGGTTCTGGTGAGAGTCCAGCTGAGGTGGGATAATGTGTCTGCCATCTGGGCTTCATGCCATCTGGACCTTGTAAAGGTCACTTATGGTATCAGTTGGAGCAAGAGAATGTCTTTGCCATCTGGGCATTGTGCCATTTGGACCTAGAAGAGGTCATCTCTGTGACCCATTAGTAAGACCTGTTGGTGTCAGACAAGGTCCTAAAGCTAGTTCAAGTTCACCTCCCCACTTTTTTACTTTCTGCTTCTTTGTTTTGAAAAGAAATTGAGGTTTAAAGCATAGAGAGGAAATTTTGGCAGATACTGGAAGGACAAGGATTTTCCTTTTTGTTTTGGATTTTCTCCATGCCTGAACTCTCTGTGATAATAAGGGTAATTTTATGCCGAGAAGTCAGATTTCAAGGGAAATCACAATGCTCAATTGTGAATGTTGGAATTTAGTGCAACTAACTTTCCTCAAAATATTTTTTCACTTAGAAGTTTAACTAGTTTACATGAAGGATTTGTCAAATTGTCATTGCTCGAGACCATCCCAGTAAAGGCCTTGCAGCTGAACATCTTTCCTACTTGAGAAGCTCACCTGCATTGCTGCTTCCTGACTCAACAATTTGATTAGACTAGATGGCTGAATTGGTGAAGTATGGGGCAGTCTATCAGCTTCCTTTTGAAAACTGGTCATGATTTCTGCCTACTGGTTTGGACAGAAAAGGTCAAGAAGTATTCAAAGGGGTGAATTGAAGCAACCCCCACTTTTCTTATTTAGTAGTTGTGTTTTTGATTGTGCCCTCTAACCCTTTTGTCAAATTTGTCACCTCCAGAACACAAGATTGCCAGCCTGTACAGCAATGCTATCCTTTGGACATCATGCACACCACTTTCCAGGAACAACCAATCAACCAGGAACTTGCATGATCCTTCTCCATTGCAAGTCCACACCAGAACCCCTTTTTTTAGGGACTTCTGGACCAGAGAATAGGTACAACTATGTCCTTAGCAGGACGTAGTTTCAGAAGAATGAGAGCTTTGTCCATTTGCCCTTGTAAGATTACAAGTATCCAGAGTATTAAAAAAAGGTAATTGTAATGAAGGGACATAAAAGCCCTGGTTATAAGGGTGATTAAGGGATTTAGAACTACAGGGAACTTAGGGGTAACTACATCAGCATGAAAACAGACATAGAAACCATGAATAAGAAGTGGTTGGAAATGAAGAATACATTAGAAGGAATTAAAAGAAGGCTAGATGAAGCAGAGGGTTGAATTAGTTATTTGAAAGACAAGGTAGAAGCAAACACTTAGAGCCACAAAAAGAAAAAGAGACTTAAAAAGAATGAAGACGGCTTAAGGGAACTTTGAAACAACATGAAACATAACAATATCTGCATCATAAAGATACCAGCAGGAGAAGGTGAGCAAGAGATAGAAAATCTGTTTGAAGAAATAATGACAAAAAACTTTCCTAACCTGTTGAAGGAAAATGTCACAAAAGTTCAGGAAGCACAAAGAGTCCCAATTAGAGGAACCCAAAAAGACCCACACCAAGATACATCATGATTAAAGTGACAAAGTTTTTAAATGATAAGAACAGATACTACACTTGATCTTAGCCAAAAGGCCAAGAAGCAGACTTCTAGCCGAGATGGAGGAGTAGGTAGGAACACTGTATCTCCTTGCACAACCAAGTTTATGGACAACAAAGATGTAGAAACCAGAATGCAACCAGAAAAGAGAGAAAATTAAACTGTACCAAAGTCTGACAACAACAAACAATTCATCCAGAATGGTAAGAGGGGTAGAGTCAATGGCCAACAGGAGAGAGGTCCCAGCAGGAAAAAGTGGCCAGACCGATTCAGGCACACAGGCAGCTGTTGGCAGATTCCAGGTGTGGGGTGGCAACCAGCAGACCCAGTGAGGGCGCAAGGTTGCGGTAGGATGACTGAGGTCACACATTTACGTGCAGATAAACCAGACAAAGGAGCAAGCAGTGAGACAGACCATGCAAGTAAGGGTCCCAGCACTGGGAAATAAAGCCTAAAAGCACCAATTGGAAAAACTTTCAGGGGTTGAGGTGCCCGGAGAGGCTTCCAGGCTCACAGAGAGTTCACTGGAGAGACCCACAGGGTCCTAGAACATACACGAGCCCACCCACCCAGGAACCAGCACTAGAAGGGCTCAATTTGCTTGCAGAAAGTGGCAGAGGGGACTGAAATCCAAGAGAGAGGAGAAAAACACCATTGCTCCTCTCTGACCCTGTCCCCACATACAGCGTCACAACCCACTGACCTGGGCTGCTCTGCCCTGGTGAACACGTAGGCTCTGCCCCTCATACATAACAGGCACAAACAGACAAAAACATGGCTCAAGAAAAACAGCTCAAATCCCCAGAGCCAATACTTAGAAGTGACCAAGAGATAGCCAACCTATCTGATACACTGTTCAAAACACTGGTGATCAGGATGCTCAGAGAACTGGTTGATTTTAGTCACAAATTAGATTAACAAATGAAGGCTAAATTAAATGAAATGAAGGGAAATGCACAGGAAACCAATAGTGATGGAAAGGAAACTAGGACTCAAATCAAGGGAACAGAC
Organism: Artibeus jamaicensis; assembly: GCF_021234435.1. Classification (NCBI taxonomy): domain Eukaryota; kingdom Metazoa; phylum Chordata; class Mammalia; order Chiroptera; family Phyllostomidae; genus Artibeus; species Artibeus jamaicensis. Next base: position 4,661,840 of record NW_026521870.1, read on the forward strand.
CAGAAGGAAGGAAAAATGACCAAACAGAAAAATATGAAGAAACAAGAATTTTAAAAAATGAGGAGAGGCTTAGGAACCTCCAGAACATCTTTAAACATTTCAGCATCCTAATTATATGGGTACCAGAAGGGGAAGAGGAAGAGCAACAAGTAAAAACCTTATTTGAACAAATAATAAAGGAGAATTTCTCCAATCTGGCAGAGGTAATAGACTTCCAGGAAGTCCAGGAAGCTTAGAGAGTTCCAAACAAAATGAACCCAAGAAGGAACACACCAAGGCACATCATAATTACATTACCCAAGATTAAAACAAAGAAGAGAATCCTAAAAGCAGCAAGACATAAGGGGACCGTCACCTACAAAGGAGTCCCCATTAGACTGTCAGCTGATTTCTCAAAAGAGACCTTACAGGCAAGAAGAGGCTGGAAAGAAGTATTCCAAGTCATGAAATGCAAGGACCTACATCCAAGATTGCTCTATCCAGCAAAACTTTCATTTAGAATGGAAAGGCAAATAAAGAGCTTCTCAGATAAGGTCAAGTTCAAGGAGTTCATCATCACCAAGCCCTTATAGTATGAAATGTTAAAGGGACTTATCTAAGAAAAAGAAGATAAAAAAGATGAACAGTGAAAGGACAGCAAACTCACAGTTCTTAACAACCACACCTAAAACAAAAGCAAACTAAGAGGACAGCTAGATCAGGAGCAGAACCATAGAAATGGAGATCACACGGAGGGTTAGCAACAGGGGAATGGGAGAAGGAGAAGGGAGAGAAGGTACAGAAAAGAAGTAGCATAGACAGTAGGTAGAAAATAGATGGGGAAGGCAAGAATAGTATGGAAATATAGACTCTAAAGAACTTGAGACACATGGAAATGAACTAAAGGGGGGGAATGGTAGAGGTGGGGGGTTCAGGGTGGAGGGGAATGAAGGGGGAATGGGACAACTGTAATGGCATAATCAATAAAACATATTAACAATAAATAAATAAATATAAAGTGGTAAAGTTTAAGAAAAAAAGAGAATCTTGAAGGCAGCAAAAGAAAAACAGTTGCATATAAGGGAGCCCCAATGAGACTGTCAGCTGGTTTCTAACTTGAAGCACTTCAGGCCAGAAGGGATTAGCATGAAGTATTCTAAGTCCATAAAAAGCAAAAATTTGCAACCAAGACTGCTCTACACAGCAAGGCTGTTATTTAAAATTGAAGACAAAATAAAGAGCTTCTCATACAAAACAAACATACAAAAATGGCTAGCAGAGTTCATTAACACCAAACCAGCACTGTAAGAGATATTAAAGAGACTGCTTTAAGGAGGAGTAAGAGAGAGAGGGGGACATAGGTAGAGAGGAATAAAATGGCAATAAACAAGCACCTATCAAAAATAAACTTAAGTGCTGCCCTGGCTGGTGTAGCTCAGTGGATTGAGTGTGGGCCTGCGAACCAAAGGATCGCAGTTTGGTTCCCAGTCTGGGTACATGCCTGGGTTGCAGGCCAGTTCCCACAGGTGACCCACAAGAGGCAACCATACATTGATATTTCTCTCCTTCTCTCCTTCCCTCCTTCCCTTCCCCTCTAAAGATAAATAAATAAAATCTTAAAAAAATAATAACCTTAAGTGTAAATAGATTAAATGCTCCCAAAAGATATAGGGTAGCTGAATGGTAACAATACATGATTCTTATATATGCTGTCTTCATGAGATCCACCTGAGAACACAAGATTTATGCAGGCTGAAAGTGAAGGGTTGGGAAAAATATTCCATGCAAATGGAGATGAAAAAAAAAGCTAGGGTAACAACAATTATATCTAACAAAATAGACTTCAAAACAAAGAGCATAAAAGGAGACAAACAAGGTTACTACATAACACTAGAGGGAATAATCCAACAAGAGGACATAATGCTTATAATATACACACACCCAATATTGGAGCACCTAAATATATATATATATTTTTTAATTTTATTTATTTATCTTTAGAGGGGAAGGGAAGGAGAGAGGGAGAGAAACATCAATGTATGGTTGCCTTTTGTGCGTCCCCTGCTGGGAACTGGCCTGCAGGGAACCGGCCTGCAACCCCGGTCTGTGCCCTGACTGGGATTCGAACCGCGATTCTCTGGTTCGCAGGCCCGCGCTCAATCCACTGAGCTACACCAGCCAGGGCCTAAATATATTTTTAAAAAACCTTGGTAGACTTTAAGGAAGTGATTGGTAGCAATACAATCACTGTAGGGAATTTTAACACCCCATTTTCACTTTTGGTTAGATCTTCCAGACAAAAACTTAACAAAGAAAAAGTGTCCTTAAATGGCATACTAGACTGAATAGATTTAATTGATATTTACAGAGCATTCCATCCCAAAGGACCAGAATACACATTCTTCTCAAGTGCACAAGGATCATTCCCAAAGGTAGAGAACATGGTAGGACAGAAAACAAGTCTTAGCAAATTCAAGAAAATTAAAAATGTATCAGGTATTTTCTTAGATCACAATAGCATGATGCTAGAAATAAATCTCAGTTAAAAAAAAAAGAAAAACCCAAAATTATTCATACATGGAGATGAAACAGCATGTTATTAAATAATGAATGGGTCATCAACGAGACCAAGGAAGAAATCAAAAGTACCTGTAAACAAATGAAAATGAGCACACAACAATCCAAAACCCATGGGACATAGCAAAAGCAGTCCTGAGATGGAAGTTTATAGTGTTACATGTCAACCTCAAAAAGATAGAAAGCTCTCAAATTAACAATACAACCCTGTACTTAAAAGAACTATAAAAACAAAGCCCAAAGAGAGTAGAAGAAAAACATAATTAAGATCAGAGCAGGAATAAATGACAAAGATACTAAAAAAATTTTTAAATCAGTGAATCCAGAAGCTGGTTCTTTGAAAATATAAACAAAACCTATGAATCTTTAACTAGACTCATCAAGAAAAAAAAAAAGAGAGAGAGGACCCAAATTAATTTTAAAAAGATTAAAGAGGAGAAATAACAACAGATACCACAGAAATCCAAAGGACTGTAAGAAAATACTATGAATGAATATGCCAGGAAATTTGACAACATGGGTGAAATAGACAGATTTCTACATTTATAAAATCTCCTAAGAGTGAATCGGGAAGAAACTGAACACTTGAGTAGATCAATAACAACTAAAAAATTTGAAGCAATAATTTAAAAAACTCCCAGTAAACAAAGTCCTGGACCAGAGGGCTTCACAAGTGAATGTTACCAATCATTCCAAGAACTAGTACCTATCCTTCTCAAACTATTCAAAAAAATTCAAGAAGGAAGACTTCCAAACACATTTTATGAGGCCAGTATTATCCCAATTCTAAAACCAGGTAATGACACAGCAAAGAAAGAAAATTATAGGCCAATGACTCTGATGAACATAGATGCTAAAATTCTCAACAAAATATTAGCAAACCAGATCCAGCAACACATTAAAAAGATCTTGCACCATGATCAAGTGTGATTTATTCCAAGGATGCAAGGATGATGGAAAAAATCTCAAATCAATAAATGCGATACATCAGATAAACAAATGAAAGACAAAATCACGTGACTCTATCAATAGATGCAGAAAAAGCATTTGATAAAATCCAGCACCCATTTGTGATAACACACACACACACACACACACACACACACACACACTCAGTGAAGTTGGAATGGAGGGAGCATTCCTTGGCATAATAAAGGCCATACACACAAAACACACTGCTGACATCATACTCAATGGGCAAAAAGTAAAACATTTTCCTCAAGACCAGGAATAACACAGGGGTGTCCACTTTTATCACCTTTATTCAATATAATAATGGAATTTCTAACCACAGTAATCAGACAAGAAGTAAAAAAGCATCCAAATTGAAAGGAGGAAGTAAATCTGTCATTATTTTCACATGACATAATAGTGTGCATAGAAAATCCTATAAGCTCCACTAAAAAAAACTCAATGTAATATATCAATTTAGTGATGTAGTGAGATTCAAAGTCAATATTCAGAAATTGATGTCATTTTTGTACACCAACAATGAAGTACCAGAAAGAGAATCAAAAACTATCCCATTTACTATAGTAATAACAAAAACAACAAAAAGGACCTAGGAATAAACTTAATCAAGGAGGTAAAAGACTTGTACTCAGAAAACTATGGGACACTGAAGAAAGAAACTGATGCAGATACAAATAAATAGAATCCTATACCATGTTCTTGGATTGGAAGAATTAACATCATTAAAATGTTCGTACTACCCAAAGCAATCTATAGATTCAATGCAATTCCTATTAAAATACTAATGGCATATTTAACAGATCCAGAAAAATATTATAAAAATTTATATGGAACTAAAAAAGACTCCAAATAGCCTTAACAACTTGAAAAAAAAGAACAAAGTTGGAGGGATCACAATAACTCATATCAAACTATATTACAAGGTTACTGTAACCAGAACAGTCTGGTACTGGCATAAGAACAGACACATAGATCAATGGAACAAAATAGAGCCCAGGAATAAACCCACATCATTATGGTTAATATTTGACTAAGGAGGCAAGATAATACAATGGATTAAAGACAGTCTCTTCAATAAATGGTGTTGGGAGACCTGGACTGGTACCTGCAAAAAATAAAACTTAGACCACTATCTTACACCAGAATAAATTCAAAATGGGTAAAATACTTAAATATAAGCGATGATACCATAAAATCCTAGAGGCAAGCATAGACAGTAATATTACAGACATGTTGCATAGTAATATTTTTGCTGAAGATTTCCTAGAGCACAGTAAATAAAGGAAGAAATAAACAAATGGCACTACATCCAATTAAAAATCTGCACAACTAAAGAAATCATCAACAAAATAAAAAGTGAATCCACTGTATGGGAGAAAATGTTTGCTAATACTTTGGACAAGGATTTAATCTCCAAAATATATAAAGAACTCATGTGATTCAACACCAGGAAGACGGACAATACAATTAAAAAGTGGGCAAAGGACCCAGATAGACACTTCTCCAAAGACATGCAGATAGCCAGAAGACATGAAAAAATGCTCAACAGCATCACTAGCTATCAGAGAGATGCGAAATAAAACCATAATGAGACCACCTCACACCTGCTAAAATGGTTATCATTAATAAATCAGCAAACCACAAGTGCTGGTAGATACATGGAAAAAAAGGGAAGACTGGTACACTGTTGGTGGGATACAGACTGGTGTAACCATTCTGGGAGACAGTATGGAGCTTCCTCACAAGAAAAAGGAACTGCCTTTTGACCCAAAGATTCCACTTCCAGGAATATATAAAAAAATCCCCAAGCACCAATTCAAAAGAACATATACACCCTTATGTTCAGTGTCATTTATGATAGCCAAGATTTGGAAACAGTTTATGTACCCATAAGTAGATGAGTGGATAAAAAAGCTGTGATACATTTACACAATGGAATACTATGCAGCAGTAGAAAAAGAAGAAACTCTTACCTTTTGCAAGAGCCTGGATAGAACTGGAAACTATTGCACTAAGTGAAATAAGCCAGGAAATGAAAGACAAATACCATATGATCTCATAACTGGAATCTAAGGAAAAAAATAAACTAACAAGCAAAATGGATTGAGGCAGAGAAACAAGGAACAGACCGATAGCTGTAAATGGGAACTGGTGAGGCTGGGACTGGATGAAAGAAGGAGAAGGGTCTAGACAAAGTACATATGTGTATCACCCATGGATATGAACAAGACTGTGGGGATTGACTGTGGGAAAGTGAGGAGCTTGGGGAAGGGTGGCAAAGGAGAAAAAAATTGGGACAACTGTAATAGCATAGACAATAAAAATAAGTTTTTAAAAAGTAGAAAAAAATTCTATCATAACCATTAAGGTTTTTAAGCATGAGAATGATGTAACCTGACATAATTTTTAAAGATCATTCTGTGATTTGACATTTGAAATGACATTGGAGATGTGTCTTGAGAACACAGGTAAAATTTAGACAGATGGTGATGGTGAAAAAAATGCTTCAGGTACAGAGACATGGCACGTGGCCTAAACACAGACACATGAAGACCAGGGACTAGAGTGCATGTCAGTAAAAGACCTGTGAGTGATGGGACAAAGCAGCAGTGAAATAGATGACCCTCCATGAATGAGACAGGATGAGGAATGAGATCCTCCATGCAAAGGGCAGGGAGGTTAGAGGCACTCCATGGAAGAGACAGGGCAGAGAGGATAGGGGACTTCCCCTTTGAGGGGGAAGTGTATAGAGGATTGGAGAAAGTATATTGAGGGAATGTGTCAGAATGACAGAATGGAGGATACATAGAAGGAAAGACATGTGACTCTTCATGAAGGGGGAATGTAGGGGGACAGGGGACCCTCCATGATGAGGACAGGACAGGAAGGACAGAAGACACTCTATGGAGAAGATATGGCATGAGGGACAGGGGGATCCTTCATGTAGAAGAAATGCCATGGAGCACAGGGTACCCTCCATGGAGTAGGGAGGACAGAGGGACAGAAAATCCTCTATGGAGAACACAGGGTAGGGAGGAGAGAGGACCCCGCTTAGAGGCAGCAGGTTATGGGGGACAAGAGACCTTCCATGGAGGGGACAGGGTAGGAGATCAGGGGATTCTCCATGCAGGAGGAGGGCTGAGTGGATAGGGGACATGCCCTCCACAAAGGGGACATGTCAGGGAGGACAGGTCACCCTTCACGGAGTGGGGATAGCAGGGAAACAGGAGACCCTCCGTGACTGGGGTAGGACAGGCATGCTGGGACCTTTTATGGAAGGGTAAGGGCAGGAGGACCAGGGGACAGGTGACAGAGGGATTTCCCCCTCTATGAATGGTCCCCTGTCCCCTTCATGGAGAAGCCCCTGTTCTCCTACCCTGCCAGCTCTGTGCAGACGGTGAACTTTTCCCTCTGCTTTGGCCCCTCCATGGAGGGTCTTCTTTCCCTTTTCTGTCCCCTCACTCACAGTCCTCTGAGATATGTGCACTCTTGTCTGCTGTGCGCAGATACTCTCTGTACCTGAAGCACATCTCAATCGCACCCTCTTCACCTAAGTTAGCAATTTTCAACTGGTATGCCACACAAATTTTTAAAACATGCGATACCTGACTATTTAGTCAGGGGCACTGACCTTTTTTCCATTAAATCATCAAATTAAAAAAGTACAACATGGTTTCAAGCAGAAGCCTAAAGAAATGCTTTTCTATAGTCTGTTGGCCATTTCAGCACTTAGAAAATATAATAGTCGATTCAGTAAAAACATCTGAGAAAAAGGGATAAAAAAGGAGAAAAAAATAAGAACAAATGACAACAGCCTTGAAAAGAAGTCCATGCCTCTGACTAAATAGTGAGATATTGTGTGTTTTAAAAATTCTTGCAGTACACCAGCATACGGCAGCATCCCAGTGGAAAACCGCTGGTCTAAATCCTACCTACTCTCAAGATACCTCTCAAATATTATTTCAAATGTCAGATCACAGTGTAATCCCCAAAAGGGAATGAGGTTGGGGCAGGCAGAAGAAATTATGGGGCAAATCAATGGTGATAGAAGGAAACTTGACTTGGGGTGGTGAACACACAATATGCAAATGATGCCTCATAGAATTTTATATCTGAAACCTATATAATTTTATTAAACAATGTCACCTTAATACACTCAATTAAAAATAAATGAAAGGTGAGAGCCTTTGAAGTGATTAGATCATGAGGATGAAGCCCTCATGAATAGGATTAATACCCTATTAAAGAGGCTTTACAGTAGACTTATTAGAGGGATCACTTTATAAGTTATATAAATGTCAAACCACTATAACATGCACCTGAAACTAACTTGAACGTCAACTATAATTTAAAATTTTTTAAAAATTATTAAAAATAAAATAAATATAAAAGCATATGTATACATATACATACACGCAGGCATATGGTTTGTCAAAAAAATATCCAGCCACATAATATGAAAAATAGAGACACTTATGGAAGATGATACAAGATACAAAAACCATTGTACACAGGACAGTGATACTCCAGGCCCCTTCAAAGTGAGCACCTTGGGACTGCATACAGTTCTTCAAATCACCATCAGCTGCCCTGTTACATTTTCCTGAATTTCATTGACAGTCTGGAATCTCTTCCCTTTCAAAGGTGATCTTTGTTTTGGGAAAATCTAGAAGTCACAGGGCACCATTACTGGGCTGTAGGGGAGTTGAGTTACCTGGGCGATTTGATGTTTTGTCAAAAAACTCTGCAGAAGATATGATTCATGAGTGGGCACATTGTCATAATGAAGCTGTCAATCACCAGTTGCCCATAGCTCTGGCCTTCTGAATCATGGAATGGTTTCCATGGAGGAATGTTCTAGCTTAACACAAAATTTGATGCAGATTTATTGCTCTACTCACTCAGTCATATGCAACAGCCACATGTGGGGGCAACTTTTTCTGCAAGTCCCCCCATCCGCCACAGATGAAAGTAAACAAAACATGACATGATCTGCTTGGGGAGGAGAGGTGGCCGATCCCCCAAAAGGGGACGACCTCAAGCCCCTTCCTCCAGAGGCTTTTATTGGGTTGCAATACACAGGAATACAGGGTGGCAAGCATCAAACAGTAGATAACATTTCAAAGAAACCTGAGGGCTTATTCTGAGTCAGAGTCTGTCAGGAAAGGGGGGTTGCAGAAACTTTGGGAGACATACTCATTTCCTCTTGGACCCTTATCATATGAATGAAAGCACTCTTAGCAGAGCGGATTTCACAGATTTTTGAGGAATTCTTTGTGATGCCAGATACCCTCTCACCATCCACTCTGGCAAGGCAAGGAGCTGCACCTCTCCCCATCAGGTATTCAGGCTTAAGGGGATTAGAGCCAGGAAGTGCTTCTCCCAGAGGACATGGGGACTCGGGCTATGTCACATAGCCGGGAGGCAAGAGTCCATTGCCCACTCTTCGTTGCGGTCCCCTGAGTCCTTCCATGATGGCCTCCCAAGTGATCATGTCTGACTTAGTTTGCCCGTCCTCTGAGGTGACTTACCCTTCAACAACATAGGCTATGCTTTGGGGGCAGGGAGAGGAAACTGAGGCAGCATTAGCTACCAGAGACAAGCCTTGTCTCCTGTGGCTCACATTCTGGAGGTCACTCACTCATCCTTAGCAACGGGAGGTAGAGTTACAATTCCTGAAACCAGGCAGAGTGGTCTACAACAGCCACACAGTACACATGCTCACTCAACAAAGTCTACCACCCCTACTGACTAGTACAGTGAGTCACCACTATTCATACATGTACATTCCAGTCCACTCTCCTTGGCTGCCAGGTTACATCAATAACTTGCAAACTGTTCTCACTACAATAACAATGATTGGACTTTTTTCTGGGCAGACATTATATATGTACAAAATATAGCCCAGAGTGATCTTAAAAATATAAATCAGATCATGTCCTTCTCACGTCTAAAAGGCTTACTGACTCCAGCAGCAGTCAGCTGTCCAGACAGAATCATTGCTGTATGGTGTTACACTGGTGAGAGAGGAATGTCTTGACTCTTCCTGCAGGTGCCTCCATCACAGTTCTGGTGACATCTGGCACTGTGCAAGGCAAATTGTGCTTCCTTGAACTAAACAGAGTTCCTTAGTTCCTAGAACTAAGCATTTGCTTTGACTGCTTAGTTCTAGTGTGAAAGCAGGCACAGGAAAAAAATTTAAAGCCACAGTGATTCTCACAGTATTTTCAACCCACCAAGAGATCTTTATCTCCCCACTCATCCTCCCCTGTCCCCCAGCCAGCCTGGCTCACCCAGCCTTGGGGACAGAAGGCTGAGACAATGCTTCCCAGACAGTGAACAAACATCTGGTGGTACATCTGAACAGAACTTTAATTCTCTTAGGAAGAAAGTGGAGAGAGGCATCTGCTAAGATCACCCATGCATGAGGGGACTAAACTTTCATGACATAATGATGAGATCACAGCCACATGATCCTGCCATGTTCTTGCTCCACCACTGCAACCCAGGGGACCATGAATTGCCCACAGCAGGAAGCAGCTCCCTGACATACGAGAACCCACAGACCCCCTGTGGAATCCTTTGGCTCACATGGCTTATCTCAGACTACAGACCCTAGACACCATAAGTCCCAGGATGTGGCCTATTTCAACTTTATAATTTCACTCTTTAAAAAAGCCAGTTCTATGTGCCTTGTACATTGCTCAAAGATATGTGAGCACCCAGAGGGTGGAAGCTGGTACACCCTGGAACATTTGCTGAATGGCTTCAGACCAAACACTGACACTGAGTTTAGAACTATATGAATCTGGTGAACACTACTCCCGACTACCTGGTGACTCACCGAGAACCAGCCTCATTCAACAGGAGTACCACCAGAAGATCTTTCAGTGGCTGAACCTAACAGGCAGCTGGCAGGTGGAGGCATGCACAGGCAGATCACAAGTTACCTTGGGACATTTGCTGACCTTCCCCAGGGCCCAGTGCTGGTAAAAGCCAGCCTTGGCACATTGTTATACATTGCTTGGACCTTCCTACTCTCACTCAGGCCCAGCAGAGGCAGCCCCAAACTGTGGATACCTTTGGAGCTCCAAACATATTGCCAAGGGTCAGCCATAGGAAGCATTTAACATTGACTAGCACCAAAGTCCCTCACAGAAGGCTCCAGAACCAATGCATCCAGTTAAGACACAACATCAGAGCAGGATCCAATTAGCTTCACACATGGCATATCCAAAGAGAGATCACGGCAGGCACCAGACCTTGCTGAGGAGAATTCTGCTCCATGCGATCAGCACCTGAACAGCAGCTTGTACACTGTGGTCTGGGTTGATCCTCACAGCCAGCCAGCCTGAGGATTGATCCCATGCAGAAGCAAGTCAATAGCAATCGAGAATCAATTTCAACAGCAGAGCCCACATAACCAACACAAAGACATTCCTGGAGCACCCAACTCAGGTATTCAAGGGAATTGTGCCACTGGGTCCCATGGGACACCTACCAAGCGACCCTACCAAAACTGAGAGTCAAGAGATCTACACAAGAGGCGGCCCAGTGGGGAGACAAAAAAACATGCTCCAAGTTAAAGAACGAGATGCCTCCAGAAAAAAAAAACTAAATAAAGTGGAGGCAAGCAATCGACCAGATATTGAGTTCAAAACAATTGTTATAAGGATGCCCAAGGAACTTAGAAGAAGAATGGATGAAATCAGTGAGAACCGAGAGAGATAGTAAGCATGAAAAAGGACATAGAAACAATAAGAAAGAATGAAACAGAAATGCAGCATATAGCATCCGAAGTGAACAGTACACTAGAAGGCCCTGGCCAGCGTGGCTCGGTTGGTTAGAGCATCGTCCTGTGGACCAAGGGCTCCGGAATTCAATTTTCAATTAGGGCACATGCTCAGGTTGCAGGTGGGGCACATATGAGAAGACAACCAATTGCTGTTTCTCACATCAATGTTTCTCTCTCTCGTACATTTACACATAGTCGCATCCACTCAAAAACATGAACGCACACCAATCTGTTGTGACAGGCTGGGATACATACCCATCACTGCTTCACCTGTCATGTCTGCACCCGGTGTTGGTCCCAGGGTGTTTGTCCTGCTTCCTCTTCAGATCTGGGCCAATGCTACGATGTCCTAACTTGTGAAATGTCATTGACAGTGTCCTTGGTTTTCTTAAACTCCCTCCTGAAACAGCCTGTCCAGCTCCAGCACTGCACACCTGTGTGCCCCTCCCAAGACGGTCAGATCTCCCTGTCAGATAGGGAGCAGCATGGAAGTCACCAAAAAGGAAGGGGGTGGGGGGACACAGAGAGAGAGAGAGAACAGAAAACTGGTCATGAAACCCACATTTCATAGAATCATTAAGAGCTCTTAAAAAAATGCTGAGCTCTACAGAATCTTCATGTCTCTACCTCTTCTTCATGGATAATTTTCTTCTTTTCCTTTCTAGCTGTCATGTGAAATGCATCTTTTATGAGAGGGGAGAAAAAAGTTAGGGCCAAAATCCTGCCACTTGCTGCGGGGAGAGAGGCAGCCTTGCTCCGTCCTCCCAGAAGTGCCCATAAGTGTAGAGGCCTCATCAGGGGTCTCTATCTCCTTTCACATGAGTTTACTCAGACCAGCCAGTGTGGTAAGAGTCTGATGTGGGACAGTGTTTCCGACATAGCACCTGTCACGGGTAGCACCCTGGTAGTAAACACAGACTGTTGCAGCAGTTGAAGTAAGAAAAAGGGCAGAATAATTACTGACATTTACTATGTGTCTGGTATAGTAGTAAGGGTTTTCCATGAATTGAGTTAACCTCATTTAAACCTCAAAATACCCTATGTTGCTGTTATCATTGCCCCATTGTGCAGATACAGAAATTGAGGGCTAAGCATCCCTCTCAAGGTGGTAAAGCTGCATTGAAGGTCAAAGTATAGGCTGGAATCTGACTTCTTCCAATGAGGTGCAGCTCCTGTGGGTGCTCAGGAAGAGACCAGCAGAGGCTGGGACATGGGGTGGATGGAAGTAATCGCCCCAAGGGGGCACCTGAGTTCCTAGGAGAGAAACAAATAAAGCAGGTAGGAAACCTCTCTGCAGCCAAACTGCCCAGTTCCCTGTCGTTCCGTCAGCCACTAGAAAATACGGAAATCAACCAGCGCTCAGGCTCGCACATGCTGTCACCAGGGAGTGTGGCCCTGTTCCCTCACTAGCACACAGATGGAGGCCTTTCCTCCTGTCTGCCCCCCCCCCACTGCCCATCCACATAGATATGGGAGTAGCTGCTGCTGACCTGTGTCCCTGGCACACAGTGTGAGGCCTGGCCCTCAGGATCTGTCACTGGCTGAACAGACACACAGATGGACAGACGGATGGACACAGAGGTGGTGGGTGACTTAAGATAGAGGAAAGGGCATGCATACCTCTTTTCCATTTTCTCTGCGTTAGGACTCTTCTCAGAACAGACAGTGACCCCCCATGACCAACGTGAAGGTGTCCCAAGGCCAAGAATGTGAAGCAAGCTTTTACAAACAAGAATGGTGTGTAAGTTGCATATCAATTAAAAATTCAGAACCCCTCAAGTATTCAAAAAGCTACTTCTTTTCTTTAGTAACCTAATCTCTAATGGTTACTTACTTGGCGAATCTTTAAATAGTTTAAATTTTCATGAAAGTAATAAACACACATGTTTAACATATCAAATAGTACAGAGGGCTGATTAGGCAGGGGGAGAGAGAGAAAGAGAGACAAGGGAAGACAGAGGGACGGAGGGAGCAAACGACAGAGGAGAAAAGGTGGGAGAAGGGGAGCCAGAGGAGGGGAGGGGAGGGACCCCCAGCCCACCTTCCCACCTCCACATCTTCTCCTCACTAGAACCATTTTAATTGGCTCTGAGACCAGATCTCCAGGGTGACCTGCACACCTCTCCATAAACCTAACACACCTTCCTGATTGGCTTCATGCTCTTCCTGCTGACGGGTAAGGACATGGCTTCTTTACCATTGCCCCGCCTCCCAGTACAGTCTCATCAGAGTCTGTGGCATATTTACAGTTGCATAAGCACCAATAATTGATTTGTAGCACTTTGCCCTAATGAGGGAGGTGTCCTTGATGCCCCACTGTGCAGGTGAAGATGGCCACATGGTCACCCTCTCTCCTGACCCTCTCCTCTGTCATTGATAGACACTTCACCTTGTCAAGGTTGACAACACTTAGTCTATTTTTACTGATAATTAAGTCTTTTGTGTTTTGATTATAGAGTCTAGAAAGTTGAAAACCAATCAACATGAATTAGTTAGAATAGATAATCACTGTAACAGATAACTCCAAAAGGAAGAGTGGTACAAACACAATTGTTTGTTTCCTGTGCATCTGTTCATGAATGTGAACAGCTGGGAGAGTGGCCACTCGAAACCCCAGGTGCCAGGATCTGCCACCCTGACCCTGTGACTCCCACGGTCACCTTTATTCATCCCATTTCAGATACAGCCCAGAGGACCCTTGCAGGGTCCACTCACAAGTTCCAACACCTGGTCACAGAAACCTCCCAGGGGGGAAGTCCCCTTGCTGGCCAACCCCTTGCAGCTTGTCACACTCATGCAGCTGGATCCGGGGACCGTGTACCTGACCTTCCATGGAATGTACTTCTTCCCCTCACAGGAGACATTCCTAGTGTCAACCAGGAGAGTTTCATCTGTCTTACACTTTACCAAGTATTCAAAAACAACCCTTGTTTTCACTGAACTGTATTGGACTGAGTATTTGTTTAAAGCATTGCCCAGTGATTTCTAATTGCCTCTTCTCATTGAGAGAGAAGTACAGACTCTCGTCACCACAATGCCACCCAACGCAGGCTGTGCTCTGACCCACTCCGTTTTGTCTGCAGTGACAGCGTTCTCATGCTGCCTCTTATTGGAACAGCAGCCCCATAACCGCTTGACTCACTTGGGAGGAGTAGTGATTTTTCTCCTTCATTCTCCAGCTTTCATCATCCCCATTTTCCAGCCTTCAGAGCTCACTACCGAGTCTGTGGGTGCCTTCCCCCAGGAGTGTCTCTCCTGAGCCCCCAAGTGCCATGCTCCTGCGCAGCTGGTCCAATCTAGGCAGATGCACACCAGCCAAGCAGATGGCCCCCAGCTCTGTGGCATCGAGCCTCTCACACCTTAGACCATGAACAAAGCAACACGAGGCTGGTGTGATTACACATGCCTGTCACACATGTCCCAGAGGGTGGCAACCAGAGACTAAAGCCTGCAGAGCATCTACAACATGTCCCTCTATGGTGAGAACATTTCTGGCAACTGTACAAGGCTTCAGAGCTACTCAACAAAAGAAGCCCACTTAGGTGAGCACCTGAAGGCAACCTGAGTGTCTTTACAATGTAATGTCTAGTGACAGACACACCTGTACCTGTTTTGCATTCCACATGCAGACACACTCAGGAGAGAACCACCATGTTCTACCCTGCTTACTGCATCTTACTTTCAAAACTCTGGCACTGATTTGATGTCCTCGGTGTCTCAGATATTTTGACAAATGCTTCCTTATCACTTCTCTTATTTGGCACCAAAGTGCTATAGGATTCTTCAGGGGGGAGATGAACAGCTCACTCAACAGGCTTCTGGAGTCCTTACCGAGTGCCTGGCCCTGTATAAGGTGCCAGAGAATCAGGTGAAGGTGCTCTCTATCTGAACCTCACAGCCAGTGTTCACGATGAAAGTGCACAGAACTAAATAACTCGCATGCACCAACAGGCCCAAGGAGAACCAGGAAACCTGTCCAGTATCAGTGGTTTCTGTCAGTGTTAACATCCTGTTACCGAACAACAAGAGGTCCGAGGGAGGGGCAATACAATATTTGGCCCACCTAGGGATGCCAAAAACTGCTATACAACAGGGGCCCCTCCCAAAAACAAAATACTGATATCTACTGGGCCCTTCTCTCCGCCGCCAATTGGAAAGACATCTCTTAATGCCAGAGATTTGTGAAAAGGAAACAAAATGTTTATTTAATGGTATTTAGGCTTAATGTCTCCACTAAAATATCAAAGTCCTTTAGGTTGTACACCTACACCCACACAGCGTTCCCTTCTCCCACTGTCCCAACTCCGGGTATCGTAAATCAGGAAAAGAGCACAAGTCTGTGTTGCAGGCCGCTGGCACCATCAGCTGTGTCACTGTGCAGGCAGGATCTCTAGTTAATCCAAAGTACTGTGGTACCCTCTCATGGTCCACTGGCAAGAGTTCTTTGTACCTAGTTCCAGTCAAAGTCTCTCTTGCTTTTCAGGCCCCGTGGCCAAACGGGGCACCCCAAAGCCGCGTGGGCCTCTTCTACCAAAGCTGCAGGAGTCCGCACTCCACCAAAAGCATGTGGCTTTCTTCTTCACCTGGCTGCAGGGATCTCCATTCTGGCAAAGCTGCGTGGTTTTTTCCCTCTCACCTGGGAAAGAGGGGGTCCGCACCCTGCCAAAACCACGTGGCTCCCTCTTTCACCTCACCAAGAGAGGGTCCTCACTCTGCTGAAACCACGTGGCTCTCTCTCTCATCTGGCCAAGCGGGGACCCTTCGTGTCCTGGAGCCAGTCTTTTCCAAGCTCTCATCTAGGCGCTCTCACTCAGGAGCGCAGCCCCTTGTTACATTCTGAGTCCAAGCCCTTCTCACTCCGAAGAGCAGCCCTTAGTTCCCATCCTGAGTCCTCCTAGTTCCATCCTCAGTCCCCAAGCCCTTCTCACTCAGGAGTCCAGACCTTAGTTATATCCTCCTGAGTCCCAGTCCACTACCTTCTCCTTCCGGAGAGCAGCCCCTCGTTGCCATCTTGAGTCCAAGCCCTCCTCACTCAGGAGAACAGCTCATAGATCCCATCTTGAGTCCCAGCTACTACCTTCTCCCTTCTCAGGAGCGCCGACCCTAGTTACATTCTGAGTCCCCTGCTATTCCCTTCTCCTTCAGGAGTGCAGCTCCTAGTTCTATCCTGAGTCCCAGCCTTTCTTACTCAGGAGTACAGACCTCAGTTACATCCTCCTGAGTCCCAGCTCTCCTCACTCTGGAGAGCAGCCCCTAGTTACATTCTGAGTCTCCTAGTTCCTTCTCTCTGGCTCCAAACTTGGCCACAGCTATTTAACATATCTATGAAACCAGTTAAAGGTTATAGATATGTTAAATAATCATTCCAGAGGTTAGCTGCAAAACTGTTGCTATGCAAAACAGTTCTCAATGGCCCTGCTCCATTCATCCCTTCCCCCTGGGGATGGGCGGTGAGGACATCTTATATGTCTCTCCAATATTCCTATACACTTTGGATTCTGGACACTATTCCAAATCTTTTGGGGGGCCCCCCTGGCCGCACCCTGTATCAATCCTACTTGTGAGATTTTTTTATAAGATGTTATTATTGAGGAAAACTAAGTCAGGATAGATGGGCCCTCTCTGCATTATTTCTTACAAACACTGTGAATCTTCAATTATATAAAAAAAAGGGTTAAAAATAAAAAAGGGAACCAGGATTTCCTTGCTTGGCCCAGAGATTCCGGCCCAGTAGGGCTGGCTGGGCCTGGGCTGGGTGTGGGGAACAGCCCAGGGAACCCGGGGGTCAGGGGAACGAACCCAGGGCCACCGTACAGAGCATCAGCCTCTGAGGCTTTTTCTCCTGCTCCCATCCCTGGGGGTTCCGATGCTAATGTGTTTTAGCCACTTTTAATGTAATCACTCAGGTGAACAGCTCTTTCAGTTTCTACCTGGTTTCTTAAAGAAGCTTCCAGACGTTTTAACCATCTTGATACAAAGTGCAGCCAGGGGGACCCCCCCCAAAACAGATTTGGAATGGTGTCCAGATTTCAAAGTGTATAGGAATATTGGAGAGACATATAAGATGTCCTCACCCCCCCCCCCGCCAGGGGGAAGGGACAAATGGAGCAGGGCCATTGAGAGCTGTTTTGCATAGCAACAGTTTTGGAGCTAACCTCTGGAATGATTATTTAACATATCTATAACCTTTAACTGGTTTCATAGATATGTTAAATAGCTGTGGCCAAGTCAGGGAGAAGGTAGTGGCTGGGACTGAGGATGGTAATGAGGGGCTGCGCTCCTGAGTGAAGGGGCCTGTGTGAGAGCTTGGAAAAGACTGGCTCCAGGACATGAGGCAATATCTGCCCAAATGAAAGAGAAAACCAGGCAGCTTTGCCAGAATGGAGATCCCTGCAGCCAGGTGAAGAAGAAAGCCACATGCTTTTGGTGGAGTGCAAACCCCTGCAGCTTTGATAGAAGAGGCCCACGCGGCTTTGGGGTGCCCCCTTTGGCCCAGTGGCCTGGAAAGCAAGAGAGACTTTGACTGGAACTGGGTACAAAGGACTCTTCCTGGTGGACCGTGAGAGGGTACCACAGTACTTTGGATTAACTAGAGAGAGATCCTGCCTGCACGGTGACACAGCTGATGGTGCCAGTGGCCTGCAACACAGACATGTGCTCTTTTCTTGATTTACCGTACCCGGAGTTGGGACAGTGGGAGAAGGGAGTGCTGTGTGGGTGTAGGTATATACCCTAAAGGACTTTGATATTTTAGTGGAGGCGTTAGGCCTGAATAGCATTAAATAAACATTTTGTTTTCTTTTCACAAATCTCTGGCATTGAGAGATGTCTTTCCAATTGGTGGCGGACAGAAGAGCCCAGTAGATATTAGTATACCGTCCTTGGGAGGGGCCCCTGTTGTATAGCAGTTTTTGGCATCCCTAGGTGGGCCGAATATTGCATTGCCCCCCACCCCGACCTCTTGTTCGGTAACAATCTTACAATCCACAATGCAGGCAGCAACCCCCAGAATGATCCATTCATTTCATTAAACCACATCTGACAAGTGACACAAACAGGTCAGGTGTGCTATTCCTAAAATGCTGTGCCAGGGTCCTTCAGACCGAGCAGATTCACTTCTCAGTGCCTTGACTGGATCCAGGTGGCTGTCACAGCCACAACATCATAAGTGACAACACTACACAAGGATGTGCAATGACCCCCTTTACCCACCTTGACCCAGCCCTCTCCCCTCTCCTCCCTCAGGCCACCACCACACTGTTATCTGCATCTATGGGATAGCATATGTAGCATATATATATATATATATATATATATATATATATATATATGCTATTCCCTTCATCTTCTTTCATCCAGTACGTGCCCCTAACAGCTGTCTATTCCATGTATCCATGCCTCTGTTTCTGTTTTGTTCATTAGTTCATGTTGTTCATCAGATACCACATATAAGTGAGATTATATGCCATTTTTCTTTCATTGACTGGCTTATTTCACTCAGCAGTAATCTTCAGGTCCATGTATGCTGTCACAAATGGTAAGAATTCCTTACTTTTACTGCCACATAGTGTTCACTGTATAAATGTACCACAGATTCGTTACCCACTACTGATGGGCACTTGGGCTGTTTCTAGACCTTGGCTATTGTAAATAATGCTGCAATAAACATAGGGCACATATATTCTTTTGAATTGGTATTTTGGGGTTCTTAGAGCATATTTCCAGAAGTAAGATTGCTGAGTCAAAAGGAAGTTCCGTTTTTAATTTTTTGAGGGAACTCCATACTGGATTCCACAGTGGCTGCACCAGTCTGCATTCCCACCAGAAATGCATGAGGGTCCCCTTTCTTCCACATCCTCACCAGCACTTTTTCTTTGTTGATTTATTGATGACAGCCATTGCAGCAGGTGTGAGATGATATCTCACTGTGATTTTAATTTGCATTTCTCTGATGGTTAGTGACATTGAGCATTTTTTTATGTCTTTTGGACATTTGCATGTCTTCTTTGGAGAATTATCTATTCAGGTCCTTGGCGCATTTTTAATTGGATTGTCTTTCTGGTGTTGCTTTGTACAGATTATTCATGTATTTTGGAAATTAAACCCTTATCAGACATATCATTGGTGAATATTTTCTCCCATACAGTGAGTTCACTTTTTATCTTGTTTATGGTTTCTTTAGCTGTTTAGGGGCTTCATAATTTGAGGAAGGTCCATTTGTTTATTTTTTCCTTTGATTCCTTTGTCCTAGGAAGTATATTGGCAAAAATACTGCTTTGCAAGATATCAGAAAGATATTTTACTGCCTATGCTTTCTTGTAGAATTTTTGATGGTTTTGTGACTTAGCTTCAAGTCTTTTATCCACTTTGAGTTTGTACTTGTGTATGGTGTAAGTTAGTGGTCTAATTTCCTTTTTTTATTTTGTATGTACCTGCTCGATTTTTCCAACGTCATTTTTTAAAAAGGCTATCTTTACTCCATTGTATGTTCTTGCCTTCTTTATCAAATATTAATTGACTATAAAGATGTGGTTTTATTTCTGGGCTCTCTGTTCTGTTCCATTGATCTATGCCTGCTCTTATGCCAGTACCAGGCTGTTTTGACTACTGTGGCCTTACAGTATAGCTTAATGCTAGGTGATGTGAAATCTTTAACTTTGTTCTCCTTTCTCAAGATTTCTGAAGCTATTCAGGATTTCTTTTTGTTTCATATCAATTTTTTGAATATTTGTCGCCTTTTAATTATCTGCAGATTACAACTGCAGGAAAGTTACTTATGCTCTGTCAAAGGTAAGGAATGATTAATAATTTTTTCTGTGTACCCAGCAGAGTGGTGCTCGAAATTAGGATAATAATAATTCCTTGTTTTTATACGCTCTCTGCATTCCAGAAATGGCTTAAATTTATCTTTCAACTTGGCAGCAAGAAGGAAAATATAAAGCTAGTGGGTGAAATCAACATACTCATTGTTATTGGGTTAAAATGAAGATGAGGGACAGAAACTGACTCATTAAAAGCCCTCTACTTTACTCAGAGGTCAAGCCAGGGAGATTCTAACCGTTGTTAATGACTGTGTCCACTAGGGTAACAACATGGAGCTGTCCCGGTGGACTTTTCAGTGTCTGAACTCAGTGAAATCTGCTTGCTACATGCTCCTTGTGTCCCATGATGTGGGCCAGGGTGCCACCAGGGCTCTCCCTCTCCACAGTGACTCAGGGACTCAGGGCTTTTCTGACATGTGACTCTACCACATAACCTGGAGACCTGCTGACCCTCTGCCTTCAGCTGATAATGATCACAAAACAATGGCGTGTAAAACTGACAGAGAGGTGGTATTGATACAGGGTGCAGCCAGGGGGAGGGGGGCCCAAAAGAGATTTGGAATGGTGTCCGTAATTCAAAGTGTATAGGAATATTGGGGAGACATATAAGATGTCCTCACCACCCCCAGGGGGAAGGGACGAATAGAGCAGGGCCATTGAGAGCTGTTTTGCATAGCAACAGTTTTGCAGCTAACCTCTGGAATGATTATTTAACATATCTATAACCTTTAACTGGTTTCATAGATATGTTAAATAGTTGTGGCCAAGCTTTGAGCTAGGGAGAAGGGAGTGGCTGCTACCCAGGATGTAACTGGGGGCCTGCATCCCAGAGGGGTGTGCCTGCGTGAGAGCTTGGAAAAGATGGGCTCTGGGATATGAGGGCATAACTACCCAGGTGAGAGAGCCACGTGGTTTCAGCAGAGTGAGGACCCCCTCTTTCCCAGGTGAAAGGGAAAAACCACGCAGCTTTGCCAGAATGGATATCCCTGCAGCCAGGTGAAGAAGAAAGACACATTTTTGTGGAGTGCGGACCCCTGCAGCTTTGGTAAAAGACGCCCACACGGCTTTGGGGTGCCCCCTTTGGCCACGTGGCCTGGAAATCAGGAGAGACTTTGACTGGAACTGGGTACAAAGGACTCTTGCCAGTGGACCATGAGAGGGTACCACAGTACTTTGGATTAACTGGAGATCCTGCCTGCACAGTGACACAGCTGACGGTGCCAGTGGCCTGAAACACAAACCTATGCTCTTTTCCTGATTTACGATACCCGGAGTTGGGACAGTGGGAGAAGGGAGTGCTGTGTGGGTGTGTGTACGTGTATACCCTAAAGAACTTTGATATTTTAGTGGAGGCATTAGGCCTGAATAGCATTAAATAAACATTTTGTTTCCTTTTCACAAATCTCTGGCATTGAGAGATGTCTTTCCAATTGGCGACGGACAGAAGAGCCCAGTAGATTTTAGTATTCAGTCCTTGGGAGGGGCCCCTGTTCTTTAGCAGTTTTTGGCATTCCCTAGGTGGGCCAGATATTGCCCCCTCCCTCGGACCTCTTGTTCGGTAACAGTATCAGGAAGGCCCAGGAGAAGCCACTCATGACTGGCCCTGCCTCTGGCCAGACCTGAACCACAAGACAAGAGAGGCTCCAAAATGCAGAACAGCACAGACATTGTGCATCTCGGAACCCAGGACAGCATGCACACCTTCTGGCCCCTGTACCTGCACACGCAACACCATCCACCTTCTTCGGGAAGAATATTCAGAGAGAAAAATAAAATAAATTACCTCATGCCAACCACCAACATAGCACTTCAAAGGACTACGAGAAAAGAAAACACTGTCCACTTATTTCTAAAGAAAGTCTACTTGCTGTTTAGACTCACTTTCTTCCTTTTCTTCTTAAAAAAAAGAGAATGCATCATCTGGAGCTACCTAGATGGAGCAGGTCCACCCTCAGTCATCCCCGCACTGATGACCACCACAAGCTCGGGACAGAACAGAAAAGCCGGTATCCGCAGACTCTGGAAAGGAAGCAGAAGCAGGCAGATTGGGGACGGAATCCAGAACTTGATGAATGAGCAGCACAGGGTGAGCTGATTGGTTTTCCCTCCCTTATGTCAGCTTTATCATGAAGGGCGTAACTCTTGGCACTGCTTCATGTGCAGGACAGAAATGACACAGAGAGGACTGGACCTGGGGCCTGTTGGACAGAGTGGGGGACTGCTCAGGACTATTCCATTTTTTCTCCAGGCCTTGCTCCTACCATGAAGCTTCAGCCATGGCCAGGGAATAAGATTCAAAAATGCTGAGGAGAAACACATCCCTGGCCAGGACCTTAGAAAATGGGCCCCTGTATTCCAAAACAAAGGTACACACACATTCAGGGCCAAGGGGGTGGGTCACAATATACTATTACCAAAAGGACCCCTACTGGGCTCGATTGTCCTTTGCCAATAGGAAAGACATCTCTCAATGCCAGACATTTGCGAAAAGGAAAGGAAATGTTTATTTAAAGCTATACGGACTTAAAGTAGTGACCTAATGTCTTCATTAAAGTATCAAAGTTCTTTAGGATGTCCACAGATGTTCACAGTGTTTCCTTCTCCCCCTGCCCTAATTTGGGGTACTGTAAAAGTGCTTGGGGTGCTTCTGGAAAAGAAGCACATGTCGGTGTCAGGCCACTGGCACTGTCAGCTATGTTGCTGTCCAGGCAGGATCTCTAATTAATCCAAAGCCATGTGGCACCTTCTCACGGTCTAGTGGCAAGAGTTCTTTCACCCTTCTTCCAGGCAAAGTCTCTTCTGCTTCTTAGGCCACTTGGCCAAAGGGTGAACCCTAAAGCCATGTGGTCCTCTTCTACCAAAGCCATAGGGAGGGGAGAGTTCTCTGCTAAAGCTGCATGGTGATTCTCCCCATTCAGAGCTGCAGGGTCTACACTCTGGCCAAACCACATGGATCTCTTTCTTCACTGCCACAGCCGTGTGATCTTCTTTCCCATGGCTGTCAAGTCTGGGTTTTAAATACTCATGGCAATCTTTCTCTGCGGCCCCATTTCCAACTCCTCTCACAATCCGCTACACTCAACAGCACTCCCATATCCTTCCAGCTTTACTGGGCTGCCATTGTGAGTCTGGGCAGGTGTGGCCCCATGTTATGGAGCCAATCTTTTCCAAGCTCTCACACAGGAGCTGTCACCTGGAGGGATCTGCCCTCAGTGACATCTTGGGTGGGGGAGTCCCTTTCCATCCCCGTGGCTCAAAGCATGGCCACAGCTAACATATCTATGCAACCAGTTAAAGGTTATACATATGTTAAATGACCATGCCAGAGGTTAGCTGGGAAACTGTTGCTATGCAAAACAGCTCTCAATGGCCCTGCTCCATTTGTCCCTTCTCCCAACTCATACCTGTTGGGAGTAGGGGAAGGGGTGAGGACATCTTATATGTCTTTCTAATATTTCCTAGACACCTTGAGTTCTGGACCCCAATCCAAATCCCTATTTGGGCCCCCCCTCTTGGCTGCACCCTGTTACACCTGTACTCAAACACATTTGGGGCCTGCTTATGTTTTTCTCTTTTTGTCTCTTGCCACTTTGCCCCAACAACCACTCAGTTATGCAAACCTTCAACACAGTGCACAAGGGGGGAAGAGTCTGAAATTCTGAGAGAAACCAAGCTTCTAGCAGAAGGACTGGGAAAGGTGGCCAAAACTCCAAGCAGATACACGCAGATGGTGATCTGCGCTCACACGGAGCACATCCCAGAGGCCCTCAAAGGCTCTGCACTGCCACGCTCGCGCCGAGGTCACCCCCACAGACACTGAGATGGAACTGTGGCCTGAAATTAATGCTCTCATAGCCTTCCACAGTGCTCTTTCAGCCTCTGCCATCCAGTGCTTGGAAGACAGACTATAGAACCGCGTCCAGTAATGGCAGCTCATGACTAGCGTCATCCCGAGTTTGAAAGGCGACAGTAGTTAGATTTGAATAGGCACAGAAGTCAAGTGGCCTCTCATGTAAACAAACAAACAAACAAACAAACAAAAAGGCAGAACAAAGGATCCTATATACTACAGTTTGGATAGTTCTTATTTTTTAAATTAACAGAAGGGTAAACTTTCTTCTCAAAAATTCCCCTGGGGAAGAAATCAAGTTAGCTTGAATTTTTAAACTCCCATTGCTTATAAAAGATACTGAATACTCTTCTTTTTTATTATAAACATAGGTTTTACCAAACCATTATAAGTGTAAGGATGGAGAATATAGTGCTAAAATAACTAAAGCCTTCAAATGTTCTCAAAGGCTTGAATTCCAACTATACTTTGATGTTGAGCCAGTGGGGAGACAGAGTAGTCAAGAAATTCAGTCATGAGGGCCAGTGATTTAAACCATCAATTACTGAATATGAAGTATATTGCTTCTATAAAATATCACAAATTGTACTGTTAAATAAGACTTTGAAAGTAAATTTTAGTAACAACTTAAGAAAAAAATTAAAATGAGAGGAACTGGGCTCTGAAATACCAGAAATATATCACCCCAAAGAACAGAATAAATTCTATACTCTCTGTGCTTCCCTCTACAATGCTTTAATATCTGAATATTTCTTTTTTAAAGTGGATACTTGATAATATTTCCATCTTTTCTTTGGGCAAATTCAGTTTTCTCTGAGTATGTAAAGAGTCCTGCTGAATGACCCTAGCAAAAAATGTACTTATCTCTAACTATAGTTCTTTCTTCCCATGACTGAGTAGATTTTTTTCAGGTAAAATTAAAATTTTAAAACCTAAGAGGAACAATTATTGAAAGATATTAATTGAAACCCTTCGCTCTATCTTCTACACAGTGTAGATTAACAGCAATTTAAATGTCCTCTCTTCTGAGGACAAAGTGAATTGATGTTCTCAACTAAGTTCCTAATGAAAAAGATACTCTGCAATAGATACCTGCATTGTCAATACTGTACATGAATCTAAAGAGATTACTCTAAAGTTACAAACTATATTGGTCTTTTTGTTTTCAAGTTTTAATAGGAGCACAAAGTGTGAAATAGAGAATAGTTATGTACAATGAGTACCATGTTAAGTTATTACTTATAATTCTTGGATTAACTATATCCTATTTCCAAAGACTGGACAATTATTTTAAATGAAAACAACTTAGCCATGTGGTTGTCAGCCTCAGAATGCTGGTCCATGATCCCTGCATCCTGGAGTTCACACCCCCGTGTGGTCCCCTCAGTCACTCTCAGAGACGGCTTCCTTGCTCTCCGTCACTTGTTCTGATGAAAGCCAACTGCAATGTTAAAGCACATTCAGGCAACCCAGTGGATAAGCCTATAAGCCCAGGAACTGAGGCACTTTATTTCATTATTTTAAATCTTGTATTAAAACCTACCCATGATAATAGTTTGAAAAATGTCAATCATTTACTCATAATTTACCTTATGGATATTTATTGCCACTATGCGTATTCGAAAACTGCTTTTAACACATTAAAATGAATTTGAAATTTAAGTGCATATCACAATCTAAATTGTACTGTCTAGTTAAATCTAACAGTCTATGATCTTAGGAATACATTAGTATACAATTAAATTGTAAAATCTCAGCCTAAAGCTCTTTTTTTATTTTTTTATTTTAGATTTATTTAATTATTGTTCAAGTACAGTTTTCTGTCTTATACTCCCAACCCTAAAGCTCTTTAAATATGTACTTGGAACCAAGCTATCCAAGTAAGGTTTTTTGTATCATATTATTAATTAATTTTAAAAATAGATTTGACCTAGTACTGTAATTCCTTAAACATTTATATTAATTGAAGTTCTGTGTTATCATGAATATCTAAAAACTCATCTTCAGAATCAAATAATTCAGAAATCAATCTGTTTTCAATTTTTTTAACATATTTTCACCATCTTTGTTTTCCAAGCTTGGCTCTGCTAACATCTATCATTCCCCTTTACTTGACAGATAGAATTCGAGGGTCACCACTTATCTGCCTGCCTAAACAGCAGACACAGCATGCACACACCACCGTAGCTCTCCTAACTACTCCCACAGAATGGAGGCTATTGTGATGCTCCTAATGAGAACATTTCCTGCCAAATATTTCTTTCTCCTTGCAGGGACTGTTTTTAGAATTAGGTCCAAAGAATATTTAGGAAGGAATCTCCAGAAACATACGTAGTATACATTTTTAATTGAATTTTTAACCTACGGATTCTGATACTGTCTGTCACTCATCTGTCTTGTTGGCCTCCAGGCCATTTGAATAAAGCTGGTGTAGTATTATCCCCAAGTTAGAATGGAAGAGTAATTAATTACCCTCAATCTACTGAGAGCCTGCAGCAGGCAGCAACGAAACTGGGTCACGCAGCTTAGGAGACATTTCCTATCAAATTCACTTAGTTCACCAAGATCAGAAAGAAAAAAAATGAATGAAGGATATAAAAGTGTTAAGGTATTATATTTCTATTTTGATTAACCATGGGGTAATTTTGTTAATTAATAGGCTTTATACCCAGAACAGTTTTAGGTTTACAGAACAGTTGAGCAGAAATTACGGAGTCACCATATTGTCCACCCCTCCATACACACAAATACACACAGCTCCCTGTGTTATTAACCTTTTTCATTAGTTGTTACATTTGTTACAATTGATGGTCCAATGTCAATACATTGTTGTTAACTAAGTTCACAGTTTACATTCAGGTTCACCTGGTGTGTTTTGTGGTGTGTTCTATGGATTTGGACAAATAGATAATGACATGCGTCGATCATTATGGTGCCTTACAGAGCATTTCCACTTCCCTGAAATCTTCTGTACTCTTTCTATTTATAGCCTTCCCACCCCAATCCCTGCAGCCTCTGATCTTTTTACTGTCTCTATAGATTTGCTTTTCAAAAAATACCATGTAGTTGGAATTATACAGTAGGTAGCCTCTTCAGACTGGCTTCTTTTACTTAGCAACATGTATTTAAATTCCATGTCTTTTTGTTGCTTAATAGCTCATTTCTTTTTATTGTTGAATGATATTGCCTGTGCCACAATTTAGCCATTCAATTATTGAAGGACCTGTGTGTGTTGTTTCCAAGTTTGGGTAATTATGAATAAAACTGCTATAAACATTTGGGGCAGGATTTTGTGTGGACACAAGTTTCCTTTGGGTAAACACTGAGGGGTTCAATTACTGGAATGCCCATATTGTCAGAGTATGTTTAGTTTTGTAAATTGCCAAATTATTTTCCAAAGTGGCTGTACCACTTATATTCCCACCAGCAATGAAGAGAGTTTCTCTTGCTCCACATCCTTGCCAGCATTTGGGTGAGTGTTTTATGTTTGAGGAGTTCCAGTAGATGTGTAGTAGTATCTTGTTTTACTTGACAGCACCCTTATAATATGTGATACTGAGCATCTTTCCATATGCTTAATTGCCAACTTTATATCTTCTTTGTTGTGCTGTCTGTTCAAATCCATTGTCTATTTTTAATTTGCTCGTTTACTTTCTTTGCTAAGCTTTAGGAGTTCTTTGTATATTTTGTATACCAGTCTTATCAGATAGGCATTTTGCAAAGATTTTCTTCCAGTCTGTGGTTTATGGAACTAGTTTCTAAAATATATTTTTTAATTTTTTATCTTGTACTTTCTGGAGACATATAAAACACGTATTTCTATGAGTCATAAATTGTTGAGTTTTTGCCCTGGCTGGTGTGACTCAGTAGATTTGAGCACCGGCCTGTGAAACAAAGGGTCATCGGTTCAATTCCCAGTCTAGCACATGGCTGGGTTGTGGGCAAGGTTCCCAGTAGGGGGCGCATAAGAGGCAACCACACATTGATGTTTCTCTCCCTCTCTTTTCTTTCCCTTCCCATCTCTAAAAATACGTAAATAAAATCTTTTAAAAATTGTTGAGTTTCTAAAACTAAATGTATCAATTTACCAAGTTTGAGTTATCAAAAACACCTGATCTGGCATATAGTAAGCATTACAGAAATGTCAACTATCTTTTATATTGCCTCCTTCTTAATATTGTAATGTTTAGGTTGTGTCTTTATATAAGCCAACCTTTTCTCATAATCTGTTTCTCATCAGACTAACACAAACAATAAAACTGACAAGCTCATGTGGCAGAGAGTACTTCCATTTTGATGGACTTAATTAAAAAGAACACTACAGAAACATCTAGATGTGACCTTCTGTGCTCAATTTTATAAAAAAAAGCTCATCTCGTAATACTAATCTAACATAATAATGTTTCACTTAAATTTAATTGGGTCATTTGTCCTTTTGAGATGTCATAAAGATTGAGCAGTAATCACACTGTATCGACAAGCTAAGTGTTTATAAACATTAAATCAATATATGGTTTAGAAAAAGCCAATTTCACATATTTCATTTGTAAATTGTCCACAGAGGATTTTATTTACTTTTTTATGAAAGTACTTTGCTTTGAAAGAATCAATATTTTATCATCAAAATGCTTATCTTTTGTTTCCCAATGACCTCAATTTATCTCTGAGTGGTCCTATTAATACAGATGTTGAATAGAAAAAAATGCCAAAATCTAAAATTCTTTCTGCAGCAGGTTATAGCTCCATGATTTGGGAACATACCAGGGAGATAGATTTCTTCCAGGTTTTCCTAGTAACTCCCCACACCCATGGCAGAAAGCCTAATATTCCATCTTTGCTTGAAATACTGCAGTAGATGTCCTAGGTTACAATGCAGTTCTTTCCAGCTTTTTGTGGGTCAGAGTTATAAGATACTGGGAAATACATGCTAAGGCAGACTGTGGAAAGACTTATGTCATTGTAAGTTTTCATATGATCTAGAATGAAAATAAAAAGCAGCTAGTGTTTCTCAGCAGGTAAGCAACATCTTCAGTCCTTTGTTTTAAAATAATATCTTAGACATTAACTTATAAAATGTGCTAGAAGGTGTTAAGAATGAAGATTAAGAAACCACTTAAAATAATGCTCCAATAATCTAGCCAAGGCCAGAAGTGCCCTCAACTACCAAGGCAGTAGCAATGAAACTCTGAGAACAGTTTAAAGAGGTAAGAATATGTGGAATTTTTTGGGTTTGTCAACTGGTTGACTATGAAGGAATGACAAGAGAAGAAATGAAATTAAAGATGACTAAGTTTTTTCATATAAGCTCCTGAATGACCCTTAGCTGATAATGCCATTAGCTGGCTTTGATACTAAAACTAATACAAATAATATAAGTACAGGTTTGAAGGTAATACATTTTAAAGCTTAAATGTTATTAGAATGTGTTTGGAATATAAAATATTAGTTATTTTACCTTTATATTTTGTAAAGCTATAGAAAATCTCCTTGAAAAACCTCAGAATTTCTGTTATATACAATAAGAATTATTGACTTAAGTTGAGCCTAATAAAAATGTTAAATCAGTAAACAGATAAAATAAAATGGCAGAAACTCCATTCATTTTCTTGGAGATATTTCTGACAATTTCTCATGAACAAATCTTTATTAAATCTAAGAATTTAAGGCTCAAAACAAAGTCTTCTATTCACTCACCGGATCCAATATGACTCAAATACAGCTTTCCTTCCTGCTCCAGCTGTGTCCAGCACACTGGATGGAACCACTACCCATTATTCATTCCATAGGGACCAAAATTAAATGTCTTTTCTTATTTTTCAAGTTCTCATGTTGGAGAGAGATGGCAAAAATGTATACAGACTATGAACATAATTTCTGAAAATTGATTATTCCTTTTCAATATGTACCCTCAAAATATCTTTTTTAATTACCACATATCAGTGGTTCATAACCTTAGTACGCATAAGAACCACCTAAAGTTCCTGTTAAAATACTGGGGTTCTACTTGTCACATTCTGGTTCAATAAAGGGATTCTTACAGGAATCCTAGAAATTTGTATTTTAGTAAGTGCCTCAGGGATTTTCAATATACAAGCCAGGAAGTGGGGGGAGGGTGGTACAGGTCTGGAAAAAGAAAGAATTTATTTATAGAAATTGTGTATTTATTCTCACATGCTTAAACTTCAGTCATCTTCAAATACTCTCCATTTGATGCAGTGCACTTCTGCTCAAAACAGTTTTTGAACTTGTTGATTTTGATGCCTTTTAGTGCTTTTGCTATTTTTTTGCTTCACCTCTCCACATGGCAAAATGTTTCCCTTTGAAGACTTATTTCATCTGGGGATGAATAGGGAGGGTGGGGCACAAGGGTTATGACATTTTTGGTCAAAAACTGCTGACCACTCAGTGTGTTGTGGGCAGTTGTGCTCATAAATTCCCATATCATGAAATGGGCAAACACGTTGTCTTCAAAAAAAATTCACTGAAGCTAAACATAGCCTCTCACAACAATACTAGCTGATGCACTGATACAGATGGGTTCCTAGAACACGGCCCTAGCAGGGGAAACCTGTACTACAAGCGGCTCGCCCTCCAGAAGATAATTCTGATTTTGGGGGTCTCCCCTCACATTTGTTCACTATATGACAAGAGAGCAATACCCTTAAAGAATCACCTTAGAATTCTTTAAACCTTCCTTTTTTGAGTTTTCTGTTTTGAAGCTGTAATCTGAAGTTGTAATCTAGCAAATGTTCCCATTTATTTTGGTTATGCTTTCAATCTTGCAAATACTTCCATTGTATATTGTCTAAGACATGCCTTTCTTTGAGGTTTTACTCGTTTTTTTGTACATACTAAGTGCAGGACACCTGGAACCTGAGGCAGGCTAATGTAATACCATATTTGCTGCCTGAAACACTTCCGCAAGTGAGAGCAAAATCACTCTCACTGCTTGTGAAGACTACATCAAATTGGATAAAATCATTGTGTAGGACTGGAGAGACTATAGTCATTATTTTGCACTGGTGACGATTTTAAATCTTATATTTGCTTGAAAGATCTTTTTTTTTTTTTTAAGTAAAAGCCAAAAGGTGAATCCATTTCTTTTCGGCTCCAACAATGATCTGTTTGGAGGTAAACAACAGCAGTGACCATCCATCCAGATCTTTTTGAGTGAGTGGACATCCCTTGTACAAGAAGCAATTTACAGAAGTATTGACAATAACCTTCCTAGTTAGCTTAAAGGGTTTTGTTCAAAAGATGTCTTTGTGCTTTCATTACCCTTACTCGGGTAAATGTCCCCAAGAATGCATGCCACTAAAATATAAAAGAAGTAAGCTTATCACATAATCACTCACCACAGTCAACTCAAAACATTCCCTAGCTGTATGATTCTCTGCATTCTCTGAACAGGTGCCAATTTCCTCTGACCCGTCAGACTGGCTGCTAGTAAGCCTCAACTGATAAACACCAGCACCTTCTCATGTCACTAGCAGAGGGTACCAGAATAATGAAACACGTGGTGTCCTCCTTTCCTGCTTAAACAGGTCATTCCAAACTCCTGTCACCCAGTAAGGAGCATAACGACTTGAGCCACTACTTCTTCCTTGTTCATGTGTTACAGATGCTGGGATCCTCTGTGGGAGAATTTGTCAAAACAAGAATAAGGCCGAATGACTGCAGAGTTATACTGAGCAAGGGGGAATTAAAACTTTGAAGGGGTTAAACAGTGAGAAAGTCAATATAGAAAATAACTGCTAATATTTTAAGATTTGAGGACAAGAAACAACAAACCAATAAACTTTACATGTTCTACATAAGATTAAATTAAGACTAAATAAAACGTGTGCACAAATTTCTAATATATAAAACTCTTAGGTTAATAAATTAGACTAGAGAGTTTTCTATTTTACTTTACTGAATAAATAATTGCTGGTAAACTGAAATGTAAACATCTTTCAAAAAAAACTAGTAATTTTCTGCAATATTAAAAAATCATGCTCAGGAGTATTAGGATGTTAAA
Organism: Artibeus jamaicensis; assembly: GCF_021234435.1. NCBI lineage: Eukaryota > Metazoa > Chordata > Mammalia > Chiroptera > Phyllostomidae > Artibeus > Artibeus jamaicensis. The sequence continues at coordinate 4,693,855 of NW_026521870.1, forward strand.
AAAATTTCTTTATCTCAAGATTTCATTTCCCTTGCTTTTAAATTGAAATTGCTAGTAGATTTAACAAACAATTTGGAAACATAATAAAATTTAATGTAAATGATAGCATATGATTCATCTGAGAAAAAAAAACCAAACCTTAGTTCCAATGTGATAAAATTTGAGCTCTCTCTTACAGCCCAGGAAATGAATCAGAGATCTACTGAGAATATTTTGTTAAACTTTCAGAAAACATTGCAGCTGGGAAATAGTTGAGACTTTGGAAAGAAAATAGAAAATATTTTGCCACCCAGGTACAAACTATGATTCTGGACTTAAAAAATCTCTCTGAAGTTCTGGTCATCCTTCCTTGAAAGAGAAAAAATGGAATTGGAAAAGAAAGAGAAATGAAGACTGATGAAGAAAAAAGGTTAACAGATAAAGTTTCATTAACAGACTAAAAAAGTTAAGTGTTTTTCTACATGCAGAAACAATGAGAAACAGGACTTCCACCAAGATGGAGGCATAGGTGAAGACACCGTGCTTTCTCACACAACCAAGTTTAGAGTCAACTAAATATTAGCAACAGAAAACACAGCCAGAACACAGAAAATTGAACTTTTCGGAAGTCTGATAACAACAAATTCTTTAGCCTGACCAGTAAGAGGGGTGAAACCAGCAGCTGGAGGAGCCGGGTAGCACAGGAAAACTCGGTCAGACGGACTCAGGTGCGCGGAATCCAGGCGCAGGGTTGGACCGAGTGAGCAACACAGTGAGCGACCTCGGGGAAACAGCGAGGGATCAGGGCTGCGGGTCGAGGGAGTGGGCGATTAGACAGGACCTAGCAGGCCCCCTGTGGCAGCAGAGGGCGCTGCCATTTCCCCGCTCTGACCATGCCTCCACATACAGCATTATAACCCAATGACTCTGAGTGTCCCTGGTGCACCACCTAAGGCTCTGCTCCTCACCCAGAAACAGCAGAGGAGGTCGCCATTTCCCCGCTCTGACCACGCCCCCACATATAGCGTCACAACCCAGCGACCTGGGAGTCCAAGGCTCCGCTCCTCACACTTAACGGGCATGAACAGACCAAAAATGGCTCAAGAAGATCTCAAAGCCCCAGAGCCTATAAACCTAAGCAACAAACAAATAGCAAAACTCTCAGATGCACAGTTTAAAACACTGGTGATCAGGATCCTCACAGAACTGGTTGATTATAACCACAAATTACAGAAACATATGAAGGCTAAACTAATTGAAATGAATGGAATTGCACAGGAAAGTAATAGTGATGAAAAGGAAACTGAGACTCAAATCAATGGAGTGGACCAGAAGAAAGCAAATAATGGCCAAACAGAAAAGAGTCAAGAAGCAAGAATTCAAAGAAATGAGGAGAGTCTTAGGAACCTCCAAGACATCTTTAAACGCTCCAACATCCAAATTATAGGGGTACCAGAAGGGGGAAAGGAATAGCCACCAGTGGAAACCTTATTTGAGCAAATAATAAAGGAGAATTTCCCCAATCTGGCAAAGGTAATAGACTTCCAGAAAATCCAGGAAGCTCAGAGTCCCAAAGAAGTTGCACCCAAGAAGAAACTCACCAAGGCACATCATCATTACATTAGCCAAGATTAAAATGAAGGAGAGAATCCTAGAAGCAGCAAGAGATAAGGGGGCAGTCACCTACAAAGGAGTTCCCATCAGACTGTCAGTGGATTTCTCAAAAGAGTCCTTCCAGGCAAGAAGGGGCTGGAAAGAAGTATTCTAAGTCATGAAATCTAAAGACCTACAACCAAGATTGCTCTATCCAGCAAAACTTTCATTTAGAATGGAAGGACAGATAAAGTGCTTCTCAGATAAGGTCAAATTCAAGGAGTTCATCATCACCAAGCCCTTATTATATGAAATGTTAAAGGGACTTACCTAAGAAAAAGAAGATAAAGAAGATGAACAGTGAAAGGACAGCAATCTCACCGTTATTAACAACCACACCTAAAACAAAAGCAAACTAAAAGGACAGCTAGATCAGGAGTGGGAATATAGAAAGGAAGATCTCAAGGAGGGTTAGCACCAGGGGAGTGGGAGGAGGAGAAGGGGGGAGAAGGTACAGAAAATAAGTAGCATAGACAGTAGATAGGAAATAGATGGGGGGGGCAAGAATAGCATGGGAAATATAGAATCTGAAGAACTTGAGACACATGGTCATAAACTAAAGGGGGGGTAATGGTGGGGATGGGGGATAGGGTGGAGGGGAATGAAGGGGGGAATAGAACAACTGTAGTGGCATAATCAATTAAAAAAAAAGAAACAATGAGAAACAAAATAATTCATGGAAGAAGTAGCCAGCATGAATCCTCTTTGATGCTAAAATTAGGAAAAATAAACCATCTCATACTTATAATTACAAGAAGGATATTTTATAATAACATTGAAAACTCATAGCTAATATTACATGAGGTTTTTACCGAGAAAAAATAATAACATTTTGAGGTATACCACAAACTTTTTGATGAATCCTCAGAGACTCTTGATAGAGAGGAGTATGATGAATAGGAACAGTGTGACAACTATTATGTATCTCACTCATATTTCATTTCTGGACAAGTGACAAGTCATATGCTAGTAGGAAAGTGGATAACAGAGATTCCCAAATTTTGTTCCACGGAAACTATATCCATTGGATATTAATATCTGTTACTGGGACATAAAAGGGCTTTGTGGCCAGGAAATTTAAGAAATTCTAAGATAAACAGCTTTGTATATTAGACAGGTTCTCAGAACCCTTAATATGCTAAAATATATTTTAAATCTTTTGTAGGGTCTCTTGCACAGTCATTTTCAAACATATTTGATGACAGAAAAGCTCTCTTTTTCCAGATACCCCTTGTAACTATTTATCCAGAGCATAGATTTTGGGGAAACATCATTATCAGGCATTATAGGCAGTAGTTCTCTCTTACAAATATTTGAAAATTTAAAGAGATCACTAACATCAATAATAAATGTATCACTTCCTGCAATTAAATATTATTTACTACATATTCAAAGGAAAAAACAGTTCCACCAGTTTCATTATAGGCACATGATGATACTGTGTTGGTAATCACGACAATTTCAGAGATTTAAGTAAATCTTCCAGGAAGTACATCACACTTTTAGAAAATGCTTCTTATTTTCTCAGTAAAGCAAGGAAGATGAAGGAATGACTGAGCTCCCTATTGTTTTACTTAAATAAGTTCAGGGATGAAATGATTTTTACTGGCTCTAATTCATCCCATTTCAAAAATTCCCAAAACCTATAACATGGGATCTACCCATTTAACAATTTTTAAAAGATTTTATTTATTAGTTTTAGAGGGGGGGGCAAAGAGAGAGATCAATGTGTGGTTGTTTCTCATGCATGACCCACTGGGGGCTGACCTGCAACCCAGGCATGTGCCCTGACTCGGAATTGAACTGGAGACTCCTCTGTTCACAGGCCGGCATCAGTCCACTGGGCTACACCAGTGAAGGCTTAACAGATTTTTAAATATGAGGCATAGCAATGTCAACTAAAGGCACAATATTGTACAGCAGATAGATCTCTACAACTTATTCACCCTGAAAAACTTAAACTTTATATCCACTAGACAAGTCCCCATTCCACCACCACCCCAACCCCTGGCAGCCACCATTCTGCTTCTATGAGTGTCACTATTTTAGTGACCCCATAGAAGTGGATTCACACAGTATTTGTCTTTCTGCAACTAGCTTATTTTGCTGAGCCTAATGCCCTCCAGATTCATCCATAATGTCACAACTGGCAAGATTTCCTTTTATTCTTGTGCCTGAATATTACTCCTGTGTATGTGCAACATTTTCTTTATCCATTTATTTGCCAATACACACGTAGGTTATCTCCCTCTCTTAGCTATCACACATAATGGTACAATAAACATGGAGGTGCAGATATCGCCACAGGATAGTAGTTTCATCTCTTTTGGGCATATTCTCAGAAGGAGGATTGCTCAATCACATGACAGTTCTATTTATAATTTTTCGATGAACCTCCAAGCTGTTTTCTATAGTAAATGGAACATTTTATATTGCTACCAACAGTGCACAGCAGTTCCAGTTTCTCCATGTCCATGTTAAGTGTTCTTACCACTGTAGGGAAAAAATCCAAAAACCTGTGTTAAAAAGAATTCTGTTAAGCACATAAATTATACTCTAAAATAAAACAGTATACCTAAATAATTGGGGGAATGTAAATTAGGGCCCAAAAGTTGTTTCATTATCTACATTCTTCACTATCTTTTTCTATCATCCTACAGCAATCAAAAGCCAGACAAAAACACAATGCACACACAAATACATCATTTTAACACTTTGGTTAAGATTTGCAGCTTCAGAGAACTGTGTGATAAAACCTGTGTGAGCATCTGTAACTCCTGTGGTTACCCATCTGTGTCAAACGTTGCGGTTTCATTTAATGGAAATAGTGCACGTGACAAATATTCTTGAAAATTTCTTAGAAATTCAAATAGTTATACATATTTATATAATGAAGTGTTTAAAATCCTTGGATTTTTCTGACAAATAATGCTTAACAGATTACAAAACCTTAAAGTTTTAAAAGTTACAGCAGTGTGCCGTTTTCCCAACATAGTAGCTCCCACTCTTGCGCTGGCAGACAGAGAAACCGTTACATGCACAGCTCCTCCGGGCTCGGCTTGAGAGGTGTGGGAACTGCCTGTGAGAAAGCTTTTTTGTTTTTGGAATAGCACTTTCACTAAAACTCTACCATAGACTAGTGTGCCATGCATAATATCTGTAGGAAATCTTATACACTATTGATTTTTATATAAATACTAAAATCCCTAGTTTATGGTGAAAATTATCTTTAAATTTAACTACAATAAATCTTCAGGCTGACAAAATATTGTTTATGTATGTCATGTATAATCATGATGAAGAACGACATTTCACACTTTGCGCAGGAGATATCTAAAAATTTTAATGAGTATTATTTATTACCCTGTTAAAATGCTGATAAAATTCATTCTTATTATTCCTATGGTAATCAAAACATCTAATTATCATTGACTGGAGATGCATACTACTATATTACCCTCTGCAGAAGATGAACTCCACAGCATTAATTTCCCAGTGTTTATTTCCATAAGATATGACTTGGGACCTGTCTTTATGTCTCTTCAATGTAAAAATATTCATTTCTCTTATCCTTACCATCGATTATATATTGTAGCACATTCTACATAAACTAATAGCATTCAGTCAGAAGATTTAGTTTTATGTTTTATAGTCATCAAAAAATCCTTGGAAACAACTGATTAATAATTTACAAATTTTGAAATAACCATGAAATCATAATAACATCTCACCTTTTAAAAGTCCTATAGTCAAGTGTTGCTAATTTTCTCCTTTTTAACCTCAAGAAACTAAGAGTATTAAGTGATTCATATAAATTCAGAAATAATAAGAAAGACTACAATGTATATTCAGGCTGTCTAGTATTAGAATTCAAGCTCTTAATTACTTATACATATTTTGCTGTGTAGCCCTCACATTAATCAGAATTCGCTGTCTGCTGTAACAACACAATTGAACACAATAGAAGTTTATTGTTCAGCCTTGTGGCTGGATGTGGCAGAGGAGAACTCAGTTTTGTGTAGTCATTCAGGGACCCAGAATCCTTTCATATAATGTCACCATCATCTTCAACATGAGGCCTTCCTCCAAGTTTGTTCAGTGGGAACAATGGAGAATCTCTTTGAGGAGGTTTTGCCAGGCCTAGAATTTACGTGCATAGCTTCCTGCCCATGTGACCTTTGCCAGAATTTAGCCACAAGATTCCTAACTTGAGACGCTTAGGAATATATTAATAGTTTTGCTGAATGGGAAAAAAATGACTGAATAAACAAAACACAGTGTGTGGGTGTGTGGGTGCGTCTATGTGGTGTTAAAAAGAAGGAAATTCTGACCTTTCTGACAACATGAATGAACCAGGGGGACATTAAGTGAAATAAGCCAGGCAGGAATATAAACACAGCCTGATATAGCTTACATGTGAAATCTAAAACAGTCAAACTCACAGAAGCAGAGAGTAGAATGCTGTTTGTCCAGGGCCAGGGAGAGAGGGAAAGAAAGATTTTGTTCAAGAGTACAGAGTTTCGGCTATGTAAGAATAAGTCCTGAAGATTTTCTGTACAGCAATGTGCTTTTAGTTATTAGTATTGTATTGAATATTGAAATTTACTAAGAGTATAAATCTTAAATGTTTTCACCACACCAAAAAAAGGACAACAGTCACTATGTAAGGTGATAGAGAAGTGAATTAGCTAGACTGCAGTGATTGTTTTACAATGTGTATGTATATCAAAATGTCAAATTACATATCTTAAATACATACAGTATTTATTTGTCAATTATACTTTAATAAAGCTGGAGAAAAAGTAAATACTATTACATTTGCATTTCAAATATGCAAAAGCTAATTTTAAGTGAATTAATCAAATATTAATAGAATATTAGTTAGCTGAAATGTTTTTTTAATTAAAATGTCTAGTTTTAGATCCAACTTGATGAAGTTTTATCAGTGTTATTTACTATATTTTTTATATTCACAAGTAAATTAGTTGTATTATAGTATCCAGAATATGATACTCTACTACTTTCAAATTTCTCACTTTTTTTTTTCTAGAAAATGCATACCCACAACAGACAAAAATTTAAAAGTATGAGCTGGGATTAGAAAACATCCCAGGGACAGAGGATATAAAAATATTTAAAAGTTCAGAATAATATTTAAAACTGATACCATGAATCCCATAAGCCTAAAACAAGAAAATCAGAGGGCTCCTGCAATTCAGCAGGTTTCATTGTATTGAATTCAATGAATCAATACATTGAATTATTCCACACATTCAAACTTAAATGTCTTAAGGCAGAAGGGGGAAAAACGAAGTTCCTTTGACTCCTCTGCCAACCTGAGGCTCTGGTGGACGGGCTCTGAAGCATTGGGCACTTGTTCACAGAGTGCTGCTAAATGATCAGATGTTCTCATCATTCATTCTTAGGTTTATGTCATCTCGAGTAATCATACTCAGTATCAATTTACAGACAGTAATTATGCAAAAAAATTTTTGTTGAATCTCTGCATCTGTACTATATTTGCATGAGAAAACTGAATTAGTCTTTGTTTTAAAATGGGTCCCTAACAAAACAAATGTATTACTACATGCTCAGAGGACATTCCATCTTAATATGGATTTTGAATTCATGAAAACTACAAGAACATGTGACATCTTTCTCCTAAAATAAAAGTACATTTTTCACTTGTAAACATACAATTCTTACATGTGTTTAAACTGTAAGTATGGTCAACTGTTTCTATCAAAATATTTTAAAGGCACAAATTTTAAAGTGTTAGTCACAGATCTATATTCATTACTTTATGTTTTGCACATCCTCAGTCTTTAGGTTTTGTTAATTCCCAACGTGACACTCACAGCATAGGTCTGCTCTTAACCTGTAGAGATGGACTCTGAGGGTACATGTACTTGCTGCCTGTGATTGAACACCTGTTTCCTGAGGCACTTGATAATAAGATTTCAGGGCTATTATCCTTGTTCTTTTCTCAGTAATATCAAGAATAATTCAGTAGTATTTCAATACTATAAAAGCCTGATTAGATGCTTAACTAACCCTTTACCCCAAAAAACTGGTCCAGGTGGATAATTTTTTTCAAACACTAAGAGCTCTGGCCAGCTGCACATTGTGGAGGAAACACTTTGATAACACTTTTAAACTGGCTGGACCACAACTACACTGATGGAGAGTGATCAGGATTGGGAGTAAGACTCAGCACTGTGAACAGAACCAATCTCTCAGAAACTCTTTAGTCTTCAGTATGGAACCAGAAAGCTCCCTTTATGAGCTCAATTACAATATTCTTACTTGCCCCTAAATTACAGATACATTTTGCATTTGTTTCCAATTTTTTATTTTTAATAAGTATTTAATCCATCTGTAATTTGTTCTCATATGTTGCATAAGGTAATAAGGTTTTTTATGTTCAACTCTATTTTTTTCAATGAGTGGTAGCCAGTGGTGCCAACATAGCTTATTAAATAAAATATTTTCCAAGTCCATTGAGACACCAGCTTTTACATTTACTAAATTTTTGTAAATATCACAAGCTTTTTCTAGTCCATTGAACAATTGGTTCACTTATGTTAACTCACCAAACTGCTTGATTACAGTATCTTAAGTAAATCTTAATACCTAGTAAAATAAGCTCCATCACAATTTTTTAAAAAGCATAGTGGACAGCAGTCTTGTGAGGCTGAAAGCCAAACAAGTTTATAGTCATATTACCTAAAGTCAGGAAAATGTAACACCTGTTTCGGCCAGTGTTGACTACCTCACACATTTCAAAAGGCGATATAGTATGAAAAGTGTAAATATTGCAGGTGAGGCAGGTTCTGCAGATTAGGACATGGAAGAATTTTTAAAATATCTGCTAAGTGTTAAACAAGAAAAGGTTTATATGAAAGAGCAGGTTTTCAGTGCTGGTAAGACTAGCTTCTCTTATAAGAGCATTGGCAAATGTACCTATATTATATAAAACCACAAAGTTAATTATTTATAAAATATATATAAAATAAATACTATATCTTTCACAAGAAATACACATAAAAATTGCTGTATGTATTCATCAGTTGATTGAAAGGTTATGACCAGAGGTTCACAAGAACCTAAACCTGTATGTACACTAGAAGCAATGGCTCCATGTGAGTCACTTCAATGTTCATAGCAACCTCCTAGAACATAACTGTCCCAAATAACAAGGATAAACTGAAATATGTCTACCTCTAGTTAGTTTTAAGGTTTTCTTTCTTTTTCTTGTTCTGCAAATTCATTAGATATGTATAGGCATAGCATTTTATTTATTCAATTTCATATTTGTATTTCTGACTCTAAATATTGATAACTTTCATCAACTATGGCAAATTTTCAGGCATGACCTCTTCAGATAGTCCCTTTCTCTTATACTATTTTCCCCATCAAGGATTGCAATTACAGGTATCTTATACTCTTTCACTCTATCTTTCTTTTTTTCTAACCTCTTTTTCACTTTTTTCTTTCATTGTATTCTGAGTAATTTCTGGTCAGTATTATAACATATTTTTCCCTCTTCAGCTATCTCTAATCTGTTTTGCTAAGTTACTAAGTTTTAATTTTGGTTAATGTATTTTTAATGTTATGAAGTTCTATTTTTATGTTCTTTCTCATATTCCTATTTTATTTATATATATTTAATAATTTAAAAAATACTATTAGCCTCATTTCTACTTTGTTCATATGGTAGCTTAAAATATGACTAGTCCAAATTGAAATGTACCAAAAGTATAAAGTGCACACTGATCTGATAGACTTGGTATGAAAAAAACAAGATTATCTAATTAATAATTTTGTTGATATGTTGAGATAATATTTTTATACTTGAATTAAATGAACTATATATTAAAATTAATTTTATCTGCTCAATCCCTCTAGAGATTGAACGAGAGAGAGAGAAAATTCATGAACATGGACAACAGTGTGGTGATTTCCAGGGAAAAGGGAAAGGTGGGGGGAAGCAGAGGAGGGTACGGGGGATAAATGGTGATGGAAGGAGACTGGACTTTGGGTAATGAACATACAATACAGTGTACAGATGATGTGTTGTGGAATCATGCACCGGAAACCTATAGAATTTTGTTAACCAGTGTCACTCCAATAAATTCAATGCAAAGGAAAAAAAGAAGGGGGAAAATAAATAAAAATAAAATTGATTTTATTTGTTCATTTTGCTTTTTATTGATACTACTAAACAAATTAAAAATTAAATATGTGCCTTACACTTATGTGGTCTATAGCCTGAAACTCTATTAATTCACATTCTTATGATTCTTTTTCTACTCTTTATTGTTTCCACTAACACTTGCTTATGATGACTTCCTCAAATGTTTTATAATTTTGTTTTATGTTCTTAGCTTGTTTTTCTGCCAGGTATATCCAAATGTATTACCTACTTTATGTTAATTGTTTAGTTTATAGTACCCCAGTCAGGTATAAATAGTGTAAATTTTAATCTCAGTTCTTATAAAGACAGGACTCTGGCTACAAACCCTCAAAGCAGACATTTTTCCATACCTATGGCTCACATAAGGGCAAATAAGTTTTCCTTTAGGAGACGTTTTCTGTTTGTGACATTTTCTTTATGCAAGCTTCTATTATATAGTTGTTTTGTCTCCCAACTTTGTCCAGAGCTATCTTTTTTTTGAACCAAGATGAATGAGTGCCACCAGAGCAAGAGAAGCATCAATGGTTTGCCTGCTTGCTTTTTTAAAAAACTATCTTTTTCTTTGTTTTTGGACCTCAGGGATTTCTCTTTATTCATTCTAAAATCACATTTATTTACAAGAATATTTTATGATTTATCCACCATCTTAAATGCTTTCTACTGGAAAGAATTTTATGTAGTCTTATGCTACCATATTACTAAAAATAGAAGCCCTTTTCTATTTATTTTGTATTTATTTTGGTCTGTTACATCTGTTTAATGTTGATAGTGGGATATTAAAATCACAGACACTAATTGCTTTTTGTGATATTTTCTTTTACAGTAATTTTGTCATATATTTGACTGTTCTTCTTTTGGTGACATACATTTATTTCACATACCTTCATCATAAATTGCGCTTTTTATCATTTTCTCTATTTCTCTAACCTTAAATTTTTAACATATTTCATATTGTCTTATCAACCCTCCCATATTTTGTGTATTTCTGCTTGACACCTACCAAGAGCAAAGAAAAAGATTCTGATCAACTCAAATTTTTTCCAAACAAAGGGGGGGAGGAATATTACGCGGTTAGTTCCCAACAGACACCTACTTTTATTCCCTTTATTTTTATATGCTCTATATTTCTTTGCTTAAATATTTCTTAAAACTATGGTGCAGTTTGTATACTTTTTGCATAGCAGATAACTCTGAAGTCTATCCCTGTTGAGCTCTGAATCATCTTGAATGCAAAAGAAGAACTATTTAGGCAATGAGATACAAGTTTAGATGTCTCTATAAAAAAAGGTATAAAAACTAGGATAATAAAAATGAGCTGATTCACTTACCAATCAGGGACTATGACAACTAAAGGAACAATGCATAAATATTTTTATCTTACACTAAAACAATATTCCGCTATCTCTTTAAAGCTGATAACAAATATCATTAAGAAAAACTAAGAGAGATACACAAGATGTTTGAGGAGTTAAGTGGAAGCTACACTAACCTGCTTCCAGGAATAATCTGGAATTACAACTGAATTGCAGAGAAAGCATTCTGAATATACAACTGAACACTAGCTGGACAGAAGCCTTATAACCAAGGACAGAAAAAGAAACCACTTCGCCACAGTGTGACGGCCACTTACTCTTGGCTCCAACAGAAGGATGGCAGAGCAGACAGAGAAGTATGAGGAGAGTCTGGGGTGGTGGCTCTGGGGAAAGAAGTGGTGGAACACCTGCCAGGACCCCTGTGCTGAGCCATTCCCCACACTGCAAAGGCCATCTTTTTCAGGCACATCCCTTTGTGGTATCAGCCTGAAGAGAAGCAATATCTCTGCCCACAGGAATTACTCTGCTCCATCCTGTGGAGATTAAACTGGGCTGCTGAGTACAGCTTGGGGGCTATTCAGTGATTAGTTTAACAACTAAGGCAGATCTCTGGGATCTCTGAGACTTTAATTGACCTTCCACCAGGCCCAGTGCTGGCAAAAAGCAGCCTGGGTGTGCATCCTGATTCTTTCATGCACACAAGCAGGCCCAACAGAAGAAGCCATATGCTATGGATCACTGATAGCTACAAACTGGTTGCCCAGGGCCAGTCACAAGTAGTGTCTGACAAAAGCTGCAACAGCGTCTTGGAAGATCTACCTACCATGTAGAAACAAATACAAACAAGCAGCCAAAATGGGAAGACAAAAAGAAAAAGATCCCCCCCCAAAAAACAAGAGAATTTCCCAGAATAATAACTAGATGAAATGGAGGCAAGCAATTTATCAGGTGGAGGATTTAGAGTAAGGATCATAAGGATACTCAACAGCATGAAAAAAAGACATAGGAGCCATAAAAAAGGACCAGTCAGAAATAAAGAATGCAATATCTGAAATAAATAATACACTGGAAGGAATAAAGAGTAGGATAAATGAAGCAGAGGCCTGAATCAGAGATTTGGAATACAAGAAAGGTAAAAAAAACAAAACAAAACAAAACAAAAAAAAAACCAAAAAACCCAAGCAGAAGACCAAAAAGAAAAAAAAAGAATATTTTTAAAAAATGAGGAGACCTTAAGAAACATTTTAGACAATGTGAAGTGTGATAATATCCACATCATAAAAATATGAGGAGAATAGAGTGAGCAAAGGATCAAGAACCTATTAGAAAAAATAATGACCACAAACTTCCCTAATCTGGTGAAGACAAAAGACATGAAAGTCCAGAAAGATCAATGAGTCCCAAACAAGATGTACCTGAAGAGGCCTACATCGAGACACATCATAATTAAACTGGCAAGGCTTAAAGATAAGGAAAGAATCCTAAAAGCCACAAGAAAAGCAGGTAATTACATATAAGGGAGCACCAATTAGACTGTCACCTACTTTCTCAAGAGAAACATTCCAGGCCACAAGGGAGTGGTGTGAAATATTCAAGGTGATGAAAAGGAAGAACCTATAACCATGGCTAATTTACCCAGTAAAGCCATTGTTTCAAGTTGAAGGAGGAATAATGCTTCCCAGACAAGAAAAAAGCTAAAGGAGTTTGTTAACACCAACCCAGTATTTCAAAGAATGGTAAATGGCTTGCTTGAAGGAGAAGGAAGGAAGAAGAAAGAAGAGAAGAAGAAGGAGCAGGAGGAGAAGGAGAAGAAAAAGAAAAAAACAGAGGAAAACAGTCTGAAAACAATAAAATGGCACCAAATACGTATCTGTCAAAATTCACCTGAAATGTAAATGGTTTAAATGCTCCAATCAACAGAAATAGGGTAGCTGAATGAATAAGAAAACAAGACCTATACATATGCTGTCTCTAAGAGACCCACCTCAGATGGAAAGATATACACAGACTGCAGAATATACATACCATACTTTGCCATGTATAATGCACACAATTTTTGCCCAAATTTTTGAGGGAAAATAAGCATATGCATTATACAAGGGTGGGACCTGAAATAACTTGTATCTGTTTTACTGTTCTGTAATTATTGTTACATAATATTTCTTGTACAATAAGTTCAAAAGTAAATGCTAAAATTATAGCACAAAAATATCTAAAGATAAATAAATAATTGAATTTAAAAATTAAAATGAAAGATTTTTTTTCCTGAAAGTTTGGGCCAAAAACGTGGGTGTGCATTATACACTGCAAAATACAGTACTTTTCCAGTGCACATGGCACATTTTTTAGGATAAACCACATGTTAGAACATAAAACAAGTCTCAGTGAACATAAAACAAGTCTCAGTAAAGTCTCTAGGATAGACCACATGTTAGAACATCAAGCAAGTCTCAGATGCTTGAAGTCATATCAAGCATCTTCTCTGACCACAATGCTATGAAACTATAAATCAATCACAAGAAGAACACTGAAAAATATAAAAAGACATGGAAGCTAAATAACATGTTATTAAACAATGAGTGAGACAACAGTGAGATCAAGGAATACATCAAAGGATAATTTGAAACAAATGAAAATGAGAACACAACAATCCAAACTCTGTGGGAGACTGGGAAAGCAATCCTAAGAGGAAAATTCATAGCATTACAAGCTTAGCTCAGAGGGGAAAAATCAGGAAAAAGCTCAAACAAATCTAACTTTGCACTTAAAGGAACTTGAAAAAGAACAACAAGACAAATCCAAAAGTGGGTAAAAGGAAGGAAATAGTAAATATCAGACAAGAAATAAACAAAATAGAAATTAAAAATGATTTTAAAAAATCAATGAATCCCAAAGCCGGTTCTTTGAAAGGATAAACAAAATTGACAAACCTTTAACCAGACTCATCAAGAAAGAGAGAGGACCCATGTAAATAAGATGGGAAATGAAAAAGTAGAAAGGACAACTAATACCAAAGAAATACAAATGATTGTAAGAAAGTATTATGAAAAACGATATGCCAACAAACAGGAAACCTGACAAAATGAGTGTATTTCTAGAAACATACAATCTTCCAAAACTAAATCAGGAAGAATCAGAGAATCAGAATAGACAGATTATACCTAACAAAATTGAAGCAGTAATGAAAAAACTCCCAACAAGCAACAGCCCTGGGCGAGATGTCTTCGCAGAGAAATTTTACCAAACATTCTGTGCAGTGTTAACACCTCTCTTTTCCAAACTATTTCACAAAATCCAAGAGGAGAGAAGCCTCTCAAGCTAATTTTATAAGGCCAGCATTGTCCTAATGCCAAAACCAGATAAAGACACTACAATAAAAGAAAATTATAGGCCAATACACTTGATGACCATAAATTCTAAAAACCTCAACAAAATATTGGCAAACTAGATATGTCAAAAAGATGACACACCATGATTAAGTGGATATATTCTGGGAATGCAAGGCTGGTACAACATTTGAAAATCAATAAATGTGATTCATTACATAAACAAAATGAAGGATAAAAAACCACATGATCATATTAATAGATGCAGAAAAAAACATTTTATAAAATCCAGTACAAATTTATAATAAAAACTCTCAGCAAAGTGGAAATAGAGGGATCGTGCCTAGACAAATAAAGGCCATCTATAACAAACCCACTGCTAGCATCATATTCAAAGGGCAACAACTATACGCATTCCCCTTAAGTCTGGGAAAATGATACCACAGATGTCTGTTTTCACCTCCCATGTTTGACATGGTACTGGAGGTCCTAGCCATAGCACTCAGACAGGAAAAAGAAGTAAAAGGCATCCAAATTGGAAAGGAAGGAGTAAAACTGTCATTATTTGAAGATTACATGATAATATACATATAGAACCCCAAAGATCCCACCAAGAACTATTAGAATTGATAAATGAATTCTGTGAAGTAGCAGGATACAGTTAATATTCAGAAATCAGTTGAATTTTTATATGCCAATAATAAACTACCAAAAAAGGAAATTAAGAAAACAATCTTATTTACAACTGCTTCAAAAAGAACAAAATACCTAGGAATAAACCTAACCAAGGATGCACAAGACCTGGACTCAGAAAATAATAAGACATTGAAGAAAGAAGTTAAAGAAGATATACAAATAACTGGAAGCTCATATTCATGGTAAGGAAAAACTAACGCCATTAAAATGTCCATACTATCCAAGCAATCTATAGATTAAACACAATTCCTGTCAAAAATCCAATTATGTATTTCACAGAACTGGAACAAATATTTCAAAAATTTGTATGGAACCACAAATGGCCCTGCATAGCAACAGTGGTCCTGAAAAAGAACATAGTTGGAGGAATCATGCTACCTAATATCAAACTTTTCTATAAGGCCATAGTAATTAAAATAACATGTACTTGCATAAAAAACAGACAAATAGATCAATGAAACAAAATAGAGAACCCAGAAATAAACCCACACCTTCATAATCAATTTCTATTAGACAGAAAAAGCAAGCACATACAATGAGCTAAAGATAGTTAACTATCTTTGGAAAACTGGACAGACACATGAAAAAAACAGAACTTGATCACCTCCAATGTTGTACCCAAAACCATAAAAATCATTGAAAAATATAGGCAGTAAAATCTCGGATATTGCTCCTACAATTTTTTTCCTGATACATATCCCCAGGCAAGGAAAACAAAAGAGTAAATAAAGAAATGGGACTGCATCAAACTAAAATGTTTTTGCATAGAAAAGAAAATCATCAACAAAATAAAATGACAAGCACAGAGTGGGAGAACATATTCAACTACACATCTGATAAGGAGTTAATATCCAAAATTTATAAGAAGTTACAAAACTCAACACCAAAAAAAATCAAACAAAAAGTGGGCAAAGGACCCAAATAGACACTTGTCTAAATAAGACATACAGATGGCCAATACACATATAAAAAATGCTCAACACACTAATCATAAGAGAAATGCAAAGAAACACCACAATGAGATAACACTTCACATTGATCAGAATGGCTATATCAGTAAATCAACAAACAATCAGTGCTGATGAGGATGTGCAGAAAGGGGACACTTTTTGCACTATCAATGAGAATGAAGATGGGTACAATCACTGTGGAAAGCACTATAGATATATTTTGAAAAATTAAAAATGAATCTGCCTTTTGATCCAGTGATACCACTTCTGATAATATATTTGAAGTAACCCAAAACACTAATTCAAAAGTACATAAGCACCCCATGTTCATTGCAGCAACATTCGCAATTGCCAAGATATGGAATAGCCCAAGTGTCCAACAGTAGATGAGTAGATGAAACAATTTTGGGATATTTACGCGATAAAATACTATTCAGTCATAAAAAGGAGAAATATTTTACCCTTTGTGACAGCATATATGGACCTGGAAAACATTATGCTAAATGATATAAGCAGTGAGAAGAAGACAAATACCAAGCCCTTATTATATGAAATGTTAAAGGGACTTACCTAAGAAAAAGAAGATAAAAAAGATGAACAGTGAAAGGACAGCAAACTCACAGTTATTAAGAACCATACCTAAAACAAAAGCAAACTAAGAGGACAGCTAGATCAGGAGCAGAACCATAGAAATGGAGATCACATGGAGGGTTAGCAACAGGGGAGTGGGAGAAGAAGGGGGGAGAAAGTACAGAGAATAAGTAGCATAGACAGTAGATAGAAAATAGATAGGGGGAGGGCAAGAATAGTATGGGAAATAAAGAATCTAAAGAACTTGAGACACGTGGTCATAAACTAAAAGGGGGGCAAATGGTGGGGGAGGGGTTTGCAGGGTGGAGGGAAACGAAGGGGGAAATAGAACAACTGTAATGGCATAATCAATAAAATATATTTTTTAAAAGTGAAAAAAGACAAATACCATATGATTTCACTCATATGAGATCTGTCTAAAAAATTCAAGCCATTATTCATATAATGAGAATTGTTTGTGTGACATTAATGTAACCTGGCAGCCAAGGAGAGTGGACTGGAATGCACATGTGTGAACAATGATGACATCACTGTAGTAGCCAGTGGGTGCAGTAGACACCACTGAGTGAGCATGTGTATTGTGTGGCCATCACATTCATAATGACTGAGTGCATAGAGCAACAAATCTGCACCAAATTTTGTGTGAAGCTTTCTCATTCCTCTGTGGAAACTGTCAGATGATTCAGAAGGCCATAGCTATGGGCAACTGGTGATTGGCAGCTTCATAACAACAACACATCTGCTCATGCATCACATCTCACACAGAGTTTTACAGCAAAACATCAAATCACCCAGGTGACTCAGCCCCCCTATAGCCCAGATTTGAGGTTCTGAGACTTCTGAGTTTTCCCAAAATTTAAAATTACCTTTGAAAGGGAAGAGATTTCAGACTGTCAATGAGATTCAGGAAAATATAACAGGACAGTTGATGGAGAATAGAACTGTGTGAGGTCCCAAGATGCCTACTTTGAAGGGGACTGAGGTATCATTGTCCTATGTACAGTGGTTCTTGTATCTTGTAGCTTGTTCAATAAATGTCTCTATTTTTTATATCACATACCTTGTGGACAGACCTCAAAGGTGGAATCTAATGAACAAACTGAACTAACAAGCAAAAAAGATACAGAATCATAGAGAGTAGGATGACAGCTAATGCAGGTGGAGGTTAATGCATGGAGGGATGGAGCAAAAACCATAAAGGACTCAAAGACATGGGCAACAGAAATAAGAAAAAAAGTCAGAAGAAGACTTTCATAGACTAATAATTAGTTATCTTGGATCAGCTGTTTACTTGAACTATTGAGTAGATATAGAATACTCTCTGTTCTATAAACATTTTTCTATAGAAAAATACTTTTCTTCCAATTTGGTGTGTGAGTTTATAAGTGCGCACTTTAATTAATGTTAAAAACCCATTAGAATTGTCCTTAGTTTTGGCCTTAATCCAATTTCAAATCTCCTTCTTTTATGTTCTGCTGCCGATTTTTTGGTTTCTCACATTGTTCTTGTCTCAGTGCCTTCACCCGGTGTTCTAATTGGGTGTGTTCTTGATTAGAATCTATTATCATCTTGATCCGATATCTGTCAAATTTTTCCTAATAACTTTGGAACAACCTCATATCTAAGCACCGTGTCATACATCTTAGGCACTTTCTTTTTTTCCCTGGGTTCTACTACTTCCCACCTTTAGAGTAAATATGGATAATTAAAGAAGAGATTATACACATAAAATACTGTCCAAGCTATGATTCCTTTCCTTCACATTGTACAATTTTGCAATGAAAATTTCCCTAGAGAATCATTATAAACTCCACCCCCATTGTCTAGCACTGCTGTAACTGAGGGCCATCTCTGTTTAAACATTTCACACAGAAGGTTACGTAAGCTACATTGAAATATATAGGGATGTTTATCAAAATAGAACTGTGATTTTTCATCTAAAACTAAAGGTAGATATATCAAAACATTAAATACAAAATAGTTCTGTGTTAAAACAGGTAAATTTAACACAAAATTGTGAGAAAGGAATGACATTAAAATTTAACATCATCCACCTAAGGTCTCAACTACTTACAGTTTTCCCTAACGATTGTTGCTGGTGTTCATTTTATTTGGGAAAATATTGCCAGGATTGCTTTTTTATTACAGTGCATAAAACTTATCAAATTTTATTTTCACAGTGAAAATAACATTTTCTACATCATAGTGTCTCAGGATTATAGGCAAACTGTTAAAGGTATACATTAATGTGTTTCATTCATTAATGATCTCACACTTGCCAAACACATTGCCTAAAATATGATGCATTTAATAAATGTTTAAATTAGTGGAGACATGCATTTTTTAATGTAGCCTCTTTTATGACCAAAGGGAAATGGTTTCCAGGACAGCAGGCCTATGTAACACCACAGCCTATGGTGAAGGAGATTTTTCTCTTAACAATAAATTCAGGACTTGACTATTTATATGTATCTCTGGCTACAAATAATGTTGCCTACACTGAGTATCATATTCTCTTCAATTAAGTATAATGTTCTGTTCACCTGTTTAACCTCTAAATCATACACTACACCTGGCAATTAGACACAAAGTAAATAAATGAAAGCATCTATTAATTAATCAATGTATAATAAAAGCAATGTTCAAATCTGCTAGAGCTTGAAATATCAGTAATCCATGGTAATGCCTGCTCAATGAAAAATGGGTCTCATTTAAATAATTTTAAGGAATGAGTCAAAATTTGGCAATGTATCATAACTACTAAACATCCAAAGAAGATTTCTTTGATATTTGTCTTATTCATTTCATTTGAGACATTGTTTTATTAATAAAGGGCTAAATATAGACCAGGCCTTACTCGTGGGATGAGACTTATAAGGAGGCAGCAAGCAGGTATTTAGGATGTTGACAAAGAACTAGTAGGATGATGTCAGAAGCATTAGAAAAATAGAAGGATCAAACTCATCTTCCTCCCTTCCTTCCTTCCTCCCTTTCTTCTCACCTGACTGTATCAAATTTAAGAGAAAGACTAATATGACTTAATTCTTCCCCGAAAAGATGCCCCTGCCGAGAATTTTTGACTAGCAACCTGACAGAAACCCATTTATTGCTAATATACATTATTAAGATTTTTATTTTATGCATCAAACTGTCTACATTTTGCAGCGGTAGTATAATTAGCCAAATTATTCATCCTGAGCTAAAGAAATAATTTGGCATGTAAGAGAAATAGTCCCTATGAGGAAAAAAGTATGTTTGTGTGTGTGTGTGTGTTTACACAGAGCATTTTAAAACCACTTAGTGGATGTCAATGCGTTTTTGAGGAGTTGTATGACGAAACTGTTTCCTGTATGATGTCACTGTATGGTGTCACTGTATGATGTCACTGTATGATGAAACTGGTAACAGTCACTTGTTTTTCTTCAGCTTCATCACATTAAAAATTCTAAGCATAACCTGGAAGAAATAGACCAATTTTAATTATTAAAATAAACAAAATAGGAGTGTGCTAACATAATAATTTATAGAATGTGATTACAAAATATCTAAAGAGGGAATATAATTACTAAGTTCTAGTTAGACTACAGTTACTGCATAAAGAATGTTAAGAGAAAAATATTTGTGGCATTTCATAATAAGCTAGAAAGTAGACAAATAATATTTTTATCCCAGATGTACAAAACTATAGGTGTGATTAAGCTTTATATTCATAGAGAGAATCTAAATATGGGAAAATAAATATTTTATATTTATTATTAAATAAACAAATAAAGAAGGTGAGGTTTGTGCAAGTACATATTTAACTTTTAAGGAAAAAAGAATACCCATTATTTCCACATTTTTTAGTCTTTTTAGCAGGAGCCATATAATGAGCTGTAATAGTAAAATTGAGCCAATATGGTATGCCTTAAACTGTGCTGCTGTCTAATGCTTTCCATGCTCATTATTGCTTATATATTCATTCATGAGGAGCCATATACTTTGAGTATTCTCTCTGGAGAGTGGTAAAATCCCTTTTTATTGCAGTAAACTAACTTAACTCTACATTCTGAAACCAGATAATTTTTTAATATATTTTATTGATTATGCCATTATAGTTGTTCTATTTCCCCCTTCATTCCCCTCCAACCTGCACACCCCACCCCCACCATTTCCCCCCTTTAGTTTATGACCACATGTCTCAAGTTCTTTAGATTCTGTATTTCCCCTACTATTCTTACCCTCCCCCCATCTATTTTCTACCTACCATCTATGCTACTTATTTTCTGTACCTTCTCCCATTCCCCTGTTGCTAACCCTCCATGTGATCTCCATTTCTATGGTTCTGCTCCTGATCTAGCTGTCCTCTTAGTTTGCTTTTGTTTTAGGTGTGGTTCTTAATAACTGTGAGTTTGCTATCCTTTCACTGTTCATCTTTTTTATCTTCTTCTTCTTAGATAAATTCCTTTAACATTTCATATAATAAGGGCTTGGTGATGATGAACTCCTTAAATTTGACCTTATCTGAGAAGCACTTTATCTGTCCTTCCATTCTAAATGAAAGCATTGCTGGATAGAGCAATCTTGGTTGTAGGTCTTTGGATTTTATGACTAGGAATACTTCTTTCCAGCCCCTTCTTGCCTGTAAGGTCTCTTTTGAGAAATCAGCTGACAGTCTGATGGGGACTCCTTTGTAGGTGACTGTCCCCTTATGTCTTGCTGCTTCCAGAATTCTCTCTTTCATTTTAATCTTGGCCAATATAATGATGATGTGCCTTGATGTGTTCCTTCTTGGGTCCAACTTCTTTGGGACTCTCTGAGCTTCCTGGATTTCCTGGAAGTCTATTTCCTTTGCCAGATTGGGGAAATTCTCCTTTATTATTTGTTCAAATAAGGTTTCCACTCGTGGCTGTTCCTCTTCCCCTTCTGGTACCCCTATAATTCAGATGTTGGAGTGTTAAAGCTGTCCTGGAAGTTCCTAAGTCTCTCCTCATTTTTTTGAATTCTTGTTCCTTCAAATTTTTCTGTTTGCTCATTTTTTTCTTCCTTCTGGTCCACTCCCTTGATTTGAGTCCCAGTTTCCTTTCCATCACTATTACTTTTCTGTGCATTTCCTTTCATTTCAATTAGTTTAGCCTTCATATGTTCCTCTAATTTGTGGCTAAAATCGACCAGTTCTATGAGCATCCTGATCACCAGTGTTTTGAACTGTGCTTCTAATAGGTTGGCAATTTCTTGTTCGCTTAGATATATCAGCTCTGGGGCTCTGAGTTCTTCTTGATTTATGTTTTGATCTGTTCGTGCCTGTTACATATGAGGAGAAGAGGCTTAGGTGTTCACCAGGGCGGGGCCACCCAGGTCGCTGGTTTGTGATGCTATATGTGGAGGCAGGGTCAGAGAGGGAGCAATAGTGGTCCCCTCTGCACCTTCCTGCCACTGGGGCCTGCCCAGTCTATCTTACTGCTCGCACCTTCGCTGGTTTATCTGCACACAAGTGTGTGACCGCGGTCAGCCAACCGCTGTGCGCCTTCATTGGGTACGCCTGTCACTACCCCACACCTGGGATTCACCCTTGGCTGCCTGGGTCAGGAGATCTTTTTTGCCCAACCAGGTCTGCTGCTGGCTCTGCCCCTCTTACCGGTCTAGCTGAGTGGTTCGTTGTTGTTGGACTTTGTATTGTTCAATTTTCTGTGATTTGGTTGCATTTATAACTGTTAAAACTTTGTTGTTTTTTGATTTGGTTGTGCAAGAAGGCAAAGTGTTTCCACCTACACCTCCATCTTGGTGGAAGTCCTGAAACCAGATAATATTTAAGTAGTAACTGGTGATCTAATCTAATAGCAATCATTTTTTCCAAACTTCATTCACTTTGGTTATCATCTTCTTGGTATATGCTGAGCACTATTTCTACTGTAATTTATTTATTTTCTTACACACAGTAACAGGAAGGTACTAATTAATTTTAATGTGTCAGTCCATGCACTACCTAAAATTATTCTATTTGTAGTCAGAGGAACACAAGTCATATTTGGGGAAACACTGGAGTTATGTTTTAAAAAGTATAGTTTGGTTGAAGCTGAATTTAACCATTATGTGACTTTTTTTGCTCAGCCATTACTCACAGACAAATTAGCTCTCTGGTAGCAGCAAGACTTTGACAGAGTTGTTATATCTAGTCTTTCAATATTTAGTACCAGTTTTTAATAATGAAAACAAGATGGATTATTCCTTGTTACATATGGCAGGCATGATAAAATAAGAATTATCATAGCTATTTACTACTTAAAAAAAAGGAATGTGATAGGAAATGAAACTGCCCAATGTGATACTCTAGAAACTTTGATCAACAGCACCTCATAAAAGTGTCTGTTGGAAATGCCTGAAATAATTCTTCCCAAATGCATTTACTTTAATGTTACTCATAGAATATAAAACTTTTTACCCTTTCACTGTGTGCAGAATTTCCCAGTATTATATTAAAGGCAATTCTATAATCGACTGAGCTTTGGCATGGCAATTGTTTTATTCCTGCTTTTCTGAACTTGGCTCACACAATCAATATGAGTTGAGGACAGTGCAGGTTAATGACCTGATTTGTGACATCTCATTAAATAATGAAGCACCATGGTCTGACTTTCACTGGAAACACAGACAAAGTGACCTTGCTGAAAGTGATGAATAATAAAAGTAATATTCAGCTAATTTGTATATTTCAAGAAAGGAAGCCAAAGGCAACTGAACAAAGGAAGAATATATTAGAATTTAACTTGTGAAAAATGTACCTAACAACCTAAATAAGTGTTGATTTAAAAGACTGATTTCTATGCATTTATGAATTCAAAAATATTAACTAAACACTTATGATATGTTAGATTAAAGTCTTAATTATGAGGGAAGAACAGTGAGCAACAAATCAGAAAGTAAAATACTTGCTCTTGGGAGGATTACATGCTAGTAAATAGAAACATAAACTAAGTAAATAAAAATAAAACAAGGGAAAAATAGGGTGAAGGAATGAAGTGAACTATATTTTTGAAAGGCTGGTCAGGGCAAGTCTCCAAGAAGATAAAGTTGAGCAAAGATTTTAAGGGAGTGAGGAAGTACGCCTTGACTCTCTGGAAGAATAGTATTCCTGGAAATGGAAATAACATATGCAAATGTCCTAAGGTAGGTTCGTACCAGGAACATTTGAGAAACAAATCTAGAATAGCTGAAACACAGTGAACAGTAGAAAGATAAAGTTAAAATATCAAGGGAGAAAGATCACACAGACCTCAAAAAATATATAAGGATTTTGCTTTTACACTGATTAGATGGG
This sequence comes from Artibeus jamaicensis, assembly GCF_021234435.1. NCBI lineage: Eukaryota > Metazoa > Chordata > Mammalia > Chiroptera > Phyllostomidae > Artibeus > Artibeus jamaicensis. Next base: position 4,717,857 of record NW_026521870.1, read on the forward strand.
AAATACTAGAGAGTTTTGAGCAGAAGAGAAAAACAATCCAACATTTTTTTTTATATCAGTAGCACTCTGGTTGCTGTGTTCAGATGGATATTGGGTCAGGTTGGCAACAGAAAGGTCAGTTAGAAGATTAAGAATCTTTGTGAAAAAACCTTTGATTTGTACCAGGATGTTAGCAGTGAAGTGGCCACACTGTGGATATATTTCGAAGTTAAAGCCATGATGTTATGCTAAATAATTGAAAGTAAGGTAGAAAAATTAGAAAAGTTAAGTATGATCCCAAGGTTTTTGCCCTAAGAAGTTCAAGTTTCCATTCACTGAAATGGCAAATTGTGAGAGAAACGTATTTGGTTGAAGAAAATGAAGAGTTCAGTTTGGGACATGGTAAAGGTCTCAGTAAGAATGTCTATTCAGCAATTAGATATAGCTCAGGGGAAGGTGCACATTAAAGACATAAATCTGGTACTTGTCAATTTTAAATGATGTTCAAAGCCATAAACCTGGGTGCAATCATCAAGAGTCCAGTTGTTCAGATTTATGAAAAGGAATCAGAGCCAGTAAGAAAAGGAGGAAACTAGAAGGATATGTTGCCATGAAAGATGAATTTAAAACGTATTCCAAGGAGGAGGGAGTGACTAATTGGCCAAATGCTGCTGATAAATAAAAGAAAGGCTACATAAAAATCAATCACTGGGTTTAGTAATATGGAGAAGTTTTCAGGCATATTGAATTCGAAAGCCCAATCAGAGTGATTTAAGATGGAATAGAAAGGAAGTTAAATAGCACATACAGATAACCCTTTTTAATGAGAAAACCTTTAAAAAAGGTTTAAAGCAATGGGGTGATAGCTGTAGAGAGAAGAGGATGTAAGAAATGTTTGTTTCTTAGGTTGTTAGTGAGAGAAATAATACCATCTTTGTATACTGCTGGGAATGAATAAGTAATATGTATTATAATGGGATGCAGAGCATGGGTCCCCTGTAAGTCAGAGAGCAACTCCCCCAAACCTGCTTTCAGGCCAGATAGGGGGCAGGGAAGAGCAGAAAGAGGTACACTGCATTACAAAGGCAAATTAACAGCCATGCCTTCCTGAAGGAAAGAAGCTCTGCTGCCAAGAGCAAATTGTGTATGTGACTGTGAGAAAGTGCAGTGAGTTGTGACATAGCCAGGGGTCGTGGATGGCCTCCCTGGATACCTCTGCATCACTGGGAACTCTTGCCCTGACTAAAAAGGCAGCTAAAAGAGGGTCAAACTGACCCTCTTTTGGGTCAGCTGACAAAAATGGTGCAAACTAGCATGCCACAGGAGCTGACAAAAAATGGTGCAAACTAGCATACCACAGGAAAAGCTGGATGTAAGGCCATGCAGCAACTTCTGAGCTGAACGCTTACAATTGGAGTAGAAGGTCTGCAGAGAAGGCAGCCAGGAGGTCTGTCTGCCTGGAGGTCTAAAGGTGAGGTCAACATGAAGTCAGGTTGTCTGCCTGGAAGTCTGCCTGGAAAAAAATCTGGCAGAGCTGGCAATGCTGCTGGGACCTACCTGGCCACCCAGACCCCTGAGAGAGGCCAAGAGCTGAACTGGACCTGGGAATGCTGAGCTGTAGACTTCTGCCTTCCTACAAGATGGTACCTCTGACTGGCATGTTCTGAAATTGGCTTGGTTTAGCAGAGGGAGGTAGGACTATTTGTTTTGGGTTTTTTAAAAGAGAGTGCGACTCAATGGCAGAAATCTGCCATTATTCTAAATCTGTATAAACTTAAGATAAACAACCATTTCCCTTTTTCACTAAACTCTTGCTTTGGCAGTCACGCTTCTTGGTAGTGGGCAGTTGAACCCCCACAGCCATTCCAGAACACCATTGGTGGGGTTCTGTAACAGTATGGTGCAATTTAATTTTATTAGTAAGAGAAAAGGATAGATTTTGTTACAAATGCTGGTAGACAAGCAAATATAGTATGTAGGTGTAAAGGATTTCTTTTCTGGTTGCTTCAAACTTCTAAATGGAATAGAAGAGTAATAGCCTGAGAAGAGAATGTTTGAACTCTGAAGAGAGATGAAAAGGTTTGAGAGAGAAATGTGGGGGAATGAATGCATTGACACAACAGAGAATGTACTGCAAACAGCAATAAGGCCAATTTAAAGATTTTAGTAAGAAATTTAAAGTGTGACTGCTTCCCAGGTGTGCATGTCTCCAACTATGTTCAGTTGCAAGGATGCAGGCATGAAGGAGAGGAGAATTAGATTTGTCAGTTATGGGTTTTATAAGTAAATGAGATGACATAGGTGAGTGGCTAGGATATTGAGGGTGTATAGAAGGCAGTGAATATTACTAATCAGAAAATTTAAGCTAGATGTGGAGAGAATGATGACAAGAGGTGGTGAAGGGGAGTGAATGTTGATAAGATCAGTGGATTTAAGTTTTCTATAGAGTTGGAGAGTTGATGAAGTTGGGGTGAAATGAATATGTTGTAATAGGATGAGAGGGAGGACAGATTAAAATTAACATGGATGAGTTGTGTTAAATTCTCCAAAATATCACAAGCAATCTGTTCATAAAACAAAACTAAGTTTATTAGAACTCATTGCAATAAGGGAGAACACAAACTGGACAGAGTCTTATCCGTGTTTCAAAAGGAGGAAGCCAGGAAAGGATCTTTATAAGGATAGAGTCATGGATTTAAGTTTTAAAGTGAGATTTACAAGACTGAGGGTTGGGAATTAGCAAAGTTTGTGACATAATTATTTAGGATTAATAGACAAAACAAAGGAAGCTCTCGAAGCAAGACTAGATAATAACTTATTTTTAGGAAACATTTTGCATTTTGTGATTAGGTAAATTGATTTATAGTGAGTTTCTGAAGAAAACAGTAAAATTGTTTATTGGCTTATAATTTTAGTATTATATTTCTTGGATAAATTTTTCTTGAAACAAATAGCACAGTCATGTTGACACATGGTTTCAGCTCCTAGCTTTATAGCAATGTCATCTAGTTCAGGTGATTGCAGTTCCAGCTTCCAGTTTTAACAACAACAAAGACAAGGTTTTATGATAATAAAAGTAAATAATTGACAAACATTGGAGGATTAGATCATTGATGAAGTGGATTCAATGAACCAAATTAATACTGCCTTGACAAAGAACTAAGTTAGAGTATTAAAGACAGTGACAGGGAGTCAAGAGCCATAATTACTGAGGAATAAAGAAGTGACTAGGTATCAATAAATAATAAACAACAATGCAACAATAAAGGGTCTGAGCAAAGCAGAACACTAAACCAGGCAGCTAAAATAAAGACCCAGGGTGAGAACCAAGAACAGGAGGAGTATAAAATCAGAAGAATGGAGAAGCTCAAATGTCAGAACTGACACCTAAGGGCAGATCCAAAAAACTAACAAGAAAAGAAATAACAATACCCAAGCTGAAGGTATAGTAAAAATGTGTAAACAGAGTTTAGAAATATTTTATTTTGTTTTCCTTTTCCCAATGTATATTTTTTAAATATTTTTCTAAGAATTTATAAGAGATTTTTAAGAGAAAGGTTAAAATTATTGAGTTTATATTATAATAATCATAGCCACCTTTTTTATTATAAAGTAAAAAGCTCATGCATATTAAAATAATGCAAGACATTAGTGAACAACTTGCCTACATGTAAAACTAGGGGGGGTATGCTTTAATGTTTCATGTGATTAAGTAAAGAATGTGTTGTCCATTTCCACTGAGAGTTACTAAGCTATCATTTGCCAAATGGAAAACCATGCAGAGAATATGATTAACAGTTGTGATAGGTAGTAGATAATAGAAAATTCCCATAGCCATTATTATTGCTATGAATGCTATCCAGAAATTAAACATGAATGTTTTTTTCTTTCCTTCAAAACAATGTTTCTCTCTCTGTTATTGTCAAACAAAAAGTATGTTCCAAAAAGAGAATTTTTTTCCTCAATGGTTGTGAGAAAAATCTGCTTAACATGTATTGTTCCCCCCAAAATACATTTACATGAATTATAATTAAAACATAACTGTAATCTTATAATTAATTTTAAAGAATGTTAAAAACATTAATTGATAAACTTTCTCTGTAAAACTATACAATAAACCAACATCCATTCATGATTTTAAAGAATAAAAACTCTCAGAAAGCTAAGAATAGAAGAGAATTTCCTTATCAAGATAAAGAACATCTACAAAAAACCCTCACTTATCACCATGCTTAATGTTGAGAAACTAGAAGCTTTCCCACTAAGATCAAGAATGAAGAAAGGGTATCCCCTCTCAAGGATCTTTTTCAACATCATACTAGAAGACCTAGCTAATGCAGTAAAACAAGAAAAGGAAATAAAGAGTATATAAAATGGAAAGGAAGAAAGAAAACTTTGTAGTTGATATAATTGTCTATATAGACAATCTGGAAGAATCTATTTTTTTAAAAAACCCTGAAACCTAAAAGCAATTATAGCAAGGTTGCAGGATATAAGATTAATAGACAAGAGTCAACTGCTTCCTTATAGATTATCAAAGACCAATTACAATTTGAAATTAAAAATATAATGCCATTTACAGTAACACCAAAAAGAGAAATACTTTGCATAAATCTAACAAAATGTATAATATATGAATAAAATTGACTACTAAACCTGATAATAAAATCAAAGAAGTAAATAACTAAAGAGACATTTCATGTTATTAATTAGAATGACTCAATATTACTAAGATGTTGGCTCTTCCTAATTTGATCTATAGTTTCAATGTAATCCTTATTAAAACCATAGCAAGTTATTTTGTAGATATCAACTATTTGATTCTAAAGTTTATATGGAGAAGCAGAGACCTAGAATAGCCAGCACAATGTTAGAGAAAAAGGACAAAAGTCAAAGGACTGACACCAGCAAACTTCAAGATTTATGTAAACCTATAGTAATGAAGTTTAGTATTGGCAAAAAGAACATACAAATAGATAAATGGAACTGAATAAAGAGCCTTAAAAGAGACCCGAGCAGATACTGTTAACTAATCTTTCCCAAAGAGCAAAGGTGATTCAATAGACAACCATGTTTTTAACAAAAGATGCTAGAGAAACTGGACATCCACTGGCAGCAACAGTTAATCTAGACACAGATCTTACATTCTTTAAAAAATTAACATTTTAAACTGTTAAACTCTCAGACCTTACACCTTTTACAAAAGTAGCATTTAAAACTATTAAACTCCTAGAAATAACATAGAGGATAATCTAGATGAACTTGGGTTTGGCAATGACTTTTTGGATATAACACCAAAGATCTGATCTATGAAATAAATAATTGATAAATTGAAGTTTATTAAGTTTAAAAACTTCTCCATGAAAGATTATTATGAGATGGTAAAGAAAAACCAAAGATGGGAAATTAGATTTTTCAAAGGTTTATCAGATAAATGACTGTTATCAAAAATACACAAAGAGGACTTCCACCAAGATGGAGGTTTAGGTGGATTTGCCGTGCCTCCTCACACAACCAAGTTTAGGGACAACGAAATATTAGCATCAGAAAACACAACCAGAACACGGAAAACTGATCTTTTCGGAAGTCCGCTAACAACAAATTCTTCGGCCCGACCGGTAAGGGGCGAAACCGGCATCTGGTGAGGAGCTGCAAGGGAGGGCTCGGTAGGACCCGGGCGCGGAATCCAGACGCGCGAATCCAGATGCACGGGTTCCAAACCCAGGATTGGACCTAGTGAGCAACCGAACAACCCACCGGGTGAGCGACTGCAGAGGAGACGGTGGGGAGGCGGTGCAGCGAGTTGACTGCAGTTGCCTAATTGCGCGCGAGCGAGGGAGTGGGCGGTTGGACCGGCCCCTGTGGCGATAGAGGGCGCCGCCATTTCCCCGCTCTGACCACGCCCCCACATACAGCGTCACAACCCAGCGACCTGGGAGTCCAAGGCGCAGTTTCTCACATTTAAAGGGCCAGAACAGACCAAAAATGTCGCAGGGAGACCTCAAAGCCCCAGAGATAAATCTAAGCGACGAAGAAATAGCAAAACTCTCAGACACACAGTTTAAAACACTGGTCATCAGCTTCCTCACAGATCTGGTGGATTATAGCCACAAATTAGAGAAACATATGAAGGCTAAATTAAGGGAAATGAATGGAATTCCACAGGAAACCCATAGATATGAAAAGGAAACTGGGACTCAAATCAATGGAGTGGACCAGAAGAAACCAAATAATGGCCAAACAGAAAAGAGTCAAGGAGCAAGAATTCAAAGAAATGAGGAGAGTCTTAGGAACCTCCAGGACATCTTTAAACGCTCCAATATCTGAATTATAGGGGTACCAGAAGGGGGAAAGACACAACCACCAGTGGAAAAACTATTTGAACAAATAATAAAAGAAAATTTCCCCAATCTGGCAAAGGAAATAGACTTCCAAGAAATCCAAGAAGCCCAGAGAGTACCAAAAAAGTTGGACTCAAGAAGAAACACACCAAGGCATATCATAATTACATTAGCCAAAATTAAAATGAAGGAGAGAATCCTAGAAGCAGCAAGAGCTAAGGGGACAATCACCTACAAAGGAGTCCCCATCAGACTGTCAGCTGATTTCTCAAAAGAGACCTTACAGGCAAGAAGGGGCTGGAAAGAAATATTCCAAATCATGAAATCTAAAGACCTACAACCAAGATTGCTCTATCCAGCAAAACTTTCATTTAGAATGGAAGGACAGATAAGGTGCTTCTCAGATAAGATCAAATTCAAGGAGTTCATCATCACCAAGCCCTTATTATATGAAATGTTAAAGGGACTTATCTAAGAAAAAGAAGTTAAAGAAACATGAACAGAGAAAGAACAACAAGCTCACAGTTATTAACAACCACACCTAAAACGAAAGCAAACTAAAAGAACAGCTAGATCAGGAGTGGAAATATAGAAATGAAGATCTCAAGGAGGGTTAGCAACAGGGGAGTGGGAGGAGGAGATGGGGGGAGAAAGTACAGAAAATAAGTAGCATAGACAGTAGATAGAAAATAGATGGGGGGGGCAAGAATAGCATGGGAAATATAGAACCTAAAGGACTTGAGACACATGGACATAAACTAAAGGGGGGGTAATGGTGGGGTTGGGGGGGGCAGGGTGGAGGGGAATGAAGGGGGGAATAGAACAACTGTAACAGCATAATCAATTTAAAAAAATAAATTAATTTAAAAAAAAGAGAAAGACAAAAAAATACACAAAGAACTCTTAAAATTCAACAGTAATTAAATGAACAACCCAAATATAAAAATGATCAAAAACCTGAAAGACACCTCACCAAAGAAAACATGCAAATGACAAATAAATATATGAAAAGAAGCTCAGCATTATATGTAAATAGAGAACAGCAAATTTAAAAAACAGTGAGATTCTACTATACACCTGTTAGAATGGCCAAAATACAAAACACCAACAACATTCATGAGTATGTGGAGCAACGGGAACTTGCAATCAGCACTGGGGGAACACTAAGTATTATAGCCACTTTGGAAGACAGACAATCTGTTACAAAACTAAAACACACCTTGATCATATAATCCAGCAATCATGTTCCTTGAGGTTGAATCATAATCTAAAGGGGTTTAAAATTTAGTCCACACAAAAACCTGCACATAAATATTTATAGCAGCTTTATTTATAATTCCTAAAACAAGGAAAAGCAAGATTTTTTTTCAGTAGGTGAATGGGTAAATAACCTGGTACATCCAGACAATGTAATAATCTTTAGCAATAAGAAGAAATGATATATGAAGACATGAAAACACATGAAAAATCTTAAACGCCTATTACTGTGCTAAAGAAACCTATCCAAAAAGTCTACAGAGTATATGATCCTGACCATATAACATCTGGCAAAAACTATAAAGACATTAGGAAGATAAGGCATTAGAGGGGAAAGAGGAATGAATAGGTGGAACATAGGGGATCTTTAGGGTAATACACTACTATGTATGATACTACAATTGTGGCTAATGCCATTATACATTTGCCAAAACCCATAGAAGGTAAAACACCAAGAATGAACCCTAACATAAACTATGGCAGGTTCACCAATTGTAACAACTCCACCATCTGATGTGGGATGCTGGTGGTGGGGAGGCTGTGGTTAGAGGAGGGAGACTCTGTACTTCTTTCTGCTCAGTTTTGCTGTGAATCTAAAACTGCTCTGAAAAATAGAGTCTAAAAACTTGTGTAAAAATCTAAGAATAAAATCATTTGAAATACAAAACCACCCACACACAATGAAAAAGCAAGAAACCCTTAAACTATATATGGAGATTATTTATTCTAAGATACTTTTCGTGCAGCAGGTAAAACAAGAATGTTCTAACCTCTCATCCCAATCTCTTCTAAGGATCCTTGAGTACATAACACAGTACCTTCAAAAACTTTTTTTCCAGAACATTGCATGACATTTTTCATTAATATTCAGTTGGTGTCCTTGAATATTCATTTCTCAGAAAAATGCCTGCTTCACTTTTAGCAAAGGGTTTTGTTAAAAATGAAACATTTTTAAGAGAGGTTATAATATTGGTGCTTCAGAAACTGCTCATTATAAAGGAAGTACAGAAAAAAATCATCTTCAGAAAACCTTTGTTTGACTTATAGTAAGTGATATTGCAGACTTCTTAAATTTTGACAAAGAAAATCATCAACAATTGTTTATTCTAGGCCACTTTAGACATACTGTTAACTTCTGAAGGGTTTCTGATTTTATTCAAGTCATTTTTCTGCATTCATATCAAAGAGTGATGTTGCTTCTTATTCTATACATGATATTTAGTTTAATGCTAAAGAAAACTGGCAATTAAAAACCCCCAGAAGAGGATGCAGGGTAATATTATTCTTCTCACTATTAACCACTTTATTTTAAGTTTGCCAATAGCCCTTGTTATATCCACCAGATTTGAAAATAACTTTTGAAGACTTTTCAGGGTTTTGATCTTATTTTATTGGCCAAGCTTAACCTGTGCAGGGGCGCACTCTCGTGGTGTTCAGAGGCACGGTGTCCAAAAGGGTTGCAGATGAGAGTCGTGCCAAGCTCTTACAGCTAAGTCCTTATATAGGGGCGAGCAAGCAAGCGTTGAACAGAAGCAGACGTGGCAGTTCGCTGTTTGCTGACAGAGACCATGCGCGGGAACAGGGTGGGGTTTCAACATTCAAAGCTAAGCAGATTACAATCAGCCTGTTTTGCTGTGGTCAGGCTATGTTCTCAGTTTCCCAGATCTCAACACCCTGACCTACACATGTTTATAAAATACTGAAACATAAAGTCACAAATACTTCATTTAATTGTAAAATTCAAAAGTGGTTCAAGTTTTTTATGAGGTTTAACATTGTACATTAGGGTTTCAAAATCTACCTGGTCTTCTCTATAATCTGAGCAATGTGTTTGCAGGAAAGGTGCAGTCTCATCTGTCGTGCCTGCAGCTTTACTCACTGTCTCCCTGACATCAGTCCCAAAAGCAGTGGGCTCGGTTTCAATGATTTCCAGTCTACAAAGAATTAAAATTTTTGTTGTAATGTTATAGGAAAATGAAGCAACCAGACACCGAGGGATTCTGGAGTTCGAGGTTTAATATTAACATGCATGGGCCCAGATGAGTCAGTCTCCAAATTCTGAGCCCCAAACAAAGGATTCTTGGGGGTTATATAGCCTAGGGGTCTTCCTGTCTATGTAGCAAAGCAAAATACGGAAGCGGAATGCAGTAATTAGTTCTATCTACAGGGCAGAAGCAGAGTACAAAGGCTAAATGTGAAAATTAGTTCTATCAGTGGGGGTGCTAGTCCCAGTCCTTGTGACTATCCTGCTGTTTGCTTTTCCCAGATGGCCTTATCGTTCTCCCAGAGTGCCTGGGGTTTTAGGTGAACAAAGGTTTTCCAAAGCTTCCCACATCATTCCCCCCTTTTATGCTAAACAACATTAGTGCTTCTTTTAGCATAACAATATTCTTGTAGAATAAACAAGTCCCCCCTTTTCCTGGATTTAGAGAATTAATTTTTCTTCTTTTGGACTATTATATATTTCTTTGTAGAACTACTTACATAGTTCTAACAAAGCAATGAAAGATTTAGAACAAAAAGAATACAGATGGTGTAAAGACCAGGTATTTCCCTTGCTGTTACCTATAAGTCCAGTTCTATTATTGCAAAAGAGCAGTCAGAAACCAAGTTTTTCAACCTAAAATACTTTCATATCTTTGCTCCCTGCTCCCACTGTCCCAACTCCGGGTACTGTAAATCAGGAAAGAGTACACATCTGTGTTTCAGGCTGCTGGCACCGTCAGCTGTATGAGGCAGGATCTCTAGTTAATCTAAAGTTATGTGGCATTCCTTCACAGTCCACTGGCAAGAGTTCTTTTGTACCAAGTTCTAGTCAAAGTCTCTCCTGCTTTCCAGGCCACGCGGCCAAAGGGGGCACCCCAAAGTCGAATGGGCCTCCTCCACCAAAGCTGCAGGGGTCCTTACTCTGCCCTAAACCGAGTGGCTCCTTCTTTCACCTGGGTAGTTATCCCCTCATGTCCTGGAGCCGATCTTTTCTAAGCTCTTGTACAGGCCTCCCCCCTTAGGGGCTCTGCTCCTAGTCACATCCTGGGTAAGTGACTTCATTCCCCCAGCTCTAAGCTTGGCCACACTATTTAACACATCCACAAAACTAGCCAAAGGCCACAGATATGTCAAACTCTAGAGGTCAGCTGCAAAATCATTGCTATGCAAAACAGCTCTCAATGGCCCTGCTTCATTCGTCCCTTCCCCCTGGGGGTGGTGAGGACATCTCAATATTTCTTGGACACCCTGAACTTTGGACCCCAAATTCTTTCTGGGCCCCACCCCTTGGCTGTGCCCTGTATCAATATTCCTCTTTTCAGATTTACATCTACTTTATAATCATATAAAGGAAAATGGACGAAGGTCTCATCTTCTTGTAACTGCTTCCAGCTGGAAATGGACGCTGTCCTACCCATTCCTGGGTCAGGGGTGCCCTGAAAGGGGGGTGCAGCACGCAGGGAGTCCTTCCTGTAAGGGGAAAGAACTTACAGGGTCCTGGTCAGTTGGCTGTCACCAGGACGTCACAGGCTTGGTGTCCAAAGGCTGGCATTACTGGACTGTTGGCATCCTGGTCAGGTTATATTCTGGAGGTGACAGATTAAGCAAGAAATGGGAAGCACAATTAAATCATAACTATTAATTGACAAAGGCAGGGACTTCAGTAAAGAATGGCTTATCTAGTGGAAGGTGCACAAGGCATGCTACACCTATCCAAGACTCTTGTGGCCTACTATACTTCACTCGGGCTGAGGGGAATACATTAAGATTTCCCTCCTTTCAGATCTCTGAGCCCTTTCTGTCCAAGCTATCAAGACAGAAAAGGGAAAATCAGTTTTAAAGTGAAGCCCACAGACTGCCCCAACCTTTTATTAACTTAACTACTTAGTTCAACCAAACCATTGATTCTCAGGAGGACGATGACAAAGATGGGCTCCTTAAGTGAGGCTTATATTGCTACTAATTACTCATAGGCATAGGCAGGTCATAGGCATACACCCTATGAAAACAGAAGAACATACAGGTTAATTAACACAACAATCTCCAAAACAGTCTCTGGGCCTGTGAGACTGTCTTTCGGGAAGACATTCCATTGCAAGGTCCTTTGCACCTCTAAATTGTACATCTTTAGTGATATCACAAACCTGGTTTCAACTCTTTAATGAAAACAAACTTTCAAGACAGTTAGCTGTACCATTCTGATGTCCAATACTGAGCATAGTGATTTTCCTTGAACCACAATTTTTCTCCCTAAGATCACCCTCACTGTTATTACAGGGACTCCTTTGGGTCCCACTTTTGATTTTGACTGTTTGTTTGTATAAACGCACCAAGAGCAGCCTGGATCACTTCTGATCCTTAAGTCTGCTTTGCTGGAACTCACACAGGGAACCCTTAGATTGACTTCTTAGTCCGCCCCTCAGGGCTGAGAAGCAGAGCCACACATCTGCCATCTGGCTTCGCCTGTACCAGTTGTTTCACTCAAATCCTTGAGCCTCTATTGTGCCTACAGGTTCCTTTTTAGCCATCATTCAGGAAAGCAACCTTCGTTCCTCCCCTGGAAATACTGGCACAAACCGCACAACCAACTAAAGTACCAGGGTGCCGGGTGTCCATGAAGAAGGGGCACAGGTTGGGGCAGGGTGAGCACACTGCGTGCTGATCCCAGAGCTTTTCTTGTGGGCTTTCACTAGCTTCACAGGTCAATCCCGGTTCCTCAGGGCTTTCTGGTAACGACCAGAACCCATATATGCCTCCTTCAGGCGTGACATTCCAGTCAAAGTCCTGATTAACAAAACTACTATTAATGACTGGTCTTATTGGTTTTATGCAAAGAAACCTTATGTCATCACTCATTACTTCAGAATGCCAAATTCTGGAGGGTTTAGGTAGGGAGAAAAATACAAAGCATGATGGAAAATCCTTTTCCTTCTGATACCTACTAAGATTGCATCTACATGCCTTATACCTTTTATCACTAACTCTACATAATTCCTTTCCAAGACTTTTGCAAACTTCTACAACCTTTTACATACCCTTTTCTATCTGCACAGCTTTCCACAGACCTTCAGCAACATCCAAAAAACTTTTACATCCTTTCATATACTTCTTTATTTACAAATCTTATACTTTCTATTGTTCATTTTCTTACAGAGTATGAAGTTTCAAATTTTTCTGGAATCCTCAATTTCCTTTCTCAGAGTAGATACAGAGCAAAACCCGAAACACAGAGTTCTGAAACAATATACAGCTAGAGGCATTCTCTTGCACCAGTGCGTCCACTGGTGCCTCGCAGAGACGTGCTCCTTCAGGCCCAGTCTCATGGCAGAGACATGCTGCTTTGCCTCAGGATGAAACACTCGTCAGCCCTAAATGACCCTTCCTGGGTCCCGGGTGGCAAAGGCATCCTCTCCAACCGGTTATAGTGACCTTTTCTAGGTCTACAGGTACACAGGGTTTCTGATCAGAAACAACCAATGGCAGAGAAATTCGCTCTTTTCCCACAAAACCAGAAAACAAGTAGTTGAGGTTTCCTTTACTCTAGGTTTAAAATGTTCATATCCTTTATACATATTTCTACTTACCTAGATTTAATCATCATTCTCTTTTAATCTTGGTTCCTTTCTCACACTGGGAAAGACTATACTTAAACTCAGTATGTGGCAGCTAAAAGTCCCTAGCACTTTAGATATCTTCTGCTAAAAGTCCCTAGATTCGCAGGGACATTTTGCACCTTTCTGAAGCTTAGACATTGTAAATACCCTATAAATCAGGTGGTCACTCTTGGACCTCAGTTCATGACCTTCAAAACCAGAGCCATTACTATTAGAACCAGTTACACAGAGAACCTGACTGCTGTAGTGCCCACACAGCAGTAGCATGCAGCCTATAATCTAAAGAGAAGCCTTATCCAGGTCCAAGAAGGCCACGCCCGTGCATGCTCTGTCCTTCAGGTGGGGCACTCACATGGCTCATCTATTTTACTTACGATGGCAGTACCCCGACTCTGGTTCCACCTACCTGCGAAGGTCCCAGGACTCCAGTTTCAGGAACCCCGGAAGCCCCCAAGGCCCCTTCCACCTGTGGGTGTGGAGGCACCACAAAGCCACCCTCCACCCATTGGGGTGGTTTACTGAGGCTGCAGTCACCAGTGGAGGTGGGGCAGAGGTCCCACCCACCTCTGAAGGTGGGTGCCCTGTGGCTCCGTTTTCTGGAGCCAGAGCAGCTCCTGGCAACCCCTGCTGTGATGGGTGAGCAGAGCCTACTTGCAGAGGCCGCAAACCTATGGTAGAGACTTCTCCCACTTGCAGGGCAGGAGAAGCCATAGTGGGCCTCACCTCCCTAGAAAGCAGTGTTGATTACAGTGCTGTCTGGGGTCCCCCATTATCTATTCTGAGGATGGGAGGAGGTCTCCCAACGACTAATCCACGCGGGGCACAGCCCGAAGGGCTAGGGGCACTCCCAGCCCTAAGCAGCGCCAGCGGCAGCAAATCAGTCCAAGGCAATCTAGCCTCCAGGGGGAACCCAGCCAGAGCTTCCCCGAGAGTCCGGTCCATGCGCTCCACCCTTTCCGAGCTCTGGGGTCAGCGCGCAGTGTGCTCACCCTGCCCCAACCTGTGCCCCTTCTTCATGGACACCCGGCACCCTGTCTTCATTAGCAGTTCAAACAGCTGGCAAGGGCCCTCCCAGCACCAGTCTCAGGTTGGTGCGGCTGAAAGGAGGTTATCGACACACTGATAACACTGGGTCAGTCTCCTTCTCGGTAAATGATTTTAGATCTCTGGCCAGGGCCTCTCCTAGGGGAGTGGGAGAGTTTCTGAAGCCCTGTGGCAGTCTGGTCTGGGTCCAAGCCAGCTAACCTGAGGACTGTAGGTGCTTGTAACTCTAGTCTTTGTCACCCGCCAGTGGGCTTTTCTTTTTTTCTTTTGGGGCACTCTCTTTTCTAGTACCCCTTCTCTCTGCAATAGGCGCACTGGTCTCGTTCCACGCTCCAGTGTGCCGGTCCATTTCTTTTCTTAGTCAATCTGGTGGCTCCCTGCTCCCGGGAGGTATCTGGTTTCCTAAAGGACCCACTGCCAGGGCCACCAGCACAGGTCTTCACAGCTCGCTCCTGGCTCAATCATGGGGCTTGGCTGGGACAGCCCTGCTTGTCTCCCTGGCAACCCCTTTAGCAGGACTAGGTGCAGGGGGCCATGTGGGCCTCAGCCACCTCTTGTCCCTCCAGCAGAGGGCGGGGGATCACTGCCTCTGCCTCACTGCTCTGTTATACTGGGGCATATTTTAGAGAGGCTGACCCCTTTGAGCAGGGTCTCTACTCTGCCGCCAAAGATCGGCAGGAGCTGGAATCTTGGTCTCAGATGAGGGTCTTTGCTTTCCCGGGTCTGGCCAAGAGTTTCCAGAGCATATAGGGGAGGCAGACTGATAAGCGGCTCTTCCTCTGGCTCTCCTTTGAAAATGGGGGGCAGCGTGTTCCTCTTGACCAGGTGACTAAAACACTGGATTGCACCACTTTTCATCTACCGCCAGCCTTTCCCACTGTCTTAGGCTTCGAACCTGCACCCTGACAGCATGTCCTGCACTGATTCCTGCCAGCGGTCTATATAAACATACTGATCGGGGTGTCCTGGCTTGCCCGTTACTATGAGGTGCACTGCCCTAATTACACCTAAGTTCAGTGTTCCTTCAGGGGGCCATCCTACTCCAAATGTTGGCTACTCAGAGGTGCAAAAGACCTCTAACTGACCGGCATCTATGCTCGGTTCCTGGCCCTGGAATCAGTCAGAGTTTTGCAGCATGCAATCTAACACAGTGGAAGGTCCCCCGCCCATGGTGATCCTCCCAGAACGACGCAGACAAACAAAGGGAAGGGGGTTTCATTTTGCCCGCCTGGCCTGCTCCCTCTGGGAGGAAGTCTGTCTTGGCTAAGGTTGCCCCAGCAGAATTCGGGGTTAGCTGCCAACCGTTCTGCCGTATGACCTGACACAGGAACTGCTGGTTGGAATCCACTCTTGCTCCGTAGGACCAGCCCGTGGAGCCACAAACACAGTCACGCACACTTTCACACTCAAGCACTCCGAGTTTAAACAATCCCTCCCCGGGTGAGGGTCAAGTGGTCGGACTCAGCATGAATCCAACCCAAATTTCTAATTTGAGGTGATCAGCCTCTCTCCAGTCTCGGGTCAAGTCCTCGGGGCTCTTACCGATTTGGCGCTTCTGGTCTCGGGTCAGGTGGTAGTCCAAAACCCTCGCTTCCCCCCTGGAGTTCGGGCTGGCGGCCCTCCCCCCAACCGAACGGGGCCTGAGAAATCTCAGGGCACGTGCACCCCCGCTTCCCCAGTTGGACCTCCGGCTGCCTTCCCGCTTATCCAGTCGGTGACAAGTCCACCCGAATTTGTGTGAGGTCGCTTTCCAGTCAAGAAACCAAATGTTATAGGAAAACGAAGCAACCAGACACCGAGGGATTCTGGAGTATGACGTTTAATATTAACATGCACGGGCCCAGATGAGTCAGTCTCCAAATTCTGAGCCCCAAACAAAGGATTCTTGGGGGTTATATAGCCTAGGGGTCTTCCTGTCTACATAGCAAAGCAAGATACAGAAGTGGAATGCAGTAATTAGTTCTATCTACAGGGCAGAAGCAGAGTACAAAGGCTAAATGTGAAAATTAGTTCTATCAGTGGGGGTGCTAGTCCCAGTCCTTGTGACTATCCTGCTGTTTGCTTTTCCCAGATGGCCTTATCACTCTCCCAGAGCTCCTGGGGTTTTGGGTGACCAAAGGTTTTCCAAAGCTTCCCACATCAGTAACAGGCAGGAATTTTGCCACCAACTATCTACTTGTACTAATTAGACTTATGAAATGATACCCCTGGATAGTCTGGTAAGACTAATATGCTGAAAACTTCATTGAATTCCTTCTCATGTGGACTGACATTGATATAGGGTGCAGCCAAGGGAGGGGGGCAAAAAAAAGATTTGGAATGGTGTCCAGAATTCAAAGTGTATAGGGATATTGGAGAGACATACAAGATGTCCTCAAGAGACCAATAGAGCAGGGCCATTGAGAGCCGTTTTGCATAGCAACAGTTTTGCAGCTAACCTCTGAAATGATTATTTAACATATCTATAACCTTTAACTGGTTTCATAGATAAGTTAAATAGCTGTGGCCAAGTTTTGAGCCAGGGAGAAGGGAGTGGTTTCTACCCAGAATGGAACGAGGGGCTGGGCTCCTGAGAGGGACAGGTCCTGTGTGAGAGCTTAGAAAAGATTGGCTCTGGGACATGAGGGGATAACTGCCCATGTGAAGGGAGAGCCATGCAGTTTGGGGCAGAGTGAGGACCCCTGCAGTCATGTAGGGGAAAGCCACACGGTTTCAGCAGAGTGAGGAACCCCCTCTTGGTGAGGTGAAAAGAGGGAGCCACGTGGTTTTGGCAGAGTGCGGACCCCCTCTTTCCCAGGTGAAAGGGAAAACCACACAGCTTTGCCAGAATGGAGATCCCTGCAGTCAGGTGAAGAAGAAAGACACATGCTTTTGGTGGAGTGCGGACCCCTGCAGCTTTAGTAGAAGAGGCCCACACGGCTTTGGGGTGCCCCCTTTGGCCGAGTGGCCTGGAAAGCAGGAGAGACTTTGACTGAAACTGGGTACAAAGAACTCTTGCCAGTGGACCATGAGAGGGTACCACAGTACTTTGAATTAACTCGAGATCCTGCACAGCAACACAGCTGATGATACCAGCAGCCTGAAACACAGACATGTGCTCTTTTCCTGATTTACAGTACCCGGAGTTGGGACAGTGGGAGAAGGGAGTGCTGTGTGGGTGTAGGTGTATACCCTGAAGGACTTTGATATTTTAGCGGAGGCGTTAGGCCTGAATAACATTAAATAAACATTTTGTTTCCTTTTCACAAATCTCTGGCATTGAGAGATGTCTTTCCAATTGGCGGCAGACAGAAGAGCCCAGTAGATATTAGTATTTTGTCCTTGGGAGGGGCCCCTGTTCTGTACCAGTTTTTTGGCATCCCTAGGTGGGCCAAATATTGCCCCTCCCTCGGACCTCTTGTTCGGCAACAATGTCACTACGTAAAAGCCATAAACCCCTTGCTATTTTTCTTACTCCGGGCTTCTAATCAGAACTGTGCAGGCCGTGAGTGCCTGCATGCCCACTCTTTTTGCTTTGGATCACATGCATGTTGAAAAACAAAAACAGGCCCCAGGTTCTCCTTATTTATCAATAAAATTTATATTTGCATTAGTCATTTTTAGTGAATAAAACAGCAAAATTCACATAATTTATGAATATTTTTATTTCTTAAGTGATGATGAATAATTTTATGCAGTTAACCATATTAGAAATTTGTACTTTCAGGTAATATATATGTAATATATTGTTTCTGGGGCAATAAAATATTTATTATAGAGGCCTAGATCCCACACTTACCATCACAAAAATATGCAATAACATTATCATATATATTGTATACCATTGACATGTTTTACGATCTTTCTATGTTAGATAAGCTCTGTTTTGTGGTGGACTATCCAGTTGAAGCTTTTAAGGACATTGTAGCAAAATTGAAAGCATACATTTAAAGCCATCAGAGTAAATTTGAGGGAATAAATAAAACTGTGTGTTAGGAATTGTTTTAGTGGCCCATATTTAACCACTTACTGATGTGATCCAATAATAAGCCCTGAACAAACCCGCTCCAAACAATTACTTTGAACTCACTATGTTGTGTTTTATTTGTCTATATAAAAACATACAAACATGAACAGCGCCTAAGAGTTGCTGTCCTAAGCTGTTAGGAGATATAGAAAAATAAAGCAAATATTCACAATGTAATGAAGCACATACACAGTGATGTAGAAAGGAAATCATACTTTTTCATGAAGACTTTAAATGGATTATACTATATCAAGGGTATTACTTACTCAAAAATGAAAAATAGATGCTTCATGAAGATAGTAAGAATATTTTATCATTGAGTGACATGCATGGACTATCTCAGGATATGTCCTATGACATGAGAGCAATCTGAGGAAATATTTCCTGGCCATAGAAACAACATTTCCAGATTATTGAAGCCAGATGGTAAAAATAGTGAAATTTAAAGATAAAATAATTACAATATTTTTTTGGCATAAAGTCATAGGCAAAGTGTCAATCAAATATTTGTTGAATAAATGAACATTCTGAACACATTTTTCAAATAACATGATTATCTTATACTCATACTAAGCCTTAAAAACAGGCAAATTGAAATTTTTTATGTCCCATCTAAGATGAGAAAACTTAAATGAAGGTATTTTTAAAAAATTCACTGAAGTCACACAGGTCGTGATTCCTGATTTTCTCTTAAAGATTTAAAGTCAAGATGTCTGGAGAGCAAGAAAATGTACTTTAGATAGCTAAATGAGAAATAGAAACTTTACCTTACCTTGAAATTCATTGCAAAATCTTATGTCAAAATCAGGAATGACTCTGAATAGATACAGTGTGGAAAATCACCCACAGTACGATTAAGGATCAAAAAGAGTTCTTGGTTAATTAGCCATGACACAACCCATTACTCCCCTCTACACGGAGAACCATACAACTGGAAAACAGTAAGTATAACAGTGTGAATCCATGGTTATTTTTTGAGTCTTCTTCCAGTGAACAAATTTATTTAGCAGATTCCTCCTACTACCATCCTTTTAACAGGATCAGAAAGCCTGGCAGAGAAAAAAAAAAAGGGACTTCTGCCAAGATGGAGGCATAGGTGGATAAGCCGTGCCTTCTCACACAACCAAGTTTAGAGACAACTAAATATTAGCAACAGAAAACACAGCCAGAACACAGAAAATTGAACTTTTCGGAAGTCTGTTAACAACAAATTCTTCAGCCTGACCGGTAAGGGGCGAAACCAGTGGCTGGCGGAGCAGGGATTGCACAGGAAAACTCGGTCAGACGGAATCAGGCTCGCGGAATCCAGGCGCAGGGTTGGACCTAGTGAGCGACCAAGCCAGCAACCACGGGAAAACAGGGAGGGAACGGGGCTGCGGGTTGACTGTGGTCGCACATTGGTGCGCGGATGGACAGGCGAGGGAGTGGGCGATTGGACTGGGACCCAGCCGGTCCCAGGCAAGCCGCAGGGAGGGCACCCCCATTTCCCTGCTCTGACCCCACCTCCACATACAGCGTCATAATCCAGCGACTCTGAGTGGCCCGGCCCAGGTGAACCACCTAAGCCTCTGCTCCTCACCCAACTTCAGGAAACAGCAGAGGGTGCTGCCATTTCCCGCTCTGACCACGCCCCCACATAACAGCGACCTGGTAGTCCAAGGATCCGCTCCTCACACTTAAAGGGCATGAACAGACCAAAAAAGGCTCAAGAAGATCTCAAAGCCCCAGAACCTAGAAATCTAAGCAATGAAGAAATAGCAAAACTCTCAGACGCACAGTTTAAAACACTGGTGATCAGGATCCTCACAGAACTGGTTGATTTTAGCCACAAATTAGACAAATATATGAAGGCGAAATTAATTGAAATGAATGGAATTGCACAGGAAACCAATAGCAATGAAAAGGAAACTGGGACTCAAATCAATGGAGTGGACCAGAAGAAAGCAAATAATGGCCAAACAGAAAAGAGTCAAGAAGCAAGAATTCAAAGAAATGAGGAGAGTCTTAGGAACATCCAGGACATCTTTAAATGCTCCAACATCCGAATTATAGGGGTACCAGAAGGGGGAAAGGAACAGCCACCAGTGGAAACCTTATTTGAACAAATAATAAAGGAGAATTTCCCCAATCTGGCAAAGGAAATAGACTTCCAGGAAATCCAGGAAGCTCAGAGAGTCCCAAAGAAGTTGGACCCAAGAAGGAACACACCAAGGCACATCATAATTAAATTACCCAAAATTAAAATGAAGGAGAGAATCCTAGAAGCAGCAAGAGCTAAGGGGACAGTCACCTACAAAGGAGTCCCCATCAGACTGTCAGCTGATTTATCAAAAGAGACCTTACAGGCAAGAAGGGGCTGGAAAGAGGTATTCCAAGTCATGAAATCCAAAGACCTACATCCAAGATTGCTCTATCCAGCAAAACTTTCATTTAGAATGGAAGGACAGATAAAGTGCTTCTCAGATAAGATCAAATTCAAGGAGTTCATCATCACCAAGCCCTTATTATATGAAATGTTAAAGGGACTTATCGAAGAAAAAGAAGTTGAAGAAACATGAACAGTGAAAAGACAACAAACTCACAGTTATTAACAACCATACCTAAAACAAAAGCAAACTAAAAGGACAGCTAGATCAGGAGTGGAAACATAGAAATGAAGATCTCAAGGAGGGTTAGCAACAGGGGAGTGGGAGGAGGAGAAGAGGGGAGAAGGTACAGAAAATAAGTAGCATAGACAGTATATAGAAAATAGATGGGGGGGCAAGAATAGCATGGGAAATATAGAATCTAAAGAACTTGAGACACATGGACATAAACTAAAGGGGGGTAATGGTGGGGATGGGGGGTAGGGTAGAGGGGAATGAAGGGGGGAATAGAACAACTGTAACAGCATAATCAATACAAAAATTAAGAAATAAATAAATAAATAAATAAAGTTTTCAAAAAAGAAAAAAAAAAAGAAAGCCTGGCAGTGATGAAATCAGATTCGTAAAGTGTAAGGTACACTGAGGATTTCCCTGATGATGGACTATGAATAAACATATGGATAAGCATTGAGGGGGCCACTCAGATTGGGGGACAACCTAGCAAGGGATCCTAGAATATGACCAAGGCATC
This sequence comes from Artibeus jamaicensis, assembly GCF_021234435.1. NCBI lineage: Eukaryota > Metazoa > Chordata > Mammalia > Chiroptera > Phyllostomidae > Artibeus > Artibeus jamaicensis. The sequence goes on from NW_026521870.1 coordinate 4,739,201, forward strand.
ATCAGAAACAAATGCATATGCTCTTTATGCTCTCGCTTATATGTGGAATCTAATGAACAAAATAAACTGACAAACACAACAGAAACAGGGACATGGATACATGAAACAGACCTACAGCTCTTGAGGAGAAGGGGGAGGTGGGATTGAATGAAAGAAGGTGAGGAGATTACTGGAGCACACATGTCCCTGACTGGTAGACACAGACAACGGTGTAATGATGGTCGTAGGAAAGAGAGTGTGGGGGCAGGGTGGAGGTGGACAAACGGGAGGGGAATGGGGACATCTGTAATGGTGTTAACAATAAAATAAGGTTAAAACAAAAAGAAACACATGCAGATGGTAGGAAGGTTGAAGATATATTGGAAAGAAAAGGCAAAGCTGGAGAAATTATTTTCACATTATTTCACTTAGGCCCAGCCATACTTAAGTCATGAAAAATTTCAGGCAGTAGATTGTTGCGCTAGGTTAGCCAAAAAGTCCATTTAGGTTTTCTCCATACAATGGCTCTAGTAGTGCTTAGTTGCCTTTAACTTCACTCAAAAACAATTTGGTTAGATTGTATAGTGACGGCTGGGGACTGAACCTAAAACCCAGGCACATGCCTTGACCGGAATCAAACCAGCTGACTTTTGTTTTGCCTGCCGATGCCCAACCAGCTGAGCTACACTGGCTGGGTGGCAAGATGCCTTTTAAAATAAACCACAAAAACTGTATCTTAAAAAAGAAGATAATCAAAAACTGCTAAAAGGGAGTCAAGAGTAGGTTGGACACAGGAACAACCAGTCCTAATGACCGCTGTAAGAACTAGTGGTTTCCAGAAAGGCTTAACTCTGACCATTGTGACAAGGCTGGAATCATGCTTTGATGACTTCCAATGCCAGTGTTCTGCTCAGATTTTAGGCTCAAATGGGCAACTGTTTAAGGCTTTGTCTTGTTATGAAAGAGAGAAATTCATTCGTTCATGAAATATTCATTGTTTATTACTAAGTAACCAACAATATTCTGGGTACTGGGAACGTGAAGAAAAATAAAACACCATCTTTTCCTTTAACGAATTCACAGTCTAGTGAGAAAACAAGCACATAAACATCATTAAACTATATGCAGGTGCAATGATGGAGTCACAACTAATCTTTAAATGAAAAGGACATTAAAAGGCACAGACCAAGCCACTGAATCCAGCCTAAGTCATTTGGGACAGTTCTGTTGGAGGATAATCAGCTGGAACTGTGGCTTATGAAATGAATAGACATTAGTGCAACAGAGAGGAGGCAGAGAGAAGCGTCCCTCATACAGATGCCACGTGAAAGAAGTAAATCGTTCCAGCAGGGAGAATGTTCCCATTGAAGTTTGCTGCTGGTTAAGTGAGAGATGTATCTTTAGAACAAGATACAAACAAGAAAATGTGAAATACAAGACACTATAAACACCTGTCAATGATTATTTTGATGATTTGCTCTTACTTGAGAATAAACATCACTGTAGAAGTGACTTTGAAATTATATGGCTGAAGGCAATCTCAAATCGTCACTGTATCGACTTTCTCATTTAAATGCAGTATATCTAATCTGTACTCACAAGTCATTGTAATGTCATTCACAACAGCCAAGGTTTGGAATGGAAACAACCTAAGTGTCCATTAACCAGTGAATGGGTCAAGAACATGCGGGATATACAATAGTCCATTATACATATGCACATATAGAATGGAATATTGTTCAGCCTTTAAAAATAAGAAAATACTATCATTTGCAACCACATGGTTGGACCTAGGGAGTACTGTGCTAAGTGATATAGCCAGACAGAGAATGACAACTACTGTATGATATCACTTACATGTGGAATCTTTTTTTAAAAAATGTTGAATTTAGACTTCTGGCCAAGATGGAGGCATAGGTGGAAACATTGTGCCTCCTCACACAACCAAGTTTAAAGACAGCAAAGTTTTAGTAACAAAAATGCAATCAAAACACAGAAAATTGAATTGTGTGGAAGTCTGAAAACAACAAACCCTTCAGCCAAACCAGTAAGAGGGGTGGAGTCAGTGGCTGGCAGAGCGCGGTCCCACAGGATAAGGTGACTGGAAGACCCAGATGCGCAGGTGGTGGTTGGCAGATCCCAGGTGTGGGGTGGCAACCAGCAGACCCAGTGGGGGCGCAAGGCAGCTGGCTGACTGTGGTCACACATCCACACTCAGATAAAGCAGGAAAAGGAGTGAGCAGTGAGACAGACCGCGCAGGCTAGGGCCCCAGCAATGGGAATTAAATCCTAAAAGCACCAACTGGAAAAACTTTCAGGGTTGAGGTGCTGGGAGAGTTTGTTGGAGAGACCCACAGAATCCTGGAGGGTGCACAGGCTCTCACACCCAGGAGATGGCACCAGGGGGACCTAGTTTGCTTGAGGGAAGCAGCAGAGGGGACTGAAACCTGAGAGAGCGTGTGGAACAAGTGCTATTACCCCTCTCTGACCCCACCCCCACATACAGCATCACAACCCAGTGACTGGGTCACCCCGCTTTGGTGAACACCTAAGGCTCTGCCCCTCATACAGAACAGGTGTGAAAAGACTAAAACATTATGGCTCAAGAAGAACAGCTCAAAGCCCCAGAGCCAATACTTGTAAGCAACAAAGAGATAGCCAAACTATCAGATGCACAGTTCAAAACACTGGTGATCAGGATGCTCACAGAACTGGTTGATTTTAGCCACAAATTAGAGGAACATATGAAGGCTAAACTAATTGAAATGAAGGGAAATACACAGGAAACCAATAGTGATGGAAAAGAAACTGGGACTCAAATCAAGGGAGTGGACCAGAAAGAAGAAAAAAATGACCAAACAGAAAAGGATGAAGAAACAAGAATTCAAAGAAATGAGGAGAGGCTTAGGAATATCCAGAATATCTTTAAACTTTCCAACATCCAAATTATGGGGGTATCAGAAGGGGAAGAGGAAGAGCAACAGGTGGAAAACTTATTTGAACAAATAATAGGGAAGGAGAACTTCCCCAATCTGGGAAAGGAAACAGACTTCCAGGAAGTCCAGGAAGCTCAGAGAGTTCCAAAGAAGGTGGACCCAAGAAGGAACACACCAACCTACATCATAATTACATCACCCAAGATTAAAATGAAGGAGAGAATTCTAGAAGCAGCAAGAGATAGGGGGACAGTCACCTACAAAGGAGTCCCCATCAGACTGTCAGCTGATTTCTCAAAAGAGACCTTCCAGGCAAGAAGGGGCTGGAAAGAAGTATTCCTAATCATGAAATCCAAAGACCTACATCCAAGATTGACCTATCCAGCAAAGCTTTCATTTAGAATGGAAGGACAGATAAAGCGCTTCTCAGATAAGATCAAATTCAAGGAGTTCATCATCACCAAGCCCTTATTATATGAAATGTTAAAGGGACTTATCTAAGAAAAAGAAGATAAAAAAGATGAACAGTGAAAGGACAGCAAACTCACAGTTATTAACAACCACACCTAAAACAAAAGCAAACTAAAAGGACAGCTAGATCAGGAGGGAACCATAGAAATGGAGATCATATGGAGGGTTAGCAACAGGGGAGTGGGAGAAGGAGAAGGGGGGAGAAGGTACAGAGAATAAGTAGCATAGATGGTAGGTAGAAAATAGATAGAGGGAGGGCAAGAATAGTATGGAAATAAAGAATCTAAAGAACTTGAGACACGTGGTCATAAACTAAGGGGGGGAATGGTGGGGGAGGGGATGTGCAGGGTGGAGGGAAATGAAGGGGGTAATAGGACAACTGTAATGGCATAATCAATAAAATATTTTAAAAATTTTTTTAAATGTTGAATTTATAGAAACATAGTATGAAAATGGTTGCCAGGGGCAGGAGGTGGGGGGGAGAGTAAGGAGAAATTAGGAAAATGTTACAAATTTTCAGTGATAAGTAAGATCTGAGGATCTAATGTATGACATGGTAACTGTAGTTGATAACACTTTATTGTAATAAACAATAAAGGAAAGTTTATAATTAAACTTTCCTAAAAGACTAAAACTTAAATATTTACACATACAGAAAGAAACATTTCAGGTGATGGATCTGTTAATCTAGAACTAGATGACAGAATTCCTTTCACATATATATGTTTATCAAATCTTCACACTGCACACCTTAAACATTGTACAACTTTATCAGTTATACCTCAAAAAGCCTGAAAAACTAAATTAAATGAAGAATATCTAGTACTCATTCCTAAAATAATTTTCATCTTTCACGAAAATTTGGTAGTAAAATATTATGATTATGTTACTATTTGATCAATTTATTCAAAGAATACTTTCTGAGAAGGGGCACATTTTACATGCATACACTTTACACTTCCTTGTAGTGACTAGCCCACTAGAATAAATGAGAAAACTGTGGCAGAATGCCCAGAAGCATAAGCTAACAGGTGCTTTACAAAATACTGTTTAAAAAAAACCTCCTCATTGCTAGTTTGTCTCCTGCACTGCCACTAGACATTCCGCATTTGAACTTGGGTTCATTATGCACCACACATTATGTGCTGTACGTGTGGCTGCAAACCTGTTCATACCTTCACATGTGCACTCATGGCTCCTTCTGCTGAGTGTTCTGTCCTTCCCCTGCTGCCTGGCCGACTCGAGATAAACTCCACTGAATCTTGGTTTCTGCTCATGCATATCTGGCAGTGTATCTTACTGTCTCTCATTCATATGAAAGCTTTGGGGGTGAAGGACAAAGTAGTTAATTTGGTAATTTGTTCATTATTTTTTATTAAAGTTAGCAATTCCAATTGTGTATAATATATTTAAATAACTGTTCTTGCTTTAAAAGGAAAATCGAAATCTTAATGTACCTTAAAACTTAACACCTATCAGAAGTTATATTAAAGTGTGGCTTCTCCTTAGGGCGAGTGAGGTCCTATGGATGGTGGGACCCTAATGAGCAGACATCTCCTTGGGAACTTACAGAAGAATTCAAAATGCTCTACTTTTTTCAAGTTGAAATGACATGTAGACTTCTTACTGACTACAGAACAACAGCAAACATTGGAACTTATCCAACAATTTCTTGGCTGATGATAGAAGTCCAATTCTGGAGAGCACTAAAAGCATTTGAGAATATGTGATGCTGAAATAAAATGCCAATGTCAATTAATATCACAGTTATTAGAAGGAGATTAATTAAATTGATGTGAAAAACCACCATGAAACATTGCCGCGACTTATAATTTTTCTACCTTTGTCTACGTGGGATACTGTGAACTTTCTCCCACTAGATTGTGGCTAGGAGAACCAGGACCACCAGAATTTCCCGAAAGCCAGTAGCCAACGTGAACCAAAAGGTAGCGGACAAGGACATTGATACAGCTTATTCATTCAGCCCTAGGAGCACGGAGGGCAGAAGGATGAAGAGTAAATACGGAGTTCCAGGGAGAAGGGAGCAGGCACAGTGGTTACTGTGTGTGTGCCTGTAGTGTGTGGATATTAAGTTTATATAAATTAATAAGTAGGTTTATATGGGGTGGGAAGGCTCTTGTGACTACATTTATAATTTTCCCTTTAAAATAAGAGAAAAACATTTAAAGACCTAAATACGTTTCATAGACTTAATCTGTCTAGATGTCATCTTTTTAAAATAATTATTCTTCACTACCAATAAAATATTTAAGATGGAAAGATATATATTGGCCAAGGTAAAATGAAAGATATTAGTGTTTTCTATCAGACTTTCAAATGTTCCACAAATCTATTGTCCTCTGTAACAGAAAAAATTTAAGCACTTCCTAGTTAATTTTATGTCTAGTGGCATATAAGATACTGTGACTTTCTTTCTTTCCATTTGTTTATTTATTTCTCCTTGTCTTTTATTCACATGAAAACTTTATTTTAATTACAGGGATAATTTCTTAAATCTCATTAAAGATGCTTTTAATACGATATGGAGTGTATCTCAATTTGTACACTGAACAGCAAGATGATAGAAAGGGATCTGTGTTAAAAGTGCCTTTGACTAACTAACTCATCAGGTTAACAAGCTTTAATACAGCATTTAAGGCTTTCCTCCCTACCTCTGAGTAATTACAGATTAGATGGTTAATTTTGACTTGATATAGTATATCTCTAGAAATTGAAATGTTTTGATATTTTAGCATAATACATAAAAGTACTTACAGAAATGCTAGTCTAAAAGAATATTGTTTTGCAGTTTGTTAAATTATATTTTACAAAAAGTATTTGTCAACTGCTATCAAGTTATAGCTTGATCTTCTATATTAAACAATCTATGCCTATTAGGAGAAAGCGACATACTATTCTTTGCTACATAGGTAAAATAATTACTTGGCAAATGTACAAAATAGGGCTGACTTATACAAATTCCACTTAGACACAAATGGTATACTACAATGAGGAAAGCATTCATTTCTGATTAAAAAAAATTAGCTGCCCAGTACTATTTGCTGCACACGTCACAGATAGTGAGGTTTGTTCTAGATCATTCTCCATTAATCCACATTGTGATCAGTTGTTAGGCAAGTTTCCAGATAACACACAGTGAGGAGATAAATGTTACACAGTGAGTTTCTGTGTTGTGCTTCAGTTACAAGTACCGTGTAATTCAGTGGATTTGAAAATTGCAACTACTGTTCAGTTTTACTAATCCTTGCAAAATTTAGTAGGGAAGAATAGATAAAATACAGCTACAGAAGACACAAACACCTAAATGTCACTTCTGGAACATTAATAATTTGTAGAACTTACTGAATAAGAAAAAACATTAGAATTATTTCCATTTTACATGTATTCTTATTTTTCCTTTGATGTAAGTACAATAAATCAAAAGCTAAGCAGAAATCTATATTCTAGATAATTAATACATGCTCATACATCAATTATTAATTAATACTTTATATACAAGTTACAGAGGTTTTACTGTTAAGCCATGGCACAAGTTATAGACACCACATTACAAGGTCAATTTCATTAGTCTTTTGCTACATTGTCTCTTCTGAATAAGAAAAGTACTTCATTAATACTAAGGGTTTTCTAAGTTGTATTTTGGTTTATTACCAAAACAATTTGGTTATAATACTACAATGTATTCATTACAGTAATTGTACTGTAATATATATATATATTACACACACACACACACACATATCCTTCAAGCAATCCCATCCTGGAATTTAGTCAAAAGAAGAAAAAACTACCAATACATAAAGATGTGTTAAAAAACTAAATTCGACTGTAAATTTTGAACATTAAATTAGCTTTATTGAACAATTCATGAATCTGGCAGCATCCCATCTAGCAGATAGAAAGGAGCTTTAAAGAACTGTACAAAGTGGAAGACTTTTATAGCCAGAAGGTGAAAAAGTAGATTTTTTTTTTCAAGCAAGGTCACCTTCCTTTAAGGGACAAAAGGCATCATCTATCAGGCAGATTCCCTCACTGGTGCTGACCGGGAAACTCCGGACAGGCTGGCCAAGATCACATCCCCAGGAAAGCTGAAGCTTCACTGGGGTCAGGTATTAAGTCTCACTTTGGTGATGTGGGGCTTAGCACAACTGACATTTTGGACCTGTTGTCTCCTTTTTAAACAGGTATGAGTAAATGATAGTTTTTACCATGTTATTGGTATTAACAAATTTTTTTAAACAAGCCGAATGTCTATAAATAAAGAATGTTTCATAAATTATGAAGTAGGCATTGCTTCGTCTGGTTCTTCCGAGATGTGGATGGCAAGGATTTTATTAGGACAAATGCACGTAGGAGGGAAAATTGGGAGGGCGCCCAATAAGGCCATGAGAACCATCAGGCTGCAAGTCTGTCTGCAGTCAGGAGGGAGGGAGAGAAGAGTGTCTGCAAGCATCCTAGACTGCCATGCACTCCAAGGAAGGTTCAGCAAAGCCATCAGAGTCATCAACCATCAGAGGAGCCCTCATCCACCAGGAACAAACTGTTCCTTCCACCTTCAGTTGTTACCTGGGGGCGGGGTGTGGAAGACATGGCTTCTGTGCAACTGTGATGATGAATTTCAGGACAGTTACTAGAGCCCTTGGTCAATTACACTTGCTGAGAATGTGGACAGTCGCCACAATTCCCACAGCCACAGATAGGCATCTGTGCTATGCACTAAAACACAGGAGGAATTGACCAGAAGTATGAATACACAATACTTAGAAAAATTTCCGCCATATATTATTAAACAAAAATACTGTAGTAGTAATGATCTCATTCAAAATTATATAGGTATCACTTCCATAGCATCTCATACTGCTCTGGCCTGCGGAGCAATCAACTGGGGCTCGACCACCTACCTAGAACAAATGAGTTGGGGGGACAAGAGGCGCGAAGAATGGCAGCAAGACAAAAGATTCTGATCAAGCTGCAAACTTTATTTTTCCAAACTGGGTATATATATAGGGGGGAGGGAGAGGAAGGAGATTAGGTTGCTTGCTATTGGCTAGCTTGAGACAAAGAAGGGCCCGCTTATTGATTACTTGGGTGCAACTGGTACTCGTGGACACCTCCTGTGCCTGTAGCCGATTGGCTTGTGGAGCGCACAGGTTCCTGTAATCAATGCAATGTTTTTAGCTAGAAGCCAGGTGTAAGGTTCCCAACATCATACAATAAAACCGTGTAATAATCCAGATAGTTAATAAAGACTTATATTCACTAAAATGTGAAAGAAAGAAAGTGAACCAAAAATAATTCTGGCACCAGATGTTCAGCATGGATGGGCAGTGCCCCTGCCCTTTGAGGTATAGCAGGGGCCTAGTTTTACACCAGTTTAGTTTTCAAGTGTTTCTAAGGTGATTTCTAGCCTGGGCATTTTCTTAGACCCGCCTCCTTCCTCTCTCTCTCTCTCTCTCTCTCTCTCTCTCTCTCCTTGTCAATTTTTTGCATTCTCAAGGGTTTTCCTATCTTCTCCTTCTCATTTTTCTTTTTCATCTCTTTTTTATTTCCTCTAACATCTACCTGTTAAAATACAAATGCATGAATTCATTCATTTATTCATTTGCTCACATTTATTTTTGACTATGCTAAATCTCATTTTAATGATGTGTGGATCGAGTGGACTGGTGATCCCTAAAAAAGTGTTTGCCTGCTTTAATAAACACATGAACTTTGACTTTCTTTTGGTAGAATGTATTTTATATTTTATTTTGTGTGTTTTTTATAAAATATATTGCAAGAGAGAAAAAAAGGCAACAAGGAAAGAGAAAGTCCATTCCCTTAGGCATGAAGCCCCTAGGGAAACCAGCACAACCAGAAGAGTAAATATCTGTTTTTAAGAGTCTTCAAGAGATTTTGGGGTTCAGGTAGAAAATCTTTTCCTCTGAGAGGCAGGAAGGCAAGTGTCCCTTCTTGTACACAGAATCAACACAGCCTTGTCTCCAAGCATCAGTGCACTTCCGAAAATGAGCAAACAGAATTTTTGGTACAGACATCGATGAGCCCTGGTGCGGTGCACACTCCTCTGAATTTTGGGCAGAGGGCATTTTATAAGCTGAGAGGAAGTGGCCGGTGCCACTGGATGACTATAACCCCTTTATAACCAAAGGTGGGATCATAGAAATAGTGGGTGTTAGTTACTGATAGTAATCTGAGTACATATGTATTGCAGACTGCTGAAATTTAGAACATAAAGAAGATACAGGATGATCCCACTTCAACATATACCTTTCCAAGTTTGTCTCCTGCTCTTTTGTGTAAACTATTTACAACACAAACTGAAGATTTTACAATTTCACAGATATCTCCAAGTTTTCATGCCTTTATAATTTATGGCATCATTCTCTCCACCAGGATCAAGTTTGTATCTATAATCAATACCCAACCTTCAAGGTTCAGCTCAAATATCACGTGCACGTTTGCTAGTTAAATGGCCCCTGAACCGGTAGCATAGCCAGGTAGTATGCTAAAAATGCAGAATCCTAGCCCTTGTCCCAAATCCTGACATACTGAATTGGATTAGTAATCTCTCCAGGTGACTCACAAGCACATTGAAATTTGAGAAGCACATTCCTGTACTATAAAGTTTTTTTTTTTAATTTCTTCAATCTAAAATAACCTCTCTCTGGTATCTGAGGACACTGAACATTTATTTTCTTTTTAGTGGATATCTCACCTCTCTAACTGATAATCCTCAAATAATTTTTCTTTAAGTGAAAGTTGAGCCCCAAGGCTTTTGAGGCATCTATACGTACAAATCAAGAGCGTACCTATTTCTAAATTGTACCTTAGTGTTTTTGTTGTGTTTTTTTTTTTAGAAAAGTCAGGGTGTGCAGAAACATAGACAAAGTGGCTTTCTGGAGACAGTCTCTTTTAGGCAGGCTTTGGCTTTCATGTGGCCACAGTCCCCACCATCCTCCCTCTGTCCTGGGTCCCTGCAGCTTCACTCACTCATGTTGCCGCCTGGGCTCTAAGGATTGAGTTTGCAACTGCTGCATGCAGACAGACCTAGGTTTCCTGCCTGGAGGAAAGGCATGTCTTTGTTCCATTCAATATCCTGGTAAGAGCAAATATCCAACAAGCTTCTTATAAGTCCACATTACTATGTTATATAAATGTTTTAAAAGTAATATGAAACAGCACCTGGCCACAAAAATTTTACAACATAATTGTACATTTAAAATTACATTTGACACTAAATGCTCAGTAGTCTGCTGGGAACCTAGATTACTTATATATTATTGCTGGTGGGGATATAAAAAAGTATGGGAAATAGTTTGGCAGTTTCATATAAAACTAAACATGCTTTTACCATTATGCCACCCAGAAGTTGAACTATTAGTCATTTATCACAGAGGGATGAAAACTTACGTTCACTCAAAAGCTGTACAGAAATATTCATAGCAACTTTATTCTCAATATTCCAAATTGGAAATAATCCAAATGTCTTCAACCAGTGAGTGAGGAAACAAACTGTGGTATACCCAGACTTCCAAATACTATGCAGCAACAAAAAGGACTACTATATTGAAAAATGCAAAAACATGTGCATTTCAAATGAATAGTTGTTGGCTCTCAAATGAATTATGCTGCATGAAAACAGCCACCACAAAAGGTTACATGCTGTATGAGTTGATTTGTATATTATTCTTGAAATAACAAAATTTGGTAACATGGATCTACACATGGGATAAAATTGTATCACACACACACATGAAAAAAGGTAAAACTGATGAAAACTGAACTCTGTAGACTGTACCACTATTAATTTCCTGGTTTGTAATTATTCTATAGTTATCACCTTTGCTATTATACTCTCATTATCATAAGGACAAACTGAGTAAAGGATACACAGAACTTATAATTACATTTTTGCTACTTCCTATTAATTTATAATACTTAGTGTAAAAAAATTTTAAATACTGTTCTAAAAATAACTACATGGAGAGTAGGCGTTATTCCAGTGACAATTTTCAGGCATTTTCCCTCTTACTCAGGGCTAAGACTCACTGAGAGGGCAGAAGACTATTTTTGTTTTTGGAATGGTAGCCTGGGAATCTAAAGAAAATGAGAAAATAAATGTATATGTATGCTTGTATGTGTGCAGTTACAAAGTTCCCACATTAAACTACCATCAATGTGACAATTGTTTCTGGGGAGCCCCAGCTGGGTCAAGTGCAGCTGGGAGTGTTTATTAGCACGTACTAACATTACACATAATCAGTGCAACTTGAGAAATGCTGACTCAGTAAGAGCTTCTCAGTTGAGGCAAGACAATAGAGTTTAAACACTTACTGTATAATAGCTGGTGATAAAGTCCATGTTAGGAGGGAGGAGTTTATTTTGATACTCCTCTCTCAGCCAATGCAGTATGATTAGTTTAATATTAGTGTGTGCTTAGCTAGACATTTTTTAGTTACGATATCAACCCAGATTTATAGTGTGTAAAATAGTGTACTAAAAATCTTATGACCATATTTTTCTGTTTAAAAAAATTAAAGCCCAACTCTCAAAAGACCAGACTCTGACTTAAAAGAAAAGTGATTTGAATACAAAGAAAGAGTAAATCAATAATAACCACTTAATGAGGTCTTGGACAATTCTTTCTGGTGTTGCCACATTTCACCACCATCATATGTTAAGCCTGTAAACTCACAAGTAAAATGGGAGTAGAAGAGTATTAAATTAATATTCTCAAAGTCTAAATTTTTATAAAACCGAAAGGGAGTAGGATTGAGGGTGCGAGATGGGGATGGCCTGGGTGGGTGGGAGTGGTAGGGGGAAATGGAGACAATTGTACTGAACTAAACTAAATAAAAAATAAATTTTTATAACCAGTTTTATCACCAACCTAGTATCATTGCAAGTCTCTATCTCTTTTGTTCTGTTTCTTTCTCATATAAATGCCAACTCATCATTTCATAGGGTTATTAAATGATAAGTGACAGAGAATAAATGCAGAGTTTTTGTTTCAACAAAACATTTACTTCATTTCCACAGTAGTCTAGTGAGCACAGTAAAAAATGTTCACTGAATAAGAGTATCCCTCACTGGTTTGCACTATCAAATGAGGAAACATGGATTAGAGAGCTGACTAGTGTTTCCAGCAACATCACTGAGGAACCTGGTGCTGCAGGGCCGTTTCATCGGCCCAATGCTGAAAAACTCATTCAGCAATGGCTTATATGACAATATAATAACATGAATCTCAAATTTGGAGTTGACAAGGAGTTCAGAGGTAAAGCATATATATATATGAGATCACATAAGTTACTCAAAAGATCTAGAAAGGACTGATAGGAAGGGTGATTAAAATCAAACAGAATAAGGTTTAACAGAATCCACAGAAGTTTCATATATCATTCACAGAAACCAAATATAGATCTATGGTGAGCATGTGAAACTTCATGGTAGTAGGCCTACAAAAGACAACTTAAATTTTGGATGAGCATAGGCTCAACCCAACAACAGCATAATATGGCTATTTAAAAAACAGCAATAATCCTTATATAGAATTCAAAATAATGAAGTTGATAGTCACATTCTATACAGGTTGGATAAAGTCAAGAGGGGTGAGGTTAGTTCTCGGTCCCAGACAAAGACACCAACACATTACAGCATATCAAATGGTTGAATGTGGTGAAGGAACTGAAACCAGGCTTCAGGAAAAACCTGCCAAAGTACCTCAGGGTGTTTAGGGAGAAAACAGAGAAGATGTAATAGGTAGTGAGAAATATCTGAGGACCTATCAAAAGTGTAAGGGATTTGATCAGGCAATTCCCTAATGTCAAGTTACAGGAAGGTAGCTTTTGAGTTGATACAAATTTTAAATTGCTAAATGCACAGGCATAAAAAGATTAAATGAGCTAGTTTAAAACAGAAAAGAATGACTTACTGGATATTGCATCAGCTGAAATAGGTAGCCTTTAAAGAATGTTTTTTGGTTTTATTTATTTTTTTAAACTTTTATTTAGTTATTTTTCAAGTACAGTTTTCTGTTTATTTCTCCCATCCCAGCCCACCCCTCCCCATGCACCCCACCTCCCTCCCATTTCCACCCCCCTTAGTTATTGTCCCTGTGTCCTTTATACTTGTTCCTCTAAATCCCTCCCATTTTTTCCCCTTAAATTCCCTCCCCTCTCCCCTCTGGTCACTGTCCCCCTGTTTTCTATTTCAGTGTATTTGTTTTTATTTTGCTTGCTTGTCTTTTTTGTTGTTTAGCTTCCTGTTAAAGGTGAGATCATATGATATTTGTATTTCAACCCCTGGCTTATTTCACTCAGCATAATACTTTCCAGTTCACAATGGAATTCTATGCAGCAGAGAGAAAGAAGGAACTACTCCCCTTTGCAACAACATGGATGGAACTAAAGAATGTTATTAATAAAGCCAAATATGACATAAGACAATAAGTCATGTGATTCTTCAAACTTTCTAAATCATCAAAATTTTAAAAATGTGATTTGATTACTGCAAGGTTTCTATGACTATAGGTCACACCATTTAGTTAAGCAAAGAATGACTGTTGAGTGAATGGGTGAATGAGCCTTTCCTTGCCCAAATGTACGTGGTTTGACGACATCTCTGTCAGCTCAAGAAAACCATGAATGTAGTGTGTCATCATAAAGAAGTCAGCAAAAGTTCATTTGCTGTATATCAGAATAGAACTTGGAATCTAAATGGTGGTATGATTAATATCCCAACTGTTTAAAACTTCCGATAGCATCTATAGGTATGAGATAAATAGCACACTGAATTGGAGAGAATATTTCACTGCAAAAGTCACTTTAGTTTTCTGAATGAAAAAAAGCAATTATTCTTTAAATTAAAGAGAACAAGTTAAGAAATCAGGAGTGACAATGTGTGTATTTTCTCTTGTCATTGTTCATCTACATTTAATGTCATTGCTTGAACTAGCCTTCTTGTTTTCCTTTTCTTGATTTCCATGAAACCACACACTCCTGACTTTCTCCTACTTGTCTGACTAGTTATTCTCAGCAAACTGAGAACTTCTCCTTTCCCTTCCAAACTTTAATTATTTAATTATTTCAGAACTTGGTCCCAGACATTCTCATCTCATTCCATGCTCTGACCGTAGGGTATGTTACTCACTTCAGGATTTATGACATCGATATGCTCATGGTCCCTAAATTTATGTCTCTGACCCTAACCTTCATTTTAATCTTCGAACATATATATCCACCTCTGCATGGGGTACACCGATTGTATTAACAATGTCTTTTTATTTTCTGTATTCTGATGCTTTGTCTGATGCTTTGACACCTGGGGCTTTGCTGAGCGTGGGGGACTGTCCACTGGAGATAATTTAAAAACTCATCCCTGAACATCCCTTTCAAATGCAAACCAACAAACCCAGAACCCAACCAATCCTTTTCTTTGGATCTTAGACCGTCGGCCATCATTTCCCTGCCCTCACCACCCCTGGGCCAGTTACTAGAAATCTAGGGGAAAACCCTACACACCTGTGTCTACTGAGGTCATTAAAACTAGTAAATCTGAAGCCTGGTGGCCCTCCTTGGTGCACCAGACCTCCTGTCCCAGGGGCTTGTGAGTATGACAACTTCTCCCATGCTGACAGTCATTTCTGCCTGTGTGGTATAGTATACCTGATTAAAATAAATTCAGCGTACCTTTAAAAGAAATGCTCATGAAAAACAATGCCTAGGAACAAGATCCAATGGGACTTTTATAGACTCCTATAACAAAAATTACCTTACTATCTTCCAACAAATCTTGTTTCTCCTTTAGTGTTTCTCGTAGCAAATGGTACTACCATCCACCAAAATTGTTTCTGCTCAGGGTTCATATTGACATCTCTTTTCCCTCTCTTCCCACATTGAATAAGTAAAAAACATTTTATGTATGCATATAAATGTTTTTCTCTCCATCTCCATTTCCACTACTTCTACCTTTTCTGGACCATGGCCAACTTTGGGTTAGGGCACTTCAGTAGCCTCATAACTTTCGTATTCATTATCATTTTAATCAGTTCAGCATAAAGGAGCATAGAGGAGCTTTTCAAAATGTCTATCTTAGGAAGTTTATGCTCTCAAACATTTTTCTTTTACTCTTAGCTTCATTCTAAAATCTATAACATGCTTTATAAGGGCTCCATGATGCGATTTCTCCTCACCTTTTCAGCCTCATCTCTGCAACACTCCCTCCCTCCAGGCTATTTCCTGAATGACTGAAAGGATTGTGGACATATTTCTCAGTTACTCAAACTCTCTCCCACCACTCTGCTGAATATCACCTATGTACACTTCAGAGCTTATCTAAATGTCAGTTCTTCAGAAACATCTTACTAGATTAGGCCCTATTGTGGTTTTAGTATTTTATAACCTCTTTCAGAAGAATACATGCATATTTATATAGATTGAGTCTCTCTGGCTCTTTACTAAACTATCTAGAAGCTTCATGGGGTCAAGAAACATCTATGTCTGCTCTCTGTATCTCACCTGGTGTAAATGTGAATATATTTTATGGAATAAATGTATTAATAAATAACACTTTGACTTTTCTGCCATCTGGGGTTAATGCCATTGAGTGCTTGCATTGAGTAAGGTGATCATTGGTCTGCAACAAAGTTTGAACGTCAGGATGTCAATAAACAGTATAACATTTACTGCTTCTAGTGAAGATATAGCAAATCAACATCATAATTTTGTGAGAACTGATTTGCTTAGTGAAGTGGGGAGCATCTATAGCCTAATTACTCAAACTGGGATAACAGACCAGCTGCATCAGCATCACCTGGAAGGCCAACACAAATGCCAGGTCCGCAGTCCCCACCCGTAAAACCTGTTGAATCCTAATCTGCATTGTAACAAGATCCCCAGGTGGTTTGTGGCACATTTAAAAATTGAGGAACACTGATCCACATCACTTTCATATTTTTACAACTCTTTAAAATTATTATTAAAAAATTTTAATGTAAGTGATAGAAAAGAGCACATCACTGGGAGAGAAGACACTGAACTGAGGGTTGATGTCCCTTATAAGGAAACGTACAGACCACGTTTGGCTGTCTTCACGATCACAGCACAATCAGGAATTTTCTTGACCATAAACCAAACAAACCAACAAAACTTTTCAAAGTCAAATCAATAGAAGAACCAGATGGTGAACAATCTGACAGTTTAGAATTCAGTCTGTAAGCCCATTTTCCATGACAATGTGTAATACAAGCAGCTAGTTTGTAGCCTATCATTTGGAATATACTCATGAAACAGACATTTCTGAAAAAGGTTTCATTTCAGTGACTGAGTTGCTGCGTGCGACTGCAGTTATTGAGAGTGATTTCTAATTATTTTGGCTTCCTTCCAGTAAATTACCAGAGAGCAGTCTAATTTGCCATATGGTTTGCTGATACGCTAATATTCACAAGCCATCTTTAGGTGCAGTCAGTCTACAGTCAGGTGCTCTGTTTGTTCAGGCCTACTGCAAAAACCACTGATTAATATCACTGAAGAGAGTTAGTCACTAAGAATTCTACAGTGAATAACCTTGTTTTCTTCATGTGAACATTTATCCCAGAATGTGTACCGCAGAGAATGTATTTTAAATGCAGGCTCCCCTTGAAACTCATACCAACACTGGTAAAGAATGGAATTCCAGAAAAGGTACAGGAATTTGTTCGTAGTCTGTAATCTGAGTTTGAGGGTTTTTCCCCTGCCCCCCGCACTGTGTTTCTATTGCTATTTTTATTAAGTATTGCAGTAAATTCCGTCAGCCTCACCTGGACAGACAGCAATCCCTCCCCACAGGGCTGAGAATCTAGGTGAGGTTGACAATATGACTCAGACGTGTTTCTAATAACCATTTAGAGGCTTTGTGACAGAATGCTTTTCCCATTTGTCAAGAACTACACAGAGGCATTCAGATCGTTGTCACAATTTGGAAAGCAGGTAACAATGAATGTGGTGAGAATTCCCCTCCTGGATTCAGTGACACATTCTGTTTGAGGCTGAAAGGTTTAATGATAGAACAGAGTTGGAATACAGCATAGGTTTTTCTTCTTTCCCCTGGCTCACCCATGAGCTTCTCTCACAAATTCCTCTTTTTCCCTATGATCTTCTATGGCTTCTATTTTTCTATTTCCCTAAAAGATAAATATAAACAAGTCAAACAGAATGTGAATGTTTTAGAATAGATAACATTCTAAACACATGCTGTGTTTCTCTAGAAATCTCTTCACTTTAAATATTGTCATTTTTTCATAATTTTACTTACACTGTGAACTATTGCTTATGAGAGACTACTAAATCTTAAGAGATTTGTATTATTTTCCAGTCCCAAAATATCTAAAATTTTGCCCCACATTGCTTGCATCTTCTTCAAATAATGCACTGAACTCTTTGAAAATATTCCCAAATATTGAATGAATTGGGAGATTTGGTATGTATCCATCACTAATATATGAGGCATTTCTATAAACTAGAGCAGGGGTTTCAAAACATACACAAATAACTTTCTGTCAATTGTCCTGCCTGTGTTTTGCATAGTTATAACCAATATATAGGGCATTGACTACTTTGGTAACAGATTTGTAATATGATGTAATCATGTTAAGAGCACGTGCTAGAGTCATACAGAAATGAGGGTGCGTTTCATTCACTACTTACCACCATGACCTTGAGCAAAACTGTTTGCTCTCTAGACACCCTGTTTTCCCCCATTCTAAGGGAGGTAAGAATTTCTTTATAATACTTTTGTTAGGATTAAATGAGCTAATATTCCTATAAAACTAATGCAGCATCCGGGTGTCAAAATGCAGCTATCAATATTATTTGTATAAATATACTTTTTGAAACAACAATTACATTGTAGGTCCATATTGAAAACAGATCAGCATGTCTCTGCAGGTGCTTGCTGGTATTTGAATTCAAACAATGGCTCATTTGGTGACCAAAAAAAATCCTTTTGGAAGCATCAAAACCACCCACAGGTATAATATTGAGGCTCTGTGATCCATACAACACTGCTTCACGTTTCAGCTGAATGATGCAATGGGAATATAAAAACAGCGCACGACAAATTTCACTGTGCTTCTGGGTATGCAAGTATTATTCCTGAACATAAAAGAACAATAAGTAGAATACGTGGTTTGTACGTGTTTTGTAAGGATTTTTTGTGTAAAAATGAGACTTAATATGTGGTTTTTAAAATCAGAATAAAGGTCAGTTGGGTAAAAGTTAGTAATTTATCACTGAAGATGGAGTTGCTTCAGAGGAGAATATACATGTGTATACATATATGTGTGTATGTGTGTGTATGTGTATACATATATGTTTGTGGGTGTGTATATATATATATATATATATATATATATATATGCACATGCCTGCTAGAAAACAAACTTGTTCCAAACCTGGAAAATAGGTGCAATTCCACTTGTCACAAGAAAGAATGTTTGAGAGACAAATAATTGTAGTTTCCTGTTTTCATCATTATCCCATATCTGTTTTTGAATTGTGTATCCATTTTCCCCCTTCAATACACACATACTAATATTCTTCAAGATCAATAGGAATCATGGAAAAAGTAGTATTTGAAATAAACAATTATGTTGAAAAATTAGAACTATGTGAGTCACAAACTAGTTTTTAAATCTTCACATAATACAACTTTATGTTCCACCCAATCTTAAAACGAAATGAGAGATTACTAGTGCAGTGATTCTAAAAGCTATATCCAGCTTTCTAATTTCTATGAGTATATTCCTGTGACCATTCAAAGATGTTATAAACATTAAATATAAATACTCTCCACCTGCTACAAATGCCACAAAGTCTTGGCTTTCTCACTCTTAATGGCTGGAAACTACCCATTAGAAATATAATTGTGTGTGCCCATTAGAATACTGAGTGGTGTTTGCTGCACGAAATGGGTTCTTGAGCAGCAATGACTGGAGATATGTGCCATTTTCCTGAAGATAATTAGTATTTAGAGACTAAGCAACCAAACCATAATGTTTGTATTTCCCATCTTCACACAAGACCAGAATAACTTAATTTTACTCCTATCACATTTTCATTTACAATTATTATACTTCAAGTAATTTTCATAATTATATATAGTGCATTTTGTTAAGGTACAAAATAATTATTACTGACCAAAACAGTTCTGTGAAATATCCTGAACATTTACTAGCCCATTGTAGCATTATTTTTCAATGAGTTATAGTGAAGACATAGATGAGATGAGTTCAAATGTATGTAGGTGAAATATAAGTTTTTAAATGCTATAACATATATTCTTTGGGTGTGAATTAGGTAGTCATAAGTTTCTTTTGTGAATGATTTATGTTGGTGGACTCCTTTTTATTGAGATGAAGTAATCCAGCTGTTCCTAGGAAGGATGGTGTGTTAACATCACAACACACCACGGATGAATTGGAAAGAGAGAGAACCGAGGCTTGGACACAGTGTTCTGACTCGTAAAGTGATTAATGCATGTGCCTTTGAAAGTGTTCAGGCTGAGAAAACCTTCACTGACTGTTTGAGCTGAACAGTTTAATTCTCAGGCTGCTAAAGTGTTAGCTATTATAATGCTGAAATAAAAATTGTGCTTACAAATTTTCAATATTCCTATCTGTTGACCTTGATACTTAAGTGACATTGGCTGTAAGGATCTTAAACGGGGAACATCTATTAGCTGACTTTCTTCCAAGATACCTCATAAAATCATACATTTCTTGGTCTTTGGTTTGGTCTTCCACTGTGCAACTTCAAAAGTCCAATTTTTGTCATAACAGAACAAATAATTCTAAGAGATTCATGAAAACCCATTCAGATAAAAAGAACTGTAAGTAAATTTCCTAATGTATTAATTTATATTGAGAAACACATCTGCTGTGAGGCTAGAAAATGAAGATATATGAGTCCTTTGGCCACAATGTTCACTTCTCTGTCAGAAAAGCCAAGAGAAGCCACATTATAGTCAAAAGATTGTTTGATGACCATGTAATCAGAACTAGAAAAGTTACTTGCACAATTTTTGTGTTTTATGGCATCAACATATACCCAGAGAGAGCATTCTCCACAACTTACAGGATCTGTCCCTGAGACAGAGTCTGATTCCTGTCAGGGTCCCTGTGACCCAGGGAAGTCAGCGCATCCAACCAATTCTGCCCGCCACCCGCTGCCACATGATCCAGTCCTTCCTTTGCTTTAGCCTTGTGCAGCTGTGCTCAGAGGGTCATCTAAGCTTCTAAGTTAATTTTATAACTTTTTGTATCTCAGATCAGGCTCTTTAATTTACCTAATAATTTTAGCATGATGGGCCCTTCAATTTCCCTGCTGACAGTCCCCAAGAGCAGATCCTTCAGCACAGCAGAGACCTACCAGATAGATCACCAAAGCCAGTATCACTGTCGTAAGTGAATCCTGCTGTGATGCATTTAAGTGACAGAAGAATAACAAATTTGAACAGCCCTTTTAAATTTAGCTCCTTTGTATGTATTGTCTCATATGACAAAAAAAAAGGTCTATGTTTTTAACTGAGAGGGACCAAGGTGGAACAAAAAATAAATTAATTGTGGCCAGTGCAATAACAAAATTCAAGGAAGGAGATAAAAATAGCTGTTTGTTGTTTCCATAATAACTTAACACCCACAGGAATCAAATTGGAGACCAAAGAACATTATATATCAGCGTGAAACTCTTTTAGACGTATTGTTACTTCTATCATAAAAAATATTGCTACATTTGTTATAGTTTTTGGCTTTTATTTTTACTTAAATTTTAATTGTGTTTTTTAATGTGGCAACCATGGATAAAGCAATCACTTAATAAAGAATACTATCATTAGAATTCTCTGAGAGACCATTATAATACCAAGCAGCAAGCACAGTACTGTGAAGAATAATTGTCTAGAATTTACATAAGTGGAATGGGCTGCTCCCTTTAGCTTGAGAGAAATTATCACAGAACAATTATGTATCACGTAGGGAAAAGCATTGCTTGTAGAACAGAGTAGAACTAGTAAAAGCAGAGGTAGGTGTGAGAGGAAGGGGAGGTCTTCCCACACAGTAGTCAAATGCACTCAGAGTCAACATGATTACCATTCTTCTCATTCGTGTTACACTTGCAACTACCATTTATTAAATTCTTTCCATTGTCAGACACTGAGACTAGTCTTTTAAATGCATCATGTGATTGATTTTAAATGCATCATGAGACTTTAAACCCTAAAGTAACTGAATCAGAAAGATATTATTATCGCCCACAAGGAAAGTCCTATTTTTAATTTTTCACAGAGGTAGGACAACTAGGGTCTGCAGGTCCTTTTTATTTCTCTCCATGACATCTTTCTGGTGTTTGCTTCTGGTCTCGTAGCTATAGATGATTTATTGATTGCCCCTCCTCCCCTCAAAGAACACTTCAGGTATTCTCCTAAGATTCAGATCAATGGTTTCATTGTCCCACCAGACATTTCCACTCAGATACCAATTGTTGGTCCTGCAAATAACAACAATTTATCATTTCCAAGATTGAGCTCTCCTTTTTCATATGTAATCCTGATTCATCTGGCATGTTCTTGACTTTCGTTAATAGTAGTATCATCAATACATAAAAGTACTAGAGGAGAACATAGGCAGGAAATTTTCAGCTATTCCATTGCAATATTTTCAGATATTCTGTTGCAATATCTATTTCAGATATTCCATTGCAATTTTCAGATATTCCATTGCATTATTTTCAACAACATGTCCCCTAGATCAAGGGACATAAAGAAAATAATAAACAAATGGGACTTTACCAAAATAAAAAGTTTCTGCTTGGCTAAAGAACACATCAGCAAAATGAAAAGAAAACCAACTCTATAGAAAATATGTTCACAAATGGTATGTTGACAAGGGTTTGATCTCCAAAATATACAAAGAACTCATACAACTCCTTTCCAGAAAGACAAATAACCCAATTAAAAATGGGCTAAGGACCTAAACAGACACTTCTCCAAAGAGGACATATAGGGGGCCAAGAGATAAATGAAAAGATGCTCAGCATCACTAGTCATCAGGGAGATGCTAATTAAAACCACAATGAGATACCACTTCACATTGGTCAGAATGGCCTTCATAAACAAATCAACAAACAACATGTGCTGGAGAGGTTGGTTGTGGAGAAAAGGGATCCCTAGGACATTGTTGGTGGGAGTGCAGGCTGGTGCTGCCACAGTAGAAAACAGTATGAAATTTCCTCAAAAAACTAAACATGGAACTGCCTTTTGATGCAGTGATTCCACTACTGGGATTATACCCTAAGGACCCTGAAACACCAATTCAAAAGAACCTATGCACCCCGATGTACATAGCAGCACAATTTACAATAGCTGAGTGCTGGAAGCAACCTAAGTGCCCATTAGTAAATAAGTAGATCAAAAAACTGGTACATTTACACAATGTAATACTATGCAGCAGAAAGAAAGAAGGAGCTCCTACCCTTCACAACAGCATGGATGGATCTGGAGAGTATTATGCCAAGTGAAATAAGCCAGGTGGTTAAAAACAAATACCATATGATGTTACCTATAAGTGTAACCTAATCAACAAAACAAACAAGTGAGCAGAGTATAACCACAGACATGAAAATAAGAAACAAACTGACAGTAACCAGAGGGGAGGAGAAGGGAAATAATGGGGGAAAGAAGGGAACAGGTCGTCAAAGAACATGTATAAAGGACACGTGGAAAAAGCCAACTGGGGGTTGCAGGGTGGATTGAATGTGGTAGGTTGGTGATGGGTAGGGCAGGGGAGAGTGATGGGGGGACAAGGGGGGGAAATGGAAAATGTAACTGAACAACAATAAAAAATACATTCTCTCAATAAAATGCTCAGTCGTTTTCTACCCTTCTCTGAACTTCATTTCATCAGATGATTATCCTGTTGGTCACCAAATCCAGGTTATTGTATCTCAGAAATATTTTCTGTATTTTTCCTCTGTTCTCCTGTCTATGTATTCAAAACACCTACTCTCATGACCCATATTTCTCCTTACTGGTCTTGGTCTTCTCTAGTATATTCTTTATATTTTACCCAAGTGATCCTCATGAATAGTAATCTGATGATGAAACTTCCCAATGTGAGAAAACCACTGGCCTCCAATAGAACAGCACAGCAGGCCTGTGGCAAAGACAAGCCATTGATTTATAAGAATTCATTCCTCCTGGGCAGAGAGCTAAACGACACTGCCAGGCCTCCCTTACAACATGGCCAGATCACTTTGATCTGGCCAATAAAATGTGGGCAGCAGTACTGTAGACCATGTCTAGGCTTCCAGCTGTATACTGATGTCCAGGGCTCTCTCAGAAACCCTGTTACAGATGAGGGCGATGCCATCAACTAGAATCCCTGAAAAGTCAGGTTGACCAGAGCCCCTTCCCTCCACAACTAGAAATAATGTTTTGGACTACAAGTGAATGACTACAGGGTTTACATATACTGCACCAGCTATGATTACTTTAATTAACACAAAACTCAATAACCTTTCCACCCACATATATCTAGCTTCTTCACATATCATCCCACACAGCCCTTGGCCCTGCATCATTGCTGTGTGGAACCTATTGCTCATCGCTTTGCCTGTTCTGTCCCCTTACCTTAAACTACTTGGAAAATGGTGTCACCCTTCCAACCTGAACTCAAATATTAACTTTGTGATGAGTTCCTAATATTCCCAGGATTCTGTCCATACACATATCTTAGCATTTATCACATGTTCCACAGCAGTGCTCATGGTAACTATGTATAAAATCCTTGAGGGCAAAACCATGTGATGAATTAACATATAGCCAGTGTCCTGCAGTTGACTTGCAATAAATTTTGTTCAATGAATGAATAAACTAGGTTCTATATACTGTAATTTTATAACTTAGGAAAAAACAGTAATTAGAGTTCTCTGAAAATCACTCTCCCATCAAGTACACATAACTGAATAAATTATTTTCTGAAGAATTTATTTACAAATTTTCATTACTGAAAATCTCCCCCAATATCTTACATTAGTAGCTATCATTTGTTTGTTTTCTAGGGATGGTTGAGGATAGAGTATATTTTTTTACCTGTTTCCATAATTTTCCATTTTTTTTAAATCGCTGAGACTTACTTTCTTAAGCTTTGTCTATGTAGTGTTCAGCAGAAAGATGAAGAGAGCAGGTCAGATTTCTGTTATATTCTTACCCAAAGGCATGGCAGGCATTTAAAATACAGATATATAAACAGGAAACACAATACCAGTGGCAAAATCTCACTCCACTTACATCTTTTTATTGTTCTCACAACAGAATGATTTTGACAATGTGTTGTACATAGAAAAAATAGTTTAAATTGCTGCTACAGGCTGGAGGTTCATAGGAAACAGACCCATGACTCCAGTTCTAAGATATTTCAATTTTCATTCCCATTGAACTTCAACTAAATACCCACATGAAGTAGTATTTCCATTCAGAGACTGTGATTCTTTTCTTTAATAAGAAATAAGTAAAAATCATAACATAAAGCATCTTCATCAGTGTCTTTAGGTGTTTTCCATGGAACTATACCACTGAATCTTAAGTGGCCAGTTCTTCCAGGGTGAGAAGTTGTTATCACTCACATTATTAATGTAACGTCTTACACATAGTCAAATATGCATACAGCCACTTACTAAATTTTTAATGATGATATGTGCCTCACAACTTCTAATACGATACATACTTCATTCAAAATAAAGAGTTCATAGCACATAGGTTTTGTCATGAGTTATTCTATAGTCATATACATATCACATGCCTTACAATACAGCCCCACCTTTTGTATTTGGCCAAGATATCAGGAAGATCCCTAATGTGGCTGAGCAATTTCCGAATGCTCAAGAGTCTTGCTTACAGTATTTTTGGCCAAGAAAAAGGAAAATCGCAGTTTTAAAGCATTTTATCCACGCTCAAATTCTCTTATCATAATAGATTGGGCATCATCAGAGGGAAGTTTTTATTTTAAGATGGGAAAGGCACAGGCTCACATATACATGTCTAACTCCTTTTATTATGGCACCTGAGGTCTGCTCCCATTCCCCCAGACATGCTCTACCTCTGTTTTGAAAATCGAATTGCTTCAGGTATTTGACCAGCTATTTAATCTGCTCATGTTTATTGTCTGACATGAGTAAAGTTAACTGTTTCACCAGAACTTAGTGCACAATGGGTGTTGTATTCCAAACATACGCATTTATTCCATAGATGCTGTTAAATCTTAAAGCTAATATATCAATACATATAAAGTCATATTTTAAGATAGTATAGGGAAGAATGGAGTTCTTAACAATCACTGGTGACTAGAGAGCACAATTCATAAATGTCTTATATAGAGCTATTCGGTCATATATTATTTTAGACAGTACTATATATAATCTTTAAATATCAAAAGGAGAACTAAACTTTAACCATAAATATACATAGATATACATATATCTGTATATCTATGTACCTATAGATATACATAATATATGTATAATTCTAGTGTTAAATGCATTTATTTTTAAATATAAGTTCACATACATTGCTACCTAAGATAAAACATATAGACATAGGTATAGTCAACTTCTCCAAATAACATTTTTAAAACTAATTTGCCTGTGATTTTAAGCTATTTTAAACTATACTTCTTTAGATTAGTACAAGATTCCTTTTAACTATTTTGGTTTTTCTTTTTTTACCTTATTAGGAGGAAATACACAAAAAAATATGTTTATTGTATTAATAATTAAGGAAATATTTATTCTCTATATTAAAATCTAGAGCTTTAAAGAGGGAAAGATAACTCTTTACAACTCAGTAAATGCACATTTTCTCCAAAATGTGGTCAGAATATACACTAAAAGGTCCTACTCTTACGGAACAGTAAAAACTCAATGTGGGTAGATCAGACAGTTCATGTGAAGAGTACAAGCAGTTCCTAACAGCAGTCGGTAAAGATGCCAAAAGGAAGGTTCAGTTGCTGTGTTTAAAAGATGATCACCTCACTTTTCTGTGTACTTAACTGAATTTTTCATCTGTCCCTTTCCATTTATGTATTTTTATTTATATTTTCAGTTCTGAATATATATATTGGAAATTCAATTTCTTCTAGAAGATTCCTACCTGGTTCTGAAAGATATACCTTATACATAATATCCATATTACATTGCTTCATTTAATTCATTTGAAGAACTAAATAAACCCTTGCTCTTAGATGGCAATAGAACAAGGAGCGTGATTGGTGCCCCCTTCCACTGCACTATGTGGACATCATCCATGGAAGGCATTTGAGAGCGTTGATAATTCAGTGCTTCTTTCAAATTGTGTTCCACATTCCCACAGGGGCCCCAGGGGACAGGAGTGAAGAAAGACTGACGGCCTGGGCTGCAATCCTTACTTCCCTTCAGCCAAAGAATGCCAACCTTCATCTGATTCATCCCCCTGTGGCTTCTGAACAAAGAGACTTGCAGTTGAACATTTTAGAACTCCTCTTCTTCAACTGTATTACCTTTCTTTCGAGAAATCTGAAAGTATAAGAGATTAAATAACTACCTAAGACAACCAAACCACTATAACTGCATCAGGACCAGGAGTTGCAGCCACCGGCACCCATGAATGTTCCCTCCATATCATCACTTTTTTTCCAATTTCTTTTCTAGAAAAGGGTGATGCAAAATTCAACCAGATTAGATGCTCAAATAAAAACCAGCAATGTTTGGCTCGGTGACTCTGGTAGACATCATCTGGTGGCCCTGAGGGGTGGGTGCCATGTGGTTGCTCTTAGCAGTCCACCTGAAAAGATCTAGCAGCCCAGATAAACAGGGCCATGAACTTTGTGATTGATCACCCTATGGGCAGGCTTTTGGAATTCTGGGTGTTAATATACTCATAAGTTTGGTCTTCAGTCCAATAAAAAGAACAAGAGTTACTACAAACGAACAGTGGTGAGAGAGCATGATTTTTAAATTTTTCATAAATACTTATAATTCACTGGGTATTGTCCAGAAACGCTGACTCAATTGGGAGCTTTAGCGAAGGCATTTATGCAGGTAAAGGCTGAACAGGAAAACTCTCCAGACTCCATCAGTATGGAGGAGAGGGTGTCTCATGTGCATTAGTGGACTGCAGTAATTTCCTCTTTGGTGAGAGAGGGGAAATTGGAGTAAAATAGTGTATTCGATTTAATTGCTGCTCTAACAAATTACCACCAACTTAATAGTTTAAAATGATGCCAACTTATTATCTTACCGATCTGTTGTTAGAAAATCCAAAATGAGTCTCACAGACTAAAATCACTAAGTTGGCAGGGCAGAATCAATTTCCATGCCTTTTCCAGCTTTGGAGAAGCTTTCCGTTTTTTG
The DNA here is from genome assembly GCF_021234435.1 of Artibeus jamaicensis. NCBI lineage: Eukaryota > Metazoa > Chordata > Mammalia > Chiroptera > Phyllostomidae > Artibeus > Artibeus jamaicensis. The sequence continues at coordinate 4,767,024 of NW_026521870.1, forward strand.
TGGTACCTTATTCTGTCTTCAAAGATAGTGATAGTGAGCTGAGTCCTTCTTATACTGCCATCTCTCTGGTTCTCTTCTGCCTTCCTCTTTCCTTTCTAAGAACCCTTGTGATTATATCAGTCCCACCTGGATAACCCTGGATAATCACCCAAATTTAGAGTCAGCTGGTTAATGACGTTGAGCATCTTTTCCTATGTCTACTGGCCACCTGCATATCTTCTTTGGAGAACTGTCTATTCAGGTCCTTTACCCATTTTTTAATTGGATTGTTTTGTGGGGTTGTTTTGGTGTTGAGTTTTGTAAGTTCTTTATAAATGTTGGGCATTAACCCCTTATCCGGTGTATTGGAGAATACGTTCTCTCATTCCATGGATTGTCCTTTTATTTTGCTCCTAGTTTCCTTTGCTGTGCAGAAACTTTTCAGCTTTATGCAATCCCATTTGTTTACTTTTTTCTTTTGTTTTCCTTGCCTGGGAAAATATATCAGATAAAAAATTGCTCTGAGCAATGTCTGAGATTTTAATGCCTATGTTTTCTTCTAAGATTTTTAGGGTTTGGGGTCTAATATTTAAGTCTTTGATTCATTTTGAATTTATTCTTTGTGTGTTGTAAAGGTGGTCTAGTTTCATTTTTTAGTGTGTATTTGTCCAGTTTTCCCAACACTATTTATTGAATAAACTATCTTTAGCTCATTGTATATGCTTGCTTCCTCTGTCAAAAATCAACTGAATGTATGGTGTGGGTTTATTTCTGGACTCTCTATTCTGTTCATTCTATGTGTCTGCTTTTATGCCAGTAACATGACTTTTGGTTACTATTGCCTTGAACTATAGTTTGATATTAGATGGTGTGATTCCTCCAACTTTGTTCTTCTTTCTCAAGATTATTGTTTGCTATGCAGGGCCTTTTGTAGTTCCATATAAATTTTTGAAATATTTGTTCTAGTGTGAGATATTACTTCACACTGGTCAAAATGGCTATCATCAATAAATCAACAAACAACAAGTGCTGGTGAAGATGTGGAGAAAAAGGAGCCCTTTTGCATTGTTGGCGGGAATGCAGACTGGTGCAGCCACTGAGGAAAGCAGTATGAAGATATCTCAAAACTTAAAAGTGGATCTGCATTTTGACCCAGCAATCCCACTTCTGGGAATATATCTGAAGAAACTCAAAATACAAATTCAAAATAACACAAGCATCCCTATGCTCATTGCAGCAATTATTTGCAATCGCCATGTTATGGAAGCAGCCCAAGTGTCCATCAGTAGATGAATGGATAAAACAACTATGAGACATTTATACAATGGAATACTATTTGGCCATAAAAATGAAGAGAAGTTTACCCTTTGCAACAGCATGGATGGACCTGGAGAGTATTATGCTAAGTGAAATAAGCCAGTCAAAGAAATACAAATATCATATGATTTTGCTTATATGTGGATTATGATGAACAAACTGGAACTAACAAGGAAAATGGAGACGGACCCAAAGAGAGCAGGCTGACAGCCCTGGGGTGGGGGTAGGTTGAGAGTGGAGGGACTGAGCAAAAAAGAAAAAGGACTCAAGGACATGGACCACAGTGCTGTGATTGCGGGGCGGGGGGAGGGGAGGAGGGTATAAGATGGTCACATGGTAATGGAAAAAATACAATAAAAAATTTTAAAAATAATAAAGTCCACTGGTTAGCAACCTTAACTTAATCTGTAACCTAATTTCCGTTTGCCACATAATGCAATGTACTTACAAATGTACTGGTGATTAGGACACTGGATTATAACTCACTGAGAATTTATTTGCTTTTTACTATAGGAACTTATGGTGATGGTATGCTACCTGTATCATTGGCTATATAAGAATTAATTGTCAATGAGTATAAAGAACTTTTTAGGATAATAATTGACACATAGTAAGCTTTCAAAACTGTTAACTAGTATTAAAATTGTGGTAGTCTTCTGATAGCACATTTTTTGACAAAGCCATTAAGCAAAATTCTTTTTATATTAAATATAATAATGAACAATTAAGCTATTAACATCTTAATTTTTTTAAATGCAAAATTCAATCATGCAGTTTAAGAAATAAAGCTATTTGAAATATAGTACTTATAATGAGGATTATTTTCCTTTTGCTTAATTACGTTATCTTTTAAGGACATTTAAGTTCCCTTATTGTTATCACTCACGAAAAGATAAACTATCATGTTCTTTGAGAGGAACACAGTTCTTCCTGTTACTGTAGGACATGATCTTTATGTCACAGAAATAATTCTATTTCATAAATATTTTGCAGGATCCTCAAATACTTTTAATACAGCCAGGGTCTCTTTCAAGGTGCATCGCTCATTTAACGTAGAGAAATTTTTTCCAGCCTTACTCTGTAAGTAAACACCCCAGCCAGCTGTTCTCACTGCACAGGCGATGCTCCCACGCAGTCCCAGCCAGCATCTCTGAATCCCTGTATTTGTCGCACTTCCCATTCATGCTTCCAAACTCAATCCTCTGTGACTGTCGGGTAGGATGATCACCTACTTTTATGATGTCTTCACTTCTTTACTTTTTTTAATATCTAGAGCTACTTTTTAAATTTATTTTTCTTTTGAATTCCATCTACTCTGTAACTTCCAACAGTTTGTCAATGCTTCTATCACACCAATGACATCTTATGTTCTTTAACAATGGTATATATGGATCCTTCTCTTGTTTGTTTCTTTTATCATTTTTATGGGATTTGGAGAATGTGCTCTCCATCTGTAATTTGATTAAAAGTATAAAACTCTACCTTTAGTTTCTATATATGCGTAAGTTAAAAATTTACTTCCAATGAGCATATTCACACATTTTTAAATCCGCAATGTATTTTCATTGATGTCATTGAATGTCAGCACCAAAAATAGAGTGCATGTTAAGTAAAAAATAACAATCTCACTTCTGAAATCATCGCTGAATATCACACTCAGTAATAAATGCATTTTGCTGTGTTTATACTTAATGAATTAGTAAAATAAAATTAATTGAATTTAGTAACTACAGTTAGAATTTACTGGATAATTGTTTAATTTCACAAAGGAAAATACCATACCAAAGTGAAACACAACTCATAAATACTTTATACCACAACATTAACATTTTGCCTCAGATTTTGCATTTGGGGAGATTCAGTCAAAGAGAAATTATGAAACAAAATCATTCAAGTATTTCATTTGAGTCTGAAGACTTATACTGCCATCTAGTGGCCACACTGCATAATTTTAGATTATTAGCTTTATAATTTCATACTCAAAATGCATACTACTGAAGCAGTTTCATTACACATTTGAAAATCACTAAAGTTGACTTATTGGTAACCTTCTATAAATACCATTTCTAAAAATTGCACTGCTTGCTTATAGACGACAAGGTAAGAATTCTTCCACTGGAAATGCAGCATGCTTGCTATATTAAGAAACATATTATTTTCATATGAATAAAATAATGTTTAAGAATAGGAATACTGAACAAAGAAATTTGTTCTAAACACTACAGAATATTTAAATGATGATTCACTAGATATAATAAAATAATAAAACATAGTTTCTCTGAATATGGAATAGATTGCTTTTATTTTAAAAATATTTCAAGGACTTTCGTTGTTTTTTTATCCAGAGATTTTTAGTGGCACTACAAAATAGGCTTGATTTGAAGCCAAGCTATTTACAGGACATGTAAAGCCAAATAAATTGGTATGGTAATCTTTTCAACTTGTTATTGGTATATTGAGAATTCACCTTATGAGGAACAACTGAGATTTTTTAAAACCTAAATTATTCACCCTGAAGAAAAAGAAAGAAGGTCGCCATTTTCCTGACCTGGTAACAGAAGTTAGATCAAACTGAAAAATAAATGTAGTGGTTAGTTGGGCTCGCCTTTTCTAGTAGCTGTGTTGTATTAACACCGCCAGAAGAATTACTGTCAAAAAGAACAATTGATAAGGACGATAGTGATGCCCCAGTTCTTGAGATTTGACAGTGCTGTGCTCTCTCCACATGGAGGTATGTTCTCATTTTGTTGTTAATGGGCAGCAGGGAAGTTCTACTGTGTTTGATTTTTGTCACCTGAACATGTCCCCTACTCACAAATAATGAACACATATGCACACACACAATGCATGCAGAGTTATAGAGTTCAAATTGTTACCTGAGCTACAAAGAACACATGTAGTTCTGCTTCCCGGGTGGTTTAACCCTGATTAATCTCATAATTAAATTAATCTCCAGTATTTGACATTTTCTAGAAACAGCTCTGTGATGTTTATAAACATTTCAAGTGGTATATAATTTACATATTACTCTGTAAAACTTAGGTGCATACTCTATTTATAATTTTTACACATAAATGTTAAAATGTGTCATCCTAATGGTTATTATGTTGGGTGCCTCACGGATGTTTCTCCTTAAATTTAATCAATGGGTTCAAATAAAAATTATGATTTGATGTTTGTGTAGTTCTATGCTTGCAAATCACTGAAGTAACATTCCTCAGCATTCATCAACAATAAAGCAATTACACAGGATCACAAAGGATTCTTTCCTGATCTTCATTAGAACAAAAATCATGCCTGTGTGGCAAAGAGCTTCATGATGCTAATAACAAATGAATTGCTCTGAAGATATTGGAATATGTCTGAAATCATAATCAACTATTTCATCAAACATGAAGGTATCAAAAAAACTATTCTAAAACCACTGAATTACAGAGTAAAGGTGAACTGAAATTATTTAGTAAAATCTTGTGGAACAGATTTTTTGGACCCGCAAATACAAATTCTGACAGACTGCGCTAATAGGAAATGTGTCGTACGGTTACTGCAGTTGAAGAATCGCTGGCAGGACCGCATCCTCCTGGACATCACACTAGTAAGGGGAGCACTCAGCACAGGACAGGAGTTTCAGACGGGTTTACAGTGACTCTTGTTATATGTGTGTTATTTTTATTCTCATACGAATTAATACATTTCCTTTGTTTGAAAATGATTAAAGGAGGCAATTTAGGTGGCACAAAACACTCCAGCTCTTCATGACTCAGACAGTCTCCTTCCTGAGAACCATGAAATGGGGCAGAAGACCACAAGTTTTTATAGGGTGAAGTATAAAGAGCAAGGAAGAGATGAGTAGAAAATACCTGATTGGCTGGGGCTGCTTAAAGCCAGCCTTGTTTGAGATGAGATGTCCCGGAGTTAGTTTGTTGTTTGGGGACTGACTGACTAAATACGCAGCCATTCTGGTCAAGAGGCGTTTGAGAGTGACAGGAAAGTGGCCTAAGTTTCAGCATGCTGATGCGGCACCCGCGGCAACGGCAGCTCCGTCTGGGACTTAGGGGTGTATTTTAACAGTTCCCCTCTTCTGATGATTTTCTTTTGTCATTCTCGTCAAAGAGGGACCGTCTGTTGGCTGGTCAATGGCTGCCCTCATGCCTTTAAAACTTTTGAGAGAACACAGTGCATTAGGACACCATAATAATAATTACCAGCAACAAAACAGTGCCCGTGGTTTGGAAAGCACCCCTGAGCCAGAGTCTGCATGACACAAAACAGCTGGAATCAAGTAAGAAATGATCCCAAAGAGGGAAATACTTCTTGTCTCCAGTGGTTTGTGTGTGTATTTCATGTAACTCTGTCTCACTGCCCTAGGAGTATTTATCCATAGAGCTTGTTTCAGAGAAACTGAGGTGTAAATCAGAGAGAAGTTGGTGCTGGGCAGAGAGAACTACAGAATAACCAGCAGCATTGCAAATCCAACCGTCAGTTGGAGGTTGGACGAACCTCCTTTTTAATGGCCTGAGACAGGTGAACAATAGCATTATCTTTCCAGGTCAGACCAAGGCAAAAGATGGACAAAAGGATCATAGAGACCTTTGTGGTGTAACAATTAGGAAAAGGAGGGTCAGAGAGGTAAAGTGTAATGGAAAAAATGCTCTTGATCCTCTTGATTTGAAGACTTGGGAGGAGTAGTCTATCTCAATGTTAACTACTTAACTTCCTAGTTAACTTGACTCTGAGATCTCCAGATCAGATGTCATGTGGAACCTTCTTCAGTTCTAAAATGCGTCCAGGTTTTGACTCCTTGTGATCTGGAGTGCAGTGTTGGTGGTCAAGAGTGCTTGCTAGCGTCTTTTCCATGAATCTCACTTTGTAAAAGCATCAGTAAAACATTAATTCTCTGTAAAGGACAAAACACTTAAAAATTCCCATTGTTAAATATCTAATGAAGGTTTGTCATGATGGAATCAACAAATAAATTTGGCTATTTCTGTGACACAACATTTTGAGATAATAATTAGAATTGTAAATGATAACAATATATGAAGATATATTCTATTTTGGGGACGTTTAATACAATATTGGGAAAACTCACATTAATACTGTATACCCATACAGATATAACCTAAGAAGGTTAAACATCATTTTTTGTGTGACAATGCTTTCCATGTAATTTAACATCTCTCTTTTATAAGGTGAGGGGTAAATCTTTGGAGGATTTTCCAAGGGACTTCTGGAAATTTTCAAAGTTAGTTTGAGGGTGAAAAAAAACAATCTCCATTTAAAATCGGATTTGGGGGAGTAGTCAAATATTAAAAGGTTTGGTCATTTGATATGGATCACAGATCATTATGAAATAATACTTATATTCAACTAAAGTGATGATAGAAGATTTTAAAAGAAAATGCAGAATTACATAGTTGTGAACAAAACTTGGCTTTTACTACTGAGAAGTTCGGATTTCCTTAAGTAATCAAAGACCTGGTAAAGACGGCATGAAGCACAGTTAATTATTTTGGTAAGACATAAAGTCTGTGCTATTGGTGCAGACTACTTAAAAGGTAAAGAAAATCCTTTGTTTACAATTTCTTATTAAGACCAAAGACATAAAAAAAACTTTGTTTTTTAATGAAGAGAAAAACTAATTCTAATTCTGCAACAATGCAATTTTGATATTAAAACTTACTTTTTAAAAACTTAAAATAAATCCATTCCAATCCCAGCCAGCTTGACCACCCATAAAATTTCTTCCCCAAAATTCCTTTTACAAAACCTTCTACAACTTTTCAAATCTGTTCAGATTTTGTCCTGTGTATTTTCCATCTTCTTATTTCTGGCTCAATCAGTTATTTTACTTTAGGACAAAATTACTTTATTATTCCCCTTATTAAAACAAACAAACATGCCCTGCGTGTCTTTTCTAATCCAAAACCAAAAAAATCTACTTTTTAAAATCTGCTTTTTATTCCATTATTTTCTTTCACCCCCTTTATTTCTAGTAATTCTAATTACATATATTAATTAGAATTCATTACCTTTAGAATTTTTAATTCCTAATGGAAATTAAGAAGAAATTGTGGTCTAAAGAATTTATAAGTATATTTTATAGTTATTAAAAATCTACCCTTCCTCATAGTAAATTTTTCAGTGTGGCACAAAACACTTTTACTAATAGACCCAACTATCTTTAGTTCTTCTGTGAAAAGAAACCAAAAATGAATAAACCTCTACTTAGTAATTAATATTTCAGTATTTTATCTTACCTGAAAAATGGTCTAGATATTCAATGAATATCCATCATTTAACTTATCCCAGTAAAACTGTTACTGAACAAGAAGTCCAAGGGAGGGGCAATACAATATTTGGCCCACCTAGGAATGCCAAAAACTGCTATACAACAGGAGCCCCTCCCAAGGACAAAATACTAATATTTGCTGGGCTCTTTGTTATATCCACCAGACGCGAGAATAATTTTCGAAGACCTTTCAGGGTTTTGATCTTATTTTATTGGCCAAGCTGAACCTGCGCAGGGGTGAACTCTGGGAGTGTCCTGAGACACGGTGCCCAGAGGGCTGCAGATGAGAGTCATGCTGAGCACTTATAGCTAAGTCCTTATATACGGGAGTGCAAGCAAGTATTGAACAGAAGCAGACGTGGCAGTTAGCTATTTGCTGACAGAGACCTCGCGCGGGAACAGGGTTGGGTTTCAACATTCAAAGCTAAGCAGATTACAATCAGCCTGTTTTGCTATGGTCAGGCTATGTTCTCAATTTCCCAGATCTCAACACTCTTCTGTCTGCCACCAATTGGAAAGACATCTCTCAATGCCAGAGATTTGTGAAAAGGAAACAAAATGTTTATTTAATGCTATTCAGGCCTAACGCCTTCACTAAAATATATACACCTATGTAATGGCCATTAGTAGTGGAAACATACAAACAGCCGTTAGGCATCTGCAGTTCCTGAGACTGGGTTTATTTATTACCCAATAAATAAACGTCAGGGAACAGCTGGGTTAAAATTCCTAGCCAAATAAGGTAACTAGCCAGAAGAGGCCCGCCAGCAGCAACACCCACCAATTAGGGACCTTCGCCGTTTTCAACTTAGCAACCTAGCTAATAGCTAACTGCCACATCTGCTTTTGTAAGCCCGCATTTGCTTGCTCTGCCCTATAAAAACCCTGTAGCCTGTAAGCCACGTGCGGCTTCCATTTTGTAGCTCTGGTAGAGAAGCCCGCCCCTGCGCAGGTAAAAACTTTTGGCCAATAAATTACATCTTAAGCTCTAAGTTTCTGGACGTCTGATTTCTCGCCCATCGAATACAACACCTACACCCACACAGAACTCCCTTCTACCACTGTCCCAACTCCCGGTACCGTAAATCAGGAAAAGAGCACACGTCTGTGTTTCAGGCTGCTGGCACCATCAGCTGTATCACCATGTAGGCAGGATCTCTCCTTAATCCAATCATGTGGCACCTTCTCACGGTCCACTGGCAAGAGTTCTTTCTACCAAGTTCCAGTCAAAGTCTCTCCTGCTTTCCAGGCCATGCAGCCAAAGGGGGCACCCCAAAGCCGCGTGAGCCTCTTCTACCAAAGCTGCAGGGATCCGCACTCCACCAAAAGCATGCGGCTTTCTACTTCACTTGGCTGCAGGCATCTCCATTATGGCAAAGCCCAAAACCACGTGGCTCTCCCCTCACCTGGGCAGTTATCCCCTCATGTCCCGGAGCCAATCTTTTCCAAGCTCTCACACAGGACCTTCTCACTCAGGGGCGCAGCCCCTAGTTACATCTTGGGTCCCAGCCACTCCATTCTCCCTGGCTCAAAACTTGGCCACAGCTATTTAACATATCTATGAAACCAGTTGAAGGTTATAGATATGTTAAATAATCATTCCAGAGGTTAGCTGCAAAGCTGTTGCTATGCAAAACAGCTCTCAATGGCCCTGGCTGTATTTGTCTCTTCTCCCTGGGGGGGGGGGGGTGAGGACATCTTATATGTCTCTCCAATATTCCTATACACTTTGGATTCTGGACACCATTCCAAATCTTTTTTGGGGGGGCCCTTGGCTGCACCCTGTATCAAAACTTTAAGGTTTTAAGTTACCAAAAAGATTTTGGAAACTATTGTTTAGTAGACATATAATAAAGCATAATTGTGTTGAAGAGTTCATTTATAAATGTTTATCTTACATCTATTTAATTTACTTGTTTTTTAACAATTATGTTTAAATTGTTTGTGAAAAACAGTATGAGACCTTAGAAAGTTAATCATCTTAGGTTATCTTGCTGACAAGTTATGTAACAGAGATAATGAGGGCTTATTTGACTTTTAGTAGTTAGAATAAAAAGCTACATTTTGTTCTAATAACTCTAAAGACATGCCTGTTTTAATGAAACCAACAAACAAACTAGGTTCTATTTACCGAAGATTGTTCTAGATCAAGTGAACTTTAGCAGAACTTTTTTCAAATATTATTGAAAAGCAGGAAAAAATCACATATTCATAACATGTATACATAGACATCTAGACACAAATAGATGTTTTCGCTTTTATTCTAAAACATTAGTCATGACACGGGTATGACAGTGAATGTACAGTTTCATCCAAACTGTGCTTCTGGCCGATGAAAGAAGTTTACCTGCTCAGGTGGCTTAAACGTTTACTGATATTTGTCAAGATTTTTAAGGCTTTTCATTTTCCTAGTGTCCAAGTGATACAGGGTGCAGCCGAGGGGGGGGGCAAAAAGAAAAAAGATTTGGAATGGTGTCCAGAATTCAAAGTGTATAGGAATATTGGAGGGACATATAAGATGTCCTCATCACCACCACCCCCAGGGTGAAGAGACAAATGGAGCAGGGCCATTGAGAGCTATTTTGCATAGCAACAGTTTTGCAGCTAACCTCTGAAATGATTATTTAACATATCTATAACCTTTAACTGGTTTCATAGATATGTTAAATAGCTGTGGCCAAGTTTTGGCCAGGGAGAAGGGAGTGGCTTCTACCCAGGAGGTAATTAGGGGCTGCGCTCCTGAGTGGGAGTGCCTGTGTGAGAGCTTGGAAAAGATGGGCTCCAGGACATGAGGGGATAACTGCCCAGGTGAGGAGAGGGCCACGGAGTTTTCAGGAGAGTGAAAAGAGTACCACTCAGCTTTGCCAGAATGGGGACCCCTGCAGCCAGATGAAAGGGAGAGCCACACGGTTTCAGCAAAGTAAGGGTCCCCTCTTGGCCAGGTGAAAGAGAGAGTCATGTGGTTTTGGCCAGAGTGCAGACCCCTGCAGCCATTGAGGAGAGGCACACGGTTTCAGCAGAGTGAGGACCCCCTCTTGGTGAGGTGAAAGGGAAAACTACGCAGCTTTGCCAGAATGGAGGTCCCTGCAGCCAGGTGAAGAAGAAAGACACACTTTTGTGGAGTGCGAACCCCTGCAGCTTTGGTAGAAGACGCCCACATGGCTTTGGGGTGCCCCCTTTGGCCACGTGGCCTGGAAAGCAGGAGAGACTTTGACTGGAACTGGGTACAAAGAACTCTTGCCAGTGGACCATGATAGGGTACCACAGTACTTTGGATTAACTCGAGATCCTGCACAGTGACACAGCTGACGGTGACAGCAGCCTGCAATACAGACGTGTGCTCTTTTCCTGATTTACGGTACCCGGAGTTGGGACAGTGGGAGAAGGGAGTGCTGTGTGGGTGTAGGTGTATACCCTAAAGGACTTTGATATTTAGTGGAGGCATTAGGCCTGAATAGCATTAAATAAACATTTTGTTTCCTTTTCACAAATCTCTGGCATTGAGAGATGTCTTTCCAATTGGCGGAGGACAGAAGAGCCCAGTAGGTATCAGTATTCTGTCCTCAGGAGGGGCCCCTGTTCTGTAGCAGTTTTTGGCATCCCTAGGTGGGCCAGATATTGCCCCCCTCCCTTGGACCTGTTGTTTTGTAACACAAGTACCCTCTCCTTTTTTTTTCCTTCTGATAAAAATTACTTCCCTAAAGTTTGCATTGAAAAGAAATGGCTGTCAGTTTCTAGAAAGGACCAGGTAGAACATTTTAATCTCAAAAGAACCGAGAAAAGAACAGTTCCTACAAGAAGAACTTTTATTTCCTGAGGTCAAAATGTGTAGAATACTTACAAGCCTTTGAGATGGAAAGGGGAGGTTTGGGGGTTGATGAAAAGGATAGGTGGACCCTGAACTGCTTCCAGAGCCATACCACTGGTCCTACGAAGACAAAGACAGCTGCTGCTAATTCTTTACAAACTGGATTGTGCCCTGGATGGTATCAAGGCACTTCCCACCCACCCAACTACTTTATCTTCAAGTTTCTTTTTTATATCAGGTAAATCTTCAACTACGATAAAAATTAAAAGACTCCTATTTTCTGGATACAGAGCTGTATCTTTGGGATGTTTCCCCAGTCTGGGTACATAATTTCACTTAAAGGAGAAGGCCTTAAAAAACTTAGGCTCTGAATATCAGCTTTCAGCTTAGCTAGCTTCTAACCATATAGCTACTTATTTTTTTAAAAGTCCTTTCAAATACCTTGTCAGGTTTCAGCTGGGAGAAATAATAAATATGAAAATAAATAATCCTGGCAGCAATGAATAACCCCAGAGACAAAAGAGGCATTCCTAAGAGGGTTAAAGACACTATCCTCTTAAGACCCACAGCCACCCCCAAAGATGGCCAGAAGAAAGAAAGACTGAGACAGTTCCCTGAGAGCTGGCAACAGTCGGTGGGACTGGGCCTGCAAACAGAGTGCAACCCACATTTCTGACAAGCCATATTTGGGGCCCCTAACCTGATTATTGAATGGCCTGTGTGCACAAGAACAAAAACCTACGTACTGCAGGTGGGCAGGAATCCAAGCCAAGTTCTCAAGATACAAAAGAGAAATGAGAAGGCAATAGCTATCCCTGGGATAGAAAGGATCATTAAGCAATGGGCACCCCGAAACCAAATTCGCAAGTTTGGATTTGGAAAGGAAGGCACAATGTGAAATTTTACATTCTGTCAATTTGTTACGGGAAATGAAGCGACCAGACACCGAGGGATTCTGGAGTACGAGGTTTATTCCTTTTTACGTGCACGGGCCCAGAGGAGTCATTTCCAAATTCTGAGCCCTGAACAAAGGATTCTTGGGGAATATATAGATTAGGGGTCTTCCTATCTACGTGGCAAAGCAGGATACAGAAGCAGAATGCGGTAATTAGTTCTATCTACAGGGCAGAAGCAGAGTTCAAAGGCTAAATGTGAAAATCGCTTCTATCTGCGGGGGTGCTAGCCCTAGTCCTAGTGACTATCCGGCTATCTGCTTTATCTGCTCTTCCTAGACAGCCTTATTGTTCTCCTATGGCGCCTGGGGTCTTGGGTGAGCAAAGGTCTCCTGGGACCTCTCCCTTCCTTTCCAGTCCTCACTATCTGGCCACCCGCCCTCCCAGGCGGCCCCATCATTCTCTCTAGGGCGCCTGGGGTCTGGGCAAATAAAGGTTAAACAGAGGTTTTTCAAAGTTTCCCATATCAAATTGACAAAACTAAATCAATTTAGTAACGGCTTTCTTGTGCTTAATTCAAGGAAAAACCATACACAGTTTGGGGGAGTATAGTGTCTCACAGACAGTGGAACACTGTTCCCAAGGGATTTGGGGCAAGAGGGCAACCCATAGAGCATTAGAAGGGATGCCTAGGAAACAGCCCACGGTTGTCCAGGTGATGGGGAATTTCCGTACAAAGCCTGCAGGTCCTATTTTCTAGGGTGAAGTAAACTAGTTAAAGCTGAGTTGAAGGACTGTGATGTTAGGTATCCGTGACAGGTCTTTCCCGTAAGTGCAAGGATGACTTAGGTTTAGGTTTGTGAGGTAGGCCACGCCACTGGGCCAGCCTCTACTTTATGTCTTAATCCAAATTAATTTTATAGCTGCCTTTCTTGAGCAGCCATGGTCAAGATCTGAGAATGCTGACTCTGGTAGGAATTTCCACCTGTCGCTGGCTTTTGTCAACTTTTCCAGGATCCTATCTGCAGGTCCAAGCAAGTGGGATATAATGTAGCATATAGTCCTGATATCTACTATAATTTGACAAAGTTTTCTATTAATTTTAATTTTAGTTTTCCCTGGCTGTTAAAGGGAATAATAGCTTGTAGCAGTTTATCGGAGAATCAGTCTGAGTTCCATCACCCCTGGGAGAAGCCCATGTAAGGGCATTTGTGTTGGAGTGGGAGGATTTGACAAAACCTACAACAATATTTTTTCCAAGGTCCTGGGTGATGGCAATAAGACATCAACTTCCAGGCCAGGTGTTTGATGGTGGCCCCGTAGGAGAGTGCAGTGGGAGAAGCCCAGATATTTTAGGCTTCTGGCCTTGGAGCTATTGCAGTTGTAAGGCCAATAACTAGGTAGACTTTTGTTTGTGGTCTTGTGTTCTCTTCAGAGTAGAAAGGCAATTCAGACAGAGGATTAATAGATTGTGGATACTCAGGTAAAGGAGGATAGAGGGAAGTAGTAAGAGCCATGTCATTCTTGCTAAAAAATTCTTAAAATTTTTTTTAGCATTTTAATAAGTTCAGATTAGCCTGTCTGATTCATTATGGCTTCTTCACTGCCAAACCTGGAGGCAGGGACTGCTTCAGTGTCTCTGCCTTCTCTTTGTGACGATCGAGGTATAAAGGGTATCTGCTGAATCAGACTGTAAACTTCACATTATCCTTCTTTTCCTTGATCTTAGCAGCTCTGGCATCCTTTCATCTGGCTGTGAGCTGGAAGCCCTTGATTTCCTAAATCGTGCAAGGCACAGCTACGAGGCATGCTTCAGGCACCTTGGACTAACCCCTATTCTCCGCATGTTGCCAAGAGTCACTCACAGCAAGTTTTACAGTCCTTTCTTTTAGGTACCTCTTGTTCTTCAATTTTTTATTACTTTTTTGAGGTGAATCTTTCAATGTAGCTATTTTGGAATTTCAAAGGCTTACAGAGGCTTCTGCATGCCAATTAAAATAGCTACCCTGTTCTGTTTGTTAATTTGGGAATCCTTGCTTTCAACTGCGGCTTCTTAAATGAACAATCTTGTTTAATTTGGATATCTGCCACCACCACCCCCAATGGCCATTGTAAGTCTAGGTTGTCTTTGTGAGTTTTTGCCACTTTTGGTAGAGATCTACAGCTTCTGTTACCACAGTTCTCAGACACAAAATAAGTAGGTATGCCAGAGACACAGGTGCTCAATTCTTTCAAGTCTGAGGATCCCATTTCTTTATCTAAGCCTTGAGTCTCTTTGGAGATAAATTAGTAAGAGACACGCCACTGTGATGGAAAGTTTGCCATGTTTTACTGTGTGCCTTATTGCAAGAAAATGTCCTTGAAGCTGGTGGGTGACCCAGTGTCAATATACCCCTCCGTGACCAACTTCTCCTAGCCCGCCAACCTTAGAGTTAAGTGAACTGTGTTCTAACAGTTTCTAAGCGCTCAGCCTGTGCCCACCAATCTTAAAAGATTCCCATTAGAAATAAATCTATTCCTTTCATGAGACTTCTTTATACTGACAGACAGCTTGATGGCTTTTAGTTGTTTGATTTGTACTAACCTATGTTTTTATTTTTATAGTCACAACAATGAATTTCCTGCCTTATTTTCCCCAGTCCCTCAGAAATGCGTACTGTGGACTTACCTTAAGGGTTTATAAGTCCTCTGACAGCTCCCAACTGTTGTGGACCTTCCAGGGTAACTACCCCAGGACCTTTCTTGGACCCCAGATCCTTTCAGGAACTTTTCGCAAACCGCAGAACCTTTCCGGGAAAGTGCAGAGAATACCTCCTCCCTCTGAGGAACAGGGAGAGATCAGTCATGGACATAGCTCTATAAATTGCCATTTCTCTGATCAGATCATTGAACAGAATATTTACCATTATATTTTTATACTTTTAAAAACTTTGAGGTCTAATTTAAAACAGTAGACTCAACTTCTTCATGCTAATGTTATAAAAATTTCAGTCATTCCACTGATATTACAATTAGTATAAGATCTATACTAAGATTTTAATGTCATTAAAGTTTTTCAAGTAAAAAAAGGAGAGCAGATCTACATATAATCATGTTTGTTTTTATTTATAATTCTCACTTGATAACTGACAGCAGTGACTTAAAATTATTGGGGTTTTTTGGGAGGGTGTGAGCAAATATATGGCAAGGTTTTCGTCATATGTTATTTTCCTTTTCTATTAGCCTTTTTCTATCATAATAAGGTAATAACAGTAAGGTCATTGTTAATATTCTTCAGAAAGCTCATATTATTAATGTTTTCCTTCACTACTTAAGTATTACAAATAAATCCCAAAGTTACAATTTCACTAATTTATTCACAGTCTTGAAAATGGAATGAAGATACTTGGCTAACAAAAGTATGACCTCATTACTTCACATTAAACTCTTATATTTGAACATTTGTTTTGAACTTCATGTATTTAAAAGAATTTTATAGATGCTAAATAAATACGATAGCTTTCCTTTTTTATTAAATGTTTTTAAATAGCTGAAAGTAACTATGTACAGTTCGCAAGGTTTTTCCCTGCAGAGAAGCAAAGCAGAATGGCGTGTCCAGTATTTCTAGATATTTTAATTCCAGGGGCCAAAGCAGTCATTTCAAATCAAAGCACCTTACACATGTTCTCATTTTAAAAAAATACTTGGAGGCAGAAAAATTACTCATTCTAGTCGATCACCTCATACCACCTTTTAGTTGTTTTCTTCATACTCCGCTCCACTCAAACCACACATTTCTTTAAAACCCAGCGCTCAATGCATGTTGGTTGACAGCAGTCCAATAAAACTAGACACCCATGAAAGCCTGTGATCAGTTTAGCAGAAACGAGCACTTACCACACCATTAAGTCAGCCATTAAGGCCACCCTGTTTTCCTTGCTTCACTGCTGCCTAATATGCCAGGCAAATACCTGATGTGCTTCCAGGGAGAGAGGCACAGCATAGCTGCCGAGCAATACGCTCAAATCAAATGGCAGACGAGAGTTTAGAGTGTGGTTGCTAGGATGGAAATGCAGCCGCTGCCCTTAATGTTCCTTGAATCTCTTTGAAAGCAAAGTTCAAAGAGAAACGTGTACACAAGGATGGAATAATGAGTGCAAAGTCAATATTTAGATACACTTTTCTTTTCTGTTACAGAATGCTCTTAGTGTTTTCTATGTGATCATGTATCTCTCAAGAGACATAAATTCTCAAGAAGCTGTATTTTGTGTGTAAAAATATACCCAAGATTTTTTCCTATAGTCATTATCAACTGAGTCTATAATAAGTTGATAAATGAAGTGAGAAAATTAATAAATAACTGTTCATAGTAATAAGCTACCTCCCTGACACTATGCTTGGGACTTTCTATGATTTGACTTATTAAATGTTCACAAAAATATTATTTTTTATTTTACCAATTAGGGA
Organism: Artibeus jamaicensis; assembly: GCF_021234435.1. Classification (NCBI taxonomy): domain Eukaryota; kingdom Metazoa; phylum Chordata; class Mammalia; order Chiroptera; family Phyllostomidae; genus Artibeus; species Artibeus jamaicensis. Next base: position 4,783,759 of record NW_026521870.1, read on the forward strand.
ATTAAGTTTCAAAGATGTTAAGTATGTTAATCTGAATTAACACAACTAGTAGGAACACAGTGGAATATTGAAACAAGGTCTAAAGCAACTGTGACTGACACAGCACTCCATATCACCATTTAAAATTTGTCATTGTATGTAATAGCTATGGATCAAGTTGATTTCTCTGCTGAGGCCAGGTGCTACATGTCCACAAATATATTTCATTTGAAAATGAGCTTTGGTGATTTCATCGTCCAGTAGCAACATGCATTTCACATACCACACAACTTGCCCTTTTAAGGTGCTCTGTTTACTGTAGTCAGGGCATTGTTCGACCATCACCGCAGTCCATGTTAAAACATTCAATCACATGAAAAGAAGCTGTGTATCATGAGACAGTCACCCCACCATTTCCCACAGCTCCCCAATCCAGTCCTAGATAGTCACTAATCCATTCCCAGTTTCCACAGATCTGGACATTTTATATAAATGGCATTTTCAAATGTGTGGTCTTTTCCAGCCAGTTTCTTTCACTTAGCGTAATGCTGACCAGGTTCATTCATGCTGTTGCATATATCAGTATTTCATTTCCTCTCATTGTTGAATAATATTATGCTATTGTATGGATATGCCACACTTTGTTTTCCCATTCATCAGTAGGATTGTATCCATTTTTCAACTGTTATGAATGGTGCCTATGTGAATATCATATATAAATATTTTGAATACCCATTTTCAATTCTCTTGAGTATATACCTAGAACAGGGGTGGCAAACTCATTTTTACCAGGGGCCATATCAGCCTTGTGGTTGTCTTCAAAGGGCCAAATGTAATTTTAGGACTGCATAAATGTAACTAACCTTTAACTAGGGGCAAGGAGATCAGCACTGCTACCTGGTACAAGCAAGCTGCCAGATAAAATAAGGTGGAGGCCTGGATTCGGCTCACTGGCCTTGTGTTTGCCACCTGTGATTTAGAAGTAGAATTTCTCTCTCATATAAACTCCAAGTTTAAGCTTTTGAGAAACTACTGAACTACTCTCTAATTCTTAATTCTATGAATTTGACTCCTCTACATTTTTCTTGGTCAGCCTATCTGAAACTTTATTGTTTTAGTTATGTTTTTCAAAGAATCAGCTTTTGGTTTTATTGACTTTTTTCTCTATTATTTTCCTATTCTCTGTCTCATTAGTTTATGTTCTAATTTTTACTATTTCTTTCTTTCTGCTTGTTTCAAATCTAGTCTGTATCTAAAGATGGAAGATCAATACATACTTTTGAATGAATAACTAAATACTTCGAGGGTCTGTTTAATATAACTATCTTCTCATAGTCTGCATTCAACCTTCTAGAAATCAATAACCATGACTTATTTAACTTTGTCTCAATTGCCTAATAATCTTTGGCTCAAACTACAACTGAAAATATGGATTTTCAAGTGCATTGAAGAACAAACAAGAAAACAAGGAATAATCAAGAGCAAAACCTAAGGTAAAGTAGCAGATCAGAGGCAGTCAGCAATGGGCCATTTTCACTCTGGTAAAATCAGGCAAGAAAAGGTAAGTTGCGCTCTCTTTTGCACTGACCTAAGAAGTGAAACAGAATCCTGTCCAAGGCAGGAAATGTAAGTGCACTCAGGTTGATCCATAAACCTTATATAAAACTGCTCCACCAAGGTTACAGGAAATTGCCTGTCCCCAAGGGAAAAACATACGGTAGCAACACGTCTATATCATGTTCCAAGCATGCTAAAGTCAATGTAGACTTGATCATATAAGCACATGTGGCAAAACTACAAAGACAAGCAAGAAAATAATAATTACTAAATTCATGGTAGTACTTTCTCTGAGCAGAAGGATATGGGATTCTATAGAGACATGTGAAGATTTTAAAGAATATGGTGAAATGTTTTCACAAAATGTGGGGGCAGCAAAATATGTTGGACACCAGAAGCATCATATCATTATGCTTTACATCTTATACATTTTAAACAAATATTCTTTGATACTTCACCGTACTTGATTTTAAGAATAAATAATAAATATAAGTGGCATAAGTTACATAGATCATTTTTCAAATAAAATAAAGCCTATAGAAAGATTGAATGACAATCTCAAGGTTAAACAGCTGGTTAATCCAATCAGGACTAAGCCCTACTTTCTTTAACAAGTAGCCACAGAACTTTTAAAGAGCCATTTACAAAATAGTATAACTTTAACATGAGAAAAACAATTTTAAATATTAATAATGTATTTCATCACAATCTGCTTAGCATAACAAGTTTTTGCATCAATTATCATTCTTACTATGTCTCCTAAAAAGTATGGCTATAATAATGTGCACTAAAATACATTTATTATGGTCCATTTGTTGCATATTTATAATTTCAGGTTACTCCTCCTATAGAATGAAATACTCTTGAAAAAATCTACTCTACTGTCTTTATTTGTCAATATTTCTAACTTTTATTATTAGAAAAGTATCAAAAATTTATAATGAACATAATCCCTTTGTGACTTAAAAAAGAATACATATACTCATTTTTTTAAGGAATCACAAGAATCTTGCAAATTCTATGTTATTTTACCACAGTTTTTTAAAGTGGTTTTAGTAGGCCTTGGACACTTAAATGTGATAGACGAGCGGATGCCAGGTCGTTTAGATCAGTGGTTCTCAAAGCATGATTCCTGGACTGGCAGCATCCTTATCACGAGAAACCTACTTAAAAATGCAGATTCAGCAATTTGTGTTTTAATGCTCTCTAGGTGTTTGTGATGCGGCACACAAGAATCGCTGGTCTAATATTTAGCCAAGACTGAGAACTATGGACTCTGGGGTGGGAATTTGCAGGGATTCTAATGTGACACATCAGATAGGTTACATTAGATACATTCTAATGTGATACATTAGAATCATGTGGGGAATTTTAATGAATGCTGATATCTGAGGCCTACTTCTAAGCAATTTAAAATCTCTGAAGGTGGAATCTGGACAGTGATGCTTTAAAAAAACACCCCAGGTGATTTTAATGTGTATCCTGTTGTATGAGACATTCTTCTGAGGTCATTAGGTGGCTTAGCTATGCCCCTTACAATCTCTAGTACATGATGATGATTAAGAAAGGATATGGATAGTTCAAGGTCATTAGCAAAGTCACCATCATTGTGAGCCATGGCTTGATGTTTTAGATATTTGATAGATCAGAATTCATATTCCTTACAGAAACTTTTCATGATTCTCTGATTCCTCAGGTACCATGCTTATCTTTAAGAAATCACTTTGATGTGTTGCATGTAAACAAGTTGGGTCCTCTTTGAGAACATTTAAAGAATTTTATTTTATATTTTTTAAAAAGTATTTTTATTGATTATGCTATTACATTTTTCCCAATTTTTTTTTCAGTTTTTCTGAGTCTGCTGGACCAGTCCTCTGCCTTACTGGTCTGCTTATTCTGGTTGATTTTTTCTTTAATTCCTTAGTTGTCTAAGTTCCATGCAGTTTGAATTTCTGGCACTTTTGGTTGTTTATTGATTTCAGATTGGTTGTTATCCTCCTTTTGCTTGTGCAAGGAAGCAAAGGGTCTCTACCTATGCCTCCATCTTGGCCAGAACCCATTTAAAAATTTTTAGATTAGCCCTGGCTGGTGTGACTCAGTGGTTGAGTACCAGCCTGTGAATCAAAGGGTCACAGGTTCGAGTCCTGATCTAGGACACATGCCTGGATTGCGGGTCAGGTCCCTGGTAGGGGGTGTGTGAGAGGCAACCACGCATTGCTTCTCTCCTTCTCTTTCTTCCCCTCTGTGTAAAAATAAACAAAATCTTTTTTTTGAAAAAATTTTTAGTTTAATAAATTGGTTTCCGGATTCTTTTCCATGAATCTCTTGAACTGGATTGATATGAATGTGGCCAGAGGTAGACCCTAAAGGGTCTTATTTCTTTCATGATATTCCTACATGGACCTGTTAAAAAAATATATATTTGTATTAAAATTATATTATATAATTTTATATAAAATTTACATATATAAATATATACTTATTTATATATATGTATATAATGTATACATACACACACACACAGGGGTACCTCAGTACATGTGTTAATTCACTCTGAGACTTGTGATGAGTGCTGAAACTGACGAGTATCAGGTGCTGTTGTGACTCCTTAAAGTGCAATGAGTCCTGAGCAAGTGCCAAGGGCTGCATTTTTTTTCTTGTCAAAATGCAATGAGTACAGGGTTTGATGAGTTCTGAAGCCGACAAGTACCAAGGTGTGACTGTAAATGTGTTCTATACCTACCATGTTGTGGTTTATGATGATTAAGAAACAAAGTGTTTTCAAAGCACACTCATGGCGTTTGTCTTTTAACTGCTGCTTTGCAATTGGGATTGTTCCCATTTGCATGATTCCCTCTGTCTTCACACTGCCTTTCACTGGAGACCTGCTCCCCAGTGCAGCTGTTTCCAATTCAGTGTTATCAGTGCCGCCGAACTGCACCCCGTGGCTCTGAAAACTTAGCTCTCCCAGGCAGTCTTCCTCAGTCTAAGCCCTTCCTATCTGCTTCTTCTATAACTTGACTAGCAAATTCTTTTTTTAAACAAATTCTTTTTGAATTTCCCACCTGCACCCTAAGGGAGCAATAAAATATTGTGAATATTTATATCTATCTATTAATTTATCAATAGGCAAAGGATAGTGCTGTATATCCCTTGAACCTTTGTCCCTTTTAGATACATTAATTATATTATAAAGTTTTCCTTGGAAACTCAGTCATTTTCCTCTTCAGTTTAATTTTGAGAAGTAAAAATCCAGAAGAAATTTTGACAAGAAACACTACCAAGGCAGGTGGACATCAGCATTTGCTAAAATTTTTCCAGATGATTCTAATGTGCCACCAGGATCGCAGAGCCCTCTTCTAGAGTCCATAGTTCTCGACCCTGCGTATTAGAATTAGTTCTGGAAGCTTTAAAAGTTTTAATCCAACTCTTAAAATTCCTGTTTTAAGTTCTGTAGGCAGCTTTACTGTGCATCCAGGGTGAAAGCTGCTGCTCTAGACTAGAGATTCTCATCCTGAGTCGGAAGCACCAGAGTGCTCATTAGAACTCTCCAGGTTTTACTGAAGAAAGAGATCAGGGAAGACACGAACAAATGGAAACATATACCATGTTCATGGATTGGAAGAATTAACATCATCAAAATGTCCATACTACCCAAAGCGATTTACAGATTCAATGCAATACCTATTAAAGTACCAGTGGCATATTTCACAGACATAGAACAAACACTTAAAAAATTTATATGAAACCATAAACAACCCCGAATAGCAGCTGCACTTTTGAGAAAGAAGAACAAAGTAGGGGGGATCACAATACCTGATATCAAACTGTACTACAAGGCCACTGTAATCAAAACAACCTGGTACTGGCATAAAAACAGGCACATAGACCAATGGAACAGAATGGAGAATCCAATAATAAACCCAACTCTCTACAGTCAATTAATATTTGACAAAGGGGGCAGTAACATAAAATGGAGTAAAAATAGCCTCTTCAACAAATGGTGTTGGGAAAACTGATCAGCTACAAGCAAAAAAAATGAAACTCGAGCACCAACTTACACCATATACCAAAATAAATTCAAGGTGGATAAAGGACTTAAATATAAGCCGTGGCACCATTAAAGTCCTAGAGGAGAACATTGGCAGGAAAATTCCAGATATTTCACGTAGCAACATTTTTACTGATATGTCCCCTAAAGCAAGGAATATAAAGGAAAGAATAAACAAATGGGACCTCATCAAAATAAAAAGCTTCTGCGTGGCTAAAGAAAACAGTATTAAATTAAAAAGACAACCAACTCTGTGGGAAAACATATTTGCCAATGATACCTCAGACAAGGGTTTAATCTCCAAAATATACAAAAAACTTACACGACTCCACTCTAAGAAGACAAGCAACCCAATTAAAAAATGGGTGAAGGGCTTGAACAGACACTTCTCCAAGGAGGACATACAGAGGATCCAGGGACACATGAAAAGATGCTCAATATCGCTAGCTATCAGAGAGATGCAAATTAAAACCACAATGAGATACCACTTTACACCGGTCAGGATGGCTATCGTAAACAAAGCAACCAACAACAAATGTTGGAGAGGTTGTGGAGAAAAGGGGTCCCTAGTTCACCGTTGGTGGGATTGCAGACTGGTACAACCATTATGGAAAACAGTATGGAATTTTCTCAGAAAACTAAAAATGGACCTGCCTTTTGACCCAGCAATTCCACTGCTAGGATTATATTCTAAGAACCTGGAAACACCAATCCAAAGGAACCTATGCACCACAATGTTCATAGCAGCACAATTTACAATAGCCAAGAGTTGGAAGCAACCTAGGTGTCCATCAGTAAATGAATGGATCCAAAAACTACGCTACATTTACACAATGGAATTCTATGCAGCAGAAGGAAAGAAGGAGCTACTACCCTTTGCAACAGCATGGATGGAACTGGAAAGCATTATGCTGAGTGAAATAAGCCAGGAGTTGACAGACATATACCATATGATCTCACCTTTAACAGGAGGAAGCTAAAGAACAAAACAAACAAGCAAGCAAAATATAACCAAAGACACTGAAGTAGAGAACAGGCTGACAGAGGGGAGAGAGGAGGGAATTTCAGGGGAAAAGGGGAAGGGTTTACATGAACAAGTATAAAGGACACATGGACAAAAACTAAGGGGGGTGGAAATGGGAGGGAAGTGGGGAGCCCTGGGGGGGGGCTGGGATGGGAATAAAAAAAAACTCTACTTAAACAATAATTTTTTAAAAACTCTCCAGGTTTTGGGGGAGGAAACAACTGGTCGTAGACTTCATGCTGACCAAGCAACAGAAATGCAAAATAGGTATTAGTTGTTATATGTGCCCAGTTGCTGATTCTAATCTCTCAAGTCATGAAACTATATTAAGAAATAATATAGATTGCAGTAGTTCCTGATGTGGGGAAATCTGCAAAGCAGTGACAAACTTGAATAATGTGTAAGGAAAAAATTGTTTTCCAGTGGAAAAAACATGCATGTCTGTAGTCTGACTGTTATTTGATCTGATTCTATGGAAGCTGTTTTACAACTCTGTAAATTGTAGATAGGTGATAGTGTTAACAGTGAAAACAGTACCAGATGTTAGACCTCTGTCCTTGAGTTCTGGCTAAGCAAGAACCCAGTGACAAAATTACAATACAAGTGAAAGTTTATTTCAAAAGTCCCTGAGGTAAACGTGATCTGTAGAAGAAGGGAACCAGCTGGGCTGCATGAACTCAGGAAACAAGTTACAGAGGTGAAAAGGGACCCTTGGAGCTTGTGAGAAAGGAAGGCAAAGAGAATGAGCCTAGGTTAAGAAGAGGGGGTGAGGTGCAGGTGTGAGAGAGAAAGAGAGAGAGGAAGAAGGTAAGAGAGAGGGAGGGAGGGAGAGAGGGTAGGGGAAGGAGAGAGAAGGGAAGAGAGAAGGAGAGATAGAGAAAGCACAAGCGAATACTGGGTCCTGCATCTTCAGAGCTTTTATCTGGAGCTCTCAGGGGAGGATCTCAATAGAATACTCATCAGCTTTCTAGGTGTGTCTTCTCAGAGTCCTGGTCTCCACTGACTGGTCAGTGCCACAGCAAGGGATCATTCATCACCACAGCTGGTCCTGGTGTCAGCCATGGCATCATCCCACCTGGTTGCTACTCTTCTGGGCCTGGAGCTGAAACACAAGTGAGGCTTGGATGTTATCTCTAGTTTAACCAAAACTCAGTCTGTAGTCAACAGACCCACGGCTTTGTTCCTAAGATTATTGGATGTGGGTCAGAGCCTCATTGTCTTGGGGAATCAATGCTTGAGGGAGTGGTCATGCCAGGGCCTGTATGGGAGTCCTAAGAGGCTTTTCTCCAGCCTCCTTGTTCCTCCTCTAAGGGAGTCTACCCCATGACTAGCAAGGTGCCAGGGCAGGGTCTGAACCATATGACCAGTGATATGAAAGGTCAGGGGATGTAAACGGCATGACAGCACTATGCTAGGGAGGGAAGGTCACCCTGGGGCCCACAGTACAGCTTTCCACTGATAAGCACCTGGAGCTTTCCACTCTGGTGACCTTCTATACCCTGCCTGTACTTTCTACTTTGCTCACGTCTGTGTAACTGCCAATATATCATTAGCCATGCAAATAATTATTTTCTGTAGCCATGCAAATCCTATCTGGAAAAGATTCATTGACTTCCCTCCTCCTCTATAGAAAAAAACTATTTTTGCTTCCATTTGCACAATCATTTCATTATAAATGAAATTGTAAGTGTGTGTTTTTCTACTTCTTCTAACTGATTGTTAGACCTCACCAGTTTCATGATTAGGTTTGTGCATGAAAAGGAGGCCACATACTAAACCCGAAAAGCTCTGGGGAGGCCTGTATGGTGAGCCTTACAAACTCAACACCAAAATAACCACATGTGGCCATCTGAAATTAAAACTTCCTAACTAAAAGCAGGTCGTGGGACACAGTCATGCCCCAACTCCTGACCTTCCTTGACAGAAAGTCGGTCTTTACCTTAACTGAAGCAGTTGTCTCTTTTTGCATCTAGGATAGCATTCCTTTGGAAGCTTAAGTAATCCTCCTTTTTTCCCCACACCCCTCAGGGCACAATCTCCCACCAGAAAGAAGACCACAGAGCCCCTCATTTTTATTTGTCTTCCTGCATACCACCTCCGTGTGCTGTAAAGGTTAACTGTTGACTATTCTATACCAACCAATGTAAAAGTATGTTTCAATCCATTTTTCTTTTTATCCAGTCTCAGAGAGCTCCCCACTTTGTTATATTCTGATTTTCTAATCTATCACCAATGGATTTCATGCAGTCCCTTACGCCTCCCCTTTGATTATAAAATAAGGTGCAAAACTGTCATTGTCTGGAGCATTCTTCAGTCCATTGAGGTTTTACTTTCTGGCAATTGTCATATTTTTGGCTCAGATTTTTTTTTACATCAACAGGTGGAATAAAATGAACACATCTTTACTTTTTATATCTCTGGGAGCTTGGATTTTACTACTCTCTGAAAGTTATTACTAATAATATAAAAGTTTTGACTACTTAATCCCTCAAATAAGGATAGCTATCAAGAGGCATTTTTCCAAAGGGATATTCGAGCTAATGATTTTAATTTGCACCAGTTTGATGTGGCTTAATGAAACTACTATTTGATATATTATATGCTTACCAAGATATAATATAAAAATATAAACTAGCCCTAGCTGGTGTGGCTCAGTGGATTGAGCACAGGGCTATGAACCAAAATATTGTAGTTCAATTCCCAGTCTGGGCACATGCCTGGGTTGCAGGCCAGTTCCCGGTGGGTGGTGACACATGAGAGGCAAACATACATTGATATTTCTCTCCCTTTCTCCTTCCCTTCCCCTCTAAAGATAAATAAAATATTTTTTAAAAATAAACTAAATGATTTCCAGAATCATTTAATTGTACATTTCTTGTGCTATAAATGGTGCATATTTCATTTTCTGTTTTGTTTCTATTTATTTTATTTTTTCTGTGACTATTTAGTCCCCTTACATCTCCCTCCCCCACAGCAATCACTACACTGTGGTCCATGTCCCTGAGTCCTTTATTTTGTTCACTCCCTCTACCCCTAACCTCCCCTCGGCCCCACAGCTGTCATCCTGCTCCCCACCTCTGAGTCTGCCCCATTACCCTTGTTAGCTCAGTCTGTTCATTAGATTCTACATATGAGTGAAATGGTATTTCACTACATGCTATTTATCTTTCTCTGACTTGCTTATTTTACTTAGCACAATGTTCTCCAAATCCATCCATACTGTCACAAAAGTACAATTTTCCTCTTTTTTATAGCCAAGTAGTATTCCATTGTGTAAATGTCCCATAGTTGTTTTATCCACTCATCTACTGATGGACACTTAGACTGCCTTCATATCTTGGTGATTGTAAACAATGCTGCAATGAACATAGGAATGTTTAGTATTTTGGGTTCCTTAAGATATATTCCTAGAAGTGAGATTGCCGGGTTAAAAAGCAGATCCATTTTTAATTTTTTGAGGTAGCTCCATATTGCTTGCCACAGTGGCTGTACCAGATTGCATTGCAACCAACAGTGCAAAGGATTCCCCTTTCTTCACATCCTACCAGCACTTATTTGTTGATTTATTGATAATAGCCTTTGTGACAGGTGTGAGATGGTATCTCATTGTGATTTTCATTTGCATTTCTCTGATAATTAGTGATATTCAGCATCTTTTCATATGGCTAATAGCTATCTATATGTCCTCTTTGGAGAAATGTCTATTCAGGTCCTTTGCCCATTTTTAATTAGGTTGTTTGTTGTTTTATTGTTGAATTTCATAAACTCTTTATAAATTTTGGATATTAACCCCTTATCAGATGTATTGGAAAAAATGTTCTCCCATTCTGTGGTTGTCTTTCTATTTTGTTGATGTTTTACTTTTCTGTGCAAAAACATTTTACTTTGAGTAGTCCCATTTATTTGTTTTTTCTTGTCTCTATCTCTCCTTGTCTCTATCTTTCTTGTTTCTATCTCTCCTTGCCTGGAGAGATATATCCAATAAAATATTGCTACAAGCAATATGAGATTTTGCTGCTTATGTTTTTCCTAGGATTTTTATGGTTTCAGGCCCAACATTTAAGTCTTTGATCTATTTTGAATTTATTCTTGTATGTAGTATAAGAAGGTGCTCTAATTTAATTTTTCTGCACATATCTGTTCAATTTTCCCAGCACCCTTTATTGAATAAACTACTTTAGCTCACTATATGTGTTTGCTCTTCTATGTATTTAATATTCTATGTTGAATATTAATGAATTATAAAGGTGTGGGTTTATTTCTGGGCTCTTTACCTGTTCCATTGATCTATGTGCCTGCTTTCCTGCCAGTACCATGCTGTTTTGATTACTATGGATTTATAGTATAGTTTGATATCAGGCAGCGTGATTCCTCCAACTTCATTCTTCTGTCTCTGGATTGCTGTTACAGTGGGGGGCCTTCTGTGGTTTCATAGAAATTTTTGAAATACATCATTGGAATCTTCACAGGAATTGTGTTCAATCTATGGATTGCTTTGGGTAGTATTAACATTTTAATGATGCTAATTCTTCCTACCCATTAACACAATATGTACCTACACTTACTTGTATCTTCTTCTATTTCATCCTTCAGTGTCATAATTTTCCAACTACAAGTCTCTACATTTTTGGTTAGGTTTACTCCTAGGTATTTTATTCTTTTTGAAGCAATTATGAATGGAATTCTTTTCTTAATTTCTCTGTTAGTTCATTTAAAAAATATAAATATGTAACTGATTTCTAAATATTAATTTTGTATCCTGCTACTTTGCTGAATTCATTTGTCACCTTTTGGTAGTTTCTTGGTGGAATATTTGGGGTCTTCTATGTACAGTACCATGTCATCTGCAAATAATGACAGTTTTACTTCTTTCTTTCCAGTTTGGATGCCTTTTAGTTCTTCTATTGCTATGGCTAGGACTTCCAGTACTATGTTGAATGAGAGAAATGCAAGCAGATCTCCCTGTCTTTTTCTCAATCTTGAGGTGGAACACTTATAGTCTTTGCGAAAATGGAAAAGACACCGGTGTTGGGCTGCCTGTCACTACCAGACCCAATAAGCAATGACAGCAATAGAATCTTTATGGGCACTTTATTCAGATGGCCAGCGATCTGAGACGATGGCAGGTTCATACCCTAACAGACCATCTTGTCTTTTCTGTCCGGGCCAAGGTTTTTATAGCAGGGAATAAACGAGGTACAGTGAAGGGTTTTGAAGTTCAGGGAGGATTAGGTGAAAGAGGCTGCAACATTCCTGTTCTGGGCGGTTAGCTGTTTCCAGGGGTGGGTGGTTGTCTGTCTGTCCCTGGAAAGCAAAGGCCCAGATGCCTCCACTTGTCCCCAGGCGGTGATTGGTGATCGTTGCCAGTGCCCCAGGAGGTTGGCTGCTTTCCTAGGAGCCAGGATGGGCCTTACCTGTAATTTCTGAAACAAAAACTTTAACATATACATTACTTACTAAGTTTGTAACTTTAGCTTAAACTAAAATTTTCCAACTCTTGAGTCCCTTATCATTTGCCTATTGAGTATGATGCTGGTAATAGGTTTGTCATATATGGCCTTTATTATATTTAGGTATGTTCTCTTTAACTTTGATGAAAGTTTTTGTCTTAAACTGGTGGTGGATTTATTAAATGCTTTTTCTGCATCTCTTGATATGATCGTGAGTTTTTTATGTTACTTTGTTTATGTGGTGAATTACATTTACTGATTTGCAAGTGTTGCATCTACATTGTGTTCCCAGAATAAGTCCCACTTGATCAAGGTGTATGACCTTTTTGATGCATTGCTGTATTCGGTTTGCTAATATTTTGTTGAGGATTTTAGCTTCTCTGTTTATCAGGAATATTGGCCTATAATTTTCTTTCTTTGTAGTGTCTTTATCTGGTTTTGGAATTAGGGTAATGCTGCTTTATAAAATGAGTTTGGGTACCTTCCCTCCTCTTGAATTTTATAAAATAGTTTGAGAAGTACAGGTATTAGTTCTTCTCAAAGTGTTTGGTAAAATTCATCCCTAAAGCCCTCTGGTCCAGGGCTTGTGCTTGTTGTGAGTTGTTTAATTACTGCCTCAGTTTCACTTAGTGTAATCTGTCTATTCAGATTCTCTGATTCTTACCCATCTGTGTTTGGAAGGTTACATGTTTCTCCGAATTTATTCATTTGGTCCAGCTTGTCCAGTTTGTTGGCATATAGTTGTTCATAATATTTTCTTACAATCCTTTGTATTTCTTTGATGTCAATTTTTATTTCTCCTTTTTTCTTCCTGATTTTATTTATTTGGATCCTCTCTATTTTTTTTTATGAGTCAGGTTTAGGATTGTCAATCTCGTCTTTTCAAAGAACCAGCTCATGGAGTCATTCATCTTTTGTATCATTTTTATAGACTCTGTTTCATTTATTTCTGCTCTGATCTTTGTTACTTCCTTCCTTCTACTCACTTTGGGCTTTGTTTGTTCATTTTTTTCAAGTTCCTTTAAGTATAAAGTTAGATTATTTGAACTCTTTCTTTTTACTTTTTAGATAGGCCTTTAATTGTATGAATTTCCCTCTTAAGATTGCTTTCCTATGTGCTACAGATTTTGGATGGCTTGGTCCTCATTTTCATTTGTTTCAAGGTATCTTTTTTTTTTAATTGTTCAAATACAGTTGTCTCCAATTTCCTACCACCTCCCCCCACCCCAGCCATCCCCACCTCCCACCATAGATCCAACCCCCCTTTGGCTCTGTCCCTATATCCTGTATGCAGGTTCCTAACAACCATTCCCCTTTTTCCTCCCATTATCCCCTCCCGCCTCCCCTCTGGTTATTGTCAGTTTGTTCTTAATTTAAATGACTCTTGTTTTATTTTTCTTGCTTGTTTGTTTTGTTGATTAGGTTCCACTTATAGGTGACATCATATGGTATTTGTCAGTCACTGCCTGGCTTATTTCACTCAGCATAATGCTCTCTAGATCCACCCATACTATCACAAAGGGTAAGAACTCCTTCTTTCTTTCTGCTGCATAGTATTCCATCATGTAAATGCGCCATAGTTTTTTTAGACAGTCATTTACTAATGGGCACTTAGGTAGCTGCTAGCACTTGGCTATTGTAAATTGTGTTGCTATAAGCATTGGGTGCATAGGTTTTTTGGATTGGTAGTTCAGTGTCCTTATCATCCCAGGAGTGGAATTGCCAGCTCAAAAGGCAGTTCCATATTTACTCTTCTGAGGAAACTACATACCATTTTCCATAGTGGCTGCACCAGTCTGCATTCCCACCAAAAGTGTACTAGGGTTCCCTTTTCTCCACAATTTCGCCATCACCTGTGATTTGTTGATTTGGTTGTGATGGCCATTCTGACTGGTGTGAAGTGGTATCTCATTGTGGTTTTAATTTGCACCTCTCTGATGGCTAGTGATGCTGAGCATCCTTTCATATGTCTTTGGGCCCACTGTATGTCCTCCTCAGAGAAGTGTTGGTTTAGGTCTTTTGCCCATTTTTTAATTGGGTGTTTTGTCGTCCTGGAGTGGAGTCATGGGAGTTTAAGTATTTTGGAGATCAAACCCCTTCCAAGGTGTCATTTGAAAATATATTTTCTCATATGGTTGGTTCTCTTTTCATTTTGCTATTGTTTTCTTTAGCCATGCAGAAGCTTTGTATTATGATGAAGTTCCATTTGTTTATTCTTTATGTCCCTTGCTCTAGGGGACATATTAGTGAAAATATTGCTGCGTGGAATATCTGAGATGTTTCTCCTATGTTCCCCTCTAGGACTATTATGGTGTCACAACTTATATTCAAGTCTTTTATCCTCATGAACTTATTTTTGTATATGGTATTAAGTTGGTGATTGAGTTTCATGTTTCTGCACAAAGCTGTCTAGATTTCCCAACACCATTTGTTGAAGAGGCTATTTTTACTCCATTTTATGCTTCTGCCCTCCTTGTCAAATATTAATTTACCATAAAGACATGGATTTATTTCTTGTCTCTTTATTCTGTTCCATTGATCTATATGTCTATTATTATGCCAGTACCAGACTGTTTTGATTACTGTGGCTTTGTAATACAGTTTGTTATCAGGTATTGTGATCCTTCCTACTTTGTTCTTCTTCAGGCTATCTTTTGATTTCTTCCTTGATCTCATTCTTGATGCATTCATTGTTTAATAATATGGTACTTAGCTTCCATATTTGTGTGTGTGTTTCTCATTCTTCTTGTAATTGATTTCTAGTTTCATAGCTGGAGATCAGAATAGGTGTTTGATATAATTTCAATATTCTTAAATGTATTGGGCCTTGTTTTCTGTCCTAACATGTGCTTTATTCTATAAAATGGCCATTTGTGCTTGGAAAGGCATTGTTTATGTAAAGAAAATGGTTTATGTGATGATTGATGTAATCCAGCAGCCAAGAAGAGTAGAGTGGAATATGTGTAAGTGAACTATAAGTTCACTGTACTAGTAAATATGGGCAGTACATGCTGTTGAGTGAGTATGTATACCCTGTGGCCATTACATTCAAAATGCCTGAGTGTGTATAGCAACATTTCTTCATCAAATCTTGTGCTAAGTTTGAACAGTTCTCCACGGACACTACTTAGATGATTCAGAAGCCACAGCTATGGGCATCTAGTGATTGGCATCTTCAAAACAACAATGTACGCACTCATGCATCACATCTTGTGCAGAGTTTTTGGCAAAACATCAAATCACCCCAGTGAATCAGCCCTCCTACAGCCCAAATTTGGCACCCTGTGACTTCTGACTTTTCCCAATACTAAAATCACCTTTGAAAAGGAAAAGATATTATACCATCAGTGATATTTAGGAAAATATAACAGGGCAGCTGATGGTGACTGGAAGAAGTGTGTGAGGTCCCAAGGTGCCTAATTTGAAGGAGACTGAGACATCATTTTTCCCATGTATAATGATTATTATATCTTGTATCTTCTCCAATAACTGTCTATTTTTCATAGTACATGGCTAGATATTTTCTGGACAACCCTCATATTTTGCTGCTTTGGAGTAAAATGCTCTGAAGGTATCAATTAAACCCATTTGATCTAGTGTGTCATTTAAGGCCACTGTCTCCTGGTTGATTCTATGTGTGGAAGATTTATCTATTGAAGTCAATGGGATGTTAAAATCCCTGCCTATGGCTATAGTGCTTTCAATCTTCCCCTTTATGTTCATCAGGATTTGCTTCATATATTTAGGTGCACCTGTGTTGGGTCAGTAAATGTTTACTAGGATATATCATCTATTTGATTGTTGTCTTCATCATTGTAGTATCCTTCTTTGTCTCTTACTGTAGTCTTTGTTTTAAACTATATTTTGTCAGATACGAGTGCTGCTAACCCAGTTTTTCCCTTTATATTTGCATGAAATACCTCATATATTACTAAAAAAGACTAAAGAATTTTTTTCTAAAGAAAATTTCAGGATGAACCACTAGGTGGCAAAGAAGCATTTGTGAAGTCAAATACCAGGAAAGTCCTGAAATTGCTGTTGTTCAATGTCACGGTAAATGAAACGAAGATGTTCACTGGATTCTGTAACATTTTCTAAATTTACTCTTAGTCAAATGACACTATCTGCATTTTATATTCTCAAGAAAAATTAATCTTCACAATAATCTTTTAAAATCAGCAATATAGTTGAAAACATTTGTTTGAACCATGTATTCTGAAATCATTGCTACATTTAATTTTAGAATAATTTTTTATGTATAATAAAATTCTCAAGTTGAAAGGACCTTAGATGCCATCTAGACTAAGTTTTTTCTTTATACTGAAGCTGATTTTATTTTTATTTTTTTAAAGATTTTATTTATTTATCTTTAGAGGGGAAGAGAAGGAGAGAGAGAGAGAAACGTCAATGTATGGTTGCCTTTCATGCGTCTCCTGCTGGGAACTGGCCTGCAGGGAACCGGCCTGCAACCCAGGAATGTGCCCTGACTGGTAATCTAAACGCAATTGTCTGGTTCGCAAGCCCGCACTCAATCCACTGAGCTACACCAGCCAGGGCTTTGAAGCTGATTTTAAAATATCTGTGATCAACAGAGAGATCCAGGACGGCTGCACAGTAGTTGGAGGCTCTGCCCACTTGCTCCCAGATGCGGACTGGTCTCACAGCTAAACTATGGAACAATGAACTCAGAATTCCAGCAGAGAGTGAGTGAGAGGATGTGTCAGTAAATGTGTACGTAGATGAGAGTGTGGGGAGTGTGTATGAGTGAGCCAGAGCCCGCCCCCTGGAAGGCACTTGGGAGCAGGCAGTCCTGGCTCTCCCAGTGGAGCGGCTGCCGTTGGCACTGCCCAAACCAGCACTCCTGGCTGTGCATATTTGGGGCTGCTGTGGATGGCTCAAGAGCTGCAAGCTCCGCAGACAGAGAGACAACAGGGAGGTGCTGGCTGCACAAATAGCCCAAGAGGAGCAGGTCTGCCTGAGGCTTAGAATCAATGGAAGGAGCGGGTGAAGCATCCCGTCACTGCCCTCTTTTTATAATGTTGCTGAAGGACTCTTCCCAGCATCATCTGGGAGAAATCCAGAGAGTACCTAAAACTGTCAGAGGCTCTGACAAGCTCTGGCCAACTCTGACTGAAAAAGACCTTGATATTTTGGAGGAGGAGAAGCATGGGGAGAACAGGCGCCCCCAGGGATTGATGATGTAGCATGGAGGCCACACAGAAACTCTTTTAAAAGAGGAGCCAAAGCAAGACTTGAGACTTGGTACTGGGTCCTCATGAGCACGTGTGTGCATGCACAGGGCTCTCTCAACAAAGAACTCAGATGGGTAGAGTCACACTGAAGGGACTGTGGGACCCAATTCAGCTCCATAAGGGGCTATACAGAATGGAGAGTTTGGGCCCTAGATCCCTGTAAGAGAGCAGCAGGCTGGGGCCTGGAGCTAAACTGAGATATGTTGCAGCCAGGCAGGTCCCCTCACAGACAGGTGAGCCCAACCCCCACCTGTGGGATTACAAATTCTGCATATTAGTGAGTCCCATGCTGGGCACATTTCCACAAGGGAAAGAAGAAAAGCTCTGAGAAGATTCTTTACCAGACACTACAAGCTACACTGTTCCTTAGGCACAAATCCACTGAAAACAGAAGTACAGAGAGATTAGAGACTAGCACACTAAGGGGTGTTCAGGGCCCTTCTCAGCATTGCTGTCTTCACCAAGCAGGAGAGAGCTGCCCATTTTACACAGATTGGCCCCTCACAGAAGATAGATAGTTAATTCACCAGAAACCATATGTTATTGGAAAGAACTGGGACAGACAAAGACGTGTGGTGAGAGGGCAGGAAAACACTCCTACCATCTTTCCTGAACATTGACTAGTGCCCCTTGGGGGTGACCCAGGGTTCTCACCCTACAGAGTACACCAGAGACCACCTCTGGAGGCAGGTGGAGAATATACTGGCTGTCCTTTTAGGTCATTAAATGAATCATCCTAGACCTTGGGATGCTAGGAAGCTGGCAGGGCAGAACAGAGGAGATAAACTAAATCTGAAGGAGACAGCCTCAGGCTATATATCACCTGTAGTCTTGCACAGGCTGCCTGGGGCAAGACTAGAGCACCATCTAATATTACCAGGGGAAGATCCAGAAAGAGTAGACAGTGATAAACACTGAAATCTGCTGAGATGAATTCCACTGCAGTCTTCTTCATGATTTGTGTTATTTTCTCTCCTGTATAGATTTTTTAACATTCATTTCTTTTTCTTCATGTTTGTGCCTATTATTTCACTAATTTTGCTTCTTTCTTTTACTCCACCTTACCTTCTTTGTTCCTCTTATTATTTTTGTTTAAAATTTTATTTTTTCTATAGCTACAATTTGTTTCTAACAACATTCTTACAATTTCTCTCATCTCCAGCCTCTCAAAACCATTTTTCAAAACATTAGTCATCTCATATTCTTTTTCTTGTTCTTAAAATACTCTATTCTCTCTCCACCTTTATCAATCTTTGCTCATTGGTTGTTGATATGGTGGTTATTGTTGGATTTGTTCAATTTTATTTCTAGATCCCCACTATTTATGTACTTCAAATCTCAAATTTTACTGTTCCCCTCTCCCACTCCTTTATCTTCCTCCTGCCCTTTCTTTTTTCATTTTAAATTTAAATTTTTCCCTATCTTAGCCTTTTCTTCATTCCTCACTTTTAGTATTTCTTTTCCCTCTAATATCTCACACTTTTATTTCCTCTAGACATCTCATAAGCTTTATTTTTTCTATCTTACTCCCATTCTATCTATATTAATCCTTGTTCATTTGTTATTGATAGTGCTGTGGTGGATCTTTTTCTAGAATTGGTTCCTATTTTTTCACTATATACTTTTAAAATTTTTATTTAAACCTAATACTATACTATACCCTTTTCCTACTCCATTCAGCCTTTTTCACTCCCTTTTCTATTTATGATGTAAATTTTCTTTTATTTCTTTCTTTGCCTTATTTCTAGTTCCTACTCTTATTATTTCTCTTCCCTCTTCACTTTCAAAATCTTTTTTTTCAATTAGTCATGTCATATCAGGTTTTTTTCTTATAGTAATCTTAATCTCTTTACACCTTTATTAATATTTTCTAATTTGCTGTTGATAGTGTGGTTGTGGGTGGGGGTTTCTTGTGGATGTAGGTTTGTTTCCTGGGTCATTTGGTTTTGTGCCAGCAGTACCTGTACAACAGCATAAAAGATGCAGTAGCCACTGTGACTCTCATTCAACCAGCCAGAGGGAATGACCCACCAAAGAATGACCCAACAACCACTAAAACCCAATTACAACCAGAGAGCCCTCATAAATGATGTAAAAGGCATTCTAAGAGAATCCAGCTCAGGACATCAAGGAGACTAAACCACTGAGTCCCATAGATCTCCTACCACAGAAAGTCACACTGCAAAGACAGGGAGTCAAAACAGATCAATGTAATATTCAGAAGCAAACAAAAAGAGTCACATAGCCCTGGCTGGTATAGCTCAGTGGATTGAGCTCGGGCCTGCAAACCAGGCAATTGCAGTTTGATTCCCAGTCAGGGCACATGCCTGGGTTGCAGGCCGGTTCCCTGCAGGCCAGTTCCCAGCAGGGGATGTGCAAAGGGCAACCATACATTGATGTTTCTCTCCCTCTCTCCTTCCCTTCCCCTCTAAAGGTAAATAAATAAAATTTTTAAAAAAGAGTCACATAAAATGGGGAGACAAAGAAACAATCCAAAATTGAAAGGAAGGGAGGAGTCCCCAGAGAAAGAGTCTTAAATAAAATCAAGGCAAGCAAAGTATCAAACACTGAGTTCAAAATCATGGTTATAAGGATGGTCAAGATGCTCAGTGAGAACAACTGAACACTGAACACTGAAAAAACATGGAAGCTACAGGGAACTTAATGGGAACCATAACAGCATGGAAAAGAACACAGAGCTATGAATAAGAGCCAGGAGGAAATGAACAATAGAATATATGAAATGAAGAATACATTAGAGGGAATTAAAAGCAGGCTAGGTAAAACAAAGGATGGAATCAGCAAGCTGGAGGACAAGTTAGAAAAAAAAATCCCAGATAGAGCAAAAAATTTTTTAAATCACTAAAAAAGAATGAAGAAGGTTTAAAGGAGCTGCAGAGCAACATATGTAATAATAGTCATATCACAGGGATACCAGTAGGATAATTAGAGAAGCAAAGGGTAGAAAAATCTGTTTGAAAAAGTAATGACAAAAAACTTTCCTAACTTGGTGAGGGAAAAAATCATGCAAGTCCAGTAAGCACAGAGGGTCCCAATCAAGATGAACCCAAAGGGGCACACCTCAAGTCATATCATAATTAAAATGGCAAATTTTAAAGACAAAGAGAGAATCTTAAAGGCAGAAAGGGAGAAAGAGCTAGTAACATACAAGGGAGCTTTGATAAGGTTATCAGCTGATTTAATCAACAGAAACACTACAAGCCAGAAGAAAATGGCAAGAAGTATTCCAAGAAATAAGAAGCAAAAGCTTACAACCAAGACTACTCTACCCAGCAAAACCTTCACTTAAAATGGAAGGTGAAATAAGAAATTTCCCAGGGGGTGGGGAAAGGCTAAAAGAATGCATCACCACAAACCAGCAATGCAAGAGATGCTAAAGGGACTGCCTTAGGAGGATGAAGAAAAAGAGAGAAAGAGTAACATAAGTACAAAGGGAAATAAATAGCAATGAATAAATACCTATCAATAATAACCTTAAATGTAAGTGGATTAAATGCTTCAGTCAACACAGAAGGTAGCTGAATGGATAAGAAAACATAACCCATATATATATACTGTATATAAGAGACAAACCTTAGAACAAAATATCTATGCAGACTGAAAGTGAAGGGATGGAAAAAAATTATTTCAGGCAGAGAGACATGCAAAGAAAAGCTGGGGTTGCAACACTTATATCAGACAAAATAGATTTCAAAACAAAGGCTATAAAAGAAACAAAGAAGGATGCTATGTGATACTCAAAGTAGTAATTCATCAAGAAGCTATAACCCTTATAAACTTATATGCACCCAATATAGGAGCACCCAAATATATAAGGAAATCTTGGAGGACTTCAAGAAAGATACTGACAGCAACACACACATCATAGGGGATATTACACACCATTATCAACAATAGATAGATCTTCCAAGCAAAGAATCAACAAGGATATTGTGGCATTGAACAAAACTCTAAATCTAATGGATTTAATTGATATATAGAGAACCTTTCATGCAAAAGAAACAAAATACACGTTCTTTTCAAATGCACATAGAACATTTTGAAAGATAGACCAAATGGTAAGACAAAACAAGCCTCACAAATTCAGGAAAAGTGAAATCATATTAAGCATCTTTTTGGATCACAATGGTTTGAAACTAGAAACCAACCTCAAGGAAATAAATAAAAAACATTCAAATACATGGAGACTGGATAACACACTACTAAATAATTCATGGGTTAACAATGACATCATAGAAGAAATAAAAAAGTTCCTGGAAACAAGTGAAAATGAACACACAACAGCCCCAAACCTATAGTACACAGTGGAGGTAGTCCTGAGAGGTAAGTTCATAGTGATAAAGGCCTACCTAAAAAAGATAGAAAAATTTCAAATAAAAAACCTAACCCTGCATATACAGAAACTAGAAGAAACACAACAACAATGCCCAAAATGAGAAGAAAGAAAATAATCAACATCAGAGCAGAATTAAATGACATAGAGATTAAAAAAGAATTCAAAGAATCAATAAATCCAGAAGCTTTTTTCTTGAAAGATAAACAAAACTGACAATCTTTTAAATAGACTCATCAAGAAAAAACAAGAGAAGACCCAAATAAATAAAATCAGATATGAAAGAGGAGAAGTTAACCTGATACCACAAAAATACAAAGGGTTGTAAGGAATTACTATGAATAACAATATGCCAAGAGATTGGACAACCTGAACAAAATGGACAAATTTCTAGAATCATAGAATCTTAACTGAATCAAGAAGAAGGAGAAAGCCTGAATAAACTGATAACAACTAGTGAAATTGAAGCAATAATCAAATAACTTCTGGCACACAAAAGCCTGGACTAGACAGTGTCAGACGTAAATTTTACCAAACATGTAAAGAAAAACCAACTTCTATCATTCTCAACTATTCTAAAAATTCAAGAATAAGAAAGACACCCAAATTCTTTTTATGAGGCCAGTATTATCCTAATTAGAAACCAGGTAAACACACAACAAAGAAAGAAAACTATAGTCCAATATCTCTCTTGAATATAGATGCTACAATCCTTAACAAAATATTGGCTCTGGACCCAGCAATACATTCAAAAGATCATACACCATGATCAAGTGGGATTATGCAAGGGATAAAATATTGGTAGAGTATTTTCAAATTAATAAATGTAATATACCACAAACAAAATGATGACAAAGACCACATGATCATATCAATAGGTGCTGAAAAAGCATCTGATAAAGTACAGCACTCATTTATGATAAACACACTCGGCAAAGTGGGAATAGAGGGAACATACCTCAACATAATAAAGACCATATATAAAAATGTACAGCCAACATCACACCCAATGAGCAAAAAATAAAAGCCTTTTCCTTAAGATCAAGAAAAAGACAAGGGTGTCCTTGTCTTTTGGGTGTCCTTGAAAAAGTCAAGGGTGTCCTTTTTTCTTGGGTGTCCAAGAAAAAGACACTGTCATCACTTTTATTCAACATAATACTGGAAGTTCCTGCCACAGCGATCAGAGAAGAAAAAGAAAAAAAAGGCATCCAAATTTTAAAGAAGGAAGTAAATCACTCATTATTTGCAGATAACATGATAGTGTACATAGAAAACTCTATACTCTCTGCCAAAAAAAAAAAAAACTACTCAACTTAGTAAGTGAATTTTGCAAAAGAGAGGGACAAATTTAATATTTAGAAATCAAAGGCATTTTTGTACACCAACAATGAAATGTGAGAAACAGAAACTAGGGGGAAAAATCCCATTTACTCTAGCAACAAGAAAAATAAAGTACCTAGGAATAACCTTAACCAAAGATGTAAAAGACCTGTACTCAGAAAACTACAGAACACTGAAGAAAGAAATTTAAGAAGACACAAACAAATCAAGCACATACTTTGTTCACAGATTTGAAAAACTAACATCATTAAAGTGTCCATGCCACCAAAAGCAATCTATAGATTCAGTGCAATTCCTATTAAAATACCAATGGTATATTTCAAAGATCTGGAACAAATATTTCAAAAATGTATATGGAGCCAAAAACAACCTGAATAGCATCAGTAATCTTGAGAAAGAAGAACAAAGTATAAGAAATCAGAATACCAGGTATCAAACTAAGTACAAGGCCAATGTAATCAAGACAGCCTGTTACTGGCATAAGAATAGTCACATAGATCAATGGTACAAAATAGAGAGCCCAGAAATAAACCCATTTCTCTATGATCAATTAATATTTGACAAAGAGGGCAGAAGCACAAAATGGAGTAAAAATATTCTTTTCAATAACTGGTGTGGGGAGATCTGGACAGGTACACACAAAAAAATGAAACTCAGCCACCAGCTTACACCATGCATCAGAATAAACTCCAGATGGATAAAAGACTTAAATATAAGTGTGACACCATTATAGTCCTAGAGGCAAACATAGGCAGAAAAATATCAGATATCCCACACAGCAATATTTTTGCCAAGATACCTCCTAGAGCAAAAAGGAAAATAAAGGTAAAAAAATAAACAAATGTGACTACATAAAATTAAAAAACATGGCTAAAGAAAAAAATCATCAAAATGAAAAGGCAGCTGACCATAAAGGAAAACATATTTGCCCATGATAATCATACAAGTGTTTGATCTCCAAAATATATAAAGTCACACAATTCAACACCAGGAAGACAAACTATCCAATTAAAAAATGGGGCCCTGGCTGGTGTAGCTCAGTGGATTGAGCACGGGCCTGCGAACCAGATAATCGCGGTTTGATTCCCAGTCAGGGCACATACCCGGGTTGCAGGCCGGTTCCCTGCAGGCCAGTTCCCAGCAGGGGATGCATGAAAGGCAACCATACATTGATGTTTCTCTCCCTCTCTCCTTCCCTTCCCCTCTAAAGATAAATAAATAAAATCTTTAAAAAAAATAAAATAAAAAATGGGCAAAGTACCTGAAAAGACACTTCTCCAAGGAGGACATACAGAGGGTCCAGAGACATATGAAAGGATGCTCAGCATCGCTAGCCATCAGAGATTCAAATGAAAACCACAATGAGATACACTTCACACCCATGAGAATGGCCATCATTAATAAATCAACAAACTACAAGTGCTGACAAGGTTGTAGAGAAAAGGGAACCCTAGTACACTGTTGATGTGAATGCAGACTGGTGCAGTGTTGGGAATCACCCTGCCTGGTTTCAGAAGCTGTAATCTCCATGGCTAAGGCTGAGTGAGAACTGTTGGGACCATAAGCCACTAAGGAGACAAAGCTTATCTTCTTGGCAGGGGTGCAGCTTCTGCTCCTTTTACTTCATCCATAACTGGCCCCCAGTGCTTGACTGGTTAGCCAATAATGGATAAGATTCCCCAAGGGGAGAACGACCTAAGACAGGCATGATCATGGGAGGCCCCAGGGAAGGACTTGGGTGGCTATAGAAAAAGGGGGTGATGGGCCTTCACCCCTCGGCTTTGACATAGCCTGAGCCCTCATTCTGTTCGCAAGAAGTGTCCTAATCTCTTGGCTGCCTTACTTTCCCTGCCTGACTTAAGCCTGAAACAATGACAGCAGGTGGTGCAGCCCTGTGCTGAGAAGGGTGGGTTCCCCAGGAGATCAAGTCTAAGAAAGAATATGTGAACTTCTGTGAAATCTGCTTTGTGAAGAATGCTCTCAATTAAATGATAAGGGTCCAAGCAGAAAATGAGTTTGTTTCCCAAAGTTTTGTAGCCCTTTAGCTAACAGACCTTGACTCAGAATAAGTCCTCAGAGTTCTTTGTATGTTTTATCTATTGTTTGATCATTACTGCCTGACAATGATTAATGAACTTTACCTGTCTTCCTGTGCAAATTGAAACTCAATAAAAACCTGTCAAGGCAAGGGTCCCTGTACTCTCCTCTTGAGAGAGTTGGCAGGCAACTCTGAGGCCTTCTCCCCTTGAGAGAGTAGATGTGCCATCCCTTTTCCTCCACAGGACTTGGTAGTCTGTATGAATGTATCTTATCTCATCCATAATGCCACAGACACTGTGGGCTGGTGTCCAAGACAGGGCAGCCTCTGTGCAAAACAGTATGGAATTTCCTCAGAAAACTAAAAATGGAACTGCCTTTTGACCCAGTAATTCCACTGCTAGGATTATATCCTAAGAACCCTGAAACACCAATCCAAAAGAACCTATGCACCCCTATGTTCATAGCAGCACAATTTACAATAGACAAGTGCTGGAAGCAACCTGAGTGCCCGCCAGTAAATGAATGGATCAAAAAACTATGGTACATTTACACAATAGAATTGTATGCAGCAGAAAGAAAGGAGGAGCTCCTACCCTTCATGAGAGCATGGGTGAAACCGGAGAGCATTACACCAAATGAAGTAAGGCAGTTGGTGAAAGACAAATGTATTACGATCTCACCTGTAAGAGGAACCTAATAAACCAAACAAACGAGCAAAATAGAACCAGAGGCAAGGAAACAAGAAACAGACTGATAGTGACCAGAGGGGATGAGGTAGTGGGATAACGGTGGGAAGGGGCTAGTCAAGGAACATGTATTAATGACCCACGGCATGTACAACAGGGTGGGAATTGATTGTGGGATTGGAGAGTGGACTGGGAAGAAGAGAACACAGGGAGAAAAACTGGGATAACTGCAATAGAACAACAATAAAATATTAAAAATATCTTTGATCATTAATTATTCAAGC
The DNA here is from genome assembly GCF_021234435.1 of Artibeus jamaicensis. NCBI lineage: Eukaryota > Metazoa > Chordata > Mammalia > Chiroptera > Phyllostomidae > Artibeus > Artibeus jamaicensis. Next base: position 4,809,777 of record NW_026521870.1, read on the forward strand.
TCCTGTTAAACATTTTTACATAGAGAAGATGCAGTCTCACATGGCAATGTAACCATGCTGTCTCCATTTTTAATTAAAGAAGTTTACATAAATAACAGAGAAAACTGTAATTAACCTCCACTGATACTCTATTCAAATATTTTAAAAATATTAACCTTCAGTCCATTTTTAAACAGGTTTTTTATTGTTTTGTGTTATTTATTCCCTTTAAACGCCACCCCCTCCTCTGTCCAGTTGCCACATTGTTGTCCATTTTCCTTTTTGCTGAAAATTGTCCTTTGTATGGAGCAGAACTCTGAGCTCCAAATTTTCAGAAAAAAGATAACCAATGGTCTGAAATTCTAAAGAAAATAAAGTACTTCTTGATCTTTCAAGGTAGATAAAAGCAAAGTGCCTAAAAGATGACAGGTTGTTTCATACAAATATGTCTCTAATAAGTAAATATATTTCCTTCCTCCACCTGAAGATGAATCAAAAATAAAAACTAGGTTCCCAAAGTATATTATCAATGGAATTCTGCAGTAGACATCCATGGACTCTGTATGGATAAGGGTTCTCAAAAATAGCTAAGTCAGAAAAAATGTAGGATGAATAAAAATGAAAAACTGCATAAAATGTACCATTTGGAAAATGCAGGCTTATCATCTTATTTAAAGTAAAATTACAGAAAAGTTTCAATGTAAATGAATAGAAAAGTTATTGTAGAAAACAATGCAATGAATAGTTGACCAATAAGTTATGTGTGCATAGGGAACTTCCAGGGAAACTGGTGAAAAAGTATACAGAAACTATAGCAGAGCCACCAGTGTAAGACAAAACTGTTACTAGTGAAATGTGAGATTATTGCATCTCTGACTGTATTTGTTCCCTGAACTGTACACAGCTTAGGAAGCAGAAAGCAGAAACCTTCCAAGTTTAAGGTGTTGAAGAGAAGACACTGGAGGTGGTAGAGCGACTAGCAATTTAGGTAAAACCTGAAAAAGGTGAGCCCCAAAATCTGAAAACAAAATGCCCAAATCCTTGATAGTTCTATGGTGTCAGGATTTTAAAAAAAGGAAAAAAGGAGTATGTAGAAGTTCATAAAACTGAACAGAGATATTAGCTACTTCATATATGGGAGAATCAAATTCTGCCATTTAACTCCAAGCAAGATAACTGCATATTATTATTAAAAAATATCCTCAAAAAGAAAGAGATTCCAGTCACTGTCAAGTATTATCTAAAAAGTTTATATTCAACCAAAAATCATTAGACAGACAAAGAGAAAGGAAAATGTGACCCACACTTAGGAAACATTAGCAAACTCAGAAGGTTTTCAGATACTGGATATAGCAAAGAAATTAGCTATTATAAATGTGTTCCAAATAATTAAATGAAAATATTACTTTGGTGATTGAGCTGATATATTTTAACAGAGAAATGAAAGCTATATATAAGCTAAAGTAAATATTCAATTACAGAAGTAAAAAAAATTATCTAAGTGAGTCAACATCAGATTTCATATAGCAGAAGTGTAACAGGGTGCAGCCAGGAGGGGAGCCCCCCCAATAGAATTTGGAATGGGGTCCAGAGCTCAGGGCATCCAGAAAATATTAAGATGTCCTCACCACCCCCCCCCAGGTGTCAGTTGGGGGAAGGGACAAATGAAGCAGGGCCATTGAGAGTTGTTTTGCATAGCAACAGTTTTGCAGCTTACCTCTGGAATGGTCATTTAACATATCTATAACCTTTAACCAGTTTCATAGATATGTGAAATAGCTGTGGCCATTCTTTGAGCCAGGGAGAAGGGAGTGGCTTCTACCCAGGATGTAACTGGGGGCTGATCCCCTGAGTTATAGCGCCTGCATGAGAGCTTGGAGTTGATTGGCTCCACACCATGGGGCCACACTTGCCCAGACTCAGGATGGCAGCCCAGCAAACTTGCAATAATATGGGAGTCCTGGGCAGGGAATTGTGGGAGGAGTTGGAAATGGGGCTGCAAAGGAGGACTGGCATGGGGATTTTAACCCAGACAGGGCAGCCCATTGAGGTGAGAGCCATGCTGTTTAGGCAGAATTAGGATCCCCTCTTGCCCAGGTGAAAGAGAACTACGCACTTTGCCAGAATGGAGACCTCTGCAGCTAGGTGAAGAAAGCCACACGCTTTTGGTCAGAGTGCTGACCCCTGCAACTTTGGTAGAAGAGGCCCATGCAGCTTTGGGGTGCTCCCTTTGGCCACATGGCCTGGGAAGCAGGAGAGACTTGGACTGGAAAAATGGTCCAGTCCAAATGGTGTGAAGAACTCTTGCCAGTGGAAGGTGCTGCATGACTTTGGATTAATTGGAGATCCTGCCTGGTCGGCGATACAGCTGATGGTGCCAGCAGCCTGGAAAATGAACATGTGCTGTTTTCCTGATTTACGGTACCTGGAGTTAGGACAGGGGAGAAGGACGTGTGTGTGTGTGTGTGTGTGTGTGTGTGTGTGTGTGTGTAGGTGTATACCCTAACGAACTTTGATATTTTAATGAAGGCCTTAGGCCTGAATATCATTAAATCTACATTTTGTTTCCTTTTCACACATCTCTGGCATCGAGAGATGTCTTTCCAATTGGCGACAGATGATTGGGCCCAATAAGTGGTCTGGACGGTATTAGTGTACCATCCTCTGGAGTCCGGGCCCCGGTGTATCTGTTCTATAACAGTTTTTTTTGGCATCCCTGAGTAAGCCAAATATCGCCCCCCTTGGACCTCTGCTCTATAACAGAAGAAAGAACATGTAAGCTTGAAGGAAACTTATTAGAAATTATCCATTTGAAAATCAAAGAGAAAAAAAGAATAAAGAAAAGCCAAAAAACCATCAACGATCTATAGAACAATATAAAGCACTTCGACATATACGTGAAATTTGAATCCCAGAGAATAAAAACAGAAAGGGGTAGAACAATTTTTTGGAGACATAATTACTGAAAATCCCCCAAGTTTGGTAGAAGCTGTAGATCCAATTATCTCAACAAATCCTAACTAGTATAAACACAAACCACCCCTACATACACCAACATGAAATCCCAAAAAAACCCATGAAAAAAATTCTGAAACTGTCAAACACTTATTACAGCATTATTTATAACAACCAAAAACTAGAAACAACCTACATGTCTATCATTTGGTGGCCAGATAAGTAAATTATGGCATGTTTATATAATGGGATACTACACAAAAATTAAAAAAGGAATGAACTACTAATATGCGTAAGAACATGGATAAATCTCAAAAATAACACATTAACTGAAATAAGGGCAAATGCAAAAGATTATATACTATGTGGATGAGGAGAGGTTTTGACTACAAAAGAGATAGGAGGAGTCCTTTTGGGTAATAATATTCTATACCTTGGTTTTCCTGGTATTACAAAACTGTATTCATTCACCAAACTCAATAAAATGTACATTTAAAACATTTTTATTGAACCTATACCTTAATATATCTTCTAAGAAAAAAATACTAGGTATCGAACTCATAGACAAGAGGTCTGTCCAGAAGGAATCCAGCCATGTAATATGAAAACAGAGACATTTATTGAAGAAGATACAAGATACAAGAAGGATTGTACATAGGACGACACCTCAGTCCCTTTCAAAATAAGCACCTTGAGACTTCACACAGTTCTCACAATTGTCATAAGCTGCCCTGTCATATTTTCCTGAATCTAATCTATAGTCAGAAAAATTTTCCCTTTCAAAGATGATTTCAGTTTTGGGAAAAGCCAGAAGGGCACCAAATCTTGGGCTGTAGGGGTGCTTAGTCACCTAGGTGATTTGACAATTTGCCAAAAAAACTGCACAAAATATGATGCATGAGCTGGTATATGGTCGTGATGAAGCTGCCCATAGCTTCAGCCTTCTGAATCCCCTGAATAGTCTCTGTGCAGGAATGTTCAAGCTTCACACAAAACTTGATGTAGATTCATTGCTATATACTCAGTTACTTTGAGTGTGATGGTCACACAGTACACACGGTCACTCAAGAGGTGTCTACTGCCCCCACCAACAGTACAGTGAAGTCATCATTGTTCACACACATGCATTCTGGTCCACTCTCCTTGGATGCTGAGTTACATACATATGTACAAACCATTCCTGTTATACTAACAATGGCTGGACTTTTTCCATACAGACATTGTATATGTAACAAGAATTCTTGAAAATATATAAAATAAACATAATAGTAGATATTACTAGGTCAGAAGGAAAAATTAAGTAAGGATAGAGAGCAGAAAACTATAGCACAATTGGTAAGATTTGGCCTGAAGCCATTTTTTCTTATCCACACCCCCCCATCCACTCCAGCATAGCCAGGCTGCTTCATTTATGCTTTTGCACCACAATGGTAGCATTGAGGAGTTGCAAGAAAGAGCATGTGACTCACAAAGACAAGGGGTTTTTTTTTCTTTTCTTGTTTGTTTGTTTGATTTTAATCCAGCTTGTTACGGAAAAAGTTTCCTTACCTCTGGTGTGGAAGATCGGAAGAATATAATTAATATGATTTATTTAATTAGTGATATATCAAAAAATACATGATGCAAACTAACAAAAAAAGACTGTGCTATTTACCAAAAGCTCTTTTTGTATTTTCTTTAAACAATCCATAAATACATACACATGCTCCCCCACACATGCACACAGGAAATTCTGACAAAGTCTGCGCAGACCATAGTCTTTAACTCAAAATGCAAGTATGCTGGAAAATAATAAAGTTTAAACTAAGCCCCAAACAACAGTAGGCATTTTTATACAGTTTTTTTAATACTACTTCAATCAAAACTGAACTTGTATGCTAATTTCATTAAATCAATCAGGACCCAAACCTTCACGAAGGGAAATAGTGACAAAACCAAACTAGGCATTTAATTCAAGAAATTAGAAATAAACCAACAATAAAAACTGTGGAAAATACAGCAAAACAATTAACGAATATAAAATCAGGAATTAATTTGAAAATAATAGAAAAATGAAAATAATAGAAAATTAAATTAAACTAATAGAAAATTTAAAGAAAGCTACCAAAATAAAACATCAACAGTTTAATAAAGAATTAAACCACTTGAGAAATTATTGTTGATGTAAGAAATATCCAGGTCTTATAAGAGTTTTCTTGAGTTTATTTGAGCCAAACTGAGGACAATTGCTAGAAAGTAAAATCTCAACAGACTGAGGAAATGCTCTGGAAAATGGCAGTTTGCACCTTACTTTATACATTACAATCAAGGAGGAGGTGTGAAGGAGTTAGACAAAACAGCAATAGAAGTGGGAGATTAGGGAGGCAAGAGAAGCAAAGTGGGGAAATCTCTGGGACTGGAAAAAATAAAGCTGACAGACACAAACTTCTTTTACATTTGTGGGTGCAGGACAGTAAACAATTAACACCATAATAATAACAATGAGGGGTTTTGTGGTCTCTGCTCCGGTAGGAGGGGTCTGGAAAAAGGAAATTACCCTTTTCCTTTTGGAAATTACCCTTTCCAAAGGTCTGTTAGGTAGATGCAGAAGGACAGTAGACAGGCTCAGTTAAAGTAAAGACTGATCTTTGTCAAGGAAGATACTGATACAGGGTACAGCCAGAGGGCCCCCCCCAAAAAAAGATTTGGAATGGTGTCCAGAATTCAAAGTGTATAGGAATATTGGAGAGACATATAAGATGTCCTCACCGCCCATCCCCAGGGGGAAGAAACGAATGGAGCAGGGCCATTGAGAGCTGTTTTGCATAGCAATAGTTTTGCAGCTAACCTCTGGAATGATTATTTAACATATCTATAACCTTTAACTGGTTTCATAGATATGCTAAATAGCTGTGGCCAAGTTTGGAGCCAGGGAGAAGGGTGTAGCTGGGACTCAGGATGGAACGAGGGACTGCGCTCCTGAGTAAAAGGCCTGTGTGAGAGCTTGGAAAAGATGGGCTCCAGGACATGAGGGGATAACTGCCCAGGTGAGAGAGAGAGCCACGCGGTTTCAGCAGAGTGAGGACCCCCCTCTTGGTGAGGTGAAAGAGGGAGCCACGTGGTTTTGGCAGGGTGCAGACCCCTCTTTCCCAGGCGAAAGGGGAAAACCACGCAGCTTTTCCAGAATGGAGATCCCTGCAGCCAGGTGAAGAAGAAAGCCACATGCTTTTGGTGGAGTGCGGACTCCTGCAGCTTTGGTATAAGAGGCCCACGCGGCTTTGGGGTGCCCCCTTTGGCCACGGGGCCTGAAAAGCAAGAGAGACTTTGACTGGAACTTGGTAGAAAGGACTCTTGCCAGTGGACCATGAGAAGGTGCCACAGTACTTTGGATTAACGAGAGATCCTGCATACACAGTGACACAGCTGACAGTGCCAGAGGCCTGCAACACAGACATGTGCTCTTTTCCTGATTTATGGTACTGTTAGGGGGTGAGGAGAAGAGCCGAGATGTTTGTTTAAACTAAATGTTTATTTTTAGACTTAGGCAGAAAACCACACCTGGCCGTGGGCAGATGTTCCAGGGAGTTTAGCCAAGGCCTTGAAGTAATCTCTCGGACACCCCTTAGGGGATAATTTTTACCTCAAGACATGGCCTTGTCTTTGCAGAAAAGTATCCATTATAGTAAGCAGAGATATCTGTGTGTCCTCTCAAAATAGCCAATTGCTAACAGCTACGTCTGCTTCTGTATTTGCTGCTTGCTTGCTTGCTCACCCCAATAAAAACCCCAGGCTGTAAGCACCAGGCGCGACTCTCATTTACAGCCATTTTGGCACCGTGTGTCTCCGGAGGCACCCCGAGAGTTCGCCCCTGCGCAGGTAAAACTTTGAAACTTTGGCCAATAAAACACCTCTGACTACCCAGCAGTCTCCGACCCTTCTTGCTCGCAAGGACGGGATGTAACAGTACCCGGAGTTGGGACAGTGGGAGAAGGGAGCGCTGTGTGGGTGTAGGTGTATACCCTAAAGGACTTTGATATTTTAGTGGAGGCATTAGGCCTGAATAGCATTAAATAAACATTTTGTTTCCTTTTCACAAATCTCTGGCATTCAGAGATGTCTTTCCAATTGGCGGCAGACAGAAGAGCCCAGTAGATTTTAGTATCTTGTTTTTGGGAGGGGCTCCTGTTGTATAGCAGTTTTTGGCATCCCTAGGTGGGCCAAATATTGTATTGCCCCTCCCTCGGACCTCTTGTTCGGTAACAATACTGGCCTAAGACATGACTACTTCTACTTTCCATGACTCGATTTTTGTTACAAGTTTTAATTTCGGACCATCCTATGTGGTTACTTCAGGTGTCTGAGTTTGTAATGCATCCCCTTGCAGGCCTCCCCTGAGCTTGTCAGGGTTAGTGGTCCCCGTTACTGAACAACAGGTCCGAGGGAGGGGCAATACAATATTTGGCCCACCTAGGGATGCCCAAAACTGCTATACAACAGGGGCCCCTCCCAAAAACAAAATACTAGAATCTACTGGGCCCTTCTGTCCGCCGCCAATTGGAAAGACATCTCTTAATGCCAGAGATTTGTGAAAAGGAAACAAAATGTTTATTTAATGCTATTCAGGCCTAATGCCACCACTAAAATATCAAAGTCCTTTATGTATACACCTACACCCACACAGCGCTCCCTTCTCCCACTGTCCCAACTCCGGGTACCGTAAATCAGGAAAAGGGCACACGTCTGTATTGCAGGCTGCTGGCACCATCAGCTGTTTCACTGTGCAGGATCTTGAGTTAATCCAAAGTACTGTGGTACCCTCTCATGGTCCACTGGCAAGAGTCCTTTGTACCCAGTTCCAGTCAAAGTCTCTCTTGCTTTTTCAGGCCACGCGGCCAAAGGGGGCATCCCAAAGCCACGTGGGCCTCTTCTACCAAAACTGCAGGAGTCCGCACTCCACCAAAAGCATGTGGCTGTCTTCTTCACCTGGCTGCAGGGATCTCCATTCTGGCAAAGCTGCGTGGTTCTTCCCTTTCACCTGGGAAAGAGGGGGTCCGCACCGTGCCAAAACCACGTGGCTCCGTCTTTCACCTCACCAAGAGGGGGTCCTCACTCTGCTGAAATCGCGTGGCTCTCTCTCCATCTGGCCAAGCGGGGGCCCTTCTTGTCTTGGAGCCAGTCTTTTCCAAACTCTCACCTAGGCGCTCTCACTCTGGAGCGCAGCCCCTAGTTACATTCTGAGTCCAAGCCCTTCTCACTCAGGAGAGCAGCCCCTAGTTTCCATCCTGAGTCCCTCAGTTCCACTACCTTCTCATTCAGGAGCGCAGACCCTAGTTACATTCTCCTGAGTCCCCCTAGTTCCATCCTCCGTCCCTGGCTCCAAACTTGGCCACAGCTATTTAACATATCTATGAAACCAGTTAAAGGTTATAGATATGTTAAATAATCATTCCAGAGGTTAGCTGCAAAACTATTGCTATGCAAAACAGCTCTCAATGGCCTGGCTCCATTCATCCCTTCCCCCTGTGTGTGGGTGGCTGTGAGGACATCTTATATGTCTCTCCAATATTTCTATACACTTTGAATTCTGGACACCTTTCTAAATTTTTTGGGGGGCCCCCCTGGCTGCACCCTGTATCATTGGGACAGTGGGAGAAGGGAGCGCTGTGTGGATGTAGGTGTATACCCTAAAGGACTTTGATATTTTAGTGGTGGCATTAGGCCTGAATAGCATTAAACATTTTGTGCCCTGGCTGGCATAGCTCAGTGGATTGAGCGCGGGCCTGCGAACCAGAGTATCGCGGTTCGATTCCCAGTCAGGGCACATGCCTGGGTTGCAGGCCAGTTCCCAGCAGGGGACTCAAGAGAGGCAACCACACATTGATGTTTCTCTCCCACTCTTTCTCCTTCCCTTCCCCTCTCTCTAAAAAATAAATAAATAAAATATTTAAAAAAAAAAAAACATTTTGTTTCCTTTTCAGAAATCTCTGGCATTAAGAGATCTCTTTCCAATTGGCGGCGGACAGAAGGGCCCAGTAGATTTTAGTATTTTGTTTTTGGGAGGTGCCCCTGTGGTAGAGCAGTTTTGGGCATCCCTAGGTGGGCCAAATATTGTATTGCCCCTCCCTAGGACCTCCTCTTGTTCGGTAACATCACCATGTAGGCAGGATCTCTAGTTAATCCAATCATGTGGCACCTTCTCATGGTCCACTGGCAAGAGTTCTTTCTACCAAGTTCTAGTCAAAGTCTCTCCTGCTTTCCAGGCCATGTGGCCAAAGGGGGCACCCCAAAGCCACGTGGGCCTCTTTTACCAAAGCTGCAGGGGTCCGCACTCCACCAAAAGCATGTGGTTTTCTTCTTCACCTGGCTGCAGGGATCTCCATTCTGGCAAAGCTGCGTGGTTTTCCCTTTCACCTGGGCAGTTATCCCCTCATGTCCTGGAGCCCATCTTTTCCAAGCTCTCACACCGGTGCTCACCACTCAGGAGTGCAGCCCCTAGTTACATCCTGGGTCCAAGTCCCCTCCCTTCTCCCTGGCTCCAAACTTGGCCACAGCTATTTAACATATCTATGAAACCAGTTAAAGGTTATAGATATGTTAAATAATCATTCCAGAGGTTAGCTGCAAAACTGTTGCTATGCAAAACCGCTCTCAATGGCCCTGCTACATTCGTCCCTTCCCCCTGGGGTGGGGGGTGAGGACATCTTATATGTCTCTCCAATATTCCTATACACTTTGAATTCTGGACACCATTCCAAATCTTTTTTTTTGCCCCCCCTTGGCTGCACCCTGTATTATCCATTTTTTTGTCCACATTATGAAGTCCTTTTACCATAGCTAGGATGAAAGTTTTGAAAGCATTATTATTATAGCACCATTTGGTATATATTTTGAAAATCTGTATGAAATAGTGAAATAATGAATGCAGCAAACATTATCTAAATTACCTCAAAAAGATGTAGAAAATCCAAAGGTAGTAAATAACTGAAAACATTTAAAAGTATTGGTTTGGCCAGAAAGTTCCTTTGGTTTTTCTGTACAATGGCTCTAGTAGTGCTTAGTTGTCTTTAATTTCATTTGAAACAATTTTGTTAGATTGTACTGTGACAGCTGTCATATCAGCATGCATTTACAAAAAATCAAAATTGGTGAATTTTTGTGTAGCCATTTTAATATTGAAGATAGAAGAAATATGCAACATTCTTGGCATTATGCTTTATTATTTCAAGAAAGGTAAAAATGCAACTGAAATGCAAAAGAAACATTTGTGTAGTGTATGGTAAGGAGCTGTGACTGATTGAACATGACAAAAGTGGTTTGCAAAGTTTCATGTCCAAGATTTCTCACTAGATGATACTCCATGGCTGGGTAGACCAGTTGAAGTTGATAGTGATCAAATTAAGACATTAATCGAGATAGACATTAAACCATGCAGGAGATAGCTGACATACTGAAACTGTCCAAATCAATAAAGTTAATGGTGAAAATGAAAACCGTCTTTTATTTTATAGGAAGAAACTAAACTGACTCTTTGGCCAACCCAGTAACTTCAAATACTTTCCTTCATTTAATGGTTTTACAGGCAATATTAGCAAGTGCTCCCAAATAAACAAAAATCTAATGCTGTATCAACTTCTGAAGTATGCTTCTAAAGGATGGGAAGTTTCTCAATTTTTTTTACAAAACTATCCTTATCCTGATACTGTCATCTGATCAAAATGGCAAAATAATAAAACCCAAGACTATCCTCATATATGAATTTGTATCTGAAAGTCCAATGCTGTCAAATATAGTCTAGTAATATATGAAATGTACTATATTAATAAAATAGGCTTTAGCATAGGAATGTTTACAGATGACTACATACTTTGAAATCTATTAATATAATTGGGCATACTACAAGGTTTAAGGAGAAACAACATACAGTAAATGTTAACACAGAAGAAAATTGTTGGTGTATGAGTCTTCCTAATTTAAAAAATAGTGAATTATTAGTAAACTTAGAAATTACTTCATTATCACTAGTTTTGCCACCCATGCACACAATAAGCAAATATCATTAACTTTTCAGTCAATTGTTCATACTAGGGAAGTCACGCTTACAGAGGATAATGTCACCCTGAGATATGATGTTGGGGGCTGGGATAAGCCTGAAACAGGCTGATACAATCAGACCTGAAGGTTGCACCTGAATAACAGGATGCTGCAGTCAGGAGCCATAGAACTCCCCCTCCTGGACATGCGGGTGGCACACCAATCAGTGCCTTGATCACGCGCCCGCCATGCACCCCCCCGGCCAATCGCAGGCTAGAGCACGCTTTGAAGCCACCTATCCACTGCACTTCCTCCACTGCCCTCCTCTATATAACTCCCTCCATTTTGAAATAAAATTTGCAGCTTGATCAGAATCCTTTGTCTTGCTGCCATTCTTCGCGCCTCCTGTCCCATCCCCCTTCATCCGTTACAGGTATATCGGCGGACCCCGTTGACTGCCTCGCGGGCCGAGGCAATATGACATGTACATTCACATGCATGCACTCTTACTCTTGGAAGTCAAAAGCATAAGCAATTGTTATGCTTTAATGCATTTATTTTCACAAAGTTCATTTTACTATTTTAGTTGCTTATGACTAGTTCCTTTATATCGAGGCATCCTCATTCTTAATATCTTATTTTGAATCACCTCTCAAGTGCCTAGAATACACCTACATGTACATTTATATCCCAATGATAAGTACAATTTATTGGGCCTTATGGGAATAAGAGTGAATTTTGAGTGTCTTGTATATGAAGAAAAACTTTTCTAGGTATATATTCCTTGTATCAAAATAATATCCTCTCAAGACTGTGAAAATTGTGCTTCACAAGTTTTTAGTCTCTATTGCTGTAGAGAATTACTAGTTTTGTATCTACCTAGTGTGGATTTGTGGAATTGTACATTCACACGTGAAATTCTAAAATTTCACCAAGATGTCCAACCCTGGTCTTTTATTAATTTTATTGCCTGAGCCCTCCTAAATCCTTTCAATCTAAGTGTTTAAGTTTTTTCTCCAACTCAGAACAGTCGCCTCCTTTGTGCCTGAGATGAAAGCTCCACTCATTTCCCCAGGGCCTGTGTGTGCGCACCTCACCTTCTGGGTCTGCGGCATATCTTTTCTCCTATTATTTTCGTCTCTGTATTCTCTTCCTTTAGTTCTTTGAAAATTCCTCACTCAAGCCTTCTACTTTTCTCTTATATCCAATATGGCATCAATTGTCTCCACCGTACTTTCAAAAATAAATCTGGCTACTTTGGTGTTTATGTCCTGCAGCATATTAGTAATAATCTCTATTAGTAATAATATCTTTGTTTTCTCTTGGATTAACTTCTTTTCAGACTCAGATATTTGTTCTCATTCCCCATATAATTCTCCTGTCACAAACAATGTATTATCCAGTGTTCGTGCTTGCCTTCCATTCAGACTTGTGTCCTATGGGAGACTGGGCAGAACCCCATTTGCATCTCTCAGGTCCATACAAGAGAAAAGGGAAAGGTCCTTTGTCATCCTAGTTAAAGTAATGCATAGCTACAATGAGAAGCAAAAAAAAATGTTGCCACCGTTTTTGAGTTTAGTAAAGAAGCCTACGTTTCGTCAGGGAAGTGATTTCAGTGTTTGTCTCGTAGAGATGTTCTCACTCACAGCTAGTGTGGTAGTCTGCCCACGTTTACCTGGCATGGCCCCCTCCCCCAATGCACCTTTTGCTTTTCTTATTTCCTATATAAGCAGAGCCCTGCTAAAAACAGGTGTTTTTAAAGAAACAAACGTTAAGAATGTTTAACTCGAGCTGCCCATAGTGCAGTTAAAAAGCATTTAAAGCAATTAAAGATAAATTTTCCTTCATATTGGGAGAGTTAAACCCTCTCATTTTGCTTCATAAGGACATGGGTTGATTATTTGCAAATACTAGGACAAAACAAGGGCAAAGAGACATGGAGAACAATCAAAAGCCAGTTTCTACATTGGCAACTCAGTGTCCCTATAATCTGAACCAGGATTCAAACAGCACTCACACAAAACAGGACATATGTATTCACTTCTCAAGACTTCTCAGCAGTCTTCTGAAAGTCATCTTTGTTGCTTATCAGATGCAGCAAATCCTTGAATAATGTCGTATCTTTCAATGTCATTTTGTTATAATATTGATGAGAGAAAAAATGTATTCCTTGTCATGGCAATTGTCTTTATGGAGTTTGTAGTTTCTCCCCTTATCCAGGTGTGTTCCCCCCGGGGACTCCCATTCCCTCCCACATCCAATGATGCACACTAGAGGCAAATTGGTGTGTCTCTGTTGCCCCCGTCTGAGTGTGGCTGTGGGAATGAGCGGCCCTGCAGCGGAAGGCAGTCCTGTCCAGGGCTGCTTCCTGCCTGCACCGGAGCTGCTAGGTCAGCTCAGGCTGCCTGTGACCCTGAACTGTTATAAATAAGCTGGCTGGGAAATAGTCATACTTGATTTTATTAATTTTCTTAAATATATAGAGAGCTCACATTTATTTCAGTGTTTCATATTAGAAGTGTTTTGAGTTTTTATTTAAAACTTAGAGACATTTTTGTAACCATAAATATCTGATATTATTAAGAAACTTAACTCTTGTCTGTGTCAATTGGTAAAACTTATTTTGTTATATATCATTTCACTGAAAGTCCCAGTTCCCAATAACCTATCCTTGACATTAAGTGAGGACTTACTTACTGTACTGTGTCCCAGAGTCAAGGACCTGTTTGCCATACCTCTGGTGGCCTAATCCAAAAGTCACCCTGACATCGATGTCAGTAAGGAAAGAATGGTAAATATACAATCAGAAATAGGAACTATTCCAAATGGTCATCACATACATGTCATTTGATCTGATTTTACAATATTTACATTGAAAGATTTTAATATATGTACCAAGTTGATGAAATATGCCTTACATTATTTTTAATAAAATTCAAGTAACATTTTAAAATCTTAAGAAATATTTGTCATTGAACTGCATGTTAAAAACAGCTATTTTCATTTAAACTCAGCATTTTATCACTTTATTCTCTTTCTACTTTTATCCCTGTCATATTCTTTCTCTCTCTCTCTCTCTCTCTCTGGCCTGGAAAATCTGAGCAGCACAGTTGTGACAGAATAAGAGAAAATGACAGGATTCTGCCTATCATCTCCTATAATTTATAATGCTTAATGTGGTATTAATTTTACTCATGAATCACTACTGCAGATAGGTTAAATATATTTTCTAAGGGAAAATTCAGTAGGTCAACATTATTATTATAAACCAAGTATAGAAGGAATTATTGTAAGAGAATGTAAAAAACAGTATCTAGAAATATGAATCATAGATAATATTGTCCCTGAAATGAAAAAGGCAGTACAAATGTAAGCAGCTTTCTATGCTTGGAAACACTTAAAACAAATCTTACACATTCTATAAATGAAGATTCAAACTTGTCATAAAATTAATTACTGACTGTATATATGTATTAAGACATAATAGGACAATCAGATCCTCCTGTGATATAGATTTGCTTCTAGCTTGCAATTCTGTTTTTGTTGTCGTTGTTCTCGTCGTTAATGTTGTTATTACTTTTGTTCTAATACAAGACAAATTAATTTGACCATTATCCTTTTTAAAACAAAACTGCCAGCTGCAGTACCTAGTGAAAGAAACCGAGTGGCACTTCTCCCAGGGCACAGATAGTGGGACAGGGTTCTAGCAAATACTGGGGCACTCATATCATCCTCCACAGAAATTTAAGTTGGAAGCCTAGGGAGAAAATTAAGTCAATATTAGTGAGAACTAAAACCAGAATAATGCCATGAGGTAAATTTGGGTTTATCAGGGTCATGCTGAATCAAGTTTATGAGGAAAAAGAAACCCCAAATAGGTTGTAAGATATTTAGAACATGAGTAAGCAAGAGTAGGAGGTGGAGCTATATTTTTAGCATTTCACTAATCCAGCATACTTGAGGCTTAGGAAAAACTTCAGATGTTAAGGCCTGAATGTCTGTGGGAAGAGGTTGTGGGAAAACCTATACACTGAGTACTCTGAGGTGGCGTAGACGCTCTAATGAGTTTGACATGGGAAGGCTGGGTGATCCAAACAAAGGAAACAACTAGCACCAATCCCTAATGTGAAAATGAATTCAACACCAAGGAAAAAACCAGGTCCTGGGCACTGAGAAGCACACAGGAAATCTATGACTCAAATCAAAATATCTTTACTCAAAGTACATTTCTCTTTGTAAAGGGATGAAAAAATTGATGCAATATTCATGAATTACATGGTCTGTATAAAATCAAGTTGACCTACTCAAATCTTTTCTGTTATTCACAGTGTAGGAAAAAAACTATTAAAGATAGGAGTGATAATAAAATGAAATATCATTACAGTCATGTCATGGAAAAATATTTAATAATATAGAAAATGTTAATCATATACTGTAATAGGCAGATTTACAAAGAGTACTTTGTCTTTCCCTACAAAAGGTATTAGAGCAGTTTGAGCCACATATGCCTTGGCGTGTAAAGAGCGAACATATAGAGGGCAATGGGCCAGTGTGGAGTTTGCAGACCCTTGTGAAATGAGAATGTCTGTACTGGAAGGTGGCCTAACACTGGATGTGGGAACCGGAGTAGGGAGTAGAGGGCTTTTGTAGGAGGAGGTGGTCCAGCTCAGGGTGCTAGAGTTCAAGACGGGGCGAGAGGGCTTCCATATAGTAAATAGCCTGGTAAGGAGGCTGATTTTTTGCCATGTCCCAAGAAGGCAAAAACAGCTCTCTGTGCAGAGAACAGTGATGACAGTGGCAGGAGATTAATACATACAGTGAGACTGATAAAACTAGTAAATATGTTAAGAATAATGAGAGTCAGGTCTCTCACTGTCAAAAAAGAGAGATAACTATGAAAAAGGAGAAAACTGGGAAGAATCTCATGGGGTTAGGAACTGGATAATCAATGTTAATGCATAGTTTTGGATAGATTAGAGGATAGATAGATGATAGGTAGAACAGCTATAGATACAACTGTGTACATATACATGTGTATACACACTACAGTGTGCACAGGGGTGTGTGTGCACATGTGGCGCCCAGATCTTGATCTCTAATTCCATTCTCTATTAAAAGGAACCAGGACCCTTCATTTTTTTCTTAAAAAAAAAAAAAAAGGCTGATTTCAAGATGAAATAAAGTGCAGGGGGAGCCTGGATTCTATCACCATGTCGGAAGGCAAAGAAAGCTCAAACAATAATGGGATGTGTTAAGACACAGAACCCACCAGCCTCATCTGAGATAATCTGAGCCTCAAAATAAATATATTAATGTATTGTATTATAACCCTTCAAATAAAATAGGAACCCATGAGTCTACATTAATTAATAATATTAATTTTGATAAGAAATGAGACATTTACATTATTTATCATAAAAACTTTATCCTCAGATTTTCCTTCCCTTTCTTGGTTCTCCTCGGCCGCTGCTGCCACCCCTTTCTGTAGCTGTTCCCTGGTGTCTAGCTCCAGCCCTGAGCACTTCTTACACTACTAAACAGGCCATGAGCACACTCATCCAACCTCAAAACTTAGGAAGCCTCCTTGACACTCCCTTTCCCTAAGCTCACACATAAAAAAAATTAATCATGTTTATTCATTTATTTCCTTACCATTTCTCAAAACTTTACTACCTGTTCCAGCCCAGCTATTTCTGTGTCACCAGCAGCCCAGTTTATTCTCTCCCTCCAGCCTCCCTGCCTCCTCCACTTCATTCACCAATTTATTCGGACTTTCGCATCAAATATATATATAAATTCTAGTATGCATTAGCACCAAACAGTCCCTACTCTTATGTAAATTGAATTCTAATGGTAATTAATGAACTAACTTAATAAGTCATTACAAATTGACCTTTATGGCAATGTGTAATAATTGACACAAAGGAAAATGATAGGAGTTATGAGAAGGCATACAAAGAAAAGTGATCTAACCTGGACAATTAGAAACGTTGTCATCAGGAAAGTTGTATTTTAACTGTGATCAGAAAACAAGAGTGGTTTTTAATTGTGAGGTGGGTGGGGTAGAAAATGCCAAATACTACACAGAGCACCTACAAAATCCACACACCAGAAAGAATCAATGTGGTTGTGTGCACGAATACAAGCCAGTATGGCTGAAGAACAATGAGGGAGAAGGAAAAAAGATGTGGATTCGAGAGATACTTGAAGGGAATGTCGACAACAGTTTGGATGCACTACCTCTTTGGGGAGAAAGAGATATCAAGGATGACACTTGAATTTCTGATTTTTAGCAACTAGTTAGACAAGCATGCTATTCGCTTTGAAAACGAACATCAGAGTGATCCCAGGTTTAAAATGGGGGTGGAGGGAAAAGAAACATAACTGTATTTTAGTTTCAGGTATAACGATTTTATTTGCCCATAGAATCTCTTTTTGGTGACATTTGGAGTCCAGAGGAGACACATGATGGCAGCTACAGAGATAAGAAGTTTCAGACACTAAGGAGTCAAAGAAGCTAAAGGAAGGAAGATGTAGATGCAGGAAGTGATTAATAGCTCCAATTTCTGCTGACACATCAGACAAAATAACTGACCTACATCTATCAGAATTAACCATATGAAAGTCATTGATGCCTATAGAATGAATTACTTCAGAGTTTTAAAGCCAGTCCATTGGTGTGGTGGTGGCCCTGATGCAACCATATTATTCGATGTTCCTGACCCACTCATTTCCAGCTCAGGGCACTTAATCACCTTGTTTCTCATTGCCTCACCTGTCAACTTCCCCTCATTCAAGCCCTAGTCCTAATTCTTCCCCTCAATAATAAACCTTTTCACTTTTGTGTTTTTTATTTATATCACTGAATACTTTTAATGAATAATGTGATTTTTATACTTACTTCTCTCCCCATGAAAGCATTAGCTCTCTGAGGGTGGAAATTGTATTTTGTTCATCTTTGCTGTCACAATGGCTAGCGCATGGGAAACAAATATGTGTCTAGTTATATTTACTTAATTTTCTATTACTCATGGGTTGCTTTTCAATTGATTTCTCATTATCCTGTTTCTCTTTATATGTGCATTTATGAAAGAGGCAGACAAGATGTTTCTTCGTGAGCTTTGCCAGGTGTTGGCACAGTCATGGCGTCACCATGGATACAAGTTCTGCTCTTCAATTTTCAAGTCAAGAATCTTAATTTCACAAGTTTATCTAGTGGTAGCCAGGTTCTATTCACAGCAACCAGCTTACCAAAAAGATACATGTAAATATAGGTACATACTCTAAAGATGATACATGTTTATGTGTTTAATATTCCAAACAAATAATAGTTTGCATAATTATGAAACACATAAAAATCAACATATTTTATTATTAACATCCAGCTTTTACATTATGTTAATATTTGATATTTTGACAAAGGGAAAGAAGTGAGAGAGAAAACAGAATCTGTAGATTCAGTGAGGCTACATGATGAGGTGGAAAAAACAGAGCTCTTGAAATCAAAACAGACCAGGGTACAAATTCCACGTGTCTTCTTACAAGCTTCTTTATCTATGAGCAAGGGATAGCAAAGCCTACCAGAGTTATAATGAGAATTAAATGAGACAATTTATATTAAGTTCCTCGAATGCTATCTATAATATTATATGAGATGCAATATAAATATTCTTATCCTTATGCCCTTGTTTTATATTAATATATGTCTTTTGTCTCAATTTTCCATTTATGTCAACAAACGTTTATTTCTTATTCTCTTCATATTATTTTCTAGCTGAAGTACCATTTTTTTCTAGCAACATCTTTTGGAATCTTTGAAGTAGCAAATTCCATAGACTCTGGTATAATAGGACAGCAAACATCACCTTCTACGTTCAAAATCAGGTGTAAATAAATATACAACCAAGTGATCCCACCTGACCTTCAAGCCCAGATTATTAATACATGTGAGAATGTACAGACGTTAACTTTGGCTGGGAAAACTCTGTGTGCAAGCAAAGGTGCTAAGCCTTTTTCTTCCCTTTGTATCTGGAGAGGCAGTTTTTGCAAGCACAATTGTTGTAGAGGACATGTTGTTAACACAAAGTCTCTCCGACTCTGATCTGGTTGACTTCATGTGTCCACCTGACTGGGTGTCACTGGTTGCCCAGAACATTGATCAGACATTATCTTGAGTGCCTCTCCGTGGATGGCATTAACATGTGAATTGGTAAGCTGAGCAAGGGGGATTTGCCTCCTTACTGTGGGTGGGCCTACTCTAGTCAGAGACCAAACAGAACAAAAAAGCTAACCTTACCTTGAGTTAGAGGGAACTTCTCTTGCCTGATTGCTTTGAACTGGAGTATCAGTTCTTTCTGAAATACCCACTCTTCCTGGATCTCCAGCCTGTCAACTGCAAATCTTGGGACTCATAAGCTTCTATAATGGCATAAGCCAATTCCTTAAAATAAATTGCTAGATAGATTAGATAAGATATATAAATAAATAGATTGATAGAGATTGAGCTAACATTATATGCACATTATATGTATATCTCTATCTTTATATCTTTCTATAAATCCTATTTGTTCTGTTTCTCTGGAGAAGCCTGACTGATACGTCTATCTTGGAGAAATCAGGAGAATGAAAGACCCTGCTAAGGGCCTTCCCTTTAGAGCAGCTAATGATGAAACTCACTGTAGATTATCTTCAATATTTAGTATCTCAATCAATGTCTTCACCTACCTTGCCTGATATAGCATGATACAGGCACACAGTTACCAGAAATATTTAGAAGCCTTAGCCAGGCTTTGCTCTAAGGTAGTCAGGTAAACCCATTTTTGAGTTGTTTCTGCAGAAGCATAAGGACTGGCACAAATAATGTCCCTTTATATCACAAAATCATAAGCATGTAATTGTGTAACATAACAATGTCCTACTCAAGCTTACCATATGACATTTTAGGTGAAATGCTCAAATTTAAACTATAAATTATTATACCCATATCATTACCCTTCACTAGTTGCTTCTGCTGGAGCCTGTATATATTGCAGTTTATTTCTCCTTGGCATATTCAGTAGTAACTTGATTTTTTAACATTCGTAAGAAAATGATTAATCCACCCTGAAAGTATTTATTAAAGACACAGTAGGAGCTAATGCAAGCTTTTTGAAATTCACTTGTTTTAGAAATGTCTCTTCATGCATCTCGTTCTCTGAATGCATGGCACATAAACACTGGTGCCATCCATAAATTTTTAGATAAAAAAAGAGCATTTTATTTAGAACTAAAATATATTAACTATATTATATGGAAAATAGTTTGAATTTTGATCAACCAACTACTGTCAAAATATGCACCTCACATTTCTTTTCAAGTAGCCTATTTGCTGTGGAATTTTTTTTCTGCAGAAAAAGAAATGAAATGTTACCCGTGGTTCATTTGCACAGTCTTTAGAATTCTAGTAACATATGAGCCACAGTGTAAAATTTTTACTAAAGAAGGATTTCAGAAGCAACATAAATTTGAGAAAACTAGTCATTTTATACATGAGCTTTAGCCAACAACATAATCCTTACTACAGAATAGTCTTTACCATAACTGTAAATAACACTTAAAAGCTAACTCTTTTTTCTCTCTCCTATGTCTAAAGGGAAACATATTTATTCATTTGCCCTTCTTAGTAGATAATTTTCAAAAAAGATAAAATCATGACTCATACACATATAAAAATGAACAGATGTTAAGGATATTATTTAACTTGTAATCAGTGAAAGAACCAAGCAGATGTTATAACTCATTCAGATGAGAATCCAAAGCTTAGACACATTTATAGATCAGAAATATTGAAATAGAAATGCAGGTGGTTGCGAAACTAGTTTTTCAACAAGGAGACAAAAAGAGACTGGAGTCAATTGAACTTCTATCCAGACAGAAAAAATGTGTACATATACAGACAACAACTATTTTGCAAGCCCTGACTGGTGTGGCTCAGTGGATTGAGCACCAGCCTGCGAACTGAAAGAATTATTTTGCATTGTTATCAGTTCTGTATAAATTGCATAGTTGCATCGATTCCCAGTCAGGGCACATGCCTGGGTTGCAGACCAGTTCCCAGCAGGGGACGCATGAGAAGCAACCATACATTGATATTTCTTTCTCTCTTTCCTTCCCCTCCCCTCTAAAGATAAATAAAATCTTTTTAAAAAGAATTAAAAACACTTGAACTGCACAGTTGCAAAACAGCTTCTATGGAATCAGAATGAAATATACCAAAGAGGTATTTTCTAGGATCTAGACCAGTTATTTTCTACCTTTTTCACTTCATGGTACATACACACAAACTAATTACTACAAGTCTGTGGCACACCAAAAAACGTATTATATTTTTTGCTGATATAACAAAAAATAGATACAATTTTAATTTATTCACATTGGATAGTTATCATTGTGTTGGCTGATGTCACTATTTTTTTAATTTGACAATCTAAGGGAAAAGAGGTCAGTTGCCTCTGACTAAATAGTCAGGTATTGCATATTTTAATAATTCTCGTAGCACATCAAGTTTTCCACTAAAACATACATTTTTATTTACATAGAAAAATGTAAACTTAGCCTGGTTCCTACAGCTGATGATGAACAGAAAAATTGACATTTAAATCTGCTTGGGTTATATTAGAACATTCCAACCAAAAATCTCATTGCACTACAAAGGAACCCCTTATCCAAGGTCTCACCCCTCCATCTCGGCCAGAGGCAAGCAGCAATTCAAGGACCCAGATTAAGTCTTAAAAAATAATAATAAAGCCCAAATGCTTAATCCTGTGAGGCTGGACTCAGAGGACAAGGCAAAGGCAGTTGATTAGAGCTGGTCAAGAGAAAGCAAGAGAAGGAAGATGTTCATGTTTTCTCTCATTTCTCTATTCCTCGTGAACCAACCCAGTATTTAAAATAAATATAGGCTCCATTGTTTAGCACAATCATATTAATATAAGAATCTGTTACTTCTATACCTAGTAATCCATTTTTTAAACTGTGGTAATATGCATAAAATAAAATTTTCCAACCCAACCTTTTTTGAGAATACAATTCAGTAGCATTAAGCTCATTAACATCAGTCTGCAACCACTAACCTGCCACCCATTTTTATCCTGGATGTGTGGATGAAAGAAGGGCCACATGTACCCCTGACAAGTTCAGGGAAGGCTCGCATAGTGACCTTACAACTCAGACACCAAAGTAACCCCACAGGGTGGTCTGAAATGAAAACTTCTTAACGAAAGGTGAGTCATGACAGGTAGTTATGTCCTAGGCCCATATCTTCCTTGCCAAAGGCCAATCTTTACCTTAACTGAGCTTGTCTTTTTGTTTTATGATAATATATTTTTGGAATGCCATACTATGGCAAAAAGTCCCTTTTGCCATACTCTTCTAGGCACAATCTCCCACCAGAGCATGAGACCACAGACCCTCATTGTTATCTCGTTCTCCCACATACCATTTCTATGTGCTGTAAATGTTCGTTGTTAACTAGCCTGTAACCACCAATGTGAAAAAAGTGTCTATTCTGTTTTACTTTTCATCTAATCTCAGAAGAGTTCCCCACTTTGCTTTGTCCTGCCTCCCCAATCTATCACCAGTGGGTTTTATGTAACCCCCTTATATCTTCCCCTTTAATTCTGATGTATAAAATAAGTGGTAAAAGTGCTATGTTCTGGAGCATTTTCTCAGTTGAGATTTTGCTTCCTGGCAACTGTTGTCAGCTTGGCTCAAATAAACTCATAAAAATTCTCTACAGGTTTGAATATATCTTACGTCCACAATGTTGATGGTACATTTCTAAGAAGAAACTGGATTGGGGTAGAAAAAAGAAGGAAGTTACATTTGACATAAAGAAATCTCCTTGTCAACATGTGTTTTTAAAAGCATCTATCACAAATATATTATCATCAATGAAATTTCACATGTCCACTAAAATTGGCCAGAAAAAACAGTCAGAAAGCTGAAAAATTATGACAACCTGGGATTGGAGGCTTATTTGCAAGTAAAATTTTTTTCTACAAATTCACTTTTAAAACATTCCCCAACATGTCTTTTGTCTACTGATATAAAAAGGTGAACTTATTATTATAAAATAATAAAAAATAGCTAAGGCTGCATAACAAAGAGCAAGTATGTAAATATTATTGGGCACAATGATGTTTCCAACGAACTTCAGTGGAGTCCAACTGAGGGCCTGCCGTTATGTCTGTAGGGGTGTCCTGCCTATAGTTCCTTCAGTATGAGTAAGTCATTTTGCGGATTTCCTCGATGCTTTTCCCAGCCTGATTATCTGTTGCCTGATTAGAGCCCACTACTTACAAATACACCTCTAGTCATAGTAGTAACATTTATTTACAACAATGATAGTAATAATATTAAGTCTCATACAATAATTTATCAAGCAGGTGGTATTGTATTGAAAATGTATAGATAACAAAATCAAGCCTTTGACTTGCTAAATAATTAACCCTTGTTTTGAAGCTATTAAGTGGTTGGATTTTAACTAATGAATAACTCATTCATTTCTTTGCTCAGGCTTTTATAAAATGTATCAGCTAGGTACTGACTAGGTGCTAGAACATAAATATAATAATATAAGAGTTCAGGCTTTACATGGCTCACTTGATTCAAACATGATTAATTAGAGTCAAACATGATTAATCAGTTATTTAATCAATCTGGGCTAGAAAAATTGTGATTTGTAGAATTTATAAGCAGTTTTTGCCCTTTACAATAGATATTGAAAAATCTTTAGGAAAATTCTTTACTACTTTCTTTAAAGTGACCTTTGATGCTATCTTTAGACAAGGAAGGATAGATTGGTCTAAAACTGTAATAGGTTAGATGCACAGGAGAGATCTTTTCTATTTAACAGCAGAGTAAATATTGTAACAAGGAATTGGACCAGATTTGGAGAAGACCTAGAGGGAGTGAATGGATTTTGTCCTAAGAATAGTTTATTCATTGTGCGTGTGTTGGTCAGTTCACAATGGTGAGAATACATTACCCAGAAGGAAGAGGATAGACCTACTGTTCATCACCTCTGACAGAGCAATTGCACCCAGGTCCTAAAATGTGGAAATGTCTTTGCTTCACACTGGTAGACACTGACCCTTGCTTTGTTGGTAAGGACCGTGCATAGCTTTTGTACCATGGATTCTAAGAAACACCACTCACTGCAGTAAACTGTTCATTCCAGGTGATGTACTCAGGCTATTCCTAAGCCTACTTTTAAAAAGTGACATTTCAGAGCCTAGTTTAAGTTGTACTACAGTGAATAAGCAACATCATCACTTCCAGGAATACATACCTGCAGAGATCTCCATCAAACATTAGCTGTCCTTACAGAGAGATCAATTAATGCATTTTTCATGTTTCTTTCATTTGTGTATTTTATGACAATTATTTATTACTTTATATTTGTGTGTTTAATTCTTTATTGTCTCCTCCTGGCCAGACTATAAGACTGTAAGCTTCTTGAAAGTAGGAACCATTTGTGTCTGGTTTGCCTAGCGTAGTGATCAGCGCAGGGGAGACGCCCTCCACAATTTCTTGAGTGAGTAAAGCAGTGTTATTTCTGGAAGAGTCTGCAGGAGGGTGACAGAAAATCAGCGAGAGGAAAAGACGTTTCAACTTAAAATCAAGTTTGCCAAATTTTGGAATTAAAAGGAGAAAATGACAACAGATATTTTAATTACAAAAACAAATAGAAGTCACATCATAGCTCCACACAACTTTGCGTCCATGTGCGAGGGGGGCATGGTGCAAGTGAGTAAGTTTAAAGGGGTGGTGAGAGTCCAAATGACAAAGTTGCTTTGTGGCTTCATTGCAGGAAATAGGGATAATTCACTGTGTTTGTGTTAAATACTCATGTATTTGTGGCTAAAAATAAATCTTAGTCCTCACATTTTATACTTATTTTTAAATCATGGGTCATTTTAATCATTATGATTAGTAAGTAGCATGAACTAGGTGATTTAAGAGAATACAGCTGATCATTGAACAACTCAGATTAGGGGTGCCAATCTACCCCCCTGCGTGTTGTCCAAAAAAAAAAGAGGAGGAGGATTGGAAAAGTAAAATGAATCAGGACAATTTAAAATCGTCACAATATTTACAACCCAGTGAAAAGCCAGACTTCATTAACAAAAAGCTATCATTTGAGGCCAATGCAAGGGTACTTCACATACCAGCAAGTTGTTTTGGACTCTAAAACTACAATTATAAATTCTAATGTGATTGTTTAGCCATTACAAGTACTGACTAAAATATATATATATTAATCTAAGGTGAAGGCTTTTGCTCTGTTACTGTATTTCTTTCAAAATCTATTATTTTGAGTATTATCATTTTGAATTTAGCTGTCAGTGTCTGAGAAGCAGAAGAGAAAAATTCCTTTTAGAGTTACAAAAAAACATGAATATAAAAATTAGGTCTTATCCATACTATCTCCAAGGAGTTTCTGAGGGAAAGATAACCGTAAAGGAATTAATACCAAAGACACTTGTTTCCTGAGTCTAATTCACTTTCATTGCTGCAGGCTGCCTTGCAAACTAAATAAAATGCATAGGTTCCTGCTTCTTCAAATTCTGGCATGTGGCGCTTTTCTGGAAATAACACCTTTATTATCTTCATTTTACCCGTCTTTTGTTTCTTTTCCTGTCTGTTATCTCCCCAGTAATTGAAAATGCCGTCCGTGCTGTACAAGCTAAATCAAGAAATAGAATTTGGTAGATTATATGCATTGCTTTGTAACAGATAGAAGTAGACATTTGCTGCCCCATCCTCGGTAGATTTTTCTTTCCGGAAAACTCATCCCCAGAAAAACATTTCTTTTCTGGGGCTTAATTTTCTTAAGTGTACCATTGACATTCTTGATAATTACCATATTCTAGTTCGCTTGTTTGCTTACCTTTTGTCCTCTGAGGAAGGACAATACAGCCTGTCTTCTCTCAATGTTTTCCAAAAGCAATTTTGTATCTTCAGATGAGACTTCCAAATACCTGCTTGAACACAAAAGGACTCTATTTTTCCATTCAATGTGAAAGAATTGTACAAATAACCACACCACTAGATTGTGAAGAATAAATAGCACCCATAAAATATCAAACACATCATTTAAAATTATAGCAATCATTTAAAATCTATCGTCACACTTCAAAAATTTGAATTGAAAAATGTAAGCATTAACATTGTAAAATATTAATAAAATGCCTAGTGTGAATAACTCCCCACCTTATAAATTTTAATTTTGAAGTCCACATATTTTCAGAAAACTACATTTTTCTGAAAGTTTTCATGATGGATGAATTTATACTTTTTTTTTAAAGATTTCATTTATTTATCTTTAGAGGGGAAGGGAAGGAGAGAGGGAGAGAAACATCAATGTATGGTTGCCTTTCATGCATCCCCTGCTGGGAACTGGCCTGCAGGGAACCGGCCTACAACCCTGGCATGTGCCCTGACTGGGAATCGAACTGCGATTGCCTGGTTCGCAGGCCTGTGCTCAGTCCACTGAGCTACACCAGCCAGGGCCCTATACTTTTAAAATTAAACTTGACAATGGAAGATTCAACAGAACCTGATCTCATTTGTTAATTCATAATGCTCTTCCAAAAAAACAAATGAATTGGGCCTTAAAGAGGTGTTTAGTCAGACATAATTCTATACATTTTCAAAGCTCCTTCCTAGGTCAACAATATATTGATGACATTATTACACATTATGTATTTATATTTCATATTTTCTATTTCTGTCAATATGTAATCCAGTATTTATATTTATAAGGCACCAAATAAGATTAAAAATATTTTTTATATTTAACTGTTCAATGAGCCTTCCTAGGTTTTATTTGTGTTAGTAGAAAGCTTATGTTTGAATTATACAGCAAATACTAGACTAAATAATGATTTTGTGTTTGATTTTTAATTATAGGGAGTCATTTATAACCACTCAAGGTTGTTGAATTTTTCTTATTATTTTATTTGTAACTGTTTAAAAGTTTATTTTAAAAAAGCATTTTTATCTTTCTATGTATGTGCTGAAAGTCCAATTGAACTTTCTGACTGAACTTCACTTGTTGTTTCTTTTGAAAGAGTAAAGGAGGTAAGATGGAACTGACTTTTACAAATAAGAGATGTCCAAAAAGAGTGTCTGCTCGGAGGGAAAAGCCAGGCACACCTGTGGTCCACATTCTTCCAGGGGATCAGACTCCAACCCTGTTCACTGCCTTCCAGCTGTGTTGCAATTTTTATAAATTGTACATTCTGTCTCCTTTAGAAGTGATTTAATTGATTTCCTCCACCCTGGGGAAAAGCTAGTTTTGTCTCCACTTGCAGTTCATATTGATAAGTCTTTAATTCCATATTAAGTTGTGCTGTTTGGACTCTTACTTTGAATCAGTTGTAGCCTCTGCCCCACCATGGCTAAAATCTGTTCTTTACCATATGTTCACTATTATTTCTATCAGTCATGATTTTACCATTTTGCCTCTGTCAGCCTGTTGTTTAACCCTTTAAGGAATCCTGCACTGGCCACTGACCTCCTGCCTCAACTGCTGGATGCAGGCTGTGCTGAGGGAGGCGGCTGCTGAGGGGCTCTCTGCCACTGGGACAGACCTTGCATGGATCCTTCTTCCTCTTCCACACACACAGACTTGACCAAAAGGCACTGGCATAACAATGTGTGCCTTCTGATATGCACTTCTGGGGTATTTCACAAGGCTGGGTGAACCTGCACAGGAAGGACCTGGAAGCTCTTTCTATACAGAACTGCTTGGAAAGGACTGTGAAGCACATAAATATAGTCTACTAATTCCAGACTTAACATATCTCCTTAGCCAGATCCCAGAAATTGAGTGAAAAGAGATGTGATTTATCCAGTTGCAGTTTTCCAAAAATCTTATATTTGCCAATATCGCAAAAATATATAAGCGTGTGAATATATGAGAGGGTCCTCCGTATGGCTTGGAAAGGGCTCATCTTGAAATTTGAGCATCATTCTCTTCACAGTCAATCTGGTTTTTTTTCTTTCTTTTTTTAAAGGCTATCTTTTAATGATTATTTTTATATATATTTATTTGTTTGTTTGTTTATTTATTTATTTTTATTCTTAGAGAAGAAAGAGAGGGAGAGAAACATCAATGTGTGGTTGCCTCTCACGCACCCCCTACCAGGGACCTGGCTTGCAACCCAGGCAAGTGTCAATCTGTTTGTAAGTATATGTATGAATGTAGTATCATAAGAGCACAGAAGATAGAGTGATTCATCCTGCCCGAAGGAATAAGAGAAAAACTTTACCAAGGAGATATCTGATCTTGCAGGCAAAAACGAGGAAATGGGTAGAGAGAAAACACTGATCCTAAAAAAAGCAAGAAACACTTACAATGGGTGGATTTAACAGCTTTAAATACAGAGTCCGGCAGAAGTAACAGCTGCTTGAGTGTGGTTGGTAGGGTAATAACACGGGTGTAATATTTATAGTTTTTAATTTGAGCATTTCACCTAAAATGTCATCTGGTGTGATTCAGTGTGATATTGTTATGTTACAGAATTACATGCTTATGATTTTGTAATAAAAGATTTTATAATAAAAAGGGCATTATTTGTGCTTACCCTCTATTTGGTATGGATAAATATTCTGAATTTGAATGTTTATCTCAACTCTAGCTGTTTTTTGAAAAACAACTACATTTAGCAAATATAAATGTAAATATTCTGAGGATAGGCTCTTTTGTTAGATTATTACTGCCTCTATGAAAGTTTGTCTGAAGAATACTTGTCTTGCTTTACAGTAAGAATGGGCCTAAGTATTTAGGCTAGATTTTTAAAAGGAAGATACAAGTTATTTATAATATAGTGTCATTTATAATATAGATCAAAGAATTAATGTATCTTTAATTTCCTGCTCAGGCTCTTATTGCTTTACTATTCTCGTGACTTTACCTCATCTTCCATCTATTTCCTTCCTTTTCAATACTCTATTTGTTAATGAACTGGATGCTTGTGCCCCCCCCAAAATTTATACATATGTGGAAATTGTATCCTCAGTGTGACTGTGCTTAGAGGTGGGGCCTTGAGAGGTACCTAGGTCGTGAGGGTGGCACCCTCAGAAATGAAATTAGTGCCCTTGCCAAAAGAGACCCCAGAAGTAGCTCCAAAACTCTTCATCCTGTGAACTCACAGCGAGAAGTCAGCAGTTTGCAACCCAAAAGATGTCTCTCACCAGAACCTGACTATGCTGTCACTCTGATCTTGGACTTTCAGCCTCTAGATCTTGGACTTCCAGCCTGTGAGAAATCAATGTCTGCTGTTTTTAAGCCACTCACTCTGTGGTACTTGTTATAGCAGCCCAAACTGACCAAGACATCTTTAAGAATTCCCCTTCTCTTCCTTCCCAATCCTTTCTAATATGTCCTCCAGAAAACCTCCTCCAAAAAAGAAACTTCTTTGTATTGTTTTGCCATCATTTTACCCTGAGATCCCATTCTTTTTTCTGTTGAGGGAGGTCACTGTTTTAGCTACTAAATTTAGGATAGCCCATACAGTTTACTGTCCTAACTGGAACATTTCAGAGAGAAGGGGAAAAAAGGGGGGTGAGGATTGGGGCTTTGTTTATTACAACAGCATAATGGACATAAACTTTAACTGTCTGGGCAGTAAAGAATGTATGCCACTCTACCTCAACCTCAAATAACATGGGACCAGAACTCTATAAGAACAAATTGTAGCTCTTAAATTTCCATTGTCACTTCCAAAATATTTTTTCACTGTTCATTAACAATTTATCATCCAGGGAATGGCATTGCGAGTCTAGAACTGCAGTCAACAATTGCAATTATCAGGTGAAATCCAGCCCACTGCTTGATTCTGTAAATAAATTTGTATCAGAACACAGCCAAGTTCTTCATTTATATACTTTTTGGTTGATTTCAGCTGTAATAACAAAGTTGAGTACT
This sequence comes from Artibeus jamaicensis, assembly GCF_021234435.1. Lineage (NCBI taxonomy): Eukaryota > Metazoa > Chordata > Mammalia > Chiroptera > Phyllostomidae > Artibeus > Artibeus jamaicensis. The sequence continues at coordinate 4,839,697 of NW_026521870.1, forward strand.
TGCAGCAGACACAGAGTGGCTTGTATATTGTAAAATATTTACTGTCTCACTACTATGGAAAAATTTTGCTGATCCCTTTACTTCATGAGCTTCATGAGGGCTGGGGATGCTCTGCCTACACACCTCATACACCATGATTATTTAAACAATAGATGAATCACATAGTAGATGCTTAGTATTTGGTTTATAAATAAATGTTGGCATGCAAAATAAAACAAAACCACAGTAATGAGTAGAGTGTGATATTGTACATGAAAAGACACATCATAATTCAATCAAATGATTTCTGTTTCCAGAATAGAAAATGCAGAATCTCTGTAAGATTTGTCAGTATTTAGTATATAGAAATAGAGTTTATACAAAAGGAAAAAGATGTATTATTAAATAGATGTATTATTAAATTTTAAAAAGTATACTTTTGAAAAAATTGTATATTTACATTAAACCTTTTATGTGCAAAAGAACTTTTTTTCTAGTTAGATAGGAACCCCAACTTAACAACCATCTGCCACTGAATGATGCCCCTCCCCTCAACTGCAGAAGTGACCCTTTTTTCACACACTGAGAGGTTTCAGTCCATCTATTTTTATTTTTCCCTCTAGGACTTCTCTGACTTTTTCTCAAGAGGAAGTTGTTAGGTATGAAGGTTTGAATCCTGGCTTGCTTTCTAGCTAGTTAATTTAGGCAAGTGTCTTAAACTTTCTGTACTTTCCTTAGCTTCTCTTAAAAATAAGTATAGCGGGGCAGTTAGTAGTTAGTGAGGCAGCAACGCGATGCTTCCCACTGAGGGCCTCACTCAGAAGCTGGACCCTGAGGGGATGAAAGGAAAGATGCCTGAGGATGTGATTTCCTCCATAAAGAACTTCCTCATTTATGTGGCCCTGCTGCGAGTCACTCCTTTTATCTTAAAGATATTGGACAGCAAAGAAGGATTGGATATCACATGTGAATGCATGATATGAACAACCCGGTGACAGTTTCTACTCTGCAAAAGAATCTGCAAATGAATAGGCCCAGAAAGATGTAAGAAACCCTTTCATTGACTGGACATAAAACTTCTGCTTGTTAAGAACAAGCTTGGTTGTGGTAACTGAAACCTTCATAGCTAAAATAGAAAACGATCTGGGAAGTGTGAAAAGACATTTCTTATGCTTGTGATATTCAGTCTCCATGAATGTAGCTGTAATTGTAAATAATGCCAAATTCCATTTTCTAGGAAGTATTATATAAGAGAATTATGTCTGCAGTGGCCCTGTCTTGTCAGTCATTTCTGTCTTGGCCTTTATTCTTCTGTCCAGAATGTATTCGTTGAAGAGCTCCTTATCACTAATTATGTTTTATGGAAGCTCACACACAACTGCAACAACCTTTAAGTACAGGAACCATTAGTCTATATTTTTAATAAATGTACCAATTAAGAAAAAAATAAAAATAAGAATAGTCCTCTCCTAGATGCTTCATAAGTTTGTAAAGTGCCAGCACGTTGTCTGATTAATAGTCTTTGATAAAAGTTAACCGTAAGTAAAGTAATATTTAAATTCCCTATCTAAATAGTAATGTATGAAATGTCCTGTGTCTCTATATTTACTGTCCCATGTCTCTATATGACCTTCCCTTTATAATCAAGCTTTTCCCCCCCAGAGATAATTACTGCTAATTTGGGAGTCTTCATTTTCATTCTATGCATTTAAATGGGATCAGTCTCTCCATGCTGCTTTGTAACCTTTTTACACTTGTTAATATTTTATGAACATTTCAATGCCTAAATATTTTTGAACATTCTACATAATATATAATATAAAGAACACTTTAATGGCTGCATATTGTTTCATCTCATGGATATACCATAAATTATTTAATCAAATTGTTAAACGTTAAAGGTTGCTGCTGTTGTTAAGATTGGTACAATGAATCACCCATGACTCAAATTTTAACAATTATCAGCTGATGGTCTGTCTTACTTCAGCTGTATGCTCACCTATTCCTCAATCTACCTTTAAAATATAGGCACCTTTTTAACATCACCGCCATACCATTATCACACCTCAAAAAATTTAAATAATTATTTCTCATCATCAAATATGAAATATCTAAGCAGCACTTAAAAGTCTTATATCTTCTCCCTCTCTTTCCCTTTTTCCCTCTCTTTTTCTCTGAATTGTTCAATTCAACATTCATATAAGATCCATACACAGCAAATGGTCAAAAAGTCTTCAATCAATAAATTCTTCTTCATCTCTTTTTTATAACCTTGCAATTTATTTGTTGGAAAAATAAAATGAATAAGTCAATGAATCTATAGAATTTCTCATGTTCTGCATTTTGCTGATTGCATTATCATGGGTGCCATTTAACATGTTATTTTGTCAGCTGTGTCTACTAGAAATAGGTTTCTAGAGCTCAAATTTTTGCTCAGGTTCAGGTTCCATCTTTTGGCAATAATATTTCATAGGTGGTATGGTTGTGCTGCCGTAAGGTAACACAACATATTGGATTGTCTGACTTTTCTGATGTTAGCAGCCATTGATGATCAATGTCTAGATCCATTCATATATTAGCACTATAAAATCAACATTAATTTATCAGCATTAATAATTAATAGTCAGCATATAAAAGTCATATTCTAATTATAATAGTTTTGCTAATATAAATAGCATACAATAGCTAAAATTTCATAGCTAAATATTTGTTAACAACTATGTGCATATGTTTATATATTTTAAAAATTTGTAAAAATTAAATATCTGGATCAATGTAAATTTACATTTGGAAATTTACATTACCATACATATTGCCCAACTTCCCTTCAGGAAAGTTATACAAACTAGCATGCCAATGTTGAGTTATTTTTGTTTGCCAACAATGAGAAACTCACAGACTACTTATAATATTTTTCTTGCTAATAAGATTAAGCATGATTTCCTTCAATTTCAATTTGCATTTCTTTTTTTATAAATTGTCTTCTGCTCTTTTACCATTTTTCTGTTGGGTATCTATCCCTTTTTTCTATTTTTTAAACATATTTAGTTAATTATTATGAAAATGTCATCTCTGATGTGTGGTCCTACTATGACATGCAAAGACACTGCATACCTACCATATTTGTCAGACTATAAGACACGCTTTCCTCCCTCCTGCAAATTTGGGACGAATCATGGTTGTTAATGCTGCTGTTGAGTTCTGTTTATATTTACATTGGTGAAATATTATGTTATTTATGTTATTAAATATTTTACCACATCTTTTGCTTCATTTTTTTTGCTTATTTTTCTCTAAAACCTAGGTGCATCTCATGGTCTGAAAAATATGGTATATATCATCCAATTGTTATTTGAGCTGTGCTTATTGTTTTTGAAAGAGTAGTACTACTAAATCCCAATACTCTTTTTTGCCTCTACCATTCCAATGAGCTGCTCCTCACCAGGGCCTCTAGGACCTAATTTCCAATGCAAAGGCACGTGTAACAATCCTAACAGTTTTTGAGCATAGTGCTTCCTTTTCCCCTGTCAACTACTAAATCCTCCTGAAACTCTATGATCTACCACTAATTGTGAAAATCACTTATCTTGTCCTTCTGCCTATTTAATTAGTCTTGGTCTCCTTTATGGGTCATTTTGCCTCTGTCAGCAATTCTCCAAATTTCTCCAAATGTTATTCTCCAAATTTCTGTCTAGGTCTTTTTCTCTTATCATTTCATTCCCCAATGAAACCTAAAATGAATGACTCTTACTATAGATCTATATCTAGAGTATGTATCTTTTGATACTTGCAGTGACACATACTAGTACCTTCTGTATATATCTAATTCGATAAGTCACACATAGCCCAAAATTGTTGTATGCAAAACTGCATACATCATTTCTTACCTCCACCCAGCATTGCATACTTTAATTAATGGTCTTACCATTTATCTCACTGGTCAAACCAGAAATCTTATAGTCCTGTTGTTACTCTTGTAATATTGGAGGAATTATGATATGGGAAAAGCATGTGTTTTGAATCCAAACCTACCAAGCATTAAGTCTAGCTCTTCCACTATTTAAATGGTTATCTTTGGCATATAAAAAAAGTATTTTTTGATCTCCAAGTCTCTCTTCCTGCAAAATGGGGTAGCACTAAGTTCTCAGATTTGTGGAAGTAAATATTAATGTATATAAAAGTACCTACTGTGAAATATACAGTAGACCTTCAAAACATAGTAATTTGCCCTCCCTCTCTCTTCATTAATCTCACATCCAATTAACCAAGACCTTAATCTCCATCCTACATGTTTTCAAATCTATTTCTTTTTTTTTTCATCTCTATTACTTCTGCCTTGGATTAGTCCTTCATTATTGCTTGCTTGGACTGGCAATTTCTTCAACTAGCCTTCCAATCACCAGTCATTCTCCAACTCATTCTTTATGACTAGAATGTGCTTTTGAAAATTTATGCCTGACTATATCATGCCATTGCTTTAAGACTATCAATAGTTTCTGATACCTTCAGAAAATAAATCAAAACCTTCTTACTATTACAATTTAAGTAATTACATTTAGTTTCTGTCTATTTCTCCCATTTTATCTCTTGCCATTGCTCCCTCCCTCATCTTTTTCTGTTTTTCCCAAACCATACCCCAAAATGCAATTCTCCAATTCTAACTAAAACTACTTATCCTACAATGAAGGAGTACTTCATTGTAGGATGAAGTACTACACCCTTCTAACAGGGTGAGACAAACTGTCTCCAGAAGAGACTAATCATCTGAGAAATGGAAGCTTTTCCAATGATCTATGCCCCTCTCCATTTGGATAACCTGAATCATTGCCTACAGGATGACACAACCATCCCACATACACTGTCCTGAGAACCATTATCATAGAAAGCTACTGCCATAGGAAGAGAACATGATGTATCCTTCAAATGAGTTGGAGCAGAAAATAGTGTGATAACTATTGTTATAGATTTACATTAAACATCTCATATTGAGTTACCTCTCTTATTTCTCTGCCCACATAGACTCTTGTACATTTCTCCATTGTGATATAGGGGAAATTATATTGTCTTTTAAAGTAGAATCTCTCTTATTAGACTGTGAGTTCCTTGAGTATACCCCAGCTTGTGGTACAGTGACTAGTATATGATGTGGGTTAATACCAATTTCACAAGTGAAAATCGAATCCATATTTATTAAAGGTTCATTCAAAACTCATTGAAATAGTAATAAATCCTATTCTAATAAATTCTATAAAATAATCTAAATTTTCACTACATCATAATTTCATCGTTGTACACTTTCCTATAGCCACAATGAAGATCTCCAAGGAATGCGAACAAAAGAAAGCTGCTGGCCAGCTTTCTGGGCTTTTGCATATGAAAACAATAACTGCATGAAACATAGAAAAGGGAAAGCTTGTTAATTCATAAAACAAACAAGTTCCTGGCTCTTTTGTGAGGGCTGTGTTCTTTGCACGGGTCTGTGCAAAGGACAAATCAAGAACCAGCCTGTGTGCTTGAAGGAAGACCTCTCCTCTGTAGTTTGCAATTGACAGTGGTCGAAGGATGGTGGATGCCCTGTGCCCGAGGCAGGACTGCTTCAATACCAGACTGGAGGCCTTCTTCTACACAAGTCAGAAGGGATATGTTGTGCTTGGAGTAAGACTAATCTGCAGAAATTCATGCTGCCCTGGCAGAGGAAAAGTGGAGCCCAGAACTAGTCACATCACCCATTCGATCTCCCTCCCATCCCATTCCTCCTACTCACAGTCTGGCCACCATTCTCAGCCTTGGAAATATTAAGACTAAACTCATTAATCCTCATTTACCTGTTGTTGTCAACCATCTGGGGAAACCCAACATCCCTAGATTATCTGGAATATAAACTGTCTAGTGCCTTTTCTGAGCCCATATTCCACTCTTCCCATCTCTCCTCACTGTGCCCATGAAACACATGGTAGGTTATTAACAATTTCTTCTATAACCTCAGTATCTCTTGTGAACTCTCACTTCACCTTCATGCTTTCATGGAAACCTGTTTTGTCCCTGAGGATCTTCCTTATTTATATATAGTCTTCTCAAACGATGGCTAATTTCTTTTCCACTCTCTTCTTAAAATGGTCCTAGAGAAGAGGTAGGTTTGTTCCTTGCTCTTCTTTGTCACATTCAGCCCATTTTCCTTTTCTCTGAAAGCACTCTGCTTTCAGACCTGAGACCTAAGTTAATGTCTTTTGTGCAGTCACCTATAATCCCCAATATCAGGTCATCCCCCCTTATCAAATTAGAATGAGGATCATTCACTCTTTTGATCACTGTTGGGCTCTCCATCATCACTCCTGTCAAACTTTTTGTTGGCTGCAATATCTATGTAAATGGTCCTTTTATTTCCCTGGCCTTTTAATTCCTGGGACATATGGTAGTTCTATTTTTTTATTTTTTGAGGAAACACACTGTTTTCCATGGTAGCTGCACCAATTTAAATTCCCATGAATAGTGTACAAGGATCCCCTTTTCTCCCCATCCTCGGACACTTGTTATTTGTTGACTTTTTTGATAGTAGCCAATCTGACAGGTATGAGGTGATATCTCATTGTTGTTTTGATTTGCATTTCTTTGATGATTAGCAATGTGGAGCATCTTTTTATATGACTTTTTAATATGTAATCATGAAGTAACATTTTTTTCCTCATAGTTTTCATTTTGAACTCATGCAGCAAGGATTCTCTTCATTTTGCTTTCTACTATTTTTGGCACCAAATGAACAGAAGAATAGTTTTATGTAAGTGAGTTTTAACACCTACTCAGATTTACAAATAAGATATCACTGTTAGAAACATATTAGGCTGCATACATTCTTTCCAATTAGTATTCTGGGTTTCTTGGGATAAATTTCCAAAAGTGGAATATATGCATCCCTATGTTCATAGTAGTGTTATTTACAATAGCCAAAATTTGGAAGCAGCCCAAGTGTCCATCAGTAGATAAGTGGATAAGATAGCTATGGTACATTTACACAATGGAACACTACTCAGCGGTACAAAAAAAAAAAAAGAAAATTTTACCCTTTGTGACAACATGGATGAGCCTGGAGAACATTATGCTAATTTAAATAAGCCAGTCAGAGAAAAACAAGTGCCATATGATTTCATTCATATATGAACTCTAATGAACAAACTGAACTAACATGCAAAACAGAGACAGACTCACAGATAGCTGAATAACAGCTCTAAGGCAGAGTTGGCCAGTGGAGGGATTAAGCAAAGAAAAAAAAAAAAACTTATGGAAAATGGCGATGTAAATAAATGTGGCTTGCCTCTTTGCACAACCTCAGCAAAAATTACAATTAAACTACAAAATGACTATCACCCAGAATCATCAGAAATTCGAGCTGTATGGAAGTCCCACAGCCAAGGAATTTAAAAAGTCACATTTATCCAGATGGGTAGGAGGGCAGAGATGTGGAACAGGCAGTCCCACACCAGACCACCCAGCCTAGGGTTCCACTGACAGGAAGATAAGTCCCCATAACTTCTGGCTGTGAAAACCATTGGGGGTTGGGTGGGTGGAAGAAACTATGGGGTTCTCAGAAATGTCTTCTTAAAGAGTCTGCAACAGACTTAGAACTTACACAGACTCACTCCCTCTGAGCTACAGCACTGGGTAGCAGCTGGAAGGCCACTTGTGGCATGTGAGGAGAAACTGAAATGTCTGGCATCAGGATGACAGCTTCCTCCCAGTCAAAATATCAGAGGCCAAGCAGTGGCATTGTCCCCATTCTAAGCCCTCCCCCACACTGTTACAGAGCAGCTACATCATATCAGAGACTCTATCAATCTGGTTCACATGGGTTGGCTCACTCTGGTGATAACTTAAGGCTCCACCCCATCCACCAGCTTACTGGTGTCATTTTCTACAATAGGCCAAGCTACCAAGACAAGGAGTTAAGGCAGCTCTACCTAATACATAGAAACAAACACAGGGAGACTGCCAAAATGAGGAGACAAAAAATATAGCCCCCCAATAAGAATAGAACAAAACTCCAGAAAAAGAACTAAACAAAATGAAGATAAGAAAACTGTCAGATGCAGAATTCAAAACACTGGTTGTTAGAATGCTCAAGGAACTTACTGGATATTTCAACAGCACAAAGACAGACCCAGGCAGAAATGAAATTTACAGTAAATGAAACGAAGAAAAATTTATAGGGAATCAACAGTGCAATGAATGAAGCCAAGAATCAAAGCAATGATTTGGAACATAAGGAAGAAAAAACACATTCAATCAGAAGAACAAGAAGAAAAAAATAATTAAAAAAATAAGGATAGGTTAAGGAACCTCTGGGACAACTTCAAGCATACCAACATGTGACTCATAAGGGTGTCATGATAAGATAAAGAGCAAGAAGTTGAAAACTTATTTGAAAAAAATAATGAAAGAAAACTTCCCTAATTTGGTGAAAGAAATAGATATACAAGTCCAGGAAGCACAGAGAGTCCCAAACAAGATGGACATGAAGAGGATCACACCAAGACACATTATAATTAAAATACCAAAGTTTAAAGATAAAGAGAAAATCTTAAAAGTAGCAAGAGAAAAGCAGCTACCTACAAAGGAGTTCCCATAAGACTGTCAGCTGATTTCTCAAAAGAAACTTTGTAGGCAAGAAAGAGCTACAAAGAAGTATTCAAGTGATAAAAAGCAAGGACCTACAACCTAGATTACTTTATCTGGCAAAGCTATTATTTAGTACTGAAAAGCAGATAAAGTGCTTCCCACACAAGGTGAAACTAAAGAAGTTCATCATCACCAAGTCATTAGTATAGAAAATGTTAAAGGGGCTTATTTAATAAAAAGAAGAAAATCAAATCTATGAACATTAAAATGGCAATAAATTCACAGCTATCGACAGTTGAATCTAAAAAACAAACTAAGCAAACAAGAAGAACAGAAACAGAGTCATAGATATGGAGATCTTCAGGAGAGTTATCAGTTGAGAGGAGGATGGGGGAGAATGAGGGAAAAGGTTCAGGAATTAAGAAATACAAATTGGTAGGTACAGAATAAACAGGGGGATATTGAGGACAGTATAGCAAATGGAGTAGCCAAAGAACTTCTATGTATGACCCATGGACATGAACTAAAGGGGGGGATTGTCAGAGGGATTAAGGGGTACTGGATGGAGGGTGGCAAAGGGGGAAAAACTGAGATAACTCTAAAAGCATAGTTGATAAAATATATTATGAAAGAAGAACTTATGGACACAGACAACAGTGTGGTGATTTGGGGGGTAGGAAGAAGAGGGTGGGTGGAGGAGAGGGTATAAAAGAGATAAATGGTGATGGGAATAATACAATGCAATATAAACTATAAAAAAGAAAAATTCAGCACAAACTTATTTTGACATTTAATTTTATTGTAGCTAATACTGAATGGTAATGTTACGTACCTTAAAGTTACTTCAAGAATAAGTGCACTTACCTAACTAATTCAAAACCTCAAACTTTGGTTATAATCTGGTGTTAAGTAAATGAGTACTATAATTTTAAATTCTAGGAATGGATTAATGTTAAATGACCTACAAATTATTTTCCATATAAATAACTGCGTTATTACCTATAAGGAAAGTATAAAAATAAGTAATATGTGTGTTTAAATTATACTGATAATTTGAGATTATTTTTTGAGAGAAAAATAATATACTGATAACTTTTAAAAATATACTGATAATTTTTGAAAGTTTGATATTTATTTTTCAATGAGATTGCAATAATTATTTTAATTAAAAATATTTTATTAGGTTTGCAAGTTTCAAATAATGCTTATAATGTCAAGATAACTAAGCTACAGGGATGTAATGTACAGCATGGGGATTATAGTCAATAACATCATAATAATTTTGTACAATGCCAGTTACTAGACTTATGGTGACCACTTCATAAAGTATATAAATGTGGAATCATTGTGTTATATACCTGAAACCAGTATACTATTTTATGACAACTATACTGTACTTTAATAATAAATATATAAATAAAAAATTTTAAATTCTAATTATTTTTGCTTCCCCTAATTTTTTAATATAAATCTTACCTATATATAATATGAATGTTATTATAATAGGCATATACAAAACATAAGTATAGATCTCAATTAACTTATACCAAGTATAACCTGACTTCATATCAAGAAAGAATATTAGCATCTCCTTATTTTGTATAGTAAGTGCGTATCTAGAGGTGAATATAAATTTATTTAAATTAATAACTTCCATCAACATGCCTCTGACTTTACTTCCAGTCAAAATTATCTAAAATTATTTTTAGAGTTAGAGCCCAGTGATAATGAAATTATCTATGTGATAAACTAGATAAACTATGTGATAGTTTCAACATAAAGTTCATATAAATAAACAACATGTTCTCAAACAAAAATGAACTTCCTGTATTTAAAAGCAGTTTCACTTCCTCCAAGATGGAGGCGTAGGTGGTAACACCATGCCTCCTCCCACAACCAAGTTTAAAGACAACAAAATTTTAGTAACAAAGAACGCAGCCAAAACACAAAAAATTTAACTATACGGAAGTCCGATAACAACAAACCCTTCAGCCAGACTGGTAATAGGGGTGGAGCCAGCAACTGGCAGAGTGGGGTTACACAGGAAAACTTTGCCAGACAGACCCAGGTGCAGGGGCGGCAATTGGCAGATCCCAGGTGTGGGGTTGCGACGGGCAGACCCAGTGAGGGCGCAAGGCAGCTGGCTGACTGTGGTCACACATTCGTGCGCACATAAACCAGGCAAAGGAATGAGCAGTGAGACAGATCGCTTAAGCCCCAGCGGCGGGAAGCAGCAGAGGGGACCGCTATTGTCCCTCTCTGACCCCGTCCCCCATATACAGCATCACAACCCAGCAACCTGGGTGGCCCCGCCCTGGTGAACAACTAAGGTTCTGCTCCTCATACATAATGGGCGCGAACAGACCAAAACATGGTTCAAGAAGAACTCAAAGCCCCAGAGCCTATAACTCTAAGCGAACAAGAAATAGCCAAACTTTCAGATGCACAGTTCAAAACACTGGTGATCAGGATACTCACAGAACTGGTTGATTTTAGTCACAAATTACAGGAACAAATGAAGGCTAAACGAATCGAAATGAAGGGAAATGTACAGGAAAGCAATAGTGATGGAAAGGAAACTGGGACTCAGATCAAGGGAGTGGACCAGAGGGAAGAAAAAATGACCAAACAGAAAAGGATGAAGAAACAAGAATTCAGAAAAAATGAGGAGAGGCTAAGGAACCTCCAGGACATCTTTAAACATTCCAACATCCGAATTATAGGGGCACCAGAAGGGGAAGAGGAACAGCCACCAGTGGAAAACTTATCTAACAAATAATAAAGGAGAATTTTCCCAATCTGGCAAAGGAAATAGACTTCCAGGAAATCCAGGAAGCTCAGAGAGTCCCAAAGAAGTTGGACCCAAGAAGGAACACACCAAGGCACATCATCATTATATTAGCCAAGATTAAAATGAAGGAGAGAATCCTAGAAGCAGCAAGAGATAAGGGGACAGTCACCTACAAAGGAGTTCCCATTAGACTGTCAGCTGATTTCTCAAAAGAGACCTTACAGGCAAGAAAGGCCTGTAAAGAAGTATTCCAAGTCATGAAATTCAAAGACCTACATCAAAGATTGCTCTATACAGCAGAGCTTTCATTTAGAAAGGAAGAACAGATAAAGTGCTTCTCAGATAAGACCAAATTCAAGGAGTTCATCATCACCAAGCCCTTATTATATGAAATGTTAAAGGGACTTATCTAAGAAAAAGAAGATAAAAAAGATGAACAGTGAAAGGACAGCAAACTCACAGTTATTGAGAACCACACCTAAAACAAAAGCAAACTAAGAGGACAGCTAGATCAGGAGCAGAACCATAGAAATGGAGATCATATGGAGGGTTAGCAACAGGGGGAGTGGGAAGAGGAGAAGGGAGGAGAAGGTACAGAGAATAAGTAGCATAGACGGTAGGTAGAAAATAGATAGGGGGAGGGCAAGAATAGTGTGGGAAATATAGAATCTAAAGAACTTGAGACACGTGGTCATAAACTAAAGGTAGGAATGGTGGAGGAGGGGGGTGCAGGGTGGAGGGGAATGAAGAGGGGAAAATAGAATAACTAATGGCATAATCAATAAAATTAATTTAAAAAATAAAAATAAATAAAAGCGGTTTCATGTTATATTTTGTTGGGTGTATCATGCAGATAAATATGGATGTATAAAAAGTATCACATTGATAGAAAACCATTTAATTAATTTATTTGCATATAAAAGAAGTATTTTATTTTCCTTTCCTAGACCAAGTTGGTGAACAACATACTTGGTCATAATAAATAAAAGATACTGTCAGCTTCTTTCTTCTAATGAGCAGTATTTTAGAAAGTTCAATACATGGATATGTTGATGTTGTGATCAGATTTACACGCTACTAGGCAATAGATAAAAGAACATTCATATACTATTAGTACAAATTAGTAATAAAATACCTTTCATTATACTTTACTGCTTGAGAAATAAAAAAATTACTACTTCCAAAGGTGTATCTCTTTTTATAGCCCTTTGTTCTAAGGTAGTCTTTTGTTTAATTCTTCAAAAGTAATTTATCTATTTTAACAGCAGTAACTTATTAGCATCATCTACATATGAAGATCTATGTGAGAATAACTTCTTTAGTAACAAGAATAGCATTGTGCACATCATGCTGAGTACACAGCTGCTAAAGAAAAGATCAATGTAATATTGCAAAAGTTTGAATCTGTACAGCAGCAGACCTAGTAAACCAAACTAACAACTAAACCAGCTGTAGGCAACTAATTCCAGATTCAAACTAACAGCAGACAGGTTAGAAATAGCTAAGAGGAGAATTAGCATAGACCACTAGGTGCCACTGTTTTGTGAAAAAGTTCATTAAATGATATAATTGATCTGTATATTTCTTTTCTTTAAAAAAGTGTCATATTGAATCAGGATACAGTATTGACATATTATAGTTCTACAATGAGCATATTTCTTTGCCTGTGATTAGTCAAACCCTCAACAAAATAAAAGCAATATAATATTTGAAAGAAGTAATAAAACAAAGAATACTATTATCAATACAAATCATTGGCTATTAGAGCTAAACCATCATCAAGCAGTAATCTAGGGATTTGTGAAGCGAAAAGTGGTTGCAATGTACGTAATAAGTTGGCTGCATAAGCGTCTTTACACTGTGGCAAATCGCTTGGTTCTAAAATATTTTCTTCTCCTACATGATTGCTTAGAGAAAGTTAGAAATGAAATCACATATAAGTTAATGTAAGAAAACCTTTTTACTTATTTTATTTTATTTCATTTCATTTCATTTTAAATTGTTGTTCAAGTACAGTTTTCTGTCTTTTACTCGCACCCCAGCCCACCCCCCCCAGCCAGAAAATTTCTTTAAAGCAACTGCTTTAAACCATCAACTGGCATTGACCCAAAATTGGGTATAAATGGACCAGCACCAAAACTAAGGAGGATAAAATTATCTTCAGAAGTAACCAACCAGCCCACTGATATCCAAACACAGAAGACTCTTTTCTTATTTATATGCTGAGTTTTAAGGGCTATTTGCTCCCAAGGTTTATAACATGGCATTTTAATACCTATGAAAATTTAGTGGAAAGTTGTAAATAGATGAGTTTTTCAATTTTCCAAATAAGTTAAGTCCAAGATATTTTTAATGTATCCCTTTAAATAGACCAAGGGTTTTTTCTACCTAACAATGTAATTATAGCCATTAATGTTATGAATAAGATATAATCTTATTAAACAGCTGTCTAATAAGCTGTCATCTATTTAATTTTTAAATATTCAAGATAACATTGTCAATGCACTTTCTTAGTTGTCTATTGCTAATGACATATTATCCCAAAGGTAGCAAATTAAAAATAACAAACTAATTGTTACCTCAGTTTCTGAGGAATCCAGGAGTAGTTGAGCTGGGTGCTTCTGGCACAAGTTCTCTGGCAGGAGTTAGAGTTCATGGGTCAGCCAGGGCTGCGGTCAAACAGGACCCAGCTGGGGATGAAAGGCCCACTTGCGGGTTCATTTACATGTTGTTTGCAAGCCCCAGTTTCTCTCAGCCTTTTGGCCAGACTCCAGTTTCTCACTATGTAGGCCTCTGCTGAGTTTTGCTCATAATATTGTACCTTGCTTTCCTGAGAATGAGTAATAGATAGGAAAGAGATTTGGCACCCAAGAAAGAAGCCACAGTCTATTTATAACCAAGTCCCAGAAGTGACATACCATTATTTCTTTCATATCTTAATCATTAGATGTGTGTCATTAAGTCCAATCCATGATCAGGGGGAGGCAGTTGCCCAATGGCCCAAATATCAGGAGCTACAGATCAGCACCTTGCAAGTTGCCTACCACATCAACCAACACCCAAATCCAAGAGACCTATCAAGTATCTTTTAAAGTGACTAAAAGGTTTTCCAGAGCTGATATTGACTATTAAGCTCTCATAACTAATTTAATGTTCTATATATCCAAAGTACTGTTGTTATAGCACAAAGATACTAATTTCATGGAGTCTATAAAAGAGAAACAGTGAGTTGATTCTGTCACTGGCTCTTCATACCACCTACACAGTTCCCTCGACTAACAAGTAAATAACTAATTAGGATATAATAGTTTGATGACATTGTTTCCTGAAATTACTGAATACTCTTCACCATAACTCTATATATATGTACATATACAAGCAATATAATCTTGGCAGAGTGATGGTTTATTGCAATGCTGTCTAAATATTTGTCTATTTTTATGAATAACTTGAAAATTCCTGATGTGTCCTCTTAAAATGAGTGTTAAACAGCTTTATTTCTTAATAATCTAGAATATGAGGGAGATCTGGCTTTGTTATCTCTTGTCCCATAATCAATTCCACTGATTGGCTTATTTTTCACCCTTCAGGGGTTACTCAGCTCTCCAAGCTATGGCCTGGGTTGAAGAAGATAATATCTTCAGAAAGGGAAAATGAAAACTTTTACATTTTATTTTATTTATCTCTGGTGACTCATATAAAATAATTTCCCAAGATCCCAATAATCTCTGAGTAACCTGTACAATTATGACGTTGTCGTTGAATAGATACACAATAACTGTGGAATGACTAACCTTGCAAACCCGAGAACTGATTGGACCATGCATACATACCCTTGCTTCCCCTTCTTTTAAAGGAACTTTAGCACTCTTTTAAAAACAACTTCTTCTATGACTTTTATTTGTTTGATAATTGCTGTAGTTTTAATTTCTTTAATATATATTTTTTATTTTTAGAGAGACGGGAAGGGAAGGAGAAAGAGAGAGAGAGAAACATCAATGTGTGGTTGCCTCTCACATGGCCCCCACTGGGGACCCAGCCCACAACCCAGGCATGTGCCCTGACTAGGAATAGAACTGCAACCCTTTGGTTCACAGTCCAAGCTCAATCCACTGAGCTACACCAGCCAGGGCTGCTATAGTGTATCTTATGATAAATACCTGGTTATCCCAGCAACTCCTCCGCCAATCAGAATGAACTTGGAGGATTTTAGAGAACAGACCGATAGCTGTCAGAGTGGAGGGAGTTGGGAGCTTGGTGAGAATGGTAAGGGATTAAGCAAAGAAAAAAAAAGAAAGACTCATGGACACAGACAACAGTATGGTGATTGCCACAGGGAAGGTGGGTAGGAGGAGGTAGAAGAGGGTGAAGAGGGGATAAAAGATGACATGATACAATCTACAGATGATGTATCGTAGAACTGTATACCTGAAATCTATACAATTTTATTAACCAATGCCACCACAATAAATCCAAAATTTATTGGTAAACAAAAAATACCAGCTTCAAAGAAAAAGAAGCCACAGAGGAACCTAATATCATTATTTCTTGAAATGGTTTAAAACAATCACACCTAGCAATAGCAAGGGCTATTCCTAAAAACACACACACACACAAAATTTACAGTCATATCACGTCCTTTTAGAATCTGTGAATGGCCTGATTTGGAAACACAGCCTTTGTCATGTGATCAATTTAAAATGAGGTCATTATTGCATTAGGGTGGGCTCTAAATCCAATATGGCTGGTGTCCATATGAGAAGAAATTTTCTTTCAGAGATAAACACACAGAAAGAAGGGATGTAAAGACAGGAGCAAAAGCTGGAGCATTGCATGTAAGAGCCAGGAACCACCAAGGATGGCTGGTGACCAGCAGGCTATATAAGAAGCGAGGCAGGATTCTTCCCTAGAGCCTTCAGAGTGAGCACGATCCTGCTGACCGCTTGACTTAAACTTCTGGCCTCCAGAACTGTGAAAGACTAAATATATTCTTATAACTCTCCCAGTTTGTGGTACTTTGTTAGAGCAGCCCCAGGAAATCAATAATGGAAATCTTTCTCCACTAAAATGAGTGAGAATTTAGCAGAAGAGGAAAGTTGAAGTCGTATTTTAAAGACTTGTTTCAGATTAGTATCTTTTAAACCTTCCTTTTACAGAAACAAAAACCCCATACAGTGCAGAATCTAATGCCTACTCCCTAAAATCACTCACTATTAGAGAAGGCAGTATTGTCCCTTCCTCCTTACTGTCCCAGTGATAAGTGCAGAGAACAAAATATACTTCCTGGTAACTGAACTACAATCATAGTTTTATGCATTTAGGTAATTAAAACTGCAGAGAATATCTCCTTTTCAGATATAATTTTAGGGTCTGGGCAATTTGATGCCTTTTTCTACATAATCAGATTGGCATTCATTTTTCTCCTATACCTAATCATTTCTTCAGCTCTGCATATAATTTTGTTTAAATATTTTGGGGTCAAGACTAGGGAAGAGATAAAAGGAGATGTGGAAACAAAAAAGATAAGTCAAGGAAGGATGGCATTCAACAAAAGAAGAGTCAACTCCATCAAATGCGACAGACTCCAAGTAAAATACTGGCTGGGAACTGTTTCTTGACATCTTTGGTGCCTAAATAAGTTCTTTGAGCAGGAACCAAACTGTGGCAGGCTCAGGACTGAATGAGAGGGGAGGAAATAGAGCAGGGAGGACTCTGCTCTACCAAGTTTGGTTCTGAAAGGAGGGAAAGACAGGGGGCAGTTATCAGATGCTATTTTTAGATCAAGGGACTAGGAGTGTTTGATTCAAAAAGGAGAGTCTGAAAGGAAAGAGGGGGTAAGACAGAGATAGGGATAAAGAAAAGCAGAGAGACAGATAGGTGGGTGATAGGTAGATGATAGATTAGATAAGAGAGAGAGAGAGAGAGAGAGAGAGAGAGAGAGAGAAAGAAAGAAAGAAAGAAAGAAAGAAAGAAAGAAAGAAAGAAAGAAAGAAAGAAAGAAAGAAAGAAAGAAAGAAAGAAAGAAAGAAACTAATGAAGATATTTTCTTGAGCAGGAGGAAGCACTAATATCCAGAAAATGATATAGATTAGCAGTAGCTATGAAGGTAAACACTGCCCCTGAGACCAAAAACAAAAAACTGACATGAATACAGCTTTGTTTTCTGGGAGTTAAGTGGAAAGGGACAGGAAATTGAGAACTCTTGATTTCCTGTGAAGTTACAAAGCAAAATCATGTGCTGAGTGTACTTACATTTAATAAACTAAGTGTAATATGCTAAAATTATTTTGCTTCAAAGTCAAAATAAGGGGAAAAAAGACTAAATAAACAAGTGCTCTAAAACAACGTGGAGAGATAATCATTGAATAATGTCGAGTGTCCTAAACAGGGGCTTCTTAGTGGGCCATTAACAGAAATTATGGACTTCACACAGTCCATCAGTCTTTTATTTTTAGTTCTTTACAAAACAATAAATGACAGGTACAGACTGTGGTTTCAGATGCTGAGACTGGTAAGTTCTGCTATTTTATCTCTGAAGGCTCTAAGTATCCTGTTTCGATTTAAAATATAAAAAGTGCTTCCTCTGAAAGACATCCACTGAGGATGTGGCTTTGTGAGGCACACTTTTACTTTAGTTGCCTAAGTGCTTGTTTTTCAGGGTATAAGAAAAGCCGCATGGAAATTGCATTTGATTTCATCTGGTAACACTGCCTTATCTTAGGGGGGGAAACCGCTGGTAAATATAACTATGTAGCCAGTGTACATACGCTGAAAGTTTCTGATACAAATTTTAAAATCAGTACAATAGAGATAAGTAAGTTAATGAAGCATTTTATGTCAATCAGCTTATGTGGAAAAGAAAGTGCTTTCCTCAGCTAAATATATAATTTGTTCAATCCTCTCAATTAAACTGACCTATTCATAATTCAACACAACACAAATGTTTGCTAGAATACTAAGAGACACAGAATAAACTCTTGTTTGAAAAAATAACAGATATTCTGAAGTACACAAATTCAAAGGAAAATTTTAAATGTATGTTAGTATTGTTAATACCTGCAACATTTCTCTTTGCTTTTGTCATTATGTTTAAAGGCGTATCCTAGTCAAACAGGGAGAGTGATGGCACAGGTACAATTTCCACAGTCAGCTCAGGTTCATAGATACTGTAGCTGGATCCACTCCCAGTGAAATCACACAGTACTCAGTATCAGCCAATCTAAACGTGGATGCAAATGATGTCTATTCCTAGCAAATTAATCAATCCTGCCCTTATGGTGAACTACTTTGTGAGGCTTTTCTCCCTGCCCATTGAGTTAATGATGAAAGAGCAAGCAGCATTAAATGTGGTGCCTGTCTTTCTGGCTTTTACATTTTCTACCAAGGATTTTAATTTTTGAATGGATTTTCACTTTGCAAATTATAGCATGATATCAGGTTCAAGAAGACTAAAGAAGATAAAAATATAGAATCATGGAAATGCTTCTAACAGTACTTACAAATGTTTATTATGTTCATGTAAATAAGATTTCTGTAACTCAAAGCTCAGATAGAAATTGAGGTTTCTGATTACCATAGAGATAGAATAACTGCTTTTCTTAAATGCCCCTTTCCTTAGTACAACTCGGCAATAACAAGGCATTTCAAGGTTTACTGAGAGTTAGAAAAAGAAGTATGCGGTATGAGAGACCTTATATACTTCACTCAACATAATTAATTGATAATAAAACATTATATTCATGATAGTTTATATTTTGTACTTTATTAGATTTATTTTTCATTAAAAAGAGGAAACATTTTTAAACATTTATGTTGAACAATACAAGTTTTCTTTTAAATATATATTAGTTAAACCAAGAGGAAAAGTAACAAGCATTAATAGTAATGTGTCATGTCATTTGTAATAGAACAAGAGCACACACAAAAGAGGTTAATGCTTTTGTTCTAGAATTTTGATTATTTTTCATGTTTAAGAAGATTTTCACAAGCATGGTTGATAAACTGAGTTTTGTGTTTGCAGCTAAGAAACCTAGATAAACTATAAATTTATCACACTCAATAACACAGTTGTACATATCTCATTTCGGATAACAGATAGCATGATTAACATACTAGTTTGCAGTAATTTAGGAATAAGGATCCATCAGTATATATTACCAAGATTATTTATCATGATTTGCATATGCTTTTATTTGTAAGAATTCTCTTTATAAAACATCACAGGTTATTAGTACCTTGATTTGTCTACTAGAGTCTTATACTCAAATGTGGTCCCGGGATCAGCGGTGTTCATGTCTCCAGGAAGCTTGTCAGAAGTGGAGAATCTCAGACTCCACCCCAGACTTACAGAATCATAATTTCACTTAACAAGATCCTCAGGTAATTTGCATGCACATTAGAATTTGAGATGAACTATTCGAGGACGAAAAACCTAGTATACTGGAAGCTTTAAAAATCCTAGATGGTATGGAAAGAACCATAGATCAACTACACTCAACTTTACTTTTTCATATCTTGGGTTTTCTTTTAGAATCGATATATTACAAATGGCAAGTGAATGAGTCAGTTTAGGCATAGTCCAGGATTGGGTGGAAATAAGAGATTTTATTTGCACAATACTCTAGGTTGAAAAAGTAAAAGAAAATAGAAAATATATATCAAGTGATTATTAGTGATATTTTTTCTGATTAATTTCATTATCATTTAAAATCATAATTTCAATGATTTCACTATGTCACTGAACCAGATATAAAAATCTTGAAGTATTCCAGTGATTGAGCAGGCTATTCACTTTCATTGCATGACTCAAAAAGATTTCAAAATTTAAAGAACCCATAATAGAGTGAAAGGTACACAGGACTTGGTTCTATCTCAATTGACTAACTGCATTACTACGTTTCCTCCCTTCATGTATCAAGTCCTCTACAAAGATTTACTGAATAAATGAATTGGTGCTAAATTAGAGACAAAGACTGTTCTTCCTAGAACAGACTATTACAGAAATATATAGAAAAATATCCAAAAGGAAGATACATTCAAAGTGTTTTTGGCAGTTCGTAGAACCAGAAGAGCAATTTGTTATTTCAAAATAAGAATTACATTATCAAAAAAAAAAAGGATTCTCACGTTTGCTGATCAGCACATTCTCTTCCAGGGGCAAATATGTGTGGGAAGCAATATTATAATCAGAAAGTTATTGTGAGCTACAGACATTAGATGAATGATTATAATGGCTGCTGCTATGAAGCCTGAAAACTAATACATAGCTTTTTACCATAAGAATATAGTAAACCCACAGAATAGATGTGTGATTTTCTGGGTTCAGAGAAAATTTTTATCTGATCAGTACAAGAGAAATTTTATTTCTATTTGCCTTTCTGATTCTTCCTTTTCTTCTTTCTTTCTTTTGGAGAAATGCTTGGAATGAAAGGAAGGGTGGGTGGAAGGAGGTTCAGTTCAATTAGGAGCCAATTGCTCCAAAATGTGCGTGTGTGTGTGTGTCCCATTTTTGTCAGAAAAGGTCTCATTTATCCCTCCTTAGCATTTGCCTAATTTTTTCATTTTTATTAAAGTATTAATATTTAAATTAAAATAATCAGGGACGCATTTGTAACATCTGCTCTTTATATTTCTAGCTTCCGTCATCATCTAATGGTGGTAAAGTAGCAACAAGTTAATAAGCAAGAAAGAAAAATACTATCATCACATATTAATTTTATGTAAGACTTAGGCAAATCAATTCCAGTGAAACAATATGTAGGCAATTTTACAATTTTATTTACCCAGTAAACATAAAGCATAATTCAACTAAACAATAAACCCATTGAAATTTGGTATACTAAGAAAATTAAAAATTAATATATTTGCACTCTATTGATTTATTTTATTACATACTCACGAAAAAATAACTGTTTTGTTGTCTACAAACACATGCACATACATATACTGAAATCATAGCCCATGTAATATCCCAGTTGAAAAGGTACAAATACAGCCCTGGTTGGTGTGGTTCAGTGGACTGAGCACCAGCCTGCAAACCACAGGGTTGCCAGTTGGATTCCCAGTCAGGGCACATGCCTGGGTTGCAGGCCGGGTTCCCCAGTAGGGGGCGCTTGAGAGGCAACCACACGTTGATGTTTCTCTCGCTCCCTTCCTCTCTCAAAAAAGAAATAAATAAAATATTTTTAAAAAAAGAGAACATGTACAAATACAACATATAAAGCAAGGGCAATTTGACATTTTAAAGTGTTAAAAAAGACCTTTAAATTTTAACCCGGTTTATTTTATTCATTGCACATATTTAGTAAGACACTAGCTACTGTATTAGCACATACTAGGTTCTTTATGTAATCTTATTATGGTTCCTAAATTCTATCTTTTTGTGATTTCTATCCTTTAAGACCTTAAATTATTCTATAATTTAATTTATCTTATGCATCCGAATATTTGTAAAGAAATTTTTACATGTGTGCCTGTGTATATTTTGGAAAATCCTGTGGGAAAATATGATGTAGAATTTTTCAACAATATAATGTCTGATTTTATAGGAGAGTACATGGTAATTCCAATACTCCTCAACATATGTGAGGGACTGTATTTAAACATTATTATTTGAAGATAGATATTTAGTCTGGATAGGTGTCAGTAACTGTAAATAATCAAGTGCTTCCCAGATCACTAAAAATGAACTAAATGGAAACAAAATCAGTTAAAGTCGAACTATTATTTAAAAGTTAATTCTAAAATTTACATGGGACTTTATTTTCCCGAACCTCTAAAAAGTGACTACAGCAGGGGAATTCCCTCACATTCCCAGCAGCAAATTTATTCATTTTCTCTGCACTCCTGCTTATACAAAGGAACTACCTGTCCTATCAAATCTATTTTTACATGCACTGCGTGCGTCCCCTCTGGCTTTTTCAAGGACTTCATTTCCTCGGTCCTGCCTCCTCTCTCCTACCTCCTCAATGTCTTCATCTCTTCATTATCAGTCTCTTCCCTTCTGCTGGAATAGTTCCATCAACATACAGATATTCTTTACTAGAGTATTTCCATTTTTAAATCCCTCCCCTAACCTGTCATCTCCTCTAGCTACTGCTACTGCCTTATTTTTCTGCTGCTCTTTCAAGTAAATGTTCATTTTTAATTTTTATTTATTGATTTTTGAGACAGACAGACAGAAATCAATTTGTTGTTCCACTTACTTATGCATTCATTGCTTGATTCTTCTTTGTGCCCTGACTACAGATCAAACCCGCAACCTTGGTGTATGCAGACAACACTCTTAACCAGTCGAACATCTGGCCAGGGCACAAACGTTCTTTGTTTATTTGCTTTACTTACTCTCTCCAACTTCTTTTCTCCAATTCATCCATCAGACTGCACCTACTTGACTTTATCCCCCTTTCCACTAACTATATCTTTTTCAAGTTCATCAACGGCTTCAGAGTTGCCAATTTCAACAGAAGTTTTTCTGTTTAAACTGCTTGGCCTCTTGACAGTATTCAACACACTGACAATGCTGATCTGAAAACCTTCCCTCCTAGATTCTTTGGCCTAATAGTTTTGAACTTTAGATCCTACCTCACTATCTCCTCTAACTTATCTTCAATTTAATTCCTCTTGCTACTTCTGCCCCAAGGTTTGTTTGCTTCCTCTTCTTTATTATCCACAGCTCCCTAGGTTATCTTTTCTTTCTGATAGCTTTAGGTAGCATTCCTCTGCTCTTAACATCCAAAATCTGTTTCTCTATGTCAGACCTTTTTCCTAGGCCTGAATTTTAACTCATGAATTTTAATTTTTATATTCACCTGACTATCTGAGCAGAAATGTTCAAAAGGCAGCTTATTATTCTTTCCACTCACCTAATTCTCTCCCTTTTTCTGTCTGAAGTAATGACTCTACCTGTTTCTCAAGGGAAAAAAAAGACTAAAAACCACACTTGATTCCTCTGTGTTCCATACCATCATTCCTGACATCCAATTGATTACCAAGCCTTGGTCTAATTTAAAAATATTTCTTGAATTTATCTAAAAGATGTTGATTCTAATTTTGAACTGCATCTTCTCTGTTCTAAATTATTTTCCTGTGTTTTCTAAAATATGGTGAGAACTTTTAAATGATAATCCCTGCTCTCATGAACAGTTCTTCCATTCTACAAATTGTGTAGCAAGGGATCTTTTACAATATCATATCACTTCTCTGGTTATTCTCCTCTAATTTTTCCCCTTTTGTGTCTTATCATGATCAAACTCCTATTTACCCTGGTAAACACGGGTCCTCCATACCACGTGCAGCAGCTACCTGATTTTCCACCCGGCACATGCTCATCATTTATAGTTCAGTTCAAAGGTCTCCTTTTTGAAGAAATCTCCCCTTCATCGTATCATTTAAAGTGGTCTCTGCCTACTATCCTTTATCATCTCGCTCTGTTTATTTTACCCCACACTGTCTCCACCTGAATTATCCTATTCAGTTTCCTGTTCTCAGTCTATTCATTTGAATGTCCATTTGAATGAAGATCCTGGAGAACATGGCATTGTCTCTGCAAATCAGTTTTGATTTTTTTCTAGGCCTAGGCTTGTATGTGCTCTGTATAGCCCTTAATAACAGGTAATTGTTGAATAAATGCATGACGAAATGAATACAATATTTACAAAGTATATTTTTATATGAATGAGGTCAAGGGTTATGGAGTTGGATAGCATTGCAATCTAACCAAGCTAAGTGATCCAATCCCCTTAACTGTCTAAAAAACTCAGAAAGCACAGCTGACCTTTGAACAATGCAGGGGTTGGGAGTGCTGACATCCCACTCAGTTGCAAATTCACGTATTACTTTTAACTCTCCCAACATTAATCACCTGCTGTTGACCGGAAGCCTTACTGACAACAGCTGATCAGCACATATTTTGTATGTTATATGTATTATATACTATATTCTTACGACAAAGTAAGATAATGAAACCAAAATGTTAAGAAAAGCATAAGGAGAAGAAAATACACTTACAATATTTGTTGAAAACAAAATCTGCTTATTAGTGGACCCATGCAATTCATACCCACGTTGTTCAAAGTCAACCGTGTCAACATCCCAATCAGACATGGAGCAGCAACACAGCTGAGAGAATAATAATAAAACAAGTAAGTTACAGGGACACTTTTTCCTTTTTATAAAAGTTACAACAAAAGTGTATATAATTGCAGAAATTTTAGCAAATACATATAAAAATAATCTAAGACTACCTGCTATCCAATAAACTGAATAAACCTCAATTAATATTTTATCACATAATTTCCAAAAAATTTTCCGATGAGATCTACATATGGTTATTGAGCTGTGACCAGTGCAAATAAGGAATTGAATGTTTAGTTCCTTATTTACTTATCAATTTTTAATAAAGTTAAAACTAAAGTGGTATAAAATATTTTTTTCAGTCCTGGCTGGTATAGCTCAGTGGATTGAGCACAGGCCTGTGAACCAAAGGGTTGTCAGTTCAATTCCCAGTCAGGGCACATGCCTGGGTTGTGGGCCAGGTCCCCAGTAGGGGGCGCACAAGAGGCCCCTCTCTCCCTCTCTTTCTCTCTTCCTTCCCCTTGCTCTAAAAATAAATAAATAAAATCTTAAAAAGAAAACACCATTTTTAAAAATACTGCTTTATTGTTTTATATGACCATATTTTGCTTTACTGAAAATATAATGTCTGAATTGAGATGTGTTATAAGTGTAAAATATACACTAGATTTTAAAGACATAGTATAAAAATGTGAAAGGTCAGTAATAACTTTTTTATGCATGACATTTTGAAATGATAATATTTTGGATGTAAAGGATTAAGCAAAACATTTTAAAATTTAATCTATTCATTTTTAAAATTTCTAAAGTGGCTGTCAGAAAATTTAAATCACATAAGTAGCTTATATTATATTTCTATTTTTGTTGAAATATTTCTATATTAGAAATATAATAGAAATGTTTCTAATATTTCCATTTCTATACTTACACATACATACTTACATATATAGTACATGCACATAATCATAATCTTATAAATCATAACCTTTTATAAACTACTTCTGGAATTAGTGATATGATACAAACATCCTTTGAATTTAGTAATTACAGATCTATATCTAGCATTTTTTATTATTTATGCTGTTACAGTTGTCCCAATTTCTCTTCCTTCACCTCCCTTGGCCAAGCATGTCCCCCACTTCCATAGTCAATCCCCACCCCATTGTCCATGTCCATGGGCCTTTCATCCATGTTTCCTGGCTCATCTCTTTACCCTCTTCTAAAGAGTCCCCATTCTCCTCCTCCCCTCTTACAGCTGTGAGACTATTCCATGATTCTGTGCTTCTGGTTCTATTTTACTCATTAGTGTATTTTGTTCCATAGATTCCTCTTATAAGTGGGATCATGTGGTATTTGTCTTTCACCTACTGGCTTATTTTACTTAGCATAATAGTCTCCAGTTCTAGCCTTGCTGTTGCAAAAGGTAAGAATTCTTCCTGTTGTATAGTATTCCGTTGTGTAAATGTACCACAGTTTTTTAATCCACTCATTTACTGATGGGCACTTGGGCTGTTTCCAACACTTGGCTATTATAAATAGTGCTGCTATGAACATTTGGGTGCATAAGTACTTTTGAATATGTGTTTCAGGATTCTTAGAGTATATTCTGAGCCTTAGAATTGATAGGTCAAAAGGCAGTAACATTTTTCTTTTTTTGAGGAAACCTCATACTGTTTTCCACAGTGGCTGCACCAGTCTGCATTTCCACCTACAGTGCACTAGGTGGAAATGCACTCATCCTCCCAGCACTGGTTGTTTATTAATTTATTAATGATAGACATTTTGGTATAGTCAGCATTTTTGAATGATTGTTCAGTATTTCACTGTGAGGAATATTCATGTATTCTTTATTACTGAACATTTAGGTGGTATCTAAATTTTCACTTTTGTATGAAATGCTAGGGGAAGCACATTAAGGCATATGTTTTGTGTACGGAATGGTTATAAAGGCTGATGGCAAAAAATTTAAATTAGAGAAGGCCTGAGAAAATTTTTATAAAATCATTAACGTAATAAGAATAATAAAAAGCAAAACAATAATGGACTGTTGTGTGTAGAGGTAACAGAACTGGATGGAGAATCAGTCACAGCAGGGCTCTAAGGGGGCGCAGTGGGGGAAGGAGAGTTTTGGGGGATGAACAGAAGACAGAGTGGCTCAAATCAGGAACTTCAGAGCTGTCTAAAGACATTTGGTCCAAATGTTCTGAACCAACACCTACACATATTGTTGTAAAAGAAGGATGTTTTGCCCTGGTGTAGCTCAGTGGATTGAAGCACAGGCCTGTGAAGCAAAGGGTGGCCAGTTTGATTCCCAGTCAGGGCACATGCCTGGGTTGCAGGCCAGGTCCCCAGTAGGGGACACATGAGAGGCAACCACACATTGATGTTACTCTTCCTCTCTTTCTCCTCTTCCCCTCTCTCTAAAAATAAATAAATAAAATAATTGAAAAAAAGGAAGTCTCCTTCTATTAAAAAAGAAAGATATTTTAGGATAATATACAAGATATCTAATGTGTTTATACCTTCTTTTATTAAGAGAGAAAGTAAAGAACATGTAAAGATTTCTATCAACAACTAAATTTTTAAAAATTATATTTAACTTAGTTCTAATTTTCTGGAAAAATATGTTATATAATGATCTTACTTTTCTGAGAGTAATTTATGATTTAAAAAAGAAATGCTTTTATTTAACAATATAGAATACAAGGTCGTGGGTGTAAGGGCTGAAAACTCTCGTCCACGTCTCTGAGAAGATGCCCTGAGTACAGACAGCCTCTGAAGACAAAGAGCCCATGCGGACAGGTAGCCAGGACCAGCCTCCTGAGAAAGTGTGTGTTATCTCTGTTTTGATGTTCACCCATTTAGGCCAGCTGCAGGGGTTTGCAAAGGAATTCGAAATGGGATTATTCTTAGAACAGTTCGTGGAGGCCTTTATCCTCTGTGCTATACCCTGTTAGAGCCACTCCAGGTGTTCAAAATCTACAATAATGTTGTCTCCAGAGAATTTACAGTCCTCCAGATTCGGGTGAATGAACAGAGCAGGATTCTTGCTTTTCCAAGTATTTTGAGTACACTATGTGCTCAGTGTTTCAGCATTGTGTGAATTGCATATTCCGGTGTTCTCGGGCCACTGTAGGTTCCTAGACAGCGACAACTTCAAGCTCGATAGAGAGAAAATACAAATACAAAAGAGGGAATATTTTTATGGCATTATATGGACAAAAAAGATAAATATCATTAGGAATTCTAGGGGAGAAAAAGCCTTTGAAATTTTAAACCAGTTGCGCTACTTCCAAAATAAAATCATACAACTTTCTTAGTTAAGCACAGCACAGTTGGGTCTTATTTCTTTGTTCATTTCCTCAACAAAGGTTTTGTCTTCTATGTTCCACTTTAAAATTTTACAATTTCAAACAATTTAAATGGATACTAAGTGGATCTAAGCATTGTTAAATTTCTAACAGTTACATTATTTATATAAACACTTTGGAAATTCACTCCTCTCTACATCATTTCTGTAGCGATAGACACAGCACTTAGATGCTCTGTCCTCTCTGGCTCTTCCAGTTATTAAATATTTACCAAGGCTACGTCAATTAATCTCTCTGAGAGCCAACTTTCTCACATACAATATAGGGATGATAAGTTTTATAATACCTACGTCACAGGGCTGTCATGAGAATCAAATTAGCTAAACCATAAGTATATTTTGAAAACAAAAATGATATTTCTAAAAAGTTTAGAAAACTTTTAATAGCAATAACAATAACAAACCCTCATTTTGTAAATATTTCTTTTATTAGGAATCCTGTGATTGCAAGCAATAGAAATTAACTCAAAGTAGCTTAAGGGGGACAAAATGTGAGAAAGAATTGCATTATAAGTATATAAAAGTACCTCCTGGTACCAGAAGCACATCAAGGTCTTAGGAAAGGTCTTGGACAAAAGGCCTTTCCTAGTATCCCACAAGTGGATACTAAGTGGATGTTTCTCTCCCTCTCTCCTTCCCTTCCCCTCTAAAGATAAATAAATAAAATCTTTAAAAAATAAAGTATTAACAGATACAAAGGATTTCTCTGAATGACAAGACTATTGTGATTGAGGGGAAAAACACCTTGACAAGCTCTTTTTAAAAGGATTTTATTTATTTATTTATTTCTAGAGAGAGGGGAAGGGATGGAGAAAGAGAAGGAGAGAAACATCAGTGTGTGGTTACTTCTCATGTGCCCCCTACTGGGGACCTGGCCTGCAACCCAGGCATGTGCCCTGACTGGGAATTGAACTGGAAACCCTTTGTTTCACAGACCGGTACTCAATCCACTAAACCACACCAGCCAGGAAGCTTTTTAAAAGAGAAGTAAGGTCTTGAGAATGTGGGTGCCACAGACAAAAAAAGTGCTTAAGGGTACTCTGCTTCAGAAAATGAAAGGGATTTCATTTTTGCTCCTAAGAGGATTGGATGGGAGAAGAAAGCAAGGACACTGGGAGGCAGAGCCCACGAAATGCTGGCCATCAGAGCTGCATGGAGTAAAGAACTTGTAAAAAGGGGGTCTTCTTTACCCCCTTCTGCAAAAAGAAAAAAAAACTTTAAGAAGAAAATAACCAATGTGTGATTTTCAGTTATTTCTTAGTAATTTGGGTTATATGTCCACTCTGTGGAGATTATGTGAATGAGATGCAACAGAGAGAGAATGGAGTTTGTCTGGACTGATTGAGTACAGAACAGAGGAAAACTGTATGAAAGCAGTAGCAGAGGCAGAGTAGAGATTCACCCGCCAGGGTCTCAAGGGCAGGGGGCGGCAGCTGGCTCAATAATAAATGCATTACTGTCTGCGATCCACACCACAACATGTCATGTAACCAAAACAGACTTCATTACCGTTTGACAGGTGAGGAAAGTGAAGAAAGTCACTTACCCCAGGTCCCAGAAAATTAGTTTCAGAATGGAACTAGGGTCTGTATGTCTCCTCACTCCTGGGCTCATGTTACTGCATTGAATTTATTTTCTTCAACTGTTATGACAATAATAGAATGGTAGTAACATATGTTGTTGAAGGAATCAAGACATTTATTTTAATGAATTGCATTTACTGAAACCACTAAGATTATCTTTTATTTATTCATCCATTCATTTAACATATACAGGCATGAGCAAGAGTAGGTTTACAGGAGTTCATATGAAAGATAATAAATAAATAATAACACAAGAATAAACTCTGTGTTTCGCGTACTCACAACTGTATACTTAACTTTTGTCTACCTCTGTATTTGTTGAATTCCTACTCTGCAACCAACAGTATGAAAGTCGGTAGTGCTTTGCTTATGAGTAAGAATAGTGTGATCAAAGTAACTCTTCAAATTGTGAGAGAAAAAGACTAAATTATAATGAAGGACCATGCAGTTCACAGTGTTCTTGGTTCTTTTTTGTACTCTTTGAAGTCGCAATGTCACACAAAGTCTGATCTGGTTTCAGCTGTAAGACTGAATAGTTAAGAATCTAGAATGGACCACATCTACCCTCATACACTGGTGTGAAGGTAATGGTAAAGCCTCTTTTGAAAACAGCTTGGCAGTACCTGAAAAAAATGACATGTAGATTTCCCATACGACCCAGCAATTCCACTCCTAGGTATATGCCCGCCCAAGATAAATGAAAACATGTATTCAGACAAATACTTGCACATGAATGTTCATATCGGCATTATTCACAATAGCCCCAAAGTGGAAACCACTCAGATGTCCACCAACTAATGAATGGAAAGACAAAATTTGGCATACCCATAAAATGAAATAATATTATTCAGTAATTTAAAAAGCACCGATACAGGCTACAACATGGATGAAATGTGAAAACATAACGCTAAATTAAAGAAACCAGACACAAAGGCCGTATATTGCATTATTCCCTTTATATGAGATGTCTAAAATCGGCAAGTTCATACAGACAGTAGATAGTAGTTGCCAAAGGCTGGGATGAGTGGAGAATTTGGCTGCTAAAGTGAATGGGATTTCTTTTTCTGGAGTGAAAAAATGTCTTGGAATTAGTGGTCATGGGTATACAATCTTGCGAATATATTAAAAACCATTGAATTATACATTTTAATAAATTTTAAACATGAATTATATCCCAATTTATAAAAAACGTAACACATTACATTTATACTTGTGTATAAATTCAGGACAATAAAATCACTATCAAAATGAACATTAACCATATCGCAATCATAGTACTTCCATTGCTACATTTTCCTTTTCAGCGTTTTCCTGTGTTATCCAAAATGTCCTTCAGTTAGCCACTTTGTGTTACAAAAGAGTCTCAAGAATTTTTTTTAGGAGCCTCAATAATCTTACAGATGCCGACTGTTCAGCTACTCTTCTTAGAATAAAGTTGTTGTTGGAAAGCAATTGCTACTGGTTCAACTTAGTATATAGATCAATTGTCCATCTCTGCTTTGAGAAATGTTAGAGGAGAAAGCTTTGGTAATTGTTTTACATTTTACTTTATAGGACCAAGAAATGCTTGGAAAGTGCCCTGACAGTCGAGCACTCCTCATGAGGAGTTCCCAAAGAGCTGTTTGGCAAAGGGACAGGAACACCTTGGGAATCAAGGCACCACTCTGTCAGTAGCTGTGCATCCTGACATCTGAAGTAGAGCTTTTATAAAGGGATGAGGATGCACCTGTGGCTGAAGCATCAGGGTTAAGCAGCACCTCTCAGGGAACATATATTAGAATTTTGTGGGCCAACGTGCCCAGGCTTACTGGTGAAAACAGTGTGCCCTAGGCGGGACTTGCGTTTACGCAACTTGGTGCATCAAATGGTAGAGAGAAACTCTGTAGAGGTTCTGCCTGCATTTGCCTACCCCATGAAGATTAGACTCCAGGAACTTGCCTTACAGAGGAAATCAATGTACCAAAACCCATGCCTGTTCATGCCTCTGGACTACTGAATTAGTATGGGGAGAAGACCAATAAGCTTGGAATAAGGGGCAGGGATAAGCCAGGCACAAAGAAAGATGACCAGAGATTTTCTGCCATGCATGTATTTTACTCCAGTCACTGTTCTCACAGAAGATTTAGGATCTGATCTTCAGCACTTGACTGATTGACTCTCCATACTGCATGCTGCTGTGGTCCGGTATATTGAAAATTCAGATAATTTCATACCTACTCATATGTTAGTTTTCCCCCATTTGATGATGTTGAACTCTTACACAGGCTTCTTAAGAACTTAATACAAAATACATGTTGCCCCTTTTAGTCCTTAATCCATATAGTTTAATAAAGTCTTAATAGTCAATAGTTGCTAAACTCATTACTATCGTTATTTAGAATAATATTGTCAATAATTGCAATTAACATAGGGAAGCACTCAATGCTTCCCTGAATCCCTCTGGCCTGGCTCCTACCCCAGTTCTGGATCAATCAATCCTGCTGTTGCAGTTCCTGCTGAGCTGAGCAAGTGACACAAATGTCACTTTCTCAGCTTAAACAGAGAGCTACAGTGAGAGACAAACAGCTGAGCCAGCAGGAAGCACAAACTGAGCAGGGAGGTGTCCACACAGCTATCTTTTAATCCAATGTACTAAAACAACACACAGACTTTAATAAAGCCAGGTAGCTATTTCCTTGAGAAGCTAGCCCACGCTTCAGGCTTGGGCCAAAGTTTGCTTGATCCTTTATTAGAACAGCATTCTTTAGCCTATTCTCAAAATGAAAAATAGGAAGCTTGAGAATCATAAAAAGAAAAGGCAGATAGAAGTCACAAAAGTGTATTGTGAGCACACGATAGGCCAGGAACTGTGTTTTGCATAATGTTACTTAGTTATCACAGCATTTCTACCAATTGGTCCAGTTTTCAAGGAGCAATGGAGCTTACAAATTCTAGTTCTGACCTCCGTAGCACGGTGTGCACAGCTGTGTGGGAGCTGGCTCCCGCCAGCCTTGCAGCCCTCAGCTCTCTCACGTCCTACCTCTCTCATCTTCACTCTTAGGCTTCAGTCAAAATGAACTTTGAGTTCCCTGATTAGGCCAACCTCGGTTGTATCCTAGGGACTTTGCTCTTGCACTTTGCCAGTAAGAGAGATAGGAATCCTCTTCTCCCAAATCTGGCTTCTTCTTATCTTCCAGTTCTCAGCTCAAAAGCTTCTCCTCCACAGAATGATCTCCTTGAACACTCAGTTGAAAGTCCCTAATTCTTCGCTCGGAGAAACTTCTTATTGCGGCAAGGTATAATATGCAGATTGGGGCTACAAAGAATAGTTGGCCAATTGCCTCCAACTGTCCCACCTTTATATCCACTGAGTGTTCACACACAGTCCTGAGGCCTTACTCTTCCAAGGCTGCTCAGTCTATGGCTGAGCAAGGGGTTGGGGTGGGGGGGTAGGGACTTTAGACCGGCCGTTTCTGCCCAAGGTAGGAGTCCTCTAATGGGCATATTTCTAAAGGCCAGGTCCCTATCTGCCTAGCCAAGATTTTCTTAGAGTTGCATCATAGTCTGAGGCTCTTTGAACCCAATTTTTCCTTTTTCTTTCTCTCCTCCCCCAGGTGTCTGAGCTGCATCCAATTTGAAGGATTTCCCCATCTCCTCCTGCTCCCCTCTCTCCTTTATCATTCACAAGCACTTCCCCCAATAAGTCTTTTGCATGTCTAATTATGTCTTGGTACCTATCGGCTTTTCAGAAGCCCTGACCTAGTGCCCTCTCTTGCAATAGTGTTCCATTATCTTTGTGACACTTACAGCTATTTTCAAATGTATCCTATTTAATTTATCCACTTACCTTTTTATTTAACATCTCTCTCCTGCCACTGCTCACATCCCTAACCAAATGAAACAGATCTTATTCCTGGTTGGCTCATGACAGGCCTTATAGAAAACTAGATTTATACTCTAAATCCAGCTCCTCTCCTTTGTTCATTGATTATGGGTATTTACTGTTGTAGTGATTGAAGATAAAGCAGTAAATAAAGGAGACACAGCCTCTGCTACTGTGAATTTATATTCAAGTGAGGAAAGACAGGTAATAAACCACAACAAAAATATGTGTCGTGTCAAGAGTTATAAAGAAATGGTAGTGCATGGTAAGGGGATGAACAGTGAGAAGTATGGGTGTAGGGAATAATATCTCCCTCATAAGGTAATATTTAAACAGATATTTGAATTAAATAAGTGAGTGAAATAAGCAGATACCTGGCAGAAGGGTATCCCAGGTAGGGAGAACATAAGTTCGAAGGCCAAGTGATGGAGTGAGTTGGCAGGTCAATGAGGCTGAACAACAGAGAAGGAGAGTTGGTAGGAAATAATGAAAGAGATGAAAGATGTGGACTTGATAGATCAGTTAAGTCCTTGTGTGTCATCATAGGAACTTTAGATGGAAATTTTCTCTGGGTAAAACAGAAAAGGAGCGGACAGTTCTGAGTAGAGGAGGGACAATATCTGATTCACATTTTAAAATGATGACTCTGGTAGCCAGGTAGAAAATAGAAGGGGTTAATGATAGAAGCAGAGGGACTAAAAAGCAAGCTACTGTGATCTAGGGCTTATCAGTGGATGACGATATTTGTCCAAATTCTGGATACATTTGAAGGCAATATTAACAGGATTTCTTGACAAATTGGATATGTAGGGTTTGAGGGAAGGGGTGGAATCAAAGATGACTCTAGGTTTTTGGCCTGAGCAAATGGAAGGATAGAGTTGCTAGTTACTGTGTTTCCCTCCAGTCAAGTTTCTTGTACACATTCAGACACAGATAGGCCGAGAGCTGATTTAACCAAATTTGAGATTTTTTTCCTGTCAAATACAATCATGGTAGTGTTTTGAGGGTATAAGCAAGGGAATAATTATCTTGGTGGAAGACAGAACATTAGTTGCAGAAGATGAGAGATTAGCAAATGACAGGGAAAAGACATATAGTCAGTGGATGGAAGGTCTCTAGGATTGAAGAACTAATGCTGATAAGGTATCAGAGGGCAGGAGGTGGGAAAATCAGAGATAGAGGTCAGAAAGTGGGGCAGCCTTGCTCTTCCCTTTGTCTCATAATGATTCCCTTTTCTACCCCTGCATCATGCTTGAGAAGAAGAGCCACAGCAAAAATGAAAGCATAAAACAGTCCCAAACTCATCTCTCCATCCACCAGCTCATACAGCTACCATTCTCCATGGTCATAATTCTTGAAAGTTTCCTCATTAAGCTCTGCATTTTGAGCATTTATGTGGCATGATTTCCATTCACAGCAGTATGTCAAAGTGCTTTGGTGTATTTGCCAACCATTTCTCATTGAAATGACAGGCTTACAGGAATTTAGAATTATTGGTATGTTGCAGGTGATGTACCACAACACACTCACTTTTATAGGTAGAGATATTGCAGTATAGAGAAATTAAGGAAGTTTCAGTGACAAATATGCAGATGAAAGCAGAGTTTTGAATTGCTCTAAGGTTATCTGATTTTTAGCATTTATTTACAAAAAATTGTGTATTTATTCTTACATGTTTAAACTTCAGTCACCTTTAAAGTACTCTCCATTTGATGCAATACACATCTTTTCCACTGTTCAAAACCATTTTTGAACTTGCCAATTTTGATGCCTTTTAGTTCTTCTGCCATTTTTTATTTCACTTCTTCCACATGGGCAAAAAGTTTCCCTTTAAGGACTTTTTTCATCCATAGAAACAAAAAAGAGTTGCTTTGGGTGAGATTGAGTGAATGGGGGATAGGCCATGGGGGTGATGCTGTTTTGGGTAAAAAAACTGCTGAACACTCACCACACTGTGGACAGGTGCACTTGCAAATCACCCATCATGAAATGAACAAATACATTAGAAGAACCTTAAAAAAATCATTGAAGCGGAACACATCCTCTCACAACAATGCCAGCTGGTGCACTGATACAGATGGGTTCCTAGAACACTCACATAGCAGGGGAAGTCTGTACTACAAGGGGCCCCCCTGGAGAAGATAAATCTGGGTTTTTTTGTGCCCCTCATACACTATTGCCAATTTTTTATTGTACTTGTACTGGGGGATATTTTTGATGCACTTTAAATCATATATTACCCTTTTTTAATACCTCTCTCTCCTTTACTCACATATTATTATATTCTTCATTGTCCTCCAGCCTCTTCAACAATAACTTCAAGAATTACCTGCCTTGGCAGGAAATTAAGCCTCTTAAAAATGTTCTTCAAATATTTCTGACGGTCTACCAATGTGGCATCAAATCCACATGTGTTCACAAACCAGTCTGTTAGTTGAAGTCACTGCCTAATATTGTTCATGTTTTTCTTCTTTTCCAGTTGCCTTTTAGTCATGGTCACTGTCTGCGAAGCTACTGGAAGGACACTGAATATTGTCAAGAGTTTGATGCCCATCAGGACGATGCAAGCGTCTACCTTCGAAGTTCTGTCTCTAGATGTTTTTGGTCCACCAGTGCTCTGGTGCCTGAGTGGTGGTTCGTTTCATGCAGAGATGATGGCCTCTACATTATCTCTGTCCCACTCAAAGAGTGCTGCTTATCTTATAAAGTCTCTCAGCAATAATTCAATGGATTTTCATTTTTCAAACTTTTTCTAGAATCTCACAAAATGGTTTTGGTTAGGGCCCTTAGATCTGTAACTATGGAACGGTACAGATGCCATGCTAGGCCCTCTACTCTCCTATTCCTAGGCTTTCCCCACACCAAACTTTCTCCTTCTTTAGAAAGCAAAAACCTCAATGTAGACAATGGAGAGGTGTCCACAGACCTGCCACATTTGCTCCCCACTGAGCCAGCCAAAAATACACACTACCCTTAAAATATCAGTCTCTGTGTGTGCACAAGACAGGCTGTTCTGATTCTATCTACTGCTATAGTTCCTCCTTATTACCACACTAACCATCCACACATTAGACTAACACATCTCAGATACGCTCTCCTTTCCCACCTGTGCTTATTTGTCTGATGGAAGGATGAACAGGGATATATTTGAAAGCCAGAAGGAATTTCTGAATTTCAATTCTGACACTATCTCATTGACTTCTGAATGATATAGAATCTCAAGGTTGGGAGGAATTCTAAAAGTTCATCCATCTCTAGATTTTTCCCCACTATGCAGTCATCCAGTCCAGATTTTTATATCTTAGCCAAGAATAAATGCATTTTTGAGATTTCTTATTTCCTTTGGGAGGATTTGCACACCATTTTTCCTCACAGCAAGGTAAAATTTGTTTGCTATAGATTTCTTCCAATACTTCTAAATCTACTGCCTTGAATCCAGACAGAAAATTTGTATTCTCTCTGATTCGTGATATCTCTTCAGTCATTTGGAAATAGCTATCATGTCACTTTCTATCTTCTTATTCCTATATTAAATGTCCCCAGGTTGTTGATATTCCTGATGACGCAGTTTGGAGCTGCTTTACGGCCTGGGTGCTCTCAGCTGAATGTGTCCCAATTTGTCTTTTAACACATGTCCCTAACTCTCTAACATATGATTCTCAGATTACTCAGCATAAAAATATGAAGTATTAATATATGCTATGACATGGATGAACCTTGAAAACATTATGCAAAGTGAAAGAAGTTAGTCACACAAGACCACATTCTATATACTTCCTTTCATATTAAATGTCCATAACGGGCAAGTCTAGACAGACACAAAGTAGATTAGTGGTTGACTAGGACTCAGGGATGAGGAGGTAGAAAGACTGGGGAATAATGGCTGTGAGGTATGGGTTTTTTGGGGGGTGATGAAAATGTTCTAGAATTGATTGTCATCATGGTTGCACAACTCTGTAAATATGCTAACAGTCATTGAAGTGTACACTTCAAATCAATAAATTATATGGCATGTGAATTATATCTCAATATAGTTGTTTAAAAATATGATGTCTAGAAAGGAATTATTGGTAAACAGTAATCTGAAGTAGATTGTTTTAACCTCTGGATTTCAATTTCACTCTCTATAAATTAGATGAGAGCTCCGCCTTCTTGATAGGGTTGTTGAATCACATTTTATGATATCATAATTATGTAAAGTATTAAACTGAGTGACTCTTACCACCTCATATCCGAGTTGCTAACACAACCCACTTGCTGGTAACTCATTTGTTTTGTTGGGTAAGATTTTTTTCAAATAGCTATTACTTTACTCAAGAGAAGGCGAGAATCACTTAGTACCCATTGTATAAAGTCCCAACATCATCCTATAGTTTCTATCATTCTTCACAGATAAACTATATTTCAATGATCAAACAATTGCTTTCTCCATCATGTACTTTGTATACTAACCCCAGTAGTTGTTTTTTTTTCTCTCAGACAAAATATATCCTGTTACGGACTGAATGCTTGTGTCCCCCACCAACTCATATATTGAAGCCATAACCCTTATATGACAGTATTTGGAGGTGTGACTTTGGGAGGTAATTAGGTTCAGATGAAGCCACGAAGGTCAGTCCCCCATCATGGGATTAGTGTCCTTGTAATAAAAGGATGAGAGACTAGACAGAGCTCTTTCTCTCCACATGTGAAGGCACAGCAAGAAGGTGGCCATCTGTAAGCCAGGTGGAGAATCCTCACCTGGGAACTGAATGGGCTAGTACTTTGACTTAGGACTTCCCAGCCTCTAGAACTGTGAGAAATAAATTCCTGCTGTTTAAGCCAACCAATCTGTGGTATTTTTGTTATGTCAGTGAGAGCTGACCAACACATACCCCTTGAAACTCCCCACCAAAGCTCAGTCATGACTTTCTTCAAAAGTATTTTTGAAACTTTCTTCTGTTGGAATTTCCCACCATACTGTTCACTCCATAACTCTGCCTCCTCTCAGAAGTTTAGCTTCATAGAGCTAAATTTAGCTTTATAGTTCATTTTTATTTATTTATCCATGTATTATACTTTCACTCCTCACCTACTTGACAAGCTTTCCACATGAAAGAAGGGTAGTGTGTTACACTTCCTTCCCTCCAAAACTCATGTTTTGTAGACATTTCCATCGGTACTCAGTCAAAACTGCTTGCTTCCTCGTTTCCTGCAATTGTCGGTCCCACACTCTACACAGTCTGAAGCTCATAGGAAAAACTTACAAAAAACAGACAATTGAAAAGGGTTAATGCACAAACACTATGTTGAAAGTTCATTCTATCGGTTTTAATTCATAGCTTCTGATGAGCACCAACATTTAGAATCCCAAGAAATACAGAGTAGAAGTTGGTTGTGTACTATTTAAAGCTTGCTTCTTTCTGTTGTTATAATACAAAAGGGCACTGTTGTGGTTTAAATGACCCACTGCCTGTAGCATCAACTCAGACTTCATGGAAAAACCTCAAACCCAGTTCTTACAGTTTTTAGAAAGTAAGACGTCCAGTTGTAAACCAAAGGACAATTTTCTAATTTTTAATTCATCAAATAAAATGTTTTTCTTTACTACCAGCTCCACCTTCTCCACCATTGCAATCATTCCTACGATGATTGTAAGGGAAAGAGGTAGTGCAACAGGCAGAAACCAGAGCTTACATTCAGGCTGATTCATTTGCTGTTGGGTGAAATGCCTCTGCAGCCCCTTGAGCTTATCTCCCCCAGATCGGTTAGGACTAGAAGGATGGAGGACGGCATGGTGAAGTCCCGCTCATTTTATGGGCACAGAAGCTAAGGCCAGCAAAAAGGAATGACATACTCAGTGGCTTATGATTTACTAACATGGTCATAAATATTGTATCAAAACTTGGCTTGGAAGTTTACATGCTGCTCCAGAGGAGGACGGTTATGGTGTGGAGTACATTTTTTTGTGGGTGTTTTATCCCTCATGTTATTTTAAAATACACTCTTTGATTCTTTGTCTCACATTTTCTTAGGTTATAAGAAAATCCCTCAACATGTTATCTAATTATGAAAAGAAATGTGAGGATGGAAGGAGGGTAGGGTACAAGGAAGGAGAGAAAAACGGAAGGAAGGAAAGAAAAACGGAAGGAAGCAAAGAAGGAAGGAAGGAAGGTAGGTATCTGGCCTCCTACTCCCTCTCCAGACTTTTCTGATTCCCACTATCCCTATCCCTGCTTTCCACACGGCTCCATTCCCTTCTCAGCTCCTCTACATCCCACAGTCCTAAAGGCCAGCGGACAGGGCTTCTACATCGCGAAAACCTTTGTGTGGCTGCCGCAGCCGGGCATGCTCAAACGCCCAGGTCTGGCTCTTTTCGGCTCCCAACTTTGGCAACTCTCCCACCCGCACCCCGAAAGGGCAGGCAGGTCCACACAGACCCCTTAGGTGTGAGTACGAGGGAGGAAATTATCCTACTCTCGCGGAGGAAGTCAGGAAAGGGAGCTCTTTGAACAGTTCGCTGCTTAAGGGGCGCGCCGCCAAGGGGCGCGCAGGGGTGGCGAGCCCTCCGCCGAGGGTCGGGTCCCCACGGGCTGCGCGGCCCCAGGGTCCGCGGCAGCGCGGGCGCGCGCCCGGCCGAGGGGGCGATGTCCGAGAGCACGGGCGCGGGAGCGCGCTCTGGGAGTGGTCCCGCGGCGGAGGGAGGGGCAGGCAGAGGCGGGGCCGCGGCGGCGCGCGGACGCCGAGCTCCGCCGGAATTCTGGAGGCTGCTGGGCGGCCACGGGTGGGAGCCGCTGTACGCAGAGCCTCGAAACCTAGGACTTCTGGGAGCTAAGGAACCCCAGGAGTGGAGCCCGGCCGCGTGGGAGAGACACGCGGTGCTCCCTGCTCTTTCGCTTCTCTCGCTCCGTTTAGGAAGTGGGTGGGGGCGGTGCGGCCGGCGTCCGGAGGCATTCAAACGCCCGCGTCCGGGAGAAAATTCACCTGTTTCGAGACAGCGCCTGAGACTTGGAGGGAGCGGTGGCAAGCTCTCGCTCCTGGCACAATGGGCTGTACGCTGAGCGCCGAGGACAAGGCGGCGGTGGAGCGG
Source organism: Artibeus jamaicensis (assembly GCF_021234435.1). Taxonomy (NCBI): domain Eukaryota; kingdom Metazoa; phylum Chordata; class Mammalia; order Chiroptera; family Phyllostomidae; genus Artibeus; species Artibeus jamaicensis. The sequence goes on from NW_026521870.1 coordinate 4,880,035, forward strand.
AGTAAGATGATAGACCGGAACCTCCGCGAGGATGGCGAGAAGGCAGCGCGGGAGGTCAAGCTGCTGCTGCTGGGTGAGGGGCCGGGCTGGACGCCGGGGCGGGCGGGGGTGCCCCGGGAGCCCGGGGTCGGGCCGCTGTGCTGGGCGCAGTGGTCGTGGCGGGCCTCTCGGCGTTGGAAACCCGAAGGGGACTTGCAGAGCGTCCGAGGGCGCGCCTGGTAGCGCCCCGGATGGTTTCAGAGCGAGTGCTCGTCTTTCGCGTTGCAGAGACGAGGCGGGTGCCCCTCTCCCGGGTCCTCTCCCTATCTCCCTCCTCCTGGCGGGTGAGAACTCGCGGGCGATGGGGCGGGAGCTTCACTCGCGTGCCTAGGTGTGGACCCTGTGGGGAGCCGAGGAGCGGATCACGAGTATCCCCATTTCTTTGAAGTTAGCTCAGCTTTGTAAAGATGAAAGAGAATTCGTGACAAGAAAATAAGAGCCCCGCCCCCCACCCCGAAACCCTTCCTGCAAGGTGTCTGTGTCGCGTTTGTGGTTTTCCCGTTCTAAGAGTGTCACGTTTTGTTAAATTTGTGCACCATTTTGGGGGCCTCCGTGGGATCGAAATGTGTGTTTCCTGGAAACTTCCTTTGGCGACTCAGTAAAAGTTTTAAAGGAGCCCTGATTATATTTACCTGATTATATTTTCTTAAGGAATTAGGCTACGCTGAGTGCTTGATTTTTATTACTGTGGGGACATGGACACCTCCCAAGTTGAGTGTAACATTTGCTCCAGTAAGATACTTGATTGGTGAAAACCCAATGTGGAGGTACGAAAGGGTCTCGCTGGGCAACTGGATTCTCTTCTTTGATGAATGAGAATTGCTAGATACAACACTGAAGGCTCTTATTTGTCCTTAGTATTGTTCCCATGCTGAAACGTTGTGTGGAAGTCTTTTTCGGTTATTTCAAGGGAGAATAAAAAGAGTAAGGTAGGTTTTTGTCTGAGGGATACGTTAGGAAAATGTGCACAGCATAAGATTTGTAAATATCTGAGTTAGGGTTTTCTTTTGTTTGTCTGCCCGCCCCCCCCCCCCCCCCAACCCAGTAGGTATTTAGGAGGATGAAAGATTTCCCAGAATCATTTGCACTCCCAGAGATTGCTATTATTTTTATAAGTTATAATAAAAAAGAAACAGTGCACAACCCTGTTTTCAGAAAGCTTTATTTCATTGGTTTGATGACTGCAGGAAAAATGGTGTTTTTCTTCCTCTCCATTACTTGTAATCTTGGAAGCAGCAAACTTGGCATGACTAAAAGTAATAATGATTTGAGTCATTTAGCAAGCAAGCTGTGAAATAACTTTGCAGTTTAAAGACCTGGGTGTCTGTCTTTACCTTCGCCCCCAACATAAATCCTTCTCAGTTAATACTGTTTACTAAAGTTTTTACATTAATGAGAAATGTTATATTTTGCCAAGGTCAGTGTATTTTTAGTGGATTGGGCATAGAAAAGAAACACCTTGATATGGAACCATTTAGGTGCTTGTTTTATGAATTGAATGTGCCTGAGTCAAAAGTGAAATAAAAGAGTTCAAAAAGTTCTGTTCCTGCATTTCTGCACTCCTGCTTTGATAATACTGTTTCAGTGTATTGTAGTGTGACTCCTAGTTGAGCCAGCCATCCACCATGTTTAAACCAGTTGAAAAATGAGTCCTCTGGTGTGGTTTTATACTTTAATTGGATGTCTGTTAGAGACAGATGACTAGGATATAGGTCCAAGGAGTTAGTTTTTGCTTGCATTCAGAAGAGATCAGTGTTTCTTAACCTTAGCACCATGGGAATTTTGCACAGGATAATTCTTTGTTTTGCAGGCTGTCTTGTGCTTTGTAATTTGTTTAGCTTAGCAGCATCTTTGGCCTCCACCCCATTAGATCCCAACATCAGCCCACTCAACCTGTGACCCTTGACAGTGTCTCCAGCTATCCCCAAAATGTACCCTGTAGGCAAGAAATAACCATCCGCAGAGAACCGCTGTTCTAGATTGTTAGACTATAGTTGAATGTGTAATGTAAAGTAAAAAGTTGCATCTCTACAGCCATCTGTAGTGAGAATTATGAGAAAGGTGTGGCAGAGTCATGATTTTTAAAAGAAATGATGGGATTTTTGTTTCTTCATATCGGTAATATTAGAAAGATAAACAAATGATTTTTAAAAATCTTTAGTAACTGAATTCCATCACCTGGCTTTTCTAGCTTTAATGTTTTGCTTTTCCCCACATCTCTTCTCTCAGTAGAAATCGTCTTGTTGGCCCAGTGCTCCTCCCTCCCTCCCTCCCTCCCTCCCTCCCTCCCCCCCTCCCTCCTCCCTCCCCCCCCCTCCTTCCTTCCTTCCTTCCTTCCTTCCTTCCTTCCTTCCTTCCTTCCTTCCTTCCATCTTACTCCCACTCTACCTTTTTTTGTCCAGATTCCAGCACCCTGATTTCTATAAACAGAATGATGGCTTACTTATTTTATAAATCTTAATTCTTGGAATGTTAGAAAATGCCTCCCCCTAATTTGACTTTAGCAGTGAAGTGTTGACCTTTGATTCTTTTATGGATGTTTAAAGTGTATAAGCAGCTCAGTGAAATCATTCCCTGTAAAGCACAACAATGGAATTAACTAGAAATATAAAATGGTTTCTAGGTAACCTATAACCAATGTCAATTCCATTTACATTAGGTCTTATTTCTCTTCAGTTATTTTGTTTCTCTCATCAAATGATTTTTAAAACAGTTTAAGGGAGAAAGCTTCCAAAGTACATTTAAAACAGTGTATTAAATAGTTTGTTATACTGAATATTTTCTTAAGACGTGTATTGTGTTTTTAGCTATCTGGGTTGAGAGATTCAGGCATGAGATGTACAATATTAGTAAGAAGATTTTGGTACTGTTTATTATAATTTTAAAAAATCAGGGGTATATCACTATTCTTATCAGGAGCAATGAATTAGGCCTTAAAAGAGAGAAGACCTAAGGTAATCATTGACCTAAAGAAATTAGGTCAGGGTTTGGCTCTTTCCAATCTTCAGGTTTAGTTTTCAGACTTTAGTATTAGAACAACACTCCTAAATAGATAAACTTAGTTTAATAAGGACAGTTTTATTTCCATTATACATGGCTAATTTTCTCAGGGAAAACTTGTTAACATGTTAACCATTTATCATGCTTCTAAGGGCAGTATCATTAGGCCTAGACTTATTTCAGTGAGGCAATATTGTACATATGGATCCTTATTAAATATTTTTTAAAGATATAAGGGAGTAGATTATATGACTAAAATTTTCATGCATTAATTTTTCATCAGTCATTTCATTCTAAATAAAGCTTTGAGGTTTTGTTCTGTTTCACTGCACCACTCACACAAACCCCAACCCCCCAAAACAAACAAAAACATCCAAAATGAAAATTTATACTCATATCTTTTTCTCTAGCTTAGTTTAAGTATTATAGGTGGAGTGAAAACATAAGGGATTGGATTTATTTCTTCTGCTTGGTGAATAATTTTCCATTGCTGCCATCAACCAGCTGTTTGAGAAGCTACATCATTAATCCTTTTTGCTCCCTTTAAACATGCCCTATGACTTCCCTAGTTGAGAAATTCTGGTATTGCAGAACTTTTGGATTTTGCATTACTTTAGCTATTTCTTTAGAACCGGCTCAGAGCTCGATGTTAGAAAGCTTGTTTCCTTGAATAAATGGACCTGGTATTTCAACCTGGGTTATGGGCTTCTTGCTCACTTACCTGCTTTTTGTTAGCAAATAGCAATTACTTTAACAGAAGCTACAAGTGGTTTTTAAAGTGTTTTAAAAAAATTGATTTTTCTGTGGGCTTTCCTCCTTCTGGTCTTTTCTTATAGCTCTTCTTCCTACTGTAGGTACCATGTGAATTCTTTGCTCAGAAATCTTTGTTGACTTCTGTAGAATAAAAACTCTTCTATATCTGGCTTCCCTCTGTCCTTGTACTTTTTTCCTCAGTGCAGTCTCCCCCTCCAAGCAGGAGTGATTGGCCTGTGATAAAGCATCTTTTCACTCAGGTTTTTAGTGTTGGTTAGCCTTATGCCCTGCCTGTTTTCCCCGCTAATGTGAGCACTTTAGGGACAGAATTTTAGTAATAAGTCATCCTGTGTTCCTCACAACCCATTTACTTTGTCATATGCACAATTACGTCTTAATTATTTTAAGTTCATATCTTATGTGGGGTTAGGATTTACCTAGAATATACGCTGTATACTCTTTAGTCTTCCATTTTCAGTGGCCATGGGAGTAAAAAACTTCCCAGACAAACAATGTAAACAAAAAAGGAGTGGTAATGATTTGCTATGAACAAAATAAGCATATGGTTTCTGAAAGCAAATTGTTTGGTTTACGGATTTCTATCCATATTTATAAGATCTTTAACAGTCACTACATTATTTAATAAATTAGATAAAATGACAAAAGGGGATTTTGGGGAGGAGGGTTTACTTGTTGCAGTTGGAATGTTACTCCTTAAAAACATTATTTTTTGTGCCCTCGCTGGTGTAGCTCAGTGGATTGAGCATGGACTTGTGAACCAAAAGATTGTGGTTCAATTCCCAGTCAGGGCACATGCCTGGGTTGCAGGCCAGTTCCCAGCAGGGGACACACAAGAGGCAACCGTACATTGATGTTTCTCTCCCTCTCTCCTTCCCTTCTCCTCTAAAAACAAATAAATACAATCTTTAAAAAATTAAAAAAAAACAAATTTTTTTTGTTATGGTAAATCTCACATTTTAGTTTTTATTTTTTGGTTTCTTTTAAACATAAAGAGCATGAGACTTGTCGGATTTATTAGTGATAGGAAATATAATGCCTATGTCATAGATTTTAGTGAAGGATATTAGGAAATATGATGCTTATTTTATAGCATTTAGTGGGAGATATTATTTAAACCTGCGAAAGATTGCTGTAAATTTTTTAAAGAAAAATTGAATATCTAATCACAATCTTAATTTTTATTTTGTCATACATCTCTCTGCTTTGGAAAATTCTAGAGACCACAGATTTACATAGGAGGATCTGAATGTATTTGTCACATTTCTAGGTCACATATTTCCTGATCACATGTTCTAGAATGCAGTTACCCAATGTGTGACTTCCCAGAAGCTCAGATCCCAGATGGCATTTGAGCCATATGAAGTAAGGTAAATTGTACCTAATCTGGTAATGCTTAGGCTGCTTCCTGTCATAATGTGTTAAATACTAATTAAAAACCTTAAGAAAAATAGGGCAAAAATAATTTTAAAAAATATTCATTACCATAAACTTAGTGGCTTAAAACAATGTCAGATTTATTAATTTTATATTTCTGGAGGCCAGAAGTTCAAAATGGGTTTCACAGGGTTAAAATCAGGATGCCAGCAGGGTTTATTTTCTTCTGAAGGTCCTAGAGGAGAATCCGTCCCTTTGCCTTTTCCAGCCTCTTAATTAGAGGCTATACCAGCTTTCCTTAGCTCATGGGACCTTTCTCCATCTTCAGTGCCAACAGTGGCTGATGGGGTCTTTCTCATGTAACATCATCTCTCCTTTGCCTTCCTCATTCGCTTATGAGGAACCTGTGATTACATTGGGCCCGCCCAGATAATCCAGGATAACAGTCTCATCTGAAGATTCTTATCTCTAATCACATCTGCAAAGTGTTTTTTGCCTTGTAGGGCAGTAAGTTTCAGAGATTGAGACCTGGCATTTTTGAGGGCTGTTATTATGCCTACTACAGTCTGCCCTCCTGGCTCCCAAAGATTCATGTCTGTCCTGCATGTAAAATGCATTTGCTGTGTCTCAACATCACCACATATCTCAACCCATTACAGCATGATGTTAATGTCCAGAATCTCATCCAAATCTCATGTTCTTACTCAGATTTGGGTGAGATTCTGGGTATAATCCACACTGGGACAAATTTCCGTTTTATCTGTGACCCTATGAAACTAGAAAATATGCTATCTGCTTCCAGTGTATAATGATGTGACAGGTAGAGAACATTGGTATAGACATTCTTGTTCAAAAGGCAGACAGTCTTGTTCAAAAGGAGAAAGTGGAAAGAGAAGAGGAGTCATCAGTCCCGTACACTTTCCAAACTACGTTAAGTTTCAAGGCCTAAGGATAATCCTCAGTGACTCTCTGCTTCACTTTCTGGGCACTGGACTCCGCCCTGGTAGTCATTCTTTCTCTTCAGTGAAAGGTAGCACTGAGTCATTTCATAGCCCGTTTCTTGCCAGTAAGTAGGATTATGGTGAGCTTGACAGCATTTTTTCTTTTTGTTCTCTCTTAATTAATCTTTTTTTCTCTCCCATTTTACTATAACCTGCAAGAAAAAAAATGGGTTACACCCTCTACAGTTGGGCTGGAAATCTCCTTGTTTAAATATTCAAGTTCATAGCTTAGAAGTTCTGCTCCATGTAACTGCAGGACAAAATTCACTTAAGATTGCTTCCACTGTATATAATTGTCATCTTTCCTCTAGTTTCTAATCACATGTTCCTCTTTTCCATCCAGATCCTAACCAGTAGCACATTTCAGCTTCATATACCTATCCACAGTCTGTCCATGACAATTCAGTTGCTTTCTAAGATCCAATATGTTTTCTCTAGCATGTCCCTCCCTTCCTTCTGAGCCCTCACCAGGACAGATGTTAACATCTGTATCTCTAAGAGTAGGTCAAGGCACTCACTCTAGGCTTTTTCTGTCATGCTCCTCAGCATTCTTTCAGCCTCTGCCCATTGCCTAACGCCAAAGCCATTTTCACATTTTTTTATGTTTGCTGCAGCAGTAGTGCACTTCCAGATATCTTTATTGATATCTCATGTATAACTTCAGAGAATGGATAATAACTGTAATTTTATATTCTTCAATCTCTGTAATTTGCATGACTGTCATAGTAAGAGCAGTTTACCGGTCTGGTGCTTTGTATCGAAGCCATGATGTTTCACTTGAGACATAGTGTGAAAGAATGAGACTTTTCCTTGTTTGGTTCCTCTTGTTCGGTCAGTTTTTCCTGACCATCCAGTCTAAATTAAGTTTCCCTTACTCTCCCTTCGTAATTACACCATTTTGAAATCATCTTGTACATTTACATTTTTATTGTCTCCTGCATCTATGGAGTTGGCTCCGCAACAGCCTAAATCTGTCCAACTTGTTTATCACCTAATGGAATGATGCATAGTAGTCCTTTCATAAATGATTGGATATTAATTTTCACTGGTAGTTCTCTAAGGGGAAAACCCTCGTGCTTTGGATAATGTTAGTAGATTTTGGTCCAATATATTCCCATTTAGTTCTTTTATATCTCACTGGTTAGAGTGATTAAAGCCTACAACATTATTTCTAGTGCAGTTCTAATAAATGAAATTAATTGGGGGGACCAAATTCTTACTGCATGGTCAGAAAAATACTGTGACTTTTGGTTAATTAAATAGTAGAATGAAAATGTGATTATTATATTTGAATATTCTGGACACTTTGCTTTCAACAGGATTGTTGCTATTTCACATGTTGTTTGACTGCTTTCTTAAATGCATACAATGAGGCATTAAATATATTCTCACAGTCATATATGTCACATGGGATGCTGTGAGTCACTTTGGCTTTTGGGAGCCAGCAGGGTGCTCCGAAGCTTACTTAACAGTCTGTTCTTTATGTCTTGCTTGTCTCTGTGTTGTAAGAATTACCATCGCTGGCATTTGTAAAGGGTGTTCTTGTATCCGTCGTGTCAGGTTATGCCTCAGTTTACCAGATCATTAAGAGAGTTTGCACTCTACTTAGGGAAATAAAATATATACATGAAAATAATATATATTTTATATTATATATAATTGCCATCTCATAATGGCAAATAGGAAAAATGTTATTATAATAGATACTAGGGAGGTGAGCTTTAAGATTGAGGTCTCTTCGTTGTTGATTTTGTGGAGTGAAGGTGGTGGAGGTTGCACGTCTCAGAAATTATTGTGATTCTAAATCTGTCATTTCCTTCATATATTTCTGAGCTTACTTTTTGATCCTGATTGGCCATAAGCTCTGCATTGCACTTTCTTACATTCTCTACGTATAAGAAATTTTATTCCTCCAAGATTTGTTTAGCTCTGTAAGGAGACTCTCCAATTAGGAAACGGCAGTTGACCCAAAACTCTGGCAGCAAATTGTTTTCTTTGAGACTTTGGACAAGTTATGCCAGTTCTTTAAGCTTCAGTTTTCTTTTCTATAAATATCATATAATGAATGTACCTACCTCATAGGGCCGGGGACAAAGTAAGCTAGTCCATCTCATGTACTGAGGAACAGGCCATGGCACACAAGTTCTTACTAAATACAGGCTGTTATTATAAATACTTTAGAGACTGTTCAGGGTCAACCCTTCCTCTGTCTCCTTGCAGTCTGATCCATTTATGGTCAGAGACATCCTTTTGTTGGCTCTTCTTAGCAAACAGTGTGTTACACAGCTAAGGCTTAAATAAATAAAAATCCATCTTCATTACTAGTTTCTGATCCCACCATAACTTCCTTGTGGGGCTTGGATTTCTGTTAGCAGTGTCCTCACTGGGATCAGATGAGGTAAATATCTGTGCTGTGTAACCAGTTCAATTGAGAGTGAATTTTAAGTAACTGCAGAACTTTGCAGATGATGTAAAAGTGATTCTCTATCCATTTTAAAGATATGCAATGATTTTATGCAAATTCTTTTTTCTTTCTTGAAAATAAAGCTGTTAGTGTAAATTTTGAAACATTATTTGAGTTAATTCAAATAAATGAGCCATTTCTTAGGGGAATTTATGATTACTTTCTTCAAATTTTAAAACTTTTTTGAAATTCCTTGTACTAATGACACAAAGAGATTCCTAATAAAACTCCAAAACTACCATGAATTTACTTTTAAGAGAGAGGCAACATCTCTTGAAGAGTGGTACTAACCTTTACAGGTAACAAAGGACTGAATCTGTGATAGTATGTATGACTTTTAATAACTTTTTAAAGGAGTCCTTAAGACTTAGCCTTGAATTGTCTAGACTTCTTTCTGTTTACCTTGCTTTTCTAAGGAACAATTCAGAATTTTTTTCAGTAATTTACTTATCTAATATAAGTATTTTTTTCTTGGTTGGACACATGTCTTTCGACAGTCTTTCACGGTATTTAATAGGTATGGAACCTGTAAGTAAACCACACTTAAGATCAACATAATATAATATAATAGGAGTTGGAAGAAAACTGCCTTCTAATCAGTAGTTCTAAAGCGATCTAATTTCAAGAATTACATTTATTTGTATCCATCGATCCATTGAGTTTTTATGAACTGAGCGCATCAGTGTCATCAGCCAGATCAGGGAATGTATGTAAGAGATGTGTTGGGATTGTAAAAAGTCCTAATGCTGGTCAGTAAAGTTCTCAGGACTGATAGGATGGTGCTCCCTCTCATTCAAGGTCAACACTCCGCACTTGCTCCACTGGTTAATCTTCTCTTGCCTCTAGGACCTTTCCATCCACCCTCATTTTCTCTGCCGACTTGACACTTCTTTAAGAGTCTCCTGTGTCTTGGTTCATAAACGTTCTCACATCATGCCCAGCATTAAAAATAATAAAGTCCAAACAAAACTGTTTATGCCCTCTTTAAGTAAGGTCTGTGCTTAGGAAGAGAGGAAAGAGGTAGGTATGGGAGGGTGGGTGGTGGGGGCGGTTCCTCAGCACTGTTCTGCGCACTCTACTTGACTTCCATCGTGCCCTTGTCCCTGTGGCCTGCTCGTTTCTTGTCGGCTGACATCCACTGCCTAAGTGTAAATATCCTTCTTGGTCCATTGTGTCTCATTTTGGTTGCAGTCAGAACCACCTCTTTCACTGCTTGACCCTCCTTTGTCTGTCGTGGATGCTGTTCACCTCCCAATATCTCTCTTTCCGGGGCAGACCTTTGCCGCAGAGACAGTACGTTCAGCCAAGCTCTCAGCTCTCTTGAGTGCTCTGCCTTTTCCGTTCACTTCAAGCATGTGGAAAATTAAATGTTGCATCTTTACTGCAGCGGTGCCAAGGTGCTGGGGAGAGATGGGCTCAGTGTTTCCTCTTCTCCACACTTCACCAGGCTCCTTAGATGTGTTGCTGCCGAGGTAACTTTTTTTCTCCTGGGATCCCAAATAGGCCTCTCTGCCTTTAGCAATCTCTTCATTCTCTGTGACATACCATTCACCCTGGAAAATTGTCACAAAGAGGAGAGGAGAGTGGTGAATCCTGCCTCCCTTACTCTTAGTGCCTTCTGCAGTTTCTAGTAGCTGAGCGATTATCCTGGGGCTGCCAGGTTGTTGATCTCTACTGTGGGATACCTGGAGAGCAGGCCGCTTGTTTTACTCAGCATCCATTTCTATCTTGGTGGCACTAATGCACTGTGTCTGCCTTTTCTCCCATTATTCATGTCAATTCAACAGATAAAAACACATTAATTTTCAAACTTTTCCTTGCATTACATTCTCTCTTGTCTTTACATTCCTGCTCTGAAATTAGTTTTTGTTTTTTTTTTCACAATTATCCTTAGTAAATGTTCTTAATGTTCCATGTGTGCTCATCTTACTTCTCTTAAGCAGCTCTTCCTAAACTTTAGCATGCATAGAAATAATTGGAATCTTTTCCAGTGGAGATTCTCGTTCAGTAGGTCTGCAGGTCTCATTCTGCATGTGTCACAGTTCTCAGGGGATATCTTTGCTGATGATCTGCAGTGCAGTCTGTACTTCGAGAAGCCAAGTCCTGGACTCCTAAAGGTCTTCTTGGATCTTTTCCATTTATCCATTTCATGAGCATTTTTCAAGACTTATCCATCTTTGTTACATTTGTGGAGCCTCCTATAACCTTATTAATAAAGTATTTAAAACAGTGTCTTGCACAAAGTAAGCACTCATTCTGTTTTATACATTCAGATTTATGTACACACAAAATAATACCCATCACATTTATTATTAAATAACTAAACTTCTGTGTTAATCTGAAGCCTTGTTTTATGGTGCATTTTGAGAAAAGCTATTTGATATTATCTTGCATGGAAACATGTGCTTCCTGGAGGGTGATCAAAAACTGTAATTAGTAATAATGAATCTTCTATTTAGCAAGGATTTTTAAAGTGAATTTCTTTCTCTTGATGACACAATTATTCAGGTTATGTTGAATATGACCTTATAATAATGTCTTTATGAACATTTCTATCTGGTAATGTTCACAATGAAATTCCTTTGTTTCAAGTAACTAGAAGTGATCGGGAACTCTGAGAAAGTTTGTAGTCACTGGACTTGAAATAATTGATCATGCTGTTTTTATGGAATCTCATTTCTAATCTATGTGCACATACAACAGAATTTCCATTGCCTTTAAAACAATTTCTAATCCTAGAAAACTTCTTCACATTAATTTTTACTGACAAGTGCCTTATTTTGTGATTAAATATAGCGTAAGTGTTCTACAATGTCTGCTTCCACTGTAGTATCATTTGCTACTTGGGCTTAAAGTTAGTTATGACATCTGGTTCTTATGAAACTTGTTTAAATTCATTCAACAAATATTTGTGTAATGCCAGTCCTATGGTCTGCATTATCTGGATATCTGGGAATGAACTGAACAGTCTTTGGGAAGCTGATATTAATTAAAGTAGAAAAAAATGTTCTTTAAGTATATAACCATTCGATAAAAACAATATGGTTATTTTGGCTTGTTTAGCTATAAGTTTAAGTATAAAAAATGGGTTCTGGGTTTCTTTTCTCTCCCATTTGTCTTAGAATGCCTTTATAGTAGATCATTTTAAATTTGTTTTGAATGATTTCATTTTATATGTCAGGTATGATTTTATCACTTTTTGCCAAAAGCTGTTTAAAACCTTCCAGAGCAAAGAAAAAGTAATGAGCTGCACAGTTATTTATACCGTGCACATGGTGATGCTTAGTATTTCAGAACTAATATCCTGAAAACTTATCAACCAAGAACGTGGTCTATTGTAGTTTTAGCAGTCACATTTGAAATAACTTAAGCTCTGATATAGAAATAGCCAGTATAAAAACAGTGATTCTGAAAAATATGGCACTCTTAACAGACTCTTAACAGTGGCTACTTTGCAGAGTTAATCAGTAAGACTTATGCTTTATAATTCATAGACTTGTGTAGATTTTAGATTACATATTTATATTTATATTATATATTTATACATAGGTGTATGTGTATGTTTTTGTTCATCAGTGAGTAAATGTTATTTTAAAAAAACCCCAAAATATAACATTAGAAAATTCAGGCATTAGAATGAGTCTGTCAGATGAGCAAATTTTTTTTTCTGAATAAAGGTAGAAAATGCCATGAGGAATTTTTACGGTGGATCCATATACATGGGGGGGTAAGTTGAGAGTTGGACTTTAATATTTTAGAATCATGTAGTAGTATAGAATTTATTTGTCATAATGATATGTCTGGATTCCTGGAAGTTAAGATTAGGTATTTAGATTTGATAGTTTTGATCAATAAATAATATGTGGATAATTTGCAACCAAGATTACCAGCTTATTTGATAGAACATTTTAAGCAAAAAGAGAGGTGTGACTTACTTGTCATTTTTACCCCATATGTGTAGTCTGAGATTGAGGAAGGGTTGGTTTTTAGTAATATATATATCATTTACATTTGCTGCATTTTCAGGGTTTAGTTTACTATAAGTAATAAAAAACTTGATATGTTTGCACCCTAAATTGAAGCATTCAGTCCAGAGCATTTGTTGTTATAGTAATCTGAATACATTTATTTCTTCTACTAACAATCATTATGTAACATAGATCCAAGATTGTTTCATACTTTAATGCAACCTACTCTACTGTTACAACTTAAGAATAGAAACTTTATAAATGACATATTTTGCAGCTTTCTTGGGCATAAAATATTCACAGACTGTTTTTCTTCCAGTTAACTATCTCTGTTTCTCTAATTTTTATTTACTTACATTGTTCTCATAAAATAAATTGCTGTCTGTGCTGAAAGATACAGTAAATAATGCTACATGTGTGAAGACACTTGTGTGTTCAGGGAGAGCTCTTCCCCCACTAGGAAGCGGTACTCCCCAAGCTAGGTCTAGCCAAGGGGGCATTAGTACAGAGAAGGCTCAGAGGAAACCCAAGCAGACACTCTGAAGCTGGTGGGTTGGGAACCCAGACTTGGAGCTGCAGGGTGTTGCTGGCAGTGATTATATCCAGCCTTCTGGTTTTCTCACTTCATGAGATTGAAGCTCAGTTCACACTGCTCACTGCCTCAAATGCTTAATTAGTTTTCCAAAATCAGACAAATTTGATCTGCCCATCTCAGTTTTTGCCCCAGGCTCTGGAGTCCTAGGCCTTCAGCAGGTGAAGATTGGACTACCTTTTGCTACCTTTTCATCAAGTGCTCCTGTCTGGTTCAAGCAGCTGTGATTGGAGAGTAGTGCGGGGTAACTGTGCTGGCTCCTTAGAAAAGCCAGGGAAAGGACCATGAGACTGTTAGAACAAAACAAACAAACACAAAATACGTTGGGTTTTTTTGCTGCATCCAGATCCTTTATATATTTGGTTTCAGAAAATAGTTTATTGCCTTTTAAACAACAGAGAAATAGCTTTGTATTTAACTGTTCCATCAGTGATGACATACTATGTTCATTGTCTCATGTTTTGGGTTGTTCAGTCTTGAAACTGATACATAGGAAGTTACTAATATCTCAGTGTGACTTGAATATCTTTAATTATATGTAGCATTATTTTATTACAGGAGTAAAATATAGAATTTACTCCCTTTTGCTCTAGTATTTAATTATTTTTCAAATATTCTCTAGTTATAAATAATGTGTTTGGACATTTGGAAAAATAAATCTTTGAGTAATTTTTTCTCTGTGTTTTGAATAGTTGACATGATACAATCTATGTAATTGTACTTTTTTGGCTTAAATGTTTATCTGTCATTAAACATTTTCTGTAAATTTCAAATTTAGTGGCTACATAATAATTTATTTTATAGATTTGCCATATTTAATCACACTGATGTTGAAAATTGAGATTTTTCCAGGTTTACGATCTGATATAATGCTCTGATGATCATACTGTATGCATATGTGACTGCCTGTATTCCATTGTTTCCTTAAATTACTGGGTCGAAAGGTTTGAAACGTTTTGAGGTTTAGGATGTGTACAGGTAGATTGCTTTCCTCAAATGTTAATTTTCCACGTGGACAGGTGGTATGTGAGGCTACTGTTTCACCTCATTCTCATTAGCATTGAGTGTTCGTATAATTCAGTTATCTGTACTAAGTTTTTGGGTGAAATGACTTCTCATTGTTATTCTTTTTTTTTTTAAGATTTTATTTTTAAAGGGGGAAAGAGAGGCAGAGAAACATCACTATGTGGTTGCCTCTTGCACACCCCCTACTGGGCACCTGGCCTGCAACTAGGCACATGCTGTAGCCTGGGAATAGAACCAGCAACCCTTTGGTTCCCAGGCCACTTTGGTTCCCAGCGCTCAAGCCACTGACCTCCACCAGCCAGGGCTTCACATTGTTATTCTACTGTACAACCTTGGATTTGCTAAGGGGTAATATAAAGACTTTCTCTTCTAAAAAATTTTATCTGGTCCATTTTGAGATTCATCAGAACCTGTCTTATGGTATTTTGCCTCCTTGTGATTTTTGATCTTGTTACTTTTTGGCATACATCACTTGTTTCACTTCAAGTTAAATATTTACAGTTGTTCGAATTGTTGACCCCTATAACTGTGTCTTTGGTGATGTTAACAAATGATATTTTTATATTCACTTAATTGTATATGCTTTCAGGATATGCAACCTAAATTTTTTCATCACAAGTACAAAAGACTTTCTTAAGCCAGAAAACAAGTGCAAACTATAATAGAGAAGTTTGATTAAGTCAGTCGTGTTAACATTGGTGTTAACATATGCACCATAACTAGTGGGGCAAAAAGCATACCCACATACTACCTATTATCATGAAAGTGCATATTAAAGTGGCTTATCATTTCCCACATATCGGAAATAGTCTGAATTTTGACTTGGACAATTTTAATACAATATTGGTGGGAGCATCAGTTGGTACTATTTTATATAATATTTTGCTCATATCTAATAAAGATATATATATCCCTTGGACCCCGTAATCCCACTCAGAGGTGCCAGCTCTAGAGAGAGTGTTGCACTTATACCAAGACAAATGTTTCCTGCAATATTGCAAATAATAGCAAAAATTGGAAATACCTGAATCATTAATCATCAGGAGTTAATAAATGAGCAAGAATGAATAAATAAATGGGAGTATATATTAAAAATGCAATACTCTATACAACTATGCCAAAGAAATATACATGCAAAAGAAATATGTGCAGAAGAGAAGGTGAACACCTGCTAAATCTCAGTGACAGTGTTGAGTTAAATATGCAGTTTGCAGAACGATATGCTCTATGACACATGCGTATAAAATTATCAAAATCTTCAAACTATACCAGATATTTATAGGTACAAACATACATAGCAAAAGTGGAAAGAAATGCATAGGTAGGGTAAGCATCAAATTGAACGTGCTGGTTATTTCTGAGAAGGAAGACAGAAGTGGATGAGGGAGGGAGATATCAGGGGGTTAATGTTTTAATTTTTAACCAGGGTGCTGGACACACAGATGTTTATTCTCTTACTTTCTAGATATTTTTGTGTAACTAAAATATTTCATAAGTAAACAGAAGGTTTGTTATTATAGGCTAATTCATGTCAATTTGGCATCTTTTGCTGTGCTTTCACATCCGGTTATTTCCTTAGCCTTGCTTACTCCCATTTCCCTTGCCTCGTCCATTGTCCCCTTTCTTCAGTTTTCACACAGTTGGTTGCAGTGCCCTCCTACCTGGTTTTCCTACCTACTCACTTTCTGCTTCTCATTCTAAATTAATCCTTTGAATGACAGCTCTGATCTTATCAGCAACTGCTTGGAAATCTTCGGTAGTTCCCATTATTTACAGAGCATTGCCCTGTTTGTTAGTATGATATTCAAGAGCCTCTGTGGTTTGGCTTTCACCCTGCCTTTCTGAAGTTCCCATGATACCCTTGCTCATGTCCTTTCTCTTTCCAGGAATACCTTTCCATTCTCATCTATTTTCAGTCCTTCCCATGTAAGTTCATGAGCAGAGTTTGGACAGTTTCTATCATAATTGAGTAATATACATGGATCCTTAATAAAGAGGAAACAGCTTTCTATAGATCCCTAGTATTGATTTAAATAACTATATTGCAGTATCACTTAAATATATACAATTATGTAAACACATAATTAGGTGTAAAAATCACATTTCGTACTCCTAGACAACCAGAAGGCCAGAAGTTACAAACTATACAGTTCTCACTAGCATCACTTACCCAGTGGTGTTTGTAACATGAGTCAGGTATAGACAGCTTCTGTATTTGGCATGGCTATACTATACTACCAAATGCCATAGATGTCTCAAGTCTCTCCTCCCTTTGCTCTAATTGAATTATTGCAAAACCCTCATTTTTGTGGTTTCCGCCTTCACTGGAATAAATGTGTCATCACTGAGGCGTCGTCATTTGTGATATGATGAATTATAAGGCTCAATAATGTTTCCACCAAGTAGCCTGATTTTATAGGTGGAAATAACATCTCTGGATCTAAGATATCATTCAGTGCATTATTAAATTAGCTACTGTAATCTATGGGCTGTGTCAAGTGTATGGGTCCAATATGCATGAAGCATTCATACTGCTCTCCAGTTTAGTGGCAAAATAAAGCAAAGGAATCATCATTTATGGGAAAGATAAATGCTCGGTGGAATTTAAACTTACATAGGGAGGCAGTTTCAAGTTTAGAGCTGTTAACTATTCTGCCCTTTGGCTACTCATGAGCACAAGCAAGAATATTGTATTAGGTTGGTCTGTTTAATTTGAGTTGATTTCTCTACTTTTATATTTATGTTCTTCTTTCTCCTTTCATTTCTTCTCCCATTTCTTTTTTGTGGGTCCTCTTTCCTTACATTTTCTAGAACCTGAAGTAGGCAATATCAATCTCATGTTACAAAGTAGGAAATACTCCATAATTTGCCCAAGGATAGGATCTACAACTAGTAAGTGGCCAGGCTAGATCTTTTATATCTCCTCATCTAATTCCAGGTTCTTAACCCTCTTGGTGTACCACCTGTCAGTACTTAGCTTAGATCTAAACTACGTATCTATCCTTATGTTGTTTTATGTGGCTTTTGTATTTGTGAAATTAAAGGGTATTTTTCCCTGTTGGGAGAACATATTGTATCACCAGTTCCTGAAATAAAATTTAACAATTTAACTAAGCTAACTTACTCTCAAAACCAAAATCATTATTTCTGAGCCATGGGCTCAGTTGGTTTGGGTGTCTTCCCGCAAAGCAAAGGGACAACAGTTCAATTCCTGGTCAGGGCACATGCTTAGCTTGCAAGTTGGATTCCTGGTTGGCCTGCATATGAGAGGCAACTGATTGATGTTTCTCTCCCTCTCTTTCTCCCTCCCTTCCCCTCTCTCTAAAAATAAATAAACAGAATCATTAAAAAAAAACACCTGTGATTCTGTCAATGAAATAATGGAACAATGAAATATGAAACAATCTACCAATTTAGCCTGTGAATATAGAACTTTTATTTAAAGAATCAAAAGTACGCATGAAGAAGACCAAAGTTTTGCATTTGGCATGTTGATTTTAAGCTGGTTGCTAAGAAACTAAAACAGAGAGAACCTATGATTGTCTCCCATTTCTTTTTAAGAGATATAGTTGGAAAAATTTGGTTTCGGAAGAGAAATTCAATATAATGACCTTAGCTGTAGAAATTAAGAGTATGTTGATCCCCTTAGTGTACCCACCATGTCCTAGTGATGTTGAGGTTGCTGAACAAATGAACTTGACCTGTATGCTGTACTGCACGTCACCCACTTCACCTCTGAAATTGAAGCCTCTGGTAAACAGTAGATGTTCAGTAAATATTGGTTGAATCAATTAGTGAAGAATTATATCTTGTATTAAAAATAATAATAACTAACTTAAAACACCAGTCTTAACTGCTATACATAATCAGGTATTTTAACTGGATTTTTTAAGGGGACACAAAAATCATACATATACATCAAAATAGTGTCAGTATTTTGTTTGTTTTTTTAATGAGTAAGAGAAACCAACTTCAGGATATGTAATCTGGGGTTATTATAGATTCATTCTCATGTCATATCTTCTGTACGTAGGGCTGAAGTCTTTCAAATGAAAAAATATTTATTATTAAAAAAACTTGATGTAATTAAATACCTTGGACCTTTGAAGAAGGAGTTAATTATACTTACTAAACCATGTTTACCAAAGAAAAAATGTGGACAGTTATATTTTGGGAAAACCTTTTTTCTATCTGTATCAATGACTTTCTCATTAGCAAAGGTAACTAAAATAATAACTTTTCAATAATGTACCACAATGTAAAAATATCCTTGTCATCGGCAAGCTGGCTGGCCCTGCATGATGATGACCAGCTGGGCCTACATGATAAAGAAGGCAGATTAATCAGGCTGGTCATGTCTAACGTAATCTTCAAGAAGAGTAAAAGTATCCATTTTAATTTTGACTTTAATTTTTTTTTTTGATAACGGGTATAAGGCACTGTTTTACAACCATAGTTTAAGGTTTTGGTTATAAAATGCCTATCTTGAAAATTGGTAAGTTGTAGTTTATGCTTGTACTTTTCTAATAACTTTATAAATAAATATATTGGACACTGATGTCTTAATTATTGAATTGGAATTGATACCCTTTCCATTTCTCCAGGCCAATGAAGAATATGTTGGGGATTATTTTGCTTCAATACTGTATGAGAAAAACAGTGAGGTGATTACAAACCAAGTCAGGAGTGCCTGGGATAGGATACTTGTTCTACTTAAAATGCTGAAATATTGTGAACATACAAGGAAGTGTTTCTGGCCAGTTTATTTTGAGGGATCATACTAGTTAATGTTCTTAACATTCTGAAATAGGGCCGTAGATACTTCACTCCAGAAACCATCAAAAGGAGATACATCCTTTGTGCCATGGCCAGAAGGAGAGGAAAAGAATTTTAGTGAGCTGAAAGTAATACAGATTCCTTTCTTGCATTTCATTTAGAAGATGGTCTAACGTCCTTAATCTTTCATGACTTCTATTTCGTTTTCTTTAGTATAATTTGTAGAGATATTTCAGGTAGTCAATTATATAAGTCTCTATGAAAATCAGGTTTATGTACTTACTAGACTGATGTTTTTAGGAAAGAAGCAAAGGGGCACACCTTTATTTTAATAGTTATTTTTATAGTTATAATGTCTTGTGTTTGAGTTCTGGATTGTGAATGTTTTATTAAGGTATATTTTTAAGCTTCTGTGCAATTATGGTGAATTTTGTATATGGTACAGTAAGCTGGCATTGAACTTGGTGCACAGGGACTTTGAAATAAAGCTCTAATCGTCCCCAAACCTTTGAGAGTTTGCCCTGGAAAGAATGACAGGGATAAGGTGACAGAACCTGGTTCTGTGAACTCTTGTGTTTGCATTAATTCCACACTGGAGTTATTTTGGTCTTTTATTTTTTATTTGGATTTCTGGATTGACAAGCATCTACCATCATTTATATTCTTTCCTGGAGTGACTTTATTTAGGTTCATGGTTGACAAATAATACAGCTCAGTTATCAAATCACTGTTAGGTTTGCTTTCTTTGTTTATAGGTAAAGCAAATGATGGCTACATTTTACATTTAAGATAAAACTATAAATATCTCTTGAAAATGGTATTTGCTCCAAGTTGCAAGGACTTAGATTTCGATGATTGTAACTAGAGCTTTTGGCCTCAGAAATAGCTTTCTGCGCTGTGCTGTGTAATTGTGTGGGAGGGTCTAATTATGACAGACTTCAGTTTACAATTTACTAGGTTACAGATAAAATTTTTTTAAATAGGTTATTTTTAAATAAAGTACAGTTTTAAGTTTAATGAAAAATACAACTGTAGCAAAAATTTCTTTTACGTGTTATGGAAACAATAAAATAATAGGTTAGTTATTCTTTAATTTTTGCTTATTCATTTTTAAGTGGATTGCTTATAAATGTACATTTCTAACTAAAGTGTGGGGAATTTTTGGAATTATTGACTAAATGGGATGATGCGACTTTCGAATTACTGAACTTTTCTTGGTACAAGAAGAAGTTTGATGCTTTTAATAGAGTATTCTTACATGAATATAGACAGGCCATTTAGTGTTAATATTAATCAAACAAATGAATTCTTTTGTGTTTTGGATATTTTAACTGTAATTGAATGTTTTAAAAGAAAGCAAACTTTTCTTTGATAGCATTATAAATTTCAGGTAATTTCTAATTCTGTGTTTCTATCAGACAATACATGTATAAAACATAAAAATGATGTTTTTTGGTGTGTGTAAGGTCTCTGGGGCTTTACTGATTTCAGACTTGGTTTTAGGGTGTTATTTTTATTCTGAAATCAAGTGATTTCATCATGCTTAAACAAAAACTCCTATGTGCTTACCTCCTTTAAATATATTTTACATAGTCTGGTTTTCAAGACTTTGCTCTCTTAGTCATTAAGGTGTCAAAGTCAGTGAGTAGGCTGATGTCTTTATTATTAAAGAACAGTGATATAGTTGAGGTTTTGAAATCTTAAGTAGCACTGGCATTCCAGAAAGAATGATAACACAGCTATTCAGGTAGATGTTTAAGAAAAAAATTCAGCGTGTCACCGAACAGACTATTAGAAAAGCTACCGTACACATGAGCAGTCGGGTCTGCGTGTCTCCTGATGACGTGAAAAAGGGAGGGCTGTTGGAGCAGTCTTTGCCGTGGAGGATGCGTGATTCCACCAAACACTTGACCCTTGTCCTGTTGACTAAGTAGTTGTATTCAATAAGTGCTTACTGTGTGCTTATCATGTACTATACATCCTGTTGGAAGAAGTGAAAGAAAAACAAGAGATGGTTCTTGTACCCCAGATACAGTGGTGAGTGACAGGTTTAAGGTATCCTTCTGTAAGGGGCAACAAACCCCCAAGTATATAAAAGTACACTTACTCTAAAGGAGGGCTTTTGAGTACTGAAATGAAATCATGTTTTTTTTCTCTTTCTAAAACTCTTAGTGAGGTATTTGCATGCTTAATCAGTATGCTAATTTTTGAAAATGTTTCTAGATTTTTAATTATATTTTTCTTTACCAAAGAATGTGACCTTTACATGAAGTCACAGTGCAAATGACGAAACACCATTTTCTCAGTATGCATGAAGCTACTCTTGCCAGCCTCAGGAAATCTCTTTCAAATTCCTCCCAGTCCATCCTGGGATTTTTGTCAGGGAGAATCTCTCAGCTGTCGTTGCTCACAGCTTCCACACAGAGTCCATCATTCCCTCCCTCCACCCTTGCTGTGGTTACAGCGGTGATGTCTTCCAAAGCTGTCGAAGGCAGAAGTGGCCGGACTTCTGCCACCACTCGTTGCCCACCCCAGATATGTTGGGATGGCTGGTGCGGAGGCTTGAGTTTGCTGTGTCTGTCTCATGGCCTAACCAAGTCTCCTGTGCCTTGTGTCTGACATTCCCATAGAGACTTTCATGAAACAGTTTTTTTAAGTTTTATTTGCTTGTTGATTGCAGTGCCCTTGTGCCCTATTTTGGCACAAGTCCAGATAGGCTTGGCTGACTGACCTGCTAACTAGGAACCATAGCTCTGAGGCTGGTCCTTTGTTTTTGAGCCAGACTATGTGGATTAACTACTTTTCACCCTCCTATTTCTTTTGAAATGTGTCTTCTAATGTCTAGAAAAGCCTAACTTCTAGATGATCACAGCTCAGGTTCACCACTCAGTAGCAGACACTTGAGTCATTTCTATTTACTGTCTTCTTTTTTCAGCTGTTAACATTTTGAAAATGTTTTGTTTCCTATTTGGATAGCCAAGAGTCTTTAGTTGTGGTTATCTCTGGGTAGATTTTCTCTGTTTCACTTTTCTATGCTAAAAGATTTCGGTCTTCAGGAGGCAGAATTTAGTTCGAATTTCACTTCAACACTTTAGCTGACGGGAAGACCATTTCGAAATGGAAGACTGTTTCTAAATTTCTGGGGAAGTGATTCTTCTTACCTGTGAAATTGGCAGAAAACATGTGTCTCATAGGGATTGTTGTGAGGATTAGATAGGTGTCAAGTGCTGGGCATATCCTAGATGCTCATTACATGATAGCTAATGTTGACCTCCCTGGGTTGGCGGGATCACTCTTTAACCATCAGTAAGTAAATGAATCTCATCTATTACTTCACAGATCTGTGCTTAGAGGCAGCTCTGTTGCAGATCATTTTCTTGCAGCTTTCCTGGAAGATGATTGCTTCTCTTTTAAATGATCCCACAAGCACCTCATAAGTGACTTTCACAAATTATAGGCAGCTCTCTTTTAGATTAACTTACTGCAGACAATTTTTTTAAATGTTGGGGGGAACAGTAGAACTGTTTGCACATGATGTGAGCATGTGACAGTCAGCAGGGCATAAATTAAAAACACAACTGTGCGCAGAGCCCAACCTCTCTGTGGTTCTCCTGACCTCAGTTTGATTATTTAAAAAAATGAGAGGAATGAACTAGCAATGTTCTAAGAATTTTTAGGTTAAAAAAGTCTTACTCTATGAGACAAGATCTGTGCTCAACTTTGTATTTTAGACATGTGGTTTGCGTATAAGTAGGATTTATTCCGCTATCTCTATCATGGAATAGTAAGTGTCCGGGAGAAACTCAGTGCAGTCACAGTTCGGAAACTGACCAGACAGCTCCCAGCCCCTTTCGTTGTGGGCCTCAGAGATTTTCATGACAGTTTAAAAAGAAACACTTGTGGTACACATTTGTAAATCAAGGCTTCTAGTTATTGGTCAGTGTATTATCTGGAGTGATTTTACCAGTTAATACTTTTAAGAAGAAGAATGTTACATTGAATTGTTTTAGCACATTGTATTTTTGAGAGCAATGTAAAAATCTGGTAAAGATGATATCTTGGTAAGACAATTTGACTATTTCCCAAGGAATGCAGGATGTATATTTTTATATTCTTTCAATTTAATACTACTTTCAGAAAAATATCTTGATAGTTAACATAATAGTTGGTATTGTATAGTATATCTTGTGAACATTTTTCTCCAGAATACTGAATTTCTATAAATCAAGTAAAATATCTCCCCAGTTAATTACAATGAATAAGTGCCAAATTAAAAGTTAACAGATTTTTTAAATTTAGGGCACATTTGAAACTTAAATATGCTAATGCGCATTTCGTAACCTCAAGAAGAAAGTATAATACACACCTCATTCTCTTACATAGTTTGGTATTCAAATTATGCGTTTTGGCATTCTTCATAATATTAGCGTTCCAAGAATATAGTTTGCAAGAACCTCATTCACGTATGTGAGGGTCTTCGCAGTTTATGAAACATTGTTGCATTAGTACTTCATTTGAGTCTTACACCCTTGTTAGCATTGTTTTACTACTGGTCAGGCACATGAGTGTGGGGGAGAAACTGTGTCTGCATTATGATATTCATAAGGCACGTATCTACCTAGTTTGATTAGTTCATGTTGGGAAGGAAATTGGATTTTTTTTTTTTATGTTTTATAATCTACTCTGCCAGTCTCTGTCTACTAATTGATGGACTTGGGCTATTTGTACTTAATGTAATTATTAATACATTATGACTTAAGCCTGCCATTTCATGTTTTTTTTTAATTTAATCTTTATTATATATTTTTGACATTACCTTTTAGTCCCCGTACACCCCTCTTCCCCAGCAATCACCACACTGTTGTCCATGTCCATGAGCCCTTTTTCCTTTTCGCTCAATCATTCCACCCCCTAACCTCCAGGAAATTAGATCTTAAGTCAGTGACAGTATGTTTTAAGAAGTATTTGAGAAGTTAATTGAGTACAGTTTTGACGATAAAAGAGAAATCTGTTAGAAGACATTGATTTAGAGAATGAAAGTTTAAGAATGTCGACTATTTACTACTCAGCATGCTAGGGAAATTTTCCACTCCTTAATTATGTTTTTGTCAACAAGAGAGAATTTCTTTAAATGTCATATATTTAGGAGTGCATTATCGCTGTGCAGTATAAACTCTCTGGTTCTTATTAAATTAAAAAATACAAGTTAATATATAATGTTATTCTTTGTTAAGGCAGGTAGACTGAAGGAAGATGAGTCTAAAGAGATTTTTGATGTCCCCTAGTCCATCTTCATTTTCAGAAAGATGAAATGATCTCTGCAACGTTCCCACTGGATCATGGAATTGTTTACCATAGTTGAAAGTCTGTGGAAAGGAGCTTAATTGTTTTATTTATTAGCAGATACTTATTCAGTGCTTACCATTTGCCAGGCACTGTCCTAAGGGATCTTTAAGTATCTTATTAATAGTTGCCAAGTGTCTGCTATGTGCCAGGTAGTTTGCCTGGCTCTTTAAAGTATTTTATTAAATTCTACAGCAACTCACTGAGGAAGTTTTGTATTATTATACTCATTTTGTACGTCAGGGAACAGGTCCTCTTCCTGTGAGACTCAAACTGAGGGTATACACCTGTATGCTTAGGTCAGTACAGCAGGGAGTAGAAAAAGACCGACATCTTCCAGAGTTGGCGATGCACAAGCAGAAACAGTAGAACTCTCTTCTCTTTAGTTTCAAGTTTTCAAACAGGTTTTCCTAGTACCATCTTAGTAGCAGTGGGAAAGTCTCTCAACCTAGAAAGAAATTCTTGGGTTGAAGGAATACTCGGAACAGCTCCTAGAGCTTGGGGGAGAAATGTTTAGGACACCTGGTAGAAATAATAAATGGTCCCTATTCAACTACACCCTAGGGTTTAGTGTGGCTGAGCATGGTCGATCGGTTTTGAGACTCCATGTGGGAGGTGAGTGGAAGAGAGTTGGGGGACGTTTGGGGGAGGAAGA
Source organism: Artibeus jamaicensis (assembly GCF_021234435.1). Classification (NCBI taxonomy): domain Eukaryota; kingdom Metazoa; phylum Chordata; class Mammalia; order Chiroptera; family Phyllostomidae; genus Artibeus; species Artibeus jamaicensis. Next base: position 4,905,047 of record NW_026521870.1, read on the forward strand.
ATGGATGCATGGGGCTGACATTGTTGGTTTCTGTCTGCATGGTGTGATACAAGACTTATTCCTTGTCTTCCCACAAAACCTTTATTGAACTTAAATAATTTATGAAGCTGGATTTAAGGATTGTGGCCAAGTACTGACTGTAGCTTCAAGGGAGACTCAGAGGTGACTTGCTGAGACTACCCACAGTAGACTGGTACAACTTGGTTGTACTTGTCTCTGTGGTCCTTGTATTCATCTCCCTTTCGCTCTATATGTGTCAGGTCTCTTCTGTAGGGCATCCGAGAGGGTTTTAGGTTTTTGAAGTTCAGAATGGTCCTTACCCTAGAATTCTTCCCTCTTTTAAGCTAAATAATGTCAGTTCTATAATCCCCCAGATACCTTAGCATCTAGTAACCCTTTTGTGCGTGGGCGGATACCTATTTGCAAAACCCAGATATATTTGCACAGTACCCAGTGGCTTGAACTGTACATGTCCTTAGTGTTAGGGTCTGTTTAGGGTAGATTCTGCATCACTGTTTTGAGTTTTTTAATTCTATTGCACTGAAATTCATTATGTAACTACTTATTGCAGACCAGTAACACATGATTGAGAAACTGGACATTTCAAGTCTAAGCTCTGTATCTTAACATTTATATTAACATATGAAGATAGTTGTTCTAGTCCATTATTACTGAGTTTTGAGACATTTAGAGATAATGGTTTTTCTTCTGTCATTTTGCCTACTTCCTGATTAAAGTATGCATTTTGTAGCACATTATTCACACACTGATAGTAATTCATTAATAGATACCAGATATAAATCCACCTAAGTGAACTGGAGTCTAGCATTGCATTCTTGTATTGAGCACAAGAATGTTATAAAATATATTGTTAAAGTCTTGCTGAAATTAAGCTAGCTTAGGTCTCAGGGATAGTCACCCCTTTTCCTCTAACAATCTTACCAGAACCTGATCGACCTTTTTTAGTGAACCTGTGCTACTTCCTCATGCCAGTGATTTCTTTTCTGAGTGCTCTTGGTTTACCTTTTAGTGAATTGTCTTCAGCATTGCATAAATTGATTTTTTTGCTTACCTAATTTTTCTACCCTTCCTTGCTCATCTTTCCTTTAACATTCTCCATGATCTCTCAGCTTTCACTGGATGCCTTTACAAAGATACCAGCAATTGGAAAAGCAAAAATGAAGACTTAATAATAGCTGGTTGACATTTCAGAGCATTAGAGTACCGCCTACTTCTTCACTTGGACTTACAAGAATAATGGAGAGGCATCAGACAAAGGATTTATAACAGGTTAGAAAATATAGCTTCTGAGAAAAGCCGAAGATACATTTGTTCCCCAAAAGGAGAAAGCTGAAGACTTTATAAAGTATGTGAGTTTGCATCGTGATAGTCAAGTGTTCACATATTCCACAAAGGCCAAGCAAGATGAAATGGATTTAAAGTGGACTATTTGAGGATTTGTGTATAGTATAAGTAGGAATATTATGATTCTAAATATTGTTATCTCTGGAATGACTTTGTAGAGGAAGTTGGATTTTCTTCCTCCCCCCTAAAATCTAAAAATAACAGGTTTTCATCTCTCAATAATGGCTTCTATGGTCTTGCAGTGCTCCCAAAGGCTACCAGGGCTACTAGATGACCTTTAGAAGTCCTTTCCGGCTGAGTAATTCTGTCTTTTCACAAACCTCACCTCACATCTACAGATCTGTTGTGTTAAGAGTTACTCCTATTCTTTCTCTGTCATTTTAAAGTGCTGTTAGCATTCCATCATGAATCTGCTAATGGAAAAGTGACTGTGCAGTTTAGTATGCTATTCTGCATGAAAATGAAACTGTATGTTTATATAAAACAAATTGTTCATACAGTATTTCAGTAGTTTTAATGGTAGGAGATAACTTGAAAAATAATTTTTAAAGCCAATCATTTTCTAGTTTAGTAGTTTAGGCAGTGATGTTTGTTCTTTTTATGTATGTTGTAAAATTGAATATGCTATACATTTACTTTCTCTTTCAAATATATTTTATTACTCATAAATATTTATTACTTAATTCTTTTTAGCTAAATTATTCCATAACTGTAGGTAGTTTTCACTATAGCACTTTTTAAAAACTAGAATATAATTAAGCAGATCAAATTTATTATCTATCCCAAAGAACAAACACCATTAGGGAAACCTAATTTTTTCCTTATTTGAAAATAAATCACTGATATAATTAAAATATTAAAGTAAATATGCCGAATATCTCTATAACAGTGACTGCACCATTTGAATAGTGTCATCCCCTTTGACCTTTATCACTTTATAATTTACTGAGAATTAAAGATAGAATATAAATTAATGTAAAACCTTTGACTTCTCTATTCCTAATTACAAATGGTGTGGACTTGGACAATTTGTTTAATGTTTGGCAAGCCCAGTTTTACCATTTATTATATAACATAGTAATGGCATAATGCTTATTAAAATTGTTGAAGAAATGAATGAGAAATGCTTTGCATAGTGCTTGTCACATAGTAAAATCTATTAAAATTAACTATTTTATGCATTAGCAAAAGCAGATACAGTGCTTACTGCTGTTCACTAGGTGTTGTACTGGATACTGAGCAGGTACGAATGAAAATATTCACCTCTTGCTCCAGAGGGAGCCCTCATGCATATGTGAGAGGAACATTAGGTAGAAGCAAGTACTTGAGATCATAGAAATGTGAGTCTTTCAGTGAGTCGAGTTGGATAGTAATTTGCCCATTGGGAAAAGCACAGCTTCCAAATTATTTAAAGGTGGGTGCTATGCTATTTAGATCATTTTTATTAAATGAATTGATACATCCTTATAATCATAGTGTTAATAATAGAAATACATTTTACATTTGCTTGACTATAAAGATTATGTGTAGAGCACTGTTGGAGGAAATGAAGTGTCTCATATAATTCCATTGTGAATATTTGCATATTGATATTAATTTATTATTCTAGGTTGACTTTATGATTATTCATATTGAGTTCTCAATCTAATTTTGTTTCTATAACTCTACATATTATAATTTAATTTTAGTACTTTTAAACTACAGAGTTTTGATATATATTTATATGTATATATGAGTATATTTAAAAGTTTATGAAGTTGTTTTCAGTTTCATTTCCCACCCCTCACTGTAACTAATGTCAATGGTTGTTGATGGAGATGGATGTTTTTCTACAGATAATGCTTTATAAATAAGTAAGTATACACACACGTGTGTGCATGTATGTGTGTGTATCTGTGGTTCTTAAAAGGGATACACTCGTTTCTCAAGCAGGTTGTGGGAGCTTTTTCCTTTTTAGTCTTCAGATTTATAAGTTGATGAGTTCTGTAAAGCTTGTCACAGCAGGTTTATTGTCATCACTGGGGTATACCACCTGGGGAGTCATGTTGCCTGTGAGAGCTGATGAGGTGGTGGCATCCTTATGAACAGCTGGTGAGAGTGAGTGGGTTAATGGATTGTGGTTTACTGGGTTGTTCCATAATCTAAAGTCACATGAAAACCATTGGTAGTTTCACAGGCTTTTTGGAGTTGGAAAGAAACTTGGAGTTGAGCCTTGTCGAGCCTTATAGCTAATGCTCGAAGGGTGACCTTCGTCATTCCGTATCTGTGACTGGTAGGCATCCAGCCTCTGAGCATTGCGCATGGATGGAAGGAAGAAAAAGTAAAGTTCTTATTTGTAGTGTTTGGCATTCTGTGGGAAATGTCTATAAGGTACAGCAAGAAGCATATGGAGTTAGCTTCTCTTTTTTTGTACTTGAGATGGAGGTCTGGGCTTCTGAATTGAAGATGGAGTCAGGTATCTGGCAAAGGAGAAGTGGTCCATATTTTACAAGCCCTAGAGCAAAGGTTTCCATCCTTAATCAGACCCAGTACCCCTTTTGTAGCAAATAATTTTAATGTGCTCCATAATATCCTGACACAAAATTTGTGAATAATAACCTACTTTTGTGTGTTTAGTAAAAACAATCCTGTACACTCAAAACTAATCCAAAATAATATTTAATGTAAAAGTATATAGAATTTTGATTAAAATAAAAAACAACCATTATAACAACCAATATAATGTATTAAAAATACAAGAAAGCAGTTGTAATATGCTTTTCATTGTGTAAAATCTCAGCTACAAGTCATTATGAAAATCAGATATTTGTTTCAATATATAGAATAATGTGTAGTTTGTTGCACAGGCCAACTACTTGTCCTACTGAGAATGTGATCATCAGAAATGGAGCTCATCTTTTCTGAAATTTCTAAACGATCAAGGTACATTCTTCTCTCCATATATGCATTCCTGGAAAAAAATCAGTATATATTTAAAAAAGCCATGGGAAAAGGTCTTTGTATTAATGATCTTCTAGACTCAGACTGTGAACAGGGATGTCCAGAGGGTCTTTAGAAAATTGTGTAAAACACAGGACAGGGCTTCATTGATAGGATTGTTTTGTGTGTTACAGCAGTACACCCAGCCACTCCAACAACCAAATATGCTCTCATCGGTTTCTGGCATGGTCCTTTTTGAGAGTCAGGCCCTTGTGCCAAACCAGTGGGACGTTACCAGCAACTCGAAGTGCTAGGAACTAGCCTAGGTCAAAAAAGCTGCAAATCTGTGCATGTGAAAAGTGCTCTAGACCTGTATTTAATCCCTTTTCACTAATTGACTCAATTTTATTTTAAGATTACTGTGATATTCATCAGAAACAAGTACCCATGCCTATAAACACCAGATACACTTTATTTCTTTTTTTATTGTGAGAATTTACCATTTTAACCATTTATAGTCTACAGTTCAATGGCATTAGTACATTCACATTGTTTTCAATCCTCACCACTATTATTGAAACTTTCACATCCTTTCAAAGTGAAACTCTGTGCAATAATCAGTAACTCTCCATTGCCTGGCAACCGCCAGTCTACTTTCTCTCTCTATAAATTTGTCTACTCTGTATACTTCATACAACATTTGTCTGTTATACTTGGCTTATTTTGCTTAGCCTACTGTCTTCAATGTTTATTCATATTGTTGCTTGTATCAGACTTTCCTTTTCAAGGCTGAATAATATTCCATTGCATGTATATGTACCACAGTTTGTTTATTCATTCAATTGATACACTTTTCAGTTGTTTTCATCTTTTGTGTGTTGTTACTGAGGCTGCTGTGAACATTGGTATATAAATATCTCTTACAGACTTTGCTTTAGACTTTTTGGATCATATGGTAATTCTATTTTTAATTTTAATTTTTAGAATTAAAATGCTATTTTTTATTTTAAACTGTTGTGCTGTTTTTCATAGTAGCGGCACCATTTCACATTCCTATCAACAGTGCACATGGGTTTCAATTTCTCTAAATCCTTTCCAACATGTTATATACGGGTTTTTTTTTATGTATGAAAAATGGTAACTTAAGGTAGTTTTTATCTGCGTTTTCCTAATGATATTGATGTTGAATATGTCTTTGTGTACTTATTGATCATTTGTATATCTTTTGAGACATGTCTATTCAAGTTCTTTGTTCAATTTTTAATTGGGATATTTGCTTTTTGTTGTTGAGTTAGAGTTCTATATATATTTTGGATGTTAATTTCTATGAGATATATAATTTAAAAGTATTTTTTTCATTTTTTGGATTACCTTTCATTTCCCTTTTTTGTGTCTTTTGATACACAGGTTTAAAATTTTGATGAAGTCCAGTTAAGTTTTTTGTTGTAGTTGTTGCTTATGTTTTTGGTGATATATCCAAGAAATTATTGCAAAATTCAGTGCCATGAAGCTTTTCTCCTGTGTTTTCCTCGAAGGGTTTCATACTTTCATCCCTTGTGTTTAATGCAGAGCCATTACAAGTTTACTACTTATATATAGTATATTCATATGGCTATATCATAGTTTCTTTTTGTACTGTTAAAATGCATAAATGGTGTAGAACAAATCTCTTAAAAAGTCATAGTTTTTGGATTTAGGGTATTGTTCAAGGCTTTTGAAATATATTGTCTGTTGCCCTCTGAAAGTTTGTGACATTTCTACCCTTGGTAACAGCACATCAGTGTACTCACACTCACTCCCACACTATTCTCACAATTCACCGTGCTGATCTGGCTAAAGAGATTTTACTACCTTTTTTTTGATGGTTAGTGAGATTGGCTGTCTTTTTTATGTTTATAGGCTTGTGTATTGTATTGCCTTTGTTGGCAGCTCTTGTGCTTTATTTTTGTTTATTGTTTTTTTCTATCCTTATTCTGTATTAGTTTATTGGTTCCAGCTTATCTATTTTAAATAATAGTTTTCTCATTATTCTCTTTTCATGATTCTTTACCTCTTTTTTCATCTTATTTTCACTATTTGTCAGAATTTAAAATAATTTTTCTCTTTAAGAATATTCCTGGATTTAAAACAGGGAGCAAGAATCATGACTTGAGAGATGACAATGTTGGGAAGATCCCATGTCCTATACTGGCACTTGGGTTGGCTTTTCCCATCCTCTTGCCAAAACAGTAACCCTCTTGGCTCTCTTTGATGAAGCCTGAAATGACTGTGTGAGCAGCAGAGAGGCTTCTAACTTTCACAACTAAGGACCTGTACAGGCTAGAATTTCCTCCTGAGGGAATATTTGAGGGTCTAGAATCCCGCCAAAGGAGTAGAAATATATTATTGTCTCGTAGCACTGTTTGTCAGCTGGATACAAACTGTTTGGACTTCTGTTTTAGGTAGAAATCTGGGTTTCAGCAAACTGTGTAGTCAGAAGTTCTACACGATAGATGGGGAGGTAGAATGAAAGTTCCCTTAGAACAGTTTGGTTTTGTCTGAGCAAGGAACCAAGTGTGAGGGTTTCCGGATGATTTCATGGGAAGGGGGTAAATGCAGAGTCTAACCAGGCTTTTAAAATCTCATAGTTAAATTATTTTTTAAATGAACACTATTGATTACCACATTTTAATTTACTTTTTAAGATATTTTATTGAGATATGTCACCAGCCATATAATTGCCTATTTAAAATGTACTTTTCAATGTTTTTTTAGTACATTCACACTGTAGTACAGCCATTACCAGTAATCAACTTTAGAACATTTTAATTACCTCCACAAAACCCTTTATCCCCAATATGTGAGATTCTGATTCTAGCCTTCCTAATAGGTGTGAAGTATAGTATCTTATTGTTGTTTTGATTTGCATTTCCCAATAACTAGATGTTGAGTTGCTTTTCATGCTTTTTAAGTCTTCTTAACGCTTTCTTTCCCTCTCCTCTCCCCCACCTCTCCTTCCCTTCCTTTCTTACTTCCTTTTTTATTGAATTTATTGGGATAACATTGGTTAATAAAATTATATAGGTTTTAGGGGTATAATTCTGTAATGCATTATCTTTATATTGTATTGTATGTTCATCCCCCCAAGTCAAGTTTTCTTCCATCGCCATTTATCCCCCCTTTATCCTTCTCTACCTCCTCCCACGCCCCTTTCCCTTGGGCAGTCACCATTCTGTTGTCTGCATATCCAAGGTTTTTTCTTTGTTTAATCTTTTGGTTGCGGTACTGGATAGAAGACTCCCTTCACCTTTTTGACCCAGTTCCCCAACCCCACTCCCCTCTGACAGCTGTCTGTTCTCTGTATCTATGAGTCTGTTTGTATTTTGTTTGTTAGTTTATTTTATTCATTAGATTCCACATATGAATGAGATTATATAGTATTTTTCTTTTTCTGACTGGCTTGTTTCACTTAGCATAATGCTCTGCAGAAGTATCTATGTTGTTACAAAGGATAATATGTCTTTTTTACAACCAAGTAATACTCCATTGTGCAAATACCACATCTTTTGATCCACTCATACTGATGGGCACTTGGACTGCTTCCAGATCTTGGCTATTGTAAATAGTGCTGCAGTGAACACAAGGGCGCATGTATTCCTTTGATTAGGTCCTTGGGTAGAAATGCAAATTAGAACCAGAGTGAGATACTACCTCACTCACATCTGTCAGAATGGCTGTCATCAAAAAAAAAAAAAAACACCAAACAAACAAACAAACAAGTGCTGGCCAGGATGTGGAGAAGGGGCACCCTCGGGCACTGTTGGTAGGAGTGCTGATTGACGTAGCCACTGTGGAAGGCACTTTGTAATTACCTCAAAAAATTAAAACTGGAACTGCCGTATAACGCAGGGATTCCCCTTCTGGGAAGATACGTAAAGAAACCCAAAAGTCTTCTTAACTTTTAAAACTGAAGTATATGATATAAAATCCCTAATGGAAATCCTGCCCTGACATTTAGACCCATTAGTGAGGATGAATCAAGGGGAGCAAATAGTTTTACTAGAAACTAAGGTTTTCTCAAATTAAGACCAAATAATTCCTCTTCTTTTTAAATAACTCATGATATGAAGACTCTTTGCTTAACATAGTTTTTTTTTCTGATGAGTGTGCCAATTACTTGCCAACCTGTTTTATTATGTCCTAGCCAGTCATGTGGGATTTGATGCATGATTTAATCCCCATTTTAGTAAATAATTCCCCCCTATTTGTTTATTTATAAACTTCACATCTCTGTGTGAATTTTGCATGAACAGTGCAGGGTTTAGTTAAAGGGGCCCATTATTTATTATTTTTGGACTCACTCTTGTTTGGTGAAGAGAGCTGAAGATAAAAACAGTGAAGACCTGTTTTTGTATTGATCTTGATGGGGTCACTTTGACCTTGTACAGAAACTGCCTGTTGCCAGAATGTATAAATTCATTACAATTTTTTATTATTGTTTATAGGAAACCTACTTTTCACACAGTTGCATGGATCAGGATAGTGCAGATAAGTTTAATGACTTTTAGCAGCATAATCCAGAGTGTTCTGTATTTGCCCAGCTTCCTCCCTTCCTCACTGTTCCTTCCCCTCCTCCCTCTCTGACTCCTTCCCTCCCTCTTCCCCTTCCCTCCCTCAACCCTCCCTTTTATTACGGTAAGGGCATCTAATATCAGATCTTCCCTTGACAAAATGTCAGTTGTGTGGTAACATATGTTAACTGTTCAAAACAGAGAGTTGCTCCGTTGCTTTTTAACTTCTTGATGAAAAATGACATTTATTGAAACTATGTATATAATATCTACAGATATATATCTATAGATATAGTGAAAATACACATGTGCACACACACATGCCTGTTACTGTAGAGGACTGGGGGAATAACAATCCTATTCACAGATGATGATGTTTTATAGATTCTGGCATTATATTATTAATAGATTTTTCCTTTTGGTGAGCCAAATTTGCTTCTTTGTAATTTGTTATGGCTCTTAATTCAGCCTTGAGTGTCACACAGTATAACCTCTCTTCCCATGTGAGGACACTCAAGTATTTATTAGAAATTCTTTTTTTCACCTCATCTTTTTCTTTCATTAACATTCCTCTCTCACTTAGCCTTTCTTCAAATGAAATAGGGTAGTTGATAGTCCTCTATGCCACCTTTCTAGACATAATCCCACTTCTCAGTGTCCTTCCTAAAAGAGAAAAGAGGGTATGTCAGGGTTAGGGGGCCAACTGAAAGTATAAGAGGTTTGTAGTTCTTGAACACTGGAGTTATATGTTACTTGTATACCTTTTGTGACTGTATTAACTTTTTTGTAATAGTTTACTGTCACTTTCTCCTTTCCATTAGATACGTTACTTTTCAAAGATACATTAGTAGCAAACAGATGTTGATACTTTAAAGAAAACTGTATGCATGTTTTATTTTCTCACCACCCAATCAGAAATGTTTCCTGCCACCTGCCCCTCCCCCTCCTTACACCAAGGGCAATGACTCTTACTCCCACTCGCTCTGCCCTCAGTGTGTAGTGTTGTGCTTGTCATACAGTGGCTACTTCATACATATTTTTTGAATGACAGAAAAAAATGGTGTATTTGTTTATTTCCTTGACTGTCTCTTTATATTTTGGGGTACTGCTTCGTAGAATCAGGACCCATGTCTTACTTAACTTTGACTTGATTGCATAACATTGCTGTTGATACAGAAATGCTAGAATTCTGTCTGCATGGATTAGATCAGTGATTTTCGGTTGGTGTGCAGCAAGAATTTTTAAAACATGCAATACCTGACTATTTATTCCGGGGCACTGACCTCTTTTCCCTTGAATATCAAATTTGAAAGAAAGAAAGAAAGAGAGAGAGAGAGAGAGAGAGAGAGGGAGGGAGGGAGGGAGGGAAGGAGGGAGGGAGGGACAACAGCCAATACAACAATTGCTGGCAATTGTGAATGAGTCAGAATTAAACCAGTTTTTATTAGATCAGAAAAATGTACTTCTTGGTATGCTGCAGAATTTTAGAAATTAGCTTATGTGTGCAAGAGATGAAATGGTTGAAAATCGTTGGATTATGTAGACAGTCTGCACACTTATCTGGCTAGAGAATGGCTGCAGGTATATAAAAGAGATGAGATGAACAGCTTTTGGGTCCACATCCTAGAACCTTTGGGATGCCGTGCTAAAAATTTTGCAATAAAGAGTCGATACTCATTTAAACATTCTGGAAAAATAGTTTTGGGAAGAGTATGAAAGTTGGGAGGTTGAATATGTTTTGAATATGCTGACATGCATGGGTGAGTTTCCTCTGACTGATGGGATCAGAATTTATCTGTCAAAAACTACCTGTTTTAATAGAGAAATCCTAAAAGAAATATTGCAAACATACTTTGAATATTTTCTTTTAGTTGAACATATATAAGTATACTTTCATTTAGCAATTTTTGATGTGGGATCATGGCTTTTTTTTTAGTATTAGTAGTTCAGAGTTGTCTTTTTTGCATAATGGACCCTAATTTCTAGTTTCTCTTTCTTTCAAGTGAGAATTTAAAGATACCTGGAAAGAATTATGAATGAAGAATTTTTACAAATTTTAAAACGTTTTCTCCTCTCTGTTTAACGATGTCTCACACTAAGAGCCTTTTTAGCAGCTTGCTTTTTGAGTCTTTCCAAGGCATCCAACTTTGCTTTGGAGAGGGTGACAAACAACAAAACACAAACCCAACTCTTTTTATTTTGTATTTGTTGATTGGCATAATATTTCATTTTTTAAGGTTTTTAACTTAAAGCTAGAATAGATAGCAAGGGAAAGAAATGACTAGTGTTACGGAGTACAGCACAATCAGTCAATGATATGTGAGATTTCCTGAATGAAAATGTTTGAAGTAGTGAGAGAATAACATCAACTCACATCAGTTCAGAAACGCAGAGCCGTCCAAGTCTGGTTTGATTGATTCCTCAGAATAGGAGATGGAGAGAGTATGTAAAATTTGGAGTGCTTGCTAGGGAAGGTATAATATTCATGCCTCTTTCTAAATATGCTTAGAAATCATTGCTTATGTATTAACAGGGTTACAAGAGTTAATTCCACTCTTTTTATTTTAATGTAGCCTTAAATTAACTTACCGCCTGCTGGGCCTCTACTTTGCTGTTTAGTAGGGAAAATTACAAAATGTTCTAAATGATGAAACATTGCTAAAGCCTCAGTCCAATCTGATCACTTAAACAGTCCTTTTATGTAGTATTCCAATAAAAATATTTCATCATTTGCCATTCTTTCCTACTGCTATTCTTCCTAATTGGTGCAGGGGACCGTGGGAGGGAAGAATGGAGGGAAGAATGACTTGGTGCTTGAAATCCTTGTGGCAGTGACAGACTCCAGCCCCTCTAGATGTGATGCGCTCTACCTCCTGTCATCTTGGAGGTGATGGCTCTCATTTGGGTGCTGCTGCCATAACAGTTGACATCTGTGGTGTTTTATCTCATGGCTTACTTAGCGCCATCCTGCTTGAGCTGCCTCTAAGGGCAGATCTGGAATCTCTTACTACCTAAGTGTCGGTAGAGTAATGGTCTAGGTGCTCGTCCCACCTGCTGTATTGGGCCAAGGAGCAGGCCCGGTGTTTGTCAGATTAGTTTCCAAGTTCCCTGAAAAATGAAACGGCCTTGGTTGAAAAAGTTGAACCCCAGGAGTTCTCCTGCCTAAGTGTGGCGTGGTCCTTTTTTTTTTCAGTGCCCATGTTGATAGGGGGCTCTACTCTGGAGAAGTAAAGGGGGAGGAATGAGGCAGGAATGATCTTGAAACTTTTAGGAGTAAAAGTAATTTGCTATGATTAGCATGTGACTAGAATGAGTAATGAGATGGGAGCATGGGTTGAGCAAATGAGGTTAAAGATGATTTCATTTAACTTTAATCATGGGGGAGATAAGACCAAAGTTTTGTACATAAATTGTACAATTTTACATAAAACTTATGTAGGATGAAAAAAATTGGAAGTTACAGAAGTGCTTGAGGAATACAATTATATTACTCAGATGTAAACACTATTTTCAATATATTTCATATTTAGTTTTTTGCATGAATATGTGTGTACAGTCAGTCCTTTGTGTTTGCAGGTTTCACATTTATGAAGTCAACTACTGGGGATCAAATATTTGACAAATTAAAAAAATTTTTCCAGAAAGTTCCAGAGAGCAGAACTTGAATTTGCCATGCGCCTGAGCACTATGCCGAATCCACGTGAATGACTGCTGTGTAGGTGCACCTGCTGTAGTCTATGCAAGTGCAGATCCTGTGGAAACACTGTGCCATGTTATATAGGGACTTGAGCACCCTCAGATTTTAGTGTCCAAGGGGGACCCTGGAACTACTCCTCCATAGACACTGAGCAACACCTGTGTGTGTGTAGTTTAAAACACTGTATATGTTTGTTTTTTTTAATAAATTGTGTTTGTGTCTTTTGCCACTTAGAATATTGATATTTTATTGTCAATTAGTGTTAATTCTTTATGAATTAAACAAACACTTTGGTACTCATTAATAACTAATATTTTCCACTCTTCTGTAATTTGCCTTTCCACTTTATTTATGGTGACCTTTAAAAACATTTGTGATAATAGTGGAAAGAAGGGGAAGGGACTAGAAAAAGAACATGTATGAATGACCCGTGGACGTGACAGCAGTGTGGGGGTTGACTGTGGGAGTGGAGGCGGGTGGGGGGTAGGCAGAGAAGCACAAGAGGGGAAAAATTGGGACAACTGTAATAACAATAAAATGGTTGAGTAAAGAATAAAAAAAAGAACCCTGGCTGGTGTAGCTCAGTGGATTGGGCCCGGGCCTGTGAACCAAAGGATTGCGGTTCAATTCCTGGTCAGGGCACATGCCTGGGTTGCAGGCCAGTTCCCAGCAGGGGACTCATGAAAGGCAACCATACATTGATATTTCTCTCCTTCACTCCTTCCCTTCCCTTCTAAAGATAAATAAATAAATAAATTTTAAAAAAAGAATAAAAGAAGAATTTGTAGGTTGAGGCACTCTTTAGTTTGTTTTGTTTACACAATATTTTTAAAATGTCAGAGTAAATGCCAAGCTCTGTGTCAAAGAAACCTAACCTGACTGTGGCCTAAAGAAGATAACTTTATTTCTCCTGTGTAACAAATCTGAGATGAAATAGTGCAGGGCTGCTCTGCCACACATGGGTGTTCAGGGACCTGAGTTCTTGCCTTCTCATCGTCACGCCCTGGCTGGTGTAGCTCAGTGGATTGAGCCCGGGCCTGTGAACCAAAGGATTGCGGTTCAATTCCCAGTCAGGGCACATGCCTGGGTTGCAGGCCAGTTCCCAGCAGGGGACGCACTAGAGGCAACCACACACTGATATTTCTCTCTCTCTCTCCTTCTCTTCCTCTCTAAACACAAATAAGTACAATCTTCTAAAAAACCCGTAGTCACACCTCTTTTGCAGTTCATACGAAGCATCAGGAGAGAGGTAATCCAAGGCTGCATTTTCTTTTTACACATGCATGGTTAATGAGAAATGAGTTGACGTGGCTTACACCTGGCAGCGAAGGGAGGTTGATAAATACTGTCTCTAGGTGCCACGTCCCAGCCACTACTCTCACTACAGTAGAAGAAGGAGAGAACCTGTTTTATGGGTTATGGGCAATCACAAGCTTTCACTGCACTTTTTCTTTATTTCTCATGGTCTTCTAACAGAATTCTCTTTCTCCCACAGTTCATACAAATTTTCACATACATTTTTCTTAACCATTCTTCATGGTCCTCACTCTCCCTCCCTGTTACCCAGCGAGTGAAACTATGCTGGTTATCTTGAGGAAAAGAACTTCTGTGATTGAGTTGTGAATTGAACTAGTTGCTGTTTTTCTGGAATACCATATTTACTTGAAAGAATGACTGGTAGATAAATGATGGTTTTTTGAACTTGAGAATTTGGCAGAGAGGCTGTTGCTTCAAGGAAAACAGCTAACATATTTGTTGTTAATAATAAAATGTGAGCTGTTGCACCAAAAATGAATAAATAAATAGAGGTTTTAAGAGCTTGTCTCTATCACTGGGAGCATACATCCTCCCAAGACCTAAAGCCTTTTCTGATGGAATTATAGATAATATTAAAAGTTAAAAGGCAGTTTTTGTATATTGAAATCATACCAACATTCAGTTCTGTATAAATAAGTAAACTAATTTCCATATCAAATGTGGTCCAAAGATTCATTCTAATACAAGATAGACCAATGGATATTAAAGTATCAGTGTATGAAAAGTTTATAAAAATGCATTATAACTTTATGGTACTCTTTTCAAATTTTGTTGTAGAATCATAGAACACTATCCAGAATTATCTGTAAATGCTACTGAAACGATCTCCCTTATCCTAACTACATAATTATGTGAAAATGGATTTTCTTCATATACTTTAACCAGAGTAATGCATTGCACCATATTAAATGCAGAGTAGATATGAGAGTCCAGCTGGCTTTTAATAACCAGTTTGCAGAAATGGGGTGTTACCTGTCTCACTTTTGGAGGGAAAGGAGGGAAGTGTACTTTTTTGTAAAAAGTAATCTGTTGTTTTTTATAGCTAATTGACAACTAAGTGATTATAATTATTCTGATCACTAATCAAGAAAAAAAAGAGTTGACTTTTCTTCTGCCTCAGTGGTTCTCAATCTCAGGCTTGCATCAGAATCACCTGGAGGGATTGTTAAAGCACAGACTGCTGGTTTCCACTCCCAAGTGCTTTTTATTCTGTAAGTTCTGGGTGGGGCCTGGGGATGTACATTTTTAAGTGTTGCTGATAATTGCTGGTCTTTAGATCATACTTTGAGAACTACTGTTCTGTTTCTTTGGGTTTATAGGACAAACCTATCTGAGCTGCCATTTGGGGGAAGAAATGAAAAGTTTGGGTATAGGTATAGAGACAATGGCTGGACGTGTCCCTAGTCACCAGAAATTTGGGAGTTGATTATAAATGGAGCAGAACAGCATGTTAAGAACTATTCTATGTCTGAGGCTTTACCCTACTTACATGCTAACAAGTTAGCCTACAACACTTTCTTGATTGCTGTCTGAGGACATGAGATTTCTGGTTCAAAGACAAAAAGGACTTTATTACAACAACTGCAGTTTCTAGAGAATTAGCATTTATTGTGGTGATATACCAAGCCCCAATTCCCTGATGGCAATATAGAGAGTGAGGGGATAGCTATGTAAGCAGTGGATAAAGTTGCAATAGATAGATCCCTGAACTTAGGGATCCCCAGTTTTTTCATAATGTTCTGTAAACCTGCCTGACCTTTGTCCTAGAGGATACATTATCTTTATTATACTGGACAGTAAACAGACCTGCCCTCTGCTTCAGAGGGAGACATGGTTTCTGTCCTCCAAGCCTGTTCTGTGTTGAAACATCCTTGAAAAGAAGATTGAGAACAGAGGCAGTCATTCAGTGCCTCTGCTCACATGTGTTCAGAAATGTGAGAGACCCATGGAAAATTGCAAGTCAACACAGGGAAAGTTGAAAAGTTTGTGTATATTAATTATTTACTAGTGATAAATCATAAATAGCTGGGCAGCAAAACATGAGAACAAATGGACTTAAGTTTTAGACAAAGCAGCATCTGGTTCCCTAATGAAGGAGGACATTGTATGACTCTAAATTATTTTCATAAGTGCATGTAGCTATCATTGGGAGCAAAATTCTTCATGTTTATAGGGTTTATGTAAACTATAAAATAAGACAACTTTCTAAATATATAGGGTGAGGTAAAGTAATTTACAGTTGTATGTAAGACAGTTTATTTTTATATTACTATTTAATTATTGTATTATTTTCCATATGAACAACTGTAAACATACTTTTGCCACACCATGTATATATATCACGTTAGAAGTAAAAATATTAATTTGACATGTTAAATGATGACATATTAGCTCCAATAAATTGCACTTGCAATATGATTGTTTTGGATTTAGTTATCTCTGTCACACTGGGCTGTGTGTGACTAAGTTTTCTCCTTTCTTTTCTCTATCTAAAACTTCTGTAACTTTTGTAAAGCATACAGTGATTGTCATTGGACCATCACTTGGCCCAAATGCATCATTAACCTCCTTTGTTTTTCCCTCATTAGCTCAAGATAATTAAAGTAATACTGCTAGGCATGGGGTTAGTGAAAATTCTTTTTGGATCCATGTCACAGAAAGCAAACTTATAACTGGCTCTCCTCACTTGGAAATCAGTGTAATTGTCTCCAGTTATGGAGAGAGAGATATTTCTTTCTTTGCCCAGGTCAGTCCTGGTTTTGGCTCATGCCTCCTCTAACTCTCAAAAAGTGTTCCAGTTTGGATGGGAAACTGCAGTGTTTTCTCTGAGTATAACTTCATCTGAACGTTCCAGTAGTGCCATCAGGGTTCTCTCATCCAGCCTTCTGTCGGTCTCCCAGTGCTGGTTCCTTCTGTTCTGGCTCCTTCCGTAAACAGGGTCTTCCATGACGTGGTCATGGAAAAGGGCTTCTGTGGGGCAGATTTCACGTCATCCTTTTAATGCTGTGATTTTTCGTTCCCACAAAAGGCCAGGGAAGATATGTGATTGGTGTCTAGATCTCATTCCCTTTTTGGAGGCGGGGGTGGGAATAACTATATCCAAAGTGATTATTTGTAAGTTTTGTATATATTATATGTAAATATGTAAAATGGTTTGTTTGGTGGCTTATATAAGATCTATAAGCATAAAGAATTTAACTCCCTATGACATACTCTGATTGGCCAGCTGGAAGCACATGACCCCTTCTTTGGTGGTAAGAGGTCTAGTGATGGACACCCAAACAGATCCAGTGGTGGATGGATAGGTCCCCAAACAAGCCACAATATTTAGTACTGAAGTGTCTTAAGCACCTATAAACACAAATTCAGGTATAGGCTATGAAAGGCTCTGATCAGCCATATGATTTATTTAAGTGATTCAGAATTTCTTAAATTATTTGTCATTGTACAAATAAAAATAGTGAATTAGTAATTCTTACAGAAAATCTGTAGACCCCAAAGAATGTGCTTGAGGCCTTCAGTCCTCCATCCTTCCTCACCATCACCTTTTGAATCTGTAAAGTTGACTTGTAGAAGCATTGATTTCTCTGCTTAGGTAGCTGATGTATGTGGTTTCTTTGGGCTTCCGGGGAAGAGCCCACAATTCTCCTTTGTTTTGTCCAACCGACTTTTCTGGAGTAGCCTGTGTGTGCATCCATTTTTGCTCGGTCTAATAGTATGGTACCTTTCTCGGACATAAGTGGCTCAGGTGGTCATGTTTTTAAAAAAGGTTTTATTTATTTTTAGAGAGAAGGGAAGGGGAGGAGAAAAAGAGGGAGAGAAACATCAGTGTGTGGTTGCCTCTCATGTGTCCCCTACTGGGGACCTGACCTGCAGCCCAGGCATGTGCCCTAGCTGAGAATTGAACCAGTGACCCTTTGCTTCACAGGCCCACACTCAATCCACTGAGCTATACCAGTTAGGGCTCAGGTGGTCATTTTTTTAAATGGGGGTGTTAAGAGTGGAGAAAGCAGGCCATTTGGAGGATTTGTATTCTGGTGTTTGCAGTCATTACATTATTCTTATATCCCAGAATGTCAGTTATATCCTATAATTATACATTCGGGGTAGGGCAAGAGTAGGTTCATAGTTGTGAGTACACAAAACACAGAGTTTATTCTTCTATTATTATTTATTATTTCATTTCCCATGTTAACAGCTGTAACCCTACTTTTGCCCCATCCTGACTATTCATTTAATTATAAGTTTAGACCTTCTTCAAATTAAATAAAAAAGATTTTTAGATTCTTACCCCTGTTGGGAATTATAATTAGAAACAAAATCTTCTCCCAACCCAGAAATTCTTTTCACAAAGGTATGGGAAAAAGAAAACACTTTTATTATTGAATAAGCATTGAACCAAAGTGTGGTGTGCATCTCAGACAGTTCACTAAAGGTTTCAGCTACAGAAAGGAATCTCATCCCCTTAGATAGCCAAGGTGATAGAACCTATTATATACACGTTTTCAAGATACACAATAACTAATCCTAAAGTAAGAGGCTTCACAACACAGTATGTCCCACCTATTGTTCATCCTGACTTTACCTGTTAAGAGGGAGACCACTTATGTTAGCTAATTGGCCTGATCCAGAGGAGACAAGAACTTCTCTTATCTGTATGAAAGGAGGTTAGTTTTGCAGCTTAAAGCAGGCGCCCACCCAAGTTAGGAATCTGCCGCATCACAGAAATTGGGAGGTGGGGCTCCATCTCCTCTGTTGATGCTTTCATTTCAGAGAAATGGTTCCCAGGTCCTAGAGAAAGACCTAGAGAATAGAGTGGGACATAAATCTGACAGAAAAAGGCTTATTTTATTTCCAAAAGTATACGTGTGTGTGTGTGTGTATGAATTCACACACCTAAAAACATTTTAGAGAGCAGTAACTGCTTACAGTTTTTCTAAAATAAATGCTCTAAAGGAGAGGAGGAAAATTTTTTTCTTTAAATAGGGATACTTAAGCTTCTTATTTTTAATTTATATTTGCCCTTTTATTGTTACTGTATTTGCTTCTATCTTAAATATAAGGACGTCGATCTTGTTAATTCTGTAGTAGCACTGTGATAAATGTAAATGACTTTAATTGCATTTGTAATTTGGTTTTACTCCAATTAAAACTAAATCAAAATTTAATTTTATTGAATGCCAAAATTTTAATCTGTTCATTCTACATAAAAAGTAGAGTTTCTTAAAAGTGGGTTACTGGTGTTAGGAATTCACCATAACATAATGTGACTAAATCTGCATTTTAATTGCTTCTGGACAGCCTGCGATGTTGGACAACTCACAACCCTGACACCAGGAAAGAAATGAGATCCATATAACCCTAAGCAGAGAGTTGGGTAAAGAATCTTCTAGGGAGAAGAAATAGTATTTGTTTTCAGAGACCAGAAGTTAAAAGTTTAAATTTTCTTTATTGTTCCTCAACAAAATCAGGGGCAGGTACAATCTGATCATCATTTTTATAATGGTAAATTGCATAATTCTGTTTAGAGAATTAGGAACTAGCTAAGGGTTACTCATATCTTGACTTGCTTCTAGCCACCACCCCCTTCAAACTTCATACCTTTCCCTCTTCATGTTGAGTGGCCCCTAACTGCAGGCGAGTTCCCTGCGTGTTACTGTGGGGTGCTCCTGCGTCCTTCCACCATCTCTGTGATGCCTTATCAGCAGATGCTGAGCTCCACTTTCTGCATCTACTGTGCTCAATGTGTGCTCTCAGAGATTGAGTTTTAGAGCAGTCACTCCTTCCATAGAGGCCTGAGGGACCCTTGGTGATTTCACCTTTGCTGTACTGTGACATTGCATACCTTCTTGGCTCCTTGGGAGTTACTTTCTCCCTTTCTACTCTTCTGGAGTCTCACTCATTTCACAGTGTCTGGCTGCTGACCGTTACTGTATAGGCCATAGGCCACATAGTCATCTTGACCAGTCTGGCCTAGTGACTGCAGTGGTCACACGCTTTGATCCTCCCTGACCAGTATATGTTATATAGTCCTTATTCCTCCTTGAAAGAAGGTTGCTCCCACTGTTTTAAATCCACCTCTGGACTTAGGTGAAAAGCAATAGCTGCCTAGCAGATTGTTGTTAGGAAACTTCAGCCTTTTCTCTCTTCCCTGCCTCTCTACTACCTAGGAGGGGTTTTGTTTTGTTTTATTTTTAGAATATCACTTGCTACCAATCTCTCAAACATCAGTGTGCTGACTTGAGAACAGCCTTTGATTCTTCCCTGTGCACTATGTGCAAAGAATACCGGTGTTTAGAATGGTGGAACCATAACTCTGCAGCGTTTGTGATTTTCCTGCCAGGACTCTGCATAGAAGTGAGAATTGAAAACTAATTACATAAATCACTAAGCTTTGAAAGTTTCTTTTTTTAGCATTTCTGCCTCTAGGATATGTATTCCACAAAGAGGACCTTGTGACTAGCAAGAAATTAGATAGAAATATGATTAATAAGAAAGCTACCATATTTTGTCATGCACAGTGCTCACTTTTTGCCCAAATTTTTAGGGGGAAAAATAAGGATGCACATTATACATAGGTATGATGATTACATACCATGGGTATAATAATCCCACATATAATGCATACAAGAACATGGTGCACATTATATATGGCAAAATATGGTATCCCCACGCTTTAACATTAAACAGATCTCAGGATTTTTTGAACTACAAGCCTTCAACTAGATGCTCATTGCAAAGTAAACTAAATGTCTCATGCCACCAGTTATTTTAAGAGAGATGAAGTGAATTTGAATTTAAAGATAACGTCTAACACTAGGAAAATTCTGGTTTTTTTTTTCTCATTGCGATTTAAAAAGTCTCATCTGTGTTATATGTAGTTTAACTGGTACTAATCATGTTCTTAACTGTTTCCGATCTTTTCCTCTTATATGGCTCTCAAGCCTTACCAACTTATCTCATGCAGGAAGCCTTACTCTAGGCCTCAGAGTTGTTTCATTGCCAGAGTGGGTCATGGGTGGTTGGCTGTTCATTGATGTTCACGATGCCTGTGGAATCAGCACCATTGTGTATGGACACTGGGATCTAGAGTGTTCCCTTATCACAGCATGGCGGCTGCTGACTCAGTTTATGGTACTCTAGAAACCCACAGAACATTCTTGAAGATGCCCTGCTGGGAACTGCCTAGGTGTTTCCTCGGTGCGTTACTTGGGTGGACCTCTCGGAGGACCCAGATGTGTGAGCTGTAATGCCTGCAGTTGTGCTTATCACAGAGCTGGCACACTGGGTGATTAATAGACAACAGTTTTTTATTTTGGAGTCATTTTCATCGGCAGATGCCCTGAAGGATTCAAAGCTTCCTCACTGTGAGTGAGGAATGTCCTCATTGCTTACTCAGCTCCTGCTTTTCTATTCATTGTGCTGATATCTTGGGAAAAAATTTGAGTACCAAATCAAAAGTAAAATCTAAGCAGTATTTTTCACCCAGAATTTCAAATAGGACATTTAACTATGACCTGTTCTCAGATTCCTCTGATGATTTGGGTGTGTGTGTCTTTGTGTAGCTGGGGGGGAAAGGGGGTGAAGAGATTGAAGACCAGAAGTTTGGCATTCAGTCGTACTCATAAATAGCTTTAATAAATTCAGATACATTTTTGGTTGATCGTGTGTGTAGAAGTTAGTTGCTGAAAATTCAAATAGAAATATGTGCAGGGAGGCAACAGAGATCACATGGCAGTGAGTCAGGAGAGGCCGATGGAGATAAGTTTGATGGTTGATAGAGGATCACAAGGGTGGCAAGAGGAAGAAGAGGAAATTAGATTTTGACAATGGAAACTTTGCGAAGATTTGTGATGTGATCAGTGGTAGCTGTTCTTGGAACTCCAAGTTGTGTTCAGTAATGCTGGGGGCACAGAGCACCGTAGGAATGGGTGGGAAAATGGGAACGTGGCCCAGATAAAGAAACTCCTGAGCCCTGTCTGTCAAATGGGAATAAGTATGTCCATGTATGTAGCTCTGGCCAAAGACAGTGTGGAACTAAGCCAAAGGTGATTTTCCATCTTATTCCTCTCATGGCACACATACACGAATTACTAAAATTCAAGGGCACACCAAAAATACATACTACATTTTTTGTTGATATGGCAAAGAATAGGTGTAATTTTCATTCATTCACACTAGATGGCTATTGTTTTGGGTGTTGTTATTTTTTTACTTGACAGTCTAATGAAAAAGAGGTCAGTGCCCCTGATTAAATAGTCAGGTATTGCATGTTTTAAAAACTTGTGGTTTATTGGTTGAAAATTGCTCAGCTAAACAGTAGACTTGTCATATCTTATTTGTTTTATGTCCTATACACAGATATTCTCAATGTCTGCCAATCAGGATAAGCCTAAAAATAATCAAATTCGTATAAAGATACCAGCAACTGTGAAGTGTGAGGGATGAGACCACTTTACTTTATAAAGGACATTTCATTAGTAATACTTCCATGTTACGATGCCATACTGGTATGAACTCAAATTGGGCAGAGTCCCTGTACGTGTAGAGAGTAGAGGAGAAGTTTGAGAATGAACTTAAGGAACCCTTGTCACTTGAGTGACAAAGACGGGGAAACATAGGGGGAGACATTTCTGTCCTGCGGATACTATTGCCCCTGGTGCAGCAGATCACATAGGCTGTGTTTCGTGGTGGTTGAACACCATTGCAGGATATGTGGCTATTTTAACATAACATGTTTTAAAATTTTTATGTGGCTTCTTGGCATTACTGCCATCTACATCACAAGATACAAAGGTTAAAGTATGATAAGTGGCCAAACAGTTAAAATATCTTCCAATAGGGAGCTCAGAATCTTGAAAAAAACTAATTTATGGTGCTTCAATTTAAGTTATAGAAGATTGAAAATTTTAATCATTTGGAGAATATACATGGACAACAATGAAAGCATTTTTTTTGGTTGAGTTTTAGTGAATGTAAGTATTATGAAGTAATAAACAAATGGAACTTATTTTTGAGAACTTGTCTATGTGTTTGGAAAACAAAAATAGTTTTGATATAAAACAAAACTGAACTGTAAGAGACAGAAAAAGAGAAATAAAATGTGTGTGTGTCTGTGTTGGGAGTTAGATATGCATGTGATGAGGTTAAAATTTTCTTATTCTATACTATTTTCCTTTTTTTTTAGGTGCTGGTGAATCTGGGAAAAGTACAATTGTGAAGCAAATGAAGTAAGTAGATTTTTAAAACATATTTGTTTTTTTATGTTTATATGTTACTTCCCATCAGAAGAAATATTTTCTTTTTCATTTTGTCTCATTAGAATCATCCACGAAGCTGGTTATTCGGAAGAGGAATGTAAGCAGTACAAAGCAGTGGTCTACAGCAACACCATTCAGTCAATCATTGCTATCATTAGGGCCATGGGGAGGTTGAAGATCGACTTCGGTGACTCAGCTCGGGCGGTAAGTTGTTAAATTCTTTGGAGTGGGCCTGATGAGTAAAAAGAACAACTTGCATAATAATACCATTCCACAGAACAGATTTATCAGCTATCTCAGGATCATTTTATAAAGGATTCTTAAGGATAGTGAGTGAAATCAGAAGCTTTAGAAGTGAGTGAAATAATAATACACAGATTATATAATCATCCGTTTCTAGGTAGAATAATCTCCGTGTCCATCAGATGATTTGGACAACTCTAACCGTTGCCTTATTTTCTATGTATCATGTGATAATGGGTTCCTCTGTATCACCATAACAATTTTAGTCATTATTACTGAGTTTAGTAAACTGCCTGTACTGGCACTCTTCTTTGAAATTTGCTTTTTATAATTTGTAATGCTGAAATGATCTAATTACTTGTATTTGTGCCCAGACTAGAAAGCCATCTAATCTCAAATGAAAACAGAAAAGTTTGCATGTCTTTAGAATAGGAAAACATTGGTTGTTAGGAAATACATGTCAGAACGTCAACGCTAAGGGCGAGGACCTCGGGAGACGCCCTAGTTATCTGTGAAGACGTGGAGCCCAGGAGATGGGGAGAGTGCTGTGAAGGGGTGGGGGGGGGCGCCTGGGCCCCGCAGCTCGTGTTCCGTTTGATTGGAAGTGGCCCTGGCCTCCTTTTCTTCTTTTCACCCACCCTGTTTGCTTGCTGATCTGCTTATTTCATGTTTTGTTTTTTCAGTGTAGTTTTTTTCTTCACTGATTTTTTTTTAATAACTGGTGTAAAACTTGACCTTCTCAGAAAATTTTAACTGAATCTCTTGCTTAATTTTTAACTTTTTGTACAAAGTGGATGTATTATTGTTGCCACAACTACTTTTTTCATAGTTCCTTTGTACTTTTATGTATTTAATACATTTGTGTACCACCTCCCTATTAACACTGTGAAGATATTTTGTCAGAGGCTGTAACTTTTCCTTTTTGTCTTCTTAATGTCTGCTTGACCTTTTTTTAGGGGCTCAATTACTTCTTTGTTTTTCAGGTAGTTTTTAAAGATTTTATTTATCTTTAGAGGGGAAGGGAAGGAGAGAGGGAGAGAAATATCAATGTTTGGTTGCCTCTCCTGGGTCCCCTGCTGGGAACTGGCCTGCAACCCAAGCATGTGCCCTGACCAGGAATCAAACCAGAATCCTTTTGTTCTCAGGTCCGTGCTCAATCCACTGAGCTACATCAGCCAGGGCTCAATTACTTCATAATAGGGGAAAAAATGAATGAAGGCAACATGAGAAAATATACATTGATCTATAAAATAAACATAGTTTAGCTTTTATAAGTTAACCTAGGATTTCTTTATAGGTTGCTGAGCTATATGAATTTTCTAAGCTTTTCCTTCTAAACAAAGATTTAGAAGCTCAGTATAATGAAGTAAAATTTTCAAGTAGATTTTAATACTAATAATAACATTCTTCTAAATTATCATTTATGAAATAATATTTGATCATATCCAGATACTTTGCCTTATCTATCTATTCAGTATGTAACTATTATCATATATTCATTCCACAAATGCTTTTTGTGCTCTTAGCCTTACACAGAATGCAGCTATCCTTAGAGATAAAAGTCACAGAATTTGTATAAATTGTAAAATACACAGACTCCAATTATGATAGTTTAAATCTTTTATCGAGTTCACATGTACAGTATTCCACTTCATATCTTACATGCACTTACAAAGGGAGGTTCTGTAGCCTCAAGGAGGTAATGAAAGGTCAATACAAGCAATTTTTATGAAGTCTTATTTTTTAATTTTTCTCTCAAAACTTGCCATTTTCTGCTTTTTACGGGGAAAACCATAACTCTTTCTGGGCTGTAGCTGTACCCTAGTAACTGTTTACCTTCAGCCTATTCTGTGTACTGTAGCCATTGTTATTAACATCTTTGTGCAAATGTATTTGTGCTCCCACTTTGGGTTTGAACAGTTTCCTCTCTGTTTTGTTGACTTGCCTCTGCACAGTATCCTTTCAAATACTGTGAGGCTTTTGAAATTGAGCTAAGAAATATAGAGAGGAATAAAACATGTCTAGGGCAGGAAGAAAGGACATTGAAGCTTGATAATGAAACATATGTGAGAATATTCTAGATAAAAACAGGGAAAAATGAAATAGAGACAATATATTAAAAGTGTGAATATGTTTCCATTTTTATAAGTGTTAATTCCTGGAGTATTATCCCTGAATTGAAGTAAAACCTGATATTTTATTTTGATAGGTTCTGCAGATTTGCTTTCAGAAGAAAAGCAGTGTTAATAGTCTTTTCTAGAAATTGTGTATCAGTGTCTGTTGAGTCTCATCAACTTAGATATTATCAAAATTGTAATTTGTAAAAGCTCTTGAGAAAAATACTCCTCTCTTAGTTTTTATTTTCCTGATTTTTAGTGAAGTAGGGAATCTCTTCTTTTTGTATTTTTTTATGAACTCCTCTTAATATTCTTCACTTGATTCTTTTAAATTACTTGTTCTATTCACATTGTTTCTCTTTAAATATTAGAAATATTAAACCCTCTTATATTTTGCAAATATTTCTCAGTATATTCATTTTAGTTTTTTGAAATAGTTTTTTTTTTATTACAGAACTCTTAATCTTTTTTTGCAGTGGATTCTGACTTTTATTTTGTATCTCCTAGATATTTTTCAACTTAAAATTATTTTAAAACTATTCTTATACTTCTAGAATATTTAATTTTATTTCTTTAGATTTATTATCTTCACCCACTTGGAAATGTTATTTGTGTCTCTTGGTAGGTGAGATTATGGGATCTAAGTATATTTTGATCATCTGGTCATCTCTTGCCTTATAACCATTTATTATATACTCCATTTCTTTTTCTATTGTGAAAGACAAATACTATATATACTCCATTTCTTAGTGACATGAAAATTGTGACCATTATCATTGAGTTGGGTGTATATAAGTTGGGCTTCATTGTTTTTTCCTGTTGATTATATTCTCTTCTTTCCTATATCACTCACCTATTATTTATCCTCTATAAGTTGGTCTTATCATATAGTAAGATGGAGATAACAATAACATCTACCTTGGAAGGTTATGAAGAGTAATGACATATCAATTTTTACCACATGTCTTGGTCATAATAGATGTTCAATAAATGTTTGTTGCTGTTATTGTGGTTACTTGTAATAACTGGACCACTATTATAATTTTTGTCTGAATCACATTAGTTTCTATTGCTTTTCAGAATTGATTGGTGTTTGGTAGCATAAGAGCATGTATCCCATTGTTGTTCTTTTATCAAAATATCAAGGTTACTATACATTTCTATTCCAGATAAACTTGAAAATCAACTTCCCCACGTTTTTGTTGAGACAAAACACACAAAAAGCCAGTTGGTATCTTGATTAGAATTACATCTTAATATGTAGGTTAATTGAGAATTGACTAAAAATAATTAAAATTTTAAGAGATGCTGACTAATTTGCTGTGGTTTGCTTTATATTTGTCAATTACCAGATTTGCAAAACATATTACACATTCATCATTTAAAATGAGAGAAAACAAAATTGTTTTTAAGAGTGGCTTAGAGCAATCAAATTTTGTGCCAAATATCCTTTCAAAACTTTCTCAGAATTAGAGTATTAAATCTCTGGGTGATAATGTATTGATAAATGTGAAACTAGGGGAGAATTATGTATGGGTGTATTAATGTGTCCAAGGCACTGCATTGCTTAAAAGTGTTGCTCAGAGTATGGGCCATGGACCAGTTTCTGTCCTTAAGCACAAGATGAGTACAGAAAAGTAAGCATTTACACAGGTTTCTAGCACTGACAAAGTAATTCATACATTAACTGCTAGTTTAAGAAAGTATGTTTATACTCTATGTCATTTCCATTTTATTATTCTAATAGTGATAGTTCTGAAATAGTTTGTAAACAAAAGAAAATAAATAAAAACACAAGACCTGTCCATAATCACAGGTAGTTTGACAAGTACTTACTTGGAATAACTTAGGCTCCACAGAGCAGAAGAACCTTGCCTTGAGTTGACCCAGCTCAACAGCAGATTCTCCCCAGTGCCTCAGCATGTTCCTGCATCATTACCACTTTTCTGGTGCTCCGATTTTGGCCTTTAATTCTTTCCTTAGTTTATGTCTGTCTGCAGGTTTTCCAGATTGCTTTGGAGAAATGTTGTAGCAATTTACCTTCCTAGAAGCAGTTTAGGGCAGGGACTTTTCTTAGCACTCTTAAGTAGTCAGAATTTAGGAGTGTTGCGTTTAAAAAGTACTATGCAATTTGTTAGTAAATTTTATTTCAATTTAACTTACATTTTCAATTTTTAGTATAGTTGTATAGTTTTTTATATTTTTTGACTATAACTTTGTTCCTCTATGTTAGTGCTGTATTTTATTGCTTATTCATTTACCTAGTAGAGCCTTGGTGCTTCTATTATCTATTTGCTAGTTTGGAAGTACATGTGTATTAGCCTCTTCCCCACTAATTTATATTTTCTCTTGCATTTTGCTTGCCCTTAATGTGTTTTTTTTAAATTTTTAAACCTTCCCCTATTATTTCTAGAATTATGTTTAAATTTAGAAACTCTCTGAACCAAAGATTTACAAGATATTCATGTTGTTTTAAAAGTATTTTAGTGGAGTGAATTTTAACATTTCTTGCATTTGTTCTTTAATCCTTCTGAAATTTACTTAGGTATATGTATGGAATAAGGGTCTACATCAGGGTGTCAAACTCATTTTCACCGAGGGCCACATCAGCCTTGTGGTTGCCTGCAAAGGGCCAAAATAATTTTAGGAATGCATAAATGTAACTACTCCTTAACTGTGTTAAGGAGTTGAAATTACATTCAGCCCTTTGAGGGCAACCGTGAGGCTGATGGCTCCAGTGAAAATGAGTTTGACACTTCTGCTCTACATTACTCTTTTCTTCAGATGGCTAATTATTTATTAATGTTCTTGAATAGTCATGTTCTTCTTTACTAGTTTACCTTGCCACCTTTACCTTATCGTATAGTAAGTTTAGATTTAGGATTTTTTCCTTGTTGATCTGCATTAACACCAGACTATTTATGGGCTTTTAATATTAATAATTTTAGCTCTCCTTCTTTGGTAGGCTTTTTCAAAATGTTTCTAGTTATTTCTACTTATTTTTCTTCCAGGTGAGCATTTCATTTTGTTTTCTGGTTTACATTTGAGAACTAAGATGACATAGGATTATATTGTTTTTGATTCTCAGAAATATTGACTTATGTATGTGGCAAATTGATACTTTCATTTGAAATGTAACATGTGCCTCTAACACAGTATTTTTCTTTTTTTGTAAGTTTTTTTTGTTTGTTTTTAAAACATTTTATTTATTTATTTTTAGAGAGGGAAAGGGAAGGAGAAAGAGAGGGAGAGAAACATCAATGTGTGGTTGCCTCTCATGTGTCCCTCCTATGGGTTCCCCCTGGGAACCTGGCCTGCAACCCAGGCATGTGCCCTGACTGGGAATCGAACCAGCAACCCTTTGTTTCACAGTCCCGTGCTCAATCCACTGAGCTGCACCAGCCAGGGCACACTATTTTTCTATTTCCTGCAGTTCATGTATTGATTATCACATTTCTGTATCTCTTTTAACAGCCGATTCAATTGTCTATATAAAGAATACTTCAACATTATTTATTTTATTAAGGGAAAATAAAAATATACATTTACAAGATTCATAAATATATACGTAAAAGTTGTATTCGAGTAACATATTTATTGTGATTTCTCTCCCTTACATAATGAAGCTGATACTCACTGCAATTTAGTTAGAATTTTTACCACCCGCAATTTAGTTAAAATTAACTTAGATTATTTTAGTTTCAGGCTTTTCACCCCTTTTAAGCAGTGCTGTGGGAAAGCAGGAAAATGACTTCCTATTTCCTTGCTTCACTTTTTGTTTTGATTACATTCGTGTCTTTAGAAAAAAGCATTTTACACTAATGTATGTCTTAGGCAAAGTAGTCCTCTAATGTCTGGGATTGTCACTGTGAATTGGCGACTCCTCTAAAGTTCTCAGGATTTACTTAAGGCGCACTAACTTTGAAGAAAGCAGATAGCTGTTTTCCTATGTGTTGTCCAGGATCAATGAAATAATTGAGTTCAGCCATTAAAAGAAATGATTCGCTCACATATATCAATCATGACATCAGTATATCATCCTGTGTCCAGAAATTCAGGGGTGTCACTATTTTTTAAGACTATCATCTTATTTTTCAATTTCTGTTGTAGAAATGCTTTCTGGTGTTTTCTATTTAAACTCTTGATCTCGTTAATAAATCTGTCTGCTATATTACAAGAGAAAATCATTAGGCCTGTGTTTAAAAACAGCTCTCTCCCTCCCCTCCTTTGTTTCAGATAGCTTTCCTTGTTCAGTGTTCTTACGGAATTGAAATCTGGTATCTTTTGCTTCTCACTTTCAATGATCTTTATTTAATATGTCAGAAGACAGCCATCACGGTCCTTCAAAGTCTCTCTTCCCCATCCTGGGCAGACTCTTCTGAATTCTTATAAAGTGCGTAACAGCTTCAGATAAGACGTAGTGTCACTAACTAAATACAATGTGTCAAGCGTTCCCTGACCATCAGTGTGAATAGAGGCCATCTTATGTCTCTTGACATGCCAGCATTTTCTATTTCTTTTGCTGCATTTCCAAAGTATGCCATTATACAAACTGGAACTTACATTCTCTAAACTACCTGATTTTCCTTTAGTTCTTAGTAATTTGAAAACATTTACTTGGCTACATCCAAGGATGTTTCGTGGCTACTCACAGTCGCCTGGCAAGTAACATGTCTTTTTAACATCACAGATAAGTCCCCATAAACAACTTCACTAACCTATAGCCCTTCTGACTCAATTTTACTACTTTTCTTCAATAATCCCTATTCTTTTTCTGCCCTGTGTTACACTGTTTTGGTATACTCTTGTTTATCTTCATAAGTATTTCTAAAGTACTTTCCTGATTAAATTTATTACCTTAGCACTCATCTATAAATATCTAAATGTCCTGCTAATGACATGGAAATGAATATTTATAATTAGTTTGTCAAGGGAAGGAGACTACATTTTATGAAGAAGAGACATTTTTGAATGTCACAGGGAGTCTGGCTCATCAGCACAGCTTACTGAGTTCCTCGTGTCTTTTCTCTAGGCCTCTTCCTAGGAAGTGTGAAGAGAATGTGATTTTAGAACCCATGCCAGAGGATATTAGTCTTTTCTATCAAGAAATTGTCTTGCAGTTGAATAAAATATGTCATAATGAAAGCTCCTGTAAAGACTCACTGAGTGAAAAGTAATTGTCTAAAATAGAAGGAAAAATTGTTTGATGTTTAATAAAAATCGCCAAATTTAGAAATTTCTCATATATATGTAATTATTAGGAAAAGTGAATAACTGTTTACTGGAATTAGTAAATAGTGCTAAGAATGACTTGAAACCATGTTATGTCAGGGTGTATCACATGACGTGTGTTGCTTACATTCATTTCTCTTGTGATTTACTAAAAAATGAAACATGCTCTACTAATATGTTCCCATGCTGAGAGACTTCATGATTTTTCATGATGGTTCCATCTGAAAATACTTCCCAAATTGGCAGCAAAATGAATTTATATTGTCAGCTAGTACGCGCTGCTACTCTGTGTCACCAAATTCTCTTCTATACACCTTATCATAATGTGCTCCATCACTTTATAACCATTTACTATAATACTCTGAAAAAATGTCCTCTGAGAAAAATTAGGGACCCTCTACCCCGTTAACATAGAGCTGTGTGTCTTGGGCTAAGGAGAATCTGTGAAGGTAGTAACTTCACACCTCCCCTGTTTTTGGATTAACCATGGCGTGTCCCAAAGACCAGAGTTCTGTTATCCAACACTGTCGCTGCTGCTCACACGTGTCTGCCTATTGAGTATCTGAAAAGTGTCTTGTCTAAATTGACTAGATGTGTATGAAAAGAATATGAAGTGCCTCAATAATTTTATACTGATAACATGTTGAAATGATACGTATAGATTAAATAAAATATAATATCAAATTAACTTTTTTCACTTAAATGTGACTGTTGGAAAACTTGGATTTTCATCAGCGGCTCATGATACATTTCCTTCGGACAGCACTGGCCCAGCGTTCTTGATTACCCGTGGACAAAGAATAACTGTACATATTTGTAATCTTGCATTTTAAGGACATTTAATTAACTCTGTATACATAGTATTTACTTAAATTATTTTGCATTCTGTTTCTATATACATCATGATTGTTTGCATTCCAGAGCTGTGCTTATTTCCTGGACCTGCATAAGCAAACACCTGCCCTGACCTCCCGGCCCATTGGTTTTAATGGATGGTAGTCTTCTTTTATCCAATGAGGACACTTTTCAAGACCCCCAGTGGATACTTGAAATTGTGAATAGTATCAAACGCTGTTTATACTATGTTTTTCCAATGCATATGTACTTAAGATAAAGTTTAGCATATATTAGGTACAGTAAGAGATTGACAACAATAATTAGTAACAAAATAGAATTATTATATCAGTATACTGTATTAAAAGTTATATGAGTGTGGTCTCTTTCTCTACCTCTCAAAATCTTATTGTGCTGTTCTCACCCTTCTTGTGATGCTGTGAGAGATAAAATGCCCGTGTGTTGAGAAGTGAGGTGAGTGACACAGGCATTGTGATGCAGCCTTAGGCTACTACTGACCCGATGATGTTTCAGGAGGATCGTCTGCGTCAGGTGGTCCTGGGTCATGCAGCCGTGACAGTGTCAGTGCATGGGAAGAATTTAGTATTTGCAGGCCACAGCTGACCCTGGTAACTGAAACTGCAGATGAGGGACACTACTGTGTACGTGCTTTAATGTATTCTGAAAATCTCAGGTCATTCCATGAAGTCATTTTTGCTGACTCCATACCAATTTTCCCTTCTCTGAACTTATTTTGCTTCTGTAAATATCAGAAAGCTAACATTTAATTAGATTCCATATTAAAATAATCTCTAACAGTGTGAATGTATTTCTTAGACACTTTTTGGGAGGGGTAGCAAAGCATACATTCTTCTGTTTTCTCAAAAGTGATACTTTTTTAAAAAATATTTTATTTATTTATTTTTAAATAGAGAGGAAGGGAAGGTGAAAGAGTGGGAGAGAAGCATCAATGTGTGGTTGCCTCTCATGAGTCCCCTACTGGGAACTTGGCCTGCAACCCAGGCATGTGCCCTGACTGGGAATCGAACCGGCAACCCTTTGCTTCACAAGCCCATGCTCAGTCCACTGAGCTACACCAGCCAGCGCAAAAGTGATCATCTTTAGTGTACAACAGACCATCAGTGAGTGAGTGGTTAATAACTGTGAGGATGTCATACTTCCAGCTCCCTAGTGCCTTGATAACTGGCACAAAACCACAGAATGTGCTCTCATGATTTAAGATTATGCTCTTTTGGATGAGCCCACGTTTTAAAGTGGTGTGTTAGAGCGGGAAAAAAATTATTCTTGCCTTGGTTAGGTGGTTCATTTGGTGAGAGCATCATCCCGATATACCAAAACTGTGTGTTTATCCCTGATCAGGGCACATACAAGAATCAACCAATAAATGCATAAATAAGTGTAACTACAAATTGATGTTTCTCTCTCTTTTCCTCTCTCTCTCTAAAAATCAGTAAATAAAAATGTTAAAAAAGGAAATCCACTTTATTTGCACTTTTTGTTATCTATTAATGCCCACTTTGTACTTTTTATCTGTAAAGTATCTTTTTTTTTACTTCTTTTTTAATGGTCCTTGAATGTTCAGGATGATGCCCGTCAACTCTTTGTGCTTGCTGGAGCTGCTGAAGAAGGTTTCATGACTGCAGAACTTGCTGGGGTTATAAAGAGATTGTGGAAAGACACTGGTGTACAAGCCTGTTTCAACAGATCCCGGGAGTACCAGCTTAATGATTCTGCAGCATAGTAAGTAATCATATCTTCAGAACTAAACTATCATGAATAATTACTTGCAAGGCAAATATACCTCCAAGTCAATTTTATTGCAGAATTGGCTGACACGTTCTTACACTGTTCAGGATATTCATAGTGACAGCGTTTTAAAACTCTTTTCTATATTTTTGCAGAGAGCAATGTTGTTATTTCTTTTGTGTTCAGAAGTATCTCAAGAGACTCATGCTTTGCGTAACTCTAACTGAAACATGTAGAATGGGACTGTTGCCAGTATACTTCCAAGAAAGTAATTGGAACTTCCCGTAGTTCAATCTGAATGTGGGTGTATCTCTACTTTGCCTGGGACTAGCCAAAGGGGAGGGTAACTGATTTGGGTTATTTTTGTGTTACTAATGGTGCCTGAGAAGAGTTACTTGTCTAGTAACAGGCCCCTTGAATAACGTGCACCCCCTTTGAAGGGACACATGGTGATTCCAAGATATTTTCTCACTGAGTAAAATAGCTCTCCACTTGAAAATTGTGATTTGTATGTACCCTTTTGCACTAGATGTTGCTTACAGATACCTAAGTAGTTTTCTGGTAGAAAAGTTTGCCCTGATTTTCCAGATGGTGGTCCAGAAAGCTTGTAGAGCAAGTTGAGACAGAACCTAGTTGGGTAGCATTCTGTTTAGTGATCTACGTAGAATAAAAAATCATTGGTTTACATAATTGGCACACATACTCAAAAATGTTGGGTATAATATGAATAGCATTAATTGGCCTTAAAACATCTATGGCCATACCACCCTGAACACGCCTGATCTTGTCTAATTGGCCTTAAAATATGTGCTGTGCATTCACTTTACCCTCCCAAGTTTGTTCCATTTTCTTGGCAGAGCTTTTGGCTCTTAGGAACACAGGTGGGCATTAGATTGACAGTAACAAGCATTAAAGGGTCTGTGTAAGTATACATTTTTTGCCACAGTGAAAAACATGACTGTGCTTAGTATGTAGTGTGTCATTTATTGCACATCAGAGTGCCCAGTGTGTGTTACGTGAATGATCCAGTGTGAATGATAACATTTCTTACCGAATGAATATGTAGCCCATCTCTTCAACTAGTGTCACTTCCACTAAGAAATAGTCCTTGACTCATTGAGTAGCTCCTTGACTCCTTGTTTTATGTGCTCATAACATGATATGTTTTCTTTCATAATGCTCACAGATTTGCATTTATTTTGAATTCATATAATTTTTACTTATATTAAGACTATTTGATTATTTTCAATCTCTGCCACTATACTGTAAATTCATTAAAGTCCATTTTGTCCAGTGTTCTATCCCTGTTGCCTGACTCAGCCATCACTCAGTATGCCCTCGCTTAGTAATGAATGAGTTAATAAACCAGACTTTACAGAGCTGGAAGAGAAATTGAAGGAAAATTACTTAGAGCAAGAACACAACTCTTTGACCATCGTAATATTGCTTTGGCACCACAAGTACCTGCAGGACAGTGTAAATGAGAATCACTATTAAGGCGAGAAGGTTGCTCTGAGCTGAGGCCAGCAAGAGGAGCTATTTCGGTAATTTAAGGGACAGTAGATTAAAATATGTTGCCCCATCTGGGGTGGTCTTCCTGGATTCCTCATTCCTTAGTCTATTTACCAAGACCCTCTCTTGTGTACAATGCTTAGACATGATTAGACATGAAGGAGAAAAATACAGGGTCCAGCAGAAGTAATGCCTGCGTGTGTTTGGTAGGGTAGTAATATGGTTTAATAATTTAGAGTTTTAATTTGAACATTTCACCTAAAATGTCATATGGTGTGCTTGTGTGTGATGTTGTTATGCTACAGGGTTATACGCTTACGGTTTTGTAATAAAAAGGAGCATTGTTTGTTCTGGACCTTGTATATTGCTTTGACTCCCCAGTATTTCATTACTGGTGGTTCTGACCTCAGATAATGGAGTCGTTTTTCAAGAATGAAGAGAGTCATAGGAATCTTTTTCTTCGTGGTGAGTGGGGGGGTGGCATTTGTATTTCTCAGTTTTTGACTGGAGGTGGGGGATGCTGCAAAGTTGCCTGTTAAGACTAACCACCACCAATTTACACTTTAAATTTCTGAACGTTTAAAACAATTGGAATTTTTCACAGTGCTGTTTTTGTCTTGTTGAAATAGAAATGAGCATTATGTTTAGACTATTACAATTATAGCAGTTTTAAGCAAAGAAATATACTTAGGAACAATCAGGAAAATTTTAAATAAAGTAGCTTCATATTTCATAGGGACAGTTAGTAAAATCTTGTCATAAACTTTAGTTTGTTTATTCAGACTTTTCTACAATAAGGTACAATGTTATATATATGGAATTTAAAAAAATTCTTGCTTTTGAAAAATAATTATTGAATATAAACAAATGTCTTACACATTAAATATCAAGAAATATTCATTACCGATTACAAGTAAGGCTGTAATACTGAATTTAAAATATAGATAAAGTACTGAGGGATTATCACCAATGCAATAAAAGATAATAAGATTCTTTTAAATTAAGTGCGATACAAATAATTCAAGCTATCATCTCTCTGTGTATTCTTGTATATCAACACCAGATACATGTACTTAACTGTCTAAAACATTTTTGTTACTAGTTCAGTGTTTGGGTAATTTTACAGGTTTATCCCCAATGAATCAAATATTTTTAAAGCTCTTTTTGTTTGAAAGACCCCTTCCTTCTAAATGGCTAAGGAAGAGTTCCGGAGGATAACATTAATTAAAGTTGCAGTAGGTGGTGCCTCTCTGTACCTAAACTTGTTTTCTAAATTGTCTTTCACTTTCTGCCCCAGTTGCTGCAGAGCACTGCAGGGATCCTCTCCACATTCAGCTGACCTTAGGATTAATTCCAGACTTCTCATTTTAGGTTGCGCATAGCCTATCAGTGGCCTTATTTTCTGAGAAACAAGATGTGACTACTCCTGCCCCCATACCGGTTTACTGCTTGTCCCGATGTGAACAGTGTTCCTCTTTTCTGTCCCATCATTCAGATTTCTATTTATACTCCTCACTAGCCACAAATCCTTCTTTAACTACTCAGGTTCACATTGATCTCTGCATATGTGGACTTTCTATAACATGGATTATACTACATAATTTGATGCAAATTATACAAAATAGTTGCATGGTATTTCACCACCATATTTTTATATTAACATATTTGGCATTGTTGGCAGAGAGTATTGAATGAGTGATTAAAATCAGTAAAAAGTAAAATTTGAATATTGATTTAGGAAGCCAGTAAAATTCAGAGTAAAGGGTTACATGTAGTGTTTTCCTATATATAACTGAAGGCTGGTTGAAAGGGAACAACATTGAATTTAGCTTTTGGCCAGAGGTTTCCCCACTGTCTGCTCAAAAACTAACTTTTTAAATCCATAGCACTACATCAAAAAAAAAAGAAAAAATTTTTAAAAAGAAACACATGGTGTGCAGTTTATTTAGATACTTTTGAAGAAGTTACTATTGGTCTGTTTTCATTGCCAACAAGGAGAATTACTAATTACTGTCCTCCAGGAACAAAGTACATAACATTTAAAAAATGTTCTAAGAGTTTTGTGGCTGGAGAAGTATAAGCACGTTCATGTCAGTCAGTGGGGAGTCATGTAAGATGCAAACTTAAGTTGGTTGTATTACATCATTACATAAAATATAAAGACTTCCAGTACTTGGAATATTGCATGTATCAAAATATCTTACTCTGATTTAGATGATCTTTATTGACTGTATTAATACTAGCGTATTGTTTTATCGTTTATGTTTTTAGCTATTTGAACGACTTGGACAGAATAGCACAGCCAAATTACATCCCAACTCAACAAGATGTTCTCAGAACTCGAGTGAAAACTACAGGAATTGTTGAAACCCATTTTACTTTCAAAGATCTTCACTTTAAGTGAGTAACTTCAAAGCATATGATTTATAAGTAAGTCATAAAACACATTGTTTAGGAAAAAGGTTTAATTATAAAAGTTTTAAAAATTTTGGGTTGGAAATTATTTAAAAAATTTTCTCTCCGATGATTGCACAAAAGGGTTTTGGGATGAAAGAGGGCAAGAAACATTTTTAGGAATATATATTTTTATTTGACAACCAATAGCTTTGCCAATTCCTTTTGCCTATATTTTTCACAGTGATTTAAGTAAAAGTGGTTGTTGGCTTTTAGTTCTACATTGCAAATACTGATACTGTATATTTTGGGAAATGTCTGCCATCAATTTTTAGGTAGAAAGATGGGGTTTTACTGGTAGAATATATGTTTATTTAGGGAAATACTAAAATGAAGAGCACCTTTAAAGATTTTTCTTGGAAATTTTTATTCATGCAAACTGATAGATGAAAAATGCTTATTTATTTAGAGTGTACTGACTATTAACTTACTGAGGTCTGAGCAGGGAGGCACTGCATTGTATTGGCCTTCAGAAATGGTGGGATGCTGGAGTTGATTTTGTCTAGTTTGCTCATGTTATAATGAACCAGGTTCCTGGGAGTTTAGGTAAACATTACATTCAAATTTACAGAGCTATGTTTTTCTTTTTCCAATAACAGTTTTCAAAGTATGTCCAATACTGCTAGACTTTGCTTCATTTAACTCTAATGGTCTGAAAAGTAATGATGATGAAGCAGAATTTCTGAAAGCATCTTATAAAAAGGCTCCAAATCAAAGATAAATAAAACAGTAATCATCAGCTCATGGCTTAAAGAAGCTGACAATTACAGGTTGTGGGAAGCATAGTTAAATATATGCAACTATTCCTTTGATTTGCTCCCATATTTTAAATAGACTTGTTATTATCATTTGTCATTAATTTATACCACATTCAGTGGTTCATATAATTGAGTTTTCCAGAAAACGAAAATTTAATTTCAACTTTCCATGGCAGCTGCTCTTCAAAAAACAAACATTGCCCTGCTTCTTAAGCAGAGGTACAGATCGTAATTACTTTATCTGACCTTGTAAACTTTGTGCTTTAACACATGGTACGGTTTTGTATATGCTTTTATTTTCTGTTTTTCTATATTATAAGCTGTCAGTGGACATTTTTATTGGCTATCATTGTCTTATTGAAATCATTTACCTTCCTTTAGTTTGCTTACTAATTCTAGAATATCAAGTGACCAAATTCAGGAATATTAAAGTATCATTTTAAAAGTTTGAGATGCTTTCTCTGAGAACTATTGCCTTTTATCTTAAAATTATGAAGTCATGTTAATTATAAGGAAGTTCACACTGTTAGAATGAGGTTTAAGGTTTGTTTCTTTTTTTTTAATATATTTTATTGATTATGCCATTACAGTTCTATTTCCCCTTAAAACCTAGTGCATCTTAGATTTTGATCGTTTTGCTTTTTACTTATTTATCTCAATTTAAAGACGATGCTCTGCAGCAAACTTAAATTATGTTCAGATAATGGTTTTAATCTAACCATGTACCTCAAAGAGAAAAATGCATGGGTTTTGAGTTACCAAGTTAAGAATTTTAGACCTAGGCTCCTATTATGTAAGCAGGCAAGCTTGGTTAAGATTTTTTTAAAAGATTTTATTTATTTGCCCTGGTTGGTGTAGCTCAGTGGATTGAGCACGGGC
The DNA here is from genome assembly GCF_021234435.1 of Artibeus jamaicensis. Classification (NCBI taxonomy): domain Eukaryota; kingdom Metazoa; phylum Chordata; class Mammalia; order Chiroptera; family Phyllostomidae; genus Artibeus; species Artibeus jamaicensis. The sequence goes on from NW_026521870.1 coordinate 4,943,951, forward strand.
TTGTGAACCAAAGGATCGCAGTTCAATTCCCAGTCAGGGCACATGCCCGGGTTGCAGGCCAGTTCCCAGCAGGGGATGCATGAGAGGCAACCATACATTGCTATTTCTCTCCCTCTCTCCTTCCCTTCACCTCTAAAGATAAATAAATAAAATCTTTTTAAAAACCTTAAAATTTATTTATTTATTTAATTTTATGGAGGGAAGGGAGGGAGAAAGAGAGGAAGAGAAATATCAATGTGTTTTTGCCTCTCATGTGTCCCTAACTGGGGACCTGGCCCCCAACCCAGGCATGTGCCCTGATTGGGAATTGAACCAGTGACCATTTGAGTCACAGGCCGGTACTCAGTTCACTGAGCCACACCAGCCAGGGCTGGTTAAGATTCGTATAACAGAGAGTGTTACCATCATGCCTATTGTCAGAAGTTTAAATATAAAATGAGTTGTTTCCTGTGAAGGACATGTTGTAAAAGAGCTTCATACGTGGTAAGAAACAGCGATGGTAAATGTTAAGTCAGTCATTTGGTACTTGAGGCGATCTGACTGTAAATTCACTTTCAGGCTGGTTAGAGTCCCCTTAAATACTCACTTCGGACCATCGTCTTCCTGCTAGCCTGAGTTTCTCGGTTGTCATTTCAGTATTGGGCAGGTACTGGGATCAGTCGTTTCTCACCGCAGTCCCTCCAGAAGTCTGTTCAGTCTGTGCAGGTGAGGTAGAGTGGCACAGGGTGTGTTTAGTTACTGTTTTCACTTGCTGACTTAAACATAGGTTTGTCCAGAACTTCAGATAAACTTGGTCTTATTTTGGATTCGAAAATTCTTTTAAATTACTATCATTGCTAACATAGGGTTCCAGATGTGCTTTTTATATGTTAAATAAGCTTCAGAAGAATGAGGGCAGAAACGGAATAGTTCTACTGGGAACTCTTGGATGTGGTTATCATGTGTGTGTTTTGTGTTATAATTCATTGTCTAATTTTAACTGCTCATGTAAAATCTGAATTTCACTTCTTTGTGGGATGATTGGAATTAAATCCAGAATGAAGCAATAAGACATTATTCTTTCCGAATTTATCTTACCACTTCTGTGCTAGGCAGGCGTACATGGATTGTTTTGCTTTAAAGAATTAACAGCTTTATTTTACTCTGAAATTTTTGCCAAATACAGAATTAAAGCATCCCTTCTACTATAAAATGATTGTAAGATAAATATCTGTTTATTTTCTGTAGTAACGTAAATGTGTGGTGGGCTTTGCAGTGCGGTTTCGTATTTACAGGGTTGATACCCGTATATGGTCCACCAGCTGTGTACCAGTCAGTCGTGGTCCTAGTGAGAGGCATCAGATGGCAGTCTGAGCATCAGCCAGCAGGCACATCTCAGATCTCCAGTATTTCCTGCCATCTTCCCCCACTCCTCCAAAAAGAGACACCTGAGGAAACTCAAATTCAGTCCCTGTTGGGTGCTAATCAGAAGCCTCATACTTTCATATGAAGAACATATTATCATTTTGTTCTGGTTTTGATTAATTTTTTTAAAAAAAATAGAAGTTTGGAATTTGAAGATAATTGTAATGTATGGGTGAAACAGTGAACAATGCTGTATTCACAACCCTATTGTTTGTAGTATCAGTTCTTAGTCATTTTTGCTCCTTGCTGAAGAATTAGACCAGTGACCCAAAGTGCAGTGCTCGGAGCAGCAGCGTGGGCATCATGCGTCGCCCACTCTGCTGTGCTCTGAAGTTCGACAGGCACCGACCTAGATGACAGGTTCTTTCTTTATGACCAGCGTGTGAATGGTCATCATTTATTTCTAACCTCTGTAAATTGAAGAGATTTCTTCAGTTGTCGGGGACCTAATTTTCAAGTGAAAGCTTTTATATTTAATATTCTAGTAGCATAACTGGAAGACCTGGATCTTTAACATGGTGTAAAGCTAGTCTGTTATTTGAAAGTTTTAAAATATTCCATAGACACAGTGCATTTAGTTACTCAACAAATATTTATGAAGTACATGTGTGTTCCCAGTGTAGGTGGTATAAAATGACTGAAATAAACAAACTTTTTGTCTCTTTGTTGTTAAGCGGAGTGAGATAAATAAATACTTAATATTCAGGAGATGATAACTGCTATAGTGAAAAAGAAAGCAAGGTGAGGGGATGCATTAGTTTCCTAAGGCTGCTGTAACAAACACCACCAAGCCGGCAGCGTAAAGCAGCAGGAGTGTATTCTTCCACAGTTGCGGAGGGCTGGACATTTGCAGGCAGTGTCAGCAGGGCTCTGCTCCTTCCGAGGCTCTAGGAAAGAAACCTCCCTTGCCTCTTCCTAGCTTCTGCTGGTGGTTGGTAGTCCTTGGTATTCTTTGTCTTGCAGCCATATTACTCCATTTTTTGCCCTTTGTCACATGGAGAACGTGTGACCTAGGGCAAAACATTCTCTTCTGTGTGTGTCTGGTTCCTCTTTGCTTAATAGTTTATTCTTCAGTTTTTCTTTTTCCTTTTGCATTTTGCCATAGCAGCAAGGAGAAACAAGGCTGGAGGTTGAACACTTTGCTTGGAAGTTTCCTTAGTGAAATATCCAAGTTCATTTCTTACAAATTCTACCTTACACCCACAACTAGAAAACAGTTAAGCAAGGTTGTTTTTTTTTTTTACCACTTTAAAAAAATAAAAGAATTATCTCCTGTCCAGTGTCTAATTACTTGTTTCTCATTTCCTTCAGAGAATCCTCATAAATATCTCCAACATTCATCCGTTCCCCAACATTGTGTTCATGGTGATACCTAAATTCTCCTAAGATGGAAGTTTTTCTACCACCCTTTTCACTTCCATCTAAGTCTTGTCAAAATCACCTTTCATGTCCATGTTTCCAACCATCATCTTTTCAAGGCAATCTGGGCTTTTTCTGTCAAGTAACTCAAATTCTTCCAGCCTCTACCTATTATTAAATTCCAAAGCTGCTTCCAGTTTTTTGTGTTGGTTAGAGGTCTGCCCCAAAGTACCCAGCCATGTAATATGAAAAATAGAGACTTTTTTTAAGAAGATGCAAGAGATGTTGATGTTCAGTCCCCTTCAAAGTAGGCACCTTGCAACATTCTCACAGTTCTCCCATTTGCCATCAGCTGTCCCATCATATTTTTATGAATCTCATTGATGATCTGAAATGTCTTCCCTTTCAAAGGCGATTTTAGTTTGGGGAGGAGCCAGAAGTCACAGGGTGCCAAACCTGGGCCGTGGGGGAGCTGAGTCAGATAGATATTTTGAAGTTTTGTCAAAAAACTCTGCATGAGATGTGGTGCATGACCAGGTGCATTGTCATGATGAAGCTGCCAATCACCAGTTACCCATTGCTGTGGGCTTCTGAATCATCCAAATAGTTTCCACAGAGGAATGTTCAAGCTTCATGCAAAACTTGATGCAGATTCATTGCTGTACGCAGTCATTTTGGATGTGATGGCCACACAGTACACATGCTCACTCAACACAGTCTACCACCCCCACTGACTAGTACAGTGAATCATCATTGTTCTCACATGCGCATTCCAGTCCACTCTCCTTGGCTGTCAGGTGACATCAATGTCGTGCAAACTGTTCTCATTATATCGAACGATGGCTGGACTTTTCTTGACAGACCTCATATAGCAGCACCCCACTCGGGGTATTAAAATTGTATCAGTCAAGGTTCTCCAGAGAAACAGAACTAGTAGATTGTGTTCATTTCAAGGACTTGGCTCACATGACTGTGGGGCTCACAGGTCCAAAATTTGCAGGATAAGAGAGCAGGCTCTGAGGGAAATGGATCCTGCAGTCTTGAGTCAGAACTCCTTTTCCTTCTGGGAAACCTTAGTTTTTCCTTTTAAGAAAAACCTTAAACCTCCCTTTCAAGGGATTGGACGAGGTCTGCCAACATTGTCCAGCGTAATCTCCTTTACTCAAAGTCAACTGATTATACATGTTAACTACAACTGTAGAACACCTTCGCAGCAGCACCTAGATTCATGTTGGATTAAATAACTAGTGTAATAGCTTAGCCAAATGGACACATAAAATGCACCATCACAGAGTGAAAACGTGGGGTGGTGTCGTTGGTTGTTATTTTATACTGAGTGGTCAGGAACTACATGATGTCTGATCAGAGAGATTATCTAAAATACATTATCTTTTTGGTAAAGTTCTTTCAGATTGTGTTCCTTCACAGTTTAAAAATGTATAATTACTTTAATTAATTTTATTTCTTGTTTGATCTTTATTACCAGCTGTCCTTTTTGTATCTTACACATTTTATTTATCATGTGGTAGAATCATTTTTATATAGCATCCTTAAACCTAACGAACAATTTAGTAGCTAAACCAGTAAAATGAAGGCCACTTAAATGGTGATAAAATTAACAATACTAGTTTATAGGCCAGTACTGCAGAGAAAATTCTTTTTGCTGTGTGAGATTTAAATAGGGACTATTTTAATTAGTGCACCATTTAGATAAATGGAGCCTTTAAAAATGTACCAGTGTGCATAGTGTCTCCATTATATAAGTGGTTATTGCTAGGTTGCATAACATACCCTATGTACATTTCAACTTTTGCTTAACTTAAACTTTTACCAGAAAAAGAGGAAACAATCATTGTCTTTATACTGTTTATGTTGCTACCCTGTACACTAAACAACAATGGTCTACTATTATATAGTGTGTAAAAATAGATTGTTTTTACTGTGAATTTTAAGACTGTTCATTAGGACTACCCATTTACCTCATGTTTCTTCTCATTTTCTTTTATACCCTGGTTTTACTTGTTAATTTAGGCAACCTCTTGCCCCCCGCACCTCACCAAAGATGACTTGCTCGTTCAGCTGTTTCTTACCTGGAATGGTTTCTCCTTCATATTGCCTCAGGGAGAAAACCCCATTTTGTAGTGGGAAGAGGGGACAGTGTCCTCTGCCTCTGTTGTTTTGTGACATTGGCAAATTGACACACTTTATTCTCTCTGTTTCCTAGTTGCTTCGTGTGACTTCCTAGCGTTTACATGTAGTGCAGTTCATTCATATGCAGTTGTCTGTTCTAAGTAGTCTTATATGTTAATATGTTGTTTTTAGGGGTTTTTTTGTTTTGTTTTGTTTTTAGATGCTCTCTCTTTGATAAAAAAAAAATTTCAAATCAGAAGACTTTCTATTTGTGAAAGCCAATTTCTGAAATTGTTTTCCTCCCATAAAGCCCTTTTATCCTTTCTTCCCATCCCACATTCTCTCTGCAATTTTTGCTGAAATTGTGGAAGTCAGAGCTCTGGGACATTCAGTGTAATGTGCAACTCGCTGTGTTTCCTCGTACAGAATGTTTGATGTGGGAGGACAGAGGTCTGAGCGGAAGAAGTGGATCCATTGCTTTGAAGGAGTGACTGCCATCATTTTCTGTGTGGCGCTGAGTGACTATGACCTGGTTCTAGCCGAGGATGAAGAAATGGCAAGTACAACCGCTTTTGAAGATTGAGCATGAAATATGAGACGCTGAAGATGTTGCCAGGGGGTTTTCTGAGAAAAAATTATTGAGAAATTCTTGCTAAATGTTTGAATTATTTGAAAGTTTTGGCTCTTTTCTCTAACTTTTCTGTTTCCATACTAAATGGGAATTATACTAAAGAAGCACAGGTGGATCCTGAGAAAAAGAAAAGAGTTTTAATCTCATCTCAAACCTATGTGCCTAACTATGCATTTTCTATATCTGGTAGTATCTACATACTAAATGGAAATAAAGTTCTTTTCTTACTACTTCTGCCAGCTCCACTCAGTCATCTCTGATCCCTGTTACACATTGCACATCCATGTCGTTTTCAGGTGCATTTCAGTATGTCATGAATCTGCGGGAAATACTTTGAAGTAGAAATACAAAACTCTTGTTGTTTTAAATTTAGTACAAACTGGGAAAATGATAGAAATGTCAGTTTTCTGTTTTTTTAATCATTTATTTGTAGTCACAGTGTAGCAGGTACAGTGCATCAGCATACATCCACTGCTCTGATTTGGACACTGTGAAGTGCATCAGTGCCCTTTTTGAAACCACAGATACTAGAAGGAGGAGTCAGGAGTGGAAGTTTCCTTCCCTAGCATACTTTTATATTCAGGGTGTTGGGCTAACTGAACCTCAGCTTATTCAGTTTTATTTAGTAGCCTTTAAAACCTCCAGTTATCAATTAGTGGAAGTTTCATTAAATTCATTAATATTGAGATATTTTCAAATATTTACGTTTGGCGTGCCTGGGTTGCAAGGTCCCGCAGCAGGAGAGGCCCAGGCCCAGAGACACACAGTGGGCGCTTGGCGAACGCTGGCTGGAGGCCCAGAGTAGCGAGTGATGCAGATGCCGTCTCCCCTAAAACCACAGTGTGCTTGTTCTTTAATGCCAGAAGTGGATTTTTCTAGTATGTTATCTATTTTTAATTAAGCTCTGTTTTGTTATAACATTTGTTATTTCTTAAGTAGTATTTCTCAAAATCCTTGTCATTATGACAAGCTGATTGTATCTTTTCTACTATAGAATCGAATGCATGAAAGCATGAAGTTGTTCGACAGCATATGTAACAACAAATGGTTCACAGAAACATCTATTATACTTTTCCTAAACAAGAAGGATCTCTTCGAAGAAAAAATCAAAAAGAGCCCTCTCACTATATGCTATCCAGAATATGCAGGTAAAAAAAACTTTCTGTAAACAACTGGTCAAGTCAATCATTTCCAAGTGAAAGTTTCCCTATGGCAAGATTTCATTTGTTGATTTGAATGCCCCAGCTTAATAATTCTTACCTTTAAGAGAAATTACTTATCAGACTACATTCAAGCACAAGTAATTACTTGAGGTATGGATTAGGTTACTGAAAATAACATTTATGGAAAAGCTGTTAAGTAATTTTCTGTGATGACTTCGTATCTTCATAAATTGACAATATTGATTTCTTTATCTAGTTAACAGTAACAGATCTTGTGTCAAGTTCTGTTGTGTGATGCACAAGAAATAAGACATGTCTTGTCCCTCGTCCAATCTCAAAGACCAGCGTACTCACAAACAAAGAAACAATGACAGTGCAACATGTTGCTACAAAGTAACATGAACAGTAAACAAAGGGGGGCATGGAACAGAGTTTGTGAATTAGCTAACAACCGAGCAGTCAGGGAATGTCTCACAGGAAATCCATGGGATTCTATTAATTAATGGTACTCTGATTTCACTACTATGGAAGGTGGTCTGCAGTAAAAAAAAAAGAGACGTGAGATACAGTCCTGGCTTTTCCATGATTAGCTCCTTCATCTTGAACAAGACAGTTAATCACCTGGGTCTCACTCCCCCCATCTTTAAAATCAGAAGAGGACTAAAGTATTACGGTGGTTTAGTTTAGCTTTTGCACATTTCCTGGAGTGTTGTTATTGAAAGTGGGAACAAGGAATGGAGCTACGTGTCTCCTCCCCACACACGGACACAACTTCTCTCTCACTGAAACAGAGTAACTTAAGCTTTCATCGGAGTAAGACTTGATTTTAAGGAAGAGAACTGTGCCTTAAAAAAGTTTGACCACCACTGGTTTATAGTATGTTTAAGTCTAAATATTTTGAAGAGTTTGGTTAATTTAGCTAGTTTATACAAGTTATCTCTATCCTTCTTGTTTTAAAATAAGTCTCAAGAATTTGATTATAAACAAAGATTTTGTCTTGTATTGAGTAAATTGTACAATAAGTATTTACTGCCTTTTCATAAGTGATGTTAAAACAGCCCTGTGACCTAAGACAAGACCTAAGTCTATCAAATCATTAACCACCAGTCTAACTTTAATTAAGTTCTCAGTGGAACTGGGGGGTGGGAGGTAGTTCTTCAATAAATATAAGCACATTAATTATTACAGCCCTGCTTTGTATATTGCAAAGGTATACTTTAAATGTTTTCATAGTTTCTTAGTTTAAAACTTTTGTTTTATTTTTGAAAGTCATAGTGTTGTAAGTCACCTTGTTCAGAAGCATTTTAGAGCTTATTAGGAATAAAATTATTTATAGTATTAATTCCAAGATTGAAGTTATCCAGAATCAAGGTGGCTTAGTTTTTGCCCTTACTTTCATCTTTCAGTTTATTTTTGTCACTCTCTATTACGGAGTGGCCGTTTTGTGCTAATATTACCAGAGTACCCAAGTGAATCCATAAATATCACATACCTACAGGGATTTCAGAGCAACAAGGAATAAACTTGTTAGCTCTTTCTTTACCACCTGGTAAAGGAAATTTACATGCGAGAATTTTCCTTATGTTGTCAAGTTAATAGGAATCAGTGACCTCGGAAGTTTGAACAAAGAGATGTCATGTAATTCCCTTATATTCCCAGTGTTGGTGTAATAATTTAATCTTCACTGCATGCCCTAATTATTGACTCAATTGCCTCTTGCTTCAGCCTTAACTCTTAAGTTCTTATGACTCTTGTTTTTTGTAGAAGAACCCGATATAGCCTTCAACCACTCAGCTTATTTCCTTTCTGCATCTCTCTCCTCTTCTTTTTATCTGTATGTTGGCAGTGCACCACATTCCAGCTGCAGATCTGTACTCTTTTACACTCTGTTCTTCCATGGTCTTATTCATTCTCACTATGTTAAACTCTGTTGTCAACTCCAGTTTCTCTCTAGAGCACCGGGCTTACATTTCCAACTACTCTGTTAAGCATGTACATGTATTTTTTAGCACTGGAGACTCAAACTAAGCTAAGTATATTTTGTTTTTCTTCTTTATCTCCCTTTGAATTATATCATCAACCTCCCATACTCCATTTTTAATCATATTATCATCTGTACTTAGCTTTATTTAGGACAGTTCTATCACATGTTAGAAAATACTTATCACATTCTCCCCCAACCCTCATCCTTACCATTCTTAAGATTTAAAGTCAGACTGAGGAATGTGCTTATTAGTTCATTCATAAATCTTATTGCTCTTGGGACAAACCCACTGAGCAACAGTCCAGAAAAAGTCCAGTTCATTGTTAATATAATGAGAACAGTTTGCACAACATCAATATAACCTGGCAGCCAAGGAGTGGACGGGAGTGCACATGCCTGAACAATGATGACTTCACTGTTCTAGTCAGTGGGGCTGGTAGACATCATTGAGTGAGCATGTGTACTGTGTGGCCATCACATTCAAAATGACTAAATAGAACAACAAATTTGCATCAAATTTTGTGTTAAGTTAAACATTCCTGCACAGAAACTATTGGTATGATTCAAAAGGCTTTCAGAGACTATGTAGTGAGTGCAGTGCAAAGAAAAGTGTGGCACAAATGCTTCAAAGATGGTTGAGAATCTGTTGAAAGTGATCCATGTTCTGGAAGGCCTGCAACGAGTACAACACCTGAGAATGTTGAACGTGTATGGGCTGCAGTCAACAAAGATCAGTGACTGACAGTGTGAGAACTAGAAGCTGATCTGGGGATTCCAGAACTACTGTGTCCAAGATTTTGGTGAAGGATCTTGGCATGAAACATGTCCTGGCAAAATTCAGTCCACCACTTCTGCTATGAGAACAGAAAGAACATGGTGCTACGGTTGCTAATGACCTAATTCAAACTGCTATCAGTGAACCAGATTTCCTCAAGAAGGTCATAAGGAGAGATAAATTGTGGTCAATGGCTATGATCCAGAAATGAAGGCCCAGTTATCCCAATGGAAGTTGCCTGGTTCTTCACAACCAAAGAAGGTGTGGCAGAGTCACAGCAAGATCAAGACCATGTTAACTGTGTTTTGTTTGGAAAGGTATTGTTCATCCTGAGTATACGCCCCAGGCCAAACACTAAGGGGTACTACTTTAATGTTATCAGTTGAGAGATGCAATATGACAAAAACAAGCTATGGGCAACTGGTGACGGGCAGCTTCCTCATGACAACGTGCTCATTTATGCATCGTTTCTGGTGCAGAGTTTTTCAGCAGAACGTCAAATCATCAGCCCCACTACAGCCCACATTTGGTGCTCTTGACTTCTGGCTTTTCCCAAAACTAAAATCAACTTGCGGAAGAGATTTCAGACCATCGATGAGATTCAGGAAAATACCAGGGGGCAACTGATGGCAAATCCGCTGAAGGATTTTGCAGTGTTTTGAACAGTGGAAGAGACACTGGGAGCACTGTGTGAGGTACTACAGTGCCTACTTTGAAGGGGACTGAGTTGTCACTGTCCATGTACAATTTTTCTTGTATCTTGTATCTTCTTCAATGTCTCTTTTTTAACATTACATGGCTGTGTACTTTCTGTGCAGGCCTCATACGTGTACATGAAATTGAGCTAGGCATGGAATGAAAGCTGTTTTCCAAACACATAACAGAGTGTGGCAAGAGGAGATTTACAGTTACGATTACACAGAACATAAAGTTTATTCTTGTATTATTATTTATTATTATATTATTTTCCATATGAATAGCTATAAACTTACTGTAACCTGTCCCTGTATTTTTGATATGTGGTTGCATTACCTTCTGTTTGAACAAAACACTGGTGCTTTTTAGAGTTCCAGAATACCAACCCTAATATGATATAATAAAATAAACTAGAATTTTATTTGTAGAAATATATGGTCGTTAGCAACTTTAAAATAATTAAAATGTATTTTGACATCTTAAAAAAATGGGTGAATTCCTAAAAATGTACAGCCTCTGAAGACTGAATCATAAAGAAATGGAAAATCTAGACAGATGTATCACCAGTAAAAAGATCGAATCAGTAATTAGAAACCTTCCAACAAATAAAAGTCCATGACCAGATGGCCTCACTGGTGAACTCTCCCAAATATTTAAGAAGAAACGATACCATTTCTTCTTAAGCTTTTCCAAAGTAAAAAGAGGATGGAGTATTTTCAAACTCATTTTATAAGAGCACCATTACCCTGACACCTACGACAACCACTACAAAACTACTAGAACTAATAAGTAATTCAGTAAAGTTCCAGGATACAAAATTAATATACAAATATTTGTAGCATTTCTGTACTAGTAATGAATTGTCAAAGAAATCAAAAGCCCCATTTATAATTGCATCAAACAGAACGAAATACCTAGGCATAAATTTAACCAAATTGCTGTTATACACTGAAAATTGTAAGATAATGATGAAAGAAATTGAAGACACAGATAAATGGAAAGATACCATGCTCATGGATTGGAAGAACATTGTTAAAAAATGTTCATCCTACCCAAAGCAATCTACATATTCAATGCAATTCTATCAAAATCCCAGTGGAATTTTTCATAGAGGATAAAAAAAAATCCTAAAACATGTATTAGAAATCACAAGAGTCTTTGAGTACCTAAAGTAGTCTTGAGAAAGAACACAGCTGGAGGCATAATGCTTCCTAATATCAGACTGTATTACAAAGCTATAGTAATCAAAACTGTGTGGTATTGGCATAAAAACAGACACATAAATCAGTGGAGCAGAATAGTGAGCCTAGAAACAAACCAGCACATATATAGTCAATTAATTTGTGACAAAGGAGCCAAGAATATACACTAGGGAAAAAACAGTTTCTTCAGGAAGTGGTGTTGGAAAAACTGGACAGCCACATGCAAAGGAAAACTGAAACACTATCTTATACACAAAAATTAAATCAAAGTGATGAAAGATGTGAACATAAGACCTGAAATTATAAAACTCCTAGAAGAAAACAGGTAGTAAGCACCTTGACATCAGCCTTGGTGAAGATTTTTCAGATTGACACCAAAAGCAATAAGTAGGGCTATGTCAAACCAAAAGGCTTCCAAACAGCAAAGGAAAGCATTAACAAAATGAAAAATCAGCCTATGGAATGAGAAAATATTTGCAAAGCATCTGTCTGCCAAGGGGTTAACATCCAAAATATATAAAGAACCCAATACAACTAAATAGCATAAGTAAATAAGTAAATAAATAAATCTTAGAAAGCAATAAAAAATGGACAGAGAAACTGAATAGATATTTTCCAAAAAAGACATACATCTGGGTAACAGGTCCATGAAAAGGTGTTCAACATCACTAATCAAAAGGGAAATGTAAATCAGAACCACAGTGAACTATCAATTTATACCTGTGCCATTCATTAAAAAGACAAGAAATAACAAGGGTCGGCAGGAATATGGAGAAAAGGGAATCCTTGTACACTGTTATGTTGGTGGGAATGTAAATTAGTGCCTCCGCTATGGAAAAAATTACAGATGTTCTTAAAAACATTAAGTACCACATAATTCACCAAGCCCACCTTTAGGTATTCATCTGAAGAAAACAAAACATCAGTTCAAAAAGCTGTCTGCATGCCTGTGTTTATTACAGCACATTTACTGTAGCTAAGATATGCAGACAACTAGGGAACTAATTGGAGGAAAGGGCTGCAGTCACACAAGTGGCAGTTTGAATATTGGGTCCTCATGGCATGAGGTGAGCCTGGGATGGGGAAGGGAGGGTCTCAGTGCAGATCCTTTGAGCAGGCTGGGTAGTAGAGACCTTGAAAGCCAGACCAGTAATGTGTTATTATTGCAAAAGAGAGATTTAACAATTTTGTTTTAAATGAAGTAATACATATATACATAAAAAAACATAGATACATAAACACTCAACACTAATGTGAAGCTCATTGAATTTTTAGAAGTAAACATACTGATATATTCACCATTCAGATCATTTTGAGGTTCCCCAAAGCCCCATTATGCCCCTCCCACCACATACACACAGTAACCATTATTATGACTTATCGTCATTGATTAATTTTGATGGTTATCAAACTTTGTTTTCTAATCATCATTTGAATCATAGAGTGTATTGTCTTTTTGTACCTGGTGTTACTCGATTAACAGTATGTTAATGAAGCTCATCCATGTTATTGTGTGTAGCAATAGTGCTTTCATTCTTATTTCTGATTACATCAGCTCATTTTATGAATATACTAGAATTTATTACCTGGATTGTTGCCTAAACTAGAAGTTCTGCTATTAAAAGTCTTTATATGTTATATGTCAAGGGCACATCTACAGATTGGATTGCTGGGTCACAGAGCATGTGTGTGATTACCTTTACATACTGCCTGAGAATTTCCGGTTTTTGTACTCAGAAGTCTTTACTCAGTTACCTGAAAGCAGGAACATATCATTCACTTTTTGTAACCTCATAGCCATAAACTACCCTGTAGACTCTTGTACAATTTATAAAAATATTTTGAGAGAGGGGAAGGGAAAGAGAAAGAGGGAGAGAAACATCAATGTGTGGTTGCCTCTGGCACACTCCCAAGTGGGGACCTGGCCTTTAACCCAGACATGTGCCCTGGCTGGGAATTGAACGGGTGACCCTTTGGTTCACAGGCGCATACTCAGTCCACTGAGCTACCCCAGCCAGGGCCCTTGTACAATTTTTAATAAAGAAGAATGAGTGAGAAATGCTCATTAATGTGTGTATAGAAAAGGGAGTAAAAATACTGATCAGCAGCCAGCCAGCATTTTTTGATCAGCTACTAGACTGTAACCGAAATAGTAGGCCACTGTCAGGGAGCTCAGTGGTTGGGATGTAGAGCACTAGGAATATGAAAAAGGAGGGGACCTGGCATTTGGAGACTGAGGCAGGGACGAAGATTTAGGGGTTTTTTAAGGGTAACTTACATAGTTAAAGGTAGTTCACATTGGGTATTTTTAATTTAGAAGAAGTAGTTTCTCTTAATCTACAAGGAAAAATACAGTTATAGAGTCCAAATATTTTAAACAAATGAAACTGAGTTCAATATTTAAGGTCCACTTTTCCTAGCAGTATACTAATTTTAACTTGTTTTTTTCCTCTTCTCATCTTAGGCTCAAACACGTACGAAGAGGCAGCTGCATATATTCAATGTCAGTTTGAAGACCTCAATAAAAGAAAGGACACAAAAGAAATATACACCCACTTCACATGTGCCACAGATACTAAGAATGTGCAGTTTGTTTTTGATGCTGTAACAGATGTCATCATAAAAAATAATCTAAAAGATTGTGGTCTCTTCTAAGTTTTGCAGTGAATGGTTAAACGTATTTTCAAACCAAATGAGTACTTACATGTGGATCTCTTTAGACTAGAGTCTTGCAGCAACACAGAGTGTAGTTAGTATACAGCAAACACATCTGGACCTGACCAAATTTGTTCTGTTATGTTTTTTTTTAACTGAAAGTTAAAAAAACTTTAACTTTCAGTTAAAAAAAAAAAGACCTTTAAGTGTGAAAGGTGGTCCTGCAGTGTGAAACTAAGGGCAGTGTTAACGCTGGGCTCTAGTGTATTGAGGATTTCTGCGTAAGTGTAAATATGCAAATGTATGTATACATGTATTTATAACTTTGGTTTTCCACATTATGGGTTTCCACATTGCTTTTAGGTTGTAAGAGCGGCAGCTTACAATTCTAGTGTGATTGCTTTGGAAATAACAGAAATACTAAGTACTTTGTAGTCAGTGACAGACTATTACCGTGTTTTCCAGTTTTAAACGGTTTTATTTATGTTCATGCCCTGTAAGTTTTTAAATACAGTAATTAATATTAGGGAACATTGAAGCCCTTATCTTGATAATCTTGTAATCATAAAAATGTTATTTGTACAAACACTGCACAGACTATTTTAATAACATGATTTGTTCCTTAAATTTAATGCTTTATTGAAATATTCTTAAAGAGGATGAATATATCTGCCTTTGGATTATTTAAACATTGTATGTATTTTATTTTTTTCTTTTAAGATTGCATGCTAATCTGGTTCTGTGTTAGATTTGGTTTGAAAAACTAAAATTTTATATTTTGAGGATATACTATCTTAGACTTATAAATACCTAATTTTTATTCAGTTGGTTTGTTTTCACTTTGAATTTTAATATTTGGATGGTATTCAGGCATTGCCTTAAAGGTGGTGCCAGATTAATTTTTATACACTTTAAATAATTACCTTTTTATTTATAACTAAGTTTAGGTGGACAATGAGAGCATTTTTGGGTAAAAAATATGTCAGCATAATGAATTTTGAGACATTCATTTGTGTATTTCCTTTGGGAACTCCCTTGTACCTAGCATATATGATAGCTTTTTGTTTGGAAGATAATAAGAAAGATCTTTAAATGTTCTGCTGCTGATATAATGCAAGCTTTTAGTTCATATGTAACTAGTTTCAAATTTAATCATCACACTATATTAAAATTACTTTTTTCCTTCAGTTATTCAAATTTCCTCCTTGCTTGAGTTGATATTATTTCTTTTTAAATTTTGCTGTTATTTCTGAGAATGAAACAGGCAATTACACTTAGAAGATGAGTAACAGTATTTAATAAAGTCAGTGATTATATGTATGCTCACATAAGTGTTACCATCAGCTAGCTGTTGAACTTCAGTAGTCATTTTTCTTTTGATTATTCATGATGTCCTGTGACCTCGTTTCTGAAAATGAACATTATTCCCCACCCTACTTGCCTTTTTTCACTCATCTTGAAAAAGCCTGTCAGTGAGCTCTGTGGATAAGTAGTTTCTGAGTTGAGTTGTGTGCTGTCATTTTGTCGAAGTGTATTTGTTGAACTACGTGTACATGTGTGTGGGTGAGTGACCACAAAGTACATTTATATGTTTCATCTTGGAATTTGTTTTTCTTCTCTCTAATGTAAAGAAATTCAGAGTTATCAAAGTTCCTTAAGTGTGTTAGTTTAGATTCTTTATGTGCCTTTCATGAAAGATATGTTTTTATTAATTTTACCAATGGGAGAACTGTAATATCCATATTGTGAAGCTATGTATGAAATTCAAATATACTGAATAAATTTGAATCATGAGGAATACAGTTTGAAAAGCCACAAAGAAGCACATATTGGTGATCATAATTGATGAATTCCTAAACTTTATTCTGTGTAATTGTGTTACTAATAAATCCTAATAAATTTAAATTTTTAAAATTTTATAAACCTGTTGGCTAAACACACATTTTTGCATTCGGATTGAAGTATCAGCCTGTAATATGTACATTTGTTTTTTATCTGCTTTTTGCAATTTCATCTGTTCTAGAAGATTTTTTGCTGCCCCAACTTTTTTGATGAGACATGATGTCACATTTGGAATTGCCTGCCAGAATTCTCCTTCTCACCCCCGACTTTGCCATCTTACCTGCTCATACCTTCTATCATTCATTTATTCGCTCACTGTGGAGCTTTTTAGCTGTAGGGAACGCTATCTCTTAGCCCTCATCTCTATCTCTAATCAGCCACCATTGCTCACAGTTCTACTCTCCCACTGCCTGATGTCTGGTTGACTAGTTGATTGGTTTATTTTTTTCTTCCTATCCCCATGACCACCTACTGAGTTCAGGTCCTTGCATAACTTTGACTTGAATGGCTTCCTAAGGATAGCCCCACCTCCCATTGCTCCCTTCACTAATCCAGGTTAGTTATTCTAATACAGAATTGTGCCTGTGTATCTTCTGTGTGTTAACCTGCATAGGCTCTGATTGTCAAAATCAAATCTAACTTAGTCTCCCATTTAAGGCCCTTCATCACCCGGGCCTATAATACCCACTCTTATCCTACATTCAAATAGTGCTTTGGCTGTGGGGGGCTTTGCCCACAGAGTTCCCCTGGACTCCACAGATGAGAGTAAGTCTACCAAGACATGATCTGCTTGGGGAGGAAAGGCTGACCAGTCTCTCAGAGGAGAAAGGTGTCAAACCTCTCTCAGGTTTTTATCGAGTTTAGCTTGCTTAGGGATGCACATCAAAGAAAGGTGTGGTTTACAGATAACATTTCTGGGATTATGGGGGTCCTTTTGAGTAAGGGTCTCGTAGATGGTGATGCCAATCAGCTGTAAAGCCTTGGGAAACGAACTTCTTTTGTACTGGGACCCTTAACATTAAAATTAAGTATGTTCTTAGCAAAGCAGGTTTCACAGGGCTTTATGCATTCTTTCTTAGGCCTGATCACTCCTCCCCGCCAGGAACCACCATTCCACCACAGGACTGCATCCCCTTCAGCATTGTTTCAGGCCTGAATCAGGCAGGGGAGACAGCAGCCAAGAGATTAGGAGAGTTTTTACAGATAGAATGAGAACTCAGGCTATGACAAAGCCCAGGGGTGAGGGTCTTTTGTCCCTCCTCCACAATCCTGTAAGTCCTTCACTGACGACCCCTTCGTGACTGTGCCTGTCTTAGGTTGTTTCTTCCTTGAGGAATATTACCCATCATTGACTATCCAGCCACCCTCCAGGGGCCAAGCAGGGTGAAGTAAAGGGGGCAGAGGCTGTGCCCCTCCTGGGAAAGTAAGTTTTATATCCTTAGTGGCTTATGGTCCTAAGGTCCCCTAGCTGTGGGGCCTTTTTACCTGTTGGTGAGTTTGCAGCTCCTGAAACCAGGCAGGACGGTTCCCAACACATAGCCTGGGCCTTCTTCCAAGCATTATACTATATACCACCTGATACAGTAAAACAATGCCCAGAACATGGGGGGAATATACATTTGTTTATTATTATTTTTTGTATTAGCACTTTCTTATGTCTTTTTTTAAAACTTTTTTTTTTAAGATTTTATTTATCTTTAGAGAGGAAGGGAAGGAGAGAAGGAGAGAAACATCAATATATGGTTGCCTCTCGTGAGTCCCCTGCCGGGAACTGGCCTGCAACCCAGGCATGTGCCCTGACTGGGAATTGAACCACGATTGTGTGGTTCGCAGGCCCGCACTCAATCCACTGAACTATGCTGTTATGTCTTTTTTAGACTCAAATGGTATCCGTCCTTTAGTCTGCCCCTTTGGGAACTGCACACTTCTGGTTGCCTGTCAGTTCTCACCTTCCTGTCCACAGGCTCGGTCCTGACCACTCCTGTACTTTTGTCACTGGGCAAGTGACCCACACAGAAGCAATCATAGTCTCCATTCCTATTCCTAAGGTTCATAAAGCCATTCTGGTTTCTAAAATTGCCTTAATTTTAGTACTGGTTTTACAAAACTTTTATGCTTGATGTCATTGTCTAGGTCCATCTCTTACTGAAAAGTCCTGGCTAAAATGCGTATATTCTTACTGAAAACCAATAGTAACTGTGAGATAGTTCAGAAAAGGCTCAGAGGAGATAATTTGCTGGAACAGGATAAGATCGAGGTTTCAAACCTATGGCTTGTGACTTCTTGTCTGTTGCAAAACTCCAAAGAATGTTACTTTAATCCCAGGAAATGTCTAACATAGCCATTTAACTACCCCAGCTCCCAGTTTCACAGTTTATCTGAACCATAATACTTTCTTTAGAGTACAGTTAACCTTTGAACAATGTGGGTTTGAACTGCAGGTGTCTACTAATGGATTTTTTTTTCCAATAAATACTATTAAGTGCATTTTCCTTATGACTTCCTTACTATTTTCCCTAGCATACTTTCTTGTAAGAATATAGTATAATACACATGAAATACAAAATATGGGTTAATTACCTATTTGTATTACCATTAAGACTTCTGGTCAAAAGTAGGAATTTAGTAGTTAAGTTTTGGGAGAGTCAAAATTTATACGTGGACACTTGACTGCACAGGGGGTGGTGTGGGCAGGTAACTGGAAGCCCCGCATTATGTTATTCAGGGTCAACTATAAAAGTAACGATAGTACAAAGCTGGAGGCATCAAGCTCCCTGATTTCCAACTATACTGCAAGTCTATAGTAATCAAAACAGTACAGTATTGGTATAAATTCAGACATATACATCAATGGGACAGAATAGAGAACCCAGAAATAAACCTACACATATATGGTAATTAGTTTATGACAAAGGAGTCAACAACATAAAATGGGGAAAGGAATGCCTCTTCAATAAATGCTATTGGGGAAACGACCATTATCTTACACACAAAAATTAAAAGATTAAAAATTAATCCAAATGAATTAAAGATTAGAACAGAGACCTAAAGCCATAAAACTCTTAGAAGAAACCATAGGTCATAAGCACCTTGACAGCTTTGGTGATGGCTCTTCTTAGAATGACACTTAAAGCAAAAGCAATAAAAGCAGAATAAACAGCAGGACCACATTAAACAGAATTCTGTACAGTATGGGAAATCTTCAACAAATGTAAAGGCAAAATACAAAATAGACAATATTTGCAAACCATGTATCTGCTATGGGGTTAATATCCAAAATATGAAAATAATTCATAAAACTCATAGCAAGGATTTTTAAATGGTCAGTGAGAGGATCTGAGTAGACATTTTTCAAAGACTTAGAAGTCCCGCTTTGGCTGGTGTGGCTCAGTGGATTGTGTGCTGGCTTGCAAACCAAAGGGTCACTGGTTCAGTTCCCAGTCAGGGCATGTGCCTGGGTTGTGAGCCAGGTCCCCAGTGGGGGACATGCAAGAAACAGCCACACATTGGTGTTTCTCTTTCTCTCTTTCTCCCTTCCCTTCTCCCTAAAAATAAATAAAATTTTCTTTCAGAAAAGACTTAAAAGTCCAACAGGTTCATGAGATACTCAACATTGCTAATCATTAGGATAATGTAAATGAAGACCACAATGAACTATCACCTTACACTTGTTACAATGGCTACTATCAAAAGACAAATAAGTGCAAGTATGTTGGGAATGTACATCAGTCAATTGATTACAGAAAACAATATGGAGACTCCAAAAAAATTTAAATTGAAGTACCATATGATCCAGTAATTCCATTTCTGGTAATACATCCAAAGAAAACAAAAACTATATGTAGAGAAAATATTTGCACCCCCATTCATTGCAGCATTATTTATAACCAAGGCATATAAACAACCTAAGTGCCCATTAACAGATGAATTGATACCGACCATGTAATATGAGGTCTGTCCAGAAGGTGTCCAGCCATGTAACATGAAAGATTGAGACATGTATTGAAGAAGATACAAGATACAGGAAACATTGTACACGGGACAGTGACACCTCAGCCCCCTTCAAAGAGCACCTTAGTACCTCACACAGTTCTTCCAATCATCATCAGCTGCTGCCTCATTTTTTCCTGAATCTCATTTATGGTCTGAAATTTCTTCCCTTTCAAAGATGATTTTAGTTTTGGGAAAAGCCAGAGTCTCAGGGCACCAAATCTGGGCTGTAGAGGGGCTGAGTCACCTGGGTGATTTGATGTTTCATCAAAAAACTGCACAAGATGTGATGCATGAGTGGGCATGATGACATGATGAAGCTGCCAATCACCAGTTGCCCATAGCTGCAGCCTTTGGAATCATCTGAAGTTTCCATGGGGGAATGTTTGAGTTTAATTCAAAATCTGATGCAGATTCATTGCTGTACACTTTTTTAAAAGATTTTATTTATTTATTTCTAGAGAGATGGAAAGAGAGGGAGAGAGAAAGGGAGCAGAACACTGACATGTGAGGGAAACATCAACCAATTGCCTCTCACAAGTCCGTAACCGGGGACCTGGCCCACAACCCAGGCATGTGTCCTGACTGGGAATTGAACTGGCGACTCTTTGGTTTACAGGCTGGTGCTCAATATGCTGAGCCACACCCAGCCAGGGTTCTACTCTGTCATTTTGACTGCAAGGGCCACACAAGGACATTTACCACCCCCGACTGACTAGTACAGTGAAGTCATCATTTTTCCCACATGCGCATTCCAGTCTACTCTCCTTGGGTGCCAGGTAACATCTACATCATGCAAACCATTCTCGACATTAAGGAGCATATGTAAAGGGCCCATGAACAAAGCCAAAGGCAGGTAGGATTGAGGGTGGGGATTGGGGTGGTGGGGCCAGGAGGTAGGGGATGGGGGAAACTGGAGACAACAGTATTTTAAAAACAATAAAAATAATAATAATTTTAATAAATGGCTGGACTTTTCCCAGATAGAATATGTGTGTGTATGTGTGTGTGTAATTTAGCCTAAAAAGAAGAAAATCTTAAGGACATTTTTCTAAGTGAAATAAGGCAGAAAACTAAGTACAGTATGATCCTACTTATATGTGGAATCTAAAAAAAAATCCTACCGAGAATAGATTGGTGGTTGCTGGGGTGGGGGTTGGGGATGAGCAAAGTAGGTAAATGTAGTCAAAAGGTACAATATCCAGCTATAAAACAAGTTATAGGGATGTCAAGAACAGCATGGTGGCCACAGTCAAGAATACTGTATTGCATATTTGAAGATCTCTGGGAGAGTAGATTTTAAAAGTTCTTTTTTTTAAGGCAGTATAAAACTTTATTGGGGTTTGTGCACCCAGGCGAGGTTCTCTGGTCCACAGAGTGGGGCCAGAGAAGTCATGTCCAAGCAGGGAATATGGCGGGGTTTTATTCTGGTTGGCTCTCTTTTTAAAAATATATATATTTTATTAATTATGCCATTACAGTTGTTCTATTTACCCCCTTCATTCCCCTCCACCCTGCACACCCCCTCCCCCACCATTTCCCCCCTTTAGTTTATGACCACGTGCCTCAAGTTCTTTAGATTCTATATTTCCCATACTATTCTTGCCCTCCCCCCTATTTTCTACCTACCGTCTATGCTACTTATTTTCTGTACCTTCTTCCCTCTTCTCCTTCTCCCACTCCTCTGTTGCTAACCCTCCTTGAGATCTTCATTTCTGTGTTTCTGCTCCTGATCTAGCTGTCCTCTTAGTTTGCTTTTGTTTTAGGTGTGGTTCTTAATAAGTGCGAGTTTGCTGTCCTTTCACTGTTCATATTTTTTATCTTCTCTTTCTTAGATAAGTCCCTTTAACATTTCATGTAATAAGGGCTTGGTGATGATGAACTCCTTGAATTTGATCTTATCTGAGAAGCACTTTATCTGTCCTTCCATTCTAAATGAAAGTTTTACTGGATAGATCAATCTTGGATGTAGGTCTTTGGATTTCATTACTTGGAGTACCTCTTTCCAGCCCCTTCTTGCCTGTAAGATCTCTTTTGAGAAAGCCGCTGACAGTCTGATGGGAACTCCTTTGTAGGTGACTGTCCCCTTATCTCTTGCTGCTTCTAGGATTCTCTCCTTCATTTTAATCTTGGCTAATGTAATGATGATGTGCCTTGGTGTGTTCCTTCTTGGGTCCAACTTCTTTGGGACTCTCTGAGCTTCCTGGATTTCCTGGAAGTCTATTTCCTTTGCCAGATTGGGGAAATTCTCCTTTATTATTTGTTCAGATAAGTTTTCCACTGGTGGCTGTTCCTCTTCCCCTTCTGGTACCCCTATAATTCAGATGTTGGAGTGTTTAAAGATGTCCTGGAGGTTCCTAAGCCTCTCCTCATTTTTTTGAATTCTTGTTTCTACATCCTTTTCTGTTTGGTCATTTTTTTTCTCCTTCTGGTCCACTCCTTTGATTTGAGTCCCAGTTTCCTTTCCATTACACTTGGTTTCCTGTGTATTTCCCTTCATTTCAATTAGTTTAGCCTTCATATGTTCCTCTAATTTGTGACTAAAATCAACCAGTTTCTGTGAGCATCCTGATTACCAGTGTTTTGAACTGTGCATCTGAAAGACTGGCTATTTCTTCATCGCTTAGATTTATTAGCTCTGGGGCTCTGAGTTGTTCTTGAGCCATGTTTTGATCTGTTTGTGCCTGTTATGTATGAGGAGCAGAACCTTAGTTGTTCACCAGGGCGGGGCCACCCAGGTCGCTGGTTTGTGATGCTGTATGTGGGGTCAGGGTCAGAGAGGGGCAATGAAGGTTCTCTCTTCCCCTTTCCACCGCTGAGGCCTGCACGGTCCGTCTCACCACCGCTAGCTCCTTCACCGGTTTATCTGCGCATGAATGTGTGACCATGGTCAGCCCTCAGTGGGTCCGCCCACTTCTCCACACCTGGGATCCGCCCACGGCTGCTGGTGCACCTGGGTAGTGCACCCAGGTTGGTCCTGTGGATCTTTCCTGCCTGACCCCGCTCTGCTTCTGGCTCTGCCCCTCTTACTGGTTTGGCTGAAGGGTTTGTTGTTGTCCAACTTCCATGTAGTTCAATTTTCTGTGGTTTGGCTGCGTTTTTGTTGCTAAAACTTTGTTGTTTTTAAACTCGGTTGTGTGAGAAGGCGAAGTGCTTCCACCCTACGCCTCCATCTTGGCGGAAGTCCTTAAAAGTTCTCATCATCAGAGAAAAACATTTGTAGTCATGTATGGTGACATATGTTAACTAGACTTGCTGTGGGTGGGGATCACTTCAAAATATCGAATATTGAATCATTGTTAATGATGATTAATATAAAACTAATATAATGTTCTATGTCAATCATATCTCAATTAGAAAATAAATTAATTAAAATATACAAAATCTTTAAAAAGACACACGATACCTATTATGCTCTATCTCAAAGCTATTAATGTTACTTTAACACCCATTAGACTTGAAGCTACTTAAGGAACAAACTATCACGAACATTTTCACACAATCTGTTTTGTGTGGAACCACCCGCGGTGCCTTGTGTGAATGAGTTTAATGGCCACTGTAATCGATGTTACAGATGTTTGCATTGTCATTGTGAGCGTGTTACTTCAGACGGAAGTATAAAGTAGTGCTCTCAGCTTAGGCTCTGCATCCAATCTGGGTACAAATTCTGACTCCAATGTCTTATCAATTGCGTAACTTCGGGCAAGTTGGTTAATCTTGCCCTGCCTCCTTTTCTCATCATCTCAAAAACTAGGAAATAACCAGACCATTAACCTTTGGGCTTTTGTCAGTATTCAGTAAGTTCGCAATGCATGTCTAGCACTTAGAAGTGACCCTGGCATGTGGTAAACAATAACTTTTACTGTTATTTGATTATGAAGACTATTTAATTTGGGGGGTGCTTTCAAACCATAAGCAACCTTAAATAACTGTTGATATGAGTTTTAGATGAAATGCCTCAAAAACAAAATATCTGTCATAACTTGCAATTAAATATTCTGAGTGTCTCACATTGATACTAATATAGGAAAATGTGAAGGAGGGAAAAATGTATCATATAATCAAGACACTTGTCAGTTATTTAAATATAACCAAAAATATGGGAAATGTATGCCATTTTAAAGTTAGTTTTGGAAATTTTCTTTTGCAGTTTCTTTTTAAAGTCTATCTTTCTATTTTAAACTGCCTTTATATCAAGAGTTTTATATTTCACAACTCCATTGGCCTATTTCCCGGGCATTTTTCTCTTAACCAGTGATTGCTTGCTTTGGTGTCTGTTGTGACTGCTATTATTTACTTTGACTTTTTTAGTTACTTTCACAGTTATGAAACACAGTTCAGCACAGTCCAGGGACACCCAAATATGCGCAAGTATGAGTTTGCTGCCATCCTGCAGACCAGGGCTGAGGAGGCCTGGCCTGGGGCAGTCCTATCATGTGACACACCTCCCCGGGCACCATATGGAAGTCCAGATCTTTCCAGTTTCTTTGACGTACCGGCCATCGTCCTGGGTCTCCATACCAACAGAGTGAATGGGAACACTGCCATTGCAAAGTGGTTCTTTAAACAAAGAGTGCATTTTAATTGATTTAAAATGTGAGGAGCCAAGCATGCTTAGAAGATCCACTAAGGCAGATTTCAGCTATTATTAAAGCAGGTGCTAGAGTGTCATTTCAAGTAAAAGAAAGTTCTGCTCTCTCCTGAATTGCATGTTGGGGCTTCACCTACAGGAAGTACCTGAGGTAGGACTCTTCAGAGCCTAAGATACAAAAACCAAAGAAATTCCTTTGCCACTGCAGTATTTATGAAAGCGTTCTTAAAATTATTTGTATTCCTGCACAAACTCTAAATATGTATACTCTATCTTACCAAGATTTAAGAATGTAATTTAGATCTACAACAGTTAATTTTTACTAAATTGACAGATGTCTGTGCAATTGTAGTATAAATCTAGTCTTGAAAAATAAGCCAGTGTGAAATTGGCTATTACCTGGAATTTTCTGTTATGCACTCTTGAATTTTAATTATTTTCTATGAAAACTTTAATGAAAATGAAGGGCCTTCTGATTTTGATTAAAATTACCTTTAAATTCTCTCTCTAGAAATCATCTCTCTCTGTGTCTGTACACCTCAGAAAGACTTAGCCTTTCTCCTGGAAAATCAGTTAGCAATCCCCAAAGCAGCAGGAGACAGTAAGCCGTGACCTGACTGATGGTCCCAAGGTCTGGGCCTCTGGCAGGCTAAGGATAACATCTCAACCTGAGTTTTGTTTAAGCTCCTGAGCCCCCCCCCAAAAAGAAACAACCCCCTGGCTCCTCTCCCATGAAACCAGGGAGGGACCTAGAAATGACTTCTAAACTGTCCTCAAGGCCTGAAGAAATGATTCATTGCCCTTCTCTCGCCTCCCACCAATTGGCTGCCAGCAAAACGCTAACTCACAGTGTCCTGGGATTTTGCCTTCATAATCTGTAACCTGCAGGCCATCAGGGAGTCTGGGCTTTGGGGCACTAGCTTTCCATTCTCCTGGGTGGCACCACTCATAACAAAATAGTCAATAGTTCTCCAGTGCAGTTCTCAGTGTCTGGTGTTTGGCTCTGCGAGTGCCAGGAAAATGAACTCTTTCTGTTCTGTAAAAGTAATTTTTGCTGCGACCCCTTTCTTACTTTTGAAAATCAAAAAGGAATGAAGTCAAAGTTACTTCCAGACAACTTTAGCTTTACTTTTTTATTAAATAAAGAAGCACTGGATTCTGGTTCAAGATGGCAACGTAGGAAGATGCTGACCTCCGCTCCTCCCATGGACACCATTTACAGCTACATATGGAACAGTTTTCTTTGCAGGGGCGGGGGGAAGAACTAGCTAAGCGCCTTGTACACATGAGGTGAATGAGGGAAAAACCCACACAGAGCAGGGCAGGAGAAACTGAGACACAGTCTCACCATAATATATCCCCCAGGGACCCACAATCCTGAGAGAACTCAAAACCTTGAACTTCTCCTGAGGAACAAAGGGTTTGAAGCCCACATCAGACACTCCAACTTTTAAGACTTTCCTCTGAGAGATGAGCCCCTCAAACATCCAGCACTGAAATCCAGAAGGGTTTGCCTCCATGAGACCTTCAGGAAACACTTTTTAAAGGGCTCAAGTGCACTGACTCACTCCAGGGCCCAGTGCAGAAGCAGCTGGATGAAAAGCCCCTGGACTTTCAGTGTAAGAAGTTTTATTTACTTATGTTAAAGCATCTACCTGAGGGGTAAACATCTAACTTAACACACATATGAAATACTCTCCATGGATGGAGGGAGGCCAGCAATGCTCTGCCTCTGCCTTGCTCAGACTGCCTGACGTCTCCAGGAAAGGAGCTTATACATTATCTGGGGCCCTAATTTTTGTAGTTGCCACCAAGTGGACACATGTAGAACACCTGGCAGCAGTGGCCAGTGGGGTTTGTACTCATGGTTTCCATAAAACTGTAACAAACAGAGAAAGAGCTCTTATCCTGCTACCCCGCCCAGAGCACAGCAAGAGGAACAAACTGAGGTGCCATGTCTTTCAGTGAAAGAGGCGTATTAACTTATCTTCATTGCTGTATCCTTAGGGACAGGTTTCTAATTAAACACATATCTAAGGGGTAATTGTAATCCTCTCCAGACCTTGGAAGGCATGCTCTTTCTCTGCACTCTCCATTTCCTGAACTCGAGTCACAGTATCTCCTGGCTGGAAGCTTGTATAAGCATCAGCTGTCCCAGTTTTTGTGGTTGCCATCCAGTGTACACCTGTTTGATCATCTGTCTCTTGTGGCCAGCAGGGCTTGCATGGGACTGGTTACCACTGAGGCAGGAGACAGCACAGGAAGAACTCTGAGACTGAGCTGCTTATGCTGGCCAGCATCTAGTGTCCTGGTTGCCAGGAAATGCCTTTTATCACTGAGGTAGGATGAATAGTAAACCAAGGCAAGGAGGAGGAAAGTCCTTGAAATTCTATGCATTGTTTTCACTACGTGGCAAAGAAAGCCTTTGAAGCTTTGTATTCACACCACGGCCTGGAAGAAGGAAGAGGAGGAGGTCCCCAGTGCCCAAAGCCCATAAAACAACTTTGGTTAATTGCATGCCTCTGGCCACTATCTGTTTTACGATTTTCCTGATGCTTACAGGAAGAGCCCATAAATAATTTTGGGTAACTGCCCTAACTTTAATTAACTGCCTCCTGTCACATATGTGTTTTACAACAAGATGAATAAATAGAGTCTGGAGCAAGATAAGGATTTGGGCAAATAGACCCCAACACATACCCAAGTTTGCGTACTTGTGTCCCCCACCCTAGGAAAGCTGGTACCACCTTTACCCATCAATCAATATGTAACTTTTTTACCCCCATCCTGTCAACTGTACAAGTCTTCAGAACAAAGAACCAGATGTTCTTGCCACCCCTGCTGTTGCTGCCCTTACTATACCCTGAACCTACCTACGCCTTCCACCCTGACCTCAGGAAGGCCCATGTTCTTCCATGAGAATGTAACACTAATGAACCCTGCTTACACACTAATAGACTTGCTGATCTGTAATTCTTTCCTGTGTTGTCAAGAAGACCCTCTAAAGAAAGAAATTGAAGAATACACAAACAAATGGAAAGCTATTTTATGCTCATGTATTGGAAAAATTAATATTGTTAAAATACCCATGCCCTGGCCTGGTCACTCAGTTGGTTGGAGCGTTGTCCCGTATACCAGAGGTTGCAGGTCTGATCCTGGTCAGGCCATATAACTAGGCTGTGGGTTCCATTCCAGTCAGGGAGCGTATGGGAGGCAACCGATCAATGTTTCTCACTCACATTGATATCTCTCCCCTCCTCAAAAAATCAGTAAACATATCCTTGGGTAAGGATATGACTGAAAGCAATCTACTGATTCAATACAAGTCTTATCAACATTCCAATGAAATTTTTCACAGAAATAGAACAATCTTAAAATTTGTATGAAACCACAAAAGACCCTGAATAACCAAAAAAAATCTTAAGGAAGAACAAAGCTGGAGGCATCATGCTTCCTGATTTCAAACTGTGCTACAAAGCTATAACAATCAAAACAGTATGGTACTGGCATAAAAACAGACACAGATCAATGGAAGAGAATAAAGAGCCTAGAAATAAACCAATGTATATAAGGTCAACTAATTCACAACAAATGAGCCAAGAATATACAATGAGAAAAGGCTGTTTCTGCAGTACGTGCTATTGAAAAAATTGAATAGCCACGTGCAAAAATATGAAACTGAATTACTATCTTACATGGCACACAAAAATTAATTCAAATTGTATCAAAAATTTAAACCTGAAACCTGAAACCTTACAACTCCTAGAAGAAAGTGTAGGTGGTAAGCTCCTTGACAGCAGTATCTTTGTGATAATTTTTTGGAATGACACCAAAATCAAAGGCAATAAAAGCAAAAATAAAGAAGTAGGATTACATCACACTTAAAGGCTTCTGCACAACAAAGAAACAAACAACAAAATGAAAAAAGCCTATGGAATGAGAGAAAATAGTTGCAAACTATATATTTGCTAAGGGGTTAATATCCAAAATATATTTAAAAACTCACACAACTCAATAGCAAAAACAACAACAAAACAAACACACACAGTGTGATTTACGAATGGGCAGAAGCTCTGAATAGACATTTTTTCAAAGATGTATAAATGGCCAACAGATTCATGAAAGGGGGCTCAGCTTCACTAATCATCAGGGAAATGCAAATCAAAACCACAAGAGCTATCACCTCATACCTGTTAAAATGGCAATTATATCAAAAAAAGAAAAATAACAAGTGTTGGGGAGGATGTGGAGAAAAGAAAATTCAGTGCACTGTTGGTGAGAATGTAAATTTGTGCAGCTGCCATGAAAAAAAATGTGGCAGTTCCTCTGAAAATTTAAAATTGAACTACCATAGGGTCCAGTAATTCCACTTGCAAATATTGTATTTGCAGGAAACAGAACACTGTGTGGAAAACCACCTATACCCTCATGTTCATTGCAGCATTATTTTTTAAATATATTTTATTGATTATGCCATTACAGTTGTTCTATTTCCCTCCTTCATTCCCCTCCACCCTGCACACCCCTCCCCCACCATTCCCCCCCTTTAGTTTATGACCACGTGTCTCAAGTTCTTTAGATTCTATATTTCCCCTACTATTCTTGCCCTCCCCCCTATCTATTTTCTACCTACCGTCTATGCTACTTATTTTCTGTACCTTCTCCCCCCTTCCCCTCCTCCCACTCCCCTGTTGCTAACCCTCCATGTGATCTTCATTTCTATGGTTTGCTCCTGATCTAGCTGTCCTCTTAGTTTGCTTTTGTTTTAGGTGTGGTTCTTAGTAAGTGTGAGTTCGCTGTCCTTTCACTGTTCATCTTTTCTATCTTCTTTTTCTTAGATAAGTCCCTTTAACATTTCATATAATAAGGACTTGGTGATGATGAACTCCTTGAATTTGATCTTATCTGAGAAGCACTTTATCTGTACTTCCATTCCAAATGAAAGCTTTGCTGGATAGAGCAATCTCGGCTGTAGGTCTTTAGATTTCATGACTTGGAATACCTCTTTCCAGCCCCTTCTTGCCTGTAAGGTCTCTTTGGGACTCTCTGAGATTCCTGGATTTCCTGGAAGTCTATTTCCTTTGCCAGAATGAGGAAGTTCTCCTTTATTATTTGTTCAAATAAGGTTTCCACTCATGGCTGTTCCTCTTTCCCTTCTGGAACCCCTATAATTCGGATGTTGGAGCATTTAAAGATGTCTGGAGGTTCCTTAGCCTCTCCTCATTTTTTTGAATTCTTGTTTCTTCATTCTTTTCTGTTTGGTCATTTTTTTCCTCTTTCTGGTCCACTCCTTTGATTTAAGTCCCAGTTTCCTTTCCATTACTATTGGTTTCCTGTGTATTTCCCTTCATTTCAATTAGTTTAGCCTTCATATGTTCCTCTAATTTGTGACTAAAATCAACCAGTTCTGTGAGCATCCTGATCACTAGTGTTTTGAACTGTGCATCTGAAAGTTTGGCTATTTCTTCATCGCTTAGATTTATTAGCTCTGGGGCTCTGAGTTGTTCTTGAGCCATGTTTTGATCTGTTTGTGCCTGTTAGGTATGAGGAGCGGAGCCTTAGGTGTTCACCAGGGCGGGGCCACCCAGGTCGCTGGTTTGTGATGCTGTATGTGGGGGCAGGGTCAGAGAGGGACAATAGTGGTCCCCTCTGCTGCTTCCCGCCTCTGGGGCCTGCACGGTCTGTGTCACTGCTCACTCCTTTGCCGGTTTATCTGCGCACAAATGTGTGACCTCGGTCAGTCCTCAGTGAGTCCACCCGCTACCCCACACCTGGGATCCGCCCACGGCTGCTGGCGCACCTGGGTCGCACATCTGGGTGGTCCAGTGGATCTTTCCTGCCCGATCCTGCTCTGCTGCTGGCTCTGCTGCTGGCTCTGCCCCTTTTACCGGTTTGGCTGAAGGGTTCGTTGTTGTCAGACTTCCGTATAGTTCAATTTTCTGTGGTTTGGCTGCATTTTTATTGCTAAAACTTTGTTGTTTTTAAACTTGGTTGTGTGAGAAGATACAGTGCTTCCACCTATGCCTCCATCTTGGTGGAAATCATCATTGCAGCATTATCACAGCCAACACTTGAAAGTTAGCTAACTGTCCATCAATGGATAAATGGGAAAAGAAAATGTGATATATGTATATGTCTAAGTTCATAACGATATCATTCAACCATGTAAAAGAAGGAAATCCTTCCATTTATGAAAACACAGATCTTGAGGGCATTTTGCTAAGTGAAGTAAGTTAGACAGAAAAAGACAAATACCATATGATCTCACTTGAATATGAAATCTTAAAAAATAACAAAATAATGAGCTCATAAAGAGAACAAAATATGGTTTCCAGAGGCAGAGGATGGGGACTGGGCAAAATGGGTGAAGGTAATCAAAAGGCACAAACTTCCAGTTATAAAATAAATGTCTTAGGAATGCAGCTCACTTATGGCAACTATACTTAATAATACTGTACAGCATATTTGAACGTTGCTGAGAGTAAATCTTAATAGATCTCATCATAAGAATAAATAAAAAATTTTGTAACTGTGTATGCTGATTGATGTTAAATAGACTTTTCCTGGTAATCATTTTTTAATATATACAAATCTCAAATCTTTATGTTGTACAGCTGAAATGAATATGATGTATGCAAATTTATCTCAATAAAAATAAAAGTGGAAGAAGGATTTATGTCTGAGGTCCTTTCAGCTTTAAAATTATATTTTTTATGAATAAATATGTTTTCATTTAAGAAAGAAATAAATAAATAGTTCTGAATCATCAATTCTGTAAAATGTGGCCCTTTCCAGGAAAAATATATCTTGTTTATACAGAATTGCCTTCGCAGCTCTCCACTGGAGTATAACATATGTTTCCCTTAAAAAAAAAAAACAAAACATAAGTGCCTTTCAATATAAGGGACTGTTTCTCATACCAATCTACTTTATAAGGCAATTAACCTCTAATAAATAGAACTTTTTCAGGCTTAGGTATACAATTCATTGCATTCTTAAATTTCATATTGTAGTAGGTTACAAATTAATTCTAACTGTGTATTTTTTCTTAAAAGGGCAGCTCATCTAAAGTCTAATAATTAAAGACTTTCTCTTACTGCAGGTAGAGAAGAAAGCATAGAGCTGGTATAAAGTGCCCATTCTTCCTTTCTTCTTTCTGAGACCCCCCCGATCTTCTGCTCCTGTGTGCACATATAAAACAACACAGTTCTCACTTGGGTCCCCTGAAAAATTTTACTGAGTTTTTTTCAAGACCATGAACTCACATATAGTTTCAAATATATTACAGACACTGTGTGCCTTCTAATATCATAACTACATAGAGAAAGTGCATACAAAATCCATTCCCCAAGTGCCTATGTGTGCCAGGTTCTTCTCATGGTATTTTACTAAACACCCTCATTTAGGCATCAAAGTTTCATTTTTCGGATGAGCAGACAAATTAAGAAATGCTCAGTATGTGATACAATATTTACTAGCTAACTGGTGGTAGAGATGGAAGTCAGATCCAGTGCTATAAATTATTTGTTAGCTCTGTTTTCAAAATCCAGTGGCTTACAGAAGTTATGCCTAAGAGTGCCACATGGAGTAGCTCAGCAGGTCCCAAATGGTGTTGCCTAAGCAGATGTTAATAAGCATGCCTGGTGTATATCAGCATGGCAATGGCTATGAATAGTCCTTCAGTAAAGAAGCGTGTGTATGCATTAATCCACTGTCTCACCAACTAGAGCTGCACTAACACAGCAGCCACTACCTATGTGTGATTACAGAATACTTGAAATGTTACTAACCAGTCCAAACAGAGACCTGCTGCTAGTGCAAAATGCACGCAGAGATACAAAGACTTATAGAAAAAAGGAATGCACATATTAAACTACTACTTTGGATTTATTGGGTTAAACTAAATATATATTTTTTAATTTCACCTGTGTCTTCTTACATTTTACCTACTGGAATATATAAAATACTCAAGCATCTTTCATTATATGTCTATTTGAAAAGCACAATATTTTTTTTCTTCTATGACTCTATTTGCACTTAAAGGAAAAGTCTCCAAGTTTTAGAGAAGGAAATATCATAAGTAAAAAGCTAGTATTTGACGACTGCTCTAGTTAGTTCTAAAATGCTTACGCTTCAGTTTGATATCACTTAGTCTTTACTGTGGGGGGGGGGCATGGGTCTGTTTCATTCTCACTTCAAGTCTGTCAGCTGTCATAAGAGAGGGCAATATACTTTTAAAAATAAATTCTCTAAAACTGGGGTTTTAAATTAGCTGTATCTCTATTCTTAGTTCCAATACACAAAGTAAGAGTAGATCCATCAGTGTACTGGAAAATTACTAACCCATCTCTTTTAGTGTTCTTTAGCCAAATCACATTAGTTGTTGTTTCTTTAATATTGTTATTGTATTGTATCTTGTTTTCTAATATGTTTCAACTCCCCCAGCCAAATTCCGTTCTTCCTCCATACCTCCCACAGGACTGACCAAGCAGTCATGCATTAAAAAAGATTCCAAACTTTTTCCAGGAAGAGTAGCTCACTGGAGCTGAGGAGGAGGATGGGAATTTTGTATTTTGCAGAACTGAAGTCAGGACAGGATACAAATATTTCAAGGCCTTAGATTCATCTCCTGGTTTTTGATAAAGACAGAAGACTACAATATAAACACATCTGTTCTTTAAGATTTAATAAAATCACATGTTTATCTGTAAAATTTAAGCTTTCTAGAGTCTTAAACTTCCCTCAGGATTTGAGTTCATTAGTTTAATATTACCATCTGAGAAAGCTTATTATATATGTGCATATTTTTGCTGTACTTCTTCTGAGAGCACACATGTATAAATTTTTCCATGAGAAATATGAAAATGTTCTACTTGGCACAATGTGCACCAAATAAAGGTTAACTATTGAGTATATTGAACTATGTTGATAATGTCATTTGTAATTAGATAAAATTATCAAGACACAGTTTAGAAATGTGCCTAATTTCTTCTTTAAGTTTGGAAGAGCCTAAATGATTCGATATTCTGACAATTATGAAGAATAAGACTAGGTTTTATATCAACTTATCATTTGATTAAATGATTGTGTGCAAAAAAGGCATTAAGAGTCATATAAATTGATATCCATATTTTTATATCAAAAAATCTAATTTTGAAGGGATCGATTTATTAAAATTAAACCATCATGCTTATACTAATACAAGCCCTATCTTCGTTCTGGTGATTCCGTTTCTAACCTTCATATCACTAGATCAGTACAATGCACTAGCTTTACTTACTCACATCATGGCTGACATTGGAGCAGTACTTTTCCATGAAGAAGAAGCTGCATCAACCTTGCTACCTAATTTTTTAAACTCCAGCTTTATCCTTTAGCCTTGTGATTTCTCTTGGCAGAAGTGTGCTGATAATCAAAATCCATAGTCACTCTGCCTCCTGAGCAGCAGGAGATTTCACATACTCAGCTGGCAGCCCCAGCCCAGGGCTCCTTCCCCACGAGTTGTCTCAGGTTTGGCAAGAATTTACCTAACAAGGTACATAAACATTCCCTATGCTCTAATTAAATGTTATTTCTCCTTCTCTTAAAACTTTCACAAAAATGCCCTTTCTGTTTAGTTATTGTAAAAGACAGTTGGCAGGCATTTAACCTCTTAAGAAAAATAGAGCTCCCAGCTCCACTTATAGACAATGTGGTTAATCTCCAATGAAAAAGAATTTTTGAAAGTGCAGGATTGATGTCACCGAGATGGCAGCATAGATCACACCCAACTACGCTCTCCCTCACAAGAATAACAACCAACAACTATTTGGGGGAAAGGCACTGTTGAGATCTGGGAAATTGAGAACATAGCCTGACCACAGCGAAACGGGCTGATTGTAATCTGCTTAGCTTTGAATGTTGAAACCCCACCCTGTTCCCACGCACGGTCTCTGTCAGCAAACAGCCCTATATAAGGACTTAGCTGTAAGCGCGCAGCGCGACTCTCATCTGCAGCCCTTTTGGGCACCGTGCCTCTGAACACCCCGAGAGTTCGCCCCTGAGCAGGTTAAGCTTGGCCAATAAAATAAGATCGAAACCCTGAAAGGTCTTCGAAAGTTATTCTCGCATCTGGTGGATATAACAGCACCAATGAGAAAGTCCTAGAACATTAGGATGATGCTGCAGCAACCCACTGCACCACAGATATCAAGGTGGACTGGGTTAGAAAGGTAAGAGGAGACTACAAGCTAACTCCACTTCCCTGCCCCCAAGGCCAGCACAGCACCATGCTGAGGTCTCCCAAGAGCAGTTCCTCTGGTGAAAAACAAACATCCAGGGTAAACATTCTGTTCCCTTAGATTGTCTGTCACTTCTTAGAAGCTCCCATTCCAATTTTTCCCCAGGGAGATTGTGAGGAAACTATGAGGCTTGACCACTAGAATCTGATTGTAATAGAGAAGGGGGAGGGGCTTACAGGGACAAGCACTTGGATCTTGGCAGACCAAGGGCCTACTTCCTGTGCCCAAGCAGAAGTTCCAGCTGGCAGCTTTGCTCATCTGCAGAGCCAGACTGGTGCTGCAATCTGGTCATGGAACTTGACAGGGTGTGAGTCTTCAAATAAAGACCTGGGTCATGTTTCTTTGTCTCCTCATTTTATCAGCCTCCCAGTGTTTGTTTCTATGTATTAGGTAGAGCTGCTTTGTCTCTGTGCCTTGTTAGTGTGGCCTAATATAGTAGACGTCCTGTAGGGTCCAGTGGCACAGCATCCCCTATTGCCCAAGCTGGGTACTTGAGGCAGGTTGTTCGTGTGGGCTGAGTATACCCTCTTCTTGTAGTTGAGTCTTGGTAGCTGTTGGTAGATTAATGGGAGGGATTTACCCAAACCAGCCAGCAGCAAGAACTGGCTGTTACCACTGACCACTAACATCCACCTCCCACGGAGGATCAGTTGTGCAGGGAAAGGGTGATGGTGTTCCAATGTGGTTGTAGTTATCCACTGGGTGTGCTGGCCCTGGGGTTTTCTGGGTCATGCAGGCCAATATCAGCCCCAGCTGTGTTTTGCCTGGACCATCCTGCATGAGCTATAAAGCAATCTGGTAACACTACTACCTGTTTTGGGCTTGTAGATTTCCAGGTAAATCCAAGCTGTGAACCTGGGCTGGCTGCTGCTGGTGCCTGGGGCTCATTGAAGTCAGTTATTGCTTGTTTGATAGAATTTAGGAAGCTTTGAAGTCTGAGCCAAGACCAGCCCTTCATATAGGAAAGCAAGTTGGGTGGGCCTGTAACTTGGGTGGAGCAGAATCCCCGGGGATCTCTAAGGCAGATCAGACGGGGTTAGCCAGGTTGATGGAGCCTCAGATATGACACTATCTTACTTGCTCTGTTGGGGGAGGGTTTAGAAAAGGGACAATGGCTTCTGCTTGCCTTGCTGCCAGACACTTCAGTTCCTCCCTGAATACCACTGGTGCCTTTCAAGCCACTCCCCTGGTGCTAGAGCTCAGAGGGAGTGTTTGTGAATAGGTGAGTCCATGAGTACATTCTTGAAGACACTGCTCGGGGCTCCAGCAGTTTCTTCCACTGACTCAATCCCTGCTGGGTTTGGAAGCCAGAAGTTGCGCAGACTTAACTTCCTGGTGCTGAAACCCTGGGCTGTGGGGCACAGTGTAGGACTGAGACTCCTTGCTCCTGAGATAGCCTTCTGAATTTTTATCCATCACACGTGGGTGTGGGACAAGCCCATGCTGCAGCTGTGCCCCTCCTACCAGCCTAGATGGATGTAGTTTCTTTAATTCCATAGTTATCAGAACTATTATCGGTTGAATGGAAGTTAACTTGCATTCAACTCTATTCAGCTTGATTTCTGACTGTTCTGAGTGATGGTTGTTCTATATTTTAGTTTTAATTTTGATGTGGTTGTGGGAAGAGATGAGCAATGTTTGACTATGTCACCATCTTGACCAGAAGTCTACCCTTATGTTTTCTATAAATGTTCTGACCCTCCTACCACCCTCTTATAAGAACCCTTTTGAGGGTTGGGCCCACCCGGATAATCCAGGATATTCTCTCCCATTTTAAGATTCTGAATTTAAGCATATATGCACAGTTCCTTTTACCATGTATTGATATCCACTGGTTCCAGGGATTAGAACATAGACATCTTTGGGGACCCATTATTCAGCCTACCACAAAGACTTGTTTTTATTGCTCATGTGCCAAGAAGATAGTACTTGGAGAAAAATAGCATTCTACTAAGATTCAATATTTTAACAATCTCAGGCACATGGCTAATTCAGCTAACTACAATTTCGAAACCAGAATTAGGACCTCTTTTACCAAGAAAATGGAGCTAAACTTTCAGATGTACATTTAAACTAGGAAAATGCCAGTGTAGGAAATCTTCATTATTTAAAAATAATTGACAAAATTAAAAAATAAATCCCTTTAAAATAGAGAGAAAAATTTATAATAATGATAAACAGGCTTGACTAGATGTTTTTTCATAGATGAAGTTTAAAATTCTTTTTTTTAAATTTTATTTAGTTATTTTTCAAGTACAGTTTTATGTCTATTTTTCCCATCCCAGCCTCCCCCGCCCCTTGCTCCCCACCTCCCTCCCATTTCCTCCCCCCCAGTCCTCGTCCCTGTGTCTTTCATACTTGTTCCTCAAAATCCCTCCCCTTTTTCCCCCTTAAATTCCCTTCCCTCTCCCCTCTGGTCACTGCCCACTTGTTCTCTATTTCAGTGTAAATATGTATATAGTATATTTAATATAATTTAGATTACATTTCAATGTTTTCTAATTTGTTGAATAAAGAGTAAAGCAAATAGAGTCTTTCGATATAGTATTTTTCAAAAAAAGTCTACAGAGTAAGACTGCCTCCATATTTGTTTTTTTATGGAATGATTTTAGAGAGTTATTTCTAAAAATATATTTGAGGGCTTACCTACTTTCTCAAGTACCTCTCCTAATTATTTACTTCTCTTTTGGAAATTGAAACATAATGCTTCATTTTTTTTCCTGACATTGCAAATATACTATATATTACCAGGTTCTCTTTTCACAAGTGAAGCTGTTCCTGTCTAAAATTCATACCTTGATCTTACATTCCTGTCTTCAAGAACAAATCATCTTTCTTCTCAGTGTTGGCCAATTTTGTCCGCTCTCTTTTTAATGTTTTTATTATGTTTGGTTTCAAGGGTACAGCTGAGTGGTTAGACAATCATATACTTTACATAGTGTTCCCTTTGATATTTCTAGTGGTACCATACATAGTTATCACAATATTATTAACTATATTTCATATGCTTGCCTTACTTCCCCATGACTATTTTGTAGTTGCCAATATGTGCTTCTTAGTCCCTTCACTTTGCAATTCCCCTTCCCCCTTCCCCTCTGGCAACTTCCAGCTCTCTCTGTATCTATGAGTCTCTTTCAACTTTTTTGTTTGTTTTTTGTTCTTTAGATTCCACATATAAGCTAAATCATACAGTATTTGTCTTTCTCTGACTTACTTCACTGAGCATAATAACCTTTAGGTCCATCCATATTGCCACAAGTGGTCAGATATCATTCATTTTTGTGGCTGAATAATATTCCATTGTATTTATGAGATCTTTTCAGAGAGTACCCAGCATGTACTATGGAAAGTAAACATTTATTGGAGAAGATACAAGACACAAGAAACATTGTATATAGGACAATGATGCCTCAGTCCACTTCAAAGTAGGCAACTTGAGACCTCACACAGTTCTCCCAGCATCTCTTCCACTCTTCAAAACAGTCTCTAAAATCCTTTGTTGGAATCACAATATGCTGTCCTGTCATATTTTCCTGAATCTCACAGATGGTCTGAAATCTCTTCTTTTTCAAAGGTGATTTCAGTTTTGGGAAAAGCCAGAGCTCAAGAAGTCACAGGGTACCAAATCTGGTTTATTCATAGCAGTTTGAATCAAGTCATTAGCAACTGCAGCATGATGTTTCTTCTGCTCTGGTAGCAGAAGCTGAGGAAAAAATTTTGCCACAACACATTTCATGCCGAGATCCTGCATCAAAACCTTGGACACAGTAGTTTTTGGAATCCCCAGATCCGCTTCTATTTCTCCCACGGTCAGTTATTAATCTTTGTTGATTGCAGCCTGTACACATTCAACATTCTCAGGTGTTCTGCTTATTGCAGGCCTTCCAGAACATGGATCACTTTCAACACATTTTTGACCACCTTTAAAGCATTTGTGCCACACTTTTACTTGTGCTGCATTCATTGCAACATCTCTGAAAGCCTTCTGAATCATCCGAATAGTGTCTGTGGAGGAATGTTGAAGCTTAACACAAAATTTGATGCAGATTCATTACTCATTCATTTTGAATGTGATGGCCACACAGTATACATGCTCACTCGCTGGCATGTACCATATCCACTGACTAGTTTAGTGAAGTTGTCATTGTTCACACATGTGCATTCCAGTTCACTCTCCTTGGTTTCCAGGTTACAACAATATTGCAGAAACCTGTTATATTAACAATGGCTGGATGTTTTCCAGACAGACCTCAAATGTGCCACTTTGTATCCCCCATCTACATGGGCACTTAACTTGCTTCCATAGCTTGGCTATTATAAATAATGCTACATTGAACATAGGGTTGTATATATTTTTTCAAATTAGTGTTTTGGGATCCTTTGCATTAGTCCTCAGAAGCAAAATCACTGGGCCATAAGGCAGGTCAATTTTTAATCTTTTGAGGAAACTTCATACTGCTTTTCACAGTGGCTGCACCAGCACTCATTCCTCCTAACTGTGCACAAGGATTCCCTTTTCTCCACATCCTTGCCAACAGTTGTATTTGTGGATTCACTGATAACAATTCTGATGACATGAGTGAAGTGATATCTCATTGTGGTTTTAATTTGCATTTCTCTGACAATAAGTGACATTGAGCATCTTTTCATATGTCTATTGGCCATGTGTATGTCCTCCATGGAGAAGTGTTTATTTAGGTCCTTTGCCCATTTTTGAATTGAATTGTTTGAAGTTTTTTTTGATGTAAAATAGTAAGGTTCTTTATAAATTTTGGATATTAGCCTGGCTGGTGTAGCTCAGTGGTTTGAGTGCCGGCCTCTGAACCTAAGTGTTGCTGGTTCGATTCCCAGTCAGGGCACATGCCTGGATTGCAGGCTAGGTCCCCAGTAGGGGGCACATAAAAGGCAACCACACATTGATGTTTCTCTCCCTCTTTCTCCTTCCCTTCCCCTCTCTCTGAAAGTAAGTAAATAAAACCTTTAAAAAATAAATTTTGGATATTAACTCCTTACTTAATGTATCACTGGCAAATATGTTCTTCCCTTTAGTAGGTTGTCTCTTTGCTTTTTTTGATGGCTTCCTTTGCTGTGCAAAACCATTTTAGTTTGGTGTAATCCCATTTGTTTACTTTCTCTTTTGTTTCTCTTGCCTGAGAAGATATATCAGAAAAAAACATTGGTATGAGAAAGTCTGAGAATGTAATGCTTATGTTTTCCTCTAGGATTTTTATGGTTTTGTGACTTACATTTAATTCTTTTATCCATTTTGAGTTCATTCTTGTATAAACTATGAGGAGATGGTCAAATTCACTTTTTGCATGTATGTTCTTGTCTCCTTTGTCAAATATTAATTGGATTTATTTCTGTACTCATGTTTTGGTCCATTGATACATATGTCTGTTTTTCTGCCAGTGCCACGTCATTTTGGTTATCACGGCTTTGTAGGATAGTTTCATATTGAGCCTCTAGCAGTTTCCACCTGCCTTCCTTTGTGGACAGAATCTCCACCAAGCTCTACCACCAGATGTTATGTGACCACCTCCTCTCATCTCTGTTGCTGGGCTGGGGAGCCTGGCTCAGGGTCAAGACCCTGCTTTTCAGACTGGGGACTTCTGCTGCTGCGCTGTCCCTCGACATACTCATTCATGCCGCACAGGGCCAGCCCTCCTGCCATTTTCTGCCCTTCCTGCTAGTCTGGATGTCACTTCTTAAATGCCCTTCCTACTAGTTTTGATGTGGCTTCTATAAATCCTTAGCTGCAAGACTTCTGTCCTGGTCTTCCATTGTTTATTCTGTCTGTGACGAATTGTTCTAAAGTTTAGCTGTGATTCCATTTCTGGGGTAGGAGGAGGTAGTGTAGCTTCTACTCACTTCACTGCCTTCCTAATGAAATCTTAATGATTCACATCTGAATAATCCTTTGTATTCTTCTTATTATAAATATTTTCTTTATGTTAACCTTTTTTTATTCTGCCAGACCTTCATTTCCTTATGGGATTTGATTACAATATTTTTTCATCCTTATTTTTACTAATTGCATTAAGTCTTGTATTCCCCATGACAAATTGTAATAATTTGGAAAAAATTGGGGCTTAAATTCACATTAAAGTTGCCTTAAATTGTTTCTGTTATTTTATTTTTATATTAAGTGCATTTAATAGACATGTGATTACTATCCACTTTTTTCTTACATATAAGGTCTAGGAGGTCAGTAATTATGTATATTTTTAAGTATATTGCTCACTACTAGGTCACTAATGTTTAGATAATATTGGATATATAGTGGTCATTCATTCATTCAATACTGGAGAGAAAGCACAATGAAAAGAATTTTTAAAGGTGATTATGTTGAGAGAGCATTCATTAAACTGCAATATTTAACACAGAGGACATTATATTTACATCAGTCAAAAATCTATTGTAGAAAGCAGGAAGATTCAATGAAATATTTTATGAGCAATATTTAATATTGAAAAATACAATATTTAGCTCCTTCTCCTTTTACTATGAGAACACTCATGGTCATAATTGAAACTCAATATTTCCCATACAATTTTTCCACTGAACACAGTATTATCAGATAGGCATTTGAAAGCAGAAATATTCTTTCTAACAAACCTGGAAAATAACAGCCTACTAGAGACTCTTCTTAGAGTTTTAAATAATCTAAGTTCTGCTATGAAACAAAACAAAGAACTTTTTTTTTAACATTTGCTATACCTATTTGCTGAGGGGCTTCATTCCCTTAAACATCTGTAAGGACACAGTGAGTATATTTAGAACAAGTTTCTGCAATTACTTCCCTCCTTCCCTCTCTTTTTTTTTTTCAATGCATCTCTTCTCTATTACTTTGAGCTTTAAGAATTCACCAAGTAGAGAACAAAATTAAAAAGAGAGAGAGAAGGAGGTGAAGAAAGGAAGAGAGGAGAACATTTGGAAGAGTGGAAATGTTCAACATGTGTCCAGTAGATGGGCGAACAAGAGGCTATGCTCTGGAGCCATGGTCGCCTGCAGAGGAGAGACTTGGAGGTCGAACTGCTGGAAGAACTGATGGGTGGCCATCTACCTACTGGAATACTTTCACTAAAAAATCTTTCCCAGTGTGTAATGACAGGGTCACAATTGTCTCTGGTTGTTTGCAGAGACCAGCTAGGGAGGAGTTTGTATTTTGGGCTTTCTCCTCTCACTAATCCCCTGATTATGCACGTGATTCTTCACCTCACTACAACTTTGCAAGGAGTCAAGAAAAAGACCTGAAGATCTACCGACTGAACTTGCACTTGTAAAACTACAGAGCCCACTTAAAGGATTCTTTAAAATATATAATTTAATTATGAAAATGTATATGTGTGTGTATGTAGATGAGCATGCATGAAACATATAATGTATGCTTTAGAGAAGAAGAAAATCACGTGTTCTCTGTAATATATATCTTTGGTATAACAATATCATTTGGGCCCCGCCCACATGTCTGTCTCTGATCCACAGCTCTCCCCTCCTCTAGAGCTGGCAGGGATCCTGTGTGCATTCACCACACATGTGCATAGCCTTGAGCTATATATTTTTAGGTTTTTAAATATATTTGAAGTAATATATGGTTTCAAACAGCATGCATTTTTCTATGACTTTTGTTGTTATTCAGCATTGTGAGATTTATTCATGTTGACATGTATCACTCTTATTCATTATTTTCACTGCTGAATTTTGATTCATTGTATGACATATCATAATTTATGTAGTCATTCTCCACTGCTGAACATTTCAATCATTTTCCCCTTTTTTTGCCAATACTGCATTCATATATTCATCTTGAACATATACTTAGGAAGTAAATTTGTTGAATACAAGCATATTCAGTTCTTGATGTGAAATAATTTTCAGGATAGGTGTAACCATTTGTACTCCTACCAGCAATTTATGAGCCTTGCAGTTTATCCAAATCCTCAAGAACACTTGGTTTTGTTATACTTGTGGCCAGTGTGCAGCAGGGCAGCAAAATTTACTCCACAATCAGCTGCTGGGTGGCAGAGCTTGCGGAATTTTGAGTTTACCCTTGAAGAACATCTCTGTGCGCTCATGTCCTTGTGAGTCAGCATGAGTTCAGACCCAGCCCCTGTGCTATACTGTCCTTGTTTAGGAAGTAATGTCTGAGAAAATACATGTTTTCCTATGATCTCTGTCCTTGAAGCTAAAGGTAATCACTACCTGACCCTGTGCAGGTACCTGGACTAGCAAGCGCACCTGAGCAGGAGGGGAGAGACATCCTTTGACTGCGTGAGATGCCCTGACCAAACCAGCGGAGGACGTCAGTTAATCTGACTTTACAGGTCCCTCTTCTCTTCGTCTGGTATTTGGTGGCAGAGCCATTTGCCTTGTGTTGGTCCTGGGACAATTCAGTGTGGCACTGGGGTGAGACCATAGGGGCGCATCTTAAAAAGGGAAATCGGCGACCTTATGTAGTGTAAGGAAACTTGAAATCTCTGACAACTAACTGGAATATAAGAACTGTAATTGTATTTATATTGCAAACATGTTAAACAAGTGATACCAAATTCATATTATTTGGCGACATAAAAATTGTCCACATACCTCCTATTCCAGATTAAGCCTAATTTAAACTTCTCTGACAAGCTGCACTCTGACCCAACTTTCTTGTAACCAGCCAGCCTGGTATTTTACAATCTCCTCCAAAATTTCACCTTGTCTTGTCACTCTGGTGTTCTCAAATCCTTATGGATATGTGAAGGTTTCATTGTCAATATTTTCCTTTCTCTGGAATGACCTCTCCTCACTTTTTTCTCAACACAGTGGTCCAAGGTTAAATCACAATAGCTACACAAGCCTTGCTAGGAGAAATTCCAGTGTGAAAATGAAATTTCACACTAGAATGGAAAGTCTTTTGTAAAGACTTACATTTTTCTAGATATTTCCACCATTTTTCTTATGGCGAGTTATGAAATATTTGTCAGACTCCAAGGAAGCAATGCCTCAAATAAATCTCTTAGAGGTCACACCCCATTTCCAAACCCTTTTCTTCTATCAGCTCACTGTGGCCCTTGTGGCATTGCCTGTGATTTGCCGCTGCTCTCCCCAGTTGTGCAATGGGACATGACACGTCACTGCTCATGTTGCTGGAAGCACTGGCAACTCTTCAAATCTGCAGCTCACCTAAATGTTAGTCACCTCTTCCTGATCCTTATGCTCTATGCTTCTCAAGATCCTGATGAAAATTTATGCCACTGGCCTCATCATTCCTGTCTCTTTCTGTGAAATAAGGATTGTCCATTCATCAGTAAAGACTCTCTGTAAAAGAAACCAGAGACACAAATTGAGGGGGCTGAGGTTAGTAAGCAAACAAGGTAAGTCAATAAATAAAGTGACTCATATAACTGTGAAGTCTAGGTAATGATGAAGACTTTGAGCAATTTTAACCCAAGGCCTCTAACAAAGTTGCCTGGCTCAGTTTCTTTCTCTGGGCTTTGCTTCCTTGTAGGTGATAACTTTGTTCTTATTCAAGCTTTTCCAAATGGTAGGAAAGACGGTGGTTTTCAGACTCATAAATATCTCTATAGTTTGTGAACCAAAAGAAAGAGAGTCTCTCTCTTTTCCAGTGTCTAATCTCATGAAGGACTCAGATAGGTCCTGCTTGGGTTGCATGTCCACCCCTGGGACTATCACACTCATTGATTAGGGAGATGGGTTATCCTGATGAGCTAGGGCAGATCTGGGGCACAGCCCTGTGGGCCAAGGCGATGGTGGAGCTATGTGATTGACAGGCCTCCTTAGAACCTCACTGAAT
The DNA here is from genome assembly GCF_021234435.1 of Artibeus jamaicensis. Taxonomy (NCBI): domain Eukaryota; kingdom Metazoa; phylum Chordata; class Mammalia; order Chiroptera; family Phyllostomidae; genus Artibeus; species Artibeus jamaicensis. The sequence continues at coordinate 4,988,452 of NW_026521870.1, forward strand.
GGAAGAGAATCATTTCCCAATGGAAAGAGTAGTGAGGGCCCATGAAAACATTTTTACACATACATGCACACAGAGTGTCCATCGAGCCCCTCTAAAATAAGTCCAGTTAGGGCTCCTAGACAAAATACTTCCATGGCCCCATGTAGAAGAGCTCTTTAATAGTTTTTTCTTACAGCACAAACATGTCAAACTGTCAGTTTCTAAATTTCCCCTCAGTACCAGAATGTCTGCTTAAAGAAGTTCTGGAATTAAGTGCACAGTGTGTCTAATGTCACTTTCCTCAGATAAGTCAGATCTTGACACTAAGTGTTGTTCGCTAGTCAAGCTTCCTTTGTTGAGTTTATTTTGGAAGAACTCAAGCTTGAGAACAGCAAACTCCACTCACTTCCACTCTGGTCAATCAGATAGGCTGTATGCCTTTAAATCTCGGTGATCAAGGTGTAAGTGTCTTTTCTCCTCAGAGAGTCCTAAATACAAATACGTACAAAAAGTACAAGTCCACCACTGACGCCCAAAGTCTAACCGTGGAGGTGAATGATGCCTCATTCCACTGGTCAGGGTGATCTGAACCCCCAAGTTCTAAGACTCCAAAAAGGTCCACATTATTTTCCCTCAGGGTCCATTCAGGTCCCTCCTGTACTTTTATGTTTTCTTTGTTTCTGTCAGCCAACACTGGTATACTCTTCCTCTGAACTGTTCTTCATTTGCAATTCAGAACATCTATGCAACACAGTTCAATGAACATGTGTAATTATAGAATGATCAAGATCATTTACTCACTGTGTTACATACTGTATGCATTTAATGAATCCTTTTAAATACTCTTGCAGATATGGTCACTTTTTATATACAGATTTTTAAAAAATATTTTATTTATTTATTTTTAGAGAGAGGGGACAGGAAGGAGAAAGAATGGGAGAGAAACATCAATATGTGGTTGCCTCTCATGTGTCCCCCACTAGGGACCTGGCCTGCAACCCGGGCATGTGCTGGGAATCAAACTGGTGACCCTTTGCTTCACAGGCCCACACTCAATCCAGTGAGCCACACCAGCCAGGGCAGATTTTTTTTTGAGCTCACAAAGTTTCAATATTTCAGAAATAATTCTGTTCAGGAATTTCCTCAGAGATGGAGGAAATTTCTCTGCAAAACCACTTCTTCTTCTCCTTTAGCTTTCTTGGGGTAAAACATTTACTGGTACTTTTAAACAAATGTTTCTTAAAGTGTTTTGGTAAACTAACAATTAATTTTGCAAGATGTCTCTCAAAAAATTTCCAAAGAAATATTTGCTATTTTTTTATTTTGGGAGATTTATAAATTAGATTAGCATAATAAAAATTCTGAATGTGTCTACACTGAAGAAAACTGCTTAATTTATTTTAGTCTTAGTACATTCCAAATTTATTTGACCATAAATTACTTTTATATGAAATGTCTGTTGAAATCATGTGACTCTGGTGTCTGAGGAACATAGAATGGAAAGTGCTGACCCATTAAGTGATAAGGACTTCCTTTAACAAGACAATGTCATCCCTGATATGTTTTGCCAGAAGAAAGTTACTTCTGTCAAGACAGTAAGAAATGCATGAGAGTGCCAGGATGGTGTGAGAGTTCACACTTACCTGGGAGATTCATCACCTGGGACCTGTGTCTATCACAGCATGTTCACTGTACAACTTTCATCCCTGAGTCTATACTACCTTATTATTTTTTCATTTGGTTCATCATTTATTTACTTTTAATTTGCTATTAGTTTGTATTTCCTATCTTTAGGTTGTTTTCAATTTATCCATTCTTTTTCTCAAAAAAGTTCATTGTAAACATTATGTGTAGGCTAGATGTATGAATGAAAAATTAACAATGAATATATAAACAAGATCTTTAATTTTCCAGTCCACTGGAAATTTCAGGTAGGTAAGCAAGCTATAAAAGTGTCATAAGGGAGATTCGAAGGTACTTCAGAGAGTGCTATTTCAAGCTTGAATAATCAGGTAAATTTTCTTTAGAGAAATCGTGTCACAGACTTGGATGAATGAGTGACAGTGAGGTGAACATCTGTCAGGAAGCAGCATTCCAAGTAGGGAAAATAGTATGTGTTTTCCTGACAGGAGGAGAGAGAAACACACTGGGTTAAAACTAACAGACTAAACTAAGCATTTAGTATGGCTACAACATAAAACAAGGATTTTCACCTGGTGTGCTGCAAGAATTTTTAAAACATTCAGTACCTGACTATTTAGTAAGGTGCTGACTTCTTTTCCCTTAGAGTGTCGGGTAAGTTAGGTACCTGACTTCTTTTCCGTTAGATTGTCAAGATAAAAGGACAACAGCCAACATAACAATAGTTGTCCAGTGTGAATGAATAAAAATTATACCTATTTTTGTCAGATTGGCAAAAAGTTTAATATCTTTTTGGTGTGCTGAACAATTTTAGTAAGTGTTTTATGAGTGTCACGAGATGAAAAAGATAGAGAATTGCTGGGGTAGAAAGAGTCTGGGAGAGATATAGTGGATAGATAAAACAGGGGCTTAAAGGAGACTCGCAAGACATTTTTAAGAGTTTGAACATGATCAAGTATGTACTTTAGAGAGAAAATGCTGACTAAAATGTGGAGAATTGATTAAAAGAGGATAATACAGGGTAAGCAGATCAGTCGTGGAGTCTGTTTAATAACCCAAGGGATAGCAGGGCAATTTTTAAATTAAATGTAAAAGTTCCCCAAATTGAAGCAATTCATGTGAGATACACTGGGAGCTGCTCTCTTTGACTATCTGCAGCTTTAGCTGGCGGGGTCACGAGAAAAGGTAGAAAGCAGGACCAACAGTAGAGGCAACAGGAATAACTACACATTAGTCTATGCTGAAGATGTAACAAGTGGTTGACTTATGGAACAAGTAGCTGTAACTTCATAGTTCATACCTCAACCTATTGATTTTATCTTGGTTATTATATGTTCCATAGTCAATGGTAAGTTGTTCTTAAACTTTACTAGGCATCAGAATTGCAGGGGAATCTTTCAAATTCAAATTGATGGGCTCCACTCTCAGAGTTTCTGATTCAGTAGGTTGGAGTAAGACCTGAGAATTAGCATTTATAACAAACACCAACTGGTCCATGGACCAGGCTTTGAGAACCATTAGCCTAAGGCAATCTTTTAGAAATGAGAAGTTTTTTTTTTTTTTTCTGGAGGAGTTAACTTCTCTTATTTCATTTTTAATTAATTTAGATATGTGAAGTCCTTTTAGTTTCACATCTTGTATACTGCAAATACCAAAATGGAAACAATGACTAAGAAACTACAGTATGCTTTTATTTTATTACAGATGTGAGAAGTCAATACAGAGACTTGAAGAATATTCTCAAAATACTATGTGTTGACTCTTCTGCTTGAAAAAAATTTATTCTGAATTCAAATAAGGAAGGTCACCCATGTTTTTTGTATGAGGCATAGACAATGGGAGAGTATATAATGATTGGAAGGTCCATTACTATTTGTGATTCAGAAAAGCTTGTCCACCGAAATCACTGCAGCAGCAGCATGTGGAACCCACGTTTATGTCTAAAACGAGTCTATAACTTATGACAAGTCCCAGTACCTGGGTTTGAGTGGCTGTCTTGTAACTCAGAGTTAGAACCAAGTACAACCTGCTCTGACTATGCTAATTCATTATTCTTTGTGTGCCTTTATTATTCTTTCAGTTCTAGGAACCTTGGTTATTTTACAAAAGGCCTTTTTTCTTTAAGGAAAATAATACCAAGAAAATTTTATTTTATAGTCAATCCTAATGCGTTTCTCAAATGCACACAAATCTTTTCAAAGTTTTTGTTAAAATAAAATTTGCTTTTTCTTTATTGTGTATGGTTTAATCACATCAAATGATGTCTATGACACGTACTTAGTGTTTTTTTAAAAATATAAAATGACTTTCACTCTTTAAAAGAAATCAGTCCCACAATGTCAAAGTTCTTGATATTATTCTTTCTGCTTAGCACATTAATATTTCTTATGCCAACTGGTGAATGAAGTCTTATAGAGGTAGCAATTAATTTTCATATTGAATAATTTACAAAATATGTATGTCTTAAAATAAGTTTGGCATGTTTTTACCAGTATTATTTTCAGCAGTAAGATTAAATCTACTCAAAGGCTAAAAACATAATAATCACTGTATACTTTTATTTCTAAAAATATATCAATATCAAACATCACTGAAAGTATGAATGTAAAAGTAAATCAAAATAAAATGATGCAATTTTGAATTAAGGCAGTAGCTAACTTCTCCTCAATTAGAAAAAAAAATCTGGCTAAACAGATGGATCTTGAATTGAGCCCTGAAGGCAAATGGACTTATCTTTATTGGGCCGTGACCATGGCCATAGCTTTGCCCTTTTCTTGTCTTTAACTCACAATACTTTACCAGACTGGAATATTCCAGAAATAAGGTGACTACTAAATTCACTTTCAGGAGCACCTTAAAAACTGACAGGGTTTTTAAATCAACACTACTAATTTACTTATTCCAGATTAATTTACCAAACTATATGAGAACTTTCAATTAATTTTAGATAGTTGCTAGATTTTACCTTTACCCAATTTTTTCCTAATAAACTCTTTTGAATAAGTTGGTCCCTGCATGTACCAAAATCCTATTATAAAGAAATAATATGGTTTCTGTAAACCTAGAGTTCTCACTTCCATGCCCTTAAGAATATTTAATTTATCCAAAGTAATTTTAGCATTTTAGGTCAATGAAAATATTTTAAAGCTACATTAAAATCATAGAAAAAAAGCCCCCTGAAGTCTCTCTAAGCCCATAGAAAAATTTACTGTTCATTATTTTAATCACATAAAAGATGTTTTAAAAATTATTGTGTCAGAGGTAATTTTGGAATACCTAACCACCACTCAAGAAATATTTACTAAATGTCAATGAAAGGCATGGTTTTAGATGCTTCTCAATATAGATCATTTCACTTTAAGTGCCTGGATTGGCAAGATGATCCCAGTAAGATGGCATTGTACCTTGTTCCTAACTTCACTCCGCCTCCCAAGAACAACCCTTAAACAGAAAACCACAGACCCAAAATGGCATCACACATGATGAAAGCCCATGATGCAAAACCTAGATTTAATACATAACTTAATTGCAATTTCAACCTCTTCCAGACATAATGTTAATCAATAGTCTGGAATTTTCTGGCCAAGCACAGGTAAGTTGCTTGACCAGAAAATATATGAGCCATCTCTATGCCCCACAGATGGGAAGAGACAATCTGCATAATAAAAATCCTTCCCCTCCTCTTCCCCCAAAGAAACGATGTTCTGATCCTAAAATAATCCTTTTTATTCCTTTTGTTTATAGCTCCTTTGCCCCACCCTTCTTCCTATAAAACTCTTTCATTTTGCACAACCACTGGAAGTGCCTTTAAGTTGCTACATGAAATGCCTTCTGATTCATGAATAGCTTAAGGAAGCCAATTAGATCTCCAAATTTACTCAGTTGAGTTTTCTTTTTATTTTTTTTAACACAGCAATTATTCAAGAACGAGACTTCACTGAGAGAATCCTAGAACGTGGGGGTGAAGCTGAAGCACTCACTATAGCTCAGAAACCAAGACAGACTGCATTAGAAGCGTAGGGGAAGGGGTCACACAGTGATTGCATTGCCACTTACTCAAGCCAGCACGGCACCATGGGGAGAGTTCTCCCCTGAGCCTTCAGTTTCTCCAGTGAGAAATAATCCAGGAGTACAAACAGCACCTCCTCCCAACACTGTGGGTTTCGTTGCAGGAACCCCTACTCTGATTTCATACCAAGGGGAATGAAACCATCCCAGGGAAATCTACTGTGCTCAGCCACTGGAAATCTGATTGATAGAGAATAAGCAGGGGCTTGCAACAGCAAGTTACCAGATCTTGGCACACCACATTCATATGTGCTGTGCGCAAGTAGTAATCTCAACTGGTGCCTTTGCTCATCTGCAGAACCAAGTTAGGTGCAGGAGGGGAACTGTTGTGGACTGCCCTGCCTGGTTTCAGGAATTGTAACACTCTACCCACTGTGGCTAAGGAGGAGTCAGTGACCTCTGGAAAGCGAGCTGCAGGAGACAAAGCTTGTCTCTGGTACCAAATGCTGCCTCAGTTTCCTCCCTGCCCCCAAAGAATGGTCAGAACTCCTTGAGGGGTAAGACCCCTCAGAGGAGGGGCAACCTAGGCCAGACAAGATCACTTGGGAGGCCATCATGGAAGGACTCGGGGGCTGCAAAAAAGAGCAATGGACTCTTGCCACACACACCCCCCATCCCCCCACCCCCGCTTTGAGATAGCCCGAGTGCCCATATCTTCTGGGAGAAGCACTTCCTGGCTCTAATCCCCTAAAGCCTGAATACCTGATGGGGAGGGATGCAGCTCCTTGCCTTGCTAGAAAGAGTCCTGGGGAAAAATCTGGCATCACAAAGACTTGCTGATAAACCTGTGAAATCTGCTCTGCTAAGAGGGCTTTCATTCATATGTTAAGGGTTCGAGTAGGAAACTCTAAAACTCTCTTTCCAACAGACTCTGACTCAAACTAAGCCCTCAGATTTCTTTGAAATGTTATCTACTGTTTGATGCTTGCTGCCCTGTATTCCTGAGTATTACAATCCAATAAAAGCCCTTGGAGGAAGGGACTCAATGCCTTTTTCCCCAGAGAAACTGGCCACTGCTCAAGGTCTTTTTCCTCTGGGAAACTGACCACCTCTCCTCCCCAAGCAGATCATGTTTCAGTCATGTTTACTCTCATCTGTGGCGCATGGGGGGGACTTGTGAGGAAAGTCACCCCCACAGGAAACTCTGACCAAAGAATTCAGTAGGGTTAAGATCTATTTCAAACCCTCAAATGAGGAGTTTTGCTGGCCCTAAACCCAGACTTTTCATGCCCAAGCAAGGTGATGAATCACAGCCCCACCCACTGTGAAGTGTCTGCAGGCCTTATCTGACCAGAAAGGCTGGCAACTACTCAGAAAAGCAGTGCAACCCAGTAGCATTGGGGCCAAGATGTAGGCAGGCAGAACTGATTACTCTTAGAACAAGGCCATTAATTGTGTGGAACATTCCTCTGCTACTAAACAGCCGGGGAGGTTAATTCATAGCCAAGACAGAGGGTAGTTGTTCACAGATGCTCCTGACTGGAGAGCCTTTGGGGGATATTAACAGTAGACTGGAGCAACTTCTTTTTTTTTTTAAAGATTTTATTTATTTATCTTTAGAGGGGAAGGGAAGGAGAGAGGGAGAGAAACATCAATGTATGGTTGCCTTTTGTGCATCCCCTGCTGGGAACTGGCCTGCAGGGAACCTGCCTGCAACCCTGGCATGTGCCCTGACTGGGAATCGAACCGCGATTGTCTGGTTCGCAGGCCCACGCTCAATCCACTGAGCTACACCAGCCAGGGCTTGGAGCAACTTCTGTTCCTTTTGTCCAGACATGGGAGTTGATACATAACTCTACCCCCTGTGAAGAGTGTCTTCAGGCCCTATCTGACCAGAATGGCTGGAGACAACTTGTGGAAGTTGTGCAGCCCAGAGGCACTCAAGCTGAGAGGTGGACTGGCTGAGCCTATACGTTACAGAGCAAAGCCAGTGGCCATTTTTGTTGAGAGAATGTGGGGTGCTGATTGGCTTGAGTTATGACAACAAAGAACTTTATGGGCTTCAGACTAGCTTCTCTCACTGTGCCCAGGTAGTAAATCAGTCTGGTGGTGAATACAGCCTTTAGCCTATCTGACCTAACCAGAGCACACAGGAAGCTGCACAGCCCATTTAACAGCTCTAAGTGTAATGTCAGTCGAACAGAGCACAGCCCATGGCTTCCCCACCTGCAGAACAAAACCAATGGGAATTCAGTACATACTCTAGGCTGATTTGTGTCCACAAATAATAAGCTATACAGGAAACTGTGTTCCGTTCTCTGGCCCTGCTGGGGTAAATAAGCTAATTCATAGTTCCACCTACTTCTAAATAGTACTCAGTCCTAACCATCTAATAAGCTTGAATAGAGAAGGCAGAAAACTGGGCAGCCCATTCTACAGCCTTGCTTGTGCAGGGAACCAAGCCAGCAGTCTTATCCAGCTGCTCTCAGCCAGAGGCACATCTCTTACCCCACCCCATCATCATCCTCAGAGCATGAACAGTTAGTTACCTTGCCCCAGAATAGACAATAGTAGCAGATCCCACAGGCTAACAGAAATCATCAGCAAATACATTCAGAAACTCAGCTGTGTTAACTGGTGAAGACTATCGTGGCCAAAGTGAACTTCTTAAGTTGGGAAGAGGAGCTTAATTGCTCAAATATGCAGATACCAATATAAGAAATCAAGGATCATGAAAAATTGTGTAACTATAACACCACCAAAGGGACCAAATAAAGCTCCCATATGACCCTAAAGAAATAAATACCTATGAACCTTGAGACAGAATTTCAGAATAATTGTCTTAACAATGTTTAGAGAACTACAGTCATGTACGACAATAATGGCGATACATTCTGAGTCATCATGGGTGTAAACATCCTAGAGTATGCTTATGCAAATCTAGATGTTATAGCCTACTAAACATCTAGCCTATATGGTATACCAGTCATATACATTGTCTTTTGTTGACCAAAATGTTATGTGGCACATTGATGTACAGGAATATACAGACAAACAAAATTAGGAAAACAAAACATAAACAAAATAAAAAGTTCAAGGAATAGCAACCATCAAGAAAGAAACTGCTCTTGTCAGGCACCCTCGTGAGAGTAACATCTTTAAACCCTGCATGGTAATCCCGAGGCACCACCATGACATGCAGGGGAGACAGGGTGGCCTGGGAGTCCAGCTACTTCCTTAACATCATCCAACTTCTGCATTATCCAAAATGCTTCATTGTGGGAGCAAAGTGGGCTCCAAGCAGATGCAGTAGATGCACATGCCCTTTTGTGAGAAGGCTGTGGTGCTGATGGGCAACTATACCATGATGTGCAAGTTTTTCTGAGAGAATCTGGAAAAAACACAGCTCTGGAGAAACTGTTGCTTCATACCTGGGAGAATGTGGGCTTTGTGTTCACCAAGGAGGACCTTACTGAGATCAGGGACATGCTGCTGGCCAACAAGGTGCCAGCTTCCACCTGTGCTGATGCCATTGCTCTGTGTGAAGTCACAGTGCCAGCCCATAACACTGATATGGAGCCAGAGAAGCCCTCTTTCTTCTAGGCTTTAGACATTACCATGAAAATCTCTAGGGCAACTATTGAAATCATAAGTGATGTGCAGTTGCTTAAGATTAGAGAGAAAGTGAGAGCCAGCGAAGCCATACTGCTGAACATGCTGAACATCTCTTCCTTCTTCTTTGGGCTGATCATTCAGCAGGTGTTTGACAATGGCAGCATCTACAACCAAGAAGTATTTGACATTACAGAGAAAACTCTGCATTCCCATTTCCTGGGGGGCATCCTCAAAATTGCTAGTGTGTGTCTGAGGATTGGTTACCAAACCATTGCATCAGTATCCTCTTCTATCATCAATAGGTGCAAATGAGTCATGCTTTGTCTGTGGGACCTGATTACACCTTTCTACTTGCTGAAAAGGTCAAGGCCTTCTTTGCTGAACCATCTGGTTTTGTGGCTGCTGCCCCTTGGCTACCACCACTAGTGTTCCTGCTGCTGCTGCAGCCCCAGCCAAGTTGAAGCAAAGGAAGAGTCAGAGGAGTCAGATGAGGATATGGGTTTGATTTACTTGACTAAGCATCAAAAAGCAACCAGCTCAGTCAGCTTTATTTGTGAAACAAGAAAACAAAGGCTTATTTTTCTTTAAAGTTTTAAAAAATCAACAGAAATCTAAGAGTTGAAAAACACAACATCTGAAGTCAAGAATTCAATAGAGAGTTACAATAATATACTCAAACATGAAGACATAATAAACAACAACCTGGAACTAAAACACTTGAAATTCTCCAAAGGAGCAAAAAAGGATAAAAGAGAGTGAAGAAGGCCTATGGGGATTACAGAACACATAAAAAAGAAATAATATTTACATTATGAGAATTCCAGAATTAGAAGAGAAAAAGAAAACCACAGAAAGTATATCTGAAGCAATAATGGCTGAAAACATCCTGAAAGGGGGTAGAAAAATGGACACCCAGATCCATGGGAAACCAAGAACCTCAGAACCTTGGTGTAACTCTGTATGAACCCATATAGAATTACACCAAGATTATAATTAAATTGTCAAAAGTCAAAGACAAAGTAAGAAATTTAAGTGCAGCAAGAAAAAAGAAAAGAGTTACATACAAGGGAACCCCTAAAACACTGTTAGAAGATATCTCAAGAGAAACTCTCTAGGCCAGGAGAGATTAAAATGACATTTTCAAAATATTGAAAGAAAATAACCGTCAACCAAGAATTTTATATCTAGTGAAGCTGTCCTTCCGAGATTTAGGATAAAGACTTTCCTAAACAAATGAAAGCTGAGGAGTTTGTTACCACTGGACCTGCCTAAGAAGAAATGTTAAAAAGAGTTTTTTTAATGGAAGTAAAAGAACACTGACATCTTAAAAACAAACAAACAAACAAACAAACAAACAAAAAGGTGTGGAAACAGTACTGTAATTATAAATATATAGTCAAAGTTATATTTTGCAATATGGTAGTAGTGGTACATAACTCAGTTACAACTCAAGTTGAAAAGTTATAAAAAAGGCAGATGTATTAAATATTCATAGCTACAATAATTTGTTAATAGTGATACAATAGAAAAAACAGGTAAATTTTAATAGCCATAACCTAAAATGTGAGGGTGAGGAGAAGAGTGTAATGTTTACCAATTTTATTAAATTATTACCAGTTTAAAATAGGGTGTTATAAGTTTAAGGTATTTTATGTAAGCCTCCTGATAACCACAAGAGGAAATCCTGTAGTAAGTACACAAAAAACACAATAAAGAAGTCGAGCACACTGCTACTAAAAGATATCACATGCACACCCAAAGACAGCAAGATAAGAAACAAAAAAAGCAATGGACCTACAAAACAACCAGAAAAAAATCAACAAAATGGCAAGAGTAAATCCTTACCACTTTAAATTTAAGTGGAATAAATTCCTCAGTTTAAAAACTAAGACTGGCTGAATGAATAAAACCAAGATCCAACAATATGCTGCCCACAAATGTTTCACATTAGCCCTAAAGACATGCGTAGACCGAAAGTGAAAAACTGGAAAAAGATATTTTAAGTAAATTTAACTCCCCCCAATAGTAGGAGTAGCCATACTTTGTTGGGAACCACCCTGCCTGGTTTTAGGAGCTATAACCCCTTCATGGCTACGGCCAAGTGGGCGACCATAAGACCATAAGCCACTAAGGAGACAAAGCTTATTTCCCGGGCAGGAGCCCCACTTCTGCTCCTTTTTTCATAACTGGCCCCCAATGCTTGATCAGTTAGCCAATGATGGGTAAGATTCCCCAAGGGGGGAACAACCTAAGACAGGCATGATCACATGGAAGACCCAGGGAAGGACTTGGGGGGCTATGGAGGAAGGGGGTGATGGACCCTTAATCCTCAGCTATGACGAAGCCTCACTCCCCTGAGTCTGAGAGAAGTCTCCAAAAATTCCTTGGCTTTCTGCCTCCTCTGCCTGAATGAAGCATGAAACAATGACAGAGGGCAGTGCAGCCCTGTGCTGGGAGTGGCAGGCCCCCCCCCTCCCCCCGGGTGATAAGGCCTGAGAAAGGATATGTGAAATCCTGTGAAGCCTGCTTTGGTAAGAACTCTCTTAGTTAAATGATAAAGGTCCGAACAGGAAATGGGTTTGTTTCCCAAAGCTTTGTAGCCTTTTAGCTAATAGACCCTGACTCAGAAGAAGCCCTAACAGTTCTTTGTGTGCTATCATTCCATCCTTACTGCCTGACAATGATTAATGAGCTGTACCTGAATTCCTGTGCAAATTAAACCCAATAAAAGACTGTCTGGGCAAAGGTCAGCGTGCTCCTCCCTTGAGGGAGTAGCCGTGCAGTCCCTTTTCCTCCAAAGGACTCGGTAGTCCATGTGAATGTCTCACATCTCATCCATGATGCCGTGGGCACTGTGAGCCTGTGCACGTGTCACGGGCAATCTAGAAGAAATGGAAAAATTATTAGAAACATATAATTTACCAACACTGAATAGGAAGAAACAGAAAATCTGAATAAACCAATTACTAGTAAAGAGATTTAATTAATAATTACAAATCTCCCAACAACAACAAAGTCCAGAAACAGATGGTGTTACTGGTGAATTTTACCAAAGACTTAAAGAAGAAATAATATCATTACTTCTCAAATCAGATTTGTAAAATTCACTGGCACACATAAAAAAAACTGAATAAAACAAAACAAAACAAAACAAAACAAGTAACCAAGTTTGAAAATTAGCAAAGAACTTACATGGACATTTCTCAAAAGAAGATATGGGAATGGCCAACAGGTCCATGAAAAAGGAATGAACATCACCAATCATTAGGAAAGTTCTAATTTAAACCACAATGAGATATCACCTTATCCTGTCAGAATAGCATCATAAAAAAGACAAGAGAGAACAAATGTTGATGTGGATGTGGAAAAAAGGGAACTTGTGTGCCGTTCGTGGGACTGTGAATTAATACGGCCACTATGGTCACAGTATGGAAGATCCTTGACAAATTAATAATAGAACTACCATATGATCCAGTAGTTTTACTTCTGGGAATATGTATATCCAAAGGAAATAAAAATGCTTACTTGAAAAGATTTCTGCATCCTTTTTTTGGTCTCTTTTCTTTTTATTGTATCTATATGAGAAGAGAGAGGTGGATATTAGTTGAACCTATTATGGTAATCATTTCACAATATATGTAAATCAAACCATCATGCTATTCACGTTAAACTTACACAGTAATGTATGCAAATTATTTCACAAACAAGCATGTAGATTGTTTTTATCATTACATATTCATAACCTTAAAACACATTTTAACTCAAAACAATTATGAAAAGCATGAATGACTGTGTAATCATGTTAGCCATTAATAGAGTATCAGTATAGACCATACTCTCACAAGGAATATTATGGCTAAAATTAGGTATTGAGATAAAATAAAATGTTTGGGGATATTATTTACTTTTTTATGTTTTCTTTAAGCCTTTCATATTTTTATTTGAAGTAAAATCTAATTCTGTTGTAAGATTGTCCAAGAATTTGATGATCATTTTGAATATTTTGAGAAAAAAAAATTTGTAAGAAATAAAGTATGGACAAAATATTTACTGCATTCTATCTCTTCCCTTCCCTCCTTTTTTGTACCAACATGGATGATAAAATTGAAATATTTGCTTCTAGACAATGAAATAAATAACATGGTAAAGAGGAGGCCCAAGGAAAAGCATATAAAATTATTTACAGTTCTTGGAAGTGGCTATGTGTACAGGTTGATAAATGTACAATTTTATCATAGCACTTTAGAACAGGAAGAGGAATTAGAGATAATCTACTTCTACACCCTTATTTATTTATTTTTTAATTAATGTATGGTTGCTTCTGGTGCATCCCTTGCTGGGAACTGGCCTCTGCTAGGAATTGGCCTGAAACCCAGGCATGTGCCCTGATAGGGAATCGAACCGCAATCCTCCGGTTCGCAGGCCCGCACTCAATCCACTGAGCTACACCAGCCAGGGCTCTACACCCTTATTTACTCATGACAAAACTGAAGCCCAGAGCTGGTATAGTACTCTTTGTAGTGGTCCCTTTATCATTTTTGTTCTTGTAGTGTAGATAGCACATCCGGTGGTACATGCAGGTATGGATAGTATAAACTAGGGAACAACTGCTTGGTAGCTCTCAAGTTAGTGTGTGCTGGTGTATTTATTAAATGAGTTCCATGCCCAGAGATTCAATTCAATAGGTCTGAATGAAACCCAGGTATTGCAATTTTGATAGATGGTGATGAAATCACTGTGACTGTGATGCAAGTCACTCTTGTTTAGTACTGAGAAATAGAGAACTGTAAATGCAAAAGTTTTAGAAATAGATTTTATGCTGAGTGAGCACACTTTTCCAAATAAGTCACAGCTTTTTAATTAAAATATATGTAATATATTTTTGTTGCTTTGCAAATATAAATGAATGCTATTTAAACAAGAAACTGAAGAGACTACAGAGCAATACTTGACCGACTTCCCACACTTGACAAACAATCAGATCACTTGGGGGTTTTTTTGGCAGAGCCAACTGAGGCTTTATTTTGGAAGAAGAAAAAAACCACTTGATTTGACTTTTGGCTGTGGGTCTGGGTAAGAGGCGCTGCCCCAGGCAGTAAATACTCCTGCCCCAAGGGCGATCTGAGTGAGGCCTGGGGCTGCAGCTCAGGTGGGTCTCCTGTGCTTTTCGCTCTTCTACAGAGCTCCTTTCCTGTCAGCGTGGAGGACAGCTGGGACCGCAATAGGACAAGGATGAGATCACTTAGGGATACTGGTAAGAATCAGATTCACAAGCCTTTTCTTTGGAGAGTCTTATTTACTGGAAGGTATGCTGTGGGTCCTGGGAATCTGTAGTTTTCAGAATCGTTCCTGCTAATTTCAATAGCTCAACCAGTCTGAAAAATTGGCTATGATGTGTTGTATTAAAATAGGCTTCAGGAGTTCTCAACTTTAATACACAGAATTCATGAGAAGACTCAGTAGAACACTTACTTCCTGTCATGAGCATATGTTCGTGACAGAGTCTTTCCTGGAAGTCAGCCAGACAACTGCTTGGTTAGCTGTCTGCTGAGTGTCCTGGGACCAAGGAATAGACGACAAGTCACACATGTAACTATGCTATTCACTCAGTTTTTATTGAATGTAGGTTCACTCAAAGTAGAACATCAACATACATTAATTTCCTACTCATACTCTAATAACCTAATATAACATATACACAGGGAATCAGTGGGGAATAACGAACCTGAGTCCCAGAGTCTCAGTCTGCAGGTCCAGGAGAGAGTATGGTAATCAAAGGAGTTGCCACCGTCTTTCAAGGAATGATCTCTAGAGCCAGGTGGGCAGGAGGACAGATGAAGTCCTCAGTCCAGCAGGGCAGAGCCTCTGGCGGCCAGTGCCAATGGAGATCAGTATGGTGTGGAGCAGCAGTGTGGTGTGTGGAGCTCGGCATCTCAGCAGTGGTCTGGAGACTGCCTCAGTTACACCCTGGAGAGTGCGGTAGTCCACCCTTCTGGGTCTTTTGGTAAGTGTTTATTTTTAGAGAGAGGGGAAGGGAAGGAGAAAGAGAGAGAGAGAAACATCAGTGTGTGGTTACCTCTCACATGGCCCCCACTGGGGACTGGCCCACAACCTAGGCATATGCCCTGACTGGGAATGGAACTGGCGACCCTTTGGTTCACAGCTCGTGCTCAGTCCACTGAACTACACCAGCCAGAGCCCTAGTTTCCTTTTTGAACCAAAATATCATGCTTACTGGCAGCCATCCTGGTTGACATGAGCGACTCCACTTTGTTTTATATACTTCATGCTATTTTGACTGGATCAATGCCATTTTATTGGTCTTGCTCTCCATACCTCCTGAATGTGTAGGTCTGGAGCAAGTCCAAGAATTGCCATTGTTGCAAGTTTCCAGTTCCCATAACTGGATGATTCACAGAAGATACCAAAGGGTGCTGCAAAGTCTCTGTGGAAACCCATACATGTACCTTCTGTTGCCCATAGAACAATAAAATGGCTTCTGCTGCTTTTATTAGCTCCAAACCTGAAGCAGATGTTTCTGATTAGTGGGATCTAAACTGGAAACTCCTGGTAGAGATTCTGGAAAATGTTGTACGCAGGCTTCTTGCTGTTATGATAGGTGGGTGCGGTGTGGGGGTGGGAAGCTAAAAGAGGCAACCTTGTTTTCAATTGCCAACACAAAAGGGAGCACAGCTGTGCACATACATCTTAGTAGTTTGTCAGAAATTGTGGAAGGCAGTTAATCGCTGACCATATCAAATTATGAATGGGTTAGTAGGATCTGAGGGATCCTACAAGGAAAAAGAAAAATAAAGATAGCTAAGAAAAAGAAAGATAGCTAAAAGGGAGAAAAAATATTGAAGGTTGAAGTGAGCAGGATGAGAACAGACTGCTCAGTGTGACTAATGTCATAGATGCAGTCAGAGGCTTAGCAAGGCCCAAAAGTAAAGTGATCCACAATGGAAATCAGTGCTTCCAAATGCAGAGTCCACGCGGGCATCTAAACACTAGCATCGTATATGCAAGTGACCAACAGAAAGTGTAGGCTTTAAAAGCAAACACAAACATCACAGGGAGGGCCACATGGTGTTGGGAAAATAGGACTTTGCACAGAAAAAGGCATGCAAAATGAAAAGACAAGAGCACAAAGAAGACCGAAATCTGTTCTAAATATTTAGAGGGAAGTCTCACATTCACCAGGCAAATGCACTGATAAAAGTTAAAATAAGAAAAAAAATTCAGGGATAGAGAAATAAATAATGGTAAAGGTAGACAGAACCACAGGGGAAAGCAGCAGTTACAACAAGAAGCATTGTGTTAAAAATCAGAGTTCAGCAAGTGGAAAGAAACAAGTTATTAAGATTGGAGTTATCTTGACTGACTTCAGCCAGGTCTGCACTTGTACAGACACCATTTTAAAATCAGGCATTGAAACGGAAAATTCCTGGTATAAAAGATTCGGTTTTACACAATGAGACTAAACAGGGACATTGAAGCTGTCACCGGTGTAAGTAGCTCAAGATGATCAGATAATCACCTTAGCACAGAACCAGACTTTCAAATACTATATTGTTGTTTCAATTTTCTCATGAACACTTATTTTAAGTTATAATTTGGGGATATGAAAAAGTAATATTTGCTTTCAGTAAATTAAATGCCCCATGTTGCTGTAATATCTGAACACATTTTTAGTTCCACTGAAACATTTAGAAATGCTTAGAAAGGAGAAAGCACAAAGATAATAAACACAGATTAAATTAAATGTAATTTAATCCTCTGTATGTAAAAAGAAAATGTATATTGGAAGGAAAGAACATCTATGATAGATTATTGAATTAATAAAGCAAAAGGCAACATGATATGTATGTTTATAATCACATCTTATAAAATTAAAAAGTGAATTCAGAGAGATACGCGTTAAACTGGTAAACTGGGTGTGAGGCAGGAGAGAGAGAAAGGGAAAACATGTTTTTTTATTTAATACACTTTAGTTCCATTCAGATATCATAAAAAGCCTTTTTAATAAACATAAAATATTTATCATTTAAATATTAAAATACTAAATCTAACCATGTTGGTTACTTGCACATTTTCATGACTCCCCTGGCCTTAGCAGCAGTTGATACCAGATACCAACGAGGTGCTATCTGCTGAGCTGTGAGGGAAAACTTTGTTTCACAAAAATGCAATGTTCATTTTTTTTCTTAAGTAATATTTATTGTTGTTGCAAAGCAGTCTTCCTTGTGAGAACGGTCCTCACAGTTATTCAGAGACAGATTGGTCATGGTTATAGGAGCAAATTTCCGTGAGCTGTCATATATGAAGCAAGCCTGGCTATGACTCTTAATTCAGTCATCTGATACTCACAGTGTTGGTTGTCATTCAGCATTTAAACAACACAAACAAACAATAAAAACATGTGTCTGCACAGGGTGAAAAAAACAGGCAAAATCCACCAAGGGCTTGCTGAAAAGGAGAAAGCTAGAAAAGACAAAATTATCCCTGTAGCAGTTCTGTTCAACTGCAGTCTGAGTGTAGGAATGGAGTTCATGCGGGGAAGCATTCATCATGCCCAGTGGTTTCTCTGTTTCAATGGTGTGAAAGCCCTTGAGGTTTTCTGTGGCTCTCAGGAGGCAGTGGGAAATTCCGTTTACTGAATCCAGTCGATGTTCAGGCACCACTATGGATGCAAACAACTCTCAGACTTTTCCTATCACTCTAGGCATGGGCTTCCTGGCCCTTGTGGACCACCTTGGTGTCCACATGGATAAGCAGGGGGTTGTTTTGCTTCTGGCTGCAGCTCATGATGAACTGAACGGGGGCAATGAACTTCAGGGAGTGAAGCGGGGGGACCATATGGTCATCCCATGGTGGGCAGCGGTGAGAAGAAGCCCGGACAGGTACTGTATGTCGTCTACTTCTGGTTACTTCACGTTATGTAACAGAGAATATTTTTTCAATGTTACAAAGCGGACTGTTTTTTTTAAATCAGTGATTGTGGATACAATAAGTGCAGTCTTTCTTGTGTTGAAGGAATTGAAATCCAGTATAGAGCAGCTTTCTTCCCCTTTAATATCCATAAAACCTTTATTCCAGGCTTTGTTTGGCAGTCTTAGGAGGATTGTGAATCGTCTCTGGGCCTGCTTCCTTGCTTGTGCACCTGGGATGGGCTGTTGACCTCTCATTGGCTCCAACAGAAAGAAACTACATTTGGCCAATGATGAGAAAGTTTGTGGAGGAGCGGAGAAGGCACCTTTTGATATGATGAACCTAAGTGGTATTTGCTGTCTGAGCACCCATAATCGGTGTTCCAGGCTTGACTGGGGGTATATTTATGGAACTTTAGCATATTCATTCCTCCAACATGGGCAATAACAAAACCAAAGAGATCAGGATGCTGATTTGCACAAGTAGCCATTAAGAGGCCTCCATTTGAACCTCCATTAATAGTCAGCCTCTTGGGAGATGTGTAACCTTCCTTGAAAAGATATTCAGCAGCACACTGAAAGTCATCAAAGCAGTTTTCTTTGTTGGCCAAGAGACCCCTTTTGACACATCTCATCATATTCATCACCTCCTCTGAAACTGGCCAGTGTGAGGATATCACCCATGTGTCTCTAAAATGTGATACTAATTTAAAGCCATCGGAAAGACGTTCTCTAATGAGCAGGTATCCAAGAAATATATAACTCATGTACTCTAATGCACATATAAGCACATATACATAAGTTCATTAATCACAAGTTATGTGTAAAAGACCCAGTTATAAATATATAATCCACTGAAATATAAAATTAATGCTAAAATAATGCACAATATGATTACAGAAAAAAACATTAAAGTCGTAACTATTGAAATATAAGCTGCCTAACAAAAATAATAATTGCTCTATAAAAAGACCAAATCAAAAATTCTGCAGTGTACCCTCTAAATTGGCAAGCAGAGATAGAATATATAAATGCAAAAATGTCCTCATCTTCCCTATGAGAAGTGTAGTGGATGCTACAGCATGCTCCCCAGAGCCCCCTCAGGCCTGGCACAAGTACTTCCTCAGCTGCCTGGAAGGGTGAGGGCGTGCTGCCTGGTCAACAGCCCTTGGCCGTCTTCAGGAATTACATATCTAATGTGACTTACTTGACCTAAAGTCATGTCCCCTTCAAGGACAACCAGCATCTAGTGACTGGACATCTGGAGTCCCCTGCCAAAACTTTGATGGATGATCTAAGCTTTAGGATTCCATGTGGGCTAAGAATAGTACTGTAATAGCATAACAACCCACTTTCTCTGTCTGCCTAATCTTGTTTCCTGCTCTTTCCCACCTTCCCACCCTCACACAGGTGTTGATTCCAATAGCATTCCCCTCAAAACTTTCTGCACTTTGATGTCCATCATACCTCTGTGTGAATAGAAAGTTCTGGCCATTAAGGTTAAAAAAGTTAAACATAAATTATTTTTTTTAATTAATTTTATTTAGTTATTTTTCAAGTACAGTTTTTTGTCTATTTTTCCCATCCCAGCCTCCCCCGTCCCTTGCTCCCCACCTCCCTCCCATTTCCACCCCCCTTAGTTCTCATCCCTGTGTCCTTCCTATTTGTTCCTCCAAATCCCTCCCCCTTTTTCCCCTTAAGTTCCCTCCCCTCTCCCCTCTGGTCACTATCCCCTTGTTCTCTATTTCAGTGTCTTTTTTTTTTTTTTCTGCTTGCTTGTTTGTTTTGTTGTTTAGCTTCCTGTTAAAGGTGAGATCATATGGTATTTGTCTTTCAGCATCTGGCCTATTTCACTCAGCATAATGCTTTCCAGTTCCATCCATGTTGTTGCAAAGAGTAGTAGCTCCTTCTTTCTCTCTGCAGCATAGAATTCCATTGTGTATATGTACCACAATTTTTGGATCCATTCATTTACTGATGGGCACCTAGGTTGCTTCCAACTCTTGGCTATTGTAAATTGTGCTGCTATGAACATTGTGGTATAAAACATAAATTATTGAAAAGATAAAAATTGCTATCTGAAAAAAACACTACAGAAAATGAACAAATACAAAAATTTCATAACCATTCCCAAAAAGGGTCAATAAAAGATCAATATAATAAAGTCTGTAGTGCTCCCATCTCAACAAATAAAAATTTGAAAATATAATGAAAAATTCTGAATAACAACACAAAGATAAATCATCCTGGAAATAAGCCTACAAGGTAAGCATGTGACATCTTTGAAATAAATTTTAAAATTAAAAAAAATTAAGAAAAATTAGAAAATGAAGATGAAAGTTTTGTTCAACTAGTTATCAAAATGTCATAAAACTGGAACTTCTGGACAGGATGGAGGTGTAGCTAGATGCACTGTGCCTCCTCTCACAACCAAAACAAGGACAACAAATGAAAAAACAAAACAACCAGAACTGAAAGAAAATCAAAGTGTATGGAAGTCCAACAACCAAGGAGTTAAAGAAAAAACATTCATCCAGACCAGTAGGAGGGGTGGAGATAGGCAGTGGCTGGCTGACCAGGCAAGGCAGTGGACTGTGGACTGGGCAGTCCACATGCATGTGCAGATAAACCAGGAGGAACAAATAGGGAGCAAGACAGACTGCACAACCCAGGGTTCCAGTGCAGGGAAATAAAGCCTCAAAGCCTTTGACTGAAATTTCCTTCAGCAGTGGGAGAAACTCCCAGCCTTGCAGGAGAGCTCACTGGACAGACCCACAGGGTGTTAGAATGTACACAAACCCACCCACCCAGACATCAGCATCGGGAGGGCCCACTTTGATTGTGGGTAGCGGTGGAAGTGACTGAAAACTGGCAGAGAGCAGAGCAAACAGCAGTATTCCCTCTTGGACCCCTTCCCCACATATAGCATCACAGCTTAGCTATGTGGGTTACCACACCCTGGTGAACACCTAAGGCTCTGTCCTTTACTATGTAACAGGCGCACTGAGACAAAAAAAAAATGACTCAAATGAATGAATAGGTCAAAGCTCCAGGAAAAACACAACTAAGTGACAAAGAGATAGCCAACTTATCAGACACACAGTTCAAAACACTGGTTATTAGCGTGCTCCAGGAACTCACTGAGTACTTCAACAGCAAAAGACCCAGGCAGCAATGAAGGTCACATTATGTGAATTAAAGAAAAAGCTACAGGGAACCAACAATGACAGAAAGTAAACCAGGATTGAAGTCAATGGTTTGGAGCATTCAACCAGAACAGAATGAAGAAACGAGAATTCAAAAAAAAAAAAATGTAGGAAAGCCTCAGGAACCTCCAGGGCCTCTTTAAATATTCCAACATCCAAATCATAGGGGTGCCAGAAGAAGAAGAGGAAGACCAAGAAAGTAAAAACTTATTTGAAAAAAAAATAATGAAAGAGAGCTTCCCCAATCTGGCAAAGAAAACAGACTTTCAGGAAGTCCAGGAAGCTCAGAGAGTCCCAAAGAAATTGGACCCAAGGAGGAACACATGAAGGCACATCATAATTGCATTACCCAAGATTAAAGATGAGGAGAGAATCTTAAAAGCAGCAGGAGAAAAGGAGACAGTCACCTACAAAGGAGTCCCCATTAGACTATCAGCTGATTTCTCAAAAGAAACCTTACAGGCAAGAAGGAGCTGGAAAGAAGCACTCAAAGTCATGAAAGGCAGGGACCTACATCCAAGATGACTTTATCTAGCAAAGCTATCATTTATAATAAAAGGTCAGATAAAGTGCTTCCCAGATAAGGTCAAGTTAAAGAAGTTCATCATCATCCAGCCCTTATTATATGAAATGTTAAAGCAACTTATCTAAGAAAGAGAAGACTGAAAATGTAAACACTAAAATGACAAAAAATTCACAGTTATTAACAACCAAACCTAAAAAAAAAACTAAGCAAAAACCTAGAACAGGAACCGAATCACAGAACTGGAGATCACATGGACGGTTATCAGTGGAGTGAGGTGGGTACAGAGGAGAAAAAGGTACAGGGAATAAGTAGCATAAATGGTAGGTAGAAAATAGACAGGGGCAGGTTAAGAATAGTATGGGAAATGTAGAAGCCAAAGAATTTATATGTACAACACATGGACATGAACTAAAGGGGAGGATGGGGGTGGGAGGGAGTGTGCAGGGTGGAGAGGAATAAAGGGGGGGAATGGGACAACTGTAATAGCATAATCAATAAAATATATTTAAAAACATTAAAAATGTTATATAAAACTGCAATTTTTATCAATTTAATATTCAATGAGAAAGAGATTATAAAATAGAAGAGTCTAAAAACAGGTTTATAAATATATGAGGATTTAGTTTGTGATAAAAGTAGCAATTTATATAAATGGGAAAAGAATGAAGTAGTTAAGAATAGTGTTGAAATGAGTGACTGATCATTTGCAAAACATTAAGTCGGATTTATACATCACATCATACACTAAAATAAAGTTAAGGCTCGACTTTCACTTAAGACTTTGATCCTTGTCCTTTTTTGCATCTCTATAAACTTACATTACCTTTCCTCATTTTTTCTGTATGTTCTGCCTCTCCCTCTCCTTCCATCAAAAAGTGAGCATACTTATGTCTTTCCTATCTTAAACAGCCAGTAACAACAAAAGAAAAGCTTTCTCAACCCCAACTACTTCTTCAAGTTACCACCGTATTACTTTCTTCTTGATTGGAAGAGGTGCCTGCTGTTACTGTCTTTGCTTCCTTCCCTCCAATTACTCCTCCACTTACAGCAGCTTGCCTTCTGACCCTCCATCTTACATTGGGCCTTAGATGCATGCTCCTGACTCTTGCCAGTTCATATTATTCCCATCTTGCAGCTCAGTTTGTGTAGAGTTCCTCCCCACCTTTAGCAGGCCAATGCATTCACATTGAGCTGTGCTTGGATTTGACTTCATGTGGTGGCCAGCAGGGGAAGTAGAAGCAGAGACTAAAGAGGGCAAACATTGCATGTTAAGTTCTATAATTACTCCTACTGAACTTCACATAGTTGTGCAATTGCTTATCTTTTCCCCTGAATCCTTCCTTAGATTATAATTACCTGGGAGTTTAATATAGTGTCTATTCTAATCACAGAATCTAGTAATAATTATACCAAGATTATACAGAATGCAATAGTGATGATATGAAGATGTCTAAATCATTCTGAAGGGTTAGGGAAGGAAGGAATAGAAACTTGAGCTCAGTTCTGAAGAATAAACAGGAGAAATCCAAACAAGGAAGGGAGAAAAGAGCAATCTCCATACAGAAGACAGGATTGGTGAAGACTTAGACATGGTAAAAGGAGTCTTCCATCTTCTTGGATTTCTTGGAATAGTCTGTAAAGGATAAAAGTTAGCCAAAAGGGGCAAAAGCATAAAATGGAGTAAAAAATAGCCTCTTCAACAAATGCTGTTGGGAGAGTTGGACAGCTACATGCAAAAAATGAAGCTCGACCACCAACTTATGCCATACACAAAAATAAATTCAAGGTGGATAAAATATTTAAATATAAATTGTGATACCATTGAAGTCCTAGAGGAGAACACAGGCAGCAAAATCTCAGATATTTCACACAGCAATATTTTCACTGATATGTCCCATAGAGCAAGGGACATAAAGGAAAGAATAAACAAATGGGATCTCATCAAAAGAAAAAGCTTCTGCATGGCTAAAGAAAACAGTATTAAAATAGAAAGAGAACCAACTATATGATATGGGAAAACATATTTGCCAATGATACCTCAGACAAGGGTTTGATCTCCAAACTATACAAAGAACTCATATGACTCTACTCTAAGAAGACAAGCAACCCAATTTAAAAAAATGGGCAAAGGACTTGAACAGATACTTCTCCAAGAAGGCTATACAGAGGATCCAGAGACACATGAAAAGGTGCTCAGTATTGCTAGGTATCAGAGAGATGCAAATTAAAAGCACAATGCGATACCACCTCACATTGTTGAGAATGGCCATCATAAACAAAGCAACAAACAAGTGTTGGAGAGGTTGTGGAGAAAAGGGAACCCTAGTGCACTGTTGGTGGGATTGCAGAGTGGTACAACCACTATGGAAAACAGTATGGAATTTCCTCAGAAAACTGAGAATGGATCTGCCTTTTGACCCAGCAATTCCACTGCTAGTATTATATCCTAAGTACCCTGAAACACCAATCCAAAAGAACCTATGCACCCCAATGTTCATAGCAGAAAAATTTACAATAGCCAAGTACTGGATGCAACCTGAGTGCCCATCAGTAAATGAAGGGATTCAAAAACTATGGTACATATATGCAATGGAATTCTATGCAGCAGGAAGAAAGGAGTTCCTACCCTTTGAGACAGCATGGATGGAACTGGAAAGCATTATGCTAAGTGACATAAACCAGGTGGTGAAAGACAAATACCACATGATTTCGTCTTTAATAGGAACCTAAACAACAAAATGAACAAGCAAGCAAAATATAACCAAAGACACTGAAATAGAGAACAGGCTTACAGTGACCAGAAGGGAGAGGGGAGGGGATTGCAGGGGAAAGGGGTAAAGGGTTTGCAAGAACAATTATAAAAGACACAGGGACAATAACAAGGGGGACAGGTAGAAATAAGGGAGGGAGGTGGGGAGGGCTGGGGTGCTAGGGAGAGGTGGGAGAAAAGGTAGAAAAGTGTACATGAACAACAATAAAATGTTTAGAAAAGAGATGGTAAAAGGTATTTTAACAAATATTGATAAAACTGCTGCAGACAGGTGATGGGGGCGGGGTAGTCAGAGATAGGCGAGTAAGTGGCAATGAACAGATGGTTTCACAAGTAAACCCTTATTTTCCAGGTACCCCAAAATCTCCCTAAATTACTGTGAACCTGGGTAGTAAAGGGTACTTTAGAAAGAAAAAATTGCATTTCCCAAGATTCTGGCTGGCTGGAGATTTAGAATTATATTTGATTTAACCGAAAAAAAAGTAATGATTTTTTTTCCCATGTGTGTATCTCTAGGTGTGAAGTCACACCTGCTGTAGATTTTCGGTGAAGTATTGGCTGCATTGCCTTGGGTTTTAGATGAAATTTGAGCTGAGATAGGATAAGGATAGTCCTATTTCTTCAAGAAGGTGTGATAGGAAAGAAATAAGAGGTTCACTAAGGAGTAACCTCAATCAAGGGCATGCTTTGTGTGTAAGATGGATCAGACCAGCCCGTGTTTGAATGTTGTACAAAAACATCAGTGATAAATTGAGGATTTTAAGGAGCAAAAAGCACTAAAATCTGAAGAACAGGAGGAAGAGTTAGCTTTGAACTGAAGAGAAGATATATTTCCTACACTATAACAAGAGAGAAACGAAGAAAAGATGCAAATTAAAGTTATTTTTATATGGGGAAGAGGAAGTTTAAGTACTTGGGAGAATGAGGTGGACAGTACTCTTGAAGAAGATAAAAACTTGAAAAATCCTCTGATAAGAAATGAGAAATGAGTCAACTGAGGACATTTGTAATTATAACTTGGTAGAATTTGGGGTAGAAATAATATATTGACATAGCATGCCACTTAAAGAAAAATATTTTGTTGGAGAGTTAAAGTGTGATAGTCTGAAAAAATAATGGAGGTCAAGAAAATCATGGAGTCATTTATTGTCCCCTTGAAACACATTGCACTAATATTGTCTATCTATTTACTGGCTACCTAATGGCCAGGGTATAAAATCTGCAAGGTCAATGACATGGCCTTTTATATTTTTGTATCCCCAGCTGTAGGACAATGTCTTCCACATAAGAAGCATTGAAAGGAACCAACATTTGGGAGATCTGCCTGAGAAGGGAACATTCTATTTTAAAAAAGAGTTTCCAGTGAAATATGGATTTCACAAAATGGAAAAAATGTAATAAGAAAAGAAAGTTGTACATGCTGGGGAAGGAAGGAAGAAGAACAGAGCAGAGCTGCAATAAGATTGTAGCCTAAGAGAGGAGAGAGGGATTTGCATTGAGGACAACTGGTAAATAGCACAAGGGCAAGAAGCAAAGTGAGATGAAATGACCTCAAGCTGCAATTCTGGTTTTAAGTTTTCTTTCATGTTAAAGCAGTTAAAGACCCTTTTGAGCCCTTTAATGATAGGCTGTGTATTTATTTTGGAGCCTAGTCAGCATTGTGCAGGCTTTGTTTCAGAATATAAACTGATTAATGGGTAAAATTTTAAACTAATCTCAGTGTATAAGCAATTGTTCTTGATTACAGTGAGTATATTTAATTTGCAGTATGTCAATGTCATTTCTGCTTGTTCCCTCCCTTTCTTTTTCTGAAATTTTTCTTTTTCCTTTCTCCCTCACACCCAAACCCACACACCACCTCTTTCTTTTTCTGTTGTAACTCTGTCTTTCATATTTCCTTGTTTGTTTTTAATCTACTCTTTGTAACTCTCTCCTTAGCTGTTACAGAACAGACCTGGAGAGGGTTTATGATATACTATTACAAAAAGGACCCCCCTTCGTCTCTGGATGTTCCCCCCACCCCGTGTACTAGGTTTGCTTTACCCAATGCCAGAGGAAATATGTCTCTCAATGTCAGAGATTGGTAAAAAGGAAAGAAATCATTTATTTAAAAGTATACATATTTAGAGTAATGACTAAATGTCCTCATTAAAATACTAAAGTTTTTTAGGATAGCTACAGTTGCACACAGTCCTTCCTTCTCCCTCTGCCATAGTCTGGGGTATCATTTTTCAGGAAAAGAAGTAGAAGAACATGATTCAGGCTCTGGCACCATCAGCTGTGTTGCCGCCACATTCTCCAGTTAATCCAACACCATGTGGCACTTTCTCATGGCCCACCAGCAAGAGTCCTTTCACCCCTTTTCTTCTAGGCAAAGTCTCTCCTGCTTCCTAAGCTATGTGGCAAAAGGGAGCACGCCAAAGCTGCATGGTCCCTGCCTCTGCCCAAGCTTCATGGTAATTCCTGCCACAGCTGCATGGTCCCAACTCCTTGAAAGCTGCATGGCCCTGCATATTGGCTGCCGGGCCTGGGTTTAAATCCCTGCACCGATCTTCCTCTGCAGCTCCATTTCTGACTCCTCCCACATTCAGTTACACCTGCCAACATTCCTATATTTGCCCAGCTTTACTGGGCTGCCATAGTAAATCCAGGCAGTCATGGCCCCCTGGCTGTGGAGCCAATCATCTTCAAGATCTCATGCAGGTGCTGTAACCAGTGAGAGTTGCTTCCCAGTTACATCCTGGGTTGAAGTCACTTCCCTCCCCCTGGCTCAAAGCATGGCCACAGCTATTTAACATATCTATGAAACCAGTTAAAGGCTGTAAATATGTTAAATGACTGTGCCAGAGGTTGGGGGTCCCCCCTTGGCTGTACCCTGTTACATTAACCATTTTTTTTCATTTGTGAGGAAGGGCAAAAGTTTATGAGATGGGAGTTAAAACAGAAAAATTGAGATGATGGAAAGAGAGGAGTGTTGAAGTACAATGAGTGTATTTTTCTCTTTCTTGTTACATAGAAACATATCTCCCACAATCTGTTTGCTAAGAGATAAATCACAGCATTTACCCAAGGTGAACAGTAGGCAGGAACTGAGGAATTTCAGGGTCAAGGAAAATAATGAGC
Source organism: Artibeus jamaicensis (assembly GCF_021234435.1). Taxonomy (NCBI): domain Eukaryota; kingdom Metazoa; phylum Chordata; class Mammalia; order Chiroptera; family Phyllostomidae; genus Artibeus; species Artibeus jamaicensis. Next base: position 5,016,247 of record NW_026521870.1, read on the forward strand.
CTGAACTCAAACACACTTGACCTTTCATTTTATCTTTGCCACTGACTATATGTGACCTATGACAAATTCATCTTTTACAAATTTCCACTTTCTAATTTCAAAAATGGGAATGTTATTATCTAATTGTGGTAAACAGAAATTTGGCCCCCATGATTTCTGCTCTTCCATGTTAGATCAATGAATATGTTACTTTACATGGTAAAAGGGACTTTGCAGTATAATTAAGGTTACTGATATGTTGAGGGTAAGTTTGGGAGATAATTCTAAATTTCTAGGTTGGTTTAATGTACTCACATGAAGAGTTTATTTTTGAAAGGCAGTCACTACTTTTTATTTTATTCTTTTACTATTTACAAAATATTTAATTTTTTTCAATTATAGTTGACACACAATATTATTTTTTAAGTATAAAACCCAGTGATTGTACATTTGTGAATTTACAAAATGATGACACTGGTAAGTCTAGTACTCATCTGACATCCTGTATGGTCATCACGATATTACCGGAAATATTTTCTATGCTGTATTTTACCTTTCTGTAACTGTTTTTATAACTGTCAAATTGCACATCTTAATCCTTTCCATTTTCTGACCATTATCCCAGCCCCCTTCCCATTTGGCAACCATCAAAATATTCTCTGTATCTATGAGTTTGTTTGTTTTTTGTTTATTTTATTTTGTTCTTTACATTCCACACATAAGCGAAATCACATGGTATTTGTCTTTTTCTATCTCACTTATTTCATTTAGTATAATTCTTTCCAGGTCCATCTATGTTGTCACACGTGATAAGATTTCATGTTTTTTTTCTGGCTGAGTAATATTCCAAGGTATATATGTACCACTTCTACTTTATTTATTTGTTATTGATGGACACTTAGGTTACTTTCTTATCTTAGCTATTGTAAATAATGCTATAATGAACATAGAGATGCATATATTTATTCAAATTAGTGTTTTGAGTTTTTTTTTGATAAATATCCAGATGTTGAATTGCTGGGTCCTCTTCTTTCTCTTATTATAGACTTTGTTTTAAAGTCTATTTTGTCAAACATAATTACTGGTAGCCCAGCTTTTTTTTTTGCTTTCGTTTGAATGAAATATCTTTCCATCCCTTTATTTTTAGTGAGTGTGTGTCTTTTGACTTGAAGTAGGTCTTCTATCCCTTTAGCTACCCTATGTTTTTTTATGAGAGTATTTAATCCATTTATATTTCAAGTAATTATTGATAGGTATATCGTTATTGTCATTTTATTATTCATATATTTATTTTCCCCTTTGTTTTAAAGAAGTTCCTTTAACATTTCTTGTAATACTGGTTTCGTGGTAATGAACTCCTTTAGCTTTTTCTTGTTTGGGATACATAAAGCCTTAAAAACAAGAGAAAGGCAAAAGAGCAAGTCAGAGAGGTTGGGGATCGCTTTGTGTGGCATTGGAGACTCTAGCCCCAGGCAAGAAAGACCCTGAGGCCTGTAAGTCTTGACCATAATTCAGGGAATGCAGGAGGCAGGCATGACCCGATACTAGCACTGAGGGTTCCTGTGGGAAATCAGGTCTGAAGAATGCAATGTACCCTTTGAAGCCTGCTTTGCTTTGTATAGCCCTGTTGGTATAAACCAGATAAGCCTAAGGAGTGAACTCTTTATCTCATGAAACAGGCCTTAAAGACCATATGACTTCAGCATGTCGAACAGACTTTAACCTGAGGCAGATCTCTGTGTTTCTTCAATTGTTATCTACAGATAATTTCTGTTTTCTACAGCCTTTGGGCATTGATTGATGAGCTATGCATGCATGCTGTACACCCTTGCACATACCAATCCCAATAAATGTCATTTTGGAGAAAGGCCCGGGCATTCTCCACTAGAGCGAATTGCCCCCCCCTTTCTTGCCAGAACAACAGATGGTGTCCCGGATGACTTATTCTCATCTGTGGTGGCCAGTAGAGCTCTGTGGGACAGGGCTTCCCACACAGAGAGATTAGAAAATGAGGAGGGTTTGATATGCTGTTGCTGGCTTGAACATGAAGGAGGCTACATGGATAGCAAGGGAAGAAATGGATTCTGGCTATGATCAGTTATCTTTGCAGAGGACTGGGAGTACCAGTTGAGAACTACACTTTCAGTCTGTACTTTGATATCAGCCCACTAAACCAGTGGGAAGAAAAGACTGTGTTGGGTTTCTGACCTACAGAAACTATGAAATAATAAATTTGTGTTGTTTAAAGGTGTTGTGTTTGTGGTAATTTGTTACAGCTGCCATGAAAACCAGTAATATTAATAATATTGCAAAAGTTAAAGGTATTGACATATAAATTGTGATTCTAGGGAGTCAATAAATCCCATCTCTTTCATCTCTCAAATATAGCACCAACTGAGAAATAAAACACAAAGCACAAAGGGAAAATTAAATATTACTGTTTTTACTTATAAAGACTGAAATGAATGACAGGGCCTTAATATGTGACTACCATGGGCTTTCTAATACTTTACTCAGGAAGTAAATTCACACTTTTGTCATCGACAGAGTCTAATGACCTCAGTCCTTCTTTCTAGGGGCAGACCACTTACTATATGTTCAGGAAGAGATCAGATTGCAGCTCCCTCCAAAAGTATTACACCTGGAAGACAGAGACCCCATGTATTAGGGATGAACATGTCCTCCTCATAAACTCACTAATCATATAAGTCATTCTTGTGCAAAGGGTAGAAGGAGATGAGGAGGGCTACTCCAACTAAAATGCTTCCATGTTTAAAGATAGCCCAGAAATGTGAGATCCTTAACAAAAATCTCACACAAAATGAAAGCCTCATATACTTACCAAAAAGTGACAGTTATTTGGCTTTCCTAACACATCCCATTATAGTGCGTTTCCCCACATTCTCTGGACTGAATCAAGGCCCGAGGTCTTCATTTTGGTGCCCAGCTGACAGGTTACTGCCCAAATCCCTGTTCTGTTACTTTTTGGTACCAGCTAGTTGAATCTCATGATTTTGGGGCCAGATTCTCCATACTTCTGTGAGTGTAAACATAAACTAGGTAAAGCAATCATTATAGATGTCTTTTCAATAGATTTCTTTTCAAAGAAATAACTAAGATCCTCTTTCTCCATTCCTGACAGTCTACATCTATACTTGGAACTCAAAGGCTCTCCTGCTGAACTTGAGAAGTCTTGGAATTAATCCAATGGTGGTAGACATTTTCTAATTTTAAGAAGCAAATTAAACTGATAAATCAAATTTTATACTTTTAACTCTCTTTCTTAAAACTTTGCTAAGTATGTATCATAATTTAGTGAGCAATGGTATCTAATTTGGCATACAATTTTTGGTATTGTAATTTCATGGTTAATATTTATCAATAATTCATGGTGTTACACAATGATCATAATGGCTTCTATGTCTTTTACCAGAATATATTTAATAAAAAATGAAGTAACATACATAGAAGTGATATTAGTGGTGGGAATTTTAGATTATGTAAGAAAAGATGCAGGACTGTGGTTCTGGAGTGAAGCTTCTAAGGAAGAAGCATACATTGCAGAGGAACCTCATAAATGGCAAACTTAAATAGTCACTAACTTTAAATCTAGCCTGGCTCTGACTGTAATACTATTTTATGCTCCTCTTTCCCAGGCAATTAAAATGCCAGCAATTACATGGCATTCCAGTTGGCTATTTTTGCTATTTGTTTAAAAGCAGGCAGTTGTCTTAGAGTCAGGATTTTGAAGAGAAGTGAGCATAGTACAAACTCCTCTTAATTGAATAAAAGGCCTTTATTTTGTTGAACTTCATAAGGAGAAAAATGTGTATATATGTCATGGAACTATCAATATGCCTGGGTGAATTTCAAAAAATTTGTGGTTATTGGTATATTTATTTTTTTAAAAATCTCTTGTCCTTGATGCATTTGTGCAAAATACCTGTGAAAAAGTATGGGGTCTTTGACATATTATTTAACTTCTCTGTGACTCAGCTTTCTCATTTGAGATGTGGGATCACAATATCATAGGGGTTTTTGAGTATTAAATGAAGTTCTTCCCCCTTCTTTCAATCTCTCTTTCAACACACACACACACACACACACACACACACACACACACACACACACACAGCTTAGAATAGTGCTAAACACATAAAACCATATAAACTATTGCTGTTATTTCTTAATACTATTTGAATTAAATGATTTTTCTGTGACATTGCTAATATAGTATTTCCAAGTATTTTCTGTTTTTGAAGTGCTTTTATAACTTACAAACTTAATCCTATCTTGTAATAATATAATCAAGCAAGGTAGAGTTATATCAATTTAACAAATAAAAAGTTAAAATTTATAAGATTTTAAAATGTGAGATTTCAGATTAAAACTTATATTTTCAACCACCAACCAAGATTGTTTTTACTATATAGCTATAATGAAAACTATATAAATTTTAGAAAAAATGTTTTGACTTTTCAACTTCTATAAAGAAATTATTCTCAGAATAATAAATATATGATTATCTTTAAAAGAGAAATATTTTAATTTAATTTCAATTGCTTTGAAAATGTTTCATTCTTAGTAGTCAATATTTTGATATATTAAATGGAACATGAATTTATGTTCTCTGAGATGCTGAAGCAGTAAGCATTTATTTTTAGGTTATAACAGGACTCTTTGGCCAGTGGTTGTTAATGACAAATGTTTACCATTTCCCATGCTTAGAAGAAGGATTCCTTTGAGGAGCAGAATTTAAGTAATCTCAGTAGAGAAACTGACCTTTACAAAATGCTCTGGAGTTGATTATAAGAAGCTAGACACGTCAAGAAAATAAGCAAGCTTTAAATAGTAACAAGAAATTCACCAGAGAGCACAGGCAAATCAGAGCAAACTATATATTGGGTGCCAGAGAAATCACATATTGCTAAAGAAATCAGTTGGGGAGGTAAATATGAATGAAATATGAAATACATTATGAGACAGAGAACCATCCATATATGGCTCTTTTCATTCATAATCAAATGGTTCCTTGATCCTATAGCAGCTCTGTCTAGTTTGTAAAAAATGCAAATTCCTAAGCTTCTCTCATGCTTTAATTTTGAGTTAAGTGTGGTCTCTGAGACCACACTTTTATACCATTTCAGTCAGACTCTAAGGATACTAAATTCAAGAACAGCTGCTCTAGCAGCTAATAATTTTTGTATTTTAGGGATAGGCTCTGAGTTGGATAAAAAGAGGCATATAAGGCATCGTGGTGCTTGGGGCTTAGGGAAGCAGTGCACACTGGGAACATAGAAGATATTTCCACTAAATGAGAAAATAGGATTGGGTGGCATTGGCTTGGAGGGAGTTTGGACACTGAAGAAAAAAAGATTAAACAGTGCCTGAGTCAGTACTAACCACACTTACTGCTTTCAAGCATTCGAACCAAGCTCTGGTTGTCCTAAGCCAAAAAAGCAATTTTATTGGAAGGACATTGGAAGCTTATGAAGTTCATGATAGCCTCGAGGATTTGATTTGAAAAATTGGCAAAGACTAAGTCAGCTCTATGAGGCTAGTTAATGTATGAAAATGTTCATGTAGCAATAAGAGGTTGGTCCAGTCTGCTACTTCAGAGAACATAAACTCTATCTAGTGAATGACATCATTAAAATTCAGTCTCAGGAGCCACGAAGTCAAACTGGCCACTTCCATGTTATGTGCTGTCTCCTGTCTATTCCTGTCTATGCTGGCATGGGGCTGGAAACACCATCCCCTTTGATATCTATGGAGCTGGGCACTACTTTCCATAAAGGATACACAAAGAGAGGCTTTTCACAACAGGGATATAAGATGCTAATAGGAAGTAGGAACTTGGATGCTGACAACAAAAGAACCAATGTCAGATATCTACTAGGAGCTCCATCAAGGGGGGATGTTGGGTTGACCTACATTCCATTTAGCTGAGTTTAATAACAATCAGTAGTAGAGGATATTTTCTCCAGCTCTTTTCAATTTACCCCTTCTCCCATTTGTATTAGAATTTATATTTTGTACATATTTCTGACCTATTCTTCTTATCAGAACTTTCTCCTTTCTTGTGCTCAGAGCTTGCCAAACATAGCCATTCAGTATTTTCAATTTATAACCTACTTAGGATTATGTAACTTTCTGAAAATGTTTGAACAGACTGAACGCAACCTCGCTCATTTCCTTTATTGAATACTATAAGCTTTTGGTAGAAGCATGTTATATGAGCACATATTTTCCAAAAATAAATGGTCAAATGCTCAATTTTACTTCCTGGATTACTGCAATAGCAGTAGTTATCATCAGTAGTGCAATATATTTTAAGAATAATACAGTATTACACTCTAAAATAGTGTTTGTAAACAAGATAAATACTCATATGGGATATAGGACTAACTTTGCCCTTGAAGAACAAAGGAAATCTATAGAGCTAGAGGAAGATAAATCAGAATTGGGGAAGTGATGCTATTTCTCTTCTAAAAACAGAGTTGCCCTAGTTAGTACCTTTTTAATTAGGCTTTTTAGCCTTTTTACTTTTTATTTTTTAACCTTTTTATTCTCTTGTCCAATAGGCTGTTCACCCAGTACTAACTGGAAGTTCCTCTATCTTAGAGGATTTTTCCTTCAGCTTTATCTGTGTTTAGGTAGATCTTTGGAATGTCTGGTAGTCGTTCAATCTATTGATGTTGGATATGAGATACTCTGCAGAAATACCTTTAGTGCTAATATGTCAAAGGAACAAGGATCTACCTAGAAGGATTTTAATGATTATTAGCAGATACTGAAAGCCACTTTGTCCAAAATGCATAATGTTTTTCCAAAACCTCTCTCTGAAGTAGGAGCAAAAGTTGAATTGGTATGCCATCTTCTTCCTTCTACAATGAGGAAAAATATCAGTCTTGACATGAAAATTAGATATCACCCCTACTAAAATCCTCCAGTGTCCTCCCATTTTACTCTCAATAAAATGAAAATTCCATGTCTTCATTCACATGATCCTGAATGATTTATTTGTCTCTGTCTTCTTTGCCACATCAATTTGTACCATTTTTCCCTTCCTCACTATGCTGCAAACTCCCTGAACTCTTTGACTATCTAGGTACCAAAGTCCTTCCAATTTCAGATTCTTCTTTCTGTTGACCCCCTACCTGGGATGCCCTTTCCCTGGCTCTCCCAATGCTGCATCATTATCATGGCTTAACTCACATTGCACAACATCAGAAAACCTGCCCTGATGACTCAACCCATAGTTGTTTCTTTTTTTGTACAATTTACCGCCATATCATCCTGTTTATGCAATAGTACTTATAGCCTTGAAATGATCATTTTTATGTATTAATTCTTTGTTTTCCTCTACCTCTAAAAGGGCAAGAATAAAGATTATCTTGATTACTAATGACTCCCTTGTGTCTTGACGATCACCTGGCATACAAATATGTCGATAATGAAATGTTTTGAATAACTAACACTGACTCTGCAATAGATGAGACATGATAGAGGCAATTACAGAGGGCTCCCTTGTATTTTCAGTGGGAGAAAATCAGTCTTATTTGTCTTATGAGGGTGTATTTGAGTTACAGTTAAGCCATAGCACCAAATATTTTGCAAAAAAAAACTTGATGGTGATGGTCATCAAGAGATCAGTTAGATTACTGAAATCCTGGAAGCCAAACCTATCTGCCTCCTCTTTATTTATTCCTGCACCCCAAAGGCCTATAGTCACTAAGAAGGAAAAGTTCTCATACTAATTAATAACAGATAAAAGATAGAGCTGCATTATCCTGAGCCTGGAGACATAAGCAGAGCGAAGGACAAAGTTAAAACTCTCTGAATGAGGTGGGTATTGTTTAAGGGACCTGTAGAGAGAAATATTATTTGGGAGTAAATTTAGATTACTGTTAAGGTATGGTTATACTAAAGAGTAGATTATAAATCCAAGAATAGGAGCATAGACTTAATGCTGTAAAGTCCTTATACAGAAAAGTGGCAGTGGCCCAAAGATAGCAATATTTATGCAGAGCAACCTGTCAATTATATATAAAATAAATTCCAAATGGAGGAAGAGAGTTAGAAGGACACTTAAGATGCACAAATAATGTTCCCATACCTGCCAACAATCTAGTTACATTTATTTTGATAAATCTAAATTTAATATTTCTTTGAGCTCCTTTGCCAACATAAATAATTGGATTTTATCACTTAGAGAAAAAATATAAAAGTAGTAGGCATTCACAACTGTATAGATATCAGAGTAGCTGATGTGTTGGCCTAAACTGATTTTAGGACCAAATAAAAACCAAATGGCTTGTAAATATATTTTAAAAGTTAGTATGTAATTGAAAAAGCAGAACTCTTTCTTAGCATTTTGAAAGTATTGCTCAATGGATGTCATGCCTCTAATGAACCTGATAAAATAGTGATGAAAATTAATTTTTTTCACTTTACTGTGTTGCTTTACCAGCGACCTGGGTGGCCTCTCTCTGACCCATCCCCACATACAGCATCACAAACCAGCGACCTGGGTGGCCCCGCCCTGGTGAACAACTAAGACTCCACTCCTCATATCTAACAGGCATGAACAGATCAAAACATGGCTCAAGAAGAACTTAGAGCCCCAGAGCCTATAAATCTAAGCGATGAAGAAATAGCCAAACTTTCAGATGCACAGTTCTCTCTGATGGCTTTAGAAGTGTCTCTTTATCCTTAGCATGTGGAATCTACTCCACAGTGTGTTTAATTGAGAATGTTTTTTGATCTTTGATTGTTCATTTGTTTTAATTTTGTTTTGCATTAACTGAAATTTTACATTATATAAATCATGCCATCATTACTTCAAATATTGGCTTTTAAAAAAGTCTTCCATTAATTTTTTATGAAATTCAATTTAAATAAAAATTTAAACTTCTAGATTTCTTCTTTGTGCTTCTTCACTTCTCTTTGATATTTCTAGAGTCAACTCATTATTCTTGGGAGCCACATTCTATAAAGTGTCTATAAGCACTGAATTCACAAATATTAAGCAATTGTCCCCAAGAAAAATGCCTACATTCTATATGTGAGAACAATTTTATTTTTTAGCTACGTTCATTTTGTTATTTAACCAGACTGTAATGAGTTTCTTGTATCTATTTATTTCAACTAATCGGTTTTTTTACGATCACTAATTTCTTTTTTTACAATGATAAAATTGTGTTTAATAACTACTTTTTGTGTTATGAGTGTTACTTTTATTGATCTCTTTGTAAATAGTAACTATACTTATTTCAACTCCTTTTTATTTCTCTATTATCTCTACATCACTAGGTCTAAATTCTTTGACTCATGAGTTTGTCGCTTCCTCTTTTGGTGTTTCTTAGATGACAGCTGTTTCTCAGCCATGTGTTGATCCTGTGTCCTCAGTTTTATCCACCTGTTGACACCATGGCCTTCAGTATAGTCACCTTTTTGGTGATGTCATTAGTTTAGGTCTAACAGTGGTGACAGCTTTGTCACCATTGCTTTGCCCATTGCTTTTCTGATGTAAGAACATTTTACCCCATCCCTTTCAATATAACTATGTATTAATATTTATTTATTTTTTAAACTTGATACAATATTTGTTTTAAACTGATAACCTACAGTATGTTTTGAATAGAAGCCAGACATTTTGGTGTGAAAGTTCATTCTACTACAAGAAACTAGAAGTGGCATGGTGGTGTCAGAACCTGACTGGAGAAATAGCTGTAGAGACAAAGTTTCTGACAGATGCTAGACCATAAAAAGGTGCAGGATAATCAAACAGTACCCAGGACAAGTGAATGAATGTGCTGGACTCTGTCTCCTTCCTTCCTCTCATCTCTTGCCAGTGCCTTTTTTGGACCAGATACAATCATAAACCAGAGAGTAGGTGAGCCCAGGAATGCAATTCAATGAATTTTTAGATCAGAGCCTACAAGAAAAGTTAAGGGGAGAAAAAGCAGCACATCAAACTACTTTTAAGAACTAGTTTGCCAACATTTTATTTACTGTACACAATACAGTGTTCAATTAATTATGAACTTATAACCAAGGGCCGACTTCTTATGTTAGCCAAAATTAATGTGCTTATTAGTATAATCTATACCTCTCACTTATCACATTTTCTTAGTTGCTATTTTCCACTAACACAAACATCTTAATTCATAATATATGTTTATATATAAAGATATGATTTATACAAATAAGTATATATTTCATTAATAAGTAAATTTTAATAAATTCTACACATAAACACACCACTATTTTATCTAAGGAGGTTTATATAAAGTCCACCAGTGAGCTGAAAATCAAGAGATTGGGGCAGAGGATGTTACTGCTCTGAACAAAATTATTTATTTTTCTTATTAGGCCTTCTTAGCACATTTCTTCTATTGTTTTAAAGACAAGAAATCAAAGAAGTTAAGGCATACATTTACTATGCTTAATAAACAATGTTCTGATGTGTTAATTGATTCTAATCAGAACAGCCAGCATTAGCTATGTTAATACACCATTAGGCAGAAAATAAGAGTATCATCAGGAATATAATCTACCAATTTGCTCATCATGGTTGAACACCAGCCAGCAGGTAGTAACTAAGGGCACCGCAAACAAATATTGGTTGAAGTGTATTTAATATACTATGCAATTCTATTTTTTCCAGCTCTATACTTAATAGTGTATCATCATTATATATTCTTGTTTACCACAATTGTTACTATGATAAATTACACAAAATACATAGGCACCATGTTAGAGACTAGGAATATGAAGATGAAAAATCATGGTCCCTGCCCTCAAAGAGTCATCATATAATTGAGGAAAAGGCCATGTAAATAAATAATTATTTGCAGGATAATAGGTGAAGCAAAGTTTATTGGTGAAATAGATGGTACGGAAATAAGTCAGAGAGAATGTGATTAACTGTGTCTGAGAGCTTTATAGGTCTTTTTAGAAAAGTTGTGCTCTGAACTGCATTTTATAGTTGATTCAACAGCCTCCTTTGAGATGTGTACTTACATGAGTTGGGTGGAGTGGGACATACTCAGCCAAGAGGGATGTGTTCTTTGGGATTTACCTAAGGTAAATGCAGCTCATATACAAGTTATGGGCTCTCATTTATACTCTGGTCTCTTATTTTAAAATTCTTTAAATTGCAGTTCATAACTCCAAATCCAAATATTAGACTTAATCATGTAATAGCATTTATTTCCCTATTGACATCTTTTGATGATCTCTCATGTGCTAAGTGCCAGCTGTATGTGCTAGTGGAAGAGATATAGATGAACCGTAGTACATTCTTCTTGAAAACATTGATAATATAGTGAAAAGGCAACGTATAGACAGAAGGTACACAATATGATAATAAATATAACAGTGAGACTAATGCAACAAATAACAAAGAAGTAATCATAATAACATATAATAACATTATATAACAAAATATGAATGGTATGAGTTAGATTTTTGTAGTGTTCAATCACTTACATGTTTCCTAATATTAACTTTATTTAATGTTCAGAAATAATCTCTGAATTTGATGATGATGTTTCTGTTTTATTGACAAAGCAAAATAAGTACAGAGGAGTAATACATATACAGGAAATAAATGAATGAGAAAATTTAGGGCCAGGGCTCAAAAGGGCAATTGGTTATAAGATAGATTAGACTTATATCTGTTGAGAAAGGTAGGGAAAGGCAAGTCAGGTTAATGGAAAAGAAATGATTAGAGACAGGAATATGCAGAGCATATTAGTGAGCACATGAGCTTGGCTACAACATGCAAGTGGAAGAGAAATACTCATACACAAGCTCATGAAATCCATAATATCAGCAATTAGGAAAAAAACATGTGCAACAATAGAGCAACGAATGAATAAATTGTTGTTTATTTATGATGGAATTCTAAGAAGTATTTTAAAATGAAGTAAATAAATAGCTAAAGTCATAGTAATAATGAAAATAATTGAGTTTTATGTGACCATTTAAAAATAAGTTATAAATGTGTATAGCATAAAATCAGAAAATATGAAAGGATTTGTAGTAAAAAGTAATAATTTCTTCTAAGTCTCCCCCCCCCCAGATGCACCATGATTTTAGAAATAATTTTCATTCTGGCAAGAGAAAATTGCTGCCTCATCCAGGATAAAGACGGCCCAATGTAAGCACCCTGCCATAGGGTGCAGAGCTGGGCCCCACGAGGGACATGGCTCTATGCAGAGCTTGGCACTGGTTTCTGCTGCTGGCAGACTGGGAATTCCACACTTGGGAGTGGGTAGTTCAGAAACTTTGGAGGAAAATTTGTACTTTCGTTGCTGTTTCACCTAGGGATATCCCATGGGAAGTTAATTTCCTCATGCATCTAAACTTGCACAGGCATCAGAAAGACTGAATGAATTCGTCCCACATGGTGGTGGCCAAAAAGTTGCAGATCAGAAAAGAAGACATTTAGAGGGGCTAAGAGGCAGCATTTTCAGGTTACATCTGCATGCTGCGGGCTGCTGGAGCAGTGACCAGAGAAAAAAGGCGGACTAGGAGGATATGAAGCAGGGCATGCAAATCATCTGATCCCGTGACTTTTTAAGGAACTAGTCTTTGGGGATGCTATTTTGCTTTCAGTAAAATCAAAGAGGGCATGGATGTAGAAGAATATGTCAAATACTAAGGCTAGGAATTAGTTTCTTTTCATCTAGGAAGAAATAAGAAAAGAAAGTTTTATATTTGAATAGCAAATATTTTATGCTCCTGAGTGGACAACTAATGTGCAAGTATTTTAAAGTTCTTAATACAGATTACTGAATAGTTTTAAAAGATTATCAAAGCACACTGTGTAAGAGTACCCATTTCACTGAATCTTTGATAACATTGGAAATAAACATTTTTAGTTTCACAGTTTAACAGTCGAGAAATGCTACCATATTTTAAATTTGTTATTTTATTCTGCTTGCTTGTTTGTTTTGTTGTTTAGCTTCCTGTTAAAGGTGAGATCATATGGTATTTGTCTTTCAACACCTGGCCTATTTCACTCAGCATAATGCTTAAAAAACAAAAGACACTGAAATAGAGAATAGGGGGACAGTGACCAGAGGGGAGAGGGAAGGGAATTTAAGGGGAAAAAAGGGGAGGGAAATGGAGGAACAAGTATGAAGGACACAGGGACAGGAACTAGGGGGGGTGGAGATGGGAGGGAGGTGGGGAGCATGGGGCGGGATGGGCTGGGATGGGAGAAATAGACAGAAAACTACTTGAAAAATAATTAAATAAAATTAAAAAAAGAAAAAATAAATTTGTTAATCCCTTGATTACTAGCATGGTTGTATTCTGAAAATATAAATACACTTATTCTCTTGGTGGCCAGTTCAGATCATTTGCCTATTTTTAAATTGTACTTCTTTATATCCAAGAACTTGTAATATCTAATACCTCTCTATATTAAGAAAACTAATCTATTCTTCATCATATACATTGCAAATAATTCCCCACTTTTTCATTTGCCTTATATTATTATGTTTTTAAATATTCAACCCTTCTCTCTTTTTTTCCCTGCTTTTCTTGGTTGAAAACTGACATTTGAGTAATCTTTTTCAAATGCACCTTTTTGGTTTTTGCCAGGCTTGCAATTGAAAGCTAAAAAAAAGTCTGCCAGTCACAGTTAGTTGTCACTTGTCTCTACTTATCTGTTATAATCTCCATTTGTATAGTATCATTTTTTTTATTTTTGCAGTTAATGATAGAGATGGAAAGAGCTACAAATTTTCCCTAAGGAGCAAATGGATGACAAAATTGCATTTTTCTATTTTAACTCATCTCTTTTTAGTGGCTCAAAACCATTTTATTTACCTCTCAAGTAACATGAAATATCTAAGATCTTAGGTTTTTATTTTTCAAACTGTGATTTGCGACAGCAGCATCAGTGTTGCATCCCTGTCTGCAGAATCCCAGGCCCCATGCCGGACATGTGTAATCACATCTGCCTTTTAGATCCTTTTAGGGTCCATGTAAAGGTCCTACTAATGCTTCTGTCCATCATTGTTTGGGAAGCATCATTTTAGATCCTGAAGACATAAAACTACCCAATTACTTTACATTTCCTGAATTATGAGACTGATAAAAATTAAAATTGTAGAATATTATAACAGAAATCTACATTATTTGTTAATTTTTCTCCACCCCATTCTATTAGTTTAATTTTAAATAGCCGAAAACATGAATTGACACCTGAACTCTAGACCATTTTCATTTTCGATAATCACCATTAAGCTTTGAGATTTTCAGCACCATATAGACTAGTCAATAAAGAACATTAGAGAGAGAAGGAAGAAAATATTTAATTTAGCTCTATATATTCTAAGGAATTATGTGTGGTTTTATCATAATTACATTAATTCATTCATTAACACATGTACTTACTATTTACTATTGTATAGATGTGCAAGCTTTGTGCTAGGTGCTATTGAAGAAAAACAAAGACTACCAGGATAAATAGGATAATAGTACTGTTATCAATATTAAGTCCTTTCTGTAAGCTTGAAGTGTGCTGGGCATTTTTCTGGTTACTTCTGCCCTGCAGTCCTCAAAGCCACCATTTGAAGCTGGTGTTATTATTAACTCAGTTGTGTATAATTTGCATCAAGGCTAGAAAAATTAAGCAAACTTCTCCAAGGTCACATAGCTAGTGAGTAGTGGGGCTAGAGTCCCAGCCATGGTTGACTGAATCCTGAGCTTTTATGTTATAACTGAGTACCTGCTTTGATTCTATCAGTAGATAGCAGTTTGAAAAATTGATATCATTTGTGTGCATTTTAGATTTGTTCTCTTTAAAGTTTTAAATATGGATTTTGTGTGTTTTTATTGGTATCAATGATTCACATCCAGTTTATTTCTGGTATTTTTAAAAAACATGAGTATATACATCATGAAGTCATAAGGCTGTGTACTTTGACCTTGAGGCCAATGTGAGACACGTTATAAATGACTAGGGTAAGTAGTGTTGGAGAGAAATTGCCGGCTTCCTACTTCTTTTCTTTCAAAATAAAATTGTGGATAGCAACTTGTTACTCTACATTGTAAAGGGCATAGTCGATATATGGTACTGAAAGCAAGGGTTATTATTTCTTTTATTTTTAAAATTATATTTTATCGTATATGCTATTGCAGTTGTTTCAATGCTTCCCCCTTCCTTCCCCTCTACTCAACACCCACTTCGCTCCCTCAGGCCTCCCCACACTGTTGTCCATGTCTACGGGTCACGCATATATTCCGTATCTATAATTCTGTTTCTGTTCTGCTTGCTTATTTTGTTGTTTAAGATTCGATTGTTGATAGATATGTATTTATTGCCATTTTATTGTTCATATTTTCCTCTCTGTCCTCCCCCTCCACGTCCCCTTCCTCCTTCTTAATGAAGAGCCTTTAACATTTCATATAGTATGGCTTTGATGGTGATGAATTCCTTTAGCTAGTTCTTGTCTGCAGAGCTTGATCTGTCCTTTGATTCTAAATTATAGCTTTTCTGGGTGGAGTAATCTTGGTTGTATGTCCTTGCTTTTCATCACTTTGAATATTTCTTGTCAGTCTCTTCTAGCCTGCAGTTTCTTTTGGGAAATCAGCTGTCTTATGGGAGCTCCCTTATAGGTGAGGTGACTGCTTTGCTCTTGTTGCATTTAGGAATCTCTCTTTGTATGTAACTTTTGGTATTTTAATTATGCTGTGTCTTGGTGTAGGCCTCTTTGGGTTCATCTTGTTTGGGACTCTGCACTTCCTGGACTTGTATATCTATTTTCTTCACCATGTTAGGGAAGTTTTCTGTCATTTATTTTCAAATAGGTTTCCAATTTCTTGCCCTCTCTCTTCTTCTTTTGGTACCCACCATGATGTGAATGTTGATATTCTTGAAGTTGTCCCAGAGGCTCCTTACACTATCTTCATTTTTTTGGATTCTTTTCTTCTTGCTTTTCTGATTGGTTGTAAGAATAAAGTTATTTACTAAGGGAGAAGGAAACAATCCTTGTGTCTGTGTTGTGTGTGTGCACATAAAAATAAAAGATGTTATATAAAATATTTTATTAAAACTACTTTCAAAATATATAGTAAAACAAATGTAACTGTGGGGAACAGGTAAGTAAATGTGGTTAAAATAAAAATGTTGTGTGATTCTGTACTTGAGGTAGCCTCTTTGGTTTACTATGGTTCTGTGATAGTTCACCTCTTTATTCTAAACAAGATACATGAAAAGTATGGAATATTTGCAATACAAATGACTTAGTAATTGTATGTAAGTTATTTCTGAAGGCATGACACATTTTCTTTCAAATTTTGGTAGTGGGAAGGATGTGAAAGCATGCTGGCAGTTGACTTCATTCCAGAAAAACTCCAATTGACTCATTCTCCTTAATTGCTTAATCTGAACAATTTCTCCACAGTAGTTTCAAAAATATGGTGCTGAGCTTTTTTCTTAAGGATAAAAACAAGTTTTAACAGTCTCTTCTAGTTGCACAAATTAGGATAAAGGGAGTGTAAGCTGCATTGTGCAATCACATCCAATGATAAATCTTTGAAACAAGCATTCTCAGTGGAAGAAATATCACCCTCAATAGGGTAAAAATGGATTCTTGGGGGAGAAAAAAGTAACTAACTCTTTTGTATGTAAATCACGGATATGCATACAGTACATCAACAAATACATAGTACATCTGTGGTGTTTAAATTGCATGGGAAGTAGTCATGGACAAATTTCTAAAAAGGTAGTAATAACAATAAAGATTGAGATACTCTGCTTTAAGACTCATCTCTTATATTTCAGCCAGCATGTCCCTCATGTGCTACTGTCACTAGGTGAAGAGCATATGCTGTGCTCCCTTCTCAGCAGTGCTCCTCCTGAAAACCAGTGATAGAATGTATCACCTGCTATTGGACTCTGGATACAAAATTATCAGCAATAAGGAACCCAAACCCTTTTCTCTTTCCTAGGTCCTGCTTTACTTTTTAGTTCCCAGTTAAGACAGTTGTATGTGTTCCATGTCAAAAGGCCAAGATGTGTGTTCAGAGTCAGAGAAAAGATACTAAGGTATATATAGAGACCCTCCATACATTAATCCCATTACTAACCTTTATATTTCTTCTATTATTTCCACACACTGCAATCAAGTATAAAAGATTGAAACAGAAAGAACCTGTTGACTTATTTCTTGGTGGGACTCAGCATGTTGCAGAACTTGAGAACTTCATAAAGGGCCTGCCCTGGAGGTTCCTGTTTCACCAGGTCCCTCCTGTGACCTTTGCACTTCCTGGGAGCCCGCTGCCCATCCTTCCCCCCAGGAACCCCCGCTCACTGCAGAACATGTCTTTTTCATCTTCCCATACTTACCAAAGGATATCATATTACTTTATTATAACTTGTATAAATTGTATTCCATATTTACTCTTTCCAAGGGGCATGAGCATTATAATATTTGCCTCTAAGTAATTATGAAATGGATAGTGCTTTTTTCCTGCTAAAAATATTTCAGACATTATGAACTGTTTTCAGGAGAGCTCCTAGTATACCTGAAATAATTTTATGTAGGCTAGTTTCTATCCTTTAATTTGCCCTAGTGCAATGCCAAGCTAGCTTTTAAGAATTATTTCTCTATCTAGCTGGTAATCTAATATCTACAAATTATTAAAGGATAAAGCATAGTACATTTTTCTTTCTATTTCATCTTTCTTTTTTTTTTCACTTTCAGCATTGGTCAACATTCTATTTCATCTTTCTTAAGCTGATTTCTCATCTCTCCTTTAGTCCTCTGAAATCTTTTTCCTCTATTAAAAAATAATTTTCTCTATTATTTTCTTTTGAAAAGGGACCCTGTAATTTATGTTTTATCTCAATCAGTGAAGAGTTAGGTTCTAAACTCTGGGTAACTCCATTCTTATATTTCTAGTTTTGATAAATGAAATGTTGGAGTAACCCCTGTTCCTCATTAACATTTAGATTAAATATCTGTACACAGGGAGAAAGCCTTTCTTAGGTGTGAGAACTGAAGCATAGAAGCCTGTTTTCCTTCTAATCCTTTGTTCATTTGCCTTATTGCCCTTTCCCTTCATGTGATCTTGAATTGTCCAAATATCTGATTCAATGTTACTAGTACTTCCAGTTTAGTTCTTTTCATGTAACATTTACAGCAAAAAGAAAATTCTATTTTAAAATTCAATAAAAGTAATACTTGGAAAGAGAATAGATTTGGAAAACTTAACATTGTTAAGATGACAATGCTTTCCAAATTCAACTCAATGCTGTAAGAATCACAGCTAGCATCTTTGTTAAAAATGAACAAACTGATTGTAAAATTCATCAGAAATTGCAAAGGGTCCAAAGTAGCCAAAACAATCTTGTGGAAAATTGGAAATGGAAAAAGCAAAACAGAGTCAGGTGAGTCTCACTCTCAGAGTTCACAACTTACTGCAAAGCGACAGAGGTCAAGACTGTGTGGTCCTTGTATAATAAGGTAGATCAGTGGAATAGAATTGAGAGCTGAGAAATAAACCCCTGTGTTTGTGGTCCACTGATATTCAACAAGAGTGCCAAGATCATTCAGTGAGAGAAAGAAGGAATTTTTCAACAAATAGTGCTGAGACAAGTGGCTAGCCACATGCAAAAGAATGAAATTGGATTCTTACCTCATACCAAAAAAAATTAACTCAAAACTGATCAAAGACCTAAATTTAAAAGAACAGCATAATATTACTAGATAAATAATAGGGACAAATCTGTATGTCCTTGGGTTTGTTTTAGGTTTTTTTAATACATGACATCAAAGGCATAAGCAACACAAGAAAAACAAAAAAAATCAAATTTCACCAAAATTGAAAAAAATTTTTGCTTTAAAGGACACTACCAATAAAATGAAAAGACAACTCCCAGAATGGGAGGAAAATTTTGCATATCATTCTATCTGATAAGGGACTTGTATCCTGAATATATAAAGAACCCTTATAACTAAATAATAAAAATGAACACAAAATAAAAATGAGCAAAGGACCCAAATAGACATGTCTCCTAATAAGATATACAAGTGGCCAACAAACACATGAAAAAATTTTTGACATCATTAGTTGTCAGGGAAATCTAACTCAAAATTACAAGATGCTACATCACACCCACTTGGATAGTTAATCACAAGACACTTAACAAGTGTCAATGGACATGTAAAGAAATTGGAACCATCGAAAACTGCTTGTGGGAATCTGAAATGATGCAACCACTTGGAAAATAGTCTGGTGGTTCATAAAATAATTATACATAGAGTTAACACACGACCTAGCAATTCTGCTTCTAGTGATATACCCAAGAGAAATGAAAACACACGTCCACACAAAACTTATGTATGAATGTTTATAGCAGCATTATTCATAATACCTTAAAGTGAGAAACAACCCAAATATCCATTGTGTGAATGGATAAACAAAATGTGGTATATCCACACAATGAGATATTATTTGACCATAAAAGGAAATGAAGTACTGACACATGATACGACATAAATGAATTTTAGGAACACTGTACTAAGTTTACAAAGCCAGATACAAAAGGTCACATATTGCCTGGTGCATTTGTGTGAAATATCGCAGTAGGGAAATCTATAGACACTAGTAAGTAGTTATTTGTGGTGGAGACTGTATGGAAGAAGAGAAAAATAACAGCTGAAGAGTATAAGATTTCTATTTGTGGTGATTAAAATGTTATAAAATTGGCTGTGGAGGTGGTGTCACATATCTGTGGATGTACTGACATGTACATCTTGAATGTTTTAATTGTTGTAAGTGAGTTGTATCTGCGAATAAATTTGTTTTCATAAAAAACACAAGAGGCAGTTTCTTCACCATTAGATACAATATGGAATCTAAAACCATTTCAATAAACATTTCTCACTTTGTGTCATAAGATCCATTGGTCTATCAAGGGCTGAGTGGATCTTTTTACCTATATATGATTCTGATCTTACAGACACCCCAAAAGACCTAATGGAGAATTGCTATGTAGTGTACAGAATTTGTACTTCAGAGAGGTGCAATTTGGTTAAAAAAAAAGACCCTGCCCCAAATCTTGTGAACTTTTGGAACACATTCTCTCTGGCTTGGTTCAGAGTAATATACAATCATGTTTTAGAGCACATAAACATTTACATTTACTTTGGTCTAGTAATAACAGTGACAAATGCATGTCAGGTCAATTAAAAAGATGAGTAGGACTGGAAAGAAGATTTGGGGGACAAATAATTGTGTGCTTTTATAGAAATTATGAGGGCACACTTGAGATGAAGCATTTACTAGCATGCAAAAACTGTCTGAATACAGTTTACTTTGGAAATCTGACTCTGATATGTACTGTTAGAGAAAATGGTTTCCTCAAGTAATAAAGAAATGATTTGGGGCTCAAGCCCATAGCCTTGTCATAAATGAATATCTTTTCTTACCCCCAAAGTAGCAAAATACACAGTTCTTACTTATTGCTAAAGCTTAAATTAAGGGTGCATTTTGGGCGATTTTTAATATAGTAAATTATCTATTTTTATGTGTGAATAGTTGTGAGCACAACAAGATTGGTATATGAGTACATTTCCAGAGCAGACAGGGCAAGGCATGGGTGGTACGAGAGAGATGTGAATGTGCAGGGGAGCCATTGCAGGCCAAGGACTCATCATCAAGGAGCCAGCTCCCCCAGCTGCTTTGCCAGAAGCCTCATCGTGTCCCAGGTGCCATGGAATTGCTCCTGTGCCCTCCTGTTTCTAAGCTGACCTTAGTAATGCTTGACCATATTTATTTACTCTTTCAAGAGACTCTATATTACTCAAAACCAGGCCTTCAAAATACATTTAAACTCATCTTTAGTTTATGTGTTTGTTTGATCCTGGCACAAATGACTTAAAGGTTAATTTACATTTTCATCTTGTCACTTGAATTTATTTCTGAATGAGTCATTCTTTCAACAAATATTTATGAACTACTTTCAGAGTGTTAGTATAAATAGCAAACTTGCTCTTCTTCCCTTTATAAAACATACTTGTAAAACTTTTAGGATAAGAGTATAAATATGTGTGTATGTATGTGTGTGTGTATATATATATATATATATATATATACTATAAGTATATGTGCATAACATTTTTACCTTCAAAGATACTTGCTAGATAAAACAAGAATACTTTTATTGAAAAGGTGCAATACACTGCCCTCCTTCTAGAACACACAGACACACTAACATACTAATTTTTATAAAATAACTTTTAGTATGAGTTATACTAACAACTTTTAGCATGAGATTCAGACCATGTTATAAAAATTCTTAATAATCAAAGATATTTATTATGTATAACTCTCATTTATAAAGGTGAAGACCATAGCTTAGGTCAAAATTTAATACAATTACCTTTAAAAATTGATTCACATTCAACTTTGGTTATTTCAAATAAAGAAACTGAATTTGTAAGAAAGAAAGAACTATGATTTTGTACAGTTGAAAGTGTTTTTTAACTTCTATCAGTCCTAATTCTTATTTGAGCTCCATTTTCTGGCTTTCAGGACTCAACAGCTAGATTCACCAACTCTAACTTTGCTTCCATCTTTCATATTCAATACTTCTGAAGTCAAAATGAAGACACAGCTTTAAATTTAAACAACAAAAACAAAAAAAATAGGTTAAATGTGTTGTTTGCAATTACCCTTTTCTAAAGAATGAATTTATCGGGAAGTAAGACTGAATGTGCTATTATAGATATGATGTATTACTCTTTTTAAGAGTGCTCCAAGAACAAAATTTTAGGTTTTCATGGGTATTATTTTTTAAAGTGTACATTTGGCTTGTTTACTTATTTACTTGGTCAGATGATAATATTAGAGTGACACTGTAAGGTTTTGATACCAAGATTTTAATTAAAAATACAAATTCTTCAGGAGTTAGAATAATTTCTTTCTCTTTGGTTTACATATTCAAAACTAAAAGGAGAGAACTACATAACAGATTCTTGGTTAGTGAAATGTCAGACGGAACTGTATACACCAAACGCCAGCAGTCACTGTCACATTGAAGAAGTGATGAGCACTGTAAAATTTTGAATGTCCCTTTCATTTGTTTCTTTGATATATGCCCATTATATTATATAAGTTTGGGAAATGAAATATAAAATAGATTCATAAAATCAAAGAATGCAGATCTGGAACCTCTTAATTTTAATCATGGAAACCCTGGACTTATTAGTCAATATTAGATCTCTTTGTCCACATTTTACTCAGACAAATTTGTGGAATTGTGAATTCCCTTATACAGACATGTGATTATGCAACCTTAATAGGGTGGTGCACAACAGGGTGCCAAGTTGAATTTCTTCTAATAAAATCCCCTTCTAACCTTTTTATTTTTATCTTATGAAGTAAATGATTGTAAAATGATATGAATTAATACACTGCCCTTTGGTAGCTCTGTTATTGATGTCTCTTAAATATTGTTTTGTCATTTATGGAGGAAATAAAATACCATTTTAGTTCTCTTTTCCTGTTTTCCCATTGAATAATTAGATTAGCCTTCGTTCAAGTACGCTTATCAGTTTCAAGTTGAAGAGTTGCCTAGACTAGTGAGTTTATGCATTGAAATTGAAGAGCTGATGCAACTCTTGCCTCTGAAGATACATGCAAGAAAATATGTCCAAGGTTGTTCCATAAATAGTAAATCTATTTCCTGCACAGTCTTTAATAGGAGCTTAAAATGAATCTTTAGAGGGCTGTGTAGATTGAGCAACAGGAAATTTTAACCAAGTCATTAATAGCTAATGATGTGAACTACCCACAGTACCCACAGTAGGTCATAGAAATAAGAGGAAAGAAAGGACAGATCAAAGCAGGGGGATAGAGCAGCTTTTACTGAAGCAAATTCTTCTTGTTTCATATATTTGTTATTCCAATGGTATAAACATAACTTACTGGCTCAATGACTTTTCTTTTGGTTTGTTTACACAAACATTATAAGGTCTGTCCAGAAAGTATCCAGCCGTGTAATATGAAAAATAGAGATGTTTATTGAAGAAGATACAAGAACCATTGTATGTTAAGACAAGATGCCTCAGTCCCCTTCAAAGTAGGCACCTTGGGATCTCACACAGTTCTCCCAATTGCCATCAACTTCCCCATCATATTTTCTTGAGTCTCATCACCATTCTGAAATCTCTTCCCTTTCAAAGGTGATTTTAGTTTTGGGAAAAGCCAGAAGTCACAGGCACCAAATATGGGCTGTAGGGGTGCTAAGTCACCTGGGTGATTTAACGTTTTGCCCAAACACTCTGCATGAGATGTGATGCATGAGAAGATGCATTGTTGTGATGAAGCTGCCACTCACTAGTTATCCATAGCTATGGCCTTCTGAATCATCTGAATAATTTTTGCAGAGGAATGTTCAAGCTTAATGCAAAATTTGATGCAGATTCATTGCTCTACTTGCTCAGTCATTTTGAATGTTACAGCTACACAGCACACATGTGCACGTGCACTCAGTGGCATCCAGCACTCTCACCGACTAGTACAGTGAAGTCATCATTGTTCATGCATATACATTCCAGACCATTCTCCCTGCCAGGTTATATTGACGTCATGCAAACCATTCTCATTATATTAACAATTGTTGGACTTTTCCTGGACAGACTTGTACATGCATGTGTTTTATATATATATTATATATATAATGTATGTTATATGCATTGTATAATGCATATAATAATTATAATATGTAATTATGTATTATTTCTAAGAAACATTTCTGGATTTATTGTTGTTGTTTCCCTCTCTTATTTTTTAAAATAAATATAAGATGTCTTAAATATTCTTCTTATCATTCGAGGCAAGCAAATAAATATTCATTTAAATTTATTCTACTAAGAAGCACAAATCTGACAAACAACTTGTATCCTGACAGAATACACAAAGAACTCTCAAAACTCAATACTATGAAGATAAACAATAAAAAAAGTCAAAAGGTTTGAAAAGACATTTACCAGAGGAGGTAATATAAGCATATGAAAATAAGTTCAATATCATTTTCTGTTGGGAAAACTCAGATCAAAACCATAGTGAGGTATCATCAGACACTTATTAGCATGCTTAAAATTTAAAAGATTGATCAAGTGTTAAGAAAGATGTAGTGGAAGTAGAACTCACATATACTGATGTTGGGAATGTAAAATAGTACAACCATTTTGCAAATCAGTTTCTCAGTTTTTAAAGATATTAAACCTACACTTACTATATGAGTCACTGTTAGGTGTTAGCCTACATGAAATGCAAGTTTATGTTTATATAAATACTTGTACAAGACTGTACATATTAGCTTTATTTTAAATAGAATAGCATTAAATATGCTTCAACAAATGAATCTATAGACAAATTATAGTAAATCCCTTTAACTGAATACTACTCATCAACAGAAAGGAATAAATATTGATACCTACAACACATTGGATTAATTCCACAGTAATTATTCCAAGGGCAAATGACACAATACTGTGTACTACATGATTCTGTTTATATAAAATCTGGAAAGTGCCAATTAGTTTATATAAATCAGATCATTGCTTTCCTGGGGACATGGGTGAGGTACATAAGAAGGAGCACAACAAAGGGACACTAAGACCTTTGGGAATAATTAATGTGACTGTGTTGGTGGTTTTGTGAATGAATATACAAGTCAAAACTCATCAAATTATATACTTACAAGTGTCCAAATTATTGTATGTTAATTATATCTTAATAAATTTTTAAAAAATGTACCCCTCTGAATCCTACAAAAAATGAATTCTTATGAATAAACACATCTAGACAATGAGTCAAAGATGTGGAAGAAACCAGAGGCTCCCAGGTTTAGACTTTGTCCTCAGGTTGACTTGCGTGGAGACTACATTAAAGGTAACTCCTCCTCCTGCTACCTCTCCCCTCCTCCCCCCCTTCTTTTTTTCTTCCACCTGCCTTTCTCCTCCGCCTGTTTCTCATTGTCTTTCTGCTCCTCCTCTCCTTTTCTCCTCCCCTGCCTCCCCTTTCTCATCCTTCGTAATCTAAAATGTTGTATATTTAACCTCCCATATAGCCCTTAGTGACATTCCTTTTTTAAAAAAATCAGCATAATAAACATCGCTTATGGACATACTTGTGTTTCTTGGATTTCCATGGCCATACGAACTGTGTTGTGGCACATCAGATCCAAATCAAAATACTAAAACTGATCACTGTTGGACTTCAGCTTAAACATCACATACATTTTCAGGGAGAGCTTTTTCACCTCCTGTTTTCTGCCTCTACTGAACGTCAAATATATAATACTCTCTAGTCTTTATTGTAATTATTTCTTAAATATCAGTCTTCCTTTTTGATTGGTAAGATCTTGAGAGCAGAAACTCTGTTTCTTTCTCTATTCCCTATTTGTTGTAAAATAACTACTAATCACCTTATTTGAATGAGCTGAAAGGAAACCTATTCGATCAGAACGGTCTAACCTAGACATCATCTAAAGTAAATTATAAGCAGAAACACACAGAAAAATATTTCTAGTCCAATATTCATCTAAATAGGCAATTCAGTCAGGGAATGAAGAAATAGTTATTTAAATTTGGCCATGAGGAATACCAAGAAGGAACATTTTACCATTTCTTAAGTTACATATGTATAGATGAAGGGCTAAAGTTTACATATAAAAGCAGGGGAAAAGTGATAAAGAATGTAGTAAATACACCCATCAGAGCACCTAGAGATTGCTTAGGCTCAGAGTGGTCAGAAATCACTAGAAGACCACATAAGAAAATGAAATGTGAAATACTCTGAAAAATTATTATCAAGAAAGTTGAGTTTTGGTTACTAGTTTCAGAAACTCAAATACAGAGGTTTAAACATAGGACTGAAAGTGATCCCAGGTTTGGCTGCCTATTGCAGTGAAAACCAAACTTTTGAGACAGGTGCTGCTGGGAAAGAAAGTGCTTTATTTGAGTGCTGACATCTCAAGAAGGTGGTAAGACAACAGTCCTGAAAAACCCATCTTGACATCTCTAGTTAAGCCAGCAATTCTTATAGGGAGTTGGTGGGACTTTGGGAGGGAGAAACTTCCCAGGGGGACTGAGGGCATGCACGTGCTGGTGAGAGAGAAGTGGGGGTAAGGAGAGGTGGCCAGAAGGGAAGACATCCAGCTCCTGCCCAGTTCTACTCCTTTCTTTTGTTCTGGTGCTATCTCTCAATTTGCATTAGCATTCCTCCTTTCCTGGATGCCCGTGGCTTGCAACTGCAACAAGAACTAAAGTTCAAAATTATTACATAACTTTGATTACTAACAAGTTCATGCAGGCAGAAGTTTTTATGAGGAAGGAGAGGGAACACAGAACAAAGAGATCGGAGGAGGGGTTGTGGTTATGCAGACAATGTCCTTGTTGGTCCCAATATGGGCCTTATGGTCAGTGTCCTTGAGTCGGCCATTTGGTCTCTGTCAGCTTAGAGGGATTCTCAGGTAAGGCTGTTTCTTAGGTTTACACAGGACTTGAACCTATTGATTCTAGTAAAGTGTACTTAGAAAATAAACTTGTAACATGAAAACTCAAGCTTTGAGAGAAAAATCAGACTACAGTAACAAGCTAGGCCTAATATTTAGTAAGATTAATATGAGTAGCTTTATATAAGTACAGTGTGTTTATTTCCCCATTATGAGTTTGTGGTCTTAGATGAAAGAAGTTTCAAAGTTATGACACATGTGTTTGGAATTATGGATCAAATTCTGTTTCATGAAATTATCAAATACCATAATTTCTGGGGGTTTTTTTTGCTCTGCACATATTATTTTCATCTTTAAATTTACTTCATGGTGTGAAGTGACTTCTGGAGATCCAGTCATTCCATTAAACTCTAAAGAGCACTGGGAGTTAAGCTGAATGGGAGTAACTGTTTTTACTATTTTATTTTCTGTTCCACCTTTAGTATATAAAACAATGCCTAGAACAGAATGAAAGAAAGAAGAATAGAAGAAGAAAATTCAGGAGAGCAAAAGGGATACATTTTGCGGTTGAATCTAATGCCTTTATGTAACTGTTATTTAAAGAGCTATCATTGACATCCCACACTACACTTCTGCTAACATCTCACTGGACTGAATTTAGTCTCATGGCCACATCTAGCTACAGAGGGAGCTGGGAGATGTAGTAATTACACTAGGTGACAAAGTTGTTAGACAAATGTGCCAAAGTGGAAGGGGGAAATGGACATTAGGAAGCCCTCAGAAGTTCTTGCTTTATTTAGGTATAAATGAGAAATAATATTTGAAGATAGGTTTACTTCAGATTTCAAAGGGCCTTGAATGCCAAGCTAAGGAGTTGGTTTTTTTTATTATTGTAGCTACTAAAATTCTATCTAATTCTTTTTTTTTTTTTGGTGGGGGGATGAAATAAAGAAAATGATGTTTTCAGAATATTGCTTTTGTCTTGTTCTACATGAAATGAGCTTGGAAGTTGCCATTCCATCCTAACAAGTGAAAAGCTAAACAGACTAAAAAATAAACTCTAGGATCCACAAACAAGGGTAATACATAGAAAAACTGCTGCCTCCCGAGATTAGAGGGACAGAGAGATGAGCACAGGAAGTCACAGCTTATCAGAGCAGAGGTCAGGAGCAGAAACCAGCGCATCAACCCATGCTGTGGCAGGGACACCTGAACTGGAATTGATGAGTTGCTTGGAGGCCCAGTTTGTACATGTCTGAGAGTTAAAAACCCCAGGGGAACCGAGTCATAGGTAACTGCCAAGATATTATGAGACTTACCTTTAGGAGCTTGACAAGATTCCCATAGTGAGTATTTGAGAAAAATCCCCTCTGTTACCTGCAGGGGGAGGGAAAAACAAACCATTTTGAAACACACCAGAACACTCTATTTTTCTTAAAGAGACCTGCCCTTAGGAGAAACTAGTTAACCAGAGCCTAACCTCCTGGAAACTTAGTAGAGCCTGACAGAAAGGGAGGAAGAAAAATACCCAGCTCTAGCCTACTCTACCCTTCTTGTCTCACCTGGAGGTAGAAGAAAAACAGAAGCTCTTTAAGTTTACATTCCAGAGGCAGAGGCTTCACTGTAAGACTATAGAAGGCTTCCTTTTCCCTCATATTTTACCACAAATTTACTAAAGGCCTACTTATCTACTGAATGCCTTTGTCCAGCATACCATACCTAGCTGTCAAGAAAAATTACAAGGCAAACCAAAAGCAAAAACTCAATTGGAGGAGAAAGAGCAAGCATCAGAACCAGACATAGCAGAGTGTCGGAATTATCAGATTGGGAATTTAGAAGAACTGATTAATATGCTATGGGCTCTAGGGGTAAGGTAGATAGGATGCAAAAAAAGAAGGCAACCCCCCCCAAACAATGGTTGAAGATGAAAATACAACAAAGAACAAGGGCAACACATAGAAGATAGTAACAAATATGGTAAATAGTAATCCAAAGATATCAATAATCACTTTGAATTTAATGCACCAATTAAAAAAAATTATCAGAGTGGGAAAAACAAAACAGCAAGACCCAGCTTATGTTACCTATAAGAAACATCCTTGGCTGGTGTTGGTCAGTGGGTTGAGCGTGGGCCTGCGAACCAAAGGATGGCAGTTTGATTCCCAGTCAGGGCACATGCCTGGGTTTCAGGACAGTTCCCAGCAGGGGACCCACAAGAGGCAACCATACAATCATATTTCTCTCCCTCTCTCCTTCCCTTGTCCTCTAAAGATAAATAAATTTTAAAAATCTTAAAAAAAGAAAGCCACTTTAAATATAAAGATACATATATTTTAAAAGTAAATGGTGGAGGAAAATATACCATGCTTACACTAAAAAACAAAGCAGGATTAGCTATAATCATTTCACACACAACAAACTTGAAAGTAAGGTAAGTTATCAGGGATAAAGAGGGGTGTTACATAATGAAAAAGGACTTAATTATCCAAGAAGATATAAGACTTTTTAACATGTATGCATCTAATAACAGAACATAACATTTTGTGAGGCAAAAGCTGATAGAATTGCAAGGAAACATAGATGAATCTTTTACACACTTGAAGACTTCAATACTTCTGTATTAGAAATGGACATATCCAGCCTTGAGCGGTATGGCTCAGTTGTTTGGGCATTGTTCTGAAAAGTGAAAGGTCACTTGTTTGATTCCTGGTCAGGGCACATGCCCGAGTTGCAGGTTTGGTCCACGGTCAGGGCATTCGTGTGAGCCCAACAGTATTTCTCTCTCACATCAATGTTTCTCTCCCTCTCTTTTTCTCTCCTTTCTCTTCTCCCTAAAAGTAAATAAATAATATCTAAAAAAAAAGCAATAAAGAAATGGACAGAGCCATCAGGTGGCAAATTAATAAGGACATAGTGAACAATACTATTAGTCAGTTGGATATAATGGATATTTATAAACTACTTCATCCAAAAATAAAAAAATACACAACTTTTTTCAAATTCACATGAAATATTCACCAAGATAGATTGCAGTCTTGTCCACAAAACATGCTTTAACAAATTAAAAAAATAGAAATCATTCAATGTCTGATCTCACATCACAAAGGAATTAAACTAGAAGTCAATAACAAAAAGATAACTAGAAAATCTCCAAATACATGGAGATAAGCAACACACTTGTAAATAACATTGAATCAAAAAATAATCCTCAAGGGAAGTTTAGAGATATTTTGAACTAAAAGAAAATAAAAACATAGCATATCAAAATTTGTGGAATGCAGCAAAACCAGGGATTATAGGTCAGTTTGTGGCATTGAATGAAGATATTAGAAAAGAAGATAAATCTAAAATAAATACTCTAAGTTTCCACTTTAGAAAACTAGAAAAAGAGCAACAAATGCAAGGTAGCAGAAGAACAGAAATAATAAGCATTAGATCAGAAATTAATAAAATTAAAAATAGAAAGTCAATAAAGAAATCAATAAAATTAAAATCTAGTTATTTAAAATAATAAATAAAATCAATAAGACTCTCAATAGGCTAATAAAAATAGAGAGAACACAAATTGCCAATAACAGGAATGAAAAAGAGGACACCACTATATATCCCATAGAAATTAAAGAAATAGTAAGGAATATTATAAAAACTCTATGCTCACAAATTTAAAAACATAGATAAAAAGAACCAATTCCTTGAAGAAAACAATCTGCTATAACTCACACAGAAAGAAATAGATGATATGAATAGGTCTATATCTATTAAAGAAATTTAATCAATAATCAATAACCTTCCAAAAAAGAGAGAAGAGTCCAAAAAAGAATGCATCAGGTCCAGATGGGTGTACTGGTAAATTCTATAACAAATTTAAGGAAGAAATTATATCGGTTCTCTGTAATCTTAGAGGATCAAGGCAGAAGGAATATTTTTGAAGTCATTCTATGAGGCAAGCATTACTCAAATAGAAAAATTAGATAAAGAACATTACAAGAAAAGAAAACTACAAGCTAAAATTTTTCATAAATATAAGTGCAAATATCCTCAACAAAATATTAACAAATCAAATCCCCAAAAGTTTAAAGGAATTATATATTATAATCAAGTGAGATTTACCCAAGGCATGCGAGGCTGATTTAACATTCTAAGATGAATTAATGTAATTCATCACATCAACAGACAACATCAAAGCAGGATCAAATAAGCTTCACAAGCAGCATATCCAAAGGGAGACCTTGGAAGGCATTAAAATTACTTGCAGAGGCAAATTCTCTGTGTGGTCAGAACCTGCACAATAGTGCACACACTGTGGTAGAGGTTGAGCCTCATAGCCAGCCTGAGGATTGACTATGAATGAATGACCTGATAGCAATCAAGACTCAGTTACAAAAGGAGGGCCCACATAATCCACAAAAGGGACATTCCTGGAGGACCCAGGTCAGGTGATCAAGGAGACTACACCACTGGACCCACATGACACCTACTACACAAGGTCACTCAACAAACATGGGGAGTCACAGCAGATCTATCCAATACATGAGAACCATAAAGAGCCAAAATGGGGAGACAAAGAGACAAGCCTTGAATAAAAGAACAGGAGAAATCTCCCCCCAAAAAGCTAAATGAGGTCCTGGCTGGTGTAGCTCAGTGGATTGAGCACGGGCCTGCGAACCAAAAGATCGCAGTTTGATTCCCAGTCAGGGCACATTCCTGGGTTGCAGGCCAGTTCCCAGCAGGGGACGCACAAGAGGAAACCATACATTGATATTTCTCTCCTTCTCTCCTTCCCTTCCCTTCTAAAGATAAATAAATAAAAATTTTTAAAAAGAGCTAAATGAAATGCAGGCAAGCCCTTTATCAAATATAGACTAAAAGGTAATGGTTATAAGGATGCTTAACAGCATATAAAAAACAAAGAAATGATTTAAAAAAGGACTAATCACAAATGAAAAGTACAATATTTGAGATGAAGAATACGCTGAAAGGAATAATCATTAGGCTGGATGAGCAGAGGATCAAATCAGTGAGTTGGGAGACAAGGTACAAAAACAAAAACAAAAAACAAACGAACATGCAACCAGAGCAGCAAAAAGGAAAAGAATTTAACAAAATGAGAATAGTTTAAGAGAACTTCAGGACAACATGAAGTATAACAATATCCACATAACAAGGGTACCAGAAGGAGAAGAGAGAGAGCAAGTGATCCAGAATCTATTTGAAGAAACAATGACCAAAATTTTTTCTAACCTGGTGAAGGAAAAAAACACACAATTTTGAGAAGTACAGAGAATTCTATACAAGATGGACCCAAAGAGGCCCACTCCAAAACACATAATCAAAAGGGCAAATGTTAAAGACAAACAGAGAATCTTAAAACCCATAAGAGAAGGACATTTAGTTACCTACAAGGAATCTCTCATAAGACTATCAGCTGATCTCTTAACAGAAACATTTCAAGCCAGAAGTATTGGCATAAAATACTCAAAGTGATGAAAAGCAGGGACTAATAACCAACATTACAATACTCAGCAAAGTTATCATTTAAAATTGGAAGACAAATAAAGAGCTTGCCAGACAAGAAAAAGCTAAATGATTTCATTACCACCAGAATAGCTTTACAAGAAATGTTAAAAGGCCTGTTTTAAGAAGAAAAAGAAGGTGAAAAAACAGAGGAACATAGTTAAAAGACTAAAATGGCAATAAATACATGTGTATCAATAATCACTTTAAATGTAAAAGATTTTAATGCACCAATCAAAGGACATAGGGTACTGAAGGAAGAAAAAAAAGAACACTCACATATTTGCTCTCTACAAGAGACCCACTTCAGAATATAAAATATACACAGACTAAAAGTAAAGGGATAGAAGAAGATAGTTTATGCAAATAGATACGGAACAAAAGCTGGGGTAGCAATACATATATCTGAAAAAATAAACTTTAAAACAAAGGCAGTAATAAGGACACTACATATAATAAAGGAAGCAATTAAAAAATAAAATATAACTTTGTAAACATTTATGTACTCAACATAGGAGACAAAGCAAATCTTGATGGATGTAAAGAGAGAGATTGATAGAAATACAGCAATAGTAAGGGATTTTAACACCCCATTGACATCAATGGATAGATGTTCCAGACAGAAAAACAAGGGTGGATTTAATTGATATCTTCAGAGCATTTCAACCTAAAGCAGCAGAATATACATACTTTTCAAGTGCACATGGGACATTTTCTAGAAAAGATCACATGTAGGACACAAAACAAATCTCAATAAATTAAAGATAAAAATCTTATCAAGTCTCTTCTCTGAACATAATAGTATGAAACTAGAAATCAAATCACACAAAAAAACCCCCCTAAAACACAAACAAAAATATGGAGGTTAAATAGCATGTTACTAAACAATAAATGGGTTAACAATGAGATCAAGGAAGAAATGAAAAGATACCTTGAAAGAAATGAAAACGAGAATGCAACAACTCCAAATTTATGGGAAACAGTAAAACAGTCTTGAGAGGGAAATTCATAACATTATAAGTCTATCTTAAGAAACTAGAAAAATCTTAAATAAACAATCT
The DNA here is from genome assembly GCF_021234435.1 of Artibeus jamaicensis. Classification (NCBI taxonomy): domain Eukaryota; kingdom Metazoa; phylum Chordata; class Mammalia; order Chiroptera; family Phyllostomidae; genus Artibeus; species Artibeus jamaicensis. Next base: position 5,049,298 of record NW_026521870.1, read on the forward strand.
AACTTTATATCTAATGGAACTTGAAAATGAACAAGCAATAAAACCCCAAAGTGAGATGAAAGAAGGAAATAATAAGGCTCAGAGCAGATATAAACTAAATAGAATCTAAACAACAACAACCCAAAAGATCAATGAAACGAAGATCGTCCTTTAAAGATAAGCAAGATTGACAAAACTTTAAGCAGACTCATCAAGAAAGAGAAAAAACCCAAATAAATATGATCAGAAATCAAAGAGGAAAGTTAACAACTGACACCAAAGAAATATGAAGAATTGTAAGAAAGTATTTTGAACAACAATGTGCCAACAAATTGGATAATCTGAAAAATATGAATACATTCCTAGAAATATACAATCTCCTGAAACTAAATCAGGAAGAATCAGAGACTGAAGCAGTAAGCAAAAAAAATGACCCCCAAAACAAAAGTGCTGGACTAGATGGCTTCACAGATTAATTTTACTAAACATTCAAAGAAGAACTAATACTTATCTTTCTCAAACTATTCTTAAAAATTTCAAGGGAACAAAACACACCCAAGTTCATTTTGTGAGACATTAATCTAATTCCAAAACCAGATAAAGATACTACAAAGAAAGAAAATTACAGGCCAATATTCCTGATGAGTATAGATGCAAAATCCTCAACAAAATGTTAGCAAACTCAATCCAGCAATACATTAACAAGATTATACAGCCTGGGCTGGCATGACTTAGTGGATTGAGCACTGACCTGTGAACCAAAGGATCATCAGTTCAATTCCCAGTTAGAGCATGTGCCTGGCTTGTGGGCCAGGTCCTCAGTAGGGGGTGCACAAGATGAAACCACACATTGATGATTCTCTCTCTCTTTCCCTCCAATCCCTTTTGTCTAAAAATAAATTAAATTTAAAAAAAGACTATACATCATGATCAAGTGGGATTTATTCCTGAGATGCAAGGTTGGTACAATTTCTGCAAATCAATAAATGTGATATACCACATAAACAAAATAAAGTATAAAATAACATGATATTATGAATAGATGCAGAAAAAGCATTTGATATAATCCAGTACACATTTATGATAAAAACTCTCAGCAAGGAGGAAATAGAGGGAACATACCTCAACATAAAGGGCATATATAACAGACCCACAGCCAACATCATACTCAATGGGAAAAACCTACAAATGTTTCCCTTAAGATTAGCACAAGACAGGGATGTCTGCTTTCATTGCTATTATGAACACAGTACCGGAAGTCCTGGCCACAGCGATCAGAGAAGAAGAAGAAATAAAAGGCATCCATAGGAAAGGAAGAAGTAAAACTGTCACTATTTGTAGATAGCATGATACAATATATAGAGGATCCTAAAGGTTCCACCAAAAAAACCTACTAGAACTGATAGATAAATTCAGTAAAATAGCAGTATACAAAATAAGTATCCAAAAATAAATCACATTTTTACACACTGAAACCAAGGGAACAATCCCATCCACAGCTGCTCCAAAAAATTAACTTGGGACTTCTGCCAAGATGGAGGCGTAGGTGGAAACACTGTACCTTCTTGCACAACCAAGTTCAAAGACAACAGTTTTAGTAACAAAAATGCAGCCAAAGCACAGAAAATTGAACTATACAGAAGTCCGACAACAACAAACCATTCAGCAAAACCGGTTAGAGGGGCAGAGCCAGTAGCCAAGCGGGTTTGGGCAGGAAAGATCCACCAGACAGACCCAGGCGCACAACCCAGGCACGCAGGCAGCTGAGGGTGGATCCGAGGTGTGGAATAGCAGCGGGCGGACCCACTGAGGGTGCAAGGTGGCAGGCTGACCAAGGTCACACATTCGTGAGCAGATAAACCAGCGAAGGAGTGAGCAGTGACAAGCACTGCACAGGCCCCAGTGGCGGGAAGCAGCAAAGGGGACTGCTATTGCCCCCCTTTGACCCTGCCCCCACATACAGCATCACAACCCAGCAACCTGGGAGGCCCCACCCTGGTGAACACCTGAGGCTCTGTTCCTCATACATAACAGGTGCGAACAGAGCAAAACATTATGGCTCAAGAAGAACTCAAAGCCCCAGAGCCCATAACTCTAAGTGACCAAGAAATAGCCAAACTTTCAGATGCACTGTTCAGAACACTGGTGATCAGGATCCTCACACAACTGGTTGATTTTAGTCACAAATTAGAGGAACATATGAAGGCTAAACTAATTGAAATGACAGGAAATGCACAGGAAACCAATAGTGATGGAAAGGAAATTGGGACTCAAATCAAGGGAGTGGACCAGAAAAAAGAAAAAAATGACCAAACAGAAAAGAATAAAGAAACAAGAATTCAAAAAAAAAAATGAGGAGAGGGTTAGGAACCTCCAGGACATCTTTAATCTCTCCAACATCCAAATTATAGGGGTACCAGACAGGGAAAGGAACAGCCACCAGTGGAAAACTTATTTGAACAAATAATAAAGGAGAATTTCCCCTATCTGGCAAAGGAAATAGACTTCCAGGAAATCCAGGAAGCTCAGAGAGTCCCAAAGAAGTTGGACCCAAGAAGGAACACACCAAGGCACATCATCATTATATTAGCCAAGATGAAAATGAGGGAGAGAATCCTAGAAGCAGCAAGACATAAGGGGACAGTCACCTACAAAGGAGTCCCCATCAGACTGTCAGTGGATTTCTCAAAAGAGACCTTACAGATAAGAAGGGGCTGGAAAGAAGTATTCCAAGTCATGAAATCTTAAGACCTACAGCCAAGATTGCTCTATCCAGCAAAGCTTTCATTTAGAATGGAAGGACAGATAAAGAGCTTCTCAGATAAGATCAAATTCAAGGAGTTCATCATCACCAAGTCCTTATTATATGAAATGTTAAAGGGACTTATCTAAGAAAAATAAGATAAAAAAGATGAACAGTGAAAGGACAGCAAACTCACAGTTATTAACAACCACACCTAAAACAAAAGCAAACTAAGAGGACAGCTAGATCAGGAGCAAACCATAGAAATGGAGATCACATGGAGGGTTAGTAACAGGGGACTTGGAGGAGGAGAAGAGGGGAGAAGGTACAGAAAATAAGTAGCATAGACGGTAGGTAGAAAGTAGATAGGGGGAGGGCAACAATAGTAGGGGAAATACAGAATCTAAAGAACTTGAGACAAGTGGTCAGAAACTAAAAGGGGGAGGGTAGGGGAGGAGGTGTACAGGGTGGAGGGGAATGAAGGGGGGAATAGGACAACTGTAATGGCATAATCAATAAAATATATTTAAAAATAACTTGGAATGAATTTTACCAAAAGTGTGAAAGACCTGTACTTGGAAAATTATAAGATACTAAAGAATGAAATTGAAGAAGACACAAATGAACGGAAGCATATACCATGTTCATGGATAGGAATAATTAACATCATTAAAATATCCATACTACCCAAAGAAATCTAGATTCAGTACAATTCCCATCAAAATAACAATGGCATATATCATAGAACTGGAACAAATATTCAAAAAATTATATATAACCACAAAAGACCCCCCCAATAGACACAGCAGTCTTGAAAAAAGAAAACAAAGTTTGAGAAATTCTGCTACCTGATATTAAACTATACTATAGGACCATAGTGATCAAAACAGCATGGTACCGGCATAATAACAGACATATAGATCAATGGAACATAATAGAGAGCCCAGAAAAAAACCCACACTTTTATGGTCAACTAATATTCATCAAAAGAAGCATAACATACAGTGGAGTAAAGACAGTCTATTTAATAAATGGTGTTGGGAAATTTGGACAGATATGTGCAAAAACAAAACGAAACTACATCACCTTCTTACAACAACAAATGCTAGTGAGGATATGGAGCAGCAGAAACTCTCATGCAGTTCTCATGAGGATAGAAATGGCACATCCACTTTGGAGGGCATTTTGGCAGTTTATTATAAAGCTAAACATAATTTTACCATAAGATCCAGTTCACACTCTTTTCTCCTTACCCAAAGGAACTGAACACTTACATTCACACAAAATCCTGCACATGGATGATCAGAGCAGTTTTATTCATAGTCATAAAACTTGGAAGCAAATGAAGCGTCCTGCAGTGGGTGAATGTATAAACACACTGTGGCACCTCCAGACAGTGGACTATTATTGAATACAAAAAAATGAGCAAGTAAACATGAAAAGACTTGTAGGAAACTTAAATACAGATTGCTAAGTGAAAGAAGCCAATCTGAAAAACTATACACTGTATGATTCCAACCATATGACATTCTGTAAAACATAATTGTGAAGATCAGTGGTTAATTGGTGAGAAAGAAAGGGAGAAATTAATAAGCAGAGCACAGAGTATTTTAAGGCAATGGACATACTCTGTATGATACTATAACAATGGATATATGTCATTATATATTTGTTCAAACCCATAGAATATATGGCATGAAGTAAACTGTAATGAACTTTGGATGATAATGATGTGAATGCAGGTTCAGCCTTGGTAACAAATTACCATTCTTAATGATATTGATAATGGAGGAGCTTATGCACATGTGGGGCAGAGAGTATATGGGAAATCTCTATACTTCATGTCGTCTCAATTTTTTTATGAATCTAAAACTGCTCTAAAAAAGGAAGTCTTTTTTTAAAAAACAGTATTAATCTTGTGTTAGTATGAAGGATACAACTGGTAAGAAAAAACTTAAGTATCAGGGAGATAATTTAAGAAAGTAGTGAGAGTTTAGCATGAGGTAACAAAAGATAATAATGAAACAAAAGTTAAAATTTTAGAATGCAAAAATGAGGATGTTTATAGTTAATTGGTAAATAAGTTAATGTAATAGTTATGTGGCAAAAATATAGAAGTAATTTTCTACATTTCAATTACATAAAAATGTGAACAACATTTGAATTTGAATAATTTTTCTTATAACTTAAGCAATCTTTGGTAGAATGACCACACAGAGCAGTAATTTTATATCTATGAAGAATTTTTACATTTATTGTTGTTATTCCCTTGTTATGTGGGTAAGATTTTGTGTATGTGTGTTAGCATTCTTTCATTAAAAAACAATGTAACTAAATACATTCATTTCATTACTGAGCCTAATATTTATTAGAGAATTTTGAAATTTATTATTTGGTGAGGGCACTGAATAAAAGGTGGTAAACAATATGCCTTATACTTCAAGCAGAGCTTCATTGCATTAAGTAGTACTTTTAAAGGCAAAACCAGCTTGTAAGCTCAATGCAATTTCAAAGTCTATAAAAACACATCACTCTGTTCTTTTCTATTCAGGCAACTGACCCAGCAGTGGCCAGATAAAAGGGCTTAGCATATGAGTCATTTAGACTACATCTGTGAAATTCAGATGTACACTCTGCATGCATCATAAGCTTTTCTCAAAGTAGAAAAAGAAATACACAGAGCTAATTTTTGCTGCTGAAAAAGTCAATGCTCTGCAAGACCATTTCATTTTGACTAGTGTGTATTATACTACATTTGTAGAACAAAAGACAAGCTTATTTTTAGAGCTGTTTCCACATCAATGTGTTTTGAATATTTTCTGACCTAGGTGTAGTCAAATGCAATTGGGTTTTTTTTTTTGCCTTTCTCCCTTCACTTTTCTTTTGTCTTAAAAAAAGCATCATAGCCGTTCTAATGTACTTATAAATCATTTGACCATTGACTGTAGATATTTAATCTTTGGTGAAGAAATACAGTGACATAAGAAAAAGAAAGAATGTCAAAATAGTGTAGAATTCTTTTTTTTACAACCTTGAAAGTCGTAACACTTAGTTTGATTATACACAGTGATGATGGAAGTGTTGATAAACAGGCACACTTAGTCATAAGAAAAATGTAAATTGTTTCAACCTTTTAAAATATTAATTTAAAATGCCTAACAAATTTTAAATGCATATAAAATTTGCACAGAAAAATCCACTGTTAGGATTTTGCACAAGTATTAAAATATACCAAGCTGTTTACTTCAATGTTGTGGGTATTAGCAAAACAATAGGACCATCCTTAATGCTCAATTGCAGGGGACCGGTTAAGTCCATCTAATTTTTGTAGAAGTGGATTGATGAAATAGTTGCTATGTGCTAATATGAGTAGGTGACTGTGATGGATATATACATATACATATATGCTGATGGGAATCCGGAAAAATGACCCTAAAAGGGGACATGTTGGCATATTGAATACCATGAGCTGAAGAACCTTGAGAAAATGTTGGAAACAGGAACATTACCCAGACCTCTCCTCCAGCACTCTTTCCCTGAAACAGCACAACACTCCTCATACAAGATGTGACCTCCCTAGATCCAGGGGAAAGGAGCATCTTTATCTCTGAAGACAAAAAGATGCTGAGAAGATTCTTCACTACAAGCCTTGCTAAGTTATCCCCCATTTACTACACTTAGCTCATATTCCTTAACCTATCAGATCCCTTCACTACTGTGGACTCTTCATAAAACCTAGGACTCAGGTCTAATTGTTTCTCTGGGTCTTTGTTTCCTTAGGAAAGCTTTATCATGCCACATAAAACTTATATTAAATAAATTTGTATGTTTTTATCCTGTTACTTTGTTTTTGCCATTTTCATTTCAGTTGAAACAATTTCCCAAGCCACTATGAATAAGTCATTTAATTTAAAAGGGAGGGAGAGGGGCTATTTTATAAAAGAACTAATTTCTATGGTAAATAAAGTCTAGCACTTAATTACAGGTATTAAAAGAGAGATTATTAGCTAATTGAGGCAGTACAAGAAAGCCAAATCTTTATTAACTTGGACCTCAGGCTATGAGAAACTGTGCTTCATTTTGTCTTTAAAATGATGGATTAGTTTAAATAATTGAATTAGTTTTCAGTCACAAGTCAGTCTTAAGTGAGTTTGGTTTCAGGAGCTTTTCCTGGGTCCTAACCGCTGCTGGTTAGACATATCTCCGAGGGACTAAGGGGAGCCCCTTCAAGAACAAATGATGGTTAATTTTTTCTTATGCTCATCAACTAGTATGTTTACATCAAACAAAAATAGCAGTTTACTGTAAGACTGTCATTTGTGTCCTTTAGTTTATACAAATAATCAAAAGGTCAAACATAAAAAAAATTCAGTTTTCTCACCTTGCTCTTATCTGTGCAAAGTGAAGTTCGGTGCCATTTTTTATTTGTGGCAAGTGAAAGTTCTCCTTCCTTCCTTCTTTCCTTCCTTGACTTGTTGAAGGAAATTTGTGAAGCTATTTTCAGGGTTTGTGTCCCCTTTCTTCCATCTTACTCTATCATTTCCCTCTACCATCTCTATCAGATATAAGTAACTAAGTTCCTACTTTGGAGTAAAAGGGAAACTCTATCACCTGAAGTAAACGGAGGCTGGTTTTCTCCTAAGGTGGCCAAACAGGTACATCACTGTCATGCTCTTAGGTGTTGATGCTGGCAAGTTTATTACTGAGCTGTTCGGGTATCCCAGAGATATTTATCATGATGGCTATTGAATTAAAATAGATCAATCATTTCATTTACTCTCTGAAAAATCAATAGTTTTACATACAGGACGACATAGTCTTTGAAATATATGATATTGTTCTTGTTTTGTAGAAATGTATGAAAATGATCCGTGCCAATATTAAACTTATATTGTAGATATATTTTGTTTTTACTTTATTATTTGGACATTATAAAAAATAAAATAGATATTTTCAGCAGAAATATATATTATATTTTTTCCTGCTCTATTAAGGAAATGGTTATATTTATTTAAGGTGTACAATGTGATGTTTTGATACATGCATACAATGTGAAATCAAGCTATCACAATCAAGCTAATTAACATATTCATCATCTCACATAGTTACCATTGTTTGTGTGTGGTGAGAATACGTGAAATCTGTTCTATTGGCAAATACCAAGTATGTAACACATTATTATTTCAAAAAATTTTATTGTATTTTTCATTACCATTTAGTCCCTTTATATCCCTTCCCACCCCTTCATCACTGCAAGTATAGTTGTACATTGTATAGTTGTACATGCTATACATGAGGTCTCCAGAACTAATTTGTCTTATAACTGAAAGTCTGTACTCTTTGATCAACATCTCCCTATTTTCCTCACCTCCTTGCTGCAGCCCCTGGTAACCATGATTCTACTCTGTGTTATTATGAGTTCAACATTTTTATATTCCACATATGAGTGAGTTCATGCAGTATTTGTATTTCTGTGTTTGGCTAGAAATAAATAGAACTTATTTGCTTCTACTTAGAATGTTAACCACATCTTCTATTTATTTACTTTTGAAATGAATTTGACTTTGGAAATTAATGTTGGTCCAGGATCTTTTGATCATTATATAGACAAATATTTGGTGTTTGGGCCATGGTTTTTCTAGAAAATTATGCAACTCTCAAGCTGAACTGGAGACAAATCAAGCCATTATTCATAGGTAGGTGGGGCATCTCGTAGCTATCACCATGACTACAATTTACATGAAAACTCCATAGCTTTGCCAAAAATGTCTTAATATGGTGGTGATGAAATACTTAAACTATAGTGATATTAAACTATCACAGTGAAAAAATCAGTTTGGTCAGTACACACTAACGATAAAAAATAGAATGTCATGATTTCTTAAGTATATTTCTTTAAATAAAAGCTGAGAAGTGAAGTAAGTCAGGCCTCATACGAGTTTATAGCTTTTGATCAAAGGTTTTGGAAATAAAATGATATTTATAGTAAGTGTCTGTATTAAATGGAGTTCTGATCATGATAGTATGGGCCTTTTCCAAGATGCTCTTCTACTTGGCATTATAAACAAGTTACTACAAAAATATAAATGTAGTCATGGCCAAAGGGCATGGTGGACTGCACAAAATTTGAAAGATTGTTGAGACACATTTGAAGGGATTCTTTATCAACTAATGAGCGCATTCCCCAAGTGGAAGGTAACAGTAGGATAACAAAATGCAAATCTCTGCTCTGCAGCTGTGCTTGTTTCCCATAATAATAAAGATACACTGAGCAGTATATTAGTCAGGGAAATGTGCATGCTCCTGATAATGACATTGTTGTTTAGAGACAACCAAGGAATTGTAGAGTGTTTTTGAGACCAGACCTAATTGGATCCAGAAGCTCTTAGACACTGAGCTATACTTTATCATTCAAACTAGTGAGAACAAAACAGAATAAGGGTAATTTTAGTGTTAGCACGGTCACAGAGAGCAAAGCAACATCAGTAGAAGCATAGTAGAGAGCAGCTTACTGTGTTGTATTTCTCCTCGCAAAAAAGTAAAACTTTTTTAGAATGTTTAGCCCTTTAGCAAAGATTTCCTGAATACTCACTACATATCAAGTGCTGTAGAATCTTGATAGATGATGTAATAAACATGATAAAGATGTCATTTTAACATAGTGCATTTTTAAGGCGTGGGTGAGCTTTTTTCCAGGCATATAGTATTTTTAAAATTCCATGAATAACTCAGAAACCACTTTCTTTGCCCATTCAAAATCATAAAGATCATGAACATCCATAAATCTATATTTCTGATGACTCCTGTTGTTCCTAGGGAGCACTATCTCTGCTCTATAACTGTGTTCTTGCTACCTCTGCCTCCCTCCCAAAAAGGAAGTCAGCATGTATGACTTAGAAAAGGCTAGAATCATGACATGCTCAGTTTAAGAAAAAAGCATGATGGTAGAAGATGGTAGAATCTATCATATATTGAGCACTTACTGAATATTAGTGAAATGTCCATTACCTTATTAGTCTTCCAAACAACAGGGTAAACTAGGTATGATCAGCCCCACTTTGAAGATTAAGACACAGATTAAGAGTGCTAGACTAAGTAGTCCAAACTACTCATAAAGCAAAGACAGTATTGACACAGGTTGTAAAAGCATTGTTCCTGTCTCTAGAATACACTAGAAGATGTAATATATTTTTAGAAGTTACTAATTGGAAGTCTCAGGAATGCTGCACCTAGCAGTGAGAGATTGAAGAAGGCAGTGATGGACCATTAAGTCACCTTGGATTTTGCTGCATAGTGAGTCACTAGTCATAAAAAAATGGCTGCCTGATAAATCTCTCAGCTGAGGAAAATATACCTGATCTGATCTTCTCATCTTGTTTTTCCTTTTACTTCACCTCCACTCCACTAAATACCTATTCTTGGTTTTATCTCTTATTTACAGCTCTGGATGTATAACTGAAATTTGATATGTCCTTGATCTTGACCCTTACATCTTCATAAGTTATGGCTCATATTCTCTAGGTGAATTCAAGTAAATGGCTGCCTGAGTGCAATGGACCTCAGGATTCCATTTCCAAAGTGAGTCGTTTCTCCGTTTAATGAAAATAAAGCGAGGGAAAAATGCAGGAAATCTGTAGTCTTTCTGCACTGAAAATGTTGGAAACTTCTCCTGCTTGCTAACAGGACAAGCTTTATTAGCACAGCTTTAACCCCACCCCATGCCATAAGGGAGAACAAATTAGATAGAAATACCAATTGAGTTTGAACAAGTGTCTTTTCAGACTCTGTATTCACTACGCATGCTCTTTTTCTATTATCGATTATGGTATACAGAAATATGAAAACAGGATTCCTGAAAGATGTAAACACAACATTTATTTTAAACCATCTGCTTTAAATACCCACCCTAATTCTTTAAAGAAATTTTCCATACTTCCCTCCTCAAGGAACTTTCATTAGCAAATTGTGTAGTATTGCCACTTTCTGCTGGAGAGCTTTATGCATGTTTAGATTAGTCACTTCAGTCACAGCTGTTGCAAAATTCTGGTGAGGAAAAACTACTAATATCTTTGTTATTGTCTGGTGATAATATCATCTTCAGAAGTGGATCACCTTCTTAAGGAAATTTTTGGAGCCCTTGAAAGAACGCAGTGGTTGGTTACAGGATCCAGCCCCAGAGATAGATTCATATGGAAGTATATTGTAGATTTATTATATCAGACACTGCAAAAGTCTCTTTCCAGAAGTCATCATAATGTGCTGTTCTCTATTGTCAGTGGAGGGCAATGGAAAGGGCACTGGGTTAGGCATCCAGAGAGATGAGCGTAAGACTTAGCTGTACTTGCAGTGTTACCTGGGACAAGTGATCTCACTCTCTGGGTTTGGCTTACTTACAGTGACTGTAGGGGTTAAAATAGTCATGTTTGGCACTGAGATTTTAAAAAAATGTGATATAGGGTATTTCTTTTGTCTAATTATCTTTTTATTATTTTAACTTGTAACTTACTTATCAATTTAACATTTTGCTGCGGGAATGAAAATTTTGTTAGTTTTCATCAAACTTCAACTCACCATCTCTTCTACTCAAGTTACCATTTTTTGGAACCACTTATGTAGACTTTTAATTGATTTTTGATCAATTTTGTTCAATATGTGCTGCTTTTGGGGTATCTTGCTATATAGCATTTAATATGATTTTGGATGGCAGAGGTAGATTGCTCAGGCAGGCGTGTGAAACCTCTGATGGCGCAATCCTTTTCAACACAAAGCCATTCTCCTTTTCATCCAAGGTCATAGTGAATTTGGAGAGTGAGGGTTAAAAGGTATAACAGTTCTTTTTTCTTCAAACTATTTTAGCTATAATGAATACAATTTAACAGTGGATAATTTGGAGTCCATGGGTACATATTCCAGTTTTTAAGAGATAACGACAGTAAACGGTACCTTAGTGACTGTGGCCGAAGACCAACCTGGAAACATATGAAGTAGGAGGCAAGTGACATGCCATGTGACTTAAGTGAGTTTCCTAGGCAAGGCTCTTGTCTCAAGTGGTTGATCAGAGGGTGTGAGTGTTTTTCCTATTCATGAGCATGCATGCGAGAACACACCCACACTGGGATATTTGGCAGAATCTGGATTACACTGTACTAAAGGTATAAAGACAACTACATGAAATCAGTTGCTATGGTTTTTGCATTTTTTGAGGCTTCCCTCAATTTTACTCACTACTATCTTTACTCAGAAGAGAATGAATATACAACCTTGGTATAGTTATTTTTCCAGGGTGAAAAATCACCCACAGATTATGACTATCAACTATAACTCTTTGATATTATTCATTACTGTTAGGATATAACCTCATTTATATTTTTACTTGTCACATCAATTTGAAATTTCTTATCCTGTAAAATATAAGTGTTCCTGTGTCTCTCCTTCCCCAGGTGGAGAAAGGAGACTTTCACATTATGATACATACAGTCAAAATGGATACAGTCTAATGTACATTAGAGACCTACAGAAGAAGAAAGAGGATTTTTTTGCACCTCTTGCACTGTGCTGATTCCCAAAGGGTGAGCCAGGTATTCCAGGCTGCTGGAGGGGAAGGTCATCTGCATGAGAAAGTCACCACCTGGTTATCCTCCGAGTGCTTCTACATTTGGTGCTCTCCCTCCAGTGGAGCCGCTGGTCTCTTCCTTGGGCTGGAAGAAGTCCTGTGTCTCACTTTACAGGGACAAGAGGGCCATATGTACATTTCACAGACTTCTGAATCTGATGTCAGCATAGAGGAAAAAGAATAGGAGCCTTGAACATCTTTGGGGAACAAAATGCTGCGGCTGCTTTGACTCTGAGAAACAAGCAGAGGCAGATGTCTCCTCAAACCCTGTGTGAATTGTCCTGTCACCTCACTGTAGAAAAGTGGAAACAGCAGGCTTGTGGGCCCCTGATCATGGTCAAACTTCAGCTCCAATGGAAAGCTGATATAGCGGGTCCCTGTAGGGCAGTGATTTTCAACTGGCGTGCCATGAGAATTTTTTAAATATTCAGTACCTGAGTATTTAGGCAGGGGCACTGACCTTTTTTCCCTTAGGTTGTCAGATTAAATAATGACAAGAGCCAACACAGCAGTAGCCATCTGGTAGGAATGAATCATAATTACACCTATTATTTTTGTCAGATTGGCAAAATATTTTTGGTGTGTTGCAGAATTTTAATAATTAGTTTATGTGTGCCATGGGATGAAAAAGTTGAAAATCACTGCTCTAGGGGATGGCAGTTGAAAGGAAGGCTTTTGGGGTAAGCTTTCCCTGCTCCCTGGGCTGGATAGCTCTCAGCTCTTAAGACCAAGAGTTATACTTTGGCAGGGCATGTGAGTGCCATTGGTGATTGCCTGAAGAGGCTCCATACCCCATTTGTTCTGACAACCTCAAAAGTCCTGGTCCAGCAACTCCCCACCCATCATGGAAGCATAGAAGAGCCTGTGAGGTTCAGGTTCTTTTTGTAAAGCCAATGAACCAGGCCAAATCAGGACAATTGAAGAACAAAGAGAATCCTCGTGAGAATTAAACTCATGAACTCATTTTCCTTAGCACTACTTCAGTACTGTCCACAGACAGCACAGTGTTCCCAAATGGAGCTACATTACAACTTTTTTTGGAGCAGATTTTCTCTTTTTGAAAGAGTAGTTCCTGGAAATTATGTATATAGTTTCTTGATTTGTCACAGAGGTAATGATTCTTTTGTAACACTGCTGTGGAAAAAAAAAGATGTTGTGGAAGGAGATGACCCTGATGATGTGTTTAGGTCACATCTGACAGGCAAATACCTTGGCGGTAACGTAGGATGGGTATTTACTAAATGTAACTTACAGTCAGTTACCTCAAACCATGGGATTGCTTTGTTGCCTCTTTAGAGGGAAAAATAAAGTTCCTATTTTGTTGGACTGGTAAGGAAACATCTTGGGTAAGACATAGCCTGGGCAGTAAAGAAAGTAGGAAATACATATAATTCCTTTTACCTGCTTGCTAGACTTTTCTTCCTTTCATTTTTTTTATCCCTTGCCTATTTGTAATGCAGTGTAAATGTGAGGCCCCAGGTTTCCTGTCACTCCTAGTGGAAAGAGTATAAATTGTCTCTAAGGTGTTAGAAATCTAATATATTTAAATGAAAAGCTTTTTTTCTTCTCAGGAATACTTATATCAAAAAATTAAGAACATAACTGGAAAAGTCTATGTTTACACTAAGACAAGGGACAATATTCCTGGAATTTGTCAAATAATATTATGTGAAAATATAATATTTTAGGAATAAAAACCATGACATAAATATGTTAATGTGCATATTAATACCATAAGATAGTATGCATAAGCAAGTAGACAAAATAGATAAATGTCTTGTTTATTGGGGCTATATTTTTTCTTTTGAACTTTTTCAAAACATATTTGTATAATCATTTTTTTTGTAGACATACAATTATTTCTGAAACTGACTAAAAAACAAAAATCAAGGTATCTTGTCAAAAGAAGTTAAAGGGAGGGTAAAACCCGACTTCTGAGTGGTGCTGTGTTCTGTCCTCATTCTTGCCTTAATCTGAAGCATGGCAGCATCTTCCTGTTCCTGTTAGTGGCCCAGAGTATTATGACCTTTATGACAGGGATTTCTTAGCCAAGACACCTGATGCATTCACCCCCAGCAGTACTGTTGCCTATGCAATAAAATTTTTGACATCTGTATTCCTCTATACTTCAATTAAATCACTTCTGCTTACAAACTGACATATTCACAGAAAGCTTGGGTAAGAATTGGATGGTGGTTGGGGGTGGTGTGTTACTTAACTTACCTAACACAATCCAGTGATTCAACAGTAGACTTTGAAAAAAAGTGTGATGTATAGGCATCTGTATATTTATTTTCATTTCATGTCATTTCTTGTCAAAGAGAGTAATAACTATTGGGTACTATAAGAATATAAAATATTTTGATTCAAAGAATAATGACAATGCCTGGCAAATCTTTTTATTTTATATTCAAATGAGTCTATGGATTGGAGTAGTTGTAATTATACCCTTCTTTATACAGAAGATCCAGAAGAATAATAACAAATGTTGGCAATGTGCTAATTACAGGCCATTTAGAAATTCAGCACTTTATATATAGTGATTCATCTAAAACTTATAACATGCTACAGAGTAGGAAGTATTATAGTACTTATTTCAAATATGAAGAAACAGAAATAGGAAGATTCATTTTCTTGGCTAAAGTTACACAACTGAGCAGTGGCTAGGCACAGACCTAGACTATTGTAAAAATAAAACAAAATGAAACGAAACAAAAACCCTGGTACTTTGCTACAGTCAGTGTGGCTCAGTGGTTGGAGTGTCTTGAATTAAAAGGTTGCGTGTTGATTCCCAGTCAGGGCACAGGCTTAGGTTGCAGATTCTCTCCCTGGTCAGGACACGCACAAGAGGCCACTGACTGATGTTTCTCTCTCACTTCAATGTCTCTTTTTCTCCTTTTCTCTTCCTCTCTCTCACTCTAAAATCAATAAATGTATCCTTGGGCAATATTTAAATAATCTGATATTTTTTCCTGAAAATGAATAAACATTTTTTCTCAAAAGGCATACAATCTGCCATTTGTTTTATATCCACGAAAAATAAATTTTCAATGACACTCATAATAGCTAACATTCATGAGTGTTCCCTAGGTATCAGATAATTTCTAAATGCTTTGTCTGAAATAGTTCATTTCACACTTGCAATAATCATCTGAGGTGTTACTAGCTCCATTTTAAAGATAAGGAAACTGAAGATCGGAGAATAAATAACTTGTCTGGGTCACAAATTCAGGAGGTCGGGGTTCAGGTAGTTAGACAGCAGGGCTCGCACCCTTGAGGACTTCTCCTCACGGATGAGTCAATCACCAACATCTATGAACACTCACGAAGTCTAGAGCTAGATGGAAAGGCATCTCCCCTAGGTTACGTTAGTGCTTAAAGAGTGCAGTGAGTCTGACAGCCTGGAGAGTGGAGTCCAGGTGGCAGCATTCATCAGGCCCACTTAAAGGCCAAGGAATTTGAATATCACATGATTTGTTTGCAATGTCCTTTGAATGGCTGCAGATTTCAATTCTGCATTCTTTGCCAATGCATTCTTGGACTTATTAATGATTGAGTGATTTTACAAGACATGCCAAACTAATTCGAATAACTATTCCTGCCTTGTGAATTGACAGAGTTGATGTGATTTCTCTCAGTGATTGCGCCCGTGGGCAACATGGCAGCATCAAGAGAAGCAAATAGGGTGCAATCTATTTGTGAACTGGCATTCTTGATGTAGTCTTTCTAGAAAGGAAAAAAAACAACTATATGAATAAGTACATTTAAATATGTTCTTATTTATATACTTAATAAAAATCAAAGTAGAAAGAAGATAAATTGATAATTGTCAGCAACTTTGCCATCAGCTAGCTGGGTAACCTTACATTTTCTGGGATTCAGATTCTCAATGTGCAAAATAGTGAGGTTGAGGTTTCTGATCTCTAGATAATCCTTCCAGTGCTAAAGCTTAGACACTTTTTATAAGAGGAATGTAACTGTAAGGTCATCCTGACAAACAGTGGTTGGTAGCAGCGGTGAAGGGATGGGGGTACAGGAGTGTTAAGATGGATGACGGTGCTAGTTCGTGGATACAGACATACAGGGAAAAGGTGATTTACAAAGTAAACAAGGTAATTCAAATTTATTATAGTTAGGGGTGACAATATTGGTAGTATATTCTATAAATGTCAGGGCCTTGTCCATTACTAGAAATTACATAAACTGTAATGAATTAAAATGCTTGTGAGGATAATTAATTATTTATTGACTTCTATTGTGTGTAAAACACTAGCATATGAATAGTATCATCGGTGATCAGCTCAACTGCTTGCCTTTTAAGTATACAACAAAGCAAACTCTTTTTATTTTGCAATGGGAATGAGTGAATTTCATCCATATATCTATCTAATCATCTATCATCTAGACAGGCATTATACATTGAAACCAATAACCTAGAAAGCCTGGAGCACATCCATCCAAAGATCTTGCAGAAAAAGAGACTGACTTAGCTGCAGTCATATCAGAAGCGGGAGTATGTCTTTGGATATCTTGTGCTCAACTACATTTGAATCTTTTTTAGCTTTTCAAACGTTGAGGAACCCAGATCAATTTGAAGTTCAATAAGTGTACCTGAAGAATAAAAAAATATTGAACTATTATCTTTCAGTTACTGATTTAAAAAATATTTGTCAACAGTTTTCTAAAATGACATTATAGCCAAGCACCTTAGGCATTTATTGGTTTTCAAATGTTCCTAAATGGAAACTTTGTGCACATATGCTCATTTGTTAATTGTTTGTGGCAGAAAAGCTAATAAGTTGGGAAGTCTAGCGTTGTCATCTCACTTACACCCTGTCTGTAACAGGTTCTCTCCCCTGAGTTAGCAGTTCTTATTCTCCTTTTTCTCCCCTAATAAAACAGTTTCCAAATGGGCAGGGATAAGAAGAGAATAATAACAGAATATAATTAAGGCAAACTGAGTGTTATTAACTAAAGTTGTATTTCTAAATAAGGAAGTATGTTTTTAATTATAAATCATTTATTTTCATGCAGAGGATATATGCACTTGTTTACTCTTTCAGAATATAGTCTTTGAACATACAAATTGTAGTCACTGTGCTAGATAACAATGAAAGGTAAATAAAAAATGACTTTTCTGGATAGGACATAGTAAGGGGGAAAAGAAAGGCAAATAATAATTAAATGGTGGTCTTTTAAATTATATATGTAAGTGTATAAATCAACTAACCTCTCTACTCAGCTCTTCTCTTTCAGATTTCAGGTTTTCTCCTGGTCCTCTCCCAGCTTCCTTCAATATCAGTGAAGGGTTTGCTCCAAGTGATCCAGAAACATTCTGGACCTGTTATCCCAAGGTTATTCACATTCTAAGTACAGAACTCGAGAAAAAAAGAGACCTGATGAGTGTGTCATCCTCAACAAGTCCAGGTGACTCAACAAAAAAGATAAGAGAAACTCTATAGCATTTCTGATACCTCTTGTGAATTCGTTAACTATGATTAGCTGGTACTTGATTAACAGTAAGCGGCTGGTGTCAGGGATTTATTGGCTTTTTTCTCCCAGGGCAGGGCAGGCTAGGTGAGGTCTGTTTATGGGGGCAGTAGGATTAAACCAAGATGGTCATAATCAGTAATCAGTGCAAGGGCCAAGAGTTGAGAGACTATGAATCAAGCTGAGAAAGTGAGATGAAGAGAGCAATGGAGGTTAGCCCCTAAAGTCAGAAGAAATAAACAGACGAGTCAAGTTTGAATGGGTTAGGAAACCTTAGGGGCCTGTGTAAGAATTTGCTCTTTATGTCAGGGTTCCTCCAGCCTAGCTCCTGTAGACACACAACACTGAGCAGTCAGCGAGACTGATCCCAAGCTTACTGATTGTGTAGACCTCACTGAGTAATGGGAAGATCAGCTAATTAAAAGCAAAGCAAAACAAAACAACAACAAGAATACCTAAGTTCAAATCCTGGCTAACTAATATCTCTGAAAATCATTTTTTTCATCAGCAAGCTGGGGAGTAACGTCCCTCAAAGTGAGCTTTATTTGAGGACTACATCTGATCTGTACAAAATAAAAAGACCTGGAAATAAATTTGCTCCAAACTGAAATGTACCATACATGATTAAAATCGGCTATTAATGCAACATTATTTCAATGAAGAGTACTCAAATAATAACTCTGGAGAAAGAGTCTCTCCTCTTTTTGATTTACATAATGCCTAGATACTTTTAGACTCTTGAAATTTCTATTAAAAATCCCTATTATAACAGAGATCATTCTCAAACACTAGAAAGGCTGAAAGAGCTTAAAAGAGTATACTCAGGACTCAAGTGGGATTAATAGTAAGACTCTTAACTGTGAAAAAGATAACTTTGAAGTTCTATATGATCAGATCTGTGCAGACTATGCTCTGAAGACTGGAGTGCTTGCTTTCTACCAGAGTAATCAGTGCAGAAGACCAGGGAAGCAGAGGTGTTAGACCTCAGAGAACAGTAGCAGACCACAGGGACAGAAGGAGTAAAGGCCAGGACCACTAGGCATAGATACAAATGGCCAACTGACTGCTAATAATGACCTTGGCACTCACCTAACATGACCCCATATAGGAGTTTAGTGCTTTTTACATTTATGAAACAAGAGGCTGGGACCAGTTGACCTTTAACATTTCAGTTATAACAGTCTCTGATTCTGCAAATTAACTATGCCCTGCAATTTTACAGCATATTACTCTTTCTAGTACTCACTGACTCTCGGAAGTAGGCAGGCCAGGTGTATATTGTTATTTACATTTCACGGATAAAGAAATAGAGATTTGGAGGTTATGGCTCTCATAACATTTCACTGTTGGGTTTAAGTAAAGACTCTAGATTCAGAAATATTTTGTTGATTTAAAAAATTATATCTGAGTTGATTTAAAAAATTATATCTGAGTTTCCCTTTAAGAGTTCTTGGCAATTACAGATTATTTTGAACTGTCATGTGAGGTGGTGGCTGCTATGGAAACTGCATGAATACATAAAGCATGCAAAACCTGTCACAGCATCAGATGTTGCTGCCCTTAGGCTATGCTGACTTACTCATCTGTTTTTTTTAATATTTCTTTCTATTTTTTCCAAACATATGCAAATTATGCTTATAATCTAAGAAATCTCATTCTGTAGTGACTCATTCTTATGAAATGCATTCAGGGACTTGGAACAAAAGATTCCGGTGGAGTTGCAACCTGGAAAAATAACCTACTAAAAAGATATGCACACTATTCAGTTTGTGCTTTTGTGGCTCTACTAAAATGTGAAAAGAAGCTAAGACAGAAAAACTAAGCCCATAAGCTGGGATTATGTATATATTACAATTGTAAAGAAAAAAAATGCATGATTTGAAGTGTGATTTTTTCCCTTATAAATAATATATTAAAATATTTATTAAAGATATTCCGAACAAAGCTATAGATTTTAAACTTTGCATACACTTGTGAAATATTAGCACTTATAGGTATCAATAAATCTTAAAAGAGCAATCATTACTTTTATATGTTATTAAATATAAATAAACATTATATATGTGTATACTATAGATAATGACTATAAATAGTTGCCATCTGCCACAGACTGAATTTTTGTGTTTTCCAAAATTCTTGTGTTGAAACCTAATCTCCAGTGTAATTATAATTGAAGGTGTGGCCTTTGTTCTTTGATTAGGTCCAGAAGGTGAAGCCTTTGTAAATGAGATTAGTGCCATTTTAAGAAGGGATTCCAGAGAGCTCCCTTACCCCTTCCACCATGTGAGGCCACAGGAAGAAGACTGCGATTTTTGAACCAGGAAGCCAGACCTCACCAGACATAGCATTCACCAACACCTTGTTATTGGACTTCCCAGCCTCCAGAACTGTGAGAAATAAAATTTGGTTATTTATAAACCACTCAGTTTATGGTATGCTGTTATAGCAGTCCTAGTAGACTAAGATACCACATTGATCATTGGTGTTTTTAAATTTTATTTATTTTTAAAGAGAGGAAGAAACGAGGGAGAAGAGAGGGAAAAAACATTGGTTGGTTGCCTCTTGCACATGCTCCAATCAGGTATTGGGCCTGCAGCCCAGGCCCGTGCCTGACCAGGAATAGAAGCAGCAACCTTTGTCTTTGAGGAACAATGCCCGCCTGAGCCACAGCGGTGAGGGCGATATGTGATGTTTTGAATGCTGGAATCTGTCCTAAATGGGACTCAAATATCTTGAAATTGCCTTTTTTCTACAAAAAAGAAAATGTAGATGTACAAATTATACGGACCAAAAATAGTTACTTTTTCCTACATTCTCTGGTCTTTGGTAAATACATGGACCATGTGTTTGACATTTTTTGTCATCCTACTGCTTTCTAGTGAGTCAACTGTGGTTCAGGTGCTAACTGTCATTCCATCCCCTTCTTCTTGCCAATCAGTAAGCTATTATGCTGCATTGGCCTTTTATTTGCATTTGCATTTCTTTGATTTGTAATAAGTTGTATTTCATATGTCTGTTAATTATATGACTTCTGTAAAATGTTCATAAACTTGGACTTCTTGCTTACAGATAGACATTAATTATTTATATATGAAAAATACATTTTTAACATTATAGAAATATTAATGTTCGACACATCAAAAATTTAAATTTTTGTGTAGTAGGCAAATACAAAATCATTATCTGTATATGTATTGCCTTGGTTTTAATTTTAGAAATGTTTTATCTTCCATATGTTAAATATTCATATGTATTTCATAATTTAGGTTGTTACTTTTAACTTTACATCAAGGTTCAATACTGTATATTCTGGATGTAATGCCAACAAAGAATTTTTTTCAAAATTGCTTTTCAAAAGTAATTTTCCCAGCACAATGTTAAACAGAATACATTGTTTTCCTAAGGAATTATGGTATTTTAGTCCCATATTGACATTCTAATTTTGGTTTTAGGGCTATCCTTTTATCTGTTCTTTGATTCTTAGGTCAACACCTCACTGAGTTTAAATATTATAAGTTTAAAATAAATTTTAATATCTCATAGTATAATTCACTCCTTAACATGATGTGCAATTCTCACTTGTTTCTTTTTTCCACATAAAACTAACAATGTTTCCACACCCAATCAAAATTTCCAGTGCTTCTTTTCCATTTCATTTAGTTTATTTATTCTGCCTTATTTTCAACATTTATCTGAAATGTGGAAGAAGTTATTATTTTACCAGAAATGTTGTATATTGAAATCAGAGTTTGTAGAATCTTGTTTGTACAGAGCACCTTGGAGAAATATGTTAATATTGGGCTGGAGTTCAAAAAGACATTGGGAAAGTTGCTCTGAATATATGAAACTTGGTAAATAAACACTGATTACAGAGTTTTTTTTAAAGCAGGGGTGGTGACAGTAGAGAATTAATATCTCATACAGAAAAGACATGGGATGGTGAACTGGTAAGTTAACTTATGTTACTAAACTGGAGTATGCTTAGCTTGAAGAGCAAGCAATTTATTTTGGGAAATTTGCTCGCAATCTGGTAAAGTAATATATAGCATTTTTCAAAAAGCATTCTGCCCTCAGATTACCTTCAAATCACCTTCTACCCCTCATGACACATCACTGAGGAGATCTGCATGGGGCAATGCTACAAAAGATTTATATCTCAAAAAAAAAGATTTATATCTCCAGCAATTACTGCATTATTTGTTCTTATTCATAAATTTGACAGGTATAGGAATTACAAAGCCAATGGTATTTTGGATTTGGGACTTTAAAGGCAGAAACAAGTCAATATTTTAAAGATCACACATGTGAGGAAGTGAAATATCACAGACAACCTAAGGATTTCCCTTCGATGATGGACACTTGCTTAACCAATCTGATTTTAGTTTTCTCACTCACAAAATTGATCATAATAATATTTTGTAAGGAGTTTAAAAAGATTAAAGGAAATGATGGGATGATTTACAAACCAGCAACAATGCTTGAAATGCAGTATTAAATGTTAATAATTATTATGTATTGTAGTTAATGAGCAATTTTTAAGAGTGTGGAACTCCATAATACTTGGAAGTAAGCAAACTAAAAAAAAAAAAAAAGTAAAAGCTGTGAGCTAGAAAACCGTACAGAAAAGCCTATGGGAAAATAAAGGGAAAATCTCAACATAATCAGGACAGAGACATACCTAGCTGGTACTTTATTATAAATACATTTATAGACAGATCGACAGATCAATATTAAAACATTGAGCACTAAAAGGATGGTAACTCCTGTAAATGGTACTTAACTACATAGCTGTTTGATTGAATTCAATTGTTTGAAACGTTGGAAATGTCACTGTGATTGTATTTGTTTGAAACAAAGTTCCTAAAAATAACAGCAACAAAAAGCAGTATACATGAAAAATTATTACCCATGTGGAAGAGAGGAAATGAAAACTGTATGCAAGTGATGATTTTTGGCCATATGGCCAAGAACATTAAGACATAAAGAAAAATTTAGATAACAAAGTAATGCACTTGCTAACAGAAATATCTTTAGTCAATCTGAAGCAATGTGTTTTCTGCATTGGGAATTGCCTAAGAGCTGTATTATTGAAAAGTTGTCCTCAAAATACGTCTCCAGTTTTGTAATATTTGCCATGGCTAAGTATTATGGGCCATAAAAGAAACAAAGAGGTCTGGAGTTACTAACCAGTCAGATGATTAGAAGAGAAAAATGGAAAAAAATGAAAAAAATGGAAACAGTTTAAAACTGAAGAAAGAAGCTCACTCTAATAGTCTGATTAAAACCAGAGCAAAAGAATTAAACAGTTGTGACCATTTATCTCTAGAAACACAGTAAAAGTAGATGAAATAATTTTTGAACAGAATAATAGCAAAAGTCTATTCAGAAGATATGACTTGTACTATAGCATTTTCAGATAAGTTATCAGCACCCAAATGGAAAATTTATAACTGTACTAAGAAAGGTTGAGAATTATCAGAGTAAGACAGCATGCTGAAAGAGATAAGAGGTGGAAAGTATCATCCAGTCTGTGTTCCTCAGTTCTGAGCACACTCAAGAGAAGATAACAATTGCATAACTGAAAAATGTACGGACATTGGGAACTTATTTTCAGTAAATTGACAACTCCATTCTGATAATATGAATTGTAACGCAGAAAATACTTTTAAAAATTTAAGGTCACTTGAGATTGAAGTTAAGGAAATGATGTTTCTTGAAATGTAAACAGTGAATTCTTGGACAGGACCACTCATTGGGTGACTTTTTTAAGAATATGTGAATTCCTATGTTGTCCAGGGAGTCATGGGCATTACCTTTATGGCACTACCATTCAGATACATTTTACAGCACAATAAGATGGTGAGGAGCGGAACGTAAAGATTTAAAAAATAGTAAGACAAAAGAGAGGGAGTACATTGATTCGTTTATTTATCTTATCACTCCTTTAGTGAGTATCTACTGAGTACCTGCTACCTACCAGCCAGTGATTTTGGGGCTGGAGAGACAAGAATAAGTGGAACTGTCAACATCCTCTCAAGTTTTTACTTTGTCATGATAGCAACAAAGATGTGACAATGTACAAATTAACTTATACTATTAGATAGTAATTTGTGCTATGAAAAACATAGTTTCAGCACCCACAAGGCTGATAAAAATTCAGATGTACCGAGTATTCTCGAGAAAGTAGGCCCCGTGTAAAGTATCCAAATGAATGTTTCTCGGTGGAAAGTAAAGGTGGTTTCCGTGATGACTCAGCAGTGCTTCCGAGTGCGCATAGTCTGCAGTGCCAGGCGCAGGCAGGCCTGAGTCACCTGTTTCCAAACTGGTGGGGAGGGCACCTGGGACTTGTCACACTGTGCTGCATCCAAGGTTACCTTCCCTCCAGGCAGGCCTAATGAATGGCTTCGGCGGGAAGTACGGAACTCCCCCTTTATCTCCGGTTTTGCTTTTCTCAGTCAGTTACCCATGGTCAACTGCGGTCCAACAATATAAAATGGAAAATTCAAGAAATAAACAATTTGTAAGTTTTAAACTGCACACTGCTCTGAGTCACGTGGCGAAACCCGGCGCCAAGTGTTTCACCCCGGCCTTTCCGGGACGCGCCTCCCCCTCTGTCCAGCGCACCCACACTGCCCACGCTCCCGCCTGGAAGTCACTTAGTAGCCTGACCTCGTGGTTATCAGATCAGCTGTAGCAGTAAGTACTGCAGTGCTTGTGTTCAAGTAAACTTCATTTTCCTTAACAAGGGCCTCAAGCACTAGAGATGGCAATTAGAATAAGCCAAAGAGAAACTGTAAAGTGCTTATTTTAAATGAAAATGTGTGTATTGATACATACAGGGAAAAGCACAATATAGGGTTTGGTATCACGCACGGTTTCAGACATCCGCTGGTAGTCTTAGAGCATATAACCTGTAGATAGAGGGATTTATAAATAATATCTGTTGAAAACTTTTATGAGTGTGTTGCCACTGGTCAGGGCCAGGCAGGTTCATGGTATTCATGCAGACAGAAAAATATTCACGGAGCCATTGGGATGTGTGACATGCCTTTATTCATGGGTGGGCGACCCACGCGTGCCGCAAGCTTCGTGTCTATCTACATGTTTCATGTCGTGGCCCTTGCTCTCCAGTGTGGCACCCATTGTGGCACCTGTCCCCTGCATGTCTCTCTCATCGTCACTCCCAGTGGGGAGTCCCTACCTGTTTAAGTGCTAGAGGGGAACAAAGCCAGCAAGATGCCAGAAATTATATAACATAACACAATTCTGCACATGCGAGTCCACTTCATGGTACGGGAACAGTTTATCGGACCCAGTTTCAAGGCTGTGGGAACACTGGTTATCAGGCCTCTCTCAAGGCTATGAAAACACTGCTCCCCTTAGTTACCCAGACCCTGGCCGAGGAAGCCAGACTGCCTCCACTTACCTACAATGAGAAATTTGAACTATGTCTGTTAAAATATACTTTAAAAGTCAGCTTTATTTTGCTCGAAAGGGCTTTTTGTCAAGACCTTTTAGTGATGATTATTTGCAATTCTCAATAGTCACCATCAAAGAAATTCTTTGTTCATACAGATGTAAGAAAATTACTTTAACATATTTTAAGACTATTTCAGAACTTGGGACTATTAAAATTATATTTAATGGATCTTACATATTTTTCTTTAGGTAATAATCTAATAATAAATTTCTTGTAATTGTAATAGATTTCAAATCCACTTAAACTTTCTCAAATCAATAATTTTCAAATAATAGTGAATCTTTCATTGCAGTGAGCACACATACATTTTAGATGCCTCTAAAAATGCACCTGGGTTTCAAAATGAACAGACCCCCAGATGTATGTGAGGACAGTTTTAGATCCTACCCCTGACCTTGGACTGTGTACCATGCTCTTTGGGCTCTGGGGACACACAACACACTGTATGGTAGAGAATTTCCTTCCTTACTGTGAAGCAGTAAGTACTGCGTGTTTCGAGTGTTCGCTGCTTGGGGGAACTTCAGGCACACCGCCAGGCTGGCTTTGCCTAGGCCATTGTCTGTAGAACTCAGGAAGAAAAGCCTGGACCTCTGGGCAACATTCCAGATCCTGCCTGACCACCCTAAAGACTAAAGTGATCTGTACTTCATGGCACACCTAGAACCCTTTCTTGGTGTATGCAGTGTGCCACACACAACTTGGACATACTCCTAAAAATATACTCTGAAGTGATCGATAGAGGATCTCAGAGGGACATGCAGATCTTAAGCAGTATGACAGATACAAGAACCGAGATTTATAGTTCTGGCAATTTATGACATTTACTAAGCCAACAAGCATGCATTTTGCAAGCTGGAAAACAGATGGACTGTGGTTCACTTACTGAGCAGACCTGAGAAAGAAGAGTTCTAAGGCAGCAGTGGTCTGAAAGATCTGAGAAGCCTGCTGGTGTAGAACAGAGTCACCAAAAGCATTAGGAATAGGCTACACACCTTGTAGCTGTGGAGCTGGCAGTGAAGGGAGAGAAGCTCAAATTAGGGAAAATGGGGGAAACTGCTTGCAAGGCAGTTGGATCTCTAATTCTTCTTCCCCACTAACCCAGTGGACTGAATGCAAGGGATTTACTTCTTGGAAAATGTAAGACTGGGACTCTTTGGAATGGGGATCAACTGGCACAAATGACCATGTTGGATTCACACAGAAAGTGGCCAGTTGCATGTTATAGGCTAGGCTAAGTCCCCAGACTTTTTCTCCACTGAACTCCCAGAACTCTACCTGCCAGGTGACAGATGGGAAGAGAACATCCTGGGGAGCCTGACAAGATCAAAATGAAAGTACTGTAGACACTGACATCCACAGTTCAGCTACCCAGTCCAGCTGTTGAGTTCAAAAAGCTCACACATGCTCAGTGTTTCCACTCCAGCTTTTAAACCTTCTCCTTCCTTCATCTCTTTTGTTTGTGGACTGATCAATTTTTATTCCTATCCCAGGCAGTTTCTTTCAGCTTACAGCCCTGCTGGGAAGCAAACTCTGATGGTCAGTTTTGAAAGTTCATGAGGTTAGACTGCCCTAGTCTTTTCCCCAGTTTCTCTTACTGTAGACCCCTTGAACTCTCCCAGAAATTAGGGAGGGTGTCACTCCTCCTAAATTAAGCTTTTGCTGTCAAGTTTGCCTGCCAAACTTTCCAGTGAATAGCTGTTGTCTCTTTTGGGGTGTTCTTTTCAAGTAAGTCAGAGTTCTTGGATTGGTTTCCTAACCTTGAGAGGCATTTAAAAATCTTGTCTGAGATTCCTTACAAAAAAACTACAGCAAAGCAAACTCAAAAAGGCCTCTGTGGCCAAGCACTTTTTTTTGTTGTGCTTATATAAATACTCAGAACAAATCTAATGAGATTAGATTTATTTTGTAATCAAGAATAAAAATGGGCATGAGAAATTTTGTTTCAATGAGAAATCTATAGTATACCCTTGTGGGTTCTCAATTCTTCTAGTTTTCTCTGATATATGGTTATAGCTCTTCAAACTAACATTTCTCATTCTCCTCCAACTGCCATGACTTGATGTCACTGAGAATGCAAACTGCCCTTTTCCTTCTCTTTTCTTAAAGGCTTGGAGCTGAAGCTGAAGACTTGATTATAACTTCAAAGAAATCACCACACAAATCATATATGTGCAACCTTCGTGTCTGCTGCTAGGTGGGCAACTCCAAAAGTTCACTGGGACACCCAGTGTCATTGCCAAAGACATCCAAACAGTAAACCAGGCAAGCTATTAGATTCCCACCACCATCTCAAGCCCAGCATCTAGAAACCTTCTCCACTGGCTATACTCTGGACTCAGAAACTGGGTTTCCAGCTACCAATCTTCACTATTCTTTTATTTTCAAATAAACTGCTTTATTAAACATTTGACTACTAGAACCATTCAGAAAATATCCTCTACTACCAAGTTCCAACACTTTCTGGTCCTTAATGAACAGAAAGTAACCCAATGGTCTTATATTGTTTGAAGGAAATAAGAATAAGAGGAGAGACTGACAAAGATTCCCTCCTTTTCCACCATCCCCCAGGCAATATCTGATTGCTTTGGGTTGCCTTCAGCAAGAATCCTGTTAGATCGACTTAGCCAGAATCCTATCCCTCTTACTTTTTATGAGTCATGTTTTTATCCACTGAGCACCCTCCCCAACATGCAGTTTGGCTATAAATTCCCACTTTTCCTTGTTATATTTAGAATTGAGTCTAGCTCTATCCTGAGGTCTTCTTTCTCCTATTGCAATAGTTCCTGAGTAAAATCTATTTTTACAACTTTAACTACTATCTGACTGTTTTTTCTCTGACAAATGGAACCATCTGTATAGAAAAGTTAAGGAGAGAGATTCCACAGGACTCCTTAGGAGAAATAATTTTATTGTTGAAAAGTTGAGTGGGAAATAGCGTGGAAAACATTTTGTTCTGTTTCAGGGAAAAAATTCTTAAAAGTAAAGGAAATATAATTACTATCAGATATTCTGTCATCTTGCATGCAGTTAATAACTTTGGATATTGATCGATTTCAGCTGAAAGTGAGATGTATCATGTAACTTTTAACTTCTAAAACTATATATAAGATTAATATTCTTTCTATGAAGGACAAATAAATAGTATGTGAAGAGATCAAGGTTCTTTTTAAGGGCACCAGAATAATCTTTAACCCCCCAAAATATAGCGAGAGATGAGAATGACATAAAGAGAGATCTTGGTGATAGACTTCTGTGATTAATTTAACTACAACACAGGGCAGAGGGACACGTCATCACAAAGAAATTAAATGGTGGTGTGACAGCATCCAAAGCCCATGCAGAGAATGTCAGTGACCAAATGAAGAAAGTATGTAGAGAATGTTGGAATCATTTGAAAGTTTATAATGTCTCTGATATATGGATGGATGCCAGTGGACTCTGACCCAACAGGAATTAAGACCAGGATTCAAGGAAATGATGTCGTAAGGAGGTGAAAGTGCAAAGGCAAAAGCCCCAGGCAGGCAGGCACTCTCATTTACAATGGAGACATTAGAAGAATTCTTAAATTCTCCTAAAACAGGAAGTATACCTTTCAGGAAGGGAAATATCCAGGCCATTTTTTTAGGTTTAATAAATTTTATTTTAAGTGTTGTTTAAATACAATTTTCTGTCTTTTACTCCCATCCCAGCCCACCACCCCTAGCCCTCCTCACTTCCCTCACATTTTCAGCCCCACCCCCAGTTTTTGTCCATGTGTCTTA
Source organism: Artibeus jamaicensis (assembly GCF_021234435.1). NCBI lineage: Eukaryota > Metazoa > Chordata > Mammalia > Chiroptera > Phyllostomidae > Artibeus > Artibeus jamaicensis. The sequence goes on from NW_026521870.1 coordinate 5,078,364, forward strand.
TATACTCGTTCCTGTAAACACTCTTTTCACCTGAAATTCCATCCCCTCTCCCCTCTGTACACTGTCAGCCTGTTCTCTATTTTAGTGTCTTTTGTTATATTCTGCTTGCTTGTTTGTTTTGTTGTTTACCTTCCTGTTAACGGTGAGATCATATGGTATTTGACTTCACTGTCTGGCTTATTTCACTTAGCATAATGCTTTCCAGTTCCATCCAAGCTGTTGCAAAGGGTAGGAGCTCCTTCTTTCTTTCTGTTGCATAGAATTCCATTGTGTAAATGTACTATAGTTTTTTGATCCATTCATTTATTGATGGGCACCTAGGTTGCTTCCAACTCTTGGCTATTGTAAATTGTGCTGCTATGAACATTCGGGTGCATAGATTCTTAGGGATTGGTGTTTTGGGGTTCTTAGGATATAATCCTAGCAGTGGAATTGCTGGGTCAAAAGGCAGATCCATTTTTAGTTTTCTTAGAAAATTCCATGCTGTTTTCCATAATGGTTGTATCAGTCTGCAATCCCACCAACAGTGAACTAGGGACCCCTTTTCCCCACAACCTCTCCAACATTTGTTGTTTGTTGCTTTGTTTATGATAGCCATCCTGACTGGTGTAAAGTGGTATCTCATTGTGGTTTTAATTTGCATCTTTCTGATAGCTAGCGATATTGAGCATCTCTTCATGTGTCTCTGAATGTTCTGTATGTCCTCCTTGGAGAAGTGTTCGTTCAAGTCCTTTGCCCATTTTTTAATTGGGTTGCTTGTCTTCTTAGAGTGGAGTCGTATAAGTTCTTTGTATATTTTGGAGATTAAACCCTTGTCTGAGGTATCATTGGCAAATATATTTTCTTGTATAGTTGGTTCTCTTTTCATTTTAACACTGTTTAGCTGGGCAGAAGCTTTTTATTTTGATGAGATCCCATTTGTTTATTCTTTTCTTTATGTCCCTTGCTCTAGGGGACATATCAGTAAAAATGTTGCTGCATGAAATATTTGAGATTTTCCTGCCTATGTTCTCTTCTATGACTTTCATGGTATCATGGCTTTTATTTAAATCTTTTACCCACCTTGAATTTATTTTTGTGTATTGTGTAAGTTGGTGGTCAAGTTTCATTTTTTTGCACGTAGTTGAAAACTACACAACACTAAAAGGAGTTAAGGCAGATGCAAACAAATGGAAACATATACTGTGTTCATGGATTGGAAGAATTAACATCATTAAAATGTCCATAGTACCCAAAGCAATTTACAGATTTAATGCAATACCTATTAAAGTACCAATGGCGTATTTCACAGATGTAGAACAAACACTTCAAAAACTTATATGGAACCATAAACGATCCCGAATAGCAGCTGCTCTTTTGAGAAAGAAGAACAAAGTAGGAGGGATCACAATACCTGATACCAAACTGTATTACAAGGCCACTGTAATCAAAACAGCCTGGTACCGGCATAAAAAGAGGCACATAGACCAATGGAACAGAACAGAGAGCCCAGAAATTAACCCAACTCTCTACAGTCAATTAATATTCGACAAAGGGGGCAGTAACATAAAATAAAGTAAAGATAGCCTCTTCAACAAATGGTGTTGGGAGAACTGGACAGCCATTTTTATACTGTGTGTTCTAGGTTAGCAGTATCCATTTAGATTCCTCAGATTATTCTCTTACTAATTCATATAACTGAAACAGAGAAGACTCCGATATTATTTTCCATATTGTATAACTCTCTTCTGTTAAGCTGGTTCCTGAGATGTTCCATGACCCTACTTTGCCCCCATAATTAACATCTAGCACTAATTAAGTTAAAAGTAAAACATTCTGTAGTACCATGGCTTTAGCACTCTGAAGGAATTTCGGGTCGTTTAACACTGGTGGCACATCATGAGAGATCTTACTTATGAACTTGGTGTTTCCTTGGATGAAGTTTTTCTTTAAAAAATTAAATCTTCATCTGGTGAGCCCTCTGCAAGTTTCTATCAGCATTTCTATCCACATACTCTATCTCTTTTAATTACTTATAGCAGCTAGAAACTTAGATTGAAAATATACCAAAAGAGGCATTATTGGTAATGTTGCTTTTATTGCACAAATAATATATAACCTTTGGAAAATAAAAAAAAATAAACCAAAGAATAAAAATCACCTATAGTAAAAAAAATCCAGAAAAATAATTAATAATACTATTTTGTTATAAAACCTTCATACTTCTTTTTTTCATTGTTATTTTATTTTCTATTATAGTTTGCATTCAACACTATTTTGTACTAGTTTCCTGTGTACAGCACAGTGGATAGACACTCACATAGGCTACAAAGTGTTTCTTCTGATAATTTCAAGTACCTACCTCTCACCATAGATAGTTATTACAAGAGTGTTGACTGCATTCCCTGTGCTTTGGCTTACACTTTTATAGCCATATCGTAAACTTCATACTTCTCATACACCCATGACTACAAAATCTGCACATATTTTAATGGGAAATTAGAACAAAATCTACTTTCACATAACTAGATCCTCTATCAAGCAACTCTTCCACTCCTTGTTAACATATATTTAAGTCTTTTTCTCAATGAAACATATAATTTTAATATGTAGGTGTATCAGATTTTACTCAAGTACTATTGATGGGCATTAGGGTTGTTCTTAATTTTTCACTAATGAAATAATTTTACAACTATTATCCCAAATATATCTTCACAAACATGTATAATTATTTCCTTATGATATGGTATTAAAAGTAGAATTTCTTGATCAAATAATATGAAAATGTTTAACATTCTGTTGTTCATGCTACTAAATTGCCCACTAGAAATGTTATCAACTTATATTCCAAAGAATGTCGGGAAAAGAAGAAACAAGACATCTTACAGAACTAGGGCAAGAAAAGAGTTCTAAAAATATCCATTTCCAAAACATTATGTATTTTGATGTGTACTATTCTTTGAACCAATTCTTTTTTACTGTTATTTCAGAGCCTGTCCTCTATTCTTTTACATTTTGCATAACAAGCACTATGAGCTAATACCTTTGACATTTAAAAATTAAAGGAGAAAATCACAAAAACACATAAATTGGGCTTAAAAGAAAAATTAAATTATAAAAAAACTTCAGAAATTTATGAAAATAAGGATACTTCAAATTAAAAATATGAAATGAAACTAAAGCCATAACTGCTTTTAAAATAAGTGAAACATTTAACTTAAGCAGTTAGGAAAAAACAATAAAAAATCCCAGTGGAATAGAAACAATGACGGTGTTGCTTATAAGCTTAAACTCAAAGCCTCATAGAGAGCAAGAATTCAATTGTTCAACAGATATATAAATAAGACCTCATAAATGAGAATGTACAAGTGAGGATTTAATAGAGATAAAAGATGAAATTAATAAGGCATAAAAATGAACTAAAAAAACAAAATCTGAAGTATTCCTTACATTTGTATTTTTAAAAAGCTGTTGGATAAGTTTCGGTGAAGAATTGGATAGCCAACATTCATTGAACTTTGCTTGTTTCAGTGTTTTTTTTAAAATGTATTGTAGCCTAAGAGATAAGAAATTTAGCATCAAGAACTGAAAGGATCTGAAATTTTACCCAACTTTCAAGTTAACAAAGTAGTCTGCCACTGTTTTATGGAAGCTTATAGAAAACATAAACATTATTTTATTAGGGCAACAGTAGAAGACAGAAAATCAGCATTTGCATTAGTTTTGCAAGATACAAATCCCTGCCCTGGCTGGTGTGTCTCAGTGGAATGAGAGCTGGCCTGTGAACCAAGACATTGCTGGTTGGGTTCCCAGTCAGGGCCCATGCCTGGGTTGCAGGCCAAGTCCCCAACAAATCCCACAGGACAATGCAAGGAAGGTTGTGTGATAGCACCCATGCAGTGGGCTGGGGTTATAGGAAAGGGACCTTACGTTTAGGGCATCTGAGTCTTTTAAAACAAGCAGTAATCCTGTATGGCCTTTTCCCTGGAGGGAGACACTATCTCTGTCTTCCAAGGCAATTTGTTACATAAACATTCTTGAAAAGATAGTCTGCAGTAGAGTCAGTTAGCACCTTCATGTCCAAGAAGTATAGAAGCAGGAGAGACCCAAGGATAAGTCTTCTAAAAAGAAGACAGAAGGAAGCACAGTTATTAGATGAGCAGTAATAAATAAGTTTATAAGATTATAAAAGACCAAATGGATATTTTTCCAGCATTTTCTGACTATCCTCCTGTTGGGTCACCCGCTTTGATGCTGAAGGTAGCTGAGGAAATATGAACTAACTTCTTGCAACACCTCACTTCATGATTTCTTGAATCTAATGGATCTTTGCTACCTCCCCCAACCCAGATTTTCAGGTTATTTTGTAAGGTTCTAATTCCTCCTGTTAAATCCCTTCCTGGTTATTATACTTAGTGTGCTTTTTGTTTTTCTGACCAAATGCCATCTGATACAATTTACATAAGAACATGGATCTAGGAAATAGACTCACAGGTGGGAATCTGAGACTGGTCATTGGAAGTCACGTGACTTCATCATAAGTGAAAAATAAAATACTGGTAGTCCAAAGGGTGGGGGGGAATGGCTAATAAGAAATACAGTGTCTATTGATGACAACTTTATGGCACACAGAAGCAAAAATTTTATGTGATTGTTCTTAAAAATATTTTTAGTAACTTATAGATACAGAGCTACAAACTACAGAATCTAAAATAAGATTTGATTTTATTTGCTGCAGATTTATAGGGCAAACATTTTATCTCTTATGCAAAAGCTGGGATATTGATTAGAATAAAGTGGAAGTCTAAGACTTGGAATGGAAACTTTTCACTGGATTCCAATGAATCTGAGGGGTTTAAAATGACTACTTCCACTCATTCTTACTTTCCATCAGAAGTAACCCATCCTTTCCTGTCTGGGGACATTAGCCTCACTTTGCCTGATGATTCTAAATACCTCAGTGAAGCATTACTTTGTAAGACAACGGCAATTCTGTTTAAACCCACCCCTGCCATTTACCACTGCTTCCAGATCTGAAATTGGAGGCTGAGCAGAGGATGCTGGGGACGATTACAAAGTCTAATCTAGGAGGAGGTGGCACACCCATGGAAACAAAAGCAATATTCTCTAAATTTATATTCACAAAAGTGGGAAGGAATGGTGTAATGTTGTTAAAAATAATTCTAAGTGTTTTTACAACAGGACAAAAAAATAATTACGTGCATGACTGGATTACTGAATGGGTGTCCTTACCAGACATTCTTGTTACCACAAGAAGCTAGGAGTGACTCTCACAATTAGCCCAGTCTGTTGACTTAAATCTGAACATTTCAATGACCTACATTAAATAAGTATGAGGTGCCAAGATATCCTTAGTATACAGTGTAGACTAACAAATCTAAAACCTTACAGAAATAAAAAATGTCAGAGAGCATTAGTCATGGGGAAGTCTCATGAATATGCCCTTGCTGTATCCTGAGGAGAGTGTAGAGAATACTTCTTTCACTAAAGCTTTGAGCAATCCTGATGAAGGTAATATATCAGCATCTTTGGAAAGCATGGTGGTAGCTGCTCTTTGCAGGCTGGGGTAGACTGTGCAAGATAGTGCCACTGAGAAGGACTCCCTGAGTTTAGAGGGTGAAGGGATGTCAAAATGGCAAAGGTCAGATGGTAGCATTAAACTCCTAGGGATGGGGAGGTGCAATTACTATAAAGGGAAGAGTGCACCAGAGTAGCTTGACTGAAAGTCTAGGTCTTGATAGTTGATCTCTCTACTAAATTTTACCTGATTTTTATAATATATACTTGATCTGCATGCTTAGTAAAAACTCTAGTTTTCTTTTTTTTTGATAATGTAACCTTCGAAGATTTTATTTTATTTTTATTTTTCTTAAAACATTTAATAAGACAGTCAGATTTTACAAAATTCTATTGAAATTTCAGTCATGTGAATTTTTATTTTAAATTTTGATATTCATTATATTGTGTACTTTTCATATATATTTTAAGAAATAATTATGAATTCTTTAGGAGAGGGCTTTTTGAAACCATGAGCTTTTTAAATATTAATATTTACTGTAATTTATTATTTTGGACAAAATATTATAAATTGTATACACTTGAGGTAGAACAAAATTATGTGACAATCTTGTTTATCCCAATATTATTAGATACTGATTTTTGTATTTAGTATTATTAATTTGCTGAAGTGAAATCAATAAAGACCAATGGCATGAGGTAAATACACAAATAATTATGAGGTAAAAACGTAAAATATATATATATTTAGTTCATTATTCACCCAAACATTACCGGCTAATTATCCAAATACCCAGTTTTATGATCAGAGGCCTGAACTGAGTCACTATGATGAACCAGAAAATTCTGTCAGTGCTCAAGATGTCCATGGAAGACAGTTTTCTCTATAGCACCCTGGGCAAGACCTAAGAAGTATGTGCTAGCACGTATCCCTAGGGATTTTTTAAAAAGAAGTACAGTTAACTTCCTTCTTTTAAGAAATAGTCCCTGGCTTGCTTTCCAGCCCTGAGAGTGATGGAATGACTCACTATGGATATCTATGGACCATGCTACCTAAGTTTTCCACCACATCCTGGATGTTCTGCATCGCTGTATCATCAAACAGAAGTGATACACAGGAAATTACATATAAACTGGTCATGAAAGCACAAGAAAGTTGCATGATCAGGGGACTCGGGCTTTGAAAGTATCTACTTCTGCTTTACTCTCACTTTTCCTTCAAGTCTAATGCATGGATGCCTGGGCAGTAGTTTTCTGTTATATCCTGACTGAGCAGAAAAAAATCCCAGGTTTGGTTTGGAGTTTGTTGTGGATGATATAGGATGCTACCAGGTGGAAGTAAATTATAAGTATATGACAGCCCCATTGAGGAGTGTCAGAAAGATAGTGAGGAAAAACACCTTCTCAGTGGACAGAATTTTAACAAGTACATTTTACACTTTATCTTATGGGGACAGTGGCCAGAGGTAGGGATGAATGAGCAAAGACTAATAGATAACCTGGATAATTACAGACCTAAATAAGACGGGAGCTTGACAGTTCAGAAGGCTAGGCAAAGTGTATGTGAATGCTAATGAAGGCATTCCATAGAAAGCCCTAAATAATATTTGGATACAACCCATTTTGTAGAATTCAGTTTACCTTGTGTCTTAGTGATTCCAGTGTTTGGTCATTGGACTCATGAACAAAACCACTAGAATAAGGATGAAATCTCCCCAAAGCTCATATAGCAAATACCACTGTGGTTTGTCTAACCAACCAACAACAGCACTGACCAACCCCAATATAGCATCATTTCCTGGTGGTACTAGTGAGCCATTCAGTGACAGAATGATTACATTGGACCCCTGCCATCCTGGAAGGAAAAAATATTCCCTTCAGAAAATCTACTTACTTTGGCTGTGAATTATATTTCTGCCCCCATAATGCTTCAGCCTGCCTCACCACCGGTGTATTTGAATACCTTATTCTTTATATTGGTATCCCACATGATATGGCTTATGACCAAAAAGCTCATTTTACAGCAAAAGCAGTGACTCACGTCCACGAGACTTGCTGGTCTCACCATGTCCCACCCACATTATCCAGAAGCCACAGTCCTGATGGAATGGTACTATGTCCCCCTGAAGAAATAGTCCATTTCCTGCTGGAAGGATGGCACAGCGCAAACGTGCAAATAAAAACTTGCAAGTTTGGTCATATTGAACTGAAAGTTGAAAAGTCCACTGAAACATTTTGAGCTCCCCATTCCACTACAAGGCAGAACAGGGGTTTAACCTCTGGATAATTGATTCTGATTAGCAGGGAGAAATAAAGCTGATTATTGTATATTCTGGGGCATTCCTTGTATTCCCACTGTTACTGCTGCTGCTGCTGTTACAGTTGGTAACAATTCAGAAATAACATTTGGGTCACCCATCCAGGTAAAGAACAACCACCACCTCAGAAATGCTGGTAGAGAAACATGGAACAAGAACTGGATACTGGGAGAAGGAAGTCACAAAACCCAGCGATGGCGTCATGACATGTTGCTATGTGTATTTGAATCTTTGCTTTGTTTACACGTATCGATGGTGGCAAATGCTGACTGAAGCAAGAAGTTAAAATTAAAAATGTATAGCTCAACATTTAGTTTCAACGAAACTGAAAAAGTGTCAAAAAACTTAAGTCTTGAAATAATGTTTTGTCTTTTAGTTTGTAGCATTTATATTTCACAAGTTATTAAAAAATAAAACCTCACTAAGATTTTTGAGGATAACCTGCATGTGTGAATGTGGGTGTATATATATATTATACATATACTGTATATACTAAATTATTTCCCTCTCCTTTTATTCTGCTATTTTATATAATATGTTTTGTGGCTGGTGGTTAAGCTTATAATTTAGTTATAAGCTTTCAAAGATAGGCATATTTTCCCCTACTTTCTTATGCATACATTTTTATGTCTAAAGTAATTTTTCCTCTTCCCCTTTTGTTTCCCTTATAGGGGAAAATAAAGCTATTGATTCATTTTCAAAACTGCCGCTGGAAGTTGTTGTTCATTATTTCTCAAGATCTGCAGGAACAGATACCAATGTTGGCTACAGGGAGGAGACATTCCTGTCCTCACTTGAGGGAACTGGAATCTGTTTCCAGGCTGCGTCCTGCATTCTTCCCCTTAAACGTTTTCCCAGGGTGTTACAGAACCCCAGAACCCTTGGCGATCTTGCCAAGAACAAATTGTGAAGTAGTTGCTGAACCCATTACCTACTAAGATGTTGTTGTTCATCTTAATTTGACAAAATGCATATCCCTGGCCAAAAATGTACTTCCTCCGAGAATAAGGGACTCTGCAAGTAATTCTTAGAAGGCTCAACTGTAATTGCAGCCTCTCTTCAGCCAGAGGGTAAATCGCAGACTGAGTTTTTGAAATATTTTTTTAACAATTATTAATTATCTCAAGAAGAGGGCCCATATATATTTTTTCTCAACAGTCAAGACGCTGCTTTTCTGTGTTAGAACCCTTCTGCTATGAATTTTTGAGAAGTCAAGGGGCTGGATAAAACTAGCTCAGTGTTTGGGGTAAGGTTTTTCAAAAAAAGTAACTGCATCGATATGGACGAGAAAAACACTGTGAAACACAGCAGGCACCGCCAGCAACAGCTGCAGCTGAAAACTAGAAAGCACTCTGTGTCTCTGCGTGATAGTTCGTTCCTCAGACTTCCCAGGGCTAGGGTGTGCACACAAACAGTACAGATAAGACCAGAAAGAAAGGCATTTATGTCCCTACAATGTTTGCCTTTAATGCACATGAGTGAACAAAAAGGAGGCATGAAAACCCATTTGTAACATTGCTCTGTGACTAATAACTTAGTCTTATCATTAAAGCCATAAAACTACATGAACTGCCCCTATTTATGCTGAATCTCTTCAGAGGCAACCCAGCAGCTCAGCAGTCAGGGCTAGACCACAGAAGCTTGGGGGATGGGGGCTATTTTGCTCCCTCGTGCCTGCAAGCCCTGAGGACAAAAGTCAGACCAGTTGGAGAACATTTCTCTGAGCTCTCCTCAGAGGCAGGAATGCAGGGTGTATGGCTTTAAGCCACGAATACTGTTAAGAGAGTAGGAGAAAGAGAGAAAGGATAGGAGTGCTGATGCTCTAGAAAAGAGATAGCCAGCTGGCTATGTATTTTCTAAAACCGCACTTGTTCCTATAGCCAGTGGCATCAGGAATTCTAAATTCTATTGTCATTTATGAGGATCTACTATAAGGCTAGTGTTTAAAAAATTTTTTAAACATAGCTTGCTACATGATTTTATTTTCTAATCTAATTTTAAATAACCAAAACATTTGTGCTTAACATGTAAAAGGTCTTTTCAGAGAACACTGCTGCAGACTGGTGCAGCCACTGTGGAAAACAGTATGGAGTTTCCTCAGAAAACTAAAAATAGAGCTGCTGTTTGACCCAGCAATTCCACTGCTGGGAATATAGCCTAAGACTCCTGAAACACAAATCAGAAAAATATATACACCTCTATGTTCATAGCAGCATTATTTACAATAGCAAAAATCTAGAAACCCCTGGCTGGAGTAGCTCAGTGGATTGAGCATGGGCCCGTGAACCATAGGGTCACTGGTTGGATTCCCAGTCAGGTGTTTAAAAAAAATAAAATATTTTTAAAAAATCTAGAAACAGCCCAGGTGCCCATCGGCAGGTGAGTGGATAAAAAACGTTGTGGTACATTTACACAATAGGATACTATGTGGCTATAAAAAATAAGGAATTCTTACTCTTTGCAGCAGCACGAGTGGACCTAGAGGTTATTTCTCTTGTATGCTAAGAGAAATAAGCCAGTCAGAGAAATGCAAACAGTATATGATCTCACTCATATGTGGAATCTAATGAGCAAAATAAAGTGATGAACAAAATAAAAATGGAGGCATACATACATGGAACAGACTGACAGATCTCAGAGGGGAGAAGATTGGGAGAGACTGGAAGGGATTAGCCGAAGAACATACATGCATATATGCACAGCCCATGGACACAGACAACAATGTGGTGAAGGCCCAGGCAGGGGGGTGGGGGTGGGTGTAAGGGAGAAGGGGGGTGGAATAGGGGATGCATGCAGTAATGACAACAATGAAAAATAAAAAGTAATAAATCAAACAAAAAAGAAAACACTAACAGGATTCCACAAATGTGTGTTATACAAAAAACACTTCTATAATTGTACGATGTTTAAATTTCATTATTTTGGTATGTTACATGCATTTCAGACCATCTACTATAAGAATATTGTAAATCATGTTGAAAGAAACTAAACTTAAAAAATAAATCTGATGTTAATTTAATATTCACTGTTTTTTAATCCCCAAAGTATTTTTCTTCTTTTATCTTTGTGAAGAATTATCAACAGGATTGCTTAAAAATTATAAATTATATAAAAGCATTATTAAATTCTATATTTCAGTAAAAGAAGTTATCAGCATGAGATGGCTATATCATGAAAATATTTCCAAATTATGTTTCTAACTCTTCAAAGGCAAAGAGGTTTCATATTTGAAATACTATATAAGCAAAGTTGTTCATTTTTAACTGAAAACTTACTCCAAGAACAATGATTATATAGAATATGGTACATTATTTAAAAATATATTTAAATACATTTAGATAACATATTTTACGTGATACTTAAGCTTCTGGTTTATATGACTGTTAATAGATTAGGTATTGTTTTATACTTCTCCATCTGTGTATACACACAGGGTTTGTTCAGGAAACAAACACTTTTAAAACTCTATAAATGTTTATTTACTGAAATAAGATGTGCAAAGCCACTTGATGCCATAAGTAAGGTTGATGGGCAGCGCATCTGTGACCTCAGAGTCGCAGTGAAAGCTTATGTAAGAGAACCACCCCAGAATCAAAGCCTCGGAGAAGAGGAAAAGAAGCACCTTTCCCTCAAACTCTGAGTGAGAACAAGGTGCAGAAAGATGATCAGAGGAAGTGGGACGCCCACAATTTATCAGCCAGCTTGAATGTTAATGAGGGTGAAGGCAAACATGAATAGTCACATAGAAAGGTGTTATTAAAAAGATTAAATGAAATTGTCAATGGTTTAAGATCATTTTTTTAAATGTCAAAAAAAGACTCTTCACTGAGAAGCAAAACAGCATTTTGTCTTTCTGACTAGCAAAACAAGGTGCGGGCAAATGGTGATTCAGAAAGGGATGGCACTGATAGGACTTCCGCCAAGATGGAGATGTAGGTGGAACCACCTTGCCTCTGTGCACAACCAAATCTAAGAACAACTATTTTTAACAACAATAAACACAACCAAGCCACACAGAAAATCGACAGTACGGAGTCCGAAGACAACAAAATGCTCAGCTAAACAGGTAAGAGGAGCGAAGCCAGCAGCGGAGCAGGTTGGCAAGAAAAAATCCCCGAACGGGTGGTGCGGTGCGCGAACAGGTGGTGCAGGAGTAGCCAAAGGCACAGATCGCGGGCTAGCTACGGGAGCGCACTGGGAAGAGGCGCAGCGGGCTGTCTGCGGTGGGGCGCGCAACTGCGTGCACGGATAAACCAGTGAGGAGGGGAGCCTGAGCGCGGGGCAGCAGGCTTGCACAATTCCGATTGGATAAACAGGCCCGGGGCGAGTGGTGTGACTGGACGGACTGGGCTGTTGGAGAGGACCGCCATTGCTCCCTCTCTGACGACGCCCCCACACACAGTGTCACAAACCAGCGACCTGGGTCGCCCCGTCCTGGTAAACAACTAAGGCTTCGCTCCGCTTACTTAACGGCAGGAATAGACCAAAAATGGCTCTAGGACAACTCAGAGCCCCAGAACCGATCAATCTAAGCAATGAAGAAATAGCCAGTCTTTCAGATGCACAGTTCAAAACACTGGTCATCAGGATCCTTACAGAACTGGTTGATTTTAGTCACAAATTAGAGAAACATATGGAAGCTAAACTAATTGAAATGAATGGAAATACAAAGGAAACCAATAGTAATGGAAAGGAGATTGGGACTCAAATCAATGGAGTGGACCAGAAGGAAGAAAAAAATGATCAAACAGAAAAGAATGAAGAAACAAGAATTCAAAAAAATGAGGAGAAGCTTAGGAACCTCCAGGACATCTTTAAACGTTCCAACATTCGAATTATAGGGGTACCAGAAGGGGAAGAGCAGTCACGAGTGGAAACCTTACTTGAACAAATAATAAAGGAGAACTTCCCCAATCTGGCAGAGGAAATAGACTTCCAGGAAATCCAGGAAGCTCAGAGAGTCCCAAAGAAGTTGGACCCAAGAAGGAACACACCAAGGCACATCATCATTACATTAGCCAAGATTAAAATGAAGGAGAGAATCCTAGAAGCAGCAAGAGCTAAGGGGACAGTCACTACAAAGGAGTTCCATCAGACTGTCAGCTGATTTCTCAAAAGAGACCCTACAGGCAAGAAGGGGCTGGAAAGAGGTATTCCAAGTCATGAAAACCAAAGACCTACAACCAAGATTGCTCTATCCAGCAAAGTTTTCATTTAGAATGGAAGGACAGATAAAGTGCTTCTCAGATAAGACCAAATTCAAGGAGTTCATCATCACCAAGCCCTTATTATATGAAATGTTAAAGGGACTTACCTAAGAAAAAGAAGATAAAAAAGATGAACAGTGAAAGGACAGCAAACTCACAGATAGTAACAACCACACCTAAAACAAAAGCAAACTAAGAGGACAGCTAGATCAGGAGCAGAACCATAGAAATGAAGATCACATGGAGGGTTAGCAACAGGGGAGTGGGAGGAGGAGAAGGGGGGAGGAGGTACAGAAAATAAGTAGCATAGACAGTAGATAGAAAATAGATAGGGGGGAGGGCAAGAATAGTAGGGGAAATACAGAATCTAAAGAATTTGAGACACGTGTTCATGAACTAAAGGGGGAAATGGTGGGGGAGGGGTATGCAGGGTGGAGGGGAATGGAGGGGGGGAAGAGAACAAATGTAATGGCATAATCAATAAAAAAGTTAAAAAAAAAAAGAAAGGGATGGCACTGAGAAGTCTCTGCAGTTGGAGGTTTCCCAGGTGTATGTCTACTTCTCCAACCCTGGGACTTAACCTCTTGTAACTCAGGGTCACAGGGTAGTTACACCATTGTTATCGGATTTTCATGGGAAGTTTGGGGGAGACTTATCATTTTCAGTGGATGTTGGTCATGAAAAGAGCACTTTTAAAAAAATCAGTTGACTTAATTTTTTTGAAACACACTTATATTTACAAATAAAATTGAGCAGAAAATACAGTTTCCTTGTACCCCTTACCTACAACCCCACTTGTTTCTTGTGGGGGCAACTTTGCCCATAAAGTCCCCCTGTTCACCATGGATGAAAGTGAAACTACCAAGACATGATCTGCTTGGGGAGGAAAGGTGGCTGATCCCTCAAAGGAGAAGGGCCCAGAGCCCCCTGCTCAAGGGCCTTTAATTGGGCTCATTTGCACAAGAATATAGGTAAGGATCAAACAATAAATAGCATTGAAAGAACTATGAGGGCTTATTCTCAGTCAGGGTCATATAGCTAAAGAGCCATAAAACTGAGGAACAAACTTCTTGCTTGGATACTTATTATTTAGATGAGAACACTCTAAACCAAGCAGGTTTCACAGGATTTTTACATATTCTTTCTTAGGCCTGATCACCCTGAAGAACCCGCCCTGTCCAGCACAGGGCTGCACCGCCTTCCCCAGCACAGGTTTTTAGGCTTAAGTGGATTAGAGCCAGGAAGCGCTTCTCCCAGAAGGAAATGGGGACTCGGGCTATGTCAGAATAGCTGGGGGGACGAGGGTCCATCATTCCCTCTTTGTCAGAGCCCCCCAAGTCCTTCCATGATGGCCTCCCAAGTGATCATGACTGGCTTAGGTTGCCCCTCATCTGAGGGCTTGTACCCATCATAACCAACCAAGCACTGGGGGCAGGGGACGAAGTAGAAGCAGCGCTTGCTGCCAGAGACAAGCTTTGTCTCCTAAGTGGCTCGAATTCCGGAGGTTGCTCACTCAGTCTTAGCCCAGGGAGGCAGTTACAACTCCTGAAACCAAGCAGAGAGGTTTCCAACAGTTTCTCCTATTTTTAATATCACACATTAGTGTGGCACATTTGTTACAATTGGTGAGCCAATATTGCTACATTATTATTAACAAAAGGCTATAGTTTTCATCAGGGCTCAATGCATTGTATATTCTAAGGAGTTTGACAAATGCGTCAAGACAATCGCTGTCATATTGTTTTATTTAATATTTTTTTAAAAAATTGACTGAATACATGAGGTTAAAATAGCTCTCACTTTGTGCCTACTCTTCTCCAGCTGCCCTGCAAGATGGTCTCACTTCTCTCCATCCTGTTCTGTTTCCCTTGTGGTGACCTCTGCAAGATGCATCACTGAGGCTCCCTTCCAAACTGCGGCTGGATTGGCAGCAGATGATCAGAGGAGGGGAGGAGAGAGCAAGCAAGGTGTTTATCCTCTGCTTTTGCCACGGCGAGTTATGACTGGACAATGGCTGTGTATCCCTGTCTACAGTTCCAATTGCAAACCATCTTCCACAGGTAGAGCTCTCATCAGGTTCCAGAAAAGATTATCTCCCCTGCCCCCTCAAGGCTAGGGATAGTAATTCATTCTTATTCTAATTAGCCCTTAGGTGCTTCACCAGTCCTTGCTGATTTCTTTGTGTTGCACCTTTGCAAACAGACCTTTTATTAAATTGTCTTCAATTTCCTCTTGATTGTGTATCTACCTGTCTTCTGTAGGAAGCAAACACATCCATCTTGTTGACTTCTTACAACATTTTTAGGAATTCCAGCCTGTAGCCTTATCTTCATTTTATATAGTATTTAAGAAACAGTGTCCTGGGAAAGGCAAAGCATGGCCCAAAGTCACAGACTATGTTGAACTAGGATGAACATTTAGGGGTCCTGACTTTTGTCTAGCAATTTCCCTAAGCACAGGAGTATTGGGGTATTTGGAAAAATGCTTGGCTTTTGTGGTACGTTCATCATTATCTCCCAAGAGAAATCACTAAGAGAAATAAAGTTATTTATTTTCAAAATACTGAGTTTGTATATGAAATGAATCGTTTAAAAAGTGATGTGACCCTTGCTGAGAGGCTCAGTTGGTTGGATCAGTGTCCTGAGCGCCAAAGGGCTGTGGGTTGGGTCCTGGTGGGAGGCAACCCCCGGTCAATGTTTTTCTCACATAGATGCCTCGCCCTTTTTTTTTTTCTCTCTTTCTCTCAACCCTCCTCTCTTTCTAAAATCAATAAACACATCCTTAGGTGAAGAGTTTAAAAAAATGATGTGGCTATTGTTTGGGACTTCTTGTGTTAACTGTCATTTTCTGGGTATTTGGATGGCATGATAAAGAGTATAAAATATAGTAGCATACATATGCATGAAAAAACATAGTTTGCCTATAGAACAAGTTGAGTTTAAAAATAGCTGAGATGGGCTATATTATGTCTATATTTAGCATTCAGTAGAGATCCACACAATTTTCATAGAAAGAAAACTATTTAATAGGTATGGAAGTTTTTCTGAATGCAGAAAAATCTCATATAATTTAGAGTTATCAGTTAATTTTTTTAATTAGAAGTTTAATAAAACAATGACCACATCATTCAGGACTTGGATTTCAACGAAACACTTGATTCTGCATAGTAATCTATGGCCAAGGAAGAGAGAAATGGTTCGAGCAAGAGCAAATGAAAGTGATGATGAATGTGGCAGTGGCATATGGGGAATGCATTCAGGAGGTGGATTGCTGCTGTTGGGAAGAAGAGTTAGTTAAAACCCTGCTGTGGTGAGTCAGCCTTGGCTCTATGGTTGAATCGCCTGGGTAGCTTTAAAAAATACTCCTACATGGCTCCACCCCAACTTAATTGATCTAGGATGTGGTCTTAGCAGTAAGATATTTTAAAAATTCTTCATGATTCAAATGGAAGAAGAAATCAAAGATATATTACAGGTTAGATCAGGGCACCTGGTATCCTGAAGCAGTGTGTGTGTGTGAGTATGTGCATGTAAAGCACTCTAGATGTGAGAGCATAAGACATGGAGACTAAAAACTATAATGCATGCAAGCCCTCCAAATGAATTTTATTTTCAGAGAGTAAGTATGTGGTAGTGAGTGACTGATAATGATGTTTTGGATCATTTTCTGGGAGGAAAATCAGGAGATTCTTAATCTTATAGCCTCTGCAGCCAAAAATCAGAGAATGTTGGTTATTGCAGTTGAATTGCTCTCTTGGTTCTTAAACTCTGTTTATTGCTCAAAAAGACAAAATTTAAGTTACTGTTGCCACAGTTGACCCTTACACACCATCATAAAACAGGCAGAAGGTTTTCACTTCCAAAAAAATTTGTTGTACATGCACAAATGACTATGCATTTAAAACCTAACTCAACTAATCATGTGAGTAGAACACAGATGTTCTTTGTCAAATTTTAACATACAACTAATGTGTGCACTTCATTTTGCTTTCAAAATGTCAGTTTCAGCTCTCTTTAAAGGAACACAGTGGTGAGAAAAATCAACACTTCTAAACTCCACTTAGAACTATTTTGTAGAAATGGCAAGTTTAAGAGCAGAGTGGTTGACAAGGTTCTGGAAATCCTAAAGAAACAATTTCCAAATATACCATGAGAGTGAGAAATGAATCAGCGAGATGATGCAGTCATAATTTTTAACTGCAATTCAGCTGCATCAGTAGATTTTTTGGGGCATTCCAAAGAAAAAATAATATTTCTTTATGATTAAAAAATGAAAACAGTACATTTCATTCTCCTGACTCAGTGAATAGTAAAAGTGGTGTGGATATTCAGTCTCACTGGTTCTCTCAATGAGACTGCACCATTCACTAAAGAGTTATTTACATCAATGAGACAAATTTGTACATAAATATACTATGTATACAAAATATATATTATGTCTTACATGGAGATGATGGCCCGCAGATTACCTATATTTTCATATATCCTTTTACAATTTACTTTATTTCAATGAGTATGGCTTTTGCTCTCTTTGGAGAGGTGTATTAGACTCATTTTCCCCATCTGGGTACTGTTAGTTGTATCATTTATCAGTTCAGATGCCAAAAATATGGTCAGTCAATGGTTTCCCATAACCATAGCATGGTAGGTGAAAGCCAAACCAATGCATGTTAGTTGGTTTATCTGGAGATGCTCTCACTGTCCTGGGGTATTGAATACCAAATTTTGGAAAGCTGTGTCACCAAAGCTCTTGTATGTGTGTGTGCACATGAATGTTCACATGATGTAAAATTTGCTGAAAAATTTCTCCATCCGATGACAAAAAGGAGGCTTAGGTGTTAAAAATGTATTAAATGACTAGAGCTATTTTAATGTGGAGAACCCACAGGGCAGGGATCCCTCTGCTGAAATCCACTGTGTTCCTAGAAATCAAATTCTAAGGCAAATTATTAAAATATAAACTAAGAAGCTATTTTTTTTCATACCAGTATTGATTAATCACCACCACTTCTGGTGGAAATTTTTTAATGGAATTTCAAACTTGTGAGAAAGCTGCAAGTCATGGAGTCGTATTTGTCATTACCTTTGAGTCTGACAATTTTACCTGTATGTTTTTGTCTCTGCCTTCAAGAAAGCATCATGTAAGTTAATTATGAAGTCTTTATGTGTGGAAAAATTTAATTCAATTCCTTTGAGTTATGACTTGGCATCGGGACACTAAGATACTATAGAAATGAGCTATTGGTTTAGTATTCAGAGAGTAGAGTGACATGATACAAAGTGGCCAACATAAAACATGGCTATGTCATTGATGTTACAGGCTGGTTGAACAATCTCAGGCAGCCTATGTGTATTGTAAGAAAGACTCAGAATTAAGTTCATATAGTGATAGAAATACCACACTTTCTGCCAAAACGTCAGCAACTGCAGTGAGTGCTTGAGCGGTCAAGATCATGTCTCACTAGCTCTCCAGGTGTCAATAAATACAGTGCAGCACATTAATGAAGGGAAATGAAGCAATTTGTCCTTTCTGGACACAAGGAAGAAGAAAAGCTGGAACTAAAGGCCTTCAATGGACATCAAAGGGGCAATGTGGGGGACAATCCTGACTTACATCAATGACGACATAGTTGGCACAAACACATTACACTTGGTGACTCAGCAGATTTCCTCGCTATGGAGGTGGGACTAGCCTTATTTTGGCATTTGCACAACATGGGCATTTTCATCACCAACAATAAATCATCCCTGAGCACCTATTATATTCTAAGCTCTGAAATGCAACAGTGTCTGTGTGTGTGGAGGGTTCAGATATGCTGTCTTCACTCTGTTCTGTCCAGACACATCTAAACTTAATCTCCTGGAAAGTGAGTATCTTGGAACTATCAAGCAGGTCTTTTTTAAATATAAAATCTATGGAATTTCACATTGTTTCTTTTTCTTCCCTTCTAGGGTATATATTGTGTCTCATTAAAAATAAAAAGAAACAATTAAATAAACAGGTAAGAATGTGTTTTTTCTTTCAATTTGTTATTTTTCTCTCTCAGAATTGACCTAAGATGTAAATATTTTCTGTCTTTTAGTTTTTACTAACTAGGACCTTTTACATTGCTTTATTTGCTCTAAGAAGGCAAAGAACTTTTGAGGCAGAGAGTCTAAGAGATGCATTATGAAACATGGAAAACCTGAATTTTAGAGTCAAGAAGTTCAGATTTTGCATCTTGGATTTGTCACTTATTAGCTGTATGACCATAGACAAGTTATTAAGCCATGTGGAGATTTATTTTTTCTTCTGTAAAATAATGATATATCATAGAATTACAATGACCTATCATTGCTTAGTATAATTTTTCTCCATTATTGTTATAAAAATTCTCTTTTTCCAAGATTAAAATATGATTAGGGAAAAATCAAAATAAGTAAAATTTATGAAAGTGAATATAGTAATACTCAATAGTCATGTTTAATATTACTAATATGCTCTCTTACAGTATAAAGACAAAATCATTAATATTTAGGTACAATTTAACCCTTTTCTTCATGGTTTTTGCTACCTTGGAAAAAAGTTATGTAGTTAACTCAGACAGAAAAAAGAGTGAAAAAATCCTTGGAAATATATCAATTAGAGAATTAGCATTAAATAACTAAGAGTCTACTTATAAGGACTTTTTAATAATAATTTATCTCCTGTTTCTCAAATAGCATCCCCAAAGCTAGGGGCTTCTTAGCAGATCAGAGAAAGCTATTAGAAAATATTTTTATTTTTACTATATTTTTTAATCATTTATTTTTTTAAAAAATATTTAATTGAGAAAATAATTTTATAGATAGGCAGTCTGAAAAAGGTATTTGTTTCATAAGCACTTTGAATTTTGGGGGGTTATGCTCATTAAAATGGCATTTTACCGTAAACATTCTGAATTACTTCTACTGAAACAGTTATTGAAACTTTAATAGAAGTGGTGTTGAGTTTTTGAAAAGGTCAATAGTCATTTAATTATATGATATCATTGATATACAATAAATGTATTTTGAAAAGAGCTTCCATATGAAAAATTTTAAATAGTAAACCAAAATAAATCAGGGTTTATTAGTAGACAGCTAATTTGTTTTTGAATCCAAACATTTTTCCTCTTTAAATATTTGAGATTGCTCATATCATAAAGTTGCTCTGATTGAATAACATATCAGTAAGAGTGCTAAAAGATATTCATGTCATGATTTATTTTAATTTCGTGATGGCAGAATGAGTTTCAAATGTGACAGACATCCCACATGAATATTAAAAACCAGTTTATTGAATCATATTTTAGACATAGAAACTAACAGATAAATTAAATCTTTTTTACTTTACTAATGATAAACTTGAGGAACAAAATATCAACATCCCTGGAGACCAACAGCTAATTTTCTTCATTGTGAATCTGAGTGAGGGGTAGTCTTTCCATTCTTATTATAGCCATGAGCTCCAAAAATGTGCACATTATGTCTTCTGAGCAACTTAAACCCTCTGCTTTTTGGTGGATCCATTCTTATAAATTTATGTGTGGTTATTTCTCTATTTGTAATGATGCTGATTATAAAAATAATGAGAATACAGTAAAGACTGACAAATATTAGGATCAGCTTTATTGCTTTCAGTAGATTAGGATTTCATAACCATCATAAAGATTCAATGACACAATCTTCACACGTGTGTCCATTAGACCCACATTTCTCCCAATTTCCCATCCCTGGGGTCAATTCAGTTACTGCTAAAAATGTGGTATGCATTGGCATGGTCTGGGAGCTTACTAAAAGGAAGAATCTCAGGGGCATTTCAGTCCTACTGATCCCCAGTCAACATTAAAATGAAGATCTTGCTAAAACCAGGTCTCCAGGTCACTGCCATGCACAGGAAAGTTGTTCTAGAACATCTGTGATGAACCTCATGTGCCCCTCTGGTGAAAAATTGGACTGGTTCATGGGGGAATCGCTGAGGACACCTTTAAGGTTGCAACTTTCTCTGTGCTTTTCGTTTCAGCGAAGATACAAACCAACACAATCCAGACTCTTTCTACAGCTCTTCTAAAATGTTTGCAGTTGCTAAAAAAGTGAGAAATGTTATAATTACACACCAGAATTGGGTGGCAGCTGTATTAATTACCATTTCATGTCTATGTGGTATACTCTACACTCACAGAGGAGACAGTACACTTAATGGAAGTGGCTATGCTCTGCATAGCTGTTAAAACTTTCAGCAAATGCTACCAGCTAAATTATAAGTGTGCATTAAAGGGTGCCCTTTATAAATAGTCACACAAGGTCCATGCAGCTGATTATAGTGTGGGTGTCATTTGGAGTAAGTTTTGCTGTAGGCATGAAATTATAGTACTGCTGTTGGAATATAGCCAAGAGCCTAGCCATTTCCATCACCACCTGCTAGTACACTTATTCAGAATTGAGTCAGAGGGATGGGTGAAGTCTAATGAATCATCAAGTCTTCATCTAAAACACTTAATCTAGCTTATCATTTTTCAAATGAGCCTTGTTTGAGCCAGACCTTTGCCTGTGAGCTGACCTGAAGTCCTAGAGAGAAGGGCTCTCTGCCAACACAACAAAGCAGTGGACACAGTATTGAATCAGTGTTGAATGCACACAGATAGTGAATCAATCCTGAAATTGTGTCTGGGTCTTTGTAGTCCTGGGTGTCCTCATATGTGAGGACAAGTCCTAAAGAATCTCTTATTCCTCTCCTTGGGAGCTGATTTAATTTTGCAGCCAAGTGTTTTTAGCACTAAGCCAGTCTAAGCATCATTAGTTTTAAGTTCCTTTTGACTCAGAATGAGTTGGGAAATACTTCTTTGCCCATTGCTGTTATTACATAACAAGTTGCTTGTCACTAAGTTCTATTGTGGCTTGGGGACAGATAGCAAGGGTGCAGTTGTCTTTTCCTAAGGTTTACTTTCCCACTAAATAAGTCTTCCCATTTTCTATCTGAATTGGATCAGGATTTTTAAAAAGTATACGCTTGTGTGTCCATGTATGCATCTGTAAGTGTATGAGATTTTTGTGTGCCTCCTATAGAAGTAAAAATAGCTACCTTTATATAGAGTTTATTATACATACTACAATGTTTTAGTATTTTATATACATGATCTGATTTAATTCTTACTGTAACCATGAGTTATTTGCTTTATAGGTAAGGAAAATCAGGCACAGAAATATTGTTTCTTGATCAAGACTTAAAGCTGAAAAGGAGGAGCCAAAACTTAATTTGAATCCAGACATTAGAGATGCTAATATATATTGTAATGGTAAATTAGTCCATATTGCACCTGACTTTAGTGGAGGAATGAGGGAACAGGGGTATCAGAAACCCTGAGAATAGGGACTCCTAAATAGGGCCTGGGAAGGAGAGTATCTCTAGCTTTCACAGTGACTTAAAGCTGTTCGGGTAGAGAAACAAAGAAACTAGCTGTTGTTCCTGCCTTCTCTAGCTGGGGAGCAGAAAAATGGGGCGGGGGGGATATGCGGGAAGGCAATATAAGAAGCAAGTCATGAATTTCTCATTCTAAAAAGTATATGCCAGCTCTTAGGCAGGTTCATGTGGCCACACATCTAAAGTCTCAAGCAGTGAGAAAGCTTTACCATCAGTCTGCTTTCTATGAGCAGGAAGGTACCAGACTGATCCCGGGGCAGTTGGCCAGACTGCCAGAAATTAAATGGAAGGATGTGGGCCAATGGAAGCAGATCTGAGAAATGCCCAGATGGAGGAGGAGGTGTTTGTGGGCAGAAAAGGGTGTGGCCGGGTCCTCTGTAATTTCCTGGGGGCCAGAGAGAACATAACTCAGCTGCCAGCCCCAGTGGCTCTCTGCTTTGTACACAGTATTTTCAACTGCATTCATTAGGTTATATAATCTTGAGTATTGAGAAGGCAGCATTTCTTAAATTCAGCAATGTACAAAGAGCTCTTTATTACAAGTAATCTGGTGTACTTTTAGAGATGGGGTACACTACCATAAGAAAATATAACTGTTTTTAATTAATACTGAAGTAGTGAGTATTCCACAGGCATTAAAAACATTCATTAAAGTAAAATGTTATTGCCTGCCACTTCCTTTTCCCTTTAGATCATTAGCATAGGATTAAAATTTTTAAATGCGATTTCACACCCATAGAAAGCAGCTGTGTCTTCTTTACAAAAGACAGTGCACTCATACATATGTATTATGCATTTAATTAAAAGTGTTGGATTTTCATTTATAAAGTTCTAATGATGTTTTTCATCTTTATAATAATTTAGATCTCTGGATTGCCACCAGTTTGCATATTTTAAGTGCTAAAGCATCCCAAAGTTAGAGGGGCATGATCTTAAATTAGTTGTGCCATTGGCCTAAGATTCCACTTTTAGTTATAAATTCCTTTCACTTAACAAATAGATATTTTTCCCTCTGAATATTTTTATTATAAAAGAAATATGTAGTTATTATGGAGATTTAAAAAATAAAGAAGAAAAATTATTTATAAGTCTGCTCTTGTGAGAGAAACATTATTAACTTTATTTTAATTTAATTTTATAATTCATTATATGAAATGTACATATTTTAAATATTTGAATCATAATCAAATATGTATAAGTTTTCAATGAATTTTAAGTTGTGAATCTTTACCCATGTTATTAACTTGTCTTCAGAACATGGTTTTTCTTGACTGCATCATCATGACCTCATCATCATCATCATCAACAACAGTACTGTAGAATCTTTTGAGCCTTGCACTTTTATAATGTATATAATTTAACTTATACAGGAACTAGACATGTGATAGAACTATATTGGGAGGAGGAAAAAGACTGTAAGAAATAGTAAAAATAAAAGATACCTGAATGGTGTGGCTCAGTGGATTGGGGTCCAGACTCTGAAGCAAAGGGTGGCTCATTCGATTTCCACTCAGGGCACATGCCTGGGTTTTGGGCTAGGTCTCCAGTAGGGGGCATGTGAGAGGCAACCTCTCTTATTGTTTCTCTTCCTCTTTCTTTTTTTCTTCCCATCTCTCTACATGTAAATAGATAAAATCTTTTTTAAAAAGTAGTAAAAGATAAATTCTTAGAGATTAAAGCATGAAACTTATAATGTATATAAATAATTGAGAAAATAAAAAAAATCACAGTATAAACAATTAAAATCCAGAAAAATATAAAAGTCAGCTTTTAAAAAGAAACTTTTTAGAAAACAGGAATTCACATAGAAAAACTGATGGTTTTTTATTATAAGTTCCTCTAAATTACTTGAGTTATAACCATCTGCATACATGCTTTGGAATTTATATATTTACTTATTTATTTTTAAGTATGTTTTATTGATTCTGCTATTGTAGTTGTTCTACTATTTTTCTACTCTTTATTCTCTTTATTTCACCCTGCACTACGACTCCCACCAGCATCCCCTCACTCTCTTTGTTCATGTCCATGGGTCATACATATAAGTTCTTGGCTTCTCTATTTCCTATACTATTCTTAACCTCTCCCTGTCTATTTTGTACCTACCATTTATGCTGCTTATTCCCTGTACGTTTTCCCCCATTCTCTCCCATCACCCTCCCCACTAAAAACCCTCCATTTCTGTGATTCTGTTCCTGTTCTGGTTGTTTGCTTTGTTTGTTTTTGTTTTGTTTTTAGGTTTAGTTATTGATAGTTATGAGTTTGTCATCATTTTATTGTTCATAGTTTTGATCTTTTTCTTTAACAAATGTTAAGTTCCTTTAACATTTCATATAATAAGGGCTTGGTGATGATGAACTTCTTTAACATGACCTTATTTTGTAAGCACTTTATCTGCCCTTCCATTCTAAATGATAGCTTTGCTGAATAGAGTGATCTTGGATGTAGGTCCTTGCCTTTCATGACTTTGAATACTTCTTTCCAGCTCCTTCTTACCTGCAAGGTTTCTTTTGAGAAATCAGCTTATAGTCTTATGGGAATTCCTTGGTAGGTAACTGCCTCCTTTTCTCTTGCTGCTTTTAGGATTCTCTTAGTATCTTTAGTTATGGATAATGTAATTATGATGTGCCTCATTGTGTGCTTCTTTGAGTCTAACTTCTTTGGGTCTCTCTGAGCTTCTTGGACTTCCTGGAAGTCTATTTCCTTCACCAGATTGGGGAAGTTCTCCTTTATTATGTTTTTCAAATAAGTTTCCACTTCTTGGTCTTCCTCTTCTCCTTCTGGCACCCCTATGATTTGGATATTGGAATGTTTAAAGTTGTTCCAGAGGTTCTTCAGGCTCTCCTCATTTTTTTTTTTTTTGAATTCTTGTTTCTTCATTCTGTCCTGGTTGAATGTTTACTTCTTTCTTCTGCTCCATATCATTGATTTGAGCCCTGGTCTCTTTCTCTTCACTGTTGCTTGTCTGTGTATTTTTATTTATTTCATTTTTCATAGCCTTCACTTTTTCCTTTGTTTTTCGACGTTACTCAACCATTTGTGAATATCCTGATTACCAGTGTTTTGAACTCTGCATCTGATACATGGGCTATCTCTTCATCACTGAGTTGTTTTCCTGGAGTTTTGACCTGTTCTTTTATTTGGACCATATTCCTTTGTTTTGAAGAACCTGTTACATTGTAAGAGGCAGTGCCTTAGGTATTCACAGGGGCAGAGTGGTCCAAGTCACTGTGTTGTTGTTGGGAACTGTTTTTAGAAGCTGTAATCCCCTGTGGCTAAGACTGAATAAAAAGACAGTGGGACCATAAGCTATCAAGGAGACAAAGCTTATCTTCCTTGTAGGGGAGGCACCTCTGACCCCTTTTACTTCACCCTGCTTGGCCCTGGGCAGATGACTGGTTAGCCAGTGATGGGTAAGATTCCTTAAAGAGGGATGACCTAAGACAGACACGGTTGTGAATGGGCCCTCAGGGAAGCACTTGGGCAGCAATAGGAAAAGGGAGGGATGGACCCTTGCTCTTCAGCTTTGACAGAGCCTGAGTCCTCATTCTGTCTGCAAGAAGTCTCCTAATCTCTTGGCTGCCTTACTTTCCCTGCCTGACTTAAGCCTCATTCCAAGCATGAAATGAGCTTGTTCCTGGGAGTTTATGACTCTCTGATCTTGACTCAAAATAAGACCTCATAGTTCTTTGAATGTTATCTATTGTTTGATCATTACTGCCTGACAATGACTGGTGAGCTTTATGTATGTGCCCCATATCCCTGTGCAAATTAAATCTAATAAAAGCCCACTTAGGAAAAGGCTCCTGGCCCTTCTCCTTTGAGAGATCAGCCACCTTTTCTCCCTAAGAAGATCATGTCTTGGTATACTTATTCTCATCTATGGCTGCTGGGGGGGCCCTGTGGTTGGAACCCCCCCCCCGCCACATACTGTAGTGCTGTATGTGGGAGAGAAGTCTGAGAGGGAACAATGCCACTTGCTGGGCTCCTGCCCTGCCTTCAGTCACTCTTTCTGCTACTCACAATTCAATTGGGCCCTTCTGGTGCTGATTTCCAGGTGAGCAGGTTTATATACATTCTAGGACCCTGGGGGTTTCTCCAACAAAATCTCTTGTGAGGCTGAGAGTTTGTCCCACTGACACAAGTGTCACTGGTTTTTAAAGCTAGAGGTTTTGAGGCTTAATTTTCCCCACATTGGAACCCTGGGTTGCATGGTCAGTCTCACTCCACAGTTGTTCCTCCCAGTTTATCTTCATGCAAATGTGGGACCTTCAGCTGCCTCTCCCCCATGGTCCTCCAGTTGCCACCCTGCCATGTCTCCTCTCCCCACAGCTACCATCCTACTGGTCTGAATGAATGTTTCTTCTTTAACTCCTTGGGTAGTCAGACTTCCATACGGTTTGATTTTCTGGCAGTTCAGGTTGTTTTTTATTTTTAATGTGTTGTTGTACTACTTTTGGTTGTGTGAGAAGGCAAAGTCTATCTACCTATGGCTCCATCTTGGCCAGAAGTCCTCATGCTTTGGGTTTTTTTTTTTAATAGTATAAATTAATTCTGGCAAAGAGACAGCAAAATTACCCTGACACTCTCACCTCCAAAAGTGTGTGCACATGTATGTGTGTATGTGTGTATGTTGTGGGAGAGGCAAGGGTGCTGAGGGTGTGGTGTCCTCTGGGATACATTGCAGCAGGTGGGGGATATACACTGAGCAAGGAGGAGAAATTGGAAGGGAGAAGTCTGGGAGCCCTTTCTCTCTGCCGCAGTTTTAGTTTAGGCTAGTATTGCCAAGAAGATTTTATCACGTGGCATGTAGGATCTTAACAGCTAAAAGCATTAGCCATGGAAAAAGGACAGTTCTTGCACATATTATCGTTATGTAGAAACAGAAGGAATCCGTGTTCAGAGCAACATGTCTATTTGCCATTGAAACATAAAATCATCTCATCATAAATTTTATAGGGTGCCCACACCCTTTTGCTATACTGTGATTTTTTAAAAATAAATATATAACCAAAAGTCACATTTCCAAGCTGAAATATTTAGAAAGAAAAAAGAAAACTTCTTTTTTTTGTAGCAAATTGCAAATTAAAATAAGAGAGCATCTTAAATCCAGTGGAAAATTGAGGGCATCATGCTTTACATTATCATCATCCCACCCACTTCCCCTCCCATTCTGAATGGAGTTTAGAGTTGTGCAGTTTTTTGTTTGATTGATCTGTTTAGAAGTTTAAATAAGAGGCTATAAATGTTGAGGAAGGCAACTGATTACTTTATTGATTTTATTTATTAGTATTTCAGGTGTTTTCATCATGCCGGGAAATATGCCAGTTGCTGATTTATAGGGGTTGATACAGCACAGGCCCTGCCCTCAGGAAATGAGCCTTTGGGTTGGGGGAGGACGTGGCAGTTCTGTCATGGCAGTAGGAGAACTCTGTGAACAGCTCAGCCCAGGCAAATCTTCTCTTCCTACATATAAAGTGTAAAATGTAGAGTAAAGCTGCCTCTTATGGAAGAAGTGAAGGGAGAATAGAAAAAAAAAACCTTGAAATTATTTTTCATTACTCAGAAGTTGTTAGAAACTGATTTATCAGGTTTTGCATCACTAATTGAATTTGCTTTAAAGGAAAAATCGAGAACAGAGGGGACATATTTACTTTCTATTTGTTTTAGCTTTTTCAGTAGAGATTTCTCTTGTCTATCTTTTCCTCCTGCAGGTGAACAATATTTCTCCTCTATCTATCTTTGTTTTTTCTGCTTTTATCACTTATTCTTCTAGTAGTTTCTCTACCTTTTTTTCCTCTCCATTTTCTTCCTTTTTGGATACCTTTGGTATTCTAACATCTCCCCACCCCGCTCCACCTCACTCTGCCTTACCAAACCACCAGCCTTAGTCTTAAAATCACAAATAATGAAATCCAGCTTTAGAAGTGTCATACACTTAAGACTAAACTGAACATTAAATTCCTGTTAGGATTCTAAAATGAGTTTTGCCTGCCCTGTGGTAGGCAAAATAATGCCCCCCCCCAACATATCTGTGTCCTATTGTCCAGAACCTATGGGTGTGTTAAGCTAGTTAGCAAAAGGGAATTAAAGTTACAAATGGAATTCAAGTTGCTAAGCAGCTGAGCTTGCAATCAGTTTAGCCTGGATTACCCAGGTGGGCCCAATCTAATCACAAGGGGGGTTGAAGAGGGGCACAGTAGAGAGAACTGTGATGAGTTGGCCTTGTGAGATGGGCCAACTCACCACAGTTGAGAGAGATGGCCTGTGAGAGTGATACAACCCAATGTTGTTGGCCTTGAAGATGGAGAAAGAGGGTCTTGAGCCAAGACATGTGGGCCTGTAGAAGCTGAGAAAGGTAAGAAGATGGATTCTCCCTTAGAGCTTCCAGAAAGGAACCTAGTCCTACAGACACTGTCATTCTAGCCCAGTAAGACCCATGTTAGACTTCTGGCCTCCAGAAGTAAAAATAAATGTACTTATTATCAGTATCTGTTATTATTATTGTGGTTAGCCACTCCATTTGTGGTAATTTGATACAGCAGAAATAGAAATTAATACATGCCCTCTCCCTTTACAAAGAGTCTGGAGAAAGAATGCAGCTAAGCTTTGTTCCTTGTCAGCAACTCACAGGCCCAGGGGATCAGAAGGGATTTGAAGGGTTTGCTGAGCACTGTTGTTTCTAATTTGGGGTCACAGTACCTTCTAAGAGGGAACAGATACTAAAACAGGGCCCAAAGGTTGTACTTAAACAGATAGGTACTGAAGAGTAGCCTGAAGAAAAAGCCACATGTTTCTGGAAATTATATTTATAAGTTGTGTGTGTGTCTATGTGTATATGCTGTAGAGGAGACAGAATAATTTTCTCCCTACCTTCCTGAGTTTTTCACTGAGACCCCTGTAATAAAAGGCAGATTAGCAATAGAAAAATCAAAAAGAAGTTTATTAACATGTATACCTCACATATACATAGGTGATGTCCAGGGAAAAATGAGTAACTCGCTCAGGTGGCTTAGAGTTCAGGATTAAATAGCATCTTAATAGGGAAACTGGAGAAGAGATATAGGAAGAGTAAATGATTTTTAGGAAAGATAAATGGATACTTAGGAGAATAATGGGAGATATGACAGTTTGTGACAAAGTTTGTCTGGGTGTGATGTCCACCTTTAGTCTACTCTCCTGTGATAAGGTCAATCTACCATGTTAATAAGACTTCTGGGGAAAGAATTTATGACAACTGAATTCTTGGAGGATCTGCCATTAGGCAGATGAGACGAGTTCAGAGAAAGCGTCTCTGGCATTTGCTCAAAATAATCAGTATGCCACAGTGGCATATCTTGGAATAGCATATCTTAAGTACTTCCCAATAAGTGTAATTCAAATGTATTTTGTTGGTGTTGTGATAAATAAAATAAAAACACTATTACAGGATTAGTGGTCCTCTTTTCTCCTCATGTATTTTATTAAATGACAAATTTTAATACTTCAAGTAATATCCTGTTGGGGTATTTGAGATTAGAGTACTCTTTAATGTTATATAACTGTATTCATCATTCAAAAGTTGAGAAATTTTGTATCACTATTTTCAAGAGCAAAAAAAAAATGAGAACTAGAACATGTAAACAGATGACCTAAATAGGAGCAGTTCATAGTAGCAACAGAACAGGAGCTCAATGTCTGTTGCCTGAGGTGCACTTTTTCCATGATGTTGCACTGCATTGAGAATGTGAAGGGTTCAGGTGAGCTCCGCCCACTCCACTCTCTGATAATAACTATGTCCCCTGAATCCCTGACAATAATACTGTTGTGACCATTCAAACAATGAGGTGGAAGCCATTCTGTTATTCTTCTGTTTTAAATAGGTGTGTCCTTGGGATTTAATTCCTTCTTGACTTTTCCATGGGTCCATTTTGGAACTGAAAAGAATTACACTGCAAAATATATTTTTAAACCATAGGCAATGGATGGGGTGTACAGAATTGCTTTCAGATCTCTTTTCATATTTATGTTCTGTACTTACTGCGGTTGAATAGCTATAAGATTTTGATAATGTTCCAAATGCTTTAGGGTGATTTATTATTCCATGCATACATTTCAAAGAGTCTATATAGTCTAACCCAGGTGCTTTGTTTTAGGAAAAAAGCTCATATTAAGGTTCCAGGACAATAACAGAAGCCATACTTGGGTGAGGCCTAAATCAGCTCAAATTGTGGATAACACAGTTTTTGGGCCAGCTGGATATTTTAGCTTTTCCTAAACATTTGGATAAGAATAAAGAGGAAGTGGAAGTATTTCACTTATCTTAATGTCTTTTGCATGCATGATGAGCCTGAATTTGGAACAGGTCTCAGGAGAAAGGGTGGAGAAGAGATAAGATGAAATGAGAAGTATAATACTACCTCAGCTGTACGAAAAAAAGAAAACCTTTATACCATGGAAATTGAATACAGTGTGCCAGAGAACTCAGAAT
Organism: Artibeus jamaicensis; assembly: GCF_021234435.1. Taxonomy (NCBI): domain Eukaryota; kingdom Metazoa; phylum Chordata; class Mammalia; order Chiroptera; family Phyllostomidae; genus Artibeus; species Artibeus jamaicensis. Next base: position 5,109,296 of record NW_026521870.1, read on the forward strand.
GTATCTATAATGATATAATCATACCACACTTAAAGGAATGCAGACAGTAATTCTAAAATTTAAAGAAACATAAACCCTAAATTGTTGTTACTTATGGAAACTAGCTACAAACCCAATTTATTTCTATTCCCTTTCTATTTTTCAGAAGGAAATTATATATAATATTTAAATATTATATATATTTAAATATATATTATTTAAATATTATATATATATAAAGTCTTTAAGTATAATAGATTAGGGAGCTCTAAGCCAGCCTCACTGTACTTTCTTTCAATTTATTCATGCCTATTTGTAGACTTCCTTGTTTTGCAACTGCAAAATTCATAAAAGCTCAACTGACTGAATTTGGAGAACAAATTTGGGGTAGACTAAAGGAGCAAGGCAGTGCTGAGGTGCAGTTCTGTCTGATTTTTAAAATCTTTTATCATCTTCTCAGTACACCTATTCAACAAATACTAGTTGAACACTCATCCTGTAAAGCATTATTCTGGCAGCTAGGGATATAGTAAAGAGTAAACAGAAAAATGACCCCTGCTTTCTATAGTATAATTTTGTACGTAGTCATAAAAAGTAAACAAGGTAAATAAATGAAATATATTATACACAGAGAAGTATTACAAAAAAATAAGGATGAGAGATATTGCATGGGAGAAAAGGTAGAAATTTTTCACACAATGATCACAAAATGTTTTACTAAATAGCTGTCACTTGAAAAGATAAATACCATATGATTTCACTCACATGTGGAATCTAACCAACAAACCTCTAACATGCAAAATGGAATCAGACTTGTGGATGGGAAAAAGATGACAGCTGATTGCTGGGAGGAAGGTTAGGGGGTGGAGGGACTGAACAAAAAGGAAAAAGGACTCATGGACATGGACAACAGGGTGATGATTACTGGGGGGAGAGGTATATAGGGGGACTAATTGGTAATGGAAAAAATACAATAAAGATAAAAAATAATTTAAATAAAAAGCTGTCACTTCACTAGAGCACTCAAGAAATTGAGGGAGGGAACCATAGAAGTAACTAAGTGAAGCCTTTTTGAGGAAGGGAACAACCATGAAAATCTCTGGGGTGAGAGTATGCCAGCAAGAAGGCCACTATGGCTTCAGTGAAAGAAGCAGGAAAGGAGGTCAGAGAGGAACTGTGAATGGTGGTGCCCTGTTGGGTACATCCTTGTAGGTTATAGTGAGGACTTTACTTTTACTCTGAATTGGATGAGAAGATTGGAGAGTTTACTAATCTATACGTTTTACAACATAAAGTTTGAGGATATGAACTAATATAGTAGCCTCTTGCCAGATGTGGTGATTTAAATTAATAATTAAAAGTAAATAAAATTAGCACCGACTGATGTGGCTCAATGGATTGAATGCCAGCCTGTGAATCAAAGGGTCACTGGTTTGATTCCCAGTCAAGAGCACATGCCTGGCTTGAGGGCTAGGTCCCTGGTAGGGGGCTCACAAGAAGCAACCACACATTGATGTTTCTCTCCCTCCCTTCCCCTCTTTAAAAATAAATAAATAAAATCTTTTAAAAAGCAAAACTAAATAAAATTAAAATTAGTTTTTCACTAACCCCAGTTTGAGTGCTGAATATTGTCTATTTACTATCAAATTGAGCGGCATGAGATAAGACATAACTATTATTGCAGAAAGTTATTAGGTAATACTATTCTAGATCAATCATATCATTTATTAATTATAAAAAATGTATGCCTCTGAATAATCTGGCTAATATTTTGCCAGGCTTTAGAGATAAAAATATGCTGGGAGTATACCCTAAGAATCCTGAAACACAAATTCAAAAGAACCTATGCACCCCAATGTTCATAGCAGCACAATTTACGATAGCCAAGAGCTGGAAACAGCCTAAATGCCCATCAGTAAATCAGTGGATCAAAAAACTGTGGTTCTTTAACATAATGGAATACTATGCAGCAGAAAGAAAGAAGGAACTCCTACCTTTCTCAAGAGCATGAATGGAACTATTGAGTATTATGCTAAGTGAAATAAGCCAGGTGGTGAAAGACAAATACTATATGACAAATACCATAATAGTGGTCAAATACTACATGACCATAGAACCTAATCAACAATACAAATAAGTGAGCAAAATAGAACCAGAGACATGGAAATAAAGAACAATCTGACAGTAACCAGAGGGAAGGGTGGAGAGGATAAAGGGAGAAAGAAGGGGAAGGCTCAAGTCAAGGAACACATATTTAAATAACCCATGGACAAGACAATGGTGGGGAGAATTGAATGTGGGATATTGGGGAGGGTGGGGGGAATAATATGAAGAAAATGGGGCCAATTGTAGTTGAACAACAATAAAAAATAGATATGTAAGAATAAAGAAATACTATATTTATTAAAGATTTCTGAATTATAAAAAATATATGTAAGGAAGAAATGAAATTTTCCTTACAGATCTTTCAGTCACTTAAGAATAGCAAGACACATAGGTATAGCTACATAATTATTACAAAAGCATGTTCATGGTAGATGTTTCAAAGGAAAGAGTAGTCAATTATCCAGAGAGAATTTCTCTTCAAAAGAAGCTTGGAAAGTGAGTTTAAAATCACACAAATGGATTGATGTTTTTCAGGTGAATAGATTAGGTAAACAGAAATAGTGGTAATTAATAACTACCACTATCTATAACATGATAAGATTTGTATCTATGATATTTCATTTAATATTTGCAATACTTTTGTGAAAGCAACATTGACATGTCATGTTACATACAAAGAAAACAGAAATTCAGAAATTAAACAAGTTGCCAAGACCCCATAGCAAGTTGACATATGAAAAGTCAAGTTAGATTCTGTAGGGAGCAAGATGGTGACATAGGTACACTTTGCTTCCTCGAACAACTAAAAGAAGGACAACAAATTTAATAACCAAAAATGACCACAACTGCCAGAAAATTGAACTGTATGGAAGTCTGATAACCAAGGAGTTAAGGAAAAAGCATTCAACCCGATTGGTACAAAGGGCAGATACAGGCAACCAGGGAAGAGAGGATGCCCTGCAAAGCTACCAACCTGGCCAGGTGAGGTGGCAACAGGTGGACTGGGAGGTTTTACATTTGAGTGCAGATAAGCTGGGAGGAACAACTGGGGTGTGAGCAAGACAACATAACCCAGGATTCCAGTGCAGGGAACTAAAGTCTCTAAACCTCTGGCGGCAAAAACTGGGGGTTTGCAGAGGTGGGAGAAACTCCCAGCCTCACAGGGCAGTTTGCTGGAGAGGCCCACAGGGTCGTAAAATGTACACAAGCCCACCCACATGGGAATCAGCACCAGAAAGGCCCAATTTCCTTGTGGGTATTGGGGGAAGTGACTAAAAACCTGCTGAGAACCAAGCAAGTGGCACTGTTACCTCTTTGACCCCTCCCCCCAAGACAGCACCACATGAAGCAATGTGGGTTGCCTGCCCTAGTGAATACCTATAGCTTCTCCCCTTACAACATGACACTCAGGCCAAGGCAAAGAAATATAGCCCAAACGAAAGAACAGATCAAGACTCCAGGAAAAGAACTGAGGAATGAGGAAACAGCTCACCTAAAAGATGCAGAGTTCAAAACACTGGTAATAAGGATGCTCACAGAAATAACTCACTATGGACACAAAATAGAGGAAGATGTGAAGGCTATGAAAAGTGAAATAAACAAAAATACACAGGGAACCAACAATGAAGGGAAGGCAATTGGAACTCAAATCAATGATTTGGAGCAGAAGCAAGAAATAAACAGTCAACCAGAACAGAATGAAGAAACAATTCAAAAAAACGAGGAGAGGCTTAAAAACCTCTGGAACAACTTTAAATGTTCCAACATCAAAATCATAAGGGTGCCAGAAGGAGAAGAGAAAGACCAAGAAAGTGAAAATTTATTTGAAAAAAAGATGGAGAACTTCCCCAGTCTGGTGAAGGAAATAGACTTCCAGGACATCCAGGAAGCTCAGGAAGTCCCAAAAAAATTGGATCCAGGGAGGAACAAACCAAGGCATATCATAATTACATTATCCAAGGTTAAAGATAAGGAGAGAATCTTAAGAGCAGCAAGAGAAAAGGAGACAATTACCTACCAAAGAGTTCCCATAATACTGCCTGCTGATTTCTCAAAAGAAACCTTGCAGGTAAGAAGGGGCTGGAAAGAAGTATTCAAAGTCATGAAAGGCAAAAACTTACACCTAAGATTACTCTATTCAGCAAAGCTATAATTTAGAATGGAAGGGCAGATAAAGTGCTTCCCAGATAAAGTCAAGTTAAAGAAGTTCATCATCACCAAGCCCTTATTATATGAAATGTTAAAGGAACTTACCTAAGAAAAAGCAGAAGATCAAAACTAAGAACAGTAAAATGACAGCAAACTCATAACTATTAACTACTGAACCCGATAAATAAAAACAAAAAACAAACTAAGCAAACACCTAGAAAAGGAACAGAATCATAGAAATGAAGACTACATGGATGGTTATCAGGAGGGAGGGAGCTAGGGGGAGAATGAGGGAAAATGTACAGAGAATAAGAAGCATACATGGTAGGTACAAAATAGACAAGGGGGAATTAAGAATGGTATAGGAAATGAAGAAGCCAAAGAACTTATATGTATAACCCACGGACATGAACTAAGTGGGGTAATGCTGTGGGAAAGGGGTGCTGAGTGGAGGGGGGTAAATGGGGGGAAAAATGGGACAATTATAATAGCATAATCAGGGACTTCCACCAAGATGGAGGCTTAGATGGAAACACTTTGCTTCCTTGTACAACCAAATCTAAAATTAATAAAGTTTTAACAACAATATAAATGCAACCAAATCACAGAAAATCGAACAATATGGAGTCCGAAAACAACGAAATGCTCAGCTAAACTGGCGAGAGGGGCGAAGCCAGCAGCGGAGCAGGTCGGGCAAAAACAATCCCCCTGACCACGGCAGTGCGCAAGCAGCCAAGGGAGCGGATCCCAGGTGCAGGGTAGCTACAGGAAGGTGGGCGCAGCTGGCTGTCTGAGGTCGAGCATTTGCACGCAGATAAACAGGCGGGGGCAAGCAGTGAGGCGGACCAGGCAAGTGGAGAGGACCGCCATTGTTTCCTCTCTGACCCTGCCCCACAATACAGCATCACAACCCAGCCACCTGGGTAGCCCCACCCTGGTGAACACTAAGGGGGCCTCTCCTCATATGTAACAGGCACAAACAGATCAAAACTTGGCTCAAGAACAACTCAGAGCCCCAGAGCCAATAAATCTAAGCAATGAAGAAATAGCCAAACTTTCAGATGCACAGTTCAAAACACTGGTGATCAGGATGCTCACAGAACTGGTTGATTTTAGTCACAAATTAGAGGAACATATGAAGGCTAAACTAATTAAAATGAATGGAAATGCACAGGAAACCAATAGTAATGAAAAGGAAACTGGGACTCAAATCAAGGGAGCAGACCAGAAGGAAGGAAAAAATGACCAAACAAAAAAGGATGAAGAAACAAGAATTCAAAAAAAAGGAGGAGAGGCTTAGGAACATCCAGGACATCTTTAAATGCTCCAACATCCAAATTATAGGGGTATGAGAAGGGGAAAAGAAAGAGCAACTGGAAAACTTATTTGAATAAATAATAAAGGAGAACTTTCCCATTCTGGCAAAGGAAATAGACTTCCAGGAAATCCAGGAAGCTCAGAGAGTCCCAAAGAAGTTGGACCCAAGAAGGAACACACCAAGGCACATCATCATTACATTAGCCAAGATTAAAATGAAGGAGAGAATCCTAGAAGCAGCAAGAGATAAGGGGACAGTCACCTACAAAGGAGTTCCCATCAGACTGTCAGCGGATTTCTCAAATGAGACCTTACAGGCAAGAAGGGGCAGGAAAGAGGTATTCCAAGTCATGAAATCCAAAGACCTACAACCGAGATTACTTTATCCAGAAAAACTTTCATTTAGAATGGAAGGACAGATAAAGTGCTTCTCAGATAAGATCAAATTCAAGGAGTTCATCATCACCAAGCCCTTATTATATTAAATGTTAAAGGGACTTATCTAAGAAAAAGAAGATTAAAAATATGAACAGTGAAAGGACAGCAAACTCACACTTATTAAGAATGACACCTAAAACAAAAGCAAACTAAGAGGGCAGCTAAATCAGGAGCAGAACCAGAGAAATGAAGATCACATGGAGGGTTAGCAACAGGGGAGTGGGAGAAGGAGAAGGGGGGAGAAGGTACAGAAAATAAGTAGCATAGATGGTAGGTAGAAAATAGACAGGGGGGAGGGTAAGAATAGTATGGGAAATATAGAATCTAAAGAACTTGAGACAGGTGTTCATGAACTAAAGGGGGGAGGGGTGTGCAGGGTGGAGGGGAATGAAGGGGGGAATTAGAACAACTGTAATGGCATAATGAATAAAATAAAATTAAATTAAAAAAATAATAGCATAATCAATAAAATATACTTAAAAAAGTTCACTATAGGGAGAAAAGGCAAATTATTTTTATGAAATATGCTAACTAAAAAGATGGTTATAGCCCTACAATTCGAACTCAGTATAAAGCTATAAAGGTTGTGCTTTTATTAACTCTTCTGTATTAATGATCAAAAAGAGGTGTTATACAATGTTAAAGAGAATATATGCACTCAACAAATTATATAAAGCAACTGACAGAATTGTAGATGATATGTCTAAACCAATAATTAAGGTTGAAGATATTAGCATATACTCTCAGAAAGCAATAAATAAAATTGACAGAAATTTAAATGAAGATACTGGAAACCTGTTCATTTAAAAGTTTTCATTATTAGAAAGTTATTTAACTTATTTATAATACCTAAGTCACTATTTGTCAAAGTTGTAAGACAAAGCTAAAGTATCACTTAGGAAACTTTCTAGTTTTAAATATGTTTTTGATAAACACAAAAAATAATAGTTCTGTGAATAAGTAAACCAAGAATTCAACACAAGAAGCTGAAAAAAATTCAACAGCATGTAGAAATATCAAAGAAGAAAATAATATAAACCATAATAATAAAAATTATAATAAAAGTAAAGAGATAAATAAAATAGAGGAGCAACTAAAAATCAAAAAGTAAACAAAACCAAAAACTAATCTTTGAAAAGGTCTATTTGTAAATACTGGGGAACTTAGGTCTCTGTTTGCACCTTCTCTGCAGAGAGTTTTCTTGTGTTTTCCAGCTCTATTTTTTCTACCATTTCTTCATGTCTTTCTTCAGCACCTGTGTTTCTAAACTATGAGAAATTTCTAGTAATTTTACTCTTCTGAAAAAAGGTCATAGGAAAGAAATCAGAGGTCATAATATTTATTTAGTCCGTAATATTTACATCTGCTTTGCTTCCCTCCTTCCCTCCTTCCCTTCTTCCTTAAAAAAAAAAAGGTGCCTTGTTTTTTTAAAAAAATTTTCTGTAATATACAGTAGAAACTTTCTCGTTACCATGGGACACTATATTTCTTTTTTTTTATTTAGTTGTTTTTCAAGTACAGTTTTCTGTTTATTTCTCCCATCCCAGCCCACCCTGCCCCATGCACCCCACCTCCCTCCCATTTCTACCCCCCTTAGATATTGTCCCTGTGTCCATTATACTTGTTCCTCTAAATCCCTCCCATTATTTCCCATTAAATTCCCTCCCATCTTCCCTCTGGTCGCTGTCCCCTTCTTCTCTATTTCAGTGTCTTTGTTTTTATTTTGTTGCTTATTTGTTTTGTTGTTTAGCTTCCTGTTAAAGGTGAGATCACATGGAATTTGTCTTTCAACCCCTGGCTTATTTCACTCAGCATAATGCTTTCCAGTTCCATCCATGTTGTTGCAAAGGGTAGTAGTTCCTTCTTTCTCTCTGCATAGAATTCCATTGTGTATATGTACCACAATTTTTTGATCCATTCATTTACTGATGGGCACCTAGGTTGCTTCCAACTCTTGGCTATTGTAAATTGTGCTGCTATGAACATTGTGGTGCATCGGTTCTTTGAAATTGGTGTTTTGGGATTCTTAGGACATAATCCTAGCAGTGGAATTGCTGGGTCAAAAGGCAGATCGATTTTTATTTTTCTGAGAAAATTCCACACTGTTTTCCATAATGGTTGTATCAGTCTGCAATCCCACCAACAGTGAACTAGGGACCCCTTTTCCCCACAACCTCTCCAACATTTGTTGTTTGTTGCTTTGTTTATGACAGCCATCCTGACTGGTGTAAAGTGGTATCTCATTGTGCTTTTAATTTGCATCTCTCTGATAGCTAACGATATTGAGCATCTTGTCATGTGTCTCTGGATCCTCTGTATGGATCCTCCTTCTCCTTGGAGAAGTGTCTGTTCAAGTCCTTTTCCCATTTTTTAATTGGGTTGGCTGTCTTCTTAGAGTGGAGTCATGTAAGTTCTTTGTATATTTTGGAGATTAAACCTTTGTCTGAGGTATCATTGGCAAATATGTTTTCCCATACAGTTGGTTGTCTTTTTAATTTAATACTGTTTTCTTTAGACATGCAGAAACTTTATTTCGATGAGATCCCATTTGTTTATTCTTTCCTTTATATTCCTTGCTCTAGGGGACATATCAGTAAAAATGTTGCTGCTTGAAATATCTGAGATTTTCCTGCCAATGTTCTCCTCTAGGACTTTAATGGTTTCAAGGCTTATATTTAAGACTTTTATCACCTTGAATTTATTTTGGTGTATGGTGTAAGTTGGTGGTCAAGTTTCATTTTTTTGCACATAGCTCTCCAGTTCTCTCAAAACCATTTGTTGAAGAGGATATATTTACTCCATTTTATGTTACTGCCCCTTTAACTTAGAGTTGGTTTATTATTGGATTCTCCATTCTGTTCCATGGTCTATGTGCCTGTTTTTATGCCAGTACCAGGCTGTTTTGATTACAGTGGCCTTGTAGTACAGTTTGATATCAGGTATTGTGATCCCCCCTACTTTGTTCTTCTTTCTCAAAAGAGCAGCTGCTATTCAGGGTCATTTATGGTTCCATATAAATTTTTGAAGTGTTTGTTCTATGTCTGTGAAATATGCCACTGGTACTTTAATAGGTATTGCATTGAATCTGTAAATTGCTTTGGGTAGTATGGACATTTTGATGATGTTAATTCTTCCAATCCATGAACAAGGTATATGTTTCCATTTGTTTGTGTCTTCCTTGATTTCTTTCTTCAGGGCTGTGTAGTTTTCTTGATTAGGTTTATTCCCAGATATTTTATTTTTCTTTTTGCTATATCGAATAGGATTTTTTTCCTTGATTTCTGCTTCTGCTGATTCATTGTTGGTATACGGAAATGCCTTTGATTTCTGGATATTGACTTTGTAACCAGCTGTTTTGCCAAATTCATTAATTAGTTCGAGCAGTTTTTGGGTAGAGTCTATAGGATTTTCCATTTACACTATCATGTCGTCTGCAAACAGTGACAGTTTTGTTTCTTCCTTTCCTATTTGGATGCCTTTTATTTCCTTTTCTTGCCTGATCACTATGTCTAAAACTTCCAATACTATATTGAATAGAAGTGGTGAAAGTAGACATCCCTGTCTTGTTCATGATCTCAGTGGAAAAGCTTTTAGTTTTTGCCCATTGAGTATGACGTTGGCTGTAGGTTTCTCATATGTGGCCTTTATTATATTGAGAAATGCTCCCTCTATTACCACTTTGCTGAGTGTTTTCATCATAAATGGGTGTTGTACCTTATCAAAAGCTTTTTCTGCATCTATTGATATGGTCATGTGATTTTTGTCTTTGCTTTTGTTTATGTGATGTATTACATTTACTGATTTGTGAATATTGAACCATCCTTGCATCCCTGGGATGAATTCTACTTGGTCATGGTGTATGATCTTTTTGATATATTGTTGGATGTGATTTGCCAATATTTTGTTGAGGATTTTAGCATCTATGTTCATCAGTGATATTTGTCTGAAGTTTTCTTTCTTTGTTGTGTCTCTGTCTGGTTTTGGAATTAGGATGATGCTGGCTTCATAAAAAGAATTTGGGAGTTTTCTATCCTTCTGGATTTTTTGGAATAGTCTGTGGAGAATAGTGGTTAGCTCTTCCTTAAATGCTTTGTAGAATTCTCCGGTGAAACCATCTGGTCCAGGGCTTTTGTGTGATGGGAGTTTTTCGATTACTGCTTCAATTTCTTTTGCTGTTATGGGTGTGTTCAGATTTTTTGCTTCTTTTTCATTGCGTTTTGGAAGATTGTATTTTTCTAGAAATGTGTCCATTTCCCCTAGGTTTTCAAATTTCTTGGCATACAGTTCTTCATAGTAATTTCTTACAATCCCTTCTATTTCTGTGGTATCAGTTGTAATTTCTCCTCTTTCATTTCTGATTGTGTTTATTTGAGTCCTCTCTCTTCTTTTCTTGATGAGCCTACTTAAAGGCTTGTCTATTTTGTTTATCTTCTCAAAGAACCAACTCCTGGATTCATTGATCCTTAGAATTGTGCTTTTAGTCTCTATGTCATTTAGTTCTGCTCTGATCTTGGTTATTTCCTTCCTTCTGCTTGCTCTGGGCTGTCTTTGTTGTTGTTCCTCGAGTTCTTGCAGGCATAGGGTTAGGTTGTTTGTTTGAAATGTTTCTATCTTCTTTAGGTAGGCCCGTATTGCTATAAACTTCCCTCTCAGGACTGCCTTTGCTGTGTCCCATGAGTTTTGGGTTGTCGTGAGTTTGTTTTCATTTGTTTCCAGAAACTTTTTGATTTCTTCCCTAGTTTCACTCTTGACCCATTCATTGTTTCATAGCATACCATTCGGTCTCCATGATTTTGGGTGCTTTGGGTTTTTTCCTTTGGGATTGGTTTCCAATTTCAGTCCCTTGTGGTCAGAGAAGATGCTTGGTATGATTTCAATTTTCTTGCATTTGTTGAGGCTTGTTTTGTGTCCTATCATGTGGTTTATCCTTGAGAATGTTCTATGTGCATTTGAAAAGAACATGTATTTAGCTTCTGTGGGATGTTAAGTCCATTTCATCTAGGGTGTTGTTTAATGCTGCAGTATCTTTGTAGATATTTTGTTTGGAAGATCTATCCATTTTTGATAGTGGGGTGTTAAAATTCCCTACTATAATTGTGTTGCTGTCAATATCTTTCTTGAAGTCCTTTAATATTTTCTTGATATATTTGGGTGCTCCTATGTTGGGTGCATATATATTTATGATGTTAATGTCTTATTGGTGGATTCTTCCCTTGAGTATAATGAAGTGACCTTCTGGGTCTCTCTTTATTGCCCTTTTTTTGAAGTCTATTTTGTCTGATATGAGAATTGCTACCCTAGCTTTTTTTTCTTGTCCATTTGCTTGAAAAATTTGTTTCCAGCCTTTCACTTTTAGTCTGTGATGGTCTTTTGTCCTGAGGTGGGTCTCTTGTAGGCAGCATATGTGTGGGTCATGCTTTCTTATCCATTGAGCTACTCTGTGTCTTTTGATTGGAGCATTTAATCCATTTACATTTAAGGTTATTATTGAGAGGTACTTATTCATTGCCATTTTTGTACCAGTGTTCCTCTCTGTCTCTCTCTTTTCCTTCGTTTCCTTTAAGCAGTCCTTTTAGTATTTCTTGAAGAAGTGGTTTGGTGGAGGTGTATTCTTTTAGGCTTCTTTTGTCTTGGAAGCTCTTTATTTGGCCTTCTACCTTGATTGAGAGCCTTGCTGGGTAAAGTAGCCTTGGTTTTAGGCCTCTAGTTCTCATTACTTGGAATATTTCTTGCCATTCTCTTCTTGCTTGGAGTGTTTCCATTGAGAAGTCAGTAGCTAACCTTATTGGGACTCCCTTGTATGTTACTTCTTTTTTCTCCCTTGCTTCCTTTAAGATTGTCTCTTTGCCTTGGAATTTTGCCATTTTAATGATGATGTGTCTTGAAGTGGGCCTCCTTTGGTTCCTCTTGATTGGGACTCTGTGATTCCTGTGATTCCCTTTATGTGATTTTTTTCTTTCATCATATTGGGGAAATTTTCTCTTATTACTCTTTCATATACGTTTTCTATCCCTTGTTCTTCTTCTTCTCCTTCTGGTATTCCTATCATTCGGATATTATTACGTTTCACATTGTCTTGCATTTCTCTTAATCCCTCTTCATTCTTTCTGAGCCTCTTTTCATTCTCTTGCTCTTTCTGTGAGATGTTTTCTACTTTGTCCTCCAACTCATTAATCTGATCCTCCACCTCATCAATTCTACCTTTGAAACTTTCTACTGTGTTCTTCAATTCGGAAATTGTATTCTTCATTTCCTCTTGTCCCTTGCTGATAGTTTCTATTTTCTTTTTCATGTTGATATAGTTTTCGGTGAGATCATTATAGCTCCCCTGTAGTTTCTGGTAGCTCATTGTGAGCTCTTTGAACTTCGTGATAACCAGTACTTTTAATTCACTGTCTGATAGTTGATTAGCCTCTATTTCATCTAACATTCTTTCTGATGCTTCTGCTTTTTCTTTGATTTGGGAATTGTTTCTTTGTCTTCCCATTGTTTGTGAGACTCTTCTTGTTAGCCTCAGCTTCTAAAATTGGTCTGTTCTGACTCCCTGGGTTTATGTTGTGAACTTCTGTGGTATAATACCTGTGAATTTCAGTGGTGCAGACTCCTTCAGGTATCTTGATGTTCTCTATCTCCACCTACTCCTTTGTGTGTGTGTGTGTGTGTGTGTGTGTGTGTGTGTGTGTGTGTGTGTTATCAGTTGGAGGGGGAGGCAAAATGGTTTATGACAGCAGAAGAGTATTTTATGATATTTACAGACAGCCAATAGAGAGGAGACAGGTGATCTTTAGGTTATATAGAGTATTAACCATATCCTTCAACCCACCTTGCCACTTTTAAGAAAGGATGGACAAAAGATAAGCCTCTTGTTGGGGAGGGAAGGCTTGTGAGTTGAAACTAGAAAGCAGTGAGGTTGCAGACGGTCAGATTTTGAGGTAAGTTGAGAGTAAGGAATAGTAAATAGGTGTAGTGTGTAATCAAGAAGAGTTAATTACTCCAGTAATAGAATTCAGGAACTTGTAAAGTGGGCTAAGTTCTGGTAGATTTGTTGTGAAGTATTTACAGTTACATAGAACAGCTATTATTTACAGTAGTACTAGAGCAACAATCGTATGACCGACTCTATGAGATCTGTCTGAATAGGGGGTGTAGAGCTTTGGGTAGTGTGCTAAAGGAAAACAAGAGGTGTGAGGTATAGAAAATTAGAAATACATTGTGGAGGAAAGAACAGAGGAAACCTGTCTAATAATACAATAAAACCAGCCAAGACTAAGAAGCCTGTACAGAAGGAGGAGGGAATACAAAGGTACTATTAGAATATAAAAGAAGTGAGAATGATGAAAAAAATAATACAGGTAAGCAGCAACTTGTGGCTTTTCTGCTATAGTAAAGTGAACTTTGTCTCTCTGTCTCTACTGTTGAGATGCCCTCTCCTTGGGTCCTGCTCTGGTCTTTTCGCAGTTCCCAGTTTTTTCTGTCTCTTGTGGGTAAAAGAAAACAAAACAACAAACCAACGAAAGAAAACAACACACAAAAAAAGTAGAAGGGAGGAGAAAGTGATGTTTTGGAAGAAGAGAAGAAGGACTAAAACAGGAAAAAAAAGAAAGAGGATCAAAGTATTGAAAGATAAAGCAATAGTAAACTTAAAAATCTATAAGATTACTAATAAAATGAAAAAAAAAACACCCATAAAACCCCAAACAATCCCCCCCAGAACCAAACAAAAGAAACTTCCCTTGTTGGTTTTAAACTGTCCAAACCGGTTTTTCTGGTTGCAACAGGACCTCTCTGTGGCCTGGGTTGCCAGCGCGCACTAGCCAGGCTACCAGACTGGGATGCGGGTGCCAGCGCACCTGCCAGGCTGCTTGGGCCCCTTGGTCTCTGGCTTGGTATTTCCTCTCTGCCAGGCTGTGTGGGTTGCAAGCCAAGCCATCCCAGGAGAACACCTCAGTCCACTTTCAAAAAAAAAAAAAAAGTCTCCCGACAACCTGCTTCTCAGCTCAGCCCAATCCCCATGCAGACCAGTGACAGCAATGCATCTTTCGATTCTCCCGGGCTGATCACCACAGAGTCTGAAGACGGAAACGGCCCTTTGTTCTTGTGTCTCTCTGTGTAAACTCAGGCAAACATGCCTCTGCCTGGCACTGCCCAGATGGGGAGAGAGAAAGGTGCTCACCGGCACTGGTCCCCGCGCTGGTCGCCTACCACCGCTGAATGTCCTGGCTCCCGTAGTTGACTTCCCCTGGGGCCCAGGCCCGTCGCTAAGGCAGCGGCACAGGGGCCTAGAGTTTCCAGGTTCCCGCAAATGACTCCTCCGGCTCCCGGGCCCGCCCAGGGGCAGCACCAGAGTGCCCAGTCCTGCCCCCCGGCCTCGGCTCCTATCTCCACTCAACTTCCTGATAGTCACTCCTGTCTCCACTCAACACCCTGATAGTCACTCAACTACCCCATAGTCACTGACCTGCTGCTGACTGGACCCTAAGCCTCCGTCACAATCGCTGCTCTCCCAATTACATAAATGCTGTGGATCTGTTAGTTGATTGCACTGTTTCTCAGTAGCTCTGCCAGGATTTTCACCCACGTGTGTGGGAGCTGGAATCCACTCCATCCTACTTGGTCTCCATCTTCCTCAAGTCCCCTCAGGACACTATATTTATTTTGTACTTAGCTCTATAGGAATAACGTATAGAGCCATGAGTATAGTACATTTTGATGGTCAATACTTCAAACCGTCAAAATTTAAACTATGATTTTGATAAGGGGGAAAACAATGTTCAGCTTTTCTATCATCAAAGGGCACACACTTTAGTGAATTAAGCTTGACTAATTTTATAATACAGCTTGGAGATAAGTATGATTTGCAAATGAATTTCTAAGCATTTTTTTAAAAACTGGCTTTGCATATGATAGTCTCCTAACTATGAATCATAGTCATGCAACTCATGTTACTTGTTAAAGACAGAAATCATACCTTCATATAATAAGTAATCATTTCCATCTCTTGAGACTAAGAAAAAGAATCCCAGATTGGAAAAAAATTTAAGCAGAAACATTAATTATGTGTGTTTTGAGTAGTAACAATTTTTTTAACTATTTCCCATTAATGTGAGTAAAGACACTATCCTCCTTCAACTGTTCAGATCCACTACCAGGCCACAATTCTCTACATAGAATGGTCAGTTCCAGAACACGACAGTCTTTTCTCCCTTGGATGTGTTCTTAATTTTCAGAAATGAGGGAACCATTGGAAGGGCTTCTTTGTCATTAATGAAGTTCTAAACACAGGTTGGAAATATCATCCAGAATCTGCCTCTTTCACAACTTTTGGGATTTTCCTTGTTCATCTGCTTCTGCCACCATTGTTTTCTCACAGCTAAATTTATGAATATATTCCCTGACCCTAACCTCCAGGTTACCCTGGCAGCCAGCAAGTCCAAGCTTGCCCCTGGTCATTAGGAACTACAACTAATAAAATATGTTTATAGCCTCAGCTTCAACACCTATCTAGGAATTGGAATAAAGTCATGATTCCATGGCTCAGTGGCAACTGCTGGGCTCACTTTTGTGCTTGCTTCCTTCTAGTGCATGGAACTTAGTTAATATGGAAGTTGGTAGTATCTGTCTACAGTCCTCTGCCTCTCCTTCCATGAGTTTTATCAAATGCGTGTACCTCTCATTTTCTCATTCATTTACTAATTCAATAAATATGCATTGAGCACTTATTTTCTAGGAAATGTTTTATGCATTTTGGAAACAGCAATATTCAACAAATTTCCTGCTCATCAAGATCTTAGTGGGGGGAAAATAAACAGATACAACACAAGTTCTGATGGAGATAATTGTTATGAAGAAATGAGGTTAAAAGTTTAGCGAGTGACTGTGTGAATAGGAGTAGGGATGGAAATTTTTTTAAATGAGGGGTCATTGAAGGCCTCTTGTAAGAGATCAGGCCACATCTCCATGTGAAATAAAGCTTTCTATGCTGATGGCCCAGCAAGACCAAGGCTCTAAAAAACATAAAGCTCGGAGGGAAAGAGAAGGCCAATGTGCCTAGAAGAAATCAAGTAAAATGAAATGCAGCATGGTGGAAGGAGGCAATGGTTATATTATGTAGGTTTTTTATAGGTAAAGATAGAGAGTTCAGACTTCATTATAATTATGATGAGAAATGATTGAATGGTTTCGATCCAGGATGTAATCTAATCTAATCTATATTCTAAAGGGTATTTCTGCTTTATGACAACAAACTGAAGCAGGACAAGACATCAGTTAGTTAAAAGGCAATACCTTAGTCAAGGAGAGAAATAAAATATTTAGAATATTAAATAACCAAATTGTGAGAGTGCCTTGGAAATCTTGACTCTCTTCCTCGCTCACTGAACTTAATACAATAGGGCAATTTATGAAGATATTTGGACTTGGACTCTCTAGTTGCCCTTACCAATGTCAATTTTGCATCCACTTTAACCTCTGCCTACAGATGCTCCTCCCCAGGTGGGCTACCTTTAGACATTTACTTTTTGATTACCCTCTTCAATATCAGACTTGTAGCCTCTTCAATTCCAACCTACAACTACCCAACACTTTTCACAGATGAGGGAGTTTTGTCTTAGTCCCTCCTCATCCTACATTCCCACATTGCCTTCCAGTTCAGAAGACTTAGTAGCTTCCCAATGAACTTATAAAAGTCATGAAATAAATTAGGATAAAAATAAGACCAGTGTAAATGCTACAGGATAGTGACAAAATGTAAAACAAAATTGTTACATTTATTTGATTCTAGTTAAAAAGAACAAAATGGGAATTAAATAACTAAAAAAATACAACATCTGATAATTAAAAAAACTCAGTGCATGGGCTTAACAGTATATTTGACCCATCTGAAGAGAAAATAAGTAAACTGGAATATGACCAAAAGTAATATGCCTAAGGTTAAATTTTCTTATAAGGAAACAGATTTTCTTTAATAATTTTTATAATTAGAAACTATTTAAATTTGTATCTTTATACAAATACAGTTAAGCAACTCTTTTTCTTTTTTTAATTGAATTTCTTTGAGTGACACTGATTAACAAAATTGTACAGGTTTCAGGAGCACAATTCTACACCCATCATCTGTATACTCTGAAGCAAAATGTTTTCAAACTTTCTTTTAAGAAATAAGTTTCCTGGGATTTCCAACATGACAAAAGTGTGGGTAGATCTTGCACTCACCTCCTCTCAGGACCAAACTGTAACTACAAGTAAATTGGGGAACAATCATCATAAATAACCAACTAAAGACTAACTGAGGAGGAATCCAATAACCAAGGACTTGCAGATGAAGCCATGTCAAGACTAGACCTGCACAGCAGCTTGCACATCAAGGTTGAGGTTGAGCCTCACAGTTAGCCACATTGAGGGTGTATCCCACACACAAACTGGCCAACAGGATTCAAAACTCAATTACAATGGGAGATCCCACATAACCCATAAAAGGAACATTCCTAGACTATCCAGGTAAAAAGATCAAGGAGATTACACCACTGGGGTTCACAGAACACCTACATTAGGTCACCCCACAAAGACTGAAAGTCATAGGATGCCTATCAATACATAGAAACAAATACAAAGAGGTGACCAAAATGGGGAGATAAACAGGCCCCAAAAGAAAGAATAGGATAAATCTCTGGTAAAACAGCTAAATAAGATGAGGCAAGCAACTTATCAATAATAGATTTCAAAATAATGGTTATAAGGATGATCAAGGAACTTAGTGAGAAATGCAACAGCATGAAAGAAGGCAGAAGCCATGAAAAAGAACCTGTAGGAAATGAAGACTAGCATATCTGATATCAAGAATACACAGGATGAAATAAAAAGTAGGTTGGATGAAGTAGAGGGTTGACTAGGTGATTTGGAAGACAAAGTAGAGAAAACCACCCGAGCAGAGCAGAAAAAGGAAAAAATAAAATAAAAAGAATGAGGCTAGATTAAGGGAACTTTAGGACAACATGAAGCATAATAAGACCGCTGTCTTAGGATTACCAGGAGAAGAGAGAAATTGATTGAGAACCTATGTGAAGCAGTAATGACTGAAAACTTCCCTAACCTGGTACAGAAAAAAGACACACAAGTACAGGAAGCATAGAACGTTCAATCAGAATGAACTCAAAAGATTCGTACCAAGGCAAATTGTAATTAAAATGGCAGAGTTTAAAGACAAAAAGTGAGTCTTAAGATCAGCATGAGAAAAACAGATAATTACCTGCAAGGAAGCTCCCATAATATTGTCAGTTAATTTTTCCACAGATACATTTCAGGCCAGAGAGGACTGAAATGAAATATTCAAAGTGATAAAAAGCAAATGCCTATAACCAAGAGTAATATTACTACCAAAAAAGGCTATCATTTAAAATTGAAGGAGAAATAAAGAACCTCCCAGAAAAGAAAAAGTTGAAGGAGTTTTTTTAACACCAAACTAGCATTATGAGAAATGTTAAGAGACCTGCTTTAAGAAGAAGGAAAAGAAGAAGAAGGAGAGATAGGGCATAGTTTAAAAAAATAAAATAACAATGAAAATAGACCTATTAATAATCACTTTAAATGTAAATGGCTTAAATGCCCTAATCAAAAGACACAGAGAATTTGAAGGGATAAGAAAGACATAAAAATGCTGTCTACAAGAGACTTATATCAGAAAAAAAAGATACACACAGACTAAAAGTAAAGAGATGGAAAAATATTTCATGCAAATGGAAATGAAAAAATGCTGAGTAGCAATACTTATATCTGACAAAAGAGACTTTAAAACAAAGTCTTCAGTAAGAGACAAAGAAGATCACTATGTAATGATAAAAGGAGCAACCCAACAAAAGGATATAACACTGGAAAAGATTTATGTACCCAACACAGGAGCACCTAACTATGTAAAGAAAATCTTCATGGACATAAAGGGAGAGATTTACAGTAATAGAGTCATAGCAGGGGATTTTAACATTAAAATGGATAGATTATAATCTATCCACTGGCATTAATGGATAGATTTTTTCAGACAGAAAATAAAAAATAAAATGGTAGCCTTAAATAACACGTTAGATCAGATGGATTTAATCAATATCTTTAGAGCATCCAATGCAGCAGAATACACATTCTTTTCAAGCAAACATAAAACTTTTTCTAGGATAAACCACATATTTGAACACAAAACAAGCCTCAATAAGTTTAAGAAGATTGAAATCATATCCACCATCTTCTCTGACCATAATAATATAAAACTAGAAATCAACTGCAGGAGAAAAAACCCCTCAAAAATACACAAAGTCATGGAGGCTAAATAACATGCTACTAGACAATGAGTGGGTTAACAATCAAACCAAGAAAAAAGTCAAAAGTTACAATATTGAAAAACAAATGAAAGTGAGAACACAAAAACACAAAATCGATCATAGAAAAAGCGATCATAAGAGGGAAATTCATAGCATTACAAGCCTACCTTAGAAAACAAGAAAAACTCAAATAAGCAATCTAACTTTACAGTTAAAAGAACTAAAAGAAAAAAAAACTACAAAGTCCAAAGTGAGTAGAAGAAAGGAAATAATAAAGATCAGAGCAGAAATTAATGAAATAGAGTCTATAAAAACAGAAGATCAACAAAACCAAGAGCTGGTGTTTTGAAGAGATAAACAAGATTGACAAACTTTTAACCATATTCATTAAGAAAAAGAACAAACCCAAATAAATAAAAATGATAAAGGATAAGTAACAACTAACATCAAAGAAATACATAGGATTGTTAAGAAAATATTATGAACTATATGCCAACCAATTGGACAATCTGGCAGAAATGGACAAGTTCCTGGAAACATACAATCTTCAAAACTGAATCAGGAAGTCAGAGAATCTTCTGACAATTTACAAGTAGTAAAACTGAATAAGTAATTTAAAAATTCCCAACAAACAAAAGTCTGTATCAAAGGGCTTCATGGGTGAATTTTACCAACATTCGAAGAATAACTAACACTCATTCTTCTTAAACTATTCCAAAAATTCAAGAGGAGGGAAAACTCCCAAGCTCATTTTATGAATCCAGAATTATTCTCATTACAAAACCAGTTAAAGACACTACAAAGAATGAAAATTATAGGCCAATACCCCTGATAAACATAAATGCTAAAATCCTCAACAAAGTATTAGCCATCCAAATCCAACAAAACATTAAAGAAATAATTCACCATGATCAAGTGGAATTTATTCCAGGGATGCTAGGTTGGTACACTGTCCACAAACCAATAAATATGATATACCACAGAAACAAAATGAAGGATAAAAATCACATGATTATATTAATAGATACCAAAAAAGCATTGATAAAACTCAGCACCCATTTATGATAAAAATTCTCAGCAAAGCAAGAATGGAGGAAACATATGTCAACCTAATAAATGACAAACCCACCACCAACATTAAACTCAATGAGCAAAAACTAAAAGTGTTTCTCTTAAAATCAGGAATAAGACAGGGATGTATGCTTTTACCACTCTTATTCAATATAGTACTAGAAGTCCTAGCCACAGCAACCAGACAAGAAGAAGTAAAAGCATCAGGCTGGAAAGGAAGTAGTGAAACTGTCATTATTAGTAGATGACATAATATTGTACATAGAAAGCCCTAAAGACTTAACCAAAAAAGCTACTAGAGCTAATAAATACATTTAAGAAAGCAGAAGAACACAAAATTAATATTCAGAAATTGGTGACATTTCTAAACCAATAATGAACTCTCAGAAAGAAAAACTAAGAAAACAATCCCATTTATTACTACAACAAAAAAATAAGACATCCAGGAATAAGTTTAACTGAGGAGGTTTAACTGTATTTGGAAAACTACAGAATATTGAAGAGAGAAATTGAAGAAGATACAAAAAAGTAGAAGCATACAACTTATTTATGGATTAGAAGAATTAACATCATTAAAATGTCCTTAGTACCCAATCTATAGATTTAATGCAATTCCTGTTAAAATACCAATGGCATATTTTATAGATCTAGAACAAATATTCAAAAAATTTATGTGGAAACAAAAATACCCTGAATAGCTTCAACAATCTTAAGAAGAATAAAATTGGAGGGATTGCAAATACCCCATATCAAACTAAAGGCCATTGTACTGACAGAAGTAAAGGCATATATATTAATAGAACAGAAGGCAGAACCCAGAAATCAACCCATGACCATAGGGTCAATTGATATTTTACATAGGAGACAAGAACATACAATGGAGTAAAGACAGTCCCTTCAATAAATGGTGTTGGAAAAACTGGACAGATAACAGGTAAAAAAAAAAAAAAGAAAGAAAGAAAGAAAGAAAGAAAGAAAGAAAGAAAGAAAGAAAGAAAGAAAGAAAGAAACTACACCACCAACTTACCATACACAAGAATAAACCAAAAATGGATAAAAGGTTTAAATGCCTAAGTCATAAGACCATAAAATTCCTAGAAGAAAACATAAGCAGTAAAATCTCAGACATCCTTTGGAACAATACTTTTGCCAGTATGTTTCCTAGGGCAATGGAAATAAAGGAAAAAATAAACAATGGACTACATCAAACTAAAAAGCTTCTGCACAGCAAAAGAAACAATCAATAGATGAAAAGGAAATCCACTGTATGGGAGAACATATTCACCAGTGATACATCTGATGAGGGTTTACTATCCAAAATTTATAAAGAATTTATGCAATTCAACACCAGAAACACAAATAATCCAAATAAAAAATGGGCAAAAGACCTGAATAGACACTTCTCTAAAGAAGATATACAGATGACCAATAGACATATGAAAAGATGATAAACATCACTAATCATCAGAGAAGTGCAAATTAAAGCCACAATGAGATATTATCTCACACCTGTCAGAATAGCTATCATCGATAAATCAACAAATAGCAAGTGTTGGCAAGGATGGGGAGAACGGTGCACTATTGGAGAGAAAGCAGAGTAATACAGTCATTGTGGAAAACAGTATGGAGTTACCTCAAAACATTAAAAAATGGAAGTGCCTTTTGACTGAGCAATCTCACACTAGGAATATATCCTAGGAACCCAAAAACACCATATAGAAAGAATATATGCACCCTTATATTCATAACAGCATTATTTACAATAGCCAAAATCTGGAATAGCACAAGTTCCTATCAGTAGATGAGTGGATAAAAAAGCTGTCATACATTTATACAATGAAGTACTACATCATTGTAAAAAAGAAGGAAATCTCTCCTTTTGCCACAGCATAGATGGACCTGGATATTATTATGTTAAGTGAAATAAGTCAGAGAAATACAAATACCATATGATTTCACTTGTATGTGGAATCTAATAAAAAATAAAATAGACAAAATAGAAACGGAGAAATGGGTACATGGAACAGACTGGCAGCTGTCAGAGGGGAATGGGGAGGAAGACTGGATGAAAGAAGGCGAGGGGATGAGCCAAGAACATATATGCATAACCCATAGACAGACAGCAGTGTGGTCATGGCCAGAAGGAAGTGGGGTCTGGACGGAAGCAGAAAAACAAGGGAAGGATGGGGATACCTGTAATACTGTCAACAATAAAAACAAAACAAAATAAAAAAAAAAAAACAGAAATCAGTTTCCTAATTCCTTGAGAATTATTTTGGTGAATGAAATAATCTCGTTCAATTTTCTTTCATAGATAATTTTGTCCATAGGTACAGTTATGCTATTTAAAAAAAATTAATGACATAAAATTATTGTCTCACAAAGGTCTGAATCTTTCATTTTCCTCACCACCATCAATACCATTCTTCAGGTTCTGTTTCTTCTCACTTGAATCACTGTTACGGAATTCTCTTTTCTCTCATTTCAGTCTTGCCCCAGACCAAACCATTCTTCACATAGCTGCCAAAAGGTCTGATGTTCCCCTGTAAAACACTTCCTTAGATCCTGTTCAATTTCTTCATATCTCCTTTATCTGACCTTTTCTTTCAATTACTTTCTCACTGTTATTACCTAGGAAGCCCTCATATCCTCCAGCTCTAGCCATGTTTTTCTACTGTATTTGAGGGGTAAGAACCCATTCGGAAATTGTTCAAGTAAAATAGAAAGGAATGGAACCTCCAGGACTGCAGTCTATGTCCAGGCAAAAACTATAGAACATAAAAGTGATACACATGTGGCCAAAAATGAGAAATGTATGCTGGTAAAAGAAGATAAACTCTTTATGAAGTAACTTAAATTTGAGTTAAATCTCAATAAAGCTATATGTGTGACTTGAAAAAGCATAAAGACCCAAATTCCATTTATTCTAGATCACTAGAATAAACACTGTGTAGTGTTTGCTTCAATAAATGTTAATAAAACAAAGTTATCAACTAATTTTGACTTTTAAAGTATTTTCCTGCATTATCCCTTATATTCAGAAACTCTTTTAACTAAATCACCAACTCTTAGCTTTCCAACCAGCAGCTGTAAATCAACAACTCATTCACTAGCCTACTCAACTATTCTTATGCAGGATATCATTATATCATGCAGTTCTTAAAAATTGTGTTCTTCTGCTGTTCTATAAAAGTGCCCAGTTCCCTTACTGGAAGAGCTATTGGAGTAGATGCATTCCAAATACCACGGTAACAGATGTTATCTCACACTGTGCAAATTCCTTGAATCATTCAAAGTAAACATGGTGTCCAGGAAGGTACAAAATTTCAGCCAGACTTCCATCCAAGAGCCAGCTGTTTATGCAATTAGAAGAAAAGATGTGATTCAGAGTCTCTTCTTCCAGTTACAGGATTCTTTAGCATGCTTTTTAGAGCTACAAATATTTACTTTTCTTTTAGAGCAGCAAACAGATTGCATGCAATTTTACCCAGCATTTTGTGTTTGTCTTTGCTTTTCTTTGATAAAGAATAAGCATTATTTGAATTGAAATAGAGTAAATCTTGATAGGCTTTTAGGATTTGGAAAACTGAAAAGCTACCCCTATGATGGTGAGAGAGAGGCCATTTAAGAAAATTTTCTCAATTTAATTGCTTGAATTTTTTTCTGGAAGCCTTCTATTAGAATCTGTCTAAAAATGTACTTGTTGGTATGATGGGCTATACAGTATGCTTTTTAATAAAAGAGAACATTAATCTATCTGGACAGTAATGTATATTGTGGATAATTTCAAAAATAAATTATTCCTCTAGAAGCGATACATATATTAGATATCATTAAGAAGACATTTAAAATGATTTTAGATAAGATACAAAATATTTCTTCATTTCTTAAAATGACAACTCTAATAAAGTATCACATTAAAATATGGTTATATAAAGATATTTACATAGGTACTATGTAAATGAGTATGAGTATGAAAATACTCATGAGTATGAAAATAGCTTTTGAGTTGAAGAAATTTATATGAGATAGAAAAAGGTAATCCAACATATAGATATATAATATCCACTTAAAAATCACTAAAATATATTATTAAGAATTTTAAAAATTATACTTGATTATTTTTTAAGGGAAATAATAGCTTCTATTTTTTCATATATATTTTATTTTTAAAATAATTTTATTTAGTTATTTTTCAAGTACAGTTTTTTGTCTATTTCTCTCATCCCAGCCCCCCCCTGCCCCGTGCTCCCCACCTCCCTCCCATTTCCAGCCCCCCCCAGCTTCTATTTTTAGTGGTCTGACATGATTTTCCGGGTACTAGTGTGAGTGGTCTTTTTGTTTCTTTTTTTTCTGGTAACTCCATTTTATTAGTTTACTACTTTTTTTATTTAATTATTTTTTCAATTACAGTTTTCTGTCTTTTACTTCCATCTCAGCCCATCCCCCCATACTCCCCTCCTCCCTCCCATTTTCACCCCTCTTAGCTGTTGTCCATGTGTCCTTTATACTAGTTCCTCAAAATCCCTCCACTTTTTCCCCTGAAATTCCCTCCCCTACTACTTTTTATTATCTTTTTTTCACCTTTACTGTTTTAACCTCAATTATATATCTTATGCTTTAAAACATGGTAGTCAGTTTTTTATATCTAAGTGCTAAATTCATTTCTACTATATAACTTGTCTTTAGAGATATTTAAGGAATTGTTATTCAAAATTGAAACTTTGTAATAATTGCAATTTCTCATTTGAGTGAAAGATGTGAGATAAATTTTCTATTGAAAAGAATATGTCACTAGTATGGCTAAATAGCTGTACAGAGAAAAATGGCTCAAACTGACAGATATTTAGTTCCACATCAGTCAAATATATAGCCTGTACTTTGATCAAGTCCTTTGCTTAGGAATTAGTTCTCTTCTTGTTTAATCTTGTTATGTCTCTTTGATAAGTAAGATTGTATAAGCACTGGCTCTGGGCTATCCTCTTACTGACCATAGATTTACCATGAATTCTTACAAATTTTTTTCTATCATTATAATTCTAAAAACTGTCTTCTGATGATCAACCTATAACTATTATTATGATAATAACAGAAACAATAAAAATATGCTATTATTAGAAACCTTTGTTAGCAGATTTGTGTTTGGAGTTTAAATTTTTACTATAATACCACTATTTCTACTAACTAGCTAATGATTATCTCACACTTATCATGCTAAATAGGTTATCTCATTAGATTCCCAGAGAACCCGTGGAATGAACATTATTACTTCAATTTTTTAAGAGTAGAAAAATTAGATAACAAGAAAGTAAGCAACACATTTGCATATCTACTAAGAGATGAAGCTAAGACTAGAGCTTTTGATGGATTTCAGAGCCCACAGCCTTAATTAACCATTATGAACACTGCCACTCCTACATGGCACTGATGCTTTAACCAGAACTCTCCATTGAGTCAAAGGCATTTATTCAATATTGTGCTGAATGTCCCAGTCATTGGGGAGGACACTCAAGATACAAAGGTTCCTGCCTTTGGAATGTTTAATTTAAATATAAATAATCATGGACTGTCCCCCCAGAAAAAAATGTTGTGACTAAAATATTGATATAAAACTCTGGTAATTATATCTTTGAGACTCATTTATGTTAAGAACTATAAATTCTTCCTAGACTTCAATGTTGGCAAGAAAAAATAAAATTAAAGGAAAGGACAGGTCCCAGCCAAGATGGAGGCAAGGTAGACACCTTTCGCTTCCTTGCACAACCAAAAGGAGGATAACAAACAATCTAAAATCAATAAACAACCAAAATCACCAAAAAATCAAACTGCATGGAACTCTGACAACCAAGGAATTAAAGAAAAAATCAATCAGAACAACCAGACTGCTAAGGCAGGCCTCACAGACCAACTCAGAAAAACCAAAGTGATCTCCAAGGAGGACATACAGAACATCTAGAGACACATGAAGAGATGCTCAATATCGTTAGCTATCAGAGAGATACAAATTAAAACCACAATGAGATACCACTTTACACCAGTCAGGATGGCTATCATAAACAAAGCAACAAACAACAAATGTTGGAGAGGTTGTGGGGAAAAGGGGCCCTTAGTTCACTGTTGGTGAGATTGCAGACTGGAGCAGCCATTATGGAAAACAGTATGGAATTTTCTCAGAAAAATAAAAATAGACTTGCCTTTTGACCCAGCAATTCCACTGCTAGGATTATATCCTAAGAATCCTAAAATATCAATTTCAAAGAACCTATGCAACACAATGTTCATAGCAGCACAATTTACAATAGCCAAGAGATGGAAGCAACCTAGGTGCCCATCAGTAAATGAATGGATCAAAAAATTGTGGTACACAATGGAATTCTATGCAGCAGAGAGAAAGAAGGAGTTACTACCCTTTGCAACAACATGGATGGAACTGGAAAACATTATGCTGAGTGAAATAGGCCAGGTGCTGAAAGACAAATACCATATGATCTCACCTTTAACAGGAAGCTAAACAACAAAACAAACAAGCAAGCAGAAAAAAAAAACAAAACAAAGACACTGAAATAGAGAAGAAGGGGACAGTGACCAGAGGGGAGAGGGAAGGGAATTTAAAGGGAAAAAAGGGGAGGGATTTGGAGGAACAAATAGGAAGGATGCAGGAACCAGAACTAAGGGGGGTGGAAATGGGAGGGAGGTGGGGAGCAAGGGGCGGGGAGGCTGGGATGGGAAAAATAGACAAAAAAACTGTACTTGAAAAATAACTAAATAAAATTAAAAAAAATAAAATTCACCTCCCCAAAAAAAAAACGAAAAGAAAAACTGAAGTGAGGCAGCTGAGGGGCACGGCACGACTGACTACGAGCTCGGCAGAGCTGTGTGGGAGGGACTAACTTAAGGGGAAAACTGAGACTCAGAGCTGGCTGTGGGCTATGGCTGAGGTTGTCACAGTGGAAGATACTTCCTGTCTGACACAAGAGTCTGTTGGAAAGTGTGCTAGAGACCAGCAGGCAAGCTGCACTCTTCCCTCGCTGGCCCCTCTCCCACAGGCAGAGCAGTAAGGAGGGTTGCCCTGCCCAGATGAATACCTAAAGCCCAGCCCCCTACAACCTATCAGCTGTGCCAAGACAAAGAAATATGTCCCAAAAGAAAGAGAACTAAAAGATGAGGACATTGCCAAACCTATCCGATGGAGAATTTAAAGCCCTGGTAATGAAAATGCTCACAGAACTGATTGAGCTTGGTTGAAAAATGAAAGAACAAATGAAAAATAAGCAAAATGAAACAAATCAAAATATTCAGGGAACCAACAGAGACAAGAAGGAAACCAGGATTCAAAACAACAATTTTGGGGAAAAAAAGAAGAAATAAACATCCAACTGGATCGGAAGGAAGAAACAAGAATCCAAAAAAATGAAGAGGTTGAGGATTCTCTGGGACAACCTGAAATGTTCCAATATCCAAATTATAGGAGTGCCAGAAGGAGAACAACAACAAGAAATTGAAAACTTATTT
The DNA here is from genome assembly GCF_021234435.1 of Artibeus jamaicensis. Taxonomy (NCBI): domain Eukaryota; kingdom Metazoa; phylum Chordata; class Mammalia; order Chiroptera; family Phyllostomidae; genus Artibeus; species Artibeus jamaicensis. The sequence goes on from NW_026521870.1 coordinate 5,137,171, forward strand.
GAACAGGTAATGAAGAAAAACTTCCCCAATATGGCAAAAGAAATAGACTTCTAGGAAGCCCAGGAAGCTCAGAGAATCCCAGAGAAGTTGGACCCAAAGAGGATCATACCAAGGCACATCATAATTAAGTTACCCAAGATTAAAGACAAGGAGAATATCCTAAAAGCAGCAAGAGATAAGGAGACAGTTACTGACAAAGGAGTGCCCATTAGACTATCAGCTGATTTCTCAAAAGAAAACTTAGAGGCAAGGGGCTGGAAAGAAGTATTTGAAGTCATGAAAGTCAAGGAACTACATCCAAGATTACTCTATCCAGCAAAGCTTTTATTTAGAATGGAAGGGCAGATAAATTGCTTTCAGATAAGGTAAAGTTAAAGGAGTTCATCATCACCAAGCCGTTATTATATAAAATGTTAAAGGGACTTATCTAAGGAAAAGAAGATAAAAATATGAACAATATAATGACAACAAACTCACAACTATCAACAAATGAGCCTAAAAGAAAAACAATGAAAACAAAAACTAAGCAAACAACCAGAACAGGAACAGAATCAGAGAAATGGAGATCACACAGAGGGAATTCAGTGGGGAGAGGGAAGGAAGGAATAGCGAGGAAAAGGTACAGGGAAGAAGAAGCATAATTAGTAGGCATAAAATAGATGAGAAGAGATAAAATGGTATAGAAAACAGAAGACTCAAAGAATTTATATGTACAAGCCATGGACATGAGCTAAGGGGGTGGAATGCTGGAGGGTTGGGGGGTGTGAGGTAGAGTGGGGATAAGGGGGGAAAATTGGGAAAACTGTAGCAGCATATTAATAAAAATACTTTAAAAAGAAAAAAGAAAAAATACATAAAGGGAAAGGGAAAAAATTTCAACAAATCTGCAGATTTGTTTAGAAAGTTTTGTTGTTGTTGCTGTTTTCTTCTGTTTTTCTTTTTTTTTCTGTTAGAAACTCAGAATTAAAGAGAGGGCAAAAAAATACCACCCCCAAAACTCTTCCAATATCTAAATAAAACATTGTAACAGCACATTGGATTGTGAAATTATAATTTCCATTTTAAAAATAAAGAAATTAACTCTAAAGGACACAGGGACAAAAATAAGGGGGGGTTGGAAATGGGAGGGAGGTGGAGAGGGTTGGAGGGATGAGCTGGGATGGGAGTAAAAGGCAGAAAACTATTTGAACAACAATTAAAATAAAATAAAATAAAATAAATGGAAAAAATATAGAGTGCAAGTGGTAAAGTGCACCAGCAAGAAAGGCAGTTTAGGTCAGGGCACCTACACTGTACACTGTGAGTGTGTAGAGGTCTCTCCAGAAGGTATCCAGCCATGTACTATGAAAATAGAGACATTTATTGAAGAAGATATACAAGAAAAATTGTATATAGAGCAATGATATCTCAGTCCCCTCAAAGTAGGCACCTTGGGACCTCACATAGTTTTTCCGATCACCATCAGCTGCCCCATCATCTTTTTCTGAATCTTACTGATGGTCTGAAATCTCTTCCCTTTCAAAGGTGTTTTTAGTTTTGGGAGAAGCCAGAGTCATAGGGCAGCAAATCTGGGCTATAGAGGGGCTGATCTATCCTGGTGATTTGATGTTCACCAAAAAACTCTGCATGAGATGTGATGCATGTGCAGGTGTGTTGTGATGAAGCTGCCAATCACCAGTTGCCTATAGCTGTGGCCTTCTGAATCATCCAAATAATTCCCAAGGAGGTATGTTTAAGCTTAAGGCAAAATTTGATGAAGATTTGTTGCTATACTCACTCAGTCATTTTGGATGTGACAGTCACACAGTACACATGCTCACTCAATGTCATCTACTGCCCCCAGTGACTAGTACAGTGAGTGCTCACTCAGTGTCATCTACTGCCCCCAGTGACTAGTACAGTGAGGTCGTCATTGTTCACACATGTGCATTCCAGTCCACTTCTCTTGGCTGCCAGGTTACATCGATGTTGTGCAAACTGTTTTAATTATATTGACAACAGTTGGATGTCTTCTGGACAGACCTTTTATTTTAGAGCAGCTACAGTCGAACGCTCCATACCATCAGACCAGTTTCTTCAAATGCACATTTCTGTATTCCCCAGGGTTGTTATGAACATATAGTGATAGTTACTGACTTAGTATAAGATTACCTAGTGGCTTAACAACTAGTGAGCCAGAAAATGTATTTTGTAGAAAGATAAAGGTTGGTTTTTGCCTGGTTGGTCAATAACTGAGTTGCCATTGCACCCAATGCCTTAATTTCTTAGTCCTTTAGTATTGTATAAACTTGTAATAAAAATGCTGCGTGTGTAATTGCAATGATAAAGCCTATGTAAACTCTATTTTTATGTGCCTTATTTATTTCTAATTAATGTGTGGTTTGTAGAGGGGAGTTATCAGAGAGTGTGGGTAATTATCTAGGGGTTTTTCCATCTTAAAAAGGATTGTTTCAAGCCTATGGGTATTTAGATTCTTTTGTCATTTCTTTTGTTCATCTTTGAAGCAACAAAAATACCCAGTATATGGCACACTTTATTAAAACAAATCATTTCCACAGAACTTTTACCTAAAGAAAATATTCAATAATGTGAATTTAATCCATCCTGTTGGGTAGGAATAAAGAATGTTAAATTAATTTTACAGCATGATCTTCTTAGATAAAATACATGTCACACACATATTTCAAACCCTGGTTATTTATAGACACGTCACAAATTTTACATCTCATAAAATGATTTTTTCCCAATAAGATATTTTCCTTGAGGAAACACAAAATGCTGCAGTTGCACTGTTTTCCTTCTGATCTGCTGCTCTGTGGTTATGTTTACACTGACTGGAGAAATAGCAGAGTCTGATCCTGAGATGACTGGTTGACTGTTAAATACAGTTTATCTCTGCCCATTGTGTATATGAAGGGGTATCAGTGTTTTATTTGAAACAGCACGTCACTGTGGGTTTTATCCTATGATTACCTAAATTAGAGACTATATTGAGCTGAGACAATAACAGCCATGACAACCCACAGTTTAGTAAAGCCAAGGATAACTTTAAAAGAAAAGTCACAGATGAAAGAGGGCTGAACTTCCCTCACATGTATTCTCTTACAGGGTTTTGTTTACCAGCCGCATTTTAGAGAAACATGAGAGTATTTTATCCAGAATAGAATACACAATTATAATTCAGGGGAATATGGGAAGTAACTAAAAAGAATGAGAAAGGCTATGGGAGACATATAAGAATTCCGGTATAAAAATATATTGTATAAGATGATATTTGAAAACATCTAAGTCATTAAATAGTTAGGTTTCATTTCTAACAAAGGTAATGTGTAAGAAATTAGATAACTAATAATAAAGTTTTATTTCATGGGCCTTTTAAGAAACCCTCGCTTATTTATAGACATTGGGAAGCAGTAAGTATGTACTTTTTGACCATAACACCACATTTTAAAGGCGTCACATCTCTTTGAGTCTTAGAAGACATTGGAAATACTTTCAATGTATTTCTTTATTGAAGATTAAGAATACTTTGAAAACATAAAACCAATGTATGTAATTTAACACGTCACTTGTGGCCAAAACAATTTTAAAAATTGTGGAGAAGTTTGTCGTGACAGCTAACAGGAATACACCATACACTTACATCGAGCAGAAAGGTAAGAGTGTTTTATAATTTTATTTATTCTTTGGAAGTAATAGAAAAAATATTTCTTGGTGTCTCTGCAATGCACTGATTTAGTTTTTATGTTAAAATATAGAATATTTGAGAAAATGATACATTAAAAAGAAATTTAATATGTGCCATATATAAAAGCCTCAGGATGTGAACATTTTACTACATCCATACTGATATACTAAAATGAATATGGTGTCACCTCATCTATCTAGAATCATTAGATCACTGAGTCATTTGGAGAACAAATATTTTTAATTAGCTGAAGATGTATCCCTTTACATACTATAATGATTTGCTTCAAATTTTGACTCTTCATTGAGAAATTTTTCTAAAATGTTCTTGTGTGTTTTCTTAGAGTGCAGAGTGTGATAGACATAATTTGGGTACTCATTACCAGACTGAGAGCAAAGACCATGGGCTTTAGGGCTGACTGGGGCTAGAATTCTATTTCTACTTCTGCTATAGAGGAGTTTCTTTTAGAAGTTGCTTGAATTTCTGTTTTTAATTGAGATATAGGGATAATATATCTCCTGGAATTGTTCTCAAAATTAAGTTTGACTGAGCTTATACAAGGTTGCCGGCACTCATCCATTCCTTGGGTGATTTAGCATGATTATTATGAATAGCAGTTGAGAGATAAGGATTTGATTATATACTATTTGACTAGGGCTTTTTCGAGTTCCTTTGTCTGATTTACCTTTTTCTTATTTCTATGTCATGTGCCCAATTTGCTCTCTCTAATCTACTATGAGCCTTTAAAAAGGAATTTAAAAAGAAAACAAGAGATAATTTATTTAAACACTATATGATTATCTACAACTGTGCTGTTCAATACAGTAGCCACTATCCCAATTTTCACTTTAATGAAAATTTAAAATCCACTTGTTTTGGTTTCCCATTTTGAGTGCTTGATAGCCACAGTAGCAAGCAGCTATTGCATTAGACAGTGTGGAGAAATAACATCACACAGAACGTTCTGTTACACTCTTCTGATCTACAATGTTTAAAGCTGTGTTTGTGTTGTGGAATCCTAAAAATGAGTGGAATGTGGCTCTGGCCTTCATGTGACTTAAGTCCAGTAAAGAAATAAGATATTTAGGGGAACTGTTTGGAAGATGTGAAAAATCAATGATGCAGATGATGATTGTTTGAAAAACATGGAAGAGCTAAACAGCCCAAGATTAAAAAAAGAAAGATCTCACTGAGATGAAAACTAAGCATAATGAACACTTGTGGTCTTCTCAGTGCATGAAAATGCACTAATGTGGGCCTACTTGCACAAGGAAAAAAGGGGAGGTGATGATTTCACTTATGTCCATAAGAGTACTATGTTAGTTTTTCAAAATGTTTAATATTTTATTAAAAATTTTACTGTGAATAAATATTACTTTAATAATAGAAACTAGAATTTCAATGAAAAAATCATGACCTTTGCAATACTTAAAACTTTCTGTCCTCTTCCCCATCTCTAAATAAATTTTTTGGAATCTGTTTCTATTCTTGTCTTTTTTAGTTATTTCTCACTGGAAGAGAGTCTCTCCTAATATCCATATTAAAGTGTTCTCCACAGTTTAATGCCTTCTCTTCTTATCTCACTGTAAGTATTGTCTTATATCTCATTCTTGCCCCCTGTCTTAAAATTTCAACTTCTCTATTATTTCCCCTTCAGCTTATTAATATACATAAGATTCCTATTTCAAACCTGCTTTTTTACTTTTTTATTAACTTTTTATTAGGGTGACACTAGTTAATAAGATTATATAGATATATATCAACCCTGTTTGATTCAACATTTTTATCACTTTTATTCCTTTTCAATCACATTTACTCAGAGAGTGGCCTCCGTATGTTCTCTTTAATTCTTATAATTTACTCTTCAACTCTGAAATTGGTTTTTTCCTCATTATTAAGTGGATATATCTTTCAACAAAATCTACAATTACTGTTGTCAATTCTAGCAGACCTTCTAAAGCCCATCTTTTTGTTGGTTAAAAATACTGACCACTCCATTCACCTATGCTGGTAAATCCCAAACCTATATCCAACCCATATTTCCCTCATAGTTAATATTGTCTTCCTTCCTTCCTTCCTTCCTTCCTTCCTTCCTTCCTTCCTTCCTTCCTTCCTTTTCAATTGCCCACATAAAAAAAAAACAAAATCCCCCCCAAAAACCCTGATCATTAAATGCTTCCACAAGGATGTGCTGTAGGCAATTCAAACTTTGCTTTAACAGAACAGATTATCTCACCAAAACCCGCTCCTCCTGCTTCTCCAGTATTTTTAAAAATATATTTTATTAATTATGCCATTACAGTTGTTCTATTTTCCCCCACCATTCCCCCCCTTTAGTTCATGAACACATGTCTCATGTTCTTTAGATTCTATATTTCCCATACTATTCTTGCCCTCCCCCCATCTATTTTCTACCTACCATCTATGCTACTTATTCTCTGTACCTTCTCCCCCCTTTCTCCTCCTCCCACTCCCCTGTTGCTAACCCTCCATGTGATCTCCATTTCTATGGTTCTGCTTCTGGTCTAGCTGTCCTTTTAGTTTGCTTTTGTTTTAGGTGTGGTTGTTAATATCTGTGAGTTTGCTGTCCTTTCACTGTTCATATTTTTTATCTTCTTTTTCTTAGATAAGTCCCTGTAACATTTCATATAATAAGGGCTTGGTGATGATGAACTCCTTGAATTTGATCTTATCTGAGAAGCACTTTATCTGTCCTTCCATTCTAAATGAAAGTTTTGCTGGATAGAGCAATCTTGGTTGTAGGCCTTTGGATTTCATGACTTGGAATACCTCTTTCCAGCCCCTTCTTGCCTGTAGGGTCTCTTTTGAGAAATCCACTGACAGTCTGATGGGAACTCCTTTGTAGGTGACTGTCCCCTTATCTCTTGCTGCTTCTAGGATTCTCCCTTTCATTTTAATCTTGGCTAATGTAATGATGATGTGCCTTGGTGTGTTCCTTCTTGGGTCCAACTTCTTTGGGACTCCCTGAGCTTCCTGGATTTCCTGGAAGTCTATTTCCTTTGCCAGATTGGGGAAATTCTCCTTTGTTATTTGTTCAAATAAGTTTTCCAGTTCTCCAAGGAGGACATACAGAATATCCAGAGACACATGAAGAGATGCTCAATATCCTTAGTTATCAGAGAGATGCAAATTAAAAGCACAGTGAGATACCACTTTACACTGGTCAGGATGGCTATCATAAACAAAGCAACAAACAACAGATGTTGGAGAGGTTGTGGGGAAAAGGGGTCCTTAGTTCACTGTTGGTGGGATTGCAGACTGGTACAACTATTATGAAAAACAGTGTGGAATTTTCTCAGAAAAATAAAAATCGACCTGCCTTTTGACTCAGCTTTCTTTAATTCATTCTTCACACTGTTTCCAGGGTGATCTTTCTAAAATTCAAATCAGCTGTATCATTCTCTGTTTCTTTTTCTATTTTTTTTATTTTTAATTCTTCTATTAAAGCTCTCTGGTGCTTTCTCCCCCATCTTTAAAGAACTGTTGTCTAAATAATTGTTTCTTGTTAAAACAAAACAAAACACATACTTCCTAAGATTTTGCACTACATTAATAATCTTCAGAAAAGCATACAGGTATGACATTTTTCTTCAGTTTCATCCTATTTCAAGGTCTCTCCCAGTTGCTACTGCCACCACCAACATGGTAGGTCCTGGAGATGCCACTTCTCAAGTAAACTGTAGTCCAAGACAATACCCATTCTCCTTTATTATCTGCCATTTTCAGAGAGTAATTCAATAAGTATAAATAAAACCATAACTAAATGTTATAAAATATGATAAAAACTTTAGAAAGAAAAATGAGAAAATTGTCAAGGAAAATTAACAAAACCAAAGATTTATTGGCTTTATTATGTCAAATCTTGCCACCTTCTTGTTTTTTTAAAAGCTTTAAATCTAGATCTCTTAGGCTTCCAATACAACTATCCCACCACTCTGATACCATGTGAATAAAGGAACCAAGACAATGTAGTTCAGATGTTTGCACTTTGTGCAGAGGCTGACACTGACCTATGGCAGGACTTTCATGTGGACTGCCAATTACTGTGAATGCATGATCCACTCTAAAAATTCTATCAAAACCAGGGTAGGCAGGCAAGATCCTGGATGATGGAAGATTAAATTTGGATTCCCCTAGAAAATGTATATGAATGACATGAGACTGCTTTTAGAAGAATTCAACAACTATTCCTGACCATTGGGAATAAGAATGTTACTCTTGATAATGCAACTAGACCAGTCTCAATAAACATTGGGCTCAGTGGCCTAATTATCAATATCATCAGTGAGAGGGCTTAGTGTTAGTCATTTTCTAATCACTCCCAAACTATTTCAAATATTCTGTGTTTATTTATCCTAAATAATACTATACAGAAAGTCAAACAGTTTAAAAATATGAAGATAATCTTTATTGCATCTACTACAAGGATAAAAACCATGCTCTGCAATCAGACTGCTGACCTTCTGGAAAATGTCAACATCACTCTGAAGGGACACACAGTTATTGTGAAGGGTCCCAGAGGAACCCTGAGGAGGGACTACAAGCACATCAATGTAGAACTCAGTCTCCTTCGAATGAAAAGAAGAGGCTCTGTGGTGATAAATGGTGGGGAACCAGGAAAGAACTGTCCTCACTTTCTGCAGTCAAGTACAGAACATGATTGAGTGTCACACTGGGCTTTTGTTACAGGATGAGGTCTGTGGATGCTCACTTCCCCATCAATGTTGTTATTCAGGAGAATGTTTCTCTTGTTGAAATCAGAAATTTCTTGGGCAAAAATACATCCATAGGGTTCAGATGAAGTTGGGCATTCTCAAGCCCAAAAAGATGAGCTATTAATCCTTAAAGGAAATGACAATGAACTTATATAAAATTTAGCAAGCTACAATTAAAAAAGAATATCAAAAATTTTTGGATTGTACCTTTGTTTCTGAAAAAGGAACAGTTCAGCAGGCTGATAAGCAAGATCTAAGTTGTCTAGCAATAGAAACAGCAAGTTTCTGGATGATTGCTCAGACTTATTTGTGAGATATATATATAATTACTTTATTGTTGTTCAATTACAGTTGTCTGCATTTTCTCCCCCCCACTCCCCTACCCCAGCCGAACACACCTACCTTACTTGTGTTTCCACCCTCCCCCTTGGTTTTGTTCATGTATCCTTTATAGTAGTTCCTGAAAACTCTTCTCCTCACTGTCCCCTCCACCTTCCCCTCTGGCTATTGTTAGATTGTTCTTAATTTTGACCCAGCAATTCCACTTCTGGGATTATATCCTAAGAGCTCTGAAACACCAATTCAAAACAACCTATGCACCCCGATGTTCATAGTAGCACAATTTACAATAGCCAAGTGCCGGGAGCAACCTAAACGTCCATCAGCAAATGAGTGGTTCAAAAAACTATGGTACATTTACACAATGGAATACCATGCAGCAGGGAGAAAGAAGGAGCTCCTTCCCTTTGCAACAGCATGGATGGAACTGGAGAGTATATGTTAAGTGAAATAAGCCAGGTGGTGAGGGACAAATACCACATGATCTCACCTTTAACTGGAAAATAATCAGCAAAAGAAAAAAGAAAATAAAACATAACCAGAGTTATTTGTGATAGTTTAAAGACATAGTACAAACCAGGTATTTGCTCTTACTGGTGTGGCTTAGTGGGTTGGGTGTCACATCCTCTGACCAAAAGGTCACAGGTTATATTCCCATTCAGGGCACATGCCTGGGTTTCAGGCAAGGTCTCTGGTTAGGAGAATTTGGAAGCAACTGGTGGATGTCTCTCACACATTAATGTTTTTTTCCCTCTCTTTCTTCTCCCCTTCCCCCTCTCTAAAAATACATAAATTTAAAAAATTTAAAAATGTATTGATTTGGGAAATTTTTTAAAAATTAAAAATAAAGATAAGTTTTATAGCTAATTCATATGACTTGGGTGGGTAGCTACATAGAGAAGCCACTTTAATTAAAATTAGTCATTGAAACTCTTATGTTTTAGAAAATGTTCATAAAGAACATATTATAACAATAAAATAAAATGTGTCTTTATAAACTAAGATTGATCCCATAAGTAGTATATAAAACATGGTTTTATTTCTCTAGGTCACATGTGGATGAAAACTTTAACATCATATGCATGTAAACTAATTAGCCCTATGTGTGTACCTATAGCACATGATAGCAATAATGACCTTCAGACAGATCATAGAATTGAATGAGCCATATCGCAGAACTGAACATTTCTTAATTTTTAAAGCATGCACTTTCAACATAGTTTCAATGTTAAGGTTAATTTAATTGCAGTTAGTCTCCTATAATTCTAAAATTAGTGCTCTCAGAATTGTAACCTTTATCAACAAGTATAATTTATTGAATCATAGCACTGAAACAATTTTAAAAACCTTTAAAATCATGTAAGTTACTTGTAAACTTGTTTATGGATCAGCATCACCCTGGGGAAAATTTTTTTAAATGCAAATCTCTAGGATTTACCTTAACCAATTAAAAGCAGAAAAATCAGGGTTTTAAAGACATTCCTTCAATATTGTTGATGTTGATGGAAGGCAGTTTTGGAAGAATAAATTATTCTTTCCAGTTTACAGATCGGAAGATTGAAGCAGGTCAAAGGAGAGAAAATGACTTCCACAAATAATGTAGCAGACCTGAGACAAAATTTTAACTCCTGACTCAGAGTAATTTCTATGAAGAAAAAATAGAAAATTTACTATATAAATAACTCTAGGAGTTATTTAAAAGAGTGGAAATGTATGCATTTCTATGATTTCATGTGATGGGTCACATGGACTACTGGGCTACTAGGAATAAACTTTCCTGTATTCTATCTTAGATACTGTTGGATGAGATTCAGAGTAAATTATATGTTTGCTAGAGATTTGCTGTCAAAAATTGATGCCATGTTAATAAATGTATTACTGTGGTAACAACAAGTTATATTACTGTCAATAATAATGTACATTTTATAATAATAATTTACTTTCATACATTCCTCTCAGAAGGCCAAGATATTTTCTTCAACTTTTAGTTTTGTAGTTTTGTGAGCTGCATTTTCAAGTGACATTGAGATTCAGCTTTGTGTTCTAAAAATATGTTCACTTGTTCCAATAATACAATGCTCCTAAGACATGAGCAATCACTTCTTTATGCTCCTGCAAAGCTACAATGATGCTAAAATTCTTGCCACGTCAACAGGTTTAACTGGAGCAGCCATTACATGAATCATAAATCATGGCAAAGGGCCTATATAATACCTTGTAGTTTTCTTGGTCTCTGAAGAATGGTGCATTAAATTAAAAGCTAAAATCTATAATGATCTTCATTAATTTCTTCCTGCTGAGATCCTTCAGTTTTTACCTTATAAGTCAGTGATGATAATAAGCACTCTGAAACATTTTTAGTGGTTCAGTATTCAGCTCTAAGTGCTTTTGGCAGAATAGCATTAAAGGTCCTTCAAGAATAATGTTTACAATAGTAATCATTTACTCTCATGCTGAATTGAAATGGCAACTTCTATGGGAAATAGTCACTGTTCCTTGTTTACTGGTTCAGGCAAGCACATTAAACTTTCTTAGGGCAGACAACCCTACATCTTTTAAGATACACCAGTCAGCGCACTTCCCTGCTCCTAATGAAAGCCAGAGGCGTCTGTCTTTGGCCAATCATCATGGTGTGCTTCGAAGCTTTGCTACAAAGCTCAGTCATCATCCTAGGTGTCAAAGAATAGGAGCACTTGACTGTATCTGCTTTGTTACTACATAGAGAATCAGAATCACTGTGACTACTACAAAATGAAGTAGGAGTAGAATTAGAACATCTCTAACGAAATTTTATCCCCAAAGTCTGTACTGTTTGGAAAATGAGAGCTTGGGCCACATCTGTATTGGTCCTTGTTAATGATCTTAAATTTTTAGTGTCATTCACTTCTGTCAAGATGGTTTTCTACTGAACGGAGGTTCAATCTTAATTCTAATAAAAAGAGGTATCAGAACACTGATTTGTAGAACATTACAGTTGATCAAGGAATGTAAGTGAATAGCATGTGTAACAGCAACATTTGTCTTAAATGCCTGATACAACTCAGCCTCTTTCTACACTTTGGTACCCACTCAAGTTTTCTGGTCTTGCTTACCATGCTTAGGGCTCAGAAATATAACAAATGATTGATATTTTCAACAGCTGGGACTTTAGTTTCTTTATTCTTGTGTTCCTGTTCTGTTGTCAGAGAAATGGGCAAAAATAGAAAAATAATCCAACCTATTCAAGTATATTCAGAGGTGGTTTATAGTTATTATGTGGGAATGACTCTGTTACAGCTGTTTGGAGGGTTGTGACATTGGTTATGTTTTAAAATAATTCTTTTAAATATGGAATAAACTAAAAATACATGTAAGGTCTTAGATATGATGATTCAAATCACATGCTGTCCAAACCTTGATTTAAGAGAACCGCTACCGTCCCCTTTGGCATCTGCTTGGTAACCCTCCTGAATTCCACTCCTTCTACTCTCTGCTCAGAGAAAATTAAATAATAGATTTTGTGTTTAACATTCCTTTGCTTTGCTTTTGGACTTATACTACATACTTTTGTAAGCCAAAACAACATAATGTTTAATATTTGCATGGTTCTAAATAGGAATTATATTGCACGAAACCATCTATGATTTGCCCTTTAAATCTGTTACACATTATATTCCAGAAAAGCATTCTAACTGTTGTCATATATCAATACAATATAAATGCATCACAACTTATTTATTGATTCTTTTGCTAATATCCACTTTGTTTTTCCCCCATAAATATTCATACATTGAATATTAGTACTTTTGTCTAAGCGCACAAGCACTGGGGTTCTTTAGGGTAAATACTCATGTGTTGAATTATTGGGTTGCATGTCAGCTTTGTTAGTGAGCATCCATTTGTTTTCTAAAATGCTTGAGGCAGTTAGTACTCCTTTCATCATTTTATCGAAGATCCATTTGCTTCAAGCCTTAACAATATTTGACATTATCATGTTTTTGTATTGCCATTTCTATTGAGTATGAAAACGCATTTTCATAGTGATTTTAATTCTCATTCCACTGAATAATTTGAGGTTGAACATAATTACATGTCTCTTTATTTGCTGTTTGATTCCTCTCTGTGATGTGCTTTTGTGTGATTTTGCCAGGTTTTCCATTGGGTTGTGAGTGTTTCTTAACAGACTTGTGGGATTCCTTTATATATATTGGATACAACTCCATATTTTCCAGTTTGGGGTTTGTGTTGTACTTTCTTTATGTTATCTTTTGATAGCATGAAACTTTATTAATAATTTTTGTGTGTATAACTTTGTGTCTTAAAATTTAAGATAGTCTTCCCTGACTGATAACATAAACATAACCTTTATATTATTTGATAAAAGTTCTATAGATGACACTTTACCTTTAAATCTTATACAACTAATTTAACTATATGTAACATGAGGGAAAAGTTAAATTTTATGATCTCATAACATTAAACAATAGTCTCAGTGAATTTTATTGAAAGCTCCATTCTCTACTGACCTATAATGTCAATTCTACTAGAAATCAAATTGTCAAATATGTGTGGGCTTTTCCTTAGGGAAGGGAGGAGAGGACTTTTGTTCATGTAGTTTATCCTTAACAAAAAGCATGTTATCTTAATTACTATAAATTCAGAATACTATACATTTATATTGTCTTAATTACTATAAACTTATAATACTTCTTGATATTTGATAAAGTAATTATTCCCACATTTTTATCTTCCTCAAGAGTATCTCACCTGATCTTGAGTCTTTATTCTTCAAGGTATTCATTAATTTGGGAAGAACTAATATTTCTACAATATTGAGATTCTGGATTCATTGTTCGTGGTATATTTTTTTATATCGTTTTTTTAAGAATTCTTCCAGTATATTATATATCTACAAATATTTTGTAATCTTTGTTCAATTTTTACTATGTACTTTACATTTTAATTATAAGTGAGATCTTTGAAAAGTTATATTTTTAAATTAATATACTTTATTTTTAAAATAGCTTTAGACTTACAGAATAATTCAGCAGATAGTACAGAGAATTTCCATATACCTCACACTGCACCATAATTTCCCTTACTATTAACACCTATATTACTATGGTACATCATTATAATTAATTAACGGATATTAATATGGTAATATTAACTAAAGTTTATAATTTCTTTAGGTTTCCTTAGTTTTTGCCTAATCTCTTCTTCTAAAATTCCCAGGATCTCATCCAGGACACTATATTATATTTAGTTATTATGTCTTTTTTGCTATTTCTCAGACTTTTTTTGTTTTTTATAAACTAGACTGTTTTGAGGATTACTTACTATTCAGGTATTCTGTAGAACATCCCTCAGCTGGGATTTGTCTGATGATCTTTCTCACTTTAGACTGGGGTTATAGATTTTGGGAGGAAGACCACAAAGGTAAAATTCCATTTTCATCACATCATATCCAGGGTACATACTATTTACATGACTCATGAGTACTGATGTTGACTTTGATCTCCTGACTGAAATTGTGTTGATCAAGATTCCCTACCATTACAAAGTTACTCTCCCTCATTTCCCTTCTTTCATTGTTTTGTACTTTTGGGGGAAAGCCACTATGCACAGCCCATACTTCAGGAATGGAGAGTTATGCTCCCTCCAAAGTTATATATTTTCAGCTTCAAGAATTAGCATCAAATTCTTGCCAAATGACAGCTAGAAAGTATAAATCTTCATGTTTGTGAAACTATCTCCTTTCCTGCCTCTTGTGTATTACCTGGTTGTCCTCCATTTTCATCTCTGGCAGTTCTTTTTTTGTTTTCTTCCCAAGTCCTCCTTCCCCTCCTCTTAATATAGACTCTGTTCTAGGCCTTCTCTTTTCCTTACACTTTCTCCCCCAGGTATCTCCATTACCCTCTTATTTCAACTTCTGCCACTATATTTATTTTATCTATGAACTCATTCTAAACTCCATCCCCACCTCCACTGCCTATGAGATACATATAGCAATATTCAATTGGACTCATCTAAAATCCAACATATTTTTTCTTGAAAGTATTCCTTCCTCCTTACATATATGTGAATCCCACTTCACCTCTCTCAGGTACCAAGCTCAAAATCTTGAGGTCATTTTAACTCCTTGCTTTCATGCATAAAAATATTTAATATGCAAATTATGAAACTAAGCTAGACACCGAAGATATAAAGGTGAGTAAGACACACCCCCGGCCTTCACGGGCAGCCCAGAGACAGCTGGGCATCTCTCATCCCCTTCAGATGAGCAGTCCAAATATCCGCAATAACTTCATCTATTTCATTTCTTCTTTTCAATCTCTGCTACCTCTATTAAGATTCAAAGCTGCCCTTTTTTCTATTTCTGCTCCTGACAAAGACATCCTAAATGTAATCCATATCCCAGAAAATCAGCCTCTCTCCAACCCAGCTCTGGCAGTATTTCAATCTTACTAAAACATTTTCATCCAGACACCTTAAAAATTCCAACCTCACATTCACAGTTCTCCTCAAAGTGATGTTCTTTCTTTCTGTGTATCATCATTTTCTTATTTTACTTCTAAAAAAACCATATTTATTAAATTCAGTCAGTATGACTTGACAGTAAAATGGAATTTTAAATGAATTTTTACCCAATACAGGTTTTCTTTTTTTAAATAAAATAGGCAGAATAGCCTTTTAGTTATTTTTTTTTCAGAAATGCTGCAACATACAATGTTTAACTCACTAATTCCAGTTAAAGGGAAGTCAGTGAACTGTTTTTTTAACCTGCTCCTGACCTATTGTACTCTCATGGAGAAGTCTGCTTTTTTACTTGTTTGCTTGCCTATAAAACAGTAATCATAAAATGTTTAATTTTTTGACTATCAACAGGTGAATTATATTAGTTGTAGATAACCTTGACTTCAACTCCTTGTTAGTAAAATTGCAGAGTAGTGAAAAATGTCTTTGACTGAAATTATGTACTAGCTCTTGCCTGCTTTCAGTTTTTCCTTTTTAATTTTTTTATTGATTTTTAGAGAGAGACAGAGAGAAATCATATTTATTGTTCCACTTATTTATGCATTCATTGCTTGATCCTTGTATGTACCCTGACCAGGGATCGAACCTGCAACTCCGGCATATGCAGACGATGCTCTAACTAAGTGAGCTATCCCACCAGGGCTTACTTTTTCTTTAAGTAGTTTGTTGCTCTGAAGAGAGCTTTCAGATTTAAAAAAATATGATAATTAATATTTCCACATTTGCAGAAGTTTCTGAACAATTATTTCTCAATTACTACTTTTGAGCTGATGGGTTCTTAGTAATTTGAGGAGGCAATACTACTTATCTCTATTTTGGAGGGTGGACCAAAGATAAGAGAGGTATTAAGAAGAAGTTGTTAAGCAATGTTTTCCCATCTTTCAGATGTATTTTTTAAAACATACAAATGCCTTGATGTTTAACAATGTTCCTATTAAACAGTAGACATTTTCATAGGGCAATTTCTGGACTATGCCTCTCATTTCTATGATGCTGGGTCTGTTACTTAATCTCTCTTAGCCTCTGTTTCATCATGTGTAAAACAGGCATTAAATATGATTGCATGTTGAAGGTACATCAGACATGTGAACTATATTACTTGTAATAAATGGAGATGTACAGCATTACACCAGAGGCTCTCAAAGTGTGGTCCCTAACTGCAGCATCCTTACTACCTGGAGACTTGTCAGAAATGCCAAACCTTGGGCCCCACCCCAGATATGGAATCAGGGACCCTGTGGATGGGGCTCAGAGATCTGTGTGTGAACCAACTCTCCAGGTGGCTGTCACCCCTGCTGCATTCTGAGAACCAATGCAGTAAAAATATGAATAAATAAAAAAACATTAGGCTATAATTCTGAGAGGGAGCAGGGAACAATCATAAATTCTACGACTGAGGAAAATTGACTTAGCCATTACTTTGGGGCTGGTCATGTGTCATTAATCTGAGAGGCAATTCAAAATAGATTCTTAAATTTTGAAAAAATTAGGAGGCTTCATCCAGGAGAACAGTGAAAATGAGACTTTTGCAACCAAATCATACTGAGAAAACTGAGAGCTCTTCAGAACACACAGAACAGAGGACAGGAGAGAGGAAGAATTTACGCAGTAGAAAATTATTTCTTTAAGTTTCCAAACTGTAAGTTAAAAATGAAGTCAGATTTTATTTATTGTGTAATAAGGTTTCCAGCAGCTAATGGGTGAGTAGTTGAACCATATCATCAAGAGGGAAGGAGAGAAAGCTTGGGGTGGGGTGAGAGAATCTTTATTCTCAAGGTCTTAGGATTCTTCAATTCCTAAATGGAGATCAAAAAAAAGGTAAAGCTATAGCCCCCCAAATTAGAGCAGGTATAAATTCTTTAAACTCAATAATCCATTATTTCTATCTCCTAGTTATGAGAAGCAGTTAAATATGTATTTCAAACTGTGGGGATTTGAATGGACCTACTGTGTTCTGCCATGCATAATGTGCTCCCACATAATGTGCACACCCCCATTTCTGTGCACATTATACACAGGACTATTAGGCCTATTATTATATCTATGGTATGTAATAATTATATCCATATATTATGTGCATCCTTATTTTTTCTTAAAAAATCTGAGCAAAAAGTATGCATTGTACATGGCAAAATACAGTACTTCGGAGGTATTCCTTTCTTAAATGAATTATATGAAGGTCAGAAGGAGAAAAATAAACAGAAAACACTGCTGACGAATGTGTGCGTTTCAGTCCGGTGCACTCTGCTTGGCTTCACGGAGCAAACTCATGATTGCCCCGAGGCAAAGCAATTCCATTTCGCTCCTGACCCTCTGCCATGTGCTCTGCCTTGCTTGCTGTGAGGTTTTTTTAAGTTAGAAAAATGTGATCCTAGAAATGTTTGAATATAATATTGTTCTGGCTTCAAGGCACAAATGTTGTTACTTAAATCATCAACTTATATGTGCATATTAAAGATGAAGGATTCAGGAACCATTCTAAGTTATTCAGCAGCCTTCTGTCCTGGTCTGTTAACATCATCACCTTCTAAGGAGGTAAGAAAGCCAGTTAATTAAAGAATGATTTTCTCTCATCCTTCTTTCTTCATTTTAAGTATCCGTCTTTGTGATCAGGGGTAGGATAGTCACCAGGGTTGTAAGACCCTTCACATTTTCTTGTGAAGGCTTTTGGAACTTAAAAATATCCCTGATGTCAACATTAAATACAGTTTCTACACTGTACCAAGACATTGATTTTTTTCCCCATTGATCATTTATCTACCATTTGTCTATTAATCAAACTCCCATTTGTCTACTAATTTTTATTAACCTGCTATTTTCTCATGTTTTTAAAATTCCCATACTATTGTGTGAGTCCATTCCAAATTTTTCTCTCATTTCGACTTTAGAATTTTAAAATTTCTTTGAAGAAACTACCTACTGAAGCGCCTCCTACTTCTCACACAAACCGAAGCTTATCTTGCTCTGAGTTC
The DNA here is from genome assembly GCF_021234435.1 of Artibeus jamaicensis. Taxonomy (NCBI): domain Eukaryota; kingdom Metazoa; phylum Chordata; class Mammalia; order Chiroptera; family Phyllostomidae; genus Artibeus; species Artibeus jamaicensis. The sequence continues at coordinate 5,155,422 of NW_026521870.1, forward strand.
ACCAGCTTTGCAGCTGCCCCCACTCCAGGTGCCACGGGTCTCAGAACAAAAGTGGCATCTGCTGACTCCCTAAGGTGGCTTCCAAACCTCTTCTTCTCCTGACTTCTTAAAAAAATATTTCTAACCCAATGTTTCTGTCAAATGGATACACTTTTAAAATGTAAATGGTTCTACAAAGCTTATTGCAAAAATTTAATGGTCTCCAAAACACATGCCTCCATCTCATGCCCTGGAAACAACACTTTTTAGCTTTTCTTTTAGATGTGGCCCTCAGATTTACAAATAAGGTACATGACAGGTCTTTCTTGATTTTTCAGTTTTAGATGTTAACCACTGACTTCTCACAGAGGAAGAGGATTGCTTATGTTTATCATACACTTAGCCCCATCTCCCCACTCATACCCTACCTTTGCACCCTCCAGAAAACGTGCATAGAGTTATTTTTAAAAAGTTATTTAATCTTTAGATCAAGACTTAGTATTTATATTATTACCATGTGATTATTATTCACAGCTGAATTAGGTGATATGCTACAGTTATATCTCTTTTCTTTTACAACATTTCTTCCCCCTGACATTAATGATTCTCTCTCTCTTTCTCTTTCTCCTTCAGTTTTCTCTGTACCCATCACTACTTCATTCCTAAACTCCCTATCAGATATGGACATCATTTTCTGTTTCTGTGGCAGGTTCACTGCTTTATTCACCATTGCTACTATTATAAAACCTTAATTGTTTCGCTCAGGTATCTCCCTGCATGACCACCCTTTCTGTCTTTAGAGACGACTTATTACTTAACACATCACCATATACAGAAAGTCCAGGTGATCAGCAATGGTAACAAATGTAATCACTCTGTTACCTCCTTTGCAACCGTCCCTCTTGTCCTGGTAGACAAGCTTGCTCACATCTGATGTAACTCTGTCTCCTTTGTTTTACATCACATCCCTTCCAAGGTCAGTGAATTACATATTCAAATAGCTTCGAGCTCATTTCTCACTCTTTATTTCTTTTGCGACTGCCTTAGTCTAGTCCTCACTATTTTGTATTTTACTATTGCAAATCTCTCCTATGTGATCTATTTATCTCATGCCTTATGTCACTATAATCTATCCTCACACTGCCACCAGAATGATTTCCTGGAACAAATTTTGAGTCATGTGACTCCTTGCTTAAAATCCTTTGAGAGTCCCCAATACATATGGTAAAATGCATACTCCTTAGCATGTCACCCAAAGCCAACTGTGCTATGGCCTCTTCCCAACTCTCCAAACATGTCTTTTTGAAATTGGCAACCAATGTTTTTAAGTTGATATCTACATATTGCAAAATGCACAGTCTTTAAGTACAATTCAGTGTGTTTTGATAAATATGTACCCCATGGTACACCACTTTTAGACTTAAGCTCCAAGAATAATGATCTACTTGTATTTCTTCAAATATGCATAATTCTTCAAATATGCAGGTACTTGCATATTTATGACACATATATGCCTTTTGACCCTTGACCTAAACACTTTCGTCTCCTGTCACCTGTCAGAAGACACCTGGCAAAAGTAACTTCTGGGAAACATATGGACACTTCTTTTTCCACCGTATACTTACCTGTCATGGCACCCACAAAGCCTCATTGTCCTTGTCAGTTTCATGTCTGCTCTCTACCAGGCTGTGTGCACTCCAGGGTGGGGGCCATTTAAAAAATGTAATAGATATCCAGTCATTAGTACTAAGTAGGGACTGAATAAATTCATTAAATAAAGGTAGAAAATAAACATTGAATATTTTTAATAAAAATTATAAAAGTTTAAATTAAAAAACTGGAGAAATGGACTACCTGGCTATAAGTGAGGCCTCAGCTACATGTTACATGTGAGATTTTGGAAACAATGTATAACCTGAATACAGCATAGTGTCCTAAAGTATAAAATGGGAACTTTCATTGCACCTGTCTTAGGGGTCATTATAAAGTTTAAATTTTGGATCCTTAAAATTCTTGGAACACTTACTGACTCCCACTAAATATACAACACCATTCAACTATTGTTAATTTAAATTAACAAAATAATTTTCCATTGAAAATATTTAAAATTCTAGCTAATCCAAGGAAGATCAAAAATAGATCTTATAGAAGCTATTTAGTTTGATCAGCCAGGTAACTCTTTCATAACATCTGCAATGGGATGCAAGAGAACAATTGAAGTATCACTACTTATACCACTGCAATGAGAAAATTCCAGATTCTGAGAAACAAAGTTTGTTCTTATACATGTTATTTTATAACATATCAACAGTTCCTCTTTATCATTGTTATTTTTATAGTTAGTGTTTCACAACCACATAATACATAAAGGTTAATGCAAAAAATTAAATGGAAACCCAGCTTGCCAGGACTGGAGAATCACCATAAAGCACACAAGCACATATGCACGGCAGAAGGACATGAGCAAGCCCAACCACCCAGAGCTGTTAGGGTGCAGAGACCACTGGTCTGTTTTTGAAAAACAAGAAGGCTACAGGTGGAGAAAGTGAAACAAGGAGAGTGTGCATGGTTGGAAACAGGTGGAATTAATTTAAAATGCCTTCCTGAAGGAGATGCTGATTGAACAGATAATTCTTTAATAGTCCAGGTCTTGTTGTAACTTGTTGTTAAAAATGATTCTTTTCAGGGCTCCATAATCAATCTGATGGGGAAATGAATTGGCAGCCCATTCACATGGAAAGCTGTTGTTCATCAAAATAACACCTTTCTGCTTAACACACAGCAGAATTTAGCATCAGTGTATTTTTATGATTGTTCAACTAAAAATAAACTCAAGATGAGGGCTGCAGATATATTTTTTCTGGGTATAATCTGAATCTTTAGGTTCTAAAGTTCTGTAGCTTCCTTTCTGCCATCTGGTGGTTGAAAATATTGATGTTCTTGGCAGTCTGTGAAACTATATTAATTCTTTGTAGATATATTATTAATATACATGGCCTCCCACTAAGCAATTTTCCAAAACTGAAACTGGCATGCATTCAGTATAGTGTACATGAAAATATAGAATATATTTTTCTTTTCTGGATTCTTCAGATTTATTATTTGTACACAAACATGTTTTATTGTGTTAAATCCTATAAGTAGTATTGTTTTGGAAGGAAACTATTTTTTAAATTTTAATGTGCTCCAAAGATATTTTTTCTACTTTCTTCAAGTCAGTGCATTTTTAGATTGCCAAGGAAATTTTAGGGAGCTTTAAAATAAGTCATTAATTTTGACTACTAGCATTTCAAGAATGGGCAAGTAAAATTAAATGCAAAATGCAAAAGCAAAGTGTAGTTATCAACAGAGTTAAAGACAAATGACCATTAGACTGGCCCATGAGCAGGTATGTGGTCCTTTCTCCACTTGTGCAAAGTATGCCTTCTAATCATGCAAAGTAGGTCATGGAAGGACTGAGTGCTGCCAGAGAAAAGGAATGAGAGAGGACAGATATTACGTTGTTAGAATAGGACTAAGTACAAGATATTCAGGCAGTATAGTCAAAGGATCCCTTCTCCCTAGGTTTGGGAGAAGGCTTGGGGTCATACCTTATTGTTTGCCTCCTCTAAAACTTTGATGCTGTGTTTATAATTGCCCTTAAAACATCTCACTCGTACAGGTTATCAGGAACTCCTACTATCCTATGGCTATCAAAGAAGACTTTCAACTCAGGGGGAGATTCTTCCTCTTAAAATGGGTTGGTCCTGTGTGGCTTATTTCTTTGTCTAAACCTTTGTAGTTGTGTGTGTAAGAGGGGTGACTTAGCATAAATAAGAACATGTTCAACATTAACTGAAGTTTTATTTTCTGTTCCCTTTGAGGCCTCTGTTTCTTTGTTTGTTTTCTACTGCATTGGGAAGAGGACATGGAAATTTGAAGCACATCTGGATTCGGGCCTAGTTCTTTTTGTTAATAGACTTCACTCAGTGATTTTGGTCTCAATCGATTTATCCATAAGATAGAAGTGATTATGACGTACACCCCATATGCACCAGAAGTATTTTCAATGATCAATCAATACATTGTTTATTAAAGAAGTGTAAAAATAGACTACATAAAACTGTAATGTTACTTGACATTTCCCAATTCTATTTGCTTCCTTCTATCCCTAATTCCAGCCTATTCAAAAAAGAGGAGGAAATAGTATTCAATACAGGAAGAAGCCCATTGTTTGAGAGAGAGCAGTTTTCCATGAAGGGTTAGTGTATGATGTAGCCTCGGTGTATGGGGAACTACGGAATGTGATTCATGGAGAATAAGAATGAAGCCCTCTCCAAATTACCACCATCTGCTGCTACCAAACTCACGTTCAAACTTTGCAATTAAATATGTGTGGTTTTATAGTTTGTTTTGTTTTGCTTTATTTAGATCTTGACACCTCTTCAAAAAGTTCCTACCAGTGTGAAAATACTGGACTGGGTCCAGCATTATCAGTTATGAAAAGTATCTTGACAGGAAAAAAGGAAAGGTTTATTGATCGGAAACCCAAGCAACACAGGTGGATAAGAAGAGAGAAGGGGCACCCCTTACTTGACTTCACCTTCCTAATGGAGTTTCCTGTCTAAACCCTATTGGCACAGCATATTTCCCCCCCCCAAAAAATACTTGTTTTCACTTAAATATCACTTTAAAAAGTATTCACCAGGAATACAAATACTCAAGTTTAGTTTCCTTCTGTATTTTCCAGGCCTCCTTTGTTTCCATTTTATTTATTTATTTATTTATTTATTTATTCATTTATTCATTTATTTATATATTTTAATTTATTGTTGTTCAGTTACAGTTTCCTCATCTTTTTCCCCCATTGCTCTCCCCTACCCCTCACCTCCACTCCCACAATCAATCCTCCCCCTTTTCTATTAGTCCTCTGTTGATGTTCCTTGACTTACTCCTTATTTTTGAATTTATACTGCATAGAGTTAACACTGTGGTTACCTTATAAACAGAATTATCTCTAGTACATACAGTACATCTAAAAACATTTCTGTGGATAACGTTGGTATGTTGGTGATATCACAGGGAATTTTCCATTTCCAATTAAGAGCTCAGGGTGATTATTCTTTCTAAAATTATTTCCTACCAAATATATTTTGTTCAAAATCATAAAGATTATATTTAGAATGGTGACAGGTTGTGATCACAATTAACTCTGTGCCAAGGATGACTTTATAAAGATACCATTCTTGTAAGATTGCCAATCATATTTTATATTCTCTTCTTAATGTATTTTTGAGAACTAGGTGTATAAATAGAAAAGATAAGAAGGAAACATCTTAAATGATATTCTCTTTGTAGTAAAATATTCTTAGAACTTAAAATTAGAAGAGCATGAGACATTTCAAATATATTTCTTAATTCAATGCTCTCAATATCTGCTTATTCAGTCATTAATTGTTCGTGCTTTCCAGTAGTTGTGCTGAGTGCTAAGTACACAAAGAGCATAAGTTCCCAAGTCCTTGGATGAGGTACATAATTATTTAGCATGGACCTTCCTCTAAGCAGCTCATGCATTTCAGAGGAGTAAGAGAGAGAGTTTATGCAGTATGACAAGAACAGCAGGACATACATTTGAAAAGTAAGGTGCAATCACCAAAGAATGACAAATTCTTCTTTAGAATAAGAAGAAAGCCTGCACAAAATGGGATAAAACAGCAACAAAAAAGAAGCTGAGTCTTGAATGAAGCAACAGGCATTTTACTGATTAGATAAAAAAGATGAGTAGAGAGGTGGGCAGGGATTGGCACAGACAGTTCTGGGTAGATAGTTTGACATATATTAAAATTCTACAGATATAACCTAATATTTAAAATATATTACAAAAGAACAAAAATGGACTAACATGATATAAAAAGGTTATATGTGAACTAAATATATTTAGTGGACTAAATGATCCACTAAGATTTCTTTCTTCCCTCACTGGAGTAATAGCTACAATAAGAATGAAACGTGAAATCAAATCTATGAAGTTTACCTGCCTAGCTTGGATCCAATATTTTAAAGCATCAGAAGTTATAAATGCTACCTGCACTTGCAAGAATATGCTTAAATGTTGAGGAAGCATATGAAAATCTATTGATCTTATATTTTTTCTTCAAACTGTGTCCCTATGATATTTTGATTTTTTTTTTACATGGAAACATGCAAATGTTTCTGTTTCAGAAATTTTGGGTGTCTTTTTTAGAACTTTATTTAGATAACTATAGAGAGTATGATTAAAGGTTTTACAGATTATACTAAATATCAAATAATTATAACATTATTGTATAAAAGACAAATATTTTATTAACAGAATTACTTATATAGTAAAATACTAAAATCAACCTAAATACTTATAATAATAGAACTACTAAATCAATTAAGGTATATCTATAAACTGCAAGTACACAATATATTTAAGCTCTTTACTTAGAGATAGAGAATATGTTTCATAATATATCAAAATAAAAATGTAAACTTGTAGCTATTATGTGGAATAGGCATTTATGGTTTTTGAGAAAAATTGTGTATTTTTCTTAATAATTTGAGGATTCTATAATGACTTTAGTATCTGTCCCAATTCTCTTAAAATATTATATATTTTTAATCTAAAAATTATTTTACCATATAATCAATATAAAATTATTAATGAGATATTTCATACTCTTTATATTTAATTAAGTTTGATGTAACATTATAGAAGTTCAAGTACAGTGTGTTACTTCAATACATTTATATATTATAATGGGATAACCAATATAGTGATATTTATCACATTATAAAATTATAGTATAATGTCATTGTTTATATTCATTATACTGTGCATTAGATCCCTATGGCTTATTACACTCATTACAAGTTTGTACCCTTAAACACCATAAGTCATATTCCCCACTTCCACCTCTGGTAACCACCATTTTGCTCTGTTTATTACAGGTTTAACTTTTTTAGATTGCACATGTAAGTGTTATCATACCGTACTTGTCTTACTGACTTGTCTTGCTTAGCATAATGCTCTCAAGGCCCATCCATGTTATTGCAAATGTCAGAATATTCTTCTTTCTCATTGGCTGAATAAAATATTCCTTTGTGTAGTTTTACCACACCATTTTTTATTCATTCATTCATTCATTCATTCATTCATTGAGTATTTGGGTTGTTTCCATATGTTTTCTAGTGTGAGTAATTCTGTGATAAACATAACAGTATATACATCTCATCAAAATCCCCTTTTTAATTTCCTTTGGGTATATACCCTGAAGTGGAATTGTAGGATTGTATAGCATACCTATTTTTAATTTTATGGGAAACCTTCATATAGTTCCCTTCGTGGCTGGACATAAATTTTTGTTCCCACCAGCAAGGTATAGTTTTCAGTGCATCCTTGACAGTGCCTGCAATCTATAATGTGGAAGTTTGATACCCCCAGCTTTGTTCTTTGTTTTTTGAGATTGCCTTAACTATTCAAGATTTTTTTTGTGGTTCCATGACTCTTCTTGATGATAGCCATTCCAACAGGTGTTAGGTGATATCTCATTGTCATTTTTTTTTTAATTAGCTTTATTTTTTTTTAAGTTTTTTTTTTTAAGATTTTATTTATTTATTTTTTAGAGGGAAAGGGAAGGAGAGAGGGAGAGAAACATCAATGTATGGTTGCCTTTCGTGCATCCCCTGCTGGGAATCAGCCTGCAGGGAACTGGCCTGCAACCCAGGCATGTGCCCTGACTGGGAATCAAACCGCGATTGTCTGGTTCGCAGGCCCATACTCAATCCACCGAGCTACACCGGCCAGGGCTTCATTGTCATTTTGATTTGCTTTTCCATGACAATTATTAATTTTGAACATCTTTTCATGTGCCTATTGGCCATTTTTGTGTCTTCTTTGGGAAATTGTCTAATTAGTTCTTCTGTCCATTATAATTAGTATTTTTTGTTGTTATTAAAGTGACTGAGTTCTTTATACATTTTGGACATTAACTTCTTATTTAATATATGGTTGGGAAAATTTTCTATCATTCTGTAGCCTGCCCTTTAATTTCATTGATAGTTTTTCTGTGAAGAAACTTTTGAGTTTAAGGTTATGCTGTTTGTTGATTTTTGCTGTTATTGTTTGTGCTTTCGGTATCATGTCCAAAAAACCTATTGCCAAGACCAATATCAAGGAGATTAGTCCCAAATTTTCTTCTACCAGTTTTATGGTGTCAGAGCTTATATTTGAGTCTTTGATTCATTTTGAGTTATTTTTTTGTGAGGTTTTGGTACAGTTTTACTGTGCTGCATGTGTGTCTTCAGTTTTCTCAGTATCATTTGTTGAATAAACTGTCTTTTCCACAATAAGTATTCTTGGATACCCTGCTGAATATAAGTTGACTGTATATGCCAGAACTTGATTCTGGGCTTCTATTCTGTGCCATTAGTCAATGTGTCAATTTTGTGCCAGTGCCATACTGTTTATATTACTATGGCTTTACAGTATAATCTATAATACAGGAATTTGATACCCCTGGCTTTGTTCTTTGTTTTTGAAATTACCTTGGCTATTCAGGATTTTTTTGTGGTTCCATGCAAATTTAAGAACTGTTTCTTCAGAGGAGTCAGACAAGAAGGAGAAATAAAAAGTATCCAAGTTGGAAAAGAAAAGTAAAACTCTCATTATTTGCAGATGACATGGTACTGTATATAGAAAACCCTAAAGACTCTACCCAAAATCTACTAAAACTGATAAGCAAACTCAATAAAGTAACAGGATACAAAATAAATATCCATAAATTAGTTGCATTTTATATGCCAATAGTGATCTTTCATAAAGGGAAACTAAGAAAACATTCCATTTACAATTGCATCAAAAAATAAAATACCTAGGAATAAACCTAACCAAAAATGTAAAATACTTGGATTCTGAAAATTATAAAACACTGAAGGAAGAAATTGAAGAAGACACAAATAAATAGAAGCACATACTGTGTTCATGGATAGAAAGAATTAACATAATAAAATATCTATACTACCTAAAGTAATCTATAAATTCAATGCAATTCCTATCAAGATACCAATGCCATATTTCACAGAACTAAAAATTAATTTGGAACCACAAAAGACCCCAGATAGGCAAAACAATCTTGAGAAAGAAGAACAAAGTTGGAGAAATTACATTACCTGATATCAAACACTACTAAAAGGCCATGGTAATCAAAACAACATGGAACTGGCATAAAAACAGACACATAGATCAATAGAACAGAAAAGAGAGCCCAGAAATAAACCCATGTCTTTGTGGTCAATTAATATTTGGCAAAAGAGGCAAAAACATACAATGAGGTAAAGATAGTCTATTCAATAAATGGTGTTGGAAAAAATGGACAGATAATGTGCAAAAAAGTAAATTAGACTACCTTCTTATATCATTTACAAGAATAAATGAAAATGAATTAAGGACTTAAATGTAAGATGTAAAAATCATAAAAGTATAGAAGAAAACATAGGCAGTTAAATCTCAGATATTGCTCATAGAAATATTTTTTTGATACGTGTCCTCGGGCAAGTGAAACAAAAAAAAATTAAACAAATCAGACTTCATCAAGTTAAAAATTTTTTGCACAGCAAAGGAAACCATCAACAAAATGAAATGACATCTCACTGAATAAGAAACACATATGACGATGATATATGTGATAAGGGATTAGTATCCAAAATATACAAAGAATTTATAAAATTCAATACCAAAAAACAAGCAACCCAATTAAAATATGGGCTAAAGACCTGAGTCACTTCTCCAAAGAGGATATACAGTGGGCCCAGAGACATATGAAAAGATGCTCAATACCACTGATCATCAAAGAAATGCAAATTAAAACTATAATGAGATATTATATCATATGTGTCAGAAAGGCTATCTATCATCAATAAACCCACAAACAAGTCTTGGTCCAGAATATGGAGAAAAAGGAACCCTAGTGCACAGATGGTGGGAATGCAGATTGGTCCAGCTATTCTGGAAAACAGTATGGAGTTTCCTCAAAAAATTAAAAATGGAACTGCATTGTGATCCAGTTATTCCACTTCTGGGGATACAACCTAAGGAACCCAAAATACTAATTTGAAATAACATAAGCACCCCTATGTTCACTGCAGCATTACTTATAATAGCCAAGATTTGGAAGCAGCTCAAGTATCCATCAGTTGATGAGTGGATAAAAAAAAAGCTGTTGTACATATTTACACAATGGAATACTATTCAGATCTTCCCCTTCGTGACAGCATGAATGAACCTGGAGAGTATTATGGTAAGTGAAATAAGCTGGTCAGATGAGGACAAGTGCCATATGATTTAATTTATATGTGAATTCTAATGAATAAAATAAGTAAACAAAATAGTAACAGACTCATAGATATGAAAAGCAGACTGACAACCATCAGAAGGAGGAGGTTTAGGGGCTGTGTAAAAAATATCAAGGGATTAAGCAAAGAAAAAAATTCATAAACCGTACAGTGATTACCAGAGGAAAAGTAGTGGGAGAGGTAGAGGAGACATAGTGGGGATAAATGGTGATGGAAGGTGACTTGACTTTGAGTGATGAATGCACCATACAATGTAGAAATGATGTATTATAGAATTGCACCTGAAACCTATATAATTTTATTGACCAATATCACCCCAATAAATTCAATAAAAATAAAAAAATCAAAATAAAATCTATTTTGTCTTACATTGAAAATACTGTTTCTTACGTGTTTGTGTAGGGTGACTTTGGTATTTAGGTGAGGATTGCATTGAATCTGTAGATGGCTTTGGGTGGTACAGCCGTTATAACCCTATTAATTCTTCTACTCCATAGTGTGGGATGTCCTTTCATTTGTTTGTATCTTCTTCAATTTCTTTCATCAAAGTCTTATCATTTTCATTGTACAGATGTTTCACTTCCTGGGTGAATTTATTCCTAATATTGTTTTTGATGCTATTGCGAATGGGATAGTTTCTTTAATTTTTTCAGATGCTTTATCATTAGTCTGAAGGAATGTAACTGATTTCTCTATGCTGTGCTTTAATTTTATTGTTTAAGGTATTCTAAAAATTTTCTCCTCTGATTTCTTTGTTGGCCCTTTTGTTCTTCAGCAAATTTTGTTGTTCAGTCTTCAAAAATTTTCCAGTTTTATTCATGTAATTAATTTCTAGTTTCATTATAGTTGGAAATGATGTTTGATATGATTTCAATCTTAAATTTGTTAAGGTTTGCAGCCTGAGGTATGACCTGTCTTGGAAAATGGTACCTATGCACCTGAGAAGACTGTACACTCTGCTGCTGTTGAGGGAAATGTTCTGTAGGTGTCTAAGTGCATTTTCCTAAAGTGTGGTTCAGGTCCAGTATTTTGTTGATTTTCTGTCTAGAAAATCTGTCCATTGCTGATAATATGGTTTTAAATTCCCCCGCTATTACGAATTGTTGTCTACTTTTTCCTCAAGATGTTAGTATTTGCTTAATAAATTTAGGTGCTCAGGTGTTAGAAGCATATAAATATTTGCAATTGTATTTTCTTGATGTACTGACTCCTTGATCATTATATAATGACCTTTCTTTGTCTCTTGTTACCGCTTTGGTTTGAGGTTCTGTTACCCTATTTGTGTGACACAGTATAGCTATCTCTGCATTCTTTTTTGGCTTCCATTTGCTTGGAGTGTCATCCTTCTTTCTTTCACCTTGAGCTTACATGTGTCTTTAGAACTGAAACAATCTCCCGTAGACAGCATATAGTTGTGTCTTGTTTTTTAATCTACCCAGTCGCTCTGTGCCTTTTGATCGGTGGACCGGTGAATTCACTTCATTTATATTAGGGTGATTATCGATACATGAGGATTTACTCTGGCCAGTTTCTCTCCTTTGGGTTATTTTGTCTCTCCATTGTTTGTTTTCCTTCTGCCTCTGTCTGTTTAGTTAGTGGTTTTCCATGGTGATTTGCTGAGTCCCTCTCTACCATCCCCCTCATTAATTTTTCATGTCTCTATTCTAGATTTCTGCTTTGTGGTTACCATGAAGCTTATAAAAATATCATTTTTTTCTGATAACAATATATCTTCATTTATTTATAAAGATACCATTCTTTTACCTTCCCCCTTTTCTATTTTCTGTGTCACAAACCATCACCTTTTATGTTGTGGTTTTGTTACAAAGTTGTATGAGCTATAGTTAGTTTAATGTTCTTTTCCTTTAACCTTTATGCTATATTTACAACTTAACAAATACACAAATTTACAAAGTTACTAATATACTATCCTGAAAAAAATTACAGAGTTCTAATTCTGATTATATAGTAACCACCTTAATCAGAGTATTGTTTAATTATTTTTTGGTTTCAGTTTGAAGAGCTACTTGCAACATTTTTTTATAAAGCAGGCCTAGTGGTAATGAATTTCTTTTTTGCCTAGAAAAGCCTTTATTTTTCCTTCCTATCTTAAGTATAACTTTGACTGACATTTGTAATCTTTCAATATTTTAAATATGTAACTTCACTATCTCCTGGACTGTAGGGTTTCTGCTGAGAAATCTGCTGATCACTTAATGGGGGTATCTTTGTAGTCTACTGTCTTTTCTTTCTCTGGTTGCCTATAATTTTTTTTCTTTATCATTGACTTTTAAAAACTTTAATATAAGGTGACTTGGGAAAGTTCTTTTTGCATTGAGACAATAAGGATATTCTATTTCCTTCGTGGATTTACCTACCCAGTACTTTCCCAGGCTTGGGAAGTTCTCAGCCATTAATTTCTTTAAATATACTTTCTGCCTCCTCCTTGCTCTCTTCTCCTTCTGGTATACCCATTAATCTTCCGTTGTCTTTCCTAGTTGACTCTGATAGTTCCACAGGCTTTCCTTTAAAAAAAACTTAACCCTTTTTGCTTTTCCACCTGAATCATGTCTATATCTCTACTCTTGAACTTATGCTCTCTTTTATATGATCTCACTTCCAATGTTTTGTAATGTACCTTTCATATCGTTTATTGGGTTATTCAGCCCCCAAATTTCTGTCTGGCTCTACTTTAGAATTTCAATATCTTTGGCAAAGTACTCCTCAGTTTTTTAACTTTATACCTTGAGGCTATTTTATTGCTTTTCTGAGTGTTCTTGTAGCTCCTTGAATTTCCCAGTAATAGCTATTCTGAATTCTCTATGCATCAAATTGTAATATTCTGGGTCTTTGGGTTTGGTTACTAGAAAACTGTCATTTTCATTTAGTGATACTATATTACTATGATTTTTGTAAGGTTTAGTGAAAAATGCCTCTACTTCTGCATTTGAAATAATGAATACATTTTTTATTTGCATAAGGCTTTGATTTTGTAGCACTTAGCAAGTTGGTAATTAAAAGCTTTCCTCTTGTTTTCCAGAAGGTGGCGCTGTAGCACAAGTCTTTTTTGTTTTTGTTTTTTCTCGCTAGTGTCTACTCATTTTCAAGGCTAGGAGTGGGCCATGAAAAAGCTGGCAGACCACCAACCTCCCTCCCCAGACTCCTGCTGTCAGCCAGCTCTCTATCTATGATTCTGTCTCTCTTTTGCTTGTTTGTTCATTTTATTCGTTAGGTTCCACATATCAGTGAAATTATATGGTACTTGTCTTTCTCTGACTGGTTTATTTCACTTAGCCTAATGCTCTTGAGGTTCATCCATACTGTCACAAAAGCTAAAATTGTCTTCTTTTTTATGGTCAAGTACTATTTTGTTGGACAAATGTACAACAGCTTTTTTTTATCCAATCATCTATTGATGGGCATTTGGGCTACTTTCAAATCTTGACTATTGTAAATAACACTGTAATAAATATAGGGGCACATACATTCTTTCAAATTGGTGTTTTGGGTTTCTTTACATATATTCCCAGAAGCGGAATAACTGAATCCTATGGAAGTTTTATTTTAATTTTTTTTAGGGAACTCCATACTGTTTTCCACAACAGCTGCACCAGTCTGCATTCCCTCCAACAGCGCACAAAGGTTCCCTTTACTCCACATCCTCACCAGCATTTGTTGTTTGTTGATTAATTGATGATGGCCACTCAGACAGGTATGAGTTAATATCTCACTGTAGGTTTAATTCGCATTTCTCTGATGATTAGTGACATTGAGCATCTTTTCATATCTGTGTGTCCTTTATGGAGAAGTTTTTGTTTAGGTTCTTTGCCCATTTTTTAACTGGATTCTTTTTTGGAGTGTTGAGTTTTGTAAGTTCTTTAAAATTTTTGAATATTAACCCCTTATCAGATGTATAATTTTCAAATATGTTCTCCCATTCAGTGGGTTGTGTGAGGGAGTAGTGGAAGGATTGAGCAAAAGAAGAAACAAACAAACAAAAACTCAGGGACGTGGACAGCAGTGTGGTGATTTCCAGGAAGGGAGGTGGTGCGGGGAGATGGGCAAGGGTATAAAAGGCATAAATGGTGAAGGACAGAGGCCTGAGTTCAGGCTGTGAACACACAGTACAGTGTACAGATAATGTGTGTGGTATTGTGTACCTGAAACCTGTATAATTCTGTTAACTAGTGTCACCCAGTAAATTCAATAAAAAGGGGAAAGGAAAGCTGGCAGGTAAAAGTAAGGTGATGACAGAGTAGGGGTTTGTGTGCTTAGCATCTAGGGTTTGAGCTGTGCCTACAGCCCAGCAGGGGAATCCTCCCATGGGTAGTCCTCATGCCATAATTCCAGGGCAGACGGCAGGAAATGCTTTCCTTCCGTTGCTATCAGCCTTCTTCCCCTTCCTCTCCCTCCCCCAGTCACCGTGGTCTCTCCTCCGAGAGCAGTGGGGCCTTCCAGCTGCAGCAGGCCTGGCCAGCACACTGCTCCACTCCCCACCTCCGTCCTCCACCTCCTCTTGCAGAAGAGTTGTGCCTTCTTCTAGTGAACCTGCCACCTCCGCGGCTGCCTCTGACAATTCCCTCGCTCTGCAGCCTCCTCCGAGGTCGATTCCACCCACTTCTGTGTTCACATACGGATGGATCGCTCCGGTGTGTCCTGCTGGGCTGTGCAGAAGCACTTGGTTGTTCTCGTCATGAACGTCCCATTAGACGTGTGTCGAAGGGGAGAGAAAAGAAGTAATGACTCGCTCGCGCTGACATGACGCTGACATCATTTTCTGTCCTAATTCTTAAAACCATGTATTTCTCATTCTCAATACGTTTAGAATAATACTGTGACGAGCATCCTGAGATTGTTTCTCATACTATCTCTCAGTGCTGACTAACCCATCATGCCAAAGATGGTTCACTGAAATGAATTTGGGAAAGAGGGACCATAATAAGCAGTTCAGGAGTCTATCAGAATCCTTAATGCTCTGACTTAATCCAAGGATACCTTCTGAGCACCTATAGGAATTCTACATACCTCTTAGTCAATACTTCATAAATATGGCTTTGCTCAACTGACCAAAAATTAAATATTGCAAAACATTAAATAGGGATATATGTTATTTTTTCTCACTGGCGAGTACATAGCGTACCGCTTTCCAGTTAGTTAAGTGCAGTTCATATATTGCAGTATGCGGTTATGTAGTGGAGGACTGACTTCTTACAGAAATTAAACCTCTATCAAGGGTAAGTTCCTGCATAGAGGTCACTGTAGCTCCACTAGAAGGTGAGGCCAGTGGAGGAGAGGGATGAAGAGAAAGAACTATCATTGATTCATAGGTGCCATTAGAAATTAGTCTGATGAGATTATTCAAGGAAAAGATGAGGCAGGTACTCAGAAGTCACATGGGCAGCATGCATACCAGCAGAAAACAGTGCCTCGTAGTGAGGAGTGAAAAATTATTTCAGGCAGGGACCGCCTCAAATATAAAATGTTAAAGAGGAACCAAAAAGGATGAAGCTGAAGGTTAGCCATTATTTAGATCATTGGAATGGTACTGTGGACCTCATCTTTGACAGAAAAAAAAAAAAAAAAAACAGACTATGGTGCATTTAACATGAAATGTGGGATAGTCCCTAGTCTTCAAAGAGGTTTTTGTGAGACAGAATTTGCTCAGTGGTATCCAGGGTAGAATTAAGACAAAAGAGCAGAAAATATTTGAAGTCTCCAAAGGAGATCGATTTATGCAGTAACAGAAGTTAGAGAAGATGTGTGATGGAGCAAGTGCCGGGAATGTGTGTGTGTGGGGGGTGGCATCGTATCGCGCATGAAGGCGCTAACCTTGGGAAGCAGAAGGAGCACCTCTCACGTTCAGATCTGGAGTTGCAACAGAAGGATACCTGAATATAAAGAAAAGTATGAAAGCAGAGGGGAAGGTGTTTTAGAGAATATTTTATAAAATTAACTATGATGAAGGTAATTAAAGTAAGAAAAAACGAACATTGGCAGGTGGTCCTCAAGATTGTGAATAATTGTTTTGTGAAAAGGGATTTAGGGTTGATTATAGTAAAAGATAGAATTATGAAGAGATTGTGGGCTTAGTCAAAAGAAAAGCACATACAGACATACCTCATTTTATTGCACTTCACTGTGCTCTGCTTCTCAGAAGGTGCATTTTGTATAAATCAAAAGCAAGACCCTCCACCAGCAAAAGGCTTGCCACTCACTTTACTGCAGTGCTCACCCTATTACAGATGTTGAGCCTGCAACAACTCCGTGGTACGTCTGTGTTTGTAATGATGCACAGCTATAAGGCTGATTCTCCCTGGCAACCAAAGATTTGTAGTGGAGGAAGAAGATATGGTTATCAGGACAGCTGTGGTGAAAAAGCAAAGAGACCAAAGAGTGTTTTTTGAACTGGAGAAGCGAGGCTCTTGGGGCCATGTGACTGGAAGTGCAAGTATAGTGATGACAAACTAAAGACTGATTTGGGTAACTGTTATCAAACAAAGGTGGGGTCCTGCTGCCCACTGCCCACAAGTTTTGGAGGCAGATGTTTGGTGAAAAAGAAAAGGAGTCTTTATCCAAAAGCTATGCAGTTTTTGGAAGAGCAACAGGCTTCTGCCTCAGAGCCTATTCTCTCTAAAACCCAAAGAAAAATAACCCACCACTCTTGGCCAGATATGTGCAAAGCTGTGCCTGGAATCCCTTCTTCCATTTAAAATACCATCCTTCCAGAAATGTAGGTGGCTACAACACAGTCAACACAGTCACCCAGGTGGCTTAGCTGTTTCCTGGTTGCAGGCCGGCTTCAGGCTCTCTCCCTGGAGAGCGTGCTTACAGGGCCAGTGCTGCCTTCACCTCCCTGCAGCTTTTCACGCCAGAGCCCGGGGCCACTGCCAGTCAGCTAGTCAGGCAGTGGCTTTGTCCACAGGGGCTGGTGCCTGAGACTCTTGTGCTCCCGGGGCCGACAAGCACTGTGGCCTGTGCATCCTGTGTTGGTCTCAGAGGCAGAGAAGGGCACAGTCTGGGACGTTCCATGTGACACAGGGCTACAGTGTCCCACGGGCAGCCCCCAGGGCACATATCCCTGGGGTGTGGCCCAGCATGTGAGACTGGACATGGGCTGGACTGATCAAGCAAGGCAAATCAGAAGGAGCTAGACACTGCCTGCCCTGTTTAAATCTTTAGCCTCACAATTCCACATGCTCTAGAAGTGTCCACTTTCTAGCCAATCCTGTAAGCCAGACTGGTAGGTCTTCCCCTCCCCTTGCCACCAGGTTCTGGAAGAGCATAGGAGGGTTTCTAGGAGTGGGCAGTGTCTTCGCCCAAGGCAGGGCAATGTGACACTGATATGCTGGTTTGTTTAGCATTTACCCAGGGGTACAGAAGTCTCTCATGCCCCACACAGCAGCTTCATCTCCTGGAACCCACCATTCACTCCAGGGTCTGGCCTCTCCCATGACACCTTTGGATCCTCCCCCATCCCCAGCTACCTCACCAGATCCCCTGTATCAAAACCTTTAGAGCAAATGGTGTTGCTCCCAACTTTCTTTCTGGTGTAGGTATATCTCTGTCAAATATGTAACAGTACTAACCCGAATGCCTTGACTCAAAGACATCAGTTCTATTTGTTTTCTGTAAACACAGGCCAAAGGGAATAAAAAATATCAAGCTCAAAATGACATCAACAGTTCACAACTTTTTCTATTTGATTTATTGGGTTGGTCAAAAAGTTTGTTTAGTTGTTTTTTTTTTTGTATGATGGTTCCACTGGTGCTTATTTGTCTTTCACTTCACTCGAAACAATTTTGCTATATTGTATTGTGGCAGCTATCATATCAGTGTGCATTAAAAAAACCCCAAATTTGTGAATTTTTGTGTAGGCATTTTAATATTGAAGATGGAAGAAAATAAGTAACATTTTTGGTGTACTATGCTTTATTACTTTAAGAAAGGTAAAAACACAACTGAAATGCAAAAAAAACAAATGTGTGCAGTGTATGGAGAGGATTCTGTGACTGAGATCAAACGTGTCCAAAGTGGTTTGGGAAGTTTCTTGGTACTGTTGACATTGTAGCCAAATAATTCTTCACTGTGGGGCTGTCTTACCCATTGGAAGATGCTGAGCAGCACCCCTGCCCTTCAGCCATTAGAAGCCAATAACAGAAGAGAGCAGACACACTCAAAATATCCACATATATAAAGTTATTGGTGAAAATAAAAGATGCATCTTTTATTTTGTGGGAGAAACTGTACGGACTTTTTTGCCTACTCAATTGTTGGCTGATATAAAGTCCTCACTCACAAGGGCAAAGTGTTGAGATGTCTGCAAATAACTCCTGGATGGTTCAGGGAATTGTTTGTATAGGAATGGGGGGTTGGGGGAAAGACAGGCAGAAAGGGAGAGAGACACAAAGAGAGAAAATGAGGCAAAATATTAACAATTGTTGTATCTAGGTGCATATAAGGGTGTTCCTATTCTATTCTTCTAATTTATTTTGTAGATTTCAAATTTCCCAAAATAAAAAAATTTAAAAAGTGAAAAAATAATTACTTGGAACTTTATCATACACATATTCACAAATAGAATGCAAAGTCTAATAAAATTATAATGAAATTTTATTAAAAAGAAACTCTAAGTACTAATCACCACCCCCACCTTGAATACAAAAGCTTGTTCTTCTTGCTTCAAGATACAAAATACTTGATGTATTTTGTTTTTTTGCAGTAGATTTTTTTATTTTTACTTAAAGAGGCTGAGAAGAAGTAGTAAGATAAGATGACTTAAAAATATACAGCTTATTTTAGCCTTAAATATGGCTTACATCCAGCTCTAAATGTTATTTCCCAGCTTTAGCCATTGCTTTATGTTTAATTCAATGCTATTTATAAATAAATTACTACAAATTGGTTAATATTATGCATATTTTGCTAAGAAAAAATGCATTAACTTTCTTGGTTGGTTATCTCACACTATTATGAAATGTGTTATGGCGTCATCATAGATTACAAATAGAAAAAGCACACCTTCTTCTAGCCTCCTAAAGCTAACACTGGAGAGTTTTGATTCTAGACCTCCAGAGCTGTTGTGAGTTAGAGCAGGGTAGTTGGGTTTGAAATATGCATCTTTATTACTTTAATTATTAATGGACACATGAAGTTTTCTGGAGCAATGATAGATTATCATTATTCTATTATTAATCTATCATAGATAGATTAAAATCAAATAATAATTGTGTAGTTCCCCACACTCATTTTTTTTCCTGGGCAACGAGATGAAAGCTAGGTATAATGTCCCATAAATGCACATTTCAAAATATAGATTATAGAAGAGAAACAGAAAAAAGGGATTTTCTCTTCTTATTACAGAAGACAGAGCTTTCTCCTAACCTTCCAAAAAACTGTTTTTGTTTTTTATTTCTGTTACTTGAAGATGCATGAAAAGTATCCTGTGTCCTCACTCAAATTTTTTTATAATGAAGTATATCTCTCCAAGGGCCACATAAAACCTAGTGTTTATAGGTTTTATGACAGAAGATGTCTCCAAACTACTAGGCCACATTTTCTCTTGAAATATAAATACGTGCCTCTAGAGTTAGATCAGTATCTTTGGATTTCCTTTACCACCCATTGTGCCATTAAGGGGCACATATGAGATTGTGGCCACTTAATTTGGAGGTTCATATTCACAGACAATAAAAACCTCAAGTCAAAGGTGAATAGTTAAATACTTTATTAAATGAAAGCAAAGAGAAAAGCAAAAATCAAGGGCATACATCAGCAGATGGGAAATCACTTCCACCAGAACACAGATGCTGGGGGATCCTGGAGAGAGCAGCATTTGGGGTGTGTCTGGGAAAAGGTCTGAGGGAAGCATCCTTCCTTCAGGTGAGATTCCAAAGTCTCACTTTGGAGGTTATGAGTAAATATGTTTTAGATAAAAGTGGCTATGTGCCAAGGGCCTTGTGTGGTTTTGACTAACTAACCATTCTTTCTGGAAGAAGGGCCAATTCTCCCGAGGGAACAGGTAAAGATGAAAGGTACTAATCTCCTAGGGAGAAGGGCCAGTGTTCCCCAGGAGACAGCACTATAGTTTGCTTTTCCAATGAAGGTCACAGCTCAGGTGTAAACAGGAAGGATTCTCAAAATCCTTTTAACCCTTCCCCTATACAGCTGTCAATTAGCTCATGAGCCCTGCTGTTAGTGAAGAATCCCAAGTTTCAGCAAAATTTATTTGAACAGCTCAAAAAACACAAAAATATCTTCTCTTTCCCCACAATACTTATTTATGGTTCTCTTGGAAAGAGGTCATTGGAAGAGGTTGGGCATCATATGAGAAGCAAGGAGGAGTATCAACTAATAGGTGATCTGCAGATGTCCATGTTCATAACTTAGGCAGGATGTAAGCTGGAGTGACTACCTGACACATGACATGCTTGCAATGTAACCTGAGTGGTGTCAAGGGACAGGTCCTAGACCAGAATCCTAACAGAGGCCAGCATCTTGTGTAGAAACTCATAAGAGGAACTTTGACTCATGACATGGAAAACATTTTTTGAGGAAATGCACAAAGTTGAAGACAGTACTATCAAAAAGCAAAAGCTGTGCTGTGACATGGCACATGGGAGTGTCTGCCATCTTGACCACCCAGCTGGCTGCAGGCAGGTCTTGGGAAACAAAGAAATGGACCCTCCTTTAAGTGCTAATGTCATTTCTCTAAATATCGGCTTTGCTTGTGTTAGGGTTTTCACACATGGACCAGTGCTAGATGCAAGGAAATAGAGAAAAGTGCTGACTTTCAATTAGAAATTAGTGAAAATCTTCAGTTAGAAGACAGTTTGAGAGTCCGTGGACCTTGGGGAAAGAACACCTCACTTAGGCTGTATACAGGCTTCCTAGAGGCAGACTTTTGGTTTCTGAGAAACATCTGCTTGGATTGTCCATTATCGTGCTCTTCCTACTTTTTGGGATGACCATCTGCTTTTCCTTGAATCCAATGATGTCAGATGAAGGGACTTCTGGCCAAGATGGAGACATAGGTAAACAATGCTTTGCTTCTGTGCACAACTATGGCAATAATTACAACAAATGATTTAAAGAAGCCACATTTATCTAGAGCAATGCTTTTTCTACAATAAGCCATGCTACCAAGACAGGGAGTCAGAGTAGCTCTACCTAATACATGGAAACAAACACAGGGGTGCTGCCAAATTTAGGAGACAAAGAAATATGGCCCGAATGAAAGAACAGAACAAAATTCAAGGAAAAGAACTAAATCCTATCAGATTTAGAGTTCAAAACACTGGTTATTGGGATGTTCAAAGAAATCATTGGGTATTGCAATAACATAAAAAAGACCCTGGCAGAAATGAAGGTTGCATTAAGGTTGAAATAAAGAAAAATCTACAGGAAAACAACAGTGGAGGGGATGAAGCTGAGATTCCAATAATGATTTGGGACATAAGGAGGGAAAAAAGCATTCCATCAGAACAGCAAGAAGAAAAAAGAATAAAAAAATGAGGTTAGGCCACAGATTCTCTGGGACTTCTTCAAATGTACCAACATGCAAATCATAGGGATGCCAGAAGGAGAAGAAAATGAGCAAGAAGTTGAAAACTTATTTGAAAAAATAATGAAAGAAAACTTTCCAAATTTGGTGAAGGAAATAGATATAAAAGTCTAGGAAGCACAGAGTGTCTCAAACAAGTTGGACCCAAAGGTGATCACACCAAAACACATCACAATTAAAGTGTCAAAGTTGAAAGATAAAAAGGGAACTTTATAAGCAGCAAGAAAAAAGCAGAAAGTTACCTACAAAGGAGTTCCCATAAGAATGTCAGCTGATTTCTCAAAAGATGCTTTGAAGGCTGGAAGGGACTAGCAAGAAGTATGTAAAGTGATGAAAAGCAAGGACCTACAACCTAGATTACTCTATCCAGTAAAGCTATCATTTAGAATACAAGGGTAGATGAAGGGCTTCCCAGACAAGGTAAAACTAAAGAAGTTCATCATCACCAAGTCATTATTACATGAAATGTTAAAAGAAACTATATAAGTTAAAAAAATGAAAACTATGAACATTAAAATGGCAACAAATGCACTACAATCAACAGCTGAATCTAAAAAACTAACTAACTAAACAACCAGAACAGGAACAGAATCATAGATATGGATATCAATTGGATGGTTATCAGCTGGGAGGAAGAAGAGGGAGAACTGTGGAAATGTTGCGGGACTTAAAAAATACAAATTGGTATGTATGGAATAGATGGGAGGATGTTAAGAACAGTTCATGAAATAGAGTAGCCAAAGAACTTACGTGTAGGAACATGAACTAAGGGGAGGGATTGTTGGAGGAAATGGGGATACCAGGTGGAGGAGGGCAAAAAGAGAAAAATTTGGACAAGTGTTATAGCAAAATCAATAAAATATATTTAGAAACGAGAAGAGACATGGGATAAAGACTTGGTTCCTTATGTATGTTATAAAATTTATAAATTTTATACTTAGACATAGGTCATTATTCACACTTTCAATGCTACGGACCCTTTGTTACTAAAGACCCATGGCTCTCTTCAGTCATAGAAGATTTTCTTGTATTATTTCTTTGATAATTTCTTTCTTCTATATTTTTTACTTTTATTTTTTGAGTTTCCATCAATTAAGTACTAGCTTTGTTGGATTAGTTCTCTGCTTCCTCTATTTCTTTTTTCTTTTTTTGTTCTATGTTCTGGAATATTTCCTTTACTACTGTTTTTATCTATTTGTTAAAAAAAATTCTACAAATATATGTTATAAAACCTTGCTATTCTTCTTTGTTATATTTTTTCATATTTTATAATCTATAATATTTTATATACATTCAAGGATATCAATCAGAAAATTTATTTTTTCATTATTTCTTGAATTATTAATATCCTAATGATCACTTTTTCTTTTGATTTCCATTTGTGTATGCTTTCGTATCAAATCTTTCTTCAAATATCATAACAACCTTGTGTGTGTGTCTGTACTTAACAATGGAAAGTGTGACTTGGAGCCCTATCAAGTACTTGGAGTTTACTAGCAGATAACGTCACTTTAAAGTGAATGGTACAGAGCCATAAATTTTGACAGGTTTCTCCTAAATTCCAGAAAAAGAGAGTTTTTACTTTATAGTTGAAACTAACTTCCATATAAGTTTCCCTGGTACTTCCCAGACACTTTTTAAAAAACTGAGATACCTGATGATTTTTCATTTAGACTTAAACATGTAACTATTGGTAATGTATTGAGGTATTATGGGAGGAAAGGGGCTTCCTTTCAGTTAGCTCCATTTTTTAATGCCTTAGCACCTCCCACTCTGGTTCATTTTCAACTTAGGGTCTCCGGCTTCCGAGTTTCCCTGGAGCCTGGATTTCCCATGTAGACTCTCTCCAGTCGCAGCTCTTACTTAGACTGTTTTAGGTGGAGGTTTCCTTCTCTCTACTTCATCAGTTAGTACTCTTCTCTCTGCCTTCCAATTTTTGCATTTTTGTTGTAAATTCTCATCTGCTGAAACCCCATTTCCTGTTATTCGTTTTGCTGTGGGTGTATATCATTTTTTTCTTCCTTTCCTGTCATTTTTTGTGTTATCCGGAAGTGCTGGATTTAAATGCATGTGTTTGGTATGAAGCTGAGCACAAGGGCTCTGTAGCCAAACAGACGGATTCTGAGATTCTTTGTAAGAGAGTTCTCAGTAAGGAGGGAGCTAAAGTGAGAAGTAAGCCAGATCCATGCTATCTTGGTCTTAAACCAAATTTCATCTGTCCCAAAAGAACAGACAATAACAATGACAAACCCAATCAGATAGTAAATAGGATGAAACCAAATATAAAATCATTGCTTTTTAGTTAACAATGCAATATGACTGTTTAAATACTAAATACACGTAAGGCAGCCTAACAAATAGAGTAAACTAATCTCCATTTTATGAAAACTACAAGGATCTTTTGGATCATCTCTGTCCTCTGGAATGCAATTACTTTGAGCTTCACTGTTGGGTTTCTGTGATTATTTCATTTACATGCTTCCTTGTGACACTAAAAATTCCTTGGATACTCTTAAAAGCTAAAGGTGTTTTCCTTGATAATTCATTATGTCAGATAAAACAGAACGCAGTAATCCAAAATAGGCTTGTTCTACATTTCACAGACTATACTTTTTCCTGGTTTCTCTAAGAAATCCTAGAATTAGGGTTTTGTTCTTAATATTATAGCCTTGTCAATCAATTTTTACAAAGGACTGCAAGGTAAACCAAAGCCTTATTAGAAATTTTTTTGGGAATTGCAACCCAGGAGACAGATTTGGGTAGAAACTCCAACTGTGTTCTGAGGGGGAAAGAAAAAACAGTTTCTAAAGATAGAAAACAGGGAGGGGGCTTTCAAAAAGCAAATCACATAAGTGCTTTGAAAGAGCTGTAATTGGGACTAGCGAGCAGACCTATCCTATAGGATACAAAATTAATTGCTTCTTGTCCATTGCTAGGTGAAAAAATTTTTTCTAGTGGAGCATTCAGTGGTGCAGAACCAGTTCTAGGATCTGTGTCAGAATGTGGCCCTTTAATTTAACCCAGTTCAAAAGCTCAGTTTCACATGCTGGGGGATGAGTTAGCATAGCTTCCCAGTGGCCTCTTGGCTGTGCTTTCTTGAAAAAAAAAAAAAAAAAGAAAGAAAGAAAAACCTGAATATTACTCATTTCAAGGGGCAGTAGAAGATGTCTTCAGGCATTCTGAGTGCCAACAGTTAAGTGTTTGGTCCTCTGCATCGTAAATCAATGTGAACTTGGAAATATGATTGGAACTACAAAATAATAGGATTTATGGTTCAGAAAGTACTTTATAATTAAATTTTAGAATCATTGAAATGTTACAATTAACTCAGAACACAGAGTGGAGATTATTCTCTAAGTGCTCATATTAAGTAAAATGATATTCTTTGTAAAATGAGTAGTATTTTGGATTCTATATAAAAGTTTATGTAAAAAAATATCAAAAAACATTTAGTTTTAAAATCATAAGATCAAAGTGACTATAATGGTAAAAGTTTAGTGAAAGGTTAAAAAGCATACAAATAGTTTTAAAATTCATAGTGTTCAAAAGCTTCTACTGCACAGGAGCCCTGCTGTGGTTCCCCCCACCCGCCCAGTATCATTTCCCTGAGGCCATTAATGAGATGAGAGAGATGCACATTAGACTTTCTACTTTGTCTTAAAATACATAAGCACATATTCTTAGGGAGATATGATTCCTATGTCACAAAATTTACCAATCTAAAGTTTATGATTGGGAGTGTTTTTAGTCCATGTATAAGTCAATCACAAGATGAAACCATAACCATGATCTAATTCTAGAACATTTTCAATGACCCCCCCAGAAAAAATCTCGTACCTATTAAACAATTTCCTCTCCTACCCACTAGCCTCCAGCAACCACTAATCTACTTTCTGTCTCTATGAATTTACCTATTCTAGACATTTCATTTAAATGGAATTATATAATATGTAACCTTTTTGTGTCTGGCTTCTTTCACTTGGCATAATGTTTTCAAAATTTATCCATGCCATAGCATGGATCAGTAGTACTTCATTGCCTTTTATAGCCAAAGAAGGATAATTCATTGCATGGATCGCTCACATTTTGTTTACCTATTCAGCAGTTCATAAAATTTGGGTTGTATCTACTTTGGGGCTTGTATCTGAAAATTCAGATACAAGTATCTGGATGAGCATAGGCACATATTTTCAGTTCTCTTGGGTGTGCACTTAAGAGTAGAATAACTGGGTCACATGGACACCTAGGTTTAACTTTCTGAGGAATGGCTGAACTACTGAGCTATTTTTTGTAGTGATCACACCATTTTACATCCCTACCAGCAGTGCATGGGGGTTCACATTTCTCCAAATCCTTGCTGATGTTTTTTATTTTCTGTTGTTTGATTCTAATCATACTAGTGGATGTAAAGTGGTATCTCATTGTGATTTTGATTGTGATTCATAATTACTAATGTAATGGGGTACAGAGAAAGGGGTCCCCAATGTCTCCACAACTCATGGTTGAGGGGATAGGGGAAGGAGATGACACAGCATTTAATATATTTTGCATAAGAAAAAGCAAGAAAATAGCTATGCTACTGCCCCAGGTAAAAGGTATACATGACTTTCAGGATGTATTCTGACTCATGACATAGCCAACAGAGGCAGAGGCCCCTGAATCACTAAATCACTCTTGCCCTGACTAACAATGGCAGCCTAATGAAGGTAAAGATAAGCACAACTGGCAAAGAAGCCCACTGAAGGAAGGGCCAGGTATGAGGTCACATAGGAAGTTCCGGGTCAGCATTTAAAATAAGTGCAGTCTGAAAGAGAAGGGGATTTTGTCCACCATGAGGTCTATAGTGAGATAGGAGCCATGCAGGCTGCAGCAGGAGGCAGCCATGAAACCTGGCCATGAAGAGAAAGAGGAGGTAGCCATGAGGAAGGACCTGTGAGCCAGGAATGATTCTGCCATGTGCCTGTAGTGAGGGAGGAGCTATGTCTGCTCCTGTGAGCATTTGGCCACGTGGCTTGGTATAGTAAGGAAGCAGGCATGTGGTCTGTAGTGAAATAGTAGCCGTGAAGGAGAAAAGTGTGTAAGGAAAGAGCTGCTGAAGCTATGTAGGAACCTGCCTAACCAAGCACAGTTATCAGGAGATGCCTGGAATGCTGAACTGTGACCAGAGACTGTAGACTTCTGCTTCTCTGAGAGACACGTGGAGAGGCCACTGTCTTGGGACTTATGCCTTCCTGGACTTCACCATGATTCAGTGCAACCCAGCACATGTTTTCCTGGACTATGACTTGGAGGCTAAGGACAACATACCCCGGATTCTGAAGGAGAGAGCTACTGTGAGAGGATGGCGATGTTGAAACCCACAAGTGCACATTTCAGAGGGGATGGAGAGCAGTTTGCACGGATGGCTTAAGAACAGATAAGGATATGGGGAATTATTTGGCTTGGTTTTGGCTTATAGTCCAGTGGGGAGCAAGGGAAGTGTTGGGTCTTGTGGGAGAACAGAGCTCCGAGCAGGAGTGCTCCAGGTCCTGAGGTTTCACCCCTGAAAATAAAAGTCTGTTTTCTCCAACACGACTTGTTGGGTCATACATCAAGGCATGGGCCCCAGTTTACTAGGTTATACCGACAGTGTGGAGCATTTATTTTCATGTGCTTATCAGCTCTTTGGGGAACTATGTATTCAATTCTTTACTCACTTTAAAAAATTATTTGTTTTATAGTTGGATTGTAAGGACACTTTATCTGTACTAGGTATTAAACCCAAATCAGATACATAATGTACAAATATTTTCTTCTATTTTGAGATTTGTCCTTTCACTTTCTTGATAGTTTCTTATGATAAATGAGAGTTTTAAATTTTGATAAAACACAATTTACTATAAACTTGGGTGCTTGTGCTTCAGGTGCCGTATTTAAGAAAACATGAAGATTTTATACCTACACGTTCTTCTAAGAGTTTAGAAGATGTAAGAAAAACTGTTTAGGTATTTGATCTGTTTGAGTTAATTTTCACATTTAGTATGAGCTAGAGATATATCTTTATTCTTTTGCTTGTGACTCTCTTGTTTTCTTCACACCATTTATTGGAAAGATTATTTTTCCATTGAACTTTTTTGGTTTCTTTATCAAACAGAGTCTGTAGAAATTTGGAGGCATGATATAGTATTTTAGGTTTTAGTATAACCTAAGAAATCCCACAAAATTTTTATATTTTATCCTTTATATTTAGTTGTTTTTCCATGTCTGATAGCTTCTAGCAAGATATACTCATTTTAAATGTTTTAAAATTTTACTATTAATGTTTTGGTGTAAGAAATTTTATATTCCTGCCCTAGCTGGCGTGGCTCCACATACTGAGTGCTGGTCTGAGAACCAAAGGGTTGCAGGTTTGATTCCCAGTCGGGGCACATGCCTGGGTTGTGGGCCAGGTCTCTACTAAGTGGCAAGCAGGAGGCAACCATACATTAATCTTTCTCTTCCTCTCTTTCTCCTTCCGCTCTATCTAAAAATTAAAAATAAATAAATTTAAATAAATTTTATATTCCTATGCTTTTTTTCTGACTTGCAGTCTGTGGCACCTTTAAAACATACCTGCAAGTCTTTGACATTTCTCCAATAGAATGTTAGGGGGTCTACGTCTCATCTGCTCGAATAAGGCTAGATTTAGTCCTTCTTTTTTAAAATTTTGTTGTTGTTCAAATACAGTTTTCTGCCTTTTCCCCCCACCCCAGCCATCCCCACCTCCTTCCCCTGATTCTACCCCCTCCTTGGTTTTGTCCCTGTGTCCTTCATAGTTATTCCTGAAAACCCCTCACCATTTCCCCCCATTACCCCCTCTTATCTCCCCTCTGGTTACTGTCTGTTTGCTCTTAATTTCAATGTCTCTGATTATATTTTGCTTGCTTGTTTGTTTTGTTGATTAAGTTCCTGTTAAAGGTGAGATCATATGGTATTTGTCTTTCACTGCCTGACTTATTTCACTTAGAATAATGCTCTCCAATTCCATACATGCTGTTGCAAAAGGTGGGAGCTCCTTTCTTTCTTCTGTGTAGAATTCCATTGTGTAGATGTACCATAGTTTTCGATCCATTCATTTACTAATGACACTGAGGTTGCTTCAAGCACTTGGTTATTGTAAATTGTGCTGCTGTGAACACTGGGGTTCATAGGTTCTTTCGGATTGGTGTTTCAGGGTTCATAGGATATAATCCTAGCAGTGGAATTTCTGGGTCAAAAGGCAGTTCCATCTTTTGTTTTCTGAGGAAATTCCGTACTGTTTTCCACAGTAGCTGCACTAGTCTACATTCCCACCAACAGTGCACTAGGGTTTCCTTTGCTCCACAACCTCTCCAACACTTGTTGATTTGTTTATGATGGCCATCCTCACCTGAATAACTCCAGCAATTTTGAGAATGAAGAACAAAGTAGGAGGGATCACAATACCTGATATCAAACTGTATTACAAGGTCATGTAATCAAAACAGCCTGATACTGGCATAAGAACAGACACATAGATCCATGGAACAGAATAGAGCCCAGAAATAAACTCAAGTCTCTATGGTCAATTAATATTTGACAAAGGGGGCAGAAGCACAAAATGGAGTAAAAATAGCCTCCAACAAATGGTGTTGGGAGAGCTGGAAAGCTACCTGCAAAAAAATGAAACCTGATTACCAACTTACATCATACACAAAAATAAATTCAACATAGATAAAAGACTTATATTTAAGTCGTGACAGCATAAAAGTCCTGTAGGAGAACATAGGCAGGAAAATGTCAGATATTCCACACAACAATTTTTTGCTGATATGTTTCCTAGAGCAAGGGACATAAAAGAAAGAATAAACAAATGGGATCTCATCAAAATAAAAGGCTTCTGCACAGCTAAATAAAACACCACTACAATGAAAAGAGAACCAATTGTATGGAAAAACGTATTTGCCAATGACATCTTAGACAAGGGTTTGATCTCCAAAATGTACAAAGAACTCACACAACTCCACTCTAGGAAGATTAACAACCCAATTAAAACATGGGCTAGATTTAATTCTTATTTAAAACCAATAGATGGATTTGAAATGATGTGTGACCTTCCAATACTTAGTAATGAAAGGTGATACATCTTCAATATCATTTGCTGAAGCACTAAGAAATTTGACTACCTTGTAATTTTCATTCTATGCGGAAGGCCAGGTCACATGGAGAAGCCAGACATAGTTCACATGGATGCAGATGAGGTCAGCTGCAAGCCAGCATCCATTGCCAGATATGTGAGTGAAAATAGCTCCAAATGACTCTAACTCCCTATCACTCAGTCACCCCTAGCTGTCAAATATTCTCAGGTAAGGGCCCAAAAGTTGTGAAGCATAGACATGCTCACTGTTTCCCATCTGAATTCCTGTCCCCTGAAACCATGCACAAGATTAAATGATTATTTTAAAGCAGCTTAATTTTTTAATATTTTGTTATGCAGCAATAATAACCAGAACACAAGACTTTTAATTCTGGAGAATAATTTATTTCCTCTCTTCTCTCTGAAACTCTTTATTGTGTACTGGCCCACTTTGGTTGATCCTCTAATTTTCCTTCCTATTTTCTCCCATGATGTTACTTTTTTGTTGTTGCTGTTGTTCTTTCCTATCTGTGTGTAGGGGTAGGGGCAGGGGGTTCCTTAAGTTTTGTAAAATGTTTTGTTGCAATTTTAACATATCTGATATCCTAGTACTAATTTGCAATAGCTTTTCTTCCTGTTCTTGGCTGTATTTTTATTATACTCTATTTTTGTAGGCATGCAATATTCTATTTTCCTACATTGAGGTTACTACTTTTAGAATTTTTTGTGTTATCTCTGGCTTCTCTAGTTCCTTTTCTTCTGCTTGTTTAGTTTGACTTTTTTTTTCATGTTGGAAGTCTTCAAGTTTCTGGTGATCCCCGGCCATCTTTTCATTTGTGAGTAAGTTTGGATCTGTATGTTCATAGTATTTGCTGACTTTTGGGTTTCAGAAAATAGTATTTTTATTTGGGCTAACTAATCCCAATAGTTATATATTACATTGTCTGGGGACATTCTATTTTCCTAAAGAAGCTATAATTACCTGCCTGTAGAAGACATTCATTCAGGTAGCGTGCAATTTGTTAAAGCTCATCCTAGAAATGGTGTGGAAACAGGGCCTTAAGAGTTTTACCATTTAATTAATTTTCCTAATCTTAGCTTTTCCCTTCCTGGTCTGCAAACTATCAGATTCAATTACTCCAAACAATAGAACCTTATGCTCTTTGGGGACCAGTGGGAGACTATAGCCATTTGAGGACCAGATCTAGAAACTAAACACAATTAATGTATACTTTCAGTAAATCCGTATCTTCTCTATATCTTGCATTATTTTTTATTTTATTTTTTATTTTTTATTTTTTTAAATATTTTATTTATTTATCTTTAGAGGGAAAGGGAAGGAGAGAGGGAGAGAAACATCAATGTATGGTTGCCTTTTGTGCATCCCCTGCTGGGAACTGGCCTGCAGGGAACCGGTCTGCAACCCAGGAATGTGCCCTGACTGGGAATCGAACCACGATTGTCTGGTTCACAGGCCCGTGCTCAATCCACTGAGCTACACCAGCCAGGGCTTGCATTATTTTTTAAATACTTTGAACTGGTAAGTTCTGTGAAGAAATTAGGTCTTTTTTTTTACCAGAACATTTCTCTACGGGTACCTAGGTTTTAGTTTTTTTCTTGGATCTGAAGTCAGTTATCACTCATCTGTAAATTGTGTGGAAAGTTCTCCTCTGTATTGTCTTTTCTTTCCTTTTTTGTGACTGTGGGGATAAGACAGATATATATATCCATAACATATATATATACACACACACACATATATGCGTATATATGAATATATGTGTGTATGTATGCATATACACACATATATACACACATATATAAAATCTTACTTTTATTTTACAGAAATTTGGGAAGAAATAATTTTAGTCATATCTAACTAAAATCTTACAATTGTTTTTAAAAATCTCTAAATTAATTTTTATTATACAGAGTATATATAATATAGTAGTAGTAATGATAGTTGTTAATATAAATACTATAATATTTAACATAATTAGATTTCTGTGACACCCAGAACTGCGCTGTACCATATGTAGGTACTTTCATTTTTATTTTATCATATTCTTTGGAAAAGTAGAGAATATATGTTATATGTTACATATCCCATGTTTCAAATCACATCTGTGTCTATTTTAGAATATGTGGAAGTAGGCTTCTATGTTTTTCCTAGAGAGGTTGGAATCTAGCAGTTGGTAAAGGAGAAATTGGGCCATTCTTTCACTCATAATGCTTTGGGCCTGACTAGAAAATTAATTACTATACTTTCTGTCTACAGTACACTTGGGGAATTTATGTGGATCTACTCTCAGAGCTGACTTCCCCAGAGAATACAAGTCAATTACCGGTGGAGCTCTTCCTGTGTCATTAGCTATTTGAATCATAATATATTTGAATGATGGCCCAGGAGACTAGAATTAAGAAATGCTTGTCTCAGTCCCAAATGAGCTTCTTAGTCAGACAATCCTAAGTGTCCATTTTTAGTTCAAGCTGTGCCATAGGACTGGCTCAGGAATATTTTACTGACCTCCAGAAAAACTGGTGAGGTATTTAGTTTTATTTATTTTTAATATGTAAAGATCCAATTGTAGTAGACA
This sequence comes from Artibeus jamaicensis, assembly GCF_021234435.1. Lineage (NCBI taxonomy): Eukaryota > Metazoa > Chordata > Mammalia > Chiroptera > Phyllostomidae > Artibeus > Artibeus jamaicensis. Next base: position 5,188,027 of record NW_026521870.1, read on the forward strand.
TTTGTAGGTTAGCAAATTATTTTCAAGTCTCCAAAAACTGCTTCTAAATCAAGAGATCTAACTTGTATGCCAATTTTGCTTATTTTCCACTTAAAGTAAAGAATATGTGAAGGAATAAAGTAAGAATATGTGAAGGAAAAATATAAATCATGCAATAATACTATAAATAAAAGTCCTAGAAAGATATGATCTTTTTTTTTTTCTCCATATTTTTTTTTATTGATTATGCCATTACATTTGCTCTATTCCCCCCTCCCCTCCCCTCCACCCTGCATACCCCTCCCCCACCATTTCCCCCTTTAGTTCATGAACATGTGTCTCAAATTCTTTAGATTCTGTATTTCCCCTACTATTCTTACCCTCCCCCCTATCTATTTTCTATCTACTGTCTGTACTACTTATTTTCTGTACCTTCTCCCCCCTTCCCCTCCTCCCACTCCCCTGTTGCTAACCCTCCATGTGATCTTCATTTCTATGGTTCTGCTCCTGATCTAGCTATCCTCTTAGTTTGCTTTTGTTTTAGGTGTGGTTCTTAATAACTGTGAGTTTGCTGTCCTTTCACTGTTCATCTTTTTTATCTTCTTTTTCTTAGGTAAGTCCCTTTAACATTTCATATAGTAAGGGCTTGGTGATGATGAACTCCTTGAATTTGGTCTTATCTGAGAAGCACTTTATCTGTCCTTCCATTCTAAATGAAAGTTTTGCTGGGTAGAGCAATCTTGGTTGTAGATCTTTGGTTTTCATGACTTGGAATACCTCTGTCCAGCCCCTTCTTGCCTGTAAGGTCTCTTTTGAGAAATCAGCTGACAGTCTGATGGGAACTCCTTTGTAGGTGACTGTCCCCTTAGCTCTTGCTGCTTCTAGGATTCTCTCCTTCATTTTAATCTTGGCTAATGTAATTATGATGTGCCTTGGTGTGTTCCTTCTTGGGTCCAACTTCTTTGGGACTCTCTGAGCTTCCTGGATTTCTCGGAAGTCTATTTCCTTTGCCATCTTGGGGAAATTCTCCTTTATTATTTGTTCAAATAATTTTTCAACTGGTGGTTGTGCCTTTCCCCCTTCTGGTACCCCTATAATTCGGATGTTGGAACGTTTAAAGATGTCCTGGAGGTTCCTAATCTTCTCCTCATTTTTCTGAATTCTTATTTCTTCATTCCTTTCTGTTTTATCATTTTTTTCTTCTGTCTGGTCCTCTCCCTTGATTTGAGTCCCAATTTTCTTTCCATTACTATTGGTATCTTTTGTATCAGCATTCATTTCAATTAATTTAGCTTCCATATGTTTCTCTAATTTGTGACTAAAATCCACCAGTTCTGTAAGAATCTTTATAACCAGTGTTTTGAACTGTGCATCTGAAAGACTGGCTATTTCTTCATCACTTAGGTCTATCGGTTCTGGGGCTCTGAGTTGTTCTAGAGCCATTTTTGGTTTATTCCTGCTGTTAAGTGAGCGGAGCGAAGCCTTAGTTGTTTACCAGGACGGGGCGACCCAGGTCGCTGGTTTGTGACGCTGTGTGTGGGGGCGGGGTCAGAGAGGGAGCGATGGCGTTCCTCTCCGCTAGCCCAGAGCATCCAGTCACTCACACGCCTCGGGCTTGCTTATCTGATCCTAATTTTGCGAGCCTGCTGCACCGCGCGCGGGTTTCCCTTCTCACTGGTTTCTCCGCACGTAAATGCGCGCGACCGACTGACCCACCGTGCCTCTTCCCTATGCGCTCCGCAGCCAGCTCGCTGGCGATCAGCCCTCGGTTGCCTGCGCGCACCGCGCACCGCCCGGGAATTTTTTCTTGCTAACCTGCTCCGCTTCTGGTCTCGCTCCTTGTACCGTTCCAGCCGAGTATCTAGTTGTCCTTTGGACTCCGTATTGTTGATTTTCTGTGTGGCTTGGTTGTGACTGCTGTTAAAAATAGTTGTTCTTAGATTTGGTTGTGCACAGAGGCGAGGTGGACCCTCCACCTACTTCTCCATCTTGGCGGAATCAGATATGATCTTTTATGTTTTATCTTTATCTGTATATGTGAAAGTAGAAAACAAAGTAATCAGTTATTTAATTAATTTTATAACATTGTAAAGAGGGTCAGATAAAAAATCAAACCCCAGCCCTATTTTTCAGTCCTGGAGAAGGAGGTATTTCCTTATGTGGTTGATGCTTCATTTTGATACTCTATCTAGCTGATCTAAAGTTGTCATTTCTTACTTGTAGTAACAGTTGACCTCTTATCCTGTGAAATGCTGATTCTTTCTATATGGAACCTTAGAAACCTCAGAATTTAAAAATAACACGAACATAATAGTTTTCTAATTCTCTTTGACTTGGTATTAGTAAATCCTTGGTAGGCATGCACCCATACAAAATCCTTTCTTTCATAGACAATAATACTGGAAAGGTCTGTATTTCTTGTAAAGAGTCTTCTGTCTACTTTTTGTCCACAGAATTTATGCATGTTTAATATATGTAATGTACATTTACTTACATAACCTCTGAAATTGACTATCTACTAAATTTTATGACTTGATAGATTGTTTCATGCAAGTGAATTGATGTCATTATAGGTGAGTAAACCACACTGACCTTTTTGTTGATAGACAAGGATTACCACACCAGCAGTTACCTTGTGGTTATTAATATTGATCAATAACAATAAAATGTATGTGGGATTTAGAATGACTTTTGCAGATTTAGTGACCAAGTGAAACCTAACTTCGATGAGCACATCTTATTTAAAGCATAAAGACCCCAAATGAAATGGAGAGAAAATGACTTTATAAAGGATTAGTGTTAGGATGGTAGGTGATGTGGACTGTGAAAAAATTCACAAGCAGAAGAAAGTGTTGATAATAAAGTTTTTATTCTCTCTCCAAGAAAGGAGAGGGGCATAGTATGGAGAGATACACCAGCATTGAGGGGTGGGTCCCACTTTGAGCTTTTATTGGATTATAAGCGAATTAAAAAAGGATGAAGGGTTGCTATTGTATGGCCCCTGGGCTGTTGGGAGGATTGCTTGTTCCAATGTTATCTTCCACCTGTGGCTGTAGTGGGTGTTAGTTCTCTTCTTGCTTTCCAGTAATTTCCAGTCCTGGGGACAAGCTCAGAAGAGTCAAGTGGCCATCATGTTTAACAAGGTCATAGGCCTGCTCAGCAAATGGTGCCACAATAGCAAATGGCTCTGGCTTTACCCTTTCAATTAGCATCATCCTTGAAGATGTAACATATTTAACTCATCTTCCTGGTTGCCTGTCTTTGAATAATGTCTGTAAACAAAATGGATTTATTGTAGTTTTTAAACAATGAAGAAATTTCCCTTATAAATGTTTTAGTTAGATTCGTGATAGTAAACATCCCAACATAACAGATATCTCCCTTCTTCCAATCTATTCCTTCCCTTATAGTTTGATAATAAACATGTAGGTCAATGTAAATGAATATTTTCTCATCCTAATAAAAGTTTGTAACTGCTGGCAGTTAGAATGGCACCAGGTGTTAGACTGGTGGAGTCAGACTGGACCTGGGTTCAGACGTCTCAGTACTTGAGTTCTGCCTAAGCAAGAATTCAGAGTCAAGACTCAAAATATAACAGAAAGTTTATTTAGGAGGTCTCAGAGGTAAAAGAAGTGAGCTGTAGAAGAAACAGGCTCAGGAAATAGGTTACAGAGGCAAAAGAAGGGCCCTTGGAACTTAGAAGAAAAAAAGAGGCAGGGAAAACATACCTGGAGGGCAGGGAGCAGGAAAAGGCCAGGGTGTGCTCCCTAGACAGAGTCCCTCTGGGTTCTCCACTTGAGGATATTTATCTGAGTTCCCAGTGGAGGATCCCAGCAGAATATTCATCAGCTTCCAAGTGTGTCCTTTTAGGGTCATGGTCTTTGTTTATTGGTGGGCACTAGGGCAGGAGGTCATTAGTCAAGGCAGCTGGTCCTGAGGCAGTCAGGGCATCACTTCATCTGGTTTTTCTGCTTTGCTGGGCCTGGAGCTGAAACACAACTGAGGTCCAGGTGTCATGCCCAGGGGTTAATGCTTAAGGAAGTGGTTATGCAAGGCCTTGGAAGGCAGTTAATCTGAGGTTACTTGTCGGACCCTTGTTCTTCTTTCAACAGGTTCTACCACAAGACTAGTGACATGGCAGTCAGTGGAGGACAGGTCAGAGGAGGATCCAAACCGCATGGCCAGTGATATGAAAGGACAGGGGTTCTAAATCACATGATCAGCACTATGTTAGGGCAGGAAAGGTTACCCTGGGGGGTGAGGTGCTTGTTTTCCCAGTTTTGCTCACTGCTCAGCACCCAGGGATTTCCACCCTCTGTACCTTCTGTGCTTGTCCCATTGTCCTCACTCTGCTCTTGTCTGTCTAACTACCCACCACCTGACTATTAACATTAAAGACAAGAACATGCCATGTACATTATTCCTAGATTTCTGCTCACCAGAGTACTCTGAAACCATGCTGCCTGTTTTTCAAAATACAATGCCAATTCTCTAATTGGACAGTGCAGCTACTATGGATTGATCATGTTCTTGCAAAATTCATATGTTGAAGCCTTAATTTCTAATGTGACAGTATCTGTAGATAGGATCTTTAGGAAGTACTTAATGTTAAATGAGGTTGTAGGACAATAGCCTTATAAAAGGAGAAAGAAATTTTTCTCTCCCTCCCTCTTTGTTGTATGAAGACACAAAGACATAGAGGAAAACAGCTATCTACAAAACAGAAAGACAGCTTTCACCAGTAACTGAAGCCTGCCCAAGTTAATTAATACAGCACTTTATAATTAGTGTTTTGATGGAAGATCTGCTGGCATGTGGAACAAACTGATAATTTTGAATTGCACTTAACTAGACAATAGCCACAGACAACAATCAGAATATTTTCTTATAATTGTAGGACAAAAAATATCTTTCATAATGTTACTACTGTATTTAACAGTCTCTAAAATACTATGCTTATTATATGTTTCCGCCATGTGTCTGTAAGAATCTTGTAATATTCATTATGGTAGTTACAGATCCTTATTTGATAATGTATAATTATACTAAAAATACTACATTATTGCCTAACACTTACTATGTTCTAGGAGACATGGTTACATTTTATTGTTTAAACCTCACAGTATAGGGTAGATACTTCACATATGATGAAATTGACCATAGGCATGCGCATAATGAAAACACAGAGTGTCCTTTGGATTGTCTTAATGCTTCATTAAACCATGGTACTCAATGCTACACTTTCACCATAGACATTTATATTGATATACATGCCACATAGAACATGTGTCTACGAGTCTAGGCACCCCTGGATAATTCTGGAAATACAATGTCAGTTTTATCTCTTTGTTCTCTTTTTGTAGATGGCTTTAAATAATTTTCCACTTATAGAAACAGTTTTTTACTTCAGACAGAGAAAAATAATTTACCAAGAGCTTCTTCATTTATACTTCCAAGTCTTGCATCCTTAATCAGGATTAGTGTGAGTGAATTCTCTGAGTAACCATAATCTCAGTTTTGAAAATGTCTTCCTCTTATTCTACTTGTAGAAAAAAATGCTTAAAAATAAAAAGAAGAGAGAGAGAGCCATCTGTCTCTCCATATTCCAAAAAATACTCATAACAAATTTAATATGTATCCTCTTTTCTTAGCATCTATCTCAGTGAGGCAGGCCCACTGACAGATTTTGAAAATTGCTGGTAGCCACTGAATAGGTTTCCCAATGACCCATGGAAACCTTCAGAATAACCTCCTGTCTATCCAACTTCTCCCAGAGCAGCAAAATGAATGGGGGGAGGGGCAGGGATGATGCACCAAGCAAATTCTCCCTAGTCTTAAGGAAAAGGGAGGAGGACCAAACTGCTGATAAATATGTTAGCATAAAGAAAATATTGAAATGTAGCTGTTTCTTCTGCTGTCTGCCATTAATGTCTACTGGGAGCATTAGTGCCACCTGGCCCCTTATTATTTAGACATCAGTTTCTTAGTCAAAACAGACAGTTACTGCATTTTCTCCAAGCCTAATATTCTTATATGTCACACAGCAGGCATCAAAAAAATACTAATAAACACAAGCTCATCATTTAAAGAACTAGGTGTATAGCATCCAATATTTTTTTTAAGAATAGCATCTATATCAAGGTGCGGGGGCAACTTTGCACTCAAGTCCCCCCATCTGCCACGGATAAAAGTAAACACTACAAGACATAATCTGCTTGGGGAGGAAAAAGGCCTGGAGCTCCTTCCTCCAGGGGCTTTTATTGGATTCTAATACACTGGAATACAGGGCAGCAAGGATCAAACAGTAGATAACATTTCAAAGAAATCTGAGGGCTTAGTCTGAGTCAGTGTCTGTTAGGAAAGGGGATTGCTGAAACTTTGGGAGACATACTCATTTCCTGCTCTGACCCTTAACATATGAATGAAAACACTCTTAGCAAAGCAGGCTTCACAGGACTTTAGGAATAATTTGTGATGCCAGATTTTTCCCTCAGACACACTCTAGCAAGGCAGCTGCACCCCTCCCCATCACAGGTTTTCAGGCTTAAGTGGATTAGAGCCAGGAAGCACTTCTCCCAGAGGGCATGGGGACTCAGGCTATGTCAGAATAGCTGGGGGGCAAGGGTCCATTACTCCCTCTTTGTTGCAGCCCCCCCCCCCGGGTCCTTCCATGATGGCTTCCCAAGTGATCGTGTCTAGCTTAGGTTGCCCCTTGCTGTGAGGAATCTTACTCGCCATCAACACTGACCGTGCTTTGGGAGCAGGGGGAAGAAGCTGAGGCAGTGTTTGCTACCAGAGACAAGCTTTTGTCTCCTTTGGCTAGAATTTCAGAAGTCACTTACTCGTCTTTGGACATGGCAGGTAGTTAAAATTCCTGAAACCAGGAAGAGTGGTTCCCAACATCAAGGGAATAATTTCCCCTATTAGAAATAACCTTCTATTTTTAGGGGCTGGATATGCATAAGGATGTGTGGAATACTCTCCTTTAGGATACACATTGAGAGAGTTGGAGCTGAAGCTGCATGGGTAGCTGAGTCAGAAGCTTCCTAATTCCCTGGCTTGTGGTGTTGACTTTATCCACACACCTAATCCATGGTCATAATTATTGTGACTATCATTAAACAATTTATAAAAGCATTAAAATAGAAAAGTATGAAAAAATAAAGTAAATTAATAAATGAAAAACAGACAGTTAAGGAATCAAAACTGAGAAAAAATAGGTACCAGTCGGTAAGAGTATTTAAAGAAGTAATATGTGATTTCAAAAATAAAAGAATTGTAAATCAGAAAAAATAATTTAATTGTAAAAAATAGAGCTAATATTAGATACAATATGAAAGAAAAATGCTAAACAATATAAACAAAATAAAATGGTAAAAGATAGGTTACAACATGTAAAACCTACACAAAATATCCCATAAAATATTATAAACATGTAAATGGGGGGCCATAGAATGAGAGTAATAATTAAGAAATAAAAAGATTGAGTGTAGATTACAATATAAAAAACATGATAATAAACATGAAGAAAAACTAAAAGAAAATGTTAACAATAATTAGACTACTGGATAATAAAATGAAAAGTGCTGAAAGCAGTTGAAATGTCATAAATGAAGAAAAAAGAACTTAAACGTATCAATATATTAATCTGAATCCTATCAAGAAGTGTGAGGCCCTCACAATGCCCTGCTGTGGATCCACAAAGACAATGGCATTGGCTGAGCATGGCACTAAAAATTCTTTGTAGCAGAAATTAATAATTCCATGAAAGAAGAAACCAGTCTACACCCTCTGAATGCATTTATCTGTCTGTATTTGAGAGATTGGCCAACATGAATTGTTTGTTTCTGCTGGGTGGAAAAAAAACATTTCCATTTTATTATAAGGTAAAGCATGTAAACTCAGTTTGGGAATATTTCTTTGTGAATAGTGCTTTGGAACCCAAGAGTAATCTCCAAGAATGAGAATATTAAACTGTAAATTAGTTAGCTGAACAATTTTATTAAAATCTGGCCTTTTAAAGTTAAAGTGTGTTTGCTCTTAATACTGGTATGATGTCCTTTTTTGGAGAAAGAAAAGAAGAGTCTTGCTCAGTAATTTTTGAGTTCCATATTTAGCTTTTTGTTTGGTGTTTAGTAGTTAAGAATGAGAAGGCAAACAGCCTTGAGATGGTAGGGTGATGAGTCTGTGTGAGCTCTTAGTGCCTGCATTAGTCTGTCCACATGTAAGAGAGTAGAAATCAGAAAGATAACAAGGGAACCAGTATAGTGACTCACAGGGGAAGAAGCTTCTGCCATAGTGAAGGGCCTGGAATGAGATGTCTGAAACTAGAGAGGCATAGATCTATGAACTGATAATTGGGCAACTTCAATATTGTTCTATAAAAGTCAAAAGATATCAGAGTAAGATGCTTATTTTACACATTTCTTGACCCTTTTCAAAACCAGTCCCCTGGAGAGACATCAGTGAGGACAGGGTCTGGCTTTGTCACTAACCCAGGCAGCTTAGGAAACTCTCCTCTTCCTGGCTCCTGGGCTCCCCCTGCTCTCCAGCGCCTCCCGATTCACCGAGAATCCATAGATGGCCGTCTTCTCTGCTGCTTTTAATGCGCTCTGCACTAAGCCTTTTCTCTCCACTCAGACTGGCTGTCCTTTACTGAATCAGATGTCAGTCAGATCTAAAAGGAAAGCAATTAAATTACACTAATTATACCAAAAGTATGATTAGCTGACAGTCCACACCTACTTCCAAATCCTTTGAGAAAAATTTGCATTTTAAAGTAAAACACTTTGATCTTAATAAATATTCAATTGATGAAAATTCAGTCACTATGAGAAAGTAAAAAAAGGCAAAAATATTGGAGATTGTGAGAAAGTTTGGTGGAGGGAGGGGTATATTTTATGACTTGTAAGGCACACAATATAAGTTAGGTACTTTATCTCCAAATCCCATTTTTGAAATACTGATATTTGCTGATTATGCATATCAATGATATATTTCCTATGATTTTTACTCATTTTCCCCCATATTAATTAATGCAATGTTTTAGGTACAAAATTTGTCTTCGTTATTTCCTTGATGAAACTTTTGGGGTCTGAGCAACATAAATCAGGAGTGCAGTACTTGTCATGCTTGTTGTTTTCCGGGCCATTGTAATTGAATTTCTACTCAATTTCTACTACAGTGAGGTTTTTCCTTGTTTTTTTATTTTTTAGAATAAGTTTAATTTTGTAAAGTAGGCCTGTTATCAGGTATATTATTATACTAGATGCAAAAAGACAACAGATGTCTTTATCTCGTCAGGTTCAATAAAACAAAGATCGACCTTTGGGGAAAATACTGCACTAGGACATGACTACCAGCCATGCACAGGTTTTAGTCAGAAAGTTTTAGTTTCAGACCAACCTATGTGGTTACTTTCTGTCTCTGAGCTTGTAAGGCCCACCATGCATGTCTCCACGGAGCTTGTCGGGTTTAACATGTGGCCACAAATAGACAAATTATGTCTTATTGCATCCATGTGGTAGAGTAATTTGTAGCCATTCAATTAATAATGTAACATATTTGTATACTCATGGAGAACTTTACAAATATAGTTTATAAAAATACTTTGCAGAAAAGTATACGTTATTGTTACAAACTGAATGTTTGCTGCCCCCCTTCAAAAATCATATGTTGAAGGCTTAACCCTGATGGTACTTACAGATGTAGCCTTTGGTAGCTAGTTAAGGTTAAATGAGGTCAGGAGGTCGAGGCCCTCATGATGAGGTTATGCCCTTGTAAAAAGATACCAGAGAGTTTGCTGTCTGTTTCTCAGTCCCTTCCCTCTCTCTCCCCCCCTCTCCCCATGGGCACCCAAAGTAGAGGTCTCGTGAGGACATAATGAGATGGTGGCTGCCTACAAGGCACAAGAGACCCCAGAAACCTAACTAACTGGCTTCTTGGTGTAAATCTTCCCATCCTCCAGACACATGGGACATACATTTCCATTGTTTAAGCCACATAGCTTATGGTGTTTAGTGATAATAACCTAAACCATGATAGTTATATGAATACATTTTCTTAAAATTCCTAATGTGTATACATTAAGGGAAAAAAATGGGGGACTAGACAGTAAACATTTAACAGTAGTTAGCAATGGAATATAAAATTCAGGCTTCTCGTTTTTAACACTATACATTTTCACAATGTATAAATACTTTCTAATGCATGTATCATCCTTCAGATTAAAAACATACTTTTACATAACAAGTAAATTAGAATTAAATTTTTAGAAAGAATATATGGTCCTGGCTGGTGCAGCTCAGTGGATTAAGTGCTGGCCTGCAAAACAGAGGGTTCCTGGTTCGATTTCTAGTCAGGGCACACGCCTTGGTTTTGGGCCAGGCCCCAAGTAGAGGGCACGAGAGACAACCACACACTGATGTTTCTCTCCCTCTCTTGCTCTTTCCCTTCCCCTGTCTCTAAAAGTAAATAAAATCTTTAAAAAAGAGAGAGAAAGAACATATAAATTTAAGGTCAAAAAGACTGATATACTTGATCATGTTACTTACTAACTACATAACTTGGACAATTTACTCAAGCTTTCTGAACCTCACTCCCTTCATTTGTGAATTATATATAACAATATTTGCTCCACCCAAGATCTGGGAATTTTGTTGGGGGAACTGAAATAAAGCATAAGAATACTTTTTGAAACCATAAAAGTGTTGTTTATTTGTACAGTAAATTCAAAATAACTTTGTAGTTAAATAAATTAGAAAAACATTTTTGAATAAGAAAGGATAAGTATTTATATTAGACATGAGAAGTTTAAGAATTAGCAAGGCACAAAGATGCTTTTTAAAATTATTCAACCATTCAACCGCATGAAAGAAAATACAAATTGAAATTGTTAACATAACCAACCATATCTGAGAACAAAGAGCACATCCTATTATTCTGAGATGTCTCATGTTCCCATTGATACAGTGTATCTTTTTATCTTTTTAAAAATGTTATTTGGGTATTCTCTGTCTGATAAGCTTATCTTAATTTTGTCTTTCCAATTTCTTTGCATTTTAGTCTTCAAACGTATATTTCAGAATACATAACAATATATCTTAGTTCTGATCAACTCATAGATTAGTCAAGATCTGTGACTTATATTGACAGAAACCAATACCTGGACTTGCCTACAGAAAATAATTTGTTCCATTAATCAAAGCCCAAACCTGTCCTCTATATTTTGGTTGATGCTGAATTAACTTTGGCAGTGTATGTATACGATGTTAAAAACAAGCTAAGTTTGACACTGAGCATCTTCACTCTGTATTTGACAGATCACTCACTCTGAAGAAAACGTAGTCCCGTTTTCCTATCACTTACTTTCATTTTATTGTAGGAGTAAAAAGCGTGGTGAAACAAAGGTCATATATGAGATTAGTAAAAATAATAAGTAAGTAAAACTGACATTGCTTCCTAAGAGGACAGATTTTCTATGGACTAACGGGCATCCACAGCTAAAAATCTGTTTGTTCTTGGTACCATCTCTTCTTCGAAAAATAGACACATAACCTTGTTAGGAGACATAGGAATACTCTGTTACATATACATAGTCATAGACACCCAAAACTTTGTTTTTCCATTTTCAAGTTAGAAAGACAGAAAACTTGTAATGGAAACTCTAGGTTATAGGCTTTGAGTTGTCAGTACAGATTTTAAAAAGATGTGTGCACTGTTTCCACATTAAATATGAAATAAATCTGGTATTCTATTAGTTTCCTTTGTCTGTGTTTTTATTAGGAAAAAAATAAATAGGGTAGAATCCTTTCTCTATGTTCTCTAGGTTTAAAAACTGCCTAATTAACTAGGTAAGAAATAGATATTTATATAAAACACAAGAAATTATCAAAGTGATGAAGCTGAGCTTTGAAAATGAAAATAGAATTATCTAGAAACACTTTCAAAATGAAATGTCTTATTTTAAGTAAAAAAAGATTTTCTAAAAGGTTATTTGGGTGCATATTAGTGATTTCCTTATGTATTTAATTCAATTTTAATAGCTTTATTGATAAATAATTTACATACCATACAATTCACCCATTTAAAATGTACAATTCAATGTTTTCAGTATACTCAAATAATTATGCAACCATTACCACAATATAATTTGAGCATACATTTTTTTCTCTCTTAAAAGAAACTATGCATTTATTAGCAATCAGCATTCCCAGCCTCTCCCACCTTCTCCCACCTGCCAGCTCTGGTCAATTGTTAATCTACATTCTGTCTCCATAGAGTTCCCTGGTCTAAATATCTCATATATAAGGAATCATATAATATGTGGCCTTTTTTGATTAGCTTCTTTTAATTACCAGAATGTTTTCAAGGTTTGTTTAAGTTGTTGCTTGTATTGGTCCTTCTTTTTATTGTGAAATAGGGCTCCATTATATAAATATACCACATTTTACTTATCCATTCCTCAACTGATAGGCTTTGGGTTTCATTCCACTTTTTAGCTATTATGAATAGTGCTGCTACAAATATTTGTGTTCGAGTTTTTATGTGGACTTGTTTTTTCTCCTCCTTTGGATAAATAGGAGTGGGCTTGCTGTGCTATGTGGCACGTGATGAAATATTGCTGGGATTGTTGATGCTGACACTCATTCACAGGTGGGTGATGAGTGGTAGGATAATATAAAAATGAAGATAAGATCATTAGCAGTACAGAGCAAATAGGAAAGGGGCAATATGCTCATTCAAGGAACGTCCCAATTTAATCATTTGATGGAAAGGTGAAATTGATGAGGGGAAGAAAACAGGGCTGTGTTCTGAAACTAAATAAGGAAACCACATCACTGCTCTAAGTCGTTCAGGAGGAGCAGTAAGAACTAAGGACATGGCTTCTAAACATGGCAGAGAAGGAGATCAAACATTAGTGATCTCGGAGAGAACAGTTTGGGTGGACTGGAAACAGTAGGAATATTTAACAAATATAAATGTGGGAATAAAAGCAAAGGTTCTGAAGAGTAGGAGACAGAGAGGTGGCCACTATACAGTGATGCTTAGCAATTTTGATTTTGAAAGAAATACTGTGATAGGAATATAGCTCAAAATAGGAAATATGTTTGTAACCAGGAAATGAAAGTCAGTGCAAAGAAAAGGAACCCTAAAAGGAGGAATTGTTAATGAAGAAAAGCAGCAAGTGAGGTGATAGCAATAAGACAACACAAGCATGGGGTAGAAACTTTGAAAGAAGGAAAAATCTTTCTAATACATACATATTGGGACAGGGAAGGATGTTGCTTTTAGAGAAATTTTAATTTAAGTTGTAGAAATTATTAAGTAGCTCATTGAATGATTATTATTTCTTTGACAATTATTTAAAGTGTATTTTATCTGAAACTTTAAGCATGGAATTTAATTTGAACAGCAATTTTATGGAATATCATTATTAATCACAATTTATTAATCACAGGTTTTCCGGGGACCTTTAGTCTAACCTACCCCATTACAATACCAACTCATTCCAAAAATCCTAGTGTAACTATTTTAATCTACCATATAGAATGCTTTCTCATGAGTTATGAATTCTAAAACATGCCCTGGCTGGTGTGGCTCAGTGGATTGAGCACTGGCCTGTGAACTGAATGGTCGCTAGTTGGATTCCCGGTCAGGGCACATGTCTGGGTTGCAGGCCAGGTCCCTGGTGGGGGGGCGAGCGAGAGGCAACTGATTCTCCCACAGCAGTGTTTCTCTCCCTCTGTCTCTTTCCCTTCCTCTCTCCCTAAAAATAAATAAATAAAATCTTTTAAAAAAAGACAAATAACTGAAAAATAATAAACAACCCTAAAAAAAGATTGAGATCAAGATGTCTCAGAAGAACCAATAAAAAATGTGTTTCCCCCAAATTTCCTTTTCCATTGTTCTATCAGAATATCCCATGTAGAGGCCTGCCCAAATAAGGCTAGCATATAGAGGCCTGTCCAAATAAGGCTAGGAAATTTTTAGGCGCCAACACCAGCTGCCCGCCAACAGCAGCCCAATCAGGAACTTTTGCCTTAGTTTGATTGAGCCAATAGCTAACCGCTACATCTGCTTCTGTATCCCTTGCTTGCTTGCTTGCCTGCCCCTATAAAAACCCAGTAGTCTGTAAGCCAGGCGCGACTTCCACTTTGGCGGCTCTGCGTAGCCGTGAGACTACGATCTCGTTTGGGAAGTTCGCCCCTGCGCAGGTAAAACTTGGCCAATAAATTTACCATCAAACCGCTCTCAGTGTTCGGGGATTCCTTTCGCTCGCAACTTGAATACAACATTTGGAGGCCCCAGCGAGATCTAAGGAGTGTCTCCGGAGACTGAGACTACGAAGCCCGGGTAAGTTTGCCGCGGAATTTGGTTTGGGAGTCTAGACTCATTAGAGCCGCGAGGTGGTAGGCGAGACGTCGCCGGTAGTCCACCCGCGGGGTTCTCAAGGAGAGGACGCTCTCGAGAACCGGAGCTCTTGCTCCCGCGACTAGGTCGCATTTGGTTTTTGGTATTCGTTCCGCGCCGCGATTGAACGCGCTAGCGAAGTGTGAATGAGTGAAGAGACTGTAGTGCGCCATGGCCTGTTTGTGCGTGAGTGGACTGAGTGGAGAGGAGCGAGGTGTGTGTTTCTGTGCGGGATATTGGTAGCCCTCATCCTTCTAATCGCAGGCGCTGTGAGAAGCGAGAAAAAGGTGTCCGCGATGGGACAAGGCGGCTCCACCTCAAACACTGCCCTTGACTGCTTACTAAACAATTTTTCTGACTTTCAGAATCGCGCTCGGGGCTATGGGGGTCCACCGCCAGACCCAGAAGTCCTGCGAACTTTCAGTGAGATTGAATGGCCGTCTTTTGACGTAGGATGGCCGACGGAGGGGGACTTTTGATCTGCCCCTCCTTTTCGCGGTCAGGCGGATAGTATATGGGACCCCCCATCCAGATCAGATGGTATATATAGATGTGTGGGTAGACATAGCTACTGACCGCCCCGGTTACATACGCCGGTGTCAGTCCAATGGGCAGAGGAGGAGAAGGGCCATCTGCGTGGCGATGACACCGAGGCAGGCTCCCCGTCTGCAGACAGACAAAGGGTGCCGGCCTCAACGGGACCAGGCAGACGGGGGAGGGAAGAAGCTGTACCCTGTCTTGCCTGAAGTACTTGAGGACCTGCTGTTGGCCCCTTCCGCTCCTCCCCCATATCGCCAACCCCTGCCCGACTCCGCGAGCGGGGAAAGGGAGAGAGTCCAGAGCCCTCCCCATACCCGCGGCGGTACTCAGTATGGGGGTGAAAGTTTGGCGCCAAGACCGGATGGCGCCGCCATTTTGCTGGAGACGGTCGCGCCAAAACCAGGTGGCGCCGCCATTTTGCCTCTCAGGGAGGTGCCACCGGCTCCGGACGCCCATTACATGCACCACCGCGGCTAATATATGTCCCTTTCTCAACCAGTGATCTGTACAATTGGAAACTGCAAAATCCCCCGTTTTCTGAAAAGCCACAGGGATTAATTTCCCTGTTGGAGACCATATTTAGAACCCACCAGCCGACATGGGATGATTGCCAGCAAATTTTACAAACATTGTTCACTTCAGAAGAAAGAGATAGAATCATAAGAGAAGCTGTTAAGGCAGTTATAGGAGAAGAAGGGGAAACCGCGGGGGGAGGAGGGAAGTATTAGACATATTACCTGAGCAACCCCCAAACTGGGACCCCAACACGAGCGGGGGAAGGGACGCACTACTCCAATATCGCCGGGCTCTGTTGAGGGGGGGTGAAAGCAGCGGCTAGGAAACCAACAAATTTTAATAAGGTTAGTGAGGTAGTACAAGGGAGAGAAGAGTCCCCCCGCCAGTTTTTTAGAAAGGCTAATTGAAGCCTACCGAGTGTACACTCCACTGGACCCCCAGGCCCCTGAGAACAGGCGACTTTTGAACATTGCTTTTGCAACCCAGGCAGCCCCCGACATTAGAAAGAAATTACAGAAGATTGAAGGATTTGAAGGAGAAAATATTAGCAAGCTTTTTAGAGATTGCACAGAAAGTATATGTGAACAGGGATGACCCAGAAGTAGGAAGAGCGAAAGAGGTAGCAAGGATCTTAATTGCAGCCCAGGTAGACCTGAAGAAAGAACAAAAGAAAGGAAAGCCAAAAGGCCAGTGGCCAAGAGTAGACAAAGATCAATGCGCCTTCTGCAAGGAAAAGGGGCACTGGAAGAAAGATTGCCCCAAACTGCGGGCAAAGGAGGCCGGTCCTGCGGTACTGCTTCAAACCTTAGATTGACGGGGCCAGGGCTCTATACTTGTTGGCTCCCAGGAGCCCATGGTCACCTTGAATGTCGAAGGGAAACCAGTAGACTTCCTGGTCGACACGGGAGCCACATTTTCTGTGTTGAAGCAACCTCGGGGGCAGAGTCAAAAGGCAACCACAAAGATTATAGGGGCAACGGGTAAGGCCGAAGCATATCCCTGGACGACTGCCAGGATCACCAACTTGGGGCAAGGGACTATTACTCACTCCTTTTTAGTCATTCCAGATTGTCCGTACCCGTTACTTGGGAGAGATTTGTTACAGAAACTTCATGCCACTATAAGCTTTAAGCCATCAGAAACACTTGAGGAGACGAGTGTAGAGGTGACGGTCCCTCTGTCCGAAGAGTACTTGCTGGCGATGCTCCCGGACGGCGAGGAGAAGGAAAACAGGATCCTGAAGAGACTGCAAACGCAAGTACCAGGGGTGTGGGCGGAGACAAACCCGCCTGGGTTAGCTGTCCACCAACCGCCAGTGCTGGCCCAGCTGACCAGTACGGCCCAGCCGGTCCGGATCAGACAGTACCCTGTCCCAACACGAGCCAGGCAGGGGATTGCGGGGCACTTGCAACGCCTATTAGAGGCAGGCATTCTGAGGAAATGCCAGTCTGCATGGAACACCCCCCTCCTCCCTGTCCAAAGACCTGGGACCCAGGACTACCGACCGGTACAGGACTTGCGGGAAGTAAACGCTCGAGTTGAGACAATACACCCCACTGTGCCAAACCCGTATACCCTCTTGAGCTCGTTGCCCCGACTCATACCTACTATTCTGTTCTGGACTTAAAGGACGCTTTCTTTTGTATACCTCTGGCCCCCAGAGTCAGGAAATTTTTGCCTTCGAATGGAATGACCCTGATAATGGACTAACGGGGCAGTTCACATGGACCAGACTGCCCCAAGGGTTCAAAAACTCACCAACCATTTTCAATGAGGCCCTGAGTAAAGATCTCCAGGAGTTCAGGAGAACTCATCCTTCAATAGTCCTCCTCCAGTATATAGATGACATCTTGGTGGCAGCCCAGACACAGGAGGAATGCGAATCAGCTACACGAGACCTGCTCCGAGACCTCGAAAGAATAGGCTAGCTATAGGATCTAATAATGGACCAGCATTTGTCTCCAAAATTTCACAAGAATTAGCAAGTAGATTAGGTATCGATTAGAGACTCCATTATATTTATAGGCCACAGAGTTCAGGACAAGTAGAGAGGATGAATAGGACACTAAAAGAAACTTTAGTAAAAATAAAAGAGGAGACCGGCGAGAATTGGGTAGAGCTGCTCCCTTTTGCCCTCTTCCGGGTAAGGTGTACCCCATACATTAAAGGTTGGACGCCCTATGAAATATTGTATGGGCAACCAGTACCCTTAATCCCTAAGTTGTCCACAGAAGAAATAGAGGTGTCTAACTATAATTTCCTCAAGTCCTTACAGGCGCTGCAAGAGATCCGAGGTGAAGTGCGCGCCTTCCAACAAGCTCATAGCCTTTATTAAAGATAGAATAGAAACAGTAAAACTTATGGTGTTGTCTCAGCCCTATACAATCCTCCCTCAAGAGGAGCATGAGTCAAGGGTTTGACTAATAAGAAAGAGAAGGAGGGAATGTAGAGGCCTGCCCAAATAAGGCTAGGGTATTGAGGCCTGCCCAAATAAGGCTAGGAAATTTTTAGGCGCCAACACCAGCTGCCCGCCAACAGCAGCCCAATCAGGAACTTTTGCCTTAGTTTGATTGAGCCAATAGCTAACCGCTACATCTGCTTCTGTATCCCTTGCTTGCTTGCTTGCCTGCCCCTATAAAAACCCAGTAGTCTGTAAGCCAGGCGCGACTTCCACTTTGGCGGCTCTGCGTAGCCGTGAGACTACGATCTCGTTTGGGAAGTTCGCCCCTGCGCAGGTAAAACTTGGCCAATAAATTTACCATCAAACCGCTCTCAGTGTTCGGGGATTCCTTTCGCTTGCAACTTGAATACAACATCCCAGAAGACATTTTCTAAATCTAAAAGTGAGGTGGGGATGAAAGGAGGAGCTCTAGTTATAGACGGTGGACAATGTTTTCACCAGAAAAACGGTGAAAGAGCCATGTCAGAAAGAAAATCTCCGCCTCGGATTCCTGTCTCTCTTCCCCGGAACACTCTCCATCTCCTTAGGCAGCCAGTTTTCTTCCACCATCTTTGTCTGGATTGCTATCTTTGACGTACTGTGCTGGGCTTCCTTTCTGATTTGCAGTCTACCCCTGACCTTTTGGAGAATCTGCAAACCATCAAAATGTAAAGTTCTGCCATGGGGAATAACAATTAATCTGTGAAGTACATTTAATAGTGGCTGTGCCTTATAATAAAATTTTTATATTTTTAACAACTTAAGTGAGGCATAATTGAAATACAATTAACTTCATATATTTAAAGTATGCAACTTGGCTAGCATTTATATTTGTATATACTTGTAACACCATTACATTAATACAGATAGCAAATGCTTCCATAATTCAAAAAGTTTCCTTGTGCCCCTTTGTGATACTGTTATTTATAATAGAAATATACATTTGGCCTTTCTCCTCATTTTTGCCACAGAGCTTTGAAACCCTTGGAATTTCCTAGGTGATAAGAGCAATAAAGGTCTTTTATATTCATAACAAGCCCGTTCACCTACATAAGTTTGTGTCAATGAGGTGATTTTTGTAAAGCCCCTATTTAACCACAGAATTCTGCCTGATTACTAAAAGAACCAAACATGGAATTAGAGGGTTGATATTTCAACCTTATACCTGACTTTCTAGAAACTAAATTAATCACTAATAGTCAGTACTTTAATTAATTGTGCCTATGTAATGAAACGTTCCTAAGACCCTGAAGAATGGGTTCTGAGATCTTCAGGGTGGTGTACACGTACAAGTGCTGAAAGAGGGGTGTACTTGGGGAGGGCAGGAGCTCTGTACCCTTTCCCCCCTGTACCTGGCCCTATGCCTCTATTCTATACGGCTGTTCCTGAATTGTATCCTTTTGTAAGAAGCTGGTAATCTAATACATAATCTATTTCATTAAGTTCTGTAAGCTATTCTAGCAGATAATGGAAATGGAAGAGCGGGGATTGAGATTGTCTGACTTATAGAAGGTTGGTCAGAAGCACAGGTGACGATCTGTGGGGCATCTGAAGTGGGGGAGTCTTGTGGGACTGAGTCCTTAACCTACAGAACCCCATGCTATCTTTGGATGGATATATTCAGAAATAAGTTAAATTATAGGACACTTGGAGGTGTTCAGAGAATCAGAAAATTACTTAGTGTAGCAAAAAAAGAATACAACTCCACCCATCTGGTGTCAGAAATGAAATACTGAGATCAGTGATAGAATAGTGAATAGACAGAAAACAAGAGTTTTTTTTTCCTCTACCTTTGCATTCCATCTATTATTTCAGTCTTATTCTCAGGAAACAGCTGAACATGACCTGCTTTTTGTCATCATAGATTTGTTCACAAAATCTTGAATTTATATAAATAAAATCATATAATATGTAGATATTATGTAGATATAATATGAATGGTCAAAAAACACATGAAAATATGTTGAATTAAAACTACAGTGAGATATGGACACATACTTTATTGGCTAAAATGAAAAAGATTGACCTTTCCAAGTGCTGACAAAAACATAAAGCAACTGGAACTCTTATACACTGACACAGGGATGTAAAAATAAATACAATCCCTTTGGTAAAACAACGATTGTTTAACAAGTTAAACTGTACATACTATATGTTGTAGGCATTCCACTCTAGATGTGTATCTAACAGAAATAAAGCGTATGTCCACGCCAAGAGTTGTATATAGATACCCATAGCAGTTTTATTTGTAAAAGCCCAACAGTTGAAAAACAACTTAAATGTCCACCAATACGTGTACAGATAAATTACATCAACACGATGAAATATTACTCAGCAATAAAAAGAATGAACTACTGACACATGCAACAATATGTGCTGAATCGCAAGGTGCTTACATTTTTAAAGCCACTGTCTACCTTTAAGGGGTTGTTAATGAGAGAGAGGGAAAAAATAAGAGAAGGAAGATCTAGCATTATTGTAATCACTTGAATATTTTTTCCCTAATATATGTATGAAATAGCTTCCCCAGAGTGTATCACATAGGGGATGGTAGAGAATTTAAAATGTCAACAATCCCTTTCTTTCTGTTCCCTATTTCTCTTTCTGCACGGGAATTTCAAGCAGGATAGTAGTATCGTTACCAAACAGTACTTGAGATCCTGCTACCCAACACCTCCCTCTAGGCAAAAATTCCAGAGGCAAAGGTTTGGCAAGAAAGGAAAGGAGTCTATTCAAAAGCTGTTACTTAAGCCTATTAAGTCACAGTTTTAATAACTTAAGCCTATAATTAAGGCTAAATTCTAACACCTGAGTTCTCTTTTTTTCCTGTTTCTGATTAACTTGTTTCTATAGGGTTAGTTTATAAATTAAAAACAACATAATACTAAAACTACACAATTTGGGAAGAACGGCAGGCTTTTGCCTCAGAGCTGTTCCCTCTTCAGCCCGGACTGGAGTTCTTTCCCATACAAAATACCACCAACTGGGAAATGCAGGCAGCTGCGGCATGGTCATCAGGCATCCTCAAGGAAGAAGAGCCAGAGAGCCAGCCTGAGAGCCCCAGCCCGATCCGGAGCCCGAGAGAGAGCCACCTCATGATAGCCACCTCTGTGGCTGTTTGGGCTCCTTTGTGGTTCCATATTGTGGAGTAAAAGGAGTAGTCTGGCTTCCTCACCCAGGTGTCTGGGAAACTAAGGGAAGCAGTTTTCCTGTAACCTTGACAATGGGCCTGATAAGTAGTGATCTCATAGTCTTCAGACTGAGTCTGACAAAACTGTTCCAATAGCCTTGGGTGGGCTTGCATACGTGGTATGAAGTTCTGTTGCACAAGATCTGTTGGCACTCTGCCAGCTTTGTCTGCATTCTAGTATTTAAGGGGGTAGAGGCTCCCTGCTAGGTGCCATGCAGGACTATGCTGGGGTGCCACACAGGGGGACAGGTGCCATGCAGGGGGACATGCAGCTTGCAGTGTGCATGGCTTGTCCACCCTTGAATAATAGCATCCCCATAGCTCGTGAACCTGTCTGGCCTTAAATAGTCACAATACACATACAAATTTTGGGAATATTTGTTCTCGTTCTATGAAATTGTTGCCATTGTTATCTTGATAGAAATTTCATTGTCTCTATAGATTGCTTTGATGGTAAGGATATTTTAATATTGTTTAATCTTTGTATTCATAAACACATTATATGCTTCCACTTATTTGTATCTTCTTCAGTTTTTTTCTTTAGTGTTGTAACTTTTTAAGTAAAGGACTTTTCATTCTTGGTTAAATTTATTTCAAGATATTCTATGTTTTTTGAAGCAGTTATTAATTGGATTATTTTTTCACTTTATCTTTCTTATAGTTCATAATTGGTGTATAAAAATGGGACTTATTTCTGGACATTTATTTTGTATTCTGCTACTTTACTGAATTCAATGATCAGTACTAGTAATTTTATGATGGAATCTTAGGGCCCTATATACACTGTCCTATCATCTGCAGATAATGACGGTTTTACTTCCTGCTTTCCAATTTGGATTCCTTTTATTTCTTCCTATAAGATTTCTGTGGCTAGGACTTCCAGTACTATGTTGAATAAGAGAGGTAAAAGCAGACATCTTTGCTTGTTCCCAACCTTAAAGGAAACTCTTAGTTTTTGTCCATTAAGTATGATGTTGGCCTTTATTATGTTGAGGTGTGTTCCCTATATTCCCCCTTTGCTGAGAGTTTTTATCATAAATGGGTGATAAATTTTATCAATTGCTTTTTCTGCATTTTTAAAATTCTTTATTTTTTGTGTGTGTTGTATCACATTTGTTGATTTGTGTATATTGTAACAACCTTGCATCCCTGGAATAAATCCCACTTGGTCATGGTATATGATCTTTTTAGTGCATTGGTGGATTCAGTTTGCTAGTATTTTGTTGAGGATTTTAGCATCTATGTTCATCAGAAATATTGGCATATAATTTTTTTCTTTGTGGTGTCTTTATCTTGTTTTTGATAATACTGGCATTATATAACTAGTTTGAGCATCTTCCCTCTTCTTAAAATTTTTGGAATAGTTTGAGAAGGGGAAGTGTTAGTTCTTTTTTGAATGTTTGGTAAAATTTGCCTGTGAAGCCATCTGGTCCAGGACTTTTGTTTGTTGGGAGATTTTTGATTACTGCTTTGATTAATTTTATTAGTTGTAATCAGTTTCTTTAAATTTTCTGATTCTTCTTGATTAAGTTTTGAAAGATTGCACGTGTCTAAGAATTTATCCATTTTATCCAGATTGTCTATTTGCTATGTATATATTTTGTAACATTGTCTTACAGTTCTTTGTATTTCTATAGTGTCAGTTGTTACTCTTCCTCTTTTGTTTCTGATTTTACTGTTTAGTTTCTCTTTTGCTCTTGATGAGTCTTGCTAATAGTGTGTCATTCTCGTTTATTTTTTCAAAGAAATTAGCTCTTGGTTTCATTGATTTTTTAGACACTATTTTGTTTATTTCTGCTCTGATCTTTATTACTTCATTTCTTCTGCTCACTTTGGGTTTTATTTATTGTTCTTTTTCTAGTACCTTTAAAGTTACATGTTTATTTGAGATTTAAATTTACATGTTTAAAGTTACTAGACTTTACATTGGATATTGCATGCAAATACCTTCTGGTTTGAAATATTTCTGTTGAGAAATGAGCTGACAGTCTTTTGAGAGCTCCCTTATAGGTAACTAACAGTCTTTCTCTTGTGGCTTTTAAGATTCTTTGTCTTCAACTTTTGCTTTTTTAATTATGATGTGTGTTGGTGTGAACCTTACTGGGTTCATATTCTTTGGGACTATGAATTTTCTGGATTTATGTATCTTTTTTCTTCACCAGGTTAGAGACATTTTCAGTCATTAGATTTTTAAATAGGTTCTCCATCCCTGGTCTTTCCCTTCTCCTTCTAGTACAGCTATGAGGTGGATGTTGTGACACCTCTTGTTGTCCCCAAAATCCGTTAACCTACTCCCATGCTTTGAAATTTATTTTTTTATTTTTTCCTCTAATTGGGTGTGTTCTGTTACCTTATGTTCCAAATCACTGATTTGATCCTCTGCTTCATTCAACCTACTGTTTATTCCTTCTAGTGTATTTTTATCTCAGATATTGTATTCTGCACTTCTGACTGGTTCTTATTCATGGTTTTTGTGTTCTTTTCCATGCTGTTGAAATTCTCACTCAGTTCCATTAAATTCTTGTTGAATTCCTTGAGCACCCTTATAATTATATTTTTGAACTCTGTATCTGGCAAATTGCTGGCCCCCTTTTATTTAGCTCTTTTTCCTGGAGATATGTCCTGGTCTTTCATTTGGGGCATTTTTAAAATCTCCCCATTTTGGCTGTCTTTTTGTATGTGTTTCTGTGTATTAGGTGAATCTTCTATAGTTGCTAGTTTTGATAGGCTGACCTTATGTAGTAGTGTCCTTGGCACCCAGTGGTTCAATCTCCTTAATTACCTGAGTTGAGTGCTCCAGAAATTTCCCTTGTGTAGGTTATGTGAGCTTTCCTGTTGTAATTGTATCTTGATTACTGTTGGATTGTTTGTGCATGGGGTCAGCCTCAATGCTAACTGTGAGGATCAACCCTAACCACTGTGTACGATCTGCTGTGCAGGTGCTAACCACACAAAATGGATTTCACCTCAGAAGTGTCTGGTGCCTGCCAAGATCTCCCTGGATATGCCATTTTTGAAACTAATTGATTCTCATTCTGATTTGCCCGAAACTGGCCTCTGGATATGTCTGTTCCAGGGCCTCTTGGGAGAGACTCTGGTGTAGGTCAATGTCAGATGCTGTCTGTGACTGTTCCTGGGCAATTCTGGGAGCTACAAAGTGATCCACAATTTGTGGCTGCTTCTGCTGGGCCTTGGTGTGCTTGGGCAGGACCATGCTATGCACCAAGGCTAGCTTCCACCACCACTGAGTTCAAAGGAGGTCAACAAAAGGCTCATGGCACTCCAAGGTCCGCCTCCATCTGCCTCCACCCACTTGCTGCCTATTAGTCTCAGCCATTGGAAGAGCCTCTTACAGTACTCAAGTTGCATAAGGCAGTGAGCCACTAGGTAAGGGTGAGTGGTTTTTAACAGATTGAACCAGGTTCAAATTTGATGCCTGCACTGTGTTTAAGGCCACTCAACAAAAGTCCCAGGGTGTGCCAAGTCTAGTAGTCCCCGGCTGAGTGCACATAGAACTTTGTGGTAGAGTCTCAAGAAGTTGTCAGGATGAGGCCAACAGAGTTTAGCAGGCCCAAACCTGATAAACAGACCAAGATTTGGCTATGTGGAGAAAAAGTTCTGCATCAATGGGGTGTGTGAAAGAAAAATGCTCTCATCCTGGAGCCACACTACTCTGCCCCAGATTCTCCCAGAGCGTGGTAGGTAGTGCTTCTGAGAGTTGGGAAGTTGGGGCTGCTGAGAGTCTAGAGGGTAGGGGCTAGTGGATCTCCGATGAGTTGGAGGAGATGTCAGGTTCACGGGAAACTGGAGAAATGCACACCTGCCCCAAAGCCACACAGCCTATATCTCTACACCCTGCACAAGGCAGTGTTTCCTCAGCAGGGCATGAGCTTCACAGGGTGTGGTGACAGGGAATCCAGAGGTTGGAACTATTGCATTTCTTCAGGCTAGTGCTGTGTGAGGAAGAATGCTCCACCCAAGAAAGATGATGTCTGTGGTGCGGGAGAGGAACTCAGAACAGGGATCTTTTCTTGCAGCTGTACCTTCAGCTCTCTTTTCAGAGCTACAAACCCTAATCTCTCCTCATGTGACTCCAGTTTGCTGTGCCCTCTCTTCACTGGAACCTAAGCAGAGTGGCACTGAGGGTGAGGTTTTGTGCATTGGCCCTTTAAGAAGGCGCCTGGGTCTCTAGCAGTTGCCCCTTTTTCCCTGGCAGACAGAATCCCTGCTGATTTTCACAGCCAGGTGTTATGTGGGCATTTCTTCCCAGTTCTGCACTGGGCTGTGGAGCTCAGTGCAGAATCTCCTCATTACTATGATTTTAATCAGAACACGTTATTATACCAAAGTGAGCTATGAAAATTTGTTTAGCCATTTCTCTACTGTTGTATACCTAGTATATTTCAAAATTTATTTCATATGTTATATGTTATACTGAGCCCTTTACAACCATATTTTTCCTTCTTTTGCATTTCTTGCATGCATAAGTCTGGTTTTTATATAACTGTATTAAAATATAGACATAGTTATTTTCTAGAGTTATTTTATATAAAAAGTTAGTATGAATTTATATTATCCCATTTCACAACACTATTATTATTATTATTTATTTTATTGTTCAGTTACTGTTGTCCTCATTTATTTCCCCCATTACTCTCCCCTATCCTACCCTTCCCAATCTTCCACATTCAATCATCTCCCCACTCTGTTGTCTTTGTCCACATATTCTTTACACATGTTCCTTGACATTTCCCCTTCATTGCCCCATTGTACCCCTCCCTCCTCCCTCTGGTCATTGTCAGTTCGTTTTTTATTTCCATGTCCCTGTTTTCCTTGCATGTTTGTTTAGGCTCTACTTATATGTCAGGTCATATAGTATTTGTCTCTCACTGCCTGGCTTATTTCACTTAGCATGCTTTTCAGTTCCATCCATGCTGTCATGAATGGTAGGAATTTCTCCTTTCTTTCTGCTGTGTAGTATTCCATTGAGTAAATGTACCACAGTTTTTTGATCTGTTTGTTTACTGATGGGCATTTAGGTTATTTCCAGAACTTTGTTATTGGAAATAATGTTACTATGAACATTGGGGTGCATAGGTTCCTCTGAATTGGTGTTTCAGGATCCTTAGGGTATAATCTCAGCAGTGGTATTGCCAGGTCAAAAGGTACTTCTATTTTTAATTTTCTGAAGAAATTCCCTGCAGTTTTCCACAGAAATTGCACCAGTTTGCATTCCCACCAACAGTGTACGTGGGTTCCGTTTTCTCCACATCCTCTCTAGCACTTGTTTTTTATCAATTTGTTGATGATGGCCAGTGCGAACAGTAAAAAGTGGTATCTTGCTGTGGTATTAATTTGCATCTCTCTGATGGCTAGTGATGTTGAGTATCCTTTCATATAGCTCTGGGCCTTCTGTATGTCTTCCTTAGAGAAGTGTCAGCTCAGATCCTTTGCCCATTTCTTAATTGGATTGTTTGTCTTCCTGGCATGAACTCACATGAGTTTTTTGTGTATTTTGGAGATCAAACCTTGTCGGAGATATCATTGGCAAATATATTTCCCCATAAGATGTTTCCCTTTTGATTTTGGCTGATGTGTTCTTTAGCTGTGCAGAAGCTTTTCACTTGATGTAGTCCCATTTTTTATTCTTTCATTTATATCCCTTGCTGTAGGGGACATGTCAGTGAAAATATTGCTGCATGGAATGTCTGGGATTTTCCTGCCTATGTTCTCCTCTGGGATTCTTATGGTATTGAGACTTATATTTAATTTTTTTATTCATCTTGAATTTATTTTTCTGTATGGTGTAAGTTGGTGATCTAGTTTCATTTATTTGCATGTGGCGGTCCAGGTCTCCCAACACCCTTTGCTGAAGAGACCATTTTTATTCTATTTTCCTGCTCTTTTTGTCAAATATTAATTGACTATAGAAATAAGGGTTTATTTCTGAGCTCTCTATTCTGCTCCACAGATCTATGTATCTGTTCTTATGTCCATACCAGACTGTTTTGATTACAGTGGGCCTTGTAATACAGTTTGATGTCAGGTATGGTGATCCCTCCTACTTTGTCTTCTTTCTTAAAATAGCTGAGGTCATTTAGGGTCATTTATGGTTCCATATAAATTTTTGAAATGTTTGCTCTATATCCATGAAATATGCCATTGGTATTTCAATAAGGATTGTGTTGAGTCTATGAATTGCTTTGGTTAGAATGGACATTAATT
Organism: Artibeus jamaicensis; assembly: GCF_021234435.1. Lineage (NCBI taxonomy): Eukaryota > Metazoa > Chordata > Mammalia > Chiroptera > Phyllostomidae > Artibeus > Artibeus jamaicensis. Next base: position 5,215,329 of record NW_026521870.1, read on the forward strand.
CTTCCAATCCATGAACAAAGTATAGATTTCCATTTATTTATGTCTTCCTTAATGTTTTTCTTCATGTTGTATAGTTTTCTGAGTACATATCTTTTATCTTCTTCATTAGGTTTATTCCTAGGTATTTTATTTTTCTTGTTGCTATAGCAAATGGAATTTTCCCCCTGATTTCTGTTTCTAAAATTTCACTGTTAGTTATACAAAAATACCTTCGATTTCTGGATAGTGACTTTCTATTCTGTTGTTTTGCCAAACCAACTTGTTAGGTTGAGTGGTTTTTTGGTGGAGTCTTTGGGTTTTCTATGTATGCTGTCATGTCATCTACAAAAAATGAGTGTTTTGCTTCCGGCTTTCCAATTTGGATGCCTTTTATTTCTTTTGCTTGTCTGATTGCTGTGGCTACAACTTTCAATACTGTGTTGAACAAGAGTGGTGGAAGTGAACACCCTTATCTTGTGCCTGTTCTTATTGAGAAAGCTTTTAGTTTTTGCCCATTGAGTATGACATTGGCTGTAGGTCTCTCATATATGGCCTTTGTTATGTTGAGGAATGCTGCTTCTACTTTTACTTTGCTGAGTGTTTTTATAATAAATGGGTGCTGTACTTTATCAAATGCTTTTCCCCACATCTATAGATATAATCGTGTGATTTTTGTCTTTCCTTTTATTTATGTGTTTTCCTTTTATTCCCATGTTTATAGGAATTTGTCCATTTCATCCAGGTTTTCAAATTTGTTGGCATACAGTTAGTTGTTCATAGTAAGTTGTTACACGCTTTTGTATTTCTGTTGTATCAGTTGTAATTTCTCCTTTTTCATTTCTGATTTGGTTTATACGAGTCCTCACTCTGTTTTCTTGATGAACCTGGATAGGGGCTTGTGATTTTGTTTGTCTTTTCAAAGAACCAGCTCCTGGATTTATTGATCCTTTGAATTGTTCTATTAGTCTCTATGTCATTTAATTCTGCTCTGATCTTGAATATTTCCTTTCTTCTATTTTCTCTGGGCCTTACTTGTTGTTCCTCCAGTTCTTGTGGATATAGGGTTAGGTTGCTTATTTGAAATATTTCTATCTTTTTTAGGTATGCCTGTATTGCTATAAACTTCCCTCTCAGGACTGCCTTTGCTGTGTCCTGTAGGTTTTAGACTGTCATGTGTTCATTTTCGTTTGTTTCCATAATTTTTAAAACTTCTTCCTTGATCTCATTATTAACTCACTCATTGTTTAATAGCATGCTATTCAGTCACCATGAATTTGAATGTTTTTGAGTTTTATCCTTGAGATTGGTTTCTAGTTTCAAGCTCTTGTCATCACAGAAAATGCTTGATATGATTTCAATTTTCTTGAATTTGCTGAGGGTTGTTTTGTGCTGTATTGTATGATGTATCTTTGAAAGTGTTCCATATGCATTTGAAAAAATGTGCTTTTGGCTTCTTTGGGATGAAAGGTTCGATATATATCAGTTACATCTATTTGTTATAGTGCATGTTTCAGAGTCTTTATATATCCTTGCTGATTCTTTGTTTGGAAGATCTATCCATTGTTGACAGTGGGATGTGTTGCTATCTATATCTTTCTTGAAGTCCTCCAAGATCTTTATATATTTGGGTGCTTCTATGTTGGTACATATATGTTTACAATGTTTATGTCTTCCTAATGGATTCTTCCCTTAATAACTATGTAGTGTCCTTCTAGGTCTCTTTTTATGGCCTTTATTTTGAAGTGTATTTTGTCTGATATAACTACTGATACCCCAGCTTTCTTTTCCTTTCCATTTGCTTGGGATATTTTTTCCAACCCTTCCCTTTTAGTCTGTATAGCTCTTTTGTTCTGAGGTAAGTCTCTTGTAGGCAGCATATGTGTGGGTTATGTTTTCTTACCCATTCCACTACCTTATGTGTTTTGATTAGAACATTTAATCCCTTTACATTGAAAGTCTTATTGATAAGTATTTATTCATCAACAATTCCCCCTCTGTACCTCTCTATCACTATTTTATCATCTTTTTAAAGCGGTCCCTTTAGCATGTCTTGCAGTGCTGGTTTGGTGAAGGTATATTAATTGACCCTTCTTTTGTCTGAGAAACTTTTTATTTCACCTTCCATTTTAATTGAGAGCCTTGCTTAGTGGAATAACCTTGGTTGCAGGCTTTTGCTTTTTATTACTTGGAATATTTTTTGCCATTCCCTCTGGCTTGCAGTGTTTCTTTTGAGAAGTCAGCTGCTAGCCTTATGGGAGCATGTTACTATCTGTTTCTCTCTTGCTGTTTTTAAGGTTCTCTCTTTGTTTTTAAAATTTGGCATTTTATTTATGCTGTATCTTGGAGTAGGCCTCTTTAGATTCATCTTCCTTAGAACCCTCTGTGCTTCCTGCACTTGCATGTTTTTTCCCCTCTCCAAGTTTGGGAAGTTTTTTGTCATTACTTTTCAAACAGATTTTCTATTTCTTGCTCTTTTTCTTCCCCTTCTGATATGCCTATGATTCAACTGTTTTTATGTTTCATGTCCTGCAGGTTCCTTAAGGTCTCCTCATACTTTTTGTGTCTTTTTTCATGCTGCTGCTCTACTTGGGTATTTGTTTCTATCTTGTCTTACAGCTCACTAATTTGGTCCTCTGCTTCCAATCTAGCCTAGGAATTACAATCTAGCCTGATTGTAATTCCTTCTAGTATATTTTTTTATTTCAGATATTATATTATTTATTTCTTCCTGGTTCTTGTTTATATTTTCTATTGCTTTTTTATGTTGTTGTCATTCCCATTCAGGTCCTTGTATTTGTCTATGACTTCCTTGAGCATCATTATAACCATTTTTTTTTTTTTTAATTCTATGTCTGGTAGATTGCTTGCCTCAAATTCATTTAGCTCTTTTTCTGAGGGTTCTTCCATTCCTTTTGAATGGAGGTTCTTTCTTTGTCTCCCCATTTTAGGTGGCCATTTTTGGTTATTTCTGTGATCCAGGATGTTCTGCTTTGTCAGTTGTCCTCATGGGGTGATATTCTACGGTAGGTGTTCTGTGTGACTTGGTGGTGCAGTCTATGCAATCTCCTTGTCTGGATAGTCTTGGGTGCCCTTTCTTCCTTTTGTGTGGGCTCTCTTGTTGTACTTAGGTTTTACTTGCTGGTGGCTTCTATGTTGCTGGGTTCCCCCCTCTAGCAGGTTTATTGGTAGTAATACCTCCCACCTTTTACCGTATGCTGTTGTCGAGGTGTTGGTTAACAAAGCAATGTTACTAGGCATCAAACGAATGCCAGCAAATGGGACTACCCTACTGCATCAGCAATCTGGGCTGCACTTGAGCAAATACTGATAAAGGTGAAGAGAGATTATGGCTATTAAAAGATATGACAAAGGAAATATGAGATGATCAAAAGAGGGAAAAATGTTATTGAGCAATAAAAGGGAGGGGAATTGATAAGAGTGGGGATAGAACTGAGGCAAAGATAAGGAGAGAACAAAATTATAAGTGTAAGTGAATCACATAAGGGTGATAGGAAGAATGGGGTATGAAAAGGGAGAAGTGTACTATGAGGTCTGAAGTGCAATGAAAAAGGTATTGGACCATTGGGAACAAAATTGGAAAAAAAGCAAAACAAAACACAAGAAGGTCAATAGCAATGCCAGCTGGAAGAAATTTGATAAAGGTGGACTGGAATAAGAATCTTGTACTAAAACAAAAATTGAATACAAAATATCTACTGTAAAGTACATTATTTTAAGAGGATGAGGGAAGTGAACTAATAAGTGTAAGGACTAAAGCCCAGGCCGAGAGGGAAACGAAACAAATGAAAATAATAAAAAATATTAAATAAGGTTTCTCACTCTACTGATAAGGGGCAAAATCAAGTAAGACAGGGGGAGGGTTTTCTATGAGGTTTAAAGAACCAACAGATAAGAAATAACTATGAATTCAATTGGAGCAATACAGCAATAACTGTGGTATTTTGCCTAACTAGCCACTATTCATATAAGGAGAAAAAGAAACATGACTCATCAGAGGGGGAGAAGAATGTGTGTTGACTTAGGAAAGAGGAGCAGTTATGCAAGGTTAGATGGAGGAGCAATAGTGAGATTAAAAGATAGGAAGTCAGCTTAGCATGAGAGCAAATAAATTTACCACAACAGTAATAAAGCTCAGGAAGATGGCAAAATGGATTGAGACCAGAGAGAGATGCTGTATGGTCTTTGGAATAAAAATAATATAATAATATATATATAATCTGACTAAAAAGAATAAAAAGTAAAAGACCAAGAGTAGTGAATTATTTAGCATTGTTATTTTTAAGTTCTTGTTGAGCTAATAGTTGATAACAATTCTTAGAATAATTTTTGTCTTTACATTTCACACTTTGAATACTACCAGAAAATTTTATTTTTACTTTCTTCTGTGTATTATTTGCTAGGGTGGTCAATGACATGGGCTGTAAAAGAATTCACAAAGAGAAGAACGTGTAGACAGAAAAGTTTTTATTTGTTCTCCAAGAAAGGAGAGGGGCATGGTGTGGAGAAATACACCAGCATTGAGGTGTGGGGGCTTTGAGCTTTTATTGAATTACAATTGGATTAAAAAAGGGTGGGGTGTGCTATTGTGAAGACCCTGGGCTGCCGAGGGTGTTGTAATTAAAGACTGCAATTTTTTTCCAATGTTATCTTCTGCCTGTGGCTGTAGGGAGTGCTTAATCACTTTTTATTCTTATGCTTCAGTAATTTCCAGTCCTTGGGACAAACTCAGAAGAGTAAGATGGCAGTCATTCTTAACAAGGTCACAAGCCTGCTCAGCAAATGGCACCACAAAGCAAATGGCTATGGCTTTGTCCTTTCATTCCCTCTGGTTTAAAATGGCTTGTAATGACCTGGCCAAGTTTGAGTTTTGGTGAGTAGGGACAAAGGTCCCTTCTTTTGTAGCTATTTCAGGTGGGCTGGGGTTGTAGCTGACACTGTTTGTGGGTCAGGGTATTGGTCATTAAGAAAAAAAGGTTGGAATTGGACAGACCAAAAAGAGAAGGCTGTGGCCAGAGACTATTCGTAGAGGAAATCTCTCAGAGCCTGGGTGCTCTGGTAAATAAGGGATATGAGATATCTGAGGAGACATGAGGTCTAAAAACAATAATTAAAAAAAATACTGCTATAGGTCTTAAGAAGTGAGTTAGCCAGAACAAGCAGGACCAGATATTGGCCTTAAAATCTCAAAAACGAAGAGGTGGAGTTGTAGGTAAATTCTGCATGGCTGATACTGAATCAGTAGTTCTCAATAATTCCAAGTCAAAGAATTAAAACAAAATGAAATATCATCATGGAAGAAAACTAGAGAAATTAGGATTCAATCAGTGTGTGGGTGAGAGTTGGACATTGTGATTTTCACTGAAACACAATTTCTCTCCCTAAAATCAACCCAATTTTATCAAAGAGACTGCATTAAATCTAGTTTCAATTTGGCCTGATTATGTGCATGAACTCAATAAGAATAGCAATTAATTACATAGGCTTTTTCAAATCTGCTTTGCTAGAATTTTCACAAAGAAATTTTCACTAAACTTCAGTTTGAGCTTAGTCAGCCCTTCAGAGTGCAGAAGCCAAACCACATGGTTACCATTTGGCTTTGCCTGCAATACCTATAGGCTTGTGTGGATTTCTCAAGTTACTGAGATCCCCAAAATGTCTTGAGGTTCCTTTCTTGCCATCATTTGGGAAAGAAACCTTTGCCTCTTATCTGAAACAACTGCCATGAACCATGTGACAAAGCAAGGTACCAAGCCTTTTTTCCAAGGGGCTTTTATTGGCTTCAAAAGTCAATTTTAATTCCTTAAGGCTTTCTGGTGACATCCAGAGTACAGATGTGACTTTTGATCATGACATTCCAGACAAAGACTTGGTTAATAAAACCACGTTTGGAAACTGGTGCTATTATAAAGAGAATAGATTCTTTAAAAAAAAAAGATTTCATTTATTTATTTTTAGAGGGGAAGGGAAGGAGAGAGGGAGAGAAATATCAATGTATAGTTTCCTCTGGGTGAGTCCCTTGCTAGGAACTGGCCTGCAACCCGGGCATGTGCCCTGACTAGGAACCGAACTGTGATCCTCTGGTTCACAGACCTGCACTCAATTGACTAAGCTACGCCAGCCAGAGCTAAAGAAAATAGATTCTTATTGGGTTTATGCAAACAAACATATTTCCATGAAAACTTATTAAGAGTTACCAAATTCTAGTGGGATTAGGTAGTGAGAAAAATATAAATGTTTCAATATTGCTTATGAGGGTATAATTTACAAATTGTTCTAGAGAAAAAAATTTCTTATATCTTAAAAACAAAAAGATTTAAAATTAGCAATATTTTGAACAAAGTCATAAGAATAACAATGATCTTTATTTTATTTAGTCCCATATAACTAATTTTGTTTGTCTTGATTATTTCTTAGCGTTTCCAGAAATCCAGTTATTCTTTAAGGTTCTATAAATCTTTACTTTCTTTAAAGATATGACCTACTTAAATACCTATAGTTTAGAGTAAGTCAGTCTTTTTTATAAATCTATTCAAAGATTCATTTGCAAATGCATTAGCATAAAACAGTGACTGTTTTAAGTGACAACATTTAAAATGACATGGTTGTAGATTTGATTAAAATAAAATTGATAAAGGACTTTGCTTCTTTGTAAGACTTATTTCAAGATAACAATGTCTTGATAAGTTATAATTACTATGAAATGACACAAAAGAATAATATAAAACCCATATTTTTAGATTTAACACACAATCTGAATATGTAAAAACCAAACAGTATGCAAAATTTTAAAATGGTATACAGGGCTTATTGGAAGTGTGCATTGAGCATTGGCCACAATTCATAAGTTCCCAGTGTGTAAGTTACAAATACCCAGAACACCATGGCTTGATGCCCCCACAGGGAACCATTGCTCTTGGCTTGTCCAGTATCATTGACAGGACACCTGTTACCCCTGAGACCTTCCTGTTTGAACTTAATTATGAATCTTGGCAAGTTCTTCCCTGGGACAGGTTGAAATTCCTAGAAAATCTATTCTGATAAAATATATGTATACAAATAAAATAGTTATGTTTATTTTGTTTGATAAAGCTTCTCATGTAATTTCAATCATATTAAAGAAGTCTAATTAGTTCAAAAACTCTTATAAAGAGACTAAATAAATTCTTGAGGTATTCCAGGGGCCCACTAGGGTAACTCAAAGTCATTTCTCAGTTTTTAAAATTTAAATTTTGGGAAAGTTGTCAAATATACTTAACCAATATATTATAAGATGTTTGTAAAACATTTTTTATAATAACTATAAGAAACATTAATTAAACTCAAAACTGAGTTTAATATCAATTTTTTTAGAACATAGGATTCTGCTTAATTTATATAAATATTTAATATTTTTAGGCCAGGGATGTCAAACTCATTTTCACCAGGGGTCAGTCACATCAGCTTCCTGGTTGCCTTCAAAGGGCCGAATGTAATGTTAGAACTGTATAAATGTAACTACTCCTTAACTAGGGACGAGGAGCTCAGCACTGCTGCTGGGTAGAAAGAAGGTGCTGGGTGGGATAAAACAAGGTGGAGGGCTGGATTTGGTCTGCAGGCCTTGTGTGTGCCACCTGTGCTTTAGGCCAATAAAATATCACACCCTAGTTATGCCATCTGGAGGCAGAAAAGGCACCTCATGTATCATGTAACATACAGACAAATAGATATAATGTAATGACCACGCACATGAAGCCGTCACACATAAAGACTGTACACAGAATCTGAATTACTAATTCTTGCAGAGAAAGTATAAGATTTCTTTTACTTGCTTTTGTCAACTTTTAGGATGACTGGGAAGAGGATGGAAGGTCCTAAATACCAAGCAAGAAGGCCTGTTGAGACTCTTGCTAAAAGCTTTAAGGACTGTTAATGAGTAGTAGAAATAAAGTCCAATAAATAGACTCCAAGGAGTCTAGCACCAGGGAAGAGCTTGTGGCAGGGTGGTGAGGAAGTTCTTAAATACCAAGTGAGAAAGCCCACTTTAGAGAGAGCCACACTGGCAGAGAGAGAAAGTGTGTTTGAGACAGAAGGCCCATTCCATCCATGGATGTGTTTACCCCATGCACCGAGGTGACCTTACCAATGAATGACCAGAGCAGCAAACAAAAGAGAAGGAATGGGCCCCTTTGAACATCAGAGGTGGTCAGTTCCTGACTCACAGGACCTCATCGAGTCCCAGGTGTCACCTGGGGACGGTCATGTAGGGTGACTCTATGTCCAGATGGCAGCCTTACCCTCTATCTTAGCATTGACAAAACACATCTTGATGAAGGGTTTATTCCATAACTGACAGATAGGTTTTCCCACACTGAGGAGAGCAAGAGAAAGAGTAATGAAAACAACTGGTACCACCAGAGTCATCGAAGAAAGTCATCAGAGAGAAATTAGGTGGAGGAAGGGGTACTGGAACCTGAAGTTTCTTTCTTTAAAAATTTAAAACTTTTGCAACCTTCACAGATCTTTCACAGACTTTCTTGGCCCTTTAGAAATAACCATTTTTAGGATAAATCACTTTCAATCTCTGTCCTTCAAAATTGCATCTCCATGCTTTATGACTTCTATTATTAAAACCACACAATGTCTTTCCAACTTAATTTGAACTTAACTTTTAGAAACCTCAATTCCAAATAATGACCAAAATGTAAGCATTCCCTAGATTGACTTATGAACACATCTAATGGCTTTTAGAAACATAGGTTCCTCTTGGCAAACACACTCTCACCTTCAAAAAAACATACCTCGAATAAAGCACAAGACATTTATCTGTAACTCCAAATTCACTTCACAGCCTCTTTGTACTGAAGAGACAAAAGCAGGTCTAAACATCTATGTTTCAGTATTTCATGTCATTTTAAAATACCTAGACATTCAATAACTTTTATCAGAATCTACCAGTTTAGAAAGGAATAGCCAAAATAAATTAAATTGATTTGCTCAGATATAGCAAAGATTCCCCCCTTTTGATAAGAATTATCTCTTCAAAATTTTTATTTTAAAAGATGGCCTAGAAAGGTTTCTGAAGAACAGGTATTTGCATTTCAAAAATGTAGGGAAAGAAAAGCCAGCTTCAGCTAGAAGGACATTGGTTTCATCAGGTGAAGGAGGTAGAAAGTGGCTTGAGTTTAAAATGCTGCTTTTTCTCTGCATTGAGAGGCAGGCCCAATTTTCCCATGATCTAGCCCCTCCCCAGGTCTCCAGGAGGAGAATATTGAGTGTTTTACAGTCTGAGAGGAGGGTGAGGTTTTTCTTCTTTGTGCAGTGGAGCCAAGCCTAATTACAAACTGGAGTTGAATGCAAAACTTGTGTTAGGCTGGTAAGGAATAGTGTCACTCCCCTGCTGGGTAATATTGATTACAAGAGCATGGCTTTACGGGATTAGAGTGCACCTCAGCTGGAAAATAAATACAGCCCTTGCTCTGTGGCAAGACAAACGGGAGTGGGGGGAGGGGTGGTAGAGTGAGGCAAATCTGAATGAAGAGGCGTAGTTAGGAGAAAGAGGCCTGAAGTCCCTGCTGCAGGTTAAAATGTCTCCTTCAAGAACTAAACCTAAAGAGGGGATCCAGAAAGTGACAGTAAACGTCAAGTTGGAGGAGATAGTACTGTAGTCAAGAGATCCGTCCATGGGCCAGACCTTCTGGTCACCCAGTATGTTTTGAGGTCAGGCTGTGTTGCAATAGAATATCAAGTGCCTGGGCTTGAGGTTGGCAAGTCCCAGAGCTTTCAAGTGACATCCCAGTGGGGAGTCCTTGGATGGGGGTGACTGAGTGTTGCCCACGGTAAAGGGACAGATATCTCGGGGATGAGAACAATGTTCTCGACCCATGTTGTGTTGTCCTGCAACGCTGCCCTGTCGGAATCCCACTTCTTTTCCTTTTCAGTCACCTTTGCAATCTCCTCCTCTTTGCTAACCACCTGTTACAGTTCTTCAAAGCTGTATTCGAAGATCTCTCTCTCTCTCTGCCTCTTTTTTTTACTACTCTATATCCTTAGACAATCTCATATGTACCACAGTCTCTATTACTATCTATTTATGGATGATTTCTCTGACCTCTGGCCCAGAATTTCCACTTACCTACTCAAATCTACTGGGATTTCCACTTCCCTACTCAAATCTACCTCAAATTCATAATATTCAAAACTATTCCTTTGTTCTTCCTCTTTATTCCTCAAACCTGGCCTGGCCCTCTTTTGCCACTCCCTGCCTCAGTAAATCACCACCATCCCTGAAACTTTCTCTTCCTGCCCATTAACTCCTATCACCAACGTCTCTTGCTTGGCCTCCAGATACATTCTGTCTGTCTGCTGTTTTTCTCTCTATTGTCCTAGTTCAGGTTATTCTGATCTCCTTTTGGAACAGTTTGAAGCTGCCCACTCATTTGTACAAATTTAGTTTTTTTCCTTCAGTCATTTTTCTACTCTACAGCCAAAGTAACCTTTACAAATTGTAGATCTTACCAAGCCACCCCTTTTCTGAACACTTGTTTTTAAACTAAAGACAAAAATGCATGATCTTCAGAGGTCCTTAAGAGAGAAATCTGATCTTTTTGACCTTAACTCATTTTATTCTCTTGCCTCCTAGAGCACTGCAGTCTTTTATGTGCACTGCGATTTCTCTACCCCAGGACTTTTGCACATGTACTTTCTGTGACCTGGAATAGTTAGTTCTTTTCCCCTTCATCCCATCACTGCATTCTCATCCTCAGCTCAGATTTATTTACTGAGAAAAAAACTTTTCGACTTCTCTGATTAAATCACCATATTCATGGCATGTGCTAATGGAACCATATTCATTGCTTTCATAACACATACTACATTTATACTTATGTTATAAATTCGTGTAATGACTTCCTCCTTCCTAGACTATAAATTCCAAGAAGGTAGAACTGTGCCTATTTTTGCTTACTATTGTAGCCCCCCAATTTGAAACAATGACTATTCTATAATTGGTGAATATATATTCACTAAGCAAATAAAGGAATATACGAATGATTAGAAACATTACCTTTCTTATATATATTCCCCTTAAGATACACAGCTTATCTCCCCAACTGGAATAGTCTGTTTTGGAATTAAGATATTAACTTATAGATTCACATTCCCCTCAAATGTATAGGTTAGCATTTACTAAGTGCATTGTTAACATTTAAAATAAAATAATGAAAATTAAACAATTCAAATTTGTGTTTTGTATTTGATATTTTAAGAAATATTTCCCCGATTGTTTATCATAAGAATCACAAATTCTTGGGTGTTCTTCAAAGCTGCAGAATCAGAGTAGGAATCCATTAACCTACATTTTTAAATAATCATCCTCGGTGTTAGCAAGGCAATTTTGAGAAATATCAATGTAATATAGTTAATATATTTATATTTATAATAGATATAATGAGAAGAAAATAACTATATCACTATGCATATCTTAATGAAATATATATATTCATCTTTCTATTCTTCTACCTTCCTTTCTTTCATCTATATGTTTATATTGATATGGTTCAAAACGAAGTTTATTTATAATACACTTACAAACTTTGCCTTCTTTTTCCTGATTCACAAAGTAGGTTTTGAATTTCATCTGATTTTTTTTCCTAAGGGCAGAAATATGTTGTCCTCCTGCATGATAAAGATGTTATTACTTATATCTTCAGGTTGGAGGTACATTTGTTAAGATTGGATGCTGATAGTAAAGTGTACCTAATAATATGTTATATATCCTAATCCACAATGGTGCAATTACATCTCATACATTTTATTGAGTATTCTTTTGGGAAATCACAACCTAAATGCTAACATTTTTCTATGTTCAATTTTGTGGGTTAAATTGTCTAGAAAATAGCTAGGCTGAGAAAACCTTGTTGAGGTTATTATAAGAGCACTTTAGTGAAAAATTAGAGTGTCAAAGAAGGGTTGTACTGAGATGAATAACCTCATAAGGATTCTGTAGTAAGAACAAGTGGTTTTCTAGGGGAAGAGAGAGAGGACCTTGTCTCTGGTTCAGCATTTTAAAGTGATAATAAATCAGGTTACTGACATTCTAATGGTCCCTATCTTGGAACAATTAAGATTTCTACTAGGGTAGAATTTGGGTTTGAGTATTACAATTTAATAACTTAAATATGGCTGTTCAGTTTACTTTAGAGAGTCAGAATATAAGTTAAGACCCTGGAGAAATCCAAGGGGCTCTTCTCATCCAGAGATTTTTTTAAAAAGAAAATTGCTGTACAAAACAATACCTAAACTTTATTCAGAGAAAAGCAGGGCTAACTCCTGGCACAAAATCATTATCCACAAGATAACTTCATCAGGCCCAGGACATTGCTTCCTCTCCCAAGATTTGGCCTTGTCAATTATCAAAGCAGTCCTTTACTCTGCTAAAATGTGTTGCCCATGTGTATGGTCTAAAGGAATACAAATACTCCCTTATTTCATTGAACTTTTGTTTTGGGTCACATCACTTTATATTGAACTGAACATCAGAAAGTAAGTAGAAAAGACATTTGCCTTAAAAAAAAGTCACAAAGTCCATAAAACAATGATATTGTTGTTAACTTGTTGTCTAACATTTCCCAGGCCATATTTCCCAAATCAGTAGCTGCAAAGATAAAGGTGCCAAAAGTTCTTATAATGTTAGTTCATATAAGTCTCTCCTCAAAGATATAATAGCATTAAAGAAACATTTAACTTTAGTTAACCTTCCATGTCAAATATTTAACAAAAGTAATCTCTCAACTCTTATTTTTGCTGAATTAGTCTAAGGTAGGAAATTGTTCCATTAATCTGAAATTATCTTGGTGAAAGAATCCTAATATTAAACTTTAATGATTCCACAGTAACTTTCAAAGTGCCTATTTATAGTACTAATTGTTTGTTAAAAAAAATGAGTGAATAAATGAATGGGTTAGTGGGTGGATGAACACATAGATGGAAGGATTAACAATGGAATAAATGAATAAAAATATTCCTTAGGCCTAACACAATGAATATAATGACTAAACATAATTATAGCAAAGAAGGGATAAGGGTTGTTAAAGTTTGAAGCTATCAATATTTGTAACACACATATAGGAAATCCTCTAATACCATCTTTTAAATCAATGTATTAATTTTTTAGAGGATGCTTTTTCTAAATCTCTTCCTCTTTTACCTCTGCCCTCCTCAGATCCCTTCCTTCTACCCAGTCATGTCTTCTTTTATATTACGAACCCTCTTTATATTTCTATATACAACCTTACAATTGAATATTACTTTTCTGCCCCTTCCATTAATAACCAAGAATTTCTATTACCTATCAGGTACTCTTCTAAGCACTCCATGCACATTATCTAATTTACTCCTTGGCTCTTACCTGTAGCTGTTATTATTTTCCTCATTTTATGTATATGGATATGGAGGAGTTAAGGTGCTCAAGGCTATGAAACTAATCAGTGAAAGAGCTGACATATCAGCTCATGTGTCTAACACATGAAACTCTATAGGTTCCATCAAAAAACTACTCGAACTAATTAACAAGTGAATTCAGTAAAGTAGCAGTATACAAAATCAATATTCTGAAATCGATGTCATTTTTTTACACCAGTGAACTATAAGAAAGAGAATCTAAGAAGAAAAAAAACCACTTACTATAGCAACAAGAAAAATAAAGTACCTAGGAATATATTTAACCAAGGAAGTAAAAGACCTATACTCAGAAAACTATAGAAAACCAAAAAAGAAGTTGAGGAAAATACAAATAAATGGAAACATATACCCTGTTCATGGATTGGAAGAAATAACATCATTAAAATGTTCATACTACTCAAAGCAATCTACAGATTCAACACAATTCCTATTAAAATATAAATGGCATGAACAACTCTTACTTGATACTGTTCTTTCCTACTTATATGCATTTTCTCCACACTACAGAGGAGTTTTATCTTTCTTGTTTGTCTTGAAAGGCAAGAGGTTTTTCTCCCAGTAACTTACATTAGCTCTTCATACATATGAGTCCCTATGACAATGAATAAAATGAAACCCACAGGCCTAAATGAAATGATACTCATGCTCAGAGTATCATTGCATTACAATATAATAATTATTCATCATTGTGATTGTGATAATTAATGAAAGGATAAAATATGTTGAATATATTCTACCTCTGATAGATAGAGTAGTGTGTAATACCATTGAAGTACTCTCTACGGTTTAAGATACTAGGGTTTAAAAAGAGCAAATCGTCTGCTAGTTTGAAAACATGCTATTTAGTAAGAAATCTCTCATATAGACAGATGATCAAAAGTAACTTATGCCCTTTAAGTTCTAGATGGTAGTTTTCTTATATTCAGCTAACATAACCTAGGTATCAGCTATACCATTCTTGCCTCTTGTCACTCCTTGTTGAAATAGTAAAAAAATATGGTGCCTCTTGCATTGCTTGATTTAAAACTGAAACACATTTCCAATAGGTTGGAAAGCCTCCGTCAGCTGATGGTTGAAGATTAATGTCACAATTAGTATGTGGATGTTTGATATGCCAGCCTCCTGGGGTTGGAACACTGGTAAACTGCTATGTGCTCAGATGGGCTTTTTGTTCTCATAGCTCATAAAAATAACATAAACAGATACCTGCCAAGCTGGAATGGGGTTGGATGATAGGCCTTTCATAGAGTAAAATTTGGTTGAGCATAAAAAGGAATAGACTTTTAAAGTAAAAATATTGTTTTCAGCGCGTAAATATCACAACAAATTTTATAGACTATTATATGACCGCCAGAAAGTCAAATTGTGTACATTCACCATTCTCACTGTGTGTTTAATAGATTGCAAGCTGGTTGTAATCTGGTCTGGTCATTTTTATGCATCAGAAAAAATTTGCCTCTTGAAATCTCTTTAAAAATTGAAACTGATGCTAGTTATAATTTTACAATTGAAACATAACTGAGGGATGGCACAGACTGAATCCATGAACAGTAGACATTTATTGAAACTTTCCTACAAGTTTTTATTCAATTTTTCATTTAAGAGTTTCCATGAATTATATTTTAAAAATTAAAACTCAAAAATGATTGGACTTGAATTTTTTAGTTCAAGGACTAAGTAATTAAGGTTTAATTAGTTCAAAAAACACTTTTTAAACTATATTTAGTGAAGGTGTTTTAGTTCTTCATAAAGAATGAGATACTTCACAGCAAAAAGACAAAACTTAGCATGTAGAATCAATAGAACTTGTTGAGTAATTTAAGATAGGAAACAGATGATAAAAGAAGAGTAAAACCTAAGTCTGGATTGAAGAACTGAGAGAGATCTCGGGAGATGGCATAGACTTGGTGAGTTTAAGTTTAATTAAGCTCATTAAATCATGCATTGAACTTTTAAAATGTTGAGTTCATTTGTCTGTATATGTCTCAAGATGCTATATCTATCTATCTATCTATCTATCTATCTAATCATCTGTCATCTATCTATCTATCTATCTATCTATCTATCTATCTATCTATCATCATCTATCTATCTGTTGAGAAAGAGAGAGATTGTACCAATGAATAATGTATTGGCAGCTGCTATTAGAGCAAAATGTCACAGCACTCATTTTCCTCTTGATTTTGTGGGGTGGTGATTGTGAAAAAAGTTGTAATAAACATAATAATGGAATGGTTAATGTTACAGCAGAGTGAAATTTTACTTTGGTTTACTGAAAAAGATACATATTAATAAGCAGCCAATTGATTACTCTTCACAAAACAGTAATTAGGCATCAAATTATTTTTCTTCTGCCTGTCACTGCAAGAGAATTGAGATTTCAGGCACAATACAGATTAATGAAAAACATGCTTTACAAAATTAATGGTGGCTTAGATTTAAACAGCAGTTTCAAAATAGCAAAAAAAAATAGAGGATGAGAAAAGACTAGATGACTACATAACACAAAACAAATTTGGAGATGTTTCAATAGCTTTGTTATTCACAGATTTGACTAAAATAGTGGCTATTATGATTATCAGGTCATTTACTACTGAAATAGAAGCACAAAATGAACTATGGTTCTTAATAGGATTTTGATATGTTTTAATTAAAGTTATTGGTAATCCAAATTTATTACTTTTGCAACATTTGAGTAGTAAAACGTACGATGTAAGTGTGCCCCCATGTGGCTATAGACAAGTTTGTAAGAATGTGAGGAAAGACCTGAATGGAAAGAGAGCCTTAACTGCTTCTGTTGAGTGCTTACTCCATTGCAGGCAGAGGGCTGTCTCTCCTATTTTTAAAGTTAGAAGATTCATGATATCTCTTATAGTTCTTACAAATATTTTATTTTTAGTAGCTATATATATTAATCAACACATCTGCCTTTGAGTAGTAGTGTAACAGTAAAAACACATAAATCAACACAAAATGCTTACTTTCCCTGTATACGTAAAGGTCAAGCCTACGTGATTCTCTGCAAGTATTTTAAAATGCATTTTCTCATTAAATAGGATAATAGATCAAGGAAAAAAATTTTAGCAGGGTGGTTCCATGGCCTGAGAAGGCAGTCTACCTGTTTGTGTGCTGTATATAAAAACTACTCATATTTTTAATAAATTCTGTCAATAAAGAAGATATTGGATATCTGTAATGTATATTGTAGATCTCACAGAATTTGAAAGCCATTTTCACAGAGTGTTTTTTAGAGTTACCAATAATTTTATTTTGACACAACCGTATTACCTAGTTAATACTCTTCATTTAACTCTCTAGTCCCTAGTCCCATGATATAAAGACTTGTTATCTATTGACCAGCTCATGCTTCTGGAAAAACTCTGCAAGGAATAGTTGTTGATGAGCCCATTGGATGTAAGCCTGCACCAGATCCTTTAAGTAGGGTAGTGTATTGTGTCTACAACTGGACAAATCTTAGAAATGAATGAGTTGGGAGTGTTAAAAATCTAAGTTAAGTAAGATTCAGGAACATTCTGGATCAGGAAAAGAAATCCCAAATAGCAGAAGAGGAAAATATCAGTATAATGACATTTGAACTTTAAATGGCAGAGGCTAAGACTGCTTTTTTTGATAGTATAAAAGCAAAACCCCTAACTGTACAGTTAAAACATTGAATTTTTAATTGAAACAGATGTTTTAGTTTTAGGCAACTTTAACATTGCTAGTCTCAGTGTGAGCTTCTTTCCGTTAAAGCATAGCTTCCGTATTTTCCATTTTTTTTACTCTTTACAAATTAGCTACAAATGCCGTGCACTTACACCAACCATTTTTATTAAAACTTTAAAAATTAAACTCAGAAATAGACTCAAATTTAAATTTAAGGAAGTGTAATATTTAAAGAAATAATATAAACATCTATGTTATATTTTCTCTTAAGCATCTCTGTATTTAATTAAATTTTTTGTTTAGCATAGCAACTATTTTTGATTCTGAAGAAAAGTTTTTTATTTTCAGTCACAAGATTGGTATATATGTATGTCTTTTTTTGTTTGTTTTAATAATCTAAACTTACCTCTAATTTTAGTTTGGTCATTTAACATATTTTTAAAAGTTCTTAGATAACAATAGTTCATAAATAAATATTGGTACCTGTCATTTTTTTGTGCAGATTGTAATGAATTGTGTATTTTTAAAAGACAAATTGAACCATTTTGTACCCCACTCTTTATACCTATATTACCTAAAAGAGGATGATTCATAATGGTAAGTCAGAGTCAAAACCTAAATAACAATTATGGTAATATTTCAGAAAACATCTTAGTCCTTCCTGGAAAATTATTCTTACACTGAGGAGAAAAAAAATAAGTTAAAGTAGAGTAGATGGGAAAAAAACAACAAAGCACAATGGATGAAAAGATAGCATTTGTAATCTTAAAGTTTCATAGCATTCAATATCTCCTAGCAAAATGTTGAGTTATTCTTATATGGATATTTTTTCTTAGAAAATTTTATTGAGTGCCTGAACTAAATATTTTGTCATGCTTTTTTTGGTCTTTGGTTTCTTTTTTGGGGGGGGGTTGTTTTTTGTTTACTATTTTATTTATTTATTTTTAGAGAGAGGGGAAGGGAAGGAGAAAGAGTGGGAGAGAAACATCAATGTGTGGTTGCCTCTCATGTGTCCCCTACTGGGGACCTGGCCTGCAACCCAGGCATGTGTCCTGACTGGGAATTGAACCAGTGGCCCTTTGCTTCACGGGCCCATGCTCAATCCACTGAGCTATACCAGCCAGGGCCATCCTTGGTATCTTATACCCCTTAATAATTTATATTCAGCCAAAGAATTTCAAAACAGATTTTCTTATCATAACATTTTTTTATTTGACAAATTTATTTATGACTCTTGTGTTTTTGAAGACAAAGCCAGAGTCACTGTAAATCAGATGACAGAGTCGTGACCAGCCTTATGATTTTAGGAAGGATATGTATGACAGAACAATGGAGTAGAAACTGGGCAACTAGGTCAACTTGAGCTACAGATTGGCAAATTGTTTGACTTACGTTTCCTTCATCTCATCTAGAATGTAAAAACCTAATTAGCTTTCTCTTCAGAGTAGTTCTAAATCTCACGCATTGGCCTACTATTCTGACCTATGTCACCTTCTTCTATCGATATAAGTGTTAAGAGTAAAGAATATTGAGAAATGCTTGAAAATTATATGTTATAAATGGTACAGACTTAGAAAAGTCATCTTTTCTGTTCACAAATAATGTGATTTGGATTGTAAGGCACCAAATTAGCTTTTTAAAAGCAGGCTTTGACTATTAGAATATCATGTAATATTTAGAATGGACTATACAGTCCTCATAGAGAAACTCAATCTTTCTCTTCTAAGAACAATCTCCTAATGACTTACTTGTTCTTTCTTCCTACTTCTTATTCACAAAACCAAAGCATAATAATGCTAAGGCATTGAATTATTCTTCTCTCTGGCAGTCTAGAATAGACCCAAATCATCGGTTGTAATAATGTTCCTTGCTGTCCCGGAATAAAATGCAGGAAATGAGTGCCCCATTCAGAGTTCTCATTCATCCTAAACAGCTTTACACTGTGTACTTGACCATACATTGTCTCCTGTTTTCAATCAGCTTGGTGCAAAGAGATAGATTATCAAAATCCTCACTTTTAGGGGTAAATTCGGCACTAATAATATTTTCTAAGGGAAAAAAGCAACATAAAATTGCATGCATTTCTTTTGCATATGTAATTTCCCATCAATAAGTGAACATTTCATTGGCACCTGTCTGAGTAGAATAATGGACAATAAAATATCACATGTATCATCTTTGAATAGTCTGCAGTACAGGCACAATTAAATTATCAACTAAAATAAATGCCTGCCAAAATTTGGCCAGTGAAAATAATGTGGATCGTCTTGTATTTATTATTATTCAATGATTAAAAATAAGCCACAATGCAGAAGTTAATTTCCAAGCACATTCAGTGTCAGTGGTACATACTGATATAGAACTACAAAAACGTTTGAGATTTCAGAGCTGAGATATCAAATACACCCCCTCCTCAGTGTCCTAAAGAAATGGAAACTGACTCAGATATAGGTGACAATACCTTAAAACTTTATGTGAAAACTTTTTGCTTTATAATGCTACTTATATTTCTAGATTATCTAAACACATCACACAGCACCTTTCCTTTTATATCTTGAAAAACATACATGAGCAAGAATAGAAGAAAAAAGATTGATTAGAAAAGTCCACAGTCCTTCAGGTTCTCTTTGATTATTATATCTGTAACTGCATCGAACACAAACTTGACATTTTGAGTGTCTGTAGCGCAGGTCATGTGGGAATAAATTTCCTTATCTTCTTTTCTTAAATTCAGGTCTAGAAACTGGTTCTTGATGTAGTTCCCTGCATCTTCAAATGTATTTGGCCCTTGTGAAAGAGAAAATAAGTAAATATTAGTTGCATTAAAGTAAAATTATAAATATTAATAAGTTTTATAATTTTACTTTGTGTACTTCTATTTGATTAACTCTGTATTTAAATAATTGTTATTAGCAATGGCAATTATCTGGGGTTCCTGCAACACCTACTTTGTGCTTGGAATTATACTTACTCACTGAGGGCTTTCAGTGGCTAAGATTTAACTGCTACATCTAAAAGTTCACAATACACTAGAAGTACTAATATATTTACACAACCAAGTGAGTGAGTAATAAAGTCTAAATATATGTCAAAGGCAATGTGTATATATGTATGTTTGTTTTAATATGAATTAAGTGAAGAAACATAGAAATTGTAGAGTGAACTGCATAATAAGGTAGTGTTTGAGCTGGACCTTGAGGAATAGGTGGAAGAACAAAGAAAATGTTATGTGTGAAACAAAAGTGAGAGTGAGAATGGATGGTACCAGCAGACTTGAAAGTAGGGTTGAGAAGTAAATGTACATTTTAGAGAATCTGGTTGGATAAAAATGAAAGATTTTTATAGAGGGATTGAAGTAAATCAAGAAGAATAGGTGGTATGGACCAAAGTATGGACTATGTTGCTAACTAAACAAAGTAGCTAAAATGAGAAGTGTAAGATTATAGAGAACTACTCTTGACTGATAATTTAGTACAGTTAAATAAAGAGCCAATGAAAGCTGCACTTGAGAACGTTTAGACTAGTAGCAGGACACAAAATGAATCAATTGGGAAAAGGCAGAAACGAAGAGAAAGGCCAACAAACACAGAGCACCTAAAAAGGACCTGCTGATAGGGTTATGAAGGAGTATGCTTCATAGGCACCTAGATTTGTTCCCCACTTTATTGTTACCAGGAAAAAAATTCCATGAGGGACATTCTTTAAAACAATGTCACGTAGTTAAAGTCCAAACACTGACAATACCAAATGCTGGCAACGATGTGAAGCCACAGGAACTCTCATTTACTGCTGGTGGGAATGCAGAATGGTGTGGTTACTTTGAAAGATGGTTTGGCAATTCCTTACAAAGTTAAACATCATTTTATCATACAATCTAGAAACTGTATTGCTTGGCATTGACACAGAAACTTTTGTGCATACAAACCCCCGCATGTGAATGTTTATAGAGTCTTTATCCAAAATTGCCCCAAACTGGAAGCAACCAAGATGTCCTTTAGTAGGTAAAAGGATAAAAATACCAGTTTGTTTATTAAACAAAATATTACTCTGCAATAAAAACAAACAAACAGGCTATCAACCCATGAAAAGCTATGGAGGAAATGTAAATGAATATTGCTTTTAAAACTGAAAAGTGAAAGAAGTTAGAACATGCCACATACTGTTTAATTACAGCTATATGACATTCTGAAAAGGGCAAAACTATAGGAACAGTGAAACGATCAGCGGTTGCCAGAGGTGGGAGGGGAGGGAGCAGCATGAATGGACGGACGGAGCACATGGATTTGTAGGGCCGTGAAAGTACTCTGTGTAACGCTGTGATGGTGGATACTTGGCATGCATTTGGCAAAACCCATAGGTCTGTACAACACAAAGTCTTAACACTAATGCAGACCATTGACTCTAATCAATAATGTGTCATCTGTTCATCAGTTATAACAAATGTACCTCAGCAATGCAAGCTGTTAATAGGGAAAACTGTGGGAGCTGACCAGAAAGGAGGAGTGTGTGGGAACTCTATTTTCTGTTCTAAACTAAAAGCTGCTCTGAGAAATACATTCTAGTAGTGAAAAGAAAGTATTGAGTCTATATTTAATCTTTGTATTCAAGATAGAATTGTATTTAATAACAGGATAAATGTGTGAACATATAATTACTATTAATTTTTTAAAGATTTTATTTATTTATCTTTAGAGGGGAAGGGAAGGGGAAAGGGAGAGAAACATCAATGTGTGGTTGCCTCTAGCACACCCCTCACTGGGAACTGGCCTGCAACCCAGGCATGTGCCCTGACTGGGAATCAAACCGCAATCCTCTGGTTCTCAGGCCTGTACTCAGGCTACTGGGCTACACTATCCAGGGCCTAATTACTATCTATAAATACAGAAGAAAGACATTAGCACTGATTACAGGCTAGTGATATAGCCTGTAACAGAATGCCATACTCCTAATATGGCTCCACCCACTACCTGGGCTACCCATGTATCAGGTGGTGAAATCAGGCTTGTATTTGTGTTTAAATTATAAATATTTTCATTTTCCATAATTTCATTGACAACAGAGCATAAAGTTATAAATAAAAGTTTCCAAAGGGAAAATAACCCTCAATAGAACCTGACATTTGTAATCATTGATTAACAGGATCAACACTAAAACTCTAGGATCTAGGAAAATTGGAGAAAGAGAAGTTGCCACTACTCTCAAATTCATTTATGCTCTCTGTCAGGAAACTGAATTTGGACTTCGAAAAAACCTTTAGATCTAAAGAAACATTACAAGACTTCATTGGGAAACATATTAAAAATTCCAGTTTGCACCCTGACTGGGGTGGCTCAGTTGGTTGAGTGTGTACCTGCAAAGTAAAAAGTGGCTGGTTCGATTCCCAGTGAGGGCACAAGTCTGGATTGTGGGCCAAGTCTCTGGTCAGGGTGCATGTAAGAGGCAACTGGTCAATGTTTCTCTCACTCATGAATGTTGCTTTCCCTCTCCTTCTTCCTCCCTTTCCAACTCTCTAAGAATAAATCAATTTTTAAAAATTTTTTTAAAAATCTAATTTTAAATAAAGCTTACATTCCTACTATAATGTTTGAGATAATAGTTTCCTATGTTGTTTGATACATTATATAGAGTAGCAACCCCATCTGTCTAACTACCTCCCATTTATTCACTAGGGCTTTGCTCTAATGCAGACAATGTAGAGAGGTTTCCTCTTTATAAGATTCTTTCCAGTTAGGATCATTCACATGACTCAAAAATTAGCACAAGTCTCAATCTCATAAATATTACATGTCAAGATCCAGACAGGGATATATAGGTATGTACAAGAATTTACTACTTTGTAATTAAATGAAAAGAATCTTACCAGTGTACTCTGGAAAGCAGATACTAAGATGCACTTTGGTCACTTTTTCTTGAAAGAGATCTTTTTTATTGAGAAACAACACAATGGAGGTGGTTGCAAAGTACTTGTGATTACAGATACTGTTGAACAAGTGAAGGCTCTCATGCATTCTGTTCTGTTCGGTTTAAAAGATGACAATGTGCAGAATTATTATTTGCAAAATGTTATTGTTGGGTATTACAAACGATGATCTAGAAATAACATCTTTGGAAGGCCTTGAGTTGGAAAATGTAGTCATAATATTGGAACAAAATGCTTATCTTTCACGCTGGCCTTATTGTCTTTCTAGACTTACCACTTCTTCGTCTTCCACCAGCACCATGTCGTAGGCACTGAGTGCAGCACAGAATATAATGCACGTGACTCCTTCAAAGCAGTGAATCCATTTCTTTCTCTCAGATCTCTGTCCACCCACATCGAACATTCTTTAAAAAACAAAAATAATACAATTACAAATATTTTCCAGAATCCACATTAAAATTAACATTGGGAGTTATAAATGGATACTTTCGTATCTTTAAAAAGTATTCTTCTGATTTTTATTGATTATAACATGTCTTATTTGGCCGATTTGCAGCTCAAAGTCTAAGAAAAATTTCATTGTATACTTTTTTAATTCATGTAAATGATAGTAAAAAAAACTCACATACTGACTTCGAACACATGGAAAATTTAAGGTAGTTTAGGGTTTTAGTAAGAAATTAATTACCCTTAGGAGATTTTGATTAAAATCCATATATAGTCTTATATTAACATAAGGCACAAGAAGATTGGATGCTATCATAGTCTGGATACTATGATTCTTGGCTATTTCCTTAGCTCTTCCTACATTTGTTTATTCCTTCATTCAGATGATTACTGATCTTGATTATGGATTGGAAGGATTAATATTATTTAAATGGCCATGCTATTGATTCCATGCAATCCCTATCAAAACTCTAACAGTATTTTTCAAAGAAATAGAACAAGCAATCCTAAAATTTGTATGGAACCACAAAAGACCCAAATAACCAAAGTAATATAGAGGGAGAAGAATAAAGCCAGAGGCATTGTGCTCCCTGATTTCAAACTATACTACAAATCTATATTAATCATAAGAGAAAGCTATTGGCATAAAAACAGAAACATAGACACAATGGAACAGAATAGAGAGCCCAGAAATAGATCCATGCACTACCAGGGTGACCAACCTTTTGGCATCTCTGAGCCACCACGGAAGACAAGTTGTCTTGAACCACACATTAAATACACCAACACTAACAAACACTAATGAAAACAAAAAATCTCACAAGGTTTTAAGTAAATATACAATTTTGTGTTGGAACACATTCATAGCCATCATGGACTGCATGCAGTCCACAGGCCAGACATTGTGCTAGACCTACTGAGACAAAGATGAAAGATACTGTCACTATCACCAAGGAGCCCTCTGTTTTGTAGATGGGAAATCAAATACATTATTATAGTATATTTAACAAATATCCTCATATACAAAATAGAATGTAGGCCTAGAGGAAGATTTAAGTCAGCTTGGGAGATCATGAAATTTACTCATAGGAGGTGTTTGAAAATTTGTACTTTGATAAAGGCACCACTGTGGACCTAGCAATTCAATACAGAAACCAGGAACTGAATTTTTAATGCCTGTCTTTCCCTTAACATCCATATGGAACACATCCAAAATGTGGTTTCTAGTTCAAACACTTCTTTCCAACTCCTTTCCTCTTGTATGTGCTGCCAACACCCTGGCCAGGGCCACTGCAAGAGCATTGCTTTTCAATGGCTTCTTTCCTTTCTTAGAATCAAACACACACTGGTTTAATGACCACAAAGGCTAACTCTGTTAGTTCTTGTTTACCTATCGAAGCTTAGTTCATGCCACTTTCCTTTTCTTAATACAGTTCAATCATAAGGCTACTCTGTCAGCTCCTTTAATATAAACCTAACTTTTTGATATTTTAGGATTTTTGCAGTCTACATACTTTCTGTATGACATCATTTCCTTTTTCCTTGTATAACACTTCTTTCTCAACAGGTGTCAATGTTAATATTTCCACCACAAAGAAGGCTCTCTTTATTCCTCATTTACTTTCTGTGACATCGGTCTCTTTATTTAATTTATAATAATTGTTACAATCAGCCATTATATTTTTATATGTTTAATATCTGTTACACCCCTACTAGGTAGTGGCCTTAAGAGGGCAGGGACCTTGTCTATATTAATGGCAGCTATATCCTCAGTGCCAGGCACTCTGAATGTTGCATAATAGACATGCAATAAACATTTGCTAAATAAATGAGTATATTCCATGTTAATGGTATGGAGGGTGTATTTTTATGTAAAGTTCACATGCAAGTCAAGGACTGAGAGAATATGGGCAGTTTAGGATAAACAAGTAATTTATATTTTGGGAATATAAAGATTAAGGTAACACCATTGAGATACATGACCTCATAATTATTCATTTACTTAACACAGATTTATTGGTCATACCAGGCATTAGAGGTTCAATCTCAGGAAGCTTCTAATTTGGTGGTGGTGGTAGTGGTAGTGGTAAAGGGATGTGTGTGTGTTTATGAGCAGACTTAGGGTACCCATATACAATAGGGCATATAGGAGGTGGGTTGTAATTTGAAATAAGATGATTAGAAATGCAGAAGATGATACTTATGTAAAAGCCTAAGAAAATTCAGTTTGAGGGATTGAGCCACATGGATACCTGGGGAAGAATTTTCTAGGTAGAGAAAACAGGAAGGAGCAGAACAAAGGCTTTAAGCAGGCAAAAATAAGCTTTAGGTGTTAGGCTAGAAATATACTTACAGGGTCTTTTATATTACAGGAGAGGATTGTACTTTATATTGCAGCCAATGGGGGACAAAGAGTTTTGCATAGGGAATTAACTTTTTTTGCCTTTGTTTCTGTTGTTATTATATTTCAGTCACTTTGACTTGAGGCAAATAAATAAATTATGGGACTTTTGTAATAGCTTAATAATAAAGATATTACCAAGAAGCATCCAAGTTTACAGAGATTTCAAAGGTAATAACTATACTTGGAATAATATGTGTCAATCAGCTGACTTACTGATGATGATTGAAAGTATTGTACACTGTATGCCTCTATTATTTCAACCTGCACATGTGAACCAAGTAAAGAACAGATATATAGAACTGAAACTCCTCAAATATATACCCTGTGTACATACAGGGTGGGGAAAAAGGAGGTTTACAAAACACAGAGTTCATTCTTGTATTATTATTTAATAATTATTACATTATTTTTCACATGAACAATTGTAAACCTACTTTTACCCCACTGTGAATGTGGATAGAGAGGTTTATAGGCAGATAGATATACCATAATGTAAAATCACTCCATTCAACAGTAGGTTGAAAGAGAAGATGCTCATTAATATTTAAGAGTTTAATAGTCATATGGTTTGGAAATTTAAATTGTGTTAATAAAGACTATTATATGTGTTTCCAGTTACCAAAACCTCCTCAGCATCAGTCTTGCAATATGAATGGAGGAAGAGAACAGGATCTTGACTGTAAGGTTCTGTTATGTGAAAATTAACCAACAAATTTATTTTTCCAAAAAATCAGTTAATATTCTTAGTAAAGCAGGGATAATAAATATGCATTCAGACCTTTAAATTTTTAGTCAAATGATTTGTTAGCCCTTAAAAGTAATCTTAGTCTCTTTTCAAACATTGAAAAGTAAAGTTTTATTTATTGTTTTATTAAAATTATGTATATTGAAATGAACCATAAAATGTGGAATAAATAAAAATAGTTCATATCATAACTTTTATTTCCTCTGTAAATCCCTACATTACCAGTTGTCACGTTTTAATCCTAATATAACATGGCTAAAAAGAATTTACTCCTTTCCAGGCTTAAACATTCTATAACGATTAACTCATTTAACCTTTACCATAAACTTATAAGGCAAGTAGAATTATTATTTCTATTTTTCATACGAGCCCTTTAAGCAATTAGCCCAAGGCTTATTAATTCAACTAATATCTGTGGAAGCTACTATGTAACTGGCACCATAATAGGTTCTGTGGGAATGGTAGTTATGCTGGGAAAGTTGTGAAGCTTCGTTGTGACTCTCATTAAGTTGAAATCCATTTACTTAGACCAGAAATTCTTGAATAGGACATACTGTCTGCAAGTTACTTAATGAGGGTTCAATTCTCAAAACTTCATCAAGAAATTTGCAATTATTTTTTCTGGGAAGCCTGTCCTTCTTCCCCAGGTCAGACAGCAGTTCCATGTGTTGTCAACAGGTTACTGGGCAAATTCTCCCCTTTTCAGGTTTTTTTTTCTACTTTTCTAATGGAGATAGTATAGGCAGTCTGGATTCTAGGTGTTACACATATTGTCTATTGAATTATATATAAATATATGATGGGTCATTTGATGGCAAAGAAGTGTAATATCGTGATTGGACGAATATGCATTAACTTGTACATTAATTTGGTGAATCGAAGATGGAGTCTACATCACTAGGATCACTAGGTTTAAAGTTACAGTGGGCTTTTTCAAACTAAAACTGTTCCTTGCATTCCCATCCACTAGATTTAACATGTGAGAACTTCCATAATTCTTGTTTTCTTTTTGGCTCTAATCCTCTCCTCAGGGTTTGCTTTCATGGTGGGTATC
The DNA here is from genome assembly GCF_021234435.1 of Artibeus jamaicensis. Taxonomy (NCBI): domain Eukaryota; kingdom Metazoa; phylum Chordata; class Mammalia; order Chiroptera; family Phyllostomidae; genus Artibeus; species Artibeus jamaicensis. Next base: position 5,243,002 of record NW_026521870.1, read on the forward strand.
CTATAATGGAGAACTAACTACTTATGGCACCAGGACAAAAGTCACTGGATGAAAGGGATATCTATACTGAGAGCCCAGCGTTCAAGTTCCACAGTAGGAATGATGATGTTATAGGACCCAATTCACAAGACATCTTGATTAAGTTTTCCCCACCAAACAGGGCTTGGGTTATTACAGTTAGCGTTTATTTTAAGCCTCTTTTTCTCTGCTTTAACAGACAACTAACCTATTTCCATCCATCCAAGTGAAAACTTTATTCATTTCATCGCATTTGTATTTTTAATCAGATATATTCAAATCTTGTAAATCTGAGAATATTCTTAAGGTGACTTTAGATAACTGCTCAGATTGCTCAGATGATAACCAAGTATGTTACCTCAGAGAGAATGATCTTATTTCTTTCATGATGATATTTTGAAAAAAATTTACAGAGTCCCTAGTAATGAAAACATTGTTGACTTGAAATGCTCATTAGCAAATCAAACCAATAGCTGGAATTTTGGTCTTCATATTGATTCTTCTGGATATTATGTTACCTTTAAGAAAAGTTATATTATATTTTCCACTTGGTTTAGGAAAATCTATATGGAAAGTAAATGGGGTGAATAGTCATGAAATACAGCTTTAATACACTTAATTCCCTAAACAAGTTAAGGTAACCAGAGTGACACAATAATATCAAAGGGAACTTGCAGTTCTCATTTTGGGTAAAGGTTTTTGTTTTGATGATACATATTTTATTATTAAGTAAGGTACTTAAGATAGGATTTTTTGTATTTTATTAGATTTTTATTGCATTTAAAAAATTTTTAAATGCTTGAAATGTATGATGTATCTAAAAATTGACCAGTCAGGCTTTTGATTGACAGCTGAACATCAATAATTTGTTAAATTGCCCATAGCATTAATATAGGGCAAGTCATCGGAGTTTTATGGCTTTATATTAAACAGTTGAATAATGAGTTGAATTTATAGTCTATTTTAAATAATCAGGAAGCTTTTGAGTTTTATGGGTTTACATAACAATTGGCTAAATATTTATCTCACAAGATTATTCCTATTTCATATCAGAATACATTGTTATTAACCTGCTCTTTACCGTGCTTGTAAAATCATTATATAACATAGGATGGCTAAAAATCAATAATGCTACTGCAGCTAATTCATTTGTTAGGTGTTTTTGCTATCCTATAAGCATGTGATTCTCTTGGAGAAACTATAATTATTGATACTTACATATTTGACCACAGAAAAATAAGATATAATCTAAGCTGAAATTTATTTTAAACTCTTCTCTTGAATGGGGTTTATTCAAGATATTCAGTTATATCATGACTGATATAACTTCTTAAGATGGCTCCATATATGATGGGAACCACAGAGGGATCTGCGCCTTCACTGCACGGCCAGAGCCAAATGGCCTAACCAAGTGCTCTGGTGTCCTGTTCTAAAAATCAGGGTAGGTCCTCGCAGACACAAAGTATATGCACAGAAGTCATTCTAGATTCTTTAATTGTTTGTGATTAAAAAACAGAATCAAAAGGATTACAACCATAAGGGAGCCAGGGTCTCTAAATTCCCATAATTGTTCATTCCATATTTAAGTGATTCTAAGTAATTCCATATAAAAACAAGTACTTGTATTTTTAAAATATTTTATAATATAATTTAAATTTAATTGTATTGTTTAAATATTTTGTAGAGAAATTCCCTGCATTCTATTCTTCTAGAAGATACCTTTAATAACTTACCCTCTTGAGTTGGAAAGCAAAACCTATCAAGGACAGAAGAGAGCTGAAAATTGGTTTTAGTGGATAGCAAAGATGTAGTAGTGGCATAGTGTAGAAAATGTTATGTCAGAATAAGCACTGACTGTACTTCACAATCCAATTCAAAAACATCTTACATTTTGGCATTTATACTGTAATGAAGAATTGGCAAAACCTTTCTCATTCCTTCAGAAGAACTAGAAGTATACGAAAGTAGACTAGGAGACACATATGACAATGTGTACAAAATTAACCACAGAACTACAAAGAGACAAAAATATTAAAAAAAGATCATGTACCAATGGAGATCTAGAGGTCTAATCTGAAGAGGCTTGTGTGAGTAAAATATATATTTAAAATACTGACTTTAAAAATTTTTATGCTAATGTAGTCTACTAAGAATATTTGTTTTAGAAATTTCTGAATATTTTTATATTTAGTGCAGAGAGAAATCAATATTCTGGAGAATAAACATGATTTCTGAGGCTTGTGTGTTCACTGGCAATCATCCTGTACCCTAGTTTTAGAATCACAGACTTGGCATTTACCACAGATGCCTGTCAACTCAAAGATATCTCCTGAACAGGCTGTCATTTAATTGTAGTTCCCCTTTGCTCTCTGAAGGGAATTATGAATAACTAACATTAGAAGAAGTGCCTACTTTATAAAAAAGAATAGTTTCCACCCCAACTTACTCATAACCCACCAGTGATATGCAGCGTAAGAAGTATGGTTTTTAAAGTTAGAAATTTGTGTACTCTAATCACATTTCTAGCACTACTGTGTTTGATCTTGGGAAAATCTTTCACCTAGTTTTAGTCTCCATTTCTTAATTCTTTAATCTTTATAAGGATAGCAATGCCTAGTTCATCATGTACAGTTACAGGGTATAACTGAGTACAGGTAAGATAGTGTACACAGAGTAAAATATACATTTATTCATCCAGCAAAAATCGACTATATGCATAGACTCTGTGCTAGCCACACTGATAATCACAGAAGACAGAGCTATAAACAGACATGGCCCCTGGCTTTCTAGAGCTCAGAGTATAGGAGGCAGAAACAGAACAAAAAAGAGTAAACTTAAAAAGAAAAAAGGCAATTTCATATGCTGATAAGTTTTTTAAAAAAGAAGAAAATAGTATCAGATATGTGTTGTACTGACACCGGCTCACTTGACACAGCTAGTAAAAGCTGTTTCTTTGTATTTCTCCCCAACTCTACACTAGTGACATCATGTTGGGAGGTTGGCCACTGTGTTGGGGTATTTACACCAAGGAAATCATTAAGGGTCATAAATCAGCCTTTCTCCTCCCTTTGTTCCCGCGAGCTTGTTCTTATACATTTCTTAGCACGCTGCTGGGTGCAGAAGTAACAGGAATGTGTAAGAATAATTAATAGAATGGCCAAAGCTCCCTGAGGAGAGACCATTGATTTGAGGACTTAAGATAAAAAGAAGCCAACCCTTGCAGAGATTCAAGGGCAGAACATTTTAGACAAAGAGAACAGCAAGTACAACAGCTCTATGGCTTGAGTGCTCAAGGAACAGCTGTATAAAAAAAGATAATGTATGATGGTGCTTGTACCTGAAAAGATACTAAATTGGTCGGTAATGTAAAGAATGACCAAGGTTGTGAGCTTCTATGTGTTCAAAATGTGACATTAATTTCCAAAACCAACTTATGATCAGGACAATCCAGGATCTCAGAAATTCTATTAGCTTATGTAAGATATGTTAACATCAAGTTACAACTTTCTGCCAGGTCTTTACAACAAATTCATTAGATAAGTAAAGAAAAGGTATCTTTGTTGCTTGACAACTGCTGCTAGTTAATGGAGAACATGGTTTGGAATCTTGTAAGGACTAGACTCAAGGCCTACACCCAGTTTCTGGTTGGTGTTTCAATGAGAAATTTGGAGAGGAGAGAGTAAAAGAGAAAAGACAGGTGTGCCAAAAATGCTTAGGCAGGCTTAGGGGAGGCAGAGGAGAGAGAAGCAATTGGACTTAAGCTTCCAGAGGAAAACCACGAAGATCAGGAGGCTGGAGAAAGTGGCTGCCAAAGAGGAAGGGCGCAACAGGGATGACGGGACTGAAGACGAACTTTGCTTACATTGCCAATAGGGGATGTTGACCCCAGTCTTTGAGGTCCTTTTATACTGGTTTAAGCTTTTAAACACTATCTCTGGGCCTGAAATTTAGGTATAAATTTTGAAGAGTTACCTTCCATATCCACTTGTAAAATATCCTGGCCATTTATGTAATAACCATTCTAATTAGATACTGTGTCTCACCAATTTTAATACTTAAAAACTTAAAAATACTCATCCTACTAAAGTAAATTTTTCTTCACATGTTGATACAAATAATTTGCCACCATTTTTCTAGTTTTTCTACTTTTTAAAAACTATTTTTCTTGTTGCATGTGTGAGTGACTTTATTAATTATACTTTAGTGACTTTTTCATTACTAAATGATACATATAGGACCTGGTTTTAAGGTTTACTATTCCATCTTATCCACAATTGATAGGAAGAAGTGCTCAAGTGTTAAGGGATACTTTGTATCACAACAATATGGATTTCTATTGATATTTCTCAGTATAGTAAAGGGGTAATTGTGCAACAAAATTTCTCAATGAAGGTCTTGAGAATGCAGAGACAACAGAAATAATGGCTCCATTTTTATAACCAAATCATACTTCTAAATTAGGCTTTGTTATTGCAGTAAGTAGCATCATATTCAAATAATTCTCTTCTCAATTATTTGCATTTTTAAATTGAGGAAACAAATTAATAAGAATATTCCAAACAAATTGGAGGGTTGGAAGGCAAAGGAAATACAACCTCTGGCACCTGTTGCTTAAGTGTTATTTAAATATATTTCCTTTTTAAAGTAAGATATCAGTTTCAGGTGTGAGAAAAATAAAATCTAGCTCCCACCTGCTCTTGGAGGGAAAGATGGGGCTCAGGATGAGGGTCCACATGTGAGGCTGAGAAAAGGGCAGTAAAGGTCAGTTGTACTGGAAGTAAACTACACCTAGTGAGCATTCCCAGGGTCTCACTGCACTTGAGAATGAGTTAGAACTTTTCTCTGTGCAGAATTATTGAGCATGACAGGTTTTTCTGTTGATAGTTAGGGGAGACATTTGCTCATACCTGAAATGAAGGTCTTTAAAGGAGAATTGCGTTTCAATGATTCCAGTTGTTTTTACTCGAGAATGTAGAACATCCTGCTCATTTGGGACGTACTCAGGAGCTGTTATTCTGTCCAAATCGTTAAGATAGCTAATAAAAAAAATAAAATAACACATATATTTTTAACCTTGCATTTGAAGATACTAGGATATAGTACAAGTGATTTTTTTTGTTTAGGGTCTATTAAGACTATTAAACTCCAGACTGGTAATTTTCAAACTCCGCTCATCACAATTACAAGAGCTTTTGGGGAGGGATGTTGCAGAGCACTGAGTGTGGTTCACAGCTGACCCATGGGAGTGGGGGCCCCGTTTAAAAGAAATGCCTTAGCTTGTATTTTATGAGGCATATATGGTATATTTGATGGTGTAATCATAGACACTTGAGAGAAAAGTTCTTTTTATTAGACTTACATCATCCAAATGATGTCATGGTTATCGCAGTCTAATGATCACTAGATTAATCTCAAAATGTTATAGTTTGTATTTGGGCACTTTGAATTTTAAGAAATAAAACTTTAACTTTCTTGCTGGTTCACACTGGAACTAATTCATGAAATTGCTCATCCACCCCCTAGCCAGCATTCTTGGGGATAGAAAACTGATCCTACACCTTGTACCCACTCGTGACTCTTCTACTCTTCCATCAGTGCATCAGTCTGTCCCACTCTTCCCTGGAGGCCAAATTTAAAAACCCTACTGTTACCAGGCTGAATACTGTCCTCTTTCTGCTTACAGGACCTAGGAGTGAGGAGAGACAGGAAGAGGTCTGATTAAGCTGGGTGCTCTATGAGAAGAGTCTATTAGATTAGAGGAAAGAAACAGCTTTTAACTTCATCCTTGAAACCAGGTAATGTTTATAGACTAAAATAAATGTTTTATTGCTTTAAAAACAGTTAAAAACTACTGCTCTAGACTTTTGATACAAAGGCTTTAGTAGCTTAGCAATATGGCTATTTCTGGGGAAATGTTACATAGATATAGTAATAGACTGGTAAGGCTTTTAATGACCAAATTTGCCATTATATCGAACTAAGTTTACACATGTGGCTTAAATAGAAAGATGATTATGGGCTTACATCCCTATAGACAGAATTTGAGAGGTAGAATCCAACCAAATATTATTATTTAAATTTGAATTTTTCAGAGACTAAGTTGAATAGTTGTTTATTCCTTAGCACCTAACATAATGCCTCAAAAAAGCAAAGCTGCTTTATTATTTATTAAAAAAATAAGTTCAACAGCAACATAGATAATTTATTCTTAAAGGATCTTTCTTCTTTTAAGCTAAAATAAACTTAGAATGGGTAAGTACCCCAAATGAATTTTGGCCAAGGACAAAACTACAGTCACACTTCAGAAACACATATGTATATAATACAAAAATTTATCACAATGTTTTAGTCTAATAAAATTGTATTTTCTTAAAAAAAGAAAAAGATATATCATAAGACAATATTGAAATATTTTTCTAGCTCATCTATTTTCTATCTTGTTAATGAAATTCCTTTGGATGAAGTCTACATAGGTGGTAGGTATACTGTTGGTTAACTGGTTCATGCAGGGGCAAAAACAAAATGAAAACATACTTGCCATGGTAGATATTAAATTCATTTTAATAGTAGCCAAATGAATGTTTTGGTAAAGAAAGACACATTTTAATGTATTTTATTTGCATATATAAATAATTTCAAGCAAAGCAGAAGTGTTGGCAGAATGACATATTTGCATTTAAAATATTTGTTTTTATAAACAAATACAGGATTTGGGTGCTCAAGGCTGTGGACTCAAACCAAATCAGATGGTCTAAGTATGTGTGTGTGTGTGTGTGTGTGTGTGTGTGTGTGTGTGTAATTTCAAATCACTTAAAATATCTGATTCTTTTTCTATTCATATAAAACACTATTTTTCCTGTCAAGTCTGTGTTAAATCTGAAAGCATATGGAATTTCAATAGCATACTGGACAGCCCCAGTGAGTAAACCACCAAATATTAATTAAATTCCTTCCCCTGTTTGCCATGGGTCATGACTCGTTTCCTTCAGTTTGGTAGTAACTATGGTATGGGAGGTGTTTATGTTGCCAACAAGATCATTTTTTCTTATACTGCTTAGTACTTCATTTCTGTTAGCTTCAACAGGAAAGGTCTCTTTGTTTGCAAGATGAACAAATATCTCACTTTCACCAAAAAATAAAAATGACAGAAAGCAGAAGAAAGGAAGAAAAGAGAAAATAGGAGGAAAAGGAAGAAGAGAAGGAGAAGGGATAGAGAGGAAAAGAGAGGAAAGAAAGAAAAGAGGCCATTGCTTTATATAATTCTTGTGAAATAGACATGGATTGGTATCGACCTAATATTATATTTTCTAGTTTTAAAATGTAAATGTTACTCAGTACTCAGAGAAAATCTGCTGTTAATTTTTGAAGAAAAAATTAGCCATTCAACTATTTTTTTCTTAACAAGCTTTTACTTAATATTTCCTTTTAAGGATCTATAAAAATGAAAAAGTTAACATTTAATGTTTTTGATTTTATGTGAAATCTTTTCTTTTTTAGACATGGCTGGGGGTAGTAGTGGGGAAAATCAACTTTACTGGTGTTATTCTACTGCCCTGAAAATAAATATGGATATTAAAAATCATTACATTAACAGGAACATTCACAAGATGGGTGCAAAGAGATATTGTGTCCACATGTTTAACTTGAACAGATAAGTTGCTCTTAATATGAATCTATATGATAGTCCCAGTATAAAATATATTTTGTGTCCAAATAAAAGAATTAAAACTGAATATTAAAGGTTTAGAAAATACAATAAAATGTCATTTTATCTGCCCATTTTGACTACATTATGTAATTTTGTTTTGCTATCAAAGAGCAAAGTGTTGGGCAACCATATAATAGTATAACTGTAAATATGTTTTTATAGTATTTTAAGAGAAAATCATGTTTAATCAATAATGTGTATCTAAAACCAATTACAGCTATCTATCATCTATCTAATTTATATAATACTTTTCTCTTTCCAGAAATTTGCTAATCGACTTTTTATGAAAATATTACATATTTCAATTTCTTATTGTGACTGCTTTTATCAATGATTCATATAGAAAAGCAATGTTTTCTGTATTTCAGAGAATCCTCTTAGTATTAGAATGTGACTAGGTACTGAGATACTTATAAAAAGTTTTTTAAGTTTATATAATGACAGGATGATATTCATTCTCTGCTTCGTCACTGAGACAACAGCTGGTCAATGGTGATGTGCCCTTTGGATTTGGAACTTAAAATGAATGTGAAAGAGTAATCACAAAAGACTGTAATCTTTTCCTAAAATTTATATGGTTTGTTTTCTCTCCATAATCCTTCTTCTCATTATGATTAAAAATATGAAGTATCATGAAAGCTTTATTGTTTTGTCCTCAAGTAATCATTTTTTTTCACTTTCACATTATTATTTTCTTTTAAGGGCTGATGGAGTGTTCTGTTGTGTTGGGAATTCATTAAGAGGACTCTATACCTTTTTACATATTCATAAGCAAAACAAAAATATAGAATTAATAATTAACTGATATTTACATGTACATACATATATACACATATTGTAGCAATATGACAATGGGATAAGAACCATTTACTAAAATAGAAACAAAATTGATAGTGAAATTATAAATAATATCATTTCATAATTTGCTTTTGGCTAATAACTGCTATCTGGATGATAGGTATGGAAATTATATAATCTTTCTTGAGACTCAAAAAGAATTTTAAAATGTTCAAATGTTGTGAATATCAATATCTGACTTGTAGAACTCTGTATTATGCTTCTCGAATCAAAGGAAACCCAAAGTATGTGCCAGTAATAAGATTACTCTAGAACATGACTTTAGTAACATGGATAGAGATGAAACAAACAGCCCCAAACTTACTGTGCATGTCACCAATCTGCATTTATGTTGAGCACGATGCAAGTGATTGATTCTTCTCAATTCAGAGAACATATTTAAAACACATAGATCTCAGGAAAATAGTTTCAAAATTAGTTATTTAAAGTGCTGTCCTGGTTATATTTTTTTACCTCTCATTTTGATATTTTTTGTTTCTCCTGAATTACATTTATTTTAGTATAATACAATGTAAAGCTATTTACTTACCTCACTTGTGACTGTAAATGCAGAATATACAGTTGTAATTCTTAATTTGAAATATTTTAACTACCACTTCCATCACAATATGTTCACTTACTAAGCTGCCGAGTCATTGAGCTGATATTCAGATGACCTCTCAAAGCAGGCCTGGACTCCCGGATCTCTCCACAGCCGTTTTATCACCTCAGCTAGCTCAGGCGTCATTCCACCATCTTCCAGGCTGTGTGCTGTTGCACAAAGTTGTCGCTGGTCTTCCTATGGCAATGTTTTTATGAAAAGAACAAAAGTGTTTTGTTATTTTAAATAACATTCTTTTTTTTAAGAGCATTTCAATAGGATGATTTTATATTATTTCTTTAGGTAATAATTCTATTGAACATCTATTCAATATATCTTAAGGTTAATAAAACTAAAGTTCCTAATGATCATTGGCTGATACTCAGAAGATTTCTCCATTGCAAAAACTAATATATTTAAATGTTATAATTTTAAAAAATAGGATATTTTGATAGAGATAATTAACTTTTGAATATGATGTGAAAAGGGATAATAATACTGTAGTGTAAGTCCATTGAGATCTCAGTTTCTCAAAATGTTCTAAAAGGATAATGGATGTGATCTAAATTGTTTTTTCTTTTATCTTAGCCATTGTTTTCCTAGGAAATGAAAATACAATGTAAAATTTAGAACAAAAATGGAAAATAAAACTCTAAAATTACATTTAAAATTAATATATAATATTATTTGCCTTCATGTCCTTATTTAGATTAACCATATAAATGATTAATGGTAAACACTTTGATCCACTCAAAGTTTTGAACATCTATGTGGTGTTGTTAATTGCATGCCCTTGGGGCAAGTTAATAGGGCAGGGGTCAGACTTCATGAAAAAAAAAGAGAAGGGCATTTGGGAAAACATGGATAAACCTTGAGAATATTATGCTAAGTGAAACAAATCAGTCAGAAAAGGCTAAGAACCATGTAATTTCACTTATATGTGGAATATAAAACTGAAACTCACAGACAGACAACAGTATGGTGGTTACCACAGAGAAGGGGGTGGGAGGGTAGTAGAAGAAAAAGGAGACCAAATATATGGCGACAGGATGATTTGACTTAGGGTGGTGGGCACACAATGGAATATACAGATCATGTATCGTAGAAATGTACATTTGAAATCTATGTGACCCTATTAACCAATGTTACCTCAAGAAATTTAATAAAATTGAAAAGAAAAGAAAGCATGCCCTGTGTTAGCCTTGATGAGATTTGGAGCTGACAAGAGCAGAAAGAAATAAAAGTACACTAAGTAAATAATGTGGTCCACAGTTTATCTAAACTAGTTATCAAATTTGTTTTGTGAGAAAAAATTTTTTAAGGATGATGAGAATTTGAGTTTCAAAATAATTGCTGACCATTATAGACCAGGCAAAAGAAGAAAAAGGGGGTCAGATTCTGGTTGTCAGACTCCGAATTTTATACTCTTTCCTACACACGTTATTATATTCTCAAGAAAGTTACCACATGAAATGTCTTACACAAATATCACAACAGTTATACAGACACTCTTTTTTCCCCCATTTTACAAATGAGGACTCAAAAGTTAGGTGGTTAATTTGATAAATCAGTAAAGACAATAAGCATCAGAAAAAGAGTCAAACCCAGATATATTTTGTGCAATGTCAGGAGTATGTCCAATAAAAATTTGCTGGTTTTCTGATGCATTTTAATTTATTATAATTTTAAATTGATTGCAAGTTTATTTCACTGCTTTATTAAAAACCTACTCTTTACATGAAAAAAAACTAAAGGTATCTTTCCTAACATTAGAAAGAGGCTCTATTAAATCTAAAAATCTTATTTTTATCTTTCTTCACATTGATATTTTATTACCAAACCAAACTGATTAAGTGACGATTAAATCAACAATTTCAAATGGCCCAAATCAGAGACTTGACCTCATTTTCTTGCATCAGGACAGGGTAAAATGTAAATGCTTCTTCCTGATTAGTTTAATCAGAAAGAGAACTGCAAAGCCAGCAAAATATGATCCAGGCACTTTTTCTGGCATCATCTTATGTACCTCTTTCCACTATGAAAATGTCATTTAGGAGAAATGATGCAATGGAAGTTGCTCAAACAACTTTGTCCTTACAGGGAAAAACTTACATACCCAGTTAGCACACCTTTACAAACCAAGATAATAAACCCCTTTGTTTCTCTTTTGAAATTTCCACTTTTAATTTAAATATAATTTGTTTGTATAGATATCATGAACATAGTCTCACTTAAACATTTAAATGTCTGAAAATCCTCTTTGATGACCACATAAATCCTAGAACCTTCCCCAAGAGCAAGAAATTTGATTAATGTGTCTTTCTAGATTTTTGTTTTTTACGTTATTGAATTCATAGCAGAAGTTGATGTCACTGATTTAAGCCTATGGGGCACTTCTTAAAAATACTGATACCTGGGACTCAAATCAAGGGAGTGGACCAGAAGGAAGAAAAAAAATGACCAAACAGAAAAAAATGTAGAAACAAGAATTCAAAAAATGAGGAGAGGCTTAGGAACCTCCAGGACATCTTTAAACGCTCCAACATCTGAATTATAGGGGTATCAGAAGGGAAAGAAGAAGAGCCATGAGTGGAAAACTTATTTGAATGAATAATAAAGGAGAATTTTCCCAATCTGGCAAAGGAAATAGACTTCTAGGAAATCCAGGAAGCTCAGAGAGTCCCAAAGAAGTTGGACCCAAGGAGGAACACACCAAGGCACATCATCATTACATTAGCCAAGATTAAAATGAAGGAGAGAATCCTAGAAGCAGCAAGAGATAAGGGGATAGTCACCTACAAAGGAGTTCCCATCAGTCTGTCAGCAGATTTCTCAAAAGAGATCTTACAGGCAAGAAGGGGCTGGAAAGAAGTATTCCAAGTCAAAAGACCTACATCCAAGATTGCTCTATCCAGCAAAGCTTTCATTTAGAATGGAAGGGCAGATAAAGTGCTTCTCAGATAAGGTCAAGTTCAAGGAGTTCATCATCACCAAGCCCTTATTATATGAAATGTTAAAGGGACTTATCTAAGAGAAAGAAGATAAAAATATGAACAGGACAATGACAGCAAACTCACAGTTATTAAGAACCACACCTAAAACAAAAACAAATTAAGAGGACAGCTAGATCAGGAGCAGAACCATAGAAATGAAGATCACATGGAGGGTTAGCAACAGGGGAGTGGGAGAAGGAGAAGGGGGGAGAAGGTACAGAAAATAAGTAGCATAGACGGTAGGTAGAAAATAGATAAGGGGGAGGGCAAGAATAATATGGGAAATACAGAATCTAAAGAACTTGTGACACATGGACATAAACAAAAGTGGGGGGAATGGTGGGGGGGGGGGTGTGCAGGGTGGAGGGGAATGAAGGGGGGGGAATAGGACCACTGTAATGGCATAATCAATAAAAGCATAATCAATAAAATATATTTAAAAATAGTTAAGGAAAAAAAATACTGATACTAGGACCTTTACCCAAACAAAATGAGTCAGAATTTCTGGCTGTCAGTTTCTGAAAAAATATTTTTTAAAAATCTCTCCAGCAACACAACATGCAGCCTGAGTTGGGAATCCCTGGACATGTACAGTTAAAAAAAATAAGAAATTTCTTATTAGACATACTACATTTCTATTGTTGAAGTTGTTCTCCAATTATTTAAAGTGCTGACACAGTAATTTACAGCAGGGGTCCCCAGTCTCCAGGTGCATGGGCCGTGGACCAGTACCAGTCTGTGGCCTGTTAGGAACTGGGCTGCACAGCGGGAGGTGAACAGCAGGTGAGCAAGCAAAGCTTCATCTCTATTTACAGCCACTCCCCATCTCTGACATTACCACCCGGGCTCTGCATGCTGTCAGATCTGTGATGCATTAGATTCTCACAGGAGCTGGCACCCTACTGTGAACTGCGCATGTGGGGAATCTAGGTTGCGCAGTCCCTTATGAGAATCCAATGCCTGATGATCTGAGGTGGAGCTGAGGCAGTGATGTTACTAGCAGCACAGAGGAGCGGCTGCCAATACAGATCATCATTAGCAGAGAGGTTTGACTGCATGGAGACAATAACGAATCAACCGCTTTCAAACTCATATCAAAACCCTACCAGCGAGGGGCAAGTGACAATTAAGCTACATCTGGTGGCAGGCTATAAAGCCATTTCCTCCTCTTTGCAGTCTGTGGAAAAATTGTCTTCCATGAAACCAGTCTCTGGTGCCAAAAAGGTTGGAAACCTCTGATTTAAAGAATCGAAATTCATGTGTTTAAAGGATAGGGTCCACCAAACAAATTTGAATTTTTTAAATATGTAACACCAAAATTAACAGAAGTTGTATTGTACATAACAGCCAAATTGATTAAAAACTGAACTCCTACTGCTTATCTTACTGACATATTTTAAAAACAGTAGTACTTTCCCATCAAACTCAAAATAAAAACCAAATCCATTAGCATTGCTCACAAGGCTCTACATGTTTTGACCCATGTCTTTCCTTTCATCATTATTTCTTTATTATCCCTCCTTCCCTCTCTCTGTGTGTCTCTGTCTCTCTCTCCTTCTCTATCCCCTCTCTTCCTTTCCCCATTCCTGGATTCCTTATTGTTCCTTGAACTCACCAGCCCCAATTTCAGAGCTCCTTTCCTCTCCTCCTTGGTGCTCATTTCCTCCTTCATTCAGGTGTCTTCCCAAACGCCGATCCCTTAAGGATGCCTTCCAGGGCGTCCCTTTCTTCCATTCTTTCATTACTTTCTAGCCTTCATTACCTCACACTCCTTGATTTTTCATAGTACTTATTAATGCTGATGTAGTACATATTTCTTTATTTTTTATTTTAACAGTTTTTATTTTTTATTCTTTTATTTTTATTTCTTGGCTAAGCTCATTAAAAAAATCTTATTTATCCTATTACAGTTGTCCCAATATTTACCCCCATGTGCCTCTGTGCCCCCACCCCACCCCTACAGTCCATCCCCATCCTGTTGCGCATGTGCAGGGGTCATTCACACATGTCCTTTGACTGATCCCTTTCTTTTCTTTCCACCATTCCCCTCCTTCCTCCTCCTGTCTGGCAGCTGTCAGTCTTGTTCTATGTTTTCATTATAAGGTCATTATAGAGGAAATGCTTTAAAAAACAAACAAATAAAATTGTAGCTTTTACATTAGGCTGTCAGCACTTGAAGACAGAGATTTTGTGATTTTGTTCATTACTGCATCCTTAACACTAAGAACAGAACTTAATATATAGTATATGTTCCTAAAATATTGTTGAATGAATAAATCAATAAAATAAATATGCTAATTAGCTCAGGCCATGTGTTCCTGAGAAACTTTAAGGGATCTCCAATAATTTCCCACATTTTTTCCTAAGTCTTGAAGTGGGGATGAATGGCATGCTGAAAAAATTTTATTTCCTTATGATTTATTTGGAAAAGCATAGGAATTATGGTGGTTCTAGAATGGCTCATTCAAGGTTACATAGTTCTGGAACTGTTGCTAGAAAGCAAAATATATAGTTTCTCTACAGGTTACCCAGAACTTCCTCATCAAAATTACAGACCTCAGTTGGTCCTTAAACTTCATGAAACTCATTCAGAACCCTAGCCTCATATTTCCAAAAATTTACAGAAAATATCTATCAAAGGAAGGAAAGAATATCATCATCTAGTAATTTGGGGGAATGCCAGTTTTAAAATGCAGGTTTGTTTCTACAGATTTTCAGAGCCTTTTATCACTAATATTGTTTGCAAATATCTAAGAAGTTGTAATATTGAATACTATGTATATATCTGAAACTTATTTGATCACAGAACTTTGATGATAGAGCATCTTCAGGAATCAATGTTCTTTGGTTCAGATCGTAGGGTTCACTTCATAGGGTGCTTTGTCAAAAATGTCAGAAAACCACCCAGATTGTGTGATAAAAGTGTTATAACTTTTAGCATTCTTTTATGTTGGTCTAGTGGATGTTCCAGATGTTATGTCAAAAAGTGCAGAGGGGAGGGAATTTAAGGGGAAAAGGGGGAAGGATTTAGAGGAACAAGTATGAAGGACACAGAGACAATAACTAAAGGGGGTGGAAATGGGAGGGAGGTGGGGAGCACGGGGCAGGGTGGGCTGGGATGGGAGAAATAGAAAACCGTACTTGAACAATAATTAAATTAAAAAGTATTGTGTTAAAAAAGTGTAAATAAAAATTTGTTAAATGCCTTTATTATGATCCCTCTTATTTCTTCAGCTTTTTTCTCTTTACAAGCTCTACATTTATGACATTATTCTATTAAATATTAAACCAAAGCAAGAACAAGCCCTCTTTTTCTGTAAATCTTACCCCTCCCTTACTTCTCAGCTATCACTCCAGAAATTGTATTTAAACTGTTCTCATATCCTCTTCTCATTTCTCAACACACTTCAGTGCATTCTGTGTCCAAATGAAACCTCTCATCAGATATCCAATGACCTATATATTATCAAACCCAATATGTTCCTTTTACATATACTTCATTCTTGGCCTTTCAATGTAGTTAACCTTTCTTTGGAAAAGTTGTCTTGAATTCTGTGATTCCACAAACTCCTGGTTTTCCTCTAACTATTCCATCCTCTCTTACATGGCTTCCTGTTCCTCTCAAATGACCAGAAACTATTACAGTATTTCAACACTTTTACCTATGTCTCTATTCTCTTTAAAGCCCTTCCTAAACTAAGCACTTGTCCTCTGTTGTCCCATCTACTTCCTCAGTGTAATTATACACTGAGGTATAAAAGTATGCCAATAACAGCGAGATTTAGATGTCTACCCAAAATATGTCTTTAGAACTTCGAATGCACATTTTCAACTGCTTGCACATGTAGAGATCTCATAGAACTTATACAAACTCAACATTTCCAGAACAAGACTAATTAGTCCTCCTCCACACCCACTAGTAACAGTATTTCTTTTCTCAGTAATTCTGTCAAAGAGTGAGGAGGAACTCCTGAATTGCTCCCCACCCAGCTGTGCTGTCCTTTTGAGATAACTGACACTTTGTGATTACTTGTTCAATATGCCTTTTTTCTTTTGAGGGCAAATACTATTTCCATCTTCTTTACTGCATATTTTTACATATTTTACTGCATATTTTTCAGCATATCCCTATGCCCAGACAGATACCTTTCATACAAAAGTATTAATAGTTTAATGAAAATTATTTTTTCAAGTGATGTCAGGTATGCAGACTTCAATACATACATTTTCACTTGCGTATATTCAAAGCAATTACTGATAATATTAATACTTAGTATTTACTGAGGGCTTACATCCTGCAATACTTTGTATTTAAGTAGATTTCTTATATTTCTGCTTTGTTCTATAATAGTCATTGTAATTTAGTGAGAAAAGTGTTAACAGTTTTGGTTAAAGAAACTTAAATTAGAGACATTAAGCAACTTGTCCAAACTGATAGACCCAATGACCAAAAAGCTCATGTAAACTTCCTGTCAAGCAAGACTCTTTCTATCTCTAAAGGACAATCTGTGTAATAAACGTACAAATGGTTATTTGAGAACCATAAGTAGACAAACCACATTTAAACACAATGCTGTAGAAAATCAGGACTCTGATACACATAGGACACATATTTAGAAATTAATCTGTTGAATATGCAGTTTAAGCCAGGTATAGAGAATGTATTAATCTTAAAATCAAATAGTAAAGAATATGATTGAAACTGCCATATTTTATATTAGTTTAAATAAAAATACGAGCTATGTCATACTTGACAATGGTAATGTTTGATATTTGAGAACATAGGTACTCCTGAGTTGTGCTAATTGCTAAGTGCTGCTTCATCTGTTTATCCCATTCAACATACAGTTTGAATAAATTACTTTGCTTTTATGTTTTCGTGAGCATAATGGCAGCAATGCACAGAGTCTATTATCTTCACTTCACATGAATGCCAGATCATTAAGATTCTCAGCCAACAGGTGTCAGGTCTTTAGTAATTACTGGAATCATTTATTTGCAAACACTGGGCTATACAAAGCACACAGTATATTTAAATAAGTAGCAGTAGGCAAGGTTGTGATTTCCAATGTCAGTGATGCAAATGCATGAAATATTACACATGCAAATTAAAGCATTAAATCATTCTCAAGTAAATGCAGAAGGAACACCTGTTTCATGCATGATTACTGTAAAGGGGAAAGAAAATGATTATTACAAATATTTTTACCAAATACCTAGTAGGTATTTTGTACTATAGGAAGAAGTACTCTAATGAAGTACTGGGAAAAGTGGGTTTTGCTCTAAACTGCCGCAATTTAAAGGAGGCCAAATTGCTAATCTTTTGTGGCACTTATTTTTCACTTCTTTAAGGAAAGGGGTTATACCAGGTGGTTTTTTAAGGGCCAGTTTAAAATCCTAGGTTCAAAGGAAATGCTAGGGTCAGAGTGATAAACGAACTACCCGTGAATAAAAACATGATCATATGAACTCCCTGGGAATAAAAACATAATAGAATGATAAAAAAATGAAAGGATAGTGGAGTTCATTTCTTATAAGTTCCTCTTTTTCCATGTGAGAGAAAAAAGTATGAGCTAGAAAAGTGTTATTTACTGGAATCAAATGGGGTGAAGCTAAAAATGGAAGGAGAGCCGAGCAGAACTGGTTTACAAACTACGTGCCCTAGGACATCTTCATGCTCTTTGTCGAAAAGTGGCAGAACTAAATGAAAGTTACCATTTCCTTTAAAATTATCAGCATGAGTTTCCTCAAAAAAATAAAAATTGAACTACTGTATAATCCAGCAATTCCACTTCTGGGTAGCTATCAGAAGAAAACAAAACACTAATTCAAAAAGATATATGGATCTTTATGTTCACTGCAGTGTTCTTGGCTATTCAAAATAGCCAAGATATGGAAGCAACATAAGTATCCATAGGTAGAAGAATGGATAAAAATTTATATATATATATATAAATTATATATATAAAGAGACATATATATATAAAGAGACAGATATGTGTATATATATAAATTATATATATAATATATAATTTATATATAATATATAATATTATATATTATATAGAAATCTTCACATCTGCATAAATTATATATATAATTTATATATATACACATATCTATCTGTCTCTTTATCTATAAACACATACACACATATATACAAATAATAGAATACTACTCAGCCACAAAAAAAGAATGAAACCTTACCATTTGAAACAATATTGGTGGACCTAGAGGGTATTATGCTACATAGAATAAGTCAGAGAAAGACAAATAGCCTATGAATTCATTTTTATGTGGGGAGGAGTAAAAAAAGTGAAGTAGACAAAAAGGTACAAACTTCCAGTTATGAAATAAATAAATCAAAGAGATGTGATGTACAGCAATAATAAAAACACTCCCAGTAAACAACAGCCCTGGACTGGATGGCTGCACAGGTGAATTTTATCAAACATTCTGAGAAGAACTAACACCTCTCCTTCTCAAAACTGCTTCACAAAATTAAAAAGGAGGGAAGGCTCCCAAATTTTATGAGGCCAGCATTATCCTAATTTCAAAGCTAGATAAAGACTCTACAAAGAAAGAAAATTATAGGTCAATATCTCTGATGAACATAGATGTGAAAATCTTCAACAAAATATTAGCAAACTGAATACAACAATGCATCAAAAAGATCATACACTATGATCAAGTGGGATTTATTCCAGGTGTGCAAGGTTGGTACAACATTCACAAATCAATAAATGTGATGTTCTACATACACAAAATGAAGGATAAAAACTGCCTGATCATATCAATAGATGCAATTGATAAAGTCCAGTACCCATTTATGATAAAAACTCTCAGCAAAGTCAGATTAGAGGAGACATAACTAAACATAATAAAGGCCATACATGACAAATCCACTGCCAGCATCATATGCAATGGGCAAAAACTACAAGCATTCCCCTTAAAATCGAGAAAAAGACAGGGAGGTCCACTTTCATCTCTCTCACTTACTCAGCATAGTACTGGAAGTCCTAGCCACAACAATCAGATAGGAAGAAATAAAAGGCATCCAGATTGGAAAAGAAGTAAAACTGTCATTACTTGCAGATAACATGATACAGTACATAAGGAACCCCAAAGATTTGACCAAGGAACTACTAGAACTAATAAATGAATTCAGCAAACTAGAAGGATAAAAAATTAATAACAATAAATCAATTGCATTTTTATATGCCAATAATGAATAGAAGGGGAAATTACAAAAACAATCTCATTTACAGTTGCTACAAAAAGAATAAAATACCTAGGAATAAACCTAACTAAGGATGTAAAAGACCTGTACCTGGAAAATTATAAGTCACTGAAGAAAGAAATAGAAGAAGATATAAAAAAGTGGGAGCACATACAGTGTTTCTGGATAGGAAGAATTAACATCATTAAAAATATCCATTATACCCAAAACAATCTATAGATTCAATGCAATTTCTATCAAGATTCCAATGATGTATTTCACAGAACTAAAACAAATATTTCAAAAACTTATATGGCACCACAAAAGGCCCCACATAGCAACAGCGATCCTGAGAAAGAAGAAAAAGGTTGAAGGAATCATGCTACCCAATATCAAACTATACTATAAAGCCATAGTAATCAAAACAACATGGTGCTGTCATAAAAACAGACACATAGATCAATGGAGTAGACTAAAGAGCCCAGAAATAAGCTCACACCTTTATAGTCAACTAATGTTCGACAGAGGAAGAAAGAGTATACAATGGGCTCATTAGTTTATTCAGTAAATGGTGTTGGGAAAATTAGACACATGGAGAAAATAAAACTAGACCACCTTCTTATACCACACAAAAGAATAAGTTCAAAGTGGATTAAGGACTTAAATGTAGACCTAAAACCATAATAATCATAGAAGAAAACATAGGTGGCAAAAACTTGGACTGACTTATAACAATATTTTATTGGATATACCTCTCCAGGCAAGGGAAACAAAAGAAAATTTAAACAAATGGGACTATATCAAACTATAAAGTTTTTGCATGGCCAAGGAAATCATCAACAGAATAAAAAGACAACCCACAGAATGGGAGAACATGTTTGCTGATACATCTGGTAAAGGGTTAATATCCTAAATTTATAAAGAACTTATAAGACTCAACACCAAAAAAACACAAACAATCCAATTAAAAAATCACCAAGGACTTGAATAGACACCTTCAAACGAAACATACACATGACCAATAGACATGTGAAAAAATGCTCAACATCACTAATCATCAGAGAAACGCAAATTAAAACAACAATGGAAAATCACTTCACACCTGTCACAATGGCTATCGTAAATAAACAAGTGTTGGCAATACTGTGGAGAGAGGCGAATCCTGTTGCACTGTTGGTGAGAATGCAGATTGGTGCAGCCACCGTGGAAAGCAGTATGGAGATACCTCAAAAATTAAAAATGGTGCTGCCTTATGACCCAGAGATTCCACTTGTTACCATTTGAAACACTATTGGTGGACCTAGAGGATATTATGCTACATTGAATAGTCAGATGTCTGGAAATTTATTTGAAAAAAAAAAAGAAAACACTAATTCAAAAGAACATAAGCATCCCTATATTCATTGCAGTGTTATTTGCAATTGCTAAAATATGGAAGTAGTCCAAGTGACCATCAGTAGATGAGTGGATAATACATCTATGAGGCATTGACATCATGAAATACCACTCGACTATATAAAAAGATTTTACCATTTGCAATGGTATGGATGAACCTGGAGAACATTATGCTAAGTGAAATACACCAGTCAGAGAAAGACAAATACCATATGATTCACTCATATGTGAAATCTAATGAACAGACTGAACTAACAAGGGAAATGGGGACAGACTCATAAATGGAGATCAGGTTGCCACTAGTGGTGGAGGAAGTGAGTGGGTGGAGGTTGAACAAAAATAAAAAAGGACTCATGGACATGGACAATAGTGTGATTGCTGGGCAGTGGGGGGCAGTATAAGCAGACTAAATGTTAATGGAAAAATACAATAAATATTAAATCAAAAAATGAAAATGATAAAAAATAAATAAAAGAAATATAATCCATAATATCAAGTTAACTTTGTGTCGTGATGGATGGTTACTATACAAATTGTGCCAATCACTTCACAAGGTATTCAAATTTTGGATGAGTACATTGTATACTTAAAATCATATAATTTGTATATCAACTGTGCTTTAAGGAAAAAAAAAGAACTTTAGTATCATATTTCTTTTTCTTCCTAATGGCTTCCAATGATAATTTACATGGTTTAAACTACAAGTGTGAGAGAGAAAAGAACAAATGTCACTTTTTTCCTCCATATTTGCCATACTGTGCCTCTCTAGTTTTCATTTTTATATAACAAAGTATCTAAGAATTAATCTGGGAACAGTTCAATTAATATCTAGTTGCAGCCAACTGCTCCTGGAAGGGGATAAGGAAATGGTTGAGTTCTTACTATGAATTGTACACAACTCCTCTTGTTTTTTAATGTGGCTAACTATGATTGTTCTTTGGATAGTACTATATGTTTTATTTGTCAACAAGATAGTTTTATATGCTTGCACATAAACTATTTTAAAGCAAGTGCATTTTAAATATATTTAACACAAAATAATTTTATTGCAAAACATAAAATAGAAGAAAAATGAAACAGTTGCTATTTATTAACAAAACTATGACTACTTGAGTATATTATAGAAACATTTTAATTAATCATATAATTTGAATTCTTTAAAAAATACTTTATTAAGTAATTGTTTCCCTGTGCCACATCATCTTTGTTATCATCATTAAACAATAAAAATTGTAGTGTTTTTATTTTTAAAAAATCTCCATGAAATAACTCACAACTAAACTAAGAAAATAAATGTAGAGATACTGCAGTTTGATTTTTATGGAATAAACTTTTTCATATTTAGCAAATATAACCATTATTTTTCTCTAATGCAATATATTGTTTTACATTAAGTTTGACTCCTAGGAACAGTCAATATTAAATAAGATTATAGCACACAATCAAAAAAAAGGTTTCCTTTAAAAGAAAATAGGAAAACTTACACTAAATAAAATTAATGTTTCCAAAATTCATATTTTATATTCCTAAATTTTGGTATAGATTTAGTGCTACAAATTTATTAAGCCTTGTTCTATTACTCAAACCCCATTATAGGACCTAAAACTGTAATTATTTGCATACTTACTGCACTGCTCGGATTGACATAATCAATCCCAAGGGTGGCCATGGCTTTCACAATAGATAGGATGGATTGCAATGTGTTACTGTAAACTACTGCTTTGAACTCCATGCATTCTTGCTCACTGTAACCATTCTTATGGATGATCCTATAACATAAACATGAAATGCTTTTGTGAGTTGAACAATTGGTTATTTTGTAACATTAAAAACACATCAATAATAACTTGCTTGAATAAAATTACAGTATATATTTGTTTAAAAAGGAAGAATTTTGTCCATATGTGCTATATCTGAACAATTTTATGGCTTTTAGATTTTTAATTCATTTATTTTTATGAAGGGATTAACCAAAAACATTTATCATTTTTAGAATTTTATTATCATTGGGGTTTAATGTGCTATTTTATCTTTACTGAATTTTAGAAGTTTAATATTGCTTAGGTTGAAAAGAAACAAATAAAAATATATTTTTCTTGTGTCCTTGTTCACTTAATTAAAAAAAAAATCAGACCAGCTGAGAACAATGTGTGTCTGAAATGGAACGGTAAGACCAGCTGAGAACAATGTGTGTCTGAAATGGACCGGTAAACCTTAGCATTTGGATTTTTGGTCTGGTGCATTTCCATCTCTTCCTTTTTTTTATTGTCGACACTATTTATAGATGGTCCACATTTCACCCCCAAACCCCAACACCACTTACTCCTCACACTAAATACAAAAAGCGTTTAGAATTTACTCTAGATCAACCACTATTAAAAACAGGTAAATTATGAGCATTTTTCTTAGAAAGTTTATTTCTTGTCAAGAAAAAAATTTTCTGATTCCCAGTACAAAGTTGTGTATGTAGTTCTAAAACTGTGTAGTTTTTACATGTCTAGAGGAAGAGAAGTAATTTACTCTAAAATTCATGTCTTTTCCTCTCACTTAAGACATGCTAGAAAGTAGGAGTGTCTGCTTTCTATTTATATAGGAAACAAAGGTGTTTTTTTAAAAATTTAAGCAATTAAGGGCTACCGGCCATTAAATTCCTCATAATATTCCATTTGTGTGCGTGACACGGAGTACTCAAAGTTGAAATCCCCAGGCGTTTAATTTGGCTGAACTTTTCCTTCCACTCATTTAGTCAGAGCTCAGATGTTTTAACTAATAGTTTTAGAATAATAAATTAGAAGGTTTACCTATTAAAAACTAAAATATTTGCATATGATAATTATTCTATCTTTATTGCGTAATGTGCTCATTGCTTTTTGTTGCTTTTGAAATCCTTTGTGTTCAGTAGGCATTGTTTTGGATGTCATATTACTGAGGATCTGTGTTGTATCCATGCACAAAGAGATTTTAGCTTAGAAGAAAAAAGAACACAATACTTCCCAAGATATTAAAACCTTCAAGTAAAAGGATTCTGCAGTGAAAGGAGTAAAGGCAGTACCTATATCTATTTTTTAATTTTAATATTTTATTGCCAATAATTGTTGTGTTTATGCTACAAAGCCATGTTTATCTTTCTATATTAAACAAATAACTTAGAATAAATTAGTCAATTAAAGGCTATGAAAAATGCAGTGAAATGTTTTTACAGATAGATTAGAAAAAAGTTTATTAAATAAATTTCAGTTCTTTGCCAAAAATTAAAATGGGAAAAATAATTTTAATTACCATATTTTGTATAACACACACTTTTTTTGCCTAAATATTTGAAGGAAAAATAAGGGTGCTCATTATACACGGGTATATTGATTACAGTATTGCATCAAAATTCCAGTTACAAATAGACTTGGGGGCATTTAGATCTTTTTCCTGGCACAAGTTCTAATCCTCTTTTCACCATTGGGTAGGGAAACATCTATGGTAAAGCAAAATAATAAAGGCAGAATTTAAAAGGCCAATTGTAGAGGGACTTTAAGCAACTTGTTTAAGGGACTTTAGGCATAAATTATTTCTGGGAGGTAGAGCTCTTTACTTGCAAGTTGATTCCTAGCTCTGTTCAAATTAATAAGCTGTTACTTGGCATTTTCTGTAACACATCACGTTATGCAATAAAGAGAATGAGAAGCTCTTCCCTCAAAATATAGACTGGAACTCTACTTTCTAATAAAGTAGCCACTAGACACATCAGTTAAAATTTAAAGAAATTAAAAATGTAATTTCTTACTCACAGTAACCCCAGTTAAATGCTTAATATTAGGTGTAGCTATTGGATAGCACTGGATTATAGGAAAGTAAAGCATGTCTGACTTTTGTGCAGTGTGATAACATATAGCAACAGCACCTGCAGGTAGTACAGTGAACTCAAAAAGGAAATGATAAGTTTTATTTGGATTGGGTGTTGCTTATTCTGATTTGGACCTATACATAGAATATAGGGGTAGAAATACCTACTTTCCTCGTTTCGACAAAGTGTCTGAGTTTGAAATAAATATTCTAGACAGTTTGCTTGAAGATGATAGTAAACATCATTGGACTCCCCCAGTTTTAATTTGATGAAGATATAGAGTAAGCAGAGAAAAGGACCTAGTATATTAGTGGCAGCAACATTTAAGATTTAATCAAAGAATTAGGGACTAAAGCATACAGAATTAAGAGGTGAACTGGGGAAGAGAGTTCTCTGAGAAACCAGGCTAAAGTGTTAGGGTAGAAAAGCCCAACGAAGTTAAATGGAATTAAAATAAAGATATATGAGCCTTCATAAAATGGCAATTAGGAGATTATAATTGACATTTATAAGGGCAATCTGTGACACACTAGGGGCAAGAATAATGGAAATGGTTGAAAAGTAAATGGAATTGGAAGAGTTGAGAGAGCTAGCATTATCGATTCCTTAGTGACTCTGAGAAAAGGAAGGAGAGATGGGGCAGAACCAGAACACTTTCTTTTTTTTTTTTTTTACTAATAGAAGTAATACTTGCTCATTGAACATAGTGTAAAAAACCCAGCAATAGTCAAAGTATAGATGCAATATAACCTTAAATCCTACCGTTGGTATATGTTCTTTGTTTTTAGAAACATTATCTATTTTGTCATAGTTGAGATGAAGATATTTATGCAATTTTGTATTTTGGTTTTTCAGTTAACATCAGTATTTTCTTCCATTAAAATTTTCTTATATACATATATATAACTTGTGATGGAGGCAAAATATTGCACCTTAAAGGTGAATAATCTGATAATTTCACAATTGATTTGCTTATGTTTTATTTTAATTTAGGGTATTTTATTCTGTCTTGTATTTTAATATTTCAAATAAGATGGAAGTGAGTCTCTGTGCATATATTTCATATATGTACTATTTTATTTTCATATTTAAATTATTTTATTGTTAAAAATTCTAAAAATATATTTAAAAGGTTAATAATTATTTTACCAGATTACTGTGCATAATTGCCAAAATTATTTTTATAAACGTGCTTTGAGATAATTTTACAAGTAGTAATGAGAAATATTCATTTTCTCAAAACATCACCATTGTTGGGTAATATTACTTTGATATTATTATTTGTTAATCTATTAAGATGAGAAACATACCATTATTGTTTTAATTTTTATATTAGTGAGATTAAACTAAAGTATATACATTTAATAGATAAGTGAGTTTTGTCTTTTGTGAACTGTTTGTAATCTTCACATTTGCATATATAGGGCAGCTTATTGTTTTTCTTAACAATCTATAGATCTTTACATATTATTATGCTCAATAATTTATCTATCATATTTATTATAGATTTTTTCAAATTTTTTGTTTAATTTTATTTATGATTTAATATGTTAAAAAGTTTTAATTTTTATGTAGCCAAATATTTGGTCATTTCTTTTCTTATGTCATTTAACCTAATAGAGAATGGAGAAATAAGAAGGATAAGAGGGATTTGTGCATGATTATAACCTGAAAAGAAAAGAACAGGTGAACACAGTGGTAATGTCAGTAGAAAAATACGCGATGACTTGGGTGCAAAGATGGAACTGAGAGCCCAAGAGCAATACAACCAGTGATCTGGGTAAAGGAGTTTTGTTCTTCAAAAACAGAAGAGTTAAAATATTTAGTTACAGCCCTGCCCGGTGTCTTTCAGTGGACTGAGTGCTGGTGTGCAAACCAAAGTGTTGCCAGTTTGATTCCCAGTCAGGGCACAAGCCTGGGTTTTGGGCCAGGTTCCCAGTTAGGGGGGTGTGAGAGGCAACCAACTGATGCATCTCTAGCACATCGATGATTCTCTTTCTCTCTTTCTTCCTCCCTTCCCTTCTCTCTAAAAGTAAATAAATAAATAAATAAATTTAAAAATTTGATTATTAAAAATGAGAATAGTTACAGATATAGGTGACAGAATTCAAAAGTAGGGTTTAAATATTGGTTGATATGCAACACAAATGACATTACCTAGAAAGAAGAAAAAAGCTATGATTTAGATTATAGACCATTTCACCATTAACTGGAATCATTCCCTCATATGATATGAGCCAAAGAACAAGATCCTTGACCATACAGTGAAAAATAAGCTCAAAAATGATTATCATCTCCTCCTTCAGCAACAATTGTCCTTCAAAATTCTCTAGTGGCGATAGAGCCATATTTATTTCCACTTATCAATTGCCATTTTATTCACTTAGGAATTGTATTCTGGAATTCTAGCACTTTCGTGTTATCTCATTAGAAAATGCATGTCTATTTATTCTCTAAAAAGAAACAATTAGAGAAAATAAGTGCAAGAATAAATTTAAATTCATGATAGTCACAAGTTTAAATGTGCATTTTATTCTGAGGCAGACAAAATACCAGTCAGGTTACAAATATTTTGTCCTAAATTCAAAATGGATCATTTATTGACATATTCTAAAATGTTAGGGCCTATGACCACAATGTTAAAGTTCTGTTTATACTTAGATCAATATATTTATAATATAACTGTTTTTAGTATCTATCTTATAAAGAGGCAAAATTTTAAAGTGAAAATGATCATATTTCTCATATTCTATGCTTTCTGCTAAAAGATAGGAGAAATGTTTGCATAGAAATTGTGGCAACTCTACTCCTCTGTGTGATTTAGATCAGCAATTTTTTTAACCCTCTTATTTCATGGTGCACATAAATTAATCGTTAAAATTCTGGGTCACACCAAAAACATATATAATTTTCTGGTCTGACAGAAAAATATGTATACTGTTTATTAGTTTACCAAAATGGTAGTAATTGGCCACTGTTTTTGTTCCAAAGTAACTTTAAAAAAATAATGTGCCTTTACTTGTGTGCAAGAATTTCTGGTACTAGGAATTAACCAATCAGATGTAATCTAATTGTTTGATGTGACCAATAAGATGCAACTTTACTAGGTAGAGGACCTATATACAGGGTGGGGCAAAAGTAGGTTCACAGTTATTCATATGGAAATAACATAATAATTAATAAATGAAAATACAAGAATAAACTGTGCTTCATATACTAACAACTGTAAATCTTCTTTTGCCCCATCTTGTACTTACGGTTCAACACAGGGCATTCACATTGGACAGCTATTGTGTTGGCAGTTGTCATTTTTTAAATGTGACAATCTAAGGGAAAAATAGGTCAATACTCCTGACTAAATAGTCAGGTGTTGCATGTTTTAAAAGTTCTTGTGCCCTGGCCTGGTTTCTTGGTCAGTTGGAGTGTCATCGTGGCCCAGGGGTATCCAGCCTGTGGCCCATGGGCCACTTGCATCCCAGGATGTATGTCTATGGATGTAGCCTGATGAAAAATCATAGATTTATTTAAAATGTTATGAGAATTTTTGTAGTTATGTGTCACAACATATTTAAGATGTGATCCAAGATAACTCTTCTTCCTCCAGTGTGGTCCAGAGACACCAAAAGGTTGGACACCACTGCTTGCACTAAAAGGTTGAGGGTTTGTTTCCAGGTCAGGGCACACACCTAATTTGTGGTGCATAGGAAAGGCAACCAATTGATGTTTCTCTGTCACGTTGATGTTACTCTCTCTCTCCTCCCTTCCTCTTTCTCTTATCAGCAATAAAAAAATGTCCTTGGCTAAGGATTAAAAAAACAATTCTTATGGCACACCAGATTAAAAATCACAGGTTTAGACTATTAGTCACATTTCCCAGAGGCATTTATTTTAAGAATGATCAAATTAGATATATAAATATTAAATATTAAACATTAAAAATCCTATATACTTACTTCATTTGTTTAACGATAGTACTTTTTCCAGATTCTCCTGCTCCTGCGAAAGAAAAATGGTAGTGTTATCATTTGATATGCACCAAATTCTCCTCGGTATTAAAACTGTGGCATCACCATCTCATGGGTAAATCTTTAACAGACAGCTCTTCTATGTAAAGCAGGAGAATAATTTTTTCTGTCAAGTCTTGAAACATATCAGGTGTTTACTTTCCAGTATAGCAGAAGAAAATAAAATCCACCTACCTTATCAGACATGGGTTGGACTTAAAGTAGAGTGTATATTCTAAAGCTAGAATTACATGCCATTAGTTACTGTATTTGAACATATTTTGCAAAGATTACATCTCCTGGATTTGTATTCCTAAGGGAGCGGTCCAAACTTTACAGTTTCTAGATAACTTTCATTTCCCCAGCATGCTTCTGCATATATCCTATTGGATTAAACAGCAACAATAAACCACATACAAAATCTAAGCAATAATTTTTTATTTCCAGAATTATTCAAAACCTATTCTGATTGAAGTAGGGACTCTTGTCTTCATTATCATATTTGTGTTGCTATGCAGGCATTTTCTATTCTGTTTAAATGAAGGAAAGTTGCTAACAACAGCAAACAAACCTAAAGAGCCTATAAAGCAATTATATTTTAAACAATAAGATAAATGCAATGGGACTCAAGAGGATTTATATAAGGAAGTTTAAAACCATTAACAGTATAAGGATAGCTGACATATGAAAAGATACTAAAACTGAATATTACTCCTAAGAGTGAAAATAATGAAAGAACTTGATTAAAATATTATAATATGCAGGATATAGAGTATAAAAACAAACTTTTTAGTTTTTATTTATTTGTGAGTCCTAGACATATGAGGGATGAGGTGTGGAGGAGCCAATCCAGACAACTTCTTTAAGTTTGAAAGTTCTGGTTTTATAGAAAGGAGAAAAGCAGAAAGTCAACAAGAGTTGGTGAAGTCTTGTAACACAAATTCGTTTATAGAATTTTTAGATAGAATTTCTAATAAATCTCTAAAACATTGAGGATAACTCAGTATTTTGCAACTGATACATAGTCATGTGCCCTCAGGTTACAATTATCAATAAAAATATGATATTAAAATGTATTGACCGAGGTCCTGATCTAAAATGCTAATATGTAAAATTTTAGTCATCTCATAGTAATGTCTGCATTATTTAGAGAAGCAAAAGCCTGATATGTTACTGGAAGTTTCAAAAGTTGGTTGCAGGACATTTTTTAAGTCCCAGTTGGCCAGTTGATATTGGACAGATTTCATAAAAGCACACTTAAGGCAATTTAAAAATATCCTAGGAAAAATCCAAAGTCAGGAAAACTAATAGAAATATATAATAATGCCAGCATAGCAGTCAACTGACTTGTTTTACCAAACTGAGTATGATTTTTATGTGAGCAAAACTGATGTGAATTTCATTCAAATTATACCAGAATATATAATGAATCAGAGGACTCTGACTACCCTATTTAAGTTTTTAAAATTAAAAAAATAATAATTAAATTATTGTGGTGACATTGGTTAATAAGATTATATAGGTTTCAAATGTACAAGTCTATGATAGTCATCTGTATATTGCATTATACCCACCGTCCAAAGTCAAATCTTCCCCTAGTCTCTCAACTTGTCCTCCTTTTCCTACTCCATGTTTTTCTTGAACTTCTTTTATTCTACTAACTTACAAATTATTCATATATCATTTTTAATTTTTTCTGTATGTCTTCCATCACTAAATGGAAAATTCCACCAAATCTTTGTCATTTTTTTCACTGATGTATCTGAAGGGCCTAAGAGTATCTAATAGTAGAATCTCAATGAAAGAAATGAAACTCTTAAATTCATACTTAAAAAATAACATCTTTCCCTCTGTATTACATACCATTTTTCACATTGAAAGGTTTCTTCCTTATTTGCAATTTTTTAAGCTGTGATGAATGCTGTAACTATACTTCATAGTAAATTTGTTTTGTCTCAAGCATATCTAAATGTATCTAGTTTCTGCAGTTATCTAAAGTAGATGTCTGCCATATATAATATTAAAGAAATGAGAGTGGTGAAGGTATGGGAAATAATATTTCATTAGCTGGTGCTAATACACAGACCCTTTTTCCTGAGTAAACTAGCATTCTTGTTTTTATTATTTTATGCTAGTGTGGTCTGTACCACACATTGTGCAACTTGACAACAAAGTCGATTAATACAAAATCAACCACATTCTGTTAACTTAATCACATATCACATTTTGTTAACCTGATCAAGCATGAACTGACAGATCAGGCATAACCATCTCATTTAATAGAAGTTGCTTTGTCCAAGACAGAAACATTTGAGAATAAAATAAAAATCACATTATAATATCACCTCACCAGTTTTCATAAGAGAACTGGCTACATTCTTTTACATGGCTGAGCATAACTTGTTTGTGAGAGTGGCAAGAACAAATCAGTGAGCTCTGTACAATGTCTTGGTTTGTTGGCTTTAGATAATTTGCTATTTTGCTCCAGGCTGTGCACCACTTTGAAAGAAAAGTTATTAAGTAAAATTATAAAACTGTCCTTTAAACTCTTTAACAATAGACGCTGATATTAGAAATTGTAGCATCACCCTATGCAGGTGCCATATTTAAAGAATATCTTCTCCTAATATAATTTTCAATTCTGCTATATAAAAATTGCAGAGTTATAGGCACATGGGAGGAAAACCAATGGGCCCAATAAAAATTCCAGTACTTGTCCATCCTGGTGCATTTAATATTGTATTTTCTTCTATCAGAATGTAAATATTAAGAAAAAAACTTTGGAGTAACTCTGAGACTGAGAAATAATGTCTTATTTCTGACCATCAAATACATTTTCTTAAATGTTATAAAACCTATGATTTCTAAGTGAAGTGAAAGTAATTTAGATAATTTGTATTTAAATAAACTATCTACTTTGAGAATGAGAAAAAAATTGTAAAATGATTTTCCAGAATTGCACTAGCATGTGTGCCATGGACAAACACAGGATCAATTAAGAAACACTATGAATACATTAAAAAATTCTAAATAATTGCCCTGGCTGGTGTTGCTCAGTGGATTGAGTGTTGGTCTGTGAATCAAAGGGTCATCAGTTCAATTCCTAGTCAGGACACATGCCTGGGTTGTGGTCCAGGTCTCCAGTAGGGGGCAAGTGAGAGGCAAGCACATATTGATGTTCCTCTCCCTCCCTTTCCTTCTCTCTAAAAATAAATAAATAAAATCTTTTTAAAAAATCAAAATAATCACAACCAAAATTTATTATATTCATTCTGCATGACTGGCTAATCAAATTTTATCATAACTTGTTGCTGGGCAAAGTGACCTTTTGACTGTGTCAGAGAATTAAGGTACATTCAAAATGATTTTCTATACTTAATAAATATGGTCTACAGGTAATCATACTAATGCCACCTGGCAAGATTCCAAAAGTATTTCTGAGGCTGGGTGGCATATTATTGTAGGATTCTTTATAATTTAGCTGGTCAATCATGATGCATCACAGGTCAGCAGAATAAGTAAGCATTCTTTTTATTGTTGTGCAATTATGGTTGTCCCCATTTCCCCCCATTATTCTCCCCTGCTTACCTACCCCCACCTTCCACTTTCAATCCTCCCACCCCCACCCTGTTGTCTTTGTCCATGTGTCCTTCATACATGGTCCTTGACCCTTTTAAATAGCTTATCGTTTTCTTGTGAAACTATATATAGGACATTAATATTTTCATTGGGAATCTCTACAAAAAGGTATCTGAATTATTCCTTATTTATTTTGGCAGTGATTTCTTTGTTTAACATAACAAAATTCCTGAAGAAAAGCCAGTTTCTCCAAGATGTCATTTATTATTTGGAACTCTATTGCAAAACTTTTCAGAAATAAATTATTGAGTCCCATTCTCACAATGATTCTAGGTCTTAGTTCACAATAACCCTTTCATTTTTGTAATATTAGATCATGTTAAGTGCCAAATATAGATACGAGAACAGCATGTTCACATAGGCTGAGGATATCCTGAAAAAACCTCTTCCTTCCAAACTGTAGTAACCACTAAAATTATATTCTGGATCCAGGGGTACAATGGACTTTTAACAAAATATACATATATTTCTTTAATTAGATGTTTTAATTAATTAAACATTTAAATTTACACTTAATTCATACTTTAATAGTCATAAATTATTTTACTCTTAGTAAGAATAAATTAGGAATTTTTGTGCCAGATTCTATTTACAAATGTCAAAACGATTTTAAAG
This sequence comes from Artibeus jamaicensis, assembly GCF_021234435.1. Classification (NCBI taxonomy): domain Eukaryota; kingdom Metazoa; phylum Chordata; class Mammalia; order Chiroptera; family Phyllostomidae; genus Artibeus; species Artibeus jamaicensis. The sequence continues at coordinate 5,275,866 of NW_026521870.1, forward strand.
CCTCACTCTATCTATACCTATAACTGAACTTCAACTAAACAAACTCAAGGCTTGAATGCTCATTTGATACAACTTGTTAAAAGAAGAAGAGTGAAAATAAACATATTGACTTCTTATTTTCATGCAGAAAACATTTCCCAGGCAGTTTTAAAATCACTAATAGCACAATATAAAGAAACCTTAGAAATCAGCTAGCTAGGTGCATGTCTTCATTCTAGGGTGAGAAAAGTGAGTCCAGCAGAGATTACAATACTCATCCCAAATCCCAGATTTAATTTAAGGCAAAGAAATGATGTCTCCTAACTCCTATATTACCGCTTTAATGTTGCTTCTTTTTAACCATGCACTAATTTGACTAATGTCAAATCAAAATGACTTAGACACATAAATTATTTTAAATTCACTTATTTTAAATCAACATGAAAGCAGTGTACTTCCACAGACATGCAGTGTCTGTCACCTGTTTGTAACTGTTGGCACTTAAGATTTATAAGGTAGTCTTTTTTAAATCAATTCATTTTTCTACTCTTTCTTGCAGAGCAATGACAAAAGTATCTGTCTGTGCAATATGACAAGTATTCTAGGCTTAGGGTAGAAAAATACTCATGTTTTTGAATTAAATAAATGTGAACTTGCACTCATTTCTGACATAGACTGGGTGCTATGATCATATTTATTCTGAGAGTCAGTATCTTTTTTTTGTATTTCTTTTTTTAAATTTTATTTAGTTACTTTTAAAGTACAGTTTTCTGTCTATTTCTCCCATCCCAGCCCACCATGCCCAGTGCTCCCCACCTCCCTCCCATTTCCACTCCCCTTAGTTGTCGTCCATGTGTCCTTTATACTTGTTCCTGTAAATCCCTCCCCTTTTCCCCTTAACTTCCCTTCCCTCTCCCCTCTGGTCACTGTCCCCTTGTTCTCTATTTCAGTGTCTTTGGTGTTATTTTGCTTGCTTGTTTGTTTTGTTGTTTAGCTTCCTGTTAAAGGTGAGATCATATGGTATTTGTCTTTCTGTATCTTTTTTAAATAAAAGAATTATTAATATCCGCCTCTTAGAATTTGGGAAGTTTAAATTACAGATATAAAATACCTAGAACATACTAACATATAGTGAGCTTTCAACATTTGCCTGTATTTGAAGCAAGCTCCCTTTATTAAGATATGCTTGAGAATAAAATGTTCCATTCTTTTAACTATTTCTTCTAGCACATGAATTTTATACCCTTACCCTCTGAAATACACTCCGTGCAAAAGCCAATGTCCTTCTGAAACACTGGCACTGAAATTTTGCTGTTGATATCAGGAAACTCACCAACAGCACTGATACTCTGATGTAGTACAACAGGGATAGAGCTGGTCGTGCCTTATTCATGGTACTTGTATTTAAACACTGGGTTGGCCCAAAAGTACATTCTGTTTTTTCCTTAAAGTAAAGCACACTTTTTAAATTTTCACCAGTAGCTTTATTGATTTGGATATTTTGAGTGTGCCAGCTATCTCCTACTATTGGCTTTAGTGGGTAGAGGCCGCGGGTGCTGCTAAACATCTTCCAATGCATAAGAAAGCCCCCCAGCAAAAAATTATTTGGCCAAAATATATAGTACCAAGAAACTTCGCAAACCACTTTTGACACGTTTGATCAGTCATGGTACCTTCTTTATAAATTGCACAATTTTTTTTTGCATTTCAGTTGTGTTTTTACCTTTCTTGAAATAAATAAGGCATAATAAGTTAAGGACAAGTAAGCACTGCTAAAGCTATCTTATGGAAAGTAACTCAATGAATTTTTGGGCCAACCCAATAGAACACTTTTACCCTGACCACAGTGACTCAGTTGGTTGGGCATCATCCCACAAAGCACAATGTTGCTGGCTTGATTTCTGGTCAAGGCACAGGCCTGGCTTCTAGGTTTGTCCCTGGTGTTGAGGGCATTTATAAGAAGCAGCTGATTTATATCTCCCTCTTTCCTTCCTCTCTCCTTCCGCCCTCTCAAAAAATAAATAAGTAGCTAATGATTACCGGCTATCAGAGAGATGCAAATTAAAACCACAATGAGATACCACCTCAGATTGTTGAGAATGTCCATTATAAACAAAGCAACAAACAAGTGTTGGAGAGGTTGTGGAGAAAAGGGAACCCTAGTATACTGTTGGTGGGATTGCAGAGTGGTACAACCACTATGGAAAACAGTATGGAATTTTCTAAGAAAACTAAAAATGGAACTGCCTTTTGCCCCAGAAATTCCACTGCTAGGATTATATCCTAAGAACCCTGAAACACCAATCCAAAGGAACCTATGCACCCAATGTTCATAGTGCACAATTTACAATAGCCAAGTGCTGGGAGCAACCTAAGTGCCCGTTAGTAAACGGCTGGATTCAAAAACTATGGTTCACTTACACAATGGAATTCTATGCAGCAGAAAGAAAAAAGGAGCTCCTACCCTTTGCAACAGCATGGATGGAACTAGAAAGCATTATTCTAAGTGAAATAAGCCAGGTAGTGAAAGACAAATACTATATGATCTCACCTTTAACAGGAACCTAATTAACAAAATGAAGAAGCAAGCAAAATATAATCAAAGACACCGAAATAGAGAACAGGCTGACAGTGACCAGAGGGGAAAAGGGTGAAGGGTCTGCAGGAACAATTATAAAGGACACACAGGCAATAATGAGGGGTGGAAACAGGGGAGGGAGGTGGGGAGTGCTGGGGTTGTGGACAGGGTTGGGGAGGAAAGGCAGAAAACTATACTTGAACAACAATAAAAATGTTAAAAATAAAATAAATAAAATAAAAATTGGAAAAATAGATAAATCTATTATGTGGATTCTTTCACATATTGTATGTGTATAACTGATTTTGAATCCCAGTTAAAGATGTCAATTAAACTCTACTTTGATCATTTGGGCCAAATATTTCTGCTTGTTGAGATCACTTGGAATTTTGTCCTTGTCTGTCACTACATCCTTTCTTCCAAACTCTGAATCTTACACAAGTGTGAAATGCTGTCTTACTCACATCACTCAACTCTTTGAAAAAGCATCGAAAAGGAAAAGATCAAGGTCAAAAAACTATGTAATTCCTATTAATCATCGTAAGTCCTCGTTCACTATCAGTAGTCAACAATGTTAAATGTTTCTCATTAAGTATGATATCTGCTGTAGGTTTTTGTACATGCCATTTCTCTGGTTAAGGAAATTGCCTCTCTTTCTAGTTTAATAAGAGTTTTTAATGGAAATGAATAAAATAAGTTTACTTATAGTGTGTGTGATTGTGTGCTTGCTTACCGTTTTATAGTCATGTTGATTTTTCTTTTTTAATTTGATAACATGATGAATGATATTAACTAATGTTATAATAATATTTAAACCAGGCATTCCTGGCATAATTTCCCACACCACCATTTAAAAAATATTTTGTTATGGAAGAAAAAGTGGTTCTATGCAAAGCAACCTCACAGGGTGATCTAGTAATTAATTTCTATCTGGGCACATCATACTGGGTAGTTGTGTCCTAGTCATATACTTTTTTTTTAGTAAAAGGTTTATCTTTGTCTTGAGCAAGACCCGTCCATTGTTTTTGTACATTGTTTTATGTTAACACAGCTTTGAAACGTGGAAACATCCTCAAGAGAGCTTCTTAACTGTCCTATGATCCAATCCACACCTTGCTTTTTCCCACCTTCATGTATCCTTCCTTACATTCCCTCCTTTATCTCAAATGCATAAAATAAACTACAAAACTTATTTTCAGGAGCATTTGAAATCTTCTTTGCTGGCAATTGCCATCAGTTTTGGCTTACATAAACTTCAATATAATACCCAATAATCTGTATCTGTCTGATGATTAAAGCCAATGTAAATAGTTTAGCAAAAATATTCTATAACATTGTTTTTTTTCAGTGTCTCACATCAATAAGATTAGATGTCAGATATATTTGTTTGTGAGAAAGAATGTTGTGACTATGTACTACCTTTTTTTTTCTAATGAAGTTTTATTTGAATACTTCCAATTTTATATTTGTTTTAAAAATATCTGAAAATACAGAGGCGGGCAAAGTAGATTTATGGTTTTGCATATTCACAACTGTAAACCTGCTTTTGACTTACCCTGTATTTAAAATAGTATTTGAGCATTCTTGGATTTTAAAGTATCTTTCTAAAATGTCATTTTTCTTATCTTCTTAGTATATCTTTTAGGCTAGCAAAGAAACTAAAATATAGAAGTATGTCATTTTCCTATTTTAGATAGGAACAGATAATGGATGATAGATAGATAGACAGATAGATGATAGATATTTGTAAACGTGTTTATTAATTGTTAGAGGAGTCACACACACAGGTTTTCGTATAAATTAATGCCTCTGAAAAAAGGCCTTGGTTAATTACATGGTTATCCTACACGCAGTGGCTATCTGGAAAAGGACGACAGATAATTGAGTATATCGAATCTACAGCTCTCACTCTAGTTACCCCTTCTAATTTCCAGGTCCATATATTCATCTACTGAATAGATATCTTTACTTGGTTATTCTACAAACCTCACAGATTTGAATATCTTAAATTATTATTGCTTCTTTTATTTTTTCCACAACCTAAACTTTGTCCTGTATTTCACATAGTGATGAATAAAATAATAAGCATACCCAATTCTTCCATTAATTATTTCTCTCACTTTCAGTAAGCTGTGAAATTCTGTTAATTTTGTTTCCTAATACATTTCAAATCTTACTTCCAAACTTGCAATTTCTGCCTTAATTCACAATCTCATCAAGTATTGGATTAGTAATAACAACTTCCTAGTTAGCCTACCTACCACAATCATCTTCATAATATAGCCAGGATGAACTTTGACAAAAAGTATCCAAGTGTTATCCTCACATTCTTAAAAATTATTAACATCATCCTATTGCCTTAAAAATCAAACTCCTGATGGGATGACATACATGGCTCTTTTCTAGCTCTACTTCCAGGTGACAAATGTATGTATATTCTTTAATCACTATGAACAATTTATAGAAATATTCTATATTCTGACTCTGACATTCTCTCATGCCTTATGCATTCATGCTTTCCTGGTGCTAAGCAGACTGTTCTAAGTAGAAATTCAGTGAAGTGCAAAAGCAGACATGGTCTCTGTTTTCACAGTACTTAGAGTTCAGGTACTAATTTAAAACCCACCTCCCCCAAAATTAAAGTATTTGTTCTCCTGTAAACTAATTTTTGATCTTAGAAAGTAAATTACCTTCCTGAGTTCTCATTTTCTTCTCCTCTAAATAATAATAATAATAATAATAATAATAATAATAATAATCTATTTTATAGGGTTCTCTTTTAGAGTGAAAACAATAAGACCCAGTAGGAAAAAAACAGAAATATGAGATTCATTTTTATCAGAGAGAGAGCTATGAATAAACTTTGTGGCAAAGGATCACGAAGAAAGGAGCTGAAGAAGACTGAAATACTGATTTGATATAATGAGAAAAAATATTACTGGGGAACTCATAAAAACAAAGTTTGGGGATGAATGGGCACCAAGACAAACTTAGAAAATTATTCTGATGTCTCACAAACTTCAATCAGGTCATTAACAAATAACATAAATTTACAAATATAGGTCAAGAAGCTGGGCAAAAGGGAGGATGTTAGAATCCCTCTTCCAGAAGTGGTGGTTAAGCACTGATATAAGGTCCCCAAGAGAGAGTACAGACTGAAAAACTAAAAGGTCCAAAAACAAACCTTGATGAGTGAAACCACTTACAAATGGAGATAAGCAGCATCAGTGAAGGAATATGAAAAACAAGAAGTAATTGCAGTGTAACAAGAGTTAAGAAAAAAGAGAAATTCAAAATTATTGAGGTCTGAGTTTTGTGCATTGAGAGAAAAAGTATAAAAATTAGATCATAATTAACTGAAGAGACTGCAGAGGATAATAAAATAGAAGCAGTAAAGTGTGAACTACTTTGGAAGTATTTCAATTTTAACTTTTAAAAAGATGCCCATGTAAAGTGAATTTAAGGGGTTTATGGAGTCGAAGATTTTTAGGCTAATGGAGAGGTAGGTGCCAAGAGAAAAGACCCAGGAGAAAAGAATTTTGAAATGGCAAAGAGACACAATAATTCATAAAACAAAACTTATTAAGTATGGAAGGAGACAAAATTTATAGAACAAAGGCTGAAATTAGCCTTAAATGAAAATGGAATAGCACTGCTTTGTTAAAACTGGTTGAAGTCGCAGCTTCGCTAGCTTGTACATGAGAAGTCACCTAGGTTGAGTTTGGAGGGGAGGAAATTCTGGATAAAACCGAAGTTGGGAATGCAGACGATTCTGTCTTTCACAGTATCTTAGTAGAAAAGTAGAAATAAGCAAAATAATTATCTGCCTAGCTGAGAGAAAAATCAGGAATTTGTCAGCCAGAAAACTGAAAATGGTCTATCATTTTATTCTATGTTACATAGAAATGAAGAGAATTAGGAGTTTACATGGGATGAAAAGGTTTTCAATAGCATCACTTGGTGGAATCACTGGGAATAGTGTCTTAGAACCATGGTAAATGTAGATAGGGCCTTGAGCAATTATACAGGGTTGAGGTTATGAGGCCAATTAAGATAGAGGTTTAAGGGGACAGAGTATTTCAAAATTTTAGAACAAACATAGCTAATATAGCTGACTCTGAATGAAGGAAATATAATGAGTCAAAGAACTAAGTCATTAAGTGTGGAAAAGTATTACAGATGATAGAATATAAAATAAGGGTCAGAGAGTGACATTTTCAGATATCTAAAAAAAGGAATCATTATAAATTGCAAATTTATTCCACTTGAATATGAAATATTGAGGCTGGAATTAACCCATGTCTTCTGCTTTATTTGCATCGGGATCTAATAAATAGAGTGAATACTTCGGTACCTTGGTGGGTCTCACTGTCAATTTCACCTTGAATTCTAAATGCTTTTTTGGTTTCAAATCCTATTTGATGTATTTATGCATTAACCTTTGGAGGAACCTTAAATAAGAGGATGGATTCTGAGTTTGTATCAAAATCTGAACTGGAGGGATATTTTATTTTATTTTCTGTAAAATTTGGCGTCTCTATACCAACAAAGGTTTCACTACACTCCTTCTCTCCTAACTGCTCATGTTGCTTATATAAATGTTTTAAAATGTACAGTATTGTTCTTCCATCAATAGTTCAGTGTTTGAATGAAAAGTATATATAAAAATGTTCTCTGATATAATGAGATAGGTTCTCTTAAATTAACAAGACTCATTCTCAGCAGGGCAGGATACTTAATCTCATTCACAAGTACTGTCATTTGACTAACTATGGAATACCTTGATAAATGGTTTGAATCTTTTATGTGACAGACTTGTGAGTCTATGTTAAAGATGTCCTGAATAGTAGAGATAAATTAATCTAAAACAAACAACCAAATATATATGCAAAACATTAGTCTAAGTGCTTTGTGCCTTTTGGGAAAAGAGACATTATAGCAAGCTCTTAGGTGCTGCCATCTGCCATTCCTTATAAATAAATACAAAGAGCCAGATAATTAAAATAATATTTTAAAACAATAAAACTCAGATGATGCCATTTAAAATATATAGTGTGATGTTTATAATATAGTACATAAAGAAAGAATTAAAGATTTTAGAACAGAACAAAAGAAACACCAATACGAAGAGTCCATGATAATGCTGGAAATCACTGGCTAACAGCTAATTACGGTATCACAATGGAGAATTATAGGGTGAACATGGAAGAATTTCAAATATGAAGGAAAGAGAGCTCATTTTTCCCTCTTGCTCCTATGGAGCTCTGAATCTAATGGACTCTTGTGATGAAAATTTGTAAAAGTGAAAAAGAAAGTAACATGGCAAAATAAATCAATTTTAACTGAAACTTAAAATAAAAAATAAAAAGAGAGGAGACAGGAAAAATGGAAACATGATTCATGCTGATCTTACTGTTAAATGGCAGGTATCTCTTTTGAATAGATTAAAGTTTGATCAAACATTTAAAGTAAAAACAAAAAATCTAACAGAAATCTACAAAAAAGAACATTTTATTCATTAGAATTTGTTTTACTTATTAAAATGTAAGTAAAATATCTTTTGGGAGGATCTGCACAGGCTAAACTTTTAAAGCACACAACATTATTGTCTTCATAGCAGTTATAAGATGAAGAATATATGAGTCATCTCCAGTGTTTCCTAGAAGCCTACTTTTGGCTAAAGAAACAGATCTGGAGTCTCTTCTTTAATTTTGGTAAATGTCTGAAAGGTAAATGTCTGTAATAAAAAATAAATGTGTCTGCAAGAGGATCCTTTATTTGTAAGGCAGCGCCTTGATAGCTCTTTAGATTCAGTGATATATTGTGTCCAGTAATGTCAAATGGTACATCTACTATACAGTGTATGTTAAATTTGAAAAGCTATGCTATGTATTGAGGCACCTAGAAATTAATTGGTTAATAAGAGGATCACTGTAAGGAATAAATTCTGTCAAAATGTTTTAGATTTCTACTTCTTATAAAAACAGAGTTAGTCTCAGGATCTGATTACTAGGAACATGAACTGGTTAGTACCACATTACATACTCATTGATAAACTTAAAAAAACTGTTATTCAGGCCACAGTGATTAATGAGAACCATTGTTTCAATGACAGGAAAAAATACACACCTTTCATTGATGAGGAGACTTGAGACTGGGAGGATGAGGAGGTTTAGTTTAGTTCTGTTTAACACTTGTATGATGTATTAATGAGGCCAGATTGAATAGTTGAACTCAATTAAATTAGTTTAATTAGAAATATGAAAATTGAAACAGTATTGTTAAAACACTTTGTTGTTTTGAAATTTAACAATTTAATCACTGCAAAGAATTCAAATATAGTCCAGAAAGAAAAGCTTAGTCAAGAGTTTGGGATATTATTGAAACAGGACAAGCCTAAGAGAATTTGATTCATTTTGTGTAAACAAGATGTGACTGGGAAGTTCAGTGCACATATTGCTGAAACCCAATAAATCCAAGCAAGTTGTACGGTAACACTGGAAGTGAATTTATAAAATTGTTATTGTCTTGGGAAAGTAAAATATGAATAGTACCACTAATGATTCTTTCATATCTGTGGTACCCAAAATTACCCTTTCTTCTGCTCTAACCCATCACTTTAATACAAATAATAATAATTAGTGTATAAAAATGCATTTATTCATTTGAAATTTGTTTGAAACAATGATTTTTCATGTATTTTATTACTACTTTTATATCACTGTTCTTAGCCCAAGAGGCACACAGAATGGTGTGCAAATGGTTGGCTTTCCCTTTTCACATTTTATTTGCTTTTTCTGTGTCCACATTACTTTCACTCTTGATCAAAGCCTCCTAGAATACTTTGGAGTCTTACGGAAAGTATATTGGCTGGTGGGCATGGACAAGTGTGCACCCACAGGACCTGTGAATGAAGGGAGAGGACATGTCTTGTCCTTTGAGAAGCAAGTGCTGGAAATCCTGCAGTCGGCCACTGGGAATGAGAGGACACTAAAAAATTGAGGGTGTTTTGTTTGAGAAGTTTCACAATTCTGAAATGAAGCCCTTTTGCATATATAACTAGGAGGAGGAGGAGGAACACACAACCATGATGAAATGAAAGCTCTTGTATTCTTTTTCTGTTTTTATTTTTAGTTCAAAAACATTTTTCTTCCAATGACTGCTACATGTGAAATATTTTTATGTTTAGATAAGTGGCATATAGATTACTTACTATCTTTCATTTCATTAAAAATTTATTGAATTTATAGTTGTGGTAAAATACTGTGCTGGGTTTTGAGGGAATCAGAAGGCAAAAAAGACATAATTCCTTACTTGAATGAATTATAAATATTCTAAAAGGATTTAAAGGGAGTATTTTTCAAACATACAGAAAATATCACAGGTTATATTCAGAAACCTGAATAATATTATTAATATAATTTAAAGTTTCTTATAGTTACTTGTTAAATAACTTTGGACTAATTGGTTTTAACAGTGCAAATAATTCAATAACATTAGCTTGGATATCAAATAACAGATTTCTGCTCAAACAAAACATTGTAAACCTTTATAACTTGTAGTTAAAGGATTGTTTTCAGCATTAAAAATCTGACATTAAGAAATTATTAGGGTGCAATAAAATAATAAACATTTATTACTTTTTGCTTGAGAACAACAAATTGTATTATTGACAGAGAAATTGAGCCATCTAATAAAGATTTGTCTCTCTACTTAAGAGCATGTAATAAGATACTAAAAAATAGTAAATATTTATAAAGTGTATGGAAAGTCCATTTATTTTCAAACACATTTTCATAATAAATATTCCATATGGTAATACACTTAAAGTAAAATTTGAAAGAGTAAATACAACACAATGGAAGGCAACATTAGGGGTTGAAAGAAAAAAGAAATAAAATACTACCTAATAACAGCAGCTTTACAGTTCTTGCATCTCGTTCAGCATCCTCCTGAAGCTTTTTCTCCAGTTCTTTTGATCTTTTGGCTGACTCTTTACTCTCTGAACTAATTCCGCTTCCCATCTTGTGGTGTTGATGTTAGATGCGTGTCAGTTTATTCACTCAAACTTTTTCAGATGTAGAGCACAGCTCTGGCTTGAGTGCAGGATGCAAAAGCTATCCTCTGCTAAAGTACCCAGCAGCCCATTCCCTCAGGCTCTAAGATTCTGCTTTGACTAAGTAGATGATTTCTGAGCTCTCACCTGATCAAAGGGTGTCACCTGATCAAATAAAATGGCCGTTTCTGGTACATCTTTACAAACCTTCTCATCTTCCTTAAACAATACAATAATATAGAAAGTTGTCAAAATCTATATTCTACATATAACATGCAATGAACAGTTCAAATGAATGTTTCACACTAATAGACAATCTTTAACACTGATTTTTTCTTATTACTGAACAACAAGCTTGCATCTTATTTTCAGATGTTTAAGTCTTCAAATTCTTTATAATTCCTCTAATATTGCAATCAGAATATTTGTATGGAATCATCCAAATTTATAGCCTCACTATGATTAGATTATGATTCAGCCTTATTGAGAATCTCAGTATTTGTCAATTAACTAGAAAACGACTTTAAAAAATGGAAACAGATGTAGTTTTTATGTTTATACATATTGTTGTATTGCCACAAAGAATTCAATGCACAGTTCTCTTAAATTATTAATTTTTAGTCTCACAGGATGCACGTCTATAAACTGAATTTTACTGCTCATGAGAAAGCCAATCCATCAACTTTAATTGAGGACCCACTTGGTGTAGACACTGAACCATGTTCAATTTAGGTAGTGCAGTAACTCTTTGAGGCCATTAAGGAACAGCTGCTCTTCTGGAAGGACTTTTATGGATTTGGTACCCAGGGAATAAAAAGCAATGTTCTTTGAAACGGAAAGTAAGAATGGTAAATATATTTAAATGTACCCCGTGACTTTCAGCTACCACAAGAGATACCATGTACTTCTTGAAGATCTGCAAGCTTGGGGACAGAGATTATGCTATACAATGTTTTTGCTGTACATAAAGTTCTTCTTAGCTAGTCAATCAATGTTTTTCTTAGGAACAGATTTGACTACCTGTGGCAGCAGGCAAATCTTTCAATGGAGATTTTGGGATCTAAATGGGCCTAACCTGAAAGCACTGGAATATAGTCAGTCCATCAGCATGTCAGTGCTGTTTTTCTTGTGGGTCACTGCAAAGTTTGAACAGGTGGGTTTTTGCATATTCATGCAAGAAAAAAATTAGGCTGCCAAGTTGAATATATATGCCTGCTTTGTTTACTTTTTCACAAAAAGAAAACATGGATTAAGCTGCAGATACATAAGCGTAGTCAAAACTTTCTGGATTTTTATCCCTCCAAAGCCATGTTATGATAGTGTAAAGCTGTGGAAAGTAGGTATGCAGGAGTTTGTGCAAAATATGTGGTATCGCATTTACAATATAAAAGGACTGCCCCAAATGAGCAAGATTTGCATGTACTAGTTTATTTATGCTCACCCATGAAGAGTCCACTGTGATAGAAACACAAAAGAACACAAACATTAAAATTAATCTCTTTTTGCCTGTTGTTTTCATATCAAAATTGAAAATACATAGTACCCTGAATATACAAGATTCTCAGGTGTTCTACAGCAATTATGAAACTGGCTAGATGCTTTCTGTGTTTGTATTCAAGTAAATATATCCCATAGTTTTTGGTGGGAACATACCCTTGCTTTGAAAAGATATGCATTTTACTAACAGTTTCTAAAAGGGTTACTGACTAAAACTGACCAGCCATTTCAGGCATAGAAGTGTACATGTTCTTCATTGTATAAAATTACGAAATACCACTTTTCAGTGTAACCCAAAATGTTTAATCATCAACTTCATGAGATTATGATGTGATTTTTTTTCACCAGAGACTAAAAACTGTTGACATAAAGTTCAGATGTGTCTATATTTAGAGAAGGGAGTTTGGAGTGAACCAGGAAAAGAAAGGCCTTTTCTTAGCCTTCTCCCATGGTTGCCTGGGACACAGCTTCACTAATAAACTGAAGTTGTTAGTCCACGTTGCTTCCCTTAGGATTGCAGCTTTTTGAACTTAAGAAAATCTTGAAAATAAAATAATAAATTCTACTAGAGTGGTGACAATATCTAATTAGCTTGGATGTCCTCCATATTAATTGGCATAGGGCTAGCCATAGAAAATGCTTAAAAAAAAACCTATTTCTTGCTAACAAATTGATAGAGACCTAGAATCCTTTATTCTGATTGTGCTATGCTGAGGTGACAGTATGGTTAGGGTTTCTTTCCAAAGTTCAATGTCATAGGTAATCTCTCTTAATACTCTAGAAATTTTAGAGTGCTTAAAAATTTAGTGAAAAGGCCCTGGCTGGTGTAGCTCAGTGGACTGAGCATGGGCCCACAAAACAAAGGGAGGTGGGTCAGGTTCCTTGGTAGAGGGCACACGAGAGGCAACCACACATTGATGTTTCCTTTCCTTCCTTTCTCCCTCCCTTCCCCCTCTCTAAATATAAATAAATAAAATATTGTTAAAAATTCAATGAAAAAGTACAACGTAGTCTGAAATAATGTCAATATATGCAATTACAATATTTAACCCAACACTTATGCTTTCTATCGGCCATAAAAATAAAACCAGCACTCTCGTTTTCTAACCTTAAATCTAGTTTTACAGTGAGTGAAAATTCATAGAAGATGGCAACAGGAAAATTAGATGCTTTTTACTCAGAGAAATATGTGGCCATAAATTCTGATTTTCTTAAATGCAAGAAACTGTCTCAGAGACTCTCATGAGAGGGTTCCAAATATGAGCCAGCTGAAAGAGACACCCTGCCCTGGGCACATGAACGATGCACACACAACTGTGCACATGTATAGAAAGCAGGAGACGTGTTGGAATATCATAATCTTTAGAATAATTATTTTTTATGTTTATTTATTTTTCGAGAGAGGAAAGGGGAGGAAGAAAGAGAGGAAGAGAAACATCAGTTGCCTCTTGCATGCCCCCAGTGGTGAACCTGGCCTGCAGCCCAGGCATGTGCCCTGACTGGGAATGGATCCAGATAACTTTTGGTTTGTTGGATGGTGCCCAACCCACTGAGCCACACCAGCTTGGGCTAGAATAATTATTAAGAATAACTGCGAAGAAACTTATTGGATTCGTGTTTTGTTTTTTGTTTTTTTTTTTGGAATAACAGCATCACATGATTGGGAATATTGTCTTTTGGCACCAGGAGGTGCAAGAAGGAAACACTGACTTAAAGTAAAAAACAGAAAATTAGTTCTCAGCTCTGAAGGTCACTGGAAAAAACCACAAACCTGCATGGAATGAGTTATTTTTCCTCATGCTACTTTGGGTCAGGCTGTCTGTGAAATCTTCATAAGGAGACATTAGCTTTTGAAAACTATAAATAATCACTATTTTAAATTTATAATTCAATGCCTAGCTTGGAATGACACACAATTATTTCCCACCTGGCTTTAATATTGATATCTCAGCCTCTGCTTTTGCAAATGTCTCTTTTGCCAGTATCACCTGGGCTTCTGCAATCATCAGGCTTGATTTCCCCTGAGCACATGACATGTGGCTGACTACAATGAGTGGCTCCAAAGGCTAAATTTCCTCTGGAAATGATCAATACAGGCTGCTATTGGCATCATTTTTACTTTGTTTTCGTATCTTATAGAAGTTGTTGACTTTAAGCATTGGGTCCCTGAGTGGTTTCTGTCCCAGCTGCCTTAGCAATGACCTTTATCCTTGTATATTCCCATGAAATTTGAGGCAAACCCTCCCTCCTTTGCTAATGGTACTCAAATGTGCACTTCTGGGAGCTCTGTGTATGGTATTTCCTCCAGATAGTTCATGCCTTTGGAGACTTCTGGGAGAAGTCTTTTTGATCTTGAGGGACTAGGCCACACAAAACACCAGCCAGAGCTACAAAACTTTGTTTCAAATTAGCACATTCAGATAGTGCAATAAGCTTACAATGCCAACGTTAAGCAGTTCTTATGTCTTGAGGTAATATAAATATGTATTTTTATGTATTGGATTTGATTTCTACCTTATGTTCCATATTCTTCTTTATGGATTAAGATATGATTATATATAATGATTTGGGGGGAATAAATAATGTTGTAAGCCTAATTGACAAGGAAGATGAGAGTCATAATTACCTCCCAAGGGGCCTCTTTTTGCCCTAAATTCCCAAATTGTCTCTTTCAAGACTTTTTATGTCTTTTTAATACAACATTTTCACTATATATTCACTTAATCTTATTTCTCAGTAATTTCAGTCCTGATTGTTGCCACCACCTCCCATTTAGGTTTCTGATTCTAGGCTGTGCTCTACCTCAGTCTAACCTGAATGTGCCAGCTTCAATTCTCTAATATCCAAGTTTTATAATAATGCTTTTTTTGTTGAAAAAATAAAGAGGTCCTTATTTCTTACTGCCTCCTGTCTTAGTCCTGCCACCATACACTCAGTCATCTAGTTAGCAGAACCCAACCATATAAATATATTTCCCATTACTTTTCCTAAATATATTCCCTTTAGCTGGGCTATTGTCTCTTTTCTAATTAGGTGTCCCAGCTTAGCTCTCACTCATGCTTCTTTTTCTCACTAGGAATATCTTACTCTTCCCTTGTTGACTTTTTCCATGGCACCCATTCTTTAAGAAAGAACCTAACATATATATTCTCCATTATGCTTCACATCACTTTCCGAATTCCTAAGAGGAAACGTCTGCCAGTGAATTTGTCCCTCCTCATTAACTGGTTAGGATACTTTTCACTGATTGTGCTCTCTGGTTCCTGTCTACTGTATGCTGGCTCTAAACTGAGAGTACCTAGAAGAAAATACTGTTTATTGAAATAAATAGTGAGCTCTCAATAAATATATGGCATTTGACAGCTCTTTGCTCCATTTTGGAAAGACATGATTCTGCTTAGAAAGTGATTGCAAGTGTGAAATGCTACCTCTAGAATTGCAGGAATTTAGTTATTCAACAATTGATATTTTCAACAGTTGTCATGTACCAGGCATGGAAGATTCAGCAGTAAAGAGAATAGTCAGATACCTTTTCTCACAGGACTTGAATTCTAGTGTTGGGGCTTTATGCAGACAATAAACATGATAAATATTTAAAAATACATAGAATTTAGATGATGATGTTAAGGAAAAATAAGCAGAATTGGCATAAGGAGTATGGGGGTGGTAGAAATGATGAGAGATTACAATTTTATATAATATGCCCAAGAAAGACCTAACTAAAAAGGTCATTGTTTTAAATCAAGTTACTTGAAACTGAGTTTAAGATAAAAAATGCATGCAGAAAGTTTATTGGTGAGTATCCTTTGAAACAATCCATGTAAATGAATGAACGAAACAATATTGGCAGAAGGAGAAATTGGATTGCGATGCAGTTGCAACAGAGAACTCAGCCAATCCTATGAGGGATTCAAAGCTGAGATATTCCCCTCATATAATGTATGTTGAAAATTTTTTTAGATTTTATTTATTTATCTTTAGAGGGGAAGGGAAGGAGAGAGGGAGAGAAACATCAATGTATGGTTGCCTTTTGTGTGTCCCCTGCTGGGAACTGGCCTGCAGGGAACCTGCCTGCAACCCTGGCATGTGCCCTGACTGGGAATCGAACAGCGATTGTCTGGTTTGCAGGCCCGCGCTCAATCCACTGAGCTACACCAGCCAGGGCTTGTATGTTGAAATTTAAAGATCATATTAGTTGGGGACTGGAGACAATACTGTACAAGTCCAAAAAGTAATTATGGGGAATTCTGCTCACTGCCATGTCACTGCTGTGTATAGTCATTCTACCTCTACACTCCAGAACTTGAGAAACAACTACTGGCTGGGACTGTGAATCCACTGGGCCCACTGTAACCTTCTATGGTTGAGATACCATTCATTACCTGACAACCATATGTCTCTACTTTAACATGAGGGCCATGATGCTACTGTTGGTCCCCAAGCATCAAGATCCACTCAGATCCCATACGATATCTTTAGTGAATCTTCACTATACATTTATCTTAGTGTTGAAAACTCTTCCTCGTGGGGAACTTTCAGTACTTGGGTTAAAGCTTGAGATAATCTCTGGTCTGGAAATAGGGCAGTGACAAGGCATTTTTTGACACTATCCTCCTAAGGATTATCCTTGACTTTTCTGGTTGTTTAAATTGAGCAATACTCATATTGCTTGCCTATTTATTTAGACTTTGGGAACACTCTGTTTATTAACTAATTACACAAAGCTCTGTATATCAGGTTCTCCTGGCAACCACTCTTACCTTGACTATTATTACAATATTACACCCATTTTGCTTCTCATAATTAAGTGCTAGCTCCTGGTCTCTATTATTTTGGAATCTTATTTGCATTGTTCTGAAGAAGCATAGGTCTGTAACTGCATTTTCTGTCATCAATCCCTGCCTATAACACTGTCTCAATAATGCTGAAATCCCCTCTCACTAGTGCATCTCTTATTATTTTAATACATGGAAAGCTATGTGGTCATTTTCTAAAGTCCGATTGGTTTCTCAATCTAGTATACCAACTTCCCTTAGCCTTTTGCTGCCTTTGCCTACTATTTACCATGGACCAATTGTAGACAAAGGACCAATAACATGTACCAATAACATGTTTTCTCAGATCCATCCTAGAAAACATGTTAATACAATCTCCAAAGGTATTGGCACCCTGTGTCATAGGTAAGGGCTTTCATATGGTACCTCTACCTTTTCAACTTTATGTTCTATCTTTTTTTGATCTAGCACCATTAGAATCCAATAATATAAAGATACACACTATTCCATCTCTTGCAAGTACATATTTGCTTAGTTTCTGTAGGTTGGTCAGTCTGCAGACTCTTTCTTCTGGTAACAGGTCCAGAACAAGAGTTTAAGTCATGGAAGGAGTTCTGAGATGTGTGGCAGAAGGTTCATGTCAGTCACATTTGGGCAAAGATATCAGAGATGAGGAATGAAAAACATGGACACCTGGAGAAAGACAAATTTGAGCAAAGGGGATGGTATGTACAAAGGCTATGCAGTAGGCACTTGCCTAGTGTGAATGAAAAGAACTGTAAGGGTACCAGGGTGGCTGGAATAGAGTGAGTGCAGGAACAGCAGTAGAAGAAGAGGAAAGCAGAGGGTCAGTGGGCACACTGATGGGTCGTTCAGATCACTAAGTGCCTCCTAGATTAGCTCAAGAATTTGGCTTTTACTCTGTAACAAATTATAAAATATTGCAGGGTTTTGAGCAGGGGGGTGAATTGCTATCACCAACAGGATAATTCTGTATAACATATTGAAAACTAACTAGAAAATTCTTGCAATAATCCAGGTGAAAGGCAACATGATTTAGGTAACAAATGATCAGATTTTTGGATACATGTTATGGGTAGAACTGGAAGGGTGTGGGAGATGCAGGGTTTGAGAGAAAGAGAGAAGCGTGAGCAATTGTGAGAATGAAGTTGCTAGATAGAGGATGAAGCAAAAGTTTTACAGTTGTTCATATGGAAAATAATCCAACAATTAATAATACAAGAATAAACTCTATGTTTTATGTACTCACAACTGTAACTTACTTTTGGCCCACCCAGTATTGAGATAGGGAGCAAGTACATTTGGAGGAGAAAGATCAGAAACTCAATTTTGAATATCATACTTTGAGATAATTATTAGACAGCCCAACTGAGTGTTCAAGCGGGCCACCCACACATGAGTCTAGATGTCAGAATTCTGGCTGCAATATCATTTAGGAGTCATCAGCAGATGATGGCATGTAAAGCTACAAACATAGATGAACTAATCAAGGTAATGTATAAAGATGGAAAAGATTTTTAGGTAATGTGTCCAAGGTCATTGAAAGAAGTCTGAGAAGTTGATGCTAATGTGGAAGGCCAAGGGAAGAAAGAGTCATGTAAGGAGGGGGTGATTTGTTCTCTCAAATGCTGCTGCTTAGCCAAGTAAACAATATTTTAGGATTTAAACATTAAATCCAGTCATGCCTAATCCTAACGCCTTTTTCTCACCTCACCTGAGGATATTTTCCATTGATTTTAGAGAGACAGAGAGGAAGGGGGAGAGAGAAAGAAACATCAATGTGAGAGAGAAACATTGATTGGTTGCCTCTCATAAGCTCCCAACCAGGAATCAAACCTGCAACCTAGGTATGTGCTGTGACCAGGAATCAAACACACAGCCTTTCAGTATACAGGATGACACGCAACCAACTGATCTACACTGGCCAATGCTGTCTAACATTTTTAGTACATGTAGCTCATACTACACATCTAGATATTTGTGTTATAAATCAAGCTAACTGTTGAAAAAGTTTTTCCCCTAACAGTATGTTTTTTTAATGCTGTGAAAAGACACATTAAAATTTAGCATACTCTGATTCCTTTTCAATATTGAAATATGAAAATATAAAGATCCTGGCCCTGTTTGCTTCCCATTATAAACTCTGCTCTGCCATGACAGAACTATTGCACAGGCAAGCTGTGGACAAGCTGTTAACACCCTGCAAACAGCTGGGTTTCAGCAATCCTTCTGGACTAGGGATAATTCAAGCAGTGGTGTAATCTACTTTTGAGGGTCAGACCCAAGGAAGAGGCTGGTGTAGATTCCAAAATGGTGTTAAGTGATTTAAGTAGGAAATTTGGGGTTCTGGTTTCCTGCAAGAAAAAACAGCTTGCTTTGTGGGGGGAGGAGCTTGGCCAGTGAAAGCTAGAGCAGAGATTTCTAAGTTGTGGGGCCTAGGAAAGGGTCCTCTCTTGACTGAGTCTAGATGTGGCACATAATTTAGAAATATTGACCTTGATAATAGTGATCTTAAGGCAGTGTTGAGTAAAAAAGTATGGGGTAGGGGGCAGAGAAAATAGATATTGAATTGGACCTCACTTTCAAGAATCTTTCCTGTAAAGAAAGAAAGAGAACTGGTATGGCATCTGGCAGGAAGCATTCATCAAAAAATAATGTTTTCGTGTGTACTGATGAGAAAGATACCAGGGAGAAGAAAAATGGTAGAACTTGATAATGCATAATAGAGAAGGAACTTTATTGTTGAAGTAATAACAAGGTAACTAGGTGGGAAGGAACACGATGCAGAGCAAATTGGATGGTTGTTTTCTATTAGAAGACCAGATTGTTCACCTACAGTAACAAACGAGAAGGAAAAGAAAATAGATACAGAAGTAGATACAGAGGTGATATGTGATTGCAGAAGGGTTGAAAATACGTCTCTTTCAACTGCTTCAATTTTCACACTGAAAAAGGAAGCAACAATAAAAGTAAGTGAGGAAGATATGCAAAGAAAATGGGAAAAAAAGGAATAGTTACCAACTTCCTTACCAGCTCCTACCTAAATAATTCTTTATAATCAGGCATGTAACTCCTTCTGTCCAGCTCTACCGAAAATGTCTCAATGGTCTTTTCTGTTCTTTTAAGTCCCCACAACCCTTTTCCCTTAGGGGTTGTCCTTCAATTCTTCTGGAATTTGGAGATGCTGACCACTCACTCCTCTGAAGCTTCTCTCTCACAGGGTCTTTCATGCCATGATTATTATCCTTTTCTGACTTCACCTTGTCTTCCTTCTTCACTAAATTCTTCCCCTGTTGCTCTTTTCTGAAGACAGAATCTTTCATGGTTCCATCACCTCATTTCCGTTTTAGGGCCCAACTATTACAGGATGAAGTCCAAGTGTTTCCCTCCACAGAGATCCCCTGTTTGTGGCTGTTTGAAATTAACATGTTTGAAACTGAACTTGCTGTATTTTTTATGATCCTGTGCAGCACTGTAATGTTCTTTACCCCTCACACTTGAAATCCGAGTCATTTCTGATTCTCCCCTTTTTTTCTGCACTTATGTAGGTTCGGTAGCACATATTTCTCTCTCCCTCTGTCTGTAATTACTGTAGCAGTATCCTAAAGAGTTTCATTTCCTTTTTTCTTTCAGTGACACTCTTGTTTAATCTAACATTATAGGGATGGAAGATTTATCTTCCCAAAGAACAAATGCTAACATCCCTTATACCAAGTTCTTTGTTTAAAAACAAACTTTTAAGCCTATATTACTTGATCTCAATCCACTTTTCTCCTGAATCTTACATTTCTCTCCAATATTTATTTTGAATCCTCACCAGTGTGAATCATGTACTATTTTCCACACATTTTTTGTCAGCCATCCTGCCTTTCATCATTAACCTCATGCTATGCTTGTTACATGAATGCCTCTTCTCATCTCAAAAGATGTATTAATGCCCAATTCAAAGAGCGCTGCATCTGCTTCTTTCAATCCCACCCAAACCCTGAAGGCTATTTATATATTCTCTAAAGAACAATTTTGTGGGGACCACTTCTATAGTACTCAGTACACTTGCTGCAATTTTGAAAAATTGCTTATATATCTGGTTTATTAACCATATTAATTGATAAGCTGTAGACTCTGGAGATCGCAAAAACTGAAAAAAACACTATACATTACTTGTATACATTACTTTAGTCAGAAATGTGCAAAAATACCTTCTGCGATGATGGCGATGTTCTGGGTCTGCACAGCCAATACAGATCCACAAGCTACATGTGGTGCCTGAACACTTGGAGTGTGGCTACTGACACTAAGGAACAACATTTTACATTTTATTTAATTTTAATGATTTAGCATTTAAACTTAAATAGCTACAAGGAGTTGGTGACTATTAGATCTCACATGCTGGGCCTGCAAATGGACACTGGAATTTCCTGGGTAAACTACACCTGCGAAGTTCTTCATCCATCCGCCCCATGCAAGCCTTTGCTAGGAAGGCTGCTACTAGGTTGGGACCTCACCATGCTGTGGCAGAGCTTCCCACTGGGCCTTCTATCTATGACTCATGCTACCTGGCTCTTTTGCCCTTTTTCCCACACGGTCCAAAACACATGAGACTGAAAGCAATCATAAAGCCACTACTCTCTGGACACTAGCTCATATGCCAGTATTTTTACTCTATTTTGTCCTCGTTTCCATCTTCTATTCATCTATGGGTCTGAGAGATGTTGCTGCCTGCTGCATGAGAAGTTAATCTATTATAAGAACTGCATTTTTCTCTCCAGTTATGGTGCTTGCTAAAGAATACTTGCCTCTCTCCATTGAATTATTTTTTTCCTAGCAAATCCTTAAAGAATATCTTTGCCTATTCAAAACTACTTACATCTCTACTAAAATTCTGAGAAAATGATGCTCCTGACAAAACAAAATAAAGTTAAGGCAATAATGCAAGTTCACATGAAAAGAGGATTGTAGCTCAAAAGAATCATGGTCAATGCCAAATGAATTATGCATACACACACAACGTGAACACAAACAAGATTTAAGGAATTCAGGGGAGAGACCTGTTACTTTTATACATAAAAAATTTGTATGAAGAAGTTATGATTTGAGCTAGACTTTGAGTCATAGGTAAAAATTCAAACAGACTAAAGAAAAGGCATTCAGGACACAGAGCAGAATACTGAAGGGTCATGGGCTCCGTGGGCAGGCACCCCCAGCAGGCACACCGTTCTCCTGGTCACTCTGTCATCTGGTGCAAACTTCTCAATAGTCAAAGACTTATTTTTTCCCTTGTAAAATGAGAGACTTAGGAAGTTGTTTTGAAAATCAGAAATCATATCTGTAAAAATCCTAGCCCAGCGCCTTGAGGATCACAGGAATTCATTACAGGGTAGCATTAATGACTTTTCCAGATGAAGGAAACTACATGTATGAAAATCAGAGACAGGAATTTCCATGTTTACTGGTAAGTTCAAGAGACAGTCTGTGACTTACCACGAATAGATTGGTTTCACTTGGGGACTGTTTGTATTTGGGAGCAGTGAGAGACATCTTTAGAAAAACAGATTGAAACAGATTATGAAGGGCATTGTGTTCCAAGGTAATGAGCTTCTTGTAAATGTTGGAAGGAGCCAGTAAATATTTTTGAGTAAGGAAGTAGCCAGTTAGAAGCAGGGTTTTAAGACTAGACAAACCAGAGACTTGCTGGCTGACTTGGAAGAAAGGACAATAGGAACAGAGAACCAATCAGGGGTCTTGCACAGTAACTGAAATATTAGAAAATAAAGATGAGCATTAGGGTACCAAATATGTGAAAGTAATTATAAAATAATGTACAAATACAAGAAATAATACCTAGGAAAGGGAATAAGTTCTTGATTAAAAGAGGAACGTGGAATGAATGTTTTGTGCAGTGAAAGGGGCACATTTTTAGTCTTGGGGATTCAGTCCTGCCTGTACCCCTTTTGTTAATTGAATCATATACCCAATCTTTCTGAAGCTCAGTTAGCACATCTGTAGACTAAAAGTGATACCAGTTACTTTATCATGTGATGATAATATGATGAAATAGTAAACCACTTTTTATCTTGAATTGGGGTGATGATATTACAAATGTGAACTGGAGTTGGGAAGAAGTAAAACACAATTAAAACAGAAATAATAAGACTAACATTTTGTTTAATTTGATATAACAGCAGGATGTTCTTGAGGTATCATATAATAAACATTTGAAAATTCATGATAGTGCTCAAGAAAGAGACCATTATTTATTTACTTTCAAAATGACATATATTTTAGAATTTTGCTGCGGAACTCAAGGCCTAGAATGACACAAAATTGTGAAATTTGTGGATATAAAATCTCCTTCCCTGATTTCAAACCATGATGAAATCTTAACTGTGATAATAATTTTCCTCACTTCTCTTGCTTCTCTCTTTCAGTCTCCAAAATATGGCTAAATACATTTTCCCAAGATCCATTCAAAAACCTTCATTGAATTTGGATTTTTGAAATTCTCATCTCTTTGCTGTATGGCTCCAACGTACTCTTTTAGTCTCATATCTTATCACAATCCCATCAGTTCTCTACTGTTCACAGCAAAATCCCCCATGATTTTTGTGTCATTTAAAACAAGCTTTGCTTTACCTCTTTGTGCCCTGAAGTTATTTCTTTTTTTTTAGGTCTTTCTTGCTTTTTTTATTAGTGTACATATCTTTACATAGTTGAAATGATTATAAAATCAGGTTTTTAAGTTACAATTTTGTTACCTAACATATGGATGTTACTATTTTTATAATGCTAATAGCATCACATTTAAGTAGTTACACATTATCTTTATATAGTTGTGACAATTTACCTCATATTCTTTTTTATTGTTTTAAAGACTTTATTTTTAAATTTAATTATTTTTCAATTACAGTATTCTGTCTTTTACTCCCATCCCAGCCCACCCCCTGTGTCCCCCCTCCCACTTCCACCCCCCTTAGTTGTATGTAAAATGTCATCAGGAATTCCACACACGTCCAGGATTCACCTTAAACTTGAAAATGTGTGCTATGTAAACTAGAAAATTTCTTTTAGGTAAGCACAAGTTAGCAGTCAGAATTTTGGACTTATATTGTGTTATGTATTGACTCAGTGTGGGTCAGATGCAAAATATGTAAGATTCGGGTTGTCTTTTCTCTTTTTTAGCTTTGAAAAATAATGCAAACCCAAACATTTCTCATTATGAGCAGCAATAGACCATTAGCAGAATGTAGAAAAGGCTTTATCATCCACCACCACGGTTGCCGGGAAAGGACAGCTGAAATTGCTGAATAGTCACCAGCTTAACTATATGTGGCTCGAGCTAAAAAGTGAGTGAAATAGTTATTTTCACCATCCTATACAGTTCGGAGAGTTTATCTATTCTCTTGCCTCTTGTTATATTCTTCCTTAAAATCTCAGAGGATTCCCCAAAATGGCACCTTTTCTCTAAACCTTCTCATAAAACAGAGCTTCATAATTCAGACCTATTCTATCCTCTTAAGACCAATGTATGAAAGCTGTTTAGTAAACAATATAGGAGAATGGAAAGTCAAGCAGATCTCACAGAACTTAAATCTTCCCTAAAAATGAAGTTGTTAAATTTGACCTATTGTCACAAATTAGTGAACTAACCACACAAGAGAATGTTACACAGGGCCTTGCACATGGCAGTGTAAACACAAGTGATATTTTTCCTGATCCTATTCAAAACAAAATGTTTTGATAGAACTCACCTAGACAACCAGTAATACTTGCATCTCCAGCACAATTCCTTATCCTGTGGGTGGCCTAATGGACATGTTTACTGGGATTTCCCAAATACATCATATTGTAGCTGCTGTGCCTAGCCACCCACACACTTTTTCAGGACTGAAGGACTTACTCCCTACTTGCTAGAATGTCCTGCCTGATAGCTATGAGCTGTCAGTTCTCCCCAATAATTTCCCTGAGCCACATATGGCTAATCTAAGGCCACACGTCTCCAAGGGGGCTGGTCTGTATTCAGTGATTGGTGCACAAGTCAGGGCAAATATGAAGGGCCATCAAAACTTCAGAACTCCCTGTGGTGTTGGCTGAGATCTTATTGCTGCACTCAAGTCCAGCTTCTTCTTCTGCCTAATTCTATTTACACTTCCCTCATGGGCGTTGATCCTAGCCACACCCTGATAAGCTTTCTTTCCAAGAATCTGTTTTCTTAGTTGGCTTCCTAGGGAACTATGCCAAGCAACATGCCCTAAGCCAAAACAGACCGCCACCACTACCACCACCAGCACCACCAGCACAACTGCCAGCAAACTTACGAGTCTCCCTGCGTGTTTTGCACTGATCAGCACTATTTTGACTTAGTTACCCAAGGCATCCTCATTACTCACTCTTACTTCATTCCCACATCTGTGGAAACAGTCAATTCATTTTTAAGTAGATTTTATCTTTTAGATCACGTATAGGTTTACTGCAAAATTGAGCAGAAACTATGGAGATTTCTCGTATAGTCTCATCCCTATACATGCATAATCTCCCCGCAAGAATGGTACATTTTCTTACAACTGATGAACCCGTATTGACAGGCCATCATCACTCAGAATTCACTGTTTACACTAGGGTTCCCTCTTGGCATTGCACATTCTATGGATTTGGAAAAACACTTAGCAATATGTATTTAAATTTCCTACATGTCTTTTTATGGTTAGAGAGTTTGTTTCTTTTTATATAATTGAATAATAAATATTCCATTGTCTAGATTTACCATAGCTATTATTTTATTCACCCACTGAAGGATACTTTGGTCACTTCCTAATTTTGACAATTACAAATAAAGCTATTATAATATCTATGTGTAGGTTTTTCTGTGGACATAAGTTTTGAACTCTTTTGGATAAGACCAGTGAGCACAATTGCTGAATTTCATCATAAGAGTATGTTTAGCTTTGTGAGAAAATACTAAATGTCTTTCAAAAATGGCTGTACTATTTTGCATTCCCACAGGAAATGAATGAGAATTCTTGTTACTCCACATCCCCCCTAGCATTTGGTGGCATGTTGTGAAGCGTCTTTTCATAAGCTTATTTGTCGTATGTATTTCTTCTTTTGTGTCTTACAAGAAGTTGGTCTAGGTTATCAAATTCATCTAAGTTATTGAGTTTATGGGCATAGAACTGCTGTTGCAGACCCTGTCCAGCAGAGTCAGCCTGTTGTGGCTGATGACGAGAATCAATGCACAGGTGACAACAACCCTGTGTGAAAAAAGGGAACAGGCACGACTACTCTCTCAAGGGGAGAGTGCCTATGGTGCCTCGGCCACTCCCTCAAGAGGGGAGCGCCCCGACCCTTGCCTAGACAGGCTTTTATTGTTTTCCTGGAGTCTTACATCATAGAAAGATTTATTATCTATCACAGAACATTATTGTCTACATTCTAGGTACAATCAAGGAAATAAAAATAGCATGCAGAGGGGGGTGGCCATGAGCTCATTAGCTCTGTCCTTGGGAGAGCTCACATAGGCTTTGGAAGTTACCTTGAGGATAAACAAGATACATTTGTTGCTTTAGACCAGGGTGAGGGAGTTTTAGCAAGAGCAAACCATAACAGTCTATTAAGTATTTTCTAGGCCTGATTCCCACGGGAAAACTCAGTTTGAAGATCCAGCTCCTGCCCACCACTTCGAATCTGTAGGTTTTCCATACAGAGCTGAGTCACATTTTCCAGGCCAAGACAAACTGGTCTCCTACAAACTGCTATTCATTTTAATATCCATGGGTGCTGGGATGATATCCTTTCTTTCATTTTTAATGTTAGCAACTTGTGTTCTCCTTTCTCTCTCACTTTTCTTTTTTTTTTTGATCTATCCAAAGAACCAGCTATTGGTTACACTGATTTTTTTTCTATTGATGTCCTGGTTTCAATTTTATTGATTTCTGCTATAATTTTTATTATTTATTTTCTTCTGATTCCTTTGTAGTTATTTTGTTCTTTTTCTAGTTTTATAAGATGAGAGCATAGATCATTGATTTTAGATGTTTCTTTTCTAATACAGGGGTGGGCAAATGCAGGTTTATAGTTGTCTGACTGTATACAACCAGATAGTACAATAATTAATAAATACCAATACAAGAATACACTCTGTGTTTCACATACTCACAACTGTAAACCTACTTTTTTCCCACCCTAGGACATTTATTCAATGCTCTAAATTATCCTTTAAGCACTATTTTCACTGCATCTCATTGCTTGTGGTTCCATTACTTGTGTTTTCATTTTTGTTTAGTTTAAATATTTTAAATTTTCTCTTGAGACTTCTTCTTTGATTCATATATTATTTAAAAGTATGTTGCTTAGTTTCCTGCTATTGGGAGAGATTTCCAACTATTTTTATGTTACTGATTTCTAGTCCTACGTATTGTGGTTTGAGGGTAGAGATTATGTGATTTCTCCACTTTTAAATTTGTTAAAGTGTGTTTGATGACCCAGAATGTGGTCTATGTTGGTGAATGTTTCATGCAAATATGAGAAGATTGTGTGCGTATTCTGCCATTGGATGAAGTAATCTGTAGGTCTCTGTTATAACAAGTTGATTGATGATGTTGTTCATTCAAATATTTCCGTATTGATTTTCTGCCTGCTGTATCTGTCCATTTCAGATAGAGCGGTGTTAGTCTGTGACTATGAGAGTGAATTCATCTATTTCTCCTTTCAGTTTTATCAATCCTTGCCTCATTTTGTTGCTAGGCACATATGCCTTAAGGATTGTGAAGTCTCCTTGAAGAATTGACCCCTTTACCATTATGTAATGGCCCTCTTTATTATTATTCCTCTTTTAATTTCTCAGAGTACAAAATTCTAGGTGGGTGGTTATTTCTCTTGATACTTTAAATATTTCAATCCACTCTCTACTTGCTCATGTGTTTTCTAACAAAGGCACAGATGAAATTCTTCTCTTTACTACTGTATTGGGTAAGGTAATTTTTTTCCTCTTTTTTTTTCAGGATTGATCTTTTTTAATTTGAATGTAACATGTCTAGATATCATTTTGTTTTATTGCATTTTGTTTGTTTGTTTGCATTTATCCTGACTGGTGTTCTCTGAGCTTTCTGAATCTGTGGTTTGTTATCAGATATTTATTTAGGAAATTCTCCGTCATTATTCTTTCAAATATTGCTTCTGTTCCTTTGTTTCTTCTCCTGGTATTCCCATTACACGCACATTGTAACTTTTTTTAAAAGTTGTTTGTTAAGGTTATATTCCCTCTTAAATATATGCATACACATATACAAATTATTTTAAAATAATTTTAACCTCAGTATCCCATTTATTTTAAAATAAAAGTAACATATTTATATGTAAAACAAATTGAAATTATAACAATAATAAATGAAAAGTAAAAAAATTATATTTTCTTCCACAACAGTTTCTTTCTCCCCAAGTGCTTATGTATATATTCTCAGATAAAAAATATGCATATACTCATAATATGAGAATATATAGTTAGAATTTATACCTACATGAATTCTTTTTAAATCAGATTTAGTGGGATGATATTGGTTAATAAAACTGTACAGGTTTCAAGTGTACAATTCCATAACACACCATCCACATACTGTGTTGTATACTCACCAACCAAAATCTTTCTGCCACCATTTGTCCCCTACTTTGCCAAGGTCTGTGAGCAGCCCAAATGCACATCAGTAGATTAGTAGATATAAAAATTGTGGTACATTTACACAATGGAATGCTACTTCACCATAAAAAAGAAGGGAATCTTTCTTTTTGTGATATCCATGGATGCCCTTGCAGAATATTATGCTAAGTGAAATAAGCCAGTCAGAGAAAGACAAGTACCATATGATCTCACTTCTATGTGGAATTTAACGAACAAAATAAACTAACAAACAATATGGAAACAGAATTATAGATGCATAGAATAGACTGACAGCTATCAGAGGGGAGCAACCTGGGGGATTGGGTAAAAAAAGGGGAGGAGATTAAGAAGAAAAAACACAGATGTGGACAATATGGTACAACTTTTGTACTTGCCCCATATTCATTGCATATTCTATTCTGCTTTTTTTAATTTATTTTTTCTCTTTGCTTTTCAGTTTTTGGAGATTTCTATTAAAATATCCTCAAGCTCAGAAATTCTTTCTTTTGCTATCTAGTCTGTTAATAAGTCCATCAAAGGCATTTTTCATTTTCCTTAGTGTTTTTGTTTTAATCTCTGGCATTTATTTTTGTTTTTTTCTTAGAATTTCTTTTTATCTGCTTACATTGCCCATCTGTTCTTGCCTGCATTCTGCTTTATTTAATAGATTCCTTAGCATCTTTAGTCTAGCTGTTTTAAATTCCCATTGTGATAATCCTAACATTCCTCCCATACCTCTGAGCCTAGTTCTGATGCTTGCTTTGTCTCTTCAAACTGGTTTTTTTTGCCTTTTAGCATGCCTTGTAATTGTACTGGGTAGAAGAAACTATTATAAATAGGTCTCTAGTAATGTAGTAAGGTGTGGTGGGAAGGATAAAGCATTCTATACTCCTGTCAGTTTAGAGAGTATGTGCCCCTGGACTGTGAACTTCACAAGGGCTCCTTAGTTCTTCCTCACTCTCCTTTAGGTGGGACAGGATGTCTGAAGTGAACTGCGGTTGTGCACTCACCTTTCTCTAGTTTAGTCAGGTTCTGATAGATACCCAACAGGTTAGGCTCTAGTTAAAATGGTTTCTGCTGAGGACAAACCTTGTAAGAAGAACAAAGTGCTCTGTCAGCTTTTAGAATTTCCTTTCCCCTCCCCCTACAGGAAGCATGGGGGGATTTTTCTGATACTCACTGTGGGTCAAGTTCTGGGAGGTAAAACTCATCAAAGTAGAGGGCCCTCCTATCACTGGCTTTCCCTGGAGTTTTTACGTCTCAGATGTGTCCACGTGGAGCTTCCAGCAATGTGTCGATTATAGTTTAGGTTTTCCTACTCTGGCTGTGGTTCCTGCAGAGGTTTCTGCTCTGGTAAGTTGTGATTCTCCGTATTTGCCTTTACATTTCTCCAATTTGGGGGCAACAGTTTCCCCTATGACCTTCTCTTAGGGATCTAACAAGAATTGTAGGATTTTTTAGTTCAGCTTTTTACTTGTTGCTAGAATGCAGGGGTGACTTCAAAGTCCTCACGTGTGAACCAGAAATTTGAAGTTGAGTCTTCATTTTTAACTCTAAAATTTCTCCCAAGCCTATGTATTCCTTCTCATTCGTATTTTCACTACTTTTCTTCATTTATTTCTCTTCTGATTTATTGTGTTAGCATACTATTTGGTGCCATGCTTTTCTTCTAGTTCTTCCTCTATGCATTAAAATATATTCGTATAGATTCACGTACAGAAATTTTAACATTCAGTGATTTTCCTAGATCACATGTAGACACACTTGTGACTTGTGATGAATTTGAGGACAGAAAATTCTTAGATTGTTGAAAGGGTTACCACTTTCTCCACACGCACAAGAATAAAGTAATCCAGAAATATAAACTTTTAAAATAACTTTAGAACGATTTTCAAAGGAAGGTTGTACTGCCATAACTCAAAGTTACCTCAATTGCTACTGTTCATTCGTCTTCGCAGTGAATAAGCTGAAGATCACTTCATTGAACCAGAACTTGCTGGGAATTAGGGAAGACCATGAGCACTTAGCATGAGAAGGATGTGGAAAGCATGACACCAAATGGGAGAAATTGGACAGAATAAATAAACTGGAGTCACGCACTAGAACAGTAAATTTCATTTACAGAGGATTGGCCTTCTTATAGCTCATTTGCTTCTGAACATAAATGACCTTAGTAATGTGATTACTCTTATCATCATCTTCTTCTCTTATAACACTAGGAGTGTGCTTTGAGAACAATACACACATGGATTTGCTGGGGTAACAATTATTACAAGAAAATCACGGGTAAGAAATAAAGTAACTGCACATGTTGAACACATATTATTTCTGGGGAAGAAGAACATACACACGCATACTCACTGAAACCCTCTCACTTCCTCATGCTCTCAGACTGCCAGATAGAAGGCTTAATTGACTCAGTTGCTCAATTCAGTAAGCAGCAGTTTGCCTTGCTACAGTGCACTCACTGAGCCCTTCATGACTCAGCTCTTTCTTAACTCCCCATGCTGTGTTCTCATCACCACCCACACCCACTCTAGTCATACTGTGTCCCAGCCCCACAGACATGACATTGTTTCTCTGGACTCCAGGGATTTGGCACAAACTGCTTCCTCTGACATGATTTGCTCTTAAATTTTCATATGAATGTGAGAAATTTGTATTTTTAATTATATGACTAGTTTTTCAAAAGTGATTAGTTTTTTAAATTGTCCAGTAATATTCCAGAATGAACACACATGAAAGAATGTTTTGTTTTTAGATGTATGAATTAACAAAAATGAAAATGTTTCTCACAGAAGACTTTAAAGACAGTTTGTGAGTTGTTTGCACATTACTACATTTTTTCAGGTTTTATTTTTTAGATTATTTCTAATTAAATCCCAAGACCTTGGGGAACCATAGGCCAGTTTTCCTAATTCATATGCCAGTTTTCTAATTTATGTCATGCAAGTTGTATGCTATGCTATTTTATAGTAATATGAGTAGGTTTTGAAAACTGGACAAAGAAATCTGAGGTTTTTCATTTATATCCTTTAGAATACTCCGTGAAAAAAAACTTTCTTGCATTGATTCTCTTAGAGGCGATCAAGTACAAAGGAGGATACTGAGGTCTCACTGGACTGATAAGAATCTCTAAAATGTATTTTTTACCTGGACTGCATCTGCAATTTGCCCACAGCCTGATTCCTTGAATGCTTTCTACCTACCGACTCAATCCTCTTGATAACCAGCTGAAAGGAATTTCAAGGTTAACACAAAGGAAAAAGGCACATTCGGTTTTTTTCTACACTCCTGGAAAAGCATTTTCCAGCTTTTGTTATTTTGATTTTAGTTTAATATCCCACCTAGAAATATGTATGGAGTGAAAATGTGGAGATTTGGGGTTTTGGTTTTTTGTGGTTCTGAGGTTCTCTAATCCTTGTTAGGACCTCCCCCTGCCGCTCGCTCTCATCCCACCCCAGTGGACCACAATGCCTTTCCTGCTTCCTTCTCCATTTCCTGGAAATTCAGGAACCTGACTGAGAGATCCTTCTGAGCAGGGAACATGTTGTACTTCTTCTTAAAATTTTTGTTTCCTCTACAGTCCCTGAGGCATAGAAAACACTTAAAACAGACATCTTGGTTTCTGACTGCTTTCCTGACTAATTGCCCATGTAAATGAAAGAATAAATGAATAATCATAGTTATTATTGCAGATACTTTTCTACTTTGCTCCTCCTCTTATTCTTTCAAGTTTTTAAGAGGACAGTCACTATAATTATCTTACTTTCCATTATGTTTTGAATTTTTTAAAATCTTTAACATTATTTTGGTTTAAGCCCTACTAATTTTAAATCCCTCAATTTAAGAATAAATTACTATATAAAACTAGTTTGCCCTTTAAATATTTGAAACCAATATTGTTTTCTTTTTTGTTTTCTCTTCTTTCCTTTGTATTTTGGAAACATTGCACCCATGAAAAGTACAGTTTGTTCAGGCCAAGGAGATGTTTCTCAGAGGAAATATAGGCCACTTACTTGTGGTACTTTATCTTTTCCTCAAAGGTTTTCAAAAAAGTAGCATCCAGAATGTGTTATCCTTAAGGACAATTGGGCAATGCTTTGTTTTGTCTGCTGTCTCCAACTAGTTTATGACTCTATGAATAATAATAAGAAATTAAAGAAGAAAAAATATACCTGTGACAGGCGCAAATACAATGAAAATAAAAAGGAAGCGATAAACAAAATAGAGATTGATCAAAGTGTAAATTAAGTGTACTATAAAGTAAGATATTAATAAATTATAACACAACACCTAAGAAAAGCATAAATGTTTATGATATTTGGGGAAAAACAGAAGCTTGAAATTTTATGACTGGATGACATGAGGAAGTTTTATATTGTTTTTTTCACATTGGATCTAGTTTATTAGCTCCAAATCCAAACTTTCCCAGATCATTGTCCTCCTCATGCAGTGTGAGGAGAGCTACTCATCACGTGCTGGGCACCTTACACTATCAGACTTACTTCCCATAATAATCCTCATGAGACTGGTTTCCTCCTGGTACAGATGCAGCTAGGGCTCAGGGAAACTAAGACTCTTGTATAGTCACATATCTAAGTAAGTGGCAGCACTGAGACTTCAATCTAGGACAACCGGATGCCTTCTCCACGGCACATGGTCCCTCTCTTTTTTTTAGATTGTTGTTCAATTACAGTTATCCCCATTTTACCCCCATTACTCTCCACTGCCCTACCCACCCCCACCTCCTACATTCAGCCCCTCACTCCTGGGTTGTCTTTGTGCATGGGCCCTTTATATATGTTCCTTGATGATACTTCCTCATCTTCTCCCCATTATCCCCCTCTACCTACCCCTCTGGTTACTGTCAGTTTGTTCTTTATTTCCAGGTCTCTGGTTGTATTTTGCTCGATGTTTTGTTTTGTCACTGAGGTTCCACTTATAGGTAAGATCATATGGTATTTGTCTTTCACCAACTAGCTTATTTTACTTAGCATAATGGACTCTTTTTCTATCTATGCTGTTGTGAAGGATAGGAATTCTTTTCTTTCTGCTGCATAGTATTCCACTGTATAAATGTACCACAGTTTTTTGATCCACTCATTTACTGATGGGCACTTAGGCTATTTCCAGAAATTGGCTATTGTAAATAACACTGCTATGAATGTTGGGGTGCACAGGTTTGTTTGGGTTGGTGTTTTAGGATTCTTAGGGTATAATCCTAGCAGTATAATTATTGGGTCAAAAGGTGTGGGGGTGACTTTTCTCTCAAGTTCCCCAGTCCACCACAGATGAAAGCGAACATTACCAAGACATGATCTGCTCGGGGAGGAAAGGTGGCCCTTGGATCGGCCACCCTTGGATCAGCCACCTTTCTTCCTCAAGCAGATCATGTCTTGGCAGTGTTTACTTTCATCTGTGGTGGACCAGGGAACTTGCAAGGAAAGTCGCCCCCACATCTGGTGCCCGAACAGGGACCTGAACGGATTCGGAACCTCCTTCATAGACCAGAGGCTTCAAGCCACATTGCCATGGACCCACACGCCTAAGTGGACGGAAATTCATCCCCAGAGGGAACAGGGGCAACTATTGGTAAGGCTCCCAGGTGTGTTAGAAGTAAGTGAAAGGTTCTTTTTACCACTCCTCGAATCTCCCATGCACTCCCCTTCATAACGCCCAGGATGGTCCACTCACATTAATCTTGGGGCTCGGAGGGTAAGCTCATGTACTTACTGGTCATCTGGCGCTCAGAGCCCTCTCAGCTATCTCGGCAACTGGGAAGTAAACCCAAAACTCATAAAAAATTTTCTTTGATTGGGAAAGCACCCGCTCTCAGGGCAGTCCCCGGAGGAGCCGATTCCATCCTCAGTCCCTCTACGCGCTCCGAGGTGCCCTCAGAAAGATCACGAGGCTGTGGAGAGGTCGCACTGCTCGGCTCCCTCCTCTTTCCCCCATTCGCACCAAAAGATGAAAGGCAGGGCTGGGCACAGCCAGTGCAGAGCAGGCAAAGGCAGCAGCTTGGTGGGGGGCTATCCACTCAAACTGGGCATCGGCCTTCACCCGGGTCCTCACTGAGCTACCCGTGCACAAAACCCAGAGAGCCAGTGGTGGCAGACATGAGTGTGAGGAACCTCTGTGCCAGCGGCAGCCTTGGAGCCTAGTCATTGCTGTCTCAGTGGCCCCAGGCCAACAGAGGGTGGCTTTGACAGGGGCTGCAGGGGTGCACTTGCAATGGCCATATGGGCAGCAGTGGTGGGCACATGCCGGCGGCAGCAGCAGTGGCAGCGTGTGACTCAAATTTCTGATTCCCTATGCTCTGTTTGCTAGCAGCAGATAAGATTTCAGAGAGCGGGTGGGGCTAGTAGCATTGGAACTGGCCACTGCTCAAGGCCTTTTTCTCCTGAGACACTGGCCACTGCTCAAGGACTGTTTCCTCTGGGAAACTGGCTACCTCTCCTCCCCAAGCAGATCGCATCATGTCTCTCTCATGTTTACTCCCATCGGTGGCACACGGGGGGCCTTGCGAGGAAAGTCGCCCCCACAAAAAGGCAGTTCCGTTTTTAGATTTTTGAAGAAATTCCATACTGTTTTCCACAGTGGCTGCATCAATCTGCATTCCAATCAACACTGTAATAGGGTGCTCTTTTCTCCACAACCTCACCAGCACTTGTTTGTTGCTTTGTTTATGATAGCCATTCTGACCTGTGTGAAGTAATATCTCATTGTGGTTTTCATTTCTATCTCTCCGATGGCTACTGATACTAAGCATCCTTTCATATGTTTCTGGGCCTTCTGTATGTCCTCCTTTGAGAAGTGTCTATTCAGGTCCTTTCCCATTTTTTAACTGGATTGTTTGTCTTCCTGTTGTGGAATGATATGAGTTCTTTGTATACTTTGGAGATCAATCCCTTGTCTGAGGTATCATTGGCAAATACATTTTCCCATAGCAATGTCTCCTTTTTCATTTTGCTGATGTTTTCTTTAGCCATGTAGAAGCTTTTTAATTTGATGAAGTCCCATTTGTTGGTTCTTTATGTCTCTTGCTCTAGGGAACATATCAGTGAAAATAGTGCCACGTGGAATATCTGAGATTTTCTGGCCTATGTTACCTTCTAGGACTTTTATGGTGTCACAAATTACATTTAAGTATTTTTTTCTACCTTGATTTTATTTATTTATTTTTAATTTTTTAAAAATGTTTTTTAAATATTTTATTTATTCATCTTTAGAGGGTAAGGGAAGGAGAGAGAGAGAGAAATATCAATGTATGATTGCCTCTCATGTATCCCTGCTGGGAACTGACCTGTAACCCAGACATGTGCCCTGACTGGGAATCGAACCAGGATTCTTTGGTTTGTAGGCCCATGCTCAATACACTGAGCTACACCAGCCAGGATATTTTTGTGTATGGTGTGAGTTGGTGGTCAAGTTTCATTTTTTGGCATGTAGCTGTGTAGATCTCTCAATATCATTTATTGAAGAGGCTATTTTTACTCCATTTTATACTTCTTCCCCCTTTGTCAAATATTAATTGACTGTAGAGAGTTGGGTTTATTTCTGGGCTCTCTGTTCTGTTCCATTGGTCTATGTGCCTGTTTTTATGTCAGTACCAGGCTGTTTTTATTATAGTGGTCTTATAATATACTTTGATATCAGGTATTGTGATTCCTCCTACTTTGCTCTTCTTTCTCAAAATTGCTGTGGCTATTCAGGGTCATTTATGGTTCCATATAAATTTTTGAAATGCTTGTTCTATATCTGTGAGACATGTCACTGGTATTTTAATAGGGATTGAGTTGAATCTATAAATCACTTTGGGTAGATTGTATATAGTAAATTTTTATGCCATGGATTAGAGACCTGGATATTTATTTAAAAGTTATTTAGTCGGGTCAGGACCAAGATAAAATCATAGTTCAGTTTTTCCTACTTTAAGTCAAGTTTTAGCACAACTTTAAAAAGTTTGTTTAAATTATTGATATAAGCTCTTAGAGAAGATAAAGTTTTGCTTTCTTCACCTTGGTGTCTATAGAGTTTAAAACAATGCCTGACCATGGTATTCCTCACTAATGTTTGTGGGAGACATAACATGTACTGAACACACTGATTCATGTAGACTTAGTATTTGACATGTTTGTAACAAAGCCTCTGTGTTAAATAATAAGGTTCAAGATATAAAAATGTCCTAAATTATTTGATATTTTTCTTTAAGACTTGTAAATTTTTGGTAGATAATTTGAATTGTATATAAATTTTGATATTTGAATATTTTTGCCCCATAAACATGGTAATTATGTGCTTCAATTTAAAAACTATTGACATACGTTCAATAAAGTATAATTCTGAAAATTAAAAACAAATAAAGATAAGAAAATGAAACTAGACCACCTTCTTATACTACACACAAGTATAAATTCAAAGTGTATTAAAGACTTAACTGTTAGACCTGGAACCATAAAATTCATAGAACACATAGACAGGAAAATCTCAGACATTGCTCATAAAAATTCCATTACCAGGCAAGGGAAACAAAAGAAAAAATAAACAAATGGGACAATATCAAACTAAAAAGTTTTTGCATGGCAAAGGAAACCATCAACAAAATAAAAAGACAACCCATTGAATAGAACATATTCACTGATATATCTGATAAGGGATTAGTACCCAAAATTTATGAGAAGTTGTAAAACTCAATGCCAAAAAAA
The DNA here is from genome assembly GCF_021234435.1 of Artibeus jamaicensis. Lineage (NCBI taxonomy): Eukaryota > Metazoa > Chordata > Mammalia > Chiroptera > Phyllostomidae > Artibeus > Artibeus jamaicensis. The sequence continues at coordinate 5,313,130 of NW_026521870.1, forward strand.
ACATACAATCCAACTAAAAAATTCAGCAAGGGATCTGAATAGACAATTCTCCAAAGAGGACATAGAGACAGCCAATAGACATGTGAAAAGATATGCAACATCACTGATCATCATTGAAATGCAAATTAAAACCACATTGGTATATTGCCTTATATCTGTCAGGATGACTGTCATTAATAAATTAATAAACAACAAGTGTTGGTGAGAATGTGGAGAAAGGGGAACCCTTTTATACTGTTGGTGAGAATGCAGATTGATATAGCCAGTATGGAAAGCAGTATAGAGATACCTTGAAAATTGAAAATGGAACTCTTATGACCCAGAGATTCTACTTCTGGGAATTTATTTGAAGAAACCCAAAACACTAATTTGAAACAACATAAGCACCCCTACGTTCACTGCAGCATTATTTACAATCACCAAGATATGGAAGCAGCCCAAGTGTCCATCAGTAGATGAGGGGATAATATAATTATGGGACATTTATATAATGGAATAGTACTCAGCCATAAAAAAAGAAGAAAATTTTACCCTTTGTGACAGTGCAGATTGATCTGGAGAACATAATGCTAAGTGAAGTAAGCCAGCCAGAGAAAGACAAACGCCATATAATTTCACTTGTATGTGTTATCTAATGAACAAACTGTACTAACAAACAAAACAGAGAAAGACTTTCAGATAGAGAGCAGCTCTTTGTGGAGTAGTTACAGGATGAAGCAAAAATGGAAAAGAACTCAAGAACTCAACAGTGTGGTGATTGTGGATACAAATGGTAATGGAAAAATATAATAAAAAATAATAAAACTCTACATTATTTTGGAAAAAATAATTTATCAGCCATGTTAATGATCTCTGATAATACTCAAAAGCTTATTTTTTCTGATTAGAACTGATGATTTAGCATAAGAATCATCCTGGCAGCTTGTTAAAATGTACATTTTTGCATTCTTATTAATTGAGATGCCTGATAGAAAATCAAGTCTGAACTCCTAAGCATAGCCAGAAAGACCCTTTGAGTCAGCTCATCACTTCAGTGTGGTGTCTGTCACTCTTTCTCCACTAGCCCCATTCTATTCCCATCACGGTCATTAACGCTTTACATATTCTAAATTATCCCCGCCTTTGTTATCTTGATCTGAAATGATAAACCAAGTTTGTCAAATGAATAAATTTTCTAAGCCATTTCTTCGCAAATTTATTTGTTTATTATCTGTCTCCCCCTGTAGCTAATAAAATCCCCAGTGGCAGGACCATTCACTGGCACTTACCAAGGCCCTGTAATTTTTAAGACTTCATTCAACTGGGGGCAAGTCAGGGTTGAGTTTATAATTGAAGGTTAGGGGTTTTGTCAATAGGTTAAAACTCTATAGCTTTATTTCTCATTCTCTCTCATTCATTTTCTAGTTTCTATATCTTGCTATACATTTTTGGTTTTTCTCAAAATGGCATATCATAAATATGAGAGGGGGACCCAAAAAAACCTGGAGTTATCTTCTAGAGAGTGGGCCCCTTGTAGTACCGGCTTCCCCTACTAGGTGAGTGTTCTAGGAACCCATTTGCATCAGGGCACCAGTTGGCATCATTGTGGGAAACTACATTTGGCTTCAGTGAATTTTTTTGAAGACTCTTTCAATGCATTTGCCCATTCCATGATAGGAGATTTATGAGTGAGACCACCCACACTGTGAGTTTTCAGCAGTTTTCGACTAAAAACAGCATGATTCCCATGCCCTATCCTCCCTATTTACCCTAGTTCTCCCTGAGTGACTCTTTTGTTTCACCAGATGAAAAAATTCCTCAAAGGAAAACATTTTGTTAATGTGGAAAAAGCAAAACAAAAAATGGTAGAAGCACTAAAGGGCATCAGAGCTGTTCTGAGAAAAAGTCTTGAAAGGTATATTGCATCAAATGGAGAGTATTTTAAAGGTGACTGAAGTTTAAACATGTAAGAATAAATACACAATTTTTTATAAGTAAATTCTGTTTTGGGGGGAGATCCCCTGGTAAATATTTTTTCATTAATTTCTTAACTGTTGTTTGTTTCTATCTACCCCTTATGTGGATTGAAGGCTCAACTTCATCTTAATTGGTAGTTGTGCCTCTTGTTTAATATAACTAGTTTATTATTATATTTATGAGTATTTCTATTTCATAGTGTATTATAATGATAATTCTCTTGGTATTTGTGCTTGGTGTAAAAAGAAATGGACTTCTGGAAGCATTCCAGAAACTTTGACCTATGATTTATATAATATTTACTTAATTATACAAAATAAAACAAACAAAAGGACATTTTTAAATATCCCTAGGGACTTTCCTCATTAACATCTAGTTTTAGTTTGCTTCAGTTCCTGCTATTGGCAGTCTTAAGAGCTGCCAGTTCACACAGTGCTTTCCAGCTTACGTGGGTAGGCAATGAGACTATATGGGACAAGTGTTCTGTTTTTCATATTCTTCGTTTTAACCTTTCCCTTGAATATTGAATCAGTGTGAAAGGAAATAAACACTTTTTGTCTCCATTGCACAATGGGAACGATCTCCTCCCTTTCCCCATGATAGTCAGATTCCAGATGATTGCCATGAACTGCAAATTTTTAATCTGGTCGACTCCCTAAGAAAAACTTGGCAGGAATTCTTACCAAGTCGGGGACAACTATTTCTAAGATAAGGAGCCAATTGTCCAAACATTAGCCCAAAACTATTCACAGGACTTGTATCTCAAATATGTAATAAGAAAGCTTGTGTCAAGAACTGTTTAAAATCACATGGAATATAACACAGAAAGAAAAAATATTAAAAAGAGATTTAGAATTAACAGAGCTTTATGTATATAGCTGTCAAAACACTGGAACTATTACTACAGAATGTATTCTGAACAATTACCAAGATATAAAATTTAAAAGGGAAATAAACAGAAGTATTAAAAACCCGCTGCTTTTTCTGAACTTAATCTCCTGCTTCCAGGGAGGGAGGGGAAGGAAAAGAAAGAAGTTCTTGCTAAAATCTATAAATCTTAAGATATTTTGGAAAATCGAATTATCTTTTTTAAAGCCAAAAATTATTAAATATCATTTGCTCAATACTGGTTATGTGTGAAATGGAATTGCCTAGATAGATATTTGTCCCCTCTAATGTTCATAATTAATGATACTAAATTTTATTGACATCAGAATTAAAAATCTAAATTTTCATTATTAAACCTAGGAGGGGAAAAGCATTCTCAATGTAAAAGAAGGAAGTTTTAATATTTTTAATGTTGACTTTGATGAATAATTGAGTTTTTCTTTTCTTCCACAACTTCTCAGTGGTCAGCAGGCGTGGCACAATACTTGCTTCAATGACCCCAAAATCTTTCCTAACTTTAATTTGCAATTTTTAAAAGTGGTTAGGAATATATGAATGACTCTTAAGATATTAAGACAGGCTCTCTTAAGAAACTGTGTGAATTTGTATTGATGAAATAAAACACCAATGACTTGTGTGTGCATAAAGTTCATGGGATCAAATAACATTTGGTCGCAGTGAGAAGGAAATGCTGATCCCTTCACAAAACAGCTGACAGAAAAAGATTTTATTTAACTTCTTTATGCTTCATGTACTCTTTGTACAAGTAAAACCATATGGAATAAAAGTAAATGTCTTAGTCAAGAATCTATAAATCAGGAAGAAATTTGGGGGGAAAGTACTTTGAGTATTCATTTCAATCATGATAGTGCAGATATAGGGTCTCTAGTTTAAGAGAACCTGCTGTCCTTTAATTAAAACTTGTAAACATATAACTATTGGGATAAAAATCAAGAGGAAAACTCACCCAGCTATTTCCTGCCTTTCAATTAGGAATATAGACAGACCTTCCATTACGTTACTTTTCCTGTTCCCTTAGCATTAGCCTTCATCCTAATGACCCAGAGATAACCTTTCCTGATAAGTTTTTCAGCAAGAATAAGTCAGTATTAATTGTTCCTGTAGAAACTGAATTGAATCAAGGCTACTCATATTGACATTTCTCAAGACACTCTTCTAAATTATTACTTTGAATAGCTTCATGCTACGTATTTTATCAGAACATAAAACATTTATAAAACTACAAAATCAGTACTGCTGTATAATATACTAAGGTGTCTGGGTTTTTGTTGTTGTTGTTGTTATTTTTTTTCTTTCTTTTTTTTTCTTTTACCAGTGCTGGGCTATGATTCTTGAATGAATTGATCACATAGCTGTCTCAGCATGCCAAATTTGGGAGTAATTAAAGGGCTCAAAATGGTGTGTCACAGATGACCAAACACTTAGTATGAAGTAAGACATTAATAGAACTAACAGGAATGCTTTTCGTGCATATTGGAAAACTACGTAGAAAGTTCTAACTCAACTTCTAGATACTATTTCTTGATGACTACTTATTTATGAGACCAAATATAGTCTTACATACTCAGTGATTTATTCCTTTATCTATGAAATCATATCTCTTCATCTATCCAACTTCCACATCTCTAATAAACTTTTTATGTTGCTCAATTTACCAAATCAGATGACTTTTAATTTCACCATGACTCAGAGTCCTTTGACATGCACTTTGAAATGTGGTATGTGTAGGCAGAAGTGATAGTTGACTGTCCCTTGGCTAAAAACTCAGTTTAGTCATTTTTTACCAGTTCAATTACAGTTTATACTCATATTATTTTGTATTATTGTCAGATACAAAGCATAGTGGTTAGACAATCATGTACTTTACAATCAGATTTGAACCTTATTTTTTTCCATTTTAAAAATTTTATTATTGTTCAAGTACTGTTATCTTCCTTTCCCCCTACCATTCCCCCCCAGCCATCCCTCCCTCCCTCCCTCCCCTGATTCCACCCCACCCTGGTTTTTTTTCCATTTGCCTTTGTAGTTGTTCCCCAAAACCCTTCCCCCTTTTTCCCCATTATCTCCTTCCCTTTCCCTTCTGTTTACTCTCAGTTTTTTCATTTCTATGTCTCTGGTTATATTTTGCTTGCTTGCTTGCTTGTTTTGTTGATTAGGTTCCACTTACAGGTGAGATAATATGGTATTTGTCTTTCACTGCCTGGCTTATTTCACTCAGCATAATGCTCTCCAGTTTCATCCATGCTGCCACAGAGGATAGGAGCTCCTTCTTTCTTTCACAGCAGATACATTTAAACAAGGAGGAAGGAAGCTTTCCTGGAGCTAAAGGAAAGAATTAAGGAATCTTCTAAGACCTAAGAAAAGAAGTCTGATACTGTGCTTCTGATAAGCCAAAAACAGACACTTGAAAAGCTCTAAGTTAGTACAGCAGCTGAGGTGCACCGAGGCAAAATTTACAGCACAGAAAACAGAGCAAAAAGTGCAAGAAAAATGATGGAAAAGAGCGACCTCCAATAATAAAGCATGAAGAAGATGCACGATTGGCTATATCTATGTAAAGAAAGAAGAGGCTATCCAAATTTGAGCCCATTTGTCATTCAATCACTGGAATAATCAGGTCTCCAAAATCTGCACTGGGCTCTTCAACATTCTGTGATATGACCTCCATGCATGAGACTACCTGGCAGAACAGGAATGGTACCATGGTGCAATTCCCGAATGGAAGCACAAGATGTGTTAAAACAAGGAGACTTCTTGGTGTGAGAGTCATGGGAAATGTGTTCTTGTGTCATTTCTGTATATTCTGGTGCACAAAGGAGACACTTTTACATACAAAATGTTGATAATATGTATTGATTTGAAGATACTGTTTTTTTCAAACATCCCTTAACTTATATATCATCACTATACAACAAAACAGGTCATCACTAGGAAATCAGGGGTAGTTCTGCTGAATCCTATTCCTAAGGATATGAAATGGGTTCTTAATCATGAAGATGTCATATTGGAAAAATTACTAGGCATGGAAAATTTTGGTGAAGTATTTAAAGGCATATTAAAGGATAAAACTACTATTGCTTTTAAAACATGTAAAGAAGATCTTCCTCAGGAACTGAAAGTAAGATTTTTACAAAAAGCCAAAATTCTAAAGCAATGTGATCATCCCAATACTGTCAAACTTATAGGAGTTTGCACACAAAGACAGCCTGTCTACATCATACAGTTCTGACTCCAGGAGACCAGAAGTTTCGCTTCACTTTGTTGAAAGTACTACCATATGTGGCATGCCTATTTAATATAAGATGTTCTGCATTTTTCTCTAGATAACAAAGATCTTTTTTCTAAGAGTTGGTTTTTGGAGAACATTTCTAGCGTGTTGTTTTGAATGGCTTCACAGGGAAGGAAAAAAGATAAAAGCAAGGAGATCAGTTTAGGGAGCTAGATCTGATAGCTACAATGAGTGTTAATGAAATGATGTTGAGCACAGGGAATGGGGGAAGACAAGACATTGTGAGTATTTTATAAGTTAACTTGCTGTGCTGTGGCAACTGACTTGATTTGGATCACAGGGGGAAGGAAGAGGCAAAATGAAGAAAAGAATAATAATAAACTCTTTACTGAATACTTACCTTATGTCAAGCATGACACTAAATATCTTACTTAAATCATTACATTGCAATGTCTGTAAACCTCAGAGTCAAATACCATGGGTTTCCCTATTTTAAAGAAAGAAGAAAATGAGGGAGAAGAGAGTTAGAACACATTAATAAAAAGAACTTGCAAGTAGAAGACTATGTTGCAAGTCCAAACTTGTACTGTTCTACAATCTGTCACTTTTCTGTAATTACTTGCTAAAAGGTACTTATTATTTTCCTTGTTTTTAATTTAATTTATTGGGGTGACACTGGTTAACAAAATTATGCAGATTTTAGGTGCACAATTCTATAAGACATCATCTGTACACTCTATTGTGTGTTCCCCACCCCATGTTAAGCCCACTTTTATTCATCCCACTATACCCCCCTCTACCTCTGTAAAATGCATTTAAAAATAGAAGATTTTCAGTGAGCGCATGAAAAATAGGATGCTATTAATAATGACAAGAGGAAAACCTAGACATGAAGTTTGATAATGAGCTTTTTTTGAAAAGTATAGCAGAAAATCTGGCTGTCCTTCAATATTCATTTTCCTCTTCTCCCATAGTAAATGATGCTCTAATTTTTAATTGCTATTGGGATGTCAATAGCCATTTTGCTCACTTTGCAGCTTCTCTCATGAACAGGTGTTGACATGTGACAAAATTCTGGTCTGTAGGAAGTAGGGCAAATGCTAAGTTCAGTGTCCAGGGAATGTCACTAATGGACAAAGCAGTGTTGCTTCCCCCCACCTTTTCCTGATAGATGGAAGGCAGAGGTCATGGCTGAAGCTTCGGCAGGAATTCTGAAAGATTTATCTTTAGTACCATGAGACCGGAAGCTACAATCAGAGAATAAGATAAAAGTAGCCCGGATCATTGCCACTGTGAAATAAGAGAATAAAGATCTTAAAATTATGATTACACTGGAATTTCTGCCATAGGAAGCATAATCTTATCCTACCAGATATGAATATACTTATTTTAATTTTTCTTTCTCAAACATCCATTCTTTCTATTAAGTAAAAGTAAAATAAATGCCTTTGATGTGTAAATGCCTGTATTTTTATTTACATTGTTTTATTCATAGTCTTAAATATGATGAATTATTATTTTTAGTCATATGGTTATTGTTAATATTTCTTCTACAAAAGTATTTCACATAACTGAAAAGAACTTCAAGGTCAGATAAAATTTAGCATTGAATCTCACCTATGCCATGTATTAGCTGTGTGTCAGGAAAATTTTTCAATCTCTCTGAAAATCATTTTACTCATTGGTAAAATAAAGATAATATTTGCCTCAAAATTGCTGTGTATATTAAGTGAGCTAATATACAGAAAATGGTAAATAAATTTTAGTTATCCTCTAGCTTATGAATAATGCCTGGGACAAAAATAATATTTATTACATGAATTCCAGCTGTAAAAATGAAAATTTCCAAATTAGTTTAGGTATTGTTCATGATTATATTGTGAAAAGGGTGGAGGTTTTACAGGAACAATTATGAAGGACACATGGACAATAACAAGGTGGGGTGGAATTAGGGGAGGGAGGTGGGGAGGGTTGGAATGGTGGGGAAGGGAAAGGCAGAAAAGTGTATTTGAACAACAATAAAAATGTTTAAAAAAACAGGTCAAATATAAAAACCAAAACGACAACAACAGCTGTGGCTGGTGTAGCTCAGTAGATTGGGTGTGGGCCTGCAAACCAAAGGATCGAGGTTCGATTCCCAGTCAGGGCACATGCCTGGGTTGCAGGCCAGTTCCCAGCAGAGGACACATGGGAGGCAACCATACATTGATATTTCTCTCCCTCTATCCTTCCCTTCCCTCTAAAGATAAATAAGTAAAAATTAAACAACAACAAGACTGTATTGTGAAAGCTCTGGTCAGGAGACACTGAACTCTTTTTTTCTGCCCTGGTGGTAAGATGACCACCACCTCTTCTAGCTCCACCACCAGTGTGGCAGGAAAAAGCAACGACAAGGGAAGGTCCAGAGATTCAGCCTGAAGCAAGCACAATAGATGGCTTGGCGGTATTAAAGATAATAAAATATCATCAAGCAGGACAAGGAACTGAGGTGGTTCAAAGGAGTGATTTTGGGCCTGAGTGTAGAAGACAGACTTGAAATTACCAGCTGCTTTCCTTTTCCCCAACACAAAGAAGATGATACTGATTATGACGAAGTCCTGCATCAGATGGAAATGATGAAGAGCCTTCACGGTGGAAACACTGACCATCTCCACCTGGGCTGGTACCAGTCCACATGTGATGGCTCATTCCTCACTTGGCACACCTGGATTCTCAGTTCAATTACCAGCATGCTATTGAAAAACTGTCATTCTCATTTACCATCCCATAAAAACTGCCCAAAGGTCTCTCTCAGTGAAGGCATGCAGACTGATACCCACACTAATGGAAGTTTGTAAAGCAGAGATTTTTTCTCCTGAAGCATTGAAAAAGGAAGCGTTACCTTCAAGCACATGTTTGAAGTGCCTATTGTAATTAAAAATCAACATCCTAATGTAGGAGCTTGAGAAGAAGTCAGCTATAGCATCTAACAGCAATCCTTGGGAAAGAATCCATAGTTGCTGATGGACAGAGTGGATAAAATGAACCAAGATATAGGTAAATATAATGCATACTTGAGGAACATGAGTGAACAGCCATAGCAGTAACACCAGCATCAGCAGTGTCTCCAGCAGAGGAACATGAAATGCCTGAGTTGAGAATTCCCATATCCAGACTTTTCAAACCACCCTAACCCCTCCAGCTAGGATGGATTCACTGCTCATTGCAGTCCAGGTTAACACTTACTGCCAGAACATCAAAAACTTCACTGTCTAAAACTTAGGCAAACTTCTCATGGCCCAGACTCTTCAAAAATGCAACAACTAACAGAAGAAAGTTTCCAGAAAAGAATGAAGTAATATGGACTCGTGGAAGAAATACATTTGCATATTAAAAAGTCTTTCTAGTAAATAATAAATTACAAATAAAACAAACAACAAAAAAGGCTGAGTAGCTATTACCCTTTTTCCCCAAGTTGAATACAACTCAATTTCTATGTACCTTTTGATTTAAACTTTTGTGAATGAAAACACTTCATAAGAAGTAAGGTCCTCAATGAAGGACTTAAATTTGCATGCAATCTCTCAAAATTTAGATACAATACTTAGATAATACAAAAGTAATAAACATTTGATTTTATAACATATTTTCTCTTAATTCTGATCCTTAGTTGAACTTCAGTGGACTACTATTATAAACTTATAATACTGTATGATATTTAAAAGGCAGTAGACATTTTGAGCTAAAGATGCTAATATCAGAATTGCTTAGATAATTATTATAATAAATAAATATTACTGCTAATATATTCATGGATATATTACTAGCCATAAAACCTTCAATCAAATACAAATGTTTCTGGAATCAGTAATGAGTTTTATATGGCATATCTTCTTTGGTTATCAAATGACCATGTTTGATTTCCAGGAAAACTGTGGAAACTTGATGAACATGTCTCTTCAATATGAGCTATTAAGCACCTATCGTGTTCTTATGGGTATTTGGCTTGTTTCAAGTTTTTAAAATAATTAATAAATATATAATATACAATTAATAACTGAAGAATATTGCTCTACATAGACTGGATGTTGGGGAGAGTTTTGGTGTGGGAGAGGAAAAGTTAAAGAGCAAAAGCAAAAGGAAATGAGTTATTAAGGAATGGTACCTCAATGCCAGGAATTATGGATTAGATCTGCTTTTGATATTTTGAGAGATGCAGTTAAAGATATGCATTGCTTTTAATTATTTTGATTACCAGAGTGTGTTACTTTGAATGTGGCACTGAACAGTTGGTAGACTAGATAGTAATTGGCATTTTATTTAGGTTGCATGGTTGCTGTGACATGGAAAAGTATCTAAAAAGGGTTGGGTTCTAACAATATGTAAAAAGATACAAGAGATATTGAGGCTGTGGATTCCTTGGCTCAGATATCAGAAAGCATGTAAAACAGTCATGCAAGGTGTCATACACCATTGGTGTAGTATATAGATGCAGGAACTCTGAAATTAAGCAAAACATAATGATTGAATTATTGGTAACTAATTTCAAATTGTTGCATCTGTATTTTGTATGCATTTCTAATATTTTTTGGGAAAGAAAATAAAAAAGGGGAGGGATTTGGAGGAACAAGTATGAAGGACACGGGGACAAGAACTAAGGGGGGTGGAAATGGGAGAGAAGTGGGGAGCATGGGGCAGGGTGGGCTGGGATGGGAGAAATAGACAGAAAACTGTACTTGAAAAATAACTAAATAAAATTTTTTAAAAAGTTGAAAATATGATGATGCAGTAGGAGTAGGTATCTTTCTTCCTTGCTTGGAAGTAGAATGTAGGCTTCCTTAGGTGGAAATCAGGTCTTGTTTATTCCTAGTTTTAGGACAGAACTTAGCATATAGAATACACTCAGCATATTTATTAAATGAATAAAAATATAAATGATAAATTTAATGATCATTCCACATTATGCTAAAAGAGTATCTCCTTTACAGCTGTGTATGTTGACTATGAATAAGAATTCATATACATGAGTATTTATGTGTATGTATATAATATACATAAATATAAAATCATATATAAACTGTGTCTTATATATATATCTGTGTGTGTATATATATGCAAGATAATGAGAAACATAAGTTACCATAACTGTAGTTAATAATCATCAGACATTTGTTATGCTCTACACATAGTGCTAGTCACTGAAACTTTCTCTTTAACAGTGACATAGTTACATAAATTATGTAATTATGGGTACCATTAGGACAATAAATATGAATAAAATATCACATAATTAGTGGTAGTGTAAAGTCCGAAGTCATGTATATTTAACTTCAGATACTACACTTAACCTCTGTGTATATATTTATAAGAATGTCTAAAGACCAAATTAACAACAATTATGTTTTTACTGACTTTCAGTAAACTAAATGTTTAACAAACATTTTTAACAAAATGTTTAATTTTTTTCACTTCTTTCTTTTTGCAGCCACCTACATGCAAAGAATAAAGAAAATGTGTCTTTCTCACTATTTCATTTATAACCTTTCATTGTTTTTAGTATGTTAGTCTACAGATGGTAGAATACACCAATAAATTTGGCTAACTATGACTGCATTCAAAGTAAACTATATTCTTACTTGCTTATTTTATTTTTTTTTAGTAAAGCAGGGAATCTGAATCCTAGTGGTGTTCCATTACCTACATCTATACAAGTACAAAACAAACTTTTATATAGAACACAAACATGTCATTATACAAAATATAAAATCAAAATTATTTTTTCTCTACCTCTTATATTGGTTTGGAGGCATATGTTTGACCTCTGGATAAGTATTCTGTGAAACTTTGCAGGTTTCCCAGCTCTGTCTGGACATCCTCAAGAATTCTCCTTTCCTTATTCTGGACTCTACTCGAGACTGACAGGCAGCCTTGGAAGTCACCTGATAAATTAGTTGGAGCAGTATTCTCAAATATTGTATATGCTGCTTCCAAAATTCAAATAGACTAACCAAATTGTGTATCTCTTTCTCAGAGCTAGCAAGTGTAAGCTATAACCTATCTTTTGTCTTAAAAGGTATATTCTAAAAATCAACATACCACTGGGCTCCTAAGACCCTCTCTGATAATCTGGCCCATGTATCTTTGCAGGTCCATCTTACAGAGAGTTTGGATTGTATCAACACTGATTTTTAAGTTATGGCTTTTCCTTCTGTGCATGCTTTTAAATATTACAGTGGGTAGTCATAGAACTATTCGAAGTTTGAAAATATAAGTACCTGGATATTTGAAGGACCACTGATTGTTTACTTATTTTTTTTTTGTTTATTATTCTAGTGTGGAAACTGAAAAAGAGAGAATACACTTTGTGTGCTCTATGTCAGGCCAATCTGCATATATTCACATTACAAGCAGAACTCCACACAAGTGCTGCAAACTTTAGATGCTCCACCAATAAAAAGGTCATGACTTGCTTTATGACAGTACTTGCTTTACTGCAGTGGTCTGGAACCAAACCATGCAATATCTGAAAGGTATTTAATATCATTAGATGAGTTTAGCCTCTTTGCTATTTTTAATTTTGTTGAATTTTGAGTAGTAATTGCAAATGTTTTAAAAATTTCAAAAGTATAGAATAATCTGTGTCCCATTTCTGCCTACCCTCAGTACCATTTATCTGAAATAAACTCTTTTAACTATTTCTAGTTTTATTTCTTTTTTTTCATTTTCACCAATAACTTTATTGCTTTGGATATTTTGAGAAGGTCAGCTCTCTCTGACTATTGGCCTCTAGTGGGGAGAGGCCAAAGTTGCTGTTAAACATCTTCCCATGCATGAGACAACACCACAAATAATTATTTGATCAAAATGTCAATAATAGCAAGAAGCTTCACAAACCACTTATGACACATTCGGTCAGTCACGACATCTTCTCCATACGCTGCACAAATCTTTGTGTTTCAGCTGAATTTTTACCTTTCTTTTTTAAGTATATTTTACTGATTGTGGTATTACAATTATCCCAATTTTCCCTTTTTGCCCCTCTCTGCTTGTTCCACACTTCCCTTCAGTGATCCCCCAACTAAGTTCATGTCCATGGATTGCGCATGTAAGTTCTCTGATTTTTCCAAAGTGGTTACATCCACAATTGTATGTACAGTTAGCATTATGCAGTGGTTAAACTGGGGAGTCTGGAACTAGACAGTTGGATTCGAATCTTTGTTTCCCCACCTATTGACAGGATGACCTTGGCGTTAACCTTCTGTCTCCTTTTTTTCTAAATCTCTAAAATACAGATGAAAATATCAACTTTATATATCATATTACATTAAAATATTTTAGAACAGTGTTTGGCATGTAGAATTTTAGCTATTGTTAATTCCTCCAAATTTTTAAATACTATAGTTATATAACTATTTTTGAATCATCAATTTTAAGTATTTTATGTTGATGAGAGAAAGATTTAACTCACATAAACTGAATCATCCGGCTGCGCCACTGCAGCCCTTTCTGTGCGTATTTTAGGCTACGACTTCCTTGTTTTCATATTGTCTTTCAGTAAATATTTTATCCATTTTCCCGCAATGCATTAGAATCTCCCACGCACTGTACTTTTCCTCCCATTTATTTCATTAGGTTTATACATTTATTATGTTTTTACTATTATTTGGGTAGAGTTTGGGAGAAAAGGAGGAAAATAACATGAGCTCATTTTGTCATATGAAAAAATGAGCTTTTTTGGTATTTTTTTAAATTAAATTCATTGGGGTGGTGTTGGTTAATAAAATTATATAGTTTGGACAATTTCTTGACTTTAAAAAACATGTATTTTCTTAGGCACTCAAGAGTGAGATAGACAGCTAAATGATACATGCTTTTATGTGAATAGGGAAGATAACTTCTATAAAATTAAGATACCTAATATTTCTGATCCTTAATTTCCCATTTATAAAATGAAGCGGTTGAACAATATGACTTCTAAGTTCCACCCAATTTGGACATTTTATAATTATATTAGTTTTATTTGCCTAACAAATCTCTCCCTTCCACAAAACTATGCTGGCCTAGGCAATTTCAATAAAACATCATCTACACATACTGCCTCTTCCCTTAGTATCTTCACCATGTTCATGGCTGTACATAAAATTTGAAAGATAACACAGAAACACTTTGCCATGCTTCATTAATAAGCAACATCTCAAGGTTAGTAATTAAAAAGAAAGAATCTATACATTTTTATCTTGTTATTGAAGACTTAACTCGGAAGTGGCCTTTTAAATTAATGTATTTGGAGACAACTTAGTAATATACTTGGGGAGTATATGTATTATAAGCTTAAGCCTGTTTTGATCTGATAAAGCTGGCAGGATATTACTCTATTCAGGAAAGCTGACTTGTCTCCAAGGCTAAGTAATTAGACCTTCAAAAACAAACACTGAGGACTCATCATGATTTTTCCTGTTCCTTCACATGTAGCAACCAATCAGTCCATCAACAACTATGTTTTACTTTATATATATTTATTATTCAATCTTTACTCTCACTATATAGATTTATTTATTTTATTGTTTAAAATGATTTTTTTGTATTTTTGTTACCTTTTATCTCCCCTGTACTCTCTTCCCCCTCCACCTATACCTCTCCCCCTGTGACCACCACATTGTTGTCTGTGTCCATGAATTCTTTCCCTTTTCTTTTCTTTTTTGCTGAACTCCCCTATCCTCCCCAGAGCTGTCAGCCTGCTCTCTATACCTCTGTCTCTATTTTGCCTGTTAGTTCAGTTTGCTCATTAGATTCCACATGTGAGTGAAATCATATGTAGTTGTCCTTCTCTGACTGGCTTATTTCACTTAGCATATTTATTATTTAGCATTTTTTTAACGTCATCAGTACCACTCTCTATCAGGTTACTCCTATACCTCTCTAGCCTCCTACACTAGTCTCTTAACTGATCCTCTTGCTTTCACCCTTTGCCCTATGTTCTTCTGTTTAGAAATGGCTTCGTAAGACACACAGATTAAAATAAAAATTTCTACCATGGCCTTAAAAAACTTTCCTAATCTGATCTGGCCTCTTTCCCTCTGATCGCCTATCAGTCTGCTTCTCTCTCCTCTACTCCATTTCCACAGTGCTGGCTTTGGTGCTTCTGTAGTACGCCAAACCAGTTCCATGACTTGGGCCTCAGCACCCAAGGTGTCCTCTGCCTAAAATGGTCTCACAGATCTTTCTGTGGCTAATCTACTCCACTTTCAGTTCCTTGCTCTAGTGCATCACTTTAAAGAGGCCTTCCAAAGCGGGCATGCTGTTCTTCACCTTCAGGCACTCTGTTCCATTTACTCTATTATTTTCTCATATTTATTTTGTGGTATCACATAAAGTATTTATAAATATATGTTAATTTTTCTTTATCTTTGTCTTTTTGTCTCTGTCTGTCTTTTCTTCTGATCCCCTCCATAGAAGTGTAGGGCAGAGATTTTGCCGCCTACTTTACTGCTATCCTGCTGTTTCTTAGAACCTAGCACAATGCCTAACAATGATAAACACTTGAAAATATTTTTACATCGAATTCCAATTGCCTGTTTTATTACTTCACATCCCCACTCCTCAGTAAGCAATGGCAGAGCAGGAACCATATCTGTCTACCATTTTCTCCCCTGTACTGACTAGCGTGCTTGGTAAAAATACCTTGTGTTACAAAAAAGAGACAAAAGGAATACAATTTTCTGAATTCAATGATGATTCTTATTTGGAAACTACTCCCTATGGCATTTTTATGAAAAATTCAAAAAATTGTAATAAAATATTGGGTTCATGGAATGTTTAGGCTGATGGGCACATTAATAATTTAAAAACGAGAGTCAATTTTTTAAATTCAAAATATATTTAAGTGTTATTTATAATGCTAACTTCATAAGTATTTATGGTTTTCTATCTACTACACACAAGCATCTTGAGTCTAGCGATGCCCTATGTAAACAATGGACGCGATGCATTAGAAATGAGAATACTTCATTTCTACTCACTTAGCAGAGGGAATCCTACTAAATAACCTCATGAATTTGGGTGACTGAATCCTAGGGTATCTTATTTTCTATGTTTGTAAACTAAAAAGAATGGTGTACATGATTTCCAAAGTGTTGCTGTTCTTGTCGTACCATATGCCTCATGTCCTAACTGTAATATTGACTTTCTATAAAAGAGTGGATGATTCATTATTAACCAACAGTCATATTTTAATATTACCTGGAGATGGGTTTAGTTCTCAACTACTGTTTCAGAAACACTGTTTTGACATCTGTGCAATAGTTAACTTGCAGATTGTTGTTTCATGACCAGAGTTTGCTGGCACTTGTGTTGCCTGAGATTTGGAAGCAGCCCAAGTATCCATCAGTAGATGGTGGATGAAAAAGCTATGGTATATTTACACAATGAAGTACTACTCAAGTATAAAAGGAAAGAAGGAAAACTTGCCCTTTGCAACATCATGGATGGACCTAGAGAGAATTATGCAAAGTGAAATAGGCCAATCATGGAAAAGCAAATACAATGTGACTTCATTCATGTGTGGAATCTAATGAACAAAATGAACTAACAAGCAAAGTAGAGACAGACTGATAGAAAGCAGGCCAACAACTGTTTAGGGAAGGAAGTTGGGAGCCTGGCTGGGGTGTGGGGGAATTGAGCAAAAAAAAGTGGGGGGAGAAAAAACTTATGGAGAAGGACACCAGTATGATGATTTCCAGGAGGACAGGGGGTAGGGAGAGGTGGAGGAGGGTAAAGGGAGGATAAATGGATAAATGGATAAATGGTGATGGTGATGGATGGAGACTTGACTTGGGAGGAGTGAATATACAACACAGTGTAAAGATGATATGTTGTGGAATTCTGCACCTAAAGCCTATATAATTTTGTTAACCAGTGTCACCCTAATAAATTCAGTAAAAAGAAATACATATATAAACAGAGCCTCTTCAGTTAGGCAAGTTTAATGACTCCTGAGTTTACTTGCCTCTTGGATTCTGTTGACTTATTAAAGGATATGTTTTTCTTTGAATTAAAAAAAAGGAAACACTCATCTAAAAAATTCTAAAAACCATGTTTAATGCTTTATAGTATTAGTTACCAATGTTTATAGGTAAAACAAATCTATGTGTTATTCAGCTTAACAAACCATACGTCACTGATGGTTACCACTTAAATGTATTCTCTTGTGTGCTATATACATATT
This sequence comes from Artibeus jamaicensis, assembly GCF_021234435.1. Classification (NCBI taxonomy): domain Eukaryota; kingdom Metazoa; phylum Chordata; class Mammalia; order Chiroptera; family Phyllostomidae; genus Artibeus; species Artibeus jamaicensis. Next base: position 5,330,427 of record NW_026521870.1, read on the forward strand.
AGTATTAGTACAACTTTTTTTTTTACTTTTTAAATACCACTGTTCTGTTAGTGATTTTTAGTACCTTCTTTTGAACTACGCTAAGTTCTTCAAATCTCATCTAATGTAGAACCCAAACTGCAAAGGCAGTGTATTTACTATAAGTATACTTAATAGAGATCACAGAGGGGTTTCTTTTTGTTGTTGTTGTTTTTACAGGGCATTGATTTTCTGTTCACTAATATTGAATCATCCTAATGTTTTTGAAATAACAACACAATGATTTTGTAAGTCAATCTGAGCTCTGTCAGGTACCTATTAGTGGGCAGAAATAGCTGTGATAGGTTATATATAATGATTAGGGCCATGCTCTTTGTTTTAAAACAAATAAATAAAATAAAACAAGAAGAAAAACATTAGTGAAAATAAACCCTGTGCCACCGTTATTGTTTCCTTTATCTCTTTAAGGTGTTTTGGTTTGATAGAGTCACCTGGTAAGTTGAAAGCATCCCATGTCACACTGAGTAGTAGGTACCAGAATGTTGGGCAGAGTGAGTATTAACGTCTAGTTTTAAAGTTTGTTATGATTACTTTAATTTATTTTTTGAGGTAAGATTGGTTAATAATCATGTGGAGAACATTATAATTTGAACTCCCAATGAGAAAGACTCTAAGAAATCTGCTTTTCTTTTTTACACCACACAGTCTTTACACATGCCCAGGGCCTCGCATCAATGGCAGATATGCAGGGTCTGTCCTGTGTATCTTTGGGTTTCAAATCAGGTCCCCCAACCCTGGCATCCTACTTTTAGAGAGTTTGAAGTAGGGTACTCCCTTCTGACTTTCCAGAAGTCTTCAGTGGCATTCAGAGGTTTGCAACTGCACAGCAATTGGACCTAAGGATGTGATCATAAACTCAGTTTCATCTGGGCCTATCCCCACCACACAACAATGTGAATGACCACCACCTGCTCCTGTGCTTCTTTTTATCTTCCACTCCTCAAGCAGCGTGTCTTGCTTTCATAGTGGGAACTCTGGATTTCTGTCACCTTACTAGTTTCTATTCCCCCTTCTTTGAATATGGATCCTACATTTTCCACATTTTCTCTAGAACATTATCTTTATTTTGTCAATGAACACTACCTTTTACAAAAGACAGACAGTGAGAAGAGTTAGCTTCAAGCAGATTTTGTTTTATCCCATAAATATAAATATTAGCAAAAAATGCAAAAGCTTTAGTATCTATAATACTGGGAAGAAAGATTGGAGGATATACTGAAAAAACAAATAAAAATTAATATTGCAGCAATATTTTTGCCACAAAATTTGAAACTTCAGATTGGCAAGGAAAGATGGTATCTTTTTCCTTGACCTGTGTGGGGGTCAGGCCAGGCCTGGGCCAGCTTCTCAGCTTTGTGGGGATGGTACAGAGCTATAAGAGTGTCTCTTATAGAACCATGCCTGATTCCAAAAGGCAACTATCCCAAAGTCAGCCAAGATCATTTACAAGACCAAGGTATCATTGTGTGTTTGAGTCTAAAAATGAAAGCTAGTGCTCTTAAGAATTTGGAGTTGAGGAGCCAAGTCAAACCAAAGTCAGAATATAGACAGTGTGCTATAGTGGCATGGATGAAAAAAAATGTCAAGGATATAGTTATGAATGAAAAGGTGCACTGTATTAAATCTACTCGAAAGTAAGCTGACAGAGGATGATCCGATCATAAATTCCTAACTGGCCAAGTGAAGGTGGATAGTCACACCCCAGGTCTATAACTGCCTTTAGTAAAAGGGTTATCTTTGCCTTGCTCTGTAAGCCCTGGCCATTGTTTTTGTGTATCTAGGTTAACACACCTTTGAAATGCCTCTAGTACAGGCCCCTCAGAAAACACCCTCAGGAGCACACACAATCTTGCTAACTATCCTCTAACCTTATCCTCACCTCCTTTCTTCCACCTTCATGTGATGCTTCTAATGTTCCCTCCTTAACGTCAAATGTATATAAGAAACTGCAAAACTTTTTTTGGGGGGTGGGGGAGTATTTGAAATCTTGCTTCCTGGTGTGGTCATCAATTTGGCTGAAATACACTCTTATAAAAATTATCTAGAGGTTTTGAATTATGTAAGTCAAAAAGGTTAGTGGTAAAATCTAGTTTATACATATTTCCTGGTTTTCCTCCGGTAAGCTTGATGAAGACTTACTCTAATTTTTATTACTAAAAAAACCAAAAAGGAATCCCAAGAGGAGCCTGCTGGGATGGATATGGGCTTTTGGCAGCAGGCGTAGCATGTGGTTGTCTTGAGGCCTCCTGACAGGCCATCAACATCCCTCATGTTTATCTGAGATCCATAACCAGGGTGGGGTGGATATGTTGACGGAATAGGAATTCAGTAGATACACTCAGTACTGATGGCATTGTTCAGAAGTGAAATAGTATAAATCATTTACATGTTAACGGAAGGATGAGTTCCTAGATGGGACAGATAGATATATACTGAAGAGTAAGAGAAATCTGACTGGAAGATATCAGTCTGTTGGCCTGCTATCTCATGTGTAGGTCCAACACAGGCCCCCACCACCAAATGCCACAGGAAACACTCATGAAAACTTTGAATGGATTTCCTTGGATTAAATCAAATATTCTAAATGAATAGAACTAAATAATCACCTTCATGCCTGGCACAAAAAATCAATATTCTTATATTAGGCACAAGAATGTATTAGTGGATATGCACAGCAGCTGCCCAAGGCCCAATTAGAAAGTAAGCTCAGGGACATCATTTCATTCAAGTGCTTTTGTGGTAAAGAATATAATCCGTGGAAACACTATGAAGACAAAATTATGGACTCAGTGACTCAAAAACCAGGGTGCTATGGTAAGTGAAAGCAACATCAGCAGCAAGGTCTACTTCAGAGCCAGTGGTCCTGATTTCAACAATGAGACAGTCCTCGATCTGCAGGCAGGAGCCCCACCCTGTCCTAGAAGAGGCTGGGCCTCTGGTGGGCAAGGTGGGGTCTGAGAACCAAAAGGAACAGTCTAGTCACGGTTATTTCAAAGAGGATAGAGAATATTACGTGGAGCCTGAGAGTGCTTAGATGCAAATTTAAAAATATGTTTGTCTTACATAAAACATATCTGGATTCCAAAAGGAATGTGATTTTACTTCTAATCAGAAAAAAAAAAAAACCCTGACAGCAAAGGGAAATACACATAAAGACACACACAATGTTAGTTATGCTACAGACAATACATTCCTTAAAAGGTTGTTCTTATCTTAAAAGGAAGTTGATAACATTACTCTTTATTTTTCTTCTTCTCACTGTATTTTTTTCCATTATCCATGTCCATGAGTCCTTTTTCTTTTTGGCTCCATCCTTCTACTCCCTAACTGACCTCCCTTGCAAAGTACTACTCTTTAAAAACAAATTTCCTGATAGAACACATTTTCAAAGAATTGACAAGCAAAGCACTGTGTATCTTTCTTTTTGTAGGAATTGGGATTTGGAATATTTAAATAAAGATTCACGTAATCCTGAAGGAAAGATAATATCATTCTTGTCATTATATTCAGGTAAGTTGTTCTTTTGTAAATTTGTTATTGTTTCTAACATTATAGTATTTGTATGACTATTTTTAGAATGTAGTTTACATTGAGACTCTGAAGGAGTACTTTTTTTTTGCTTTTATTGCTCTCTCTAATGTGAGGAGTTATAGAGAGGAGTGACTCACAATCTAGAATAGTTTCCTATGACATATAAATAACAGTGAGAATTTTGAACAATGAATGAGATGTCAAATTAATAAATAGGAGGTTGGAGACTTTTTCCAGAATATAAAAAGACTAACAATCCTGAAGCCCCAAAGAAGTCCACATGCTGACATACGGAAATGTTAAAAAACAGGTAATACAAAAGGAATAGTTGAGATGAGATTTATTAAACAAAGAACTTGAAATCCAGAAGGTAAATTTGAGTTGGCTTAAATGTATTTCATTGCTTCTTCTATTATGTTCTTAAAATAGAAAATACTCTATAACTCTGTTGACTGTTGTTATGTAATTTTGACTAAGTTTTATTATTGAATTAAGCTCTTAGAAGCCCTCTGTTTTCTGAGAAGCAACTTATGTACTAACAGTTTAAGTTGGAATACTCAAAACACAGTCTAATATAGTTTATTGCTCATAATTACCACCAGGGAGTATATGTTGTATGAAGAGACTTGAGTTTAATAATATTCATATTGAAAAACAGAATGCAAATATGCTAGCTGCTTTCTCTACTGATAATGCTTTAACATGTAAAAGAGTTTTTATTTTCCTGGATTTAGTCCTATTCACCCTTTTAGACTCAAGTGTTACTTCCTAAAAGAAGCCCTTCTGTGCTCCCTAAATCAGAGGTATTCCAGTCCCCGGTGCTCCCTGTGAACAATCTGTCCCACACTTGTCATGCTACCTGGTACTAGTTCTGTTCTGTCTCTATGCCTGTCTTCCTTATTAGACTATATCTATCTATCTATCTATCTATCTATCTATCTATCTATCTATCTATAAAATTATATATAGTATATATATATAGAATTATATATAGTATAATTCTATATATATGTGTGTGTGCGTGTGTATACCTCTTTATCTTCCATCACAGGAATATAGAATGTGCTAAATAATTATTTATAGAAAAAATGAGGAAATGAATATATTGTCTGTTTTGCTAGATGATTATAATTCCACATCTTCATAAAGAACAAATGTGCTGTGTAGAACTTCAAACACTGAAATAGAATCACCACTTCTAAATTCTAGCAGAGTTATCCATTCAGGCCCTAACATTTCTATCAAACAACTTTGGTAGAAAATAAATTTATTCAAACCATTTGGGGAGATAGTTTGTAAGGATATGAAATCCTTACATTTTTTTGAGAATTTGTGGATGTAGTAACTTATCTGAGTTAACCACCTTTAATTTTTTAGTTTAAAAAATTAAAATTAAGGTAAAATACAACATGATCTATATACTTTGAAAGTACCTCATGAAATAATGAAGTTAAAGTTATTTATGATGGATTTAGCCAAACATACAACATACCTGTAGATAAAAATAGATTTTTCAGGTTTTTCCTAATTAATAACAGAACACTTCTTCAATCTATGAAGAACACTAAATTTCTTAAAATAATCTGGTTTCATTAAATAGAAAAAGTTCAAAAATTGTGGGTCTTTGGATAGTATGGATTAAAATAACTAAAATATAAGTTATACCTTAAACTCAAATGGTGACTGGGTCTCCTTGTTAACAGACATTAAAAAGAATTACATTTAAAACAGACATAATTAATTTTACCCCCTTGAAACCAAAGATACATAGTTTGGAATATGTCACTGAAAACTGTGGGGCAGCTATAGATATAATTTTTACTTAAAGTAACCTTCATTCCCCTGCTCCTGCCTGATCTCCATTCCCCAATTGCACAATCTTAAAAAAAAGTTGACTGAATTTTGCCCTGGGGTACCTCAGGTTTCAGATGTTAGCCAACCCCAGAAAACTTAACCGCAGACAGTGGACTGGCATTTTGTCCTCTCTGTGCCCATTCTCCTTCTCTAGGCTATAAGGTCAGGTCCACAGACTGTTATCTTTGGGAATCTTATAGTCACATCTTCTCTCCACACAGCCTTCTCTGGCCACTTTTCGTTACTATCGATGCCTGGTCTGAGTATACATTCTGTCAGTGCCTATTACCTTATGATGTACTGAGCAGCATAGTCCTAATTTAAAACATGGCTCTAGCCTTTATGTCCAATCATAAAGGCCACATGGACAATAACAAGGGTGGGGGTGGAAACAGGGGAGGGAGGTGGGGAGGGCTAGAGTGGTGGGGAGGGGTGGGGGGAAAAGGTAGAAAACTATACTTGAACAACAATTTTTAAAAAAGGTTAAAAATAAATAAGTAAAGTGAAGGGAAAACATGGCTCTAGCTATGAAATAAACAGAACTCATTTTCTAACAAAATAACCAAGCCTTTAAATGCTGTATCCTTAAGACATGTGATGAAGTTTTGCCCATTTTAAGTAAGTGGTGTAAGTGCGTATTTTCAAAAGAGAAGACAAACGAAAATGGCATAAGGGTTTCTGACCATGAGAGAAGAAAGAGGCCAAGTTTAGAGTAGAGGGATTTCACAAGAATGGGAGGCCAGGGAATCAGAATAAAACTTCCATTTACATTAGATTTTTTGCCCAGGAGGAGTCCTGAGAGCTTTTATCTTGCAGGGGTTCCTTTCTGAGTGTCCATGACTTTGCTGAGCTGTGCGGCTTGGGGCCAGGCTTTATCAGAGGCACTTGACCACTGCACAGTACAAATCAAGGCTACAAAGACAGAAAGGCAAATCTTTTTATTCTTTTCAACAGACAATAAAACTGGGGCCCAGACGGCTTGCTCACAGGACTTCCCTGAGGTTTCTAGAGATGGTCGTGCCAGAAATGCACCATGAATTTGGGTTTCCCCCTTACTCTGTTTAGACCATGAATACAATCCAGACTGGAGGTACATGATTTTAATTAAAATGTCATGTTTTCTTTTACTGTGCACCTATTTCTTTTTCACTTCGCTTATCAAAGTATGATTCTTCACTTATCAAAGTATGTTTCTCCCTGTCCTTTCCTCTAGTTTCCAGAAACCTTTTGCACCTTGGCCTTGACATTGCATATGTTGCTCCATTACCTTAGATAAACCCAGTCAGAGATTCCCAAGGTAATCTCTGCAGTAAGCATGTTGGTCAAAGGGCCAGGGAGGCAGGAGGTGTGCCAGTACATTGCGTAAGTGCCTCTGTCATGCAATCAGATACTGTGGCACAGGGCAAAGTGAGCAGGGGAGCCAAAGATGTAGGACAGAGTAAAAGGGAAAAGAAAAAAAACACATAATTACTGCTGCAGCTCATTAGAAGCAGAACGGGCTGTTAGGTTCTGCAACCACACTGCTTATTGTTTATGATCACAGAGTTACTGATTGAAAAAGGCTTAAATAAAATCCAGAATCTAATCATGTGAACATTTATTAGGTCACTTGATCCATGATCAAAGACAAGAAATAGGCGTTTCCTTTGTAGCTCAGAGCTTGTGATCTCCCTCAGGGGAGCTGGGACACAGAAAGCTACAGTGGAGGTCTGTTTGCTCACTAACATTGTACCTCATTTTTCTCTCAAATTTGTCATAGATTTTTTTTCTAAGACATTATAGGAGAATTGGAAAAGGTTTTGGAATGTGCTTTAGTACAATCTTGTTTTATACTTTCAATCATGTTTTAAAATTTTTTCAATTGTTTTAAAGATGTGGTTTATTTAATTTTAAAGAGAGGGGAAGGGAGAGAGACAGAGAGGGAGAGAAACATCTCTATTGTCTCTAGTATGCCCCCTGTTGGGGACCTGGCCCACAACCCACACATGTGCCCTGACTGGGAATTGAACCAGTGGCCTCCTGGTTTGCAGGCTGGTACTCAATCTACAGAGGCACACCAGCCAGGGCACATTTCAATTGTTTTAAACATTCGAAAGAAAAGGGGTTTTACTTCATTTTGCATTTTCTTATTAGGCACCATCATTTTTTGCTCACCTCATACATTTTCTTTATAATATTTTTCACATATTTGGCAAAAAATAGGTAATAAGTACACTCTAGTTTTATATACAGTACAGGTTAGAAAATAAAAGCTGTAAGGGATGCTTGAGGAACACACTAATGTCTTTCTCCACATGCCACTTGAAAAAGAGCAAGGGCCTAATATTTTTTCAAATTATCTTATTCATCCCCTCCTGTCAGCATCCTTACCATCACCAGTTACCTGTACCTGAGTTTTTTCAAATACCTGTTACATTAGAAAAAGAAACATTCTGGGAATGGGTATATAAGGGCCCTCTAGAGCGAATTTAGGATATGAGCTCATTCTGTTCACGTACAGGATGATTTCTCTAGGGAAGAAATGGAATTCCTTTTCATTTATAGGATTCCCAGATGGAAGACAGTCATTCTTCAACCATTCAGCTCGCTCTTTCAATCAAAATCCTTGGGCTTCAGTCAGATTTTCTTCCAAGCTGTATAGCTGGTAGAATGATTTGGAGAAGAAGGTACAAGATGGAAAAAAGAGAGCACAGGCATGAAGACATGCTATTTTCTGTCAGTTTTTAAGGAATTAATTGAATGATCAAGTTCCCCCAAACTAAATGGATACTAATTTCAAACTGAATTAATTTTTAATACTCATAAAGTAGTCATAAAAACAATACAAAGAATATCATTTATGAGGCAATGCTGGTTCTATTTCTAATGTAAATAAATGAACATTTTACATTTTTATTTTCTTATACTCTTACATAAACTAAGAATATAACTATAACTCTGGCAGGTAGTGTAAAGTGATATTTCCTTGAAAAAATTCAAATAATAGTTTCATGTTGTTTTTCTTGTCATTTTTTTATTTTTTACAATTAATATTTTGGGTTTTATCTGTATAAAGATGCAAATGCTTCTTAAATATAATTAGGAAAATCATTAAAAATAAAAAAACATGTATATATATCATTTATTCCACTAACTAAATGTTACCACTCCACATATATTTTCTTTTAATGAAAAGGCTATTTCTTATTGCTCAAGAGTGACACTTAATGAACATCAACTATGGCACCAAAAATTAGAACATTCAATCTTTTTACTTAGGATGTGAAAGGAATGGTAGAAATAAAATAGTAAAACCTACTAAATTCATTATGACAACGTAGTGCTCATTCATTTAGCTCTAGTGGATTCATACACTTTTCCTTTTTTGGTTGAAGGAGTATTTTCCTGATATTTAAATACCTATTATTATAGTTCATTTTGACTACTATTCCTAAATATCATGAGAGCAAACATATAAAAGACATAGAAAAAGAAAAAACTCTGCTTCTGATATTAGCTATTTTTTTCATCTTAATTTTAAATTTATATAGTGATGAGTCCACTGCCAATTTTAGAATTTGTATAGTTCACATGTATTATACAAATATATTATACAAATATATAACTTGTATATTTGTATAATAAAGGGCCAGGATTCTGACACCTCTTGTTCATAGTTGAGAAAAGAAGGTCCTTAATCTGAAAATAAATTAGTTGAGGCAGCTGAGTTATGAGAAGTCATCCAGGTAACAGTGTTTGGAAAGTAAAGATTCATGGGTGATCCGTCAGGAATGAAATCCATTCATCAGCCATTGTAGACTGCAGCTGCAAAGGCAACCCCAATAAGGAAGATGGGGGATAAAACTAAATGTTAACACTTAATGAGCAGCTACTCTAGCAGCAAAATGGTAAAGAATAACTCCTAGCTGACAAATATATCTTCCTCATCTCATATATCATCTGCATTATAGTGTTCTTTCTTTACATGAGAACCTTAATGAGGCTTAAATGAGATGGTTAATTTGTTAGTTGTCTGACTACTAAAAAACTCTAAGGTGGAGTAGAGTAGCAGGAGTAGGAATAGTACAAGGGTATGTATAAACTGTAAACTGGGGAAATATGAGCCCCAAATTACTGGAGACAAGTCAGGATAGTGTGAAGACCAGGAGTTTGTAGTGGAGTCTCCACTGATAGTTATGTAACCTTGAGGAAGGCATTCAACTTTTCTCATGTGCCATATATGTGACTTCACTTAGCACTATTAATTTGCATTCAGATCAAATTAATTGCTTTATGTATATGTATTAGCCAATTTGGTTTTCACAGGTACAATCATCGGAAGAGTTTTTCTCAAAAGTTGGCTTACTCTATAGAGCACCAACATGAGAAATCACTAAGAATGGTTTGACATTTGAAAGGATTCTGAGGTTCAAGAGGAAAGATAGTTTAGTGTGATTTTAAAGCTAAATTTGAAAACTGCTAGATTATGCAATAGAAAATTCTTGAACATCATATTGATTCATTGATTCCAATAATATAGAGGACCAGGATTCAATAAAAATATTCATTGATACTTGACTATATCAATAAAGTATAAATAAATCCATGAACTCAAAAAATTGTCATCATAGCGATGACTGAAAAGCTATAATCACTTCCCTCCAGGGGCCTGTAATTTAACGGGTGAGGATAATTAATAACACAAGACAGCATTTTAAAATTTTCAAGTACGTGTCACTGACAGTAAATTTCTCAAGGAATTTGTAATAAAAAACAATCTCTCTGAATACAAGGGCTCATAAATTCTCTATGTTCCTGACACTAATTTATCTACCTTTCATAGGAAACTAAATAATCAACTAAATGTACATTCTTCTCCAAGGAGAAATGGCTAGTGTTGAATTAGCTGGTTTTTACACAGAATTTTCCTCCTGATTATCGCTGTAAGCAACTTATTTTTTATTTTTATTTTATAAATGGCTGGGAGCAACAGCAAACATAATGGAAAACATTAGTAGTATTTTCTGAACATATTTCATTTAAGTCTTTCAAAACCAAATATATCTTTTAGGCCATGATGCAAAATTACTAGAAGTTTTTATAACACGACTGTAAATGTGAAAAAAATCTTAAAAATGAAACTCCCAAGACTTATAAGAAAAACAGAAAAACATCAATCTTTCTGACAAACTAAATCAGTGAAGATGTATCAAGAATACATCTATTGGTAGTGGACTCATCACTATATAAGTTTGGAATTAAGATAAACAAAATACCTAATATCATTTCCTTTGGTGAATTAAAAAAGAAGTTGCTTTTATAATATGTCTTGACTCAATCTTTTACATTGCAGCTCTGTTTAAAATGTTTATTAACCCACCAAAACAGTTCATTTAACTGCCCCTTCCGGAGGGATAGGTGTCATGCTGTTTGTGAAGTGCTTATTCAAAGGACTGCAAAAGAAAGGTTGTAAATATATCAAAGTATCTATGGGAAGTTAGATGATTGTAATAATTTTTACTAATTCCCTGAAGCTACTCAAAGGCATACACTGAGATCCCTCACATAATACAGGAATACAAAAATTGTTTCTGCTTCTTATGTACGCTAAATGCTTCTTCTAAGCTCTAGAGGATATCTAAGTGCTGTTCAGAAATGTAGATAGATGAGACTACTGTTGAGACTGTCCTCAGAATAGTTAAGCTGTTTTACAGGTCACAATGTAACACGAATTACTCATTTTCCATAGACTCTTCCTGTGAAGATGGGAGTGACATTCTCAGCATGGGTAAACGTAGTAAGGGAATCTGGAAACCCCATTTAGTTGTTCAGTCTAAAAAGATCTCCAAAAATGGAGCAGAGTTTAGGAAGGGAGAAAAGGATGCTGGGGAGTCACTGGCCACCTACATCTTCTGCTGTTGGGCTTTTGGGCTGCTCATTAAATTGTGCAAACTTTTGTTAATGTCATTGGAGAAGCTACTTTTCTCATAAGTGCAGAGCTGACATGGTTCAAAAATGTACAGTGGTTATGCTGAGTGAAATAAGCCAGGGGTTGAAAGACAAATAAATACCATATGACCTCACCTTTAACAGGAACCTGAACAACAAAACAAACAAGCAAGCAAAATAAAAACAAAGACACTGAAATAGAGAACAAGGGGACAGCGACCAGAGGGGAGAGGGGAGGGAATTTAAGGGAAAAAAAAAAAAGGGGGAGGGATTTAGAGGAACAAGTATAAAGGACACAGGGACGAGAACTAAGGGGGGTGGAAATGGGAGGGAGGTGGGGAGCATGGGGCAGGGTGGGCTGGGATGGGAGAAATAGACAGAAAACTGTACTTGAAAAATAACTAAGTAAAATTAAAAAAGGAAAAAAATAAGATAAAATGTTGAAACAAAAAAAAAATGTACAGTGGGTGACTTTTGTTCTGAGTAGGGCCAGCCCTCCCTTTAATGACTATTTGTCACCTGGGTGGCACAGCAACCTCTCAATTGTTTATTCCAGTGCTCAGAAACAAGTTTCCTCACACAGCACATTGGAATAATCTGTCCCATTAATTTCCATGGAAAGCCTCCAGTGTGGCAGGCACCGTACCAAACAAGGATAAATGCATCGAGCTGTGACTGGCAAATATCAGCCAAACCTCCAAGGGAATTTGTATTTGAAATGTGACAAAGCCCTTATTTCAGATTAGGCAATGGAATAGAGTTCTCATTTGAAGTATCATCCAGAAAAGTAGAAGTGACACTTTTAGACTCAGTGATTTGTATTATCTCTTTAATCCTATGGATTTCTTAACAATATAACTAGCTTATATAGTAAAATAAACCTAATCTGTTTCTTCTGCCTTGTGATTTGGTGTGCATGTAAAGCAAACATAAAATTTCATGACTTGTTTCCCTAATAACTCCCACCCTTGGTGTTTTCTACTCTAATAAAATCTCAGATATAGCTCCCAACTTCCAATATTTACGCATCCATTCATTCTTCGGGTGGGCTGCATATTTCCCTTCTTAGTAGTCATCAAGGCCTTTTGCACTGACTATCTAAATGCTGTCCAAATGACAAAATGGTAATAAACAATGAAGCTGGGGGATGGTCATATAATGTCATTACACCTTTACTGACACTTTTAAAAGTCCAAAATACAAAGTCAAAACTGATATTCAGATGTTATGTCTGTGAATAAGACGAGTACAAAGTTGACTTATAACTTGATAGGACCAGGGAAGTTTATAGAAAGACTTAACTGTTTAACTGCTTCCTTGTCTATTTAAAAAAACACAAATATTTTCTGCTTTATAATTTTGTGTGCATTTAAGTTCTTCATATAAAAAACTGTAAGTCTCCTAGAGTTTCTAAGTTTCCTTAACGGGGTGATTTATGTAGATGTAGAACAAGAGTTAGGCCTTAAAATCACAACTACTAAACTCACCCAATCCTATGTTGTGGTGATTGTCATTAATTTAATTTTAAAATTGCGTAGGTCTGTTTCTTTTTTAACACATCACTAACATTAGCAACCAGATGTTTCCTTTAGATCAGGTTAGAGCTTCTTAGTTGCTTCCCATTTTTTGCTCTTGTACTACGTATAAACTAATAGCTCCCATACAGTTGTTTGAGGGAACATTACAGTGTAGAGTCCTTGAACTGGAAGCTTGGAATAGTGTCTCAGGGACAAGGAAGGAAGCTCTAAGTAAAAAATGGAAAGTAAGAAAACACAGTGTATAGCTATACCAGATGAGGCTAAGAAAAACAATAGCATTTTCCAACTTGTTTAACTGTGATCTTAATATAGACAAAAAAATGTCTCATAGGGAAATGTTCTAATTGACATTGTTAATGTACTTTAATTTCAGGTATACTTTTTATAATTGTTTTTTAGAATTTCATTATTTTCATGGTTTAATATCCTCATTGTATCATTAAATATTCTATTATATAGTATTTAATGGGAAAAATGTACTGACAATGTTATTCACTATGTTTCTTTTTTTATAATAAATTTTATTTAGTTACTTTTCAAGTACATTTTTTTATCTATTTCTCCCATCCCACCCCCCCCCACCTTCTGTCCCCCCTCCCTCCAATTTCCCCTCCCCCAGTCCTCATCCCTGTGTCTTTCATACTTGTTCCTCAAAATCCCTCCCCCTTTTTCCCCTTAAATTCCCTTCCCTCTCCCCTCTGGTCGCTGCCCACTTGTTCTCTATTTCAGTGTCTTTGTTTTTATTCTGTTTGCTTGTTTGTTTTATTCTTTATCTTCCTGTCAAAGGTGAGATCATATGGTATTTGTCTTTCAATGCCTGGCCTATTTCACTCAGCATAATGCTTTCCAGTTCCATCCATGTTGTTGCAAAGGGTAGTAGCTCCTTCTTTCTCTCTGCTGCATAGAATTCCATTGTGTATATGTACCACAATTTTTTGATCCATTCGTTTACTCTTTGTGCATAGTTTATGGTTTTATTACTACCTTCAACTATAATGTGATTATCTATAATTGTAAAGCAGTTTTCCCAACCACTGATAATAAAATATTTAGGGATTAACAATAATAAAGATGGTAAATGTGTCTGTTTTGATTTCTTTAAAAAATCTATTCCATACATAACTGCTTAAAGATAAAACAATAGTTTGTGATATTCGTGGTTGTTAAATGAGCATGCATTTGGTTTATCAAAACTGAACACTGCCAGCTATAAAAAGAGCTTTTAAAGCTCTTTTCAATTTTAAACTACCATTTTTAATGATAGAAACTATTTTATAAATCACTGATTAAAGATATCATATTGAGAAACCCAAGGAGCCTGGCTTGTGTGTCTCGGTGGAGTACTGGACTGAGCCCAGTCAGGGCACATGCCAGGGTTGCAGGTTAAGTCCCCAGTTAGGGGCATGAAAGAGGAAACTGATCCATGTTTCTTTCACATATCAGTGTTTCTCAACCTCTTTCTTCCTCCCTTACCCTCTCTCTATAAATAAACAAATAAAATTGAAAAATCTATATTAAACATTTTGAAAAAAACAAACCAAAGGATATTAAAAACCAGAGATGAAAGTAAAGGGAGAAAATGTATACGTACCTGCAAATTTGTGTCAACATAATTGTTTTCATATTTGAAAATTGCATTTAGTTGATTCCCATTTCCATAAAGCAGAAAGAATTCTCTCTAGGAATTCAAGGTTAATAATTCAAAGAGAATGTTGACTTTAACTTGTTTTTGTTGTGTATAAAAACAAGACACATCTAGATGGCACTATTGATAAATATTTTTATAAGGCAGCTTGCAACCTTCTTTCTTTTTTTGTAATTAATAAATTAACAGTAGAGATGTAAAAAAACAATATGATACAAAAATTCAGATATCAGTTAAAGAAGTTTTGTCTATATTGAATGACAAAAAAGATAGTGAAATTTCAGCTTACATTTTATTATACATGACATTAAAACACAACATGTTAAAATTTTAATTTATGCATTAACAAATAATGCTTTTTATTATTTAATTATTTAAAAGTAAGATTTTAGAGACATCTCATCAAGACAGCAGAGTAGGTAAATACTGTGTTAGGATCCCACTACATCCACATCGGAATTTCAACTAAACTACAGAACAACCATCATCGAAAACCACCTGAAGTCTAGATAACAGAAGTCCTTCAACTAAGGATGAAAACAAGAAGGCACATCAAGACTAGTAGGACACATGAGATGTAAACAAACTGGTGCATGGTGGTTAGAAATCAGGAGGAATATCTTGGCTGCAGAGGTTCCCCTGAGGACTAAGAAGTCACAGACACATATGCACTCCCCAACCCAGGATTCCAGTGCTGGGAAAAGAAGTCCCCATAAATTCTGGCTGTGAAAACCAGAGGGAATTATAGCTGAGTAAGACAGAGTTGCCAGATTCTCAGGCAACTCTCTTAAAATGTCCATGCATGAACTTACTTGCTGACAGACTCACTAGCTCTGAGCTCCAGCACTGAAGCAGCATGTCAAAAAGCACAAGGGACAGAGAACAAGTGAATTACTTGGCTTCAGAGCAAGAGCTAGAGGGGCAGCTTTCTCCAAGACAGAGATCTGTAAAACACCATTGCCCTTTGCTCCCTGAATGTGTAGGCAAGTGCCTTATGTGAGTTTTCCTCAAGGGAGCTAACACTGTTCATCCTACCCTGAGACCCCCCACCACCCAACTAATGGGTCTACCCAAGCCATTTCTAGTGGAATTTCCATACATATGGCCTGTATTGGCTCATGCTGCAAACTTTCCTAAACTCTCTCAAAGGTTCACCAACCCCCAACAAGTAGTAGCTGGCCTTAGCATGCCCTGTACCCCTTACTAAACTGCCCCAAACCTGACACTAGTGGTAGTCAGCCTCAGTTCATAGCTTAACATCTCATAGTTACAGCCAAGCCCTGAACAAGAAGCAAACATCTGCAGATCATGCCAGGTGGCCCCAGGCAAAGCAAAGGCAGAGGCTAACTTGGGCCAACACCGGAGCCCCAAACCAGCACACCTAGTAGTTAGCTTCAGACCACACCATAGCACCAACCAACCATCTTCATTAAAGACACACCTGAAGGGTAGACTTGGTAGGCCCTAGAATCCTATCAAAATGCATCCTGCTCCATGAAGTCAGTCCTGGTACAACAGTTCCTCTGCCATAGTCATGACCAATCCTCATAGCCAATCAGCCTGAGGGTCAATCTCTCCCACTGAGGTATCTCAAGCCATCAATGCTCAACTACAATCAGAAGACACATAAAATACATACAAGAAACATATGTGGAGCACCTAGCTCAGATGAACAGGAAGATTGTGTCCCTGGGCCCATGAGACATCTACTACATAAGATCACCTACTAGAACTAGGAGCAGCTCTACTTTAATACATAGAAATAAACACAGGGAGGAAGCAAAAATAAGGAAACAAAGAAAAGTCCCAAATAAAACAGCAGAACAAAACTGTAGAAAAAGAATGAAACCAAATGGAGACTAGTATTCTGCAAGATACAGAATTCAAAACACTGGTTATAAGGATGTTCAATGATCTCAGTGAGAACTTCAACAAAGAATAGAAAACATAAAAAAGAACAAGAAAATTGTAAAAGAACCAGTCATAAATAAAGAATACAATCACTGACATGAAGACTACATTAGAGGGCATCAACAGTTAAATAGATGGAGCAGATAATTGAGTTAACAAATTGAAAAATAAAGTTGTAAAAAAATCCAATCAGAATAGCAAAAAAAAAAAAAGAGGATAGTTAAAGGGTCTCTGGGACAACCCTAAACATAACAACATTTGCATCATAGGGATAGTAGAAGGAGAAGAGAGAGAACAATAAATTGAAAGCCTTTTTAAAAAAATAGTGATGATAAACTTCCCTACCCTGGTGAAGAAAATACACATATAAATCAAGAAAAAGCAGGGAGTCCCAAAGAATATGAACCTGGAAAGGCCCACACCAAAATCTACATCATAATAAAAATGCCAAAATTTAAAGATAAAGAGAGAATCTTAAAAGCAGAGAGAGAAAAATAGTTACCTACAAGGTGGCTCCTATAAGACTGTCAGCTGAGTTTTTAAGACACTTTGCAGGCCAGAAGGGGTTGGCAAGAAATATTCCAAGTGATGAAAAGCAAGGACCTACAATCAAGATTACTCAACACAGCAAGGCTGTCATTTAGAATCAAAGAACAGATAAAGATCATCACCAAACAAATATTATAAGAAATATAGAAGGGATATCTTTAAGAAGAAAAATTTGAATAATAAAATGGCAAAAACTATATAACTATTAATAATTACTTTAAATGTAAATGAATTAAATGTTCCAATCAAAAAACAGGATTGTTGAATGGATAAGAAAACAAGACCCATACATTGCTACTTACAAACACCCACTTTGTATTGAAAGACACAAATAGTCTAAAAGTTAAGAGAGATGAAGGAAAAACATAGCTCATGCAAAGGAAAACAAAATAAAAACAAAAAAATAATCTGGGATACCAACACTTAGACAAAATAGACTTAAAGATTATATAATAAGAGACAGATGAAGACCTGGTAATTGCACTCCTGGATATTTATCCAAAGAAACCCAAAACAGTTATTCATGAAGACATATGCATCATTATGCTCATTGAAGCATTATTTGCAATAGCCAAGATGTGAAAGCAACCTGAGTGTCCATGAGTAGACTAATGGATAAAGAAGAGATGACCCATATGTACAAAAGAATAAAATCTTGCTATTTGTTACAAATAAGGAAAAGAGAAATACCATGTGATATCACATATATGTTGAATCTAAAAACAAAATAAATGATCAAACAAAACAGAAAGAAAGTCTGAGATACAGAGAATGTTTTGATGATTGCCAAATGGAAAGGAGGTCGGGGGTATGAGTGAAAATGGGGAAGGGATTAACATGTGCAAATGTCAGTTATAAAAACAGTCACAGGGATGTAAAAATAGCATAGAAATATAGTCAATAATATTGTGATAACTATGTATGGTGTCAAATGGGGGTACTAGACTTATCAGGATGCTCACTTTGTAAATTATATATATGTGTAGTCACTAGGTTATACACCTGAAACTAAGATAACATTGAAGGTCAATTGCAAATGAAAAATAAAAAAATTAAAGTCAAATTTTTTCCCTAGTGGGAAAAATTCAAAATAGTTTACTATTATAGCTATATTAAATAACACAAATTTTAATAATTTATTAATATAAATAAAGTGTATGTATCTCATATTATTAAAAATAAATAGGGCCCTAGCTGGTGTAGCTCAGTGGATTGAGCACAGGCCTGTGAACCAGAGGATCGTGGTTCAATTCCCAGTCAGGGCACATGCCTGGGTTGCAGGCCAGTTCCCAGCAGAGGACACACAAGAGGCAACCATACATTGATGTTTCTCTCCCTTTCTCCTTCCCCTCTAAAGATAAATAAATGAATAAAATCTTTTAAAAAATAAAATAAATAAATAATATTTGTAAACAGTAGAGGATTACATATAACTATAACCATAGGCAGCTGGTCAGAGAAGGTTTTAGAAGTATTAGTTGATTAATAAAAAGAATTAAAACTGAATATACTAAATTAATACTTTACATTCCCCTGATTTGAATTCAGACACTGCCAGTTATTGGAAAAGACATTTATCTACAAAAGTCTTAGTCTCAGAGCACAAAATAATGATAAAAATAATGAATATAATACTGTTTCTAATATTATTCTAGTATTACTAAATATTATTTAAATATTTCTAATATCTAAAGTTATTAAGCAATATTTCTAATATATGTAAGAGTAGTCCCTCGGCAAACTTTCTGGCTCCTCACATGCTCTACTTTGAAGGTAACTTAAGTCTGCGTGTGGTACAGGTAGCTTCAACCTGTGTTGAAATGTTGGAGATGAAGATCCAAATCCTGGAAGTTTTGATTTTTCCCAGCTTTACTGTACATAGTCTTCATTTACCCAAATTCAGTTGTACCTTTTCCCACTGTAGTTTATTTTATGCATTGACTACCTAGATCAAAGCTAATCCTTTAGTCATGTTGGGAAAGGCCCAGAAAAGAACAAAAGGATTTTCCAAGAAATACTGATAAACCAAACATTTTGTTTTGTTTCATCTAAAAGTTTGTTTCAACATTTTAATACTACTTTGTAGAAGCTGTTAAAACTGGAAAAATTTGGGAAAAAGAGAAACATGTGACTGCCAGCTGACCTGCTAGCTGGACTGCAGTGATTCGAGGTGCCCACCTCTCTCCCATTTTAGGAATGAGCATTCTTGATCACCTTCCCCTCTCCCAAAGCTTCCATATAAACATTTAAAATTTGGGGGGGGGGTGCAGAAAACAACTTATCTTGTAGCCCCCCAAAATAGGCTTCCTAGGTAAGTTCCCTTGCTCATTGAAGCTGCCATCTACCAATCAGGTGTGGTTTGCCTTTTTTGGTCTCCCCCTGTTCTCCACATACGGATGTTGGCTTCAGATTATAACCACCTCAAGGTCCTCAGGAGTTTTCAAAACAGCAGTCTCTTGGCACATCTATCTTTTACAATACATTGCACCAAATTTTTGAAAAGGAAAAATGCATCTTTATAAAAGTGAATTTAATGAATAATTAATAAAAATGCAAGAATTGTATCATTTGATTAGTGGAGGGAATTCCATATCATTACCTAGGTATTTTTCACAAACTCAGAAAATCTTTCCAATTTTCTTATGCCTAAATCCCAAAGTAACAGGCACCATTCCAGTTTTGTGTGTTAGAATCAGCCAGAAAGACCTATGGGTTGGGCAAGAGATTGTAGAGGCCTCAGTTCATCCTGTCCTTCCCCACTATTTCCTGCAAACATGCCTCGATGATGTTATAAAAAGAAGAAATGTGCTGAGATCACTTTTAGATACTTATTAAATGATAAAATATATCTATAGTGACAATACAATTTTAGGATCTGAAGTTCCTTTTGAATGAGAACATATGTGTTAAAATTATTTCCTAACAAGAAACAGGGATTTGCACTGCATGATTCCTGCTTTAGAAATCCTTGACATAAGAATGTTTCTGTTTCAAATATAAGGAATAAATCTAAAATAAATTGGTTTGTTGGATTAGTAACAGCTAATTTTCAATATCTATGGCTAGCAGTATTTATATTACTATTTCTAAATTTATATTAAGTAATTATCTTAAGATGGAAAAACAAGCACAACAATTTTTAATATATAATAGATATTGGAATTTAAATAACATTAGTCCCCTAGACTAGGAAGCTAAGTAGTTATGCCTGTTCCATAGAGGTAAGCAGCCATTTATTTATCTTCTCTTCTAAATATGAATAGCAACAACTCTGACTGGACTTGATTTGGAATAGTAGCATATGAGGTGTGGTAGACACAATTCCATAATGGTCTACATTTCTGCTTCTAGCGTATACATCTTGTATAATTCTCTGCTCTTGAGTGTAACTGGGACTGTGAATTTGAAAATTTTCACTCCATTAATTAAAGTATGTTATGTTGCAAAACTGCAGAAAGTCAATTAGGTGGGAGGCCTTAAAAGGGGACAGAGATTTCAAGTGTGAGAATTTCATCTGCTGGTTTTCAGGAAGTAAGCTGCTATGTTGTGAGAGGGTCACACATACCTAGGACTTGTGGGTAGCCTCTGGGAACTCAGACAATCCCTAACCAACAGTAATCAAGGAAGCAGGAAACTTAGATGTACAACCACAAGGGATTTACTATGTTCAACAAAAACAGGAGCTTAGAAGAAGACCTACACCTCAGATGGGAATGTAGCCCAGCAGAAACTTTGATTTCAGCCTACGGAAGTCCCGAGGAAAGAATTTAGACACTTCATGCTCAGACTTTGAGACATAGAAGTGTGACCTAATAAATGGATTTTGCATTAAGCCTTGAAGTTTGTAGTGATCTGCTATGAAGCAATAGAAAACTAGCGCATTAGTGGTAGCTATTTTGATTTTGCTATTTCTATCATTTCCTGTATAAAGGCCCATAAGCTATGTGAAAGCTATCACTTGGACTATAGATGTTCCATTCCCCAGGGAAATTATTTCATATAATTAAGGTTCAACATTAAATCTTAAATACATTAGTTTGGGATTAATACAATAAATAAATATATAATGCATAGTTTATTTAACTAGTAAACAAATATTTTCGGTATGCTCTCTATGTGCTGGGTATTCTCCTAAGTAGCAAGAAGTATGAAAGTGAATAAGACAGTGAAAATTATTTGGCCTCAAGGAACTTACATGTTCATATGGAAGATAGATATTAAAGATTTTAAAAATACCAAATAAATGCAAGGGTGGGAAAAAGTAGGTTTGCAGTTGTGAGTATGCATAACACAGAGTTTATTTTTGTATTATTATTTATTTACTAATCTGTATTATTTATTAGTTGTTTTTCCATATGAAAACCTGTAGCCGTACATTTACTCACCCCTGTATGTGATAAAATTAGGTAGCATAATTAATAAAATAAAGTAAAATTAGAATACAGAGTATAGTGAAAGATCATGCTTTAAAATACTGTACCTTGGTCCCTAGAGAGAGAACATTGCAGCAGAGAAGCTCAGTAAACAGAGGGAGCAGAAGCAGCACACAAATAAGGTTTGAAGTAAAGAGAAGAGCCAGCAGGAGGTCCAGAGGCGTTGTGTAGTTCAGAACATTTCAGTAATAGTTTGAACAGAGTTGATGAAGTAAAACATAGTAAGAGTTAAGGAGGGAACAGTGGCCAATAGCCAAACCATACAGGGACTTTTAGATTCTGAGTCTTTGAAGATATTTTCTGTTCAAACTCTTTGAAGATCCTCTCCATTTTAATGTTTATCTCATAAAAGTCTACATAATTTATCTTAGAGTTTGGTATATGAAGAAATTTAAGACTTTTCTGAAAGACTGCTGAGTTTTTGTTGTTTTTTTTTTATGATGAGAGCTTTGAAAAACATCATGGTACCCTGTGGTCCTGGCTGCCAAGACATACCAACTTTGGGCTTGGGCAAGCTAACATTCCTTAGATAAGGTTTTGATGTAATCCATCTCTCCTCTTTCACCATTATTTTCCATTGATTTTATGTTTTTATATTCCTTTTGGAGATAGGTGTCTTTGGTGGCCAGCTGGATATTGAGCTGGACAGGCCATAAGACAAAGGGAGTCCTGGGAGCAGGCAACACCAGGGCCCCCTTGGCAGGTTGATTGAAGCTGGAGTTGAGGTAGGTGTGTCTGTGGGAAGTCCCGGGAGGAAGCTGCACCAGGGTCCAGGTCTAAAGCTGGAATAGGTGAGACACATGCAGTAGACCAGGAGCAGACCTTGTAGAAGCCACATGGGTGGGTGACTGGGGCTAGCTCAGGCCATGAGGTATCTCAGTGTCAGTGTCACTGTGGTCACCTTGACAGGCTAGCTGGAACTGGAGTTGGAGGAGGCTTGGGCTGCAGGGAGTCCTGGGAACAAGCTGTACAGAAGGCCAGGCACAGAAGTAGGCAAGGGCCAAGGGTTACTCTGGGGGTAAGCTGCATTGTAACCACCTAGAAGGGCCGGTTGAACCTGTAGTTGAAGTGGGTGTGGTCTGCAGGAAGTCCCAGAGATAAGCTGCATGGGGGTCTTGGGTCCTGGAGATGAAGCTGGAAGGGGTGCGAGCCTCAGGGAATTCTGGGAGTAAGCTATGCCTGGCCCTAGACCTACAGTTTTCATGAGTGCCATGGCAGGCAAGTCAGCTTCCAGATCCTTCAGTGAGTGTTTTCTACTTCAGTTTGGTGCATTGGGGGAGGGGGGTCCCATGTACTGGGGCTCCATCAATCCTACCTGTTTCTATTTGATTTCTTTGTCATTTGTTGTGCAGAGGCATTTAGTCAGCCCTCAGTTTTTCTTCAGGGACAATTGCTGTCTGTAGAAAAGGTGAGTTCAGGGTTTTCCTGTGCCAACATCTTGGAAGAAGCACTGGAAATTATGAATAGAAAAAATATTTGAAGCAGTGGGAAATGCAAGGTGAGAATACAGGGATAGTTTCATTGAAAAATAGACTTCATGCAAGAATAAAAATGAATAGAAATGATAGTTTAGGACTTCAATAATTGTCTAAGAAGCTATAGTCCATATTCTAAGCAGTGGGTGCTAATGTTTAATTTTAAATAAATAAATCATAAAGTCTACTTTGCATTTATTTTATTTTATTTTTAAAATTTATTTAATTGTTATTTAAGTAGTTTTCTTTTACTCCCATCCCAGCCCACACTCCCAGTGCTCCCCACCTCCCTCCCATTCCCCCCCCCTTAGTTTTTATCCATGTGTCCTTTATACTTGTTCCTGTAAACTCTTCCCCCTTTCCCTTGAAATTCCCTCCCCTCTCCCCTTTGGTCACTGTCAACCTGTTCTGTATTTCAGTGTCTCTGGTTATATTTTTCTTGCTTGTTTATTTTTTTGTTTAGGTTCCTGTTAAAGCATTTTAAGAAGATCTGTCCAAAGCACTAGAAAGGACAAATGAGAGAAGAGTAATCCTGTATGCAGGAAAATCAATTAAGAGACTCTGGCAATAGTCAAGACTTGGTAATCAAAACCTGACTTAGGTAGATAGACAGTGAAAATGAAACACAGGAGACAAATGAGAAAGATATGGTGAAGTGGAGTTGTTAGAAATTAGGAGATAATTGGGTGTATGGGGAACAGTTTTAGGCTGGGCAAAGTATGATGATGTAATTTTACAGAAATTGAGAACACAAACTTAGAAATAGGGAAAAGGTAATGTGTATTTAAGGCAGCTGGGTAGAGATGTCCGTGGAAGGTTGATATGATGTAATATCACAGTGGAGTCAATCATCACACTGTGTAAGGGCTCCAGACATAGAGCCATGAAGACCCAGGCTCCAATCTAGCCTGGGTCAAGCCTTCTTAAAATCAATGCTCCAAGTGGAGCATTGTAACAGTGAGGTAAGTTACTTTACTAAACCTCTATTTAAGCTTGTAAAATTGTAAATATTAGTTTTATCTCCAGGAATTAAAAAAAATAAGTAGGATGATATGGATACTAGATTAGTTTTACTAGTATACAAAGAATTCTCAAAAATGCCAACTAAATTTACTATGAGTATTGAATTTAGGGGCAAAAATAGTTTGGGGGTTAACTTCAGAAGAGCTAAATTAGGCCAAGAGAAATACACATAGCCATGGAAGAGAAGATACAGGGAGAAAAGAGAAAGAATAAGCCTAGACCTTAGTAGATACCTACATTTAGAATGCAGTCGGAGCAAGGGGAACCCAAAACTGGACAGGGGAAGGGTAATCAAGAAGGTCAGTGTCTGATCTTCACATGAAAAAAAAAAACATGCATAGAAACAGAGGACTTATACTTAAAGTATAATCTAAGGGCTGAAGATCTTAATTCTAGAGCTTTGTTAGAATCTTTTGATTTACCCTAGATTTGTTCTACTCAATTTTTCCAATTCTTGAGGAAAATCGCGCAGAACTGCAATGCACTAGACACTACTTTGTGCAATTGTTCACCGAGAAAGTAGATACGAATTGCCTGATAATTACATGATAACACTGAGACATAATTTCCTAAGCAGAAAGTGCTGCAGCATGGAAGTAGTAATTACAGCAAGCCAAGGCTCTCTCTGACTTAAAAACCAGTGGGACATCTGCTTGGCTGCTACCATAATTGGCTATTGGCCTGTTGTTTTGTTGTGTTGGAGAAGGACTTTATGTCCTGTGGATATTATTTGCTCTTGGTCCAGAGGGACCCAAGTTTCCATTAGATTATAAACTCTATACACATAGCCAGATTTTTCCAAGACACTTCAAATTTTCTATCATTTAGTATTGGATTCTTTCAATTTCCTGTGTTTCCTCCTCTGTAACCATTATCTCTTCAGGCTTCTAGTCTCTAAGGTTATTACTTGGTATGTTGTTATTCTCCCTGCCATGGCCTTGTGAAAACTTCCTGCGACAACCCAAATGAAAAAGCTATATAATAATGTTGCAATATATCTGTTGGCTCTTGTTCATATTGTACTCAATTCCACTCAATCCCCCACTCCATTCAAGAAATGTTGTTTTATCACCAGCTATGTGTCAGTCACTGAGCTAGATCCATTTTCATGTGTTATCTGAAGAATAAATGTTTATGTTAGGGTGTAGAATGATTTCTAGAACAGCTTCAATTTAAAGACTTTCCTCATACACCACTACTTCCACCAAAATCTGTTGGATTTTTCCTGGATAAGATGGCTGGATACTTCCTGGATAAGATTCATATATATTCATTTATACACATATAAATAAAATAGCCATATTATACATAAAACAGTCATATATGTATAAATAAATGCACACTATGGATATACACTCACATACATATATTCATATATATTCATATATATATATATATACTTCCTTGACCATTCAGCTTAGCTTGTGGTATAAAACTTTCACAATGAAACTTTCTTTTCTATTCTTCCCAGTTTATGATAATCTCTTATTATTTGATAACACTAGAGTCTCTCTTCACTAAACAAAAAAGATACTTGAGAGCATAAAATTTACTTTTATTTAGCATTTTTCCTAAAAGAGTAGCATAATGCCATATAAACAAATAGAAACTCAATATATGTTGCTGTTGAATTAATAAATGGTTAAATGATTTCTCATCTACCTTAAAAGGGAAGGATGTTGCATTGGGGGTTATAATATTTTATGCAAATTCTTGATAAAGATTTTACAACTGATAAAGATGCTATTGGAAGAAAGTAAAAAAATAAGGGTCTAATATTTAGCAATAATTTTAGGCCTCGGAGATTTAAGAGCACTGCTCCATTAGATTATTTTCAATAGTAAAGATTCTCACAAATTCTCATTATTTTTGAATAATGAACATATAGCCAGCCCTTCCCCCTAAAATCAGTTTTGAGAGTAAATGACAATAAAAACTTTTCCTTAAATTGATGTTTAGAATAAAGACAATTCACACGTGTATAGATTTAAGTTGAGCAAGTTAAGCAGAGAAAATAAATATTAAACCTTTGACATAGCAATTCAGCAGGAAAATGCTCCTTCAGACAGTTTTGTGTGGAATTATTTATTACATGCTAACCATGCTAACATGGTTCAGTTAACAGACACACAAACAAATAGAAGACCCTGCTAAGAAGACCATGCTAATAAATCAGTTATAAACTAGCTCCAGCAGTTTTTTCAGATTCTGAATGTATCCTTTATGCAAACTGATAATAATCCAAGGGTGTTTTGCAAATGTGTTTTACCTAAAAACAAGTTAGCAGGTTAATGTGTTGAAGTATCTTGGTGAATATTCTTATGGTTTCCAAGTGTGTACAATGCTTATATCAAATTTTCCCACAAGGCCACAGACTATTTCTTTCCTTGTTATGTTATGCTACAGAGCCAGGGATTCAAGGACAATTTACTGTTAACTCTTACACAATGGACAGGAATGTGGAATAAAGGGCAAATCTTTAATTTAAAATTTGAATTTCTCTCAAGGGAATAGTTTTTAAAGATTTTATTTATTTACTTTTAGAGAGAGGGGAAGTAAGGAAGAAAGAGAGGGAGAGAAACATCAGTGTGTGAGAGAACAGTGATTGGTTGCTTTTCACATGCCCCCAGTGGGGACCTGTGGGGACCTGGCCACAACCCAGGCATATGCTCTTATTGGGAATCAAACTAGTGACCTTTCGGTTCTCAGGCGGGTGCTTATGACTCCACTGAGCCACACCCATCAGTCCTCTCAAGGGAAATTTTTCAAGCATCATATTATTAAAGTCCCAAGCACATCCATGATGACATACTTAAGGACGAAGTCAGTACTGTTAACAATCAATGAAGTACACTAGGTGATGCTAGCTGACTGGAGAAAAAAGCTCTCTGAAAGAGAAATAGCACCCTGAAAGCAACAGAAAAACTGATTTGGGGAGGTGTTGGGAAGGAGAGAAGATTGAGTACTACCACCACTGTATCAGTGATGCTTTGCATATGCACAAGGAAATTAAAGTGCTTGCTCTGAGAAATTTTCACACAGAAATGGGAAGTTACACAATATCTTGAGAAGAATATTCTATTAACAGCTGGCAACGGCTGCTGTGGGCAGCAGGACTGACTCAGCTTTACTGCCTTAAAGTTATACCACTTGTTGTGCAACAAAAACCAGATGAGGTTTTGATTTTGTATAGTTCAAAATTTTAGGGCTGTACAGACTTGAAAGGCCACCAACTTTTCGGAGAGAGAACCCTGGGTTTAACTGAAATTTTCTGATGAAATGTTTAATTCTGAAGTTAAATTCAGAAGAAAGTGTCTGATTGTTCTGTGGATGAAGAAGGTTAGGGTCTCGACCTAGTTATAAAATTGACCATCTTAACTATGTTTAAGAGTCTTACTGAAGTGCGCTACTGAACTGAAACCCATATTCAGAAATTTCCTTCTTTTAACTTTATTAGAATGTATTTCTGCCAGTTTTTCAACAGTTTTCCTTTTTAAAATATATTTTATTAATTATGCTATTACAGTCATCCCATTTTTTCTCCCCTTTATTTGTCTCTGCACTGCACCCCTCCTACCACCAGCATTCCCCGCTTAGTTCATGTCCATGGGTCATACACATAAGTTCTTTGGACTCTCCATTTCCCATGCCATTCTTAACCTCTCCCTGTCTATTTTGTGCATACCATTTATGCTTCTTATGTACTTTTTGGTTTTTAGGCTCAGTTTTTGATAGTTGTGAGTTTTTTGTCATTTTACTGTGCATAGTTTTGATCTTCTACTTCTTAGATAAGTCCCTTTAACATTTCGTATAAGGGTTTGGTGATGATGAACTCCTTTAATTTGACCTTATCTGGGAAGCACTTTATCTGCCCTTTCATTCTAAATGAAAGCTTTGCTGGATAGAGCAATCTTGGATGTAGGTCCTTGCCTTTCATGACTTTGAATACTTCTTTCCATCTCCTTCTTGCCTGCAAGGTTTCTTTTTAAGAAATCAGCGGATAGCTGATAGTCTTATGGGAACTCCTTTGTAGGTAACTGTCTCCTTTTCTCTTGCTGCTTTTAAGATTCTCTCCTTATCTTTAATCCTGGGTAATGTAATTATAATGTACCTTTTTGTGTGCTTCCTTGGGCCCATCTTCTTTAGGACTCTCTGAGCTTCCTGGAGTTCCTGAAAGTGTATTTCCTTTGCTAGATTGGGGAAGTTCTCCACTATGTTTTCAATTTCTTGCTCTTCCTCTTCTCCTTCTGGCGCCCCTATGATTCTGATGTTAGAACACTAAAAGTTGTCCCAGAGGTTCCTGAGCCTCTCCTTATTTTTGGAATTCTATTTTTTTTCATTCTGTCCTGGTTGAATGTTTACTTCTTCCTTCTGCTCCACACCATTGATTTGAGTCCCAGTTTCCTTCCTGTCACTGTTAGTTCCCTGTACATTTTCCTTTATTTCACTTTTAATAGCCTTCACTTTTTCCTCTATTTTGCAACCATACTCAACCAATTCTGTGAGCATCCTGATTACCAGTGTTTTAAACCCTGCATCTGATAGGTTGGCTATCTCTCCATTGCTTAGTTCTATTTTTTCTAGGCTTTGATCTGTTCTTTCATTTGGGCCATTTTTGTTGTTGTTATTGTCTTGGTGTGCCAGTTATGTAGTAAAGAGCAGGACCTTAGGTATTCACCAGGATGGGGCAACCCTGTCACTGCGTTGTGGTGATATATGTGGGGTAGGGGTCCAAAGGGAACAATGCTGCTTGCTCTGCTCTCCCCCAGCTTTCAGTCATTTTCTCCACTACCCACAAGCAAATTGGGCCCTTTTGGTGCTGATTCCCTGTGGGTGGGCTTGTGTACACTCTAGGACCTTTTGGGTCTCTCCAATGAACTCTCCTTTGAGGCTGGGAGTTTCTCCTGCTGCCTCAACCATCACGGGTTTTTACAGTCAGAGGTTCTGAGGCTTTTTTCCCCGCACAGTGGAACTCTGGGTTGTGTGGTCTCCCTCCCCAGTTGTTTCTCCTGGTTTATCTGCACGCAAACACGGGACCATCTGCTCTGCCAGCCGCTGCCTTGCCAAGAGTCCTCTCTGTCAGGCTGCCCATCTCCACCCCTGCTACCAGTCTGGATGAATGTTTCTCTAATTTCTCAGTTGTCAGACTTCCATACAGTTTGATTTTCTGGCAGTTCTGGTTGTTTTCTGTTTTTAAATTTTGTTGTTGTCCTTCTTTTGGTTGTGGGAGGAGGCACAGTGTATCTACCTATACTTCCATCTTGGCTAGAAGTCCCAGAAATTTTCATTTTGAAAAACAACAGTTTTCCATTTTCTCTCCCCACCAGCCCTTTTACTTTGTTTAAAAATAGAACACTCAGGTGAATCAAGTGTAAAACATTAGTGACACCAACTGAAACTTCATCACCTATTCAGATCTGATGTTGACTTATTGCTGGCATAATGTAGTCCTTTCTGTTTGCTGTGTTTCTCAATTTAATGCTAAAATTTTCAATTTAGTTGCTACCCCATGAAGTTTGAAAATGTTCTCTTTGAAATACTTTGTATAATTTGCTATATCTGCAACATATAAAGTATTTTTTAAGTTTTTTATTAAATTTATTGGGGTGACATTAGTTAATAGGATCATATAGTTTCCAAGCATACATTTCTATGATACAAGTTCTGTATATCTCACTGTGTACCCAGCACCCAAAGTCAAACCATCTTCTGTCACCATATATTAAGTCCCCTTCTGCCCCTCTAGCCCTCTGGCAACCACCACACTGCTACCTTGTCCATGACCTTTAATTTTATAACCCACATATGAGTAAAATCATATGGCTCTTAGCTTTCTCTGGCTGACTTGTTTCACTTACCATAATATTCTCAAGATCCATCCATGTTATCACTAATGGCAGTATTTCATCTTATGGCCCAGAGGTATGCCATAGTATATACATACCACATCTTTTTATCCAATCATCTATCAAAGGATTCTGGTTGTCTTCATATCTTGGCCACCCTGAATAAGGCAGCAATGAAAACAGGTGTGCAGGTATCTTTGTAAATGCATGTTTTCGAGTTTTCATGTAGAGGACTAGGAGAGGGATTTCTGGGTTATATGGTAATTCTATTCTTAATTTTTTAAAAGATTTTATTTATTTATCTTTAGGGGGGGAAGGGAAGGAGAGAGAAAGAGAATATCAATCTATGGTTGCCTCTCATGGGTCCCCTGCTGGGAACTGGCCTGCAACCCAAGCATGTGCCCTGACTGGAAACCAAACTGCGATCCTCTGGTTCATATTCTTAATTTTTTAATGAACCACCAGACTGTTTTCTATCAACCACAGTCTTGTCTTTTGTTATTTTTCTTTGTTTGCTTTTTTAGCTCAATTCATCCCTATTCTTTCTTTCACCGTATACCCCTTATAGTTGATGCCCTGGAGAAAGTGAAGAGTTTAATGATAATGAATATATAATTCATGGGAAAAATCAGGGTGTCCTCTTCTTATTTATGAGATATAATTTATATTTGAAAATAATGGTGCTTACAATGTTGGAGAAATGCTATGATACTTATTATGATGCATAGAAAATATATGTGATCCTGTGTTCACTGAATTTTTAGTTTTTCAGTTCTTTGGTAAGACATTTGTTTAACAAGTTTCTAGTTCAAGTAATAAAAAAACTTTTATGCACACAAACAACACTTTTTAAAAGATAATTTAAAGGCTGCTGATACTCTGCACGTCCATCCAGGTTGTCATAAAAGGTAAGATTTCCTTCCTTTTTGTGGCTGAGTAGTATTCCATTGTGTAAATACCACAACTTTTTAATCCACTCACGTACTGATGGGCACTTGGGCTGCTTCCAAATCTTGGTGATTGTAAAGAAAGGCTGCACTAAACATAGGTGTTCATATATTCTTTTGAACTAGTGTTTTGGGTTTCTTTGGATATGTTCCCAAAAGTGGAATGGCTAGGTCATAAGAAAGTTCCATTTTTAATTGTTTGAGGAAACTCCCTACTGCTTTCCACAATACCGCACCAATCTCCAAAATGACCCTTTTCAGTATGAAAAAAGTATTGGGGGGTGAAGGCTGGGTGGAGGTGGGCAAAGGGGAAAATTTGGGGGACATCTGTAATGGTGTAAACAATAAATATAAAGTTAAAAACACTATAATAAACAAAGAACTGACATGCATGTTGATTTTCAAATGTAAAATAAATGTTTTTTTAAATCAAAAATGCACTGACAATACATAACACTTTCTGCCACATGAATTGAGGTAAACAAAAAATACCATTACTACTGAAACTATATAACAGAAAAAATACTAGAAAGTTTACCAGAGATATTCACATTTCAAGGACTTCCCCACAAAAGTTACTAAAAATAATTTGTCAAATAAATAATACTTAATATTCACTATTGTCTTTCTCTTATACCTAATCAAGAAAAGAAATTTGAACCTGTCTCAACACTATCACAGAAAATAATCAAGGAGGGAAGCAAACTGATTATTAGTGATTGATTACTTGAATTATGTAATCAATTACTATTATGAATTACTATTTTTCTTAAGCACTGCAGCTATCTGTTAAGGGACATAACAAGTTTTAAAAGGAAAAGGATTAAAGGTTTCATTTTCCTCAACCAAGAGGCAAAATGAGTGAGATTTTTCAAGTTAACTTTAATTTCATCTGGCTCAGGTGTCAGGAATCTATATTTATCTTGAGTTAGGCAAGCGCCCGAAGTGCTGGAAGTCTCAGGATATCAATTGCTTTCACATGTCAGAGTAACCTTAAAGACAGATGAATGGTCAGGACCCCATGCTGCATTTCTGAGTTCTCAGCTGCTGTGCTGTAGGAATCATGTGTGTATTTTCTGCATCTCCTCCTCCAAGACTCTCTCTGAAGCCACTCTTAAAATCCTACATCCCGGCAAGCAAGATCCTCTAGAAACTGGTGAGCAGATTTATTTTTGTACAGTGATGTGGCTATAAATAATTAATGGGCTATCATCTAGTAAAGAATAATTATTTTTAACTCTTTAAAAAGATAAAGATTACATTTCCACTAGTCTAAATTCATCCTGTGAGATTTCCATTTGTACATTTTCATGCTTTTTATCTAGAAGTATCAGAAAACTTAAGTTTGTAATTATTTCAAAAAGTAAAACTTTACTGAAAATTTTTATTTCTTCAGGTTCTCTAAGTTGGTCTGACATATACTAATCTACACTAATTTTATACTTCTTCAAAAAATTTTCTTTACCTTCTCATAGACTTTAAAAAATATTACTCTAAAAAATAATCCTCTAAAAATCTGACCAATTTGATTTTGCTTTCTAAATTGGAAGACCAGCTTTTCAGTAAGACTAGAAGTTGAATGACCTTTGTTTATAAGACTATGAAAATGTCTTTTGCAGTGTTGTCAGGACTGACAAGTATATTTCACAAATAATTTAAAAGCCCCACTCCTCTTAACAAACTGACTCCTAGAAGGAAAGAAGAAAACAATAATCTTTTCATACATAAACTGATTGACCATTAGTAATCACAGAAGTTGCATTGACTGTGGGCGCAGGACACCTTCTTTTGGGGGCAAGAGATTTTGCTGCATAGCAGATTTTTTGTAGCATGGTGTGTTTCATAATGTGGCTGTAAAAGAAGAAAAGCCCTGCAAGGAATAATAGGGTAGTGACTTATGCTGAAAGGAAACTTTCTTAAGAGTTATATATACATTTAAATACAAAAATTAAATGCTGATACAAAAAATAAAGTTCCCTCTGACTCTTTAGCTCTCTACAAAGACTGGAAATGAATTGGATAGGCTTCTTTACCTTTGAGGATCGCTTCCTTTTATTCTTTGCAGAATGGTTGCTTGGAGTTGGGCTGAATTCTGGGGAAAGCTTTCTGGGTTGATATGGATACACGTGCTAACTTCTTGTCATTCCTGTGAGAAAAACTCAGCATTCAGGTGGGTTTTAGATCAGGTGAAGAGAAATAGGCAACCTATACCCAGGCATAGCTGACAGAATAATGAAAGGGGGATTTGTTGGACAATGTATGAGACTTCTCTAATCCTGACAAGGGAAAAGGAGAAATATTGTCAAATGATGCACAACACACAAACAGTAATTATTTGGAATCAGATCCTTTTGCAAAGGACAACTTTTCAGTGAACTCTTCTGAACATTTAAGAAAGCAAGCAAACACCTGAGGATAATCAAACAATTTTCACCTGGGAATAAAAAATAAGCTCCTGAACTTACAAAAATTATTTTTAGGAGGGAAAAAGGAAATAAAATTTAAAGTGCTAAAAAAATCAAGTGGCAAAAACCATGTAAGACTACAGAATGGGCTAAATAAAAAATTATGTTTTTCTTAGAGTGAAGAAATACACAATATATTGCTGTGGATGTGACTATACCTCAGTTCGCTTTGGGCACACATTGCTAATTAAGGTGACTATGGAATTTAACTTTCTTAGTATTTATAAACTAAGCTTTATCATTAAATTATTTGAAAAAACTTCACAAAATTATGAAATGAAAAAGCAATGCTTTAAAATGAACAAAAAGGGGGACATTTTTTATTGTCACTTGCCTATATGGTTTTGATTGCTTTTTAGGTAAAAAATTGTAAAGTGCATCACCACTTTACTACCACCTAAAAGGAATGATCTGGAATGAGGAGCAGAGAGGTATCAGAAGAGCAGGAGTGACTATGTTTCCATATCAGGTTGCTGGAATCCTGAAAAAAAAAATGCCTAATCCAAAGTGATTCTCTCAGCTCACAATGAATTGTTTATCAGGAAAAGGAAATTGTCTAAAATTAGGAAAAGTGAATAGAGAATATAAAAAGAAATATAGTAAATAATTAGTTTTATTGTTTTATTGGTGGTGTGTCAAACTACAAAAGTTGGCTAAGCCACTGGAAATTTGTTTTCTTTTACAAAGAGCAATTAATATGCCATTGCCTCTTTCCATATGATGAGCTTTCTGCCATTTGTTTATGGAGAAGCTAAGGTGGATGCTGCTTTGTCCCTTCTGACAAATTCAGTCTGTGGAGAATAAATAACAGTTTAAGATAGGTGCTTGGTGGTACAATGTTAAGTATTTTAAGATGTTTTGAAATATACCCAGAGACCTTTGTCACACAAACCCTATCATCTGAAGGAGGAAATGACAGAAAATTGGCAGGCAAATGGAGGGTACATAGCAGAGAACTTGGCTACATTCACTGAGGATTCCAGAGTGTGCTCAAATAGAAAAGTATTGTTTGTCCTTCAGTGCTTGTGGAGTTTAAAACTGAAATAAGGACAGTGTTTTTTGTTTGTTTGTTTGTTTGTTTTTTAAAGATTAGTTTCATCTCTCAATTAATGTTTTCTTCTCATTTAATCTTCTAGATATAAATCTTACATTTCTCTCATTTTAATTTTAGGAAATCAGAAATAGTCATGTCATGTTTTTAAAAATTAAGAACACAGTGTAATAGAATTTTAACTAGAGACTCATTTTATTCCATGCTGGAAATTCATTATTACTCTATTTGAAATGTAACAGATGCCATTATAAGGGGGCAATTTTGGCCTCATTCTAGGAAGTTTTAGAAATGATACTTCCCAGTTTTCTTTATATAGAATAAAACCTCTGGAAAGTTAAAAATAAAGTCAGTTAACTT
The DNA here is from genome assembly GCF_021234435.1 of Artibeus jamaicensis. NCBI lineage: Eukaryota > Metazoa > Chordata > Mammalia > Chiroptera > Phyllostomidae > Artibeus > Artibeus jamaicensis. The sequence goes on from NW_026521870.1 coordinate 5,365,022, forward strand.
TATAAATGATAAAAAAATATAGCGAAGGTTGAATTTTGTGGACAGGTTCCCCATCACTGCATACACACAGAACCCTTAATGAACCATCAACCTCCTGGAGAAAATCAGCCCGACTAGTGACTGTTACAGAGTTGCTTCCCTTGACCACTCTTAGCAACTTGTCGTGATGTTTCTAAATACACAATTTACTCTTAAAATGCTAAGTAACATATACAGCACATGGAATAAAATAGCTTAAAGTAGTATACATCCTAAACCTAGGTTTGATAGTTCTGTGAATTAATTTTGTTGAACTGTCTTGCCTGAAATGGGGAACAAACACTAATCTAAATTTTGGCTTGGTTTCATAAGGGAAAGACCTCTGGTTTCTATGGAAACCTCTAGTTTCTAGGAGTCCTGTCCTTTTTAAAAGTTGCCTGGTCAAAAGTTACATTTAAGCAGACAGGTAGATGGGCAATTGCAATGCAGGAGCACACAAGCTGTGATAAGGGCAATGTGCACGGACCTTTGCTGTTACATAGAGTTGGCGCCCGCTGCTCGGCTGATAACTCCGGGAAGACAGGGATCTTTTGCAACTTGGTATCAGCAATGCCCAATGTCTGACACATATTAAACACTCAGTAGGGAGATTTTATTCATTTATTCAAGAATATGATGTGTAAATCTTCTCTAACCTAAAATGTTTACCTGGCTGGTGTAGCTCAGTGGATTGAGCACGGGCCTGCGAACCACATGATCACTGTTCGATTCCCAGTCAGGGCACATGCCTGGGCTGCAGGCCATTTTCCAGCAGGGGACTCACGAGAGGCAACCATAATTGATGTTTCTCTCCCTCTCTCCTTCCCTTCCCCTCTAAAGATAAATAAATAAAATCTTTAAAAAAATAATAAATAAATAAAATGTTTACCTACCACTAAGGACTATAACTAAAATTAAAATTTTTTTCATCATTTTAACAATTTAAAAATCTATTTCTTGAATTTCTTATACTTATTCATATTGAAATATCCAAAAAGACACATCTACAGTTGGCCCTTGAACAGCATGAAGGTTAGGGGCATCTTCCCCCTGTTCAGCTGAAAATTTGCATATAACTTTCAACTGCCCCAAAACTTAAGCTGTTCCTCCATGCCCAAGGGGGATTGGTTCCAACACCCCCACAGACACCAAAATCCATGGATTCCCAAGTCTCCTACATAACATGATGCAGATCAATGCACACAGTTAGCCCTCTGTATCTGTGGACTCCCAAATGTCTACTGGGAAAGAAAAAACAGGGCAAGTATTGAAAGTGATTTGCATGTAAGTGGACCCATGCAGTTCAAACCTGTGTAGTTCAAGGGTTTTCATGTGAGAATCCTCAGGCAGGTAGTTTTATGGAGTGTTACCATCTTTAGCACCATCCTCCCCTTCCCAAGTGTTTAGTTGTTTGTTTTTGTGTGATATAGGGAAGATCAGCTATTAAAATCAATAATGCCATTTAATAGAGAAATATTCTGTAATTCAATTTACACTAAGTATTTAAACTTAGAGACACCAATGATTTCTCAGTGAGTCAGTACAAGAAGCTCATTTATTTCACTTAACTCCTCTGAAGTCCTAATCCTTTTCCTGAATCCATGTGACAAGCTTAAATGTGCTTGCTTCTGTATTCACTCTCTCAGATATCTTCACTGAGTGTACCCAGTTTTGGATAAAGCTAGAGGAAAACTCTTCACTTGGTCAGTTCCACTCTGGGTCCAGTGGTCATCTTCAAACTGTGCTAACCTTTCTCCAGGTGTGGGTTGTGATTTCTCCACTTCTAACTTTATGGGAAACAATGACCTGGGTAATATTGTTCTTTGCTAGGCTCCTCACACATGCCCCCGAAACTTTTCTGAGGGTGAAGGTGATGGCTGGCAAATGGTAGAAGTGCAGGCATCAGCTGTTGTCTTTCTCAATCTCTTGGTCAGAATTCCTTCCCGACTTCCCTGAGAGCCCCTGGAAGGTTTCTTCACCTTTAGTCTTCCACACCTCTGAGTAGCATCCTCATATCGCAGTCCTATTGTAACAGTTCACAGAAACGCTCTGCTTCACCATGTATAGTCAGGAAAAGCAAGATTGGTCAAGGAATAAAGTAAATCCTAGTAAATAAAGTTTACTATCATTATTAGCCCTATCTTTTTTACCCCATGAATATTCCCCTTAAGTGTTAAAGATGACATTTTGTTTTCTCACTAAAGTGCCCCATGCAGAACTTCTGTACATAGTAACAGCAAGAGCATGTCTTAGGCTGAAATCCCGTAGATAAATAAAAGCAGTTGACACAATCTGAATGGTCTTTTGTGAAAAAAAAGAAAACTACTTAACAGTTATTTACCACGGCAAAGCAACAGCTACGAAGCTGGGTTTTTTTTTTTGTTGTTGTTATTGTTTTCTGAGGTGTAAGGCTGGAACTCCTTCCAGCTGCTCTCCCAACATTAACATATTCACAGTAAAAGCTATAAATATTAGAAGTGGAAATATTAGAATACTCTCAAACCAAGATACATAAATTTTTACAAGTGAAGACTATGAGGCACATAGAATTTAAGTGAGCTTTTATACGGTTGCCTAGCCATTAGATAGACTGTCATCTCTCAAATTTCCCTTTTTGAAGTTTTTCTGTGCCTCCTTGCCCATCAATGCCTACTAAGAGATCTTACCTATTTTTATGTCTTCACCTATATTCTGTATGTTGAATAGATCCAAAGCTACATCTCAGAACCCTAACCTCTTCCCCAAGTTTCAGAGTCACATATCTGTGTGCCTGCTGGTCACCTTCTAAATGTGGATGGTCCACATCTTGAGTTGAAATGACCTAAACTCTTTTAACACATAACCTTGTCACTGTGTTCTGACTCATGATGTGCCTTTTATGTACAAAATTGAATTGTAAATATCCCCAAGGTAGGTATGTCTCTTAACTATGCTTGAATCAATGTGCATACATGTACTCTGTAAATACTTTATAAATAAATGGATGGGTTAAGTAACTATAATAGCTCGTTATCACCTACTGGGTCCCTGCAAGGCACTCTGATAATTGTTTTGCAAAGTGTGTAGTATTTAATAAGAAGCATTGTAAATTATTAGTTGAGGTACATTTTCTATTTTTTCCCAGATTTTAAAGCCTTAGTGCCCTTAGGCAAGTCACTTTATTATTTTTTCATTGTTTATTTTATTTCATTTTAGTATTAATTTCTCATATACATTATCACTGATGTACCTGTTCCCCAGCCCATTGCCCACCTCCATCCATCCCCCACCCCCTCTTCCCGCTGGTTGTCTGTGTCTATGAGTTATGTATATACCTGTAGCCAGACTCCATAGGTTTGAAACTTGGATCTGTTACTTACCAGCTCTGTGACCTTGAGCAAGTTAGTTGGTTCCTATGCTTCCTCTCTGTAAAATAGAAACAATAAAAAAGTATCTACTTCATAGAGTAATTGTTCAAAATAAGCAAGTCTCTATATATAAACTATGTAAGTGCCCTCCACATAATAAGTACCATAAAAGGGTTGACTGTAACTACTTAATTGTCATAATAAATTTAATGTGGGTAGTGTTATTCTCTTTATAAGAATGTGTGAACAGACTCAGATAGATTAAGTAACTAGTTCAGGATGCTGCCACTCATTAGTGAAAATGCCAGCTAGGACTAACTGACCCCACTCCCAAATCTAGTGATACTGTTTCACTCTCCATTTTCTTTGTCTTGTCACTCAGTCTGAAGCTACGACACATTCTTGATTTGTATTTCTCACTGCCTACCTAATTACTTGCCATGAGACTTAGCTATTCACACTACCTTCTAAATGATCTCCTCCCATATGTCTGAAATCTTGTTCAACTTCTTCTTCCCTAGCCACTGACTTGATTCAGACCATGTATTTTCTTGCCTAGATTGTTTCAAAAGATTTCCTCTGGCCTTTCCTCCAACACATTCTCCACATTATGCCAGAGACATCTCCCTAAACACAAATTTTATAGTGTACTCCTTCCTTGAACACCTTTGAGTAGCCCTATATTGCTTCCAAAATGCATTCTTGAAAAGAATTTCTAGGTATTCAAGCACACACCTGTCTCTCATGCACTGGGCATCATATTAGGTCTTGACTATGTCATCTGTGCCCGCCTCCCCAGTTCCCCGCCTTGTCTTTCCGCTGTACCAAAGCCTTACCAAAACACCTATACTCCCCAAGTTGTATGTTTCCTTGTGGAACTATCTTTTGGGGGAATGCCTTTGTTCACTTTACCCAGACCCATATGTTTTAAAACTTCTTTAAAATTCAAATTTATTGGGGTTACATTGGTTAATAATATTATATGGGTTTCAAGTATACATTTCTATGATACATGTTCTGTCTATTGCATTGTGTGCAAACGATACAGCTCAGAGCTAGTTCTTTGAAAAGATTAATAAAATTGACAATCCTCTGGCTAGACTCACTAAGGAAAAAAGAGATGTTCATGTAAACATAATCAGAAATGAAAGAGAAGTTACCACACATCACAGAAACACAAAGGATCATTCTAGAATACTATGAAAGACCATATGCCACCAAATTCAATAACCTAGAAGAAATGGACAAATTCCTAGAAATATATGAATCATGAAAGATTGCAAAATCTATATTTATAAAGTAACGGAAGGGATAATATTGGATTTTGCTGAGCAGGCCTATCTTGAAATGGTGACAGAAGACACTTCAAAAAGGCATTTACTGGTAACACCTTCTTTCATGTCTGGACAAACTACCTAGTGTCATCGATTACCTACCACTTACAGTTTCTGTAAGAAATACAAATAAATGTCATTTTGGTAAGAGATTAAGAAGTTGCAAAAAAAGAAAAAGAAAAAGAAAAAGAAAATCTGAACAGACCAATCAATGGTTAGGAAATTGAGACAAGCATCAAAAACCTCCCTAAAAATAAAAATCCAGGACCAGATGGCTTCACTCCGAATTCTCACAGACATTCAAAAAAGATTTGATACTTATCCTTCCCAAATTCCTCCAAATAACTGAAGAACATATAATACTTCCTAACACATTTTATGAGGCCATTGTAAGCATGATACCAAAACCTGGCAAGGATAACACAAAAAAGAAAACTATAGACCAATATTTCTGATTAATATGGATGCAAAAGTTGTAAATGAAATGCTAGCAAATCAAAAAGAGAAATTAAAAAATATATCACATATCATGTGGGATTCATTCCAGGGACACAAGGATGATTCAACATGTGTAAATAGATCAATCTAATACACCACATTAGCAAAACAAAGGGATAAAAATCATATGACCTCATCAACAGATGCAGAAAAAACATTTAATAAGATACAATATCTATGATTAATACATAATAGAATATTTATAGAGGGAAAGTACTTCAACATAATAAAAGCTGTTTATGACACTCAGGTAACATACTCAATAGTGAAAACCTGAAAGCTTTCTTCTAAAATGGGGCCATATTTATAACTCTCAAGTAAGCTATTACTTACTTCCTCTTCCAGCTCCTTCCCTAACCCAGTGTTCACTCTGCTCACTTCAGCGGAGGTGTCCCAGTGTTTTATAACTTTTTGAATCTGTCTTCCTAGTTGAACTGTGAGCTACTTCAAGGGAAGTATCAGGTTCACATTTTATGGATTCTGTCATTTTATCCCAATTAAAATTTCAGACTAAGAATGCTTAAGGAATTTATTTAATTTTACTCTTGCAAGGGCTGCAGATTCATGAAACATTTGCCAGTGCTAATGAGAAATAAAAGCATAAATACAAAACAAAGTTAATAATTCAAACTATGAGTATGATTTTTAAAAAGTAGCTTCAAAAGTCATCTGAAAAACTCAAGAATGAGAAAGAGTTTGAATGGGGAAATGAACCAGTGTTAGAACCAGTAAAAAGATTGTGTAGCAAGAGTTTGCATACCTTCTGGGTTGTGATCTGGTGGTGAAGGGAGATGTTGCATCAAGTTGCTGGCATGACTGTCCAGCAGGTGCCCACTATGTAGGCAAAGGGTTGAGGGCAAGATAAGATTAGGAAAGGACATGCACTAGGACAGATGAGCCAAACTCAGAGTCTAATCTAGTTTTAAAGCCTTCTTTCTTTTGGAAAACAGAGACTGGTAAGTGAATGCTGGAAACTGGAGAATGGGAAGTTTTATCTTATAGCTCACAGCTCAGTTTTAGCAGCTGTTTAAATTGAACTAGATTTAGAGCAGTAGTTCTTAAAAAGTGAGCGTGCATGAGAATAGCCAAAAATGTGTGGAACCATTGGCTTAGATGATGTTCATAATTTGTCTGTGTCCAAACAGGATTACAGAGAATCATGTTTTCTGTCTTGACCCAGCATAATCACGTGGCCTTGTGTAGTGCTGATGCTCTGTGTAATTGTTTACACTCACCGAGAGGAAATTACGACCTGACCGTGACTGCCAGCCCAGTTTCTGAAACAATAAAACTAGCAGATAGCACCAGGCCAAGCCCTGAATGTTGAAAGCTATTTTCTTTTTCTCATGGGAAAAAAAGTTATTTCAGTAATTAAACCTACTTGCATGTACTTTGCTTTCCACTACTTTGATGGTAAGATTCTAATAGATTTCTTTGTAACCTTCTCTATAAAACCTATGGTATGCTGAACACATTAAGTATTTTAACACGAAAGTCTTATGCTAGTAATTTGATGATCAATAACAAACACAAGAGGAGATTAATCTGTGTATATAATAACTATAAAGTACATGCATTGTTTAGGGATTTAATAAACTTTTATGCCCTTATCTCATAAAAACTAATTTATTATATAAATGAAGAAATATATACTATTGGTAGATATGAAATATGTAGAATAAAATTTTAATTTTAGTGAAAGTAACATGTGAAGTAAGGGCTCTTTCTACTTATTACATAAAGATCTTAATAATCTCTGATGAGAGATTATCAAGATTCTTTTAGTTGGGAATTATTATAAATCAACATATTTCTGGATTTATGCATCTAAGTTGAAATTATATAAATATAGTAAAATATATGCCAAACTTTTTACTTAGATATTCTTGATGCTTCCTAGATATAGGGATAAATGGGATAATCTCACCTTTGGTAATAGACTATTATTATCATAAGTTTCATTTAAAGAAAGCAAGATCTAGTAAGTGATTCAAGTTCATGATTGAATAACATTTAATATTTCTTTATTGTATGGATTTAAAGTGACTAGAAATATTAACATATGTCCCATGCTTGTAATTCACTTTATAACTTGTTATAAGTCTGTAAAGAAAATGAGATAAAACCATGAATTAAGCTTGATTTGGTAAATCATACATAGAAAACAATCTTTCCATAATGTAATATTTCAGACACTTTGAATGGTATTATAAATGCCACTTTCTTTGATCTATACATAAATGCTTTTTAAACAAGAGCTACATAATAAATCCAAGGTTTCAGTTACATATGTAAAGTTAAGCTTCCCTATTATTGAGTTTCTGTGTTTCATCTTAAAATATAATAAAGGCAGTATAAAAGAGAGAATAATGTTTAAAATTATTTATTTTTAGAGAGAGGAGATGGGAAAGAAAAAGATAGGGAGAGAAGCATCAATGTGTGATTGCCTCTCATGCACCCCCTACTGGGAACCTGGACTGCAACCCCAGCATGTGCCCTGACTGGGAATCAAACCTGTAACCCTTTGGTTTTCAGGCTGGCAGTCAATCCACTGAGCCACACAAGCCACAGCAAAAGAGAAAGTGATTTGTTTATCACCTCCGCTTTATCACATTATCTAGCTAATAAGGGGAAGTTATTTTGGCTGAACTTCATAGAATTTGCCCTTTAGTTACTTACTCTTAAAGATATGATCTTAAAAAAGAAGGTCACTTTTTACTTTCTCCTTAAGGTTTATCCTTTTTCGTGATCACATTTTATCTTTCCTATTTTCTAGAAAAACATGTAGTTTTGTTTTATGTGCACTGAGAACAGTAATTTACTGAAGAAGAAACTGAAATAGAGAAGTTAAATTTCAGCTAAACATTTTAACTTTTAATTGAAAAACAGGGCTTAAATCTTTTTACATTACAGATAGGCACCATGGCTGTGTTTTCTTCAAGTCTTTACAGCCAAAGGCAGCACTTTGGATCTTTCAATCTGAAGGATTCAATAGTTAAATTATAGTAGAATCCTGATAACTGACTTAATTCAGTTAACAGTAATAACGGGAGAATAATGTGAATAATATTAAAATAACCATTAGTTACTTGGGAAGTTAGCATTCTTGGAGTTCATTCTTCACTTTATTTAGGGTCAAACTTGCATAGTGTACTTTTGCTTATGATCTGTGGTATATTCTTTAACATTACTGTGTGCAAGTTTGCTACAGATGAGCACTCATGACTGCTTTTCGTGATGGTGAAAAGAGTACTTTCTGTGCCCAGCTTAGCACCAATGTGTGAGAGAAATAAAAGAGAATTATGGTCAATCAGTTTTCTTACCTGAAATATTTCCTATACTTGTGTGTTTCAGAGAAGTCTTTACACATTACATATATTTTTGAAAGTTGTATGATTTATGTTAGAATAGAAGAGCAGCTCTCTCTCTTTTTTTTTTCTTACATCTATTCTGTGTTTTGCCAGAGCATATAAGCTATAAAGGTAAACGGTGGTCACTTCTCAGTGGTGATTGCTTTTAATTATAAAAACTACCCAGATTATTTCTTGGGGTGTCTTCGTGTTTTCTGCTGGCTTTAGACTTAGATTCTCTTTTTGTTCTTTGTCTCTTTAAACTGTCATAATACATTTGTGTTTTATATACTCAGTGGCTGAACAAGATAAACTATAAATGTATTCACCAAAAGGCAGGTTCATATAGTCATTTTTTTCATTGCTTCTACCCGAAAAGGTCATTCTTTAACTGGATCCAGTTACTGAATCCAGTGACTAAGTACTGGGTTGGCCAAAAAGTCCATTTAGTTTTTTCTGTAAAATAAGACACATTTTTCATTTCCACCAGTAACTTTAGTGATTTGGATATTTTGAATATGTCCACTATCTCCTGCATGGTATAACATCGATTGTTCTCAATTAATTAATGTCTCACTTTGACTGTTTTCAACTTCAACTGGTCTATCCGACCACGGACCACCATCATCCTGCAAGAAATCTCCGGTACAGAACTTTGCAAACCACTTTTGACATGTTTGATCAGTCACACTTTCAGCTGCGATTTTACCTTTCTTGAAATAATAAAGCATTTTATGCCAAAAATGTTGTATATTTTATTCCATCTTCAATATTAAAATGGCTACACAAAAATTCACCAATTTCCGTAAGGTTTTTTTTTTGTAAGATTTTATTTGTTTATCTTTTAGAGGGGAAGGAGAGGGAGAGAAACACCAATGTATGGTTGCCTTTCGTGCGTCCCCTGCTGGGAACTGGCCTGCAGGGAACCGGCCTGCAATCCAGGCATGTGCCCTGACTGGGAATAGAACAGCAATTGTCTGGTTCGCAGGCATGTGCTCAATCCACTGAGCTACACCAGCCAGGGCTCAAGTTCAATACGTTTTTTTTTAAGTGCATGCAGATATGACAGCTGTCACAATACAATCTAACAAAATCATTTCAAATGAAGTTAAAGACAACTAAGTGCTACCCAAACCATCTTATGAAAAAAAGCCAAATCAACTTTTGGGCCAGCCCAATCAATCTAATGATGAGTCTTCACTTATGGGGCCTTGCAGCGGAGTCCTGCCTTTGTCCCCTCTCCTTACCCACTTCGCCTTTCTCCAAGGCTGTGACACGGAAGTGCCCTGATTCTGCACTACCCGGGGAGCCAAACCGGAGCCTGGAGTAAGTGAGGAGAAGGAGAAATTAGGAGACTCAGTACTTCCCTACATATCACCTGCAGACTGTGAGTGTCCTTGCTGTCTGCTCTACTGTTTGTTACCTTTATGCTCGAGTTGTCACTTCAACCAGAGCCAATATAAAAGGACTAAGAGCTCCCCATCTTTTCCTTTGGCCTTTAGTGTTTTACCTCTGCTTTAACTGGGACTGTTGCTTCAGTTCTTATTCAGTTTTTATGACCTTTCCTTTTTCTACCCCTGCCGTTATATTCCAGAGTGCTATGAAAAGAGTTTAGAAAGAGTATTTCTCCCACGCATGAGAATGACTCTGGGGCTTGCTCCTTAGTTTCACAGCCTCTTGGCCACAACCGCTGCCGTAAAATACAGGTGCTTTCCTGCTCAGGCCCACGGAGCAATCAACTGGGGCTCGACCACCTACCTAGAACAAATGAGTTGGGGGGACAAGAGGCATGAAGAATGGCAACAAAACAAAAGATTCTGATCAAGCTGCAAACTTTATTTTTCCGAACTGGGTATATATATAGGGGGGGAGGGAGAGGAAGGAGATTAGGTTGCTTGCTATTGGCTAGCTTGAGACAAAGAAGAGCCCGCTTATTGATTACTTAGGTGCAACTGGTAGGCGTGGACACCTCATGTGCCTGTAGCTGATTGGCTCGTGGAGCGCATGCACACCTCATGTACCTGTAGCCGATTGGCTCGTGGAGTGCACAGGTTCCTGTAATCAATGCAATGTTTTTAGCTAGAAGCCAGGTGTAAGGTTCCCAACACTTTCCTACTAATCAAAACTCTGTCCAGAACAAGCCTACCTTTTCTTCATTAGACAAAATGTAAGTTTTGGGTCAAACCTTACGTCTTTCCATACTGTTGGTTTTTCATCCCAATTTACTGCTTTTAAAATCACCCTTCAAAACTGAAAACTCTTATCCCACCACTTCCTCTACTTAAATTACTTAATGATTCTACTGTGTTTGTAGAATACATTTAAGCTTTTTAGAGTATCATGCAAGGGGCTTTGAAATCTGGTCTCTAGCCATTTTCCTTACTCTTTTTACTTTCCTAAAAATATTTTTTGTGATTTTCCAAATATATAATTTCCTCCTGCTGCTTCATTTATGCATGCTATTTTTTTTGGTTGTATGAACTTCCCCCCTCTTGTTTGATTGAAGCCCTTGCATTATCTTACAGTCTATCTACTCTCAATAAAACCAAAACTTACTAAAGACTGTATTCCACTTACCTTTTTGTCCTAGTGCCAAGCTCAAAGTCTGGATATAGTCTATAGTTAGTAAGTGTTTAAATGAATAAATGAGTTTTTGAACATCTTTTCTCCTTTCTAGCCCAAAGCTTAGAATTGTGTTTACTTCTTCTTTTTACAGTTTCTACCCCCCCCCCAAAAAAAAACCTTAGGGAGGAAGCTTCAGGAAAACTCTTGTAGTTTTCCTGATAGCAGTTCCCAAATGTATAAATTACTGGCTATATAGCATTGGGTGGATTTGAATTTAAGTGCTACATATTAATTTTGCTACATATTAGTTTTGTAAATTATTAGCCTATGTCTACTTCCCCATCTATAAAATGGGTGCAGATTAGCTCATGGTTAAGATTTTAAAAACTGTTGACAAAAGAATAACTGGCCAAAGAAAAAGTCTTATGAGAGTTGATTTGAGCCAAATTGATGATGGTTGCTATGAAGCAAAATCTCAACAGAATGTTCAAAAGAATGTCAATTTGGTAAGCACAGCCAGCCTGCACTTCCCCCTCCCCCCCCCTTTTACTGCCCAGGCATGTTGCCTTTACCTTTCTTAAGCTCCAAGGGCACTTTTTTCCTTGTGTGATGTATTTCCTGAGCCTGTGTCTAGTTGGCTTACTTTTCCTACCTCTGTGACTTTCTAAATAAACTTTATCTTATAAAAAATAAAGAATGGCAGTTTTGTAGCTTACTCTATACATTAGAATCTATGGAGGAGCCCTAAGGAGAGTTACATAACTATTCATTGGTGGTAGTTTATGGAGATGGGAGAAAGCAAAGTGAGGAAATGCTTGAGACTGGATACAAAAACAAAACTGAGGGATACATACTTTTTACGTTGGTGGGTAGTGGATAGTTAGTTGCTAATGACTGTTTATAACACATAGAGATGGTATGTGGGCAAGAAGATAACAATGTGGCCTTGTGCTCTGGAAAAGATTACTCTGATATTTTAAAGGTATGTTATCTGAGATGCACAAAGGTAATATACAATTTCAAAGTGAAAGATAAACCTTTGCCAAGGAAGGGACAGGCCTCAGACTTGACTACCCGCCATGACCAAGTTTTAGTTGGGAATTTTTATATTCAGACCTCCTGGGGTAGTGACTGTCTCTGGATTTGTAAGGCACACCCTACAGGCTTCCCCTGAGCTTGTCAGTTTTAGTGTTTAGAATTTCACAAAGCCAAACTGTGTATGAGCAATTTGGAACTCTGCTTCCTCATCTAAAAATTAAATTATTCAGATTAACTAATTGTTAAAATCCCTCTCAGATTTCAGAATGGGGAGATATGAATTGGTCTGTTACTACCTGTGACATTAAGAACTTTTAATGTCATCTCTGCTTCTTAGTTAAAATGGGAAGTTATAGCAGATAATCTATAAATAATCTTCCAATCTAAGTTTACTTGATCATCTATTTGAATCTATTTTCTTTCTTTAATAAATACTGTTACACTAAAGTTCCCCAAGTATGTTTTAAAAATATTGATGGAGATAATTTTAACAGGGGAATGTGTTCTAGATTTTCAGTGGAGCTGAATGGGAACTGGTAAGCAATTGACTATGATATCTCAGTCAAATTACCAAAAAAGATGTAAATGTTTGTGGGCTGATTGTATGATGTACAGAGTTATGTAACAACTGTTTATAAAGACTTCAATAAAATGTTTAGACTAAACAGAAATTTTGTCAGCAAAATGGCAGTTCTGGAAATTTCTAGCACCCATCTTCTCCTGAAAACATCAGTTTGAACAAGTATCCCCACATGAACACGTCTTCATAGGAGCCAAGGATTTGCAGGTGAGGGGTTATAGTGGTTGGGCAAAGCAAGCATTATATTTATGCAGAGATTTTGAGATTATGGAGTGGATGGCTTCAGTATTTTCAGAAAAGTAGAAAACAAAGCTGTAGTCTGAGGAGATAGGTTTCTAGGGAAATGCTTCAGAAAATGAAGACATTTCAGCAAAGTCATAAATAAAGGTAAGAGTCAGAAAATAGGGGGAAAAGTAAAGGATTGATAAGCAATTATTGAGCAGAGCTCAATACAAATAAAATCTTGCTTTAAAATGTATTTGAATATAAAAAAAGCTATGGTACATTCACATAATGGAATACTACACAGTAGAAAAAAAGAAGCAGCTCCTACCCTTCAAAATAGCATGGATGGATCTGGAGAGCATTATGCTAAGGGAAATAAGCCAGGTGGTGAAAGACAAATGCCATATGATCTCACCTTTAAGTGGAACCTAATCAACACAACAAACAAGCAAGCAAAATATAACCAGAGCATTGAAATAAAGGACATGCTAGCACTAACCAGAGGGGAGGTGGGAAGGGATAATGGGGAAAAAGGGGAAGGGTCATCAAGGGTTATTTGAAAAAGTCAAATAGTGCCTTAAAGTTTAAAGAAAATTTAAAGATAATTGCCTTATTTTTCCACCTTCTCCTATTCCCATGAAATGGGAATTCTTTTGAATAAATTCCCATTTCAAAGAGAAAACACTTTGAATGAATTCTAGATAACATGCTTATAGTGCTATTCCTTGATTTTTAAAAAATTGTTTTATTTTACACATTAGCCTTTTCTTTCTTCTTGTGGGAGAAAGCTTCTGGGTTTTATAGTTCCACGGCAAAACCACTTTACCCATTTTACCTACCATCTCCACCATGCTTTTCGTCTCCCAACTCAATTAACATAATTATTTTTTGATATTATTGAGTGTTTACATTATTATCATAAATTTTCTGAACAGCAGAGCTAAGAAGTATATAAGGAATGCTTTGTTTCTGGTAAAATTTATTTTTTTTTCCAGGGGTGATCATTGCTTCCTTCAGTCCTCTGTGCTGCTGCTCCAGTACTAACTGGTTTGTTTCCTAGGTCCCTGACCTATTTGTTACCCTGAAACTTCCCTTCAACTGCTTCCTGGAAATTCCCTTTATCTTAGTTATCAGATAAGCTATGGCCTCGATTATCTGTGCTCAGATTTCTATGCTTACTTCCTTGTTTTACTGCAGTTTGTATTTGGAGACTTCCTTAAGCTTCCTAAGAAAGGGTAAAAACAGAGGTAAAATTTGGGAACTTGTGTATATTAAAACATCTTTATCCTCATTCTTAAAACATTTTTTATGCATAGAAAAATAGCTGGAAATCAATTCCCCTCAGATATTGGAAAAGATTGTTCATTTGATTTTCTAAATTCCCAGTGTTGCTATCAAAGTTCGTTTTATCTTTTTATTTTCTGATTTGTGTGAGACTTTCTCACAAGCCAATCAGAGACTTTTCAGATTTTCTGTTTATTCTTGATACTCTGTGACTTTCTAAAGAGAGGCAGGTAGGCCATGGCCTGTGGCCTGTGGCCTTTGTAATTAATTGTGCTTAAATTCTGATGATGTATATCCCTCAACTCCAGAAAATATTCATGTACTCTATTCTTACTTCCCCATTTTGTTCTGGTTTTTACTGTGTGTTCTATGCATATCCTATCACATGGATGTTGGATCTGTTCTAAGAGCCTGTGTTGCCGTCACAGCTCCCTGTGCTGTGACGCTGCTGCTCTGACAGCCCCCCCAACTGTTCCGCTGACTGTGCTGTTTCTACAATCACTGCTTTAACGCTTTAACTACTTCATGGGTTTCTGTTTCCCTAGTGTCATGAATGCGGTATCTTCTCTTAGTTGTTGGAAAACATTAATCACAAAAATAGTTAGCGTATTTTTATTCCCTTTCCTTTATATGCATTCTTATTTTTTGCCTATTTGTTTCTAAATTTTGTCTTGCGTGTCAGAAGTGTTCCTGAAATGTCTGGTGACTGCCCATTTATCTAGTACTGTGGCCAGAACATAAAATCTCATTCTAAAGCTGTACTGTCCAGTATGGAGCCACTGCTACAGGTTGCTACTGAGAACTTGAAATGA
Organism: Artibeus jamaicensis; assembly: GCF_021234435.1. Classification (NCBI taxonomy): domain Eukaryota; kingdom Metazoa; phylum Chordata; class Mammalia; order Chiroptera; family Phyllostomidae; genus Artibeus; species Artibeus jamaicensis. Next base: position 5,380,073 of record NW_026521870.1, read on the forward strand.
ACAAAGTCCAAATTGAGATGAGCTGTCAGCATGAAATAAAAACTGGGCTTCTAACACTTTATACCAAAAAAGTAAAATAGCTTATTAATAATTTTACATTGATTGAAATGATAGTTTTTATGATATTAGACTGAAGAATATATATTAAATTTAATATCAGCTCTGGCTGGTGTGGCTCAGTGGATTAAATGCCGGCCTGGCCTGAGAACCAAAAGGTCAATTCCCAGTCAGGGCACATGCCTAGGTTGCGGGCCAGATCCCCAGTTGGGAGCACCCGAGAAGCAACCACAAATTTGTTTTTCTCCTTCTCTTTCTCTACCTTTCCCTTCTCTCTAAAAATAAATAAATAAAACTTTAAAAATTAATTAAAAAAGAAATTTAATTCCAATAATTTATTTATGCTTTTAATATGGCTACTGGACATTTCACATATGAAGTACATGAGTATTTTTACAACATGAGGTTTATGTTGTACTTCTATTGGACATTACTGCTCTAGAATGATCAGATAAGGTCCTGATCATTTCAATATCCTCCTTTATTACCCCACTTCCATGAAAAAATAGTATGAATAAATCTTTTCTCTTGCTACAGTCAGTTCACTCAGAAAGAAATCCTGTACTTTCTTGCTTGGTTGAGTTCTAAAAGTAAGAAAAGATATGTATATGTGCATTTTTAGGTAAACTTATTTCTGCTTAGATCTAGCTCATTCACCCACCTGGGCCTCCAACAACCCTACCTTTAACAGGTGAAGAAGGAACAGTCAGGCTGTGTGGAGTATATAGGGAGAAGATCTAAGATTTGAGTCTTCTAAAGGTGTTCAACCGAGTTAGACCCTGGTTTCCCCGTCTAGCTCATGCCCTGCCCCCATGATGCTAGTTCATGGTCCTACCTAGGATTATATAGAAGATTCTTTTTGCTTCTCATTGTCTTTTTGCTCTAGGCTTATATGTTTAGAATCTGACACTTGATGATCCACTGAGCAATTATAAGTCCATTTGCTTCCTAAATATTGACTCATTTTCTGTTCTTTCTCAATGAAATCTGTGGCCAGAACATGTGTGTCCCAAATTCTTAGAAATTCTATTACTTTAATTTCAATGAGATTTTGGATGCGAAAAAAAAAATGTATTCAATCTGCCATGTTTAACCAGAGGTCTTGATCATGATTTTAAACCCTCAAATTATCTTGCATTCCCTTCTTCCATGTTTTGGCCAGATTAATTATGCTCTGTCATTTAAGTCTTCTGTAGGTGGGTTTAGAGGTATTTCCTTGTACCTGTAGATATGAACCTTCATCTCACACCAGATTTAGGTTTTTCACATGTCTTTTCTTCAACCATACCAGTTACACTGATAAAACTCTTTATGTAAGTACCTAATTTTATTTGCCGAAAATCCTATTTTCTCCTACTTATTTATATTCAATTAATCTAGGAAAGATTAAGAGTTCTGTGAACATATTCTTAGGATTTCAGTCCCCTTTAAACTGTCAGCTAGACTTCGGTCATGTGTTTGTTTCAGTTTATAGTGCTGGTAATGTAATAAACAGAGACCGTGAGGTAATCCATGTGGTTTTTGTCTCTCCCACCCTTTTCATTCTGTTTTCAGACTGCAAGATAGGAAGCTGCAAATTGAGGAAGGACTTCATTGGACAAAAGAAACTGACATTATGTTACTAAATATTTGGAAAGCAGCTATGCTTTTGGGTAGAAAGCAGCTACCCAAAACAATTATCCTCAATATAATCCCAAAATAGATGAAAAGGCCATAAACTTGGATAGAAGTGGGAACACGGGAGCCTAGATGCAGATGAATCCCAGAGAGCCACGTGACCTGGCCTGTAGCAGACTCATTCCTGAAGGCAAGCCTCCTGGCCTTTCAGCCCAGAGGAAAAGTATGAGGATCTCAGAGCAGAGATATTGCTCAGGGAGAACAAGCCTCAGAAAACATTGCACCAATCATGACAGCAGAGCAAGTAGAGTATTATGGGCTGTGTGTGTGGTGTGTAGGCAGCTATGTGTAGAAGCAGATTCATGGAGCCCCTGGGACCCTAAAATTGTTCTCAAGGCCCAAAAGTTTGTGAAAGTGAGCTAAGAAAAAGAAATCCATCATCTGCAAAGTGATCACAGTCAGGAGAAGGGAAGGGAAAGCCATTGTCTGAGTCTTGAGAGAGAGGGTTTGCGCTGTGTTCTTATCTCCTCTTTGAATGTAAGGCATGTTCAGAAAAAATATAATTGAGTTTTAATCTGAAATGACTGAGAAGTACAAAATATGGATATCTCCTTTAAATATGTGAAATGTGCTGCATCAGACAGAATGGAGGCTTGGGGTAAAAAGGAAATTTAGGAAAATAAAATTTCATTTCTTCATTCCTGAATTTGAGACTGTGAAATTCATTTTCATTTCGGTAACGTTCAGCCATTCCTGAAGTTTCCAAGTGTGATCTGTCTTTTGAGATTAGTTGTTCTAGGTTAGTTAATCTTATATTTCATATTCCCTTTGTCAGGATGGACAACCATGTTTCAGGGAATGATGGAAACTTGTACTTGAATTTTATTTTGAACTTTGATTTGGTTTTGCAGCCTTAACATGTAACATTTTTCTCCCATTAAAGAAAAGTACCCTTGTAGGTAATAGAAGATCTTGTGGCATTTCTATGGTCTTTATTTTGGGTTGATTCCAAATACACACAAATGCATATGCAATTTTGGTCAAATAATTATCAAGTGTTATCAAGTATCTTGTGTTATCAAGAGAGCCCAACATTTTTTAATTGGCTACTTTGGAGAAAAGCTAGCATTTTAGAAGCTCATACTTAATGTCAATATTAATGTTTCTTAATATTTATTGTTTGGCAAGTAGACATATGTTACCCAATATATTACATTGATTTCATTGGAATGCCCTGTTACTTGTAGACAAAAGCGTCATAATAGATTAAACTGAAGCTCAGCACTCTGAACTCGAATATTTTACTTAACCTCCCGGTCCTTTGGCCTCTCAGTGCTTTGCTACTTTTGTCATTTGTAATATTAGGAAAACAATAATACTTACCTCAAATGGTTGTTGTAAAGATTAATTTAAATAATCCACATAAAGTTCTTAGAATGACGTCTGGCCTGTAGTAAGTACCTACTCTCAGTGTTAGCCATCAATATAACATGACACAGTTTGGGTTTTTCAAAAAAATTCACTTTTGATAAGATTATCATTTCATGAATTAAATACCTAGTGATATTATAAGGAATAAAAGTGGTAATGTGACTATTTTCAGAGTCAGTCAACATACAAGACCACAACCCCTGGTCTCAGTGGGATTCTGGAGATAAACACAATGAATTTCAAAAATACTCCCCAGAAATAGCTTTGGTTGTACTTAGCCTAAAGGAGGAAGCATCACAGGACAGCCATTTAAGTCATATTTACAAGTAGATTAAAAATAATTGTGCCTTGGTGTCTTATTGTGGGAAGTTGTCTATATATCTGAACACTTGCTCGTGGACTTCAATGTTGAAGGTTAGTGAAGTTCAGGAGGAGTCTAGTTCCTGCCCCCAGGGACTTTGAAAGTTACATATTTGACAGAGGAGAGCAGCACTCTGGTTCTCATTACTTAATCCAGTTGAGCAACAGAGAAGTGGGAGAAAAACTCCAGGGCAAGCTGTCTGACAGAAGCCAGAGCCAGGGTGACACACACAGTCGGCTGCGGTCAAGCTGTGTCTGCGTCGTAAGGTTAGTAGAACTTGGGAAAGAATATGGCTAGAAATCATCATCCTTTGGTGGCATCTGTGGGGTAGATTTATGAATGGTGATCTGGAATTGTTGAAAGACTTTTAAAGTGAGGGCAGTAAAAGACAAAAGAGGAAAACCAGTACTTATTAAAAGCTGACGTCCAGGACAGGGCTACAATACAGGCTAGCCATATTTTAATAATGTTTTATGGGGAAAAATAGGAGAACAAAGAAATTTTATTTAAAAATATTTCCCCCTGGGCTTGCAAATGAAAATAAATTTCCCCCTGCACTTAATTTCTTGAAACATAGAATGCATTACTTTGGTTTCCATGTTATGGTGAATGAGTATTCATACAATGTCAGGTTTCTTGCTTCCTTAAGCCTGAATGTAAATGTTTGCCTTTTCTAACCCCTTACATTTAGGGTAAGATGATAGGACTATCCATAGGAGACATACAAATACACCCAGATCTTTTGGAAATTTATATTACTTAATGCAACAAAGACATTTGTAACTGTCATAAACATTTACCTTTTGATATACTTAGTTTAACTAGTTTTAGGTTTATAAGTTATTAAAGTGCTTCCAAATTATGTGTATACCCTTTGTCTTTATTATTTTCAAATAAGTTGGTATGGTTTTATAATAATATATATTCCCTCATTTTCTAAATTTAAATGAACATTTACCTATAAATTACCAATTAACAAAACAAAGACACTTGTTAAATTCATTCAGCATATTTTTTTTTCAGTTTTAAATAAAATTTTTGTGCTTTAAAGCAGAAGTTTTAGTTCTTCTGTTTCTTTATACAAGCAAAGTTATAACTTTTGGAAGTTTAATATAAACTGCTATTAAGTTCTAGTGTAAAACTATATATATCTATATATATGTTTGTGTGTATGTATGCACATATATACATATATATGCACACAAATATATATATATACATATGTGTATATATATATTTCCCTAACATTTCCCAAATAGAGCAGGCATTCAACTAATTTGTAATGAATTTTTCTCTCTCCTTATTTATTTTGACATTGCTTCAGGAACTCCTTATACTTTCTCCCTTGAAGTCACTGGCTTGTGGTACAAATCGCTGTCTTTCTAAAGATAAAGAACTATCCTCTACCGTTACTCTTTTCTGTGTTGGGAAACACATGGAAATTGATCTCAAAGTTATTCTCAATGAAAGAGCTGGAATATTAGTTCATTCTTCTGTGAAACTTATCATTGCTCCTAAGATCTCCCCTCTCTGTAGGTCTTCTGCTGCACCATAAACCTTCCATTATGCCACCTACTTTGCTATTTTATAATATTTTTTCTATGTGGCTGTCTGACCATTACTCCATCAAGTTAGGGTTTTATTTCATTGATTTTTATAATCTCTGGACCTAGAAATACTTGGTACTCAGGAGGAATAGTGTATTAAATAAGTGTGTGAATAAATGTGTTGTTTTAACTATAATCTGTGTATAAGTAGTGGAAATAATTCTAAAACATCAAAGTAGCAAAGCAAAATGCATCTGCTGGGAGATTTATATTGACAAAAGGTAAGGATTTGATGTCAGCAAGAAAATACTTGTACTCGACCATGTACCCTTATGTCATTCAACTAAGCTTTGATATTGTTTGTCAGCTGGATACATAAATTTAAGATCACCTACTTCATACTAACTCTGGAAATCTTATCACTTACCTAAATTCCCCTGTGTCACTTCTATTCTCTATAAAAATATGGCTAACAATACCTAATTATAGAATTTTTTAATCTACTTAAATAATGACACAGGGAAGAATTTTAACATGACACCTGACCAATGGGGTTAGGTTAAGAAATATTTCACCTCTCTCTTATTCTTTCCTAGGACTTTTTAAGTTGTTCCACTTGAAGGGAAAGAAAGAGAATATATTCATTAAATAAACATTTTTTTATTCTTATATGTAATAATTTAATTTAAATGATTTTAAAATTTAAATATTGAAAATAAAGCAAAATTTGAAAAGTCAAAAGAGCATTTTAATAATAGTTTTAAAAAATTAACTTTAGTAACAGGGTACAGTAAATGGGAATCAAAAACAGGTGTAAATTACTCCAGTTAACTAGCATTATTGAAGAAGAACAAAGAAGAGAAACGGTATACATAAAAAATTAAAACAATACTTTAACTAATACCAGTCCACAACCTGAAAAAAGGTCTGTTAAAAGGGGTGTAATTGGAGAAAAATGGAAACATAAAGAGAGAAAGAAAGTTATATTCTAGAAGAAGTACTTGTTTTTCTTCCTTAGTCACAATCCGGGCAATATAGAGCAAGAATTCCCAGCTATCTACATCTCTGAAACCTCATCTGTTAAATGATCAGGATGTGCTGATTCCTAAGATTCCTTCAATTCCTGTAATATAAGGTCATGAACAAGAAGAAAAAAATGTATCATACATAAAAATGGTTAAGAGCTCTTTGAGCTAAGAGTAACAGATATTTCTGAATAAATGTGAACATCCTATAAGCCCTTGGGACTTTGTGGTTTTCTACCTAGAATCTTTCTGTGGAATAGTCTCCATATGTGAGCTTCATCTCTGGTATGTGAGCTCCTGGAAAATATGTTTCGCTAAACCATTCAAGCTAGTGTGGCCACATGGGTTCTCAGTAAACATTGGCACCTACAATAAATAACAATAGGAGAGTTATAGATCTCTCCAAAATGGGAACAGTAAAAGCCCTTTCTGACTGGCTTCTGACTAAAGCAGTTGAATAGCAACTCTTCCATATGGTCCTTGAAGTCTCCATTCCCTATCCTTGTAGGTGTCCTGATAATTCTTAAATGGAGGGTTAATCAGAGGCATACACTTCACACTCTAACTATGGAATTCAGCTAACCACCTAGTCATACTCAGGCAACCAGGAATGGCCTGAAATCAAGGGCTAGACAATGGGCCATTTATGAACTGAGCCTTAGGCAAGTGGATTGTTATAGCCTGTGATGTAAGGGGAAGGTGTTAGCCAGTAATATTTATAGCCAATTCATAGGTATTTGAAACCAATAACTTCTCCTGTGAAAACACCATTGTTGTATTTATTATGTAATTTTCTAGATTTTAGAAGGTAAAGAGGCACTAACTAATAGATTTCAGTTATATTCTAAGTAGACAGGTCTTGAATGAATATTCACAACTAGGTAGCTACCCACATTGAGAAGGAAGATTAAAAGCACTTAATAATCACACATTGTATTTTCTATGGAAGCATTTGTAGTACATTACAGAAAACCTCACAGTAGAGATAATGCTTTCTTCCTCTTTGTAGTACACTTCTGGGCACACAGTGACCACATCATAAATCCTCATTGAGTATGTGTGTATATGAGAATGAATGTCATTAACATGAATGCCCAAACAGTATCACCTTAAATGATATAGGAAAAATCCTTTTTGTCTGATTTAGCATATACTGTAATGGTTTGATTTGTTTTTAGAGTGTCCTTATTTTTGTTCTGATGCTTTTTTATTCTTATGAGTTGCATAATTTTAGTATACCCACCAAATATTACCAGTTTTAGTTCTCTTTTATGGCAAAAAAAAGTGATAACTATTGTAAATCTGAACTTGTGCATTTTGCAAAGCCGTACCTCTAGCTTTCCATAATTGGACTATTCACTGATGCTTGTGTTTCTTATCTTAAATGCCCATGTGCATGTTGCTATGTGTTTCCTCCTAGGACTTTAAAGTCCTATAACTAAGACACAGGATAAAAAAGTCAGGGGAATTGCTATGAGAAAATAAGTAGGGATATCCCTGGAGAAGGAGCTGCTCCTGTGTTCTTTTAAACGTCACAAAGTAATTCTTTCTTTCTTTCTTTCTTTTTTTTAAAGAACGAACCAGGGTGAAGAGCAGCTCCTTTCCAAGCTGGAGAGATTGGCAAACACTGCCTGCAGGGTTTGCTTTGGTTTAGAAATCCCACTGCCTCACTGGAGTGCCAATCAAAATTCCATAGCCATTCTTGGCTACTTGGAGGTGGGACTGACTGATGTACAGCAGTGATTTGACCCAGTACTTGGGACTAGCAAAACCAATCATCAGTGTTTATCCTGTTGCCTTCCAACCAGCCTTCTGAAGGTGCATTAACACTGGGGGCCTTGAGCTTTTTCATCGGACTTCTAACTGGTAATTACACCTATGGAATCATTGTCAACTTATTTTACCTAACAATGTAGGACTCAAAACTTGTGCCTGCAATACTAAAATCTCTTTTATCTGATTTTTGCTTTGTTCTTGTCCACTTAAAGCTATACTTGCATTTTTCCTTCTCTCGGGAAATAGAGTATATGAGATATTGTAGACTTTCAGGCCTTCTGTACCAAGTTTTGAGATGAGAACTTGTATCTAAAGGAAAATGGAAGGAACAGGTCAAGTGTAGTAACTTTACTATTATCTTGTCAGTGATAACTACAGTAGTAAGTGGTAAGAAGGAATTCAAGATTATTTGAAAGTATCCATACCCTCCAACATACATGTACTTAAATACATGCAATAATTATAGTCAATTATATCTTAATAGAAAACCATAGTAAAAGGGAAAATTCATTGTGCAGCTATTTTTTATTCTTAAGAACGTACTCAGGAAGAGAGTTAATTTGTAGATGGTTGCTTTTTACCTGAAGATGCAATTATAATACATATCATTATGTAGCTTTTGGTTTGGACTTTATACTAAGATTGTAAGGCAGAGTGGTTGTCTTCCCGATCATAAAGAAAGAAGAATCTATCTCCTGCCCATCCTACCCCAACACGTACTTGTAGTAACAGCAACCAGTAGAAGACAGAGGCAGGTTTTACTGCTAGAATTCCTGGGATGCCTCTAGCCACCAGCTGGCTGTTGTTAGATCTGCTTGAGAGGTGACTTTGCAACTTTTTGTTAGTGCAAGGTTAGAAAACTCCTTCATGATATTGTAAACCTGACTTTGGTTCCGGCATCTTTGGTGCAATAGATTTAGGAAATAACATTAGAAAATTAACCATAAAACAGAACCAGTTTGCAGATCATTTCTATGACGTTTTTTCTTCATAATAATGAGCTACTTAGAATGATTATGGGAGGCATAGAAAATCAGATATTGGAATTCAGTAAAATTTTACAGGTTCTAGACAAAATTATTTTATGGTGACATATGACCATTTCTAGTAATGATATTTTATTTTGACCTGCATCACTATGTAATGTTCTATAGGGACAGTGTTATATGCCTCAACTTTATTTCATTGTGATTATCTTAAGTAGTTGGAAATTGAGCCTTGTGAATTGAAAGGAAGCACTGGAGGCAATTGTTCACCTCATTGTGAAGATAGGGCACTGAAGAAAATGTTTAACATAGACAGGACTGGAATATTAGTATGAATATTAGTATGAGTATTATTATTAATTCAATAGCTATCAATACAGAGGAGACTTTATAGGGACCACTGATTTACTGAGTAATCAGGAAGTCCTCCATTGAGTATGATAGTACAAGTTTTCATATTTCTCCTTCACGGATGATGAAAGATCAGTGGACTCCTTAGTATCGGAAGTCTGTGGAGTCTTAGGTTGCTTAGAAACTCAGTGATTATGGGCTTGCTATGGCAACCCAATATATCAGTGAATGCAAAACTTGGTTAGCTGGTATTGTGCCAAATCTTCATATTATGCTGGTAAAAATATGTAGATCAACTCCTCTATCATATCAGTACTTTTATTAGTCACATAAGCTAAATAATATTGTAACTCACAAAATTTTAAAAATAGTAATTTATAGTTTATAATAGATAAATTAAGCTAAAATTTACAATGTAATTTTAGTTATTTTAAATATATTGTCTGCTGGTTATTATCCCATTGTCTGTGTGTGTGTGTGTGTGTGTGTGTGTGTGTAATTTGCATTAAATTAAAAGCATGGGAAAGCAAGATTAGTATCATATGTAAAATATGTGGTAATAAGAAGGTTCTATAAATTTGACTTCTATTAATAGTTCAAAATAAAAATCTGCAAATTTATCCATATTTGTGTAGCATATTTCAATGGTATTTTCATTTTATATTATAAACTTCTTATTCACATATAAATACAATAAATGTGTTACCATATTATTCCTCTTTAAAATCTTATACCCTAAATAATATGCCATGTAATCCAACACATAAACATATTAGAAAATTAATTTATTCAAAAAGCTCATTTCTGCAATAATGACAAGGCGTTAAGGGATATACACTCATCCTCAGTTTGAGTATTTGCTTCCTGCAGTACATTTTTAACTCGTTTGCCCTTTCTGATTTTAAGCATGTTTTCAGATTTTAATGACACCTTCTATAAACTGTGATTCTTAATATGTTGGCATTATATTTCTCTTATCTTCCTATTGATTCCTACTCTTATGTTTATCACAGTCAATAGCAGAGGTAGAACCAGCAGCCTCTCTCTCCTGAGACAAGACTGCTGCAAGATTCTAGTTACTGTTCTTTTCTCCTGGGTTTTGGCATTTATGTATTTTGTTTTGCTATTTAAGAGTTCATCATATTAAAGTTTATCCTGGGAGAAAAAGAATCAGTCTGACTCAAGTTTTTGTGCCGTAAGGAGATACTTGGTGATTCCCCCCCCCCCATTTTTCTCTACACATCAGTCATTCTACAGAATTATGTAACCTATCACTTTTTAAAATCCTCTGTTATGGCAATTCAACTGAGCAATACCCAGGTTAATGATGATATGTCTCATCTCACAGATGGAAACAAGGGTAGAGATAGACCTCAAACTGGTTTTCCTGAATTAACTGCCATCAGAACAGAAAAGCTATTTCTAGAGTCCTTGTGTAAGGTCATACTGACTAGGCCACACTGGCACCCTCAACAGAGGTACATTCTGTAGTCAGATAAAGGCCCACAGTTTGTTGAAAAAATAAATGAGCAGTCCAGAATAAATCCACAAAAATAACCCAAAGGAATCAAACTATTAGCAAGGGATCACACATATTAGGCCATTAGCACAGTGGGCAAGGGAGTTGTCAGCATCTTTCAAGGAAGGATCTCTGAAGCCAGGCGGGCAGCAGGGCAGATGAAGTCCTCAGTCCAGCAGGGCACAGCCTCCAGTGGCTGATGCTAAGAGAGACCAGTATAGTGTGGAGCAGCACTCTGCTCTGTGCAGGTCAGCTTTCTCAGCAGTGGCCTGAAGCCTGCTTCAGTTACACTTTGAGAGTGGTGTACTTCATCCTTGTGGGTCTCTTGGTAAGTGTCTTCGCACTCCTGATGGCAAGTGGGGAATCTATGGGTGGTTCTTCTCTGCAGACACAGCTGTTAAGACCACATGTCCAGGTATCTTAGGTGTGTTTTCTTGCTGGCTGTGTCCAGCTTGACTTAGATAGTTTCCGATATGAGCCGGTATGTCATGGGCAATTGGCAGTCATCTTGGTTGACAAGAGTGATTCCATTTCATTTTATACACTTTATGCTATCTTGACTGGACCAGTACCATTTTATTGGTCTTGCTCCCCACAGTGGGGAAGAGATGATAGTAGAAAGATCAATTGCACCCTGGCTGGTGTAGCTCAGTGGATTTAGCTCTGGCCTGTGAACTGAAGGATCACAGTTTGATTCCCAGTCAGGGCACATGCCTGGGTTGCAAGCCAGTCCCCAGCAGGGGACCCATGAGAGGCAACCATTCATTGACATTTCTCCCCTTTTCTCCTTCCCCTCTCCTTTAAAGATACATGAATAAAATATTTTTTTAAAAAAGAAAGATCAATCACTAACAATGTTGACTCATGTGGGAAATTGCGTATTCTTGTAACAGTCACTTTTTAATTAAATAAAGAAAAATATTAAATAGAATGTTAGTATTTTTAGTGGCAATACCATACTGATGTGACTAAATGTTTCATGAATGAAAATGTGAAGGCAGCTTTGGAAGCTGTGGGGGCAACTTTGCCAGCAAGTCCCTCGTCCACCACAGATGAAAGTAAACTACCAGGACATGATCTGCTTAGGGAGGAGAGGCAGCCGGTCTCTCAGAGGAGAAAGGCCAGGAGCCCCTTCCTCAGTGGCTTTTATTGGGTTGTAATACACAGGAATACAGGCGGCCAGGATCAAATAGTAGATAACATTTCAAAGAAATCTGAGGGCTTAGTCTGAGTCAGTGTCTATCAGGAAAGGGGGTTGCAGAAACTTTGGGAGACATACTCATTTCCTGCTCAGACCCTTAACATATGAATGAAAGCACTCTTAGCGAAGTGGGCTTCACAGGACTTTGTGAATTCTTTCTTATGCCCGATTACCCCAGATCCCGCTCTGGCATGCAAGGGGCTGCACTGCCTTGCTTGCTCATCACAGGTTTTCAGGCTTAAGTGGATTAGAGCCAGGAAGCACTTCTCCCAGAAGACATGGGGACTTGGACTAAGTCAGAATAGCCGGGGGGCGAGGGTCCATCACTCCCTCTTTGTTGCAGCCCCCCAAGACCTTCCATGATGACCTCCCAAGTGATCGTGTCTGGTTTAGGTTGCCCTCCTCTGAGGGGTCTTACCCAACATTGACTATCCGACCATGCACTGGGGGTAAGGGGATGAAGCAGAAGCAGCGTTTGCTACCAGAGACAAGCTTTGTCTCCTTAGTGGCTCACATTTTGGAGGTAGCTCACTCAATCTTAGCCATGGGGGGGAAGTTACAACTCCTGAAACCAGGTAGAACGTTTCCCAACAGGAAGCATTTCTCCTGAACTCAGTATTAAAAGGGATTGCTCAAAGCAAAGTCAGCCATTTGTGGCTTCTGGAAGACAAGCTACTTCTCTACATAGGATGCACTAAAGATCTGAGGATGTTACATTCTTAAAGAAACACTACTGTTTTTTCCCTAGGAGAAATGGAAACCTTTCTTAGTGATTATGATTTAGTCCATCAAAATGGCTGGATTTAGTCAGGTTTATTCATTTTGTTTCATCTTAACTAAAAATTCAAGCTAATTCCCCTAAACACACCTTAACACTCATATATTGGAATTTTTTCAAAACATAGACATTGTCTATTCTCAATTTTAATTTTATTCACCTAGAATCAGATGACAATTGTCTGAAATTCACATATTCAAAAGCAAAATATTTTAATCACAGAAAAATCAGGTTTTCCAAGTAATTAACTTGCACCAAAAGACTGAAAAAGAAAATCACCACAGTATTTTCCCGATAACCTATATAACGTGGCAGATAAGCCAATGAAAATTTAGTAAATAGCACAGATTTTTAAAAAGATTTTATTTATTTTTTTAGAAATAGGGAATGAGAGGGAGAAAGAGAGAGAGACACCAATGTGTGGTTGCCTCTTGAGTGCCCCCCACTGGGGACCTGGCCTGCACCCCAAGCATGTACCCTGACTGGGAATTCAACTGGCAACCTTTTGGTTAGCAGCCTGCACTCAATCCACTGAGCTACACCAGCCAGGGCAAATAGCACAAATTTAACTTGTCATATTTTGAGCTTCATAGCTTGAAGAATTTAAATACTTTCTATTACATAGAATGATCAATATGAGGTTGAAATATAAGTGGCAGAAGAAATTCAGTTTTGACTAAGATATTTTTTGGTATATTTGGGAACCCAGGACTGTGTGTTGAACTGCCATCGAAGGCAGGATGTCTTTCAAAACAGAAATGTCTGTAAACATCTGTGAAGTGTATGTGCATATCCATAAAAGAAGTGAAGGAACAAAGGTTTCTCTTGATTTACAGGTAGCTGTGTTTTTGTAAGTGCCATTACAATAAGTTAATTTGGATACAATTTCAATATACATACCTAAAGCTATTATTTGAAAGAATATTAGATAAAAATGAGTTGTCTAGTAGAAGTCAGGACAGGTAAATATAGGGTGATAAAGAATAGAAGGAAAACTTAACACAGAGAACCTTGTGAAAGAAAAAAGTATATGCCGAAGCTTATAAAAATATTTTGGGACAGGCTTTTTAATAACATGGGAAATGTTTAATGCTTTTAAATTTTGAGTTGCATGAAATGGTATTTCCATGTTTTTGCAGATTTATTTCACCTTCAAATTTTACCCACTGTAGCGTTCTTTCCACTAACTTACTGTTATTATCCAGTTTTCCCTGAGGAGTTGTAGAAAATGAGAGGAAAAACAGGCCTAGCAACAATCTTGGATCATGTCCAGAAAATGTTTAGTCCTTGGAATACATGGAGGGTGCTTCTCCAAGCCTTGTATATACAGCTTGTGAAAACAATGATATTCTCAGTGTATTTTCTCCTGAACAGGAAAGCACTGTGTTCTTAAGAAAGGAAGTTTTAGAAGTACACTGAAACACATTCACACATAAGCATCTCAGTTCACTTTTGTATCTTTCCCCATTAACTGGCGTCATTGCGAAGTAGGACAGTTTGCTTACAGAAATGCAACTGAGAGAACTTGGGCCCCCAAAGCCAGGAAAGCAGTTGTATCCTAGCAGTCTCTCAGGATAGATGTACCAATTGAACAGTGTAAAACTAGCAGGAATAGCAGAGGTGTTTAAGGCTGACATTCCATAACAATTCAGATTCCATTACCTATTGTTTACTTAAATCACAATGTCAAAACGAAAGAGAAGGGTTACATTCAGTTATATGAAAAAGGATGGTTACTGTAAACATGTTCTGAGTCCTGTGGTGTTTGTTGAACAATGAGGATGACAGAAACTTGAACAAAGACAGGATTGATGCTCTCCAAATCTATCTAGTAGAGTTAGAAGGATAGAAGATTTCTTTCTACTTAACCACAAAGTAAATACCTTTATGAAGTCCATTGTCAGTGCTCCATAGTACTAAGCAAACTTTAATGCAGATGCTAAAATATCAGGGCTACAATGAAATTTAATAAGTCAAGCTTTATTACTCAAAATTTAACCATGAATGTTCCAAAGGGAAGGTTTTACTCTACTTCTGACAAATATTCAATTCCACTAATTCAAGGAGATAACCAAGTATCTCACACACACACACACACACACATGCAGGACATTTGTAAGGTGTTGACATTTTTGAATTATTCTGAATTTAAATGTTATCTGTCTTATGAATTACAGAGTAGTAGTCTGCCACTATTATGTAATTCTATCTGGATTCTAGTGTTTACAGTTTCTAGAACATAGTCATGGAAATATGTAAAAATGCAATTTAAACAATCTATAACATTCCCAGGAAAAGATTTGCTTCTTAGAAATCTTAAGAATATGTTTCAAGTTCTTCATTTGAGAAGTAGCACTTTAAAACAAACCTGTTGGTCTCTTGGATTATGGAAAATTCATGCTTTTCTAAGAGCCCACTGAGAGTCAAATTAGAAAAATGAAGGTTTGATTTACCATAGGGTTTGATAGACTTTTATATTACTTTAAAACTCCTAGCAAAAGTTGCTGTGTCATTCAAACACAGGGTTTGTGTCACATGTCTCTTGGAAGTGTCAGGGAGAAAGATCAAAGTTCTCCACTTCCAAAAAAGGAAAAAAGGATATCTAGAGAGAGGCATCTGAAATGTATTATTTCCTGTGTGGTGATTATTCAAATAAATTGTTGTTTTACAATATCATTCTTAGAAACATTTTTTTCAGCTTTAAAAAGAAATCTAATTAGGTATGCTTTCAAGTCCCAAGAAAGTGTTGTTGTGTGTGTGTGTGTGTGTGTGTGTGTGTGTGTGTGTCTGTGTGGATAGTATGTTTCACTCTTTCAGAAATCAGATGGTCAAGTGTTGGATATCTTTAAACTTAAGATAACAGACTTACAGATGGCATAAATGTCCACATAAATAAGTTTTTCCAAGACAGACTTGCTAGTATGGTTAGTATGTCTATTTATTAAATGGGTCAAAATCACTTTGTTTCATTGGTTACTTTATCTGATTTCTTTATATAAATGTTTCTCTTTTTATACATTCATCGTGCTCTTTTACTTTTTAAATGTTATTTATAAACAAAATAATAAAAACCTGGTATTACTTTAGAATTTTAAAGCATATCATTTTGATTAAGCCATGAGCCAATGCAAATGTAAATTAATTTCCCTAACTCTTCTTTAAAATATTTTATTTATTTCAGGATCCCACATTAAAGACCTTTTCTAGTCTAGATTATATTTCCTACTGTTAAAATTTGTTTTACCCTGAATTTAATGAACTTTCTATTTTCTGCTCTGTGAATTTCAAATGTATCGATTGCATAACTTTTTTCTCAAACTTTTTTATTTGGTCTTCATTAACTAAATGCTTGTTTTTTTTTTTATTAATTTTTTCTACTATTTCACCACACTATGTTTTAAGGCCTAGTTATTCTTTTACCTGAATATTTCTGTTTTCCCACCAATAATTTCCCATCTACCATATGAATACAAATTACACTGACAACTACGTTCATCATAACATTTCCTTATTTTTTTTAAATATTTTATTTATTTATCTTTAGAGGGGAAGGGAAGGAGAGAGGGAGAGATACATCAATGTATAGTTGCCTTTCGTGCATCCCCTGCTGGGAACTGGCCTGCAGGGAACCAGCCTGCAACCCAGGCATGTGCCCTGACTGGGAATCGAACCGCGATTGTCTGGTTCACAGGCCAGCGCTCAATCCACTGGGCTACACCAGCCAGGGTTGTTTCCTTATTTTTTCTTTGTTGATTTTTAAATTTTATTTTAAGTATATTTAATTGATTATGCTATTACAGTAGTCCCATTCTATTTTCTCCTCTTTATCTCCATCCACTTAGCACCCCCATCCCTCTGGCATTACCCGTCCCCCCTTAGTGCATATCCATAGGTTGCACATATAAGTTCTTTGGCTTCTCCATTTTCTATACTATTTTTAACCTCCCCCTATCCATTTTGTACCTACTGATTATTCTTCTTAATCTCTGCACCTTTCCCCTCATTTTCTCCCCATTGCCTCCCCACTGATAACCCTCCATGTGATCTCCATTTCTGTGACTCTGGTCCTGTTCTAGTTGTTTGCTTAGTTTGTTTTAGTTTTCTTTAGACTCTGTTGATGATAGTTGTAAGTTAGTTGTCACATTTAACTGTTTATATTTTTGATCTTCCTCTTTTTCTTAGATAAGTACATTTAACATTTCACATATTATGGGCTCCATGATGACGAACTCCTTTAAGTTGACCTTATCAGGGAAGCACTTTACCTTCCTTTCCATTATAAATGTTAGCTTTGCTGGATAGAGTGATCTTATATGTAGGTCCTTGCCTTTCATGACTTTGAATACATCTTTCCAACCCCTTCTTGCCTGCAAGGTTTCTTTTTTTCCAGAAATCAGCTGTTAGTCTTAGGAGAACTCCTTTGTATGTAACTGTCTCCTTTTCTCTTGCTGCTTCTAAGATTCTCTCCTTATCTTTAATCTTGGGTAATGTAATTGTGATGAGCCCTGCTGTGTGTTCCTTGGATCCAATTTCTTTGGGACTCTCTGAGTTTCCTGGACTTCTATGTCTATTTCCTTCACTAGTTTGGGAAAGTCTTCTGTCATTGTTTTTTCAAATAATGTTCTCCTTCTTTCTTCTTCTGGCACCTCTGTGACTCAGATGTTGGTATGTTTAAAGTTGCCCTGGCAGTTCCTAAGCCCCTCCTAATTTTTTTTTAATTCCTGTTTTTTCATTCTGTTCTGGTTGGATGTTTATTTCTCTTTTTTTTTTAATTTATTTATTTTTTTGAATTGATTATGCTGTTACAGTTGTTCTATTCCCCCCTTCATTCCCCTCCACCCTGCCCCCCACAACCCCACCATTACCCCCCTTTAGTTTATGTCCATGTGTCTCAAGTCCTTTAGGTTCTATATTTCCCATACTATTCTTGCCCCCCATCTATTTTCTATCTACTGTCTATGCTACTTGTTTTCTGTACCTTCTCCCCCCATCTCCTCCTCCCACTCCCCTGTTGCTAACCCTCCTTGAGATCTTCATTTCTATGTTTCCACTCCTGATCTAGCTGTTCTTTTAGTTTGCTTTCGTTTTAGGTGTGGTTGTTAATAACTGTTTGTTGTCCTTTCACTGTTCATGTTTCTTTAACTTCTTTTTCTTCGATAAGTCCCTTTAACATTTCATATAATAAGGGCTTGGTGATGATGAACTCCTTGAATTTGGTCTTATCTGAGAAGCACCTTATCTGTCCTTCCGTTCTAAATGAAAGTTTTGCTGGGCAGAGCAATCTTGGTTGTAGGTCTTTAGATTTCATGACTTGGAATATTTCTTTCCAGCCCCTTCTTGCCCGTAAGGTCTCTTTTGAGAAATCTGCTGACAGCCTGATGGGGACTCCTTTGTAGGTGATTGTCCCCTTAGCTCTTGCTGCTTCCAGGATTCTCTCCTTCATTTTAATTTTGGCTAATGTAATTATGATATGCCTTGGTGTGTTTCTTCTTGAGTCCAACTTTTTTGGTACTCTCTGGGCTTCTTGGATTTCTTGGAAGTCTATTTCCTTTGCCAGATTGGGGAAATTTTCTTTTATTATTTGTTCAAATAGTTTTTCCACTGGTGGTTGTGTCTTTCCCCCTTCTGGTACCCCTATAATTCAGATATTGGAGCATTTAAAGATGTCCTGGAGGTTCCTAAGACTCTCCTCATTTCTTTGAATTCTTGCTCCTTGACTCTTTTCTGTTTGGCCATTGTTTGGTTTCTTCTGGTCCACTGCATTGATTTGAGTCCCAGTTTCCTTTTCATCTCTATGGGTTTCCTGTGGAATTCCATTCATTTCCCTTAATTTAGCCTTCATATGTTTCTCTAATTTGTGGCTATAATCCACCAGATCTGTGAGGAAGCTGATGACCAGTGTTTTAAACTGTGCGTCTGAGAGTTTTGCTATTTCTTCGTCACTTAGATTTATCTCTGGGGCTTTGAGGTCTCCCTGCGACATTTTTTGGTCTGTTCTGGCCCTTTAAGTGGGAGAAGCGGCGCCTTGGAGTCCCAGGTCGCTGGGTTGTGACGCTGTATGTGGGGGCGTGGTCAGAGCGGGGAAATGGCGGGGCCCTGTATTGCCACCGCAGTCGCCATCTCCGCCGCTCTCCACCGCCGCCGGCCCAAACGCTCACTCCCTCACTCGCGCGCAATTAGGCAACCACAGTCAACAGGCTGCACCGCCTCCCCACTGTCTCCTCTGCAGTTGCTCACCCGGTGGGTTGCTCGGTCGCTCACTAGGTCCAATCCTGGGTTTGGAACCCATGCAACTGGATTCGCGTGTCTGGATTCCGCGCCCGGTCCGACCGAGCCCTCCTTTGTAACTCCTCACCCGACGCCGGTTTCGCCCCTTACCGGTCGGGCTGAAGAATTTGTTGTTAGCGCACTTCTGAAAAGTTCAGTTTTCCGTGTTCTGGTTGTGTTTTCTGATGCTAATATTTAGTTGTCCCTAAACTTGGTTGTATGAGAAGGCACGGCACATCCACCTAAACCTCCATCTTGGCGGAAGTCCCTGGTTGGATGTTTATTTCTTCCTTTTGTTCCAAATCATTGATTTCAGTCCCAGTTTCCTTCCCTTCACTCTTGGTTCTCTGTATATTTTTCTTTATTTCCCGTCGTATAGCCTTCACTTCTTCCTTTATTTTACAGCTATAAAATAGCTGTAATAGCTCAATGATTTCTCTGAGCATCCTGATTGCTAGTGTTTTGAACTCTGCATCTGATAGGTTGGCTATCTCTCGGATGCTTCATGCTTTGTCTGTGGTTTTGATCTGTTCTTTCATTTGGGCCATATTTCTTTGTCAGCACACCTGTTACATTTTAAAGGGTAGAGCCTTAGGTATTTGTCAGAGTGGAGCAACTTTGCTGCATTGTGGTGCTGTATGTCGGGCAGGGTCAGAGAGGGAACAATACCTCTTGTTTGGCTCTTGCACTGCTTTCTGTCACTTCCTCCACACAAGCAAATTGTGCCCTTATAAGTGCTGCCCTGGTGCTGATTCCTGGTTCAGTGGGTTTGTATATGTTCTAGGATCCCATGGGCCCCTCCAGCAGAAACTCCTGTGAGACCGGCAGTTTCTTCTGCTGCCACAACCCCCATAGGTTTTCACAACCAGAGTCGTTGAAGCTTTACTTTCCCGTGCTGGAACCCTGGGTTATGTGGTCTGCCTTGTTCCCCAGTTGTTCCTCCTGGTTTGTCTGCACAAAAATGTGGGACCACCTAGTCTACCAGCCACTGCCTCACCCTGCCAATCTACAAGTTGCTACCTTGTTGGGTTCTCTCCATCCTGGCTGCCCATCTCCGCTCCTCCTACCAGTCTGGATGAATGTTTCTTCTTTAACTCCTTGGTTGTTGGAGACTTCCATACAGTTTGATTTTCTGGAAGCTCTGGTTGTTTTTTGTTTTTAATTGGTTGTTATCCTTCTTTTGCTTCCTGTGTGAGGAAGCAAAGTGTATCTACCCATGCCTCCATCTTAGCCAGAGCTATTATTTTTTTTAGCATTATTTAAATGTTGACTATTTTTTCTCCTCTCCTTAGAAATTTAAGTAGGCTTTGTAAATTTTTCAAGTAAAGATTAGGTGTGCCAACATTTTTACACAGCCTATAAAATTTACATATTGACCTGACATCACCCACATAAGAATTAACCACAGAGGTGCTTTCTCTCTAATCTCTTTTATACACATTTCCTACCATGCCTCCTTTAAAATGTATGGGTAGGTTTATTTTATTTTAATGCAGTATTTTTGCTTTCATCCTGTGTTTCCATTTGTTAGACCACATGGTTTAAATCTAAACTTTAATTACTCTGATATTCTTCATTTTATATTTAATAATTCCCTTGAAATATTATTTTAAAGGTAATAGAAACCTCCATATTAGACTGTCAGTCTTTCACTGGTCTTACATTATACCATCATGTCTTATGCATTTGGCCTTCTCTTATTATGTTCATATATATTTATTTAATACTTATTTACTTTTATTTCTTTGTGTAAAGCTCTTCCTCACCATACAAAGCAGGTAGAACATGCCATTGTCTTAATACTTCTGTAAATGAACATGAGAGAAATTGCAAAAATACATGTATATTCACATATATACACACACACATGTGTAATCATAAGTATATATGTCTATAAATATGTGTGTGTATAAATCTCCATGGTTAGTTATCCACAAGAATTAAAATGCTAAAACAAACTTTACCTTATAGTTTTACAGTGGTAACTAATCATTTGAGATAGTTTACAGGTTTTGAAATGGATTTTAATTGTCTTATTTAATCTCAAAACAATTATGTTAATGCCACTTACAGAGTATGATCACCATTCATTCTTTGTTTGCTGTGTTTAGATAGCATTTTTCTCTTAATACAAGTATTGCACAATTATTTTAAATTGTTATTCAATTTATATAAATGTGTTGAAAAGTATATGTAAAATTAGTTATCAATCAAGGACTTTATCTTTTTGTTTTCTCTCTCAGAAAAGAATATAGGTTCTCAGCTAGTCCATGGGTTTTAATCCTTGTTTTGGCATGGTTAGTAAGGTGACCTCAGATAGTAGTCTAAAGATCCTAGTAAGGTAATATTATAGGTCAACAAGATAACACATGTAAACTTCTTAGTTTAACAACTAGCAGATAGCAAGCCCCCAATGTGTTAACTCTGCTTGTATCATCATCATAATTTATGTCTTTGCTTATTTATAAAATCTAGAATTATAATGTATGTTATACTAAAATTCTTTTCATTTGCTGAACTGTAAAAAAATGAAATTAATTATATTTTAAAAGATTGTATTTATTTATTTTTAGGAAAGGGAAAGAGATAGAGGGAGAGAAACATTGATTGATTGCCTCTTACATGCCCCAACTAGGGACTGGCCGGCAACCCAGGCACATGCCCTGATAAGGAATTGAACCAGTGACCTTTCACTTTGCAGGATGATGCTCAACCCATTGAGCCATGCTGGCCTGGGCAGAAAAATTAGCTATTTAAAAATCCTTACTACATAGAACCTGCATTCAGCTTTACATCTTTCAATTTAAATCTACCATCTAATTTAATCAATTCCAGTGTAGGTAAATCCATACTTACATTCTATTTAAAAAGAGAGGAAGTCAGGAATATGACTACTATGCATTACCCAATTCACAATTCTATTGTTGTTCATAAAGATGTGATCAGCATGTGAGCCATGTGATCCCTCTTTTAGAACTCTTATAATACTTCTATCATCCTGCTTCTCAGATATATTGCAATATGTATCTTACTCAACTTACTTTATTCTTCCTCTTTGATTTCACAACTGTTACATTCCAAGAGTCAGCTTATCTAAAATTACTGTTATAAAGAATTCTTAAAGACCATAAAAGTGTTAGAATAAGTTTTATTTATTTTATATTCTTGAAGTGGGAAAAAGGCTTTATACTTCAATACTTAAATACTTAAAATAACTATGAAAATGTCATAACAATTCAAAATTTTAGTAATTTAAAAATATAATAAAAATAAAGTTAAAATATATTTAAAAATTTTGAAATTGTCAAGGTCAGAAGACTATTTTCTTACTAGTTAATAATGGACAAAAAATCATACAAAAAAGATAAATAAGAATGTTATCACAAATATTTAAAAATACATATATGGCTAATATACTTAAGAAAATGGGTTAAACCTCACTTAAGTATTTACCAATAAAAAAGAACTTGCTAACAAACGTAATGTCCTGTATAAGCCAGCCTGAGTGAGGAATGGAGATATGCGTTCTCACACATTGTGTACATGCATGAAAAGACATTTGCCAAAACTCTCCTTACAGAAAAAAAGTACAAATTTTTAACTTAGAAATTATACCTTTCGCTATTTACTGGTCCCTTAGCATCAGTAAACAAAACTGTATGTACATGAATATTTAGCATGTTTTTCATAAGATCAAGAGTTAGTAACAATAAAAAAATCCATTAAATAGGAGATTGGTCATTTAAAAGACAATACATTATTCATTATGGAATTTTCTTTAATTTTGGAAAAAGACAAAGTTTATCCATGAGATGAGGGTATCTCCAAGGCACATAATGTGAGAACAGGCAAGTTGCAGATAGTATAATTCTGTATATGTAATACTCCATATACATATGCATGTAAGTTTAAAATTCACGAAATTCCTGGGGTGGAGAGAAATTAACTAAAATTGGTTACTTTGGAGCAATAGAATTGGGAGTTAAAAGAGATTTCCTGTTTTACAAGTTTCTATAATTTTTAATATTTCTTGGTTGTCCATATTACTTTAATAAAACTCTAAAATAAAAATTTGCTTAATAGACAATGATCACCATATCAATTATTTATTAAACAAATACTAAGTATCAGGCTCTGCACAAAGTCCTCCATATTATCACTCTCAATCATTACAAAAATTCCAAAAAACTGAAGATATTTCATTGCGACTAAGAGAGACAAAGTATTTAGGAAGTGATAAATGCCAAATTCAAACTCAGGTTCACTCACTTTCACATCAAATTCTTTATCTCAGTCAAACCATTGGTTATCATGGTATAAACAAGCAACATAATAACTCCAGGTTTCTAGTTATTCTCACTCCCTTTGAAATACTATTATGGTTATGATAATCATTGTGTGAGTTCATTCATTCAACCAGCTTGAGCCTGGTCTGGGCTCTTTAGATTCAGCAGTGAATTAAACAATGTGTGTCCCTCCTCACCCTCCTTACAAAGCCAACATTCTAACAGATGCAGGGGCTGGGCTAGAAAATAAGTCAGGTGCATGTCTCATGGTGCTATGTTATGTCATTTACAGAAAATAAACAAGGGAGAAAAGGAACAAGAACCCAATGGGAAGGGATGCACATTTGAGTGCTTAGTAATCAGACACCTGTCAAGTGTTGTACACAACTCACTTCATTTAGTTCTTATTATTACACCCTTACAGAGTTTTCTCTACTTTTAATAAAAAAAATAAGAATAAGTATTTACCTTCTAATCCCCAGTCATTGTAACAAGTGTCTGGTAACAACTGGATTCACTCATGTCTCTCTGATGCAAACCCTATGTGGTCTCTCACAAAAAGAAGAGTTCCCAAAGATCTGTGTCTAAGTTGACTTTATTACATTGAAAATTTTATCCTCCATTCTACTAAATTTATCCAGGGTTATGGTGAATTTACGTAAGGCAAGTGTTTATTGTCATGTAATAAAACACACCCCTTCAAAATACTGTGGCTATGTAATCCTGTAAAAATGAAAACTTCAATATTCTTTACTCTAAAATGGATGCAGCATTTCTCTGCCTTATTGTTCAGGGTGTATATTTTGCTCAAAATCTAAATATGTGGTTGTAGATTTTACTTAGCTGTGTGCTTTCCGGGTGTTGTGTGCTAAGCTACTCAGGAACTGTTGTCTACGGGATGGAACACTTAACAGCTGCTTCTGGGAATGTAGATTTGATTCTTTGGATTGCTCCTGGGAGTGTGACATTTTCCACTCCAGGAACAGAAGATTTGGGTGGGTAGCATTAGGCTTCTGAATAAATAGTTATCCAATAAGTTCAGTGTCAAATTAGGCATCTATTGATATTTTGCATGTAGTTATTCTGAAATACCTTTCTCTAATATTGTTCATATTTCATTTTAATTTAACTATTCTTTCAATATGTTTAAGATATGCTGTTTTGAAAAGATTCTATTCGAACTCCTGTGCTGGTAGCTATTTCCGAATTGTCGCATTTGTGTGTGTGTGCACGTACACACCTGTGAGAATTAGGTTGAGAAGAAAATATATCAAAGCAGTTTAAATAAATAAAATTAATATGCTTAATCAAAGTATTTAATTAGCTATTATGCTACTATGTAGTAGTAGTATGATATTCATTATGGAATAGTTTTACTAATACAACAAAGATAGAAGGTCACTATTATAAAGAAATTATCTTTTCAGGCAAATAAAATCTCTGTAAGTTATTCTTTTAAAATGAAAAGCATATTATAATAAGATTATGCAAGACCATTTCTACTTTACCCTAAGTGGTCTGAAATTTGGGGGAAAACCCAAATATTTAAAGTATTTTATAACATTATTAATTTTTAAATAAATGTGTCAGTAAAAATACCTTGGAAAAGAGAGCAATGCTGGAGGGAAAAAAAAGAAAAGAGTGCTTTGGATTCCTTTGTTCAGTTGTATTGAACTACTAACATATGATAGGATTTCCCACATGCCCAGAAGGAACAATAAGAGCAAGCCAATGGGAAGGACTGCTTTAAATACAATGTAATGAGCTAAATATATTTCTGCTTGTTTTCATTAAGTTGCTTCATTTCAAGTTTGAGTTGGAAGCATTTACTTAGAGGCCTGTCTGATAGGTGAGAATTTGACCCGAAGATTTTGATTTTTCTTGTGGGATTGTAAAACTTCCATTGTAAAAATGGATTCTTACTACTGAGCACCCTCCCACCCCAAATCACAAGGGCTTCTATTTTGATTAGATTTAAAATTAATGGCTTTCTTTTAAATTAATTCAGGAATATATGTATATGTATAATAAAAGGTTATTTTAAAGAGTAATTCTATTTAAAAGTAATTTAACAGTTGTATTTTGGCTGAAAAATTAAGAGAAATTTAATATTTTGATTTTTTAGGGGGATTTTGCTATACCCATGAAACTTTTATGAAACTAACAGGAAAAAAATGATAAACAGTTAAGCACTTCCTGTTAGAACAATAGACTTTCCTTTTTTAAAGTCTGTCACCCTTGTTGAGTGACAGAGTCTCCAACTATTTTCAAAATCATTATTTTCGATGCACTTCAGATTAGGGCTGCATAGAAAAGTGTGTTTTCTCTAAACTTCATGAGTTTAGCAAGATAATCATGACAGAGAAGAGGAATTCTGATTTACCTTCCTAATTTACACTTTTCACACTCGTACCCCCAGTTCATCATTTGGAATAATGATTGTGTGGTGAAACAGAACACGTTAGAGGCAGCTTTAGTTCCTTTTTTCTCCCTGGCTTCTGACTTACTTGGATGGGAATATAGCCAAAAATAAAAAAATATAATAAAATAAAATGCTGTCTATTATCTCAGATATAGGTAATAGGTCTTCTCCAGTCCAGCCGTGCCAGTAATGTGATATGTGTGGGTTTCTTTCCTCTTTTTTTTTTTTTTTAATTATCTCTAGCAACCAACCACTCACTGGGATTTGACGTGGTGTGTGTGTGTGTGTGTGTGTGTGTGTGTGTTTAAGCATATTTAAACTCACACACTTTCTGTAATGAGAGCTTCAGTGTAGATTTTTTTCTGCAGAATACCATTTGGCCCTACTAAGAATTATTTGTTCAAATGTTGGAGCATTTAATTGAAAAATTCTTCTTAGATTTTTTAAAGGTAAGTAATATGATTTATTTTAATAAAAAAGATTTCTATCTCACAAATGAAAAGAAATGACACTACCATATAAACACTCTTAAGAAGTTATGTAACAACAACAAAAAGTAGTTGCTGTTTTATTCTAGTTACTAGGCTTTATTTAAAATTAGGTTTGTGTTATTGTCCAAGTTATCAATCTTCTACATTTTATGTTTAAAAAATATTAAATCTTGTTTAGTGGTCAAAGATATTTCACTTTTTTATGTTTAAAATGTTTTTCTGTAAACATTTATTTGCTAATATTTTAAATGATTTACAATCCAGTTAAGATTGTTGTGGAACTTTCATTGCATACTTAGGTTATTCAAACATGATTTTTAATTTAAATTATGAATAAAATCATCATAAATGAAAATCAGTATAGTAGGATCAGTTCTTATAAATTACTTGCCACTTGTATATGAACTTGCTCTCTAGTATGCAATTGTTAATTACCTACTACTTTATATAGTCATTAGCTTATTTAATTCTCTATCTGAATGGCACAATTTTTGGTGAACTTGACTTTGTCTACATGGTTATATATAGTGTGTATTGGGGTATGTTCTTATTAAAATTTTTTTTTAATGTATAAGCATCGTAACTGCTCTGGGAATGGTAAATTATATTGATTCCAAATAACGATTCTAGATTTTATCACTAGCCCAAGTGTCAATTATATAAAATTTGGTGGCAGAATAAAAATAAACCAAAATTGATGGTTTGGGTTATTTAGGAAGCTTATCACAAATATCAGAAAATTATTATCTTGAATGGTGAGATCAAGTATAAATAAAACATAAATCATCATGAAGAAATGAAAAGTTTCAACTTAATTACAGTAAAGGAAATCTATTTATAACTATAAGTGGCATAAATTTTCTAGAATAAATCTGTTATTGGAATTGAGTAACATGTTAAAATATATATTTTTTAATTGTTTGCATGTATTTTTCAGTTCACTCCTATGTAATTTTATGTTAGTAATGTCTTGTGAATGTAAAGTCAATATTGTTTAAATATTGGTTCACAAAATAACCAAAATAATTTTTTTAAACTTTCATCATATAGAGACTCTAGGGGTTCACTGAAATTTATGAAAGAAGAAATATGAAGACATTTTTTAATTTATCAGAATCATTATGAAACCAGAACAATGTATCAGATCCACAGTCTTCATATAATAAGTTAGGATGGGAAGAAAATCACAATTATAACTGGAAAGGGACTTGGAAAGGCTATACTGAGAATTTTGTAGTTTACCTCAAAAATATAGTTGCAGTATTTATTTCTTACAAATATTTGGCTATGTTTACTCACATTTGAATCTTATGGATTTTTTTTGTTTCTGAAGAAACTAATTTTGTAACTGTTTTCTGATTTAATTACAATGTGTTTTAGTTCACCAGCTTAAATCATGGCTAAAAGTTTCCAGTAGCTTTTTCTAAACCTAGTAGCTTTCTGTTCATTTGAATGCCATTCTAAGTTTCTGTGTATAAAAAGAATAAAGCATCTCATCCAATTATATTATAACCTAACTGTTTTGCAAATAATTATTTCTATTTGCAGGAACTATATGCATTTATCAGTTGTTTATGATAATACTTGGTAAATATGAACTAACATTATGCTATGGTGGTTTAATATAACATTTTATAACATTTCAAAATAACAATAACATTTGCTATGATAGGAATTTTTATACATATCTCATTTAACTTTATTTGACATTTGCAACCTTATTTCATGTATAATATACCCATCATAGAGAAAGCTGAGTCACAGGGAAACTATAATATTAAGACTCAGAATTAAACCAAATTATTTGACTTCAGGGTCCAAAATCTTAACCATTACAAATCTTATAATATCTTACTATATAGTAGAGTTTGGGGTGGAAGATAGATAATAGCATTCCTGTCTAGGGTCCAAAGCTTAAGGACAGCTCTAAACCTAAGCAGCTATGACTGTCATCATTTCAAAGCCAGAGTCTTCCCTGTAATCAGGTACTCCAAAGAGTATTCCAGAAGACAGGCTTGTTTCTAGACAGACCCTTTCATATATGAAGTCCAGTATACTTAATGGTTTTAGTTATTTAAGACTACCATCAAAATAAGTTTTATATTGTAGATTCAAAAAGTGCAATTTAGTGTATTATTGTTTTATACTATACATTTTCTCTATTATATATTTTTATCTCCAGATATTTTGAATGGAATTGTGCATAGAAATGAAAAAGACTGTGTGGTAACTTCGATAAAAAAGAGGTTTGAGACCTATTAATCTAGTTTTTTAAAAACACTCTTCAGAGCACTTGGTTCTGTAAGGATGACTCCTTGGCCAAGAGAGGCGTGGCTGGGGCAGGAAATGGTCACAGTTTCTGCCCCCTTTTAACAGAATGGTTTTTCTTTGACCTATGTTTATATATTGGGATTATATATAAAATTTACTCTTTTATAACTTTATTATATTTTATCCCCCTTATCCCCTCTCACCTCCACCTTTCTTCCCCCTCCATAATCACCACACTTTTGTTCCTGAGTCTTCTTTTTTCTTGTAAAATTTACTTTGGAAGAAGAATTCTATCTTTAAAACAGAAGTTTATAAAGTACTTATCTGAAGCCCTTTATCTATCCACATGATAAATTATAGCCAGAGTTAAAGAATTGACTTAAATCCATTTCATTTCACTTGGATTTGAATCTGAAACTTTACCAAATCTGAGAAATCACGGCTTTGTCAACACACCTAGATATGGTATAGGACAAGAGTGCGAAAGGGAATTTAATTAATTTTAAAAGCTAACTCCCATCATTTATATCCAACATGTTCAACTAATCAACCCTCTATGTGAAAGTTCAAAGTGGGTTTTGTGAGCAGAGACTATATTTATTAGGTGGGGAAGACTGTGTGTCAAAAGAATAACTGTGTGTAGTGAAGAACACAGAGCTGTGTGGTTTTCTATTTTGAGGAACTTGCAAGGAAGGCTTACAAGTAGAATAGGAAATTTGAGGTACTGCTCCCTCATGAGTAAGAAAATACCATTCAGGTCCTGGTATTCATTTATGGTACAAGAAATCTTGCAACCCGAAATTCTTCAAGTTTTGTAGTTCACATCCCAGGAAGTTTTGCCATGCCATATTTTTTCTGGGTGGAGTTTCTTAGAAAACACAGCTTTATCTCACATGGGAATCGAGTTCCTGACAATGGGAATCTTCTGACTTTCTGACGTATGTATTGGAACGACTTCTGGTGGCTCAGTCTTTCAGTTTCTATGACTAGGTTTTCAACATAGTGGAAAGGCACAAAGATCATAAATTCATTCCAGAGATGTTCTAGGGGGTTGACAGTAGAAAAAGAAATATTCTATTCTTTATTCCTTCAGGAAATCCCCCGGGAATAAGATGCCCTCACTAATTCTACAAAAGGAATTGGATTATTATCTATAAACTGAGAAGATACAGCTTATTTTCCTTGTTTCTTACAGGAGTCTCAATAATAAGTTTTAGTTTAGCTACCTGTGATTAATCTGTGCTTTCTAAATGTAGGTATTTTAAGCAAGAAGCAAATTATTAAAGATACAAATGTCTATTCTATATGAAGGAAAAAATAATAATAAAGAATGAGAATCCCAAATTAGCAAGTGAGATAAACTACCTATTTTAATATGTAAAGAGCTGTGTTATTAAGAAGACCAAGGGCATAAGATTCAAAATTTGCATGTTCTCAATATCTAACTTTGAAAGAAAAGTGGGAACAAACTACATTTTTTTTCCTGAGAGTAAACATGAGTGGAAAAGCCATTGAATAGAATGTGCTACTAGCCCAAACTTTTCCCTTATGTTCTCAGTACATGTATTACATAATGTGTTTTGTTGACCTTTGCCTCTATTTAATAAAACTGATCATAATTTTGTGGTATGAAGCATAAGGTTAAAGTGCAATTACAGGAGCAATACTTAATTACTCATGATGATATCAAGTTACTGAAGAATAATAAATGAACCCAAGTATGTCCAATACTTTGCTTATGCTTAGGAAAACAATGTTGGAAACTTACAACATGTTAACAAAAGTGGGTCAATCAAAAAATCTGAAAGAGATAAACTTAATCTTGTTCTCTCTTTCTTTCTCAAAAATATCAGTATTAAAGCAATGTCAGATTAATACCTATTTCTTTGCATATAGATCATCCAGACTAGTGTTGGACTATAATAACTTTCTAACCACATGACTCTACAGAATAAATTTCCCAACATTTCTGTTTTCTGATGAACCTGATTCAGCAGCAGTAATTGTATACCTTTCACTTCAGTTTTCAGTTCACAGGAGGCAGAGTCTGGGAAGTACCCAGGTATCCCCATTACTTGACATATGCAGGCCCAGTGTCCTTAGTGGTCATAATGGTGAGTTTTCAGGTTTAGAAAGGGAGGCATTGGAGAACATGAGCTGCTCCCTGAGTCCTGAAGTGGATGCTCTTGGGACTGTTCGCTCCTTGTTGAAGCTCTTCCTTGCACTACAGGGAGCTGCTTTCATAAAAGAGGAACATTCTGGATCAGTCAGATAGATTCACTACTACAGTATGGCATAGAATCTGGAAAGGAGGAAATGTATGCACATGTATCTCTTTCAGCAACAATAGAATTGCAATTTTTAAATCATTTTATATTCCATTTGTCAGATTTGCAAATGACACTGATATTATATAATTTGTAGTGAAATTTATATAGGACATAAAATAACTTTCCTAAAAGGATGACTTAATCTTTGAGTTGTATTTTTTTTTTGATTCATGATGTTATATTAACAAAACTGGGTACTGACACTAGATTTCCTGTCTCAATTTTTAAATGGGCTTGCAAAGCCATCAGTCTCTATGGGGATTGTCCTAGAGCATTCTAAAGGTGGAAAGGAGAGTGTCAGAGGAACCAAGTTAGAAATCACATTCTCTAGGTTCCCACTACTGCTGCAATCATAAAAATTCTGTCTATTAATCTTCCATGTAAGAATTTGAGTGAAGACTGGATAAGCTGCTTAAGTTAAAAACTGATCTGATTTTAGCTCTTTTCTTTACACAAGAGGAAAATGAGGTATAGAGTGATTAAAAGGTTTGCCCATGGTCTCCTATCAAGAGTGGCAAATCAGTTTTTGGTTTAATCTCTGATATACTAATCTCAGTTACACCCAGTTGGATCCCGTATTTGACTGATAACTTGCAGATGAGCACTGGGGGATTGACTATGAAACAGGCATTCAGTAAATTTTCCTTATAAGCTATCTTGAAAATGGTTATTTGTTTAAAGTACACAGAACAGTGGGATGATATCCTGTACTCAGCAATTACTATGGTTGTTTAAAATATTATGCTTCAATAAAAAATTAAGGTGCTATACAGTTATACCTTGCAAGGTAATTCTACTTGATAAGATGCAGTCCTTTTATCAGCTTTAAATAACTTGGCCTGTTGTATTATGACAAACCTGTCCAAAGCTGTAAGAGGTAGCCTGTTGTATGATTTAGAGGGGAGGGCAAGCTATTCTTCGTACTTGACCGTCAAGCAATTAATAAAAAAACCAACCCCACTTGCTCAGTGAGATGAAATTCAACAGGAAAAGTAAGTCACATGTTTAGGTTTTTGTAATTTTCCATCTGAAAGACACGTGACACCAGTGACTATGCAAGTGTCTTAACCTCCAGGACTTCAGTGTGACTGGCTTTGTTGCATCCTGATGTACAGTGGAAGTATCCCAGGTATAAGGCGTAAGTAGAGGCATATCTCAATGGATAAGAAAAACCAAAAATGAATGAATAAAATTGCCATGGAAAAATTTTGTAACACTTTCTTCATTCTGGAAAATATATATATATTTTCTCTATTTCTTACCATTATTTTCTTAGCTATGCAAATAATATTCTTGAAAAATTAACTGGTTCCTTAGGTGGAAATAAATACTAATAAAATTGTAAGACTGGTAAAACTGATAAAGAAAACTGTGAAGAGAAATTTGAGACCATAACAAAATGTAATTTTTATTATTACATTTACAGTGTTGACAAAAATATGCCGTCATGACTTTCTTTTTGTAGCCTGCATTCTGTTGGCATTTATGTTTTCCTTAGCTGTAGGCATTTTGAAGTGGGAAGGTATGTTTATAAGCTACAATGCACATTCTGACTGCTTATCAATGTCAAGTTCACTCCATTTTTTAAAATGCTGTTACAGTGATGAAGCTCAGATGAATGTGGTTTCAAGTATTAGTAAGAAGTAATAAACTCTCATCAACCTTGTTACAAGAGGATTCACTCATTCCACCAATTGTTTTCTGCCAATCTTTATGAAATAGCCAGATGGTAAAAAGAACAAAAACTTAGGAGGTGAAATACATACTGACAGAAACTAGTTTATTTTAATGGATTGGCATGAATCAGTTGCCATGACAATATAAAGTATATTGCAAATGAATATGTAAAAATTCTTTGAGACTATTAACAAAGCAATGCTTAGCATTAAAACTATGCATATTTTCTTTGGATTATTTGCACCTTTAATCTATACAAAAGTTAATTATTAACAATAAAATTGAAAGTAAAGAACATTTCTTCAAAATATTTCAGTGTTTTCAACAATTCAAGAAACAACTTAGGCATGAGGTCAGTAGTCATGAAATGGGATTTTCTTTCATAGTAATGATAATTGGATATTACTATTCTAGTATTAATTTTCTAATATCGTATTTTCCCAATTTACCCATGTTTTTTGTTTGTTTGTTTGTTTTAACAGATAGCTGACAAATGATTAAAAGAATTGATTCTTTCTGAGACTCATCAGATTACTTTCTGTAAAGTGCACACCTTTCTGTTCATTTGCAAATAAGGTATCGTAAAGAAAAAGTCTTACCATACTTGCTTAGTTAGCACTTAGATGGAGAAGTCATCAGTCCCCCCACATGCGGTCTGTAGGAGATCTCCAGGCGGGGTGTGGATGGCTACTTGAGCTGAGAAGCCAGATAGAGGGTGAGGATGCAACCAAGTTGCACCAGCTGAGGAAAGATAGTTGAGGGTGAAAGTACAAGTAAAGCATGTTGTCCCTAGATAAGGCTTCAACATTACATATCCCTAAGAAGAAAATTGAAGAGGAGAGTTTTTGAAGAAATGCTGTATATGATATCTTTAATTTCTACCACTGGTAGGTAGTAAAAAGCAAGAAAGGGGAGGGTCTAATCTAGAACATCCATTTTTAAAACAAAAAGAAAAGTATGTGCTTCTTGACAACTGGGAAAATAATCTGTTTCAGTACTTTGTTTTCTTTGAACTTTGATCTGTTTGCATTGATATTCAAGCTTCTGCTTTATGGCCTCTTTCCAATCATAGAACCAGAGCTCTTGGAACCTGGGAGTTTAAAAGAAGCAGGTGCTGAACCTTAATTTTCCTCCTCAACAAGAAAAATGGGCTGTGATCGTAACTGTGGGCTCATCACTGGTGCTGTCATTGGTGCGGTTCTAGCTGTGCTGGGAGGCATTCTAATGCC
Source organism: Artibeus jamaicensis (assembly GCF_021234435.1). Taxonomy (NCBI): domain Eukaryota; kingdom Metazoa; phylum Chordata; class Mammalia; order Chiroptera; family Phyllostomidae; genus Artibeus; species Artibeus jamaicensis. Next base: position 5,413,695 of record NW_026521870.1, read on the forward strand.
CATTGGAGACATGCTGATTGAGAAGACAATTAAAAAGGTACAAGTAGCCTAAATTTTTTTTTCCTCATTCTGATTCATTCTATCTTCCATCCCTTATTTTCTTTGAGTACCTGTTTTACATTTCATAGTAACTGGCAACTTTGTGTCTTCAATACAAAAGTGATTATGAACCACCACAATGGTGCATGATAGAAAAATGTTCAAATTATAATGCATATTTACCAAGAATGAATTGCTGCCTTAAGTATAAATATTAAATTCTGATAAAAGCTATTAATAGGTACACAGGTTATTGAAGTAATTGTTTCTGTCTAAAGAGTATGATGGCATGCCTTTGAATAAAAAATAGGTAAGTGCATTTTGTGAGGGTACAAGTCTAAACAGTAGATGTACTTTGGTTAATACTGAGAAAAGTATATATCTATATTTATAATACATAACATATATGAATACATAAATACATATTATATAGTCACTGAAACATAATTGTGTTTCATAATGAATCAGGAGTTTTTAGTAAAACGGGTAAACTATTTTTTATTTGGTAAACTGCTTTTTATAATATTTGTAATAAAACATGCTTGTCTTACAAATATTTCCTATTTATAAAGCTTCATGTTTGACTCTTAGGAAATACTTTCAGAAGTGTTATTTAGGGCATGTCCCCGTGTCTCTGCACCAAGCAGACTTTAGTTGTTACTAAGTTACAGAGGTTTGTACAACAAACTAACATTTATTTCCCACCCTAGCAGCTTCTACTCAGTTTCACACTCACCAGTGTTAACTGGCGGAGGAAGGAAGACTAGGGTAAGGATACACCGACTGCTGAAGTCCTAAACCAGGGGTAGCGAGTTCAAATGGCTTCAGAAGTTTAGAGACAGAATTAAAGATAAGAAATAAAAAAGGGAAGCTACAAAGAACAAGATAAAATGGATGGGAACTATTGTGAACTTGAGAATGTGTGTCTACCTGAAGCCAGGTATGTTTCTTTTTTCAAAACATAATTCTGGCCAAATAAAACGTATCTGAGCACCAGCCTCAGCTCTCGGCCTGGTTAGATGTCAGTGGCTTAGACAGAGTGTTAATAAGTAGACTGCACAGTGGAGAACAGCAAGATTTAAACCGAAAAATGGGCCACACCTACCAACTCATACTGAACTTTCTGTTACTGCCAATGTTTTTATCTCCCTTACCCATTCATCAACACTTGGCCTCTTGCTCTTAACAGAAATATAAATATTTATATTTATAAATATATTTCATCCATTCTATTTCACTGAAGCATTGACTTAATTGACTATTATGAAGAATTACGTTTAAGTATAGTCATTCATAATGAAAAGTTATATTTTCTGATATGTCTTTCTTTAGCTAAAATTATGAAGGTTTTAAAATTAAAAGAAATCATCTCATTGTACCATTATAGCTGGCATTTTACTATAAAGATAAAAATATAGGACATTTTTAGGTTCTTATGCTTGCATGATATACTTGCTCCATAATAATACAATCATTTCTGGCCTTTCTGTCACTAACAAATTGTAAATCTTCAGTACTATGAATTTCACTGAAAAAAAATATTATCAATTGAATGTCATCTCCTTCTTTGGAATTCCCAATTTTCTTGATGTTACTTTTGATGTAGTTTGATAGAGACAGACAGACAATAGCGAGGTAAAGCTTATGTAACAGTGTGAATGGGCTTTGTGTTTGCTGACCACTCTGTAAACCGTGCTCCCTCCTGGACTTCCTGTGGAGAGAGACAGACTCAGTGTGCACACTAGCACATAGTCAGCAACTCCTCTTTTGGAAAGGTCTCCAGAATAGGGGTATCACAATGATCTCCCGCTGAACAGTGTTTTAGACTGAGACTATTTGTTTTGGATACATAACTGATGATCAGTAGCTAATTATTGATCATAATTTTTCTTCCTGCAGCAATATTAGTACATATAGACTCTCTGTTAGGTGGCAGACAAGCTTCTAGCATCTATTTTAATTGTCAAATATTTATTTCTATGTTCATAATAACTAAACCTGAGAAAATAAGTTTTGAGACATTAAAAATTTGCTCTTCTATAGGGACTAAAAGAATAAAATAAATTTTTTTCAACAAATTTAAGATTAAACTGGGGGGAAAGCATATTGTAAAAAAAAAAGTAGAAATGTGTGAGACTCTTAGGACTGAATTCTATAATGTGTAAATGAAAACATAAATGCTATTTAGAAATAAAACTTTCAGTGTATCCAATAGCTTCTGGAAGAAGGTGAGATTTGGGTTGGATTTTGAAGAACTGTAGAATTTTGAAGTTCAGAGAAAGCTGCAATTACAGGCATGAAAGGATTGATTAACATTATGGAAAAGTTGTGAAAGTTCAGTTGAATATTGTGAAGAAGAAAGGAAGAATATAGAAGATGCACCAAAAATATGGGGTTAACAAGGGATGATTAGAGAGACAACATTATGGGGTGAGATTTAAAATGCTTTGAACATGAAGCAGAAGAATATTTAATTATGTATAGCTAATCATTGTTGATGTACGTTTTCTGGTAGGTGTGTAAGATGCAACAAAACCTGCAGTTGGAGATCAATGTCATCAAATGGCTAGAATTTATTTAGTGGTGCTAAGAGTTTCATATGTATAATTTATTTAATGTTCATAAATACTATAAGAAATTATTATTATTTTACCCATTTTATAGTCACAAGACCTTAGAACAACTTGCCAGCTGACCTAGCCAAAAGGAGGAGGAACCAGTTTCCAAACTTAGGCAATCTCAGGGCAGAAACTAGTTGATACACCAGTCTTGTACTCCATCTACAATAGGAAAGTGTTGGAAAGTGAGAAGACCCAAAAGAGCAAAAGAAGGAAAAAACATGTAGGGCATGACCACTTTCAAGGAGCATGTGTGACTCTCCTTTAATCTTTGCACATTTTGTAATAAAGCCCATCTATTCCAGTGGGATACAGTTCATAGAAAGAACTGATGGGTAGTGAGATGCTGTGGCCATTTGAATGGAGGGACTAAGAAGAGAGAGGAGTACAAACTACATTGTATCCAGTCAAGTTACCGAGTGAAATGTACACCTTGGGAGACTGCAACACAGAGATTTTATGAATAGTTTCATATGAACATCAGTACCTATTTCAAAGGTCAGAGTTCAGATAGATTTTTACCATTATTATACAGACTACAGATAAAACTAAATAGTACCTTTGCTTGCCAGAGAGCTTGAATGTAGAAACAAAGGAGCAGAGAAATCACTATATGATTTGTGCATAATTTGGTGGTGAAAGACAAAGCAGAAAAGAGAAAGAAATAATTTTATATGAAGAAATAAAAACAAGAGTATAATATTTTGGCAGCTAATAGGTAACCAGAACCCCAGGAAAGAGAATGAAATGTACTCAGGCAAAAGAAAATTAAGGAAATAATGGTTAAAACATGGTCAGATTTTGGAGTATGACTTCAGTAGAATAGGGTCAAAAGAGGGGGTGAAATACAGAATAGAGTGTTTTCCCTTCTTGTTTTGAAATGAGGGTTTTCTGTGCAACTTTTTGCAAGACTAAAGGGAATAGTATGAATCTAGGCTCTGGAAGGAGGAAGGGATACAAAACTGAAATCTGAGAGAAAAATGAGTTCCAAAAAACCTATTAAAAATAGTTTGCATTGTATCCCAACTATGTACCCTTCGACACAAGCCATTATCAGAATCCCTTCAATGATCAGGGTCTGTGGTCCATTTACAACTGAGCCCGATTTTCGTCTCACATTTCTATTATCCATGTTGAGTTTGACAATTTTACCCATATAAAGATATTGGGACTGTTTTATTTGCTTAAATAAGATTCTTTTATTTTTCCTTTAGTATTACAAAGCTATATTTTTAATGAGGCTGGCATATGCATGTGTCCAGCATATAGTAAAAGTCAAATGTCTGAATTAGGTACAAACTCAGAGAGCCAGGTGTCTTACACCAGCTTCAGGAGCACTTAGGTTAACGCCGTTGTTTTACGAATATCTCACACAAGTTTTCATACTGGTCAGTTTTTTGTTTGCCATTAAAACTCATTGAAGATTATTTTCTTCCTTTAATTAATAGCACCTTGGAAAAAGTTATTACCTGTACACAAGCACCATTAAAAAAATTAAAGTGTTTAACTGCAAAATATCAGAAGATCATCTTATATTGCTGTTATTTATAAACTATAAAGTCAGAATTCTATGATATTTTCTAGTTCTAAAAGATGACACTCTGATACCAGAATTTGAAATGGTCTGAAATAGCTTACTTTCCTTCCTGTGTGTGTGTATTTTTTAATTTTCATCTAAGGCTATGTTTACTGATTTCAGAGACACAGAGAGAGACATCAGTGTGAAAGAGAAACATCGATCATTTGCCTCCCATACACGCTCCGAACAGGGATCAAACCCACAACCTAGGTATATGGTCTGACTAGGGACCAAACACACAGCCTTTGGAGGAGGTATAGGGTTCTGCTCCAACCAACTGAGCCGCCCAGCAAGGGCCATGCATATATTTTTCACTCTTTATTTACACGGAATGTTTTCTAGGGGCTTTATGCTTCTTTTTTATACATTATAGCAGAAAACCTTCTTATCAACATTCTATCCCGTGGTTCTTAATAGACTTGTGTCAAGTCAGTATGTTTATGCAGCCTTGCTAGGGAGACTGGAAGTCAATGGCCTAAGCTGCCAGAAATATGGAAACTACCAGGTCACTTTGAAAAAGGGCAAAGTTCTGCCACCACTTACAAGATCATCTGTCACTCAACTTTGTTTATCTCACTTGATAAAAATTTAGTGAATATTGTGTCGCATAAATGATTTTAAGTAAATTTTAATTTAGTTTCCCTATTATATTAACTATAGAACACCAAGAAGGAAATACGTTTTTTCTTTTTTACAAAATATGGAACTCTTCATGAATTTGCGTGTCATCCTTGCACAGGGGCCATGCTAATCTTCTGTGTATCATTCCAATTTTACTCTATGTGCTGCCAAAGCGAGCACTTTTCTTTTTATTGATCTATTAAAAGACTAATATTCAATTATATCATCATTTAATTATACCCTCCTTTTCTTCCTCCAGTTCTCGAAAAGAATAACTTTTAGTAGCTTGTAATAAATGCTTAGTAAATTAAAATAACTGTTTATGTTCATAAAATGACTAAATTTTTGAATCAATAGATCACATTTTAATAATATAAATTAATTTACATTTATATTAATGTCATAACATATGCTTATAATATTTCTAGATATAATAAAATAGTTTGTACATTTTTATAGTATCTAAAATGTTCAAAAAGAAATGCCTGATGTATTAGTCATTAAAGAACATAAACTTTTTAAAAATTTAATGACAACATATGAGTACATGAAAGAATCCAAAACAAATCTTAAATGAATATAGCAGTAAAAAATGGATTAAATGCTAGAACTATTTTTATTTTAACAACAATAAAATCACTTAAAATCAGTGTTTCAAGAAATAGCAGGGAGGAATATATAATCTTCTTCCTCTAGCCCAGAGTAATATCGACACAGTTTACTTTTCATGACAAATATACAAATCTCCCATTTTAGGTTCTTACATACATTCTAGCAGGCTAATTTGGGGGTTTTAGAAAGCTTAATTCAATCAGATTTAGTACATTTTATCCTGGGTATTCATTGATAACTTGATAATCTGAGACTAAAGCCAGTTTTTGATTTGGCACCACTCATATTCTAATGTCCCTTGTTTTCTCCCCGTGCACACACACACGTGTGCGTGTGAAAATGAGAAACACTTTTGAACATGGGGAAATTGCTTGTAATGGTTCTAATGGAGTAAATTGTGCTGGTGAGTGTGGAGAAAAAGATTACCTACTACAGTATGTTCTGCTTTTTAAGGAAGTTTTGATTTAGTTGGAGTACAAATGTGGAATGATTAAGTAGTAGAAAAACAAGTTTCACAGGATGTTACATAAGTTGTTGTCACATGGCTTGTTCAGCTAGTAAGTAATATAAACAAACCAGTTAGAACAGTTTAGAAGTAAATGATATTAGCATTTTTTCCTAAAGAATAGATAGAATTTGTATAGTGATAATAGCGAATATGTTTAATAAATACTGTGTTCAATGCTACATGGGCTAACAGTATCAGCACTATTCTAAGAGTTTATATTTATTAACACTTGTAACAAATTATGAGGATAATTATATAATTAAACTATATTCTGTTAATTCTGTTATAGTCAGTTAATTCTGACTTTCAGAAGTACTAATTTCATATGGTTTAATGCTATTATCTCCATTTTACAGATGAGAAAACTGAGGTACAAAATAATTTAGTTACTTGCCTGAGTCTAAATAGTTAGTACATGACCAAACTGAGGATCAAACTCATAGCATCTTAGATTCATTCTTTACCACTTCAGTCTGTGCTTTGAGGGAAAAAGCCACTGTGCTTGGTCAGTGTGAGGGTACAATAAGGAAATCTAACTTATAGATTAAAATTTGCTATCCATGATTCTTTCCTTCTTACTGTTTTACAATATCTTTGAGCAACATATCTTCTATAGCTATGCCTTCATACTCCACACATGGGAAAATATCAAAGGCATTTTAATAATTATATATACTAAAATTGTCAGTTGCATAGTACTGTTTCCTTATAATAGCAATAATCAAGTAAGCATGTGACTAGATAGAAGATATTACTGTCAAAAATGTCTGCCTTCAAATTAATGAAACAGAATAGAAATTTCATGGTCAATGTCTTTCAAACCCAACTGGAGACCATGCCACATGAGTCATCAGGTTGGAATCCAGCCATTTCTGTGGCTGAGTAGTCTGTATATTTTAAAATCAGGGACAGATACTGGTGCATGCATCAACCAAATGAGACAATCTTAAATTACATTGTTTTTTCTGGGCATGTCATGATCAGCTTCATACTTCAAATTTAGTGAAAGATTTGCAAAATAGTCCAGATAGTCCAAGTCCAATTTAAATTAAGGCCTTTTAAATTCACAAAGGACATAAAATCTTTTTGAAAAGTACTTGTGACATATCTAGTCTTGGTAGTCAAGGAGCGGCTGTACAATTTCCTAATACATAGAGTAGTGTTGGGACCAGAGGAAATGAAGTCCTATTTTGACTGCTTTAAAATTTTTCTTTGTCATTAAACAAATCATGATGCTGTGGAAACTGCACAAAATTGTAGTAAAAATATCTGGTCTCTATATTATCAGCTACTACATTGTTATATGTTACTGAACCAGAGGTCTGTTTTCTCTAGGACCCATTTCTACTTCTGAAAAAATGGGTGGGGTTAGATGATGCTAACTTTCACAGTTGATAATTCAATGCATGTATTTTAAATGTGTGTGTTTCAACGTTGCCATTTAAAAATATCATCAGATCAATGGTTAGGGCAAAGTGACTTGTGGCTCTTAGAGAAAAGGCATATTACACTTTGTCCTCTGGTGTTAAATACATATGCATTACAGTTAGGGATGTATTCTGTCCTGCCAAGAACGTTCTATCACAGTCTCTTTTCAATTCTGTAAGCTCTTATTGATTTTCCTTCATTAAGAACTAAAATAAAATATCTGCCTAGAGAGGTATATGTTAAATAATTGATATTGCATTAGTCCTTAAGATTCTTAGAGTGTGAAGAGTAACATGTAGATGAATAGGTCCGTGTGTGTGTAAGTCTCTTGAAATGGGTAAATTAATACATCTCTCAGCTTCTGTATAGATTTCACCTTCAACATCCTCATTAAACATCTTTACACTTAGAAAAATAGCCATAATACATTATCCATAGGTAATTTTGTCTTAATATTGGGCTTGTTAGTATGGAAATCAGACTTTCTGGGACCAAATGGAAGTTTTTCAAGGACAATTGGTGGTAAAAGTAATAGGGTCTACCAACACTTCAGCAACTCCAGTATACCCAGTGTAGATGATTGCAACAGAAGGATTTTGTAATGGTGTTTCAGATTGGTGCTGTGTTCTTCTCTAAGGAATTCCCTTCTTCTCTGCTTTAAGCAATAAGTAAAGTTTCCTGAAAATATGAAAGTCAATTTGACTTTTACCAACTACATACAGAGGGGACAGGAAAAAAAGTAATAGAGTAGGGTAAGAGAGGACTAGTCTAAGGGTCAGAGCCTGGGATTCTCTGTGTGATTCTTCTATGATATGCCTAAGTTTTCTTTGGGCCAGCTACCTGGTTTCTCAGGGCCCCAGCATGTTTTCTTAGAAAATGTGATGATAATATCCAATGTCCCTTCCTGATCCCTAGTTTTCTTCCTCTTCCTCTAGCACACTAAGGTAAGTTGAAACTTTCCATCTGGGCATTTTGTCCGAGGTTTTTAACTAGAAATACTGCCTGCTACAAAATCACCTTCATTGGCAGTAGGTACAATAGCTTCCAGCTCAGAGAGTGAAATCTGTGGAAGGCAATTTGGAGAAAAAATGAAACTCCCTTATTTTACAGAAAATGAAATTAACCCTGAGAGATTTGATGACTTTCCACTCAGTCCCACAGTTCCTAAAAAAAGGAACAATTTTCTAATGTAGGGTTTCTGATTCTATCACTGGCATTGTTTTTCTACTACATAAGGGCATCAACAATTTTTAATGGATTTCATGAAAGAATAGTAGGCCAACTTCCTTATTTAACACTTTTATTTAAAACATAGTAATCTAATAATAATGAATTAGCCCTGGCAGTGTGGGCCAGTTGATTGGAGCATTATCCCATACACCAAACAGTTGAGGGTGAGATTCCTTGTTAAGGCACATACCTAGGTTGCCAGTTCAATTTCTGGTTGGGGCAAGTATGGGAAACGACCAACTGATGTTTCTCTCTCACATCAATGTCTCTCTCTCTCTCTTCCTTCCTCTGAAATCAGTAAATATATCCTCAGGTGAGGATTTGAAAAATTTGATTGTTGTAACTTTTGAAAAAGTATCATTGGGTTGCTGCAAGTATATTGGGAGTTTAGAAAGCCATACTGAGCATGATTTTGAAGTGGGGGAGTCATATTTGTGCGTTTTTTATTTGGAAGCATCTGTTTTCTTAATTTAATAAATGTTAAGTGATTATTTCCCGAAGTGTCCAAGTTTTGAAGAAAAGAAAAAGGCTTCCGTTACCACTAGATTTTTCTCTCAGTTTTTCTGTTTTGCCTCATCAATCCAAAGCACTGAGGGCAGAAGAAAAGGTGATGTTATACTGGATAAGAACATTTCAGAACAGCTTTAATAAAATTTGCCTAGTAAATTGTGTTACTAACTGTTGTAATATTGCCATAGAGTCCCTCTGTAAGGCTTGACAATAGCTGGCCTTAAGATCAACAGACGCGTGTAGTATTACACACAGATTCTTTGTGTAAAAGGTTAGCTAAAGAAGTTGCTATAATATATTTTGTTGAAACACTTCTATTGCAAGTGTGTGGCAAGATTGCAAAGGTTCTCATGTACATAGCACTTACTCATGGTGTTTTCATTGGCTAACTAAAGGTTAAAATGCCCAGAAGTGCCCTTCCTTACTACCAAGAAATAACCCAAACTTGTTTTTTCTTTTTTAATAGGAAGTTGTTCTTGAAGAAGGTACAACTGCTTATGGAAACTGGCTTAAAACAGGCACAGATGTTTACAGACAGTTTTGGATCTACGATGTGCAAAATCCAGATGAAGTGATGCTTAACAGCAGCAATATTAAGGTTAAGCAAATGGGGCCTTACACGTACAGGTGAGTAAGTCCCCACAAGGAAGCATCACTCCTCTGTGGATCCTATGGATCTGTGACAGAGACTTCCGCTTAATAAATGCCATTGATTTGAAATGCACTCACACTATCTTGCCAATGGTATACATCGAATATTTTGTTTCTGCCTATTTAAAGCCTAATGTAAGGATTTAATGCTTATAAGAAATACAGATTTTAGTATAAATTGACTAGCATCAAATAACTGTCCTACAGTTAAGAAGTTATAGGTGTTTTAAACTTGTGGAATATATTCTCAACAACTGTGCACCATGAATGGCCGATAGGAAAAAAATCTCAGAATTTTTAAAACGGAAGCATTTTAATTTAAAAATCGTTAATTTTTTAATTGAATGGATAGGCTGTATAGGTTCTGCAAATGTGGTCCCATGGCCAGTAGCATCAGAAGCACCTGGGAATTTAGTAGAAATGCAAATTCTCAGACTCCACACCAAATGGATCAAAGACTCTTGGGTTGGAAACAGCAATAAGCTTTCCAAACCCCTCTGGGGGATTCCAATACACACTCAAATTTGAGAACCACAGCATTATGTTTATTTTACATAACTATAGTGCCTGCTAAGGATTTCTATTTAATCTAATTTTCACGTCAAAGGGAGGGCTCTATTAATTCACTATCATATGTTTTAATATACCACATAAGTAAATATATAAATAAATGCAAATATATATGTTACACATATAAATGTAAATTATATATTACATATTCAGTGTTATATATTCATTATTATATATTATTCCAGTAGTGAGACTGAATATGCTATATCTTTATCCTACATTCCTAATAGTTGAGCACACTTCCAGACAGCATCTTGGGCTATTAGAACTAAAGGGAAATAATCAGCCAGAACTTTTCATTTTGTAGTTAAATAACACCGACACCAAGGGATGGGATGGGATTTGTTCATGTTCACACAGAGCTAGAAACTGGTGACTCCCAGATTTTTGCATATATTTTCTCCTGATTAAGTTATAGACTATCTTTTTCCCCCACTATCAAAGTAAAAAATGGGAGAGAATGAGGTGTTAAATCACTAACCTTCACCAAGGATCAGGTGTGTGTTTACAGATCCGCATGGGAACACAATTGATTTCCACTGAATCGCTTGGTATACAAGTATGTGATTTTTTTCCTCAAGGATTACAATTAGTTAGACAACATGATCAGTTCTTACTACAAAATATGTATCTTAGTCATTTTTTATAATTCGTAATTTAAGTACATTATTTGTTTTAGGTCATCCACATTGTATAAGGTTCTTCTCTCTATGCATCACGTTTCTCAGTGGACAGCTCACACTCCAGTCCTAATGGAGTAAGGAGAGCAGCGAGGGTGGAGCTGTAATAGCACAGAACACAGCGGGGGCCCGAGTCTCTGGTCTCTGTGTGCTCATGTCTGTGACTATTTACAACTCCGCCAAAGAAAACTTGGCTTTTGTTGTTAGAAAACAAAAGCTTACCTTAGAAAGTATTTTTATTTCTTCATAAGCTTATAGTTTTATGTTACTATCAAAAGCCTACAAAAATGTTGTAGCTATGATGTGTCCCTTTGAAAATCTAGAATTCACATGTGACCTAATGAACATAAAAGCATATTGTTTAAAAATCATAGCCTGATAAATTGAATACATGTGAGGAAAGAGAATAAGTGTTAGAATTTGAAAACTTATGTTTCCTGTTTATATTTTTACGTTTTTGGGGAGGTTTTTTTTTTTTTTTCACTTTACAGATTTTACTTGTAATATGGGGAAACAGTCAACATATTGAATCTAGTGCTAGTCCCGCTCTGATAGCCGACGAGCACTATATTATTCCTCGAGGCTCTAACCTCTGACCCTAAAGGACAAAAGGGAAGGGTGGGATTCGAGAGACTGGGTTCATTTGTACAGGTAGTGATGGGAGGGTTGAAGAAGGGAAGATGGGTTTGCAGTTAATGTTTATAAACAATAATCTTCTAATTATGTAATAGTGTTACAGGGATTTCTGATCATGTTGGAGTCATCTTGTCTCCATGTCACCAAAATCGAGTCACTAGTGTCTGTTAGGTTGCCGTAAACAATGGGAAAACCACGTTTCAGAAAAAGTTAATAGCCTGCGAACCTTCCATCTGTTCAGGTGACCCCACCTCCTCCTGAATTATGCTCGAAATCCAGTGTAAATTAGACGTGTAGAAGGGTATTCTTTCTCATGCAGAATCACAGGCTCATTTGGACAATGGCTCCTTAAGTGACTTTCATGAAACTTTGTTGATAAATATGACATAGGTCAAAGGATTGAAATCTTAATTACATATATTTCAACCTACACCATTTCTATAATCTCTATGAATATTTAGTAGTTCCTTCAGGATATTCACAGATCAAACGTTTTTTATTCTTTATTATTTATTTGTTTGTTTATTTTTGTTACTTTGTTTTGGCAGGAATACAAAGAAAGCACTTTCGGGCAAAATATAAGGGGAATTTCTTCCTTTGACCTTCTTAGCCAATGCTTTCCGAAACCTGTATACATTGTAATTTTTCAACAACAAAAAATGATTATGTTCTTGTTTTAAAAGCACATTCTAATAACAAGCCTCAGTTTAAAGGATTTTCTCTCAGTGAGTGCCATCTACTGGTATAATGTTATAAGTACAATGTAAATAAGCTCTAGCATTTAGGTCAAAATATTTTAGCTAATACAGATACATATATGTTCCTGAAGATTGTAGTATTTCAATTCTAAATGTTAATAATATATAATGTAATTTTAAAAATACAGTTATATAAGAAGAAAATAGTAATTGTCTACTAGACAATTAACTGTCTTGGGTACTGTTTTAGATTTTTATATTTCTTGTTTGCCTTCAGTACCTAAATAAGATTAAATAATTAAGTTTTGATAAAATTATATTAAAAATAAAATATTTCTAGATGATTGGAAGTTCTGTGTTTTTAAGCTTTTTATTTATTTTTAGAGAGTGGGGAGAAAGAGAAGGAGAGAAACATCAGTGTGTGGCTGTCTCTCGCACACTCCCTACTGGGGACCTGGCCCACAAGCCAGGCATGGGCCCTGACTGGGAATTGAACCAGTGGCCCTTTGGTTCACAGGCTGGCAGGTACTCAACCCAGTGAGGCACACCAGGCAGGGGCAGTTCTCTTTTGAAAGAATGAGGCCCATTAATTAATTAATTTATTCATTCAAAAATATTTAATAAGAACTTATCATGCACCAGGCATTGTGCTGAGGTCAGAATACACTCATAATTCATACCCTATAGAAATTTACATTTTTGTTATACCCGAGCAAAGAGTATTGTTTTTTACATTTTACTTCCGTTTTTTTCACTCTTTATCTTAGTTATCTACTCACCTTACATCATACACATTCAAATATATGATAGTGCAATGAATGATGTATATATTATTTCATCTCAGTGATCATCTTGTAAGTTAAAATATTTTTCTCCATAATATTCATTCTTCAACACACTTACAAAATGTAGTTGGTACTTTGAAGCCTAGAGATGTTAGAGCCAAGAGCTTAGAACTAATCAGCATTTAATATATGGGAAGGGGAAAGAAAGTGGTCTGAGCAAGGAAATTATCCTTCCTCTCACTTTATAATTCAACCAAATTCAATCATTCGAATTTCTAAAAATACACTATGTTTTTCTTACCTTCTATGTTCCACTTTCTAACATATTTCACCTAACTGAATTTCTCTTTGTAATTCAGACCTCTTACATGGAATTGCTACAAAATGTATCTTGACCCTTATCTGTACCATGTCCATGCCAAGCCTAGATTTGTACCTGGTCTGTGTTTTACCATGGGCTCTGTGTAAACTTCTGTATTTACTCATATTACTTCTCTCCCTGCTAGGCAAATTTAAGACCCCCTTTTCTAATTTGCTAGAGACTCAGCACTGACATCTTTACCATTTGAACCTAATTGTTTAGCATTATTTCTGACATAGTCTACATACTAAAAAAAATGTTGCACTAATGAATAGCATTTGAGAACTAATGTTCACTTAAAACAACCATGTTGAATTTTATTCACTTTTGTATTTCAGAGTTCGCTATCTAGCCAAGGAAAATGTAACCCATGACTTTCAGAATAACACAGTCTCTTTTATGCAGCCCAATGGTGCCATCTTCGTACCATCAATGTCATTTGGATCAGAGAATGACATTTACACTGTTCTCAACTTGGCTGTAGCTGTGAGTAGACAAACAGAGCTATTTCTTTCGAATTACTCTAAAATCATTAGTAGAACTATCAATTGATAGTATTTATTTTATTCCTAGGTTGTTATATAGATTAAATTTTGGTCATTAGAAAAGATGAAATAATCAACTGAATCAACCACTTAAAGTGTAACATTAAAAAAACGGGGCTTAACTTTGACTGTCTTCTCCTTGTGGTTGAAACTGCACTCAAATGTATTCATTTAGGGACTAGACAAATTCTACTTTTAGTTCTGGCAAGATTTGGGAATAGTTTTGGAGATGCAGTTTTTTAAATTTTATTAAACTTAATTGTAGTGTTTAATCTATTTATTTGTTAAATATTTAATACTACAAATGGTGTCTTATATAGTGTTTTTTTATAGGCTATACCCTATGTCTATTCAAATGCATTTGTTCAATCGATACTGAATTCACTTATTAAAAAGTCAAAGTCAAGTATGTTTCAAAGGAGAACTGTGAAAGAACTATTGTGGGGCTATGAGGACCCATTCTTGAAAATCGTGCCGTACCCTATATCTAGTACAGTTGGTGTGTTCGTTCCTGTGAGTACCAAATATGAATGCTGATATTATTGTACTTTAATTGGATAAATATAATGGCATTTGAAATTCATAATACTATAATTTAGTGTGCTAACCCTACTTATTATCTTGAAATATATATTCTAATTCTTAAAAAGTATTTATCTCACATGGCTTCAGTTTTCTAAGTTCAGAAAATTTAGTTATCTGTTAAATTTCACAATTAAATTTAAAATTAAGAAGCTAAGATTTAATCAGGTTTTCATTACTTGATAATATGAAATTTGTCTAAAATTGGACTATAAGCTGGTGAGTCTTTGAGCACTATTTTCAGTTTTAATTTACCTTCTCAAAAAAAGTCAAGTTTAATGCCATATTTTTTATTGTGTTAAATGTGTTAAATTCTATCATTTCTTCTTTTCTACAACTGTTATAAATTGTTTAAATGTGAACTTAAAAGCCTAAATTTGCACACACCAGATTGATAAAATGTCCTATTTTATGGAGTTTTTTAATAAGAACTTCTAGTGGTCTATAAATGTCATGAAATGGCAGTTCGTACATTAAGGAAAGCATAAGTTCAGTGATAGACTTAGCTACAGCTTCATGTCTTATCCTAAATAGCACAAGCTGACCCTTGAGTTGGAATTTTGAATAGGATTTGGCATTCTATGTGATATCCATTATATTCCTCAGTTCACTGCTGTTATTCTACTTCCACATAGTGTTTATGTTTACAATATTACCCACCAATTAAAATTAAGTATCATTGTAGATGCCTTAAGAGATCAGAGACCCAGTTGTTATTTTTAACTCAACTATTAATAATTCTTTCCTTAGGTAATTCTGTTTTTAATTTTGTATACCTAATTTTTGGTAACTACTTATTCGAGATCATAACATTCAGAATACCCCTAGAAATCTATCATTGTTCTCAAAGGTTTTGTTCAATACCCTTTCACCTCAATAAAATAGTAGTAATCACAATTGTCTTGTTGGCTTAATTATGACAAAGAGCGCAAGAGTCTGAATTATATAAACTTCTGATTGATTCCTCCCTTTATCTCAGCATCTAGCATGTATTTCTAGGCATATTTTATATTCTCTCTTTTTAACATGTTAAAGACCAATAATTTTTAAACTTCATTGCATATATGTTTTAAATCATATAAAATAATCACGAATAACCAGTCTTTGAAAAGTGCAAAAGAGAGTTAATTAGATATTTTATAACTTGGAGAGTATGGGTTGTTTTAAAGCTATTTTTTCTTGTCTTTTCAGTACAATAACACTGCAGATGGAGTTTATACCGTTTTCAGTGGGAAAGATGATGTAAGCAAAGTTGCCATAATTGACACCTACAAAGGTAAAAAGTAAGTATCCAGGTTAAGTGTGTGTTTGTGTGTGTGTGTTGCTAGGTACTCTAAGGCAGGAGAGATGTTCAGTTCACTGGGGAGGCACAGCACAGAAACCCACCCACGAAATCTGCCTGGATCTCAGCCCCGAAGACTCCTGTTCTACCAGGCACTAACCCTACGGCTATGCCAGCTAGTCACACACTAGTGCACAGGTTCTCTTAACACGAAATCCAAAGGGACTATTTCCATTTCTGCTGCATAACCAGCCTTATGGAGCACCCGACCAATGAGATAACCACAAAACAAAAAAGGGAGAAAATCAATACATCAACTGATCATCTAGTAGGTATAAAATATTTTTACTGGGTTTTTTAAACTTTGTTACTCAGCGTATCAAGTAAAAATTGTTCATTTCATTGTCATGACCTAATGTGTCTATAAAGATAAAAGCTTAATGAATCCATGTAACTTTCCCCTTCAAAAATTTCTTGAAATAAGTTCTTATTTGGTAAGTCAGCTTTTTAAAATTCTTATCAATTCAAATGTAAAAATTACCATTTCAAGTAGTCTTAAAATTTACATATTAAACTTGAAAATAAAGAGCATGTCTGCTTTAAAGTGGTAATAGAATGGGACATGTTCATATAGCCATGATTTTCTTTCTTTCCATTGGTCCTGCCTGTGCAGCTGAAATATAGGTTATTTATCATATGTGTAAAATAAGAATCTTAATAAATGTTGGGGAAGAGAGTCTTTTCTTCTCCTCAAAGTTAATAAATGTGCTTTTAATCACTTATTTCCTGAAAAAAATATTCAAATTTGGAAGCAATGAAACATTTTTATTAATATTAAGTAATCATTTCCTCACACCTGAGTCCCTACATAAAAATTTACTACAATAGTTACATACTCACTAGTGTAGTACTTTTTCTTCTACAGAGTCCATAGTCGCATATTTTTATAAAAAAGTCCAGTAGAGCAAAACAAACACTTCTCAGTGTTCATTTCAGGGTAAACCACATCACTGTTTATATATTGAAGAACATGAACATTTCCTCCATTTCAGTATTATAGCAAGATTTTGAGGGCAGTTGCTAAGTGTTTCTTTTTTCTGTATTTCATTTTTAAAAATGTTATTGTTGTTCAAGTACATTTGTCTGCATTTCCCCCCACCATTCTTCCTATAGCCATCCCCACCTCCCTCCCTTGATTCCACTCCTGCCTTGGTTTTGTCCATGTGTCCTTTATAGTTGTTTCTGAAATCCCTTCCCCACTTCCCCCATTATCCCCTCCCACCTCCCCTCTGGTTACTAAGTGCTCCTAATTGGAGTAAGAATTTCCCATCAGTTTAAGATGATGATAAGGTTTGTTTGACTGATCACCACGACACTGAGCATGATTGACAGCTTATTCTGTTTTTAAAAAGAAGCATCAACTTGCACTGACATCTCACTGGCTGATGTGTTAGGAATAAAAAAAAAACATTTTTCCATCACCAAAGGTGGCTGAGGATACAGAGAAACTATTACTACCATGTTTTTTATTGCATATACATACATATACACACATACATATATATACACACATACATATATATACACACATACATATATACACACATATGTAGCTTTCAATATTATCTAGACAGCTCAGTATAAATTAATAAACTCTGCCCTACTTTAATGCCAGCTCATGCCAGAGTTAAAAGGAGGCAAATATGTAAACTGATTACCTACATGTTTCTCATCTCTATCGGTCAACCATCTGCTACTCTTTCTTTCCTCCTATCCACTCCCCTCTTCTCTCGCATACAGAGCTTACATCAGTTACCACTTAATATTTTCCTCCTATTCAGTTTGAACACTCAATATACTACCAAATAATCTATTTCTAGTACTGGGAAAAAATCCCTTGAGTAGAGAGCTGAATTTCTGGTCAACATTTCTTCATTTTCTTTTTTTTCAGAACTGTGTCTATTTCGAATTGTTTCTATTTAAGCAGTTTTTTATTTTATCATCTGTCTGCTTAATGGTACCAGGCACTTAATCTACTTCAACAAGAGGAAAACTTCAAAGAAAATATGGACTGAAGGATTAAGAACATTTCTTAATCTAAGCTTTAGTTGCACCTAAACTCTATCTTAGCAGAAGTATTGTGTCATAATAGATGAAGTAACATGAGAAAATGCTCTTGAAATGAGAATGTTTGTTTCTTTCTTTCTTTTTATTCATAAGGACTCTCGGTTACTGGCCAAGTTATTGTGACATGGTTAATGGTACAGGTAAGAGCATTTCTTTTGTAATAACCACAATGAACCCACGTCCCTCTCCCACGAGTTCACCATCATTACCCGCAGGATTCTGAAGATTAGATTACATGTTTACTTGTCTTTATATTCCCAGAACATACTTCAGACTCTCTATTCTTTTTTAAAATTATTTTACTTATTTATTTACTTTTAGAGAGAGGGGATGGGAAGGAGAAAGAGTGGGAGAGAAACATCATTGTGTGGTTGCCTCTCATGTGTCCCCTACTGGGGGACCTGGCCTGCAACCCAGGCAATGTGTCCTGACTGCAAATCGAACCGTCAACCCTTTGCTTCACAGGCCTGTGCTCAATCCACTGAGCTACACAGCCAGGGCAGACTCTCTATTCTTATATAGGTTTAGTAAATATCTGTTTAATGTGATAAAATTTCCAAAGATTAACCATCAAGGATTAACCTTTATTGAATTACTAGGGAAATATTTGCTTTGTAGAAACTTTACTTAATGAACTTCCTTCCTGGCAACAGAAATAAGGTGTTAAAAAAAAACTTAGACAACTGGTTACTAGTCACATCTTTTATAAATACTGTATAGGTAGTAACTGAAAATTGAAAAATATAAAAATACCAAAATTATTACAAAAGGTAATTACAAACAGTAACTCATAATTCCAAGTGAGGTTTTAAGCTGAGGTAAAATCAATGAAGTTGCAAGACAGAGCTGTCTGTTTTGAATAAGGTGATCATTCTGAGAGTGAAAAGGACAAAAAACAAGGTCAGATGTCTATGAGCCATGACAAGTGTATGAAAAGATGGACATTCTGGATTAGAATTGGGAAAAAGACAGCACTATGAACTTATACTATGGTTAGACATGGCTGAGTGTACTCCTTGAAGAAAGCAAAGTACACAAATGCCTATTAATTTAAGAATTAAGATTTTAAAGAGCAATGGGAACTGAATACCATGAGTAATTAAAGTCAGAGGTAAGCTTTTCACAGCTAAGAAGTAGAGGCAGAAGAATGATGGTTGCAAAGCTGGTGAGGCAATACCCTGTAGGAAAACAATATAACAAAGAAGAACATTAAATACAAAGTTATGCAAAAAATAGGGACCGAGAAAGGAAATGCGAGGGATATCAAAGTATTATTGACTTGGGCAATTTTATTTAATGTTGTTATCACTTCCCTACAGAAAAACAGGGGGAAAAAACACTTCGGTTTGCTTTGTAAAGCTTTGAGCCACGGGGGCGAATGAAAGAAAGGAAGAAATTTCTAAGTAAAGCATTTCTGCAGATAAATTGTAAAGTGTGCCAATACTACTAGTTCTTGTGTTTGTATAAGTATAATACTCCAGTCTTAAATGCAGACTAAAGGGTCCTTTTCGGCTTTAAGAAAAACAAATGTCATTAAACATTTCTGTCCAAAGCTAAGAAGCAGAGAAGTTTTAAAAGAGATGCTAGAGAAATCATTAATGACAATAGTAGAAATAAATGAGCAACTGGCATGGAATTAAAGTATCCCAGAAGAAAACAGAAGTAAAACAAACCAGGAGTGGAGGTAAATTGGAGAGTGCAGAGTACTCTGATGTGATACCTGTGAGATAGACTCTTGGTAAATGGCACTAGGGAAAAAGAGACAAGTGAAATAGAAATTCCAATGTGTTTTCATCATAATTTAAAGATGCTTCCTCTACCTTCTTCAGCAAGTTTGAAGACACATAAAATAAAAATACTGATATATGTTTAAATGTTTTTTAAATATTTTATTTATTTATCTTTAGAGGGGAAGGAGAGAAACATCAATGTATGGTTGCCTTTCATGCATCCCCTACTGGGAACTGGCCTGCAGGGAACCAGCCGGCAACCCAGGGATGTGCCCTGACTGGGAATCGAACTGCGATTCTCTGGTTCGCAGACCTGTGCTTAATCCACTGAGCTACACCAGCCAGGGCCTGATATACATTTAAATGTTTTTTTAATGCCCTCTAATATCAGCTATCTTTGGTAGTCATGGCCCATGGTAATGGCTGGTACTATTACGATATCATCTTCAGCGATATTTCAGATAGATTTTTAAAGCTTTTCAATGCATTATTTTTCTTTCATGGTTGAGGTGTTAGGAAGGCAGGTGTGGACAATGCCCATTCAAGGACCTGTCTGAGGAGTTTAAGCTAATCTTTAATATCCAATTTTCTGAATGCCAGGATCAAGTTCACTCTGATCTTGTTATATTTTACTTATCTCAAGCATATAAATGAAAGGGAATGACATTATAAGGTTGGTGACTTAACAGAAAAAGAACCTGAAATTCATAATTTAAGGACAGAACTTATCATTTTAAATAAAAACCTTCAGTTGTAGCTCACTTTGGTGATATTTACTTAAGGAGGAAACAGAGGGGTTATTTCTTTATTTCGTCATATACCCAGTGTGTACAATAGAGCATCAGCATAGCAGAAATTCAGTAAATTCAAAAGACACCCTTTCTAACATAATGGATATATTTTCAAACCATTTACAAAAAAATTTTGTTCGATGAGAGAACTTTAAAACATGATTAAAAAAAACATTAGCCCCCAGAGCAGATGAATGAATTACTATAAAACTTATAATGCAAACCAAAGAGGAGTTCTAAATCAATTTCATGGTAACAATGGTGTCACTCGACTGCATGTTTAAATGACAATATTTGGATATATTGGGTTAAACAAAACATACTTTTTATTTTTTTAAAATGTGGCTACTAGAGATTTTTAAAATTACAAATAACATATGCATTATTATTTAGTTGTTCATGCTGGAGTAGAGCTTTCTAGACTTTTCTAGGACACACATTACATCTAACCCCTTGCCACTGGATTTATTTTTAAATAGATGCAGCCTCCTTTCCTCCTTTTGTTGAGAAGACTCAAGTTCTGCAATTCTTTTCCTCTGACATTTGCAGGTAAGACCAAGACACTGATACATTTCTGAGTTAGAACTTTTTACTCCAGGTAACAAAATGCAGAACAAGAAGCTCATCCTTAGTAATATTATCTGAGGAAAATGAGATACACTTAGTGAAACTTTTCTTGATTTATTAAGAATAAATACCATATGGAAATAATAATGTGTTTATTAATAGCATAAAAAATAAAATACAATAAAAATTAAAAGATATAGAAGGATATTTTGCATAATATAAACCATCCTCTTATTATTTCTAAGCCAGAGCTCTTTCTTTTACTAAACTAGTATTATGTTTAATCACAGTCAAGTCTAGCCTTCCATGCCCAGTATTTCTAAAAATGTCCAAAGAAGTCCATGTCACTCACAGGACCATGTTGATTAATGTGCTCTACTACAGCATCTTGCCAAACTGACGGGGCCTAGTAGGTACCACACAACACTGGAGCCCAAAGCAATATGCTTGAATCCCAGCCCTGTTCCCAAAGGCTGTGTGGTTGTGAGCAAGTATTTACAATCTCTGAATTTTCTCCTTATCTGTACAATTGAAAAGAGCAGTATTTCTTCATCTCCAGTTATATGGAGATCAGAAGAAATATTTATTGAGCTCCAGAACATACCTGGGTCATGGTGGACACCTGGTATGCGATGGACTATAGGACACAATATACCAAGTATTGACATGCACACTCGACTGCAAGCTAGTGCCCTTTCTCTCCATGATGGTTTTGAAATTTTACTTTTTTTAAAAGAATTTATCTATAGAGAGAGGGGAAGGGCTAATGCAGTAGAGGGAGAGAAATATCAATATGCAGTTGCCTTTTGCAGGCCCCCAGCTGGGGACCTGGCCTGCAACCCAACCATGTGACCTGACTGGTAATTGAACCAGTGACCCTTTGGTTAGCAGGCTGGCATTCAGTCTATTGAGCCACACCAGCCAGGTCCTCAGACATTTTATTTTTATTTCATTGCACACAGAAAAAATGATTTGAGGCAATTATTTAGATAAGTATGGATAAATATTTAATCTATAAAGAAAATAAATTATGAGAAATGGCTTTGGTATCAATACACCATGGTACTGCAAAAGCAAAAATTATTCTTAGAAGTTTTTGAAAATAAAGGTAAAAATAGCCCTTACTAAGGTATTGGGTTCTGGTAGGCCTTAAAATTGCATAAGAACTTTTTATTTTTATTTTTTAAATACTTTACTTATTTATCTTTAGAGGGGAAGGGAAGGAGAGACGGAGAGAAATATCAATGTATGGTTGCCTCTTGTGCACCCCCTGCTGGGAACTGGCCTGCAACCCAGGCATGTGCCCTGACTGGGAATCGAACCTTGGTTGTTTGGTTCGCAGGCCCGCACTCAATCCACTGAGCTACACCAGCCAGGGCTCATAAGAACTTTTTAAAAAGAATTAAATAAGGAATTCTAATGAGTGTATTGGATTTGTCCAAGTTAAAGCAAGAATATAAATCTAAAAATAAGAAAAAGTGAATCTCCAGAATGTAGCTCAGTTCCCTGGAATGAAGCTCTGTCTTCTCTGTGTTTAGGTCCGTCTATGGTGTGTTCACAGCTGAACATGATCTGAAAGGAATTTCTGTGTTTAGATTTGGTCTTCCACCCAAGGCCTTTGCATCTCCAGTTCACAATCCAGATAACCAGTGTTTCTGCCTAAACAGAGAGACCACAAATAATTGTACATATTCTGGTTTGTTAGACATTAGCAAGTGCAAAGAAGGTGAGTAAATGTTCTCCATATTGCAGTGTGTGGCATAATTTACAACATTCTTTAAAATATTACCTTTACCCAGGATCCCTTTCCACTAAAAATTTAAGGTGAGAATGCAATAAGAACAGAAAGTAAGGGTGATGGTATTTTGATTTTGATTTTGATTTTGTCTTGTCTTTGAGGTTCCAATTGCATTACAGTGCTGCAAAAATTAAGTATTAGATAAAATCATACTAATATTTCCCTGTGCTATTTTAGGAATGGCTGTTTAGGCTCTTTTCCATTTTTTAAAATTAAGTTATCTATGTATGTATTTGTGTATTTATTTACTTATTTATTTGCTCTTTTTTTTTTAATTGCATGAGTTTCTTATAGATCTTGGATTTTTAGATTCTGTATACTTATTAGGTATCTGGTCTGCAAATATTTTCTCTCCATTCCATGTCATTTTTTGATGGTCTCCTTTGCTATGTAGAATACTTGTGCTTTTTTTTTTTTTAGATTTAGAGTAAAATAAAAATAATTCCCAAAATACTTTGAGTATCCCAATGTATGTATCTTCCATTATTTTCTTGAAAATAGTAAATAATAATAAATATATATTTTAGTATGTTTCCAAGATAAAAATTGACTTACACATAATTTGGGATCTGTCTTGTTTTACTCACCTTCTTCATATTGGAGAAGTATGAATTGAGAAAAAACCCTCTTAAATTAATTAATTCTCAATCCATAGAAATATTACTGCCTACAACATGAACATATATGGTTGAAACTCTTCATCAGCTAAACCTTACAAATTAAAAATTAACACTTAAGGAACAAACAACTGACTAGTTAATAGAATGGTTCAGAATTTTGTATTTTACTTTTGTACAATAGTAATCAGATGTTATAAGTCTTCACCCTCACCCCCGAAATTTGTGTTCAAACACAACTACGCATTTTTTAAATTTAAGATGTTGTATTTTTCAAGGAATCTTTTATGAGTGGTATGTGAAGTGGGGAAAGTGATTTATCTCTAATTATTTTAAAACTTGTTTTCAGGAAGACCCGTGGTCATTTCGCTTCCTCATTTCCTACATGCAAGTCCTGAAGTTTCAGAAAATGTTGTCGGTCTCAACCCAGATGAAGAAGAACACAGCACATACTTAGATGTTGAACCTGTAAGCAAATATACCATTAATCTGCCTTCTTTAATATTGTTTTTTTTACATAAAGTTGAAGAAAAAATAAATTCCTTGTCAATCACACTTACTGAATCACAATCTTGATTAGTACTTTTATTTAAGTGAAAACTACATTGATTTTTTTCTGTTGCTTTATAACATATCAAGGGAATTTACCATATTTTGCTGTTTATGATGCACACTTTTTTGTCTGAAGTTTTGAGGGAAAAATAAGGATGCACATTATACATGGGTAGTACTAGTACATGGGTGCACATTATATACAGCAAAATACGGCAAAAAGTTAACTTTTTTAAATTAAAGAACTTTTTAAACACTTTTTTAAAAATATATTTTATTGATTATGCCATTACAATTGTTCTATTTCCCCCCTTCATTCCCCTCCACCCTGCACACCACCTCCCCCACCATTCCCCCCTTTAGTTTATGTCCACATGTCTCAAGTTCTTTAGATTCTATATTTCCCATACTATTCTTGCCCTCCTTCCTATCTATTTTCTACCTACTGTCTATGCTACTTATTTTCTGTACCTTCTTCCTCCTTCTCCTTCTCCCACTCCCCTGTTGCTAACCCTCCATGTGATCTTCATTTCTGTGGTTCTGCTCCTGATCTAGCTATCCTCTTAGTTTGCTTTTGTTTTAGTGGTTGTTAACAACTGTGAGTTTGCTGTCCTTCCACTGTTCATATTTTTACCTTCTTTTTCTTAGATAAGTCCCTTTAATATTTCATATAATAAGGGCTTGGTGATGATGAACTCCTTGAATTTAATCTTATCTGAGAAGCACTTGATCTGCCCTTTCATTCTAAATGAAAGCTTTGCTGGATAGAGCAATCTTGGATGTAGGTCCTTGCCTTTCATGACTTGGAATACTTCTTTCCACCCCTTCTTGCCTGCAAGGTCTCTTTGGAGAAATCAGCTGAATGTCTGATGGGAACTCCTTTGTAGGTGACAGTCCCCTTTCTTGCTGCTTCTAGGATTCTCTCCTTCATTTTAATCTTGGCTAATATAATGATGATGTGCCTTGGTGTGTTCCTTCTTGGGTCCAACTTCTTTGGGACTCTCTGAGCTTCCTAGATTTCCTGGAAGTCTATTGCCTTTGCCAGATTGGGGAAGTTCCTTTTTATTATTTGTTCAAATAAGTTTTCCACTTGCACTTTCTCTTCCCCTTCTGGTACCCCTATAATTTGGATATTGGAGCATTTAAAGATGTTGTGGAGGTTCCTAAGCCTCTCCTCATTTTTTTGAATTCTTGTTTCTTCAAATTTTTGTTTGGTCATTTTGTTCTTCCTTCTGGTCCACTCCCTTGATTTGAGTCCCAGTTTCCTTTCCATCACTATTGGTTTCCTATGCATTTCCCTTCATTTCAATTAGTTTAGCCTTCATTTGTTTCTCTAATTTTTGACTTAAATCAACCAGTTCTGTGAGCATCCTGATCACCAGTGTTTTGAACTGTGCATCTGATAGGTTGGCTATTTCTTGGTCACTTAGAGTTATTGGCTGTGGGGCTTTGAGTTCTTCTTGAGCAATGTTTTTGTCTGTTCATGCCTGTTACATATGAGGAGTGGAGCCCTAGGTGTTCACCAGTGCAGGGCAACTCAGTTGCTGGGTTGTGATGCTGTATGTAGGGGCGGGTCAGAGAGGGGCAATATCGGTCCCCTCTGCTGCTTTCCGCCACTGGGGCCTGCACAGTCTGTCTTATTGCTTGCTCCTTTGCTGATTTATCTGAATGCGAATGTGTGACCGCAGTCAGTCTGCCACCCTGCACCCTCACTGGGTCCGCCCTTTGCCACCCCACACCTGGGATCCGCCAACAGTCGCCCACTCCTGGGTGGGTCCAAGGAATGTTTTCTGCCGAAACCTGCTCTGCTGCTGGCTCCGCCCCTCTTACCGGTCTGACTGAGTGGTTCATTGTTGTTGGACTTCTGTATAGTTCAATTTTCTGTGTTTTCGCTGTGTTTTTGTTAGTAAAACTTTATTGTCTTTAAACTTGGCTGTGCAAGGAGGCACAATGTTTCCACCTATGCCTTCATCTTGGCAGAAGTCCCTTTAACCACTTTTAATGGTTAATAGGTCAGAAGTCTCCCTCATAGGAATAATTCTAATTGGCTTGAAACAGTTTGCTATAAATTGTTAGTTTATGCTTATTTTATAGTTAACTACAAGTATTGCTTATGTGAAGAGACACTATAGTTATGTGGATCAAAGGAGACTTTATGGGTATATATATATATATATATATGAATTTGGGACAAGAATGATTACACTTAGTGTCAAAATATAAAAATTCTATGAGCACATAGTTTTAATTTTTAAATTGCTACTATATTTCAATTTAAAAAAATTAAATGAAAGGCCAGAATTTTAGTAGCAATGTTTTATTTTAAAAAATGACAATATTATTAAACTGATGATGCATAGATTCTAACGAGTATGTATTTGACTATGCATAGTTTAGGAACTACATAAACTGAATAAGCTCTTATGTTTCAATACTGATATTGTTGTTGTTGATTCTCCAAAACCATTTCTGGTAAATACCACAAATCTAACTAAAACCTTAAAATTAGGCTGGGCAAAGGAGTTCTATATGTATGTATTTGTATGTACACATCTGTGTGCATGTGTGTACAGGTGCCTACCTATATGCATATGCAGCTGATGGGATTATGGATAGTTATATAGGAAATATTTAATATGTCCAACTAAGTATTTAATACATTTTACAAGTCTCAAGTAAAACAGTTTCACCTTAAGTTCTATATAGCAGTAGAAATACATTTTGGATATTATAAAAAGATGTTTTAAAATTAAGTTAATAATTTTAGTTTGTTTTTTTCTTTAGATAACTGGATTCACTTTACAATTTGCAAAACGGCTGCAGGTCAACTTATTGGTCAAGCCAGCAAAAAAAATTGAGTAAGTTTCTTGACCAAGGTTATCCATGTGTGATTCTTAGTGTTTTCTTATAAAAATATGAGTAAATCTGTGAAAGTAATTGGAAAGAATAAACAAATTCAACTTGTCTTTGGCTTGAATGTCATTAAATAATAAGTATTAAATGCTTATAGCTTTCATTTGTAATTTAGAAGTATATATGGGGTTTAGTGAAATAACATTTTGTATATATTAGAATGTTTTGAAGTATTTGGTGGCACCTCTCATTTTGCTAGATTTCCAAATATTTCTATGACAAGAGTTTCTTGAATACACACCTCCCTTTAAACAAATTGTGAGTACAAGTTGTTTAAAGGGAAAATACGTGCTTAGAAAAAGTGAATCTAATTATAAATCTGTGTTATAAAGGTTTTTAGAAAGAAGGATGTCTGAGAAACAGCTTTATTAAAGTTTACAAGTCTCATTACAGGGAACAAAAATCAAGAAACTTAAGTTGCCAGAACAACTAATTTCTGAATATTTTTACACTGATAATTACTAAAATTTCTGTTATATATATATAATAACATATTTTTATTTTTTGTGTATGTTACAGGGCTTTAAAGCATCTGAATAGGAACTATGTAGTGCCCATTCTTTGGCTTAATGAGGTTGGTATTTTTGGTCTATGAGTCATTAAACCTTGTTGTATATAAACATGCTTTTAATCTTTCAAAATTGAATATACAGAGTGAGGCAAAAAGGTTTACAGTTGTGAGTAACTGAAACAGAGAGTTTATTCTCATGTTATTGTTTATTAATTATTGTATTTTTTCCATACAAGCCAGCTGTAAACCTATTTTTGCCCCATGCTGTATATGTATAGTATTTGAAGTTGTATGTTTTCATTGGCTATATAGATGAGTTTATATATTATTAATTATAGCTATTTGAGAGAATCAACCCACAGAAAAGTACCAAATTTGTGTTAGTTTTCAGTTTACTTTTAGAAAGATGAAGCACTTTTTATCATTTTATTTTCAAAATACTCCTATTAAGCATTTTTTTCTTTTTCATGGTACTTGTGTTAGGAGCCATTTAATTCATCTAACTCCAAATAATTCAAGACTCACTGAATATTATAGTTAATAAAAGCTAACCAAGCTTAAAGAAACCAGGTTAGAGCAGGTTGATGTCTCTCTCCTATTGCCTGAGAAGCTTATTTTTAGTATAAACAAATGAAATTGATTAGCCATAGAATTAGGAAATGCATTACATGTCTTTAGAGTGAATGAAATAGTAGACCCTTGTCATTTTCCTCTGTCACTAGAAAATATCCTTTGGAAAATTGTGAAAAATTTTATTAAGACAGTTCTAAAGATCAGTGGAGACTAGTATATTGTGAAGTGCCAGAGAACATGTCTAAAAGGAGGAGATTATATTTCACTCCGTATTCTACCTTGGCACGTATTGCCTTCTTTAACAAGTGAAGGGGATTTCAGTGGCTTGTCTTATAGATACAGATGACTAACACCTATATGAGTGTTTGGAGAAAAGAGTGATACATAAGAGAATTTTAACTATTTTGTTCCACTGATCTAAACAAATAATGCTAATTATTAACTTGATTACAGACTGGTACCATTGGTGATGAGAAGGCAGAAATGTTCAGAAACAAAGTGACTGGAAAAATAAAACTCCTCAATGTGGTAGAAATTGCCTTACTCAGTGTTGGCATGCTGATGTTTGTTGCTTTCATGATTTCGTACTGTGCATGCAGATCAAAGAAAGCAAAATAAGTAAGTATATACTAAATATATACATATATATGTATATTGCTTCAGTAACATTAGTTTATTTGTTACTTGTTTTCATTTTATCAAAGAGGGGTAATAAATGAGGTTGTAACTCTTTCTGGACATGTCAGAAGCTGTCAGGGCAATTATCATTTTAAAATATGTCCCTGAAGTTTTGAGATGCTTATTATGAATGAAGACATAAATGAAGACTAAATGAGTAAATAATACCTATGAATATCAAGCAGATTACTGTATTACATCTTTATTCTGAGAGGAAAGGGATAAAAGATAAAATTGTCACCTTTGAAAAGTTACAAGATATATAGTTTTCAAAATACTGATTTCATTTATTGATAATTTCTAGTTAATTATTTATAAAATAAAAAATAATTTAACATGTTGACAGGAAAAGCTTTTGTAAAATTGAAAATGGTAGATACTGGGGAGATTAAAATCTACAAGGGAAAAAATAAAAAGAAAATTAAGCTAGAAATTAGTAAGAAATTAAAAACTCAATAATAAATGATACAGATATGCCATTGTGAGTAAACACAGAAGTAAAATGAAATTCAAAATGAAGATGACCATAATATAAATACAGGATTGCTACCTATAGACAGGCTGGGCATGCACTCTCCAAAACCAAGGTATGTACCCTGGATGTTTAATATGAAAGCCAGTGGAACAGTTAAAATTCATGAGCTAAAATCTGAATATTACAGTACAAGGAAATAGAAGAAAATAGTGTTCAGCACAGTAAAACTAAATTACTCAGAGTATAGAGGAAAAAGCATGTAAATGTGGACAGTGTTTGAGTTGAGTAGAGGTAGTTCAGGCCTCTGTGTTTTAGATATTAGTGTCCATGTCACCTTGTACGTAAACAGGAATGAATGCCTGATTCTATCTTCCTTAAGCGGAAGCCCTTTTAAAAATAATTATAGACGCCATTGATGTGTCCTGTAGGGGAGAATTTTTCACTTCACCCATAGTTTTCACCAGCCCTCCCTTCCCAGGCACATAAAAAATGAGATAAAAGCAATACACTTCTTTAAAAACCACAACTCAAAACAAGTCTTCTTCCTTTACTTCCAATCAGACTGATGATGCTAACTTGTCTTACATAATGATTCTGGAGCTGCTGCTAATTATGGAGCTTTTACTATGTGCCAAGATTATGCCAAATATGTTACATATACTATCACATCTGATACCTTATACAACTTCATGAGTTTCCAATAGCCAGGGATTCATCAGCATCCATTCTATCTTTTGCAGAAACTCTAGAAAACTGTAAACGTAACACTGCAGAATTGTCCATTTTCAAATTGTGAATCAAATTGATGATTTTCGTAAAGTAGAATTTTCAGACCAGTATTTATTTATTTAATAGTTCTTTTCTTTCTTTCTTTCTTTCTTTCTTTCTTTCTTTCTTTCTTTCTTTCTTTCTTTCTTTCTTTCTTTCTTCTTCTCTTTCTTTCTTTGTGTGAGATTCAGGGCTTGTGTCTGGGAAGGTAACACAATCTTGTTCTGATCATTTCTGCCACTATTTATTCACTGAAAAAGAAGACTGAACAATTATGCATATACAGGATGTATTCAAAATGCTAACCTAATATATTCACATTATAATAAATAAAGGAAGTGTTGCATGACCTCTAAGACCATTAGCTCAGTAATAAATTTTGTGATTAAACAGAGTATTCATATAACCATTTATGTAATAGATAAAATAATCCACTGAAAATTAAACAATTTTTAAAAATATGTTCTAGTGGAAAAGCATGTTTTCAAAAGAGAGCATAGTAATTACATTTTTTGGTAAGTATTCTTTACTAACATTTTATGATAAATTTTGTTACTGCTTAATGAGCCCTGAATGTCAGATTCCTTGGATTCCCACATGCCTTATTTTTTCCTTTAGAAGTAGAGAGAAATGTTTTCTTCGAAGATGACTTGATTCACTAGATTTAGAAAAATCCCAGGAGATGTGTATTTTCTTTAACAAGCTTCAGTGTCAAATATTATAAAATTTTGCCTTTGGGAAGATTTGTAAACAATTGAAAAAACAGGAGGTAGATATACAAAATAAAATAAAAGATTAGATGCTGGAACTGAAGAGTAATTTTATCCAATGGATCACAAAGAGAATAAGCAAACAGTTATTTCAAAACTAGTAGTATATATGCCTTTCAAGGGAAAGTGGTCTTAAGAACCAAAAGTAGAAATGCTTGTTTGGAGCATATTAACTAGTTAGCACTCCTTGTGTGGCTACGTGTAGGTCCTGAGAGTTGAGAAGCTCATCCTTCTTGAATGGGCACATGTATTGTCTTATCTATGGAGTCTACCAGAGAACTTTTCTCTGCAGCTTGACGAATTGGGCTTAATAACAGAAAGTGTGGTATCACGGCGATGTGAAATTTTAGTATTACCTGTGTTTTTTTTCCCACTGCTTTCTGATAAACAGTAACATTTCTTCTACTTTCTAGACAGCAAATGAGCCTTTGCATTTATGTACCAGC
The DNA here is from genome assembly GCF_021234435.1 of Artibeus jamaicensis. Lineage (NCBI taxonomy): Eukaryota > Metazoa > Chordata > Mammalia > Chiroptera > Phyllostomidae > Artibeus > Artibeus jamaicensis. Next base: position 5,444,946 of record NW_026521870.1, read on the forward strand.
AACATCAGGACCTTTGTTAACAATGACCTACAAAATGAAGATTTCATATACTTTATTTTTACAAAACCATACCTAATCTTATAGTTGAAGAAATGGTGGCACTATTCTTTTTGCAATAAGCAGCAATGCATTTCTGAAGGATTAAAATGTCATTAAAATCCACAATATGAGCAAGAAATCAGCACATTTTACAATGTATCATGTACAGTACAGTCAAATTTATTTCAGTGTCTATGGACCAGGATCAAGTGTAAACCAATTATTTTTATTTGGTACCAACTCACTAATTGGTTCCCTGGTGACAAATTCAGCAGAGGAGTGGACATTCTAAACAAATTCTGGATCCTGAACTCTTACCTTCTTCAAGGGAAAACACTGTCCCTCTCGGGTGACATCCTGTTCACGTGAAGCAGACCCCAGGACCTGCCAGTACATCGCATCTCATGAGCATCCATTATTTTTGAAAGACATTTAAGGATGGAAAATAAATTATTAGCTTCTGACTCATTTACTAAACATTACTTAAGTTTCTTTCTCTGTGAAATTCTTTGTATAGCAAACAGCAAGCATTATAATTATGTTCTTACTTTATAACAACGTGGGCTTCTATTTTGTCACTGATATGCAAATGGAAGTCATTTTTTTTTGCAATTTTGGCTCTCCATAATAAGGACTTTGTCGTTTTCCACATTCTGCAGCTCCTCTGGAAATCTGAGTAGACTTTGATCTTTTTACACCCTATACTTCACAACTGCAGAGTGCTGTGTAGTATTAAAGGATGTAAATGAGAATAAAGGAATTATTGCATGAAACACAACAAAGAAGAGACTGCATTAATAGTTATTTGTTGTAATTTTTCTGGTCTTTATAGTCACCTCAGAAACACTGATTTCAACCATTAAAAGATGTTCTTCCTTAAACTCCTACACTTTGCCTAGTTCCTGTTATGCCACAAGCCATTTACCCGAACTTTCTGTCAGAAGTATTTTCTTTGAATCCATACTTCTTTGTGAATCCACATTTCCTTCTGCAATATTCTTTCTAATTCAATATTGACATCTTGTCCTAGGCTATTTTAGTCAACTGAAGGAAAAGCAAAAAGATATTTGGTTTCATACTTTACAGCAGTGTGACTTTAGTCCTAGACTATGAAAATCTTCCTTGTTTATCAGACATATTGTTAAGTAATCCTACTTTCTTTAGCAGGAGTTTACTTATTCAGAGTACCAGTCCACCTAAAAAGATCCTCATAGAAAGAAAAGATGGCCCACATTCTGTCTTGTGTTTTACACACAGAAGTTTATAGACACTGGTTTGTTTGCATATTAAAATTAAGAATTACTTGTCTTCTCATGTTGGCTTACAGGGTAATAATAAAACCCCAACCAAGATACCACCAATTCAGATGAATGTTTTGGAAACTGGAAGGTACTCAAAGCATACTAACTTATATCTCCCCATTTAATTGGGAGTGGAAAAATGTATCCCCCTAAGACACTGATGTTTTCATGTCAAGCTATGTTTAACCACCACCAAGCTATAATTGTTTATAACAAGTTTGAAAATCTATAGCATGGACAAAGGGCTTAACATAAGTTAGAGAATCTACAGCACCTGCACATACATTATGCTTACTGTTGCTGACAAGTGCATGAAGAAAGAGAACAAAGCTTTTGGATTTTAGCAGAAAAAAAGAATGAAAGCGAGTATCATTTCAGGAAGAAAACAGTTTTCCCTGAATATTCACTCTGGTCATTCAGGATATTTGTGTTTGGATTTATATGTGTGAAATAATCTGTCAATCTCTTCACATGTTTTCAGTGTCAGAGTTGTACAATCTCTTTCTAGCCAAAGTTGTTTTAGGTATGTTCTAACCGATAAGTCAGTGTTTCTGGTTGAAGTCTAATGTTTGTGACACTTTGGCTGCTCTCCATTTGCCCCCTCTTCTGGCTTATCTACCATTCTAAATGGATTTTGAACTGTACTTAAATAATCACTGTTCATTTTTTTCTGTAAAGATCAACAGAATTACCTATGATTGGTTTTTCTGAGTTATTTGAAGTGATCTGAGTAAATGAACTAAAACATGAATGTTTTATATTTGTATCCAATATATACATGCTTTTTTTTTGCAGCTGCATATTTAGGTATTTGTAAAACTACAGGCATATCTTGTTTTATTGTGCTTCACAGAAGATGTGCTTTAAATTTTTTGTGCATATTCAAATAATACTTTATTTTTAAAGTATATCTTAGTGATTATGCTGTTACAGTTGTCCCAGTATTTTTCTCCCCTTTATTCCCCTCTGCCCTGCACCCCCGCTCTCCTGCATTCCCTGTCTTAGTTCATGCCCATGGGTCATACACATAAGTTCTTAGGCTTCCCCAATCCTATACTATTCCCCCTCGTCTAATTTATACCTATTTGTAGGCTTCTTATTCCCTGTACCTTTTCCCCCATTCTTTCCCTGCACCTTCCCTGCTGATAATCCTCCATGTGAAAGGACCTTGCCTTTCATGACTTTGAATACTTCTTTCTAGCCCCTTCTTGCCTGTAAGGTTTGTTTTGAGAAATCAGCTGATAGCCTTATGGAACTCCTTTGCAGGTAACTGTCTCCTTTTCTCTTGCTGCTTTTAAGATTCCCCCCTTATCTTTAATCTTGGCTAATGAAATTATGATGTGTCTTGGTTTGTCCCTCCTTGGGTCCCATTTCTTTGGGGCTCTCTGAGTTTCCTGGACTCCTGGAAGGCTACTTCCTTCACCAGATTGGGGAAGTTCTCCATTATTTCTTCAAATAAGTTTTCAGTTTCTTGCCCTTCCTCTTCTCCTTCTGGCACGCCTATGATTTGGATGTTGGAGCATTTAAAGTTGTCCTAGAGGTTCTTAAGCCTCTCCTAATTTTTTTTGAATTCTTGTTTCTTCATTCTGTTCTCATCAGATGTTTATTTCTTCCTTTTGTTCCTAATTGTTGACTTGAGTCCCAGTTTCCTTTCCTTCACTGTTGGTTTCCTGGATATTTTCCTTTATTTCACTTTTTATACAGCTTTCATTTCTTCCTTCACTTTGTGACTGAATTCAATCATTTTTGCGAGCATTCTGATTACCAGTGTTTTGATTTCTGCATCATCTGATAGGTTGTTTCTCTCTCTTGTTGCTTAGTTCTTTTTCTGGAGTTTTGGTCTGTCCTTTCATTTTGGCTATACTCCTTTGTCTCAGTGTACCTGTTACATTGTAAAGGGCAGAGCCTTAGATATTCGCCAGGGTGGGGCAACCCTCTTCACTGCCTCGTGGCACTGTCAGTCTTTATGACTGTTTCTTTAACTCCTTGGTTGTGGAACTTCCATGCAGTTTGACTTTCTGGCAGTTCTGGTTGTTTTTTGTTTTTAAATGGGTTGTTATCTTCTTTTGGTTGTGCAGGGAAGGGAAGCATTTCTCCCTATACCCCCATCTTGGCCAGAAATTCCTCAGATGTTGCATTTTTTAATAAATTGAAGGCAAGACTCCTCCATTAGCAAAAAGATTACAAGTTGCTTTTATTTCGCCACTCGTTTTATAGCAATGGTTTGGAACTAAGCCCACAACATCTCTGAGATATACCTATAAATACTTTTCTAATTAAAAAAACTTTGCTTTTCATTTTTAATTTTTGGATATAGTTAACTTCAATGTTATTTAATATTGCTACTACAACTTTATAGTGGCTGTTATCTATTTATGGGTTACGTACATATTTCTCCTATATTCTCTTGGAAACTGTTCTCAGATGCTAGTAAGCTTCTGTTTACACACTTCAGAAATGCTCCACTGTACACATTCATGAAGGGAAACCGACAAAGCTAGGACAAGCACAAATGTTTTACAGTATTTTCCTTTGTACTAAATCTGAGCCAACAGCCTCAGAATCTCCTGCAGCCTTGTTAAAAATGCAGAATCTCAGGTGCTATGCCACACCTACTGAATCAGAATCTACAGTGTAACAGGATTCCCAAAAGATTCATGACTGATTGTTTAAAAAGAATGGTCCTGCCCTGACAGGTGTTGCTCAGTTGGTTGGGTGTTGAGGGAGGGGTCGCCAGTTTGATTCCAGTCAGGGCACAGGCCCGGGTTGTGGGTTCAGTTCCCCGATGGGGCATGTGAGAGAGGCAACTGATCAGTGTTTCTCTCCCTCTCTCTAGAAATAAATAAATACATACATACATACATACATACATACATAAAATGGTTCCTAATAATAAAATGGTTCTCTGTATTGCATACTAATTTAGTAATTCTCCTTTCCCCACTCCCCATTCTCTTTTCATCGTGCCCCTGCTACCAGAATGCACTATGTAGCATGTTTAGTAGAACTGCAGGTAGAAATGGGGATAACAATAAAGCAAGCCATTCCATGGACAGTTGTATCACATGGATTCTGAAATTCCTCCTGCAAATCGCTTCGGGCTGAAATGTGTTCTTTTGCTGTATTATTATGTTTGCTCTGTTATTTAGGAATCTTCATCCCTGGTCCAGTTTAAGACAGTGACAGCCTAAACTCACCTTCTACACCAGACAAACCAGATCTATAGCTACATATGGAAAATTTCCTCTGAAAAAACAAATAAGAACTAGCTGACTAACTCCTACACTTTGGGCAAATGAACAAACAAAAAACAGATTGGAGAGGATAACAGAGGCTAAGACCCAAACTTGCCATAAATCTCACCCTGGCATAGCAACACACTTTCAAGAGAGGCCTCAGCACCTGGAGCTTCTTTCCCAGATGATGAAGGATTTCAGCCCTACATCTGACACTTCAGGTTTCAAGACCTGTACCTGAGAGATGAACTCCCAAAACATATATCTGTAAAAGCCAGTGGGTTTCTCATCCGTAAGACCTACTAGGTTATAGCACCCTGAGAAAGAGTTTTTTTAGGGCTTGCATACTAGGACTCACCTGACTCAAAGACCAGTTCAGAAGTAGCCAGTCAAGAGGCATCCAGAATTTATGTAAAATGGGCTCATTTTTCAATCTTCAAGTGTCAGCCTGAGGGGCAGGCATCTCATTGAACACACATTAGGGGCCTGCTGGGGTACTCTCCAGGCACAGAGGGTGACAGGCTCCATCTTTTGTTTTCACCCCTGGACAGGCACTATCTCTATAGTTCCCATCCACTTCATTCCAGCCTGTGGGCAGCAATTTAAAATTCTTCCACTGCTGTACTACAGAGCATTGGTAGCTTCTCAGGGGGGATTTCGCATACATCTGTAACCCTAGTTTTTTTCTGGTGCCCTAGTTTTTGAGACTATTGCCCGCTGGACCTCCCTTGATTGCTGGGCTCTAGAAACCAGGGGGGGCTTGGGTTGCCATGGTACTGGACCAATCAGAGTGACAGTTCTTGGCAGACTACCACCCCTAGGGCATTGCACAGACAGAGAACTGAAACATACTCCCAGGTTTTTTGTGAAAGAGGCCTACTTGCTTGTCCTAGAACTTTGGCCTAAGGGGAAGGCTCAGGTTTGGTACATATCTAGAGGAATATAAATATACTCTCAGGAAATGCAGGCCTGTGAACACCACCTTTGTGTTCTCCCTTTGCCTCAATATGGCTTACTGGCATCTCCAAGAAAGGAGCTTATACAGCTGTCTGGAGTCCTACTTTTGGCACTGTCACCCAGGGACACCGCTAGAGAACCTGGCTGTTTGTCCAGTGGGGCTGACATGTGTGATCCCACAGGACTGCGTACATTTGTACACTTTAAAAGCTGCAGCTTGTGGTATGGCTTCTAGTTAGCCCAAATCTAGGTGCTCAAAGAGATTCTCTCCTCTGGGACACTGACATGCCTTGGCACACCCTCAATTACTGGGTGACATTAAAAATAAAATAGGCTGATTGGTCAATGACAGAGGTTTACAAGGCAAACAAGAGTTAGGGTACTGTTGAGCAATATGTTTCATCTGCTACACAAAACCCTCCTTCAAGACTGGTGGCTATTTCATCTAATGCATAGAAACCAATACAGATAGTCAAGAAAAATGAAGAAATAAAGGGTTGTGTGAAAGAAAAGGAAAGAACAAGATAAAACCTCAGGGCAAGGGAGGGGGATGAACCTTAACTAAATGGAGATAACTAATTTACCTGATAAAGGGTTCAAAGTAGTAGTCATAAAGTTGCTCAACAAATTCACAGGAAGAATAAATGAACACAGGACTTTAACAAAGACATAGTAAAGTACCAAATAAAAGCCACAGAGCTCAAGAATATAGTATTGAATTGAAAAATATATACCAGAGGGGTTCAGCATCAGTCTGTATAAAGCAGAAGAAAGAATCCATGAACTCTAAGACAGGGTAGCAGAATTGACCTAATCAGAACAGCAAAAAGGAAAAAAAAAGAATTAAATATTGTGAAGATAGCTAAAGAGACTTATGGAGCAACATAAGACAGACTAGCATTCACATTATAAGAGTCCCAGAAAAAGAAGAGAGTGAGAGAGGGGCAGAAAACTTACTCGAATAAAAAACTTACTGGAAACTTTCCTAAATTAGAGATGATAACAGACATTCAGATACAGTAAACAAAGATAAGTCTAAATAAGGTAAAACCAAAATTACCCCACACTAATGCACATTATAATTAAAATACCAAAATGAAAGAAGAAAAGAATCTTAAAAACAGAAAAAGAGAAAAAAGTCTGTTATATACAAGGAGACCCCCTGTAAAATGAGCAGAATTTTCAGCAGAAATTTGGCAGGACAGAAGGGGTGGCACAATATATCCAAACTAATGAAAAAAGGAGAAAAACTTCCAACCAAGAATAGTCTACCTGGCAAAGTTGTAATTCAGAATTGAAAGAGAGATAAAGTTTCCAGACAAGCAAAAGCTAAAGAAGTTAATCACTAAACTGGCATTATAAGAAATGTTAAAGAGAATTCTTTAAACTGAAAAGAAAGGGTGTTAATTAGTAACAAGAACACATATGAAAGTATACATTTTATGGGTAATGGTAAATATATAGTGAATACAGTAGAATAATGACTTATAAAGGTAGTATGGAGGTTAAAAGACAAAAGTAATAAAAATAACTAACCACAATAATTAGTTAAGGAATATGAAAGATAAAAATGTAAACTGTGACATAATGTAAAAAGTGAGGGAGTAAAAGTATAGAGCTTTAGAATACATTCACACTTATGTAGTTATTGACTTAGTTAAACTGTTATCAATATAAGTTGTTATATGTAAGCTTATGGTAACCACAAAGCAAAAGCCTGTTATAGATACACAAAGTATAAAGAGAAATAGATCTTAGCACACTATTTAAGAAAGTCATCAAACCACAAAAGAAGAGAGCAAGAGAAGAAAAGAACAAAGAGGAACCATAAAACATCCAGAAGATAATTTATAAAATGTCAATAAGTACATATTTATCAATAAATAAATTTAAATGAACAAAATTTAAGTATGTGAACTAAAAGCAACATAGAGTGACTGAATATATTTATATATATATGACATTCATATGCTGCCAACAAGAGACTCACTTCTGATATAAGAACACACATAGACTGAAAGTGAAAGAACTTAAAAAGATATTCTAAGCAAATGAAACCCAAAAGAAAGCTGGGGTAGATATACTGATATCAGTCAAACTAGATTTAAAACAAAGTCTGTGATATAATAAAAGCCATATATGACAAGCCTACAGCTAACATTATATCAGTGTTGAAAAGCTGAAAGATTTTCCTCTAAAATCAGAAAAAAAGACAAGGATGGCCACTCTTTTCACTTAGAGTAGAAAGAAAAAAGAATGCAATATTTGAGATAAATAATACCCTGAAATGAATAAACAGTAAGTTAGATGAAGCAGAGGATTGAATCAGTGTTTTGGAAGACAAGGCAGAAAAAAAACAGACAAAGCAACAGAAAAAAAGAATTTTAAAAAATGAAGAGAGTTTAAGAAACATTTTGGACAACATGAAGCATAACTACATCCACATCATGGGGATATCAGAAGGATAACAGAGCAAGCAAGGAATCAAGAACCTATCTGAAGAAATAATGACGGAAAACCTCTAATCTGGTGAAGGAAAAAGATGCTCAAATCTAAGAAGCTCAGAGAATCCCAAAAAAGTTGAATTCAAAGATGCCTACACCCAGACACATCATAATTAACATTATAAGTCTTAAAGACAAGAAGAGAATCCTAAAAGACACAAGAGAAAAGCAGGTAGTTATATACAAGGGAACAAAAATTAGACTGACATCTGACTATTTAACAGAAACACTTCAGGCCAGAAGTGAGTAGCATGAAATATTCAATGTGATGAAAAGCAAGGACCTGCAACCAAGGCTACCTTAACCAGCAAGGCTAGCATTTAAAATCAAAGTAAAATCAAAGAAAAAATAAGGAGCTTCCCAGACAAGAAAAAGCTAAAGAAGTTTGTTAACACCAACCATTACTAGAACAAATGTTAAAGAACTTGCTTTAAAGAAGAAGAAGAAAGAGAGAAAAAAATCCAGAAGATACCAGTGTTACAATACAATGGCACTGATTGCATGTATATCAATAATCTCCTTAAATGTAAATGGCTTAAATGCTCTGACCAAAAGACAAAAGTAGCTGAATGGATAAGAAAACCAGACCTATATACACGCTGCCTCTGAGAGACCCATCTCAGATCAAAAGACACACAGACTAAAAGTAAAGGGATAGAAAGGGTATTTCATGTGAATGAAAAAGTAAAATACTAGCATGCAGTACTTGATTAATGAAAAAATAGACTTTGAAACCAAGGCTATAGTAAAAGACAAAAAAAGGACACTATGTAATGATAAAGGGAACAATCTAACACCAGGATATAACCATAGTAAACACTTACACATCCAAGATAGAAGCACATGTAAAGCAAATTTTGATGGATATAGAGGTTGACAGAAATACATTCATAGTTGGAGACTTTAATACCCATTGACTTCAGTGGATCTTCTAGGCAGCATATCAACAAGCAGAGAACAGCCTTAAATGACAATCTAGATAAATTGAACTTAATTGATACCTTCAGAGAATTTCACAGCCAGGCAGAAGAATATACATACTTTTCAAGTGTACATGGAATGTTTTCTAGGATAGACCACATATTAGGACACAAAATAATTCCCAATAAATTTGAGAAGATTGAAAGCATATCAAGCATCTTCTCTGAGCCAATGCTACTCTGAGACGATACAATGAAATTAGAAGTCAATAACAAGAAGAACACTGAAAAACACGCAAAGACATGAAAGCTAAATAGCATATAATTAAACAATGAATGGGTCAACAACGAGATCAAGGAAGAAATTAAAGGTACCTTGAAACAAACACAAATGAGGCTACAACAAACCGAAATCTTTGGGGCCCTGGGAAAGCAATCCTAAGAGGGAAATTCATAGCATTACAGGCCTATCTCAAAAAGCAATAAAAATTAAATAAAAAAATCTAACTTGACACTTAAAGGAACTTCAAAAAGAACAACAAACAAAACCAAAGTTGGTAGGAGGAAGGAAATAATAAAGATTGGTACACAAATAAATGAAATAGACTTTAAAAAATAATACCAAATATCAATGGATCCAAACCTGGCTCTTTGAAAAGATAAATAAGATTGACAAATCTTTAACTAGATCCATCAAGAAAAAAAGAGAAAGGACACGAATAAATAAAATCAAAATGAAAGAAGAGAAATAACAACTGACAAAAAAAGAAAAACAAAGTTTGATAAGAATATATTGTGAACAATTATAGGTCAACAAACTGGACAACCTGGACAAAATGGATAAATTCCTAGAAACATACAATCTTCCAAAACTAAATCAGGAAGAACCAGAGAATCTGAATAGACAGATTATACCTAATAAAATTGAAGCAGTAATCAGAAAACTCCCAACAAACAAAAGCCCTGAACTGGAGTTTCATGGGTGAACTTTAGCAAACATTCTGAGAAAATTAAACACCTCTCCTTCTCAAGCTATTTCATAAAATTCAAGAGAAGGGAAAGCTACCAAACTCATTTTATAAGGTCAACATTATCCTACCTCCAAAACATGATAAAGACACTACAAGAAAGAAAATTGCAGACAAATATTCCTGATGAATATAGATGCTAAAATCCTCAACAAAATATTAGTAAACCAAATATAACAAGGCATCAGTAAGATCATACACCTTGATCAAGTGGGATATATTCCAGGAAAGCAAGGTAGGTACAACATTCTCAAATCAATAAATGTGATTTGCTACTTAAACAAAATGAAGGATAAATACCACATGATCATATCAATAGATGTAGAAAAAGCTCTTGATGAAATTCAGCATGCAGTTATGATCAAAATGTTAGCAAAGTGGGAATAGAGGGAACATATGTAAACACGATAAAGGCCATATATGACAAACCCACTGCCAGCATCACACTCAATGGGCAAAAACTACAAGTGTTCCCCTTAAGATTGGGAAAAAAGATAGAGATGCTTGCTTTCACCTCTCTTGTTCAACATAGTACTAGAAGTCCTAACCACAGCAACAAAGGGCATCCAAACTGGAAAGAAAGGAGTAAACTGGCTTTATTGGCAAAGGACATGGTACTATACCTAGAGAACCCCATGAATTCTACCAAGAAACTACTAGAACTGATCAATGAATTCAGCAGATTAGCAGAATACAAAGTATCCAGAAATCAGTTGCATTTTTATATGCCGACAATGAACTAACAGAAAGGGTAATTAAGATAACAATCCCATTCACAATTATTTTTAAAAAGAATGAAATGCTTAGGAATAAACCGAACCAAGAATGTAGAACTGTACTCAGAAAATTATAAGACACTGAAAAAAAAATTGAAGAAGATACAAATAAGTAGAAATACATACTGTGTTCAAGGATAGGAACAATTAACATCATTAAAATGTCCATACTACCCAAAACAATCTATACATTCAATGCAATTCCTATGAAGATTCCAATGACATATTTTACAGATATAGAATAAGTACTTCAAAAATTTATATGGAACCACAAAATGTTCAGCAGAGCAACAGTGATCCTGAGAAAGAAGAACAAAATTGGAGGAGTATGCTGCCTAATATCAGACTATCATATAAGGCCATAATAATCAAAACAGCTTGGTACTGGCATAAAAACAGACACACAGATCAATGGAACAGCTAGAGAGCCCAGAAATAAACCAACACCTTTACAGTCAATATTCAATAGAGGAAGCAAGCACATACAATAGGCTAAAGATAGTTTATTTAATAAATTGTATAGGGAATATTGGACAAATATGTGCAGAAAAATGAAACTAGACCAACTTCTTATATCCACATAAGAATAAATTCAAAATAGATAAAAAACTTAAATGTTAGATACAAAGCCCAAAAATTCCAGAAGAAAACATACACAGCAAAATGTTAGACATCGCTCATAGCAATTTTTTATCAGTTATATCTTCCCAGGCAAGGGAAACAACAATAAAAAAGATAAATAAATGGGACTACATCAAGCTAAAAATGTTTTCACACAAAGGAAATCAACAACAAAATAAAGAGACAACGCACAGAATGGGAGCACATATTCACCAATATATCTGATAGGGGCTAATATCCAAAATTTATAAAGTATTTATAAAACTCAACTCCAAAATAAAAACCCCAATTAGAACATGGACAAAGGACCCAAATAGACACTTCTCCAAGGAGGATGTATAGATGGCTAACAGACATGAGAAGATGCTCAGCATCACTAATCATCAGAGAAATGCAAATTAAAGCTACAATGAGATATCACCTCACGCTTGTCAGGATGGCTTTCATCAATAAACCAACAAACAACAAGTGCTGGCAAGGATGTGGAGAAAAGGGAACTCTTTTGCACTGTTGGTGGGAATGCAGACTAGTGCAGCCACTGTGGAAAGCAGTATGGAGATATCTCAAAAAATTAAAAACAGATCTACCTTTTGATCCAGTGATCTTACTTCTGGGAATATATCCAAAGGACCCCAAAATACTAATTTGGAAGAACATAAGCACCCCTACATTCATTGCAGCATTATTTAGAATCGCCAAGATATGGTAGCAGTCCAAGTGTCCATCAACAGATGAGTGGATAAAACAACTATGGGACATTTACACAAGGGAATACTACTTGGCCATAAAAAAGAGGAGAATTTAACCTTTGTGACAGTATGGATGGACCTGAAGAACATTGTGCTAAGTGAAATAAACCAGTCAGAGAAAGACAAATGCCATAAGATTTCACTCATACATGGAATCTAATGAATAAACTTAATTAACAAGCAAAACAGAGACAGACTCACAGATGGAGAGCAGATGACAGCTAGTGAGGGGGCATGGAGAGGTGGAGGGGTTGAGCAAAAGGAAAAAGGACTCATGGACATGGACAACAGCGTGGTGATTACTGAGAAGAGGGTGGGTGTAAAAGGGGACTAAATGGTAATAGAAAAATACAATAAAGATTAAATTTAATTTAAAAAAAACATAGGTTAGCACTTGCTGGTGTCACTCAGTGCATTGAACACCAGCCTGCAAACCAAGAGGTTGCTGGTTTGATTCCCGGTCAGGGCATGCGCCTGGGTTGCAGGTGAGGTCCTTGTTGGGGGTGTGGGATAAGGAATCAATCAATGTTTCTCTCACACATTGATGTTTTTCTTCCCCTCTTTCTCCCTCTCTTCCCTTCTCTCTAAAAATACACAAATAAAATAATTAAATAAATAAATAAAAATGTAGGTTGAAGATAAAGACATTAAATTATAAAAACACATAGATTGGGGAACTTCAGGGAATTCCTTAGGATTTACTTGTGGTTTTTTGAAATTCCAGTAGATGGCAGAAGAAATCAATCTTAAATATAGTGGCAGTGCCCAGGGAGAAAAATGGTCGAGACTATTGAAAGGCCGGGATCCTTACTTTGACATGTTTAGTCAGTTTACTAATGTAACTAATACACAGAGATAAACTTCATTTGAAACAATCACTATACATAAGTTTGTTTAACATTGAACCAATGGCGTAGCTGTGTATTTTGGTATAATGGAAGGAACATAAAAACAGGCTTGGGTCCTAGTTATAGTTTTGATACTAAATAGAGGAATTATATTGAGTAAATTATCTAAGAATATGAGATTCATATTTGTAAGGTGGTTATATTCTTACCATTAAATTGTGGATAACAGATAATAAAGCACTACTTAAACTGTAGGGTTAAAGGGTTTTATAGAAAATTGTTTTGCAAACTATAAAGCACGACACAAATGTTGATCACTGCTATTATTTCAAAGTCTTCCTCTCCTTTTCTGACTGAGATGGTGGGTCTGTGGACCTCAGGTCAGGTACCCGCCCTCCCACCCCTTAACTAACCCATCCTCCAACTCTGGTAATCTCCCTCAGGGTCCACAAGCTCCAGGAATCATCGGTTTTCATGGATTCTGGCTGGTGTCCCTATTTGGCTCCCAGACTCCTTTGGACTCTTGCACCAGGAGTTTCTCTACACCAGGTAAAATATTCTATTGGTTCTAATACTGTATATGTCAGGACATTTGTTCCCTCTGAATCCAGTCCCTCACTTGGCTCTCATGAGATAAAAACAGGAAACCTCTACAGAGTCGCATTGCTAGAGTCACTTAATTTTAAATCTATGGGACAGAAGCCAGATAGTGTCATACTTGGCCCCTCACACTTCCTTCTGCCCTTCTAGGATCCTTTCTGTAGAGGTTTTGCTTCCCTCCTTGTACTGTCGAAACTCCAGTAATTCAGACTGAGCAATAGCCCCACATCCCTCTGTATTTCCAAGAAGGGCACAGAGTCATACTTGCAAACCACATCCGAACAATAAAGCTCAGTTTGAGATTCAAGTGAATGACTACAGTCTGAGGTCACACAAAACATGACTCAAAGCTCTAACTGTAGCAGCAGCAGCACGTGAAAATGGTCGTCCTATTCCATCTGGGAGAAGGGGATGGAATGTGACTTGTCAGACATAGCTGGACAGCGCAATAGGCTGTAAAATATTCCCAGCAAAGGTTGTGGCCAAGTCTTCCTATTGGAGAGTGTGGCCCAAGTGTATGTATCAGAGGTTGTTCTAGCCATTCCATGCTGATAGGGTGGAAGTCTTCTAACACTGAAAATTCTAAGTAATAAACTCTAAATTCAAAATAACAAAACATTTATCAGCTATTCACAGGCAGGTGTTGAATATTATGAAATTTTTTTCTTGCCTTTTTGTTAATAATTTTCACACTAAAACTCAAACTCTACAGTTGTTAATGTTATTATTAGGAGAAGCTTACTCTCATTGTGAAGGTGAACTTGACCCACCGTGATTTCCCTCTGTTCACACAACACTCCAATTCCTAGCAATGCCCTACATTCAAGTTTTTCTTTTTCCTATCCATCAAATCCTACTTCCCAAACTTGCATTTACACTGAATGATAAGTACCTTATAAGTTCAGAATAAATGAAATACTCTTTCCAAAGACTTTTACATTTCAAAGAAAGCAGAACAGGATAAAGCAGGAAGAATGGCTGAGATTTTTAAGCAGTTCTTCAGGCCCCTAAAAGTCACCCCTGTGGTCTCCTAGCATCTTTTGGTGGTCTATATAAATATATCAAGTTTCCGTCCTTTGTTACTAGATAAACACGAGTGATAGAAAGAGTTGCAACAAACTGAAAGATTATGTTTGGAATGATTTGACTTGACATGGGCTACCTGAGAATGTAAAATGGGCTTTGACTCAACTCAGGAACACATCTCAAAGTAGGTGGGTGGCCTCCAGAGTAGAGGCAAGTAGGGGACAACTGAAGGTCAAGGTGACTTCCACCTGAACATAGAATCCCATACAAATTAGGATACTTCACATAAAGAAAAAACACAGTGCTTTCCTTTGAAAATCACTAAATTGTAAGTAGCAAGGACACATTATCCAAAGTACAGGTGCTGATACAAAGTCTGTTAGATAAAGCCCGGCCATTGTTAATATAATGAGAATGGTTTGCATGACATCATTGTAACCTGGCAGCCAAAGAGAGTGGTCTGGAATGTACACATGTGAACAGCAATGACTTCACTGCACTAGTCAGTAAGGGTAGTAGATGCATTGAGTGAGCATGTGTACTATGTGGCCATTGCATTAAAAATGACTAAGTAGAGCAATAAATCTGCATCAAATTTCACATTAAGCTTGAACATTGCTCCACAAAATCTATTCAGATTATTCAGAAGCCTGCAGCTATAGGTAACTGGTGATTGGCAGCTTCATCATTACAATGTACCCACTCATGAGTGATGTCTTGTGCAGAGTTTTTTGGTAAAACATCAAATCACCCAGGTGACTCAGCCCCCCTACAGCCCAGATTTGATACCCCGTGACATCTGGCTTTTCCCAAAACTAAAATCACCTTTGAAAGGGAAGAAATTTCAGATCATTATGGAGACTGAGGAAAATACAATAGGGCAGTTGATGGCAACTGGGAGAACTGTGCGAGGTCTCAAGGTGCCTACTCTGAATTAGACTGAGATGTTATTGTCCTATCTGTAAAGTGTCTTGTATTGTCTTCAATAAATGTTTCTATTTTTTCATACCACATGGCGGGATACTTTCTGGATGAACTGTGACATGTCATTAAGTAGCTTTTCACGTGAGGAACTCCAGAAGGAGTGGAATTATTTACACAGACTAAGCAACAAGAAGGAGGGAAGGTAGCAAATAAATATTAATAACCTTGTCTATTATAGTAATATTAAACTCACGTAAGTAAAAACACTTCTTGCATATTAGCGTGTATCAATAGCAGAGTTTAAAGTGGTGTAGAATAACTTCTGATAAGTTGTCAACTTGGGCATATTAAGATCACATTCCTTAAGGGTGTTGGCTAGAGAGTGAGGGACAACTCTCCTCCTTTCATGTCTTGCTTAGACAGCCCATGACTTTACCCGCTAAGTCAAAGAGCAAACAGGCCACTGTGTCAGAAGTGTCTCGGATTGCTTTTTACCCACCAACATGATTATTACCATGTGCTGCCATGTAAGTCTCTTTATTTCTGTATCAGTACAGAAGTAGTCTCTTGCACTCGAGCACATAAGTATGCTGAAATATTCACTATCTTGAAACTGAAACAAACAAAACAATCCTTTCAATACTGCAATATTCTAGACAAGTAGCCAAAGCCACTTGTGTCTTTCATAACTAGAAAGGAAGCTTCCATCCTTGTCATTTTCCATATCTCCTACCCCCAGTCTATTCTCAACCCAGGATTCAAAGGTCCCTGTTAAAATTTGATCCATGTCACTCCTTGGCCTAAAACCCTCACTCAGAGTACATGGTAAAGTTCATAAAATATCCTTCAAAATTCCAGGTGACCTGGCCACAATACATCTTGAACTCTGACCTCATCTTCTAGTACTCGCTCTCGGCATCACTCAGTTCTAGAGGCCCTGGACAGCGTGTCCCCCTTTATGTATGCCAGGTACCCTCCCATGACGCGGTCTTTGTGTTTGCTGCTCCCTTGACCCAGGGTTGTATCTACATGCTCTAATACCCACAAGGCTTGTTGCCTCACCCAGTCAACTTTTTTGTTTAACAATAAGCTTCTTTCCTAATTATTTTATTTAAATTTGCATCCACCCCTAATCCTTTCATTCTGGCTCCGGAATATATGTGGAATGAATGAAATGGCCATAGTGGTAGGGAGTAAGGCTGCTGGTCGTCCTAGTGGAGAGGATGGATAGATTTGTCAGAATCTGTAAGTGATGGGATATGGCACGTTAGAGGAGAATGAGCTGTCGAAGGAGCGTGAGAGGCAACCAAACAGCTAGGAGAGAAGGGACATAATGAGACAAAGAATCAATTCTTTCTGTAAGGTAGGGAAACAGTGAGGAATATTAAAGAGATTAAGGACTAAAAGACATTCTATTGCATATGGTGACATGAAGAACTGTATGAGAAGGCATTGAACGTAATTCCACAAAAGTTCCATGATCACTTTTCCATGATGCTCCTTCTCATCAAGCAAGCCTCCTTTTCTGCCTTCTCTTCTGTCCAGCACACAGACATATAAATCCAAGTGTCACCCACGCACATGGATACTTCACTGGGTGTGGTGGCATTAAAGCATGTACACACATTCTTTGATATTTCTTCGGTCAAGAGGTAGCGTCACATTCTCCTCCCCTTGACTGTGGGTTGGCCTCAGTGACTTACTGAAAGTGAGGCAGCCAGACTGCTGAGGATGAATCATAAAAGCTGACACAGTTTCTGCCTGGCTGTGACTGGCTAATGAGCCGTGTTTTTTCGGAGCACTGGGCCACCCCATAATAAGGCTGACTACTGTGAAACCACAGTGCTGGAGAGACCAGGTGGAGAAAACAGAGAGATGGGAAGTGCCTGTGGAGCCCAGCGCTTTCCATTCCAGCTGTTCGAGTCTTCTCAGCCCACTCCACCATGGCAGTGAGGAAGCTTTGGAGATAACTCCAGCTTCAAACATTATCTGATTATAACCATAGTAGAGACCTTCTTAAATATTGATAGTAATAGAAGTTTACTTTATTAAGTAAAAAAAACTATTAATTTTATATTACTATCAATCAGCAGAGGGTACCATAGCAAAATAACACAGACTGAGTGGTTTCAACAACAGGAATTTCCTCTCTCACAGTCTAGAGGCTAGAAGTCTGAGAACAGGGTACCTGTGTGGTTGGGTGGAGAGCTCTCTTCCTAGTTGGTGGCTGGCTGGCTACCTTCTCCCTGTGTCCTCACATGCTGTGGGTAGAGAGGGAGAGCAAGATCTCTGCTGTCTGTTTCCAGAAGGGCACTAATCTCCTTATGAGAGTCCCGCCCTCATAACATCATCCAACCATAATCACCTCCCAAAGGCCCCATCTCCAAATTCCACCACAAAGAGGGGTAAGGCTTCAACATACAAATTTGGAGGGGACATAAACATTTAGTCCTTACCAAAAATCATGATCTGAAATGTTACCTGAGGCTGGTCCTCACTGGAACCACAAGGGATAATAACAAATGGCTGTTGTTTAATGCCACTACTTTAGAGATAATTTGACACACACTGATAGACAGTTAGGAGACTGGATGACTCCTCTTTATCTTCCAGAGAATAATTTTTTGTACTATCATTCCTTATTTCTCTCATCTGGGTATAAGGTAGCTATTTGTTATAAACTGCTCTGTTTGGCTTCAGGAATTGTAACTACTTCCTATGGCTAAGGATGAGTGAGCCACCTCCAGAATGGAGCCTCAGGAGACAAAGCTTGTCTCTGGTAGCAAACGCTGCCTCAGTTTCCTCTCTGCTCCCAAAGCATGGTCAGAAGTCCATGACAGGTAAGTCTCCTTACAGAGAGAGGAGCAACCTAAGTCAGACTCAATTACTTGGGAGGCCATCATGAAAGGACTCTGGGGGCTGCAACAAAGAGCAAGCAATAGACCCTTGCCCCCCAGCTATGTGACATAGCCCGAGTCCCCATGTCCTCTGGGAGAAGCACTTCCTGGCTCTAATCCACTTAAGCCTGAATACCTGAAGGGGAGGGGTGTAGCTCCTTGCCTTGTCAGAGTGGATCCTGGGAAAAACCTGGCATCACAAAGACTTCCTGATAAACCTGTGAAATCTGCTCTGCTAAGAGTGTTTTCATTCATATGTTAAGGGTCAGAGCAGGAAACCCTAAAGTTTCTGCTAACTCCCTTCCTGACAGACTCTGACTCAGACTAAGCCCTCAGATTCCTTTTAAATGTTATCTACTGTTTGATCCTTACTACCATGTATTCCTATGTATTACAACCCAATAAGAGCCCCTGAAGGGCACTCAAGGCCTTTTCCCCCTGAGAAACTGGCTACCACTCCTGGCCTCTTTTTCCTCAGAGAAACTGGCCACCTCTCCTCCCCAAGCAAATCATGTCTTGGTAGTGTTTACTTTCATCTGTGGTGGATGGGGGGGACTTGAAGGAAAAGTCTCCCCCACAGCTATTCCTCCTATGTGCTCCCCCAAATCCTTCACTGCATTTTACTATGGCATTTAACATGAATGAGTATAATCTAGTTCTCCATGAGAGTCTCTGAAGGCAGACAATACAGAAGTTATTACAGAAAGTTTGTTGAAATGATAAACATGTAAACCCCTGCACATATAATATCTCTGAAGAGTGCCTTGTGGGTAGAGAGGCATTAGGACAGTACCAGATGTGGAAGGAGCAATATATTACTCCTAAGGAAAACATCTGTGTTACTCTCCACCTGCAACCTCTAACAATTTGTGTGTGTGTATATATATGTGTGTACAAGGGTATCTCACAAGACTGGGTGAATTTTAAGAAGGCACAGACCTAGAGGAGAGCATCACCAGAGGTAGCATAATTGTTTTTGACATAGTTATATATAAATAATTAAATGGGGCCAGAGATGGTGACTAACATTGCAAACATTGAACAGAAGATCCAGGTGTAATCAATTAATCAAAGCATATCTACTGAATATCAGCTATGTGTCTGGACTATCTTATTTGCTGTGGGAGAAATGAGAGAATTATAAGGAAACCCCAAAGAAGTGATTACCTAGTTATTGAGATAAGACATAAATATAAAAGAAAATTAATAATAGAGGCTTATTTAAACATATTAAGATCTGATACAACCCAGTAGGAAATAATCAATTTAATAAGTAACCAGCACTATGCTCAAAAATATTTTTGTAAAATTGGGACATTTAAGATTTAGGAATATGAGCTATACCAAGCTGAAACATAAGAGGAACTAACTGTTTATATTTATACATTTTATTAATACCACAATTATAAAAATACCCCAAATTAGGAACTCTTTATTCAATTTTCTAATTAAGAAAAACAGAAATGATCTCCTATGGGATCAAAAAGCACATTTACTTATTAGTTTTCCTCTTTCAACTTTATATCATTTAAAGGATGTTTATAGATTTCTCCCTGGTATTTTTAAGACCTCAACATCAAAGTTTTCTTATGACCCATGGAAAAACACTATATTAAATTTCATTCAGGCCATCAAGTAATATCTGAACATTTCTGAACTATTTTCCCCTGAAATTCATAATCACATTCTAAACAATTATTACTTATTCTTTTCAGGCTTCAAGGGTCAACTGGATAATTTCTGTTAACAAACATTGCAGTTTTTACCTTTATATATAATTAGAAGTCAATAGAAAAGCAAAATCACTTAAAAAGTGCACCAAACACATAATGAAGAGATTAAAGAAAGCAAATAGAAATGTGTTAAACTAAGTTATCTTTCCCTGTTCTGTCCTTTTCCTTTATTCACTGTGTTAGTGATGGGCTCCATCATTTATGCAACTGTAAAGATCAACTTAAGTAGCTTTAAATTTAGTAGGGCTATAAATAATAAATAGGAAGTTGTAAAACATTGCTCGCTGCTATAATCAGGGCAGAATAGAAGGCTATGGAAGAATCAGACTGAAAGAAATAAAAAAGAAACAGGAAGAATCAGAAAAACATGGTTAATAAAATCAAATCAGGCAGAGTTCTAAGCAGAATTAACATTACAGAAAAAGAGGTAAGGAGAAGGAAGATTAACCTGCAGGAACAAAAGGAAGCTTTATATGGCTACAGTCCCAAGTACAAGTGGGGGACTGGCAAGAGTGGGGCTGACGAGACAAAAAGGAAAGAATCTGTAAAGCTAAGGAGCATTGGACTTACTGAGGGCAAGGTGGACACACTGGGGGTTTTAGGTAAGAAAGTGACATTTGCTTATTGATTTTCCTGTCTATCCTGCTGAAAACTAATTGAAGAGTGTTAAAAATAGCTCAGTGAAAGTAATCAGTGATCTGAACTAAGGTAGTTGGAGTTTGCAAGGCACATGGAAACTATTGAATGAACAGGATCTATTGATTAATTTTGGGGGGATAGAAGACGATTTTATTTAAGGTGATTAGGCAACCTGATGGATGGACTTGACAATCCCTGACAGAAGCAACACAAATGGAGGTTTTGGTTGGGTGAGGTGATGTGCTCAGTCTTAGAAGGGATGATCGCTTCCAACGCATGCAGAGTTTGTAAGTGGAACTCAAGACGTGGAGTTGGACAGAGCTATTACACAATTAAAGCTGTGGAACTGAATGGATTTATTCAAATAAAGTGTATGAAGTAAAAAGAGAAGCCTAAAGAGAATCCAAAGAAACACTAATTTTACAGAACCAGCTGGGAGATGAACATTTTCAAAATATCCCAGCAGGAAAGCCAGGAAGAGTGGGAAAAGAACCACCATGGAAACTAGGAAAGGAGTGTGTTTTCAGAAGGAAGCACTGGAGAGTAGCTGCCCCGTCCTTTTGCTAGACGTTGGAGAGGAACAGGGGCAATGAAGTGGTGGTGGTGGAAACCATATTGCCCAAGAGTGAGTGGAATTTCAGAAAGTGTAAAAATAAAAAAAGAAAGAGAAAGAAAGAAAGAAAGAAAGAAAGAAAGAAAGAAAGAAAGAAAGAAAGGAAGAAAGAAAGAAAGAAAGAAAGAAAGAAAGAAAGAAAGAAAGAAAGAAAGAAAGAAAGAAAGAAAGAAAGAAAGAAAAGGAGGGAGGGAGGGAGGGAGGGAGGAAGGAAGGGAGGGAGGGAAGAAAATGTAACTTTTTCAAGAGTTCTGGCTGAGAAAAAAGGAGGTCATCAACTAAATCTCATGACATAGAATAATTTTTTAAAAATTAAAAGAAGGTAGCCAGAGTGTTGTGACATGTAGGAAACCTCCTATTTGTTGCTCCTTTACTGAAATCTAAGTGAAAACGTTTATCTTCTCTGCAAGAGGTTATCTTGATGAACTTTAGAAAGCCTCTGAACTTCAACTCAGCAGTCATGTAAAGGTGCTGCTCCTATAAGTGTCCTTCTCAGCCTCACACAACCAAAGCTACAGTTCTTAAACCCCGGCCTTTTCCCTTCAATGGTAACCAAACATTGCATCCTCCAGTGGGACTGGGCTGGGGTAGTATGTGAAAGAGGTCACTCAGGCTGGGGTTTGGTGTGGACCTTTTCTCTCTTACAGAACCATTTAGGAAGACCTGAGACTTCAAAAAAACTTCACCTTCAGACTTCAGGATCAAGGAAAATAGACTCTAACTTGGCCAGCCCTTTATGGCATTTCAATACTATAGAAAGCTTGAGTCTAAACTTGGTGAGGGGCTTTCTTGTGGAGTTTGGGGACTCCTTCCAATTAACTTTGGTATGGCCTCTTTTAACGGCCTTTGAAGGGATGAACACAGTTATCTCCATGTCAAGAGCTACCCTAACTGAGTGTCCCACTTAGTTCTGGAGATGAGGAAGGCAAAGATAAGTGACATATGTGATAGATACTCACATTACATTCACTCAGGATAACCTATCACCAAGATAAACCCGGCCAGCAACTTAGCTATTTCTGTGGATACATTTACCCTAATTCTTTTGATGTGAAATGGCTGCTTACAGTAGAATTTCATCTGAATAGGAAAAGCCACTTTATTCAAAATAATGAATTTGCTTGAAGGTAAGACTTCTGGTATTTCAAAAAACAAATAGAAAGTGTAATATGAGGTGGAGTCACATATCTCAACTTTTTCAAAAATGTGTCAGCTACTTTTGGTGAATACTTTGTATAATTAGACATACAGCTATTTTTATATGAATGTCACTTCCCCTTTTAAGAATTTTTCTGATCTGGCATAGGTCAACAGGATAGAGTGATTCACCAGAATTAACATATACTTCAGAGGTTTTGAGAAGTACTAGAACACTGAGGTTTAGAGCATGAAGTTTTGAACTTGAATGACTAGGTTCAAATCCCATATTCATCTCTTATTAGCTGTGTGACATTGGGCAAATTAGTTACCCTTCCCCACCTGCAAAATGAAGATATTCTTGGAATCTTGCTTATTACATTGTTATGAAGATTAAATAAGTAAATATTTTAAAGGACTTAGAACAATTCATAGTACCTAATAGTATGCATAGTACATAATAGGTGATAAATAAGTATTTGTTAAGCAAAATAAAGCTTTTTAATCTAGACTTAAATCACATCGAAATTGAAATTTTCTTGAGAGAAGTTTTTTTATATCGTTATCTCTCCTGTATTATATGGCATGTTTGTACTTAGGACTTTCTCGATAAGAGTTTATTGATTTTAATTTTATTCATAATAACAAAATCTTAAATAACTTTGGAGAATGAGAAGCAGGAAATTTTCTAACTGCAAGTCAAGAAGACAGTAAAATGGCAGCACATTACAGGAAGCCCACAAGATTAACAACTGTACCACACATAAGTAGTGCTAATTTCTGGTCCGAACTACAATTTTTATGCTAATAGCAAGCCATTTCCAAATGCTGAAAGTGTGATAAATACTGCTGTCATGTCTGTTATACATTTTTATTTATTATTGCCAAGCTGTTCCAGTCTACAACTGCATTCTCGCTGTGACCTAACTGTCCCTTCCTTGTGTACGTAATTGACCCAGCTTGGCTTCTCAGAATCCCTGGGGCACCCTCTGTCTCCGTTCACACATAGTCCCTCCATGGTGTATTCAACACATCACACATCTCATTGTCAGGCACACCCACCTGGGCCCATTCTCCTTCTGACTTACAAGTAATACTGCCAAACTCCTCATCATCTTCTTGAGTCACTATTCCTCTGTGGTCTTACATCTGGCCCAGAGACTTGGAGAGTCAGGAGTCAGATCTGAAATTCCTGGATAACTCTTATTGCCAATTGGGATTAATGTCTGGGCTAGGCTAAGCATGCTTTCAGCTTGTATGGGTTATAGAACACAGTGGACCCAAGTGCATCCAGCATGAGAGCTGACCAAGTCTTGAATCCACAAGCAAAATTTAAGCCTTCTTTAGCACGCAGCCAAGATTTAGAATTCCTAATTTTTACCTCTCATTCTATTGCACTAGGACATTCCCATTTCCTCATCCTAACTACTACACACGAGGTTAATAATACTCAGTGTAACTTAAAGACCTTCAACTTGTCCAAGGGTTAAAAAGCCAAAGTAAAATAATTTTAAAGCAGTATAGAAGGTTTCTAACTTGATAAGGCCTATTTTACTTTGGGCATGACTTTTATTATGCTTTTAAAATTTGTATCAAGTGTATAGCACAGTGGTTAGAGAATTGCGTGATATACAAAGTGAGCCCCCAGGTAAGTCTAGCATCAATCTTGCACCATGCACAGTTATTATAATATTATTGACTATATTCTTTCTACTGTACTTTCACCCCTGTGACTATTTTGTCACTTTTCACTCCCTTCACCATTTCCAATCATTCTCCTCACCTTCCTCCCATGTGGTAATCCACATATTTTCACTGTATCTATGAGTCTGTTTCTGTTTTGTTTGTTCTTTAATTTCCACATATAAGTGAAACCACATGGTATGTGTCTTTCTCTGTCTGACTTATTTAACTTAGCCTAATACCCCCTAGGTTCAGCTGTGTCGTTGCATATGGTAAGATTTCATTCTTTTTTACAGCTGAGTAATAGTCTACTGTACATACATACCGTACCATATCTTTATCCAATCATCTATTGATGGGCACTTGTATTGCTTCCATATCTTGGCTATTGTAAATAATGCTGAAATAAACATATGGGTGCATATATCATTTCAAAGTAATGTTTTAAATTTCCTCAAACATATGTCCAAAAGTGGAATTGCTAGGTAATCAGGTACTTCTATTTTTAATTTTTTAAAAAATTTTATTCACTTATCTTTAGAGGGGAGAGAAAGGAGAGAGGGAGAGAAATATCAATGTAGAGTTGCCTCTCGTGTGTTCCCTGCTGGGAACCGGACTGCAACCCAGGCATGTGCCCTGACCGGGAATCAAACCACGATCCCTTAGTTCGCAGGCTCGCACTCAATCCACTGAGCTACACCAGCCAGGGCTATTTTTAATTTTTTTGAGGAAGCTGCATGTTGTTTTTCACAGTGGCTGCACAATCTGCATTCCCACCAACAGTGCATGAGCTTTCCCTTTCCTCCACATCCTCACCAGCACTTGTTTGCTGTTTTATTGATGATAGCCATACTGATAGGTGTGGCTAATATCCCGTTGTGGTTTTAATTTGCATCTCTCTGATGATTAGTGAGCATTTCTTCATATGTCTGTTGACCATCTGTATGTTCTCTTTGGAGAAATGTCTATTTAGGTCAACTGACAATTTTTCATTGGATTGTTTGGGTTTTTTGATGTTGAATTGTATGAGTTCTTTATAACTTTGAATATTAACCCCTTATTAGATGAATATCTTCTTCCATTCTGCAGGCTGTTTTTTTCATTTTGTTAATGGTTTCCTTTGCTATGCAAAACCTTTCTAGTTTGATGTAATCCCATTTGTTATTTTTTCTTTTGTTTCCCTTGCCTGCAGAGATATATCAGAAAACAATATCACTAAGAGCAATGTCCAAGAGTTTACTGACCATTTTCTTCTAGAAGTTTTGTTGTTCCAAGTCTTACATTTAAGTCTTTAATCCAAATTGAATTTATTCTTATATATGGCATAAGAAAGTGGTGTAGTTTCATTTTTTTTGTATATATTTGCCAATTTTTTCAATATATCTATTGAATAGACTGTCTTAACCACAATGTGTATTCTTCCCTACTTTGTCATAGATGAATTTGATCATATAGGCACGGGTTTATTTTTGGACTCTCTATTCTGTTCCCATCGCTCATGCCAGTGCCATGCTGTTTTGATAATTATAGCCTTGTAATTTAGTTTGATACTAGGTAACATGATACCTCCAATTTTGTTCTTCTTTCTGGGCCTTTTGTGGTTCCCTATAAATTTTAGGGTTACTTGTTTTAGTTCTTTGAAAACAGTGTTCTTGGTACCTGTGGGATACCACTACTTGAGGATCAGGTGTCCTGGTACTAATGAGTTTCCACACTCTGAGCAGTAGTATTATTAAACAGTGTGCCTCAAAATAGCGTCTACTGCTACGTATCAACAAGGGCATTAATAGTTCCTTAAAGCCTAGCAAGCACAGGGCTCATTTTTCTTCTTCCAAAATTAGAGAGTATTATATGGAAGAGATGAGAATGGAAAGCTCTAGGCTCAGCAATGACTGAGGATTGTTTCATTGTCTGCAGAATTGATAGAAGAATGGAAGAATGAATGTATTATCCACTATAGTAATACACTAAATATTAATCTATTTTGACAGAATCTTTTATAAGTGCATGTCACATAAATTGTATATTTATTTCATATTTATTATATAACATATTATACAGTTTCAATATTTTCATAATATAAAATATTTGTAAAAGAAAATGTTGAATACAATATAAATTAATAGTGAGACTTCTGCCAAGATGGAGGCATAGGTGGAAGCACTGCACCTTCTCACACAACCAAGTTGAAAAACAACAGGACTTCCGCCAAAATTAAGGCATAGGTGGGGACGCTGTGCTTTCTCACACGACCAAGTTTAGAGACAAGTAAATATTAGCAACAGAAAACACAGCCAGAACACAGAAAATTGAACTTTTCGGAAGTATGATAACAAATTCTTCAGCCTGACTGGTAAGAGAGGCAAAACCAGCAGCTGGCGGAGCGGGGTTGCACAGGAAAACTCGGTCGGACAGACTCAGGCACGCGGAACCCAGGTGCAGGGTTGGACCTAGTGAGTGACCCAGCAAACGACCGCAGGGAAACCAAGAGGGAGCAGGGCTGCGGGTTGACCGTGGTTGTGCATTCATGCGCAGATAGACAAGCAAGGGAGTGGGCAATAGACGGGACCTAGCAGGCCCCAGCAGCAAGCCGCAGCAGAGGACCCTGCCATTTCCCTGCTCTGATCCTGCCTCCACATACAGTGTCATAACCCAGCAACCTGAGTGCCCTTGCCCTGGTGAAACACCTAAGGCTCTGCTCCTCACCCAGTGGCACAAAACAGCAGAGGGGGTCACCATTTTCCCACTCTGACCATGCCCCCACGTACAGTGTCACAACCCAGTGACCTGGGAGTCCAAGGCTCTGCTCCTCATACTTAATGGGCGCAAACAGACCAAAAATGACTCAAGAAGATCTCAAAGCCCCAGAGCCTATAAATCTAAGCGATGAAGAAATAGCAAAACTCTCAGACGCACAGTTTAAAACACTGGTCATCAGGATCCTCACAGAACTGGTTGATTATAGGCACAAATTAGAGAAACATATGAAGGCAAAATTAATTGAAATGAATGAAATTGCACAGGAAACCAATAGCGATGAAAAGGAAACTGGGACTCAAATCAATGGAGTGGACCAGAAGAAAGCAAATAATGGCCAAACAGAAAAGAGTCAAGAAGCAAGAATTCAAAAAAAATGAGGAGAGTCTTAGGAACCTCCAGGACATCTTTAAATGCTCCAACATCCGAATTATAGGGGTACCAGAAGGGGAAGAGGAACAGCCACCAGTGGAAAACTTATTTGAACAAATAATAAAGGAGAATTTCCCCAATCTGGCAAAGGCAATAGACTTCCAGGAAATCCAGGAAGCTCAGAGAGTTGCAAAGAAGTTGGACCCAAGAAGGAACACACCAAGGCACATCATCATTACATTAGCCAAGATTAAAATGAAGGAGAGAATGTTAGAAGCAGCAAGAGATAAGGGGACAGTCACCTACAAAGGAGTTCCCATCAGACTGTCAGCAGATTTCTCAAAAGAGACCTTATCGGCAAGAAGGGGCTGGAAAGAGGTATTCCAAGTTATGAAATCCAAAGACCTACAACCAAGATTGCTCTATCCAGCAAAACTTTCATTTAGAGTGGAAGGACAGATAAAGTGCTTCTCAGATAAGATCAAATTCAAGGAGTTCAGCATCACCAAGCCCTTATTATATGAAATGTTAAAGGGGCTTATCTAAGAAAAAGAAGTTAAAGAAACATGAACAGTGAAAGGACAACAAACTCACAGTTATTAACAACCACACCTAAAACAAAAGCAAACTAAAAGGACAGCTAGATCAGGAGTGGAAACATAGAAATGAAGATCTCAAGGAGGGTTAGCAACAGGGGAGTGGGAGGAGGAGAAGGGGGGAGAAGGTACAGAAAATAAGTAGCATAGACAGTAGATAGAAAATAGATGGGGGGCAAGAACAGCATGGGAAATATAGAATCTAAAGGAATTGAGACACATGGTCATAAACTAAAGGGGGGTAATGATGGGGACGGGGGGAGGGGGAGGGGAATGAAGGGGGGAATAAACAAAGAAAAAAAGAACTTGAGACTGTGGTCATAAAAAGGGGGAGAATGGTGGGGGAGGGGGTGTAGGGTGGAGGGGAATGAAGGGGGGAATAGAACAACTGTAATGGCATAACTAATACAATATATTTAAAAAAATTAATACTGATGTCACCAAGATGGCAACATAGATCTTTCCTGACTTCGCTGCCTCTCAATTGAAAACAACTAGCAACTCTACACATATAAGACACCACTGAGAGAGCCCTAGAACACAGGATGAGGCTGAAGCACACCCCTGCACCACAGAGACCAACACAGACCACATTAGAAGGGTAAGAGGAGCAACTACACACTGGTCGCATTGCCCCTCCCCCAGGCCAGTGCAGCCCCATGTGGAGATATCTCCCCTGGTTACAGCTCCTTAAGTAAGAAAAAAGAGTCTAGGATCAACATCTGCTAGTGTTGTGGGTCACTTCTTGGGGCCCCCACTCTGGTCTCACTCCATGGGGAATAACAGGGAAATCTGCACTATTTGACCAGTGGGAATCTGATTGTAAGGAAGAAGGCTGGGGGCACTAATCACAACCAGCACTCAGACAATGGCAGACCAAGTTCCTACCTGCTCTGCTTAGCGAATATAGTCCAATGAGCAGCTTTGTTCCTCTGGAGAGCCCTGAGGGCGGCACAGTCTGACAAGAGTACTTGGTAGGGGATAGGTCTGCCTGATTCGGATCCTCAGATGAAGAACTTTGCCAATCCCAGAGCCTGATCTTCCTCTGTCTGAGCAGGTGAGATGAGCCAAAGCCCAACTCAATGCTGAATGTAGTTTCCAGTTCCTCCCTGACTGAAAGCCTAGTTAGTCACACTTGGAGACTCCATGGCCCAACAATGCTCAAGCACAGTCTAGCGGGCAGAGGGGATCATCTGCAGAGCAGCCAGAGACCTGGGGGACCAGGTCTGCTTCAGTTAAGATCACAAATGAAGAACCTTGAAGAGCTTGAAGCTGCCTTCTCTACTCTGCCCAGTCAAGGAAACTAATTTGTAACCCATTGATGGATACAGTCTTCAGGTCCCAAAACCAAGGACTCTAACCAGAGGACACAGAAAGTTATATATCCCATTAAACAGTTCTGTTTACAGAGGGACTGAAACAGAGAGGACTGCCTGTGAACTTCCCATTTGCAGACATAACTGATAGCCTGTCTGGTCAGGGAATTCAGTGCAGTTTTTCTTGATCTGGGTACCCAAACAATAAGCTCTATAAGCCCTGGAGCCCATTCTGCTGTCCTGCTAGGGCAAGTAAGCCTAATTCATAACCCTACCTCTGCTTAAGTGCGGTACCAAGTCTGACCATTTAGTAAGCCTAGCCAGAAAACCCAGCCAACAGCAGAGCACCACCTACAGCTTCACTTGGACAGGGCACCACACCAGCATTTCTAGCCAACTGTTATTATCCACTGGCATCCCTACCCCTGACCCCAGAGCTTGGGCAGTGACATTACCCCAAAACTGACCTTGATGGTAAGCCCCGCCCTCATCAGAGATGTTACCAGAAGACATGTCCAGGAACCCAGATTGTGAGGTCCGGAGAAGACCACTTACTCAAATGCACAGATACCAACATAAGGAATAAAAGATCACAAAACATCAGGTACACATATTGCCACCAACAGAAACTAATAAAATTCCAATAACTGACCCTAAAGAAATGGAAATCTATGAACTGTCAAAAAGGATTTGTAATAATCCTTTTAAAAATCTTAGTAAACTACAAGATCAAAGAGACAAATGACTAAAATAAAAAAGCAATGCATGAATAAAATGAGACATTCAGAAAAGAAATAGAAGCCACAAAAAAGCAGCCAGAAGTCCTAAACCTGAAAAATATAATGACTAAACTAAGTAATTTAACAGAGAGATACAAAAGGAGATTCACCCAAAGAAAGATAGCAGTGACCTTGAACCCAGAGCATTTGATATTATCCATTCAGAAGAGGAAAAGGGGGGAAAAAAAAGAATGAGAAAGAATGGGGAAAGCTTGAGTGGGGCTTCTGGAACACAATCAAAAGAAATAATATCCATATTATGAGAAATACAGGAGGAGAAGGAAAGAAAAACTATTTAATGCAATAATTATTGAAAAATTCCTAAATCAGGGGAGAGAAATGGACATCAAGGTCTATGAGGCTATAGGATACAAAACAGGTTGAACCCGAATAGGGCTTCACCATGACACATTATAATTTAATTGTCAAAAATCAGAGACAAAGCATCTTGAAAGTAGTAAAAGTTACATAGAAAGATAATTGGCAGATTTCTCAACAGAAACTTTTCAGACCAGGGAAGAATGGATGCCATATTCAAAATACTGAAGAAAAATCAATGTCAAGCAAAAATTCTATTCTATATCGGCAAAGCTGTCCTTCAAAAATTTTCCTGAACAAACAACAGGCCTGAGGGATATCATCACCATTAGACATGCTTTATAAGAAATGGCAAAGGGAGTTCTCTAAGAAGTAAAAGAATGCTAATTAACATCATTAAAACATAAAAAGATAGCATAAAACTTATTGGTAATGATAAGAGTAGAGTCAAAGTTAGACCCTGTAATGCAATAATGGTGGTGTGTAAATCACTTATAATCTTTGACTAAAAGTTAAAAAACAAATAGTGAAAATAACCATCATTACAATAATCTATTCTTGGTTGTACAATATAAAAATATGTGAACTATAACATCAATAACCTAAATTATGGGAGGGTAAAAATTAAAATTATAAAGATTAGAAATGTTATTGAAGTTATCAGTTTACAAAATAGGATGCTACAATAAATTTAGTATTTTATGTAAGCCAAATGATGACCACAAGAGAAAAACCTGTAGTAGTTACACACACACACACACACACACACACACACACACCTCAATAAAGAAATCAAAGCATATTGATAACAAAAGACAACCAAACACAAAGAAAAATGGCAGGATAAGAAATAAGTAATGTTGGATCTAAAAAACAGCCAAAACACAATTAACAAAATGGCAGTACTTAGTCCTTAGCTATCAGTAATTACTTTAAATGTAAATTGATTAAATTCTCCAATCAAAAGACAGAATGGCTGAATGGACAAAAACAAAGATCCAGAGATGTGCTGCATACAAAACATCTACTTAAGCCTCAAAGACTCATAGACTGTGAGTGAAGGCGTGGAAAAAGATATTTCAAGTGAGGTAATCAGAAAAAAAGCATGGGTATCTCTACTAAAAGCAGACAAAAGGCTTAACCAAAAGTGGTTAAGGAACTAAGGCAGCCATTTTATGATGATAAAGAAGTTCGTCATCAAGAAGATAAAACAACTGTAAATACTCATGTACCTAACATAAGAACACCAAACATATAAATCAAAAACTAACAAAGTGAAGAGGAGAAATAAAAAGCAATACAATAATAGCTGAGGAATTTAAGCACTCCACTTTCAACAATGGACAGATCATCCAGACAGAGAATCAATATGGAAACCATAAATTTGTACAATATTATACAGCAGGTGAACCTTGTATCCTGTGACGGCAGAACACACATTCTTCTCAAGCATATATGAAACATTTTGTAGGATAAACCATTAGGCTACAAAACAGTTACTAGTAAATTCAGGAAGATTGAAATTGTATCAAGTATCTTCTCTTACCTCAATGGTATGAAAATAAAAAACAATAGGAAGAAAGCTAGCAAACTTGAATACACTGAAATTAAATAACACTTTTTTGAACACCCAATATATGAAAGAAGAAATTAAAAAGGAAATTAAAAAGTACCTTGAAACAAATCAGAATGAAAATACCACATATGATAATTTATAAGATACGAAAAAATGGTTTTAAGATGGAAGTTTGTAGCAATAAATGGTTACCTTAAGAAAAAAATTACAAAAAAACCCCCAACCTAACTATATACCTTAAAGAACTAGAAAAAGAAGAACAAACTTAACCTTAAGGTTAGCATAAAGAAGGAAATAATATTAGAGTGGAAATAAATGAAATTGATAACAGGAAAATAATAGAAAGTATTAATAAACTGTTTCTTTGAAAATATAAAATTGACAAACCTCTAGCTAGACTAACCAAAGAAAAAAGTGAGAGAGGACCCAAATCAACAGTTATAAATGAAAAAGGAGCCATTCGAACTATATCTCAGAAATACAAAGGATCATAAAAGGCTACTACCATTTACAACTACATGCCAACAACCCAGACAATGTAGAACATATGGAAATATTCTTAAAAACATATAAACTAACAAAACTAAATTAGAAAAAAATAGAAAATCTAAACAAAACAATTATTATTAAGGGGATTAAATCAGTAATTTAAAATCCAACAAAGAAAAGCCCAGGACCAGATGGCTTCACTGGTGATTTTTACCAAACATTTAAAGAGTAATTAATGCTGATTCTTCTCA
Organism: Artibeus jamaicensis; assembly: GCF_021234435.1. Lineage (NCBI taxonomy): Eukaryota > Metazoa > Chordata > Mammalia > Chiroptera > Phyllostomidae > Artibeus > Artibeus jamaicensis. The sequence goes on from NW_026521870.1 coordinate 5,477,631, forward strand.
AACTCAAAAAAGCAAAGAATGAAACTCCCAAACTCATTAAATGAAGCCAGAAATACTCTGATACCAAAGGCAGAAATGGATACTACAAGAAAATTATAGGCCAATACCCCTGAAGAATGTAGATCCAAAAATTCTCAATAAAATGCTAGCGACTTGAATTCAGCAGCACATTAAAAAGATCACTCACGGTACTCAAACAGGTTTTAACAACGTGATACATTACATAAAGCTTCTTGATACCTACCTATCGTATAAATGTTCTGGCCCTTCTACCACCCTTTTATAAGGACCATTGTGGTTTTGTTAGGCCCACCTGGATAATCTAGGACATTGTCTCCTATTTTAAGACCCTTTATATAATTGCATCTGCAAATTTCCTTTTACCATATAATCTAATGTATCTACTAGGTCCAGGGATTAAACATCTTTGGGGAGCTATTGTTCAGCCTACCTCAGTGACTCCTTATTTTCATTGCTCTGGTGTCAAGAATATAGTACTTAAAGCTAAATACCATCCTATTAAAGAAAAAAGATTCAATATTTTAACAATCATTTCAGGCACATGGTTAAGTGAGCTAACTACAAGTTTTAAAACTAGTATCAGAAATTCATTATTGAGAATATAGGGCTTCAAACTTCAACGTGCGTTTTATATATATATGTTTAAACTAGGAAAATACCAGTGTAGGAAATCATTAGCTGAGAATAGACAATAAAAACTTTTCCTTTTAAATCCCTTATAGTAGGGAGATGAATTATCATAAGCAAGGTCGATGGAATGTTTTCTTGACAGATGAAATTTAAAATTCTAAAAATAAATAAATAAGAATGTTAAACCAAATTTAAATGATATTTTAACTGTGCTCTAATTTGTTGAACAAAGAGCAAAGCAAGTTGACTCTTGGTGTTGAAACCAGAAAAGTTGGCATTCCTGCTGCCTGTTACCACCAGAACCAATAAATAGATATACAAGGATTAAATCTTTATGGGCACTTTAATCAGATGCCAGAGATCTGAGAAGATGGCAGGTTACGTAACCTCAAAAATGTCTTAACATTTCATCTCAAGTTGACATTTTTAAAAATATTTTATTTATTTATTGAGAGAGGGGAAGGGAAGGAGAAAGAGTGGGAGAGAAACATCAATGTATGGTTGCCTCTCATGCATCCCCTGCTGGGAACTGGCCTGCAACCCAGGCATATGTCCTGACTGAGAATCGAACCTCGATACTCTGGTTTGCAGGCCCGCGCTCAATCCACTGAGCTATGCCAGCCAGGGCTCAAGTTGACATTTTTATAAGGAGAAGAAAGGATAGGTAAGGGGTTTGGAAAAACATTTATTGGATTAAAGTTGCCATCCTGCAGTGATTTTCCTAGTACTTTTTTATCTGTCAATCAACAAATCTTTGTCTGCATCATGGACATTCTCTCTTGGGAACACAATGGCTCAGATACCATCTCCAGGGCTGGCAGGTCACTTGGAGTGCAAGGCTGAATTGCTTGCCAACTTTCTGGAGCCACATGGTCATTCATTTCAGTTTCTAGAATAAAGCTTTCCACAGGCATTAATCACTGAAGCCTATCAACTACAACTGAACTCTTTACAACTTAACTCTTCAGTTCCCTTATCAGTATAGCATTTAAAAAAAATGTATTACTGCCTTCATATTAGACTTCTGTGAATGATCTTAAAAAGATATTTCTGAAAACTTATTTGGGGGCTACAAAATAATTAAGCACTTCTAGTAATAATTCACCTCTGAATAATCTATTTTGTTATCATTTTTACAAATATTTTCTTTATTTAATAATTATTATGCCAGATTTTCATTTCTTCATAGGATTTGATTATTTTTCCAATATTATTTTCATCAATTGCATTAAGTTTTATTTTCTCAATAATGAGGTTATGTTACTTCATGGTTGATTTGAATCATATTTGCATAGGTAACCTGGTCATAACAAGCAAATAACTACAATTAAAAGTCTGAATGGGCAAAGATGTTTTCACAGGTGATGCAGTGCACTCCTAAGTAACAGAAAAGGGATATTTGAGCATGGACTGAGTCAAAAACTCTAAGTAAATTTATATCAGGTAATAACAGTTTCTTTCCTATGTATATTACTATGGGGAAGTCAAATAATGAATAACCAGGTGACAAATTCAAGCTTTTAGTTGAATAGAGTTGTAATCATTTGAAAAAAATAAATATTTTTTGAGACTAAAAGTCACATTAAAGTCGCCTTAAAATTTTTGTTCCTTATTTCACTATTATATTAAGTACATTTAATAGAAAAGTGATTAATTTTTAATAATATTTTTCTTACATAAAGTCTCCATGAGGGAGTAATTATGTCTATATCACTCACTATTATGTCCTTAACACTAAAATAGTATCTAACATAGAGCAGACACAGCATCGGGGAGGAAAGCACGATACAGTTTTTAAAAAAGTGATTACATTAAAAGAGTAGTCACTACACTGTACTATTTACCATAGAGAATGTTATATTTATATCAACAAAGAATTCATTGTAGAAAGTAGGAGAATTGAACTAAATATTTTATTATCAATTTAATGTAGAAAAAAGTATAATATTTAACTCCTTCTCCTTCTACTATGACAACAGTCTTGGGCATAATTTAAACTCCATATTTCCAATAATTCTTCCACCAAACATAATATTAATCAAGACAGACATTTAGAAACAGTAAATTTTTATACTAGACAAATTTGGATATAATATACTATACCCTCCTCTTAGAGTTGTAAAGACTCTGATAAATCCTGTTATAAAACAAAGCAGAACAACATTTACAACATTTGCTGTACTTATTTAATAAGAAAGGATTTGCCCCCCTCAACTACTTACAGGGACACAGTGAGTGTATTTAAAACAGTCTTTGGAAGTGGTTTCTTTTTTTCTCTTCTTCTCCTCATTCCATCTGTTCTTTATTACTTTGAGCTGTAAGAATCTGGCAATTGAAGAATAAAGGTTAAAACAATAGAAATTGGGTGGAAAAAGGAGGAGGGGAGAAAAGTTTGAAGGGTAGAAATGTTCAACACATGTGGAGGAGATGGGTGAGCAAGAGGCTGTGCTCTGGAGCCATGGTCATGGACAGAGGACAGACTTGGAGGCCAAACTGCAGAAGACTGAGATGGGTTGTCATCATCCACAGGAAGGTTTTTGCCTGAGGAAGCTCTCCCAGTATCTAATGGCAGGGTCACAAATGTTTGTGGTTGTTTGCAGGGAACAGCTAAGGAGTAAATATTTGGATCTTTTCCCTCTCGGAAATCCCCTAAGATTGTTATGCAAATGATCCTTCCTCTCCCTAGAGTTTCATGAGCCAGGGAGTCAAGAGAGACCCAGGAAATCAACTGATTGGACTTGGCACTTATAAAACTACTGAACCCACTTAAATAATTCTTTAAAAATAATTTTATGTATGCTATTATGTATGTGTTTATATGTTCACGGGTATGAACAAATTTAAAGAAGAACAAAACAAACACTTGCGTTCTCTGCAATGCATAAAGTTAACAACCTCTTGGGGACCTCCCATCAGCATGTCTCTGACCACAGCTTCTCCTTCCCTCCAGAGACAACCGGAGCCTTAGTTTCTATTTACTATGCCCCTGTGTTTCTTTGTTAATTTACCACACATGTATATAGCCCTCAGCTATATATTGTTTAGTTCATTATATTTATTAAACTTTATTTATTTACTAGTATTTAGAGAAGAGGGGAAGGGAGGTAGTAAAAGAAGAAGAGAAACATTGATTACTTGCCTTCAATATTTCTCCCCAACATGGACTGAACCTGCAACCTATGGATGTGCCCTGACTGAGAATTGAACTGGCGATGTTTCAATTTATAGGATGATGCCCTATCAACAGAGCCGCACCAGCCAGGGCTAGTTTATAATGTTTTTGAAATAAGATGTGCCTTCAAACTGTGTGTTCTTCTATGGCTTGCTTTTGTTGTTGAGCATTGTTTGTTAAGATTTATCCATATTTGACATTGTAGTTCTTGTTCACTTATTTTTACTTTGTTAAATCTATTGCATAACCATATCATAATTTATGCAGTCATTTTCTATTGCTGGATATTTCTATTATTTTCACTCCTTTTGCCAATACAGTCATGAACATGCTCATTTTCAGCATATACTTAGGGATTGGAATTATTTAGTGCAAGCATATTAGCATTCTGAATTTGCTATATCTAAAATTGTTTTTCAGGTAGGTGTAACTGTTAGCATCCATTTTTTCTCAAGTCCCTCATTATCTCGACTTTTATCTTTATCCTAGGTTCTCTCAACCCTAAACTTTAGCTCCATTTCAGCAATTTTTTAAAGATAAAAAACAGCTAAAACAAAGTTGGTCTCTTACCTTAAAATAGGGAGATCCTTAATTTCATCCTTGGGTGAAAAAAAAAACCTCACCCAAGTTTACTCAATGCAAAGCAAGGAGCTGATGGGGCACAATGGGCCCCTGCTTGTAGCTAGCACAGATCTGGGTCTGCAAGGTGGTCCTGGGTGGGCCTCTCTGGAATCCTGCCATGCTACACCATGATAAAATTATCCAAGTTACGACACCAAATGTTACTGGGCTTTAGACTTAGGCTCAGCTGTGCTTCAGACAGAGCAAGTGCTGGGGAAAGTAGGAATGGGGAAAGGGGAGATTTCAACAGAATATTCCTCAGCTTTCCATGTGTTTTCTCTCGGGGTTGTGGTCTCCACTGATTGGTTGGCACCAGGGAGAGGGGCTGTTAGTGATCGCAGCTGGTCCTGGCGTCAGTCATAGTGTTGCCCCACCTGGACTTGCTGCTTTCCTGAGCCGGGAGCTGGTATACAACTGGGGCCTAGATGTTATCTCTAGTTTGACCAAAACCCTGTCTCTGTGGCTTTGTTTCTAAGATTATTTGCTGTGGGTCAGAACCTCATCATCTCGAGGCCTTAATGCGAGTGGTAGTGCAAAGGCTTATCTGGGAGTTGTGAGGCTCTTCTCAGACCTTTTTCGCCCCTCCTCTAAAGGGGTCTACCACAAAGCTGGGGACACGTCAGGGGAGGAAAAGTCAAAGGAGGGTCCGAACCACATGACCAATGATATACTAGAGGAGGAAATGTCAGCCTGGGGCGAGGTTCCACCTTACAACAGCCCATTGCTAGGCACCCAGGGGGGCATTCCACCCTGGTGACCTTCTGTACCTGGCCTATCACCTCATGCCTACCTAACTGCCTGCTACATAACCATTTGTACTGTTACTAGCAATTTATGAGCCTTGCAGTTTATCTACGTCTTCAAGAACACCTGGTTTTGTTACAGTTGTGGCCAATGTACAGCAGGGCAGCAGAATTTACTCCACAGTTAGGTGCTGGGTGGCAGAGCTTCTGGAATTTTGAGTTTACCCTTGAAGAACATCTCTGTGCTCTCATGTCCTTGTGAGTCAGCATGAGTTCAGACCCAGTCCCTGTGCTATACTGTCCTTGTTTAGGAAGTAATGTCTGAGAAAATACATGTTTTCCTATGATCTCTGTCCTTGAAGCTGAAAGGTAATCATTACTCCACCCTGTGCAGGTACCTGGACTAGCAAGGGCACCTGAGCAGGAGGGGAGAGACATCCTCTGACTGCGTGAGATGCCCTGACCAAACCAGCGGAGGACGTCAGTTAATCTGACTTTACAGGTCCCTCTTCTCTTCGTCTGGTGTTTGGTGGCAGAGCCATTTGCCTTGTGTTGGTCCTGGGACAATTCAGTGGGAAATTGACGACCTTATGTAGTGTAAGGAAACTTGAAATCTCTGACAACTAACTGGAATATAAGAACTGTAATTGTATTTATATTGCAAACATGTTAAACAAGTGATGCCAAATTCGTATTATTTGGAGGCATAAAAATGGTCCGTGGACCTCTTATTTCATGCTAAATCTAACTTAAATTTCTCTGACAAGCTGCACCTCAACTGAGTCTTCTTATTAGTACCCAGCCTTATTTCTCACAATCCCCTCCAAAATTTCACCTCGTCTTATCAGTCTGGTGTTCTCAAAGCCTTACTGATACGTGAAGGTTTCATTATCACTATTTCCCTTTCTCTGGAATGACCTCTCATCACTTCTTTCTCAACATAAGTAGTCTGAGGTTAAACTTGAAAGTTAAGGGGAAAAAGGGGGAGGGTAATGGGGTGTGGGAGCAGCAAAAACTGTACTTGAAAAATAACTAAATAAAATTTAAAAAAATAAATAAATAAATAAAAATAAATAAAAATAAAAAAAATAAAATTAAAACCTTAAAATTTAATTGTAAAAAAAAAAAAAAAAGAAACTGTGCTTTAAACCACAATAGCTACAAGTCTATACCAACCTTGCTAGCAGAAGTTGAGGTTTTGTAAGGACTTCCCTTTTCTAGAAATTTCCAACATTTGTTTGTGGTGAATTATAAAATATTTGTCAGGATCCAAGGAAGCAAAACCTCAAATAAAACTCTAAGAGGTCACACCCCATTTCCAAATCCTTTTCTTCCATCAGCTCATCGTGGCCTTTGCAGCATTGCCAGTGATTTGTAGCTGTTCTCCCCAGTGATGCAACTAGACATGACACCTTACTGCTAACTCTGCTGCAAGCACTGGCAACTCTTCAAGTCTGAGGCTCACCTAAACGTCAATCACCTCTTCCTGATCCCTAGTACCACGCTCCCCAAGATCCTGATGAAAACTTTTACAAGTGGCCTTATCATTCCTGTTTCCTCCTGTGAAAGAATGATAGTCAATGCATTAATAAAGAAACCAAATCATTCCAAAAGCAATTTCAAACCGCCTTAAGTAGTGAGCAAGCAAGTTAGTAAATACTGAGTCATGTACCTGAGAAGTCATAGCCTAAGATAGACTTTGACCAGATTTCATTTCAGGATCACTAACCAAGCTGTCAGGCTCAGTATCTCTCAGTTCTGCTTCACTCCATGTGATGTCTTTATTCTTATTCAGTATTTTTCACATAGTAGATAAGATGACTGTTGGCAGCCTCAGGTCAATATCTCCATAGTTCATGAACCATAAGAAAGAGAGTCCCTGTTTTTTTCCAGTGTCTAATCTCATGAAAGACTCAGAAAGGTACTGCTTGAGTTGCATGTCCACCCCTTGGACTATTGCACTCATTGATTAGGGAGATGGGTTATCCTGATGAGCTAGGGCAGATCTGGGGCACAGCCCAGTGGGCCAAGGTGATGGTGGAGCTATGTGATTGACAGGTCCCCTTAGAACCTCACTGAATGGGAGAATCATTTCCAAATGGAAAGAGTAGTGATGGCACATGAAAACATTGTCATACACACATGCACACAAAGTGTCCATCGCGCCCCTCTAAAATAAGTCCAGTTAGGGGTCCTAGACAAGAGACTTCCATGGCCACATGTAGAAGAGCTCTTTAATGGCTCTTTCTTCTGGCACACAACTGTGAAACAGTCAGTTTCTAAATTTTCCCTCAGTGTGAGTATGACTGCTTAGAGAGGTTCTGAAGTTAAGAGCACAGTGTTCCTAAAATCACTTTCTCAGATAAGTTAGATCTTGGCACTAAGTATTTTCCACTGGTCCAACTTCTCCTGAAGCGATAAGTTTCTTTGGGAAGAACTCAAGTTTGAAAACAGCAAACTCCACTCAGTCCTACTCTGGTCAATCAGATAGGCTGTAAGCCTTTAAATCTCGGTGATCAAGGAGCCGGCGCCCTTACTTCTAGGAGAGTCCTAAACACAAATGTGAAACAAGATAGAGGTGCCCCCTACACCCACCACTGACACCCAAAGCCTAACCGTGGAGGTGATTGGTGCCTCATTGCCTCATTCCACTGTTCTGTGTAATCTGAACCCCAAGTTCTAAGACTCCAGAAAGATCCATATTGTTTTCCCTTAGGGTCCATGAAGGTCTCTTCTGTATTTTTATGTCTTCCTTGCCTATTTCAAATGCCAGTGTTATACTTTTTTCTCTGGACAGTTATGCATTTATAGTCTTTAGATCACTGAACACCTATGCACAATGGTGAAATATATGTTTAACTAGACTGTAGTTACAAAGTAAAATCTTATCATACTGCTTGACGTATATATACATTTAGTGCATACTTTTGAATAGTCTTGAGAATATAAAAATTGGTCACATAGTTCAGAAAGAAATTCTGACAAATTGGTTTCCCAAGAGATGGTGGAAATCTCTCTGAAACATACTTTCCTCCTTTTTACCTCAACTTTCTTGGAGTGAAACAGTCACTACTTTGAATCATGTTCTTCCAACTGTTCCAATAAATTGACATTGGTTCTGCAAGATGTCTGTCAAAAAACTTCCAGAGCAATGCTTACTCTTCTGAGCAAAATTTTTCTCTTTTGGAGATTTACAAATTAGGTTAGCATAATAAAAATTCTGAATGTGTCTGCACTAAAGAAAGCTGCTTAACTTAATTTAAACCTAGTCCTTCCAAAATTATTCTAGCAGAGATTGTTTTTACATGAACTGTCTATTAAAATCAAGTGAATGTAGTGCTTAAGGAACCTGTATGGGAAAGGCTGACCCATTAAGAGACATAGACTTCCCCTTCTCAAGACATTTCTGAAATGTTTTGCTAGAAGACAGCTCCTTCATTCAAGATGGAAAGTAAAGGATTAAAGTATCAGGATGGTGTAAGAAAATTTACCTGGGAGATCTGTGATCTAGGCTCTAGGTCAATCATACGACATTAATGTACAAGTTTCACTTCTGATTCTGTATCACCTTATTTTTTTCTCTAATTTATTTCTTTTTTACTTTTAATTTGTTATTTGGTTGTATTACTTGTCTTTAGGTTGTTTTAAATTTATCCTTTAATTTACTCAAAAAATGTATTGAAAATATGTTCAGACTATGTGCCCCATGTAGGAGTGAAAAATTAATCAATGTATAAACAATACAGTTGAGGGCCCTGGCTGGCGTAGATCAGTGGATTGAGCATGGGCCTGAGAACCAGAGGATCGCAGTTCGATTCCCAGTCAGGGCACATGCCTGGGTTGCAGGCCAGTTCCCAGCAGTGGACGCATGAGAGGCAACCATACATTGATATTTCTCTCTCACTCTTTCTCCTTCCCTTCCCCTGTCTAGAAAAATAAATAAATATTTAAAAAAATACAGTCGATTTTCCCGTCCACTGGGAATTCTAGATAGGTAAGCAAGCTATAACAAAGTGTCATATGGGGGATTCTAAGGTACTTTAAAGAGTATTATCTCAAGCTTGGATGATCACTTAAGTTTTCTTGAAAGAAATCAAATCAGCCTTGGTTGTGTGGTTCAGTGGGTTGAGTGCCAGCCTGAGAACCAAAAGGTCACTAGTTCAATTCCCAGTCAGGGCACATGCCTGGGTTGCAGGCCAGGTCTGGTGTTGGGGGCATGTGAGAAGCAGCAAACTGACATTTCTCTCTGCACATCTATGTTTCTCTCCCTCTCTCTCCCCCTTCCCCTCTCGCTCTAAAAAATAAATAAATAAAACCTTAAAGAAATCACATCAAAGACTTCAATGAATGAGTGACAGTGAAGTGACCACATGTCAGCGAGCAGTGTTCCAAGTAGGGAGAATAATAAGTGTTGTGTTGAAAGGAGGTTCAAAGAAACATACCAAACTAAACATTTAGCATGACTGCAGCACAGAAGTGGTTTTTGGTGGGGGAATGGTGCATAGATGAAGAAGGGGCATACAGGAGCCTTGCAAGTCATTTTTAAGAGTTTGGACATGGTCAGATTTGCATTTTAGAAAGATAATGCTGACTACAGTGTGGAAAATGAATTGAAAAGATGTAAGACAAAGCAAGGACATCAATAGTGGAGCCTATATAATAATCAAGGGATGGGGGAGGGTTGATTTTTAAATCGAATGTAAAAGTTCCCCAGATTGGAGCAACTCATATAAGATACTCTGGCAGCCAATCCCTGCTCTCTCTGGCTCCTTGTAGCTTCAGCTAATGGGGTCATGAGGAATGGCAGAAAGCATGGTCAACAGAAAAAGGCAACAGGAACAGCCATACAGTAGTCTATGCTGAAGATACAACAAGTGGTCGACTTATAGAACAAGTAGGTACAACTCATAACAGTGTATCTTGATTCTGCTGTTCTTTCGAACCACCAGAGAATTATTAAAATGCTGATGTTAAGGCAGACATTCTGATTTGAATGTTCTGGATTAGGGTCCTGAAAACATCCCCAAGTGGGATCGGTAGGCAGGACGAAGATCCGATGAGAACTAGAAAGTTAGACCTACATATTGTAGCTGTTGTAGTTATAAACAACCTACATATTGTAGTTGTTCACAAATGTTACTAAGCATGGAATTACATGGGGAACTTGTTAAACTCAGAGGGATTAGCGTTTCTAATTCAGTAGGTCTGAATGAAACCTGAGAATCTGTGTTTATAACAAGTACTAAGGTGATGCTGCTGCTGGTCCAAAGACCAGACTTGGAGAACCACTGGTCTTAGGCAATCATATTGGAAATGAGAAATTTTAAGAGTAATTTACTTTTTACTGCGTTAGGATGGGTGGGGTAGGACAAACTACCAGGTGGCTGAACTACAACCTGGAAAAGATAGCTGACATCAAACCAGAGAGCTGAAAGGGCGGGCTTTATCCTCATAGCAACCTGAGCCTGAGGAGAACCACCAATGATATATTGCTGCTTCGTTCAAAGGGGACCAATCCCCAGCTCCCACAAAGAGAGCCAACCACAATAAAACCCCGCCACATCCCCAGCTTGGGCGTGACTTCCCTGGCCTCACTACTGAGGAACCTCGCCCAGGCAAGCAAACCCCAATAAAGCTCTACACCCTAACTTGGTGGCTGATTGGCATTTCTTCCTCAGTGGAGCCTAAGAAAACCTTTCATAGTGGAGGAAGTTTCCTTACTTCATTAATTTGTGTTTGTGGTGTCTTTGTAGTTTCATAGCCTGTGTACTGCACAAAGACCTAAATTGAAAACACCAAAGATTTAAAAGGTATCATACGCTTTTATTGTTTTATAGCTGTGATAAGTAAATACAGAGTTTTGAAGAATTTCCTCAAAGTACTTTGTATGCTGATTCTTTTGCTTTTAATAAATGTTATTCTGATTCAAACAAGGAAGGTCACTCATGTTTCTAGAATGAGACATATATAATGGGTGAGTATTTAATAATCTAAAGGTTCACTACTGCTTATGAACTAGAAGTCTTTCCACCACAATCGTTGTTCGTCCGACCTACATTTCTGTCTGAAACAAGCCTACAACTTACGAAAAACCCCAGGACCTGGACATCTCATTACTCAGAGTCAGAATAAAGTACATCATATTCTGATCCTGCTACTTCATTATTCTTTTTGTAGAATTATTGTTCTTTCAATTCTCTAGGAACCTTGGTTAGTTTACAAAGACCTTTTATTTCCAGCAAAATATGACCAAGTGAAATTTGATTTTTTAGCTAAGCTTGATATGTTTCTCAAATGCACACAAATCATTTCAAAGGTCTTGTTAAAAGTCAAATCTACTTTTTCTTTACTGTGCTTGGTTTATCATATAATATAAAGTAGGTCAGAAATTTAATGGCTTTTTAAAATATAAAATAACTTTCATTCTTTAAAAAAGTGAGTCCCACAGTGTCAATGCTTTTAATATTACTCTCTCTGCTTAGCTCATTAACATTTATTATGCCAACCAATGAAGAAAGTCTTATGGAGAGGCAAGGAATTTCCATATTAAACAATGTATTAAAAAATCAAGTTTTAAAATATTTGGCATGATATGTACAAACTATACATTTTATTGCAACAATATTATTTTTAGCAGTAACAGAATGAAATCTACTCAAAGGCCAAAAACATAACAATCGTTGTGGACTTTTATTTCTAAAAAATGTACCAATATCAAACATCACTGGAACTATAAATATAAAAGTAACACCTTCAAAATAAAATGAAATAATGCAATTTTGATATTAAGAAACTGGCTGACTTCTCAATTGGGAAAAAAATCTAGCTAAACAGATGAATTCTGTACTGAGCCTTGAACATAAATACACTTGATTTTTTTGGACCAAGACCACTAGCCCTGGTTTTGTCCTCTTCTTGGCATGAACTCATAACACTTTATCAGACCGAAATGTTCCAGGAATGAGATGACAATTAAATTAGCTTCAGGAGAATCTTAAACACTGACATGAGAAGCCCACACATTACAGAGAAATGCTGGACCAACTTCCCACACTTGATAAACAATCAGAATTACCTGGTGAAACGTGTGAGAGTACAGGCTTACAGGCCCTGCCTGGGAGAATCCAATTTATAGGGATGTGTTGGGACCAGGAATCTGTAGTTTTCACAATCACTCCTGGTGTGGTTCTGATAACTGGCTCAGTTTAAATAACTGGGCCCTGACCTATTCTATTAAAATAGGCATAAGCTATTCTCTGTTCTCAACTTTGGTACACAGCTTCTGGAGGCATAGGTCTGGAGCAGGTCCAAGAATTTGCAGTGTTCCAAGTTCCAAGTTTCTACCACCACAGGCTGGACCAGCTGTGCAGGCTGAGGCAGATGATTCACAGTCAAATGCTCAGAGGCTGCAGCCAAGTCTCTGCAGAAGCCCATATATCTGCTTCTTGTCGCCCTTCCTGCAAACCTCAGTGAGGTACTTCTGACTAGTGGAGTCTAAACAGGGAACTCCTGGTAGAGATCCTGGCAAATGCGGTTGCCAGGCTTCTAGCAGTTACAAAGGGTGGGTACAGCCAGGGGTGGGTGGGGGAGGAGGGACGAGATGGGTACAGGGAAGCAGGGGCGGGAAGGTAGTAGAAGGGGAAATTGTGTTTAATTGCTAGCACAGAAGTGCAGGTAAATTTGAGTAGCAGTTTTCCCCAAACTATGGAAGTCAGTTAAATCACTGACCGTATGCAGAGTATAACACACAATTTTCTTGTCTTTCCTGTGAGAAGTGCAGTGAACGCTGTAACACGTTCCCTAGACCTGATTTTAGGACCAGCGCTCTTACTTCCTAGATGCCCTGAAGATGACCAGGAGTGCTGCCTGGTCCACAGCCCTTGGCCCTCAGCCCTCGGCCCTCAGCCCTCTCCAGGAGTTGCATCATTTGATGTGCCACCATGTCCCTTTCAGGGACGACCAGCATCCAGTGACATCTGGAGTCTCCTGTCAAAACTCTGACAGATGATTTAGCTTTAGAGCTCTAAGTGGGGTGGTAAGGACTTTACTATGATTGCATAACAACCCACCCTCTCTATCTGCCTAATCTTTTTCCTTCACTTCTCTCTCAAAGGCATTGATTCCAAAAGCATCATCTGCAATTCTTCCTTCACTCAAATCTTCATATCAGAGGATAGTACACTAGTAGGTTCTAGTTAATATGATTAACAAAAAAATAAAGTAGATATAAATTATTAACAAGAGAAAATTTGCTATCTGAAAGAAGTCCCTAAAGAAAATGAACAAATACAAAAACTCATTACAATTTCCTAAGAGGATGTTTTCTTACCACTAAGACAATAATGGAATTCTATGCTGCAGAGAGAAAGAAGGAGCTACTACCTTTTGCAACAACATGGATGGAACTGGAAAGCATTATGCTGAGTGAAATAGGCCAGGCATTGAAAGACAAATACCATATGATCTCACCTTTAACAGGAAGCTAAACAACAAAACAAACAAGCAAGCAGAAAAAAAAAAAACAACAAAGACACTGAAATAGAGAACAAGGGGATAGTGACCAGAGGGGAGAGGGAAGGGAATTTAAGGGGAAAAAGGGGGAGGGATTTGGAGGAACAAATAGGAAGGACACAGGGACGAGAACTAAAGGGGGTGGAAATGGGAGGGAGGTGGGGAGCAAGGGGCGGGGGAGGCTGGGATGGGAAAAATAGATAAAAAACTGTACTTGAAAAATAACTAAATAAAATTTAAAAAAAATAAATAAAGTAAAAAAGAAGAAAAAAAAGACAATAAAACCCATAGCCCTCCTATCCCGACAAACACAACTGTAAAATATAATGGAAAAATTCTGTAAATAATCCTAAAAAGTACAGTAAAGCACATGATGTATGTGAAATACATTTTAAATTTCCAAAAATGAGGGCAATTAGGATTAAGGTTTTATGTTACCAGTTCTCAAATGACATATATTAAATACTATTGTAATTTTATCAATTAGTATTAGATGAGAAATAGATACAGAGATTATAAAACAGAAGAGTCTAAAAACAGGCTAATGAACACAGGAAGATTCAGTTTGTGATAAAAGTATCACTTTATGTAAGTGAAGAAAACAATGAGCTCATCGAGAATAGTGTTGAAACGAGTGTTTAACCATTTGCAAAACATTAAGTGAGATATATACATCACGCCATAATTGGAATAAAGTTAACTTTCCACTTAAGCTTTTGATTCTTGTCCTTCTGCTCACCTCCATGACATCCATTTTCCTCCTCTTTTTCTATATGCCCCACGTCTGCCTCCCTGTTCAGTAAACAATTAAGAAAACTTAAGTCTTTCCAGTCTTAAACAAATAGTCAATAACAACAGCAACATAATTCTTTAAACCCCACCTGTTTCTTGGAATTAGCACCCAGTTTCTTTCCTCTTGGCAAAAGGACCGCTTTGCTGTTACTGTCTGTGCTGATTCCCCTCCAATTACTCTTCTTACAGAAACCTGCCTTCTGACCCCAGGCCTGACATTGGATCTCTGGAAACAGATTCTGTGATTAGGAAATTCTGGACAAAAATATTTTTGGAACATTCTCTCTTAGGAGACGCACTAGTGTGGAGCTGAAAAGGACTGATTAAGCAGATAGAGAGGGCGACCTATAATGCGAGTCTTACTGAGGCCTCAGAAGTTCTGTGGGGAGCACTCTTCCAGATGAAAAGAGGGTGCTGGGCCTTGAAATCCCCATATCAGACAGTCACCGGCCTTGTGACTGTCTTGTGCACGGCCATGCTCTGGAACTGAGGGCAACTGCCTGTGGTGGACGGCAGTTCCTGGCTGAGGAATGAAGTAATTGGCCCTGCTGAGGGGATCAGGGTGGAGTACCACAGTATTAGCTACGTCCATGCTTTGAGGAACACACAACTACTTGCTCCTCAAGTAATTTATCCCTATCAGGGTAAAGCTTTGCTAAGATTCTGGCTGGTCTGGTTTCCTGGGGGGAAATTATGAAAGAAAGGTTGGGATAAAATGAGCCTTGTTGCTGCACCTGATCTTGAAACTGCAACTGGTACTATCCCCCTCCTCTGTCACTCACTTTAGATTACCCTTTCCATCAGCTAACACCTCTGCTGGTCAAAGCAGTTTGCCTTGTTACCGCGCCGTTTGCAGACTGTGGCTGCTGATTTCTCTATGCACCATTAAAACTGGGCAGAGCAGTGCCAACAGATGTCCCAGTGGATCGTCTGGGGACAAAACACATTCTTCCCTCCCCTGCAAAGGCTATCCCATCCCTCCCTTCTCCTGAAATGGGATCGACCACTCCTGCTGGGATGGGAGCTCCTTTCCTCACTGTTGGTCTCTTGGAAAGAGAATCTCAGAACTCTGAGTGACAGTGCTCAAGTTCAGAATCTCTAAACCTGTAGAATCCAAGACTATACAAAAATGGATGGAAACCATAGAAACTGGCCAAGTGGATCATTGGAAGTGATGGTAATCAGAGTCACTCTCATTTAGCTCATGGTTGTCAAACCCCTGAATTCTGCCTATGTGGAACATAGCTCCGTACAATAGTATTTGATTTAGGCCGCATGTGACACCCTGGATGCTGGCGCCATTCTCACAGGGTATCCTCTCCAAGCTGGCACCTCAGCTATACTTTTAAAAGGCTAACCCATCTGTATCAGGCTGATTGGTTCTGAGTAGGGTAGTAATGCAATGGGACCAATGGCTCCCTGATCTTCTGCAAGGTGGGGATGAGTGTGAGGCAAGAACAGCACCTAGGATGCGATGCTAAAAGAGTCACTCAGTGTCAGAGATGAGGCATCTATCTTGGGCCACATCGCTGTCCATGCGAATGGCTCACCAGGTCCCACAGGGAGCTCTGCCCATCGGGAGGATTTCTTCTAACTGGTATGTCTCAGGATCAGCCCGGAGTTTCTTGCAGTTCACAGACATCCATGTTTAGCTTGCACTTATCGTACCAGCTGACACATCCATTAATCCTGCTTCTCCTCTTTTCTCCTCTGTAAATGCCATAAAAAGCTTTCTGTGAGGCAGAAGGAATGAGCTTGGGAGAAGTGACATCTAACAGGGGTGGATGACTGGAGACCCGAGACACATGCTCATGCAGTTTTCTTACGCTTTCTGGTTCACTTGTGCTCAGTTGCAGATGTGCCACCTCCATCTTGCAGTGGACGGCTGCTGGGTCTTCTACTGCTTATGGTTTGGGGGTTGCAGCTCACAAGGGAAACTCTGGTCATGCAGTCACTTGATGGTCTAGCTCTTTCTTATTGGGCTTGTTGTAAAATCCATCTCCTATCATATACTATTGTACTATATCATAAACTCTCTTTATTCAACTTTCTGTTAGATCCCCCTTGATCCAGCATCCTCAGGAACCAGTCATAGACAACACTCCTGCCTCTAGCCAGTACATATTATTTCCATCTTGCAGCTCTATTAGCATATAGTTCCTCCCCTCCCTTGATGTGGACCACTCTGCCTGGTTTCAGGAATTGTAACTACCCCCACCCCCATGGTTAAGGATGAGTGAGCGACCTCCCGAATGAGAGCCTCCAGAGACAAAGATTGTCTCTGGTAGCAAATGCTGCCCCAGTTTCCTCCCTGCCCCCAAAGCATGATCAGAAGTCCATGACAAGTAAGTCTCCTCACAGCGAGGGACAACCTAAGCCAGACTCGATCACTTGGGAGGCCATCATGGAAGGACTTGGAGGGCTGCAACAAAGAGTGAGCAATAGATCCATGCCCCCCAGCTATGTGACATAGCCTGAGTCCCCATGTCCTCTGAGAGAAGCACTTCCTTAAGCCTGAATACCTGATGGGGAGAGGTGCAGCTCCTTGCCTTGCCAGAGCAGATCCTGGAAGAAAAACCTGGAATCACAAAGAATTACTCAAAAACCTGTGAAACCTGCTCTGCCAAGAGTGCTTTCATTCATATGTTAAGGGTCCAAGCAGGAAACCCTAAAGTTTCTGTAAAACCCCCTTCCTGACAGACTGACTCAGACTAAGACCTCAGATTTCTTTGAAATGTAATCTACTCTTTGATACTTGCCGCCCTGTATTCCTGTGTATTACAACCCAATAAAAGTCCCTGGAGGAAGGGGCTCTTGCCCTTTTCCCTCTGAAAAACTGGCCACCTCTCCTCCCCAAGCAGATCATGTCTTGGTAGTGTTTACTTTCATCTGTGGCGGACTGGGAGACTTGAGGGAAAAGTCGCCCCACACTCCCTTAGAAGGCCAGCACATATTTACTGAGCAGTGCTTGGATTTGACCCTTAATATGATAGCCAGCAGGGGAAGTAGCAGTAGAGGCTAAAGATGTGCAAACATCGTATTGTGAGTCACCTGCCTCATATGAGACCTCTGCATAATCTTCAAGCAAAGAACACAGCCACCATCTTTCAGTAAGAGGAATGGGCCATATCTTCATGCCTAGTAGCTTCATGGGACTTAGGGAATTAAAGGAGCTCAACAGTATCTACTCTTTTCCTATGCGGGTTGCACCATGGTATAGAGCTTTCAGAGCTGAGGATTTAACCTCTTTTTTTTTTTTTTTTTTGAGCTCAGCACATGTTTTATTGTATAAACCCAAACATTCATTATGACAGAAACACATTCCTGTTAATGGAAGAATTTCAATTCAAACATCTCACCATGTAGGTTAAAACCTATTAGGAGGTACTTTTACTTTTTTTTTTTGTGGTATCCTTTCAGTAGTTTTTTATTTTTATTTTTATTTTTTATTTTTTATTGATTATGCTGTTACAGTTGTTCTATTCCCCCTTCATTCCCCTCCACCCTACCCCCCCATCCCCACCATTACCCCCCTTTAGTTTATGACCATGTGTCTCAAGTCCTTTAGATTCTATATTTCCCATGCTATTCTTGCCCCCCCTTCTATTTTCTATCTACTGTCTATGCTACTTATTTTCTGTACCTTCTCCCCCCTTCTCCTCCTCCCACTCCCCCTGTTGCTAACCCTCCTTGAGATCTTCATTTCTATGTTTCCACTCCTGATCTAGCTGTCCTTTTAGTTTGCTTTTGTTTTAGGTGTGGTTGTTAATAACTGTGAGTTTGTTGTCCTTTCACTGTTCATGTTTCTTTAACTTCTTTTTCTTAGATAAGTCCCTTTAACATTTCATATAATAAGGGCTTGGTGATGATGAACTCCTTGAATTTGATCTTATCTGAGAAGCACTTTATCTGTCCTTCCATTCTAAATGAAAGTTTTGCTGGATAGAGCAATCTTGGTTGTAGGTCTTTGGATTTCATCACTTGGAATACCTCTTTCCAGCCCCTTCTTGCCTGTAAGGTCTCTTTTGAGAAATCTGCTGACAGTCTGATGGGGACTCCTTTGTAGGTGACTGTCCCCTTAGCTCTTGCTGCTTCTAGGATTCTCTCCTTCATTTTAATTTTGGCTAATGTAATTATGATGTGCCTTGGTGTGTTTCTTCTTGGGTCCAACTTCTTTGGGACTCTCTGAGCTTCCTGGATTTCCTGGAAGTCTATTTCCTTTGCCAGATTGGGGAAATTCTCCTTTATTATTTGTTCAAATAAGTTTTCCACTGGTGGCTGTGCCTTTCCCCCCTTCTGGTACCCCTATAATTTGGATGTTGGAGCGTTTAAAGATGTCCTGGAGGTTCCTAAGACTCTCCTCATTTCTTTGAATTCTTGCTTCTTGACTCTTTTCTGTTTGGCCATTATTTGCTTTCTTCTGGTCCACTCCATTGATTTGAGTCCCAGTTTCCTTTTCATTGCTATTGGTGTCCTGTGCAATTCCATTCATTTCAATTAGTTTCGCCTTCATATATTTGTCTAATTTGTCGGTATAATCAACCAGTTCTGTGAGGATCCTGATGACCAGTGTTTTAAACTGTGTGTCTGAGAGTTTTGCAATTTCTTCATCGCTTAGATCTATGGGCTCTGGGGCTTTGAGCTCTTCTTGCGACATTTTTGGTCTGTTCTGGCCCTTTAAGTGTGAGAAGCGGTGCCTTGGACTCCCAGGTCGCTGGGTTGTGACGCTGTATGTGGGGGCGTGGTCAGAGCGGGGAAATGACGGCCCCCTTTGCTGTTTCTCACAGCTGGGTGAGGATTAGCGTCTTTGGTGGTACCTGGGCCGGGCCACTCAGAGTCGCTGGGTTATGACGTCGTATGTGGAGGTGGGGTCAGAGCGGGGAAATGGTGGCGCCCTCCACTGCCGATTGCCACGGGGTCCAATCACCCACTCCCTCGCCTGTCCACCCGCGCACAAATGCGGGACCACAGTCAACACGCAGCACCGCTCCCCCGCTGTCTCGCTCGCCTGGTGGCTCGCTCGGTCGCTCACTAGGTCCAACCCTGCGCCTGGATTCTGTGCCTCTGGATTCCGCGCCGAGTCCGGCTGACCGAGACCTCCTGTGCAATCCCGCTTCACCAGCCGCTGGTTTCGCCCCTTACCGGTCAGGCTGAAGAATTTGTTGTTAACAGACTTCCGAAAAGTTCAATTTTCCGTGTTCTGGCTGTGTTTTCGGTTGCTAATATTTAGTTGTCTCTAAACTTGGTTGCGTGAGAAGGCACGGTACATCCACCTATGCCTCCATCTTGGCGGAAGTCCCAGAATTTAACCTCTTTTAAGGTCCCCTATTCCTACAAATAAGTTGTGAGTCCAATCCTCTCCTCACTCTTCCTTTTGGTTGCAGGAGGTTAGGATTTTATGAGATGCTAAGGAGGCCTCCTGACTCTCAGTATTTGCTTCTGATTGGTGATTTGTCACCTTGAGACCATCTTTATTTCTCTTCACCCCTGGGGTCTTATCTCACTTCACCATCAGTACTGGGGCTATCCATCCTTTGACTACTGCTGCTGGCCAGTGAGAGATTTAACTCCAAAACCCAATTTAGAATTCACTTTGAAGGGCCACTTCAGGTACCGGATATCTTTTTTTAAAAGATTTTTTTAAATAAATCTTTTTTTATATCTTTTTTTTAAGAGGGGAAGGGAAAGAGAGGGAGAGAAATATCAATGTATGGTTGCCTCTTGTGCGCCCCCTGCTGGGAACTGGCCTGCAACCCAGGCATGTGCCCTGACTGGGAATCAAACTGCGATCCTCTGGTTCACAGGCCCACACTCAATCCACTGAGCTACACCAGCCAGGGCTGGTACCAGCTATCTTATGTTGGATTTCCTGAAATGAACTCTAATATGAGGATTGTGAGCAGAAAATTTATTGACCTCAGCAAAAACTATGAGAGCTGTGAAATTGAGATTTCTCTTCAGAATTAATCCGAATTGAGACAAGAGTTCTTTGTATTCTCATGCCAGGAACTAGTTGGTCATTGGAGGAGGACATAATTCCGAGTAAAGCAGCTCTCTGCAGCTGAGTACGACTCCCACTGAGGGGTGCAGCAAGAAGTAGTAACCGCAGACATGTGGAACAGCGGGGGATGAATGGGATGAACGCTCGGGCCCTGAGGTGGAGATCTGGATGGAGAACTTCATTGCTCTTTGCTGCTGCAGTAAAACTACGCCTGTTTTATTGTCCAAACCAATAAACATTTGTGTTTAGATTTTTAACTTGACTTTATCTTAGTATTAGATTCTGCGGTCATCACTCTCTTCCTGAAATACTCTTTCTCTGGCTCCCTTGAAATTAATTCTTTAACATTAGAATCTGTTGGGTTCCCTATCTGGCCACTGCTCAGTCTCTAAAGGGAAAGGTTCTCCTGCTCTGCCTAGCCCTTGGAAGTTGGTTTTCCTCAGGATTCTGTCCAAGGCTCTTGTAGTCCCCAGCTGGGGTCACTGCTGATCTAAAAAATTGAGATATTGGGGCTGGGGATGCTTCTACTCTAAACATAATGATTGAATTTTTGTTTTTACATTCGCCTTCTTAGTATTTTATTTCTTTTATTTTTTTAAAGACTTTAAGAAAGCAAAGGAGTTAAGGCAAACATTTGCCATGCTCAATAATCAATGGACATTTACTTTGCTTTTGACCTTTTGTCATTAAAAACAATGCTGTCATGGGTTAGAGTAGATTAATTTTAAATTGTGGTAGATATGATCAAATTGCCTTCTTTAAAGGCTGTGACAGTTTATACTTTCACCAAGAGAACATCAGCTTTCCCAAACCAACCACGGCATAGTGCACTGTCAAACATTTTTGGTGTCTGAGAAAATAAAACAAAATTGTATATTATTGTATTTCAAATTTTGAGTGAGGGTGGTCATCTTTCTAGATTAGAATATTATATTTATTTTTGGTGAATGATTTATTAATATCCCTTGCTTATTTTAATTAGGTCATTGATTTTTCTTCCTATAAATTTAGAAACTCTTTTGAAGTTAATTATTTGTGCAATCATCTGTTTTGCAATTTTTTTGCTATTTTGTCTTTTATCTTGACTGAATGTATGATGTTTGAGCTTTGTAGTTATGTTTTATATTTGTATAGGTGACAATCGTTCTTCTGGTCTCACATAAATTATTTTATATTTTCATCTAGTCCTATGTTTCATATTCTACATCTACACCTTTGATCTTTTTAGGATTTTAAAAATAATAAAGGCAGGTGGGAAGGATCCTCTTTAGTCTTCTTAACATCATTTATTTAAAAAATCTATTATTTTCTTAACTTCATCATATAGGCTCTCATCATATAAATGAACAAAATTCTAAATGTATTTCTGGAATCTCTTTTCTATTCACTAGTCTTTGTGAATAATCCTTGCTTGTCATTAACTAACTTATTAAAAATTTATCACTATTTAATACCTCTGTTGCTCCAATTCACTATAACTATATATATGATCACATCAGCTGACTATCCCTTGTTATGTTTATTTTTCAAGAATTTCTTAAGATCACACAATAACTCAATTTCAAAAGGTTAATGGACCAATGCTCTGCCTCCACTGCTGTAACTAGTCCAAAAGGAATGCACTGTGTGGGCGACTCTTCCCCCAAGACCCCCGACCACCACGGACGACAGTAAACAGGACGTGATCCGCTTGGGGAGGAGAGGTGGCCAGTTTTTCCGGGGCAAAAGGTGAGGAGCCCCTCCCTTCAAGGGCTTTTATTGGGTTGTAATACACAGGAATACAGGGCAGCAAGGATCAAACAGTAGATAACATTTCAAAGAAATCTGAGGGCTTAGTCTGAGTCAGAATCTGTCAGGAAGGGGATTTTACAGAAACTTTAGGGTTTCCTGCTCAGACCCTTAAAATATGAATGAAAGCCCTCTTAGCAGAGCAGATTTCACAGGTTTATCAGGAAGTCTTTGTGATGCCAGATTTTTCCCAGGATCCACTCCGGCAAGGCAAAGAGCTGCATCCCTCCCCATCAGGTATTCAGGCTTAAGTGGATTAGAGCCAGGAAGTGCTTCTCCCAGAGGACATGGGGACTCGGGCTATGTCACATAGCCAGGGGACAAGAGTTCATTGCTTGCTGTTTGTTGCAGCCCCTGGAGTCCTTCCATGATTGCCTCCCAAGTGATCGAGTCTGGCTTAGGTTTCCCCCTGCTGTGAGGGGTCTTACCCAACCAAGCTTTGGGGGCAAGGAAAGGAAACTGAGGCAGCATTTGCTACCAGAGACAAGCCTTGTCTCCTGTGACTCTCATTCCAGAGGTCACTTGCTCATCCGTAGCCACGGGAGGTAGTTAAATTCCTGAAACCAGGCAGAGTGGTCTACAACAATACATGACTTTTAGTTTCTCCTTCTTTTATCACCAGTTTTACACTTTTCTCACCGTTGGGTATAATTTCAGTCTATGTGGCTTGCTTCACTAGGGTTTGTAGCTCTCAGTTACTTTAATGCTTCCAGTTTGGATTTATTGCAATTGCTCATTAGACTAATCAGTAGGCAAGAAAGGAGCAAGAGATACTCTAGTGAACTCCTGGGTTCTAGATGTATTCTTGGGTTTCCACATTGTTTTGCAGCAAAACTTCCTTATGGTATTCAGGATCTCTTCCCATGATATAACCCCTTTCTCTGTACAATGTTTCATCAAAAAAAGGGAAGGATGGAAGGAAGGAAGGAAGGAAGGAAGGAAGGAAGGAAGGAAAAAAGGAAAGAAAGAAAATAAAAAACAAAACAAAAACAAACTCATAGAAAAAGAGATCAGATTTATGGTCACCATAGGTGAGGCACTGGAGGTGAGGGGATTGAAGGAAGGTGATCGAAGTAATAAACTTCCGATTATAAGATAAATAAGTACTAGGCAGGTGATATACAACATAATTACTATAGTTAACATTATTGTATGGTATGTATGAACATTGTTAAGAGAATAAATTCTAAAAGATGTCATCACAAGAAAATAAAAACAATTTTTTTATTTTTCTTTTTTTGTATCTACATAAGATAATGGGTTAACCAAACTTACTATGGTAATCATTTCACAATCTATGTAAGTAAAATCATTGTGCTGTACCCCTTAAACCTATATAGTACTATATATCACATGTATCTCAATAAAACTGGAAAATGAAAACTAATAAAAATATAAACTTTAAGCATTCTTTTAAATGCAAGTATTTAGGAAAAAGTTAATTTATATAAAGCTAATTAACATAATATGAATCATAAAGATCCAACTTTTCCAAAGCGGTTTCGATTTTCTATCAAGCTACACAAATCTCCCTAGGGGCCAGGGAACACCATGGTCTGATCACCTGCTTTGAAGTGTGAGGGCCAGGAGAAAGAGCAAACATCGTGAGAGCAAAACAAATTAACTCAGTAATTTATCCTACCATATTTGAGCACATACACAGACACACTCTTTTAACAGTTCACTTCCAGAACTTCTGTAGTTATGTAGTAGAAACTGAGCCCTTCGATGTGCTACTCATTGACCTTTCACATTTCCGTGACCCACATTAGTCAGCAGTGATGATTAATTAGCCCTGGTCAGCTGGCCCCCGTGCTGTGTCCTTCAGTCCTTCCGGCAGCATGAGCCCTTGCGCCTTGTGCAGCGTGCTCTGGGCCACATCCACTGGCCTCTCAGTTACCCTATCACCCCAATCCCTTTTGGCCATGTACCTTCTGTTCGTCAAACCTGCGCTCCCCAGGACACGTTTCTCCATCTGTGTCTTACTGACAACAGGTCTATCACCTCTGTACAAGGTTCTTTTCTTCTATGTTACTCTCATTTCTCTAACTTACAGTTCTACGTTATGGTTACTGATCAGAACTACAGCACATTTCTGTCACCCTAATATATCCAACATCCATTTTGCTGTGGCTATCACACAAATTTTGAACACAGCGCTAAGATTACATTAATAAACTTTTAATTAAAATGAAATTCTTGTTTCTTTTGTACGTTTGCACTCCAACTGTAGTGATGTATGTGTGCATGTATGTAACATGTAGTGGAAGCAAAGATTGAATGAAAGACTTGAAATAGTCTCTCAACTGTGCAGGGAAGTTAAAATTCCCAAACCTTAAAATGTCTAAATCGTATACTAGGATTAGCTCATCTTATTATTGGGGTGTTCAAATTCTTCTTACGTTCAAGGTTCAAAAGTAAATCTGCATTTTAAAAGTGTTTTCTTCCCCTAAACTAGTTGAAAGCATCCATTTAACTGATTGGACATTTCCTAAATCAAAGCTCCTAATCTAAAAGCCCCAAATAGAAAAGTAAATTAAATAGACTTTTCAAATAAATAGTCTAACACTGTGCTAAGCACTATTGAGTTATTCAAAATAGTATGAGGTCTTTGCTTCTGCATATACACATAAAATGTAAAGTTAAATATATAAGAATAAAACCCCAAATGTCATAATGTAGTATGTTTTTCAGATGAATACTGTAGACAATAAAAGCTCTCTGCTGAAACTTGACAGAAATCAGAAATCATGTGAACAAGTATACAGTAGGCCTTTTATTTTGTTTTCCTTCTGCAGGCTATTTTTATTGGTACTATAATTAAAATTTGGGGCTACAGTTGGGAATGTTTTTAAAAAGAAATGATAAAAAAAGGACTGGGAGAGCAGAGGTGCATGCAACAACAACAACAAAAAAAGAAGCAAGAGAAAGAAGAAGAAAAAGGAGAGATAAATGAACATAAAAACAGGTTAAAGAGAATG
Source organism: Artibeus jamaicensis (assembly GCF_021234435.1). Lineage (NCBI taxonomy): Eukaryota > Metazoa > Chordata > Mammalia > Chiroptera > Phyllostomidae > Artibeus > Artibeus jamaicensis. Next base: position 5,502,891 of record NW_026521870.1, read on the forward strand.
TCACCAGTAAGACACATACTGCTGAGTCGCACCCGAGACCCAGACCCCAGGATGCTCTCTGGGATGGGAGAGAGCTTGGAGTTTTAAATGAAAATCAAATTCACGTGAGTGTACTACTTACCTTACCTTAGTCTCAATTTTCTTTTCTGTAAAGAAACAGTGTGACCCCAATGATCACCAAGATTCCTTTCAGCTTCAAAATACGAAAATTCTACGAAAGGTCACACTCTAAGCCAGGTGGCAGCTGGTCAATGCAAGGACGTGTTTACATTCCAAACATGTTTCAGAAGCGCCCTGCAGAGTTTGAAAAGGCCCCTGAATTTGTCCATCAAAATCCTTAAATATGAGCTGCTCTTTAGTATTTGTAAAAGTGTTCTTTTCTTCTTTTGTAAGAGACCTCTGTCTCAGAATGCCATCTGGGACATATTCACCTCAAGTTTTCTGTCGAGTGGAAACCCTGTTGAACACTAACCACCCAGAATGAGTACAAATCTATCCAATGGTCAGTAACTGACACCCAAACCCTAAATCACTTTAAGCTTGGAGGAGACATATGTGCTGGGGTGGGTCCCAATCAATTTGTCTGTTTCAGTTGAACTCCAGGGTGAATTAGAGCTTAAGCCAATTCTTAATAAATACACCAGATTTTAGCATCTGGAAGGAAGCTGATCCAAAACAAATTATATGATCCATAGAGTATGTAGCTCTGATGTGGTCATCCGATTCCTGAGCAGTGACCATGCCCTGGGCGAGTACAGTGAACTTTTAACCCAACAAATGACAATTTAGTAAACAACAGCTGCACAGGCCTTTCACCAGTGGAACTATAAAAACTCAAATAAAATGAATTGTGTTTACAGTGGTATTAGCACTTCAAAAATGACTGTTTCTTTCAGTCTGCAGAAAATAGCAAGGTCTGCAGCGATCATGAATTCAGCTCTTCTCTAGGAGACAAACCATGCCTAGAAAAGGCAGATAGAACTAAGGCCTTTCCTTCCGCTCAACTGGCTATTTACTTTTATCTTTAGCTCTACAGTATTTAGAATCTTTTCTAAGGAAAGGAAGAATCGTCTTGGATGATTTTGTGAGCAATGTGGCTTATGCTATAATTTATGACTAATTAAAATGGGACTGAAAACTGCATAATGGTGTCACAAATTAACACGCTCCCATTTAGATCCCCCAGGGCTTGACTGCATGGGGTGTGCCCTAATCCTGTCGCCCTAAGTACTTTTAGGTGGTTACTGATTGAATCTACAGATTCAGTTACAGAGCATGACAGAATGTGGCCGGTCTCTTAATTACTTAATGCAGTCTCTGTGGGCCGTGATCGCATGCACGCTGAAACAGGTGGCATAAATTTAGCTGGAATGGGCCGGGTTAAGGCAATTTTTATAAAAGCTACTCTACCCAATTGGGAGGTATCTCAAATTCAGTTAGGCAAAGTGTTTCAGTGAAAATGACGCATTATCCTAAAAGCCTTTTGGTGATGTTATCTGTTGTGTGTAAAATGACTGAAGGGAAAAAATAAATTGATAACTAAATAATAAATGTCTGTATATTGGAGTGTGGATATGCAGGGTAGTATTTTGCCTAGCCACAAGTTCCTTGTTAAATGAGAACAAATAGGAAAAAATGGTAATGTCTAATTACTAATCAGAATCCACTGGATTCTTACTAAGGATTCTCATTTTGTCCTAAGCATCTTTGAGGCACATCTAAATGCTAGATATGAACACTATGTAATCCCCAAGGTATGAAGTCGATTAAAACATCGGTTAAACCACATTATATCATCTGTTAGCTTCCTTCCAGTTTTAATACTTTATTATTCTATGAAATAATTTCGTTTGTCATTTTGTTGTTGTTTTTGGTTGGAGCTGATTTGCTCTTTGGTCCAAAAAACTCTAAGGAAAAAGCAAATGATGAAGATTTGGGAGAAACTCCTGAGTGTAGGCCCTCAATGGGCAAAGAAAAAAAAAGGTCTTCAGTTCTAAGAGTTCTTTTTCAAGATTGCTAAATATCCCATGATTAACTGAAAGTTATGTGTATTTCCTTCATGGTTCCTCATTTTACGCTAGTTCATCATGTATGCATTTTCACTGGGTCCTTAGCCCAACAATGTCTGGTGTTTTTTAAATGACAGAATCAGATCCCGGAAGCAAAATGCTGTGCTATATGTTATTGAAAATCCTGCCCATTTCTCTCACAGTCTGATTAGCCCAGTAGTTAGAAAGGGTAACGTACTGTATTATCCTAGTTAGACTTCAGACTGATTCTGTGGTGTGTGAGGGATGTGCCCACATGTTGCTTCCCCCAGAACTCTGCTGTTCGCCTTTCTTCTCACTGAAATCACAACGATAGTCTCAGAAACACCACTGTTTCACAACACTGGTCGTAGAAATGCAGGAATTTCCTCAGAATATCCATGATTTAAGAAATATTGTCTTAAAAATCACAGATGATTATTATCAAGATCTATTCTGTAAAAGTTCCCTTATTTCTTTTAAAGATTTTATTTATTTATTTATTTTTAGAAAGAAGGGAGGCGGGGGAGAAAGAGAGGGAGAGAAACGTTGATGTGTGAGAGAAACATTGGTTGTCTCTCCCACGCCCCCAACTGGGGACTTGGCCTGAAACTCAGGCACGTGCCCTGACCAGGAATCGAACGGGTGAACTTTTGGTTTGCAGAACAATGCCCAACACACTGAACCACACCAGTCAGGATCCTTATTTTTAATGAAAAATTTATAAATGTACTGTCCTTTTCTCCCCCCTTTAAAACTAGTTTAATGGAGTTAATTTTTATGGCCCCTTCCTTTCACAGTTCACACCTATGTAAAAAATAATAATTTACTATAGATTAAATGACCAAAGACACTTAGAACACTGACTTCTGATCTAATGTCTGGGGAGAAAACTCAAAATTAACCATGAAACAAAGATAATTGCAATAGAAGATTTCATAGAGACACAAAGTTATATAGAAAATTATGGAGTTGATATTTTTTTCTTCCCTGTAATTTTCCTTGAGTTATGATTGCCTCCCTTGTAGCTTCAACTACCGCTTTGTGGAGAGTCTCTCAGTGGATCCTACTGCCAGGTCTCATCACTGTCCGGGGCATGTCTTCCTAGTTTAGCATTTGGTGACTTCCTATGGATAGACATGATGGTCATATTTCTACCATGAAAATAAGCAGATGTTGTCCATCGGGGCTCTCTCTTTTCCCTCCAGTATAGCCAGTTGTTAAAACTTTGACCAGGGCACCACTGGTCTGAACCTTATCCTAATTCAGGTTGAATGTTGGTGCAAATAATTGTAACTACCCCTTGCCCCCAGTGTTTTTAAAGTAAGCACCCAGAAAATTATATTAATTTATATAAAAAGTATACAAAATCAAATTTCTTAGACAAAAGTTCTTCCTGTATTACTTCAAAAGAAACAAGGACATAGTGTGTATTTTTCAAGTCTGCTTCAACTGTCCCAACTGGAGACTGTTTCAAATTGTTGACAAAGAAAAGAAACACTGGTTTTAGGGTGAAGAAAGGGAAGAAAAGAAAAATAAATAAGTTCTCTGTTTTCTTCTTCCAAATTGTATCTTCATCCTCTCATACATTAGCTGTAAACATGAAGTTGCTCCTGTCACTCAAAGTATGTTTGGCAGACCATCAAGTTGGGCATCTCCTAGGTACTTGTTAAAAATCCAGGACCTCCGGACTAATTAGAGACCTGTTCAATAAAATATATCTTTTAAGTGTTCAGAGGTGATTAATACACACATCAAAATCTGAGAAGCACTAGAATTGAGGAGATGGAAACATGGAAGAGGTAGCCAAAGGAAAGAGCCTGGGAGGGGGGTCAGATAAGGTGGGGTTAGTACAGAGGCGCATCCATTAAGTTTCAGGCCAGGTGTTGGCTTCTCTGAAAAGGAGAGGCACAGCAAGGGACAAACTTGGGAATTTTTTAAATAACTTTTCTTCAGATGACTTTTCTATTCACTACCCTGTGGTTGATTGTCTCACTCCCAGCACCTGTTTAAAAAAGACAGTGACGCTGACAAGATAATTGTCAATTACTGCTGAGAAAATTGGAGAAAGTTGTCATTGTGGCCCTGAGGGGGAAGCTTTTCATTTTTTCACCATGTAGAAAATGCAGAGTAAGGAAAAACACATTCGCCTGTCATTTTGGCACCATTTTACAACGAGGCCATGTGTAGCTGAGCAAAGCCAAATGAGACTGACCAAAAAAATCTGGTCTAGTTAGACTGCACTTGAACAGCAGCCAGGCAACAAATTGGAATCCCAGAAATTCAAGCTCTTATTCATCTGATGCTGACAGCCAAGAAGAATAACTTTTTGGTCTTGTGCACACTTTTCTGCACTGCATAACCATGTTTCTAAGTCACATGTGTGAAAAAATCACTGTATTGAGAAATGGAAGACCTGTCTCAGTTACAACATGTGTGACCTCTTATGGGTCTCAGTTTTATCATCTGGGAAATGGTTGTGTACTTGCTATTGGGAGCACCCTGTTCTTTACACTTGTCCTCAGGCCCTTCGCCCCCGGGTAATCTGATCTGTAAGAGCCATCCTTCTCAAAAAACTAGTTCCCTTGCTCCAGCTGTTTCAATGTATCCTGACAATCTGTTCCTTTTGTTTTTTGGGTTCTTAAGCCCTACGTTTGTTACATTTGTCAGGAAGATTTTTTGGAACCAAATTGTGCACAGACATTGTCTGTGCACACTTCTAGGCGTGAGCAGTATTTTAACCTAGTCTTAAACAGTGATGCTTCCTGTGATAAAAGTGATGTCCTGAAACATCACAATTGTTGGTACAGTTGATGCAGCTGATAATTATTAGAAATTCTGATACGATGAATCATATCATCTGCTGAGGTAAACATGTATTAACAGGAAGACAAAGCTGCAATTCCTCTTTTATAGATATTACTCAATTATTTCCTACTAAAAATTATCACCAACGTTAAAGATTGCTTGAGTTTCATAGCACACCTATGGGAACTAATAATTTAATAGAACATCATAGTTTAGAACATTCAAACTATTAACTGTCTTATTAATGTTGAATTTCTTAATGTTATTAGGCCTTGGTTTCATCATCTATAAAAAATAAATAGTAGTATGTAGTTCCTAGGGCTGCAAATGAGAATTAAACTAGAGAATGCGGATAAGTGACAATGCCTGGCAATTGGCAAGCACCCCATTAACGTTAGCTGCACTGTTAGCCCCCTTTATTTCATTATGCACTCCATTTCTTGTGCAGACATAATTTATCTTTGCTCTTCCAAACTTCTACTCTCAGAATCCATCAGTAGGTTCCTTTTGCGTATTCATTACTTTCCCACCTCTGTACTTACTGAAATGTACCTCCTCCACTTTGACCTCTGGGAATCCCATGCTTCACAATCTATTATGAAACTTCCCTTGATTATCACAGTGAGACCTCCATTCTCCCAACTCCTACTCCTTGGGAGGAATAGTACAAAAAGTAGATGTGTTTTTCAGTCCTAGTCTAGCGACTTGCTAGCTGTGGAAACTCCAGGCTTGTTTTTCCATATACAAAATGTGCATAACAGTGCATACCAAATAGGTATTGCTTTGGGAATTAGATGAACTAATGAACAGGACTTACATAGCTAACTGAGCACTTGTAGAAAAAAGTAGATACTTGAATCACGTTGCTCTTGAATCAAGAGCAACAAGATGTTGCTCTTCTAATACAGAATAAACTTTTTGACTATATTTTAAGTGTCATTTTTTATTAACAAATATTTTGTATTTGTCTTGGCTTTCCTTCCCTTGGAGGGTAAAATGGTGTTACTTAGTTCTAAGGAGCTGGAGGGTAGATTTTTAATGGTTTGTTGGTAAGTTTTAGTGACTGTTCTACTTACCATAATAAAGCCTCTGGATTATCAAACCAATAAGTGTTTATGTTCTGAAATCTGTATTATACTACCTAGTATCAATAGTCCCTTATTCATTAGATATGAGATTTTAAAAGGATTTGCCATACACTATCGAAAAGAGAAGGACTCACATGTTTTTAGGCACTTATTATATGGTCAGCAATGTCTTAGATGGTAGTCACACAAAGTGATGGAAATAGTAAGCCTTCACTATAGCTGGCAAGAGACAAAAATAACAAATTAAGTACAATAGAGTGAATGCTACAATACGGTATGGACAAGCAAAAAGGAATACACCATTTGAGGGAAGTAGGAGAAATCCTAATAATGTTGTGCTTTTTTTCCTAAATGAAAGTATTTCAAGGAAGCCTGCACAAAAGTTTTCACTATTTCTCCTGATGAAGTAAAAAAAGAAAAACAAGAGCTGACAATTTTGAAGATGTTAAAGCACTCTCCTTTCTGTTTTTTTCCTCCCTCCCTTCCTTCCTTCCTTCCTTCCTTCCTTCCTTCCTTCCTTCCTTCCTTCCTTCCTTCCTTCCTTCCTTCCTTCCTTCCTTCCTTCCTCCCTCCCTCCCTCTCTCCCTCCCTTCCTTCCTTCCTTCCGTGAAAAATGTTGTTTTTAATGATAAAGCTCAGCACATTCAATCGCCGGGCTGGCCTGGAATCAAAGCAGCAGGGACGGGTAGGTGATTCCATGCCCCCCGACACACACGCCAGAACCTCACACGGTGAAGAAGATAAGGAAGGTGACCCATGAAGAAAGAGCCACCTGGCGTCAGACATGCAAATCCCAGGGTGGCAACAGGAGAAGAGCTGCTGCCTGAGAGACAGGTTCCTGGCGCAGCCAGTGATCAAACTGCCCCACACTCTTCCAGTTCTGGCCCCCGAACCAGCCACATCCACTGTGGTAGCATTGACACCAGTAAACTTAGCCGCTGTGTCAACATCCCCGGAGCCAGCACTGGTCTGGAACTCCCGTCCGGCCCCTGGAGCGGGCAGCCGCTGTGGGAAGGCTGGGGGTTTGGGTGGTGGTTGCGGTACAGACAGTGCAGGATGATGCTCTTTAAGGAGAAGTGAAGATGCGGATCAGTGCTTCATCCACCTTTTTCTTCCTCAAATTCATGTTTCACAAATATTTTTATCCACAGCGCCCATACTTACTCTTTCTGAGAAGGTAACTGGATTTACCTCCACTTTCAAAGCTTCGATGCCAGCTTAAGAGCGTACAGCAATCAACTCTGTAGAAACACTTAGTTCCCCTCTTCACATGGCAGAAAAAAAGCAGTAATTTTGGCAGAGTCTGTTGTGGGAGGTGTAGTAGCCCTGGAATCACTGCTTCCATGGGGACCCCAGTCCCCTAATTAAAGATTTGAGTTCCTACATAAACTGCATTGTAACTTCACCTTTCTGAAAAAGGATGTTTCGCCATACACTCCATTCTCTAAGCTGTCCTCAGTCACTTAGACAGGTTTTCTAAGTACAAGACAAAAGTACATCCCTTCTAGTAAATTAAATCAGGATTAAGTAACGGGGCCATTAAGGCAGCTGGTCTTTGCAAATAGTCGGCCCATTAAACATGTCGTGCTGTGTTTTCAGTACCATTATTTATTGAGGACTCTCATCCATGAAGGCTGTTTGCATCCTCAGTTATTTACAGCCACTGACCATGTGATCCCAGCCTCTCCGAAAGCATCCACACAACATTTGGTTCTCAGTATTGAAACTGAAGCCACTTCCCCCTCTGAACATTACTGTTCTGACAGATTTGCACATGCTCTCCCAGACCTCTCTTGAAGGTCTCTCGTGGAGCTGCTATTTTCCCTTCTGGTGTGCACGGCCCCAGCAACTCTCCCCAATCTTAGGGACTGAGGAGTCTCTCATATTACCCCTTTCATCCATTCAAACATACACCCCAGGAGGGATCTTTTACCCGTTGATTATACCTCTGCTGACTGGAAGGCAATACTCAAATCTACCACAGTTATTCATGCTTTTAAAAATATGTTTTAGACTCCTAGTTGATCTTTCTATTTTCTTTGTTTGCATTCTTGTTCTCAGAGGTCCTCTGAAATACAGCCAGGAATATCATGTATTGAATGTAACTCACTCAGATGACATCACTGGCCTCCAATGGCTTTTGTAACCCTGAGAATCAAACCTAAATCTCTCATCCTAGTCATCAGGACCCAAGTGCCTGCCTTGGATTCTCTGCCTTTTGGATCCCGCTTCACACTTGTTTTCCTTCTCACCTCTCACTTAGGTCCAGCCCCACAGATTTTCTTCTCCTTCCCTCCAGCTGCCGGGGAGCTGCCTGCACCCCGGGTGTTTTCACTGAATTAATTCTCTGTCTTCCCTGAAAGTTCTTTACCCCTGATATTTGCATGATTTCCTTACTTTATATTTCTTCATAGCATGTATCTCAACCTAATTTATTATGTGATAATTTGTTTGTTTCCTTCTTGTCTAACCCTCCATAAAGTAGCCTTTGCCACAGCAGGGAAATTGCTTTTGTTCCCTGCTGTAATCTCAGTCCTTAAACTAAGGCCATGTACACAGTAAGTGCTCAATAAATATATGGCGTAAAAATTAATAAATGGCATCTCCAGCAGCAAAGGCGTAGTAATAAAATGACCAATACTATCTGGTACTCATTTTACATCGGGTAAGTTTTCAGCAGTTTACATGAATTACCTCAATCCTGACAGTCGAATGAGATTGATATTATTGAGATAAGCTATTGTAGATAGCGGTCATTGAGGAGGTAAAAGCTAGGCATTATGACTCCATGGCCTGAAATGGATATTACCTAGTGTCCTACAAATCAGGTTACAAAGGCTGCTCTATTTGAATATTTTATAGTGGATATTCCTTAGTGAGATTCTCAGTAATTAAATATGGAAGATGCTTATCGTTTGGAGCTAAACTCTTCGTATTTCATGCTTTGGGGCCTTTAGAAAGTTATGTAACTCAGGGCAAGTCTCTAAATGCATATGACTCCCAGTTCATCTTTTTCAGAAGAGATTTATACCAGCTACTTCAAAAGCCCCTGGGAAGAAAGCAGATATTATGTATAGCATGCATGTTTAGACAGCCGTGTTCACTGAAAATGATGAATAACTGCTTATTTTTATGGGGGTGTTACGAGTGGTAGTTCTAATGGCACTACGTCACTGTTGAAGCTGTGATGTGCCCGGCACAGCCGTGACTGCCATGCCCGGAGGGCTGGCCGCCACCAGACTGACAGGAGGCTGAAGTGTGGGGATACCAAGGAACCTCATGAGAAAGGTCAAGTTTGTAACACTTGGTGACAGTTAACATCCGGGAGGAATTAATCCAAGATCAAGGAGACCCAGCTTCTCACAGTAACTCCAATGTTACCAAGTGAATGGAAAAGAAGTCAATTTGATGAAAGAAAGAGCCTGCTATTGATTTGGAAAATAAAGTTCAGGGTTAGCTCTGTCTGGGTGGTTCAGTTGGATGGAGCACAGTCCCACAGACCAGGAGAGGTTGCAGGTAAGATCCCCAGTCAAGGTGCATGTAGGAGGCAACCAACCAATGTTTCTCCCAAACTGATGTCTCTCTCTCCCCCTTCCTCTCTCTCTAAATTCAGTACAAAATTATTCTTGGGTCAGGATTAACAAAAATTTAGGGTTAAAAATGATGACCTACAAAGTGCCTAACATTCCAGTGCCATCAACATAGTCTGCTGGCCAGTGGTAGGAAGATATGGAAATTGGAGCAATAATGAAGATAAACTTACTGGAACTTCTGAATGAAGTGGAAGGTGTTATAATAGCGTGTAATATAGGTATAAACAGAACAAATAATATCTTATTCATGTGGCAGAAATGTTATAACATTTTATATGTAAATACACCAACTCTTACAACAAACTCTATAAGATGAATAACATCATTATCCTAATTTTTCAGATGAGGCACACCATAGGTGCACAAAGGCCAGGTAACTTTCGTAAAGGCCATTCAGTAATCGTGTGGATCCTGGGAGTCTGTATTACAAATAATCTTCCTGGAAAAACCATGGAGGGGGCTGCATTGAGCCAGAGAACACACCAAAGACAAGATTGGAAATATTGGTAAAAGTGCTGAGAAGAATGATGGCTTCAGAGCATTTTTTAAAAATCAAATAGTAAGAGAACAAAAATGAATTGCCAGCTGATTAATTAAAATAAAATTTGACAATAATGATGTGACACATGAAGAATCAAAAGGTAGTTAAATGTTTCAATAGCAGCACTGAAATAAAATTCCTCCCATTCTCATTTAATTATGCATGCATAGTTGCTCATGCTTATTAGAAATAGCAGTTTGTTGAACCTTGTTTCATTCTGTTGAGTAAGATTCATCTGCAGGTAATTTAATTAATGGAAGAGAAAGAAGCTTCTTTTATCTCATTATATGAATTTTCATTTAAGAACTTACTTCTTATGTTTAATAATTTTCAAAAGTTGGTATGTACTTATGGCTTTTAGACAAATTTTGGTATCTTAATTTAACCTACAAGAAAAATGTAATACTTAGAGTCTCATGGTTGTGGGATATTTTAAATGGAAATTAAGTGAATATGCATGTTTTTTGTTGCAGAATTATATGAAAAGTGATCAATGCCCTTAAAATATAAAACTTATATTACAATAAACTTTTGTGAGCAAGTAGAATAGAAATACTATAACATTTCTGAATGTTAGATAATAGCTTTTCTTTTATTAATTAAAATATAGTAGCGGGTACCAAGTTTATATATTTTGATTCCATTATTGTCATTTTATAAAGCAATAATAATAACAATATATTATAATAACTATAAAAATACAATATAAAAAACCAGAGGATAAAGGGTGAGAAAAAGAATTTCAACTACACAGTTGTAATATTCTTCTGTTTTAAAAATAGTATAAATTTTGAATGTATACCATGATGACTTAAATAATGTAATAACTACAGAAATCAATAGCACAAAAATATAGTAAATAGTAATACACAAGAAAAATGAGATAGAAAAAAATACAGAACTTACCCTTCAAAAGGCAGAAAATGAAATACCCCCTTTGCCTTTGTCCATGTGTCCTTTTTACATGTTCCTTGTTTACTCTTCTCCTCTTTCCCCCATGACCCCTTACCCGCTCCCCTCCAGTTAGTGTCAGTTTGTTCTTTATTTCCATGTCTCCAGTTATATTGCACTCATTTGTTTGTTTTGTTGATTGGGTTCCACTTATAGGTGAGATAGATGGGGATGGGTGGGGTGGGGGTGGGAATTGGGGGGGGATGGAGATAACTGTACATGAACAACAATAAAAAAATAACTTGGCATCCTTACCACATTTGGAGATCCTTTAGTTCAAAGACCTCAATATAATTATATTGCAAATATATAAAAATATATAAAAAATATATATAATTTTGCTATAATTCCATTAAGGAAAGCAACAATTTATCAAGACAAATGTAATGTTCCCTGAAGCTCGAATCCAAATTTGAAGCAGAAATGGATATGTATTTTGAAATAACAGAAATTGAATACAGCTGTTTTGCAGATAAGTTTGTGCATAAGCTGTGGACATGACGAACATGCGCATGCGTATGTAAAAACCTCACTAGGACCTCACTGATTTTCCAGGCTGGTGTGGCTTTGGTAGCACTTCCTCAGTTTTTTGTTTCCTGTGCCTGCTTTTCATATCCATGAGTCAAGTTGATTCTCAACTTCATTCCACGATTTCCAACTGCAGAACCAAGTCAGAAGATGCTTTGAAGGTCTGACTTCTCTGTTTGACAAGCAATGCTCAGTTCTGTTTGCAGCTCAGAAGCAGAGAAGGGAAGATGGTTATAACCCCCCACATCACACACATGCCCAAACCCAAATCAGTAAAGGAAAAAGTAAAACAAGAAGCTATAACTGTTTTCACCTATCTAGGATTGCAGGCATAAAATTTTGAAAGGACCTAAGAAAATAGGAAATTTTTTATTTTTTTGTACCCTTCATGGGCCAAAGATCATACATGTATATAACAAAAAGTATCCAGAGAAACAATAGGAATAATTTTTTTGTAATAATTCTATCATATATCCATTTCTTCCATGCAGAAATTATGATGTTTTTGATCTCATAAAATGTTTGGATGACATTTTTTATATAAATAATTCAGAGGAAAGGAAAGCACTTAAAAGCAGAATGTACCCTGCTTTTGTTCTTGGAGGTTGGGAGGTAATCTAACATAGAATAAACAGTTTTAATGTGTTTGCTATAATGTCATTCTTTAATAGCATTTTATGTAAGTAACACTCAAGCATGGCAACATAATAGCCCTGAGAAATACACAATTCAAACTGAGTGGAAAGTATTATTTTATGAGGTGAATAGACAAACACATTAGGCAGTGGAGTGAGGATGGTATTTTCCTTTTTTTATCTTGGAGCTAGTTCTTCCAATTCTCAATACCTGTGCACCATGAAAGGAACCTTGTGATGAAACCATAAAAACTGAAATATAGACCCAAGGCCCCTTAGGAAAAACAATTTATTGGTCATAAAATTCACCAAATAGCACATACATGGAATTTGTTGCAATTGGTTTTGACTTTTGCAGAGGGGACTGCATTCTTGTAGAAAAAGATTATTGGGTAAAAAGAATGGTAGGATAAATTAAGAAAAAGAGGAAAAATTATTTTCCACAACAGTCTTCCAGTTTTGTCATCACACACAGAATTCCACGAAATTCTCAATGCCTCTTGTTAAGTAAACATTTTTACTTAGTTAGTCTGCTTATTTCCTTGTCTAGACTAAAGATTTTTACAGGCTCAACTCTGCTTCCAAACAAAGCTACAGTCTCTCTTGACTTTAGATAGAAGGGTATATACAGGAAACTGTCATCTTTTTCTTAAAACTTTTTTTACTTAGATAAGAATTACAAAGCTCCAGAAATGCACTGAAATTAATAGAAGGAATACAATGACATTATTTTTAAATTTTTATTTATTTACTTTTTTTAGAAAGTGGGGAAAGGGGAGAAAGAGAGGGAGAGAAACATCAATGTGTGGTTGCCTCTTGCACACCCCATACTCGGGGCCTGGCCTGCAACCCAGGCATGTGCCATGACTGGGAATTGAACTGGCAACCCTTTGGTTCTCAGTCCGAGCTCAATCCACTGAGCTACACCAGCCAGGGCAAAAATTAAGGTTAAACTGAGATATAAGCAAGGAAGATACTGAGGAAAAAAAATGTGGAAATTAGGAAGTGGTACAGAATCACCAGATTGAAAGATTTGTTGGGGTAACTTAATCTTTATTGTTTCTTCTTTCTCCACTTCCACGACTACAGATTACAAGCCCAGAAATAGAAGAAATCTCAAAATCTAAGTTTTGACAGGCAAATGCTTTATTCAATATCCAATTAAATATTAATGTACTAACTACATTTAGCTTATTTTCTTACACGGAGTGAACATTCACTGTAAGGACAGTTTCATCATGCTAACATTTATTCACAAACCTACACTTAGAAAAAAAGTGCTTTTCTAGGCAATGTTATGTACAAGACAAATGGAAAACATATTAAGCCTTCGAATTGTCAAACTACAGAAAATGAAACCAATCAACCACCAACATTCAGTATACTTTAACAATAGTTTTAAAAAAGGACATTTTCTTTACATTTGGCAGTTCTGTTCAAGAAGTATTTCTATAATTTTCAAAGTAATTATAGCCTATACAATTTAATAATGTTCAAAGTAAAAGGTATTAAACAGCACAAATAACATTAGCACACCAAACACCCTTGTCATTTATCAGTTTGGGTGTACATGAGGCAAAGGGTCCTGTGCAGGTTCCCCTATTTTCTGACTCTGAAACAAATGTACTTTCAATTCTGTATATAGAAGAGCTTGACCAAATATAGAAGATGGTTTTGGCTTTGCACACATTTCTTTTTGTGCACATAGAGGAGAAATAAACAAGTTTATTTAGAACCTTTAAGCAGGCAAATTATTTGTATAATAAGTTGCTTTAGAGACTACTTCAGAATCATATACATTTGCAACAATAGTTTTTCATTAATAGCTCTTCTTTAAAAATGAATAACATTTTTGTTGGGTTTAAAAGCTATTTTAGCCCACTGAGGCTTTCTCTTATAATGTCAGAATTCACTACCACTTAGATAATTAATCATATTCTTAGATTCTGATTGCTGGTTACATTCATTTTGACAAAGGTTTTTAGTTCTTGAAGCTTTGTATTGCAGTGCTTAAAAAGGTGACCTATTTACCTTGATCACTTTCTTCATGGAAGGTTAACTACAAAGAAAAGTTTTGTGATAAATTTTGATTAGGTATATCATGTGATTTCTGTTTGTGCCTGGAAACATAAAAATATCTTAAATGGTAAATGAAATAAAAGAGCAAAATTTGTGACTTTAAAAGAAACATGAAAGAAAGAAGATACGTTCATATTATTTCATCTTATTTGGAGTAAAAAAAACTCAATAAATTATTGAGTTTTACACTTTTTAAACAATTTAAAACTATTAAATTATTCTAATAATATAATTCAAGCATACAACTAGAAGATAATTCTTTTATTCATCACAAAACTTCCCACATTTGTATTTACATACTAATGAACATAATACACAAACATCCTTTTAAAAGAAAGTATGTCTGTTTTTATTCAGACCAGACTTTTTTCATTTCTCCACAAAATGAACACCTCCTCAGGACACACAAAAGATCATTAAAAATAAGCTAGTGACTTAATAATCCAGATAATATCTGAGATTGGTAAACAACAAAACATGTGAAATCATGAAATTAATTCATAATTAATTATTAAAGTTAAAAACTAGGCACATTTCCATAAACCTTTGTTAATAAAATTTAATTTTCTACTTTGTTTTTCGTGTTATTCCATTGTGATGGTTTCATCACTCATGTACACGAGGGGTGATATTTGAAAACATTTTCTTCTTGTATTGTTTAATTCGTCACAAAGACTGAAATACTAGAACAAACTCAATAACTGATTAAACAGTATTAGATTATAGTCTCTGCGTCTAGAATAACTTCAATGACTTCCAGAAAAAGTGATTTTATTTGGAGGATGAAAATATAGAAATATAAGCTTAAATGCTTCACTGACATAACTCCAACTGAAGACATTTATAGTGAGGGTCATTCATTTTACCTTCCTGATACAAGGGAACAAAGGTGAGCAGGCAGAGAGGATTTCTAATTAATCCATCAACTCTGCACACAATGACAGATCTCCACAACTGGCAATTTTTGCAAAATTAAAAGTCACTAACAACATATTTAACTCAAAGCATATAAACTCATCGTTTTCTCCTTATGAACCCCATTTTAATATAACTTAGATGTTCTCTTCCTTGTCTTTTTTCTATTCCACATACTTCGACAGCTACTCTGTCACCTGCATTTATACAACTTTAACCATGTAAAATTGATAAACTTGGTATCTGTTTTCATATATTAAATCAGTGACAACTAGAAATCCTTAAAGAAAGGAAGATCACAGGTTTATGGCCCTCGTTCAATTAAGGGATGTAAAAATTCTGGTTTTATAACCACTATATGGATTTGAAGAAAAGGTAAATAAAGACATAAATAAAATCTAGGTTAATTTAAATATTTATATGCACCATGAGGACCATGACATGTCTAGTGCTAGTCGACATCATACAAGAAAATGCATGCTCAATTCAGTTCATGTAACATTCACTTTAGGAGTGTATGATCACCTTTCTCAGGAATTTCCTGGGGGTAAGAACAAGACTGTTCAAAATTTGATCACTGAAGATGGATGGATCATTGACCACTATGGGAATCATAAGTCCCATGTAAGAAAAACATTAGTACTCTGGCAACTGATTCCTCCTATTTCTACTTTTCCTGCTATTGATGAGAGCCTTTAACTTGCCATAGTCCCCTCTCATCTTCTGAGATTCTTCTCCGTGTTGATGTTGCTGCCGAGTGTCTTTGCAATACTGGTTAATCATCTGCATCTCAGAGTTGCTGAATGCCCCCATGATGTCCTTTGGGTGGAAGGGCAAAGCCCTCACAGAGCTGGCCCAGGTCCACGGTGACCATTTGTCTGTTACAACAGCTACCATTTCGGAGTCTAAAACTTTAAAGTTGATCTTGGCTATGGTCTGCTTGAAGCTGTTTTCTGTTGCAATGCAGTGGTACAGTCCTTGGTCAGAATCCTGAATGGAACGGATGAGGAGTCCTTGTGAAGTGGCTATGATGCGTTCATTCAGCTTGACCTGAAAGAGAGACACACCAGAGTTCTGAAAATCCAACCCTGTATCTTCTAAAAACATGACCAACAGATACAGAATACTGCTGGCTTTCACAAATGTGGCAAAAATATGGAATAATAACTAACTTCCTCCCTGGTGGACACAGATTTTAGGTGAGTCTCATGGCCTTCTTTTGTACAGGAGATCTTGTCTCATTAAACGAGAGAAGTGTACTGACTCATTGAAGAGAGGGTGAAGCCATCGCCCATGATTGCCAAAAATAGCTTGTGCATTCCTTTTGGATACAAGCGGTTCCTCCACAGATAAGCCCAGAATATTGGTTGCTTCAGGAATGTGATTCATAGTCCACATACGTAGCAAAAGAAATTCATATATTATTTAAAATATCTATGTCATCCTGGAGTTCTCAACTTTTATTGTAACGAAAATACTTATTGGTAAAAAACAATTATATGATTGCATTTTATCTTTTTTAGTGAATGAATAAATATTCTCCTAACTAAAAATTACACAAGCCGTTTTGAACATTATTAGGGGCTTTTTTTCCGATTATCTCACACTAAAGAATCACTAAAAATAAGCTGGAATGCTGTTGTCTTGTAAGACTTCTCAGAGGTTTTATTTCAAGGGAAAATAATAAAAAGCTATAAGGTTAATATGTACTTATGTTATAATTTGATACTGAAAAAAAAGCTATCATTTGCCAGGTATCAGATAAATGCTAGAAATCCATGCTCCTTACATTTCCAGCTACAGTATTGTCAATGAACAGATTAAAAACTGAAGTGGTAAAAATTTTCTTGAGGTGTATTCTCGGCAATATACTTCCACTGAGGAAAAAAGAAATTTGACTCAAAATAATATAAAGAAATGCACGTGAAGTGTTTTTTAATGGTATATTTCTGTGTAGAGGTTTATTTTATTACTAATGGAATCCAAATCAAGGAAAGGCTCTTGTAGATAAAAAAAAGTTAGACACACACAACAGAACAGAAAGAAAACTATAGCATTGAAGTACAGACAACAGAACAGAACTAAAAAAGAGCAGGAAGTAAATATTAAAATATATAAAGGAAAATGTGGATGTTAATTTAATTTTGAAAGTTTAAATATACATTAGCAATAGTTTAAGTGATGTAGAAATACTTTCAGAAATGAAAGAAAAAAAAGCCTTTCATTTTTTGTGCAAAATTGGAGAAAATTTTGCAGGTTAAATTGATAATATACCATATAACATGTATATAAGAAAGATTTGGTCCAAATTTTTTTCTCAAATTTGTCTAGAAGATATACTCTTACAAGTATGCAGATATTTATTTGTTTTTGACAAGAGTAAAAACAAGAAAAACCCTAGCCAAATGATAGTTTTAAAAAACATAAGGTGTGTTTATATCATGGAATACTATGCAACCAAGAAAAATGAGGTAGCTCCACATATGTTGATATTAAACTGTGTGAAAAAGCATATAAAGTTATGGAGAATATTTGGAGAAATATATAATAATTTAATATATCATTTTGGTATCCTTATACTCTGGGAGCTGGGAAAATGTATTAAAGTGAAGGGGAGGAGGGCTTTTATTTTTTACTTTATGCTATTCTGCAAAACTATTTGTATTTTTCTCCACCAGTTTTTACCATTTGTCTTACTTTTTGAGAAAAGTTCAATATTTATACAACATTAATATGAAAAATAGTGTATATTTGCCTAAACTAGTAAAAAAGAATTAGGATAAAATCATTAAAATATCAATAGTACATTCAACTAAAGTAAGAGTGAGTGGACTTGTGCCCTGCCTAAATTCAGCACACAACACATTTTTATAATTATATAGTTATTTTTTCATAATCTTAAATTATATCTTATTCTTATATTTTTATTGAAAATAATCAAAGGAGTAATTAATATTTAATTCACCACATTCTTGAGAATTCTGAAATAGAATATTAGAATTATCACGAGATTTAATTCATAAAATTCCATTTTGAATTTCATTTATTAATTTCTGTAGCTATATATGTACTCAAGGCTATGTATCCTAATTTACTTTAATTTTAAATAATAAAAATTGTATTCAATTATTGTATATTATCTACTAAACTTTCTGCTGAATAAAAGGCAAACATTTTATTCTTGTTAGATAATTACTGCTTGAATTTTAGATTTCTTATTAACATACATACATACAGACTTTCCTAGGAAGGATGGTTCATATCCATCCTCCGTGATAGTCATTGTCACATATTATAACTTCTACCCCAGTTACTTTGTAAAACAATTATTATTATAATCCACATCCATTAAAAATAACTTAAAAGTAATTAGACTGTAGAAACCTCAAGACTTCTTTATGATAGATATTGTAGCAAAGAAAATAGATATCAAATAAACAATTTTTTATTAATAAAATTTTTAAAGTTTTTTTTGGTATCATTGATACATTGATTTAGTTCTGGAAGAAAAAAAGGGCCCTGAAGTCTATCTAGTTCATCTTTTCTCCAGATACATAAGTCCCTTCCTTTGCTAATGGTCATCATCCTGTGTCTCAATACCCAGTGACAGAGTACATACAGTTTCCTAAACAGATCTTTAACATCTTGGATAGGCATGTCTGAGAGTTAATATTTTCTCATAGGAACCAACATCTCTTTTAGAACTCTGATGCAGCATCTGCATTCTACAGAGCCTGGGGTCCATTCTACACAGCCCTGATTAGCGTAATGCGTAGTACCTACACTGCCCACACGGTACACACATACACGCAGAAGGCTCTGTTTGCCCCTCTGCTGCATCGGACTTCATGGTGTACTGCTAACACTACTCTATGGCTTTCACATGCATTCTGTCAATACATATATTGACCGGGACAACATGACACCAATATTATGAAATTCATTATTCACTATTTAGAATATTTCACCCTAGGCTATTTTATAATGTTTCCCTTTAAAACAGCTTTTTTTTTTCAGTTAGTGAAGGGTTAATGTAAGTGTTCTTTCATAACTTTAGTTTTTTTCCAAAATCACTAAATAAAGGCAATGGTCCCACAGACAATAATTCCATATATTATTTAGACAACACCTGAGCGTTACGAATAATAAAGCAGTGAGAACAAATTACCACGCAGCAGGGAAATGCTCTTTACCATAAAGGTTACGGTTTCAGGTAATTTCTTGCTGAGGAAAACTGAACTTCTTCTAAAGCCCCTTTCATCTTGTAAATCACACAAAGGTGCCGTTGTGTGAGCACTTGGCTCCTGGGTTTGCACACATCTTGTTTCTTTTACAAATGCTTCTTCACATCAGCCCCGCCCCCAACCCCCTCCGTGCGCCCCAGCTCTTGTTTCAATCACCGTGTTAGAGAGGTGAGCAGGCAGAGAGGATTTCTAATTAATCCATCAACTCTGCAGACAAAGGACTCTACGGAAAGTGGCACTTGTCATCCCAAAGACATAAAAATATGTTCACATGCTTTTCCTTTTTCCTTTGATCTGAACCTCATTGAGGGATGGGGGTTTAATGCTCTTTCCGAAGCCTGACTGATTGTTGCCCGGCTGCGTTCCTCACCTCTTTCCGCCTGTCTTTGTCTTTCTGCAACAACCACTTGGTCGAGGCCTGTGGAGACTTGGGTGTGCACTCCAGGAAAGTGGTGTTATTTTTTACTCCATACTGAACAATTTCAGCTGCATTTCTATATGCTAGAAACAAAAAACAAATGGAGAGGAATAATGAAATTTAGAGCATATTCACCCTTTTGAATATCTATTTCTTCATCAGTTACGACAGCCCCTGAAAGGCAGTCTCAATCATTTAACCAGCAGACTATTACACATGGTTTACCTGTTTCGTTTAGTCTAAAGAGAAGGACATAAATCAATATTTCTTTAAGAATTACTCTACAACAAATAGTAGAGGTGCAACAGTAACAGGAAAACACTTAATATCACTTTAAACATTTAATTATTACAACATCCTTGTGACTTAGGTTCTCTAGGCTTTTCATAGCTGAGCAACCTGAGCCTGTAAGTTATGAGGAAAAACACAGCCTATTAAGGAGTTAGTAAGTACCAGGCAATACTGAAGCCAGGTTCATCTCACACGTAAACCCATACTCAGTGTAGCATAGGTAAAATTCAGAAATATTGGAAAAAGGAGACAGCCAGGTGTGGCCACAGTGGGATGCGGTGGTTGAGAATACAGGTTTGGGACTCAGAGGTGCCTGATGTAAAACCCTGGCTTCACTGCTACTGGCTGTATAAACTTAGACAAATTACTTGATCTTTATGTGTCTCATTTTGACTTGGCTCTAAAACATAGATTATCGTACAGGTTCTTTACTGAGACTCTTAAATTAAGAAAAGCATGTAGTCTAATTATGTGGTAGCTTAGACATGGACAGAATGCTCATAAAGCAGGAATAGAAATATTGCAGACTCTACTTGAGAATTGTTTTTGAATATTGAGATAATCCATAAAGAAAAAACATGTAGCTCAGGTTCCAACACAAAATCAACATCAGCAATTGTTCATTACCTGCACTGCCAATACTCCAACTACCGTGGCTACCATGACTATTAGGGAGGACGGACACTAGATTTATAAAATAGTAAGTAGAGAAAACATAAACTGAAGGTACTCCCTAAATTAGATTTATGGGACAATTAAGCAAAATGTACCTTAATTTTCTCCTTCTAGTTGCTGTAGTTAGGAACAAGAAAGTCATTCCCAACTAAACACCCAGACTCGAAAAGATGAGCAATCGATGTCTCGGTATTAATTGTTAACAACAGCACATCTGTAGCACCTTGGTGAACCAGGAGGAAGTTCTGCCTGGAGATACTTCTGTTGGTTGGGCTGATGTGGAGGGTGAGGTGGGGAGAGGGGATTAGTGGGGAAAGTATGGCAACATGATACCTCCATGTCCGGATGGGAAGAAAAGGATTAGATTAATTGTAAGACAGAAGGCAAGTTGTCAGAAGTATATGGAGTGATTATAAATTGGTTAAAATCAAGGCATTATAGGACACCAATACTCAAAGTAAGATTATTCATAATAACCAACAGGTGGAAACTGTTGGGAACTGCTCTGCCTGGTTTCAGGAGTTGTAACTGACTCCCATGGCTAAGGCTGAGTGAGTGACCTCTGGAATGTGAGCACAAAGGAGACAAAGCTTGTCTCTGGCAGCAAACACTGCTTCTGCTTCTTCCTCTGCCCCCAATGCATGGTTGGATAGTCCAGGATGGGTAAGACCCTTCAGAGGAGGGCAACCTAAGCCAGACACGATCACTTGGGAGGCCATCATGGAAGGACTTGGGGGGCTGCAACAAAGAGGGAGTGATGGACCCTCCCACCCCTGCTATTCTGACATAGCCCAAGTCCCCATGTCCTCTGGGAGAAGTGCTTCCTGGCTCTAATCCACTTAAGCCTGAAAATCTTTGATGGGGGAGTTGGTATAGCCCCTTGCCCAGCTAGAGCAGGATCTGGGGTGATCGGGCATAAGAAAGAATTCCTAAAAGTCCTGTGAAGCCTGCTTTGCTAAAAGTGCTTTCATTCATATGTTAAGGGTCCAAGCAGGAAATGAGTATGTCTGCAATCCCTCTTTCCTGACAGACACTGACTCAGACTAAGCCCTCAGATTTCTTTGAAATATTATCTACTGTTTGATCCTTGCCATCTGTATTCCTGTGTATTACAACCCAATAAAAGCAGTTGAGGAAGGGGCTCTTGGCCTTTCTCCTCTGAGAGACTGGCCACCTCTCCTCCCCAAGCAAATCATGTCTTGGTAGTGTTACTTTCATCTGTAGCAGATGAAGGGACTTGCTGGCAAAGTCACCCCCACTGGTAGCAACCCAAATGTCCAGTGATGATGAATGGGTTAAAAATTATTTGTACATACAATGGAATATTTCTCTGCCTTAAGCAGGAAGGAAATTTCGACATGCTACAACATGAATGAACTCTGGGAAAGACATTATGCTAAGTGAAATAAGCCAGTTACAAAATAATGACTATTATGTTTTTCACAATTCTTAGTATACATACAAACAGCATTTAATATTGACTTACCACATATGAATACCAAGAATTTTTACAGCAAATTTTTCTTTAAAATGAAACACTGGAATCTATTGCAAAGTTTCCCTAACTGAAATGCAATATGGAGCACTGCTACTCTTTATCCAGTTTGACCACAGCTCACTTTTACTACCTTTTAGATTAAATCCTCTGCATTGAGTCAATGGATTGCCATGTCTCACATCTTGTCTTCGGCTCCTCCTGTTAAGTGCAGAAACATAAAATACTTAGCATTAACACTGCCAACTGTATCACATTTAGAAGACAGCATTTTTCACTTTAAAATCTGGTGATTGACTAAGCTTTCATAAAGAAAAGAGGTCTGATTATCTGATACTTGTTGTTCAACGCTTTCATTATAATTTGGCTATTTAACTTTGCTTTTAATCTAAACTAATTCAGTCTCTCCCCAACTACTACTTGTGAAACAATGGCTATGAACTTTCTATTATGTGCATTGCCTGGGTAAATGTTAGGTTCCACGTTGATAGTGTAACTTTTAACATATACACATTCATTCAAAGTTTTCTAAGATGATCACTTTAAAAGTATAAAGTACTACCACCTTTCTTCTTATATTTTTTCTTAATTAAGCATGTCTCTTTTAAAAGTTAGTGCTTTTTAACAATTTTCAGAAATATCAAACCATTTCAAAAATAAATTATACAGTGATAGAACATGCATATTTAATATTGTATAAAGTAAAGCAAAATTGTTCATTTACTAGAATAAGCATTTTCTTTCAACTTGTTTATTTTGAAAATTATCAAGTCCATGGAAAAGTAGGTATATGAGTGCAATCAATACTGGTGTACCACCCTGGCTGGTGTAGCTCAGTGGATTGAGCGTGGTTCTGGGAACCACACAATCGCAGTTCGATTCCCAGTCAGGGCACATGCCTGGGTTTCAGGCCAGTTCCCAGCAGGGGACGCATGAGAGGCAACCACACATTGATGTTTCTCTCCTTCCCTTCCTCTCTAAAAATAAGTAAATAAAATCTTTAAAAAAATGCTGGTGTACCTAAACTCATGGATTGTTGTGATTTGCCATATTTATTTAGTATCCTCTCATATGCTAGTATATGTCATGTATGCACTATAAATATACATATAAATGAAAATCTTTACAAAATAAGTTGCAGACATGATGATGTTTTACCCTTGCATGCTTTAGCATGCATCTTCTAAGAACAAATAACTTTCCTACATATCATTATGACACTAAAGATATTATTTGTTCCATAACATCATTTTAAAATTATTATTTATGTATTTTATTGTTGTCCAAGTACAGTTGTCTCCACTTTCCTCCACCCCTTCCCCCGCCCCACACACCACTTGTACCCTTTATCTTACACCCCTTTGCCTTTGTCCATGGGTCCATGACATCATATAATACACATTTTATATTAAAAATTTACCTAGTTGTCCTCAAAATATTTCTTATAAATTTTTAAAAGCTTATCCAGAAACCATTAAGTTTCACTCATTGCATTTAATTGTCATGTATGACTAGCTTAAGCATTTCAAAAATGTAGTTACATTCCTTGTAAGTTGGTCAGTATTTAAATAAAAGTTTTAGATTATTTGCAAACTAATTATTTAATATCCTGAGTCTTAGTATTAGCTGCATATATTAGTTTCAGTTGCATTACATAGTTCAACAAATCAAAATAGAGTAACTGACTTTCTCTTAGGAATGACTTGTGGATATGAACATTGCTGTAAGAGACTAGGAGGGGAACTCTCTTTAAATGCTGGGAGTACAGGCATAAACTGACCATTTGCTATCAGTGCTGAGAAGCATATATGAAGGAGCATATAACCTCAGTGGGTTAGTTGTTAAGTCTCTCATAATATTTTTATCCTTGAAGATAAGTTAAAATATTTGGTAAGAAGAACAGAAACATTAAAATCACACAGGGATTATCAAATTTACAGAGCAAAACTAATCTCAAAGTCATTGATAATGGAAAAAAATTCAAGGTTAGAGCAAGTTGTTGATAGTTTATGTACTCAATGGGTTATACAATTCTATATATGAAAATACAGGTATAAAATTTTGTCATTTAACTAGGCTTTTCTAAAAAAGTGACATGATCCATATTCAATTTTATATTTCTTTTTTTAAAAATATTTTATTTATTTATTTTTTGAGAGAAGGGAAGGGAAGGAGACAGGGAGAGAAATATCAATGTATGGTTGCCTCTTATGCGTCCCCTGCTGGGAACTGGCCTACAACCCAGGCACGTGCCCTGACAGGGAATCGAACCGCGATACTCTGGTTCACAGGCCCACGCTCAATCCACTGAGCTATGCCAGCCAGGGCTCAATTTTATATTTCTATACAACCACACAAAAAAACTAGTATAAGTCACTCTTGTCTCAGAAAAGATGATTATTGCTGAACTCTAGAATAGCTTGTATATCAGATTTTTACTGAATTGCATTTGCTACATGAGGTCTGTCTGGAAAAAGTCCAGCCATTGTTAATATAAAGAGAATGGTTTGCATGACATGGATGTAACCTGGCAGCCAAGGAGAATGGACTGGTATGTGCATGTGTGAACAATGATGACTTCAATGTACTAGTCAGTGGGAGCGGTAGACATTGTGTATACTGTGTGGCTATTACATTCAAAATGACTGAGCAAGTAGGGCAATGAATCTGCAGCAAATTTTGCATTAAGATTGAACATTCCTCCACAAAAGCTCTTTGGATGATTCAGAAGGCCACAGCTATGTACAACTGGTGATTGGCAGCTTCATCACGACAACGTGCCTACTTGTACATCACATCTCATGCAGTTTTTTGTGAAACATCAAGTCACCCAGGTGACTCAGCCCCCTACAGTACAGACTTGGCACCCTGTGACTTCTGGCTTTTCCCAAAACTAAAATCACCTCGGAAAGGGAAGGGATTTCAGACCACTGATGAGATTTCAGGAAAAAAAGACAGAGTAGCCAATGGTGACTGGGAGAACTGTGAGTTACCAAGGTGCTTACTCTGAAGGGGACTGAAGCATCATTGTCCTATGTACAATGTTTCTTGTATCTTGTATCTTCTTCAAGAAATGTGTCTATTTTTTTATGTCATATGGCTGGATAACTTCTGAACAGACCTCATCTATTTAAGTCACAGAATTATTTACTATCAGCCAGCTAAGTGCATGTACATTATATAAGCACCGTGTGATAGTTCTTATGGCTGAATGGACCATTTTCGGCCATCAAAACAAGCAATGCCACTCACAATGGTTAAATTTATTTTTCTATGATCAACAGTGTGTTATGCTTCAATCATGTATTTGAACCCGAAAGCTGGGTAATCTCCATTTGCAGTATCACATAGCCTTCAGACATTAAAATACAAAAAGAAAAAAAAAACATTATTGTGATTTGGTTTAAATGATGAGATCAGCAAGGCCGTCATCTGAGCCTTTTGTATGTATAGAAGATTCCCTGTAAGGCATTCATACAGTATCACAAAAGCACACTGGTAGGCAGAATAAATACAGTGTTATATTACATGCAGGATTTGGGATTTGTCTCAAGCTGCCAATGTGTCCTTCATTATAGTCTATTCCTTTGGCTAAACAATGAAATCACTTTCTTCTTGTATAGAAAACAGATATTTACTTGAAGACTGAACTGATTATTCTGTCTTAAAATATAATTTCTATATAATTTCTAACTATGTATCTGAACCCAGAATAAGTAACTTTTGAGTCTAAATTGCAATAGTTGATACAAATGCCAAAATATTTAAAATACTTGCGGGTAAAGAGGAAAATGCTGACATTGTTTACTAATAATTTCTTTTTAAAAAGTTCTCTTTTTAAAGAGAAACTACTGAGCCAATAACATATAACCACTCTATGTCAAAGTATGGACTCGACTGATAGTTTAGGAAAACTCTTTCTCTCCTTCCCATACAAAGGATCTGTCTTTATTTCATATGAATTCCTCTACGTGCTATTGTTCCAGATAGATAGTACAACTGCAGTAACACCAGGAAAGTTAACACAACTAACAAAAATAAGAGTGGAAAATTCCCCAGACCTTTTATCATTACTATTTAATCTCTAAAGAAAATAAACACTAAATATGTGATAACTCAGTAAATAGTCAACTCATTCAGCAAACATGCTTTGCTTTCACTAAGATTGGAAATAATTTGGAGAATTTAAATAGTATAGACATATTTCATGAAACTTCCAATATGCGAGCCAAAGATGAGTATGGATTGGCAGACCAAAGAATATCACGTATATTATATTTTTGGCTCTTTCTCATATAATTAGAAAATTCCTACATATCACCAAGATAGCTCTTTAAATAGCTACTACTGTCTAACCCATGACACATATATGTTTTGTTTATACTGTTTTACTGAGGTATAACTGACATGTAAGTTTCAGGTGGACAACATAATTTTTCAATATGTATATATGTTAAAATGTAATCAACCAAGATAAGCCTAGTTAGCATTTGTCACCACACATAGTTGCAATTTTTTTCTTGTGAGGACAAATTTTAAGATTTATACTGCTAGCAACTTTCAAATATGCAATTCAGTATTGCATACTAGGCTTAACACACCATGCATTTCTTAATTATGGTCACCATGCTGTGCATTTCATCCTCATACATTAATCATTCTGTAACTGGCAGTTTGTACCTTTTGATCCACTTCACCCACCCTCCAACCGTCACCTCTGGCAACCATCAATCTATTATCTATATATTTGAGCTTCATTTGTTGTTATTGTTTTTAAACTTCCACATATAAGTGAGATAATATGCTAATTGTCTTACTCTGTCTGACTTATTTCACTTATCATAATGCCCTCCAGGTCCATCTTTATTTTCACAAATGTCAAGATTTCACTCTTTCTTATGGCTGAATAGTATTCCGCTGTATATATATTTTAATATACAAAATCAACATTGTAAAAATGTTGCAGTAAACATTAGGGTGCATATGTCTTTTCGAATAGTGTTTTTGTTTTACTTAATAAAATACCCAGAAGTGGAATTGCTGATCATGAAGCCATTCTCTTTTTTTTGAGAAAACTCTGTACTGCTCTCCATAGTGAATGTACCAATTTACAGTCTCACCAACAGTGCACAAAGATTCCCTTTCTTTCCACATCCTTGGTAACATTTGCTATTTCCTATCTTTTTGATAATAGGAATTCTCCCAGGTGTTATTGTGGTTTTGATCTGCATTTCCCTGATGATTAGTGATTGAGGTTGAGCATCATCATTTCATGTGCCTGTTGGCCACCTGTATGTCTTCCTTGGAAAAAATGTCTATTTGGATCATCTGCTCATTATTTAATTGAATTGTACAAAGTCTTTTTTTTTGCTATTGACTTGTATGAGATTTTTATGTATTTGGATATTAATCCCTTCTCAGATACATGATTTGCAAATATTTTCTCCCATTCAGTAGGCTACCATTTAACCTTGTTGATGATTTTTCTTTTTTCTTTTTGTTTTTTTTTTGTCAAGAAGCATTATAGTTTGATGTAAAACTAGTTGCTTATTTTTGCTTTTGTTGATTTGTTTTGAAGTAAGGTACAAAACTCCCCCTCATTTCTAAGACTAATATCTTATTGTTCTATGTTTTATAGTTTCAGGCCTTATACTCAAGTGTTTAATGTATCTTGAGTTAATTTTTGTGTTTGTATAAGACAGTGGTCCAGCTTTATTTATTTTTTTGTATGTGGCTGTCCAATTTTCTTAACACTATTTAGTGAAGAGACTATCTTTTCCACATAGCATATTCTTGGCTCCTTAGTCCTAAATTAATTTACCATATATATGTAGGTTTATTTCTGGGGTCTCTACTCTGTTCCATTTATTTATGTGTCTGTTCTAAGCCAGTGCAATACTGTTTTGATTACTATAGCTTTGTAATATAGTTTGAAATCAGGAAGTGTGATGCTTTCAGTTTTGTTCTTCTTTCCTTAGATTGTTTTGACTATTTGGAGTCATTTGTGGTTCCATACAAATTTTAGGGATAGTTTGTTCTATTTCTGCAAAAAATGTCATTGGAATTTTGAGAGTGATTGCATTGAATCTGTAGATTGCTTTAGGTACTATGGACATTGTTATGACATTAATTTTCTAATCTATGAGCACAAAGTATATTTATTTGTGTCACGTCAATTATTTTCATCATTGTCTTGTCAATTATTTTCATCATTGTCTTATAAGTTTCAATGTGCTTGTTGATTAATTTATTGCTAAGTATTTTAGTCTTTTTGATATAATTTTAATGGGACTGTTTTCTTAATTTCTCTTTATGATACTTTGTTATCAGTGTATAAGAATGCAACAGGTTTTTATGTAATAACTTTATATCTTAAAACTTTACTAAATTTATTTATTAGTTCTAACAGCCAACCCACGATACAAGGTTTACTACCAGGCACCATACTGTAACATTAAGAACTACAAGATAGTTTCAGTTTTTTAATTATTGCAAGAATATGATTAAGATCATGACTTTTGACACTAGGATGACAATGAGGAATCTATGTTTATGTATACATCTTGGAAAGAATACCTGGGGTTATAATAGGTGGTAGAATATGAGAACAAATGAGAAAACTCATATTTTAATACAAACTTGTAAAGTATATCTCAAATATGCAATGATAGTCTACATATAATACAGAATTGTATTTGAGGACTATTTCCTGTTTGTTAAATAAGAATGCTGGTTGGTCAAAGCCAAGGTCTGAAAGCTTTACAGGGAAGGAGTGCTAATCTACAATTCTTTTACAGAAAAGGCTGGTATGCTTATAGGACTATGGTAAGTTTCACTTCATAGTCCCCACATTTCTTAGAAAGTCTAGGGCTTCAGCTTTTCTCAGCACCAAATCCGTTTAATAGATTAAAGACTATATTCCAGATTTTACAGATGCCAGATTTTAGAATGGTTTACGAAGAAAAATCTATTGCCTTATTAACAGTTATGGAAATAATTTTGAAATATCACTGCTGTCACAATTGGGAGTAAAAAAAATACGACTGAATAAGAAAGAAGAATAAAGTTGAAGGAATCATGCTATCTAATATCAAGTTACACTATAAGGTCATTGTAGTCAAAAAACAGCATGGTACTGGCATAAAAACACATATAGATCAATGAAACAAAATAGAGAGCCCAGAAATAAACACATGCCTTTATAGTCAATTAATATTTGACAAAACAGGCAAAAACATACATTGGGCTAAAGATAGTTTATTCAGTAAATGGTCTTGGGAAAATTGGACATATACGTGAAGAAAAGTGCAACTAGACCCACTTCTTACACCACACACAAGAATAAATTCAAAATGAATTAAAGACTTAAATGTTAGACAAGAGACCATAAAAATCATATAAGAAAACATAGGCAGTAAAATCTTTGACATTGTTTTTAGTAATACTTTTTTGATATATCTCCTCAGCAAGGGAAATAAAAGAAAAAATAAACAAATGGGATACATGAAACTAAAAAGTTTTTGCAAAGCAAAGGAAACCAATCAACAAAAGACAAACCACTAAATGGGAGAACTTATTTGCCAATACATTTCATAAGGGGTTAATATCCAAAATTTATAAAGTCCTTAAAAAATTCAACACCAAAACAACAACAATAAACAAACAATCTGATTAAAAATTGGACAATGGCCCTAAATAGACATTTCTTCAAAGAGGACATACAGATAGTCATACAGATAGACATATGCAAAGATGTTCAGCATCACCAATCAGTAGAGAAACGCAAGTTAAAGCTACAATGAGATATCACCTCGCACCTGACAGAACAGTTATCATCAATAAATCAGCAAACGACAAGTGTTGAAGAGGATGCGGAGAAATGGGGACCCTCATGCACTGTTGGTGGGAATGCAGACTGGTGCAGTCGCTGTGGAAAGCAGTGTGAAGTTAACTCAAAAAATTAAAATGGAACTGCCTTATGACTCAGTGGTTCCACTTCTGGAATTTCTCTGAAGAAACCTAAAATACTAATTCAGGGGAATATATACACCCCTATCTTCATTGCACTGTTATTTACAATCGCCAAGATTTTGAAGCAGCCAAGTGTCCATTAGTAATGAGTGAGTAAAATGCCTATGGTACATTTACACAATGGAATACCACTTGGCTGTAAAATAGAAGAAAATTTTACCCTTTTCGACAGCATGAATGGACCTGGAGAACATCGTGCTAAGTGAAATAAGCCAGTCAGAGAAAGACAAGTACCATAAAAGTTCATTCCTATGGTTGGAATCTGATGAACACACTGAACTAACATGTGAAGCAGAGACAAACTCATTGGTTGAGAGCAGGCTGACAGCCCTTGGAAGGGTGTTTTGTGGGGTGGATGGCTGGGGCATAGAGAAAAAGAACTCGCAGACACAAACAATGGTGTGGTGATGGAAGGGCAGATGTGCGGTAGGTAGAGGCGGAAGAGGGTATGGGGGATAACTGGTAATGGAAAAAATACCATAAAAATGAAAAAATTACAAAAATCATTTTTAATTTGACATTACACTTGGAATTTTCTTCCCTCACACTTTTGTCCAAGTTCAGAACTCCAGCACAGTGCAGAGAAAGGGTCCCAGGGTAATAAATTGTATGTAAAAAAATCAAAAGAAGCCATAGACCTCATGACTAAATCTCAGAATGACTTGGAAGAACAGGAGTCATTGAACACAGATAATAAAGACTCCCAGTTTAGGAATGGGGGTCCTCTTTATATCTCATGACTTTGAATACGAAACTTTCAAACTGTCTAGCCCAGACCACTCCTCTCTTCTCCAGATTCATATTTCTAACTGCTTAATCAACATCTCTCTTTGAACATCTCATAGGCACCATTAACTTTCTCCCTTCAAACCTACTCTTTCCACAGTCTTTTCTTTCTCATTAAATTTTACCTACATATTTCCAGGGGTCTGTTCTGAGAACTTGGTTCATTTTTGAGGCCTCTCTTTCTCTAGCATTGCACATTTAACACATCGGCAGTTTCTGTGCGCCCCATCCAGAATCAGCCCACTTTGGCCATCCCCACCTCCACCATCCCGGTGCAACTCACCACTGTATCTCGCCTGGATCATCCGAGTAGCCTGTTCTGCAGCTTCTCTCTCCTCCCCCATCTCCTCCCTACCCCAGGGCGGCAGTCCCAGACAAACTCAACTAGATGATCTTACTAAATCAAAGTCAAATAATATCACTCACATGTTAAAAAACCCTCTGCAGTTTTCTATTTCAATTCAGCTTTAAGGATTTCTGGTCCCTTTCTTTGGAACGCCAGTCTCCCAAATGATGCCATGGTGGTATCCTCTTCACAGTCAAGTCCTTGTTCAAATACCACATCCTCAGTAAGGCCTCCCGTGCACCCCTCCACCCCGTATTTCACATTGCAACCCCTGCTTTCCACATCCCTTATTTCCCTTCTTTTGCTTTTAAAATTCATAGACCTTTTCATTTTTTGATATACCAGAGGTTGTCCTTATTTGTATATTGTCTGTCTTTCCCTTTTATTGTCCCACAATGCAAGAATTGTGTTCTCATTGTTGTTTTTCAGAGAGATAGACCTAGCTCTAGAAAATTGTCTGGCAAATGATTATCCTGTGATACAAATTTGTTGAACTAATAGATAAGAGCATCAGAATAATCTTGGTATGCATAAACACAAGGGCTGTTTAAACTGGCAGTATCCTTAAAGGCGTGTACCTATGGCAGAACTACAATACAACATCACCCCAATGATTTTACTTGGAAGATCACTGGTGCTCATGGCTGGTCCTATTTGCTTTCTGCTGTTGACGCTGATTTTATAGGTTTTGGTCCTGTCATCCATCATGAACCACGTCAAGGTATGACTGAAATTATCTGTGACCTTGGTGACCCTAAATTCTGTATATTCTTTGTCCTACAAGTCAATTTCACTTCTGGTGGTCCCCCTTCTAAATGATGCAGATTGGTCCAGAGTTTCCTGCCTAACTGAGCCTTTGCTTGGTTGGATAAAAGACTCTCTGCGTCAGACTGCCTCACTCTCTTAATGTATCAGCAACCATGCAGTCACCATTCTAAAAGGTAAAGAATGGTCGTCAAGGTTTTGAAGGCAATTCAGGGTACCCGTCCTGGGGCAGTGTTCCTTTTGCCTAAATTAACGCAAGCATCTGATAACAAGAGAGTTAAGCGGCACAGGGGAAGCCGGGGAAGGTGGGATTTCAGGGTATACTCAATCAAACATATAAAATAAAAATGACTTAAAAATCAGGAAATGTGAAAAAAAGATAAATATTCTTGTGTTGCAGATGTGTTTTAAAAGGAAAAAAATTTTTCCAAAGTACTTATACTAGTTAACATATCCCTGAGAATCTCAAGTTATAAAGCACTGGTACTTTTTTCATACACAGACTACACGCGGTGCTAAACAGAGCTGCTGGTTTCGGTGCTGCTTTTGAAGTGCACCACAACTGTCTGGTGACATCGATTCTGACTTTCAGCTGAATGTTCGTACTCACCGCTTCCCTGTTGGGTAGAACCTAGAGCAAGAATGGCCATCCCAAGCACAGTAAGGGTCCCTTGCCAGACAGCAGTCAGCGCAGGCGGTGCCGTAGATGTGGCAGCGATGCAGAGACACTTGGGACACCCCTTCATTGGAGCTCACATACAACTGTTGCTATTAGAAAAATGACGATGATTTATTTCAGATGTGGAAGTTAAAAGAGGACTTTCAGCAGGAACACATTATAATACGTGCCCACAAACCCTTGGACTCATTTTGAAAGTAGACTAAAAACGAGAAGCAGAATCCAGAGGGGTACAAAGCCAAAATAAACAGAATTTTCCTATGTTAATGTGCCTATAACATTACCACTTTCCTGTTTAAAGAAAAAAACTCAGAGCGCTGTGTAGACTGGTAATGTGTTTTAGACATTGGGATTCATTGTTCTCTCAGATTTGAGCTAATATATTACAGATTTAAATTACGATGTTTGCTTTTTTCTTTTAATGCTGTCTCTTCACAAAGTACAAGGCAGCTTTTTTATTCTTCAAGTCTGGCAACCCATCACGTTGTAAA
This sequence comes from Artibeus jamaicensis, assembly GCF_021234435.1. Lineage (NCBI taxonomy): Eukaryota > Metazoa > Chordata > Mammalia > Chiroptera > Phyllostomidae > Artibeus > Artibeus jamaicensis. The sequence continues at coordinate 5,536,277 of NW_026521870.1, forward strand.
TTTGAAAAAGTGAAGGCTCAAATACAAGACACTTTTAAGTTTAGAAAAAGAAGTAGATAGTAGTACATATAATTTAAAATTCTTTTCCCGTGCCTTTGAAAGTGACATATTTCTCAACAGAGGAATTTTTTTTATTATTTAGAAGAATATCAGTATTTATATTGAGATGTGCATTAAACTTCCTGTATATTCAGAGCTATTCAGCACCCCTGGTCATAAATAAAGATTTCATCCTCTGTCATTTGTACAGTGTCAGGAGTTTGTCTTACGAAAGTGCTCCAGTTCCTGTCGCTGTGCCTAAAATGGGTCTCAGGAGTTAAAGGGATATGTTTCTAATGGACACTGAATATTTTACAAAGCACTGATATACAATTCAACTTAGCATGAAATCTCTAGGCTAGAACCTGAATACATGCATATTCACACACATGTGCACATACATCTCTATATATCTAGATCTAGATATAGATATATGTGAATATTATTTAAAATGAAATCAATGGCAGGCTCTGGAGGAATACTTTTGGGATTCAAATCCTGGCTCAATCATAAAATTGCTGTATAACTTCTCAATATCAGCTTCCTCTTTGGCAAAACTGGGTAAATAGAGCACCTGTCCTACAGAGCTTTTGTAAGAACTAAATGTAAGGGCCAATCCACAATGCTTGGAATTGCTTCTGACTCCTAAAACCTCAATGAATGTTAAATAACAGTAGTAGTAAACCATCAATTTGTGAATTTTCAATTCTAATAAATCATTTGAATCACATCCCACTCTATGTCTAACATAAAATAATTATTTACTCATATCAATTAATCTTTCAGAAATTGGGCTTAAAAATGTTAAGGCCCAGTTGACACATTCAAACCATAAGAAAACAATGGCAATTTTGGCAATAATCATTTCTCTAGGAATATCTGAAATAGCGTTTATGGAGTACACTGATATAATATAGTGAATGGTCCTGGCTGGTGTGGCTCAGTAGATTGAGTGCTGGCCTGCAAATCAAAAGGATGACAGTTTCATTCCTAGTCAGGGCACATGCCTGGATTGCTATCCAGGTCCCCAGTTTGGGGCGCACAAGAGGCAACCACACATTGATGTTTCTCTCCCCCCTCCCTTCACCTTGCTAAAAATAAATTAAAAAATAATAATACAGTGATTGCATCAGCTTCATGAAAAATTTTTGAGGAAACTGATTTATTTGAGAAAAGGATACAGATAGTTTCACTCTAGAAATTATCTTTTTTATTAATCAAATTATTTTCTTTAATATAGAATGCAAGAATAAATTAGAGAATAAAGGAATATAAAATAGACAATAATATAGTTTGAGCCCTAGGAAAAGTATGTAATTCATGACATTTAAAAATATTCAAAAATACTACTGGCAATATGTAGTTCTTTCACACTAAAAATAATGAAGTATGCAGTTGGATGAATGAATTCCCCCCAAATCAGGTAAGTCCCCTGCCTCTATCTAACTGATTTAATAAAACATTTTTAATTTTCTACATTTTAAGATGTTGAAGATACTTAATATCCAGTTTTTCTTGTATGTGTGTGTTAAATATTGAATTTTGTGGAATGGATTGTGAACAAGTTCACGAGTGGAATTCCAAGTTGAAACCTGTAATTGTATATTGAACTACTACTATGTCACGCAAATGGCTTTGTGTTCATTTTGAATTTTGCTGTAATACTTTCTCTTCCCATTAAATGAGTGTAAACAAAGGGCTTCCCTGCTGACTTCAAAGACAATTTGAACTAAGGATCACTCTCTAGGATACCAGGGGAAATGACAAATAGGTTCTTGTTACTTGGAAAAATGTTTGTTATGCACCATACAAACATTTTTACAAATAGATCTTTAGCTTGGTTGTACCCTCTTTATTTTTCTTCATAAGAAACATCAAGTGAAAAATAGGACGAGGCAGACTGTGGATTACTTGTTCATCGGGTAGCAGACCAAATATGGTGAAGAACACTAAAGTTATGTCATCAGTTGTGCTAACACATAAAACTTTTATTCTCTGTTCCCAGAAAAATAAGTCTTAGGCTCTTACAAACGCAGTTACAAAGACCCACTTTATTTTAGGCAATTTATATAATTTAATTTGTTTGTGAGAAAAGCATTACCTTGCAGAGGCAGAAACTTAGCTCAGTGAAGTTAAATGATTCGTTCATAATTTATGGTCAGGCTGGGATTCAAATGCATGCCAGCCCTACCCTGAAACCCACTCCATTTTTATTAGGTTACTCTGACTCTTAGAATGCTTGTTTTGGGGTATCTTGGGGGGACGGAGAGCTGCACACTTTGCACACACAGAGACTGGAAATGGATTTTCCTTTCTGTGACTCTTGTGTATTTGCATGCGCAGGCACAAAGATAAAACATTCCTGATAATCATAGCCTAACATTTCTTCCCAAAATCCTGACCCTGGATACAGCTTAAATTTGAAACATTCAGACTTAATGAGACGTATAACCCTAAAAGATAGAACTGTGCGTTTGAAGCCTGTGTTGGCAGCTAGACCTCAAAAGAGGATCGCTTACTCATTCCAAGCCCCTGAGAATGTCTGTGATGTTATAGTAGCCCAAACATTACACTAAATTCTTTCTTCAGAAAGATTATTTTTATTTTGGTTGGCTTCACACACAGTAATATTTGAGGATATAAGATATACAAAGTACTGGGATATCCTGCTGTACTCATGTATGTTCTGCTCTGATAATTTTTTGTACAAAAATAAACCTTTTCTGTCTGTACTAATAGCTCATGAATTCTCCATAAAAATTGAAGGTGATTTTGTGGTATTTTATAAACAGTAGTAATTAGTTAATGCTAAAATTAATTATTCAGACATTATAAATATATTTTTCATAGTAGTAAACTTTTTACACTCAAAGAAAATAAAAATGGTGTTGATTTTTACCTTTTTAGATGAAATTTTCATTGTTGTTATCGGAGCATGATTCTGGAAAGAGTAGAAAAATATTATGTTAGTTGCTCAGGTAATCATTAAAGAGGATTCGGCATTCAAAGAATTGCCTCTTTTCTGTTGAAATTGAAGAAATCATTTCTTTTCTAATACATTTCTCTTCTAATGCATATGTATTTTTCAAAGTCTAGCAATACTTGTCTATAATACAGTTCCACTATTGGGAATAAGGGTGGTTTGTTACAGAAATATATGCTAAACTAAAAAAAAAGGTTGCAATTATAACACATATATCAATATAGTTAGAAAATAATGAAAATTTGGGAGAACTGAAAAAGCCTTTCTTGGAATATTGAAACCAATGAATAACTGAGGAGTGAACCTGGGTAGCGGGTTGGAGGCTGTGAAACGGTACCCGTCTTACCCACAGCACAGCACTGCGCAGAAGGCACTACTGTCCACCTGGCACGTGTTGCTTTGAGAAGATGGATTGGCCTGACTCACACTTACTCATTCCTTTTTGTTGCAAACAAAGTAATAATGTTAGGGTTCTCTTTGGATAAATGTGAACCAGTTTAAGAACTAAAGAATTTTCCTGAAATAGTAATCCTTTTTGAAAGTCACTCCATTCATAACTTTACTTCTTAAATAGTATTAGTTACTTTTAAAGATTAAAAATTAGATGTGATAACCTGATGATGGTCTGTGGAATTGTATTTAATTAACTGAAGTGGAAGCAACATCTCAAAATCAACTATGTCCACAATTATTTTATTTTTTGGAAAGTGTATTTTTATATTTAAAAGATAAAATGGTGATATATATGTATATGTGTGTGTGTATGTGTGTATATATATATATGCTCTGGCAACATGTTTTGATCACTTAGAAATACACATGCATACAAAAAAAGTGTTGAAAGTTATATCCACCTAGGCAACATCTAATATTATATTTGCACCTCCAATTCAAGTTAAGCTTAGGAGAGCTGGACATATTTCCAGAAAATATTTTGAGTAGGGGATTAAAATGAGAGACTGTGGTTCTGCACAGTATAAAACACACAGTGCCTGTTTTTAAAAAGTTACATTGAGTTTTCTGCAGTATATCAGTGTGACAGTTAACTAAGAACTTTTTTTTCAATTTAAATGCATCATTTCCTGACGTACCCATCACAGTACATCATAGACACCCAATTATTTTTACCTCACCTCTGAAAATGTGACACAAACACCATGTTGAAGACAGGAACTGTATTTGGTAACTGTATCTCTCAATTTAGCCACATCAATCACTGGCACACGCATCTCTAAGAAAGCTCCCATTTTTTTGAGTCTCTCTCGCCGGTGCATGTCACCGCATGCGTTTTAACTGACTATTTTTCCACTGAGAGTTTATTCTTTGTGATAATAACACCAACAGAACTCATATAACAGACCATAAGTAGTTAGCACATGATCAGAAAAACTCACGTTTCTTTAGGGCCTTTCCCTAACATATATGTTTGAGTTTTGTGTCAAACTTACTTAATTAACATTTCCTGAGTACCCCCCCAAAAAGGTATTTCAGAATTAAAAATGAAGTGCCACAATATGGCATTTTTGCTATCTTCAAAAGAAGTCTAGAATAAGGTACTTTATATTATTTTGGCTACCCAAGTCATTCCTATTGAATTAAATGAGAAAAGTATATTTTATACATAATGTGATTGTGGTTAATCTAGTGAAACAATCAATTTCTTTACAAAGCAAGGCAAAGAAAAGGCAGTTGAGTGGACATGGTCAACATTTAGTGAGCACAATTTTAATGCACTAATTACGTAAAGTTTATGAAGTGAGTCTAGCAATAAAAATTGTAAATTTAATAACATTGGGAATTGTGCCAGAATTCCTCCCATTGTATATTTGATTTGATTCATTTTAGAAAATATTCTTTCACATTTAAAATTTATTAACATAATCTAACAGCATTGAATCTTGAACACTTAAATGCTTATAAATTCAGTATTTTTCATGACTGTGTAATGGGTATTAATAAGCTAATACATTCTGAGTCCACTAACCTAAACAAAGCAACAGACAGGACTAGCACTAGTGTGCTCCTGAGTTCTGAAATGCTACTTTTATTCAGTGAAGGCTGACTCTAATCTTTTGGTCCACGGGCCAATGCCTCTTACTTGGTTTAGTTAGATACAGCAGAATGTAGTAGGATTGATTCCACATCAAAGTTTCTTCTTCATTCTAGCAGCTCCTTTGTGCTTTTACCCATTCTTTCGAGTGCAGGTAAAAGCGCTCACTTGAACCATGTGACCCACCCCTTAAGGAGAGGACATGCAGGACACCCCGGTCTGCTTTCCAGGCTCACAGACTCATGAAGAACAGGCACTCTGCCCTGACCAGGTCAGATCCCACAGGACCGGACTTCCCTGTGTGCCTTTTTCCATTGTGCTGTGTTTTCATTTTTATTTTTAAATGACGAATTGAAGGACAGAAGGAATAATCCAGTGAAATCTTAAATTCAGAGAGAACATTTTTTGAATGATAAAGCAACAACATTTGTTTTACTTAATTAGGGTGGCATTTGAATTGAAAGCAAGAAAACAAAGGTTTTCTTGAAATTCCTGGCTAAAAAATATGAGAAAGTTTATCTAACAATCAATAATATAAAAGTATTTAGGTTTCAGTGGTTTGTAAAGCAAAAGAGAAAAGCCCTTTCATGGCAAATCTCTTAGACTTTGACCACAAGTACTCATTTAAAAAATGCAAAATTCTTAAAGTTGTGATGACAGCTAAAAAAACTAATCCTTTTATGTTAAGATAGCTTGAAATGCATAAAAATATTTCAGATAAATATTTGTTCTATGTGCCTCATTTTATCTGGTGTTGCCTACACTCAAAATTTATAACATTCTTTATTTGATCTTTTATAAAATATTACTTTTCTCCAAAGTGGCTGTACGACTAAAGAATTCTGTTGGTCATGCATCTTCAGAGATTAAGAGATGTTCAAACCTTAAAAACTTCCAACTCCTCTAGAATGAGCTCCCCACCGGCAGAGCTGTTGGTAGGAAGGACCACAACCTTCTGCACAGTACCCCGATCTGAACCAGAGAAAGGAACAGTGAGAGGTTATAATCATTTTTTAAAGGGAAGAAAGACACTTAGATGTAAAATTACTGGCTTAGAATTTGAAATATTATTCTTATGTCACATAAACCCTTTCTAAGCATATAAGGATGTCACTCTATGAATCATATATAAGCTTGGTTTAAAAGAAACCAGGTGAGATTCACAATATGGGATTAAAGCAAATTTGAGTGATTTCATTAAGCAACTATCATTTCTTCCAAAATATGGTTCTAATAAAATAATTCATGAGATACATCATAAATATCAAGTAAAAGAAAGAGCTGTTTTTCTTTTAACATATGAGCATGTACCTGTGAATTTATAATTTGGAAAGGTAAATTATCACATATACTGAAACACTTTTAATATGAAGGCGAAACTAATTGAAATGAATGGAATTGCACAGGAAACCAATACTGATGAAAAGGAAACTGGGACTCAAATCAATGGAGTGGACCAGAAGAAAGCAAATAATGGCCAAACAGAAAAGAGTCAAGAAGCAAGAATTCAAAAAAATGAGGAGAGTCTTAGGAACCTCCAGGACATCTTTAAATGCTCCAACATCCAAATTATAGGGGTACCAGAAGGGGGAAAGGAACAGCCACCAGTAGAAAACTTATTTGAACAAATAATAAAGGAGAATTTCCCCAATCTGGCAAAGGAAATAGACTTCCAGGAAATCCAGGAAGCTCAGAGAGTCCCAAAGAAGTTGGACCCAAGAAGGAACACACCAAGGCACATCATCATTACATTAGCCAAGATTAAAATGAAGGAGAGAATCCTAGAAGCAGCAAGAGCTAAGGGACAGTCACCTACAAAGGAGTTCCCATCAGACTGTCAGCGGATTTCTCAAAAGAGACCTTACAGGCAAGAAGGGGCTGGAAAGAAGTATTCCAAGTCATGAAATCCAAAGACCTACAACCAAGATTGCTCTATCCAGCAAAACTTTCATTTAGAATGGAAGGACAGATAAAGTGCTTCTCAGATAAGATCAAATTCAAGGAGTTCATCATCACCAAGCCCTTATTATATGAAATGTTAAAGGGACTTATCTAAGAAAAAGAAGTTAAAAAAACACGAACAGTGAAAGGATAACAAACTCACAGTTATTAACAACCACACTTAAAACAAAAGCAAACTAAAAGGACAGCTAGATGAGGAGTGGAAACATAGAAATGAAGATCTCAAGGAGGGTTAGCAACAGGGGAGTGGGAGGAGGAGAAGGGGGGAGAAGGTACAGAGAATAAGTAGCATAGACAGTAGATAGAAAATAGATGGGGGGGCAAGAATAGTATGGGAAATATAGAATTTAAAGAACTTGAGACACATGGTCATAAACGAAAGGGGGGTAATGGTGGGGATGGGGGGGTTGGGTGGAGGGGAATGAAGCAGGGAATAGAACAACTGTAACAGCAATAATCAATAAAATAAATAAATAAAATGCTGTTGACAGCCCTTGCTGGTGTAGCTCAGTGGATTGAGGATGGGCCTGTGAAGCAAAGGGTTGCCAGTTCGATTCCCAGTCAGGGCACATGCCTAAGTTGCAGGCAGGTCCCCAGTAGGAGACACATGAGAGGCAACCACACATTGATGTTACTCTTCCTTTCTCCTTCCCTCTCCCCCTAAAAATAAATAAATGAAATATTTTTTTTTAATTCTGTCGACAAAATGTCAATGAGAAGAGTTAACTTGAACTGAGTTGCACATGACTTTACAACTAGGAATCATTTAGTGATGAACACCACAAATCTCAGAATCTCATCTCAAACTGTCTTCTTTTCCACAGGCAAGAGATATTCTGCCATAAAAAAATCCCATTTCATTTTTATAGTTTCAATTGCATGAACTTAACTGAAAGACTCAAAATAAGGGGAGAGGGAAGGGAATTTCAGGAGAAAGGAGGAAGGGTTTACAGGAACAAGTATAAAGGACACATGGACAACAACTAAGGGGGGTGGAAATGGGAGAGAGGTGGAGAGCACTGGGGGGTGAGCTGGGATGGGATTAAAAGACAGAAAACTGTACTTGGACAACAATTAAAATAAATTTAAAAAAGAAATAAACTCTCAAATCTTACTACCTAAAAAATTAAAACCTATTAATAACAACAATGTTAATATACAGAGGAACAACATAAGGATTTTTCCAGAACAATCCTTCAATCTTGTGAGGAAACAAAAGTCTGACTTTAGAACCACCTGATCTTAGAAGTTTCAAACTACACTTCTTAAGCCATACTCAAATAAAAAATAATTCCAAACTCCGCAGGCTCCAGGTATAATTTAAACATTTTACGCCCTGGTTGGTGTAGCTCGGTGGATTGAGCTCAGGCTGTGAACCAAAGAGTCACCGGTTCGATTCCCGGTCAGGGCACATGCCTGAGTTGCAGGCCAGATCCCTGGTGGGGGACATGTAAGAGGCAACCACACATTGATATTTCTCTCCCTCTCTTTCTCCCTCCCTTATCCCCTCTCTAAAAAAATAAAACCTTTAAAAAAACTTTAATTTTTTTGTTTCACTGATTAGCTTCCTTAGAATCATCCCTGGTAACAATCTGTAATATTTTTTTTAGAAGATAAGTCATGAAAAGTATATATTGGAAGTGAACAAACATCTGAGGATGCTGTGCAGAGATGTCACAACTGAAAACAAATGAATTTTGCTGAAGGTGTTACCCAGTTTCCCTTAACAGTTCATCACAGAGAGCAGTGGAAACTTCTGGGGGAACAGAACATACCAAGAAATCTAAAATGAAATCTTTGAATTTATAACACTCAGAGCAGGATTATTTTTTGTGTGTATGTGATGGACGAGAGTGTAAAAACATATTTGTCTTAGGTCATTTTATCATAAAGGCCATGCTTTTTTTGAAGACACAGAAGTCACAACAGAGTTTTACGGTTCCCTGCTGCAGCTTGTAAGGATCACTGCCGTTCTTCGTGACAGCAATGACCTCTTTCGTGAGCAGAGACTGAGCAGAAACTCTTTAACCATATTCCCAAATAAAACCACAGGAAAGGGAATCTTGATTACAGGGGTTCCCAAAGATAAAACTATCAAATCTGAAAATAATTAATTATTCTCAAATGAGACAACTGGCTCCATTTTTTACCCAATGTCCCAACTTACTCTGAGAGCAAAATTTTACATAAATCATCATTTCTTCTGAAAGAACCCCAACATACTTTATTCATGCCATTTATAAAATATTACAAAGAGAGCAGCTATAAAAATGGCCTAATAAAAGGATAATGCAAAACTTGCTTTTTATTCATTTGCAATAAAAGCTAGAATGCCCCCCTTTTTTATTACTTGTTTCCATTTTAGTATTTTTTAAAATTTTGCTGGTAATGATGAGTAAATTTCCATTTTAAAACCATTAAAGGGAAAGCTGTATTTTTCTACCAACTAAATGTGAAGTTATTTGAAACTCTTGCAAAAATGCAAGTAAATTTAAGTATTGGTAACAATAATTCTGAAAATAAACTTTCTAATAGGATGGTTTCTTTCAAAATGCAGTCCTAGCAGAAACCTGTAGTTTTCAAAACATAGTCATATATTCTTCACTGCTCTATATAGAAAATGCTTTTGAGGTACCCATGGGCTGTGGCATTTACTACCGGGTAAATAAGTACACTTGGGTTGTCTTCCATCCATTTTCACTGATTGAATCAACAAGAAATCATTGAACACCTTCAGTGTGTCAGATACTATAAAAAAGTATGTATACATAGAGAAATACACACAGCGTTAAAGAGTTCAAAGTTTAGAATTTATGTTTTTTCAGTAGCTGGTGGGTTCCCATTAAAATGTTAGTCATTGAAAAATATGCATCTTAGAATATATAAAACTCTGTATCTTTTAGTCTCAAGATAATACCGTAGTTATCAAATATTTTCCTTCTGGAGGAAGTAAGAATGGCATTTCTTGAATGTACTCACAACATAAACCATTTTTGATTCTTTAAAAATATTTTATTTATTTATTTTTAGAGACAGGGGAAGGGAAGAAGAGTGGGAGAGAAACATCAATGTGTGGTTGCCTCTCATGTGTCTCCTACTGGGGACCTGGCCTGCAACCCAGGCATGTGCCCTGACTGGGAATTGAACCAGTGACCCTTTGCTTCACAGGCCCATGCTCAATCCACTGAGCCACACCAGCCAGGGCTGACAACATAAACCATTTTTATTCTGTAGAATTGGGATACAGCTTTTATTTCCTTGGGAAAAGCACACACCTACAATATAGTTACAGTAAAGCAGATTATCCTTCTCTTCCTCCTGAAGCCTCAGTTTGCTTGTGTGTACAATGTAAATAAAAATTATACCTTTCCTAATGGATATCTGTTACTAAGGCCTGCCCAGACTCACCCTACCCCATCTTTTGATAATACACCCTGAGACATTTCGGAAACAACCCCTCTCTCACTTTCAGTCCGCATGGTTAAGGAATGGTGTGACTGTTCCTGCTGCAGGGAGACACGCATGACTCAGTCTGGTGCCAAAGGGCATTCCATTGCCCCCTGATTCACGCAGGAGTGAGCACAGAAACAAGCCAGGGCCCAGCCCTTCCTGAGAATTCTAGGTGAAACCTCTTTCTTCTGCGATCAGGGCTATTAAAGAGCTGTAAATCTGGATTACTATCCTTGCTGCCATACGCTGAGGGTTCATTCTCTGAGTACACTCAACGGAGGCCATTCTCACTACCCCCAGAAGGCAGGCATTCCAGAACTACCTTATCATCTTTAAATTAAAAGATGCAGAGATGGCTTTATAGTAGACATAAGTATTTGGGAGTTTTATTGACATTCTAAAATTCTTACCTTTCAATGACTAACACTTTAATTGGAACACACAAATTCTTGACATCATTTCAGCACAAATTCAACTATGTTTGAGCCTGACTTCTGCATTTCCAAGTTGAACACACACCAAGATTTTTTAAACTAGTTTGAGTAAGGTGTATGGTCACTTTCTATTGAAAGAGTTTTGATTAATAAAAACTACACAAATAATACACAGACATTTCTTAGTATGATATCTGGTACATATCCTGAATAAGTGTGAGTTATTTTTTATTTGTAGCTAGCTCAGCCACTTCCTAAAGTTTTGACATTATTAGAGTCACCATTTTTTCTTAAGCCCAGTTTTCTCATCTGTGTGGTCTAGATAACAGACATCCTTTGAATACACTAAAGCATTGTTATGTGAATCCATCAAGATGAATCTTAGAAATGTTTTTGCATAATGTAAACATATGCACAAAGATAACAGCATAGACTCCTCAACCCACATTAGCGATCTTAATTATCTTTTGTTTCATTGAATTCTTAAAGAAAACTCCTCAGCTTCTTTTCTGTTTCATATATCTCATGCCATCTAATTTTTTTTCTTTCTAATGTAAGGAACACAGAAATGTTATCCTCAAACCTTTCCACTGACTCCAGACAAGAGAAGAGCTTGTATTTATAGAACAACAAGTGTTGGCTGTCTCAAACAAGTGATCAAACATAGTTTATTACCCAGTAGGTCATTCGAATAGTCACCTGTATATCTAATACTGCGTCTCATTTAATCTGTAGTCCTCAGTGGGGTTTCCCTAGAAATTGCGGTGCCAAACTGCCTGCTATCGCTGGTCACCTAGGGCTGCCGGTCACCTAGGGATTTAGGGGGAACACTGCCTCCTAAATCTATAAAAATGCTCTCATTAGGGCCAGCTTCCTGTGTGTGACTTCTTTTGAGTCACACAAGTTCCAGTGATTGGAAGGGCCCAAGTGGTTTTAATGCTCCACCGTCACCTTCTGGAAATATGTAGAAACCTTTTAAAAAATGTCCCTGAATTTTCATTTTGCACTGGGGTCTGCAAATTAAGTAGCCAATCTAATTCAAGTGCTGGTAATAAATGGCAATTTGTACCAGCTAAGGTGTGGCCTTTTTTAATTTAGTAAAGGCTGACATAAAAATCCTAAAGTCGAATATTCTACTCTTTCCTCCTTTTTGTCTCTCTTCACCAGAGTGTCCTCAGATGTCAACCTAAGCAGCCCTATGCATGAGTTCAGAGGCCAATTATTTCTAGAAATACAGCGCTAGCTTATTAATTAATATTAGTATTGTAAAAGATGAAATCACTATATTTTTTAAATGTCAGCACTTGCTTTATTATAATTTTGTAAACGAACTAGTTTATTCAAATAAAGAAATATTTTAAAGCCAACAAAAGACCTGCAAATTCTCCAGTTGGCAAATGAAAATTTTATAGATAACTAAAGGGGGAAATAAATAGACATCTGACATGTTATTTTCTATAATCATATTTTACCAATTGACTGCCTTGTTTCATGTTAATTAAAATATATATTCATAATAGATTTTCTTACTAGCTTTTCAAACTGCTGCTATATTCTTTAAATAGTATTTTTAAATGTGAGAATAAAACTGAATCATGAGTTTGTAATATATTAGTAGTTCAGTGAATTTACTTTTAAGAGGTGGCAATTCATGAATGTGTCCCCATGTTACAAAAAAACATAAAATATTTCTAAACTAGGTCACTTAGCACAATTTCTAGTACTTATTAGAGCTTTTCACATTCAATGGGCAATTTAAATGCTGTAATGCTGATACTTTTAGCTTCTGTTCTGGGGGCAGTTAGAACACCTCAGGTGTCTCTGTGTGAGAGAGACCCTGGGAAAGGCAATATCAACAAATGTTGTTATTCAGCCTCTCCCACAGTGTGTTCATGTTAAAAAGTTTGTAGGGTCAAGTAAATTCGGGTAGTATTGGATTAACCTGGGTAAAACAGGGTTCTTTGCTGCAGAATCTTTCAGAATGATTAGAATACTTTTCTGCATCATGAGGGAAATACAGTATTCAGTGACTGCTAACACCATTAATTTCATGTGATTCCTAGGCACTACCATTCGTGTACTTTTAAAGGCCATGTTGCATTATACAAGTCGTTTCTCAAAGTCTGGCATTCGGACCACCTCACGAAAATTACCTAGGGAGTTTACTAAAAGTTCAGTTCTTGGATCCCATGCCAGACCACAAACATCATTTTTGGAAGTGCCAATTTTAAATAAGCTTTACACACACACACACAAACACACACATATTCAAACATTTGGAAATCAAAGAAGATAACATAATTTTTAATAATCTACTTCATTTCTTGGCAATTGTCTGTATTTGTAAAAAGAAGCTACTAAATTAGTTTGTGTATATTTTTGAATTTTCAATTTTGTTTCTGCCTAAATTCAGCTAAAATAACATAGTCTGCTAATATATGAAGTTAATGACTGATTTGAAATGCACTAAAAATATTCTAAGATTTTCCCAAAACTTATAATTAATTTTTGAAAATCAAGGTGTATATACATACATATATATGCATACATGAACAAGGTATGTGTGTGTGTATATATATGGTATACCTTATATGTATCTATACCTTACTTATATATACACCTTATATATATGCCTTATTGATATACCTCATCCATATATACATATATGAATGCATATATATGAATATATATAAATATGAACAAGGCATATATAAAATATATGAAATACAAAATGCCCACTTAATTTTCAAACATTAAAACAATGATAAAACCTAGAATTGATATGGAGAGAAGGAAATAGGTATTTTAAAACACTTTTGGTGGAAAAGTAATCAGAAGAGTCTTTCTGGTGGGCAACAGGCAGCTTGCCAGAACAAACAGCCTTTGCTGCAATAAAAAAACTATACAACAGGAAAAACCATAAGAGGCAATTCTTTCTACACAATGAATAACAGACAGTGCATGACTAAAACATGAGAAACTCATATGGAAATCTTCATGATCACCCAACTCTGCCTGGGAATCAGTTCCCAACAGAGGTATAGGGAGTTGGTGTCTGAGTCGTGCATAGTAGTCCCACTGAGATGAGAAGGAACATATGAGAATTTAGAGCAGCAGAAACTATTAATTCTGTGGCACATAGTATCAGAGGGAGGGAGCTGCCCAGAAAGGGGGCTCCCAAGTCTGTGTGGAAATCCCCTGAGTCTGCAGTTAATTCCTGACCTATATATTTACAGGATGAGATCACTCAAGGATTAACAGATTGCAGTTACTATAGTAAGAATGGAACAGACAAATTATAGGTTCGGCAGTTCTGAGGAAGAGTGATGTTGGGTGAAGGTGGAGTTTTGGTTCTGCCATAGTAGACAGATCTCATTAACGCCTTGTTAAAACTGACATCCAGTTGACACAGAAATGCTGAGCTGAGAGGAGTGAGTGCCACATTCTAGAGTAAGGCTTACTTTAGGCTTGTCCTAACAAAACCTGAAACCAAGATCTGATAACACACACAAGGGAAAAAAACTGGACTGAATTCTGCTAAGTTAGAGTGACTTCTTTTGCACACAAATTGTTTTATTATTTATTTGAAAGACACAGAGAGGGAAACATTGGTTTGTTGTTCCACCCAATTGTGCATTCATTGGTTCCTTTTTTTAAAATTTAGAAAATTTTAAAGAGAGAGAGAAATCAGAAGAGAGAGAGAGAGTACAAGAGAGAAATAGCAATTTGTTGTTTCACTTATAAATTCATTGTTAATTTGGTTGATTCGACTATGTGCCCTGACATGGGACTGAACCCACAACCTTGGCTGTGAACCCACAACCTTGGCGTACTGGGATAATGTTCTAACCAACTGAGCTGCGACCCAGCCAAGGTCTCTTGCGCACAAGGATTTTAATATAAAGCAAATTCAAAGTGGTCAACTAATAATTGACTGCCTGTGATAACAAGAATTAACCCTTCTCAGGGAAGATAAGATAATCTAAATCTAAGGTATTATCTATAATGTCCAATATCCAGCAATCACAAAAATGATTACACATGGAGAGAAAGAGAGAGACAGTGCAGGGTAGGGGGACATCTGTGGTCAACAGCCAAGGAGAAGTCAAGATTACCCAGATAGATATTGGGCTTCACACACACAAAAAAACTTAAAGTAGCTATTATAGCTATTATAAATATGTTACAAATTAAAAAGAAATTTTAAAATGAAAGAATGATGTGGTTATAATGAATGAACAGGTATAAAAACTCAGCAAAGAAATAAAAACAATAAAAAGTCAAACTGATGTTTCAAAACTAAAGTACAAAAACAAATAAAATATTAACTCCATAGACTTAATAGTAGAAATTAAAAAAAAAATAGTTCAGTGAACTTGAAGCCAAAGGGATAGAAGTTAACCAGTTGTAAAAACACAGGATAAACAAGATTGAAGAAAGTTAAAAGGTCCTTTAGGGCATTATCCAGTAGTCTAATATATGTGTAATTAGAGCTATAAAAGGAGAATAAGGAGATACTGATGAAGAACAAATATACGAGAGAATAATGGCTAAACTTCACAAATTTAATGAAAAATACTATGTTAAAGATCTAGGAATTCAGTAAGACCCAAGCTAACTACGTATACAAAGAACCATACCTTAGCACATTATACTTAAACTGCTGAAAACAAAAGGTACAGCAAAAAACTTTGAAAGCAGCCAGAGAAAAAGGATATTATGTCACGAGAACAAGGGATATAATTCTTGCTTTTTATTGCAAACAATGGAGGGAGGAGATAATGGAATAACATTTTTAATGGTGAAAAACAAAAGAGTTAATACAGATTTTTATATCCAGGGAAAATATTATTAAGAAAATGAAGATGCACCCCTATGTTCCTAGCAACACTGTTCACAATAGCCAAGTGCCGGAAACAGCCTTAGTGCCCATCAGTAAGTGGATGTACCAAAAAACGGTGGTACATTCACAAAATGAAATACTAGGTAGCAGAAAGAAAGAAGGAACTCTTATGTTTTGTGACAGAATGGAAGGAACTGGAGAATATTATGCTAAGTGAAATAAGCCAGTCAGGGAAGGACAAATACCACATGATCTCACTTATAAAAGCACAGACATGGACGACAGTGTGGGGACTGACTATAGGAGCAGAGGGTGGAATGGGCTGAGGAGGGCAATGGGGGAAAAATTGGGACAACTGTAATAGATAACAATACAGATGGTTATAAAAAAGACAATGAAGGTGAAATCAAACATTTTTTAGATAAATGAAAGATGGAAACATTTTTCCTTCAGACCTCTTGCATTTGAAGAAATGCTAAAGAAAGGGTTTCAGTCTGAAGGAAAATAATGCAATATGAAAATTCACACTTATAGTAAAAATAAAGAGACCCAGATGTGACCCTCTTTCCATCAGAGCTGACTGGTTTGTACACATGTTTTAGAACCGCAGCAAACATAAGAGAAGTTGACGGGACAAAGCTTATTCTCACTCCCTGCTAAGGAGGACAGAGCTCCCCAAACTCCCAGAACTCCCCAAAACTCCAAAGATAGAAGCTGGGGCCCTACTCAACCCACATCTAAAACCACCCTACTATTGTGATTTTTAGTTATACAAATTAATAAATCTTTAAGTAAACGTAAACAAACAATGACATTTCTGACTATCTAAAGTGACTTTAAATAAAACACCACCACTCCCATCCACAAATCACCTAGTAGGGGTAATTGTGATATCTTACAGAGTGAAAAAAAAATCAGTACTTAAGTAGAATCTACTTATATGAGTAGGGGATTATATTATATTTTTAATTCAGGCCCATTATCTTTTATCTGCAATTTTAAATTTCAAAAGTTTTTCTTTTCTTTTTTTTAAAATTTCTTGGAAGGTACATCCTGTCCTGACTTGAACTAATTTGGCCACAGAAACTGACCTGCAGTTACTGGAGGTTATTTATGGTCTTGATTTTTTATACTTGGTTTGAAGACATCTGTCTCAGTGCAGAAATAGTTCTGGGTGTTTGATGGGGTGTGGCCCAAGATTCTGCAGCCTATTTTACCAAATATACATGCACACATTACCTTTTTATTTTAAAATACTTCTAAATCCCGAAACACGTTTGGTTTTAAATGAGAGAATCTGAATAAGTATTATTTTCTTTATCTTTTTATCAATTTTTCATATATACTTTAAACAGTAAAAATAATGAGTTAGATGTAACTAGGCAAAGCTATAGATGGAAATCATATTCTGATTACAATCAACATGATAAAGTAGATGGTATATACTCAAAGCAGATCTACTAAAGTTATTCCATTAATTTAGGACACTGCTTTTGAGTCTGCCTGACAGTAGTTCTGTTAGAAGGGACACAACAGGTCAGTACTGTTCCCCTACACGCTGAACACTGCTGTGCCTGTAACTGCTCTGAGATGATTCTCTTTTTGTAGTTATCTCTACTGTTCATTAACAGTCCAGTTAATGGTAGTTTCTACGCACACACACACGTGTGTGTGTATACTCTCCCAAACCTAAAAGAGTGTCATCCATTTTCATTTTATCCCTTCCAGTTTTAAACTTGCAAATGGTGTAACTGCGGCAAACCTGCCTCCTGTGATCCACACTATTTCTCAATAAAATGTGGACGCAGTGTTTGCCTTACATACCCGACAAGGCTGTTCATGATCAGAGGAGGGCGTGTATGTGAAAATTCCTTGTTTACAGACAGCATAACCATCTTGACTCTCCATGGCCTGAAAGTACCCTTCCTTTTTCCCACTCTTTGCCTGTGACAAATTATTTACTATTCTGATACACCAGTAAAGCATATTCTGATATGTTTTACTTTTATCTATAATTTCCAAACATAAGAAATACCTCCCATACATTACCAGCTCATTCATCTATGATCTGTCATTAAAGTTTTTTATCTCAGTTTTTTAAAGCCTATTCAAATTATGTAACAGTGTAGAATTATGCACTTAGTATTTTTTGCCTGTATCCTTCCACAAGAAAATGAACTCTATGAAAGAAGAGATGTTTGTATGCTTTGTTTACTGCTTATGCCTAGTGAATAAAATAGTATGAGGATTCTTAATAGAAATCAAACATTTTTATGAATGATATATACTTATATATACTCATAATCAAAGATATGTGTGATTGATTTCAATAAACATCTGCTGTATAGGTACATGCATATATGCACCTGCTAAATGCTGACTAGTTTCTAGGCAGTACATTCAGAGTTCTACATGCATCATCTCTTCTAATCTTCAAGCTAAGTCCATAGAGTAGTGCAATGAAGGAAGCTAGGCTTTCGGCATGTTATACAGAGGTGTTCTACTCAGTTTTATGAAACTGATAAGTGACAGAGGAAAAAAATTAAGCCTAGGTCCTTTGAATGTCAAAGCACATTCCCTAATTCTTACCCTAGAATACATCCAATAATAACTTATTATAAATATCCTAACAAGTTATTCTGTAGTTATTCTGTAGTTAACAAGGTTTGGGAGAAAGTCTAACCAAAATTACAATCGGTCTTTATGAGGATAATCTGTGGAAATTTCAACTTGCCCTATCGTGCAGCCTCAGGTGCGTGTGGGATTTTACAGGGAAGCACACGCAGGCTTACCTGTAAAATGTCCATGACAGCTGTGGACAGTTTTGGAGTTAGGCATTTAACAAGTTAGTTGAAAAGTGGACTTGCGGGACAAAGTGGAAACAGAAATCTTAAGTCTAACGAATTTCTAAACTGGCAATTGTACAAGGAGTGACTAAATTATAACTTTTGATTTAGTTGAGGCTTACCAAAATATCAGAAAACCGTGAAATGTGACAATTAAATTTTCTGACCTATTTATTCAACTAAGGGTTGTGTCTTTAGGAACAATATCGGCCACTTCTAATGTATCAAAATGTGTTCAATAAGTTTAAAATATAGTATTTTCATTTTGGTTCTAAAAACAAATTTTATCCATGAAGTTTAAGAAGAACATTATAACTTAATATCAGATCTCATGATAATCTATCAACAGATGAATTATTATATTTATGTCCTGGCAATACAGCTAAAAATAACTCAAACAGGATCTCAGAAATCACTAAAATTAATGTTTAAGGATTTTGTAAGTTACTAAAATTTACACATCATCTTTCAGTATCCCTTATTGCATTGTATCATGAATCCCTTACTTACACTTGAAAACAAATGCACTTACTTTAAATAATGCAGGTGTATGTTCTATGTAAGGTTTTATTGGTGCTGCACAGGAGGTGGTATCTAAATTTCGAAAGATGTAAAATTGAGGTTAATTCTACTTAACCTTTTTCATTTGGGGAATTACTGAGATTAATAATTTTTATGGTCTCAAACTAACCTATTTTTCCTGTACAATTTTTTAATGAGATAGGCAGTCTTGTATTTGTTTTCAAAGATTAAACGAACCACATACAGAAACAGGCCTGGAACACCCACCTCAGTTGCTGGGCACTCAGGCAAAAAGAGAGGATCTCCTCTTCCTCTCTTGATTTGGACATCCCTTAATCCACCACTGCCTTGCCCACAGTAACTCCTACCTACTTCCTCCTATTCACATCTCCTTCTTTCCCCTGGAATGGTTAGTTTCCTCTCAAACTTTGCTGGTCAGTAAGAATGTAGGATGATGAGAAAAGCAGCATAGTACAAGGACGCTCAGATAGAACTGTACCACATATGATAATCTCACCACTGCTCCTTTCCTGCCAGCTACTTGCTTTTCTCAAGGCTACCATAATATTACTTCTTATTCTGCTGTTACTTTCATGATCACTCTTTCCCCATCTTCTTGGTAAATGCCTTTTATTTTCCCACCCCTTGAGTGAGCTCCCCAGAGTAAAATTCTTATCTGCAGTCTCCTAGGGTGACCTCAAAGACTGTCATGGATTCAGCCAACACCCCCCACTGCTAGTGACTCCCCTATCGACATCTCCAGTACAGCCCTCTCTGCTGAAGTGTTCTCTACAATAACACCCTCTTTGAATTATCCACCTCAATAGGCTACCAGAGTTTTAACTCAGTGTGGGACAGACTTAGTCTTGAATTTAATTATTGTTCCTAATAATTTCACAGTCTAAGCAAACCACTTCTCCTCTGAAAGTCTCAGTTTACACAACTGCAAAACGGTGATAATAATAATTCTGTCTCATTGGGTTGCTGTGGGGTTTTAATGAGATAATGTATCTTAGGTGATAAATTCAGTCTCTGATACATGACAGATCACAGGAAAGGATATGTAAGCCATTCAAGAGAGAATCCCTTACTCTCTAAATCTACTTGCTCATTACATAGTCCCTTGTTCAGTGAACAGTACATCTTTCCAGGTATTTTCCAAGCTATTAATCTACAAAACACTCTAGACACTTTTTCACCCTCCAATCTTTTCCAAGTCAATTTATCATCTGGCTCTTTCCTCTTCTTAAATATCTCTTGACCTTCATAATCTCTCTCAGCTCTGACTTCTAGTCCCTGTTTCAATTTAGGCTCTCATTTCTTGACTATAATATACAAAAACTCTCTTAACTGGCCTTCTTTTCTCTGTTTGTAGTGTATCCACCAGACCATTACCAGAGTGATCTATTTATGTAAGGGCAGTGGCTGGCCAACACTTGGATGACCCCTAATGAGTCATGCCTTGCATAACTTCTCCCTTTGAGTACAGCTACAGTGTGTAACTCGCTACTAATAAACAGAATAATGCAAAGGTGATGGGATATCAGTCCCATAATTATGCCACAATGTATGAGATCTATTTTAGCAGACTTTAGAGACTCCACTAGCCTTGAAGGAGTAAACAGCCTTGTTTTGAATGGCCAGTGAAGAGTTCCGTGTGGGAGGGAACTGCGGGTGGTCTCCAGGAGCTAAGAGCCTCATTTCTGCATCAGTAAGGAACTGAATTTTTCCCCAAACCATCTAAGTTTGGAAGAGGATCTTGAACTCCAGAAAGGAATGCAGCCTGGCCTACACTTTTCATTGCAATCTTGTGAGAGTCTGAGCAGAAAGTACAACTAAGTATTCATGTATGGAAACTGAGATAATAAATGTGTGTAGTTTAAAGCCCCTCATTTTGCCATAATTTATTATACTATGCTTTCAAGTCTTTGATCAACTATAACCTTCTAATTGAGGCAAACCCTGAGCACACATCTCCCTTCACCAGCTCTGTTTTTTTTTAAATAGCATTTATCAAGTTCAAAGAAATTATGTAGTTTGCTTATTTATTATGGTCATTTTTCTCTACCAGTAGAATGTAAGCTCCACAGGGCAGAATCTTACTCTCTGATTCACTGATATATCCTAAGCACCTGTAAGAGGGCTGTCACATAATAGGCGCTGGATATATTTTTTGAACTGATTTGAATTGCTTCTTCAACATGAGTTCCTTACTTTTAAAGAATAGCACATTCTTTATGTGCTACTGCTATAATTCTTTATATATCATAAGCCTTGGCATGCAAGAGGTCCCAAAATTATAATTAGTGAGTAAATACCACCTCCGTGATACATTACTATGTTATTCTGTACTGGTTGACAAAGAGCTATAAAACATACATATTATAGATTTGCATTATAAGTAAGGGCGTTGTCAGAGTTTTAAAACACCACAATTTATGATTCTTCATTTTAGAAATTCTTAAGATAAGCATAGAAATAGTTTCATTCTAGTCTTTCAATTAAGCTCGAATTCAAAACCTAAGTTGTATTAGTTTTCTATTGCTGCTAAAACAAATCACCACCCACTTTGTGTCTTAAAACAACATAAAGTTATTTTAGAGTTCTGTAGACCAGAAGTCCAACGTGGATCTCACTGGTTTAAAATCAAAGTGTAGGCCAGAGTGCCTTCATTTCTAGATTAAACCTAGAGAGAATCCACTCTCCTTAGCATTCTAGCTAATGCTTCCTAGCATTTTCTAGCTTCTAAAGCTCATTCAAATTCCTTGGCATATGGTCTCCTTCCTCCATTGTCAAGGCCAGCAGAGTCACTGATATAATCTCTCTGAGATATAATCTCTCTGATTATATCTCCCTCTGATGATAGCCGGGAAAGGCCCTCTGCTTTTAAGAAACCCAGCAATTAGACAGAACATATCCAGACAACTCAGAGAAGTCTCCTCATCACAATGTCGACAGCATTAGTCATATCTGCAAAGTCTCTTTTGCCATGTAAGGTTCCGGGGATTAGGATGTAGAGAAATGTGAGGGCTGTTATTCTGCCCACCACATTAGTGGAAGAGAAAAATAAGCATATAACTAAGTAAAGTAAAACATATGACTATAATACCACAGACTCACCTCAGAAAATCCAGTTGCAAATCTTTTTTGTTCCCATTTACACTTCATCTTCTAAAATGGAACATTTCTCACTTATTAAAACATTAAGTTTATTTTTCTACAATTTGAACTTTTTCCAGTTTAGTAAAAGGATTTTTAAAAAATGACTTTCCACCACAGCACCCCACAACTGACAGTTAGCTACAGACTCTATAGACCACCTGGGCGGTCATACAGAGAAGACCTGGCCCGGATGAGTAGTGGGCTGTTAATTATTTACTTAGGGATAAAGGCTGCCAAGTATACTTTGGGGAAACTTAGCAGCACAAGGACATAGTATATTCATTTCTTCTTAACACACCACAAAAGTCCTTATAAATGTCTTTAGGCTACAAAATTTTCTTACATTCATATAACAGTTAAGGGTTAAATGAAGGCAACATACAGGGATGAGATTTACTGTAGCTGTTTCCTAAACGTGATTAAATAATAAATGGAAAATATCAGTAATTAAATAATAAATGAGCCAGGATTATGGAGCAAATTATTTCTCCTCCTGCTGAGAGGCACTCTTATTGCTTGATATTCTAAAATCCTCTATATATACCAATTTAATATGCAGAATCTATTTTAATTAAGTAAATGGAAGCATGCCAGAGAGATTCATATGTGTTTGGTGAGAGTAGAAGACATTTTGAACACAAATATAAGCCCCATTTTAAAACAAATTTGAAAGGTGCCAAGATTTAGTGATACATAAACACTAAGGTGAAGTCCTACCCCATTTTGCATTGTCTTCTCTCCCTGCAAATATTAACTCCTTCATTCCTAAATACATGCTAAATAGCATTACAATGTGTCACATTTGTAGGTTAAATTCTTGCATAGTTAATTCACGCACAAATCCAGTCTGTCCCGAGGCGTCTCTGTCACCTTGTAAACTGCATCTTGTTCACATGTAAGGCATGGTGACAACTTGAGGATGGGTGAGACTGAGTGACGTGACTCAACACACACAGTGCCAGTGCTAATGCTGAATGCCAGCAGATCAGCAATGTCATCTTGACATATGTGGATAAAACTTCTAATTCATAGTAAAATGAGAAAAATGTAAATGAAATTTCCTTCACTTTACAACAGGAAAATATTATAAAGTGACCATGGTAAATGAGGAAGTAATGTGAAAAAGATACAAGCTCAAGATGTGAAACAAAAAACAAGAGTTTATGCCCTGGCTGTACCATATACTAAATATCTATGTGATCTCAACTTGACTGAGCTTCTGTGCAAACACAGTGAAGGATAAGTGCAACTCATTCACTCATTCATTCAAATAACCTACTGAGTGACAACCCTGAGTGACTGCACTGTTCTAGCGAGTGACAACACTGAGTTTATAGCTATGAATAAACTAGACAGATACGCTTGTCTTCCGTGAAGCCTGAATTTTTACAACTCTTCATAGCGTAGTTACCGCTAAATTAATAAATGGTAATTCAGGCAATCTAGCAACACTAAAATGGATATAATCATTATATTAGACATTATGTAGTCTTTAAAAGAATATATTTCTGAAGAGCAGCTTAAAGAAAAACAAGTCTGCTTTCTGAAATATTTTCAGCAATAAGTTGTATATTTAGTTTTTAAAAAACTATCTTTTAAAGGTAAAATATAAACGAGAACATTGGTCTCTGGATTAGCAATCACTGCATGGGCTCTCTTCGTTTTTTTGCTTTTTTCTTCACATAGTCCTTTTTGCTACTTTTCTACATGATCAAGCAGTCATCACACTGTGATTTATGATCTTTCTCCTGTCAATTCAACCATCATTCCACTCTGTTCCATTAGTATTTCCTACTGTGAAAATCCCTGTAGAACCCTTGGTAAACTCTCAGATGTTTCCAGATTCCACTTTGGAAAGCAGTGAACCACAATGTTATTAAAAGCCAATGACTTATGAAGGGATTTGCTTCTTTCTCCTAAGAGAAGGGGGAGTCTAGACATTATCCTTAGAGTGACATTCATGCACAGCTTCCCTCTAACAGTAGTATTTTCTAAACTCAAATGAATTGTTCCAGCTATCAAATTTTACATGCAGTATTTTGGGGAGTTTTTTTTAACCAAAAATGCCTAGCTTTATATTTCAATAAGTATGCCATTCCAAGAGATGTGAGGCCAGAACCAGTTAGTTACTGGGAAAGTAGTTATCCTGTAATGCTGCCAGGTAAACACATTAAGTCTTTAGTCACATTTGTGGCACACACTTTAAAACTCCACACTTTCAAAGGATGTACTGGAGTCGACATTCCAACTTAGTACTCACCCAGTTAAACAGAAGCTAGTAAGAAGCATGAAACCATATATCCTATATAAAATTTTTGGCAGAACACCACATGGATCAACCTTACACTTAAAAAAAATCATAATAGTATTAAATCATCCTAAACCTCTAACATCCATTCATAAGAATGCATTCACTCTTTTATCAGAAACCACATATCATTCTGATTCATGTATAGTGTTAGAAATATAAATTTGACAGAATCTCTCTGAACCTGACCCCACACTTAAATATTTTCATAACTGCAGAAGCAAAAGAAACACAGGCAAAAGTCTCTTCACTGTGCAATGCAGTCAGCTTTGAAAAAAATACCCTGCATGTACATAAAACAGTAAATGACAAAGTTAAAATAAAAATGCCGGCCCTGTGAGAGCACTTTCCTGCTGTTTTCAGTCTTTGCTAAAGATGAAAAAAAAATAACACAAAGAGTAAGAAATATAAAAATACAACCTAAATACTAAGAACTAAAACAAACACGCAAAAAATACCACAAAACATCACAAATACTGTATTTTTCGGACCATAAGAAGCGCCCAGGTTTTAGAGGAGGAAAACGGGAAAAAATTTGAAGTAAAAAATGTGGTAAAATATTTAATGACATAAATAACAAAATATTTCACTAATGTAAATGTAAATAGAACTCACCAGCAGCATTAACAACCATTATTCTTTCCAAATTTGGTGGGGGTGGGGGAAGTCAGAAAAATACGGTGCTACTAACTGATATAATAAAGCACTGATCTTAAATCCATTTTTTCAGGTGTGATCTATTTTAGAGAGGATTGCAGCAGGAATGCGTTAGAAAATAATTTTTAAAAATTAAGTTTTTGTTTGAATCGAGTAGCAAAATAATTTTTACTCAGGATAAAAGAAGAAATATTTATTTAGGGAAACAACATGAATTCTTTTTTATAGTTACATATTAGAAAATATCTTCCTTAAAAATATATAACATTTAATGACAAAACAGGAGTCAGCACACTTTTTCTGTAAAAGGCCAAATAATAACACATTTTAGGCTTTCAAGGCTGAGTGGTCTCCGTGGCAACTACTCAACTTTGCACAAAAGCAGCCACAGACAAAATGTAGATGGATGGGGCAATTCTAAGAAAGATTTATTTATGAGCACCAAAATCTAAAATCTTACAGTTCTCACTGCTCATGAAAGCTCTTCTTCTTATTCTTATTTTCTCAATTATTTAAAAATACAAAATAACATTCTTAGTTTATGGATAACACACAGTGGAGTTAGATTTGGTTCAGGTTGTAATTTGCTGACTCCTAGACTAGGCATTGATGATGCAAACTGTAAAAAATGAGAAGATGAAGCTCATCTTTTCTTCCTTTCTTCCTGTTATTTTACCTACCTACCTACCTACCTACCTACCTACCTACCTTTGTGTGCTGGCACCTGGGAGCACACAAAATATAGTGAGGCAGTCCCATCACAGTGGAAGGCAGATTACACTCTCACACCCAGCCAGAGTGGTACACTGTAATGGGCTAATTAACAGTTAGTAGGCGCTAGCCCACACAAGCACCACGAGTTTCTGTGGCTATACGATCGTTCATAATACCCAAAGTGAATACAGTTACACGCTATATTTGTGTTCCAATACACCGTCATGAAAGTTTTTCCTATGGCGTCTTCCCTGACAATTTATGTCTTCATTGAATTACCCTGAATTTTTCATGATTGTAGAGAAACCACAAGAGTAGCTTGCCTGGTGGCAATGATCGGAGTATCATTATTTATTTATTACAGCGGAAGGGCTCTTTATTACTTGGGGATTTGACAACACCCCAAAAATATTACATCCTTCCTAAGACATTTGGATACAAAATGCTAAGAAACCCTGGGAATAGTGACCTGTGCTTTTCCCGAGTTCCAGTTCAGAAAAGTATTTTATTTACCTTTAGTAGCACACAAGCACTGAAAATTCTCTTTTAAAGAAATTTCATCAGCAATCCAAGAACTAGTCAGGCATAAAATATTTTTTATTGATCTACTGGTTGTTAGAATTTCAGGTCGATTGATATTCTAACAACCACACTGTTTTTGAGCCATAGTGTGGTCTGATATCACCAGGAGGATGAGGTTTGGGGGTTAAGTGAGTTACTTTCCTTCAGAAAGATGCTGCTGGGAAAATCGCTGGCGTAGCACACACTTATCTAGCAGACTCACCTTCAGGAGATTTGTGTGGCTTTGTATGCAGTCATTAGGGAAGCTTCCCACTAACATTAAAAATATATGCTTAAATACTGTTTTTCAACGTGACACAAATGTTTGAATACCAATGTAAAAAAGCGTATGTAAAGGTGCCAGATACTTATGTGTAAGAAAAGGGAAAGAACTTGTGTAAAAGCATATTTCTTACTGTCTTCTATCTGAATAAATACTCCTGCACAGTTTGTGAAGACTTAAAAATTCCACTCATGAAATTTTCATGTATGATTACATGAAAAAACAGCATTATTATAACACTAGAGTCCATCATTTAGACAGGTTTCAAAAGGAAAAAAAGAAAAGTTTTTTTTTTCAGAGTAATATGAGACATTACAGAAAGATGTGGTCTAAAATTACTTTACTTGGGGAAAAAATAAACTTTTTTTTCCAAATGCAAACTACATGGAATGATCTGAGTCAAGGAAAAAGCAACTCTCTGTAGTCATTTAAACAGAGGCTACATCTTAGGATAACACAGCCTATAAACAATGGTATTAGCTTTTGAACTCAGTTATGAATTTATTTAATTACATGAGTAGCAGTAAGCTTACCAGGTACTGTGAATGCCTAGACAGAAAATATGTATCAAGGAGAAATAGTGCCCTGAGAAGAATGTGTGGTAAGAATACAAATATGGGAGGCAGGATTAAGCACTGATTAGAAAGTCTTAGCAGTGAATAAATTAAGTCTGAAGAATGATGTCTAAAATGTTAATGAATCGTACAATTGTGTTATCTAAGAGTAAGTTGTAAGTGCAAATACTGAGCTTCAGAAATGGCAATAACTAGAGATGTACATTTGGTATTTGTTTGCACAGAATAATTAAAATCAAATGAATAAGAACAAAATTGGAAGAATCATACTAACTAATACCAAACTATACTATAAGGGCACTGTAATCAAAACAGCATGGTACTGGCATAAAAAACAGACACATAGATAAATGAAATAGAATAGAGAGCCCAGAAATAAACCCACACCTTTACAGTCAGTTGATATTCAACAGAGGAAGCAAGTCCATACAATGGGCTAAAGATAGCCGATTCAGTAAATGATGCTGAGAAAACTGGACAGACACTTGCAGAAAAATTAAACTAGACCACTTTCTTACAACACACACAAGAATAAATTTAAAGTAGATTAAAGACTTAAATGCTAGACCTGAAACCATAAAAATCCTAAAAGAAAACACAGGCCATGAAATCTCAGACATTGTTTGTAGCAATATTTTTACCAGACGTATATCCTCAGGCAATGAAAACAAAAGAAAAATAAATAAATGGGACTATATAAAAATAAAAGTTTTTGTACAGCAAAGGAAATCATCAACACAATAAAAAGACAACCCAAAAAATGGGAGAATGTATTTACTAATACATCTGGTAAGGGGTTAATATTCAAAATCTACAAAGTACTTACAAAACTCAACACCAAAAAAACACAAAGAACCCATTTAAAAAAATGGGCAAAGGCTCTGAATAGACACTTTTCCTAGAGGACATACAGATGGCCAACAGACATGAAAAGATGCTCAATGTTACTAATCATCAGAGAAATGCAAATTAAAACCATCAGATGACATCTCACACCTGTCAGAATGGCTATCATCAATAAATCAACAAACAACAGGTGCTAGCAAGGATGTGGAGAAAGGGGGACCCTTTTGCACTATTGGTGGGAATGTAGATTTGCGCAGACACTGTGGAAAGCAGGCTGGAGATGCCTCAAAACAATAAAAATGGATCTGCCTTTTGACCCAGTGACCCACTTCTGGGAATTTATCTGAAAGAACCCAAAACACTAATTCAAAAGTACACAAGCATACCTATGTTCATTGCAGCATTATTTACAATCGCCAAGATACAGAAGCAGCACAAGTGTCCATTAGTAGATGAGTGGATAAAACAACTCTGGGATATTTACACAATGCAATACCATTTGGCCATAAAAAAGAAGAAAATTTTACCCTTTGGGACAGTATGGATGGACCTGAAGAACACTATTATGCTAAGTGAAATAAGCCAGTCAGAGAAAGATAAATACCATATGATTTCACTCATATGAACAAACTTATCTAACAAGCAAAACAGAGACAGACTCATAGATAGAGAGTAGATAGCTAGTGGTGGTGGTGTGGGGGGCAGATGAGGGGCTGGAGGGATTGAGCAGAAAGGAAAAAGATGCATGGACATGGACAACAGTGTGGTGACTGCTGAGTGAATGGGAGTTATAAGGGGACTAAATGGTAGTGTAAAAAATATAATAAAGATTAAATTAAAAAATAAAATGTTTGGCCAAGTTGAAAAAATGAATGAATAAGATGGCTAATGGATATGTTAAAAGAAGTGGACTTGGACAGAACCACAAGGAATACCCACACTCATGGGCTAGAGGAAGGCAGGCTAATGAGGGAACCTGAGAAGGAACTTCCAGAGAAAAAGGAGTATCTGGGGTATATGGCTGAAGCAACAAGAGCGACTCCACAATGCCCAATGATGCAAAGAGGAGATGGGGGTATTTCAATGCTTAAAGGCCAATGGATTTTCTTATCACGGGAACACTGAAGACCTTGGCAAAACCAGTGTTATGGCAGAGGTGGCAATGGGTGAAGGTTAGGTCTAGTTTCATGTCCTGTCATACGATTTTGAAACCTAGGATGAAGTGGAGAATAAAATCTGATAAAAAATGAATTAGAATAAAGAATACTTGATAAAGAATGGTCCTGGAAATATCAGGAGAAGATAAAATTAGAAGCAGAAGAGGAAATGGTTAGTATGGGAAGGTAGGATTATCCCTCAGGTATGGGACAAGCAAAGAGAGGACTAGCAAAAACACAGATCTGTCCAAGTGAGGGAGCAGATGCCAAACAGTCCATGTCAGATGCTTCTCAACCTCAGCCCACTATACATTGTAATTATATGAGAGTGAAAGACTCATATCTGAGGTTTTATATATAAGAATAAACAAGGGTAATAGAAGAACTCTGTAAGAAAAGCACACTTGGAAAATTGTATTTAGCCAAGAAAAAATATCCCCATCTTAAATTGATTGAAGTTTGACTGCAATTTATTCCTTAGCTCAGAATACATATATATTTCACCACTATGCATCTTACAATGAGGATTACAGACACATTTTATATGCATTTCTTAAACTAGTAGAGAAATTACCTAATTTCATGGACTAGTTCTAATATTACAAGACAAGTAAAGAGATTTCATCACTGCCTGCAAGGTAGTCAGGGATGTTAGAAAGATATGAATTACTGCCTGACAGGCAAACTAGTTTCTTTCTCTTGAATAAGTGGTTCTCAAACTTCAGTGTGCATTAGATTTACTGGAGGGCTTGTTAAAACACAGATGGCTGGCTCTCAGTCCTAGAGTTCCTAGATCAGTGCTTCAGACTTCGCATTTCTAATAAGTTCTT
This sequence comes from Artibeus jamaicensis, assembly GCF_021234435.1. Classification (NCBI taxonomy): domain Eukaryota; kingdom Metazoa; phylum Chordata; class Mammalia; order Chiroptera; family Phyllostomidae; genus Artibeus; species Artibeus jamaicensis. The sequence goes on from NW_026521870.1 coordinate 5,566,499, forward strand.
CGGTGATATTGATTTTGCTCTTCTAGTCCGAGGACCACACTTTGAAACCAACCACTGTGACAAGGCACTGTGACATTCAACAACATGTAGGTCTAGAAACAAGAGTATTTTCACTCAACCATCTATTGAAGGAAATTGCCAAACTAGAGTCTGTAAATATATTAAAATAGTACCATTAATATTTTAAAGAAATTATATGTATTTTTTTTAAAAACTATCTCACTAATAGTCAGACAGCAGTAAACAATGGGGACTTCTTGGTACCGGTATCACAGCCCTTACCCATTACAGTCTTTTCTACACATTAAAGCATAGTTTGGGTTCGGAACTTACCTGTTCCAAGAAACAGGACGTTGTATCTACCATCGGCAGCACTGACTCGATCCACAGCTATCTTTGTGTACTTATAGTCGGTGCCTATGCGGACGATCAGAGGCCTCTTGTGGACCGGGTAGATGGAATTGTACATGAAAGGGTGGTTCCGAATAAAAGTGACAACGTCATCCGGGAACTCCTTGGTGGTTCGCAGATTGGGGGTAAATGCTCCTCCTGGGCACTAAAAAATGTTTTTAAATAAAAAGTTAATAAAATATTTGCTTAATTTTAGTAATGATCAAAATACTTAGCTCAAGTTGTTTTAAGTTGACTTCCTGATGAGTAAACAGCAAAACTATATACAGTACTATATAATACTACCTGTAGAAAATAAATATATGTGTACGATTTCATCATTTAAATGAGGCTAAGTCCACTTATCCTACCCTATTTGTTTGCAGAGAGGAGCTGACACTGTGTTGTATATTACTTTTCCCAAACGAAGGATCTCTGAAGTTGGAACTTGGGTTGGATGTGGTAAATCAGACCTGACAATTCCCCTCTGAAACCACTGAAAGGACCCCAGTGGCTTCTATTAACTGTAGAATAAAATACCAACAGCTGAGCATGGCCTGCAAGCCCCTGGATGCCTGGCCTGCACCTGTCACTCCCACAGCAATTCCTGCTGCTCCTGAGCCTCAAGCATGCCCCCGCTCACACCTTGGCACCTGCTGTTCCCCATCTGAAATACTCTTGTTCACACAAGTCCGTGGCTTTCTCTGTTGCTTCATTCAGTTCTCAGTTGAAAAATTTCTTCCTTAAAGGTGAGGACACAAATAAAAATAGCTCTCCCTTTCCATTTCCACTGCCTTCTTAGCCTGCTTTATGTTGCTTTACAGTCCTATTTACCTAATTGTACATTATATTAGATGCTTTTATTCTTATTGTCTGTATCTCCCTCTGGAATGTAAGCTGTGTATTGACATTAACTGGGTATATTTTGTTCGTTGTTTCACTATTAGACCTATAACAAAGCTGACAAATAGTGGCTACCTGACAAAGAGTAGTGGACTACTCTATTGTATCTGGCATCCGATTTTGGTGCAGGGGCTGTATGAAACAGGGCCTCGATTCTGGCCAAGGGAGGAAAGATTCAGAGCCTCAAGTTCAAAGGGGTAGATGGAAAGCAAAATTGAGATCTGGAAAAGGACTGCTGGACGGCTTCAACAGTTCTGGAAAGGGAGCGTGACGAGGGCTTCTGAGGAGAAGATTCCATTTACAGGGCACCTGAGGCCAAACTCGAGGGCAGGCTGGGAGCCCTGGAGCTTGGCACTCACACACACTCACTAATAGGATCCAAGTGCTAAACAATATGAGCAAAGCTGTTGGGTATATTCTTTTAACACATATAAACACGATCTGTCTAACCCTATTGAATGAACATCTGTCAATAGCTCTACTTTCAGGAAAAAAAATAACTTGGCCAAATTTTTCTTGCAAATAGCACTCCTGTTCTAGTTTTCTTTTTTCTTCACTAAAGAAGTGCAAGGTAACAGGGAAGCAGTGAAGCAAGCTTCCTGAACAATAGCCATGGGCACAGCACCGGTGGTAAACAGCAGGATCTAATAAGCACAGTAACAAACTGCAAAGAGATACTTTACTCAAAGGTGGCAATGAACCCTTATTTCTACCTGATTGCTCCTATGCATTATATAAACCTAGTGTGGCCAGATTTGAACAGAAGATGGAAATGTGGAATTTTATGTGAAACCTGCCAACATTTTAATGTGGACTCAATGAAAAAAAGACAAACAATTTTAGGGACCAAATGAAACATGAAAACCTCTGGGTCAGTGCTTGTAACAGCCGTGGAATACGTCAGGGTCTCTGGGCCAGCACTTCCAGGCAGACCAGCACTTGCAAGTCAGTCTCAGCAAATTCCTGAGGCGGCCATGTTCACTGAGACATGTTCATCATGCCAAAAGCAATTTTTAGGCTAACTCTGACCAGTTAACATTATTAGAACTTTTTACAGGACTAGTAAATGTAGTTCTCTTTTTGCAGGAAGGCAGAAGGAGCAATTAAATGACTTCACTAAGGAGGGATAATAAGAAAGTAATAAGACTAAGCCTCTTATCCCATTAACTAGACTTTTGTCTAGGGTTCATATGTTTTGTTTTTTCCTTAAAAAAAAAAAAGCATTGTATTTAAATATACATGTCTATAAATTGCCCACAATGAAGACCAAATGAGGACAAAGCATTTCATTTGAGGGTGTTCTAAACTGATGAATGTCTTCCACACTTCTCAAAAGTATATGATTATGGGTGTTTTCTACCCTCATTCTTCATACAAAGCGGAAAAAGGGAAATCCATTGCTCATGGAATGAAAACATGGAAAGAACAAACGCACGGGCAATTTAAGTAGTTCCAGATTTTCATAAAACAACACTAATTATGGTTTGCTAAGCTGAGATGTCTCTTTAAAATATTTGCAAGCATCCTTATTTGTAAGTTCTGGAGAGATCCAAAGTTAGCACATACTACAGCTTGTATAATTTCCAGTTAGTGATTATTTTCACATGCAATAAACTAATTAAATTATGTGCCTTATTTATGGGTTTTACTTCATGATCACTAAAATTCAGATAAGAATTTTATATCTGTAAAACCATAGTTATTAAATTAGTAACCAAACAAATCAACTGAAATCAGTTATTCTATATTTACTAAGATATCCCACATTTGGGACTTCTGTTTATAATATTCACAATAAACTTCTTTCTTAGAGACAAGCATCTCCTTATGTGAGTGTATTTTAAAATTACAAAAAGTTTGTTTTGACAATAATTAATTTTCCAATCCGTTCATAGCAGAAACTACAGATATACTAGAATAAATGATAATGATGGTGACAAGAAAAAAAATTGATCACCCTTTTCAGACTGTTTGGATTTGAGAGTTTGCTCATTGTAACACTGCCAAGTATAAACAAGATGTGATTGACCTACCCTTCACCTTGTGTGTGTATAAGCTTGTGCACTGAAACCTAAAGGTAACTGTCCATTCATTTGCTACAATGAAACAAAGCCTCTGTCCGTTAATTAGGTTGGTGTCTCATTCCTCGGAAGGATAATTTTACTCCACAAACAGTCATTAAGTAATTTGGGTTAAACTTTTCCTTTAAGTGTTTGTTTTTCTCCAGTTCCAGTGTTCTGTTTATCATTCAGTGATAAGCACTCCTTCTCTGAGTAAAGACATTTTAAGCGTTTTGATTACTAAAGTGTTAAGTGAACGGCAAGGAACAATAACAATGCCAAGATAAAGAAGTGTCAGCAATGGTTGCCCTTAATTTCCTTCTTATTCTCAGGTATTTTTGAGTATCTGCTGACCTCTGATGCTCATAAATGTTTTCCTAATTCTCACAGCCATTATGCCAGTTTTCGTCATTAATATATTCATATATTAATTCATATTTCCATCTCCAAACAGCTTTTGTCCAAAAAAGCATTTTGATGTGCTCAGTGGAAAACCTAAAAATAAGAAGCTACAACTGTCTTTTAGACACGAGTATTCTGGTTAGAAACATGGACAACATCAAAGCAAAATTAAGACATACATAATAATTTAAGAAAAATATAAAATAAATAACAGAGCTTGGGTCATAATCAATGACCATATATGTTTAAGAGTCAATATTCTTTTAAACAAATTTAGAATAGTGGAGGAACATAAGGCTGCCAGGGCCACTGAGGTGGTTTAGAAATAAGTACACGGAGTTTGGAGTATTTAGAGAATTGTCATTTCTGGGGCATTGTTGGATCCTAGAATACAAAGTGGAGGCAAGAGGTAACAGCCTAGGGTGAAAACAGCAGAAAATAAATGCAAATCCAGTCAAAGCAGTAACTGGTATGGTCAAGGGGAACTTGACTTGACACTTGAAAGATGAGTGGTAAACTGATAAAAAGGTAGACTCAGTGGTATTGCAGAAACCAGGCTGGTTTCTAGCACTGGCCTATAAAATATGTATTTTGAAGAAACTAATCTTATGTTTAGAGCCCTGGTAATCTAGGTCCTTTATTTATTTAAAACCCAAACAATCACATAGTTGAAGTCTTGTACTTATATACCAGCTGGCCCTCTTCCTCCTCACATTTCCTCCCATCACCTAAAAAATCCCTCTGCCCAGACCTGCCTGCCAATGCAGAGCTTCTAGGACTCACTTTTCTTTTCTTTGACTTGTAATATGTAGTGCAATTTGGCCTAAAACATCCTTTCTTACCTATCCAATTTATTCACGTCCAGCTGCCCCTTAGGAACAGCTCAATCTCATATTTTTATATGCTTTCCCAGACAAGGCTGATGTGTAACATTCTCTCCACTAGACTGCCATGTTCACTGTCTATTTTATTCATGCATTTTGAATGACCTGAAACAATATGCATTTTGATTTTTCATGTCTCTATACCTCATGTATTTAATATAATTCTAAACTTCACTAACTAAATATTTTCAAACATCTAAGAGAAAGAAATACTTCTAATGTGAGAACAATGGGAAGATACATGTAATCAACAAAAGTGCTAGCAATCAACTTTGTTTCTTGACAACACTATGTGGAAAATGGATTTTCTGTGTTCTTTTGCTCTACCAGGTACCAGAACCATTCAAAGTAATATGGTTGAAGCCAAGGGTTCTGATCCATTTCTAAAATGATATTAAAACTGAACACTTTTATTAGGTTCTGCTTTAAGAGGATAGAATATGCAAACACAATCTACTACAGAAGCTTTATACACATTGCAGCAGGATAATGTAATATGTTAGCTCAGCCACAGAGAGGATCTGCAGCTTTTTGGCTGCCCTTTGCAACATACCAAAGGTGTCTTGTTTCTTCCACAAACTTGAATTACTTATGGAAAAACATTATGACACAATTGGCAGGCTTCTTCCTACTGACTTCGACTTGCTAGTCGGGGCAGTTTACTCACACAACTATCAATCCTGCTTAAAAGGAAGCACCTACAGGGAATATTACAATGAGGGTGTAAAATTTCTGCCCGTGTAATTTCTTTAAGAATCCAGTCATATATTTATGAGCTTGACATGGCAACTGGACTACTGTGTAGGGAAATAAAGGTCAGCGATCATAATTGACCCATCATTGCAAGGACTTCAGAGGCAATATTCTTAACCCTAGAGAAGACGGAATGCTTTGGATCACTTGGCTGTAGGTCTTCTGGCCACATGAATGGGATATTAAATCCTGGAAGTGCAGGGAAGAGGCTGACACTTCTGGCCACTGTGAGTCAGAGAGCTGACTTCATGATGTGTTGTACAGTAGAGGGTGGAGGGACCAAATCTTCAGGGAGAAATGCTTTTCTAGGAGGAGTTCCAGAGGTCATTCCTCCACCCTGCCTCTTTTATTCCCTAAGGAGCACTCATTTGACCTTTTTTTTGTCCTTTTTCAATTTAAAGGTGCTGCTCTTTTCTCAGCACCAGATGTAGGGAACCACATTACACAAATGTGTCTCAAGTACTGATTATTCCCTTTTCTCATGGAGTCAGCTCCAGATGTGTGTCACTAAGCCCTGGCATTATTCCACAATGCTTTAGAACAGAAAAAAGAAAACGCTTATTCTTAGGAGCTCAGAAATAGTGAAAATGGAACTGCTAGCAGAATTTTCTAGTTTAGCTGTGATTTATTTATTGTTTTTACTAAAAAGGGTTTATCTATTCCCACATTTTATGTAGTGTAATTAATTGCTGGTTGACATGAGTAGTTCTTTTACTGTGATTCTCAGTTGAACCGGGTGAAGGGTCTGGTGGGCATTGGGACAAGTAGCCTTTTCAGCAGGAAAAAAATCCCTGATTTGTAATATGTGCCAATTTCTATGGTGTAAATAATCCACTGTGCTGATTTCAAGTTATTGGGTGATGGCCTTACTTGAGACAAGACGTACACAATGTGCTCTCAGGAGCCAGTGTAGGCTGGCTCCACACACACTTACTGAGGCTCTGCAGCCATTAACCCTTATTCAGATGGCGTGGCTCTCTTTTATCTGTTTTATTGATTTATCCAAGAGATTTCTCTTATGATATGATTTAGAGACAAATGAAATTTTGTTGAATTTACATGTCAATTGCTCCTTTACTATATCCCATATATGTGTTGCTCAAAGAATAATTGATGAAAGTATATGCAAGCACAACCACCCCTTAATTTTCTGTGGTACAGTGAAGCAATGATGCTGTCAACTTCAAACATCAGTACTTCTCAAACATATTTACCTCCAAATATGTTGTCAGTGAGTCATGCAATACACTGAAAGAATGAGAGCTTTTGAGTTAGAACGGAATTTTGAAAGTTGCTCAGTTTCCCCCCTTCACTTTCTCTTCTCTTACGTAATCTGTTTTTATCCAACACAGTCCAAACTGAGGTGCTTTAAGATAAATGTATCTCTTGATTTCTTTTTCTTATGTTATAGAAAATAATTCATTTCTTTTTGCTTTCCCCTATTTTGCTGAGATATGAGTGTCACAAAGATACCATTTGGAAGGTGATTTTGAATTCTATGATGGGACTGTGTAGCTAGATATCATTAAGATTAAGTTTAATTATTTCACGGATAAACAGTAATGCTGATCATCTTTCCAAAGTTAATTTAAAGTTAACTAACTAATAAAATACATATTAATAATTAATCTTTCAGCTTCCTAACTGAAAACCAAACTTTAATTTTGAATAAATAGAAACTATTAGAAAAATATAGTTTTTCTGTTGTAAAATATATTGACAACCTTGTAATTTAAGATCAGAAAGTAAGGGAGTAAATAATACATTGTAAATAAACTCTAACAATAACAAAAACATAAAGAGAATCTACAACTGGTTAAAATTATGTGGGATGAATATCTGAAAGCATATTGGCCAACGAAATTTTATATTCAAGTTAAAAGAAAGAAGAAACACTTTCAAATTTAATATTATTTTAACAACTCTATTGTAATTTTTTCATACAATCACTCTTCTTTACTTATAAACACTTTACCATTTTAACCTTATTCTATGAATGCACAGACATTAGAAAATTATATTCCCATTGGTGTCAGTTGTATAGTATCTGTATCTCCTCTCAATCAGTGCACTGTATGACATTGTACAGAGAGAGAAACTAATCGATATTCTAGAATGAAAGGCAGCACTGTTATGGATCAAAAAAACGAAAACAAATAGCAGGACTGATCATTGTTGTCTAGAAGAATTTGAGTTCCAATCTACCAGTGTACGCTCTGTAACTTCACCTGAAAAAGTTAGTTTTCAATGTACCCTTTAATACTACTAATATTACAAGATACAGATATATTTATAGGCCTGAAACTATCGTTTATAAAAAGGTTTTTGAATTGCAACATTACTTTCACTGTAGTTATTTGCTTCTAAGTACCCTTTTCCATCTTTGAGAAATAACATAATTTGTAATGTTAGGCCCGGAATTAGATAAAAGTAGCCAAGAGGAACCCGAGGCAGGCTCCAGACTGACTCAGCAAGGAAGATAGAAAGTACAGAAAGTACAAAGAGTGCTGAACAAGATAAACCGCCTTATGCATGACCTTGTCTTTGCAGAAAAGTATCCACTGTTGCAAGCAGAGAACATAGCCATGTATGTTCTCTTGAGATAGCCAATTGCTAACAGCTACGTCTGCTTCTGTATTTGCTTGCTTGCTCACCCCAATAAAAACCCTAGGCTGTAAGCGCCAGGCGCGACTGTCATTTGCAGCCATTTTGGCACCTCAAGAGTTCACCCCTGCACAGGTAAAACTTTGGCCAATAAAGTTCCATCTCAAACTCCTGAAAGCTTCCGACCATTTGTTGCTCGCGTTGGTGGATGCCACAGTAAAATCAATATACCCCTTAAGGCCCTGGATGGTGTAGTTCAGTGGATTGAGTGCAGGCCTGTGAACCAAAGCATCTCTGGTTTGATTCCCAGTAGGGGCACATGCCTGGGTTGCAAGCCATATGCCCAGTATGGAGGGTGCTGGAGGCAACCACACATTGATGTTTCACTCCCTCCCTTCCCCATCTCTCTAAAATAAATAAATAAAATCCTTTAAAAAATAAAATAAAATCAATATATCCTTACGACTGAAATATTACTATGTAATTTATCTGTAAATTAATTCTCACATGGTTATTTCTTCACAAAAATAGATGAGGTTTCTTAATACAAGGAAGAGTTGTGAAAAGCAACTAACATCCAAATTCTTAGTTTCCCACCAAAAGTTCAACACTTTCCAAGCTATGGTTTTTATGTCGATATAATTAAGAAAATATCTCTTCCCTATCTAATATACACAGTGGCCTTGAATCTAAATAAGATTTATTAGCAATAGCACTTAGAAAAAGTGTAGAGAGTGATATCTATCTATCTATCTATCTATCTATCTATCTATCTATCTATCTATCTATCTATCTAATTTGTAAATCCCAAATCTGTGAAGCTGTGACTACTAAAAATTTATAATAAATATACCAGTAGTTCTATAGTTGTATTTAATAACCACCAAACTGATATGCATTTCTTAAGTTATATTTATTTAAAAAGTAAAATAACAGGAAGTTTTCTGGTACTCACAGTTCCAGGGCGAGGATATGGAATTCTACCCTGATATGAAATCAGCTGATGATTGGGCCCTTCTTTGTGGGCAAAAGGTCCATTAAACACAGTCTGTATATCAGATAAATGATACACACACACTGCTGATCCTTTAAAAACTGAGCTAAAAAAAGAGAGAGATCTTATTATTTGAATTTAAATGCAATTTAAAAATAGATGGCAAAGTTTATGATAAAGCAGTTGCTGTAATTCATCATGGAAAAGTTCAATTTCATGGTACACCTTATAAAGCTAAAAAGTTTCTACTATTTTGAAAAAAATTATTGGTACATAAAGCATTAAAACATTTAGTTCATTCATGAATGTTGTGGACAATGCTATAGAAAAGTTCTCAATGTTTCTAAAATATAGTACAAATAAAGAAGTTTCTAACTAGTTTATTCTAGCAACAAAAAGTGATTTGATGATTTATTAAAAATATGATTTTAAATTCTATATCACTATCAATACTACTTATAATTTCACTCACAGAAACAAATCTCATTAATAGGAGAACACCATCTCTTCGTCTTGATTTTTAATATTAGTATTCTTATATATCATCGTAAATAGTATCACAGAAGTCTAAATTATTGCTACTTATGTTCTTTCATAAAAATGAAACTCAGAATAGAAGGGTTCAAAATAGATTAATTAAGTTGCCTTTGGTCAGTAAAATCCTATAAAATGTGTTTGGATCCTTAATGAAAACTATTTTCATTATCATTAAGGGAGACTGACTAAAACCAACATTTCTCTGACTCTCACATATTTCTCTTAAATTAGATGCATAATGGAAAACTTACATGGCCAATGAAAAGTTAGATGCCCATGGAAAAGAACAAGCTGCATTATTAATCATTTACCTTAACAGTCAAAATGACAATTTACATTTTCCAACATCAAAGCTTCTGGTGATGGGAAAAACAGAAACTGGAAAATTTTTTTTTTGAAATGAATATTTTCTTCTTAAGAATTTGGCCCTGGCAGGTGTGGTTCAATGGATTGAGCACCAGCCTGCAAACCAAAGGGTCACTGGTTCGATTACCAGTCAGGGCACATGTGTGGGCTGCAGGCCAAACCCCAGGAGGGGGTGCTCAAGAGGCAACCACACAGTGATGTTTCTCTTCATCTCTTTCTCCCTCCCTTCCCCTCTGTCTAAAAATTAATAAATAAAATAAAAATAAAAATTGGTTATTTTTTCTTTTTTCAATTCTTTGTGAGTTAAGACTACTTTCTTTGTTAGAACAGAAGTTAAACTTATTGTAAAGGACATCTTTTTAGACATCTTCTAGGGTGAATGTTAATGATTTATAATGAAAATCCCTATGATTTTCTTTTTCACTGAATGGCTCATCATAGATTAAAATCATGCCATGTTTCCCTCACTAGAAAAGAATGCTAAAATCTTTCAATTTAAATTTTGTAGTTGACTGTCTAATTAAAGGGACCCCTGACATTCTACCTGGCCATGCCACAACTGGAATACTGCATTGAATTCTGAGCAATAGTCCTCATGTAAAACAGAAAAATCATGTGCAGGAAAGGGTGAGAATATGGTGAATATCTTGGAATATATGCTGATTGGGATCAGGCATCCAGAGAAAGTAGAAAACATTAAATATATTTTGAAATATATATGAAATATTGTCATATGGAACATAAAAATAGGTTCAGCATTTTGTTGCTTTCTAAACAGTAATCACTTTAGATTTCTCTGGAAGTAAAAGTTACTTAATAGAAATGCCAAAAGTTCTGTTTGAATCATGAGTCTTCAAATTATTTCCTTAAAATGAAATATCTTACATACTTTATTCCTGGATTATAATTAACATTCTTCTTTCTTTGAGAACAATATCATATAATTATTATAAATTATCTACATAAAACCATTTTGAAAAAATTAAGTTCAACTTAAATATATTTTGGTAATAAAGCAAAAGTAATAAAAGAGGAAGGTTAAATCCCAAATGTTATGTAAATTTAAAAGTTGAAAAAAGTGCTTTTGTGATAATTACTATTACTCAATAAAGGTTACTGTTTAACTCATAAATTATCATTGCTTAATAATTACCTTGATGTTGTAAAAACACCGTACACTAGTGTTGTCCTTGGGTTGTCCGTTTCAAGCAGAAACACATCCTCTATGAAAGGGAAATGTCAACATTCTTTTCAAGTTCCCAAATGGCAACTGTGTTTTTTAATTTTTACCCTAAGAAAATAACTTCAACTATGAAAAAGTATTATCAGCATCATTCCAATTTAAAACTAAAAGAACTAAATGACAGGCACCTGGTAAAATAAGTTAAATAAAATGTTATACAAACACGAAAGGGATTTACGAAGACTATAACCTTACAGAAACCATGCTAACAAAATAATATTAAGTGGAAGAGGCACAATGGAATATGATATGAATGAGAACAATGTAAACCTTAAACTACACACCAAAATTCAATAGGGAGATTGCCAGTGAATGTCTCTGGTTAGTACAGCTTTAGAAATTGTCCTGCCGCTGCTTTTTTCCTGCATTTTCTAAATGTCCTTTAATGATAATATACTTTTTTTTTAATTTAAAAAATGTTACAAATCTCAATTTCTTTTTCACCTAGGGCTAGAAGTTGTAACATAGAAGAAAATATTTTCACAGTGATTTTTTCTCTACACAAATTATGACATTAGCTTATGGTCAGAATTGCTAATCATATTGCTTGAGATATTTAATTTAATCAACAGTTACCCTAAAAATAGGAAGTTGTATATTAAAGCAAAGACAATGGTATAAATCAGTGATTTTCAACTTTTCCCACCTCATGGCACACATAAACTCATTACTAAAATTCTGTAGCACGGCCAAAGGTATATTACATGTATTGCTGATTGGGTAAAAAAATAGATATAATTTTGATTCATTTATTATTGTGTTCATTGTTATTATTTTTTTAATTGACAATCTGAGGGAAAAGAGGTCCGTGCCTCTGACTCAACAGACATTGATTGCATGTTAAAATATCTTGTGGCACACCAGTGTGCTGCGGCCACTGGCTGAGAATCGCTGGTGTGAATGATTAAGTATAGCAATACATAACAAAACCTAGAAGTAAATTTCTGATAGAAAACCCCAATTAATAAATAGTTGTTATGATTACAAGAAATGTCTGTTTTTAGTGACACTTTTGTAAAGAGATTCTTGCTCAGGAATACAAAGAAAGAGGTATTTATTTTAAATTCACAATAAGTTTAAGATCTCAAGCAATAAATTGATAACCACTAGCTTTTCTATACATGAACAAAGGCTGACACTGTTCAGATATCTTAAAAAAAAAAGAAAGATAAGTATCCGGAGTCACTGAAACATAAATGCACTTATAAAGAATCCGGGGGAAAATAATGAATGACTAGGTTATAATAAAAGTGGTGCTTAGAACTTTTTTCTACAAAAGCTGACACAGAAACGTTTGCTTCTGTGATCAACATAATGGCTTTTGATGACACCAACTATCTATTTTAGTTTTTGTAACTGTTAGAAGCAGTATATTTTCTCATATTGTAATATGTTTTTATTGCTTACCTCCTCCCTACCTCAAAATCTTAGTAAACTGAATAAATTTACTGATAACTAGCATGTTATATTTTTATGAATTAAAGTAGAAATAATTTACAAATGGCACTTGGTACACTATAATGTGTACCCGATTATTCTGATTAAAGAAGAAAAAAATGTTCCTTGGTAGAAAGGGATCAGATTGTTAGTCCTTATTTGATCTGGGAAGTACAGCTTTCCTCCTGTCACACATGCGGAAAAAACTTTGTCCCCGAGTCAGCAAAAAGAACCTAGACTGGAGCACAAGTCTCATTTCTACTCTAACACTTTTTCATCTAACCTCGATTCTGTCCATTAACTGTAACAGTAAAAATATACAGCTGTACTCTCCTAGAAATTGATTTGAAAGCAGAACATTAGATTTCAAATACATGGGGAGGATTGACGTGGGGGGTGGGTAGGACAGGGGAGAGTAATGGGGGAAAAGTGGAGACAACTTTTATTGAACAATATAAAAATTAAAAAGATATATATATATATATGAAATACACATTCATTTTAGAAAAGCATGAATATATCATTATGTATACATAAAGTATACAAGCACTCTTCTCCCTCTCTCTCTCTCTCACACACACACACACACACACACACACACACACACACACACTCATTCATATACCTGGCGAATTTAAGAACTAAATGTATTAGCAATGCATTCAGGGACAAAACAGATTTAAAAAATACTTAGGAAAATTTATTAACAGTATCCAGATCATCAATTCAAATTGATATGTTGTTTAAAAAATACTTAGGGGAATTTATTAACAGTATCCAGATTGTTAATTCCAATGGATACACTGTTGATGCTAAAAACATTCATGTAAAAGACATCTTCTTCTGAGAGTTTATTAAATTCCATAAACATTACAAACTCCCTTTCAGACATTTTTCAAATCCACACCTCTGTACCTAATTCATCAAAGTGAGTTTCCGGGCCGTCTTCATCAGTCACAGAGCACACCAGCCTTGCTTTCAGGAAGGTGGTCCACTTGTTGACCAGGCTCCGCAGTCCACCTGTGTCGTTCTGAAACCGTTTTGTAAACACATTTCAGCTTGCTTAAATAAATATTGAATTCTATTAAAAATTCTGCTTGGGTTCTCATTACCTGGGGATTCATCACAATCAAAAGGATGGCTATGTTAAACCACATTCAAATATCAAGTGAGAGAGGAACATTTAAGACATAGTAGGTAATAAAATAGCCATAGGTTATACTGTACTATTATTATTCTATCATATGAAATCAACTGACAATATTTCAAAAATCAAAGTCAATGTATATTTTCTCCAAAGCTTTACAAACTTAACAATAAATGTTATAGGACATATGTAATTTAATCTGCCTTTTCTTTATAATGCGCTGTCTTCAATATGAATGGAACTATTATATATAGTGAAGTTTGCATATTCTACTGTGGTCAGGAGAGCTGGTTAAGACTTAACACCAAATGGTCCTCCAAAGTTCTTTTTTTCTCCTTCATTTTGTCTGTGTTATCATTTACTCCTCAGTATTTCTTGCTGATCAGATGCTTTAATACACATATTTCTACACACAGGACAGGGAAGATGGCTTTGGGATCATCCACAGAGAGTTAGTTTCTGTTGATATCGTGACTTTTTTCTGCATGCCAAGAAGCCTCTCGCCCTTTCTGTGGGCTTTACTATATTGGGGCAAATGATTAAGAAGCAACTGAGCTCCACTATTAGTGGAATATTGCAATATTTAAAAACAAACTATTTTAAACACTAAGTGCTTTAAAAGAAATAATTCTGCACAAACAACGCTATTCATAAATGTCAGGACAAGCCTGTAAAACTACTATAAGAGCAGACGTCATGAGGTTTTCTCTTAGCTGCTATATATACTTACCATTTATATACAAGAATATTTTGGTTAATGTTTCTAATTAAAACAGTATTTTATGAAAGCATTTCCTAATTTTCACTGTTGTAGATAGTTCCTCCATAACTGTCTTTTAGTAAGGTTTTGCTATATTTTATTTGCAAGAATTGTTCTCTTTCTGTAATATACAATTTAGCTATTTGTTTTTAATACTAGTATACTAAATAGAAAAGCAAAAATTAACCAAAATTGTTTATTTGTATAAAACCATAACCAAAATATTTCCTTGAAGTGAGCTTTGCGTTGAAATAAGGTGTTTATCTCTTATGGTTGATGTGAATCAACATTAAGTTCAAACATCTCCAATGAATATTTTATTAATTTATAACAGTAGGTAATAAGAGTAGAAAGATAAACCACTGGAAAAAATATTATATAAGTTAAAGTGCTCAGTCTTTCGCCTTGACTGGTGTGGCTCAGTGGATTGAGTGCCAGACTGTGAACCGAAGAGTCGCTGTTTGATTCCCAGTCAGGACATGTGCCTGGGTTGCAAGCTCCCAGTAGAGGGTGCACGAGAGGCAACTACACACTGATGTTTCTTGTCCTCTCTTTCTCCCTCAATTCCCCTTTCTAAAGATAAATAAATATAATATTTTTAAAAAGTAAAAAAGTAAAGTTCTTAATCTTTTTTCAAATTAGAATATCCATAGCAGTCTAGATTAAAAAGTAACAAAACTGATTTTTTTGGCATTCTCCTAGATTTTAAGCTATACTACAAAGCTATAGTAATCGAAACACTGTGGTACTGGCATAAAACAGACACACAGATCAATGGAACAGAAGGGAGAGCCCAGAAATAAACTCATACATATATGGTCAATTAACTTATGACAAAGGAGCCAAAAATATAAAATGGGGAAACAATAGACTCTTCAATAGATGGTGCGGGAAAAATTGACAACCACAGGCAAAAAGAAAAATAAAACTGGACCACTTTCTTACAGCATTCAAAAACAGCTAACTCAAAATGGACCAAAGACCTGAACATAAGACCTGAAACCATAAAATTCCTAGAAGAGAATAGGCAGTAAGCTCTTTGACATAGGTCTTGGAGATAATTTTCTGAATTCAACACCAAAATCAAAGCAACAAAAGCAAAAATAAACAAGTGTAATTAGCTCAAACTAAAAAGCTTTTGCCCAGCAATGAAAACTATAAATAAAATGAAAAGGCAACCTACTGAACAGAAAAAATAATTGTAAATCATATGTCTGATAAGGGATGTTATGCAAAATTTATACACAACTCACACAACTCAACAGCCAAAAAAAGTCAATTAAAAATTGGCAGAAAATCTGAATAGAAATTTCCTCAAGAAGACCTAGAAATGCAGATGGCCAACAGGTGCATGAAAAGATGGACAACATTACTAGTTATCAAGGAAATACAAATCTAAAACAAAATGAAATACCACATCACACATGTTAGAATGGCTATTATTAAAAAGATAAGAAATGAGTTCTTATGGCGGGGATGTGGAGAAAAGAGAACCCTTGTGCACTGTTAGTGGGAATATGAGTTGGCACAATTACTATGGAAAATAGTGTGAAGGTTCCTCAAAAAATTAAAAATACAACTATCACACGATCTAGCAATTACACTTCCAGTTATTTATCTGAAGAAAATAAAAACATTAGTGCAAAAAGATGCACCCCATGTTAATTGTGGCATTATTTATAATAGTTAATATGGTGAAATAACATCAGTGTCCATCAACAAATAAATAAAGAAACGTATATACACAATGGAACACTATTTAGCCATAAAAAATAAAATCTTGCTGTTTGCGACAATGTGGATGGACATTATGCTAACAGAAATAAGTCACACAGAAAAAGAAAAATACTGTATCATTTCTTTTATATGTGATATTTAAATAAACGAAAAATACCTCATAGATATAGAGACGAGATCAGTGGTTGCAAGAGACAGGGTTAGAGTAGAAGAAATGATGAAAAGGGTAATTTTTTTTTTTGCTTTTTTTAAGTTTCAATAAATTGAACTTAAAAACAATGTTAATACTTACAGGACATATTCTAGCAATCATGGAATGAATCTGTTTTGTGCTTCTGCTATTGTCAGTCAGTTTCTCTTTGAAGAAGAAGTAAATCTTAGCATCATTTGGATCAGTTCCATCTGGGATGACATGTGCATCCACAAACATAGGTTCTAAAAGAATTGCAAAGACTGTTTATAATATATACTCATGACAAAAAAATTCATCTACTGTTCATCCAAATAGACCACAGACACATGCCTTCTTCATCTTTGGTAAAAAAAAATAATCTGATGTTTATAGGCAAAAAGTCTAAAAGCAGCAATTGTATTCAGTCAATATACCACAGTTGGAATGTCAAGTGCCACAAAATACAGCTATAATACGACAGCTCAAACTATCTTTCTCTGTCTGCAATACATTCTGAAAGTTCAGTGAATGCCAAAAAAAAAAATCTCTGTATACTGATTAGTTTTAAAAATTGAATAACTTTTCTGGCAGTTATTTCCCATGGAATCTGATAGTTATTTTATAGGGAAAAAAAGTTTGTTTTTTAAAGTATGGTTTTCAATCTAGTATATATAAACTCAAACTCTTTGAAGCAGAATGGGGAGTCCGGAGTCCAAGATCTAAAAAACACATTTTTCAGAAAATACAGTCTATGAAATGAAGAAAAAACTTTTCAACAAAATTATGTCATTTGAAGACATAGAGGGATTTCTTATTTCAAGAACAAAACAACTTTTAGCATACTCTATTTCCAGATGTACTGGAGAAATAATTTGAATAAGAAAATGGACAATCAGTGCTTTCTTGTGCTGGCCTACCAGTTGAAACAAGATGCCTAACTGTGTAATGTTAAGTGAATTGCCAAATTTAGGGCAAGTTAGAAATTTTCCCCAGGGTGAAATGACAAAGAACTTAGAGGTTTCTTCCTCCTCTAAACAATAGCAGCTCATTGAAACTGTGCATTAAAGTCAAATGTGCACCTTTTCTGATGTGAATTCCATGTGCTCCCAAGAACCGGAAGCAGTCAAGGACTGACAATCATAAAATCATTATGCTTGACTTCTATTAGGCATTAATCAAATTATGAAAACATAACATTTAGCAGTTCTATAATTTAGAATCTAAATATAAAACATATTGGAAGTTTCTGAATATACCACACTCATTTTCATAAATTTATAATTTATAATAAAGTCAAAAATTAAAGAATTGAACTTTGACATTATTAAAATATAAAACTGTCTAAATAAATAAATATGTTATACTTAAACAACTAGAGGAGATTCTTGTGTACAGGTATGTATGATAAATATCACTGTCATTTTAATTTATTCATATATCTTATGATAATGGTATGATGGTTAACAAATTATGTCTATTTCAATTTTTTATTTATCATAAAAATTTTTAATCATAAATTACTGATTTATTGTTACTCATGACATGGTACTATAATTTTTGACCACTTTTACCTAGTTTTCATTATGGGGTTAAATGAATTGCTTTAAAGAATCATTCTGAAAATATAGAAAATATTTTCTTACCACTTAGCCATTTGGAATTGTGTTGATCCGTTCTGACTGCATTTCTTTTAGTTAAACTTCGAAAAATAGCAGCATCTGTCCCCATGAAATCTATATACATTCCAGAGAAGAGTTCTTCATCTACAAGAAAGAAATTGCCAACACAACTGTAAATGTTTATTAAGGCTATTTTAAAAATCAAGCAGAACTTGATCATTAGATCATCACACACATTATAGAGTGTTTATAATTGCTAAGTGGTTTATGTTGTCCACCAAATAAAAAATTGGATAAAGTTTAATCTGGTTTCCTTATAGACTGTATGAATATCAAAACCTTATTCTACATAGAAATAAAAGTTCCTCTGCTTGTACTTAATTTGACTAAATATCTATGTTTATATACTGTACATCAGAAATGGCAAAAATAATATATGTATAGAAGATAACACAATAGCTTAATTAATTATTGCTTTGTTCTTTTTTAATTATTTATTTTATTTTATTTATTTATTTATCTCTAGAGGGAAAGGGAAGGAGAGAGGGAGAGAAATATCAACGTATGGTTGCCTCTCATGCATCCCCTGCTGGGAACTGGCCTGCAACCCAGGCATGTGCCCTGACTGTGAATCGAACCACAATCTTTTGGTCCACAGGCCCATGCTTAATCCACTGAGCTACACCAGCCAGATAATCATTACTTTGTTTTAATAAAAGCACTGTAGAAGTCAGAAAACTTGGTTTCTATTTTTGGTAGTAATAAACAAACTGGGAATTAGGATCAATCATTTAATCATCTCATCTGTAAAATATAGGAATTGAATTATAACCTTACAAGTTCTCACCACGCATTAGGAATTCTATAATTTTATAAATAAATTGAAAATAATAATTATTATTACTATTAATGACATAGAGGCAAGACAACATTAAATATTTTCAAAATACTATTAATGATATAATTTCATCATTAAAAGTACACATTTTGATTTTCCATGGTAGGTGTCTATAAAGTAAATAAAGTGTTACATTTTCACTTATAAAACAATATATTAACATTAAGTTAATAAAATAATATATTAACATTAATAATATAATATTATGTTAATAAGCTACATATGGCTTAACATACTAAGCCATAAAAAACAGAATGTAGAGACAAGAGAGAAAAGATATTTTAAAATTAAATTAAATTATCATTATTGATGACAAAACATATTTTGATCTGTATTTATATAACATTTAACATTTAGTTTATCCATATTAACTTTTATGTTAGTGAAAAGAATAACTATTGAAAGGATATGTGTGACCCTAGAAAATAACATAGTAGTTAATTATCTGTTTAAAAACCAATAAAATTGCTCAGGTCTGTCCCACTGAACCACCAGGCAGCTGTGCTCTTTCACTGACAATCCAGAATTACTCCCTGGCCACTTTCAGACTGTGGTCATCGTGGCAGACCTGGAACATGCTGAAGCACTCTAAGCTCACTGCTTATTCACAGTTCCAACTGGCCCAAGATAGACTGGAGAATGGAATGTTTTAATATGTGTTCATCGGGTCATGGGCTGAACCCCTACTGGTTAGCATGGGGGTATGACAGGAACTGTGTCACCCGGCTGTGATTCCTGGTAGGGGTCTAAATCCCCTGGGAACAGATTAGAGGGAGATAACAAAAATGTGCAGAAAAGTATCTGACCAGTTTAACCTCTCTAAAATTCTGTGAATATTTATAACATCTACACAAGTATTCTGTAGATACATTGATTGTTAAATTGAGATACCTTTGTAATTATGTCACTTTTGCTTTACCCAATTATCCCCAAATTATTAGATTATAAAATCTTGTTGTTTTTTACATACCTGATATTAAACATTATCAAAGCCCACGTCTGTCTTTATTTTCTGTCTTACATTCTCAGTAATAGGGAACAATAAAGTAACTTTTATTTTGTATAAGAAATATTTAATCAATATCATTTGGGAAGAATTTTGAGAATAGGGTACTTATTGAAGAATTTCTTTGTAGGACATATGCAAAGATAAACTTGTGCCCTTTAGCTTTAATCCAGAAATGTTTTACTTTTCAACTGTACTTCCAGTAGCCAGAAAAATGTCACAGGGTTTATGACAGGTTCTTTAAAAGATGTATCTGATTTTTGGTTGTGCTACAATGACTAAAATGGCAAAAATACCTAAACTTGCACATTTGGTTAGATGCCACACCTGCATTGTGAAAACTGGAATTCAAATTCCCAACACTTCTTGGCACTTTGGTAGAAATATTTGAACCAACCTGTGTTATTTAGTGGACTGCAGTTGAACAGAAGTGTAAGGCACTGCGGGGCAGAGCGAGCGGACTGAACAAACCTACTATGCACTATTAGCGCTGATACTGGAGATGATTTTAGGGGATAATCATCAGAACAAAGAAAATGGTAAATAAGAGTTTATAAAGCCTCCTGCTCATTTTGGTTTCATTTTAAGTTAAGTAAATCATTTAATGACTTTCAGTTATAGTATAAATTACAGTGTTAATTGAGATATTAAAAGGTAGTTCAGGAACAGGCACATAGGAATCAAAGACTCCGGTTGTTCAAAAATGAAGGCCGATACCTAAATTCAATTTTGTAAAAAAAAAAAAAGATCCAATTTGCTAAGGAAAAAACTATTTAGTGGCTTATCACAGTTTAATAGTAAGATTAATTATGCCTTGTTCTCACCCTTATTGTTCTAAACAATATTTGATGAGATAAAACTATAGTATTAGTGTTAACTGACCTTTGAAGTTTATTGTCAAAGCATTTAACTTCAAATAAATGAAAACTCTGTATAATGAACTAGTAATATCTATTTACATTTTATATATAATAGAATTTCTAAAGGTAAATAAAATTTCCTTCCTATTGAAGAAGAGACTTTTTCAGATATTACTCCTGAATATTTAGAAAATTATCTGAAAAGACTCTGCATCAGACACATTTGGAGATCTTGTAGTTAGCTTCAAAAGTTTCTAACTTTTTTTGTCCTAATGATTGATATAGTTTCATTTCCTCCTTGCCCAATTTGAATGACATATATATGGAAATAATTCATTGGATAACTTCCAAGGTTACATTTTAGTCAGAGCTAGATGTACCAGTTGTAATTTAGTTTCCAGATATGAGAAAGAAAGATGGATTGGTTGCCTCTTTAAATGAATCAAAGCAAAGCATTTTGACCACAAAAATTATTTTCCCACCTGTTCTATTGTCAAATGATGTAATTTTACCATTGGCAATACATACAGAAAGCAAACAGGGGAAAGCGTCTACTGTGTAGTCAATACTGGAATCCCAGATTCATCTTCACAGTCAACTCTGTTAAACCAGATATTCTAAACTGTTATAATTAACCAGAAGAGAATGCCTTTTAATTGAGTTATAGAAAAGCATTCAATGTTTGAAACTCAAAGACATTGATTTATCGGCGTATGTACTAGCAAACAATGGGGCCTACTTTTTAGCTGACTTAGCTGATGTATTTTATGGAAAGTGACAAAATGAAAAAGTGACTCTACCACCACCTCTCTTTCAGTATAGCAATTTAACAATCCACAGAGAATATATTTGGGTAACACATGCACTTCGGTAGCCTTTCATTAGAGAGTAACACCCTTTTTAATCATTTGTAAAAGATCACTAAACATGAGGAAAAGTGGATATATTTAATACTAGAAAAATACTACATAAAACATTAAACATTACTTTATAATATATAACAGTATATACATGCATATACATGCTTTTTTGTAAATTGTTGACTCGTTTTAGGAACAACAGCCCTTTCATGTTAGAAGACAAAATACATGCTTATCATAGATATACTTGAAAATGAGAAACTAAAATTTCTATTTGTCAGCACATGTTTCTTACTGCAATGATCTCAATGGGCATACTCTCTCATGAATTATTTTTCCTTGATCCTTTTTCATTTCCTCCTCCTCCTACTTTCCACTTACTGATCATAACAGATACTGTGTTCACATTGGGGTTGAAAGAGCAGCGTCCTTTTCCAGATTCACACTTGGAGTCAATCACGAAAACTTGGTCCTTTAGTGCAGACAAAATTGAAAAGTAATAATACATAGCTTTATATTTAGTTAATCAATTGGGTTTTTTAGTAAAAAAAAAAGTATTATCATAAATAGTAAGCTTTCTACTTGGTTGCTTAAGTCTTCCCAGTTTACTATATGAAGACTATCTTGGTCTATAGAAGAATCCATCTATAAGTTACAAGCTAACCTCAGCATTGACTCCTTTTACATTCCTTGACCAACACATTTTCTCCAAATCAGCATTAGTAAAGCGCACTTGGACATCAAGAATTATTGTAAATCTGAATAAGTTGAAAATTGACCAAAAGTAGAAAGTGCCCACAGAAGAACAATGTGTATAGGATTATAATATTTCTAAAATAATCAAGACATTTTAAATATAAAATTTTGTTACCACCTAATTTTGTTATTAAAGCATTAGATTAAATACAATAATTTATAATAGATAAAATATCATATTTACTTATTTATTTAACAAAAATATGGTGAGCATCCTCAATGCCAGGCACTGGTAATATACTGGGGACACAGTAATCAAAATAGACAAGTATCTTTTCCTTCAAGGAATTTGTAATATACTATAAAGAATATAAATATGAAGTATAAAATATAAAGACAATAAATACATAAAATGTAGAGTCCGTTAGATGGTGCTCAGTGCTTAAAGTAAATATTAAGCAAGGAATGGGACTAGAAAAGCCCATGGACTGAGGACCAAGGGCTCATCTGAAATATAATGATCAGTGTAGCTTCACTGAGGGAACATTTTGTTGGAATATTTATCTTTTCCTTGTATGAGTTATGAAGCTACCGCCTAAATTCTAAGAAAAAAGTATCAGTTTTGTTGATTGCATTAGATAATGAAGGTCTTTAATTGTCCAGCTAAGTTTTTCAAAATTATCTGCAGCTGAGAGGAAGGCAGCTGCAGTGTTTTGGGGTATGCAAATAAAAGGACCAGAGCGCTGCCTTAGGAAGATTGGGCCTTCCCTTGTGCTTTAAGAAGACTGAGAATGCCAGTTATAAAAACAGAGGATGGATTCAAGAAAGTAGATTTGTCTTCAGTTGCAATAGTCAAGGGCTCAGATAATGTAAACTGATGTAACAATCTCAGTGGGCATGGTAAGAGCAGTAAGGATACAAGAGAATTTGTAAAGTGGAGATTAACAGAGTTTGGCATTCAATTTCAAACTGGGTGAAGTTCAGGAAGATGACAAAACAATGGCGATTCTGAAGTTTTGAATCGTTCTAGAAAATAAAGCAAGTTCATTTTTGTTATATTGAGTTCAATATATTGGCATAACATCCCTGAGGCCAGAGGGCTTACATGATCCTACAACACGATCCTCTTTGATGAATTAAGTCTACAGTTGAGGAAAATATAACTTGCCAAGATCCTGTAGCTAAACAGCAACACAAGAAAAATTAAAACTCAGTCTCCTGGCTCCTAGCTACATCTTATTTCCAAAAAGCCATCATTGATATAATGACTACACTAAATATGTAATGATAAACTTGAGGAAAAACAATAAAATTAGTAAGCCTGTTTGTGATCCCTTGGTCAGAGACGTACATAGATTTGACTAAACAAGTGAGTTGGCATTGCAGGCATTGGTGAGACTCTGTAGCTACTACTCACTCCCTACTGACCTACCCCACCCCTGTGTAGTGCTCCTGGACTCATGTGCTTATAATCCAGACCTTGTCATGACCAGCAAGGGACACGGTCCACCTGAATATCACTAAGTCAAGCACTCTGCAACAATTCTTCACACTCATCTCCCAAGAACTCTATTTTTTCCATTTCATCAGTCTTTTCTCTTCTTTATTAACCAGTTTCTATTGTATAACTCAATATTTTTTGAAAAAATATTAAAATTCTTTGAATCTATGAATTTTTTTCATGGCACTCACTGCCTGGAAGGCCATGTCTACCCACATTCTCCATACTTGCCTCCAAACTTCTTAGCAGAAGGTGATTCAACAAAGTATATTCAACATAGTATATATTTGTGACCACCAACCTGAAATGGACCCCCTGCTCAGCAGGATTTCAAGAATGCTCTTGTCAATAGTTCTCCTATTAATAATTTCAAACCATTGCCACTTTAGTCAAATCTCCTAACTTATTCTCAGCTCATATGATTAATAACCACATTCCTCAGAAAGTGAAAACCTTAAATGAGATGTATTCAACTTTAAACTACCAAACCCATAAATATGTATATTCTCTAATATATCCAATAATACATGAGAGAAACTATTTCTCTTATTCTGGGGCCAATCCTTCCAGCAATTCTTCTAGTCTTCTTAGGCAACTTTTAATTTCCATCATCTCTTTTCTTTCTTTGACCTTGTTAACTGGACCTTTTACATCATCATCTAAACAATCCCTTCAGCTCCTACATATTTCTGTCAGAGTCACATTGTTTAAAGACTAACATGTACTCACCATCATTTCCTGACTTTTTACTGTCTTCTCGGTCCACTTTATTTGGGCATTCAACCTCAATTGTTCTAGTGAAACTCTTTCTGATAAGGCTCTTAATCACAGTCATGCTACACAATTCAGTGCTTATTTTTTACACCTGGTATTACTTGGACTGTCAGTGGTATTATAAATGGTTGCTCACTTTTGCCTTTTCAAAATGACTATTTTTATTCCCAGAACCAACACACTCTTGTTTTTCCCCCTACTTCTCTGGCTGTTTCTTTTTAGTACTACTTGATGGTTGGTCTCCTTTTCTCCATTTGGCCATTAAAGTCAGGAGATCCTCACTTCTGAGTTATAGTCATTCTTCTCTTTTCACACTGTCCTCTCCCTGTGTGATTCACCCCACTCTTTGGGCTTCAGCTGCCTTAATAAAACAATGACACAAACATTTATATAACCTACTTTATATTCAACTGCCTACTTGATATGCCAAATTGAAATATCAACTTGCAACAGCATCTCACATTCAACAAAACCAAACTAAGGCTCATAATCTTAACCTCAAACATGGTTCTTTTCACTGTTTCACATCTCAGTTCATGGCAACTATTTAATTAAAAAGACCAAAAATAACAAATAAATAATCAAAAACAAGCAACAAAATTGTCACCATCTATATTATTTTTCTTTCCTCTTAGCTAAACCCACCAATATCATCTATATTTATTGTGCAGTTTGTGCCTAATTCTCTTGTCTTCATTGCTACCACCTGAGTATAATAATCCCTCTGCTGGCCTACTATATCAACTCTGTAATTTATCTTACCACAGGCCTCCCAAATACTCCCTACCATAGATTATCTGTAACATACACAAGTGACAATTCTGCTCAAGCCATTTTCAGCTTAAGCATGTTCCAGGAATGAGGTAAATACAGTACTTGCTTCCTCCCACAACCACATCAAAATTATAACTAATCTACAGAACAACTATCATTCAGAATCACTTGAAATGTGGCTGAACAGAAGTCCTACAACTAGGAAGTTAAAGAAGAAGCCATACTGAGACTATTAGGAGGTGCAGAGAAGAGGAACTGGCTGGTCCCATACCTATGTGTGGCAGATAAAAATTGGGAGAGATATCTTAGCTCCAGAGATTGCCTCTGAGGAGCAAGGGGTCTCGGCCCTACACCAAGCCCCTAACCCAGGGTTCCAGTGCCAGGAAGAGAAGTCCCCATAACTTCTGGCTATAAAAAACAGAGGGAATTGAGGACGAGGGAGACAAAGGGATTCTAAAGTACCAGGCAATTCCTCTTAACAGGCCCACACACAGACTTACTTGGATTCACTCCCTCTGAGCTCCAGCACTGGGGCGGCAGCTTCAAAGGCATCAGAGACATACAGGGAGGAAATGAAGTGTCTGGCATCAGGGCAAGAGCTGGAGGGCAGTTTTCTCTCAGGCAGAAGTGCTGACAGAGGAAATTGTTCCTCTGCTAAGCCCTGCCCTCACAGAGCCAGCAGGCAGGTACCTTATCGGAGACTCCATCAGCAGGGCTCACACCGTTTGCCCCACTCGGGTGATTCCCTGAGGCTCTACCCCTCCCAGCTGTTAGGCCCATCCAAGCTGCTTTCATGGATTTTCCGAATGAAGGTCCTGTCTTGGCTCATGCTTCAGGTTTCCTAAAATCTCCCAGACAAGCAGCATCTGGCCTTTAGCATGCCTCATAACTTTTGCTAAGTGGCCCCAGACCTAGCAATAGCAGCAGCTGGCTTTGGTTCACAGCTTAGCCTTGCCTGGGCACCTCCAAGCCCAGTGCAAGTAGGAGCCGTTTGCAGATTGCTTTTTAGGGCATGCTGGGTGGCTCCAGGCAGAACCAGGCTGTGGCTGACTGTGGCCTATACCACGTGGGAGGTCCCAGAGCCCACACATCCTGTGGACAGCTTCAGATGATATTGAGGCACTACCTCTGAACCACCACTACAAGCCTACAAGCTACATACTTGAGCGGCAGACTCAGTGGATATTAGGGCCCCATGGAAGTAAGTCTTGCAGGGTGCGCCTCTGCACAGCTGATCTTCCATGGTGGTTGGAGGTTGGTAGTTGTTGGTAAAAGCCAGTCCTTGTAGCTGATTATTCTGAGGGTAAATCCCTCCCATTGACATGCCAACAGCAATCAAGACTCAACTATAACAGGAGGGTATACTCAGCCCACACAGAGCCTTAAGCACCCAGCTTGGGTGATCAGAGAGGCAGTGCCACTGGCCCTTACTGAACACTTACTACATTAGGCCACCCTACCAAGCCTGGGAGGTGTAGCAGCTCTAATACTCATACATAGAAACAAACACAGGGAAGCTGCCAAAATGCGGAGAGAAAAAAAAAAACATGTCCCAAATGAAAGAACAGAAGTCCAAAAAAGGAACTAAATGTGGGCCAAATATGGGGACAAGCAATTTACTAGATACAGAGTTTAAAACACTGGTTATAAAGACACTCAATGAACTTAACATCACTGGAATAAACAAGGACCAGTCAGAAATGAAGGATACACTCACTGAAATAAAGAATAATTTATAGAGGATCAGTAGAATACTACATGAAGCTGAGAATCAAATCAGCAATGTGCTAGATAAGGAAGCAGAAAACACCCAATCAGAACAGAAAAAAAGAAAAAAATACAAAAAACTAAGACTAATTAAGGAGCTTTTGAGAGTACTTTAAGCGTGCCAATATTTGCATCATGGAGGTGCTAGAAAGAGAGCAAGAAATTGGAAAGTATTTGAAAAAATAATGACGGAAAGAGTTCCTAACCTGCTGAAGAAAACAAACATCTGGGAAAGGCATAGAGTCCTAAACAAGATGAACCCAAAGTGGTCCACACCAAGACACATCATAATTGAAATGCAAAAAGTTAGAGACAAAAAGAGAATCTTAAAAGTAGCAAAAGTGGTTAGTCACCTACATGGAGCTCCCATAATACTATCAGTTGATTTCCCAACAGAAACCTTGCAGGTCAGAAGGGACAAGGAACATTCAATGTGATAAACAACAAGGCTTACAACCAAGATTACTCTATGTAGCAAAGCAATAATTCCTGATCAGAAGACAGATAAAAATCTTCCCAGGCACGAAAAAGCTAAAGGAGTTAATTACCATTGAACCAGTATTATGTAAAATGCTAAGGAGTCTTCTTGAAGGAAAAGAAGAAGAAAAATCCGAACAACAAAATGCCAATAAACACATATCTTTCAACAACTGAATCTAAAAACAAAATAAACAGACAAGGGTGTCAGAAGGGAGAGGGATCTGATGGATGGAAGAACAAACTGAAGGGATTTAGAAGTACAAATTGGTTTTATAGAATAGTCAAATATAGCATAAGGAATATAGTCAATAATACTCTAATAACTACCTATATCATCAGATGTGTGTGAGATAAACTGGGATGATCACTTAGTTATATAATGTGTAATCACTAAACACCTTAAACTAATATAATAATGTATATCAACGGTAATTGAAAAATAAAAATAATTTAAACATGAAAAAAAGGATTGTTACAGCTGCCTCTTCTTTGATGCAGCAGAAAGACCAATATCTTAAAAATAGCTAGCATGTTCTGACATGATTTTTTTCTGCCATCACTCTTATTAAATTAATATGTATTCATAGTTTGAATCAACAAGAAAAAACAATAGGACCAGAAGAGAGTCGGTGATGAAGAATCAAGGGATGAAGGCACAGGAAAACATCTGATGTTTATATATGACAGTAAAGACATTAAAAAATAGAGGGCATGACTGATATGTTATAGAATGGTCTAGGGGAAAGAATGCCGATTTGGGGAGTCAATTTGGTTACTGATGTGAAAGTCTAGCCTATTAGTCAAAGAGGTTTGTGTATAAGTACAGAGAAAAAAAGGAGAAGTGTCTAAAAAAAGTTTAGGATTCAAGATAACAATATAAGCAAAGAAAACATAATCCTATTTTTAAATAGAAAAAATCTAAATGCAAGGGAAAAGGAATGAAGACATAAAACAGGATAAAGATTATTAATCAAAGAAACTTATTGGTAGGAAATGCACAACTCTTCTTCTGACAAAAGGAAAGCTACAAAGATGCATAAACAGAATAGTTTGGTGGCTGATTTACTTCAAAAGTACAAGAAATGATTTGAATTCATGTGATACTCTTGGTTTTCTATGATATTCTTGGTCAGCCAGAGGTGAGGGTAGATGCTTCAGGAGTGGCAGAGTTGGGGGCTCGATATTTAGTTGTTGGAACTGATCCCATGGACAGTCTAATAAAATCAACCAGAGATAACGTGTTGTGATAGCCCAACACTTGTTTTGGCTTGATGTTTTATTTTTAATTTTAAATCACTGTTTATGTATTGCTTTAACTTTTTCTGGGAACAGAAGACAGAGAACAAAGATAGCAGATAAAAGAAAAGAACCATATGGTTAGGAATTGATGTAGCAAGGACTGCAGGCTCTTTGGATGGACACTGTTAAAATGCTCTAGGAAAGTTCTGAATCAGTCTGGCTAAATAACAGGAAGGTAACAGGGTATAAGAAGTGTGTGTGTTCCAAATGTGAAGTGGGTGCATAAGATATTCTCTGAGAACCAATGAATTGCAACTTAACAGGCAGACAGAAGGGGGTGGGTACTGTGTCACAGAAATAAAGCTGAATATTTAATGAGTACTCCACTCTAACCTGGCTCTCTTTCAAACTGGTTTCAAATCCATGAAAAATGACATATCTTAGTAATAACACAGGATGCTAGCAGTAAGTAGTACCTCTCGTCATTACAAAACACAGTGTTAGTGATGAATAAGAAGGGAAATTCTTTCCAACTACAACTCTGCATCATGTGGTAATTTTATGCTAGGGGACCTTTTTTCCTAAACTAAAGAAAATGAATGGATGTTGGATAAAACTGCATTTTATATTTACTATAAATATGTATATAAATATAATATTATAATAAAATCCTTTGAGCTGACTACCAAAGAAAGCATTATAAAGCTTAAAATTCATAACCCTTTACATACTGAAATTCACTCTTAACATGTTCATATATTATTACAGAGATTAATTAATGGAAATGCATCCTCTTTGAAACATCCTTAGAAGTGAGGCTAAAGTAGTTCGTATCTAGTAAAGTGATTAAAATTTATTCCATGCTGGTTTAACAAGGAGATTATTATTTTTTGACTGACTTTCTAATTAAGTCTTGTACTGCATAGTGGGCGATTTGTACATGGGAAAATGATTTCACTTGAAATCTGTGTTCTGAAAACTGTGATGCTATTGTTGGCCTGTGCAGTGACTGTGCAGTCTTTAGCAGAGTATTGGACAGACTGCAGATGTCTGGGGCAGTGGTTTGTTTAGTCAATTGATCACAGGCATGTGGTTTTAATGACAGGCTCAGTGCAGCTGACTGTACTCTTCCAAGAAGTATAACTTTACATTTCTTTAAGAATTTTAATATTTCATATTACCTTGAACCACTCAGAAATGTCTCAGGATGGGTCAAATTGTAATTACCCAGGTATTTTTAAGTGACTTTTTATTCACCAAAAATTATATATGCATAAATTACATGTCTGAAAAAATTAATAATAAAAGAATATAGAGAGAGTGTTCAATTATATTCATACTAAAGTAGATTAATTTTTGTTAAAGGAAAACAATCAGTTTTAAAGGAAAATATCAGTAGCAATATTTAATTTTTTAAAATTCTTATCTGTAAAATTGAACTAAAACATTATTTAAGAACTAGATTTTCTAGATTTAAGTTGCATAAAGAAACCAAAGCCAGATATTTTGAAAAAATTCAGTTTTTAAAATACGTACATTAAATAAAGCAACACATTTGACTAACAGAACGAGGAAAGACACTTTTGGGCTAATGAATAATTAGTCAATAATTGTGAAGTGGGATAAACACAGCATTAAACATCACAAGTGAGGCTGAACCAGCCATACAGTTGACTATTCACTAACTGTATATTTAATCTTAAAAGATACTGTTGTTCATAGAACCCCAAATCATTTTAACCGATGTAGGAATAGGGCTAAAATATCCTAGAATAAGGCTGGTAGACTGCTGTTAGTCTAAAATCAAATTTGGTTTTATTAATTACATAAAGTTTTCCTCAGCAGGCACTTGGCATCCTGTTTTATACATCTCTTACAAGTGTTTATATCATAAAAGTTTACCAAGTTTAAACATAAATAAGAAATTATTTAAAATAGATTGAGAAAGTATAGTATAATATTTCTATAATTTGCAGCAAATATTATAAGCATCTTGTATTCTAATTAATTATGAAACCACATCATTTTTATTTTTTGTAATTTCCCATTCTCAATATATATATATGAAATTAAAGGCAAAAGACATTATATATATATATATATACATACACATATAATGAAAGGCAAAAGACAGTATTTTAAGTAACTTGATGGACACATACAAAATGGAACATGTTCTATGTTTACAGGGCTTGAAACTATTTTATGACTACTGATGATATTTCTAAAGTTTTACTGTAAAATGCAGTTTTAAGTAACTGTTGACACTAACCAAAGCTAAGAATGAAAAAAATGTCACACTTACCTCTGACCTCCTTCCTCTGTTCAAGTAAGTACAGACTGGGCTGAAGGCACCGCTCCCACAAACATACAAATGAGTGCGGTTGAAAGCCTGAATCACGCGGACGAAGTTCCCACAGCCGTGCTAGAAGAATAGGTAAATGTGCAGTTAGTAACCCAATGATCTTATTGCTGCTTCTAAGTGTTACTGTGAAACTCTGCTACAAGTTTTTCTTTCTGCTCTGACCTTTTTGTTGTTAGGAGATCATAAGAGGACAACCTGGTTTTTACCGTTGCTTCATTTCAGGCAGAAGGGAGCCCAACTTAGATGACGAGTAAAATAGCACGACTCTCTATTTCATTCTATATGCTGTGTACATTTTTATATTCTGAAACTTTCTGAACTTAACCTTTACTTGAGATTACATACATCAAACTGTTTCTTCAAATTTTCTTCAAAACTTTATACAAACATATACGCACACTTACGCACTTTATATGAGAATAAACATGAGTATTAAATAAAACAGTCTTTACGCAAGGCCCACATTACCCCTAGTCCACACGGCAAATACTATTGGCCTTTACAATTGTTGAATAGTGCAAACCTTGAAGAAAGTGCCATCAGGGTTGCCTTCTATGAAAAATGATGCAGTGATTAATCTTTGTCCGTGATCCCCTAAAATACTTTCTTCTCCTCTAAAATCTCCTTTCTCCTGTGCTCCCAGTACAATCATTGGACATTGTCATGCACTCAAGCAATGTAATGAAAAACTGCTATTGTAATCATAAGTTGAATACAACCTTGCAGAAGTACATGTACTAGGCTATCACCAAATGCAGACCTCAGTGACTGAAATAACGGCCGCATTTTCTGCACTTACTAGGCTCTCTATCCTTTGCTGGCTACAAGTTAACTGAGCCTGAGATTGAATGCTGTTCCCTTCACAAAGACTATAAGTGTTCTTTTTTTCTTCCAGATATCATATATTTTTACTAATATTTTATAATGTACATTATTATTTATATTATTAGAAAAGTAAAAATACAAACTTCGCTAAAATAGAAGTTATAAAGTCAATTATTATTTTATATTTTCCCATTATTTTTCCTTTTATATTCATTACTACTTCACAGTAAATATGTGCTTATTCACAGTAAATATGTGCTTATTTTCATATATAGTAATTTTATACATGTTTTTATTATAGGTTTTTATTATCAAATATTCAATCATTAACTCTGCTGTCAACAAAATTAAACCTTACGACCAGACTATAGATTTTTGTTAAATACCTAGTGTCACTGCATCCTGACACCTGTTTACAGAGGTTTTTGTAAATGGACTACATAACTGCAGGTGATAACGTGTTTCTCTGGAGAAAAATCACAGATGAAGTATGGTGTGTATATAATATGTCTGTGTCAAAGGTACGTGTGAGCAATGAGACTTGTGTTTATTTTTTCACATTCAAGTTTAGTCATTCTGGGATTGTGTATATATTATTTTTTCATATATGAATTCAGCCCACTCTACTAATAATAGGTTATGTCTGTCTCCTCTTGAGTTTTACAGACCATTTACTGTCATGAAATACTGGTACTGGTTAAAAAAAAATGAAAGAAAAAGGAAAAGATGTCACTAGAATCTCTTTTATATTTCAAATACAGCTTATAATTATTTTATGTATGTTATATCTACATATTATATATCTTTATTATGGCTAATATTTATTGAAGATTTATTATGTGCTAAATTATTGAAATAGTAATTTTATATATTTAATTTCTTTAACTTCTCAGGAGGTTGATTCTTTACTTTTATATCTCACATTTATTTAGCATTATGTAGGCACTTAACATTCACTCAGCTTTTTTCCCCCTAAATCAACCCCTTTTAGAAAAATAAAGCTTAGAGCTTTTTTAGTTAATTTGCCTGAGGCCATATAGCTAGAAAAGGGTGATGCAGATTTTGAGCACAGATGTGTCTAAGCCATCTTGCAGTTTTAACCATCTTATAATGTGTCATTGTGTTAGGAGCCCATAGTTATTACAGGGGAGTTTTTATAACTGGTATGTTTACAGAGTTCCTCCTTTGATGTTAATTGTTTTTGATCTTCACAACAGTGTTCCAATTAAAGTATTAGTCCCAATTTAGTGATGAGTAAATTGAATTGTGAAGAGGTTAAATGAAATGTGCTCGGTTTTATAAGTAACTGAGCTGGGTCTTGACCCATGGCCACCCTGCACCACCCAGCTTTTCCCTAGGAAGGGGCTTATTAGCCATGAGACAGATTCCCATGCCATCCGATGATGCTCAGTGTAGCCCTCCAAATGTCCCCACGGAGAAAAACACAAAAGAAAAACACATCAGTTAAGTTAATTATTGAAATGCATGTTCCATTTCCATTATATGGCCTTAGTTTCTATCCACATTATTTCTGACCTAGACCATTGCAATTTCATTCAGCAAATATTTATGAACCCGCTGCAAGCACTGTGCATGTGCTAGCAACACTGCAATGAGTAGATTCAAGTCCTACTTTTGGAGAAAAGAAGGCATCATATATCAGGCTGTGGTAGGTGCTATAATAGGGTAGTATTTTTCAAAATGTGCTATAGAAGGAAAGAAGAGAATGAGCAATGGTGAACTGAGTTTAAAGGTTTGAAAAAGGTATCACTGGAGCTGGAACTTGAAGATGAGCTAGAGATTTTGACAGGCAAAAGCACAAGGACAAATTATTTCGGCAGAAAACAGAGCATGAACTAAAAAATGGAAGCACGGCATGCAGGATTTACTTAGGAAATAGTGCCTACAGTGGATAGAGGAGTATTGTCTGCTGGAACAAATGAGGCAATGAGCCTTGGTCTGTCATCCTGCTGTAGGCTCAGATGGCCATAGAGAATGGATTTAAGTATACAAATTCAGAGCCATTGAAAATGTGGATTTATCCTTTACCACCTGTTTGAACTTGAGACATTTAATTTCTCTGTGCTTCATTTTTTTATCTGTGAATGGTGATGATAATATTTGTTGTGAGCAATACAGGGTGGGACAAAAGTAGGTTTACAGTCATTAGTATGGAAGATAATACAATGATTAATAAATGATAATACAAGAATAAACTGTTTTGCATACCAACAACTGTAAACCTTCTTTAAAGCACTTGGAACAGTGGCTGGCACATAAAAAATTCACACTGGGTTAGATATTAGGTTCTTTCACACATATTTTCAGTTTCAATTGTCAGTACAAACCTTTGATGTGAACAGGGCATGTGACCTGCACAGAGTGTAGCACAGGCCCTGACCAGAGCAGACAGCCACGAAACTTTGGGGAACGAGGCTGCAGTGAAATTCAGCACCATGGATGTTTCTGTTCATTGTGTAACTCTATTTTGAATGTATTTTCTGGTATAATGCTAAATGTAAAAATCAAGATGCTAACATTACACAGAATATTTTATTTTATACTATGTATGTCATATAATAAAATGCTAGAATAACATACCCCCAATTTTACAGTTACTATGTTTGGACAGTGTAATTTATTTTATTTACTTAACAGTGTTACATCATTTGCTGAGTGCTATGTATTGTTCTAAGCTCTCTGCAAATATTAACTCATTAATCCTCTTAACAATCCAATAATGCTAGGCATATGCTAGAATATGCCCATTACACAGAGAAGAAGAATAAAGCACAGAGTGGTTAAGTCTCCAGGGTCAAAGAGCTAATAAAAGATGGCCTTCTGTTGCTCTCTACTTGCTTTTCTGGGCTTTGAAAGATTTATATATTGAAGGATAATTATTTATATAATTAAAAAATAGGTGTTTCAAAAAATATATCCTGGAGCACAGGTGAATAGGACCTTAAAAATATTATCTCTTCATGGTCCACACTGTGCAATTGCATGTGTGTGTTACTAAAGAAACGTGTTTTCCAATAGTGTAGGATCCTCTAGTCACAGAAATAGGGAAACAAATACTCTACAATTAATAAATCAAGTTTGACATTGTGTGTGTGTAATGTGTAGATGTCTGATTATATGGAATCCTGCTTAATTTTCAAGGAGCTCTTTCAGTATTTACTTAGCAAATTATTATGCCCTATCTCACTGGGTACGTTTGACAGAATGTGCTATTATTTAGCTCAATTTATTTAGAATGAGTAAAATATTAACATTTAGAAATAAATGGAGCATGTAAGAATGTGCATACATAGAGCAGAAAGGGAAATAGGAGATAAGTTACACTTTTCTTAGCTGAGACAAAAAAAAATTAGCTCTTTTCCCACCGTGATCATTTTTTTCTTTACAAACATTAGGCTATTGTAGCATTATGATATATTATTACCTGGGATAGAATTTTTAATTATAATGAATTATTTTTAATAACGTTAAATTTTGATATAAGCAAAAAACCTCAAGGAGTATGGAATATTTGATTGTGGATTTTATTTTTCTTTTTAATTACTACAGCACCACAAATTTTGATTGTCATTAGTTTTGCTTAGTAGATGATCAATACGTAAAAGCAAAATGTTTAATTTAATCAAAATGTATTTCTAAAGTATCTACAACACAATCTACAATAAACACTGTTAACGTAAGAGCATTAATAAACTCATTATTCACTGTGTGGATACACCAACTTGTAACAATCACTTGGGAGATTCCCATGCTTGCTTGATTCCATTTCTATATTTCCAGATCTTGTTTAAATGTATAAAGTACCCAGATCCAGATCTGGGCCCTGTGAATACTGACACTTAGCACAAGGTGTTTCCAAGCACGAGGGGAGAGTTAAAGATAAAAATGCAGTGAAAAAAAAGTAGAAGCATGTTTCAGGCATGTACACTGTGGGGGCAGCTGGCCCAGTCCTACGTGGGGAGAGAGGACTCTCAGGAGATGTGATACCGGCACTGTTTCTTGAAAGCAAGAGTAGATGATTCCCAGATAAAATGATGAGAAGATAACTAAACATGAAGAGAATTACATTATGACATGTACCAAAGGCTGAAAAAGGGAAAAGAGCAGTATCATCGAAATAAAACAAGGGGACAGATTTACACAAGACAACAGAGTTGCCACCGTGGCGGTCCAGTCTTTCCTAAACATCCCAGCTTCAGTGTGCTTTTTCTTTGTCTTTTGTGTGGGTCCTTAGCATTTACCATACTCTTCCCAGTGCGGTGGCATGTTTTATTAACTAAAGGTGCAGGCTCTCGAGCCACATGTGCCTGAGTCAAACAGTGGCTTCCCACTTGCCAGCACTGCACCATCTGATAAGCTCATCACTCACTTTATCTTGAAAATGTAGATGATGACAACAGTGTCCATCTTGTGACTATTACTGTTTGATAATTATTACATGTATGTCTCAGCAGCTCTAGTATATTATAAAGACTCCTCAGAGTAGGACTCTATACTTATGCAACTCTGATTTCTTCACAATGATAAATTTGTGCCAATTAAATATTCAATTTGCATGTTTAATAAAGATGAAATGTGAAGCAATTAGATGATATTTATTCCAACAAAGTTTAAAATTCTTTAATATTTGGTTTTATCAGAAAACTACACAACACTGAAGAAAGAAATTAAGAAAGACACAAACAAATGGAAGCATATACCATCATGTTCATGGATTAGAAGAATTAACATCACCAAAATGTCTATACTACCCAAAGCAATTAATAGACTCAATGCAATCCCTATTAAAATACCAATGACATATTTCACAAATATAGAACAAACATTTCAGAAATTTATATGGAACAACAAACAAACCCAAATTCCTGCACCAATTTTGAGAAAGAAGAACAAAATAGGAGGAATCACAATACCTAACATCAAACTGTATTACAATGCCATCATAATCGAAACAGTCTGGTACTGGCATAAGAACAGACACATAGATCAATGGAAGAGAATAGACAGCCCAGAAATAAATCCATGTCTCTATGGTCAACTAATATTTGAGAAAGGGGTCAGAAGCATAAAATGGAGAAAAAGTAACCTCTTCAACATATGGTGTTGGGAGAGCTGGACAGCTATATGCAAAAAAATGAAACTCAAGTACCAACTCACACCATACACAAAATTCAAAATGGATAAAAGACTTAAATGTAAGTCATGACGCCATTAAAGTCCTAGAGGAGAATATAGGCAGGATAATCTCAAGATATTCCACACACCGATATTTTTACTGATATGTCCCCTAGAGCAAGGGACATAAAGGAAAGATTAAACAAGAGGGATCTCATCAAAATAAAAAGCTTCTGCGTGGCTAAAGAAAACAGCATTAAAATGAAAAGGGAACCAATTGTACGGGAAAATAGATTTGCCAATGATGCCTCAGACAAGGGTTTGATCTCCAAAATATATAAAAAACTCACACAACTCCACTCCAGGAAGACAAACAACCCAATTAAAAAATAGTCAAAGGATTTGAACAGACACTTCTCCAAGGAGGATATACAGAGGGCCTAGAGACATATGAAAGAATGCTCAGCATCACTAGTCATCAGAGAGATGCAAATTAAAACCACAATGAGACATCACTTCACACCGGTCAGAATGGCCATCATAAACAGGTCAATGAACAATACGTGCTGGTGAGGTTGTGGAGAAAAGGGAACCCTAGTACACTATTGGTGGGAATGCAGACTGGTGCATCCACTGTGGAAAACAGTATGGAATTTCCTCAGAAAACTAAAAATTGCCTTTTGACCTGGCAATTCCACTGCTGGAATTATACCATAAGAATCCTGAAACACCAATTCAAAAAACCTATACACCCCAATGTTCACTGAGCACAATGTACAATAGCTAAGTGCTGGAAGCAGCTTAAGAGCCCATCAGTAAATGAGTGGATCAAAAAACTATAGTACATTTACACAATGAAATACTACACAGCAGAAAGAAAGAAGGATCTCCTATATTTTGTGACAGCATGGATGGAACTGGAGGGCATTATGCTAAGTGAAATAAGCCAGGCAGTGAAAGGCAAATACCACATGATCTCACTTATAAGTGGAACCTAATCAACAAAACAAACAAGCAAGCAAAATATAACGAGAGACACTGAAACAAAGAACAAAAAAACTGACAGTAATCAGAGGGGTGGGGAGAGGGAGATAATGGGGAGAAGATGGGAACCAGCATCAAGGAACATGTATAAAGGACACACAGACAAAGCCAAAGGTGGGTAGGATCGAGGGTGGGAGGTGTGAGTGGTGGGGGCAGGAGGGATTGGTAGGGGACAATGCAGATAACTGTACTTGAACAACAATAAAACAAGGGAAGAAAAATGTATATAAAAAGTATTTTGTAAAGAAAATTTTAAAAAGTTTAATAAAACCCCATTGTTTTGCAATATTCTAAAGGCTTATTTACCATCATTGTTCTACACTGTCCCTTTTTTTAAGGCCTGATTAAAGGACACTTCTCTATAGGTATTTTACATGTATGAAGTGAGACAGGTTCATCACAAATTCTCTTCTCTCCCATAGACAAAACATTTATTTGACTTAGTTTGATTGTTATTTCCCAGGACCCAACAATTTTGGCTGTAATAGAGCAGACTCCTCCACCGGTTACTTATCTTGTGTATATAAACTGGCTGTATAGCAGAATTTAAAGATATCCATGAATGATATTATAGTATAATGAAACGGTGGGAAAACAAAAGCATGTATTGAAGATTTTATCTAATGACTTTTAATAATAAGAAAACAAATTACAGCCCTGGCTGGTGTAGCTCAGTGGATTGAGCGCGGGCCTGCGAACCAGACAATCGCGGTTCAACTCCCAGTCAGGGCACATGCCTGGGTTGCAGACCAGTTCCCTGCAGGCCAGTTCCCAGCAGGGGACGCACAAAAGGCAACCATACATTGATGTTTCTCTCTCTCTCTCCTTCCCTTCCCCTCTAAAGATAAATAAATAAAATCTTTAAAAAAAAAAAAAAAAGAAAACAAATTACAGAACATTTCTATTTTGCCAAAGGGAGAAAGAAATCTAAAGACTTATCTAAGATTCTTTAGAAAATCAATAGGAAGTTTTGAAACAAAGATGTGCAAAGGTATCCAAATCCTACATATTCTGACTGTACAAATGAGAAATAAAAACTTTTTGAACAAAGGACAATTAAATCCAGTAACTATGCGCAGAGGATTTTATTGTGGTAAAAAGCAAGTCATGATCAGATACACATCAGTGGGAAAAATCTCTACATTAGAGAATGAAAGAAAATAGTTTAACTCATGCACAATTATTAAAATAATAATAGGGTACAAAAAACAAGCATACTCCACAAAATTATACTTTATTCTACTATTGGCTCCCTGGAAGGCAATAATAATATTCTCTCAAATGTTGCTTCCACATTTTTCTGCATTTCTCCCTCCAGATAGTGGTCCAAAAGATCCAGTGGGTAACAAATATGCTGCAAGCTCTACTTGCCCATTTTTAAATTCTTTTACAAGGTGAATTATGAACTTGAAAAAGTGAGACCTGTTGCCAAGTCACTCCTGGTGAGCTCTCTTGCCAAAAACACTCTCCAGCGAGACCTGAAGATTCAACACCCCACAGTCTTCCATGGCCCTGCACTGAACCCGACCTTTTCAGAACCTTAAACTTGAGAGTGTTAAGAGTCTATGGAAATGAAAGTTTCATTTCCACACTTTCTCCTTACACAAGGATTGACTTTTTTTTCTGGTTAGATCCAATCTGATGATATAATAATTTTCTATATACATGAGATTTAAAGCATTTATTAGCATTGTGAATTAAACAATTCAGAGTATATCTCTGAAATACTACCAAGGCTCAGCACACAGTCTTCTCTTCTGAAATCACAATTTCTTACCTCTGCACTTACAATGGTAAGTATTTAGTCAAGACTCAATCTAGGCTGTCCTGACCTCGTTCCTGATGGTATGCGTGTGTGTGTTTGCACATTTACTGCTTTTGTTATCCAATCACCATATGACTCTCCTACCTGCATTAGCAGCTATCTCCATGCTTACTCGATTAATGCTGACTTCTCCAACAAGATAATAAAGCCGATGAGAGCCAAAAACATCTATATTGGCACAAAATTCTGTCTCTAGAAATTAACCCTACGCCAGGTGCACAGTAGGTGCTCGATCAATATTTACTGAGTGAATGACTGGAAGAATGAAGAAACTTCTTTAGCAAATTATATGAGTGATTTTGATACTCGGATTCATTGCGATATTTTTCATAATTTTAGATAAAAAGGTGAATGACATATGCTTCATTATAAACATTAAATGACTTATGCACACTAAAGATTGCTCCATGTGTTTCTTTTGTAATATTCAAGAACGCCGGTTTTAGCAAGTCAATAGAAGAAATCAATATAGATGTATTCCCTGACTCTATAGGAAATTCTGCCTCAAGGAACACAATTTGTACAAGTGCTGCATACTGAAAATGTATTGATATTTATACCTTGTTTAATTTTTGTTTCTATGGTTGTTTTTAATTAACAAAGATATCAGTCATCACTGTGATTCATGTCTCTGAAAGGTGCTTGCTAGCCATAACCTTTTTGCTGAGAATCTTTCTTTCAGAAAGCCCACATGGTATCTGGGAGTTTATCCAAATTCTTGCATTATCATTATTTCAGCAGCCTGCTGAGAATTCCACAGGTTGGATCCACTCGGAACAGGGCTTATTACTGAAATCCATCATGAAAAGTGTCAGGGTACAATAATGAAAGCAAGTCAGGAAATTTTTACCCAGTCAGGCAATTCCTAAATTACAGTGTTTAAGAGTTCCACTCTTTTTGTATTTACATTTTTTTACCATGTGTTTAGCAGAGGATTTGAAACACCAACACCCGTTGTCTCACTCTTGGCTGCACTCAAGGTACATGGATTTGAAGACCAAATATTTAAGTTTGGGTGTTTTTTTTTTTTTTTAATCACTCACTGTGGGATCTTTGCCAGCCATCTTGCACTCTTCAACTTTGATTGTAGATGCCGGCCAGAAAACCTGCTCAGAAAGGAAAATAAAGATTGTATAAATGTCACAGGGCATGTGACAACTCAATGTTCTTCCTTTACATTATGGTGACAAGTTTCTTTAAGGTATTTCTGTATTTATTTTTCAATATTCTATCCTTTTTATTTTATAAACTTAAATTAATATTTTATTATTTTATTCTCAAACTTACGATTTTCTTCCAACAATTTTTCTTTTAACAAAAACTTTTCAGTGTGTGCCATTTACTAATAGTTAAGTATTTTATAAAATGAGATCATTATGAATGTGAACAATGTAATGTATATTTCTCCTTTTTGGATTTATAGTACACTTCTCCCAACTGCTTATATCAAAATGAATTCACATTTAAATTGCCATTTCAGTTTAATAATTATTTTGAGTAAAACACACAACCAGGCTAGTAGATTTACTTAGAATGGGTCCATAGGTACATCAACAGTTAAAATAACTGGGATAAAATCCAAGAGAGTCCTGCTCTGAAACACTATACCAGCATTCCAAGTCACTGTGGCCTTGGGTCAGGTCTGGTGGTAATGATTATTTTTTTAATTATCCATTGCCCATTCTTAAAATAACAAGTTCAGGAATCTCCTTGTTGTGATAAATTTATAATTAATCTATTTTTATTTTTATTTTTTTACACCAGTGAAGCTCAATTTATTTCCTTGTTGTAAAAGAGAATGATAAATATGGGCCACACTTGTTTGAAGAACAGTGCATTCAATAATTGTGTTTCCTTCCAAGGCCATCCTGGATGACAAGGAAGGCCTTCATCTAATCTGATCATTTTTTCATGCTATACTCTATACTTCTCTTTTTCTCTTCTAATATGCATATACACAGAAAGTCTTTTCTCACTGAACTTTGTTTTTTTTAATTTTTGTTATCAACAGTAAATTCTTTTTTTTATTTAATTATTGTTCAAGTATAGTTTTCTGTCTTTTACTCCCATCCCAGCTCACCCCCCAGTGCTCCCCACCTCCCTCCCATTTCCACCCCTCTTAGTTTTTGTCCATGTGTCCCTCATGCTAGTTCCTGTAAATCCTTTCCCTTTTCCCCTGAAATTTCCTCCCCTCTCCCCTCTGGTCACTGTTCCCCTGGGTTTTACATTGTTAAAACCTATGAAACTAGACAAAGAGAATTGAGTTGATTAAATTTTCAGTCAATTAAATAAGTACCAACCTCCAATTATTTATTAGCATGCAGCTAGTGTCTTCTATTGTTCTAATAAAACCATATGATTTTTTCATTGTATTTGAAAGTTTTAAAGAAAAAAAGCATGTAGGGAGGTCTAAACTTACACTCAAAGCTTCTTGACTTATATTGTTAATATTCAAGGAAAGAATGTGATCTTTGCTGCCCACATATATCCGGTCCTGATCTTCATCCATTAATAATATCCTATAGTCTAAAGGGTGGTGGGATAGGCTGAAGTATTCAGATGTCCTGGTTTCTCGAAGCTCTGAAATGATGAAAAACACAGTGAAAATAGACCTCCGCATCTTCGTTCTTTGATTCTAATATTTTAATAAAATTTATCTTACAGAAAAACTTGCCAAGAAAGTAAAGATGTATTTTCTTCCTAAAACAATAAATTAATTTTAAAATAGAGGTGTGTCAGTGGATATTTTTTATTTAATGCCTCTGAAGTGAAACATAAATGTATGAATTCAATGTTAAAGTTTATGGTGATGATATTTGATTACAAAATTATTCACATTTTGCAAGAGTCTCAATTCAGTTTTATTTTTGGCTGTCATCAACTCAAGACTAGTGAAAACAGTCTTTTGAAAGACTAGTAGAAAAAAAAAAAACACAGTAAGATAGCAGAGTGAACAACAGAAAAGCGCAGCAAACAGACAAACAAGGACAGTGTGAATGTCTTCCATGTCTGCCCTACTGTTTTACTGTGGGACTCACTACATCATTTTAAGATTATTATCTACTCTAAGTATTTACCTTACTTCTTCAACTTAATTATTACCAGTTTAATATATTCTATAAATTATTTAAAAAGAAACTTATTTTTCCCATTAGACCTCATTCAGAAGGCAATGCCATTGAAATGTTTATGTATATATTACAAGGAAAAATAATGAATTGTCAGATATTCTGAGTTTGGGGATTTCAATTTGTCAGTGATCAATGACTCATGTTCATTTAACTTCCTTTACATAAAATATGTGCCTATCTACTTGAACTTTGAAGATAATGAGTGCACTATGACAATAAAAAATCAGTAACAGTGATAGCACATTCGATTTTCTTCCCAGTCAAAATGCTCTTTTTTACAACTTAAGACTTTTCCATTCAAATAGTTCAGGTTTTCTTTGTTCTTTAGCTTATGGCATTAAGAGAGTGAAAAACTGTACAAGAGTCTGCTGTCTGGGATTTACTGTTTCAATGATGAACTGTTTCTTTTAGTCATTGAATCACAACTACCTTTCTAGAAATTCTGATAGGACTGTGATTTGAATTAAACCAAAACTGGAAATTGTTAAGAATTCTTATGGGAGGCCATGAATTACATTCTGTGAGCACCTGGGCCACATCTTGTAAGTAAAGATG
This sequence comes from Artibeus jamaicensis, assembly GCF_021234435.1. NCBI lineage: Eukaryota > Metazoa > Chordata > Mammalia > Chiroptera > Phyllostomidae > Artibeus > Artibeus jamaicensis. The sequence goes on from NW_026521870.1 coordinate 5,610,243, forward strand.
GAGAAGTCACACATTTAACCTGCTTTCTAGGCACGCTGGTTCGGAAGGTCTGCCATAACACCCTTCAGGTAGTTTTTTATCTAGCCAATAATCTGAAAATGCTATGAGCATAACAGAGTGGTTATGAAGCCAGGCTGAGGAGACTAACTTCCTATGACATTGCACAAGTCACCTAACTTCTCTGTGCCGTAATTTCCTCACTTTTAAGAAACAGTAATAAGCACCTTCCGCCAAGAGTTTTCATTAAAATTAACTGATTTTGTACATGTAAACATTTGAAATGACTGGCAGAGAAAGTATTCAACAAACTCTAATTATTACTGTTAGTATTATCAAGTTTCAATAATTAGTTATAAGAAGGAGACATAAAAGTAGGTAAAATATATATTGCCTCCTTTTTCCTTGTTTTTGCAATTTAAGGATCTCGATCCCTAAACTTACTAACACATGGCCTTAAAATATATGCTCTAATATTCTTGCCATATGATGATAAAGTACAGAACTTTTTATGTGAAAGGAATTATTAAAAAGCTAGAAACAAACATTTCAGAAGAACCTTGAGAAGTCAGTCAGGAAAGGATACAAGAACGAAAGACACTGGAAGACCACTGAAACAAGAGACTGGACCACAGATCTTTGGAAGTAGGGGGTTTGAGCTGTTGAGCACTGGGCAGGTGTGCCAGCCCAGTTACTGAGCCTTGCCAGGTAACGCAGGCAGGTGATGCTGTTGGCAGTAGTTGTGCCACTGGCCCAGAAACTGGAACAGCTTCCTTCAGGAGGAGAGCTGGAAAGTATGGTGGGATGTCATCAGGAAAAATTTCATCCCCTGTTGGACCAGAGGTTATTACTGAAATAGGAAAAAAATCCAAGAGCTCATGAGAGTGAATGTAGAATCTAATGAATGCCCCTCAAAAGCTGGATAAGTCACAGGTTTTCTTGACTTTGCCTAAAAATCCAGGGTATTTTTAAAAATTTGCTTTTCATCCTATGGAGCATGTTGTGTAATTTTTCTGTAAAGCATTGGGTAGATTATAGCTTATAGTACAGAGTAGATGTTCACTAAATACTTCTTCAAGAAATGACTCTCCAGTAAAATACATAGACCAAAGAAGTAAAACGTGACTTGAGTTCAAGGCCTGGGGACCAACCACTGCAGTCAGAATCCTGGCTCTGCTATTTCATTTCTATGTGTAGTTGGCAAGTGTCTTTATCCCTCTGCTCCAGTGTCTTCATTAGTAAGGTCAGGATGGTAACAATATCTACATCATAGAGGTGTTGTGATACCTACATAATTGCTAATACATATCAAGTGCTTTAAAGAGCGCCTGTTCATTGAAGGACAAATACCATATGATCTCACCTTTGACAGGAAGCTAAACAATAAAACAAACAAGCAAACAGAATAAAAACAAAGACACTGAAATAGAGAACAAGTGGGCAGTGACCAAAGGGGAGAGGGAAGGGAATTTAAGGGGAAAAATGGGGAGGGATTTTGAGGAACAAGTATGAAAGACACAGGGATGAGGACTGGGGGGGGAAATGGGAGGGAGGGGGGAGACTGGGGGGGGGGTGGGATGGGAGAAATAGACAAAAAAATGTACCTGAAAAATAATTAAATAAAAATTTTAAAAAATCTAAAAAATAATAATAAAAATAATTAAGATAATAAAAAAATATAAAAAAAAGAGCGCCTGTTCTCAAATGACATAGGTTATGTGTTATGACGTTTTGGCACAAGACATTATGCTTCTGCCAGCAAAATAAGAATAATAATTCCTTACACAGGGAGAAAATATGGAGGACTAAATTTCCTTACTTATATTTATTAATATATTTAATTATTTCATTTATTTTACATGTAGAATAATCTACTCAAATTATTTGAGCAAGAGAGTAAAATAATAAAGTCAGTTTTAAAGAAAGTAATTTTTTTGTGTGTGCAGGACAATTTTGGAGTTCGTGAGACTGGAAAACTATGAGATGCTATCTCAAATATGATGTTGATAAAGACCTGGTATGCTAGAAGTGAAAGGAAAGAGTTGATGTGAGGAACACTTAAAAGATGAGAAATGATTTTATATGAAGTTGGTTTGGGGGTAAATGGAAGATATAAATGCCCACTCCCAAAGCTATAAACAAAAAAGAGGAGAAATATATGAACAACACTTTACTATATTTGGGAGATTCAAAATTTCCTTGGTAGAGAGATTACTTGAGTGTTGGTAGTTTACATTTAAATCAAAGCAGACCTATCCTATGAACATGTAAAATTAGATGACCAATTTGCCATAAAAATGTCAAATCTGCAGGTAGAGATTTCCAATTCTTCTCATGAATTACATGAAGAACTGAGAGTAAGCAGATAGGGCTGAAGACCTATCTGAAGTGAAAAACAAAGCATAGAGATGCATTGATTGTTAGATCCAAAGACAGAAGCTTTGTAATTGAACCTGAAAGTAGGTTATGGTGTAGAGACAACAATGTGATATTGTGGGGAGATTACAGATTTGAGCCAGACAATTCTGAGTTGAAATCCCAGCTTCATCACTTACTAAGTACGTTACTTTAAGAAAGCTACCTCACTTTTCCCAGTTTCAATTTCCTCCTCTATACATTGGTTGCATTAAAAGATGTCTTGAAGGACAGCCCACCAGCACACAGTGGAGCATCAGTGTGTGCTCCCCTCAGCAGGAGACACTGTTGACCCTTTCTTTCACAATATCACCCTTTTCTCCCTTGTTGGCGGAGCTGGTCTGGGCCCTCTAGCCAGTGAGTGGTTTAGATGCGGCCCTGTGACCAGTTACAGTCACAAGATTTAAAGAGAAGCCTTCTGCAGGGGTATAGAAGAGGTTTCTGGGGTTTTAAAAAGGGGCACAAAAAAGAGGTGTTTTTTTCCTACCTCTGGATATTGCCATGGAAGCATATTATACTTGTAGCAGTTGTAGCTACCGAGAAGATTGCTAGCAGAAATTTAGAAGAAAGCTCAGTTCTTTAAGAAATCATTTAAGTTCTGAAACAACACTTGAACTGCTCTACAATTGCACTACTTCTGTTATGGAGTATTAAAAAAAATCCTGCCCTGGCTGGTGTGGCTCAGTGGGTTGAGAGCCAACCTGCAAATCAAAGGGTCACTGGTTCGATTCCCAGTCAGGGCACATGCCTGGGTTGTGGGCCAGGTCCCCAGTGGCGGGGCACATGAGAGGCAACCATACACAGAGATGTTTCTCTCCTTTTCTTTCTCCCTCCCTTCCACTCTGTCTAAAGTAAATAAATAAAATCTTAAAAAACAATCTTTGCATTTCTTAGAAACTTTGGAGTTTTCATTTTTTCTTCCTGAAACCCTTACTGACACATCTTTGGGTGTTCACAGCCCCCAGTTACCATCTTCTCACCCATTCTACCATGATTTGGTTACTTTGGGCATTAAAAAAATACTTTTTTTCTTTTTTCCTTTTCTTTCTAATCTATAATGAAGTAAAACCAAGAGTGTGATCTTAGCAGGGAAATAGCTTCAACTGCATTTTACTTGCAAGTAACAAACAATTGCAATTCTCCTCTTTATCTATTTCATTAGAAAATAATCAATTTCTTGCATTAATTCAAATACTACAGGGAACAATAACTGCATTAACTTAAGACCTTTCTGGTCCAAGGATTTTTATCTATTTTTCTGAGCCATAAAGCTATCTTCAAATTTAATTACCTTTAGCTCACTGACAGTTGACAGCTGTTAACCAAGGAAGATTTACTTTAGGGTGCCCCTGTTGGAAGCCTAGAAGCCAAAGCTATTTAGTTAAAATGCTATTTAAATTGCTGTTAGTTAGCCACAATTGAACTTTGGGGCTTGGGAAAAGAAACAAAACATTTTTGTAGGAATTAAGAGATGAGTTCAAAGCATTGAGAATTTTTATCTCTCTATAAAAAGAATGACTAAAGAATCCATCATTTTAGTTTGTAGACCCAACTTAAGTCAATGAATGAGTCAATGATTTGGCCAAGGTTAGAGAAAATGACTGATTTAATGCTGTGGCTACAGTGAGAGAAAGAAATCCCAATGACTGGTTTCTCATCTAGACCAGTGAAAAGACTGGTGCTGTGCTCCAGTTCTTTAAATGTTAGTAATGATGTCAATTTTTTTACAGCATTGGAAGTGCAACTAGTTGTGTTGTTTCTCAGGACACATCAACTAATTAGAAGGAACTCTGGCTGAGGGTATGTGGTATTAGAAAACGTAGTGGACCCAAAAAGGGCAGTGTAGGTCTCTAAGTCCCTGGGAAAATCTCCTGGTAAACATGATTTTAAAAATATTGCATGCTTCTACCCTGAAATCTACATTATTGTAGATTTCTATGATGGAAAATTACTGCAATACTTCCCATGCCAATGATCCCTGAGGGAAAACGTGCAGCTCAATATGCTTATCTGAAATTCATGTATTGACATGGACTATTCTTTGTCAGAGAAATTATTGTGAGCCTTGAAACTTAACCAAGCTAGGAGAACAATACATTTTCCCAAAATACAGCAATATAAGCTTTGGGGTCCAACTGAAGAGAGTTAATATGTTGCTATAGCAATTACAACATAATTTAATATAAAATAATATATGGTGTCTGTAAACCACTCTGTATCCCTAAGCACATTAAGAACTAGCCTTTGTTCTCTGTTAAATCAGTCAGTGATCGTAATGTTTGAGGTGACTTAAGTCCGAAGAACTCATGCACGTGCTCGGAAGGTGAGGAGGGTGAAGAGCCTAGGGTTCTCTTTTTATGAATACTATATATCTCAAACTACTGAGAAGGGGAACTCATTTGCTCTGAATACTAAATTACCTTTGGCCTTTTATAAATTTGAAAAATAGATAAAAGATTACTTGATTGAAAATCAACTCCCAGCAGTCTCTCTATTCGAAGAATATGCAATAGTAACTCATTAATATTTAAAATTCATAATGTGCTATTAATTTATGTATTCAATACACATTTATTGAGCTCTTAGCACAGCAGGCTACTTTGCTCAAATGAGGACACAAATATGAAAATACCAAGACTTCATGACAATTCCAAATCTTACCTTACTTTCTGTTACAGTTATGCTTTACTTAATAATGAAGATATGTTCTGAGTAATGAGTTTTAGGTGATTTTGCCATTGTGCAAACATCATGGAGTGGTTACACAAAGTAGTTGGTACAGCCTATACCACATGGCTATATGGTGTAGCCTAGCACTCCTAGGCTACAAACCTGTACGGCAGATTCCTGTACTGAATACTGTAGGCAATTGTAATATGCTAGCATCTGTGCATCTAAACAGAAAAGACACAGTAAAAGCTGTATAAGCCCACTCACAAATACTGCTGGTGCAAGGGGAGGGCTGTGGAGGCACCCTGGGAGGGAAAGTAGATGTCAGGAAGGAGGGAGAAAGAAAGACAAAGGAGGAAGAGAAGGGGAGAGAAAGGGAGAGCTGAGAGGTCCAAACAGACCTAGACAGATAAAGCTCGAGATGAGAAATAATGCAAGAGAGAAGGGGAGGAGAGGGAGGATAGAAAAGGAGGGAAGAAAGGGAGAGGAAGAGAAACGATTTTGAGGAAAGGAGTGCGTATGCGTGTGATGGCTGTGCAGGTGGACCCAGCCTTTTCTTTTAAAATCACAAAGATTTGTTTATAATCCATTATAATCTCATGGGAACACCGTGATATGTGGTGTGTCTTTGACTGAAACTTCCACCATTATGTGTCCCACAACTGCATGTTGTTTGCCCAGACCCCTGTGAAGCTCTCAATATGACCCTCAGGTCTCTCTCAGGCAGAATGTGCACCTACAGACTTCAAAATTAATCCTTAGGATATCTTTCATTTTAGACATATCACTATCCAGTGAATAATTTCCTCTCCTGGATGTCTTATCTCAGAAAAAATTTAAGTAGGGGATGCTGAAATGACCCACCCTCTCCCTGAGGCTATTTTCCAACTGGGTTAAAAACTGAACTTCACCTGACCTTTTAGGGCAAACAGGCAGATGAAAACAAGAGCAGTGGGACTTCAAGAGACTGAAACGACAGCTCCTAATTCCTAAGGCAAAGAGAGCCCGGAAGGCATGCTGTTAAAGCCATATTTGCATATATATATATATATATATATATATATATATATATATATATATACACACACACACATATATATTTGGAACTATATCTATATCTATATATCTCTATATATATGTATATATAGATATAGTTCCAAATATCTACCACTTGTGGGATTTCCAGTAGGAGTAACTGGTCTAAGTACTTTAGAAAATTACTTTATTTCATTTATAGTCAAAGCTTTGGTGTAAGGCCTTAACATTATTCCTGCGCTACACGTAAAGGAAATCAAATTCAACTAATTTGAACAACGTGACGAAGATCACACGGTAATGCCGAAAGGAAGAGGCCAGATCCAGGCCGCAAAGCAAGGTGAGTTTCTCAGTCTGTGAGCTCAGTTGGATAAGACGACTTCCATACTTAATTGCTGGGTTTCTACCATGCTCTTTCCCTGCACATGAGTCTATGCAGTGTCAACGTAGCATAAAAGTGCCTTAGCCTTTCAAATTTTCTTTGTCAGCTTGTGGGTTGAGGCAAGAGGAGCTAGGGAGACTACAGTCCAACAATTTAATGATAACATTCTCAGGGATGCCGTTCTCACTAAACCGTCCTAACAAATCTGAGAAGGGCTACATGAGTGTGAGATCGGAGAGTCAGGAAGAACTCCATGGACGAGATAAAAGGTTCCACTTTTCTATGTTTTCATGGACGAGTACAATCAGTGAGGTGGAAGCCAAAAGCCAAATAAATGAAAGAAAGAATGAGAAAAACAGTTCTATTTAGTGAACACGGAATGTACCTGCCAGGCGCTGCATCAGAGGACAAATTAGCCTGCGTGCAGAAGCTTAGAAGCAGGGTGTTTCATCCTGCTGTGCCCCAGACAGCCCAGTTTGTGGAAGTTTTCCCAGCAAACAGTGCCGCCTTTGCACTCAGATTCATGGTTTGGATGTTGGATAATCACTCTACTTTGAAGCTCCCTCCTCATGTCTTGAACGGCTTTTCATTATTTTTAGAACAAAATTCCAAGTTCTTAGCATGGCCTTTAAGGCCTGCCATGATCTGATTTGAGATAACCTCATTAGAAAATCTCAATCAATACTGGAATATTTGCTTATTGTCATTGTGTTCTCACCCATCTGGTTTTCTTTTCACATCTTCAAACTACCTGACTTCCTCATTTCTGCCTCAGGGCCTTTTGTGTGTGTTACTTCTCCTGTTGAAAGAATTCTTCCTGCTTCTAACTCCTACCCATAGTGTAATTTAAGTCCAACTGCTTCATAAAGACTTCCTTGATTCTCTAGATGAGCTTAGCTCTCAGGTCTGCTGATATTTGCTCAATTTCCCTTTGTGGTTTTCTCTTCTCTTAAAGACTGTCTGAAAGTGGAAGATCATTTGAAGTGGCCTCAAATGCCATAGATGCGGCAGTGGGGAAATACCCTGCATGACTTGCTTGCCAAGACCCACTCTCCCTTCTGTAAAGTTTTGCAGCTGAATTGTCTCTGAATATGAGATGAAGTTTTTTGTTCATTCTACCTTTTTTTCTGCTACATTGTTTTATAATTTTTTAACCTTGGTAAATTAAAAATTATGATTATGAGCCAACAAAATGAGAAAAATGCGATCAAGTTTCAAAAATCAGGGTGTTTATGATAATATTTTATTACTATTAAAAGATGAAGTGGGGAGCCCTATATTGGAATCAGGCACCTGGGGATGAAGTTCTGTGTTTATCATTTGTTGATACAAGACTTGGTTCACCCCTTCCTGCCATTGCTCCCTTCCACCCTCCTTCCCCCCTTTAGATTTTCAATCTACAAAATGAAAGGAAGAATGAGATTATGTACTAACTGGAATGATTGCTAATGTTCCCTACAGCAATAAAAATGTCCATGAAAAGAATTCTTCTTTCATACTTTACAAGTATTATCTGCTGTTACAGAATATCTATAGAGCTACTATAACCCTCCACATTACTATAAACCTGATAGGAAGAAAGGGTGGAAATGGGAGGGAGGTGGGGAGCACTTGGGGGGTGGGCTGGGGTGGGAGTAGAAGACAGAAAACTGTGCTTGAACAATTACAATAAATACATTTAAATTAAAAAAAAAACTATCTTAGAAATATGACCACAGTAACATAACTCTGTCTTTTCTGGGAAAAAAAAATGAAGATAAGCCAAAAACCCATTTTTCTGCCCCTGTACCTAAAGTTATTCTATTTGTGTTGCATGGTTCAATAAACTAGACAATTATAAATTCTAACTTCTCCATCCCCTAAACTCACCTGGGAGGACTGAAAGCAGGCATCGAAAATGTCTGCTGTCAGTGTTTGGCATCTTATGAGGGAAGTGGTACTAGATTCTATCTCAGAGTGTGAAGAATATACAATCGGGGAATAGGTAAAATGTCTGGAGAGTCTCAGGAGTGGAAGGAAGTAACTTCTGGAAAGTAGAACCAAATCTGAACCTATTGCTAAGCTGTAGAGAACAGCATGGATGAGCGAGCGTCCCTACTGTCAGGAAGGCCTCGGTTTCAGAGTGTCCACTTGATGTGTAAAGAAGGGAGATAAACTTGCAGAGGACGAAACACTTCACCTGACATCTCCAGAGCTCTTGACATTTCTGGAAAAGCTGCTTTGGGGCAAAGTGATCAAAACAGTGTGTGAAAGGTGAGAACAGTAGTTCCAAAGCTGTCAGCAAAATAAAAGAGGAAACATAACAGAAAGCTCCTCCACCCCAAAAAAGGCAGCAGATATAACAACAACTGGACCTTGAGAATGGAATGGTGTAAATGAGTGTACTTCTGCTAAATATAATATTTGCAGTCATTACAATTGTTTATGTAAAGATTTGAGGATACAAAAAACATTTTCTCTGAAGCAATGTTCCCTTAAGGTCGTTAAGTTTTAAAGATAGGCTATATTCAGTATAAAAGCAGTTGTTAAAAATTATTCACAGAAAATATGGTAGGAGGAAACAATTTAAAATGTTCATACTAAAAGTCCATGGGTGAGAAGACATAGAAACTTAAAGACAGGCAGACAACACCGCAGACCAACACGTGGGCAGAGTGAAGGGCTGAAGCTGCTGTGCTGCATGATGTTGGCAAAACCCCGGAGCACTATTATCTTCTGTAACAGTAGACAATAGACTCCACGCCCCACTCGGAACTTCAAAGCGACCGCACTAAACCATTACTTGGAAAGACCCTTACAGTGGCATTTAACACTTGTCTACCACACAGTTTATACTATTTGTTGGTTTTCCATGCTTTCGATAAAACTTCCTCTGCATACATGGTGGCTTCCAGTAGAAACTCCTACACAGAGTACTTGGTTATAGCAAGAGTTGTAGAAAATTCCATGTGCTGAGTAAACGTCTCTTGTGCCATTTCTTCCCCATAAAGTTTTCTGACACTTCATTCCACAGTTTTTTTTACAATATCAAGCTTACATTTTATTTATGTAGCAGGCTCTACACAAACTAAAATAGTCTTTGAGCAGTATATATTTACTCATCCATTCAATAGATAGTATACGAGCCAGGAACCAGGTAAAAAGATGAAAATTATTGGTCTCTCCGCTCAGAGTAGACAGTCTAGGATGGAGGTACACAAACAACCACAGCACGGGAAGATGACTCAGGAAATGAAGGGAACATTGAAGAAGGGAGATAAGTCAGGAAGTTTTCCTGGAAATAACACTAAAATCTTAGACAGAAGGAAGTGCTTGACCTGAGTTCAATGTTCAACAAATGTTAGTCAGGCCATTCTATTAAACTAATAATCACAGTAATAAATGAGCAAAGTATCGTAAAAGACAGGGTAAGAGTTCAAGACAAGGGCAGCTGCTCCCGATCAGGGGTCAGAAAAAGCTTCCGTGAGGAAGAGTCACATAAGCTGTGACTTGAGGGATAAATATGAGTTAAAGAGACACACACTTTCCAGGGAGTGGAAAGGGCTGGTATAGAGATCCTTATGCGGAGGATTCAAGGATGATTAGTTTTATAGTTGATAAAGAAATGGATTTGAGTGATCTTTTCTAAGCAAAAGAAGTCAACCAACATGCAAAAACTCAAACTTTCTGAACTGCACACGAGCCACATGCAAAAGTGCAAACTCCTGGTCTAACCAACCAAAGTGGATGGATTTTTCCAAAGTTGCCTGGGGTGCCAACAAAAAAATATGAGAAAGTGCATGGCATCACTTACAAGTTTGTTAGAAAGAATTCTGCTAAGGATGCAATCTCAAGGGTGTTATTTTATGATACAGCAGTAAGTGAATAAAGTAGAATACAATATTTGTATAACTAAATTATAAGATGTCCATAAAATATAAGTATGAATAGACAAAAATCTTGGAAAAAATGCAACTCAACATTCTCCTTCACAATGTGTTCAAATAAAAGTAACAGTCTGATAATACGGATGGCTCCATTCAATATTCTGTCAGTTATAAAACTTATAATTACTCTTTAACCGAGAATCAGGCAGTGCAAACTTTCTCAACAGGTTTTTATGGCTTAAATACAGTCTCATACATGAGTCTATCGCACTGCACCTAACAAAATGCTGATCAAGACAAGAAAAGAAATACCAATGATCATTAACTAAAAAACAGCTATATATTGCCATTTTTTTTGATCACTAGATTTTTTTGCAAGGATGGGAGGCTACCCACAACTTTTAGAAAGACAGACTATTGGAATTTAAACATGTTCCCTGCACCAACCAAAATTCTTGAACTCTGCTTTTGCTTAATACATTCTTATGCCCCTTTTTATCTGCACATAGGAAAAATACAATAAGCTATATACCATAAATCTCAAATCGAAAGAACCAGGCTTTATGCACAAAGCAATACAGAGATATTTTCTTAAAGAGACAGCTATTTTATCTAAACATTTTTTAAGTCAGCATAACTCATTGTTTAGCCTAGTTATTGCATTTGGCTTCAAAACAAAGAAACAAGTTTGGGGAAATGCAGGGAACAGTGGAGACATGTTCATTTTACTTGAAGCACTTCGTCAGTTGTTCAGTGCAGAAGCCCCCTTTTGTTCTTTTTTCTTGTCTCTCTCTCCCCTCACATTGTCTAAACTACAAGGTCAGTGACTCTGCCCTGCTCAGCTGCTGGGGAGGAGATTTAAACAGAGCCAACGGGAGTGTGCCTCTCTACATAGTATTAGAGCTTCCCTTTGATTCTTTCAGGAGAAGCACAAAGGATCCAGCCATGTTTTCCGCAGCTTTGAAAAGCCCAAGACTCATCCTATATACAATGGCTTTCAATGCATATGCAAGCCATTTTTCCTCTTCTTTTTTTTTACCCTGGGATGGGAAACCATTTGTTTCCAAATATCACAAGATGATACTTTAAGATGGAGTGGCTGCAGCAACACTCAATCCTTCAAATGGGGAGATCAGTGCTGCACTTTTTTCTGCTCTTGCTCTGGAAACATATTTATCATTCCTGCATGCACTTCAACGAGAATAGCAGAATATGAACTCAAAGCTTACTTATTTTACAAAATGCTATTGCCTCCATGAGGTCAGCGTTTGTCAAGACTTTCTTTAATATATCAGGCTAAAATAAAATCTGTGGAAATACAGTGCACCTAAAAGAGGAAGTGACATGCTGTTAGGAACCAAAGTTTTACCTGAGTATTAATAGCTCCCAGTTGCCTTTTTAACATGGAAGGAAGTTTCGTTCTACTGATTTATAGCCATATTAATCCTTGAATCTCAAAAAAGCAAAACATATTTTATGAGGCAAAATGATAGGTGTAGATAGTTGGGATGGTGTTATTTGAGGATTTCATATTACACAATTCAAGTGACTTAGCAAGATTAACAAGTCAAACAAGTCACTTTATGCCCTAAACCCAGGAGAATAGATAACAGGTTTCTAGTTAGGAATTTGCTTTTGGTTTCTCTTAATCAGAGAGGCATGCAAATTGTATTTCCCTGATTTTAAAACTGTGTAAACTTTCTTACTTATAATAATAAATGTAAAAATAGCCAAGATTGTCTTTTAATATCCAAGTAGAATATCAATTTAAGCTAGTACAATTCAAATCCGAAAATCATTTTCACCCAACACTTACGGGTAATTAAAATGAAACTTTGTGATTGATTTTTTTGTACTTAGTTTATTTTCTTTTCTTTTTTTAAATATATTTTAATTATGCTATTACAGTTATCCCATTTCCCCCTTTCATTCCCCTCCACCCTGCACACCATCTCCCACCCACATTCCCCCCCTTTAGTTCACGTCCATGTGTCTTAAGTTCTTTAGCTTCTACATTTCCCACACTATTCTTGCCCTCTCCCTATTTTCTACCTACCATCTATGCTACTTATTCTCTGTACCTTCCCCCCCTCCTCCTCCCACTTCCCTGTTGCTACCCCTCCATGTGATCCCCATTTCTGTGATTCAATTCCTGTTCTATTTGCTTAGTTTGTTTTTGTTTTAAATGTGGTGAACTTTTCTGGAATACAGTCTGGTGTTTGAAGACAGAGAGATTTCTGCTCAAATCTGGGCAGTGCATCTAACTAGCTATGTGGCTTTAGGCAAATTACTTAAATTATTAATGCCTAAGTTCCCTTACCTGAACAATGGAAATAATACCTTTCTCATGACACAATTATGCTAATTAAAGAGAAAAATCAGTTCGCAACACCTGGAGAATAGTGGCTATTGCTCATAATTTTTAGTCTCCAAGCCAAGACGGGCCTTTCCATTTTAAACAGGGTACCTGCGCACTGTCAAGCCTTCAGGGCACCACGCTGCAGTTGTTTGCTGAGCTAGTCCTGCTAAAGAAAGTCTGTTGAACTGATGTCTAATTTGTATTGAAATACAATCTAGGTACCAATAAAAATAGTTAATGATGTTTTAAAATACTAGCAAGAAATTTTTGCTAATTTTATTTCAAACACAAAGGAAAATAATTAAAAAAAAACACAACTCTCCTAATCTGGATAAATCTTAATCTTTATCCAGTCTGCCTCTCTTAAATTGCCACTTGTACTTTCTAATAGTTCTTGAGAATATAAAGTACCTATTAATTTATAAAATAGTAAATTAATCTCATACCAATCCTACACACTAGATCCTACTGTTTTCTGCTTTAAGAATATGAAAAAACTGAAGGGCGATCTTGGGTAACTTTCCCTAGTTTTGAATGTAAGTCTGTGTGACCCAAAGTTCATGCTCTCAAGCCCTTTGTGGAGTATGAGAACACATTCAGTTGGAGGACTTGGTCTCTTTCACTTTTTCCTGAGTGTAATAGTGGTTTTCAAAATTGACCACACACAAGAAATATGTGAATTTCTTATTAAAAACAAAAATGCCTCAGAATAAAAATAGTTCCTTCCAGAAACATTTACTCAAAGGTGTTCTCCAACGTGTCTGCTGAACACACCAAACTTGCTGCAGTACCAGGGAGCTGCTGAGGAAATTAACCCAGGTGCCTCCCACTTAGGATTCAGATCTCAACTGGCACCTCAGCCAGGAGGACACCCTTGTCCACCTTCTCTAGCAGAGCCCCTCCCTTATTATTCCCTATGACATCACACTCTTTTATGATCATAAAGGCTTTAACATTGGTTTTAGATGTAAGGCTAAAATTTACTTTAAATATGCAGTTTGGGGTAGAATGAATATCAATGTGTGATGAGTAGAATGGTTTTTAAAATATATACATTCATGCATCAATTCTGATATTGATTTTTCTTTGAAACCATCTGACAAAAATTTCAAGATCCTATAAAAGATGGACAACATCTCGAAAAGATCAAAGATTATACATGTCTACTTTTGCCTAATTCTTTTCCTTCTACAAAAAATGTAGAGTCTCAAAAACGTACGAGATGGAAACAGAGAGAGGGACTGAGCCCCATACACAGCTGTAACACGTGTGCACAAAAGCTTTCTCCCCAGTTTTTGGCACAGGTGATCCCTAACTTATATATAATCCAGAAATTCATAAGCAAGTCAATAATTTGAGGTTTAAAACTAACTTTCCCTTTTAAACAGAACCAACATTATAAGTTTTCCTGAGACCCATTTTCCCGGTACAACCCTAGCTGACCGATTGTCATGTTGCTATCATTAATGATGATATCGAATCAAATGTTTGTCCAATTTTACTTTCTACATTTTACATAAATTATCATTTATCTTCATTCAAGTGCTACAAGGCCTGTAGTGGTTCACAGCATGGGCCCTGGGGCCAGAGTAAACACTCTACTTGCCACTTACTCCTGGTGTTGTCTAGCAGTGTTCCTGAATTCTTGGGAACCTTGGTTCACTTATCCATGAAATGGAGATAATATCATCCACCTCATGGGTTTGTTGTCAAGTAAAGTAAGGCAATATATTAAAGCAGTTAGAGCAGTTATAAGCATATTATACCACAGAGAATATGTTAGCTGTTATCATTATTCCTATTTTCAAAAATTAATGGTAATATTCCTCAGAGAGGTCAGACACCTTTCACAAGGTCATATAATTAAAAATAACCAAAGGGAAAAAACTAAATTTAGGTCTTCCTGGCTCTAGGACCACTATCCTTTACGATACACCACACCATCTTCCTCCATTGTCAGGACCCACCTAACCATCAATGGACCACCTTTTCGAGAAATGAATGTAATGTGTTAATTTAGCACATTGCTGAAATGATAGTCAACATATATAACACAGCCACCATGAAAATATTCCTCTAAATCTATCTGGTTTGTGAAAACATATTTCTCTTTGTCAGAGTGTTTAATTCCCTCTCTAATGGAGAAGCAGAACCTTCCAAATGAATGTAAAACTCAAAACAGATCAGTGAGAAACTGCTCTTGTTGAATCTCCAGTAGGAGCTCCCAAACTTTGTCCAGCTTCTCTCCCTTCACTGTTTATGAAGTGCAGCCATACCCTCTGCTTTTCATTCCTAGTCTATAAGGGATTCCTGGTCCCTAATGTTCCCTCCCAGAAATGGAAAACTATGAGGCAAAAACTGTCAGGAAGTTTGAAAATGGGAGACAAAAGCTCATCATTTCAGAGGATACTAAAAATCTGACTACACTCTCTGTAGCATCTTTAGATCTTTTTGAACACACATTAGCTGGACATCACTAATCTAACTGCTGCAGAGAATACCATAAAAATTAAAAAAAAAAAACATGTCTTCCAGAAACCTATAGTCTTGCAGGGTAGACATAGTATGTTTATGGTAATAGAATATATATGGTCTGTTTATATAATATAATACAAAGCAGTATAAGATAACTGCTCTTAAAGAGAGGCATGGAATGGTGCTGGCCTCCATCATCAAACCTATAAAACAGAAAATCATTCTCAATTCCTCCCTCACAGGCAATTACTCAGATGCTTATTCTTACTGATTTACCTCTAAACTGTCTCTCAAAATATGAATTTCTTCTGCATCCCACACAAACATCACTCTTTAATTCTAGACACTTGTCATCTCTGACTGGTTAATTGCATGAGCTAGATAACTGCCCTTCCTGCCTTCAGTCGTTTCCTTTGTTCAGACACTTATGGGATGTTGTGTAAACACGGGCTCTGTGCAGGGAGCTGGGATCCAAAGACTCTGACCTTACCCTACAACCAGGTGGAATTCTCTCATCAGCTTCATGCTTCTACCTGAGTTAACTACCATCCAGAAGCTCAGCATGTCCGTGTGTTTTTCACACAACACTTCTGTCACACTTTAAATCTATGCAGTCAATTCCTATTTCCTAAACTGCTAGTTCTGTGCTTGTTAGAAGCCGTGGGGCACTTTAAGAATCTAGCAAATGTTATCGACTTTTTTTTCTCAAGAATTTTACTGATGATAATAATCATAAAATGCTTATAAAACTTCAGGGCGTCACTGATGCTCTAGAATTCATTCAACTCTCCCTCCACATTCCATGAGCGGGTCCATGCCCCCAGGTAATAAATGCCCCAACTACGAGGACAGTTCCATGCCTACAAGTATGTCAAGAAGTGCCCTTCAGGAGCTTTTACTTATTTCTTCAGCCCAACACCTGACGTTTCCTCCTTGATCTTTATGCTCCTGCAGTGCAGCTACACCCGTAATGTCTAAAATCATCTTACCAGCTCGTGCTTCTCAGCTATGTTCACACTAGCCTTTGCCTTAACTGCCTCGCTAACTTTCCCATGCTTTCAATTCTTACCCAGTAATATAATTTCTGTAGTCTTTCACAAATCACCCTTTCTCCTGAGAGAAATGAAAATAAGGACTTAACATTTATTAATATACTATTTTACTAGCACCGAGATGTGTTTTAATTTTATAAATGCAATCTTTGCACTATGAGGTTTACATATGTATTCATAAATAAATATTTATATTTATTTTTTTAAATGTATTATTTATTTTAGAAACTTCCAGGACACTTTAAAAAGACTAGAAGACTGTACCTATTCAATGTAAATAGTTTAAGTTGATGGACAAAGTCTTCAATTTTCAACCCAATTATGGTTGAAAAAAACAATAAAAAAAACCCAGAAGAGACTCGTTTTTTTTCCCTTTTCCAGAAGTAATAAGAACAAACTCAAATTGTCATCCTCACTTTGCTTGCGGAGCATTTAGGACGACAGTGGATTAACAATGCAATTAGTCAGAAAGGCTTCTAATACCACACAACCTATACTTGGCTTCCTGAGGCGGCAGGCACGAGAGCCTCTGTGCCTGCAACAGCAAGGTGGCCGTGTGGAGGGCGTTCACTAGACAGAGTCGGTAGCAGAAACACAACAACAATCTCTTTCTTATAGCCGGCTTTTTACCCTTGAGCATACTGTCTCACTTAGCCTCCATGTTCGCATCTGTAAATAAAAGGTTTGAACTAAACACCAATAAAATTCTGTCTAGTATTTTTTCCCACTTTAAAATTTTATAAATCTACCCCATTCTCCTACCCCTACATAAACTGAAATCTTCCCAATTTTACTTAAGACATGTTCTTGCTTCTCTCCTGATGTTATTTCCATTGCTCACCTGTAACTAAACCTCAGGTCTATGAAGTTGTTACATAATTTCTGAACAGTGGTTAAGCATACATACCTAAATAAATTTCGACTTGCATATTTCTAGTTTGCTCTAAATTGGTACTCAGAATAAAAATTAACATAGATAACTAAATTTTGGGGGAGGGAAACTGTTTCAAGCAATATTTTCTTTTGGATTTCAATCAGGACTTTGTCTGCTTTCTAGTGTCATAACTAAACTTGAAGCTAGTATTTTTTGACATTAAGAGGGTCATGCAGTCTCTTGATTAAAATCTTCTGTCTCTAAAGAGTACAATAGTAAATAATCCCCTTTCTTGTCTAGCACACACTGGTGTGTTAAATCAAGCAATTAAAATGACTATTTATTAGATAATAAACTTACTATCTTCATGTCTCCATAGCCTGGACATACAAGAGTATTCAAAGTCAACTCATGGGGGACTGCCAAATATTTATTTTCTTAATATATTTGGGAGGGAAAGAGTCTTTTTTGAGATAAGTTTAAAACAACTTCTTAGCCCTATGGTTTTTGATGTCTTTTTTTTATCCTTCAAAGAATTTTTACCCTTTCCACTTCTCTGTTAAGAATATTTAGAAAACAGGTAACACAATTCAAGTCCAAAGCTTTCTTCAAATCCAACATTTTTTCTCATCTCTTCTCCTTTAATTAATTTAGTGTTTCTTTCTTACATAGTGTTTCTTTCCTACATATAATTTATGCAGCCTATGTATTTTATAGAAGGTAGTCATTTTCATTCCATATTTTCTTTTCATTTATTTAATCTATACTAGGTCTATTTATGAGCTTTTGTTGTAGAATCTAGATCCAGAAATTCTGTTTTTTTCTAACTCTGGAAACACCTCTCTTTTACATGAGGAGATGATAAAATCATCTCCTAGGCCCACATTGGCACTTTTCCCCTTCTCATGTTTTACAGCAAGCTTCTTAACATAAGAGGTTTTACTGCCTCTTCAATCTAGCTTTTGAATGCCATGCAAAATATAATTTTGCAGCTAAGTTTCTAAATTTAACCTCAAGTATGTCTACCTAACTCTACCATGAGTGGTAATTGCTTAATCTTATAGTTACTGTTCTGTATAAAAAAAATAATAGAAGAATATTTATTTAGCCTTTATTTTGTGTAATTTATAAACAGCTTTTCCACCTAGTATTTCAAACCAGAGAAGTACCAAGACTAAGTTTTAGTAATGGTGACAATTAAAGAATTTTTGATGTGCTCACTGAATTGATACATAAAAAATTAGCATTGCTTATAGAATATTTTTCCCTGATTTTAAAGTCATAATGTATATTTTTGAACTGACAGACTATCAGCTATGGTCTCCACTTCATACATAATGAAAAAGTCGTATGCATAAACATACATTTTCTTAAAAGTGGAGTGCTACTGAATATAGTACTTTTCTTTTTTAAATTTTTTTTATTATTGTGCGATTACAGTGGTCCTGATTTCTCTCCCATTACTCCCCTGCCCTGCCCACCCCCCTCTGCCACATTTGATCCTCCCCTGCCATTGTCTTTGTCCATGGGTCTTTTATACTTGTTCCTTGAATTCACCCTTCCTTTTCATGAGAGTTTTATAAAGAAAAATAAAATAAACACTATAGGTAAGGGTACAGAGTAACAGATACTCTTACTCTCAGTTGGTACAAGTATAACTTTGTATGTCGTTTCTGGAAGGTGGATCTATTATAGATTGAAAAGCAATACAACAAACCCCACAGAGATTGATATAGGAGATTACCTTTATGGCTTCAGGAGAGGTAAGATTTTCTTCAATAGGGAAAAAAGTAATAAAAAATAATGAGTTGGAATTTTCATTTATACATCATCATTAATTATGTGAAAAAGCAAGCCAAATAATGAGAGGTCTGTAAACTCAGATAATTTATACAGGGCTGATATTCAGAATGTAAAAATAATGCCTAGAAATCAGTGAGAAAAAAGTAAATGAAAATAAAAATGGGCATTACCTTGAAATAATTGTTCTAGAAGATATCCAAGTGACTAACAAACATTTGAAAGAGTGTTCAAAATCCTTGGTAATCCAGATGATACAAATTAAAATGACAATGATATACTACTACTGTATAGCTACCAGATTGCCTAAATTTTTGGTTATTTCCAATATTAAGCAAGGATATAGAACAACCAGAAGTTTCATATACTGCTGGAAGAAAAATAAATTAATATAACCACTTTAAAAAATAATTTGCTTTATTCTGCTCAGTTTGAACATATGCATACTGTATTACCCAGCAACTATATTGCTAGGTAGAGACTAAAAATATATGTACAAGAATGGTGATAGAACCTTTATTCGTGACAGCACATGACTGGAGATGACACAAATGCCTATCAACAAGAGAATGGATAAACACATATGGTACTTTTCTATAATGGGCACTACTCAGCAATCAAAAAGAATGAACCACTTCTGTGTATTACAATGTCAATGATTCGCTCAAAGAAACTATTAGGCAAAATAAGCCAGACAAAAATAAAATGTACTATACAATTCCACTTCTAGAAAGTTCAACATCAGAAAAAAATTAATCTACTGTGTTAGAAGCCAGGAGAGTGGCTACACTCAGGGAGAAGAGAGAGGACAGTCATTGAGAGGGACAAAGGGGACCATGGTAACTTTTAACCTGGTTGAAAATATGGTCTCTCTGCACTAACTCGGGTGATGAATCATTTTTACAAAAGGTTTTTGAACTTTCTCATGTACCTATGTTTGATTCATTAAAAATTGTATTTTAAAAAAGGGATATTTAGCCCTGGCTGGTGTAGCTCAGTTGATTTGGGCCTGGGAACCAAAGGATCATGGTTCAATTCCCAGTCAGGGCACACGCCTGGGTTGCAGGCCACATCCCAGCAGGGGATGCATGAGAGGCAACCATACATTGATAGTTCTCTCCCTCTCTCCTTCTCTTCCCCTCTAGAGATAAATAAACAAAATCTTTGGGGGGAAAAGGGATATTTAAATCTATACATATATGGTTTGTGAATGGAGAAGTGTTAGTTTTCTTGTTGCTGTAACAAGTTACTATGAGCTTTGTTGCTTAAAAACAACAGAAATTTATTCTCTCACAGGCTTGGAGGCCAGAAGTCCAAACTCAGTATCACTGGGCTGAAACAGGTGTTGACAGGACCACAGGCCCTCTGGGTGCTCTAGGGAGAGTCTGTTTTTGCCTCCTCCTCTGGGGCTAGTAACACTCCTTGGCTTAAACCCACCTCACTCCAACCTACCCTCTGTCCCATCACCTTCTCCTCCTCTTCTGTGCCAATTTTTTCTGTCTCTCTCACACAAGCAAATTTGTGGTTATATTTAGAGCTCACGTGGATAATCCAGGTATAATCTCCTGATCTCAATAATTTAAACTTATTCATACCAGGGAAGACTACTCTGCCATATAAAGGGACATTCACAAGTCCCAGGGATTAGGATGTGGATGTGTTCAGGGAGCCATTATTCAATCTACTGCACATAGTGTCATTGAGTTCAGGGAAGAAGAAAGTAACTGAGTCTGAGAGTCTACTGAGAAGGCCTCTTGGAGCAGGAGGCCCAGGAAAACTGCATTTTGGGGGTAATGGTCTCAGAACGAGAAGAACAGGCAGACACAGTACAAAACGGCTGCAAAAGATGCCAAGCCATAAAGAAAAATTTATTTATATAGTCCATTAACTAATAAAAACAAATTAAAATGTACCTTAAATGTGGTACATGTTCATGAAAAGAGAGAATATTAATTTTAGTTGTATTTACACACCAGATACTTCACCAGTCAAAATATTCACTTTATTATGATAAAAACATGATTGAAAGGTAAAAATCATTAACAAATTTTGTTTGTTTTGGGTGTTTTCCACACTCCTGAAGCCCTGTGCCTTCTCTAAATGCCTGCGCTTACTGCTTTTATACAGTCACTTCAGACTGCAAATGCAGGGAAGACCAGCAGAGCGTTGCGGGAGATGAAGCACTAAAGCAAGACTCGGGCTCAATGTGCTGGAAGCGGAAGAGCCCCTTTGTTGTGCTTCCCAGTGGGGTCTCTGCGAACAGTCCCTGTGGAGAGTCAAGATCCTCTCACGGCCTGCTCCTCGCTTTATTGCTGTGTTATTGTCCCACACGCAGCTTAGTCCCTGACCTTACCAGCATCACTGGTTTGAAATGTATGTCTGTCCCCTCGGAACAGTAGCTGGCATCACTTGTTATTCACAATTCTTTTCAAAAGAAAAGAAGATTCTGTTCCAACATTCTTGCCAAGAAAAGGAAATAATTTCATTGATATAACCGCCATAATGAAAGCCCAGGTTATTATGCAAATAAAAATGATTTTGCTCTCCTATAGTATGATTAAAAATTAGGCATTAAAATAATTCTGAAAAATAAGTTATGTGTTTCAAGTGAGGTTACTGCAGAAAAAAAATGTTCTTTTACTTCTGGAAAACCTTATGCTCCCCCCAAAAAAATGTTGTCAAAGAAAATGAAAGCATTTCCAAGGATTCCCATCTGTCCTTTTTGGCTTGAAGTGACCTTCCGAGCAGATTCTACATGATCCTGCACAAGAAGTCAGCTTCTGAATTTACATGGTGAGTGGAGACTTACCGCTCCTTTAACTGATCATGCTTTGAAACAGTCTTCCCATGCCATCCACTTAGGGGGGCTATTAAGGGAACAGCACAGGTACCTCCCTTTAGAAAGATCTCAGCCTTAAGGTGGAGTACAGTCCTGAGGACCTGATGCTGGGCTGGAAAGGAACCTCTTAGCTGTTAGGTCCTAGGTGAGACCAAGGGCCTTGGTTAGGGCTGAGGGATTAATGTGGCAAAGAGTCACCTGGGTTTTTCAATATTTTAATATCAGTAGAGGCATATTGATGCTTATCACCTGAATATCAGGCCTCCATTCATTGTATTAACAGTTGGCTATCTGTTCTCTCTTATATTTTTTGGAAAGGATGTTTATACAACAATTAAAAACAGTTACATTAGGGCTAATACATAACATATCACTTGCCAAAAATAATATCTTCTTGACAGACCAAGACTGACATCCATATATTTTCTACCAATAACATGGTTTTCTATTTTTGCATTTTCTTATTCTTGTGGTTTGAAATTTTTAAAATGTAGACTCCCTGATAGAACTGCATTGTTTTGGAATTTGTAGAGGAGACAAGACACAACAATGTTTTTTGAAAATGGACAGTTTGGAAGTCTACGCTACTCATTGTCCCCTGTGTGACTGCCTAGGGCATGGGCAGCTTTTTTTTGATTTTTCTGTCAATTGTTTCTCCACATTGGAATTATAATAGACAAGAAATATAACAAACTTATATTTATCAGTATAATTTATCTAAGCCCTTTCCATAACTATGGATCAGTTTATTATTTTCATAATAGCCAAATTAGAAAAAAAACATATAATTTATCACCTAAAATGGGACATCTCTGAGTTTGAACAGGGAGCTAGTGATAATTACCTCTGACCAACCTGAGTAAATGGAGACCATCCTTGGCAAACTAAGATGGATAGTTACCATACAAATGAGAGACGTTTTTATCTTAATACAGTTGAGAAAACTGCAGCAGAGGTGTTTAAATAATATGCGCACGTTCACAGCACCTGCTAAAGTGGCAGAATCAGGCCTGACTCCCAGGGCAGTCTGACTCCGAGGCTTTGATCCTAATCACAGTCCTGGACGACTCCAGTGGAATCAACACAGTGACAACTCAAGGGACCTGATCTCCATAAAAAGAGATTATAATGTTAACAGTTTACCTTCCTAGAAATACTCAGTTGTAACAGCAGTGTGAGCTGGGGAGATAACTTATTGCTTGTGTTTAGACGTCACTTCACCATGAAGCTCTTTTAAAAAATAAACTTTTCTCAATCACTCACATTATGTTTTAACTAGACTGGGCACATATTTAGCGGTCTAGTTACCATGTATTTATATAAAAGATAAGCTTTTATGAATTTATTTCTTGTTTCTTACATGGGTTGTGCGTGAGGAGATATCTGGATTAATGTATTCAGATAACACACTTATTAACAGTCATAAAATTAGCAAAGAAATTTTAATTAATTGTCATCACCAATGTTTTTAGAGTTTATAAATTATTATTGTTATTATTTCTTAGAGGAATCTCTATGGATATGCAGGGAGAAACTCACTGTTGTTCCAATTTCCTAGAGGTGACAGGATAACAATGGATGTTACAGATAACCTGAAACTTAAAAAGCAACCTCGCTAAGCCTGCAATTTTGGACATTCACTGTTTTCTGTACATTCAAAAGCATGTCTATTTCTGATATATAATAAATCACCTACACTCACACAAAAGAGAAATATAAATATGAATTCATCAAGCACTAACAAAATGATCACCTGGAGGGAACAAGGATTAAGCAAAACCAGGGAAAGGTTGGCACTGCCATGCTATGCAGCATTCAAAATAATGAGGGCACCCCAACCAGACAGTTTCCAAGGTCACAAAATCCTGCAACGGAGGATAAAGTAGGTCAGGAAAGGAATTTATGACCATACAAACTGTGTATTTCAGCCTTAGAGCTTAATGATTAACAAAAAAAGAAGCACTGGGGATATACATTTTTTCCAGGAAAAAAACATTATGAATATTGTCTTATTATTGTACTGACACTTCTGATACTGGGGAAACTCATCCACTTACAACTCTCTACGGATGAAGGAGCCAGAACTGACCGGAAAATGGACCGGGCCCTTTATCTGGGCCCATGGTCCTTAGTGGAAAGACTAAGAGGACACCCCACCCCCACCGAGCCACCAGTGTGGCAGAAATTCAAGGTGTTAGCAACCTAAATGGCGACTCCATTTGCCTCCCCTATACTTTTGGAATGAAAATTACAGCCCTTGAGATTGAGCTTGAAGCAAAAATCAACATGAGTGCCATCCGCCCTTTCCTCCCCTCTTCCTCCCTCTTATTTCATTCTAACGACCACATGCCACTAGATAATGGGATCGGAAGGGGTGGTCGCTGAGGCCCTAACCTCACAAATTTCATCAATATATGTTTTTTTAAGTCTCCCTTTACTTTCCATTTATGCCTTTCATTAAATTAATTTGTGAATTTAATCCATTTTTGTTCCTTTTCCCCTTTTTATATATGTATACATTTGCCTTGAATTGGAGTTAAATTCCTGACTTCCAACAGGACATAAATGTTTCAGAGATGCAGGCTTTGGTGTCGGTAACATGGGCATCCTTCAGGGAAGGAAATTCAAATCCAGGACATGTTCATGTGCCATATTTTGAAACCCAATGAATTACTCAACAAAATAATAATTTCATAAATGTTCAGGGAAAGAAAAAGGCATGAAATGACCAAAAAAAGTGAAAAATGCAAACAGCTAAATTTCAAGATTCCTTGCTAAATCAGTCAGGACATCTCGGAATTATTTATCACTAGATAAAATATTTGTTTCATGTAAATATAGATATGTATTTGGCTTAAGGTATATTAAAATTTAAAAACCTGATACAAAGAGTTCTCTCTCCATCCAAGATTATGTCATAATAAATTAAAATCATATCCTTATGAACATTTAAATTTATTAAAAATTTATTTGATAGATTTTGATAGATGGCCAGTTCTTCCCTTTCTCTAGACCCTTGACCACTTGACAATAATACTGAGGAAAATATTTTAATCAGGCCAGTTAAAGCTTGGAGTGAGCATGAAAAACATGAAGAGGAACTAAAACATTCTTTACACAGCAAACTAAGAATTTTTACAAATGCTACTCATGTCTGAGTTGCATGACATTTATTAATTATCTTGTTATTAAACTTGATGTTTCTAAATACAACCAAAGATATGCCATTGTTCACAAAGCAGGAAACTGAATGAAAAAGCATAAAAATATTTTCTTCCCCCCTAAAACTTCAGTAATATTCAGATATTAAACTCTGACACGGGGAGTTTGATTGTGTTATCTAAGATATTGCTTTAATTTCACCTTTTTTAAATGCATTTAAATGGCTGAACTGCACTTAGAGCACTGACACATTAAAAATACCACTAGGCATTTGCTACCCTAGATGGTGTAGACTCCTAAGTCTCTCTGCGTATGAGAAAGGCTTTCAGGAGAGTCTTACAAGGTTATGTGTCCTGGGCCCCATTGTTAACCACTGGATTGCAATCTCTTTGGGTGGAGCTCCAGATGCACACTTGAAATAAATCTTCCTGACAATACTGATGTTCAAGCGGGTGTGAGACCCAGTGATCTATCCCATGACAAAGCAAAGGTGTTTGCCTGTAGGGCTCTCATCTGGTTTAACTGACGACCCCACACTGGACCACAGAAGAAAATGCTTAGTTACGTAGATGCCCAGATATAGTGCAGACTAAAAGACCTCTGTGATTAATGTACAGCAAACTGTAGAGTCTTGCTCTCAAGACAGTGTGAGATTAGAGCTTTACATTGCAAATCCATAACACCACAGAAATTTTGAGGAAGAATTTCAGTCCCTGTTTTTACAGATGAGGAAAACATTAAATAAAGTAAATCGTGGCAAAATATTGGTGTTTACAAATCATACATACTTAAATGTGAGTGCACAAAATGAATAGGAAGTTTTTTAAATGCCTGAGATAAATGGAAAATAAAGAAGGTTCAGTTACATCAGGTTAAGCTATCCAAGTTCATGAAGTTGCAAGGCGTAGGTCAGAGACCACCATCCTGGTTTACATCCTCTTGTACAGCCCTGCAATGTTTAATCAGATCAAATGCATTTTAGCCCAGACTGGCTCCAGTTTTAAATAGAGTAAGTATGAATTACAGGTAGCTTTCCATTGTTTTTTCCCATTTATTTTAGTGGCCTTACTTTAGAAGGAAATCTTTCCACTCAAACTTGAACTTAAATGTAACTGAACCCTAGATATGTAAAGGTAAAAGGCATCTAAAGAGGATGGCAGTTGAACTCACTTGAGTTACGTTGTTTGTCCCCTTCACTACAACACACAGACTTTATAAGAGCATCTGAATTTTTAGGCTTTTTTGTCTTTTCATTTTTGACCATTTGAAATTTTTGTCTAAAATTTCTTCCTGAAACAGGCATTCATTGTATTTTAGTTCCTAGAGCATAATAACTTCAAGAAAAATACACAGTGGGAAAAACTCATGATAATTCCCCCCCTTTTTTTTTGTATGTGAAAGGAACTACATCTATTTTAACTACATACAGAAAGCATTGTAATGCTTTACACACACACATGTAGATACCTTTTTTTCCTCTCTAACCACTAGAAATCACTTCCTTTGCTGCTTGTAACAAGTGTATTGCCAAGTTCTGGTCTGCCTGTCTTGGAGATTTAGGTTACTTGAGAAAAATCACCCAGCATATTCCCCAGGAAGGATACCTGATCTTTTGCTCTATCACTTCCAAGTAAGCCTCAAGATTGGCATCAAGCCTGAGGTGGATTCAGTAAGCTCACAAATACTTAAGGACCTTCCTTAAGTCAGGGTACCAACTAGTCCTCTCAATCATGGGTATACAACTGCATGAACTGAATCTCGTATGTTGAAAATGAAGAACCAACAGGAAGATTTAAATCGAATGTACAGCTGATACAATTTTAGGTGTCTGTGTTTTCTATGTTAACAAATATTTAGGGGCACACATTTGAAACTCAGCGCCCTACTATTATTGTCACAGTATGTTGACAGTCTCCTGATTCCACTGGACGGACGGTAAGCTCCTCTCTGAGATGAAGCACCAGGCCTTATTTGGTGATAATAGCTTGGCTTCCAGCTCAGTGGCTGGCACAGAAAATGATTCTAAACTGCAACTTAGAAATTTCCAACATCTCTTACATATGTTTTGGTTAAGGAGCCCCTTTGTAAGTCTGTCAAATAATTTAAAGTATTTTTAAGACTGTCTCATCGATTGGGCTACAAACTCATATTTAAATTTGAAAAACAATTTTTAATAAAGCGGTATAAAATATAAAAGGCTAATTATATAACAGCTACTTCATTTTTATTCAAATAAGGCCTAACTCCTATAAAATAGTCTTGTGTTTAATTGTTACCTAGCAATTGCATATAGACTACAGTTTTTATGCCACGTTCCATCCAGCTATAATACTATTGCCTAGGAAAAATTAATTAATGTGCAGTTTTAGCTGTATAAAGCTAAAACTGTGACTATGGATGGTCCAACTTAAATTTATAATAATAAAAACTTTTAAAAAGATTATGAATCTTCCCTGATGGTCAACTATTTCCTGATTTCTTCACTAAGATGTTGGAAATATATGAACACTGTTATTGCTTCCCTAAGATACTTCACCATTTGTCTTAGGGCTGCTTTTCACAGTGGAGCACCATCCACTAACATGAGCTTGGACATACAGTAGGTCCATCTGCGCCCCTTGAAATACTGTGGCAACATGGCTGAGAAAACTGACTTAACCCAACAAAACCTGTGTATAGCCTGAGCTCTGCCCAATAATGTGAGTGCTACAGAGACATTATCCTTTTTACACTTGGTAGTATTGAATAATCTCAATCAGGAAGCAAAACATAAAATTAATTGACAGAAACCTCGAGTGGGAGGTTGACATCCAAAACTGTAGAGGTAAAGGGCCCATGGTCATTATTCTTGCAGCAGTGGCAGAGATGGAGCTGGCAGTGCATTCAGTGGAAGGGGATAAACAGTGAGTAGGAGGCCACCCACACAAACCTCTGCTTGTTTGTTTGGTTATTTTCATAGAATACCATGAAGACACATGTTCTCGGGCTTGAGCCATTCTGTTTGGGGAGAACTACTGCTTGGTTAGTGGTTTTTCTTCCTTAGGTACCTCTGAAGCATACTTTTGCATTTCTTCTTTAATTGATGTTTGTTTATTTAGTGTCAGAAATGTTGACATAGCTTTGACTCTAAGGTATCGGGATGAAATAATGTGGATTTTCATTTAATTAACAAAGACCTTTATCCAGTTGACCAAACATGAGAAAATGAGAACATGCCAACATGAGCATTCCTCTGCCATGTTACTTTCTGACACCAGTACTACAGAGATGATTATGACTCTAGGGCACATGAAAAAGTTATTTCTTTCTATATTTAGCAAAACTTTGATTTTTAAAACCTATTCATCCATCCACTATTCCTGAACCAAAGAGTGTCTATCCTTAAAATATGTATGTATATAAATTTTCCAAAGGGTGCTACTTCTACATCAATTAGTTCAAAAAACAGTATAAACACATTATAAAAATGCAATTATTTGTAATAATATAATTTACAATTAAACTCGTCACTGAATAGCATGATGTCACATACTTACTTGCAATGTTTTCAATATTATGGGCCTGCTTTGAATACCCAATAAAATCCCTAAATTTTAGAAGTTCTTGAATTTTATGGCCATTTCACATTTAAAAGAAGTATTTGTGGCAATATATCAAGTCAAACATATACTGAGCCAGAATCTAGTTCTGCTCACACAAACTAAATAGTTATTACTTTAAATGCTCAAAACCTTAGTGAGATGATCTCAATTTTTTAAAAAAGTAACTATTATTGAAATAACAATGTTTATTCTTCAAAGAATAATCCTCAGTGTATATTATTTGCCAACCACTAGGCTTTGAGAATACAACATTGAATTGAACACTATATCTCTCTCTTCATGGAGTTTTTATTCAATGTTTACTTTAATACTCTAAAAGTTATTTATGTTGTTACTAAAGTCATCTTCAGTTTTCTAGTATTAGAGAAAATATCAAAGAGAGATTAGATATGATATAGAAGATCAAACATAACAAAAAGAAAAACAAAGAAACCCCACAATACCTTACAGCCTTCAAAACATTTACCCAGATGAACTAGTTTTAATTCCCATAGTTTCACAAAGAGGGAGATGGTCCTTAAATCTATCGCTCCAGATTCTATTAATTTCCTGAGCTCAAAAATATTATCTTCCCAAATGCCTACTAATGTCTCTTCCTGAATTTCTAACTGTAATTACAGCTCAGTATGTGTTGAAGGAGCCATTATCTTATCTTCTAACTGACTCTTCCCCTGGTTTGCTCTCTCCTGATAAAGTTGCTATGCTTTCCCCAGACAACTTGAATCAACATCTTTCATTCCTTCTCATTGTTTCCCCAGCTTTCACTGTATCCTTTCTTCTGGATTGGATACTAGCCTACATCACCTATTAAATCATTTTTCTCATCACCTGAACATTGAAATGACTTCTTAAATATTTTTACCATCTTAACCAGTTGTGACATTTACATATGCTCTGGGGCAATATTAATTTTTCTAATATAGTATCTCTTTAAGCCCCTCTATTATTAATTAGCTTTAAGATCTTAAACAGGTCATTTAAGCTCCCTGAGACATGAGCTCCCTAAGCTCTCTTTATCTTTTAAAAATTAATGACACTATATCAGAAACACAAAAATATTTTTGTTTAAAGGTTCCATTTTCACATATATTAAATATGTGAATCTATACTATTTAATTAATCTCTGTAGTTATATCATCCATGATGCCTCTAAACATATCTTCCACTCTGGCCTATTCGTCTATATAACATGCCAAAAACTCATTCCAATCATTTTATGTTCATGTCTTGGCTTTTGTTGTCTCTTTTGCCTAGACTATTCCTTCTGAAAATTCACCTTTCTCTATTTAATCATGCAGATTAAGCATCTAGGTTTTCATAATCTTTCTCCTTTCCATGTCCATAGCATTTAATTTATACTGCTTTTATTTTACTTGATCTGCAAGGATGCAATTTCTTACATTATTGTTTCTATTATAAGTGTATTAAAATATTAATACTATATTTTGCTTCCCCTATTTTCCCTTACAGTGTCTATTTCACTGTTTTGTACATAGAATTCAGTAAGTATATTTTTAAATAACATCTAACAACTTAAATGTAAAATTTTACATTATTATAGTGGTTTAAAAATTCCAAAGCCCTTTCAGATATATTCCCTCCATTAGTTTGCATAAAACTGCATCATGTAGATCATAGATTCAATTTGCCTATAAGGAAATTGATCCTCAGGTAAGGTTAATTTGTCAAGAATATATGTTGATATTGATATTTGGGCCTGAGATTAAAAGAAAGACTATCTTCTAAGAAGTTCAGTGTTTTTTCTATGAGATTGTATTCAAAATTCAAATGAAAAGAAACGTATCTGCAAGATGAAAATCACACTTTGAGAAATGTACAGGTTTTAAAAAAGATCTGGAACTAAATCTTCTAACACAATTATTTTATTTCTACACGTTTTTCTAGTTCTTTAAGAAGGAGTTCTGTCACCTGAGTAAAGCCTGGTTTATCAGTGAGCTCCATGATGATGATTCTGCAGGAGTATAACAGGCGCTCCTGGAAAGTGCCAAGGCAGCTGGGAAAGATGTTTGGTTAGCTGAAAACTGGGTATTCTGAAGAAAAATATATCAGCTTGCTGTTAAAAAAACTCATTCTTAGAGCTTCTGTAACACAATAATAATTTTAAATAATCAGTAAAAATATGAAGCTTTTAAAATATATGAAATATTTATTTGCATTTACAGACATTGTGTTAACATGATATTTCTATGGTAGAAAAATTAAACAAGAATGAGCTTTCCATGGACTTCTGGTCAAGATGGAACCACAGATAGACAAGGCTTGTCTCCTTGCACAACCACATCAAAATGACTGAGTATAGAACAGCCATCACTCAGAACCACCAGAAATGGGGTTGAATGGAGACCTGACATCTACAGAATTAAAGAAACCACATTCATCCAGACTGGTAGGAGGGGTGGAGATGAGGAACAGGCTGGCCCACATCTCGATGTGGCAGATAAAATTTTTGGAGGGATAGCTCAGGAGCAAGGAGTTCCAGCTCCATACTAGGCTCGTCAGCCCAGGGTTCCAGTGCCAGAAAGGTAAGTCCCCATAACTTCTGGTTGCAAAAACCAGTGGAAAATGGTAGAAGAAACTTCTGGAGTCCCAAGCAGTTCCCTTAAAGAACTAACTCAGACTCACTCTCGCTGAGCTCCAGCACCAGGGTAGTAGCCAGAAACACACCAGTGGCACACAGGGAGGAACTGAAGTGTCTGGCATCAAGAAGGAAAGTGAGGGACAGCATTTTCTACGAAAGGCAGGCAGAGGCCATTGACCCTTTCCTGAACTCCACCCACAAAGCCACAGAGCCAGCAGGTGGATGCCATACCTGATTCTCCAACATCCTCGCTAACATTTTGCCCCAGCATTTGCCCTATTAGCCCTGGAGATCCCCTGAGACTCTACTCCACCCAAGACTCTACTCCACCCAAGACGTTAACAATGGCATTTCCATATGAATGGTTGCTCTGGGCTCATGCTTCACAACTTCCTAAATCCTACCAGAAAAGCAACAGCTGGTCTCAGTGCTAAGCGGCCCCAGGCCTGGTACTAGAACAGCCAGTCTAGATTCACAGCTTCGCTTTGCCTGGAAAACTCCAAGCCCAGCACAAGTAGCAGCCATCTCCAGTTGCTTTATAATTCATGCAGGATAGCCTCAGGCAGAATACAGGTGGAGGCTGACCTTGGCCCACACCACCCAGGAAACCATAGAACTTGCGCACCCAGTAGACAGCCACAGACTGTGTCAGAACACTACCACCCTGCCTCCACAGCTGATCCTTCATAGAGGGTGGAGGTGGATGCTAAGTGGTTACAGACTGTCCTTACAGCTGACTGGCCTCAGTAAATCCCTTCCATTGACCTGCCAATAGCAATCAAGGCTCAACTACAAGAGGAGGGTGTCCTCAGCCCACACAAAGGGTATGTCTTGAGTATCCAGATTGGGCGATAGGGGAGGCTGTGCCACTGGACCTTACAGGACACCTACTACATTAGGTCATGCTACCAAGACATGGAGTCATAGCAGCTCTACCTCATACATAAAAACAGACACAAGGAGGCTGCCAAAATGAGAGGAACAAAGAAACATGGCCCAAATGAAAGAACAGATCGAAACTCCATGGAAAGAACTAAACAAAATGGAGATAAACAATCTACCAGATGCAGAGTTTGAAACACTGGTTATAAGGATGCTCAAGGAGCTTAGTAAGGACCTTAACAGCATAAAAAGATCCAGTCAGAAATGAAGGATACACTAATGGAAATAAAAACAATTTACAGGGAAGCAACAGTAGAGTGGATAAAGCTGAGAATCAAATCAATGATTCGGAACATAAGGAAGCAAAAAACAACCACTAGGGACAAGAAGAAGGAAAAAGATTAAAAAGAAAAAGAAACACAAGGATAGTGTAAACAACCTCTGGGACAACTTCAAGCATTCCAACATTCACATAATAGGGGTGCCAGAAGGAGAAGAGCAAGAGCAAGACATTGGAAAACTATATGAAAAAATAATGAAAGAAAACTTCCCTAATTTGCTGAAGGAAATAGACATACAGGTCCAGGAAGCACAGACAATCCCAAACAAGATGTAAAGAGGCTCTCTCTAAGACACAACAAAATAAAAATGCCAAAGGTTAAAGATAGAGAGAGAATCTTAAGAGGAGCAAGAGAAAAACAGTTCGTTACCTACAGGGGAGTTCCCATAAGGCTGTCAGCTGATTTTTCAAAAGAAACTTTGCAGGGTAGAAGGGATGGCAAGATATATCTAAAATCGTGAAAAGTAGGGACCTATAGCCAAGATTGCTCTACCCAGAAAAACTATCATTTAGAATCAAAGGGCAGATAAAGAGCTTCCCAGACAAGAAAAAAAAAAACTAAAGGAGTTCATCATCACCAAACCATTATTATATAAAATGTTAAATGGATTTTTTAAGAAAAAGAAAATCAAAACTGTGAACAATAAAAGGACAATAAACACACAATCCATCAACAATTGAATCTAAAAAGCAAACTAAACAAACAAGAAGAGAAACAGTATCTAGACTACAGAGAGCATTTTGATTGTTGCCAGATGGGAGAGGGGTGTGGGGGATGGGTGAAGAGGTGAGGGGATTAAGAAGTACACTTATGTAGTTACAGAATAGCCATGGGGATGTAAAGTACAGTATAGGAAATGGAGTAGCCAAAGAAATTATACGGATGACCCATGGACATGAACAATGATGTGGGAATTGCCTGAGGGAGTGGGGGGCTGCTGGATGGAGAGGGCAAAGGGGAAAAACTGGAACTACTGTAATACCATAATCAATAAAATATAATTTCAAAAAAGAATAAGTTTCCCACAAAAGGAAGTTCTTAAGCCTATAGAGCTTTGAAGCTGACAGATTTGCTAACTAGATTCTTAGAGAGAATGCAGACAGATACGTGAGGCTGAAATTGTGAGAACAATGAAACTTGTGTATCAACCAACATAAGCAGGCTTCAGATAAGCAGCAAAATGTGAGAGAGAATTCCATGGAAGGGGTTATGTTCGAATGCCTATTGCAGGAATCTCTAGTTGGAAAGCATGTATTTGTTAATAAACAACAAATTACCAGTTTATATGTCATTATAGACATTCATAATGTTTTTTAAATCAATCATTGTAAGAAAGTATTTTTAGATAATTAGATTATACGTTTCCAAACATAGAGAAAATGCCTTTATTTCAGTAAAACATATAGTTATTTTTTGATATGGGGACCCACACCCTAATAAAAGCACTTTTAAAGTATTACAGTTAGAAAATCACCAATAAATAATGATGCCATAAAGTTAGTGCTGTTTTCCCTTTTGTCAACAGTACTGAGTCCACTGACCTCCCTGTTTTGCTTTGTTTTTCCAGGTGCTTTGTGAAATTTTATTAATTGCTAGTCCAGGCAGAAGGAATGTGATAAATATGCTAGGAGCATAGGTAAAGCCCTGGCATATTTATTATTTCTTTATACATCCATACGTATAAACACACACAGAAACATACACACAAGCTAGTTAACCTTCTCCCTGTGGAAGACATCATGAGAAGGAAGCACTATACACCTGTAGAGACCAGATACGTAATGCAAATTAATCAAGCAGTCCAGAAAACAGCATAAACTGATGACACACAGAAACTGAGTCCAACCCTCTCTGGTGTGGCCCAGGGGACTGACTGCTGGCCTGCAAACCAAAGGGTCGCTGGTTCAATTCCCAGTCATAGCACATGCCTGGGTTGTGGGCCAGGTACCCAGTAGAGGGTGCGTCAGAGGCAGCCAAACACTGATGTTTCTCTCCCTCTCTTTCTCCCTCCTGTCCCCTCTCTACAAAAATAAATAAAGAAAACCTTTTAAAAGTGATTATTTTTAAAAAAAGAGCTGAGTCGAGGTCTTAGTGTTAGGATACAGTAAGCCATGATCAGGGCCGTAGGGTAGGGCAGTGCATTCCTTGCCTAGACCAGTGGGCATTTTAGCTGTTATCATCTCTGTACTGACGGATTTCCCAATTTTTCAAGAAAAACAATTTTGTTTTTATGATAAAACCTTGTAGTTTAAAAATATTGACAACGGAGTCATTTCTTAACAGTGTGGAGGTGAGGCCACACCTCTGGGGTCAACCCGACCTGCGGGCAGCAACTCGTGACTTGTAGGGTACAAACACTGCCACTCTCTCACCCAGTGAAGACAAAACGAGTGGCAGGCTTCCGGCAGCACCCCAAACGGCAAATACTCATTCTTTTTCCTAGCTCCAACACTTATATTTTGAAATAAGACTTTCATTATTAATGTAGATCTTCATTACTAATATATTTTTCACCAGCTAATGACCACAGATTCTCCTTTCCCTGGAAGAAAAGATTATTCATGAAATTCACATGATGATGTGCAAATCTGTCCTTTGGGGTAGGGAGAGGGGAGGTGGTAGTAGTTTGCAGGAATCCCACAAATCTCAGGACAGGACTCCAGTTAATGTCCCTGTGGTGTGATGGCATGCTATTGTGTCTGTACCAAGTGTCACAAAAGGAACTGGGGCAAACAACCAAGAACATTCAGAAAACAACTTACCTGTAAATCAGGAATTGCCTGTATTACATGCATTATAAGCTTGCTTTGTTAAAACAAAAGCTGTATAATAACACTAAAATACACATTTAAAATTAGATCAGGAAAGGTTAATTTACCATTTCTAAGTGCATAAAATGCCTCACGTATGTTAATGGAATGCATTATGAGTAACTATAATGAGAACAGTGGAGATTTTTATTTTTCTTTTTTTTAAAGATTTTATTTATGTTTAGAGAGAGAGTAAGGGAGGGAGAAAAAGAGGGAGAGAAACATCAATGTGTGGTTGCCTCTGATGCACCCTCTACTGGGGACCTGGCTCGCAACCCAGGCATGTGCCCTGACTGGGAATTGAACCAGTGACCCTTTGGTTCACAGGCCAGCACTCAACTCACTAAGACACACTAGCCTGGGTGAGATCTTTCAAGAGGGTATTTTTAAAAAATTTTCATTTATTTATCTTTAGAGAGGAAGGGAAGGAGAGAAAGAGAGAAATATCAATGTATGGTTGCCTCTCATGAGTTCCCTACTGGGAACTGGCCTGCAACCCAGGCATGTGCCCTGACTGGGAATCGAACCATGATCTTGTGATTCGCAGGCCCGTGCTCAATCCACTGAGCTACACCAGCCACGGACAAGAGGGTATTTTTACATGAAATCCTGGTACTGCAACTGAGTGCAATTTTTAGTTAACTTGAACGAATGGAACTAGAATACCCCCTCCCCCCGTCACACACACGGGCTTGGTAATGCTATTAAGTAATCACATATGAATTTAATGTTCACAATTAACTATAATTAGCTAGCAAAATGATAATGAAAGTGTGTACTTCAGCAGCAAGGGAAATTAGCATCTCATCACAAGACTAGCAGAGGTTGTTCGATATATCAACCTACTTATTCATAGATCCATTCTTAAACATTTTCTGTTAAAAGCCGAAAATGTGAAAAGCACACATTTTCTGTTACTTTTAACATTTATAGCCTCATAAAAACTATCAAAGAAGTAGTGAAAATGTGCGGTGGGTGATGTCTTTCTACACAGCCCCACCCCCATTTCTACTTTCTCTCCTTCCCAAACCTCACCCCGGAGCCCGGCCATCAGGGCTGAGTTCTGGTGACTGATGTTCTCCACGCCAGGCAGGCTCTGTGGGCAAGTGAATCAGAGGAGCCTTCAGCACCTCAAATATGGTTTGGGTCAGTATGTTTTCCTTCTGTTGGTATTGAGAATCATGTGATTTATTGCAAGGTATATTATTTTCTTCCCCAAACCAGCATCTCTTTTTCCTGAGAGCACTATTATTTAATATCGTCTTACCAGTTTCTGGGATTCAGACTTCAGTATCATCCTTTGCCCTTATTCTGAAACCAAAAGTCCCTCATTTCTGAAACCAAAAAGAGTTTTGTGTCCTATGGGTTCTAATTCTCATCTTTAACTCCGATTTTAGGTCTCTTGCCTTCCTGGTTTCTTTATCAGATGTTACCCTCTCTTCTCACAAATTCTTTCTTTGCCTTCTTATTAAAGCTTATTTTCTTATAACAGATGATAAAAAACTGTGATGCACAAAAAGTTTCCAAGTCTGTCTCTCTCTCTTGCAATGTAAAAGTTCAGTCTAAAACTTGTAGAGTTCAGTGTTCACCAAGGTGTTTTTGAACTTTCTCTAGTATTACATTTATGCTACACTACCTCTTATTGAATACTAAGCACTGTGCACTCTCATTATAGAAACAGGCTCAATCAGGGCTTCATTCTCCATCTGGAATGAGCTTGTCCCACCCAAGTAGCCTGCCAACACCCTCCTAAAGTGCCCCAAGTCCATCTGAAGAGCCCCTTTCCCTTCCACGTGTTGTCTCATGCCACTAATCAAAATTGGCACCTTCCTCTTCCATGAATCCACAGCATCTTGTCAATGCCTCCATTAAAGTGGTCTGCGGAATCTACATTAGCTCCTTCCCCATTAAACTGTAAACCTCCTGAGACCAAGAGCCATAGAAAGTTTTTAAAGTTATATATTCCTTTCACTCAGCACATTCATTTGGCAACTGAATTGTAGCCAGTCTTTTCTCCTCTTATCAAAGGTTGACAAGCTAAATTACCTAATCAGGATTCTTGTCCGTTTCATCTTCCTTGACATTCAGCCTCCTATGCTACCCACTATGTAGCATAACAATAAACATAACACTGCGAGAGGATGTACTGTGTGTCAGATAATGTTAATTCTCACATCAACTCTATAGCAGTCTCTATTTTACAAAAGTGTAAGTTGAGGCTTAGTGACGGTTTCCTAAGATAATGAATGCAGCTAATGTAACATGGAGTTTGATACCAGAGCCCAAATTCTTAATGTTCTCTATGGGATTTGTATTTAAAAAGAGCACAGCAGTGAAAATTTGAAGAATGGCTTTCTAAAGGTAGAGTTTAGACACTTGTGCCCCCTCAGTGGGAGGAAGAAAGACCTCCCCTGGAGTCCTTCGAATCACGCCACAGATGCAACACCTCCTTGCTTTATATTAACTGCTTGCCTTGGAAGAATATGTGTATTTTTCCTGAATGAGTTCAGGCTTTAACACTGGCCACTGTTAATTTATGTTCCTCTATAAAAGTCAATGTGAGTTTCTGGCTGTAAATTTGTCATGCCTTACTAATGAGCTAAATTGTGCTTTCTGTCAGTGTTCCATTTAAATTGATGTGACCTCATTCATTAGCACATATGTATTTATAGCTGTAAGAAATGCACAAAGGTTTCAAAAGCTTCTGCCCACTCAAAAAGTCAAAGGGGGAAGTGTGTTGAGGAGTGGGTTGAAGAGTTGGTAAAGTCGTGAGGGAAAATATTAAAGGTAATTTTATTTTATGACTTTCACTATGTAACAATCTTTCTTACATGCCACTTTTACTGTTACTTCCCCATTTGAAGACCTTTAATTTTTTTGCATTAACTGCATGATCAGTTTCACAATCATTGCCTTGTGTGCAAAGGTTTCTATGGAGCTAGCTTCATAGAAGCTTACCCTTGGACTTACAAAACTCCCACTACAATGGTTCATATGTCCACTTACTAATGCACTTACTCTACATGTTTACTGAGTGGCTGTTCTGTTTCAGGTACTGTTCTAGGTGCCACCGGGTGCTGAAGTGGTGGTGAAAACAACAAAGCCCATGTCCACAGGGCACTTACATTTTGGTAAAAGAAACAAATCAGAGAGATAATTTCAGCATGTGATGTATATCTACAAAGATAGAATTCTCAAAATTTCTGGTCTCAAGATTCTTTTGCACTCTTAAAAATTATGTACCTCAAAATCTTGCGTTAAGTCTATGTTTATTGATATTTATAATAATAGAAAGTAAATTGAGAAAGTGTTCAAATATGTATACATGTATTAAAAATAAACAAAAACCCATTGTATATTAATATAAATCATATAATTTTATTAAAGTAACCATATTTTCAAAGCAGAAGGTTAGTGAGAAGAGTGGCAATCTTTTACATTTTTTTCCAGATCTAATGTTTGGCTTAATAGAGGAGAGCTGAATTTTCATATCTGCTTCTAGATCCAGTCTACTGCAATATCACCTGTCATGTAGCTTCTAGAACACTCCACTACACAGTAACAAAGGAATGAGAGAAGAAAATCTACCACACTGAAACGAGTCTTGGCCTCCCGGAGCTCCCGGAGAGGACCCTGGGGGCCTCCAGTGGTTTCCAGACCACACTCAGAGAACCACTGGTAAGAAGGAAAAAAAACAAAGGGCAAAGGGTGGGACAGTCATTTCGGACAGGGGTCAGGAAATACCACTCTGAGTAAGTGGAAGCTGAGCTGGGGTTTGAAGGAGAACGACCCCAAACAACCGTAGGCACAGAAAACAAGAAGCACAAATAACTCAGAATACGGAAGAGCTCCAAACAGTTGAGAAGCTGAAAGGAGGCCAATGTGGTGAGTGTGGTGAACAAGGGAACAAGAAGCATGAACTGTGGCTGTGGAGCAAGGCAGAGCCAGACTGAGCAGGGCACCAGTCGTACACTAGTGTCCTGTGGTTCTGATTTGGACATCTGTCTTGCAGATGTATTTTGTCTACACAGTGCTTTCCCCCTCTATTCGTACTGAACCAGATACTTTTAAATGAGGATTTTGCATAAAAATCTGGATTTCTGGATTCTCTGAAACAGATCAGAACACTAGTAGGGTTACTTCCAAATGGAGCAACTAGAGCTAAGTAGCACTCCAATGCATCAGAGGCAGCCATAGTCTCCATGGCCTGTTTTACTTGTTAAAGTCACTTTCCTGTCCTACTGGTATGGCTCAGTTGGTTGGGCATCATCCTGCAAAGTGAAAGGTCGCTGGTTCAATTCCCAGTCGGGGCACATTCCTGGGTTGTGGGTTCGGAGCCCAGTAGGATTCAGTCCATAGTTCAGGCACATGCAAAAGGCAACCTATCAGTATCAATATTTCTCTTTCACATCAATGTTTCCCACCCCCTCTTTCTCCCTTCTTTCCCCTCACTCTAAAAAAATAAGTAAATATAATATTTTAAAAAATTTAAAGTCACTTTCCTCACCTTACAGACATGTTCTACTGTAAGCCCTTTAAGGAGGACTCATTGGCCTGTGTTGCATTTGGTTTCCATTCCAAGTGAAGTGGCAAATCCCTGAATTGTGGCATGTAACATACTCTCATATATGTTTTAAAAGACAACCCGTGGTTGTGTGAAAGGAGGCTGTAAGGGGCAAGAGTAGGAGCTCCCTGTTAAAACCACACTCTGTCTCCTCCAGTCCCCGACTGCATCGTGAACTCTGTCCTTGTGCCTGCCCTTCCCGATCAGAATGGCCCTTCTCCCACTCGCACCTGACCTTTTCTGCCTCTGGGACCTCATCACAGCCCCTTCCTCTCAGTGGAGACATAGCTGGGATGTATCTCCAGAGCACAATTGCTTTCTGAGGCTCTTATGGTACTGGTTGTTTCGCATAGTGTATGGTTTCAGAAATTTGTGTGGTAATATCTCACCAATTATACCTTGAATTACTACTCTTACTACCTGGACCTGACTGCTTCAGCCAGTTCATTGAGAAAAATCACACCTAACAATGGTTTTTAAAGCACAGTTTCTTAGGTGCTTCCCTTATACATGGTCTAAGCTCTCAGTACCCCCTTGTTTGTTGATTAACTGACCAGAATAGGCAGATCTTAGATTATAAAAATTATGTCAACATTATTACAAGTTACTTCTACAGTACAGTACCTGCTCTATGTATCATTTAAAAGACTATGGGTGCATAACTTAACTTCTGTCTCAGTTTCTTCATCTGTGAAATGAAGTTGTAATATAGACCACCTCCCTCATGAGCTGTGTGAAGATTAAATGAGATAATATATACATAGTGCTCAGTCTTAACTATTATCAGCAGCATGGACTTCAGAAGCTTACCTCACATTCAAGAGAAATGTCTGTTAATCATAAATAAGAAAAAATATTTTTATAAAGTCTATACACTAAAAAGCATATGGAAGCATACCTCTTTGTGTTATATTAATTTTGTTGTAATAAAAAATTTTTTCAGTTCCCTCAGAGTGTGAGTATGTGTGTGTTTATATATAAACTTACAGATATCTTTCATGGGAGATATTTATGTTCAATCAATTAATATATAAATAATTTCTCTAATGATGTATTTTTTTAGTATCTTTGGAATTTTAGATTCTCTTTTTTACATCATGTTAACATTACCAGTCTCCATAATGCATTCTACACAGGCAGTGAAGCATCTGAAAGAAGCACAAAAGGCATGAAACAGCAGTAAAGTAAGAACGGGGACTCTGGAACCAGACGGCTTCGTTTGGGCCCTGGATCTACCACTTGTTTTGTGTCATAACCAACTTCTTAATGCCTCATTCATTTCATCTGTAAATTGGAGCTAATAACAATATCAAATGTATAGGATTATTTTAAATATTAAATAAGTTTTGATGGTAATTTATAATTTAAGTCCCAAAATATGAGATTATTAAATAATTTAGCAAACATTGACATACAAATGATATTGCTTTGTAATCATTAAAAATGTTTTCTCAATTATTTTGATCATTGAATAGCTTCTTAGGCAATATAAATGAAAGCCATTTGATAATGTGTGGGGCCATGCTGAAAGCCCCACACATTTTTCAATTCTTTGTCGATTTCATTTGTCACGTGCAAGATACTTATTCTGAGGCAGTGTGAAAATACTTGTCAGTAAAATGAAATTGTTGCTGGTCTCAAAAAGCTCCCACTTCTTTGCTCTTTCCATCACCGCTTTGCTCCCAGCAGTGCCTGGGGGATTGCTTTCAGGGTCACACCAAACTGGACCCAAGAGATTGCAATAATTACATCCTGGTGGTGTTGACACTCAGCTTTGTCCCACAAGCTGCTGAGGACAGGCAGGGCGCCATCTGTCATGTTAGATGACCACAGAGCTAGCTGCAAGTGGTGGAGATTACTTTTCTGACAGTTTGGCTATAGTCTGTTTCTGAGCCAACCTTCTGAAGTCTGGAGCAGTTAGAGTTATCTTTGGAAAAAGATCGTGGCAAGATTATAAGTATATACAGATCAAATACGGTTACAAAATTTAAATAATAATATCATAGGAAACATGCACAAGTCACTTGTAATTAAAACTTGTGCATTTTTAACATGTATCCTAATTTATTATGTATTCCTACTTATAACATTTGCTAGTCAGGCCCTACTGAGTTCTTCTTCAAATTTGGAATGTTTTGCCTCATTGTCTTCCCACTGCCAAGCTCTTTGTAATGTAAAGTTCCTTTACTTTGGCAGAAACTCCCATTTATACTAAAAATATATTTTAAATCTCTGTCAAGATTTGTGTCTAATTTTAATAATCATATACTTCCTTACCTAATCTTGTCTCAACGTCTTCTTGCCATTTGGTGATAATGTCCACTAACATTTCAAACAGTATTTCAACTACATTTGTCTTTACATATATTTATTAGTTGACAAATGGAACTTAAAAAATACATTCACCCTATTATTTTCCTCTGTTTTTAAAATTAAATTCCATCTGTACACAGTATCGGTGATAATATAACTTAGGTATATTTTCCCATGTACTCTTATTCTGCATAGGTAAGAAAGTTGATTGTAACAGAGTATTTGTGTACTTTTCACATTTTCCACAAATTGATTTTGCAAATTGAAATGTAAGAGATAATTTATGATGTGTGAGATTAGATATAGTATAGTTGGAAGCAGTATGAATGAAAGAAGGCAAAATTCCTTTCGATAGATCCTATTTAATGAATTCCCACTAAGGGCAGGATTTTTTTTTTCTTTCAACATAAATCACACCTTTGGTCAGAGTTTTTGTAATGACAAGTATAAAATTTATATTCTTCACTCAAATGTAATAACTCTTTATGATTCCAACCTCTTTCATTAATGTGAATTTTATTTTCACAATAGAAACATATTGCATTTGTTTCAAGTTCTATAGAATAAAAAATATATTCTATAAAAATTGACATTGGAACACTGAGGTAATTTAGAAAGTTTTATATTGTAAACTACAAAATACAAAACTAATTTATCAGGGGGATGGTGGTAAAAAGGAATCAAGAATGGTGCCCATCAGAAGAAGTATTCCATATGATTCCCCAGTGATGAATACATTTGTCCAAACCCACTGAATATATAACACCAAGAAGGAACCCTAATGTGAACTGTGAACTTTGGGTGACAATGATGTGCCATTGTAGGTTCATCAGTTGTAATAAATGCAACACCCTGGTAAGGGATGTTGGTAATGGGGGAAGCTATGCATGTATAGGAGCAGGAAGTACAAAGGAAATTTCTGTACCTTATCTCAATTGTTCTATAAATCTAAAACTACTCTAAGAAAAGAATAGTGCTCAATTTCCTAGCTTTGGCACTGGGGTGTACAGGAATGACATTTACTAGATACAGGACAAGAAAGAAAAAGGAGTTTGTGAGGAGTAGTTGGTGTTCAACCAGAGTTTGAGGATGCCTATAAGATATGGATTTTCATACTGGTGTCTAGTACATGGTTATATATGAGAACTTTGGGTACAGGGGACATCTCAACTAGAGATACTTCTGGTAAGGGACATAGCATGAAGATGGTGATAGAAGCCATGCCAAGGGGAAAGACTGCCCAGAGTGTGGAGTATTACCCTGTGAACACACAGTTATAGAGTAGGCACAGAAGAAGGAATTGGACGAGATCACGAAGAAGTTACCAAAGAAGTAGAAAATGACATGAAAGAATGTTGCCATTAAAAAAATGTTTTCAAGGAAAAAAGTGGTCCATAGTGTCAAATATCATAAAGAGATCAAATCAGATAAAGAATTCAAAGTATTTTAACATGGCAGTGAAGAGGCAGGGGACTCTTTGATGAGGTAACGTGGGGGGATCCCAACTGCAGAATGCTGAGGACTGATGGGGAGGAGAGGACATGTAGACAGCAAATGCAGAAATGCATCTAAAGAGCTTTGTACTGAACAGACTGGTAGGTGCTGCTAGAAAACTGGACCTAGGAAGGAATTTTAAAATAATGGTAGACATCTCAGCAGGTATTCAGAGACACTGAAATAAAGAACAAGCTGACAGGAACAAGCTGGCAGGGTGGAGGGGGATAACAGGGGAAAGAAGGGGAAGGGTCAGTCAAGGAACATGTTTAAAGGATCCATGAACAAAGTCAAGGCAGGAAGGACTGAGGGGGGTGGACAGGGGAGAGTGAGAAGAGGAAAAATGGAGACAACTGTACTTGAATAATAATAAAAAATACAAGCAAAATAAATACACAGGACTTGTTGGAGATACAGGAAAGGGAACAAAGTCCCTTTGTAGACAAAGGATGTAGAACTCCAAAGTTCAAGGAGGTCAAATAGCCTTAAAAAGGACACTGGTTGTTTCCACTCCGCAGGGGAAGAGGCAAAGTGACATGGCTGCAGCAAGAGGGCGGGCACCTGATGTGCTCTTAAGATGCTCCAGGAGAAAGGGGAGGCAAAGGGACACAGGGTCCAAATATATATATAAATATATATATGAGCTAAAATCATAGTGTCAAACACCAATGTGGAGTAAGAATATTAAGAAACAAACCACAAAGTGGTTAGTAGGTAGCATTTAAAATGAGTCTAGATGCATAGCCAGGTGTAATTCAGTGCGACCTTGAGCCAAAATATTTTTAAGGCTTCTCTATACAATTTACATAACATCCAGTTATCTTTGTAGGAAGCTAATCATAGTACATCCCTAATGAAATCTGCACCAACCCTACCTTTAACCCAATATCATTTTCCCTTTATCTCCCATTACTCCATTTCTCACTCCCTCTACTTCAGCCCTATGGCCTTCTTCCTAGAATATTCCAAGAGTGTTCCCTCACACCTTTGGACCTTTGCTCCATCTGAAATGCTGTCCCCACAGAGTCCCTTGATTTTATCTCATCCCCTACAACTCCACCCAAATCTCACCATCTCAGAGGCCTACCCCTACTACCAGTTCAATACTGCAGCCTTACTTCCCCTACAGCACAGCATTATCCTGCTTTTTCTTCCCCATAGTATTTATCACTAAGATGCTATTTTACTTACTCATCATCTCTTATGTTTATCTGTCTCCTTCCACAAAAATATAAGGTCCATCAAAGTAGGAGCATTTACTCTGTTCATTGATGTATGAATATTCTGCGTCTATAAGAGCATCAGGTACATAATAAGTGCTAAACAA
This sequence comes from Artibeus jamaicensis, assembly GCF_021234435.1. NCBI lineage: Eukaryota > Metazoa > Chordata > Mammalia > Chiroptera > Phyllostomidae > Artibeus > Artibeus jamaicensis. The sequence goes on from NW_026521870.1 coordinate 5,655,101, forward strand.
ATTTGAATGATGTGATGATTTACTACATTTTAAAAAATTTGGTGGTTGCTTATATTGGAAATACACATTACATAATTTGCAGAAATCTTTCAAGACCTATGCCTCTCAGTGTATTTTGAGGGAATGCAATTGAAATGTTTACTTTCATCCCTACTTAAAACAATAACCTCATCCAAAAGTAGAACACACTACAGTGAGAAATAAATTAGCATGTCCTCTAGGAAAGTCTCTTGCATTGTAAATATTCAACAACAATTATTCTTATGGAATTATAATTTTGGGCATAAAAAACTAAACTTAATTTGATCACTAGGAAGTATAGTGATGTTTCTGATTTTAAAAAATGGCCGTCCACTATAAAACTTCATGCCTGAGCGTTCTTCTGCTGTTGCCTCAGAAAGGAAGACAGATGCGTGCCATACACATGCATCACAATTTCACACACCTAGTCTCAACATTATCATTTTACCCAAGAAGTCAACAACGTGATGGTTCTTTGGAAGGAAACTCAAACATTGTTCTACCCATACTTTCTTAGCTAATACTGTACCATTTTAATATATTCAAAAACAACCTGTAAGATATAAGAAAAATTTGAAATATGCTTTATGATGAAGTCATTTTTACCACTAACACAGCAGTACCAGCTTCCAAGAAAATACATTCATACTTCTTTCAAATGTGCTCTGACTTTTATACACTACTTACAAGAATAATGGACAAGGTTTGGCATCACTGGAGGAGTTTTGCATGTGTAATTCATTAGGAAACTGAATGCCAAAATTGCTACATTCTTCCAGAGCTTATCTCTTGTAGTATGGAAAAATCAAACCCCTCCTACATGTGGTGTTTGTCTTAGTAATCACGGACTCAAGTATCTGCATTTACAATTGGCTTCACAGCAGCAGCAGCAGTGAGTTCAATTAAGGTTAGAAAACTAGATTCATATTGTTCCTTGTGGAGATAACTAATTACTAGGGCTAAAACCCACTAATCAGCCAGTGCATTAACACGAAGACAGTGTGAAGGAAAAATGTCAAGCCATATTAAATTTGCTGAGAAAGTTCATTCATATATGGATACAAATATGGATTAGAAAAAATCATAAAATAAACTACTTATGTGATTTTGTTGATTTAATCTAATGCTAAATATTTTGAAATGCCTCATATTTAAATAAAACATAAATGTACCAGTAAGGGAAAAACAGCATATAGAAACATTTAGGCAAACAAAAAGTGACTGTGTTCTTTTGAAGGTCGTGAGCATGGTACAAATTTACAGTGACCATATGAAAAAGAATCACAATCATAATTGACTTTAGTCATTATATCTGATAGTACAAATTATTAAAACCTAGTTTCCCAAATGCTACTGATTCAATACCATATGTCTTGGTCCACTAAAATGAACCCCTTAAAGTCTCAAATTATCTCAATCTGCAAAATGAACTGTGCTAATCATGTCTATCAACATAGTCATCCCTTTCTGGGCAGAACTTTATTGGCTTGAAATACAGTATATTTTTTGGCATTTTCATTTTCTTAGATACTGGACTGTAGCAGAAAATTTGAATCACTGTACAGCATTGAGTGGAAGCTCAAAACACATTCTGGAATTTTTAGGAAATGCAGTTTTCAGGAAATGCACGGTCAACTATGCCTCATACAATTTACATATTTGCCAAAATAGTCATATTTTTTAAAGGGCCATTTAATAGAGGCTCTGACTCATAGTAGGTAGTCACTGAACTCTTGGTGATTTGTTAAGTACTAACTTCAGTGAAACATTTCATCTCAGCCAGGCACACTAGAAGCCAGACTAGTGTTGGCTTCCCTCTTGTGGAGTCAGGATTACCTCATGTCTCACTTCAAACAATTTATTTTTCTTGTATGCATGGCTGAGTTCAAGAGTTCTTTCCTTGTTTTAATTGGATATATTCTTTCTTCCTTTCTTTTTGTCCAAGTCTTATAATATAGAATAGACATCCAAAAGAACTCTGTGAGAAATATCTGGAAAACTTGTATACATAAATGTTTAATTTGGACAGTTTCCACATAAAAATGGATATACACACATAAAAATTAAACAAAAAAAAAAGGTCACAAAGAAGAGACTCCTATCAGTAAATGACATTCACCTAAACTCATTAATACAAGACAAGAAATGATGGGAAACACACTTAAAATAAAAGAGAGAGGACTGATTCCATGGCACGACACTCCATGACATAGACTCTCGGAGGAAACAAGAAGTTCTTTTCCAAAATTGGTTTACATGACTTTTTTCATGTTTTACTATGATAATACTTATATATTTTTCTCTCAGGTATTAGTTAATATGCAAAAATACACCCTATAGCAGGGGTGTCAAGCTCATTGTCACCGGGGGCCAAATCAGCCTCACGGTTGCCTTCAAAGGGCCGAAAGTAATTTTTAGAACTGTATTACTGTAACTACTCCCACACAGTTAAGTGAGAGCTTGGCACTGCTGCCAGGTAGAAATAAGGTGCCGGGCCACATAAAACAAGGTAGAGGGCTGGACTCAGCCCGCAGGCCTTGTGTTTGCCACCTGTGCCCTGTAGGTATTTCTTGTATTTAACAACAGGTACAAAATGCACCCATTAATAAATGTTAATTCTTGCCAATCAATAGCCTCTTTCCAAAACTAAAAGAAAACAGCCTGGAAAAGTGATTCTGCTAAGCACATCCAGGTATACCTGACATCGAGGTCCTGTTTCAAACCTCAGAGAGCAGAAGCACACATCTCAGCATGCCCCCTTGTTCCAAATCACAAAACGCAATACTAAAAAATCTGTTTCAGCTCTGCCTGATCTGGGATAGTTTCCCATTGAATCAGAGGTAATGCACTTGGAATACCAAATAAAAGTAATTGTGTAATACAATCTCATAAAAAATCGGTTTTACCCTAATTATATGAACTTTGAGAAACAAGCTTACTTACTTCCCCAATTCCATTTTGCATACTCAGACATAAGGTCACCACCCTCTTTTTGGAATGGCATTTTGTGTTTCTGTGCTATGACTCATGCATGCTTTTTGTTGCTCCTCCCACCTTGCACACGAAAAAAAGGCTCCCATTTTGCCCTAAGACATGCTTCAAAAGCAGTCTTACCGTGATTCACTGCTCTGCAGTCCTTCACAGTATCAAAGCACATCTTTAAATCATGAGGAAAAGACCCAATATTAGAGTAAAATGAACTCATACTATCAATTAATCATAATTTTCAAGAATCGCTACTCATTTGATTTTCACTTGGTATCATTATTTCCTAGAAGAAATGTTTTTTTAAAAGTCAATACTAAGTGTGAGGCAAAAGGACCATCACCTCTAGGGTTAAAGTAAGTGTCATGGCCATTTCACGAGCAGAAATTTTATTTCAGCAGAAAGAAAATTTCCTATGTTAAATTAGAATGCTTCATTTAAGTTTTGTTATAAGTGAGACAAACGTGATAACCATCACACTACTAAATGTGGTTAAATTTATTATTAGCTTTAAAATTTAATTCCAATCTATTAGTAAGCTTATTTTCATTCTAGTTACAAAATTATAATTAATTTAGTCCTAATTTCACATATATTAATATACTTAATCCAATAATTTCTCTTAAGAGATGTGAACTATTTTAAATATATGATCAATTTGAATTTCTATATTTTATAGGCAAAAAATTGAGATTGGTCCAAGGTTTCTTTTTTTAAATATATTTTATTGATTTATGCTATTACAGTTGTCCCATTTCCCCCTTCACTTCCCTCCACCCTGCACACCCCCTCCCACCCACATTCCCCCCTTTAGTTCATGTCCATTGTCATAAGTTCTTTAGCTTCTAGATTTCTCATACTATTCTTGCCCTCCCCCTATTTTCTACCTACCATCTATGCTACTTATTCTCTGTATCTTTTCTCCCTCTTTCCTCTTCCCACTCCCCTGTTACTAACTTTTCATGTGATCTCCATTTCTGTGATTTTGTTCCTGTTCTAGATGTTTGCTTAGTTTGTTTTTGTTTTAGGTGTGGTTGTTAATAATTGTGTTTGCTTTCATTTTATTGTGCATGTTTTCTTAGATAAGTCCCTTTAACATTTCATAAAATAAGGGCTTAATGGTGATGAACTCCTCTAACTTGACCTTATCTGAGAAGCACTTTATCTGTCCTTCCATTCTAAATGAAAGCTTTGCTGGATAGAGCAATCTTGAATGTAGGTCCTTGTCTTTCATGACTTGGAATACTTCTTTCCAGCCCCTTCTTGCCTGCAAGGTCTCTTTGGAGAAATCAGCTTAAAGTCTGATGGGAACTCCTTTGTAGGTGACTGTCTCCTTATCTCTTGCTACTTCTAGGATTCTCTCCTTCATTTTAATCTTGGCTAATGTAATGATGATGTGTCTTGGTTTGTTCCTCCTTGGGTCCAACTTCTTTGGGACTCTCTGAGCTTCCTGGACTTCCTAGAAGTCTATTTCCTTTGCCAGATTGAGGAAGTTCTCCTTTATTATTTGTTCAAATAAGTTTTCCACTTGCTCTTTCTCTTCCCCTTCTGGTACCCCTATAATTTGGATGTTGGAGCATTTAAAGATATCCTGGAGGCTCCTAAGCCTCTCCTCATTTCTTTGAATTCTTGTTTCTTCATTCTTTTCTGTTTGGTCATTTTTTTCTTCCTTCTGGTCCACTCCATTGATTTGAGTCCCAGTGTCCTTCCCATCACTATTGGTTCCCTGTGCATTTCCCTTCATTTCACTTAGCATAGCCTTTATTTTTTTTAATCTAATTTGCAACCAAATTCAACTAATTCTGTGAGCAACCTGATCACCAGTGCTTTGAACTGTGCATCTGATAGGTTGGCTATCTCTTCGTCACTTAGTTGTATTTGCTCTGGAACTTTGATCTGTTCTTCCTTTGGGCCATTTTTTTTGTCTTGTTGTGCCTGTTATGCATGAGGGGAAGAGCCTTAGATGTTCACCAGGGCAGGTCAACCCAGTTGCTGAGTTGTGACACTGTATGTGGGGGTGAAGTCCAAGAGGGAACATTTGCACTTGCTCCACTGACTATCAGATTTCAGTCCCTGCCTTGCTTCCCCCAAGCAAACTGAGCCCTTCTGGTGCTGATTCCCATGTGGGTGGGCTTGTGTACGCCCTAGGACCCCGCAGGTCTCTCCAACGAACTCTTCTGTGAGGCTGGGAGTCTCTCCCAGCACCTCAACCCCCACAGGTGTTTTCAATTGGTATTTTGAAGCTTTATTTCCCGGTGCTGAGACTCTGGGTTGTGTGGTCTGTCTCACCCCCCAATTTCCCCTGGTTCATCTGTGTGCGAATGTGGGACCACCTGGTCAGCCAGCGGCCTTGTATGCAGGGTCTTGCTTCACAATCACCACCTCACTGGGTCTGCCCATTGCCACCCCGTGCAAGGGGTCTGCCGGCCACCACCTGTGCACCCAGGGTCCTCCTGCTGCCCTCTTGCACACCCGGGGTGACTTGCATGCCCACTGCCACTGCTTTTTTGCACCGCGACCCCTCTCAGCCCAGCCGCCCAACTCTGCCCTGCCTACTAGTCTAGATGAATGTGTCTATTTTAACTCCTTGGTTGTCGGACTTCCATAAAGTTCAATTTTCTGCCAGTTCTGATTGTTATTTTGTTTCTAAATTGTTGTTGTCCTTTTTTTGGTTGTGCAAGGAGCCACAGTGTGTCTACTTATGCCTGCATCTTGGGCAGAAGTAAGGCTGCATCATAAGGCTGTTAGTGAATCAAGACAAAGATTTTTCACTCTACCGTAGAAGAGTCAAAACTACATAGCTAGCTGCTTTTACTTATATAATTTTAATTATAATAATTATTAATTATATAATTAATATATTATATTACATATTGTACAATAATATATAATATAGTTATATAATTTTAATTACATAACTAGCCTCTATCTAATTGCTACAAAAATTAGAGCCCCATTAACCAACTTTTCAAACATGAGATAAGCTGTAAGCATATCTGATTTAAAGAAAAATACCACTATGCTCTAACATGGTAAAGAAATTTATGAAACCTGTGTTTTATGAGCTTTTGATGAGCAGTAAATAGTTTGCACTCAGGCAGGCCAGGCAGAGGGAAACTGCAGCCAGGATAGGAAAGCTGACGAGAGAACGTAAGCATCCTCTCATACAGTGGCATTGGTTTCCCCTGAAGCTGGTCAAGGTAACCAAGATGTAAACTGTAACCACATGCTCAGCAGAAACAGTGAAGCAACTGTGTTTCTCTGGAAAAGAATTTCCTTATGTGTTTATTACTGCTTTGATGTACACCGTAAATTTCTGCATAAAGGTCACTAGATTGTGATGACACATCACAAGCCAAGTTGTTAGAATACGTTGACTGTACAGGAAGACTGTGTACAGAACTGGAGAATAATAAACATTAAGGCCAGTGTATGAATTAGAGAAACAAAGATTAGATGCCCTTAGAAATTAAAAAAAACAAACCTTGGTTCCCACAGGTATAAGTCAAATGTACCATTGAGCTGAAGTCATTCTTTTTATAAAATCATTTCCAATGCCAGCTGTTACAGGATTACAGTTTTGTGATAACGTATCTTTAGAATGAGACAAATAAAAAGGATTCTCATAATTAAATCTGTCAACTCTTTTAACATTTTGCAATTGAGGGTTTTCTCTTATATACTATTTCTGAAGCAGAATATCACTGATGTCCAAAGTATAATGTTTTTTTCACGTTTTCAGACATTTAGAAAATACATCTTCTTCCATTTTCCCCTCTTTGATCCCTAAGTCAATTGTGTGTAGAATAATTTATGCCTTCTTATGAAACCTGTACATTGGTGAATTCATATAAAAAGTAAAATTGCTTAAAGTAAAAACTTTAAGAGCTCTGATGAGTTTTAAATGTATGCATCAATTCAAAGTGATTGTTACAGCCACACATATTTGTTACGTTTAAAATCTTCAGTCATGTAAATCTGCTATGTTTAAAATCTGTTATCATTACTGTCTCCCAGCTAGGCACCTGTGAACTCTGGCCTGCACTCCGGCCTCCCCCGAACCCCCTACATTTACAGATTTGCAAGCCTGGCTGCCCTAGTGATTCCGCCTGTGCAGTCCCTTCATCTAAGTGTCTTGTCATTGCAGAGTGAGCCATCAGTTTACACAAACCTGCTGTGCTAAGCATCTATTACAGCAAACCTTCTGGCGATATATTGATTTTTTAGTTTCAGTTGTCCCTCCTGAGACATTAGAGCAGCTGTGTGGGTTTTTTTCTTATAAGATTCCACTGAGTCTAGTGCAAACACATTATCTATTTAAACTAATTCAAACAGAAGGATGGTCAATCACTAGTGAAAGTATCCCAAGATCTCCCATGGCAAATAAATATGAGAGGTTGCTTGGTGAGCAAGGATTCCATATTCTAGAAATTAGTTAACTGTAATATCCTAAAATTCATTAAACCAAAGTTGTGCTAAAATGTCACCAGCATTTAGTCTATCCTTAATGCTGAATAATATTTACAAGTAATGTAAATATTTGTCAACATTTCAATAAATATTTAAATAAACGTAAATGCTGAAATTAGTGTTTACAAATTTCACTAAGGCAATATTTTCTTATTACAAGCCAACAACAACACAAAGAACTGGAATATTCCTAGGTAATAAATGCTGATCGATTTTTTCTCTTATTCTGACATTGACCACTTACATCTTTTTTTAACATGTTTTATAATAATATATGTCAATATGGTTTAGTCTTAAGACTTCCTTTAAACTTAACTTTTTAATTAGAGTTTATTTTAAACACTATTTTGTATTAGTTTCAGGTATACAGCATAGCAGTTTGGCAAACACATACTTTTCAAAAAACCACCAAGATCTTTAAGCGTGTGTGTGTATGTGTATAAAGTCGGTGACAGATTAGGTTAAACTGTAGCATATACTTCTAGCCTCTAAGTGCTTGGCTTCCATTGTACATTACGGGATAGTTAAACTAAAATAGTTCATAAAAAGATTTCTATTTAAAGTAGTTGTATAATTTTATAGAGCAGTTCTAAAATTTAAGGCATGATACACTAAATAAATTAAAATTTTCTCAAATGAAATATTTATTTTAAATGTTCACAAAGTTTTAAAGGAACAGAGTGATTAAATATGTTCCCAAAACAATTATTTAAATTTTGTATAACAGACAGTATGAAGAAATACAAGTCAGAAAATAGAAAAGAGTGACTCACTGAAACTTTGTAACAGTTTTGAATATCTCACTATGGTTCTATCTTCTGTAAATTTACTAAATTTAGAATAAAGCAGAAAGATTAATTTGATGATTCACCTCCTTAAACCAAGATTAAGTGGATGAATCAAATCCCCAATCAAAGCATTGGTAACATCCAAAAAGTTACAGTTTTAAATAGTACAGCAGCGCTAAGGCAAAACTTAAAGACTGTCACCTTCCATCTGTCAAAATGGCAGTAATTATTACATAGATTTGGTATATGAATTGAAAGTGCTGTCCGCCCTAAATAAAAGAGTAAATGAGATTTGATACCTACTAGCAATTGCATATCATGGAAGAAAATTCTTAAAACACTTCAAATATACGTATCTCTCTAAAACAATATTGTATGTTTAACTTAGTCTACTGTAGAACCTTTTTATATCATCTTAGACATATGAATGAGAATAATTCTGATTTTAGTATACTAGCATTATAATAGATAGTCTATATAAAGAATGTATTCTGGAGGGCAGAATTATAGAGTAATACAATTTGTTGACAGAAGTCTCCTTACATGTTTTAAATATTAACAAATTCATACATTTTGAAATTTAAAAAATCATTTTAGAAAGATGTCTTCTAGCATTTTCCTCCTTTAAACCACTTAAATTCAGAGATGGTTCCTGAGATGACCACTAGAATAAATAATTTTGTAGGCGATATGAGATTATTGACATGAACACTAAGTTTATAATATTACTGCAGTGAGGAAACATGAAAGAAGGGAGCGATACATCGGGCATCTATATTATAGTTAACAAAGAAGATCTGGCATCATTATTACATGTGCCTATCACACATGTTTTATGTCTTTAAAGTAGAAGGATCCTGAGTTCCTTAAAGTATAAGGATCCACTGGTTTAGATTATGCTTAGACATAAAAACATTTAAAATATGTATAACCACAATTATTAAAGAAACATATTAAATCCAATTAAAGAGATAAATCATGCAGTATTTTTTCTCATAGTTTAATGCTAAAACTAATTTTGATTTGATCTCATATTTGAAATGTTTTGAATTTCATATTACAAAAATAAAATAAATGTCCTTTTCTATTTGATCTCATAATACTATGTTTGAGAAAGGGTACTTATTTTTACTTTCATTTATAGATGAGAAAAAATTGTGAAATTTTAAGAAATAAGACATAACCAAATTAAAACTGCAATATAGCTCTCAGTATTACTGGTCTTGTATACTTTCTGTTACATATAATCACACATATATGATCACCTTTTTGAGATATGAATAAATACAAATGATGACTTATTATTCTTGATTTCTTTTTAATATAAAAAGTATCATTTTTCCTCTTTCTTTTATTAGCACACATCCCCATGATTAACTTAAAACACTTGTTACACAATTTGAAATTATAATTTAGTTTAACCTTTAAAATGCATTCATCTCACAGATGTATGATTACAAATGTATTATTCATTATTAGCAATATTAGTAAAATATATATTACTTTAGATAACATAAACACAAATCAGAGTAATTGTACATATTTCCAAGTTGAAGTCAATATTTTAAACACAGAGATGGAGTTATTTTAAGCATAAATATACTGATAAAAACGAGGATACTTCATATATGGAAGAAAAAATGATTCATTTGTAGCATGCTACTAAATACTACTCAACAGTATAATTTTTTCATCTATGACATTTTTTAATAACACAATCACAAATAACTAATTTAGTCTAATCAAGCAGATGGAGTTGGGAGTGGTTAAACAATCATTCAATTACACCTCTGGCAACTTTAAGCAAATTTAGCAGCCATATTATTAGGTGTTTGCTTTTTTTATACATAGTCTATTGCTCCCATAATTTGAAAAACTAATTAAAACGTGCAGAAGTGAATCCTATGAGTGGGTGTTAAGGAGAACCGTTTGCTTTCAGAAGTCCAACACATCGAAGGTACTCACATGGTGGTTAAAGAGTCTGTTGTCTGACAACCCGGGAACTTGTTCAATTTTATCTCTCATATTTTCAGTACATAAATCTGTATCATTTGTTGCTGTCACTTTCAGATAAAATTTCAACATGGCTCAATCAAGGACAGAAAAGAAAAAGAAAGCTTGTTTTTATTTTAATCTCCTCAGTGGCTGATATGAAAAATGTTTCCTGAACAAAGTTGAGGGTCTTCCCAGGGTCCAAAGGTACCTTTCCCTTTACTTGAAGTATTCTTTCAACACAGTCCATAAAGCTCAATAAACAGATAAATTACAAGGTTAAAAAGCATATAAAGAAAAATGAAAGTACAGAAAACAAAACCTTAAAAGGGTACTTGGTAAAATAAACTTTGAAAACCACTTCTAAATAACCAAATCTAAAGGCTCAAAAATAACCAAAGTTGCTTTTCACTTGAGGTTTGGCTGGGTTATTTTATTATATATACTTTCTGCTTTTTAAATCTGGCTAAAATACACATGCTCATTGGTGGCTAAACTTTGCCCAACCAGCTTGGCACATACCAGCTACATAGTTCGTGGAGTTCCAAAGATGGCAAAGAAGAACCAAGAACTCAGCATCAGAGAAACATCTCCATAGAGAAAGTTCAGATTCTGCGAGTTTTTTTAATAGTGTTCTAGACCATATTATATTATTCGCATATTTTCACTTTCTCCAACACCCAAAACAACAGTCAAAAATCCTATGCATCAAATGGATGCATTATATAGATATAACACTTTTTTTATGACCTTTGTGGTTTTGTGTTTTGGAGTGTTTCTTGGAGAAGCACATGCATATATAACCTGAATGTTACCAGAGGGCCCCTACATGAAGAAGATTTAATAAATCTTGCTTCAGATCCTGGGCCTGATACAATGAAAAGTCTTCCAGGAATTCCATGTCTAACTTCCTGGTGCTTTTCTGTGTTTTGCCTCTTATTTCAAAGCACTATGCAAGCTTCTGCCCCATGTGAGGTTGGGCTTCAATGTCCCACGCTTCTTCTGGTTTCCATTGATACTTCAAATGAAGTATTTTGTGACGCTTAGCTAATAAGAAGATGGTTCATGAGTGAGACAGGAGAAATCCCATTGTTCATTGAAGCCCTTCTGCTATTTTTCCGGGCACCCCTTTTTAAACGCAAACTCCTGATATGTATTCCCACCTCACTGTGCACAGTCTTTTGCAGGGCAAGTCCAAACCCTCTCTCCTTAAGTTCCATTCCCCATGATACCTCCACTATTTCTGCAGTGGTAATAGCCTGTAGGTCCAGCTTATCTTCTCCAGCCTCCCTTAAACTCTGATAAATGGACTTCACACAAAAAAATCTTCATATAATTTGGGATCCACACAGAGAAATAGAAATGAGGAAAAGAGAACAAAAAAATAACACAAAGAAACTTAGAAGACATAAATGTGTTTTCTTTTGACACTTATTTTTTCTTGTTTTAAATGATTTAATCATTTTAATGTATAAGAATAATTAATAAAATATTTTCAAAAGGGAAATATAAAATTTCTTTGAAGAACAAATAAAATATGCAAGTTCTTTTCTTGAGCCCTGGGAAAAATACTGTATGTTTTCTGCTGAATATAAGCATCAAAATTAAATTAGAAAATACAAAACTTTGAGGACCAGTAATTTCATACTTTTCACTAAAATACATTCTACAGATTATTGAATGATTATCCTTTCCCTAAATTAAGATTATTTTGTCTATGCTAACTAGAATGGTATTACTATGACATTTACTCTTGAATGTAAAAGCCATTAGGAACTATGGAATTCAACAAGAATGATCAAGTAGGAAAAATTATTTTTCTCTGATCTTCTAAAAGTACCATGCTTAGGTAATAACATCCCCAAAAGTCTGAAATAGTAAATGTCTTAAGAAACCATATATTCCTCCATGTATTTTTCTATTAGTTATACGCTGCTTCATTTAGAAATACTTTTGCAATCACTGTTTGCATAATGGTAGAATCTTAGGACCACACACAAAATCACGGACTTCTGTAAACAGTGTCTTTATAGTAGACAATGATCTATTGCTTTACAAATTGACTAAGATCACTCTGACATTTAATTTAACTTGCAGTTCTCTGTGTCCCGCAGAGAGTTGTTATATAGATGCTTTTCTTGTTAGTATATGAACAATATTTCAAAGACATATGATTTTCTATTTATTATTATTATAGACCTAACTGCAATTAAGCGAAGTGTGTACATGTCTTTAAAAAAGGAGACAGAAGTAGGCCCTGAGATGTTGTAGGAAAATGATGCACTAAAGAGCTTTAAAACCCAGAGGAAAAAGAATGAAACAGAGCATCTTACATATAATAGACACTGCAAACATTGTTATTTGTTGAATTGAGAATATAAGCCACTATATCATTTCTGACAAATATAGATTCTTCAAAATCATGTTATCTAACATGCATTAAAAGAGATATTTCTAAAGTTTCAGGAGTAAGTATTTTGCTCTTCATCTACTGAAGTTACTAAGTAAACTCTCACTCTGAATAACTGACTCCTCTGTTAAAGTTTGAAATGTGTGGTTGTATTACGATCACTTTTTTCTCCATTTTTCATTGCTTTACCAAGAAATGATTGTATTCCTTGTGATTTTATTTTAAAGAGGTATAGGCAGTGACTATTAGAACATTTTTGTATTCTTTAGAAAATAACGGAAGCTATGAATGGTACTGCAGTGGTGCCTAAAGTTGTACTTCAACCTCAAGAAGTCTCGTCTCTAAATTCCTTCATCAGAGGATGAGGGGAAGGGGCAGAAAATGTTATACCCAGGGATCTGCTACTTATTTTTAAGTCGTAATCATCCCCTTTCACTAGTTGATTTATACTCATTTCTGTGTCTAGCCCTCCCTTTTCTCTCAAAGCTGTACCTTGAACTCCAACCAACTGCCCTGCCATGGCAGCTTGCCTCATTATTATCTGAACAACACGTTAGCCAGGTTAGTTTTCCAAATTCCATTTTACCCTAATCCCTGTAATCAGCCTTGTTTAAATTCATCACATGATGTCTTAGACTCAGACAACCAATTGGGAAATTGATGTCTGTATTATACTTTATTACAGATACACTGGCTACCTTCTTTCTAGTCTATATATTCTTAAACTGTGTTCTCTCTTCAAATATAACCCAGATTTTCTTACACCTCCACTACCATTTTTACTTATCTCTTTAGCCTTTAACAGTAATCATTAACAGTGTCATCTGTTTTATGGTTATTATTCTCTTCATCTCCTTAATGTGATTGGAAATCCTGGAAAGCAGGAAATCAATTAGTCACTGAGGTTCTGCTCAATACAGAAAATAATAGCTTAAATAGAGTAAGTTCTCAATCCAAAAATTAAAAATTAGAAACTATCTCAAAAGGCTGAGGGAGTGTTATATTGATGTAGACCACTGTGCATTTTGTGTTTGTTTTCACCCTCTGTTTATGTGGCAATAGTGCTGAGATACATGACTAATTAGAGAGCTACATTAAAGATATGTCCAAGGTATATCAATTCCTGGGAAAAAAAAAAGGAAAGCCCACGCTATCAAAAAATTAAATTGTCTTTCAGCAATTAACTTAAATTGTTCCCTGCCTCCAATATAAAACAGACAAGCACCTCGAAATGGAAACAAAACCTTAAAAAGTTACACAAGCATTTTAATGCCGTATCATGACTGAAAAGTGACTGAAAATAAACTGAAGACATTTACCTACTGAGAAAACTAACCCTGCCTTCCAATGATAACCTCCTTTTGTCATTGTTATGAAATAAACACAGTTTATAGTTTAGTAAAATGATTCTTCCCTTGGTAGACAATACAAATACTTCAGCCTAGTTCCTAAATATTATGAATTATAATTTCAATTGTGGCAGTTGCATAAGAGAGTGTATTAGAATATGCTGTTTTTTTTCTTATTTAAATATGCTGGCCTCTATTAATAAAAAATAAAAAAAACAGTGAATTTGACTTGCTCATGTACAGTTTAAAGATACACAACTGTACCTCCCTAGTAAAGCAAAATATGAATTATTCTTCACATGTTAATAGAGTTATTATTTCACATTGTCATTTAAGTTGAATGTTTATTAGAATTTAATCTTTCATAATTTTTCACAATAATTATGGGCATTTTTGGAAATATCTAAGTTATGGATGCATGTTTCTACCAACATATTTTTTCTTTAAAACAAAATTCATATACTTCCCTAAAGTGCATACTTCCAAATTAGAGGGTCTGGCACCCTCTCTCATACTAACTATTTAGCACTTACTGGGTTTTGGGGGGCAGATGACTATCAATGCTTTACTTTCTTCTCTTTACAGATGTTAATTGCAACAATAGATGTTTCATAAAAATCTACTGATCATTGGAGTTTGTTTTGATCCCAAAACTATCCTAATTCACAGGTTTCGATTTACTTTTTATGCTTATATCTTTTAAAAGACTGACTGGGTTTGTTCTTATCATCCTTCACACTGCATTTCCAATTTTTCCATATACCCATTAACTGGACAGCTAGAGAAGAGAGTGATAATGATGTAGAAATGCCAAGGACAAGTGACAGGTACATCCAAGCTCCAGTTATTCTGCCTAGTGGCCAAGACACTTTCCTTCTATGAGCCTCTGCTAAAACAGCAAGATTAAATAATGTCCAATTTTTCTTTTGGCAATAAAATTCTGATTCTAAATATAGAAAAGTGACACATATTCTTTCTGGCCACTAGGATGCCACTTAGCATTTTATTACAATTAGACTGTTTGAAAGAAGACTGCAACATAAAACACGTCTCAACACTAATCCATCCAACCGCCGTGACCTGATGGCTTCCTTATTGATTCATCTCAGTACACACACACACACACACACCCTCCATATACAGACATTCTTTTTGAAAGTGCTATTTATTTTAGTTAAAACTTTTCCTAAACTAGTCTTTAGCAATGCTGCTTAATCGTTATGTGGCTTAAAGTAACAAACCAAGGAGTCTGTGTGTGGTGAGCATGTGGTCATGAACAAGAGGAAATCTGAATTTAAAGGGCAGAAGAAAGCAATGGAAAATGGAAGCCAGCCGACTAACATGTTTTTCCAGCTGTTTCACTGGTTTAAAAAATTCTAATAACACAGATAGTATTTCTTTACAGCCTCATTAGTTCTCCCTACGTAAAGTGACAATGTAGGGCAGTGTTCCCTGCGTCCCATGTTCAGATACAGCACCCTTTTAATTTTTTACATATATTTCCTGACCATGCTGAATGAAGTGGCAAACTTTCATAAAGGTATTTTTTTTAATCTGCAGAAATTCTAATTTCTAACATGTACATCAAACTATACATTAGCACAGAATCAGAAAATTATAGAGATTATTAAGTTTAAACATAAAAAGAGCTCAGTAATATATGCAATCTACTAATTATATAGGTAGAAACAATGCTGAACTTTAAAAGATACACGGAGACAATGGCTCAAAAATCTCGTGGTGAACATCCAAACAGTTGTCTCATTGCCTAAAATACCTTTGTCATCTGGAATAATTAATGTCATGATTCAATTTAAGGCTGAGAGGAATTTTATCCTAAAGAAATTATGTCAATTGTTCTCATTTTAAAAGCTTTCTTTTATTCACTCTAAATATTGACTGATCTTTAGGCATATGTATTAGTATATGAATGAAGTCTGCAGGCACAAACATAATGTTTTTCATAATAATTTCTTAAATGCTATAAAATAAAAAGAGAATACAGTTATGTGAATATAGATTTGTGTTTAGTTTAGTTATTCATGTAGATCATAATCAGTATTCCCACGCTGTTTTTAGCATAATCACAATATTCACATCACAATATGTTTTAATTGTTTTCATTTTTTATTTACTTATATAGTAGCTCACTGTCTTTTGAATAGTTCTATAACTATAAACACTGGATTCATTTTTTTAAATTTATAATAATAATGTAATTGTAGAAAGTTTTAGAATACTTCAAACCTCAATAAAATCAGAATCATAAAGTGGTTATTCTGAGGTACCCACTGGTAGAATCATCTGCATCAAATCAAAGTAACAGTGAAAACTCGTAGTTTTTTCTCTAGTCACTGCAACTATAGAAGTTCTTCTTCATTTCACTATCCCCAGACACTGTTATTTAAGGAGGCCTCAATCATATGCTTACCATCAAGAACAGCTACGTCTCAGGTTACCTTTTGTAAAAGATCCACATTAAAAAAATATAGAAAGGGAAACAAAAATGTACAAGTCACCTTAGTAGCCACGTAGGCCAGCCTAGTAGTGAACTAGGACCTCAGCTAGACTACATTTAATAGCTCTAATTGTTAGAAAGGATCTCTTAAGACCCTCCATCAACCCCAGTGGTCATTCTTCAGAAGTGGCTGGCACAAGGTTGTCTGTTGGGCCCTAGTCTAGTCTTGACATCCTGTGACCCCCTCCCTAGACTACATCTTTGTTTCTCTTCTTCCTTTGCCAATTTTTTTTGTTTCCTGTTTCTCCTTGAATCGAATTTCCAATGAAGGAGAGCTGATGAGGCCATGTGCGGCAGGGTGGCAGGGCCTGATGAGCACCACCGGGAGAGGGAGATGGGGGATGGCCAGGCTCAGAGGCACACAGACCTTCGGGCAGCGTGGTGCTGGGGAACTGTCCAGCAGCTCTCACGGCCTGACTATTCCACATTCGAAAGGTTAGTATTGTAATTCTAGTCACTCCTCCCTCTAATCTCCCTTATAGTAATTACTACAAAAATAAAGATCTAACATGAACTAAAGCCAAGCAAAGTGATTCATTTTCTCTTTCCTGGATAGTGGGGCCATGTATGGAGCTATGGGGCAGTGAATGGCAATATTAAATGTAGGAATTTACATCAAAACATAAAACATATTGAATAAAAAGCAAAATAAAACAGCCATTAAAAAGTCGACATTCCTTTCTTTTGTTCCTTGTGGGATCAGACATTACTCCAGAGAGAAATAATGTCTTCTTTTTTAAGGAGGTAGAGGGGGAAAACTACAGCAGATGTTTAGAAGCAGAAAGGCAGTTCGGGTCATCTTTAAATCTTAATCTTCAGACTTGCCGACATGCCCAGGTCAATTCAGGCCTCCCTTCCGAAACACTGGAGAAGAAATGTGAAGGACAGTGAGAAGGAGAGGCAAATGACAGGGCACTCGGGTAGAAAAGAATGCTCAGAAGTGAGTAAGAGGGAAAACGAGAATCATGAACATTGAAGAGCAGGAAGGTAACTAGCTGCAGAAAAACACTGGAAAACAGCTGAAAGCTGTTTAATGGACTGCAAGATTTGATATGGGGAAAAACAAGGAACTGAACAGAAATTCAGGCTCAGAAGGTTAAAAAGTTTGCATTTGCAGTTTCAAGATTAAAGTTACTATGCTACTTTTTTAAACTATAAACTTTTGAATTAATTGTTTTTAGTTTGTTAGGAAGTACCTTTCTTAAGTCGGATAGTACAAAAAATCATAACTTTTTGGAATGAACACATAATGAAACTTTCTAAACTATTCATAAACTTGGAAATTATCATCTTTTCTGTATAGTTACAGCTTGACATGCCTTTGTTAAAACTCTGGTCAATTATCTTAAAGAATAACAAGAGAGTTTAGACACAGTTTATTTTGACCATTTCCAGAAGAATTATTTTTTCTAAATAATTTTCCAGATTAAAAAATAAAAATTATAGAAATTCAAGTGCTGAATAATAGAAACAAAGACAAGTATAATTATTATTATAATTATAATAAAACAAAAATCACTGTATATATTAGGATATATATGCTCTAGGCAATGTTTTTGGTCTGTTAACATTTAGTAAAATAAGTGCAGAACCAAATCACGCCAGTCCTACAGGTCGAAGGACTTGGGAATCAGACTTCACTGTACTGAGTAGCAGGACACTTATGTAAGATATCACTTTCCTTCAATAAATCTGCATGAAGCTAGGATATCTGACAATAGATTTGCACTGACATATTTGCATAAAAGTCTTATAAACTTTTTAGATGCAAAACAATAACCTATATTACTACATCATTAGCCATACTGCTCATAACTTCTCTGAGGAAAACCAAACAGCAAAAAAAAAAAACACAAAAACCTGACAAAAAAACCTAGGCCTGATTACAAGAGCTGTGGCGTGGTAAATTCCATTTCAAAAACTGTCGGCAGCACAAATTACTTTATAGGTGGTTTGTGCCTTTATGTAAACCTCAACACATGCACCTGTATATTTATGAAAATACACTATTGATGAAAATAAAGGTATCACTTTGGCATAATGAATATGATCTATATATTTATATTTATATTTTGAGGAAGATATAATACAAACTTTGTTTAATTTTTTTTATTCCTTTTCCTCTTTTTTCCTTGCAGGAAAGAGTGCTATATTGCTTCCATGCCCCAGTACCACCACAGAGATGGCATTTTTATAAGACCTATAGTTTTACCTAGAAATTACTTTTTGTCCTTGTGCCATTCCCTAGACCAAGGGTAGAAAACTCCATGTCAGTGAGGTTCAGAAAGGTAACACAGGAAACCATGACAGGAGACAGCCCTACACAGCCCCCATAATGCTGCCTAGATTCTCTCAGTTTTCAAGAAAAAAGAGAAATAAACATCATCAGATGAAATGTTAGCAGTTAATTAGTTTTTAAACATTATGGGAGCTGAGCAGACCCTTTTCTAGGCCTGTGACCCACAAGTTTCACCACATCTAAAAAAAATATTTCTTAATATAACTAAACAATATATTTCTATGGTTATAGAATATATTCTTTTAATTCCCTTAATATATACATAATTATATTAATAATAACATTTAGTACATTGTTATTATGTGTCATACAAATAATTTTACATGTGTTACCTCATTTAGCATTCACAATGATATGACCAGACAGGAACTAATTTAACATTATTTCATAGCCTAGAAAACAAAAGTTTAGGAAGTTGAAATTTCCATGAGTTACACAGCCCCCATGTGGCAGAGTGAGATTTCAAACCCAGACAATCTGCTCCTGGGCCTGACCTAGGGTTATGCATTTGCCTTAGCAAGGGGAGGTTGTACAAAACAAAATCAATTATTTCCATTTTGTTTTAAATTGGAGAAATAGTGAGGACTATTCACTACTGTCCTGCAAACTGTCCATTAAATTTAAGAACAGAAAGTCCCTCTACATAACAAATTAATTTACAAAATATAGTTGTTCCAAGACTAGTTTATTGCACTGTACTATGAATACGCTATCCCCCTTACCCTCTTAACTACTGAGTCAACACAGGGACAAGAATGAAGTATATGGAATGTGTAATTTTGTGTGCATTTCTTAGAATAGAAGATGCTAGATGTAGTGCCTGAGTAGTTTCACAATATCTTTGAAATATTGCGCTGTAACACCTTATTTGTACATTGTGCTGAACGGTTCTGGCATAATTGGGTGGAGGAGATGAGTCAACAGGTTTGCCTGCTGAATGGGGTGGTACCAGGAATTACTGTACTTCATTTTGGGAGGAAAACTCCAGAAATTAATTAGGAACCTAAATATTATTAAAAAATCAAGCACTTTTTTCCTGATTATCAATTTAAATTCAATGATGATTTAGATTTCATCCACAGCACTCTAAAACAAATAAATGATCCATTAAAAATAAAAACTACCTTTTGACTCATAACCGTATAATTTACTAATGCGGCTATTTTAGTATTTTACAGAAGTAATTTCATTCAACAAAGCATTTCCCCCCCACCATTCAGGAAAGTACATGTGTAAAATTTGCATTTTTACATACATGGAAAATGCATGTCTGCTAAGCCAGATATTGGTATTTTACACCTGGAAATATTTTCAGCATTTGATTCTCACTTGTCAGTTCCTCATTTACTTTACTTTGTCTATGAACTTTGTAAGACTTGCTACCAAGTTCTAAATATTTAATAATAGCAGCTTTTAATCATGGCCAAGTCAAGTTTTTAATTCATGTTACCTTAATATGCATGAAATATGACTATCCTTTATAGCCCAAAGTACTCAATTTGTGTTATTATTTACCTGCCCACAATATTGCATACTTTATTGCAATGACATAACCCAAATACACAGTGTTCTCCAGAAGTTCTTCTATTGTAAGTATGCAGATATGTTTCATAAGCTAATGAAAGCCATTGGCCCATGGCTTTCCTGCCTGCGTAACAGTAGCAGAATCATAGTACAAAGGACAGAGACCTAAACCAACATGATTTGCTAAGAAGCTTAAAGGCATATTAAGAAAGAACTCCCTGAATTAGTGGCACTTTATAATCCTGGAACATAGTGCTAAACTGGGATTGATTCACTACTTTTGTGCTTTCTGACCTACTTCTGCTCCCCTCCACTATGCAGATATAATTCATTTATTCTTTTATTTTCAAGTATTTATTAAACATCCACCATGTATCATACATTATTAAATAGGTTGAAAAAACAATAATACACAAAAAAGCACGAGCCTGTTCCCTTTGCCATAAATGACACTTTTTCTGAGTATGAAGAACCCTCCTGTCTTGCACATATTTCCACTGCCTCCACCACTATCATCACTCTTTACAACCTCTTCACCTTCTACAGAGTCTGTTAGCCACAATGAGACACAAGGTACATACAAATGAATTATCTATGAGAGACGATCCATTGCACAAACCTGTTTGTTCAATCCTGTTAGCACCAAGCTCTATGCTAGGCCTGATGACATTGCCTAAATCAAAACCCAGGTTAGGTTGTCAAGAATCTCGCTCAGGTATCACAGATTTCAAAATATAAAGAAATAGATAATAGAACATGATTTTCTAGGCCATGGCTTTGAAATGGATCTTATCGTTTCACACAGAAGTGAAGGGTATGTGTTCACTCTTAAAGGCTGTCAACGCTCAAGCTGCATTTTGCCTTCACTAACAGTGATTTCTCTGGCACTGATGACCTCAATTGTTGAGGAGAGGAGCTAAATTTTAATGTTTACTAAAGAGTTTATCCTGGAACATGTTAGAGCAATAGACTGAAAAGAATTCTATTTCGTTGTTAAAAGGGGTTACTTGCAGATTTCATGTCCTCTACACTGCACTTCAGGCCTTTGGGAGTGGTGGTTCCTAAATGTGACTGCAGAGCGGAATCGCCTGGGGCAGCTTCAAAACAAGAGGGTTTACAAATCTCTACACAGACTGACTTAATTAGTCTGGGTGTGGCCTTGGCATTGGGATGTTAAAGCTCCCGGGTGAATGTAATTGCAGCCAACACAGATAGTCACTGTCCTGGGGTCTTGGGTTTAACCATATCAGTCATTCCAAAAACGCAGAATATTGATTTTTTTCTTAACCTAATTTCCTTTGTCTTATAAACTCATGATGGAGTTGCACAATGCTGATGAGAATGGAAGTCCAGAAAAAGGTATCTCTGACCTCTGGTATGGAATTGATTTTGGAGCATTAAAACTGTCTCTGAAGACCTAATTATTTTGAAACATATCTAAGGCAGGCTCCTTCATGCCTTTACTCTATTCCTCAAATATGGCCAGATTTTGTATGTGTGTGTGTGTGTGTGTGTGTGTGTGTGTGAGAGAGAGAGAGAGAGAGAGAGAGAGAGAGAGAAAAGGAACAGATTCAGATATCAGAAATGGAGAGGACTCTAAAAACAATTCCTCATCCCTACTACTACTATAGGCAGTTTAGAGTTTCCCATGGGCATCTGAAGGGCATCTGCCAAACAGGAGCTAAGTTATCTGGCAACTTACTAGTCAGATAGTCATAAGGATGTGCACAGTTAGAGGTGCTGCTGGGAATTTGGAGGTAAATAAAACGAAGCTAAGCCCAGCAAAGCTGCTTTGCCTCAGAGCCTTGGAGAAACCTCATTTAAGTGCAATAAGATCTCTTCCTTGGCATTTCAGCTGAACACCCCTCTCAATTTAGTTTATAACCATGATAAAACATAAATGTAATTCCTGCTAGCAGAATTATTAATGTCCACAATGGGCTTAAAGCCAATATTCTAAACCAATTTAAGATAACATTTTTATTCTAAAACTGGCCTCTTCGATAAATTGATTGTGCTTCTTTTACGGCACACGCCCTGGTGTGTCTGGTGTAATAGTTATGTCGTTCGCTTACCCTGCTGCCTAAAACAATCGCTCACCGAGAAAGAGGACTCATACCACACATTTCTTTGTACTTAATAGACACAGCAGGCAACACTTCACAAGGTAGGCATTCTAAAATATCCAGGGAATTCAATGCAGCTCTTGGGTACTTTTCTTTTAGTTGGATAACATATTAAAGGAATCTCTCTAAAGTAGGGTGGGTGAGTGGGAATCAAAACAATAAGAGACAGATGGACACAACATTCTTTATAAAAGCCTAAAAACTTTTTCTCATATTGACCCATAATTTGCCAACAATCAATCCTGACCAGATTTTCCAATTTCTACTTTAAAGTGAACATAGTTTGTGCTGTTGGAGCTTAATTCAGATACTATATAACCTTGAAAAATGTCTATGCTAGTAATAGGCCTGAGACAATTTATCTTTAGTTATTAAAAATCTGTTTTTTATCCAAAGCTATTTAAAAAGGTTTTAGAATTCTGCATTATCAATATGTATTGGAAAATTTGGAAGTCAAAGATGGATATTTGTTTTAAAGGCAATTTCCCCTACGTGCTATGGCACTAAATTTCACTTCCAAAGTACAAAGCGATGATGCACCTTAACTCTAGGCCACCCTTACATCAGTTCCTGCCACAAGTTCCATCAGCACCTGGGCTCTGAGGCTTCCTCCACTTCGTGAATAATTCCAGGCTAAGCTTGATAATCTATTTTGTCCTCCCTCCCTTCAATTAAAAAAAAAAAAAAGAACCAAAGAGGGGATAGGAGGAAAACAAATTCAATTTGAAAAACTGCTAGATAAATATATTTCACACATTAAATTCTAATGTAATGTCTGAGATACCTATACACACTGCGTGTATGGAAAAGTATCAGATACATAGCAGAAAATTAAAAAGACAGGAGGTGAATTAAACCAATGGACATCATGATAAGATTCCATAAAGATAAACAGGTGAAAATGAACACATTAGAAGAGACATAGCTGTTACAGATATAGGAAGGAAAGAGAAGCCCTCACTTCCTCTCCCGTAATATCGGAATATTCATTGTTCTGCAGCTCAGCAACATGTGTTTTTTTCCTACAACAAAATATAGCCCATTGCATGTTCTCCTCCTCCGGTGATGGAAAATGGCTTGTAATACTGTAAATGATATGACCGAACGAATCACCAGCGTTTACCATACGAGCATAAAGATCTCTTTGCTTGTCTTACTATGGACATCAAAATAAAAAACACAACTGCATAGAAACATATGCATGACCAGATCCCCTGAAAAACTGACACAATTTTATTTTCACGCAAAGGTTTTAAAACTCCCGTCACATCAGCAGGTTTTGAGTACTAATGGAAAATGGAATTGATGCAATTATGTTGCACAGTGGCAGGAAGCATGGCTTTTAAGAGAATCGGCTTAAAGAAAAAATCCCGGTTGCATGTGCATTAAAGCTGTCAAGATGCTAAACTAAAGACCTGCTCTTTGTGCCAGCTACAGCCCTGCCCCACCGGAAAGTAACTTTCTGAAGCCATGCCAAGCCCTTTGCTTGAAAATAACATCTTAATCAGTTTCTTCTAATAAAATTCAAAATGCTCTTTAGGTAACAATAATACACTCATTGTTTTATTCCAGCTTAATGTTCTGATCTCTTGGAATGTTCTGAGTATTATTATTTAAAGAGAAAAAAACAATCCCTGAGTCTGAATTTATGGAGCAATAATGTGTCTGGATGGACCAACAAAATTGGAAGCTTTTAATGCCAGACAGACTGCTTCTATGTGAAACCCAGATTTGTACATAATGGCAATGAGACTCCAATCTCTTGCCATTTTTTGCATATTATTCTTAAATAATAACATGTAGGTGTAAATATAGACCTAGGTTGATAATGTTTAAGGAATGCTTAAGGCTTTTGGTGACCACTGACACAAAATAAATTACTCAATAAGTCTTTTCAAATAAAGCAGTAATTTAAGACATGAGGTTCTGTTTTTGCTTGAATTATGACCACTAGTGTATATTAAAGATGTTGGAAAAGTTATAAAAAGAGCTCTAAAATAATCTCCACATCCTACTGTCAAAACTAATACATGGCTGGATGTCATCTCAAGTATCTTCATTAAAAGTTTGAAAAAGATTGAAATCCAGTCTACTGTGTGATTTGTGCCCTTACAGACATAAGTCTAACTCAGTAATGAAATCCAGTAAAAATAAGCACTTATTTTATATAAGCCAATTTTATACTTTGCCACTATTCACCTGCTCATTAAGCTAGAGGTCCGTGGGTCAAGACTACAGTGCTGGCCCTGCCGGGGTGGCTCAGTGGGCTGGAGTGTCGAACAGGAACTAGCAGGTCACGTGGTTTCGATTATCGGTCAGGGTGCATGTCTGGGATGTGGGTCCCGTCCCCAGATGGGGTGTGCAAACGGCAGCCAATCCACATTTCTCTCTCACATCCATGTTCCTCTTCCTCTCATTCACCCTCCCTGACCCTCCCCCTAAAATGAGTAAGCATGTCCTCAGGTGAGGATTAAAAAAAAGAATGAGAGTTCTGTTGGAATGGTGTTTTTACAGGTAATGGTCTCTACCATTTCAAAGAAGCTGTGGCCACACACACTGCCACACCTGATCCTAACGTCCCTTTACTCTGTTTCTAGTTTTGTTGGTGCTGTCTTCAGATCTTCAGACCCATCGTGCTATCCAATTTCAGGATCAGCAACGAATGAAGTGCCAACGTGGTGCACCTCACACAGTTTGTGCAGAGTTATGTCCACTGACAAAAGAGAAAAAGGCTTTTCTAATCTAAATTTTATGAAATGAAGATTTTAGAAATGGAAGCATACAATAAAAGATTATGTTTTGCATGCTATAATAATTGGGACTTTCAATTAACGCTAACTATAGTAACAGTGGCAACTTGGGTTGCAAGACTTCACTGACTATAAAAGAAGCAAGTATAATGAAATAAACTTACGGACTTATTTATGATTCCTGTACATGTCATTTGCTGCATTTGCATTCCTGTTATCTGCACTAAAATGGATTACCCACTTCTGGCAGGTTCTTCATCAGCAAGTCATTTTGCTCTCACTATTACTAGTCATCAAGTAATAGTGAGGCAAGGCTCAAATACTTAAGTCACCACAGTTTCTTGTTCCCTCCAAGCTGTTTACTGTAAATCCAAGTGTTACAGTAACATTTTAAGTACTAAAGTGTTTGTGAACCTATAGTTATTATATAATAATAAATTTGTGGTATTTGAAACTTTAAGAAAACATAGTATCATAATATCAGAAGCACAATAGCTTTCTTCCTGACTTCTCAGTTTTTGGTATATGCATTTACAAGGCAATGTACACTTAGGAACCACTGAACTCACTGAAATATAACGGATCTTACTCCTACAGTATGTGTCTATATGTGTGTGCACAGATAATGCATTCATTTTTATCAGATATATATGCCCTCTCCCTAATTCTGCCTTTAGCAAGAGAAATTCTATACTAAGAAAAGATGTGTTCCATTAAAGAATTCACCAACAGCTTCTTTAGTGCTCTAACTCCTACAGGGACTCAAGGATTCCCTTCTGTGAGATCAGCAATCTAATCCTCTACTTAAAGAAAAAGTGGTGATGGCAGGGGCGGGGGCGAATGGAGACAACTGCACTTGAACAACAATTAAAAAAAGAAAGAAAGAAAAAGCCATTTATAGTGTTAACACTGAAAGGAACAAAAAAAAGGAAAAGAAAAAGCAATTATCCACTGTGAAACTATATTGCTTTGAGTCCTTTGGTTGATTAATTCCATATAGACTGCAGACTTGACATTAGCCATCTCATTATATATAAAATTAAATATAAGCAATTTTATCATCAAAGTCTAGTATCTGTTCATTTTTTTATAAGAAAATAGTTTCAGGGAGGTAATAATTTAGAAATTTATTAGGTGGAACATTTCATACTTTTATTAGCAATAATCTTAAATGCTAGCAAGTTGTAAAATTGAGAAAGGCAAGAATATTAAGCACTTTTATTGACATTACTTCAAATTAGAGTATAAGATTATATTAACTGTTTTCCTGCTAAGGCAATACATAAATGAGCTGAGTAGAATACTTTATTCTAGAGATAGATGAAGAGAAGATGGGATACTGATATACATTCCACACAAATGTAAATCTTAATTACAAGAGAAGTCACTTGGGGAAGGCAAGAAAATTATGTTCATTCATTTACATGAATTAGCTACAAATAAAAATGTAAATTTTTGGTATTTATGTATTGCCTCAATTCTTCCAAAGAGAATTTAAAGACATTCTAATGTGGTGTTAAATATATTAAAGTCTGACATATAATAATCCATAAATTATTGCTAAAAATAAATAGTTTAAAACTTGAGGTATGTTCAAGCTACACTATGGTGCATACTTTGGAAAACAAATTTGTTAATATTCATATTAATGGCCTAGCATTTCTGCAGATATTATAATATACATTTTCAGAAGGTCTCTGATTTCCCACAAGCACAGTTCATAACTAATTTCCTTTTATTTTCTGTTTCCTTCTTCTAGTCTTGTCTCTGCCACCATCAAGCTGGAGGTCCTTAGCCAAGATATTTATCCCCCTTGGCCTTCCGTGCCTAGTGACTTAACAGGCAATCTGTAATAAATGAGATATCAGGTGGAAATTTTCCAAACAGTAAAATGCACTCTGAAGAAGTAACATGACTATTTAATGCTCAAAGAGGCATTTAATTCCCACTGAATGATGGAAGGTTGAAATGATTGTTTTTGAAAAGCATGCACCTTGGAAGCTAGAATATACTTGCCATCTATTACAGCTCAGCACATTGTTTCATGGCTAGCGCTGCCCTAAAATAGCACACGGCTTAGCACTGAGCTCTGCCTCGTACGTGTCCTTGCCAACTCATACTCTGTTCCCTGTGTTTAAATTTGTTTTCATTAACAACACAGGTCTTCAAGAACACATAAATCAAAATGCAGGAGGCAAAGAATGCTGGAATTTGCTCAAAGCTTGCAGCTCTTTTTCTCAATACTTTTATTATTTGACAGTAATGGAACTAAAACAAAAATGATAGTTTTTTTTTCTACTCATTATATAAAAGGTATTTAGGAAATGGAAAAATGGAGTGTGTCTCAGTATATATTTAGTTGATGCTACAAAGGTAGCCATTAAAAAAAGAACACTTGAATCATTTTTTAAGAGAAAGTAGACTATATTGATTTCATAGAAACATTCTGATATATCTGCACACAAGAGAGGAAAGGGAATAATAAATTTTTCTACAGCTATCCTTTGAGGTCAGACTTGCTCCCATCGCCAAAATGGAGATCTTTCCTACAGCAACTAAATAAACATGTTCCAGAGGGGTAATTCCTTCACCCTCATCCTGATGAATTCAAAATTGAAGGGGGAATTAGGGATGCTGTAAAGAACAAGTTTATTTCCTTCATTTCCAGGAAGCCATGTTTTAAAAGAAAAGCAGAAGTGTACTGTGACACCTTGAATATGATAAACTAAGTTTATAGAATGCCTTCTTAATAATATGTTCTTTCCTTGTAATTGTGACTTTTCAGAACCTTAAAACTTACTCTAGCCAAGCCTACAGATGTGGCTCCAGCTCTGCAGTTTGACTGTGTCATATTCATGTCCCTTTGCATCCCTGTGACCTCAGGCAGTTACTTTCTCTACATCTCCATTTATGAGGCTAAACGATGCTATTAGAGAGTTCAATGAGATCAATTAACATTTACAACATACACTTTTCTCCTCATATGTGAACACCAACATAGCAATGTTTCATCAACATGTGAACATATTTAAAATAAGGTATCTAGCATCATTTAAACAATATTCATTTGATAGAAAGCTTAATCATAAATATGTATGCATATTTATGAATAATCATGGAATATGACACTTTTTTTTCATGAAACTGCCTTGGTTGGATGACTGAATAAACATAGCATATAAGCTCATTCTTCTGACTTCAGATCACTGAAGCATCCATTTTCGGTTCCCAATTGTAGGAAACTGTACCTTCAGGAATGGCTTAACATCACGTAATTTTTTGGCAACACAAGCTAATTAGAATGTTAAGAAAATTTACCTTGGATAAGAATTACTTTTTTTATGACAGGGTTTCTAACTTTTTTCTAAATATCTTTAAAAAAGAGAGATCCACAGCATACCATTGTAACAGTCTACTAATATTTCCCACGAAACTTTCTTTACCCGACCTAAAACGTCCCTCCTCCAGCGTAAGGCTATGAAAGAGATTTTGTTTTATTTTGACAGCTAGTTCCTATATAAATATATATTACAGGGAAAAGAGACATACGAAATTCCATGGTATTTTTTTCTCATCTTCTATTCCCATTGTATTTGATAACAGTTTTAATTTTCTCTTTACATCAGACTTAGGACTACTCTACTTAAGACTCCGGTCCAGCAATGCTCAGTGCACCCTTGCATTCCAGTCATCTGCTCCTTCCTGATTTCAATGACAATCTCACAGAGAGAAAGCACAGAGAGCTTCTTATTTACACAGCACCCCTTACTGAGTTTGGGTTTATCAAAACGTGCAGGTGCTATTTAAGATGCTTAACTGACACTGAATTGAGTCCATCAGAAGGGGATTTAAAAGAAACTGCAGTAACACAACTTAGTTCCCAAGAACTAAATATTTCAGAAGATTCAATACAACCAGAATGAGCTTTCTTCAAGATTAATGGAGAAATCAAGAACAATTGCCTTTAGTTTTATCTCTTGGGCAACCATAAGACAAACTGTCTTCAACAAACGTGCCTTGAAAGGTTAATGCTACCAAAGTTCATAAAGAGGCAATTTATTATTTTGAGTTTATTGTGTAATAACAATTCATCAGCTTTTGGGGTTAGCTCACTAGTTCACGGGGGTCCTTTTATTTGTTGTTTATTTAACTAAGCTTCTTGTCAAATGAAGCAGATATCACAAGATAAAAGACGTTTTGTAAAATTCCATCCTCTTTCATTTATATACTGTCAGTGACCTGGAGACATTTGTAACTCTATTAATAAAAATTCAGCACTGAAAGAAGGCAAAAGGAATCACAGAGTAAATAACTTAAAGAACTACTGATAATTCTATGCAAGCCTAGACTTTACACTTAATATACCTGTTGCCCAATAAAACTCACTGTGACATTTTTATGCTTTTAAAGCACTATCATCCACATGTAAATGTAAATGTGAAACTCAAACCTGGTCTGGAAAATTGGCCAATATAAGCCAAGGAAAAATGTATCCAAACAGTAGAAACCTTTATGAGGTTTCAGTCTTTTGACTGTCATTTTCCTTTTGAGTTTTAGGCAATTATTCCAGGCTTTGAAGGGGTGAGGAGCAGTTTAGTAGCAGGACATCTTTACTATTCTAGAGAACACAAGCAAAGAATTAATAAGACTACTAATTGACTTTCTGCCATACATTTAACTATCGATGAATTTATTTTTGAGATTTCAAAGCTTAGTAAGTGTTTTAAGATATTTCCACTGGCACCTTAATAACTCATAAGAGTTTCAGCCAAAAGAAAAACTGAAGCGCAGCCAGACTGCCGCCGACTCAGTAAAATAATATTCAGGCTTTTGAAAGCTGTGGGATATTGAGAACACCTTAGTTTCATCCTACTTCTTTATTTCAAGATACTACCTTTCCGGACCTAAAAATGTTAGAGATGATAATCCAGCACTCAGCACGACTGCTTTGAAAAGTAATGCCTGAGCCCTGGCCAGGGGGTTCAGTTGGTTGCAACCTTGTCCCATACACCAAAAAGGTTGCAAGTCTGATTCCCATTCAGAGCCCATACCTTAGTTTCAGGTTTGAGCCCCAGTTGGGGAGGTCGTGGGAGGCAACCCACCCATGTTTCTCTCTCCCGTGTGTCTGTCTCTTTCAGTCTATCTGTCTCTCTCTCTTTTTGTCTCTCCCTCCCTCTCCACTCTTTAAAATCATTTAAATGTACATACATTATATATGTATGTGTATGTATAGACATATATATGTGTACGTATATATATACACACACACATATATATATATATGTATGTGTGTGTGTACATACATATTTGATCTCCTTGGATGAGGAGTAAAATAAGACAGTAATGCCTGACAACTCAGAGGTCTGTACTGGAAAGACAAACAACGAACACCCATGTGAACGAATGACTGCTTCCGTGGTAGCAGAGGTGGAGCTACTGTGCATCTTGGGTGAGTTAACTTCTGAACTGCAGCTAATAAAAAAGGAATTTTGCTATTTCAGTAGCAATATGCATACATTTATTACCTTATACAAGATTAATAAATCCAATAATTAAATCTTAATTAAAGTGCTGAATTCAAGGTCTATGAATTTCTTTATACACAAAGTATTCCAAAGAGTAAATATTCCTGAATAAATTTCAATGTAATCACCCAAAGTATGAAAGAAATCTGATATACTATATAATAGCCATTGCTTTAGGTGTAGTATATGACCTATATTTGGTATTTATATGGATATAGTTGTATTTTATTTATATATTTCTATGGATATATTTACACAGATATGTTTCATTTCATACTGCAGAAATTATTCTCATGCCTTACTTCCTAAGGCTCCATGGTATCTTAAAGGCTCCAATTTCAAGACACTTACTACCTTATGACAATAACTAGAAATCAACTAAGTAGACTCGATTGAAGTTCATAAGAGTGCTTATTAGGCTTATTATTAAAACATGGTCTTTAAAATGAACTTAAATTCTTACTAAGTTCAAGCTTATTAAAAATGGGCTTTAAAAAAATAGAATCCTCAAAAATTCCTCTCTCAAGATTTTTTATATTTTATTGCAATAATGAAGAAATGGATACATACCTGCTGCTTTCTATCTGCTGTCATTGTTTTAAATTATCCAAGACTGACTAAAGGGTGGTTGCTCTACTGGCTGGGGAGGTGTAGAGGTGAGGTGTAGTGACGAGGTGTAGTGACGAGGTGTAGCGGTGAGGTGTAACGGTGAAGTATAGTGACGAGGTGTAGTGGTGAGGTGTAGTGGTGAGGTGTGGTGGTAAGGCATATCAAAACTTATGTTAACTCAACATTTACTGAGCAATATATCAGTCTCTGTGTAAGTGGAGGGGAAGTAATTAGAGTGCGATTGAAGACCAGATCACTGCCTTAAAGGAATTTATAAATTCCAAGTCTAATGCAAGCATGTGTATTGTGCTGTAAAGGGATGTATTCTATATAGCCCCCAACATATTTTTCAAACTTAATTCATTTAATTTTTGATAAAGTTATATGAAGTATGTATTATTCCCATTTTACAGAGCATAAAATTCTGCATTAGAGAGATTAAGTAATTACCCCAATGTGGCATACCCAAAAAGTAGCAGACAATCATGATTTAAAACTGGTTTTGTATGACTTAAAATCCCTGAGTTTTTCAAAGTGACTTGTTTTGTTTTCTTCCCTTGCATGGGTCACTTATAAAAAATATTCTTGAAAGTATTAAAGAGATTATTCTAGAAGGTGGTAGTATTTTAAAAACAAAACTAAGCTTAAATATCACATAATTATAGGGCAACAAGGAGTATTAGAAATAATTTTGTACAATTTTTTTAACCTCAGGAAACTGAAGTTCTCATAAAGTTTCAAAATTAATTAGTAAAGAAACAAAGATTGAAAACCATGATATTCTGGTTTCTATGTAAATGCTGTTCTTACTATTCCACACTGCCAATCAAACATTTATACATTTATGTATATCAAAAATTAGCCCATTTAAGTATATATCCTAATATTTTAATTTAAAAAAGTTATAGAGGCCAAAGAAATCTTGGTAAACATTTACCCTACTTTATTACAACTAAGATTTTGCCATTATTTTTCAGTATGCAAAAAAAGCATTATACACATACATAATATATTTCAGAATTAGGATTATTAACAGGAATAACCAGGATATTTAATAATGGAAAAGAGGGCAATTCATCAGGAGACATAATATTCCTAAATATGTCAGTACCTAATAATAAAAATTAAAAAGCATGAAGCAACAACTGATGAAACTGAAAAGAGAAACAAACAAATCCATAGTTATAGTTGGAGAGTTCAACTTCTTCTGTCAGTAATTAAAAGATCTTGTAGACAGAAAATCAGTAATGATATAGAGAACATAACAAACTATCAACTGATTGAACCTAATTGGCATTAACAGAACATTGCAGCTAAAGCAGAATACACTTTTTTTATATAGACTACATTCCATGTTATAAAACAAGTTTAAATAGACTTTAAAGAACTGGAAACACATGATGTATGTTCTTTGACAAGAAATTAAACCAGATATGTATAACAGGTATCTATCTATCTATAGATAGATACACATATAGAGACATAGATATAATACCCAAATATCTGTAAATTGTAAAAAATATTTCTAAATAACCCAAGAGTAAAAGAAAATGAGGAAATTAGAAGACATATTAAACTCGCTGAAAATTAAAACACATTTATCAAAATATGTGGGCATTGTTAAAGCATTGTTTCAAGGGAAATTGATAGCATAACCAGTTATATATTTTTTTAAAAAACTGCTCATAACCATGATTTAAATCTCTGTAATAAGAAGTTAAAAAAGAACAAATAATACATAAAGCAAGAAGAAATAAGATTATTAAATCTTAGATAATAAATCAAGGAAATGTTAAAAAGAAAAATAATTGAAAAGACCCAAAACTTGACTATTTAAAGAGATGAATAAAATGGAAAAATTGATCTCTACACAGATCAGTCAGAAGATAAAGAAAGTAGACATGAAATAAAATTAAAGAACACTACTACAGATCCAACAGACATGAGGAAAATAAGATAACAGGAATAACTTATGTTAGTAAATTGAACAAAGAACTTTTCCCATTTTTAATGGGAAAAGAACTTGAACAGACACTTCTCCAAGGAGGACATACAGAAGATCCAGAGACACATGAAGAGATGCTCAATATCACTAGCTATCAGAGAGATGCAAATTAAAATCACAATGAGATACCACTTTACACCAGTCAGGATGGCCATCATAAACAAAGCAACAAACAACAAATGTTGGAGAGGTTGTGGGGAAAAGGGGTCCTTAGTTCACTGTTGGTGGGATTGCAGACTGGTACAACCATTATGGAAAACAGTATGGAATTTTCTCAGAAAAATAAAAATTGACCTGCCTTTTGACCCAGCAATTCCACTGCTGGGATTATACCCTAAAAACCCTAAAACATCAATTTCAAAGAACCTATGCACTACAATGTTCACAGCAGCACAATTTACAATAGCCATGAGTTGGAAGCAACCTAGGTGCCCATCAGTAAATGAATGGATCAAAAAATTGTGGTACATATACACAATGGAATTCTATGCAGCAGAGAGAAAGAAGGAGCTACTACCCTTTGCAACAACATGGATGGAACTGGAAAGCATTATGCTGAGTGAAATAGGCCAGGGGTTGAAAGACAAATACCATATGATCTCACCTTTAACAGGAAGCTAAACAACAAAACAAATAAGCAAGCAGAAAAAAAAAACAAAGACACTGAAATAGAGAACAAGGGGATAGTGACCAGAGGGGAGAGGGAAGGGAAGTTAAGGGGGAACTGGGGGAGGGATTTGGAGGAACAAATAGGAAGGACACAGGGACGAGAACTAAGGGGGGTGGAAATGGGAGGGAGGTGGGGAGCAAGGGGCAGGGGGGGCTGGGATGGGAGAAATAGAAAACTGTACTTGAAAAATAACTAAATAAAATTTTTTTTAAAAATTAAAAAAAGAACTTTTCCTATTTTAAAATAGAAACAATATTTAATACATTTAACTCAGTAATCACATTTTACATCTATTCAAATGTAGACAGTATTTTCATTTCTCCAAAGCTCAGAAACTTTTATTAAAATTACATGCAACTGAATACTTTTATCAAATTATTTTGTGTTTATTCCTGATTTTATAAAACATTATATATAAAATATCTACTGGATAAATGCAATGCTTTCCCACAATTTTTGTCTCTTGTACATCTAGAGACAAAGATGTCAAAGATGTATCCTTGCCTTTTTATGTGACTTTTATAGATTCCTCATAGATACAGAATACAGTAGAAATAATGCTATAAAATATAAATCTGTTAAACTAGTAGATTTGCTTTCATCAAAAATTCAGCTTAAAGATATCTGCATAAACTTTATATTTGAAGAACTATTGGGAATAAAATAATATTTTTTCTAATTGAAAATAGGCATTTTATTATTTTTTATTTTTAAATATTTTTTTATTTTTTATGCCATTACAGTTGTTCTATTTCCCCCCTTCATTCCCCTCCACCCTGCACACCCTCCCCCATCATTCCCCCCTTTAGTTTATGACCACGTGTCTCAAGTTCTTTAGATTCTATATTTCCCATACTATTCTTACCCTCCCCCCATCTCTTTTCTACCTACCATCTATACTACTTATTCTCTGTACCTTCTCCCCCCTTCCCCTCCTCCCACTCCCCTGTTGCTAACCCTCCATGTGATCTTCATTTCTATGGTTCTGCTCCTGATCTAGTTGTCCTCTTAGTTTGCTTTTGTTTTAGGTGTGGTTGTTAATAACTGTGAGTTTGCTGTCCTTTCACTGTTCATCTTTTTTATCTTCTTTTTCTTAGGTAAGTCCCTTTAACATTTCATATAATAAGGGCTTGGTGATGATGAACTCCTTGAATTTGATCTTATCTGAGAAGCACTTTATCTGCCCTTCCATTCTAAATGAAAGCTTTGCTGGATAGAGCAATCTTGGATGTAGGTCTTTGGAATTCATGACTTGGAATACTTCTTTCCAGCCCCTTCATAAGTAACAGGCACAAACAGATCAAAACATGGCTCAAGAACAACTCAGAGCCCCAGAGCCCATACATCTAAGCGATGAAGAAATAGCCAAACTTTCAGATGCACAGTTCAAAACACTGGTGATCAGGATGCTCACAGAACTGGTTGATTTTAGTCACAAATTAGAGGAACATATGAAGGCTAAAATAATCGAAATGAAGGGAAATGCACAGGAAACCAATAGTAATGGAAAGGAAACTGGGACTCAAATCAAAGGAGTGGACCAGAAGGAGGAATAAAATAATATTTATAAAAATTACAAAATGTGGTATCTACAAGTCTCTCTTAACATTCAACATTCAGCTAGCAGAAATGCAACTAATTAATAACATCTGAAGTACATTCCCCCAAACGACTGATGACCATTGGGCTGACCCTGCACTAGATCAATAGAGATAGCAAATCTGTAAACAGTTTCTTAAATGTTATCAGTCTAAAAAGCCCTGGCTGGTGTAGCTCAGTGGATTGAGCGCAGGCCTGAGAACCAAATGTTATCAGTCTATCATCCCACCACCAGAAGAAAGGATTGAACTTGGATGGGACAAGGGATGTCCTGTGTTACATACATTTAAATCAATTGTGATTCTTAATTTGACTATCAATAAGATGAGACTGAGAATTCTCCTAAAGTTGCCCCCAGAAAGAGATGGGCAGAGGACCAAGTTACAGTAAAGATTTCAAGACAAAAGAGTCAGGAGGCAACATGATTATGGGAGATTATACAAATCAAAAGACCTCTGCCTGATGTAACTTGAAATTATTTAAATTTCCTTAAAGGCCTCTTCCAAGTCCTGATTTTTGGTTGTGAAATAGTTATGGAAATATAAAAACATGAAATAAATGAAAGAAAACATGTATCTATTTGTATTTAAATTACTATATATTCCTATACATGATGGGGCAAAAGTAGGTCTACAGTTGTAAGAACATGAAACAGTCTATTCTTTTATTACTATTTACTATCTTATTATTTTCCATGTAAAAAACTGCAAACCTTCTCTTTCCCCACCCTATATATATCAAACCTATAAAAATTCTATATTTTGATGTCAAGAGTAAACTACTTTGGAAGAAACTGAGTAACATACTCATTGTTATACTCAGATAAATCATCATAAAATCACTGAGAAATTTTCAATAATAAATTTGGAACAGGCATCCAAAACAGGCATACTATTAAGACAGTGATTATAAATTTATAATTGAAATTTAAACATTTTAACAATTGTTTTTGCCTAAGGTACTCTTCCTATGATACTTTACCTAATACATGGTTCATTTTAGGAGATATTTTGTATTTAATTTAGAAATTATGGAATTTTCATTAAATGTGTTTTCCCTATTGGTGTATCTCTTTACAACAGTGTCTGAATTAAGTGATATTTTATCTCTCTATTTCCTATTAAGACTCTTGGGAAGAATAAACTATGAGGAATTATAAAACTTTCAGATCAATAGCTTATTTTATCATATTGTATTCTATATATACTATAAATTAAGGTCTTATTTTGCTAGAATCTGTTTGCAGTTTGAGAGCATTTAAAATATTAGAGATGCAGTGTTTTTAAAAGCCCATCATAACTTCTAGTCACTCTATGCATAGCAGTTACTGTTCTATG
Organism: Artibeus jamaicensis; assembly: GCF_021234435.1. Lineage (NCBI taxonomy): Eukaryota > Metazoa > Chordata > Mammalia > Chiroptera > Phyllostomidae > Artibeus > Artibeus jamaicensis. The sequence continues at coordinate 5,692,078 of NW_026521870.1, forward strand.
TAATATCAAAATGGGGTTTTAAATGATTATATTATAGAACTTCCTTAATGACAAATTGTAATGGTCTCTTCAAGTACAGATTTGATGAAATACCCCTGGTGACATGCATGTTTTTAATACTTACCTATATTGGATTAAAGTTTATGTTAAAGATTTTGGTTAACTTTTATGTAATCGAGAAAACAGGTTTGGAGACCCAATCTATGACAGCACTCCATCTTCCCTATATATAGAGAAATATAGAAAATAGGGGAAAAACTGTACCGCCCCTTAATGCTTATTTTCCATATGTTATTAGATATTTCATAGCTCTCAATTTAAGAGAAAAAGTGTAAGCAGACTGCGAGATGCTTTAGTAATTTTTTAAAAAGTGGCACTTCAAAGGGTCTGTTTTTCTTTCTTCACAACTAAGGGTAATGCCTGGCTTAGAAGGTAAGGAAGCAATTAGAAGCTTACATATTCAAAGTTTTAATTAAGTCTCCTCCAGAGTTTATGATGACCTTGGATAAAGCACTTGGCGACAAAGGAGGGAGGGAAGGAGTGAGGGAAGGAGGGAGGGAGGGAGGGAGGAAGGGATGAAGGAAAAGGGAGTAAGGGAGCCATTGGACTGATAAATGTCAGTCATACTGCTATTTAAAATTCAACATAACAGAGTTTCAAAGACATCCTACAGTAGAAAGGTCTTAAGAGTATGTTTTTTATAATGACAATAAAAATATGCCCAGTGACAGTGAGGTTTATGCAGACAGACTTGAAAGAACTAAATATATATATGGATATATATATATATATGTGTGTATTTATTTACTTACTTATTTATATAGGGAGCTATATAGGGAGATTGTACATATAATCTAGCTCAGCATAGTTCTTTCTGCTGATGACGATAAGCACACAGGAGTTTCTCAACCAAACCAGGTGATTAAGATCAGACATGGAGGCTTTTTGAGTCCTTCACCTCGCCACCCCCCCCCACCATGTATAAACAGAAGAGACTCAAAAAAGAGGTAGAATATACTTAAAGAATTTTCATACATAAATGCAATAAAGTGCTTTTGTCTATTAACCAGTCATTTTAAGTAACCACATCATCTGAAAACCAGTCCCATCAATATTTTTTAAATTAATGAATACTCAATAATATCTTACTGTCTTTAATTTTTTAATCTGGATAAGAGAAAAAGTAAATAACATTCTCCCAAAGTATTTATCAACTTTCTTACCATTAAATGTTAAATAAACTCTTGCTTGGGGCTGAGAAGATCCTTTTACACAGATAGAACAAACAAATACTCCAACCAACATGCAAATTGCCTGGAATGCCATTTCTTCAGATTTTCAAGTTAATATCCACAGGAAGATACCTTAAAAAAAGATAAGTTTATTACACTTCATTTCACATTTTAGGAACACATCCACACCCACATAAGCAAAACCAGCAATCTAAATAGAGCTCCCCTTCATATGACATTTCTGAACTTTTATAGTCATGCAAACAGTAGGAGGTGCTGTGACTTTGCTTCACAGATGTGAAAATTTGGATTTGTCTCATTTGGTCTGGAAGTGTTTGCAAAATAGGGAACTATTTCATCCTCCGAAACATAATGCTAATAATATTAAAGCAGAATGAAGCAACCAGGAAAAAGTTATTGATTCCCAAAGGAAAACCCAATATTTCAATTTGATCTTCCAAAAATCACATTATGTTTAAATATCTTGAGAATGGTACTAATAGGTGTCAGTGGATGAAAACATCCCTTTCTAACATACACACAGTAGTAGTATGAAAATCCTACAAGAAAATTTCCACTCATTTCCATAGCATTAACTCTTTTGGAGCACGTCATCTCTAAAATGATGTTTCTATACATAAATGTACATGTGCTCCATTCCTGAAAACTAAAACCACTTGAAACAGTTATCAGCCAATATATACGGATGACCATGCAGCTGTTAAACGATGCAGATGAGGTAACCATGGACTGGTGCCAAATTCAAATGAGTGACCTAGTGGTGAGCAATCCAGTGAACCACGTATCCCTCAATACATATTTAAAATAAATCACTGAAAGTGGCTGTCAAAATTCCAAAAGATAAATCAGAGACAAGGACTGTTTGAAACTGTAGCTATGAAATGAATACATGCTATTAACTAATATCTGAATACCGAGGAAGATCAGGTAATGTGTAACTGCAGGTCTGTAAGAGCTCCAGTGGCCATATACTCAGAACAAACTCGGGACCATAAAAAATATCCCATCATTTTGAGTCTAGTATAATGATACACTCAAATGACATGACATAATTTCATACAGAAAGCAATTTGTATAGGTGACAGCAATTCTAATCTTCAATATTATGTGGCTTTTAAATTAAAATCTTATCACTAATTTTATTCAATAAAACATGACACTAAAATTTGTAAAGACGACTTCATTAATACAGAAGACAAATCACAAGGAAACGCAATATGCTACTTTAAACAAAATAGGTAAGCTGACTTCCTAGGTGGTACATCATGTTACCAGAGTTGGAAACCAAACTGTGTGCCTCTTTTATCCCACAGATGGAGGAAACCCTAGAGATGTTTGTGTTGGTAATTTTCAAAAGAAACAGCTTCTTCCTGCTTCCACAACCTCTTCACCCTGTCATCCCTAAATTAATTTAGAAGAAAATTGATTTTATGGAGTGACTTTCCCTTAGTAACTTGCTCCCTGGTACAAAGCCATAAATATGCCTAACCTTTGTCTCTTAAGGACACTGATAATATTTACACCCTTTTACATACTGCTATTATCAGTATTTTATCTGGTATGTCTCCCCAAAAGTGACCCATGCCACATACTGCAAAACAATAATTAATACTACTAACAAGAACAGAGATGAAAGGGCAGGTCAAATGAAGCGACTATACAGTGCAATGCGACTTCAAGCCTACCTAGAGAAAAGTGACTCGAGCCAAGTTAAGTGTCTTCCACATGCCTCACACCCCCTATTTTAAACTTCTCCCCTTTAACTCTGACACTCCGGCTGCTTGTTGTTTACACTTCTTATAGAAACACCAATCACATGAAAGAAAAAGACTCTTTTATGTCCTTCCAGCAATTTTGCTTCAGAATTCACTGAAATCCTCAACTTTAACACGCCGCAGGTGTCACAACCTAAAGAAACAACTCAAGCCGGGCTCTCAGCAAGGGAAGCAGTTCCCTGACAAACTGCATGTGCCCCTAAGAAAACATATAGACGTGAGCACAGCGACGTGTGAAAAGTCGAGACACGGACCCAAAAGTTACATTTTGGAAAATCTGTAATTCTGAAAATAAGGAATCCAGCTTACCGAGGTGGGAAGAGATCCGCACGGAAAAATCAATTTGCTACCGGTTTGGCTCCGCACGTGTTTCTACCCCTTTTCCCAGAAGACCTGAATTTCTAGAGCGTCCCAAGGGCGAAATTCTTTCTTCGAGGTCCTCTGAGTTTCTTTGTAAAGGAATCCTCAGCTTTGCGGGGCTGCGGCACCGGAGCCCTTCTCCGCGTCGCTCAATCAAGCACCTCGGAGTGAATGGAAACTGGCTGGGCGTGGGGGGCGAGCGCCCGGTGTCCGATTACAGCGACGCGGCGCGCGGCTCCCGCGGCCCCGGCGCGCCGCCCAGCCGGCTCGCCTCTGCGCCCTGCACGCCCGGCCGCATCACCGCCGGCGGCCACGAGGCCCCACCCAGGGCGCGCCCGCGGAGGGTGGCGGGGAGCCGGGAGGGCGGGGCGGCCCGAGGGACGCGGCCGGCAGAAGCTGGAATGCGCCGCAGCAGGCTGGAGGACAGGCGGGGCTGCTCCGCTCCTTCCCAGTCCGCGGTCGCGGTGGAATCACCAACTTAACCGGAGGTGCGCCAAGGGTTTTGTTTGTTACGGGCAACCCTTGGAAGACACGCGGCCAAAATATCAAAGTGCAAAGCAGTCTTCTTCGTTTTCTTTTCATTTGTGTGTGTGTGTGTTTTCCCAGAAAGAAATCACTGCATGCTGTTAAGGCAAAGAGATGCGTCTTTAAAAGCGCACGAGTCTTGTCTTTTTCTTGCAGCAGTTTTTCTAAAATCTGTCATTAAACCAACAGTCTCGTCACAGAAGTTATCCTCTTTAATAGGCATTGTTTTCTATTGCGTTTCCTTAATGTGCAGAAGGCAGTAATTCTGTTGACCTCTCCACACTGGCTCATTTCCAGTACTTTCCCTCCAGGATACTACCAGAACGTAATTACAAAAAATTACTTAACAATTTTGTGTAAGAAGGCTGTTCTGAAACATGGCAACGAATAGAGGTTTACAAATCTAGATGTCGGGGGTGTATTTCTAGATCTATTTCCAGGTAAACTTGTTACACTGTGGGACCGACTTTGATGTTTAAATGACAATTATTTGCCCCGATCATAATGAACTGCATATTGGAACAGCAGGGGAAATGAGCTTCCACCCCCATAAAGTGAGCAGGTACCTGTTTAAAAATCACTGTGGGCTGCAGCCCAGCAGATGTCACTATACAAAGGAACTATGGAGTGCACTTTCTTCACCTTTTTTTAAAAATCATTTTCTTTATGAAGTAAAACAAATCACTTCATTCTTATAAACTGTATCATAGGAAATATTTCTGTGAGTGCAAAATCGTTGCTGGAGTGGGAGAGTTGACTTAAATCTCAGGTAGGAAAACGTGAAGAGGTGATTAAGATAAAGTTTTCACATGTCTAAGCACCACCTGTTATGTCCAGTTTACAACTGCCTCTAACTCCCTGTATAGCTGAGATATAAAAGGATCATAAGAATTACATTAAATGTGAATGCAAATTTAAGAGTTCAAAAATTATATTCCAAGGCCAATATCATCTTTATATGTCTGTTTATTGGGGGTGGGGGGACCTCCTCATCTAATGGATGTATTACTTTAAAATATTTAATACAATTAAACTGTTTTTGTGATATTTTGTGATAGCGCAATAAAAATGTGAGCAGCTTCTTCACAAAAGTTTGTAATTTTGAATTTAATGTAACAAACATCTGATAGTATTAAAATGAGAGGCAAATATGTAAGCATAATGTACATTTCTCTGAAATATTTCCAAAACCAATTGAGGCCCAAGTTATATATTGACCATTATTATCTTTCTACTGATGTCTGCATCATCATTAACTTAATGAGGGGGAAGAAAAAAATTATTACAAAGAAGACTGTTGTAAGCATTAATAAGTTATATAATTATTAATTTAGAAATTTGTAGCCATTCAACACTGATTAATTCCATGTAAGGTAGAATATATTATATACTTTATTTTTAAGTTTCAGGAAACCAGGATTTAAAAAAATGTAAGGCGACATGCATGCCAACTTTTATATTTACAAGGGAATTTACTCAATTTACAAAAGTCTAAAGAATTAGCTCAATATCTCACAAGGGTATCGAGACTATGACAAATGGTTTTATTTAATCACACTGTGAAATTTGTGCAGCAACTCCCATCTTGCCTGAATAAACTTCTTTCTAGTGTATTTAACAGAATGGTATTTGCTTCATACTGAGCCATATAATGGTATTTGCTTAGTACAGAGACATTTACCGTAGGCCAGGCCTCAGACTGAGTCCTGAGAATATTGCAAGGCATTAGCCAAGGCAGATTCCAGCACAGGGACACAAGTAGTGCTCATGGTTGCCTGAAGTTTAGGCCGTACAGTGACATTTTAAGAGTGGCAAAATTTGCCCCCCAATAAGATTTATCTTGCCTCGTTTCTCCATACTGCCCAGGAGCCTAAAACACCTTAACAAATCAGGACTTAACACTACTAACACTGGTCGCCAGTGCCACTTTTCCAGGATGCAGTACTTGCCTCTGTCCTTAGAGGTGGAAAACAATATTAGCTAACTGAGTAAGCTAGTTCAGGAAAGAGGGACACCACATCTATCTACAAGACTAATAACCACAATGAAAATTTAAAGACTAGTAATTACAAAGTTTGCTCTGATCAGAATGTCTTGGGGTGGGGAAAAAAATTAAAGTACTTAAAATCGATCTCATTCAGATGTTATAGAAATAGCACCACCTTTACACTGAAATTTTCTGCTGAAGTACAGTGGCCTTATTTTTAATATTTTTTATATTTTTGGTGGTCCTTAAAAAAAGTCATTTAACTTACCTTCAGCTCAGACTGATTGTGAGTGATGTACCTATATCTCCTTTGTGAGTTGTGCAGCTAAGAATCTCTTATTTCAAATTTAAAGACAATAAGTTGGTTTCAGATTTCTTTCCCATCATGCAGAAAAGCTATACGAATAACCTTTAACTAGAGAATCTCAATTCTTCAGAGATTGAAAATTATCTTTTTATTAGTCATAGTCAAAGCAAATAAAATTATTTGTCATGGGAGACCATGTACCATATATATGCCAGGCACTTTGTATATTATGTGAACAACATTTTTAATGAAGTTGCTATTTACAATCAGGAACGTTGAAGGTTTTTCCCAAAGTCACAGGGATAGTAAATATTGAAATAGAAAAACAAACTCAGGCATGACTTACTTATATTTTTTATATGAATCTGAGCAATTGTTATACTGGTTTCCCCCCTTCTCCTCTTCTCTTTTACTCTCCTCTCTCCTGTCTTCCTCCTTCTTCAATTTCTATATGCCTGGACTTTAAATTTCCCAAACTGTATCTTTAGAAAGTCTGTGCTTCAAATGGTTATTTACTTTGTTTACGAGAGCCTTACTTCTCCTTGGCTTCCCTTAGCTACTCTGAGGCCAAACCGGTTAAACAGGCCTGGTCTAGAAATCTGTGTGTGGAATTGTTATCTACACAGTTAATAAGCTTTAGTATTTCCTCCATTAAAATTGTTCTTTATTTTTTAATAAGGCAAGTGTATCTCTACTTTTATTGTTAAACCATTGATGATCTATATCCCTGACTTTTGATCTCTTTCTCAGTTGACATGTACTAGACCATGAATCTCGAATTGTGGGGTCTTTGGCATTGAACAAAATAAACTGAGGACAGTGGTTTCCTCTGGAGAGGAAAACTGGCCAAAAAGAGAATTTTCAGTGTTTGTGTTTTTTAATCTTAGTAATTTAAAACCAAGTGAGTGTATAAGCTTTTACCAAATTCTAAGTTTAATTCTTCCACATTTCTTTGAACACTTTTACACATCTCAAACACAATAAAGGACAAATTTTCCAACTCAACCAAAATAAGAGTATGTCCCATTATTTTGCATGTAAAAGTAGAATAGTAAAGAAATTCAGTAGGTAGAGCCTGTTAGTGATTTTATTTCTTTAGGATGTGCATGTGACAAAGTTGTAAGTGAGGGTGCTGATCATCTCACTTTCATCACAGGTAAAATGTTGATTCTGTATTTGTTTTTTCCTTATTGGAATATTTCACATAAAAACTCAATGAGGGGAGATTAACTATACACAACTGCAGCTGCAAAGTAACCAACAGCATTTAATAAATAATATTTGTCAGTAGAACATAATGCATACACACCCACAGTAATACTTTTAAGAAAGAAAGCTGCTTTTATGGATCTATTGCTTCCAAAGGTCTTTTTCTTTTCACCTGGGAGTACAAAACACTTTCCCATACTTCCTCTCATAGGAGAGCCCTGAGAGGCCCGTGTGAGTGCCTCTGATTGTCAGATGTGTGTAATGAAGCTCAAAAATAATAACCAGCTGGAGCAATGAATTTGGGACTGTTAGTTACGGCTAATTGACCCCCTCTAAGCCCTTCAACTTGGCCAAAGGCCTTTTCCATGTAATCTTCGGATTTTACTATTTTTCTCCTTTTCATGGACTTTAAATGGCTGACTAGGAAGTAGAGTACTATTCAATTGTGTAAGCAACAATTTTCGTATCCTAGCAGAGGCATTCTCCACACCAGAAGTGCACCAGAAGGCAGAATGGTTTAAGGAGTATGTGTTATTTACTAATTTTAAAACAGCATTTTTAAAATCTTCATAAGAGTCCTCTAAAATTAAGATATTAGTGTCTCCATGATGCAAACAAAAATGTCAATTCAGAAACCTGAGGCAGCCTTCTCCTAGACAATGAGTTCAGATCGGCCTGTTCCAGAGTGCTTCACTCCCTGCTCCCCACTCCCCTGGGTGTGTTACTCTAACAGTTCAGTAAGTAGGAAAGGGAAGTGGGAAACCTTTACCTCTTCTCTTGGGCTATCTAAGTCCCGAAGAAGGTGTTTTTGTTATTGTTTTTGTCATGTCACAGATTCAAATTATGAATGCAGGCATCTTATCTTTATAATGAAATTATGAACCATTTGAGAGCAGAATCACTGTGTAGTTAATTGCCTTTGTATCTTTTAGAATAGCTAGAAGGTGATTATTAAGCAGCCTTGACATACAGATGAAGAAAGAGTTCAGGAAACGTGAGTGGAACAGAAGAAGGAATCAATAATAAATTGGCCAGGTAAAAGGCCACACACCTACTAATAAAAACTTCATGCAAATACTTCGATGATCCATCCAGGTATATTTATAGTTTTATGAATTGGTTCTATTCCTTTCAAATGACCAGTTTGTTACTTATGTAAATGCAGTAAATGCCAATCCATAAAAAAATTTCATAGTGGATTCAACCTAGTAACATGAAGTTCAATAATATCAAGAAAGGTCGAGTCTGATTTTATTTTTTTAACACTGATTTTTTGAGAGAGGAAGGGAGATAGAGAAAGAAAGAGAGAAAGAGAAAACATTGATGTATTGTTCCACTTATTTATGCATCCATTGGCTGACTCTTGTAAGTGCTCTGACCCAGGATAGAACCCAAAACTGTGGCATATTGGGAAGACGCACTACCAACTGAGCTAGCCAGCCAGAGCCAGGTCAAGTTTGATTTTCAAATTACTAGTCTCAGGTTACTGTTATGATGGTTGTCACCAGGGTTAACTGAAAAACCTTTTGTTCATTCATTGAAGGATAAAGTTCCAGTTTATTTTCATGGCTCATATATTCCCTTTCACTGCCTGGTCAGGGTTAATCCCTCATCTCCTCTCACCCATTGCTTCCCCTGTTAGCTTAAAATTCATATGCATCAAATGCTTTACTTTACTTTTTTTGATCACATCATGCATTCTCACACTTCTGTGGTTTTGCACATGCTATTTCTTCTATTTTTCCCCATCTCACCCAACTAGCAAAGTCTTTCTCATTCATTCAGACTAACCACAAATAAAATCTCCTATAATCCAAGGCAAAATCAGTCAAGTACTGGATGTTATATTTAGATTCATAACTTTGACAATTTGGATGTGAAATATATTTTGAGCTAAATCTCTGATAACTAACTATAGCATTTTGTGTATTGCTTGATTTCCAATTTTAGCTTTATTTATAAAATCAGAATTTTAACAACCACCAGGTTGACTAGATACTATAATGTGTATTAAAACCTTCTCTCTCACTTATGTATTCTGATATATTTGTTTATCTGATCCTGGAAGGGTCACTTAGTTGGTTGGAGCATCCTCCTGTGCACCTAAAAAAGGTTGCGGCCTCCTCACACAAATTTAAGGACAATAACAAATTTAAAAACAAAAACAACCAGAACTGCCAGAAAACTGAACTATATGGAAGTCTGACAATCAAGGAGTTAAAGAAGAAATATCCATTTAGACTGGTAGGAGGGGCGGAGACGGGCAGTCGGGCAGAGAGGACTTGCAGCAAGGCTGTGGCTGGATCCGGCAGTCCCACATTTGCATGCACATAAACCAGGAGGAACAACTGGGGAGCAATCCAAACTGCACAACTCAGGGTTCCAGCACAGGGAAATAAAGCCTCAAAACCTCTAACTGTAAAAACCTGTGGAGGTTGTGGCAGTGAGAGAAATCCCTAGCCTCACAGGAGAATTTGTTGGAGAGAACCACGAGTTGCTAGAATGTACACAAACCCACCCACCAGGAAATCAGCACCAGAAGGGCCCAATTTGCTTGTGGGTAGCAGGTGAAGTGACTGAAAGCCAGCCGAGAGCTGAGCAAAGGGCATGGTTACCTCTCGCACCCTTCCCCAACATGCAGTGCCACAATGCAGTAACATGGGTGGGCCTGCCCTGGCAACTACCCAAGGCTCTGCCCCTACAATAATAGGTTACAGGTGCATCAAGACTAAAAAATATGGCCCAAATGAAAGAACGGTTTAAAGCTCTAAAAATAGAAGTAAGCAATGAAGAGATAGCCAACCTATCAGATGCAGAGTTCCAAACACTGGTAAAACAGGATGCTCAAAGAAATGGTTGAGTATGGTCACAAAGTAGAGAAAAAAGTGAAAGCTATGAACAGTGAAATAAAGGAAAAGATACAGGGAACCAACAGTGATGGGAAGGAAACTGAGACTCAAATCCACAATATGAAGAAGGAAGAAATAAACACTCATCCAGAATAGAATGAAAAAACAAGAATGCAACAAAATAAGGAGAGGCTTAGGAACCTCCAGGGCAACTTTAAACATTCCAACATTTGAATCTTGTGGGTGCCAGAAGGAGAAGAGGAAGAGCAAGAAATTGAACACTTATTTGAAAAAATAATGAAGGAGAAGCTCCCCAGTCTGGTAAAGGAAATAGACTTCCAGGAAGTCCAGGAAGGTCAGAGAATCCTGAAGAATTTGGACCCAAAGAAGCATACACCAAGGCACATCATAATTACATTACCCAAGAGTAAAGATAAGAAGAGAATCTTAAAAGCAGCATGAGCCCTGGCTGGTCTAGCTCAGTGGATTGAGCACTGGCCTGTGGAACAAAGGGTCACAGGTTCAATTCCCAGTCAGGGCATGTGCCTGGATTGCAGGCCAGGTCCCCAGTAGAGGACACATGAGAGGCAACCACACATTGATGTTTCTCTCCCACTCTTTCTCCTTCCCTTCCCCTCTCTCTAAAAATAAATAAAATATTTTTTCAAAAGCAGCATGAGAAAAGGAGACAGTTACCTAAAAGGAGTTCCCATAAGACTAACAGCTGATTTCTCTAAAGAAAGCTTACAGGCAAGAAGGGGCTGGAAAGAAGTATCCAAAGTCATGAAAGGCAAGGACCTATATCCAAGATTGCTCTATACAGCAAAGCCATCATTTAGAATGGAAGGGCAGATAAAGTGCTTCCCAGGTAAGGTCAAGTTAAAGAAGTTCACCATCACCAAACCCTTATTATATGAAATGTTAAAGGAACTTATCTAAGAAAAAGAAGGTGATCAAAAATATGAAGAGTAAAATGACAACAAACTCACAACTATCAACAACTGAACCTAAAAAACAAAATAAAACAAAAACAAAATTAAGCAAACAATTAGAACAGGAACAGAATCACAGAAAAGGAGACCACATGGAGGATTATCAGTGGAGATGGGGAGCAGAAGAATAGGGGAAAAGAAATTAGTACAGGGAATAAGAAGCATAAATAGTAGGTACAAAATATTTAGGGAGAGGTTAAGAATAGTTTAGGAAGTAGAAAAGCCAAAGAACTTCTATGTACGACCCATGGACATGAAGTAAGTTGGGGGGGAATGTTAGTGGGAAGGGGGCTGCAGGGCAGAGGGTAATAAAGGGGAGAAAAAATGGGCCAATTGTAATAACATAATTAATAAAATAAACATTTTAAAAGTTTGCAGGTTCAATCACAGTAGGGGCTAATACAGGAAGCAATGAATGGATGTATCTTACCTGTCTCTCTGTCTCTCTCTCCGTTGCCCCCTCTCTTCCCTGTACCTCTGTCTCTATCTCTCCCTTCCTCTCTCTCTCCCTCAAATCAATTAACATATCCTTGGGTCAGGATTTAAAAAAATTATTTATCTCTCTGCTGTATCACTTAATGTTACGATTGTCTGAAGTTTTCATCCATTGAATCCCAATTACTACAGAAAAAGACACGAGTAGGAAGTTCAGATATTTTGTAGCCAGAAGAAAAGCCACATCTTGGTACAAGTGACTGCTGGATAACTAGTTGCTCAATTAATTAAACTCAATTTACTTTCAGTGATGTTTTGTAGACATGAAAGGCCTAAATAAAATATTTTACTGTCACTGATAGTATTGCACTCAAACACATGCTGTTTGTTACAGGCTTCTTAAGTAACCATTTTCAAGGTTCATAACTTCACTCCCCAAGGCAATTATGTTTGCATTTTCTCCTTCAGGCCATATTTGAATTGTACCTTGAGTTTGTAAAAACTATGAGAACATTTACACTGATTTGATTCCTAATAATAAACTACTATAGGGATCTTCATTTCTAGGAGGGTTAGCAACAGGGGAGTGGGAGGAAGAGAAGGGGGGAGAAGGTACAGAAAATAAGCAGCATAGACAGTAGGTAGAAAATAGATGGGGGGGCAAGAATAGCAGGGGAAATATAGAATCTAAAGAACTTGAGACACATGGTCATAAACTAAAGGGGGGTAATGGTGGGGATGGGGGTAGGGTGGAGGGGAATGAAGGGGGGAACAGAACAACTGTAACACCATAATCAATAAAAAAATTTAAAAAAATAAACTACTATAGGGACAGGTGGTATGAATCAATTTTAAATTCTTTTTTCATTTTAGTTTTAAAATTAAAAATTAGGAAATATGTTTTGAGTTCTCTGTTTAAAATTTAAAGCAAGACTCTGTGAAAATCGTATCACATTAAAATAAAAATAAAAGCATGATAAAAAGAAACTAGTAGCAATCCTTGGCATGGAAAGAGAAAAATTATCTCTATTTCTAGAAACTGAATATAATTTGGTTTCATTCTAGCATTGTTTCATTCTAGCTTTCTTCTATCAAGGTCTTAGCATAAAGCCACAAGAACATAATCTTTTAAGAACGAAATTTTCTACTAGTGTGTTTTCCCATTTTAATCTGTCAGTTGTGTAGAGTTCCATCGCAAGTGTTTCCTTTATTTATAATGTGTATGTTATTTAAAATATTCTCATACGGTAGGGTGGGGTGGGAGAGAATGATGGGGAGAAATGTGGACAACTGTACTTGAACCACAGTGAAAAGTAAAATATTTTCAGCATTAAAAAATAAAGTAAAATATTCTCACACATTAAAAATCTGGAGTTATTAATGACACCATGCTTTTTAAAAACTTATTTTACTAAAAGATTCCTCAGTTTATCCAAGAGATGCCTTTAATTAGCAAGTTCCTCTACTGCATTCAAAATAAAAAAATATTATACCTAATTTTCAGAAAATAGGTATAGCTTTAAAAAGGGGTTGTAAAATATCATCAATAATCTCAATTATTTAGTTTTAAAATGCTATGGAGGATAGACTAATGCAAAACTTTTATAATTATGAGCATATTACTTAAACGATATGTGGTATGTTATTTGTAGTTTTATATACAGAAAATCCTTATTCACAAGGAAAAAGGGCATTTGTCCTTCATGATTGTAGGAAATATGAAAATTTTACAACAGTAAATCTTGTTGAGAGGCACTGAGCATTGGTCATAGAATCAGTAAAACACAATTAAATATTTTTCTCACTGCTCCCTTAGAAAGCATTAATTCAGTACAGAACATTCAATGTAACACCAGAACATTCACTACATGCATAGGGTTTTATCGAAAAAACTACTTTTCAAAATGAACTACTGCTTTTCTTGGCTTTAAATAGCCTACCCTTCCCACACCCCCACACATGCATATATTTTGAAGAAGTGTCCTATTAAAAGTTGTTAGGCATATTCTGACCCTGGGTCTGCAAAGTTTAAGAACAAACAGTATAACAAATATACCATAATTCTTTTACCACATAAGCATTCTGAAGGCATGACCTCGATTTTTAAAAATATTCTATTTCCTTCTTTTTAATTTTTAGAGAGAGGGGAAGGGAAGCAGAGAGGGAGAGAAACATCAATGTGTGCTTGCCTCTCACATGACCCCCACTGGGGACCCGGCCCACAACCCAGGCATATACCCTGACTGGGAATTGAACTGGCAACCCTTTGATTTGCAGCCCATGCTCAATCCACTGAGCTACACCAGCCAGGACGCATGACCTCAATTTTGACAGAATAGACTAGACTTGTGCATCCATGTATTGATGTTGTTATTTGTCTGTGTGTACATGTAGACCACACTGGAAAGGTTTATAAAGTGCAGCAGCCTTCATGAATATTAGGAAGTATTTTATTATTTGACTTTCATTAAAGTTTTATGCATGCACATAAGCTCTTTGTTTCTCCATGGAATTTAGGTTCTTTGTACACTATACACACATATCTTGGGGTATGACTCGGTTATATGACATAATTTTACAAAATATGTGTATTTAATGCTTTTAGTCTTTCATTTTCATTTAAGGCTCTGTAACTCCCTACTCATCTGTTGATGTTATTCTTTTTTGCACTTCCTCCCTCATCAGTCTTTTAAAAATATTGATAATTACTTGAATGAAACAAAATTATAGTATGAGTATCTGCAAACTGAAACAAAAGAAATGGTTTTTAATGGAAGAAGTAAATTTTGAACCAATGAGTAGTTAAACATTACACTGGTTAACACAAGGAAGCTTAGCACATGCCATGTTTTCATCAGATTTTGAAGGACGAGTATTCTTTGTTTTTAATGAACATTTTCCCCATATTTACACTTGGAAAAAAAATCTCTTCACTGCTCAGTCTCACCATTTTAAAGTTAAGCTTAAAAAAACCCACAGATTTACTTAAGCTTACATTTAAATAAACTTTCCTCCAATGTCACAACCTGGTAACTAATCAAGTCACATTGACCATCCATATTTTCTGAACTTGCCAATTGATGCAATAATTTAACCCAAACAAGGCCCTCTCCTAGTATAATTGCTCTTCAACATTTTCAAAATGTTTCTTACATGCTCTTACAAATAAGTGCAGTCAGCTATCCTGGCGTCTACTGTCCTTTTCTTCTACTCCTCACCCTTGTCTCTGAGTCAAAACCCCCATGCCCACTGTTAAATATGAATGTCTTTAAGAAAATAATATTTTGCACTGTACAATGCCAAAGAGGCTTGAAGGTGCAGGGAAATACTTTATCCATTTCTGATACTTTCTAACAGAGAGCTGTTACGTCGGTTTGCATCTTAGGTCCTAAGAAATTTTGCAAGGAACAGCTCTGTAACATGCCCAGCTTGTATTTTCAGCATGTTTTATGTCCCACCCCTCAACCAAGATTTGAATATAAGGAAAGCCAGGTAAGACACTAGATTTAAGTGAAACATAGAGGAAAGACAGAATGCTGTACTCACAATCTTCATCCCTCTGCACCCCTTTTACGTCTTCACCATCCGCAGCTCTGCTACTGCACCCTCTGGGGCATGTACTCTCTCCAAGCAAGTCATGGCCTCAATGCCTTGACTGCAGTTTCCTTGGCTTTCTGAATTATGTCAGCATCACCCAGGAGGAACTGTGGATTGAACTGTGTCCCTCAAAAAGATACATTGCAATCCCAACCCCTCAAACCTGTGATTGCGACCTTAGATTGGGAAATAGGGTTTTTACAGAGATAATCAAGTTAGAAGCAGGTCATTACAATGGGCCCTTAATCCAATATGACTAGTCTCATTTAAAAGAGAATGACATGTGAATAAAGTGGTAGAGATTGGCGTGATTTTCCATAAGCCAAGGAGCATCTGGGGTTACGGGAAGCCGGAGAGACAAAGAAGGCTTCTCCCACAAAGGGTTCAGAGAGAGCATGGCTCTGCCTACACCTTGAATTTGGACTTCTAACCTCAAAACTGTGAGAGAAGAAACTTTTATTGTCTTAAAGTCATCCAATGTGTGGTGCATTGTTGCAGCAAACCAGGAACTTAACTAATATTAACTAATTTTCTGTTCCTGCTCCCTGCACTATACTATCTTCTTTTCCCCGGATCATAAGCTCTTTATAAATTACAATTCTATAAAAACTTGGACAACTTTTCTAACCTTTCTGAGTTCCAGATTCCTGACTCATCTCATATTATGATGTTTCTCTCCCACAAATGTGTAGTTTAAGTCAAATAAAAAATATGAAATATCTGGCATGTATTAGGAGTCATCAATTATATCCCTGCTTCATTAATTTCAAACATTTTCTGATCACATATAATTTAAAATTCTGTTTTATATTTATTAATGAAAATAAAGTTTCATGTCAAATATTTAATTGAAAAAATAAAGACACTTGTTTGCAAAAATAGTAAAGAGATTGGATTAGAGTCTGAGACAGTACGAATTCATGTTTAGCTTAATATATAAATATCTATGCAAACAGAAATGGTTATATGTATATGTGTGTGATGGTTACTTTTATATGTCAACTTGGCTGAGCTACAGTGCTCAGATACTTGGTAAAACATTACTCTGGATGTGTCCATGAGAATATTTTTGGATGAGATTAACATTTAAATTAGTAGACTTTGAGTGAAGTGTATTGCTTTCCAAATGTGGGTGGATCTCATCCAATTAGATCTAAACCCATATAAAACAGAAAGACTGACCTCACTTGAGCAAGATTGAATTCTTCAGCAGATGGCCTTTGGACCTGAACTGGTACTTCAGCTTTTCTCTGGGTCTCCCACCTGCTGGCCTAACCTGCAGATTTTGTACATGTCAGCTTACATAACTGCATGAGCCAATTCCTTAAAATAAATTTCTTTCTAAAATGCACATATCCTGTTACTTCTATTTTATGGAGAATCTTATTATAGTATGAATATAGGAGTTAGTATACATACATTTGTCACTTACCTATATACATTGGGATGTCCTACGAGTCATGACAGCATACAGTAGAAACAAGCATGCCTAATCATACCTATACCTTGGTTTCTAAATAGTTTTCCCTGATAAAAGAAACTAGGTTCTTTGGGAAAATGACTGCTTCTAGGACTAGGGAACAAAAAGTAAAAAGATGAGCCTGGATCACCTTGTAGCTCCCAAAAGTAAGAAAATGCTAAAAAATAAATCAATAGAGATACTTCAAAAGGACACAACTAACTCGAAAGAGTTCTTCCTGGCCAATGCTGGAATGATTTGAGCAACAAAATAAATAATATAGTACTGAATTATAACCTAAAGTATAAAAAGTACACATGAGTAAGTTTAAATAAGTAATTGGAGAGAAAGACAAATTTTTCTTTTCAGAAGAATTCCAAACAAGATGTGTAGATATTCCCCACTAGAAGTACCCATCTAATGCTCTTCAAGATTGTCAAGGTGACAAAAAAACAAGGGAAGTCAGAGAAGCTGCCATATTCTAGTACGTACTTATATGACTCTCAAGGGTTGAATTCTTTATTTCCTATATTCCATATACCCATCTTCCTCTTTTTGTTTGTTTGTTTATCCCTTTCTTTCCCTGCAACGCACACTTAGAAAACTTTCTTTAAAAGGCTATGTGATAAGTAACATGCTGACATTGTAATTGTGTGACAATGACTTTATTCTGTCCACCACTCTCTCCTTATGGCCCAGGATGAAGATTGGTCAGGTGTGTGGACATGGTACCACATTCCTCCAGGATCCAATTGTGTTGTTTAGAAGTCTGATGCCAGTTTCATTATTACTTCTTTGTGGGTAGCCAGCTTGACCTCCTGGTTCCTGTTAGGAACTCCTTCTTGTCCTTGCTATACTGAAACTGTACAGTACTTTTCTAAATGTTTTTCTTCTTCACTGGCAAGAACTCAATTAGCCTTTTTAATTTGTAGACTTACATCTCTCAGAGTGATTGTTTATTAATTTTCTTTTAACTCAATTTCTTTTATTTTTCTCTTCATTCTTTCCAGAAATTCTTATTAGTTTGATGTTCAATCCCCAGGATTAATTTTTATGTCTTTTATCTTATTTATCTTTTTGAGAAAAATTTTAACTTTATCTTCTAAATGTCTTAATGAATTATGTTTGGGGCAATAAATTGTAAGTTGCAAAGAGATCGACTTTGTTCTCTGATTATTCCTTTGTAGACTATGTAGAATCCTATTCTTATGGATATGGTATACCCTTTATAAAAGTCTAATGACTTTATTATATTTTTGATGTTTCATTCTTTTTGCTGAATTATCTGGTTTCTTGTGGTCATTTATTTTTTTGCTCACTTTGGCTTTTTCATTATTCATAATTCTCTATACTTACCTATAAACTTTAATTATCCATTTATGAAGACACACAACTACCAGGTTTTCCAATGTGTGAAGTATTTGTTGATTGCCAGGCTGCTTAGTATAGGGCCAGACAGTTGGATTGTTTCATATCTGGATCCCAAAATACCAGACTATAAGATGATCTTATTGTAGGGTAGCTATTTCCACACATACTATAGCCCTTAGAGGGTTAACTTTTGATCTTGGAATTTAAAAAACTAGTTGCCAAGCATTCTGTATTCATTTGTGAAAAATAGAATAGATCAATTATTCCCTCTATCTACTTTAATCTTCCACCTTTTATAGTAACTGGTACTTCCAGTTCTGAATCTTCCTGTAGGTTTGTGGTATATATTGACGCTCTCCTTGCCAGCTGCTGCCTTCTTATGTTTTCTAAGTCACAGATTTTTCTACCCTTTTGAAATAGTACCACTTTACCACCTGCTTTTCGTCTTCTAGAAATGTGTCAAAAAGTCATGAATAGCCCCATTCTGCTTACCTTGTTACATACCCCTTTAATATCACTTTAATGTAAAGTTAAGTGGAAAATGATATAAGCACAAATGTTTGCTCCACCCTTTTGAACAAAACTTCCCCTCTCGCTCCACTTTCTGTTTGGAATTACCATTTCTGCATCTCATCTCAACACTGGAAAAAACTCTGTTCTTCACTGGAAGATTTATTCTCTATTAAAAACAGAATGCCCTTATGGTTGCTTTCAATATTCCTTTCTGATCAGACGCTAGCTGTTCTAAGAATTTACTACACACTAGAAACTAAACAATTCTCAAATTGAAATATATTATGTGTGGTATAGAGAAGACTGATTATCTTCTCTCATTGAATTCCTGGCTTCAGTTCCTCATTTACTGAATTAAAAACTATTTATATTTGTTCTCCCTTCTGATTTGAATATCATTGAATTTTATATATCAAGACTCTGTTAGAGATTATTTTTCATAATTTAAATGACACCCTACTAGTATAACCAAGCAATAATAGTTTTAGCACTTTCAAGGCATTCTATAAAATATTCACAGAAATAGTTTTGGTCAATGAAAGGAAAGAGTATCTTGGAATTTTTCCACATAAGTCTTTCTAGATGAGTTTGCATGTGAACTTAAATAGGGCTGCATTGCATACTATGCCTTCTCATTTAATAAATTAATATATAATTAATAAGTATGTAAGAATATGCATCCTAAAAACATTCATGGAAAATGTTTCCTGCATTCTCTAGTCACGAAGACTATGCAAGCCTCTTTAGCTCTTCGTAAGCATATTTTTCTTTATTGCCAGACAGTACAATTACCTCCTCCTTTGGAATGGAGCTGTGACTCAATGACATTTTAATGGGTTTTAAGTGGATCCTGACCATGACCTTATCTTATTTCGTGTAACTTTGTGTAAACCATTAGGTCTGTGTCTTTTATTCAGTTAAAATGTGAGAAACAATGCTGGTACATTCCTTATTTGCCATTCTTTTTTGTTATGCGATGAAACGATATTTGTAAATCACTTTTACTCATATAATGAGTTTGTGATAAAATTAGATAGCTATTTTTAATTATGGCACAAAATAAGGGGAACCTGTTTTGGGTCGGTGCACTTGAGCTAAGCATTCCAATATGGTGCCACTTCTGGTGTCAGCAATGGCCTCTGACTAATGTATGGCCATTTCAGTGAGGTCTTGGCCACTTTGTCTTTCTCCACGAGCAGCATGTATTTATAGAACTTCCTTATGTGACTGCCTGATCTCTTTGAACTATTTATTGTAAAAGCTTGGCCATCTTTATTTATGCATATAAAGTTAAAGTTAAAAGCAAATGCATTAAAACAGAGAGTTTATAATCACTGTATTTTGGTTACAATATTTAATATACTTTTATTAAATTATCAATAGGTACTTTCCTTAATTTAGAGGATTTCTTTAGGTTTAGTTCTGGGGATCAATTAGTACTATCTTCTAAAAACCAGTTATATACTTAATTAACCTAAAATCTGGTCAAACCATATTTTATTCCTAAATTATCTGTGATATTTAGATTCCTAGAAATAGAAAGGCTCTTTGAGATCATGTCTAATCCACTGCTTTATACCTATGGAAACTAAAGCTTGGGTAGTTGGTGAATTGTTCTAATGAATAAGCAGCCAGGCCTCAGGTAGAACCAATATCTGTTTGGTCACCAATGTGGGGCTCCTTCTATTGCCAATTTGTGCCCACCATACTCTCATACCTCAACAAATCAGATATTCATGGCTCATTGGTTTGGAGAACTAACATAACAGAGAAAATATGTCAAAAAGCTATTTGTCATTTACCATTGTACAGGAATGCATAGAGTTCTGTATCATAGAATATGAAAGACCTTGGTGGTCATCCAATCTATGATACTTATACCTTCTGTACCCTCAGTTTGTTTCCATGTGTGTAATATCACATAGGCTTAATATACTATATGTATATAATCCTATGTATATCTTATGTATACATTTAAATATTGATTTTTTATTCAAACTATGTATTGTTTACTTACCATGTAAAAGGCATACTTATTAGCACTTTACATATATTATCTAATTTAATCTTTACAATTATCCTGAGCTGTTTCTGTATCCCTAATTACAGATGAAGAAGTAATGTTAAAGTAAGTCTTTAAGAGAGAGAACATGTCACTTCATATGCCAAAAAAGCAGGAATTAAAATTCAAGCCCAGTTCTCTCCATGGTCTGTAGTGTTAACCAAACTTTTCTTTGGCTCTTTACACTCATGTTCTGCAAAACTGCCAGCCTTGTTCTTTCTCACTTTAGGATCTTCCACCTAATGGTATCTCTGGCTGAAAATGCCCTCCCTTCTGTCTGTGTGTGGATCACAACTTCATATCATTGAGTTCTTACTGAAAATGTCAGCTCTTCAGAAAAGTGATTTCTTGTTTATTGATTTATGTTTACTTATTCTATTTTAGTTATTCATTATTTAATTATTCAGGCATTTATTTATGTTATACTCTTAACTTTATGCTTATGTTTTCATAACTTTCTATTAATCTATCTTCTATTGTCCTTTCTCTTTATTAGTGCATAAATTAAAGAAAGTGGGATAGGGAGCAGGGAACAGCAATGGGAAAAAAGGTGTGACAACTGTGACTAAACAACAATAAAATAAAATAAGCAAAACAAAACTCATAGATGCAGACAATAGCATGGTGATTATCAGAAGAAAAGGGGGTGGGGAGAGGAAGAGCAAGGTAAAGGGGGCACAAATGATGATGGAAGGAGACTCAGCTGAGGTTGTGAACACACAATACAATATACAGGTGATGTATCATAGAATTTACACCTGAAACATTTATAATTTTATTAGCCAATGTCAGCCCAATATATTCAATATTTTTAAACTAAAACATAGAAATCAGTACATTTGTCTACTGCATAACTATAGTCCTCCTAATCCAATGCCTGTTATGTAGCTCTCAAAAATTATGATTTAAATGAATAAACTAAATTTTGTGATTTACAGCATCTCAACATTTTTATGTTATAATATTTTGGTAGGAGTCGATGAATAGTTTTTTTAAATAATTTACTTTCAGTTATAACACATGATCTAACAAATGCATTATAATTTACTTACTCAAATTTCTACTTTTAATTTTTTAAAATATTTAGTATAATTTTAACTTTTTTTGCTTTAATTTGAAGTTTCTTAACCTTGGCACTATCGA
Source organism: Artibeus jamaicensis (assembly GCF_021234435.1). NCBI lineage: Eukaryota > Metazoa > Chordata > Mammalia > Chiroptera > Phyllostomidae > Artibeus > Artibeus jamaicensis. The sequence continues at coordinate 5,713,915 of NW_026521870.1, forward strand.
CATTTTGGTCCAAATATTTATCTGTGGAGGGTGAAAGAGGGCTACTGCCTCCTGCATGGTGGGGTGCACAGCAGCATCTTTGGCCTTTGGCTACTAGTAACTAGAAGTTTCCCCATTCTCAAGTTGTGAAAACAAAAATGTTCCCAGATATGGCCAAATGTGCCCTGGGAACACAGTCACCACAGTTGGGTACCCCATCTCTAAATTATGCTGCAATAAATACCTTTATGTATAAAGCTTCCTTTCATGTGTAAAATTATTTCTAAGGGTTAACATCTCAGGTTCACTTTATAAGTGGAAAAGTAGAGGCTTAGAGAATAAATTACCTTGCTGAAGGTTACACAGTCATGCAGTACAGCGTTGGAATTTTATCCCCAATCAGAGTGAGTTCAGGACTTTGTGTTTAACCAACGTGTTTCAGGACCCCTGAATGAGGGTCTCCTAGATAGCAGTCCCAGACTACAGTATGTTGCTTTTTGATTCCCTCTTTCATGCTGCTTGCAGTCCTTTTCCCCAGATTACCTTGCTCTCTCCCATCCTGGCTTCTGGTAATCTATTTTCCTATCTCACACACAGAGATTCCTGTTCTCCCTATTTTACCCCTTTCACTCACCTCTCCCTTTGTCTTGGCCAGGTTCCAAAGAAGCAGACCCTGAGCCAAGGACATACATGTAAGTGATTTATTAAGGAAGTACCCATAGAGGATACTGCTTAGGGTGTTGAAGGAAATGGGAGAGAGAAGGGAAGAAAGCCAAGCAGCAGTACAGATGCTCTCTCAGGCCTAAGTTCTGCCGAAGGTAACTTAAGCCTGATTCTGCAAGGAGCTGTGAGGCATGTGTTATGCCTTAGAGGAACCCCAAAACTGGAGGCAAGAGAGCTGGTTTTCATAGAATCTGAAAGTCTTCCATCATTGTTAAAGGGTTGGAGATAGGTTGTTGAATAAACGTGAAACCATGAACACTCCACTGTCCCTACACATAACGGTAAAAAAAGAACCCATATGTGGCTGCAATGAGTCCCTACACTGTCTACTACATACTGCTCAGAAACTGAGTCAACCCTACCATGAAATTTACCATCTGCTCACTGTTTTTCTGTTGTTGGGACCATTCTACTTGGTCCTGGCTAATAAACCAGAAATAGTCATGCTGGCTAGGAACAATGGTTCTGGGACTAGGAGTTCTGGCATAGCCTGTTCTAGAAATCTTTGGTCTTAAACACAAAAGAAAAAAAATGAGTATGTTTGTGAGTGGAAATTCATTGGCACACTGTTAAGAGGTTCCTGGATCAAAGTGACTTCCTTGGGGACTCCCACTTCAAGGCACTGTCTTAGGCAGAACAGGAATTTTTGGCCCGAGGAAAATGTCAGTTCTCTTAGAGACAGCTGCTCCCTTAATGAGGGCTTAAATTTAACTTTGTCAGTATAAGCTAGTCATCTTTCGATTTATAAATATGAATTCACTGTTATAAGGAGTACAACGAGGGCAGGCAGAATGGACACAGCAAAGGAATTACTGTCTCATTTCAGTCAGAAAGAAGCTGTCACATGAGTCTTGACCAAAAAAACCCCCCAAAAAACTGAGGATTATGCAACTATTGCCCAATAAAGTTAAACAGAATGATTGCACTTAGTCTTAGTTGTGATTTCTGTCATAGAAATAAGACACTGAATAACATGATGATACATAATACAGAAAGAATTTTTTAAATTTGTTTATATCAGAGACTGTGAAGAAATTTGAAATAAGTATCAAACTACCAAAACCCCAATGTAATATCATTTGTAAGGAAAATTCACACGGTTGATATAATACAAGTGCCATTCATTGGACACTGCTGTTCAACAGTCTCCTTCATCCTGCCCACTGCTGTTGATCACTTTCCTTCTCTCTCTTCTTGTCTTTCTTCTCCCCTTTCCTTCATCTAAAATATAGTGTTTCTTTCTTAAGAAAAACAGGTTGTTTATCCCTTATTTATCTGTTGCCAAGAAACTTTTCCACTTTTCAATTGTAGACAGCAAGGTATTTTTCTAATGAATCCATTCCAAAGAGTTCTGATATCCACTGATTAAATATAATTACTTTCAAACCAGTTTCAAATATACCGATAATAGTTGAGAAAATATTGTAAGCAAATAGAAGACTTCTTAATACTGTGGTGCTTATTTAAAAAAACTCAAGAGAGTTTGTAAAATCAGATTGCCATTTGAAAGACCTAATTTGAATAACGGCTCAGTTTTCTCCTGCACATCCAGGAAACACTGCTGGTCTGCAGCTCTTGCCAGAACTCTCATTACTGACGGCTGCCCCAGACGGCCCGTTGCAGAAACTCTGGCTGAGTCATGTGTCTGCTCAGCTACTCAGTAATGAGCCATCTCCAGGGACATTCCTGAGAAGTGCCCAAGTTGTATTTCTGCTCTCCACCTATTTCTCTGTCATGCCCCAGGCCATGCCCACATGAATGGAATTTCCAGTGTATTGCCTACTTTGTAGGACAAAGGAAAATTCTCCAGAATTGCTACTTATTCTTACTCAGTAAATCACTAACAGAAGCAATGAATGGAATGGAAAGCAAAATCCTTGGCTGTTAGCCCTAGATGGAACCACTTCCTTCCTCTGAGCAAATAGTCGTTAATAAAATGGCTTGAGGGGCTACGGGAAAAGGATAGTGTCTAAGTAGTTAATTTTACTCTGAGAATATAGAAATCATTTTCAAGGGGAAGGGACTATTCTCCCCCTTTTTCTATTCTCTTTTTTTTTTCTCTAGGACTAATGAATGTGTACCCAGGTAATAAAGAGTCAGTGAATAAATGTTTGCAGATTTTCATAATTAAACAATATGAGTCAAAAGAGTTACTGAACAAACATTTGCTGATTTAATGAATAATATTATGATTCATATATGCAATATATTACTTACATTCTACAAATTCTATATTCTTTTCTTGCAAACAAATTCTATTTCTCAGAATAGAGTCTTTAAAAGAAAATTGCTGCTGGCATTCTAGAAAGACAGCTATCTGAAAATAAAAAGCAATAAGTTAATAAAATATAATATAAAGATATTGGAGAGAGCAAAATGTAGAGAGAATGCAGAAGCAACTCTTCTTTTCATCCCTATTTTATTAACAGCCCCATCTGTGCTGAAACCAAAGTATAGAAACAAACAAATTTTCTTTCAGACTCAAGAAATCTGCTTATTACTGTTTCCTACTTATCTTTTTTTAAAGATTTTTAATTTATATTTAGAGAGGGAAAGGGAGGGAGAAAGAGAGGGAGAGAAATATCATTGTGTGGTTGTCTCTCCCGTGGTCTCCACTGGAGCCTGGCCCTCAACCCAGGCATGTGATCTGACTGGGAATCAAACCTGCAACCCTTTGGTTCAGAGCCTGTGCTCAATCCACTGAGCTACACCAGCCAGGGCTGTTTCCTAATTATTTTTTTCAAGATGCCATACCACTGTTAAGTTCTCAAATATCTCTTTCCTACAAGCACTCCACTCAGCACCACCTCAAATAGCTCAGTGCTATTGTCTCTGCTCCCTCCCAAACCTCACCCTTTCATGAATGTGCTGAAATTCCTGTACTCATGCACCATGCCCTTCCTCACATACGGCAGACATCACTGTTGGATCAACAACATTTTCTGCACAAATTTCATTTTGAGAAATGTGTCTAGATGACTGTGATTTACAGGAATGGGCAAAAAAAGAGATTAAAATCTATTTGTTCTAGTAACTGTTGTCATTAATCCTTTTAGTCTGTGCTTCAAAACACCAAGGTTTTTTTCTATAAAAATAATTCTGAGCATTCCACCTCTTGCATAAATTGCGCATGACACACAATTTCCAAGAAGGTAACTCTTTTAGCATGGTAAAGGGCTTTCCAATATGACCTCAACCAGCCTCTTCCACACCATGTTATATTGTGAGTTCCAAGCTCAGTGTGCTCAACATCACTCATTGTTATTAACAATTCTTCCCCTTGCAAGTCTCTATGTCTTCACATTTGCTCTTCTCTTTAGCTAGAAGACTTCCCCTCTCACATTACCACTTTGTCTACTTTAAGATACGGTTTAAATGATATAACATCTGTAATGTCTTTTGCAAGTCTCCCAGACAGACATAATTATTTACTCCCTTGACACTTCAGAAACCAACAAAAGCCTTCTATCTAAATTATGTTAGTTTGCTCTACTGAAGATAAGACATGGTTGTTGTTTTATTAAAGATCGTGAAATGTAGGGTCTATGAAAATATTTCAGTTACAACGTTTGTGCTTAATCTATATCTCACCTATTTTTATGTAATCCTCACTGAAATATGAGATCTTTCAACAGCTCATTGTCAACATTCATTGTGAAGTGCAGGCAGAAGTTACCAGAAGGCATAAATAAATTGATGTCAAGAGGGAAGCAGAATGGACATGAGAGCATTACAGGACCTTCCCATTACCAGTTGAGTATTGGTTAGCACATTAAAGTTAAACATTTCCTGTGGCACCAGCTTTCCAACCAGGCATTAGTTTTTAAATTTGCTGAAATGTAGTGACAGCTGCAGGTATTCCTGGAGATGAGCTATAAGTTGACTAAGGATATAATTTTAGAAGAAAGCCAAATCATTAGAGTTATTCCCTTAATAAAACAAATTCTCTTAGAAGGGATAACACATGAATAAGCACCTTAGTATATATTTATTTCTTTAACAAATGTTTATTGATGACCTTCTCTGTGTTAAAGATTTGCTAGATATTGGTGACATAAGAGATTAATATAATCTCATACGGAGTTGATATTCGGAGATTGAAAAAAGACAACAAATAACTGATGTGCTGTAATGTGAATTATAAATAATCAGTTAATTATTTCTCTATAATTTTGAGACAGAGGTAAAGGAAGCATAGAATAGAATAACACAATATAACCTGTTGGGTTAGACAAATTTTCTACGAGGATCTAATGCTAGCCATGCTCTGAAGAGTGACAGGAGACAGGTGAGAAGGGCGTGGCAGGGTGTCCTGTGCCAGTTCTCCATGGTTGTATGGAATAGAACTCATTCAACAAGGTGAAGAAAGCAGATGTAGTTGGGTAGCAGAAACCTGAGACAACATGCATCAAGCTGAGCAGATAAGACATAGGGAGTAATTAGATTTTTGTAGGTTATAGTCAGGATTTTCAACTCTGTTAAAAAAGCAATGGATAGGCATTTTCTCTTTTCTTCAAGAGGACAGGATTTGAGCCTAACATTGATTTCTTTAGATTTCCCGATGAAAGGATCATAGATTGGAGATGGGTAATGTTCATATGGGGAGTCCAATTACCATGTCAGAATATTTGAAAAAAATTCACATAGAACAGACAGGACTTGATGCTGGATTTGGATATAAAGTTTAAGGAAGAGGAAAACGTCGAAGCTTTCTGGCTTAAGCATCTAGGTGGTTGCTGAAGTCACTCTCTGCCAGCGGAACACAGGAGGGGACCTGCTTGATATGAGGAAAACAGGCATTCAGGTATAGATTCAGCTAATGAGACATAACTAGAGCTCAGATGATAGGGTTGCCTTCTGCATATGCCCAGACTGGAGACTGTGTGTGCTCTGACCAGGAACTGAACCCACAACCCTTCAGTTACAGGGATGATGCTCCAACCAACTGAGCCACACTGGCTAGGGCTCACATTTCTATTTTAGAATCTTCCACATAAAGAGAGCAAATGAGGTCATTGGAGAAGATAGTAAAGGCCAGGTAAAAAGTCTGGAGTAGTAAAGTTTGAAGCAGGCCTAGGAGATAGTCTTGAGGAACTTTAGCATTTCAAAGTTTAATGAACAAGGAGGTGTGAGCTGAGCAGACTAAGAACATATGTGAAGTAGCTCACCAATTATTAGCAAGCAAACAAATTTAGAAGACAAAGTAATATTACAAAGAAGTTTGCAAAAGGCTTCGATAATTTCTTGGCAAAATAAGTTTTACAAAGGACCCAAAAAATCTTGTTTTGCAATCTAGTAATTTAAAGCAGAAAGAAATTATTACAGACATTTAACAGTTATAAAAATGATATGGTACAAATAGTATAAATTCTAAAATGGGTAGATCAGACTTAAGGTCAAGAGGGAGGCGGAGGTAAATGCTGCTCACCTCCTCACACAACCACAACAAAATTACAGCCAAAATACAGAACAACCATCACTCAACACCATCAGAAATCAAGTTGAATGGAAGTCTGACAACTACAGAATTAAAGCAACCACACCCATCCAGACTGGTAGGAGGGATGGATATACAGAATGGGCTGGTCCCACATCCCTGTATGGTGGATAAACATTTGGGAGAGATATCTTGGGAGCAAGGAGTCCCAGACCCACCCACATCAGAATCCCCAACCCAGGACTCCAGTGCCAAAAAGATAAATCCTTATAATTTCTGGATGAAAAACAAGTGAAGATTGAGTCAGTACAAGAAACTTCTGGACTACCAAGCAGTTTCCCTTAAAGAATCCATGCATGAACTTACTCAGATTCACTCCCTCTGAGCTCCAGCACTGGAGTAGCAGCTTGAAGTCACTAGTGATATACAGGGAGGAACTGAGCTGTCTGGCATCAGGTGAGAGGTAGGGCAGAGCTTATTCTCAGACAGGAAAATGGGCGGAGGCCATTGTCCCTTTTCTGAGGTCTTCCCACAGAGAGCCACAGAGCCAGATGGTGGGTGTCCCATCTGAGACTCCATTAACCTGGCTATAACTGTTTACCCTTCCCTTGAGATCCCATAAGACTCCCTCCCACCCAAATTTTTGGCCCACCCAAACTGTTAACTATGATTTTTCTATATGAATGGCTGGTTTTGGCTCATGCTTCACAACTTCCTAAATCCTCTCAAACAAGCAGTAGCTGGCCTCAGTAAGCCCCCAGTCCACATACCTCTAGTTAATTGGCTCCAGGCCCAGCACTAGCAGCAGCCAGAGTAGATTCACAGCTTGGCTTCAGCTGGGAATCTCTAATCCCAGCATAAGTAGCAACCACATCAGATGGCTTTATAGCTCACACAGAGTGACCCTGGGCAGAACACTGGTGGGGGCTGAATTTGGCCTGCACCACCTGGAAAATTCCAGGACCTGTGCACCCAGTGGACATCTGCAGACCACACCTGAACATCCCCACACTGCCCCCACACAGCTCATCCTCCACAAAGGGTGGAGGTTGGTGTTTAGAAGTCAGAGATAGTCCTTGCAGCTGACTGTCCTGGGTAAATCTTTCCCAGCCAAGAGCAAGCAAGGCTCAACTATAAGAAAAGGGTGTTCTCAACCCACACAAAGGGTATATCTAGAACATCCTTGGGTGATAGGGGAGGCTGTGCCACAGGACCCTGCAGGACACCTACTACATGAGGCCGCACTACCAAGACAGGGAGTCATAGCAGCTCTACTTAATACATAGAAACAAACACAGGGAGGCTGACAAAATGAGGAGACAAAGAAACATGACCCAAATGAAAGAAGAGATAAAAAACTCCAGAAAAAAGGGAGATAAGCAATCTATAAGATGCAGAGTTCAAAACACTGGTTTTGAAGATGCTCAAGGAAATTAGCGAGGACCTCAACAGCAAAGAAACATCCAGTCAGAAATGAAGGATACACTAACTGAAATGAAGAACAATTTACAGGAAAATAACAGCAGAGTAAATGAAGTTGAGAATCAAATCAATGATTTGGAACATAAGAGACAAAAAACAACCGATCAGAACAACAAGAAGAAAAAAGAATGCAAAGAAATGAGGATAGAGTATGCAGCCTCTGGGACAACGTCACGCATTCCAGCATTTGAGTAATAGATGTATAAAAAAGAAAGAGCAAGTAATTGGAAATATATTTGAAAAAAAAGAAAGAAAACTTCCCTAATTTGGTGAAGGAGATAGACATGCAAGTCCAGGAAGCATAGAGAGTCCCAAACAAGATGGACACAAAGAGGCCCAATCTAGGACATATCATCATTAAAATGTCAAATGTTAAAGATAAAGAGAATTTTAAAAGTAGCAAGAGAAAATCAGTTAGTTACCCACAAGGGAGTTCCCATAAGACTGTCAAGTGATTTATCAAAAGAAACTTTTCATGCTAGAAGGGACAGACAAGAATTATACAGTCATGAAAAGCAGGGAACTACAGCCAAGATTAGTCTATCCAGCAAAGATATCATTTAGATTTGAAGGGCAGGTAAAGAGCTTCTCAAATAAGAAAAAGCTAAAAGAGTTCACCATCACCAAACCATTATTATATGAAATGTTAAAGGGACTTATTTAAGAAAAAGATCAAAACTGTAAATAATAAAAAGGGCAATAAATACATTTTTATCAACAATTCAATCTAAAAAACAAACTAAGCAGACAAGAAGAACAGAAACAGAATCACAGATACGAAGAGCATTTTGATTGTTGCCAGATTGGAGGGGTGTGGGGGATGGGTGGAGGGGTAAGGGGATTAAGAAGTTCAAATAGGTAGTTACAGAAGAACCATGGAAATATGAAGCTCAGTATAGGAAATGGAGTAGTAGCCAGAGAACTTTACACATGACCCATGGACACAAACAATGGAGCGAGGATGGTCTGAGGGAGTAGGATTGCTAGGTGGAGGGGGAAAAGGGAGAAAAATTAGGACAACTGCAATAGTATTATCAATAAAATGTAATTTAAAAATAAAACAAAATTATGGATCATGTTTTATTATGATTTTTTAAAGAGAAGCAAAACCATTTTTAGAGTGAAATTCTCATGTGAATTTCAGCATTATGTTATAAACATAATATAATCATTTAAGACTATCAGAAGAATTAAAAAGTATAAAAGTATCAATGTGTTAACCTTGGAAAGATTTTTATTTCTTGTATAGAATCTCTAGGCTAAAAACCAAACCTCTACAGTATGTCATCATTTTGACATTCTCCAATATTTTTAGATAATTTGGTTGATTTTATTTACTAAATATCACCTTCATAAGTTATCTAAATTTGCCAAAAAGTAATAGTTGCCTCTTTAATTTGTCTCCCTATAATGAGATAGTTTTTTTCTGAGAACATAGTAATGGATTGGTCTTGGAACTCCCTGCCAGAGCAGTGAACTAACATTGATAAGTATACTTAAAACAAAATTTTTAATATAAAAATAACATAATGGCACCTAAGTTAGATATTCTTTTTTACATTTTTATGACAGAATTTAATCATTTAGTCAATCAAGTAATTCTTAGTAAAAATCTAATTTTTGACTCCATGAATTCCTTTCTAATAAAAAATACCTTGGAAGAATAATTTTTCCTTTTCAAAGGCAAGTTAAAAAGCCTGAAGGTGTGGCATTGTCAGTATTATGTATTAGCACCACAGAAAACGAGATTTGGATTAGTGAGTAAACTTGGCATTTGTAATTTTGTCTAAAGCCAAACTAAATATCCTGGGCTTTTGGAAAGCATTTGTAATAATTCTTGAGACAGAAGATAATGCAAAAACAGAGTAGACAAGTACAAATTAATTTCTCCAAGTTAAGAGTTAAGAGGTCTTCTGAAATATTCAGGCAATGAGAAAGGATGACATTTGCTCTTAGAATCATGACAATATTATTGCTAAACCTTTCATATACGAGTAAGTGGTTTGAATATTTGAGAGGCAGGCAGTTTGAAAAATTCACTTCTCAAAGAATTAGCATTTGACGCATACTTAGAAAAATGAGGATTTCTACAGGCAGAGAATGACTGGAAAACTGTGGTATCTGAGAAAAATATTAACAATTGGATGAAAATAAAAAGGGGTTGAAAGAACCAGTTCGTGTGACGGTATGTCTAGGGCATAAAGCACTTAAAAGGAAGTAGCAAGGATGCAGGTAACATGGCCATTGTTCGGTCAGTCTAGCACCTTTTCCCTCCTTCTCAGAAAATCCATCTCTTTTTTCAATCATACATTTGTTTTTTTATCTGACTCAAAATATGTAATTCTATCTGGGGCCACCAATTACAATATATTGCCTTGCTTCCAACACTCTCCTTAATGCAAGAATGGTAGGTGGCAATTGAAATTCTTTAATTTTTTTTAATTTTAATTGTTGTTCAAGTACAGTTTTCTGTCTTTTACTCCCATCCCATCCCACCCCCCCAGTTCTCCTCACCTCCTTCCCATTTCCACTGCCCCCCTAGTGTTTGTCCATGTGTCCTTTATACTTATTCCTGTAAACCCTTCTTCTTTCCCTCTGAAATTCCCTCCCCTCTCCCCTCTGGACACTGTCAGCCTGTTCTCTATTTCAGTGTCTTTGGTTATATTTTGCTTGTTTGTTTGTTTTGCTGTTTAGCCTTAAATGTATGAGAAAGGCAGAAAAGGAGATCAAAGAAATACCAGTTTATTCAGGAACTTTGAGAAATTGTATGGTCCCCAAGTAAGTTAGAATTTCAATTTCCCATTCTCCCTTACATTTTGTGCATCCTTGTTCATATTTTCTCCCTTTGGTGTCTTTGTTTATACAGAGGTTAATGTACCATGTTTCCTTGTCTTGTGAAATAAACTTTTTACTTTATTTTAAAATATTCAGTAATTTCGGTTGCATTGTACAATCAACATGAACACTTGATTTATATATTCATATGAATCAATTTCATATAAATCAATAATAATACATATGCAAATCATGCTTCTATTTTTTCTTGAATGTTCTCAAGTCAAATGTGTCTATGATTGACAATATCTTAGAATTGATGATATGCATTAATTAATGTCATTTCCATGAGGATTAACTGAGTTAGTACATATAAAGCATTCGGAAGGGTACTTAGTACATAAATATCACTCAACAAATATTAATCATTATTATCATAAACATCACCATGATTACTTTAGGCAGGAATGTGAAATTATTAGGAATACAGTTTCTGAAGCTTGAGTCAAATCTTACTCTGCTATTTATTATCTGAGGATCCTGGAAAGTTATATAATTTCTCTAAGCTTTGGTTGACTCTTAGTAAAACTGAAAATATAAGACCTCATTCAAAAAGTATTGAGATTAAATGAGAACATCTATTTTATTAGCATATCAGCATCTGGAACCGAACAAAATCATAACTGAGGAAATAACAATTTGCTCCCAATTAGCTCTAGCCAGTCATTAGAGCATTTATCATTCTGAATCTTGGGTTCTCTTCACAGGACCACCCTTTGTCAGCAGGTGCTTTTAGGAAATGGAGAGATAAGAGAGAACAGATGTATCTGATGTGACAGGTTTTGGCTTGCACCCCCTTTCCTCTGCTCCACATCATTACTTTGGGATTTCAACTTGATGATATCTCTGGGCTGAAAATGACAGATAATAACAGCTTTGTTGTTGTTGTTTGTAGAGAGGAATGAAAATGTCATGGGATGTCCTGATAGTGACCTTAGGTATAAGTCTTGGCAGATTTACACAATGACCCTTTGGCTTCTCTCTGTGTAGAAATTTCTCAGTTTGTTGTGTGATTCCAAGTGTTTCTATTGCTGTCATATAATTGACGAAGGGCTCAGGATGGTAAAAGTTAGTGGAATGCTCAGTGGACTTGAATTGGCCTCGTAGAACTGATTGTTAAATTTTCAGGAGTTTTGCAGGTTAGTCAAACAGTCATTATTAAAAATTAAATTGTATAAGTTTATAATTAAATTATATTAAAAGCATAGGTAATAAACATCCAAGACTCATCACTCTCTAAATATTTTCAGTAATATCACTATAACATATTTTTGAGGCTATTTAAATCTATTGTCTTTGTATGTTGAAACTGTTACCTAATGATGAGCTGTACTGTGCATCACTTTTCAACTCTGCTCACTGACAGCACTGGCAGTTTTAAATCAGCCATGAGGGTAATATACTCCGCAGAAAAGGACCCCCTGTCCAAGCTGCTTCTTCAACATTCACTCTGGTACCACTTGAGTTAGCGTGTAGTTACACTCACTAAAACATAGTTGAAATACTGTTAAGCAATCATCACATATGATCTATCTCATCACTAGATCTCCACGAATTCACTTTATGTCAAAATAACTGTAGTTTTAAAACTCTGTGTGTGTCTTCATTTTTAAAAAAGACAAACTAGTGAGTTCAGGTAAATACACCTTGTGCCCAGTAGGACATAATTATTAGATATTCAAGAATTTCAATAGTAAGTTGATAAATGGTTGGATACTTGAAATAGTTGATGGTGTGAGAATATTTGCACTACAACTCAGGGTGGTGTAGTTGTCATTTTTAAGAGCTGGTTTACCAATACCATAACAAAAGTTCTTATCTTTCCTAGAGTGCCAACAAAAGGTTTTCTGGTTTGTCATTGTGCTCAGTCATTTTATGGCCATTCTTATTCAGACCTTGTACAATATGTATTCTCAATCTATAAATGGTATAAGGATAAACTCTATCAAACATTCAGAAAATACATTAGAAATGAACCAAAAAAAACCAGTAAAATTATGTATTCACATAATACTTATGTTGTATATAGTCCAATTTTATGTATTTTCTGTTTTAAAATGTTGTTCTCTGAAGTCCTCCAGCATTTATCTCATTTGAATTCCATCCCCTTTTATGCAAAGGAAAATATACTGAAATTGCTTTTCTCTTGTTAACTATTTTAGTCAACAGCACATTTTCTTTAGTAGGAGTAAAAAGATACAATGAAAAGCTTTTTGCTTAATTTTCTAGACACTACTACTAAATCTACATTTTATGGAGTAACACATAGAACTATATATATATGTATATATATAGACAATTTATATAATTATATATATTATTTATCTCTATATATAAACAAACAAGGGTCAAAGTCTAGAAAATAATTACAAAAATAAGTGCTCATGCATTGACTGATAAAAGTGTTTGCTCAGTTGTAAGTGTTTGACTTGGCTGATTAACTAATGATCTATTAATTTGTAGAGACCTAAACTGATTGTTTAGGCCTAAACATTCACTAATGGACAGCTTAGAGGTAAAAAATAACTCACCCTTAGTTAAGAGGATGGAGATATGGTTTGATAATAGGGGAAGTCGTCCGAACTCTAGTATTGTTATCTTTTAAAGAACCCAGTACAACTGCTCCTGCCATTCCTATTTTGAGTGTGGTGCATCATTGCCAGAAATTGCATGAGCATGCCTGAGGCTTTTGAAACTCCATCCTCTAATTCCAAAGGTCTATCACATCACAAAACTCTCTTTGATTTTGTAGATCTACTAATCCAGTGCCAGCTCAGATGATGTTCCCAGGATAGAACTGGGGGTGCCCATAATTTGCACTCAGTTTATATGACATGGTTAAAGAATCATAAAAGATAGCAGAACTACATGACATTATAAGAATTAAACTGAACTTATTTCAATGTCAAAATGAATGTGATTCCTAAATTGTAGACATTTCATGTGATTTTAGAGCTCTCTCCATTTTTGACATCAAATTTTATTTTAAGAGGGAAGAGTCAGTGCCTACCTGAGTAGTTGATCTAATTTCAAGTGATAAAGTAAAACTATGTGAAATTATGAAAATGCTAATTTATTGTATATGCTAGCCTCTTTAGTCAATATTTGTTTATTCATTTACCTAGAATGTGTTGGATATTGAATAGACTCTAGGGAACAGTGGTGTTTTTTTTTAAGACATTTTTTTTCTCAAGGAACTACGGGGTGTTGTGGAGAAGATAGGCACTAAAGGAAGATTCCAAGTGCATCGTAAGTGTGACAAGAAGCTCCAGGGTAACGTAGGGATCAATAGCACAGGATTTAACATAGTTTTGGGAATTCAGAAGACAATTTCCAGGAAAGGGATGTTTCCACCTAAGTTGAAAAAAAAATCAAAAGATTTAATTAACCAAAGAAGTAGGGCAGCATTACTAATTGACAGGCATCTCTCTTTCTCGTCTGTGTTCTATGCGGTTGTTCTCCCATTACTTGTCTTCATCTATTCAAAGCACCGAAACAAAATACCATAGAAGAGGCGGCGTATGAACAACAGACATTTGTTTCTCACAGTTACGGAGGCTGAGAAGTTCAAGATCAAGGAAGGCGCAGGCTGATTTTGTGTCTGGGGAGAGCCTGCTTCCTGGTCAGTCTTTGGCTTGTGTCCTCACATGGCAGAAGGTGAAGGGCCATCTCTGGGGTCTCTTTTGTAAGGGCTCCAATCCTCATGACACAGTCACCTCTCAAGGGCCCCACTTCCTCATATCATCACATTAGGGGACAGGGTTTCATTATGTGAATTTTGGCAGGTCACATTTAATTTATAATATTTTTTGAACTATTCTGGAGAATATGGCTGTTGAAGGGACATGAAGAGAATACACCTGTAATGATACCTGACAGTCCCCTTTCTCCCACCCCCACCACCTCATAACCATAACCTTCTCATCTTCTATGATCCCAAAACTTAGGCAGAATTTAATGTAATTCGGGGAATCTCATGGGACTGAAACAGATAGAATAAAATACTCCCTAAAATTTCTCTATGAGTCAAGCCCTAACAGATGATAGCAGTTATCAATACGTAGCTATAAAACAAAATGGTTCATAAACTAGCCTGAGTTCTTTTAAGTCCTCCCCAACCCCCTATCTAAAGCCAAACCACAGATCACAGAGAAAATGTCAATACCTGGTTAGAAAAGCCCTATTCTGTGTCCCATAACTGCTGCACAATCCAGAAATGGTTATGTTCGCTGACGTATACCTGGACATCAGTGTTCCAGAAAAGGAAAGTCCTGTTCACCTACACCCTGACGGGTTAACCCCAGCAACTTCCGCGTTTTCAAGCCATAAAACCCCTAGGCCCCGCGTTGGGAGAGCGGAACCTGGGGCTCTATCTCACTGTTCTCACCTGCTGCAGAGCCTCAATAATCTGCCTGTGCTTTTATCAGTGTCCCTGGTCTAAGTTCTTTTCTATCAGGAGACACGAACCCAAACGCACTGCTAACAGGGCTACTTAAAAGAAAATTTTACCGCTGTGGGATGGAAAGAGAGCCATCATACAGGATTTACAACTTCTCTTTATCCTCTACACATTTATCGCCTCCCCAATGTTTATGAATTATCTGAAATTATATGCAGGGTTTCCTGTGTATGTGCACATATATGTTTCCCTTCCTCCCCAGAGAGAGTTTTTATAATCATTCACTTTCAAATGGATCTGACTCTAAAATAATAGAATCGTCAACAGTAAATGTTCTAACTCACTAACATGAGTTAAACACTTACTTGTATTATTATTCTGTGATTTAATTTTGAATTTAATTATTTAAATACACATCATTTAATTTGGAATATACCATAATATAAAATCTCCATTTTTCCTATTCCATGTATTGAATAATAAATGCTCCTATCATCCATTTGCAAAACATCTTTTATTATGTATTATGTTCCCATATGTTAAAAGGTCTATTTCAGGGCTATTCATAATCTTTTAACCTATGTACTGCCTTTTTATGCAAACTCCTCGGAGTTTAAATTCTTGTAATTTTATATTAAACTTACATGTCTGAACTAATTCTTTTTATTTCACATTTTCTTTATTTTAAATATATACTTTAAAAGTACTTGCACTGGCTGGGTGGCTCAGTGGACTAAGTGTAGGGCTGCGAACCAAAGGGTTGCTGGTTCCATTCCCAGTCAGAACACGACCCTGCGTTGTGGACCCGGCCCCCCAGTGGGGGGTGCTCTTTTTTCTGCAGTACTTTTTTAAGTTACCAAAACCAGTCCATTGAGATAGTGATTTGGAGAGCATTAAACCTATATGGTCACCAAGAAAACAAATTGTTTTACAAAATCAGTCTTTTTATTCAGTGAGCTAGCATCTCTTCCTCTTTTTTGATATATCTATTTTTTTATGTATTCTGTATGTTTCTTTTTAATATTATTTCTAACACTGTTACTTAGATGGTAATAAGTTAAGATGCTAACCTACTTAAATGTTATTACAAATGCAGTCTTTCCTGATTATCATTCTAAGAGATTAGTGTTGGAATCTCTTTCTCTAGTTTACCAAATTCATCTATTCATTCTAAAAGATACAAGGTTGATTCCTTTGGGTTTTTTATATAACATACAAATAATGTAAATATAAATTATTTTCTAAATCTTTTATTGTTTTGTTTTACTTTATTTTTTATCCTGTTATAGTTTCTACAATATCTAGTGTAATAATATCAGCCCAGGAACAGTGGACATCCTTGCTTTTGTCCTGATTTTAAAGGAAACTAATGCATAAGTATTTGAACAATTGTGAATAATTTTCTACTCGGGATTGAAAAAAAAATGACATTCCTATTTGAAAGGGAACACTTCCCTGAGGGTCATCTAACATTCTGTGGATATTAGGAAGATTAAAATATTCATTTCAGAATAGAATCACATTCTCTGCTCTTTAATAAGTTATCCAGTGTACTCAATGACCCTTAACACAGTTGCATTTATTCTTATTCAATTTTTGCTTTTTATATATTTCCAAGAAATTCTGCATCTTATCTAAAACACTTCAACTCATGAGTAACTATTCTGCATGTTTTAAATAAGGTGGTTTGAATATATGTGTGTGTAGGGAGGGTGGGTGTACAAATTACCACACACAATATTGGCAACAGATCAGAAATGTAGTTTAAATTTCACTTCCTCTCTGAATCCTCTCTTGATCTCTTGGATATAAATAATTCTTCCCTCCTCAACTTGTAAAATATTTTATTTCAGACACTCATGTAACACTTATCACATACAGTTACAGTATATTGTACTTCCTTTTTTGGTTTTTAGTAAATTATTCCGATGTCATTCACAAGACCAGAAGTTAGACTGTTTCAAATATCAACTCTGCCTCCTAACTTGATATGTTACCTTCAACAGCTTTCTAGAGCAAATTACTTGACCTTCATACCACAATTTTCTCGTGAAAAATGAGAGTGAATAATATTTATAATTCACTTAAAACTTTGGAGTATTTTTCTAAAAATTAAAGAAATACATTAAAGGGTTCAGAAAAGTTCTTGGCACATAAAGCATGTTCAATTGATTACAACGGATAGATAATGACAATAGTTATTTCAGGTTACCTTTGTGTTACACAATTTTTAATGTTTATGTATTATATATTATATGCATAATATATATATAATGTTTGTATGTCTAAACATTTAGAAATAAGGAATGTTTAAACCTGTAGAGAATTTTTCTTTGTTTATTTGAGCCAAACTGACAATTGGTGGGAAACAAAATCTTGATGGATTCAGAAAATGCTTCAGCGAGTGGCAGTTCTGAGCCTAATTTTATGCATTAGAATCTAAGGGGACAAAGTAAAGGGGTTACACTGGTGATAGATTAGGGAAGCAGGAGAGGGCAAAGGAGGGAATCAGATAAGAGTAAAAGAAATAGACACATCCTTCTTTTACAATGGTTAACAGTTAACAATTAACAATGCATAATTAACGATTAACATGATAACAGTAACAAGGAGGGGCTCTGTCGTCTGCTCCAGTGGAGATTGTGCTCTGAGCGGCCTGACAAAACCAAATTACCCTGACAATCAAAAGGTATGTAATCTTCAATGCAAAAGGACAAGAGAAGGCCTCAGTTAAGGTAAAGATTGACCTTTATCACAGATGATAAGAGCCTAGGACACGACTACCCACCATAACTTGCTTTTAGTTGGGAATTTAAAATTTCAGACCATCCTGTGTGGTTACTTTAGCAGTCTGAGTTTGTAAGCCCCTCCCACCCCCACAAGCCGGCCTCCAGAGCTTGTCAGTTTATTATGTAGCCCCTTTTCATCCACACATCTCATTTCCCAATACATTTATGAGAAAGTTGAAGATTGCAGAAATTAAATTTCTTGTCCAAAGGCAGATCCTCAGTAAATCAGAGAGTTGCTAATTCAGTTCAGCTGGTGTCATGGTAAAGCCTCTGCTATTTAGCAGGACACAGTTCAGGTCTTCAACCAGCGCCATGAGAACAGGGGGCTCTAGTATGTACACATCTGTATTTTCCCACAGAGTATGGACAACCCAGATATGGTAACTGACACATATACCAGAGGTACTCAAACCTTGCTGAACTTTAGGATCACTTGGGATTTTTTTTTAACCTTTTCTTTTTTTAATCTCAATGCCCAAGGTACTCCCATGCCACTTAAATATGTATCTCTGAGAGTGGCATCATGGTGTCAATACATTTAAAACTCCATAGATAATTCCAGTCTCTAACCCAGATTGAGAAGCAGTGGTTTAGAACAGTTCTAATTGGAGTTAATTAGAATTTAGAGGAATAAAGTCCCAAGTCTTTCAAATGGGTCAGGGAGGTCTTCACAGAAGTGGTCATTCTATTTTGTTGTCGTTGCATTTTTATTTATATTTCCACATTTTTTATTGTTGTTCAAGTACAATTGTCTCCATTTTCCCCACACTGCTCCCCCGAACCCCAGCCATCCCCGCTCCACGGCCCTTGACCCTACCCGCTTTGGTTTTGTACATGTGTCCTTTATACCTGTTCCTGGAAATCTTGACTTGACTTTTAAAGGAGAAAAAATTGCCAGAAATCATGGAGAAAAGAAGGAGTAAGGAAAGGGTATAAATATGAATGTACAGAATGTGCAAATGCACAACAGAACAGGAACAGTCCCTGTTTGCTGGGGCCAGTGCCAGAGTTCTGCACACCTGGCCATCTGGTACCATCCCCTGGAGATCTGGTTGGAGGAATGATATTTGTAATTCGTAATCCATAATCTCCATCTTTTATTCTAAAAACATGGCTTTCTTAGTTTCTTCCTTTCCATACCCTCTCTGGCACACCATTCATGTGATATTTTCTTTGACTATACAAATGAATTTTATTCTGGTTACTTTTTTACCTTCTACTTATCATTTATTTGTATCCAGCTTTAACTAAATAAAGTGTTTATTATAACATTTAGTTTTTGTAGTCTATGTTAAGTATTAGATGATATATCTATTATATTAGATTGTGCAAAGTTCCAATATGGGGTCATTATTTTTTCAGTTGTATGTCCTATAATTCTATATGTGGTATGTGCACAATAATTATTTTCCTAAAATATTGTTTTTCTATCATGTAATTTGTTGCAAATAACCTGACTATTTAGTTTTTCTTCTCAAGAAGTTAATTATTATTGTCTGTACTTCTATATTTCATATTTTTATAGTTATTATTAAGTATCTTTTATTAAAAAGAACAATAGAAATTTGAATGACTTAAAATTATATGTGTATAAGTATGTATATATAATAAGTATAATGAAGTACTAGGTAGAAAATAACTGTTATTTTTGAAAATATATTAAAACTCAAGTCTATGACAAGAAGACAGTTTATTTAAATAATTCATTCATGTATCTGACTTATTAATGAGCTGCCTTATTAATTTAAAAAGTCAAAGATTTTTAAAAAGCTTACAGATGGAATAACAAGTTGGGTATAACAGGGATTTTTTTTAAAAAACATATTATTTTGCTTCAAACCATGTACAAATGACTTCCAGTAATCAATTGGTCAGAATGCAATTTGAGTCATAATTTAAAATTGTAGGCAAACAATCACAAAAACAAATTTAAAACTGTGTGGCAATTGCTATGGGGAGGGAGAGTATAAGGGGACTAAATGGTAGTGGAAAGAATACCATAAAAATAAAATAATAACTTCTATGTAAGTCTAAATGAAACACAAGCTATTTACTACAAATCTGAAGTAGAAAATCCAAATGTAAAGAATTACTATATATCCTTTTCAATGCAATTGATAGCAAACAGAAACATATGGTTTAAAATTACATTGCTGACAGTTTTTGGAAACTACTCGGTGGTTTCCAAAATGAAACCAAAATGAAATATCATACTATCTTTAAAATACAATAAGCTAATGTGTGTCTGAACCATTTTACTGAAAGGATGCAATATTAACTGTGAGAGAAACATAATGTATATGTGAAATGGATAGATTAGAAAGTTAATTGCCTCATTTGAATTTGTATCTTCATAGTCATATGGCTGCTATCTATTGATTTGACACCTCAGCTACTAAAATAAATTTTATGGGCCCTTAGAAAATGCACACGAAGCTTTGGCATCGTCTTTAGATGAAAGTACTGGAGCATTTGTGTAGCAATTGCTCTGAAACAGTATTCCCTGGGACCATAACCAGTAATGGCCAAATCCATTGTAACCCACATATCCTGTTCTACAGAAAAACATGGTCAAGCAAACATTTGTGATCTTACTCCGATACTATGGTTTCCTATCTAGGTCTAAACTAAAAATTTAGGTTATGGCAAATGTATTTGTCAAATAAAGTGGTCCCACCAATAGAAAATACAATTTCTTAAGACTTCCAGAATTATGCTAATTTCACTCTAGAAGTCTACCAGATTATAGTAACATTTAAGAGATGACTCAAGCATTTTAATTTCGTCTTTATATATTTTTTATTATGTTTAATCTTTACTGTATTTTTCATTATCTGTTAGTCCCCTTATTCCTCCTTTTCCCCAGCAATCACCAACACTGTGGTCCATGTCCACGAGTCCCTTTTCTTTTTCCTCAATCCCTCCACCCCAAACCTCCACCACCACTAGCTGTCATCCTGCTTTCCACCTATGAGTCTGCTTCCATTGTCCTCATTAGTTCAGTTCGTTCTTTTAGATTCCACATATAAGAGAAATCATATGGCATTTCTCTTTCTCTGACAGGCCTATTTCACTTAGCATAATGTTCTCCAGGTGTACCCATACTGTCACAAAGGATAACATTTTCTTCTTTTTTATGGCTAAGTAGTATTCCATTGTGTAAGTGTCCCATAGTTGTTTTCTCCACTCATCTATTGGTGGACACTTGGGCTGCTTCCATATCTCAGCGATTGTGAATAACACTGCAGTGAACATAGGGGTACTTATGTTCTTGCAAATTAGTGTTTTGGGTTCCTTGGGATATATTTCCAGAAGTGTGATCACTGGGTAAAAGGGCAGATCCATTTTCAATATTTTTGAAGTATCTACAAATTGCTCTCCATAGTGGCTACACCAATCTTCACTCCTACCAATAGTGCAAAAGGGTTCCCCTATCTCCACATCCTTGCCAGCACTTGTTGTTTGTTGATTTATTGATGATAGCCATTCTGACAGGTGTAAAATGGTATCTCATTGTGGTTTTCATTTGCATTTTTCTGATGCTTAGTGATGTTGAACATCTTTTCATACATCTTTGTCTTTTGGCGATTTGTATGTCTTCTTTGGAGAAGTGCCTATTCAGGTCCTTTGCCAATTTTTTAATTGGGCTGTTTGTTCTTTTGGTGTTGAATTTTGAAAGTACTTTGTGAATTTTGGATATTAATCCCTTATCAGATGTATAGGTGAATATGTTCTCCCATTCCGTGGGGTTGTCTTTTTATTTCATTGATGATTTCCTTTGCTCTGCAAAAACTTAGTTTTGTGTAGTCCCATTTATTTATTTATTCATTTGTTTTTCTTGCCTGAGGAGACATATTTGATAAAAAATTGCTACAGACAATTTCTGAGATTTTGCTGCCTACATTTTCTTCAGTGTTTTTTATGGTTTCAGGTCTAACACTTAAGTCTTTGATCCATTTTTAATTTATTCTTGTGTGTGTTGTAAGAAGGTGGTCTAGTTTTATTTTTCTGTATGTGTCTGTGAAATTTTCCCAACATTGTTTATTAAATAAACTATCTTGAGCTCATTGTATGTGCTTGCTTCCTATGTTAAATATCAATTGACCATAGAGGCTTGAGTTTATTTCTGGGCTCTCTATTCTGTTTCATTGATCATTGTGTCTATTTTTATGCCATTACCATGCTGTTTTGATTTTCATGTCCTTACCGCTACAGTTTGATGTTAGGTAATGGGTTGCCTCCAACTTTGTTCTTCTTTCCCTGGATTACTATTGCTATGCTGGGCCTTTTGTGATTCCACATAAATTTTTTTAAATATTTGCTCTAGTTCTGTGAAATTTGTCATTGGAATCTTGAGGGAAGTGCTTTGAAACTGTAGATTGCTTTTGATAGTATGGACATTTTAATTATGTTAATTCTTCCTATCCATGAACATAGTATACGCTTCTACTTATTTGTATCTTCAATTTTTTTCTTCAGTGTCATAATTTTCCAAATACAAGGTCTGTTACCTTCTTGGTTAGGTTTATTCTTAGGTATTTTATTCTCTTTGAAGCAATTGTGAATGGAATTGTTTTCTTGATTTCCCTTTTTGTTAGTTCACTATTGGCATATAAAAATATAACTGATTTCTCGATATTAATTTTGTATCCTGCTATTTTGCTGAATGATTTACTAGTTTTAATAGTTTCTTTGAATCTTTGGGTTCTCCATGTATAGAATCATATCATCTGTGAATAAAGGCAGTTTTCCTACTTCCTTTCCAATTTGGATGCCTTTTATTTCTTCTTATCTGATTGCTGTGGCTAGGACTTCTAGTACTATGCTGAATAAGAGAGATGAAAGCAGACATCCTTATCTTATTCCTGACCTTAAAAGGAACGATCATAGTTTTTGCAAATTGACTATGATGTTGGCAGTGGGCTTATCATATATGGCCTTTATTATGTTTCCATATGTTCCCTCAGTTCCCACTTTGCTGAGAGTTTTTATCATAAATGGGTGTTGGATTTTATCAAATGTTTTTTCTGCATCTATTGATATTATCATGCAGTTTTTATCCTTCATTTTGTCTATGTGTTGCATCACATTTGGACTTGCAAATGTAGTACAAACCTTGCATTCCTGGAATAAATCCCACTTTATCATGTATGATTTTTTTGATGCATTGCTCTACTTGGTTTGCTAATATTTTACTGAAGATTTTAGCATCTATGTTTATTAGGGATATCGAACTATAATTTTCTTTTCTTATAGTGTCTTATTTGGCTTTGGAATTAGGATAATACTAGCCTTGTAAAATGAGTTTGGGAGACTTCCCTCCTCTTGAATTTTATGAAATAGTTTGAAAAGCACAGGTGTTATTTCTTCTCAGAATGTTTGGTAAAATTCACCTGTGATGCCATCTGATCTATGGCTTTGTTTGTTGGCAGTATTTTGATTACAGCTTCAATTTCATTAGGTATAATCTGTCTACTTAGATTCTCTGATTCTTCCTGATTTAGTTATAGAAGATTGTATGTTTCTAGGAATTTATCCATTTTGTTCAGGTTGTCCAGTTTATTGGCATGTAGTTGTTCATAATATTTTCTTACAATCTTTTGTAATTCTTTGGTGTCATTTGTTATTTCTCCTCTTTCATTTCTGATTTTGTTTATTTTGGTCCATTTTCTTTTTTTCTTGATGACTTGGGTTAAAGGTTTGTCAATCTTGTTTATCTTTTCAAAGAACCTGCTCTTGGGTTCAATGATCTTTTATATTGTTTTTTAGACTCTATTTTGTTTCTTTCTGCTCTGATCTTTATTATTTCCTGCCTTCTACTTACTTGGGACTTTTTTTCTCAAGTTCTTTTAAGTGTGAAATTAGATTGTTTGTTTGAACTTTCTCTTGTTTTTGTGAGATAGGCCTATATTTCTATAAATTTCCTTTTAGGATTGTTTTCCCAGTTTCCCAGATTTTGGGTTGTTGTGTCCTCATTTTCATTTATTTCAAGGTATGTTTTGATTTCTTCCTTGATCTCATTGTTGACCCATGCATTGTTTAATAATGTTATTTAGCTTCTATGTTTTTCTCAGTGTTCTTGTGACTGATTTCTAGTTTCATCACATTTTGCTCAGAGACGATGTTTGATATGATTTAAATCATCTTAAATTTATTGAGACTTGTTTTGTGTCCTAACATGTGGTCTAACCTAGAAAACATTTCATGTGCACATGAAAAGTGTGTATATTCTGCTGCTTTGGGGTGAAATACACCCCTGATGATACCTATTAAATCCATTGGACTTAGTGTGTCATTTAAGGCCAGTGTTTTCTTGTTGAGTATCTACCTGGAAGATCTATCCATTGAAGTCAATGGTGTGTTAAACTGACTATGACACTATTTCTGTTGATCTCTCCCTTTATGTTCACTAACATTTGCTTTACATATTTAGGCACTCCCACGTTGGCTGTATCAATGTTAACTAGGGCTATATCCTCTTGTGGATTGTTCTCTTTATTATGATGTAGTGTCTTTATCTCTACTACAGCCTTGGTTTTATAGTCTATTCTGTCAGATACAAGTACTACTACCCAGCTTTTTTTTTTCTTTTCCATTTATGTGAAATATCTTTTTCCACCCCTTCATTTTTAGTCTCTGTTTATCTTTCAGTCTGAGATGTGTCTCTTGGAGGCAGAATATATATGGGACTTATTTTCTTATCCATTCAGTTACCCTCCGTCTTTTGGTTGGAGCATTTAAGCCATTTACATTTAGGATCATTATTATTGGTGATATGTATGTAGTGCCATTTTATCGTTAAACTGTTTTCTCCTCCTCCTCCCCCACCCCCCCTCCCCCTCCCCCTCCTCCCAAGCCTTTTAACATTTGTTGCAGTGCTGGTTTGGTGTTAATAAACTACTTTAGCTTTCTCTTGTCTGGGAAGCTCCTTATTTCTCCTTCGATTTTAAATAATAGCCTTGCTGGGTAAAGTAGCCTTGGTTGTAGGTCCTTGCTTTTCATCACCTTGAATGTTTCATGCCACTCCCTTATGGCCTGAAATGTTTCTGTTGAGTAACCAGATGCCAGTGTAATTGGTGCTCTCTTATAAATAACTACCTGCTTTTCTCTTGGGTTTTAGAACTCTCCCCTTGTTTCTAAGCCATGTCATTTTAATTGTGATGGGTCTGTGTGTAGGCCTCTTTGGGTCCAGCTTGTTTGGGGCCCTCTGAGCTTCCTGGACTTGAGCGTTTTTTTTCTTCACCAGATTAGGGCAGTTTTTCAGTTATTGTTTCTTTAAATATGTTCTCCATCCCTTGCTTGCTCTTTTCTCCTTCTGGCAGCCCCATGGTACGTTCTGATTCATGTTGTCCAAAATGTTTCTTAAGCTCTCCTCATTTTTTAAAATTATTTTTTCTTTTTGCTTTGCCTGGGTTTTTTTTTTTCTACCTTGTCTTCCAAATCACTGATGTGATCCTCTGCTTCATATAACCTACTGTTTATTCCTTCCAGTGCATTGTTTATATTGTATTCTTTATTTCTGACTGCTTCTTTTTATGGTTTCTATGTCTTTCTTCATGCTTTTGAGTAGTCTTATAATTATTACTCTGAACTCTCTATGTGATAATTTGCTTACCTCCATGTCATCTAGTTGTTCTGGATAATTCTCTTATTCTTTCATTTGGATTCTGTATCTTTGTCTTCCCTTTTGGCTGCTTCGTATTTTCAGCCTTAGTAGTCAAACTGATCAGTTGCTAAATTAATTAAGCTGTAATCAGCAGACAAGCTTAAGCTTCACAGGGTGGGGCAGAGTAATTCCAGTGGGCTGGGCTCTTCCTTCCCCTCGGGCTGATGGCACTTGGAGAGGAGTGCTCTGCCTGAGAAAGATGGCTCCTGCAGTATGAGTAATGACTCAGCACAGGGAATCTGGAAGCTGTTCTTTCAGTTTGCCCCCCAGAGCCCCCAACCCCAGATACTCCTCAAGCATCTGTAGTCCACTCTTTCCTCCCTCTGCTAGAGCCCAGAGTAAGTGGCTGCAAATGAAATTTTGTGTGTTGGCCCTTTAAGAGGCTCCAGCAGAGGGATAACAGAGTGTACTAAATTTTGTGTGTCTCTGTGCTGCCAGTATTTCTGCCTATTTTCTCTAGATTAATGATTCAACCCTTTTAACAAAAATGATAGAGATTCCGAATTTCTCCCAGGATAAATACAAAACACCTTATCATGAAATTCGCAACACATACATACACACATGCATACACACAGAGTTCTGCCATCTTATTCATTCATATTGTTAGTGTAAGCCCACTGCTGCATATATATAGCCATCTCCTCACTGTATGTTTCCTCTATTCTCTCCTCTTACCTAAAAATTCTTGAGTTTTGCATAAGGTTTAGAAAGATACATTGCCCCCATTTCAATAAAATTTTATTATATTTTTAATAGTAATGAGGGATTCTTATTTCATTGTAATATTTTATTTTCTATTTATTTACTCTAATTTTATTTCTTTTGTGAGGGTCTGGTAATTATACCCGAGAAGTAACTTCTGCTTTCTTGATTTTGCTTCCCTGTGCATTTTTCCCCACAAATATACTGCATTGTTATTTCATGATAAGTGAAACACAGTTGCCCATTGACAACCAATAACAGAACGGAAGACAAATGATGTGAGAGAAATTGAAGTTAGTTGTATTGGTTTGAGGTTACCTTAAATGATGCCTTGGTAAATATCAAACTCAAATGCAACTTACTCACACATACCAAATGATTTCTGTAATGACATTCAATTACTTACTTCCCTGGAACTCATTTGTTCAACAAATATGCACTGTGCACTGTTCTGGGTGCTAACGATATAATGATGAACAAAAAAGAGCCAGCCCCCTACTCTCCCAGAGCTTAGCTTTTAGTGGGGTAGAAAGGCAATAACCCATAACAGCCCCAAAACCAGTGGATAAAGAGGTCCTGTGAGAGCTTACAATAGGGCATTGACCTAGGGAGGAATCTCAGGGAACTTTCCCTGAGGGAGTGCTCTTGCACTGAACTCTGAAGCCTGAGCAGACAGTAATTTGTTAAAGAAGGAAGGAAGAGAGGATTGTTTTATCAGAAGCTACAGTGTGGTTAAAGATCTTTCCAAAGAAGGTAACATGCCTGGTTCAGGACTTGAAAGAAGAACAGAGAGGATGAAAAAGAGTAAGTGTGGGGAATGTGCAGGAAGATGAGTCTGGAGAAAGAGATGGAGGCCATAGCTAAACTGCTGTTAATCCCCTATAACGAGATTATTTTTTATCACTTTAAGAGCTGAAGGAAGCCAAAGAGTGTCTTTCTTAGGGAGAATGATACAGGTAGAAAAATATTCAATTCTAATTGGCAAGTAAGAATATAGGATTTGTAGATTTTAAACACTCACAATAAAAAAAAACACTTAGGAATTGTTAAAAGGCACATTCAGTGCCACACTATTTTGTTTATATAAAGCAGTTAAAGTTACAATTCAAAAGCTTATTGTTTGTACAGACATTTTAGAGTCCATGTGACACGATCAATACAACGGCAACCCAACACCCTTTTACAAATTGTCCATTGATTACTGTCTAGGATAACCCGATGTTTTTAAATTAAAACACTGAAATTGAGAAAGTGACCAAAATGTTTATGTAATAGACAATGATATAGCTATAGATTCTTAAACAATTTTACTATTATATCCCTGGTTTGCTTCCAACTTAGGTTAAAGATGACATGAAATTGTTACCACCTGACAGCTGCTGACACATTTGAAATTAATCATTTCTCAGTTTAGCTCCTAGCAGGTGTCCACCTGATAAAGCCAACAGTCCCAACTGCCACCAATTGGTTTCTTCTTGAGGAAAGTTAGTGAAAAGCCAGGATCAAGTTGTTTAATCACATCAGTAAGAAATGAAAAAGACCACTAGGCTTCCTTTTCCTCTTCCCTTGAGGCTACAGCAAATCTGCTCTTTATCATTTCTCTCCAAGTGTTTTACCCAGTCAGATATAAATATATCAAATAAGTGAATTCTCTGCTTCCCCTTTGCAGTTATTCTCCCCTTCATTGCTTGGTAAACATCTTAAAGAATTCCTGCGTTTTCTCTGTATTCACAGAATTCAGATTGTAAACTGAGATGTCCACTTTTAAGTCATGAGGAAAGAATGAGCTGGGAATCCGAATTGCCTAATTACCTCAGTGGGTGGTCCCTGAATTTGGGAATAAATTATATCCAAAGGAAGGGACTGCAGTAACTATGAACTATCCACAATACAATAATATATACCTAATACTTATTTGATATGATCAAACATTGGCCAAGAAAGAAAATCACTATAAATTCTAAAAATATATTTATATGTTAAACCCTGGAGTAAAAAAATGGCAATCAGCGATTTAGAGTATTCTATTTATTTTTTAAGACTGAGTAGAATATAACAAGTGTTCATTTTCAACTTTCTAGTGTGGTAGTAGGCAGTGTTGCAAGGAGTTATCATAGGTGCTGAATGTTGTCTCCCCCACCAAATTAATTTGTTAAATCTAACTCCAAATTTGGAGGTGGGTCTTTGGGTGGTAATTAGGCTATGAGAGCTGAGCCCTCATGGATGGGATTTTGTCCTTTATAGTAGAGTCCCCAGAGAGCTCCCATTTTCCTTCCCATTTCACCATGTGAAGACACAGAGAGAAAACTGCTACATGTAAACTAAGAAGCAGGGTTTTTTTTTAAATGTTTCATTGTGTATGCTATTACACTTGCCCAATTTTTCCTCCTTCTCCTCTCTGCACTCAGCTTGCCACCCACTTCCATAGTCAATCTCCATACCATTCTTCATGTCGGTGGGTCCTTCATCTGTGTTCTTTGACCAATCTCTTTGCCTTCTTTCAATCAGTCCCAACTCCCTCTCTCCTCTTCTAGCTGTCAGTCTGTTTCATGATTCTATGCCTCTAGTTCTATTTTGCTCATTAGATTCCTCATATAAGTAAAATCGTATGATATTTGTCTTTCACTGACTAGTTTATTTCATTTAGCATAATAGTCTCCAGTTCCATTCGTGCTGTTGCAAAAGGGTAGGAGCTCTTTTTTTTCTTTCTGCTGCATAGTATTCTACTGTGTACATTAAAAAATGTACCACAGTTTTTTAATCCACTTATCTACTGATAGGCACTTAGGCTGCTTCTAAATCTTGGCTATTATAAATAGTACTGCTATAAAGATAGGGGTATAAATTCTTTTTAATTGGTATTTTGGTATTCTTAGGGTATATTTCCAGCAATGGAATCACTGCATCAAAAGGCAGTTCCATTTTTAATCTTCTGAGGAAATTCCATACTGTTTTTTCACAGTCAGTGCAGCGATCTGCATTCCCACCAACAGTGCACTAAGGTTCCCTTTTCTCCACATTCTCTCCAACACTTGTCTGGTGGTTTATTAATGATAGCAATTTTAGCAGGTGTGCAGGCTCTTACACACTATGCTAGAGACTTGATGTTAGGCTTCCCAGGTTCCAGAACTGTTAGAAATAAATTTCTGTGTTTTTAAACCACCCAGTCTATGGTATTCTATTGTAGCAGTGGCATAGACTAAGGTGTTTGAAATTATCAGAGAAAGCAATTCTGTGGTTCATATAAATAGATTCTTTTTATGAGAAAATAACTTTTTCTCATAATGAATAAAGTTATAAAAACTTTTTAAAGATGTTCTTTTCATATTCTTCTAATATGACCTTATAAAATTTCTTGTTTCACAGTGTAGGAAATTGAAATTCAGTAGTGTAATAAATGAGAAGCAAATCTGGAATTAGAATTCAAAAATCTTATATTTCAAAGCCTGTTCTTTTCCCCATTACTCTTGGTTAAGTTTGTCCTTTTATAGTAGGATTTTATCATACCTGAGTGTCAAAATGGAATGCTTGTGAGCTATGACAAAAAAAGATCTTGTAATTATGGGAATAGTGGTAAAGAGGGGGAAAAAACTTGTGTTGATACAAAGTATTTCACAGTTTGGTGTCGCACTCATATAGAAATAATCTCGAAGTCATCTACAACCTGTTTCTTTTTTTTCAGATTCTGATAGATCTGGCTTACTAAACACCTTTATTTATTTCTTATGCAAAAGATTTTACTGCTGGTTAGCTATGGGGAAACAGAATATAAGAGCAGAAATAACATGGGATACTAAAAAATATAAAGTTTAATCCCTGGTCTCCTAATTTCTCTAAAGAAGTTAATACTAATAATCAGATATTAATTGTGAATCATGCAGAAAAAAGTTCTCTTTTTTTGGAGAAGACATTTAAGAATCAATACTTTTTTTACAGAAGTTTCTAAGAGGCATTGGGGCTTCTCCAGGGTTCACTTGTTAGAGGAACATTAACAAAGTCAGACCACTTTACAAACATACCATGATACAGAAAGTGTATATTATTTCCATTTTCATTTAGACTTTTTCAGCATGAATCTATCAAAATTCCCCCTCCACAGGGTGTGTGGCATGGTCATGACCTCTATTTGTGGAACTCTGTGTTTGGAGGCCCAGCTTTTCAGTGAAGCGCTGGAAACATAAGGTGATCTAAATCTAAGGATAACAAGAAAGTACATCAAAGGTAATGTGAAAGACCAGATCTTTCTTTGTGCTAATGACCTTTAGTAAAATACATTGCTTCTCTTGTGTCACTGGGAGCATCATGACTTTCATTCAATTACCTAACACCCTTTTTAGGATTTCATGTTTTTTTCTCCCAAGTTTGATTTTCTATAGGTGCACATAGATATTGAAATTTTCCTAGTCCCCCCAAATTTTAATAAAATTAAGTAGCAATATTTATATGTAAGTAAAAGTGAGTGATGATTTGGTTCTTTAATCACAAAGAGTATTACTAGTTGCCTTGTGACAGACAATTGGTTAAATAACTAATAAAATGTAAGTAAGGATTAGGGAAAAGACTGCATTTTCTAAGCAGCTGCTGAACACTTATTACCAATAATAATGCTCATAATATGTCTAATTCTTGTTGGGTGTGATAACAGGGAAAACTCATTCATCTTTTCATAACTGCATATACTTTCATATACAACTGTAAATCCAATCAGGAGATGAAACCGTACAGTAACTTGAGCTGGAAAAGTTTATTGTAAAGAATTATGAACACTAACAGGGGATTGAAAGAACAAAGGAGGTTGGCTACCGCAAATTAAAGAGAACTGTAACAAATTTGGAAAGGAAACACATAAGGAACAGTCAGTGCCCTGGGGCTGAGTTCAGATTTCCACAGAAGACAATCCCTTCCCTCAGGCCTGAGATGCAGACTTTGTTGGAGAGAAAATGAGAAGTTGTGGCAGAACTTGCAGGAAATCTGTCCTTCAGAACTTGCCAGAAATCACCCTCTTGGTCTCTGGAGAAAGCTCTCCAAGGAGAGATGTCCCTGCAGAGGAACTCTGCTGGGAGAGCATCCACGTGCGCTGGGTCCTGAGTGCTGCTGACCTCTGTACCCCGGAGTCGGGTGCTGGTGAAGCCACCTGCTTAAAATGTAGTTTTTATTATTTAGGAATGGCAAGGCCAACAGATCAGGAGATGGTTGCCATTGAAAAGATAGTTTGTTAGACTCATACATCTCAAGAGGAGGGGACATGCCATGGGTGGGAGGGGGCGGGGCACAAGATAGCCCCAGTGTCAGCTGAGAGGCAAAAACAATGAGGGAAAAACATGGGCCTGAACCTGTATTGTGGGTTCCACAGGAAGGGAATCACAGAGCAGGATAATAAGCAGGCTTATGATTGGCTAGTTTGAAGGATTTGGGCAAACTCTGGGGTATAGAGGCTGTTCCTAATTGTCTGCTTCCTGCCTCTGGGATAGTTAGGGCAGGTGGAGAGTGGTTAGAGTGTGAGGGCCTAATAAAGGAAGTGACTGAAAATACGGTTTCTGGCTTGGTCAGTATGCATGCGAAACAATCTTTTGCAGGCAAGTTGTTTTCTTGTTGGTGTACTAGAAACTAGCAAACTAGTTTTTTAGTAAACTAACCCTGGGAGGGGCAGCAAGGTCCCAATGTCAAAGCATTGGTACAGAAAATTCAACTGTGGTTAATACACACCCCCACACCCCCCCACTGCAGAAGCTGGCACTGGAGAAGCAGCACTGTTACAACTGGACCCTGGAGAGGCTGGCCTTATGGTGGTAACCAGGCACTGGAGAGACCGTGCACTGTAGAAGTTTTCCAGGAGATCACACTGGAAAACACCTACATGTGATACCTTTTCAGTCCCCTCTACTGACAAAGTTTTACAAGCTTATCAAGGAAGCTGGTAAAAGTAAAATCTTTAAAGGGTTAATCTACATTTTTGCAGAGCAGGTAATGAAATGTGTATTTGGATATTAAAGATAATATACTTCTATGTTCAAATGTAGATTTTGATATTTGAACATCTCTATTTATGTTAATTCAATACGCTGTCTGGGAACCTCATTTAGTGAATCAAAAACGGAGTTAAGAATGGACCTTTGGATCTGCCCCAGTCTGGGCTGAGACAGTTGGTCCTTTGTATCCTTGCTTTGATCTGTCATTGGATAGAATTGCCCGAGAACATCAAAACTGAGGCAGTGCCTGGCATGTAAAAGGTGTTGAGAAATATGCCTTGAATTTATACTGTTATTTTAAACAGTTATTAGTTTTAAAGGAGTTCAATGGAATTCTTGATGTATTGTCAGGGGAAAATTCCACCCGCCTCCCCCCACCAACCCGACACTGTGGGAACCAGGACTTGTAAATCTGCAATAAGCAGATTTGCAAGAACAGGTAGCACAGATTCCTAAGTGGGTCACTCGAAGTGATGGTAGGATTCCTGCTACTACAGTTTTGTTCCTGACTGGTCTCTTCTTCCTAATGGGAGTACAGTGCCACAGAAAAGGTTTTTCATTTGAATTTAACTGCATTCCAGAGGACGGTGTGCCATTCTCCTAATGTGTCATCATCAAACTACCCACTTCAGCTCTGAATTTAACAGGCTGTTCCACTGCTCTGTTGGGTCAGCAGCTCCTGGATGGTATGGAGTGTGATGTAATCCTTGCTTATGGTCTCACTATGGACTTATCTTTGCTCTAAAATATGTCCCGTGCTCTGATGTTATATTCATATAAAGTTTCATGCAAGAGGATCCCACAGGCAGGAAAGACAAAAATGTGTGAGTGCCTGTCTATTTCTGTCACCGTGAATTTGTGGTTGTCCTATCCAGTGTAGGAGAGGTCAAGTGCAATCAGTTTTTTACTCATTGTCTATTTCTATAATCCTAAAGAAAGTGTGCTATATAAGGAGATCAGCTCGGTATCTGTTTTTGGATGGTCAAATTCTGCAGCTCACGTGTAATCTCCATCTCCACCCCCACAGTCACTTTACTCAGGTGCCAATCATGCCAGCCCTAGAGTAATTATGGCAAAGATTGACTGAGTACAACTGGACAAATCATTTCGTCTGCCGAGTTGTTCAGTGCTTCTTCTTCAGTGCACGATCTCTGGTGCGTGTGAGCATGTGATGCAGAAATCTTCATAATTCATTCCAATTTCTATATCTATATCCACATGTCTCTATTCCATCTTCTTATCTCTGTTACTGTTCTTTCTCCTTCTAGGTCTCTGATCAGCCAGGAAAACCATTGCCCCTGCCATAATTTAATGTATATTCAAATCTAGAGCACTTATTTTACACAAAGTCGATGTTTGGAGATGCACTGCCCAAAGCTCTGTCCACTGAGAAGATCCCGAACTGCCTTACATGCTTTAAATATACTGGTTGAGCACTCAGAAGTAAATCTACTTAAACTTCCGACTGTATCACTTGGAAAGCTATTTTGAACCTCATGATTTTAGCATTTCAGCTTTATTTGGAGTGGGACCCCATTGGGTTCTGCTTATAGTCATCCAACTAGCCAACAATTTATATCACTCCTAATCCTATGTGTTAGCACACTGAATCATATCCCTGCTAAATGCACCTATATCAAGAAATCTAGCCCAACTTAAAAGTACAGTCTTCTGTATTCATTATACTTCCCTCAGGATTCAGTTCCACCTACATCCCAACAGCATTTGTTGGTATAGTATACAATTTGAGACTATTTGTAGAAATAAACATAAAGTTATGGCTTACGCTAAGTCAGCTTGCAATTTCAGAATTACCATAGCATAGTAGTTCTCAACCAGGGGCAATTTTGTCCCTACTTCTTTTATCAGGATTGACAGTGTCTGGAGACATTTTTGGTTGTCACAACTCAAGAGGTGCTACTGGTAACCACTGGACACAAGTCAGGGATGGTGCCAAACATCTTAGTGCACACAGTACCCTCCACCCATAGAAAAAATTATTTGGCCAAAGCATCAATAGTGCTGAGGCTGAAACACTTGCTAAACTCAGAAAAATAGTCATGTTAGAGGAGAGAAAACCCACTGTAGGAGGGGCTAGAGGATATGCCTTTACCAAAAGATGGATTACGTGATGGCTCTATAAACAGGATCACATAGCAAGAAACCATTAAAGAACTAGGCTCGCTGATGGCAATAAGGATGATAGACTCCACCTAATAGTTATTACCCTGTCCCTGGGTGTATAACTGGAATAGAATAGAAATAAATGGCACAACCTCACATTGGGTCCTTGAACTATGGGATGAGAGCTATCATTGTTTTATTTTTCACAGACATATAATTCCCTACATGAATTACTTTGCTTTCCTGCAAAATCTAGATGGTTAAAGGAGGATAAAAATGTTCCTAATTAGAGAGAGACCAGTGTTCAGCAACTTTTATAGGAATACAAGCAACTAAAATTCCACACTAGAAATTTCAAGACAATTTCCTTCATTTAGCAGAAATCATTAGCAGTTTTATAGCTTCACCATTCTTCCTTGTCCGTGTGACATGGATTTCTCATTTAGATGAATCCTGGAAAATAAGAGTTTTTTTGTTTTAGTGAAAGTTTCTAAAACACACATGTGCAAAAAAAACCCCAACAGTAATAGAAACAAAAATAACACAAGTAAATTTGGTCTCTGTTTATTCACCTACATAACAGGCATACAATATTCCTTTGTTCTGTCTCCTCAGGTCCTGACTAAAAACACAAATATGTATCCCTAATCCAAATCACTTAGCTGTTACCTAGAGAGTTAAAAGTTCAGAATTTTATGTCTAAAAGTAGTCTTAAAGTTTTATTTTACAAATAAAGAAATTGTGTCTCAGAAAACTGAAATTACTTACCCAAAGGTCAGACAGTGTTTTCATTGTATATAACTTAGATTTCTTTATTCCTTTTTAATGTTATTTGCACTAAATAAGAAAAATGATAATACCATGGATGATCAGAATAATTTGAGCTAATTAAAATGACTTTATGTAATTCTATTTTAAATAAACTTCATTTACTTGAACATTAATAGCCACAATTTAAATATATCCATATTAAATATATGCTATATGCTTTATTAGATTAAACAATTTATTTGACATTCCTAAAAGACTCTTCTTGTTTCTAACATAATTTTCATCTTTCAGTGGAAGGCCATGAGAGTCCAGGAATTGAGAAAGAACATATCTAAGCTTTATATGGCCTTGATAAATCACTGCATTCTTTGTGCTTCTGTTTCCATACTAAGAACTCTGCCTTTGTTCTCCACTTCATCACAGTGGGGTACAGATGGATAAACGCATGAGAGAGTTGTTATTGAGAAGACAAGGTAACAGATAGAGGTTTTAAATAGAATTTTCTTGGCATATAATTTAAGAGTAACTGTGTTGGCCTAAATAGTAACTGAGCATGTTTGAAAGAGATATTTGGTGAAGAAGACAAGATAAAGGGAGACTAGAAAACAATGGTGTGTTAGAGAATTTCTTTGTCCTAAAGTTTTATGATATGCTTTTTTTCCTATTTATGAAGTAAACAGAATTACTTTTTTTGTGTAGTTACTCGTCCTAAAATTTTTGATTCTGATCTAATTCAGAAGAGACAAAGAATATTCCTTAGGTCTTATGACACAAAGAAAATCAAGATCTTAATACTAGAAAAAATAATTTCATAGATACTGTGCAAAATCAGACTTGAGATTATAAATTTAAATCCTAAAATATAAATAAAATAAATATTCTCCTTTTTATTATAAATCTTTTCCTTATACCACCCAAAATGCTGCAGAAGGAAGCTTCAAATGGAATGAGGAAACCAAGAAAAGCCTATTATTTCACTTAGTGAAAGATTGTATGTCAAAGTTTTTTTATTCTAATTAATGTAGTTTTACCTTATAATTAGTTTTTCATTATATTAGTTTTTCATTTCTTCCTGTATTTGTTATGTTTCATTTTATTATGATAAATGTTTATCATTTTTCTGAATGAAAACATAGCCATTGATTCAACAAATATTTATTAAACACCATCAAGCCACAGAACTAACTGCAAAGGATCAGAAGAAAATGGTCCCTGCCTTTGAGGGTCTTACAATATTAAGTAGTAAACTTAAATTAAATATATAACTGGGTTCAGAAGCCTGATTCATGCAATAATGTGGTTGAACTCACAACTATTTACTGCATTTTGCATTTTCAAATAACCAATTACTTTATTTAAAGAAACTACTGCACTCACATTATTCAAAAGTAGAATGACAAAGCATCCCTGAAAAAAAATTCTGTATTTTAAATTTCCTCATATAATATAAATACTGAATATTTATTCAGTTTTTAAAAGCATTAATCCCATTCCTCAAATAAATTAAATTAAAACTTTTATTTTATCTTTCATATTTGTATGATTTATTTGTTTAGAAGTCACTTGTATTATTTTGAATTTATTTTATTGGGATTGATTTAATTTAATTATGGTGCAAGAAAATACTTTGTGAGATTTAAATCTCAAGTTTATTGAAACATTTTAGGGTTGAATATATTGTCTATTTTAGGGAACACTTTCATGTGTACGTAAATGAATGTTGATTCTGCAATTAGGGATATTGTCAAAGTGCTTGATAGTATTGTTAAAATATAACCTATTCTTATGTTCTTCCTTTCATATCTT
Organism: Artibeus jamaicensis; assembly: GCF_021234435.1. NCBI lineage: Eukaryota > Metazoa > Chordata > Mammalia > Chiroptera > Phyllostomidae > Artibeus > Artibeus jamaicensis. Next base: position 5,750,600 of record NW_026521870.1, read on the forward strand.
TCTTCCTTCTTTCAACTTAGTTAATTAGTTACTGAGCAATCATGTACTTAGAGATGGATGCTAAAATCCACATATGATCTTGAATTTGTCAACTTCTACTTTCAGTTCTATAAAATGTTGCTTTCTTTTTGTAGTGAAGAATGAACTCTTCTATCATTTTATATTCACTCTCTCTGTGTCTTTACATAATGGGGTGCAGAGCATGGGTCCCCTAATATTAGGGGAACATCCCTATAATCCTGCCTGTAGGCAGGATTGGGGGGCAGGGAAGAGTGGAAGGTACAGCATTTTAATTGCAAAATTATTCGCCATGTCTTCCTAAAGGGAAGAAGGCTGCTGCCCAGGGCAAGTTGTGTTCGTGACTGTGAGAATGTGCAGTGGCTTGTGGCATAGCCAGAGGGGCAGATATCCACCTTGGATGTCTGTGAGTCACTGGGAACTCTTGCTCTAATTAAAGATGGCCGCCAAAAAAGGGTCAAAGACACTGGGGAACTGGCAAAAAGGGTGGACACTAATGCACCATAGAAAGAGGTAGATATGAAGTCCCGTAGAAAGTTCCCAGATGAGCATTTAAATTACGGTGGGCAGAAGGTCAGGAGGGGAGCTACAAAGTCAAAGGAGATCTGCAGAGGAATCAGCCATGAGGTCTGTTTGCCTGGAGATCTTCCTGGAGAAGATGGTGGGAAAGCTGATGGAGCTTCAGGGACCTGCTAGGGTAGACCAGGCACAAACACATGAGATATACATGGAACTGAACTGTGACTAGGAGTGCTGAGTGTCAGACTTCTGCTTCTCTGAAGGACATACAGAGAGGTAGCTCTGTTGATATGGGGACTTTCAGTACTAGACTTTAAAGCTTGGTGTGAGCTTTCTCCCTCTGGGTTTTTGACATTTGGATGTTCTGGGCTCCTGACCCTGCTCTCTGCACAGATGGAAGCATTCACGGGACCGGGAGATGCATGGCCCACCAGGGGCTTAGACCCCTCAGAGGATGGGAGCTCACTCCTAAAGATGGGGTCCCACACTGGGACAGTGTAATACAGCACATGGAGGCTGAGGACAACGTACTGCAGACCCTGAAGGAGAGAGCTGTTGCGAGAGGATGGCGACTCTGAAACCCACAAGTGCACGTGCCAGAGGGGCTGGAGACCAGTTTGTGTGGCTGGCTTCAGATAAGCATATGGGGAACCTCTGGGCATGGTTCTGGCTTGTAGCCTTTTGTGGAGCAAGCGAAGTGCTCAGTCTGGAAGAGAAGGGCTCTGAGCAGGAGTGCTTTCGGTGCCCCCAGCAGGTTGGAACACTTGTAATAGAAACTTGTTTCCTTCAACACTAATTGTTGAGTCATGCAGATTGAAGGTGCTAAGTGGCCAAGCCCCAGTTTGCATGGCTAAATTTACATTTAAATATATCTTTTGTAGACAGAAAATAGTTGAGGCTTTTAAAAAATCTTGCTTCTTACTGTTTCATTCAGTCTAATAATTGCTGCCTATTAATTGGAATGTTTAGTCTATTTTCATTTAGTGTACTACTTGAAATGTTTTAGTTTAGATCTACCCTATTTTACTATTAATTTTTATAATTGTCCCACTTGTGATTTGGGTTAACTTATTACCTTTATATTATATTTTAATATTTCAAATGCCTTATAACATTTTATATTATAAATAGTTACTCTAGAGAATAAAATATACAGTTTTAACAGTCTCCTTAGAGTTGATATTAAACCATATCACACAGATTGTAAGAAATGTGCATCGGTTTTTGTGGAAAAGGGTTCACTAGCAGGTCTTGTTAGTTTTCTTTGAAAGGCCTGCTTTCAAGTTTGGTACTTGGCTGGCATCGGGAACTTAATTTTTGAGATGGTTACATGCATTAACTAATAAGCGTAGTCCTCTGCACCTCAACTATTTGTACAAGAAACATAGTGTATATGGAACACCTGCTTTTCTGACAGGAATCTGGAATTGGGATACATGCCATGCAGGGAGTGCCTACATGATTAGCTGCCCAAACAAACCAGGGCACTGGGGAGCTAGTGAGTGTCCCTGGTTGGCAGCATCTTATGAATGTTGCCACAACCCATTCCTTAGGGAATCAAAGGTTCTATTTGACTCTATAGGGAGAGGACCCTTGGATGCTTGTACCCAATTTCCTTCAGATTTTGCTTCACTCATCTTTTCCCTTTGCTGATCTTACTTTGTATTCTGTCACTGAAATAAATCATAGTAATGAGTTTAACTATATGCTGAGTCCCATGAGACCTGCACCCTAGAAAATCATGAAACATGGGAGTGATCTTGGAGACCTTCAGCACAAGAATAGGACCCACCATTATCTTTTGTTATTATCAACATATATTTCATTACCATATACCTGCTATAAGCCCCATTATGCAATGTTACAAACTTTTATACTATAGTTAGTTGATTTTAAATAACTTAAGGAAAAAAGCATAAACATTTTATATTTATCCACATAAATCAATTTTGGGTTCTCCTCATGCCTTCTTTAGATAGAGTTTCTATTTATGTACTTTTAAAAGATTTTACTTATTAATTTTTAGAGAGAAGGGAAGGAAGAGAGAAAAAGAGAGAGAGAAACATCAATGTGTGGTTGCCTCTTACTCACCCCCTCAAAGACTGGGCTGTACTGAAGACATGTGCCCTGACTGGGAATCGAACTGGTGACCCTTTGGTTCATAGGTCAAAGCACAATCTACTGACCTATACCAGCCAGGGCTATTTATGCATTTTGTAGTTTAAAGAAACTTTTCTTTTGGTACATGTAGTACTGCAGGTCCATAGGCAACAAATTCTCTCAGCATTTGTTTACCTGAAAATGTCTTCATATTGCTTTTATTTATTTTTTTATTTCATACCTTTTCACTTTTTTAAACTTTATTTTATTTTATTGATTATGCCATTACAGTTGTTCTCTTTCCCCCCTTCATTCCCCTCCACCCTGCACCCCTCCCCCACCTTTCTCCCCCCTTTAGTTTATGTCCACATGTCTCAAGTTCTTTAGATTCTATATTTCCCATACTATTCTTACCCTCCCCCTGGCCTATTTTCTATCTACCATCTATGCTACTTATTTTCTGTACCTTCTCCCCCCTTCTCCTTCTCCCACTCCCCTGTTGCTAACCCTCCATGTGATCTTCATTTCTATGGTTCTGCTCCTGATCTAGCTGTCCTCTTAGTTTGCTTTTGTTTTAGGTGTGGTTGTTAATAACTGTCAGTTTGCTGTCCTTTCACTGTTCATCTTTTTTTATCTTCTTTTTCTTAGGTAAGTCCTTTTAACATTTCATATAATAAGGGCTTGGTGATGATGAGCTCCTTGAATTTGATCTTATCTGAGAAGCACTTTATCTGTCCTTCCATTCTAAATGAAAGCTTTGCTGGATAGAGCAATCTTGGTTGTAGGTCTTTGGTTTTCATGACTTGGAATACTTCTTTCCAGACTCTTCTTGTCTGTGAGGTCTCTTTTGAGAAATCAGCTGACAGTCTGATGGGAACTCCTTTGTAGGTGACAGTCCCCTTATCTCTTGCTGCTTCTAGGATTCTCTCCATTTTAATCTTGGCTAATGTAATGATGATGTGCCTTGGTGTGTTCCTTCTTGAGTCCAACTTCTTTGGGACTCTCTGAGCTTCCTGGATTTCCTGGAAGTCTATTACCTTTGCCAGAATGGGGAAGTTCTCTTTTATCATTTGTTCAAATAAGGTTTCCACTCATGACTGTTCATCTTCCTTTTCTGGTACCCCTATAATTCAGGTGTTGGGACATTTAAACATGTCCTGAAGGTTCCTAAGCCTCTCCTCATTTTTTCTGAATTCTTGTTTCTTCATCCTTTTCTGTTTGGTCATTTTTTTTCTTCCTTTTGGGCCGCTCCCTTGATTTGAGTCCCAGTTTCCTTCCCATTACTATTGGTTTCCTGTGCATTTCCATTCATTTCAATTATTTTAGCCTTCATATGTTCCTCTAATTTGTGACTAAAATCAACCAGTTCTGTGAGCATCCTGATCACCAGTGTTTTGAACTGTGCATCTGAAAGTTTGGCTATTTCTTCATCGCTTAGATTTATTGGCTCTGGGGCTCTGAGTTGTTCTTGAGCCATGTTTTGATCTGCTTGTACCTGTTACGTATAAGGAGAGGCACCTTGGTGTTCACCAGGGCGGGGCCACCCAGGTCACTTGTTTGTGTGTGGGGGCGGGGTCAGAGAGGGAGCAATGTTGGCCCTCTCCACTCGCCTGGTCCGCCTCACCACTTGCTCCCGCCTGTTTATCTGAGCGTAAATGTGGGAGCCCGCCTCCCTGCGTGGTCTGTCTCAATGCTCGTCTCTTCTCTGGTTTATCTGCGTGCAAACGAGCAACCTTGATACAGGGTGCAGCCAGGGGGGGCCCCAAAAAGGATTTCAAATGGTGTCCAGAATTCAAAGTGTATAGGAATATTGGAGAGACATATAAGATGTCCTTACCCCCTCCCCCAGGGGGAAGAAACGAATGGAGCAGGGCCATTGAGAGCTGTTTTGCATAGCAACAGTTTTGCAGCTAACCTCTGGAATGGTTATTTAACATATCTATAACCTTTAACTGGTTTCATAGATATGTTAAATGGCTGTGGCCAGGTTTGGAGCCAGAGGAAGAAGGGAGTAGCTGGGACTCAGGATAGAACTAGGGTCTGCACTCTGGAGTGAGAGGGCCTGTGAGAGAGCTTGGAAAAGATGGGCTCCTGGACATGAGGGGATAGCTGCCCAGGTGAAAGGGAAAACCACGCAGCTTTGCCAGAATGGAGATCTCTGCAGCCAGGTGAAGAAGAAAGCCACATGCTTTTGGTGGAGTGCGAACCCCTGCAGCTTTGGTAGAAGAGGCCCACGCGGCTTTGAGGCATGCGGCTTTGGGGTGCCCCCTTTGGCCGCGTGGCCTGGAAAGCAAGAGAGACTTTGACTGGAACTGGGTACAAAGAACTCTTGCCAGTGGACCATGAGAGAGTACCACAGTACTTTGGATTAACTCGAGATCCTGCACAGTGACACAGCTGACGGTGCCAGCGGCCTGCAACACAGACGTGTGCTCTTTTCCTAATTTACGGTACCCGGAGTTGGGACAGTGGGAGAAGGGAGAGCTGTGTGGGTGTAGGTTTATACCCTAAAGGACTTTGCTATTTTAGTGGAGGCATTAGGCCTGAATAGCATTAAATAAACATTTTGTTTCCTTTTCACAAATCTCTGGCATTGAGAGATGTCTTTCCAATTGGCGGCGGACAGAAGAGCCCAGTAGATATTAGTATTTTGTTTTGGGGGAAGGGGCCCCTGTTGTATAGCAGTTTTCAGCATCCCTAGGTTGTCCGAATATTGTATTGCCCCTCCCTCGGACCTCTTGTTCGGTAACAACCTCAGACAGCCAGCTGCACAGTGCCTTCCCGTAGCTACCCTGCACCTGGGATCTGTGCCCTTGGCTGCCTGTGCACCGCCCTGGTCAGGGGATCGTTTTTGCCCAACCCGCTCTGCTGCTGGCTTCGCCCCTCTCACCGGTTTAGCTGAGCGGTTCCTTATTTTCAGACTCCGTATTGTTCAATTTTCTGTGATTTGGTTGTCTTTATTATTGTTAAAACTATTGTTTTTAGATTTGGTTGTGTGAGGAAGCAAAGTGTTTCCACCTACACCTCCATCTTGGTGGAAGTCCTATTGCTTTTATTTTTGAAGTCTGTATTTCCCATGTGCAGGCACTGAAGTGCCTGTTCTGTAACTTAGTGATCAAATAGTGACTTGACAGAGATTTCCTTAAATGTGTGACCCTCCAAAGAATAATACAAAACAACGAGAAAACAAGCAAACAACGCTCCCAGTCTTTAAAAATTGACTGTTTGGGATGCCCCTTTAATGCTGGCCCAGGAACTTTGTAACTCTCATTTAGCCTTCACTCCCTGTTTGTGTGAGCACGAAGGTCAGGCAGAAATGAGATCTTGGGGTCTTCTCAGGTCTTTTCTCTGCATGCATCCAGCCTGGACATGCATGCATATTTCCTAATTCCCTAAAATACGTGAAAGCTTCTCCAAGCACTTGTTACATAAAGTGTCTCCTTACTCCAGCTCTTCCTTTTCAGGCTCTTTGGTCTAGTACTTCCCTGATTGTCATTCCTTAGCCCTGATAACAGTGCATCACCCTCTTCCTTTAAACGGCATCAAAAAATGTCAGCTGGGAAGTTACCTCCAGCAATGGGAAGTTTGAAGGCAGGTGAAATCAGTTTAAATCCTTGAGAGGACCCTGCAGGGAATCAGAGATGGGTAAAACACATAACCACAATCGGTTAAGAATAAAATCTTCATTACTTCCTCTTGTCACAACAACCTATACGTGAAACGCGGGAGCTGGGGAGTTGCAGATGGTAATAGGGTAAGTTAAATGTCACAGGAGTCTCTTAAAAAAATTCAGTAGTTTTTTTCACTTATTAAGCAGTCTCCCCGTTGTAATTTTTTGTTAAATTCTGGATTCCAAAAGAAGTTGATTTTTACATTTTTTTTGCTCGTTCATTGCTATTGTACAGGGATAAAGTTTTACATATTTTTACTCAGCTATTTCCACTGATGGCACTCTTGCCTTTAATTTTGAAGAACATTTTCATTGTATATAGAATGGAGAGTTGCCTTTTTTCTCCCTCAGCAGTTTAGTAATGTGCTTCCCTTGTCTTCTGGCCTCCAGTATTTCTAGTGAGAAATTAACCATCATTCTTATCATTGTTTCCCTGAACTGTAAGATTCCCTTTGCTGCCTCTAGTTGCTGGTAACATTTTGTTTTTATTTTTTAGCAGTTTGATTCTGATGGCCTATGTGTACTTTTCTTTGTGTTTATCTGCACTGGGTTCTGCTGAGCTTCTTGGATCTCTCAGGTAGAGTTTTTCATCAACTTTGGAAAGGTTTCAATTATTTTTAAAATATTTCTTTCCCAGTCTTTCTATTCTCTATTATTTGGACTTCTTGTACAAGTATATTAGACAAAATTATATATTCCCACAGATAGTTACTCAGTTTCTCTCATTTTAAAACATTCTTCTCAATTTGTTCTTCATATTTCATAATTACTATTGATCATTCCTTAAATTTACTGACCTTGCCTTCTGCCATTTCCAGTATCATATTAATATCATATGATGGATTTTAAAATTTCAGATACTGTAATTTTTAGTTTTCATTTGGATTCTTTAATAATGACTTCCATTTATTTTCTGAGCTTCTTATTTGGTTCACTAATTATGATAATCATTTCCTTTAGTCCAGTCATTGAATATTTCTACTAGCTGTCTTAAAGTCCAAGTCTTCTAATTCCAATACTTGGCTGAGCTCATGATAGTGAATTACTTTTACCCCAATTATGTATTTTTCCTGTTTCTTTGCACATTGAAGATTTCTTAAAACTGCAGACTGAACATTGTGAACAATGCATTGTATAGACATTGGATTTTGGTATATTTTTCTAAAAAGTATTAATTTATCTTCTGACATATAGTTAAATTATTGACGGACACACTGAACTTGTAGGGGCTTGATTTTACACATCATTAGAAAGGGTCTGTTTAGATTTGGGCATTAGTCTTAAGGAAAATTTTTAGTTCTAAGAATACAGTGACTATGCAAGGGTGTGGGCCCTCCTAATTTCAATGGAAACCTCTCTGCAGGAGCTAGCAGTTGAAGTCCCACTTACATTTTCTGCTTTTTAGCTTTTATTTCTGCTGGATTTCTAGTAGTCTTTTTTGTTCATGCACAGTTAAAAGGTCAGCTAAGGATATGAGGGGACTTATATGCAAATTATAAATTTCTGTGTTTGTGACTCCGTTCTTTCCTGAATGGTCTTCTCAATTTCCAGCCCTGTAGTAAGCCCAAACTCTGTGCTCTGACTCTCTATGTTAATTAATAACACTGCAGCTTTCTGCTTGATAACTAAAGTATTCCCTGAGCACTGTGGACTGGGTTATGCTCAGGAAGAAAAGCTACATAAACATAGACCTTATCCAGTGAAGTTCCTTTGTTCATGGGTTAGCTTTCTTCAAATTTCTGCTTGGCCTGTGTCAACCTTTCCTGCCTTCAATTGCTTTATTATTACTATTTTGAATATAACTTGTCCATATTTCTTAGTTGTTATTGAAGAAGAGTTAATTTCACATGAGACACTATGACATTACTGAAATTGACATGTGAGTGATTGGGTGCCAGATGTGGTTCACAAACAGCTGCAAAGGGTGATAAAAAATTAGGTGAGTTCAAGAGTTCTATTTTCTTCTCACTGCTGCTTGAGAAAGAGCTGATCTCTGTTTTTATGTTTTATTTTATTCATAATTTTTGACCATTGTCAGATTTTTGTCAGATTTTACTTGGGAAATAAATAAAATCTGCTGAGACTACTTTGAAAAATCACTTATTCAACAGATTTTGAGGAATATCATGACTTGTGCTGTATCAAACATTAAATTTTAATTTCAGCCAATGACCAATGACAAGGTTTATGGTGAAATTCTTAATTCTTAATAAGAAAAAAATAAGAATTCTTAATTCTTATTTTTTTTACTTGCCTAGGCTTCTTTACTCCTATATCTATGATCCTGAAATGAGTAGCACTGCCAGATAAGAAAACAAATGACTATTTCAACATTTCACTAAAGTGTATAATTCATATGTAAGTGTTTGGTCACCATAATTTTTTATTAAAATTGTTAAATAGGGTTCTCTAACTCCAGATTCCTACTAAGAAGAAAAATTAAAGTATTTTCAATTTCCTGAAGTTGAGAATTAACATCAAAAAAAGAATAAAGGAGACAGTTAGTCACTGTAGCATAATGTCAATAAATATGTTATTATATAATCCACTTAAACATAGTTTTGCAAGCTAACAGTAAACAGTATACAGAAAATTTTGCTATTTAAATTTAAATAGTGGCACATACAAGGATATCTAATTACTTAACTACTGCTTCATTCTGAACATCTGACCATGCAGCAAAATGATCTTACTAGCTTTGGAGGCAGAACATTCTATTATCTTTTATCAGGAAACTTTTCTATCAATGGAAAAGATACATTTTATTTCCAAATATATATGATTTTAAATTTTCAGTTGCTATAAAGAGCAGTATATTATTTGAATACAAATAATTTTTATTTGTATATTTTTAATTTGAATGCTAATTTTATAACACTTGTTTAGGTGGGGAAATTATATATTTTTTTCAAAAATTAATATGAACCCAGAACTTATTTATGACAGTCAAAATATATTTATTAAATTCTTTTTTTAAATTTATTTAATTATTGTTTAAGTACAGTTTTCTGGTTTTTACACCCATCCCAGCCCACCCCCCACAGTGCTCCCCACCTCCCTCCCATTTCCACCCCCCTTAGTTGTTGTCCATGTGTCCTTTATACTTGTTCCTGTAAATACTTCCCCTTTTTCCCCTGAAATTCCCTCCCCTCTCCCCTCTGGTCACTTTCCCCCTGTTCTCTATATTTTCTTTGTGAGCATTGCATTTTACCTGAAAAGAAAAAAATATGAAAGGGGACATTGTATTATTTAAATACAAATAATTTTTTATTTGTATATTTTTATTTGAAAGTTAATTTTATAACACTTGTTTAGGTGGGGAAATTATATTTTCTTTGTGAGCATTGCATTTCACCTGAAAAGAAAAAAATATGAAAGGGGACATTAATAGATAAGATTTTGTGTGACATTTTGAGGATTGCTGGAAAGCATTCTCCTCAACTCTGTTTCACCAAGTTGTATAAAAATCTCAGGTCTCAAGGACATGGACAACAGTGAGGTGATTGCTGGGGACTAAGTTTCTTTCTTTGGGCAAATTTTTTTGGTTGTGTTACATTAAAAACAGAATTGTTTTTGTAGGGCTTGAAAAGATACTGTGTATCATTTCAGCCTTCGTGGGTCAGATTATCATGCCTTTTAGATAATGAGACTAAAAGATGAGCTAGAAAAATGGGCCAAAAATATCAAAAATGAATCTTATAAAGGTTTTAGCTGGATGGAAGTTTGAAAGAGAGCTATTGTATGCCTAAACTACAACAGAGGAAAGTAAAGGGCTGACCAAGGAGAAAAAGAGAAAGAAGAACAGAGACACTGAAAAATTGGGGGATGGATTGGAAAAAAGTCAGAAGATGGCCTACTTCTATATCTGAACGTTGCTAAGAGAGTAGATCTTAAAAGTTTTAATGACAAGAAAAAGTGCCATATATATGCTAACGGATGTTAACTAGATTTATTGTGGTGATCATTTCATGGTATATACAAATATTGAAAACTCACATTACATACCTGAAACTAATATAATGTTATATGTCAGGTATATCTCAATTAACAAGAAAACAGCTTAATTCTGACCTTGAATACAAGCTCATCTAAACATAGAGAGGTAATTTCATCTAACTCCTTCAATTTATAGGTAATTTAATTTCTCTCAGAGAGTTTATATGGATTTTCTCAAGTTAAAAAGTTGGATCCAGTGAGAAACAGGATCAGACCAGGTAACTTGTTCTCATTTCAGTTCACTGTGTTACAAAGTAAGTCAGTCAACTACATGTTCTTTAAATACACTATTTTAGAAATTTACACCAGTATTGATGACAAATTTGTTGTTATGGAGAGCTCATTGCAATAGTCCAAATGAGACTGAACAACAACAACAAAAAAATCAGTGTTGCTGGCTGGTGGTGAATTTAATTATCAATATTAAAAAGTTGGAAATGAATGCACTAACAGGAAATTACAAAATAGATAAAGAAAACGTTGAGGATTTATATGAACAGTTCCCAATTTCCCTTGGAATTATCTTGTCCTCAAAGGAATTGTGTCTTATTCCCTTTCATTTTGCTTCTATAGTGCTTATGTAGCATTTAAACAAGAATTATGTTTGTATTGTAATGTAGCATCAAGACCAATGGATATACATTTATTTAAACATATAAATACATACCTACACGCATACATTTTTCCAACTTTAAATTCTATAACTGCTTCCCCCAAGGGATTCATAACGGTGCAGAATTACTCAGAGCCCACACCTAGGTGAAAAAGCAAACCACACATTCCACAGACTCGGAATCTGAGTGTCTCATAGTAATATCACTCCTGGATGTTGTTTTAGAAACTTCTGCCAGATCCCATGTCTGGAACTTGTTACACGTACAAGCATGATAAATAGGAAAAAATAAACAAGTGAGCTGAATTTTTAACCAAGGCAAGACACAAAAACCATCAGCATAATTTCAATCCCAAAAGCACTGAAAGGCTCTTCTATGTCTAACTAACCACTACCTAGGAAAAAGGAAACAAATGTATAGGATGCATAAATGCATCTTTTGATCAGTCGTAAATATTCTTTTTTTAAAATAACATGCTTTTGTGCTGATGTGACCTGAGAAAACGCATTTGTTGTAAATTCTCTAAACAAATAGTCCTTTTCTTTTGGAACATAGCACTTATCTTATAGGTAAGAGGCAATCTTGCTTCATCTTTCAATTGAACCGATTTTTCTCTCATAAACCTTAATGACAAAAAATATGCTGGTAGGCGTAGCCAGGAAAAATAAATTGTGAGTTAAAGGGTCAGTGACAGAATTATTGAGAGAGGGCTCTGCCTTTTCCTGAACAGTACTTCTACGAGCTGTGTTTAGTTAGGCAAACAGAGATCTTGGGCTTCTTACAAGATCTATGGGTTAGGTATCATAAAACTAAAAAATCTCTCCATAATAAAGTTAGTATAATTTAGGGTTTCCCAAGGTTGCTAACAAAGAGAATGACATTGGCTGGAGACCTGAAGCAGTTGCAGTTGGTAAGGAGTGCAGAGGAAAAAAGTGTCCAACAAGACGGTGGGGATGTCCAGCCCAAGAAAGAATGAGCTGTGAGGTAGTAGTCACGGTTGTGGCTGTGGCCCAAACATTTTGAACATTTAATGTAACGTTTAATGTAAGTGCATAGGTAGTCGTGCTGTACTGTGCTAAGCAACACTGCACTCCACTGTATACTTCCACATTTACTCCTGATTTTTATTCCATACAAAATACCCTTATGTAAATATGATTTGAGAAATACAAGAAAAGAGAATATTGCATGATTGGATCCACACATGATAGAAAAAAGGAAAGGCTGCTAAGACCATTTCAGGCAAAGCAAAGAATGAGAGTGAAATGTGTATAGAAGAAGTGTAAGAACTATTTAGGGGGCCCTGGCTGGTGTACCTCAATGGATTGAGTGCCGACCTGTGAATCAAAGAGTCACTGGTTCAATTCCAAGTTAGGGCACATGCCTGGGTTGCAGGGCCAGGTTCCCCAGTGTGGGGTGTGCGAGGGGAAACCAAACACTGGTGTTTCTCTCCGTCTCTTTCTCCCTCCTTTCCCCTCTGTCTAAAAATAAATAAATAAAATATTTAAAAAACACAACTATTTAGTGGGATTGAGTGTAGTATGTCTTAATGTTGGTGGAAGAAAATTTTGCTACACCCTTCTTAAAATGAATTAAGGGCAATGGAAAAAATAGGATATAAAAAGTGCTAGAAAAGTACTTTTCTAGACAATGTGGGCAGGCAAAGCCTCTTTTAGGAGCTCACGTTTGAGACAAAATATAAATGATGAGCAGGAAGCAACCAGACAAACATATACGGGAAGAGTGGTAGCGGACGAGAAAACAATTCCAAACAGAAATAAGCCAGTATAGCTAGAGCGATGTTCCAGGCAGACTGATGAGGGAAGGAAGAGGGCAGGTAGTCAGCATGGCTCTGTGTGCTGTCATAGTCTTGTTTCCTTGGAAAAGAGCCTGAGGCAAGCTTACATGCTGACACTGTATTAGAAGGAATATGAACTTAGGGTAGCAAATGTGAAGGGGGAAGGAGAATCAGTCAGTGAAGGAGCAGAAGCAAAGACATGTAGGGCTTTACTAAGCTGACCGCAAAACTGGGCTCAGTCAGGAAGTCAGTATCTGCAAGGCCCATATGGAACCTCATAACAGTGCATTAGGGTAGATGGAAGAAGGCAACTTATACCTCTCAGCTCCTTCCACATTCTGCATCTCATTGGTGAAAGTTTCCACATGGGATTTTACTTCCCTTCCCTATGTTGGTACCTTGCTGGAGGTACCAGAGATCTTGTGTACATGGTTGGGTGAACAGTAGGCTGGTACCTGCAGTAGCCTTTGCCACAAGGGTGTCATGATGGACATGAAGAATCTAGACTCTAACCAGAGGGGAGACTGAGTTGGCCAGAGGAATTGGGTGATGCTGTTGCAAACTGGTGGCTGGGGTTTGCCGAAGATTAAGGATTCAACTCTTATTTAAAAGTCAAGCCGTTGTTTTAAATCAGTAAGTAATATTATCTCATTTAGATATTTTTTGAAAAATCATTGTTTGCTGTGTGGGAAGGAAAGAGCTTCACCCTGGCTGGTGTAGCTCAGTGGATTGAGCACAGGCCTGCAAACCAGAGGATCGAGGTTCGATTCCCAGTCAAGGCACATGCCTGGGTTGCAGGCTGGTTCCCTGCAGGCCAGTTCCCAGCAGGGGATGCACAAAAGGCAACCATACATTGATGTTTCTCTCCCTCTCTCCTTCCCCTCTGAAGATAAATAAATAAATAAAATATTTAAAAAAAAAACACTTTCCAAGGGTTAAAAAAAAAAAAAGAAAGAGCTTCATAGTAAGAGGTAGGCATTTTATAATATCAGCAGGACTTTTAAAAAAAATCTGTCAACTCCATTAAGAATTTGATAAAGATGGAAAAAAAGAACTTACAATTTCTTTCAATATGAAAATCTTTGATGACCTTTATTTGAGTCATTATGGTAAAGTATTAGAACAAAAGCATGATTTGAAGAAAATAAAACATTATAAAGTAAAGGTACTAACTTGTGAATATGTAATTCTTTGGAAAAGTTGTAAGGCAATTTTTGTCCAAGACAATATTTTATTTGTATTTTTATTTTTTAGAGATTTAATTTTTTTCTTTATTTATCTTTAGAGAGGGGGAAGGAAAGGAGAAAGACAGGGAGAGAAACATCATGTGTGGTTGCCTCTCACATACCTCTTACCAGAGACCTGGCCTGCAACCCAGGCATGTGCCCTGACTGGGAATCAAACCAGTGACCCTTTGGTTCACAGGCCCATGCTCAATCCACTGAGCTACATCAGCCAGGGCAATAATATTTCATTTTTAAAGTGATCATTTTAAGATATATCTAGGTACTTGGAATGATCCAGTCCTGAAGTAATTATCATAAAGTCAGATGATAGCTGGGTTGCGGCAGAAGTGGGGGGAAGGGCTGCCCTTAGAGAAGCAGAAGTGCTTCTTTAATCACAACAGTGAGGTCCTAATCACCAGTTATTCACATCTGTACTATTGAGATGCCCACCCCATTACTTGTCAACTATAATTACTACTTTAGGAATCTAACAGCTAAAGTTTTAGAATTCAGGTCCAAGTTCCAAATATGTGTCAAGACTCTGATATTTGCCTCCAAAGATAAACTGAAGAGTCTTACATTTGAAAAATTTCAGCTGCTGCTATCATTTTAAAATACTAATTACTTGGAAAAACATGTATTCTTTCAAAAGATTGTCATGTGAATATTACATTCTGAGTTTTGTTTTTAGTGAATTCAAGCCAATATATTTCCCGTCCATCCATTCCCGTCCATCCATCAAACATGTTTGATGCTCTTTGAATCTAATGTGCTTCTCCTCAGAGACTAATCTCTGGCAATGGACTTCAAAAATACAGGGACAGTGGGGAGCTCTAGCTAGTGTGGCTCAGCTGGTTCAAGCATCATCCTATGGACCCAAAGTTTGCAGGTTTGATTCCCTGTCAGGACACATACGCACGTTGCAGACTGGATCCCCAGTGGGGGTGTGCGCAAAAAACAATGGATGTTTCTCTCTCTCTGGGGGAAAAAAAAAAATAGAATGTCTTCAGGTAAGAATAATAGAAAAAAAGGGGGGATGTATATAGTATAAAATATTTATTACAACAGCATTTGCAATAGCAAATATAAGTGCTGTACATATCTAACAATACCATGTTTTAATATTAATGATATACAAAATAAAATATTATATAAATACTAAAAAGTAGCTTCATTATCACTAGGTTAGTATATAAAAATACTTTGTTAGAGTTCTAAGAAAGAAATGATAGGTAGAGGCATACAATATAATTAAATATGGTTAAAATACATAGAAAATGGCTGAAAGAAAATGCAGACAGGTGCACAAAGACATATGAGACACACTGTTACAACCCCACTGCCGTTTATCATTGAATATTCTACCAGGTGTTTGGATGGAGCTTTCAAATCATGTAAGTATGTGCCTACAGCATTTGCATTAAAGCCACTCCATTCTTTAGCTGAAGTGCAATGAAAGGTCTCAGTGTTAACAAAGAGTGGGGCTTACAAATCACACTGCTACATGTGGATTTGATCTCCACATTCACAAGTTCCAATTTAAGACAGAGAAGGTACGGTGTCTTTTCCAGTTCTGAGGGTTTCTTTGTTTCTCAGTAGGCTTTATTTGCTATCCGGTCATGCGGCAGCAAATCTCATATTCTTGCCATCTCCCCACTAAAATCCCTAACATGGAATTGAAAAGCTTTTCTTGGATACACGTTGACTATTTTAATCCAGAATTTCTCTTCCAAATGATTGTTTTGGATCCTGCCATAAGGACCTATAAAGGCGATTAGAATGAAGTTTCTCAGGAATCAACTACACATTCTCTATTGGCTCCCTCTCTCTGTTTTTAAGGAAGACTGAATTTTAGAGTTTAATTTAAGCAACCAGGGTAGGTGGGAAAAATACCTAAAACAAATAGACAAATAAATGCGTGATTCCCTTTTACCAGTTAACTTTTGAAATGGCTATTATCCATTACAAGATTTCCTTTTATCCCAGGCAAGTAGCAGAGAACAATGAATCCATTTGTTGTTTTACTGCTGACATAATTTGGAGATGGAATCTTTGCAATAGTTCCTGAGGTATCTTTCTTCTTCTGCCCCTTTATGGGTCCAATTTTTCTAATTGTCTATAAATAAGGAGGCCATAGCAATTAGGGATTTTATCACATATATGTAGTTCTTTGAATGCTATTATTTTTCCACCATATTTCAATTACCATGATTGTTAGCTCAAGTTACCACACTGGATAGTCTAAGAATTGCTAAGGTTTTCCCTAGCATGCTTTTGAGGATGAGCAAAAAAAAAGCAACTGAGACATCATCCACATTTTCTAGAGGACATGAGATATTAATATCTCAAGGATGGATCCTTATAGCTCTTCAAAAAAGAATAATATATCAAATTTTATTTATAAAAATATGAAGTGATGACAAAGTCTAGCATTAAGCACTTTAAAGCCATGATATTAAAAATTCCTTTACTGGGTTGGAATAGGTTATGGCTCTGCCTTGCTTTGTAGACTGATTCTTCAGGGGTTTATAAAGCAACAGAGAAGTAAAGCCCAGGAAATATAATTGTGCAGTGAGAGAGAAAGTAAAAATTGCCAAATAATAAAAAAAATGTAGAAAAACATCTGTTTTGAACTACTATTAATAGTTGTATAAGCACAACAATATAAAAATAGCAAAAGAAATATCTTATGTTTATTTTAATATTACAAGAACCTAATTTTGGGGTTCTTAATTGGTTTAGGAAGTGAATGAAAACATTTTTAGATATATATATTTGAATATTCTGTACCAGTATGTGTTGTTATTGCTGATGATCTTTTAAAAATGCAGCAATCTGAAACGTGCAAGCTTTTTAAATTATATAAATTATGAGAAATGTACAACTTCCACAGGGTAAGTTAGCTATTTTAAAAAATGGTTTCATAAATTATTATCTGGTCTTATCAATTATTACCTTGTTTCAAATAAATATTACCCCTTTTCTTGTAAAATTAACCTAAACCCCTAATCTATGTTGTGGTAACATACAATTTGCACATTCAGGCAAACAACATTTCAGAATGAGATTTATAGAGCTAAAACTGATGCTATTTATTAACTACTTCATTTTTGTTTAGTTGTAACACTTAATACATTATAATTTTTATAACTTTAAGTAACTACAAATTCTGAATGCAGTGGGTAAGCTCATTATTCTATAAGTCTCAGATACCTAAGATAGCTATTTTTTTCTGTTAAACATACATTTTAGCATATTTAAGGCAACTTAAATGCCTTTACATTTTCAGATTTTGAGGTCTTATCTCTTGATTCATCTCTTATTTAAGTAGTCCAGAAGGAAGGCATTTATTTTTGAATGGGAATAAGGTCAACTCAACATTTGGGATTTTTCAGAAAAGTACTATAAAGAAACATATATTTTAGGTTAATGGGCTTAAGTCAATGCCAAACTAAAAAGTAAAAGTACATTGGGCAGTGTTTCTCCATCACCTTCTCCTGGTTTCTTTTGTAACCTTAACTCGTGTTACACACTTTATTTCTTTGGTTTTGCTTGTTTTTATTTTTAATAGTCTTAGTTAAATTTGCACTAAGCAATGAAACCATTCTGTCAATGGATATTATTAATTTTACAATGTATCATTTGAAATCTATATTAAATTTAGTTGAAATGAAGAAAAAGCTCAGAAAAAAATAAATATTTGAGAGTGTGTGTGTTAGTAAAATATCTACTGTGTGATGTATCTGTATGAGTATGTATAGCTATCCCTATGCCCATCTGTCTATCTGAAATTCCTTGGAAATGTTGGCAGTATAATTAAAAAAATTGTTTATGTATGACATTATTTATTTTATCTTCAGGATGAAATCTTTTTAAATTCTTTAATTATTTTATTATTTAACTTTTTTTTCTGAACAAGGAAAAAAGTAAAATGGTTCAAAAGAAGTAATGTATGCAATAACTAAATATAAATCAGCAATATGACATTTTGGCACCAAGAGAAAATTCTATTTTATAATATTTTAGTACTGTTTACAAGATAATAATATTACTATTTGGGAACAAACCAAGGATCAGAAAAGAAATTCCTCTTAAAAATATTGTATCATTTATTTTGTAAAATATAGAACAGTCTGCCATGTAAAAATATATTTTTCTTGTTTTAAGTTCTCTTACAAAATAAATTTACTTCCACATAATATTTCGTAGATCAGTTTTTCCTTCTGAGGCCGCACATTCCAAAGTTCATTTATTTCTTCTTTTCTCTGTGTATATTCCTTTCATCATTTGTCTTTGTGTGTGTTTCTATCAAGTTGTGCAATGCAGTTTGAAAGTTTGGTAGGAGATGTGTATTTAAAAAGAGAGTTGCTGATTTTTTAATGTTTTCATTTAGGGAAGAAAACATACAGTGCTATGTAGGATGTTGCATTTGTAAGATTACATTCAAGTCCATCATTAGAAAATTGACCAGGAATTCATAATTTTGTCAAATTGAGTGTGGAAGAAAAACACAGCTCAAAGTCTAAGTAACTCTAGGACATCAGCAAAATAACAAATTGAAACTCATTTTTAAAACTAAACTATCTTTAATACCATCAGGGTCCAGCACAAATAATTCCCCCTTTTTATTACAAAATCTTTTATTACAAATTTATAAGTCTGTAATTCTGTACCAGAACAATATCACACTCAAGCACACTATATGTCATTTTAGGTGAAATATTCAAATTAAAATGGTAAATTACTACACCCATATTGTTACCCTGTAACCATACTCAAGCAGGTGTTACTTCTGCCAGACCCAGTATATATTGCTTTAGATGCAGTATGATGTTGAAAAACTTACTTGCATAAAAATATTAATATAGCCCTTACAAAGTGGCTCAGTTGGTTAGAGCACCATCCTACACACCAGAAGGTTACAGGTTCTATCCCAGGTCAGACCAAACATGGGAGGCAATGATGGATGTTAAACTCTCACATCAATGTTTCTCTCTCTCTAGCTCTCTCCCTTCCTCCTTCTCTAAAATCAATAAATATATCCTCAGTTGAGGATTTAAAAACATATTAATATATTCCAGTTTTTAAAGCAAAGGTTATTGATATACTTTTATCAATGATATCTAAAAGTCACCAATATGTCCTGCAGTTTGTGGAAACCAGCTCAGCTGTAGAGAATACAATTATTTATGTGTAGGAGGGGGGACCCCTCCAAAAGGAATTTTTTAATAAAAATTGTATATTAATTCTTACATGTTTAAATTTCAGTCACCTTCAAAGTGCTCTCCATTTGATACAATACATCTATTGAGATTTTTTCACACTGTTTAAAACAGTTTTTGAACTCACTGAGTTAGATGACTTTTAGTGCTTCTGCCATTTTTTGTTTTACCTCTTCTACAATGGCAAAAGTTTTCCCTCTGAGGACCTTTTTTTCATCTGGGGAAACAAAAAGAAGTTGCTCAGGGTGAGACTGGGTGAATAGGGAGGGTTGGGCACAGGGGTCATTCAGTTTTGGATCAAGAACTGCTGAACACTCAGAATGCTGTGGGCAGGTGTTCATCTAAATCACCCATCATGAAACAGGAAAACTCACTGAAAGGGACTTAGAAAAAAAATTCACTGAAGCTGAATGCAGCCTCTTACAACAACGCCACCGGGTACACTGATACAGATGGGTTCCTAGAACACTCACCTGGTGAGGTAGCCTGTACTACAAGGGGCCTGTCCCTCAGGGAATAATTCTGTTTTGAGGGGTATCTCCCCTCATATGTAATTTAAGACTATGATTTGTGCTATTGATACAGATAAATTGGTATAGCACAGATCATAGATATTCAGTAACTGAGTAAATTAAAATACTTTATGTAATACCTAAACTGGTCATTTATGTAAAAATTTGCTTATATCACAGTCTTTCATGTGATCTTAAATTTTATCTATTAAGGGGTATTTAACTTCAGTCATACATATTTTTGTATGCTCAGCAGTATTACTGACTTAGCAGTATTTTGACTTCACAAGAAGCCAAAAGTTCCTCTGTAGTGTGAAACCAAATATGTCTCCAGAAGTTTCCAAATATCCACTGGTGGGCAAAATTGCCCCAGTTTGAAATATTTTTTATCTATTTCCATTAGCCGTATAATGCTTAAAACTTCTCTTTTGTATAAAAGTTTTCTTTTATATATAGAAAATTTTTTCTATGTATAAAAATAATTTATGAGACAAATTATATAGGAAAAATGACAGAGAAAAATCTCATTGAATTTACCTTCAACAGTATATCTTTTAATAGTTTGCATGGTTGTCATAGTTTTGAGAAAATTTTTAGTAATATGGGTATTTTATTCTAATTTTATTTTATTTTACTTATTTACTTTTAAGTATTTTAATTATTTATTTTTAGAGAGAGGGGCAGGGAAGAAGAAAGAATGGGAGAGAAACATCAATGTGTGGTTGCCTCTCATGTGTCCCCTACTGGGGACCTGGCCTGCAACCCAGGCATGTGTCCTGACTGGGAATTGAACTGGCAACCCTTTTCTTCACAGGCCCATGCTCAATCCACTGAGCTACATCAGCCAGGGATTTTATTCTAATTTTAAAACACGTTAGTTGATTTTTGTTTTTTTGAGTTGAATATGATTGATATCAGCATGATGTAAGCATTTAAACTCTTAAATTAGTCATCAAAGTGATTAGATGATAATCAGCATAAAATTCTCTCAAATAGTTGTTTCAAATTGTTTATTTATTTATTAAAATATATTTTATTGATTATGCCATTACAGTTGTTCCATTTCCCCCTTCATTCCCCTCCACCCTGCACACCCCTACCCACCATTCCCCCCTTTAGTTTATGACCACGTGTCTCAAGTTCTTTAGATTCTATATTTCCCCTACTATTCTTGTGCTCCCCCCAATCTATTTTTTATCTATGGTCTATGCTACTTATTTTCTGTACCTTCTCCCCCCTTTTCCTTCTCCCACTCCCCTGTTGCTAACCCTCCATGTGATCTTCATTTCTATGATTCTGCTCCTGATCTAGCTGTCCTCTTAGTTTGCTTTTGTTTTAGGTGTGGTTGTCAGTAACTTAGGTCGCTGTCCTTTCACTGTTCATCTTTTTTATCTTCTTTTTCTTAGGTAAGTCCCTTTAACATTTCATATAATAAGGGCTTGGTGATGATGAACTCCTTGAATTTAATCTTATCCGAGAAGCACCTTATCTGCCCTTCCATTCTAAATGATAGCTTTTCTGGATAGAGTAATCTTGGATGTAGATCCTTGCCTTTCATGACTTGGAATACTTCTTTCCAGCCCCTCCTTGCCTGTAAGGTCTCTTTTGAGAAATCCGCTGACAGTCTGATGGGAACTCCTTGGTAGGTGACTGTCCCCTTATCTCTTGCTGCTTCTAGGATTCTCTCCTTCATTTTAATCTTGGCTAATATAATTATGATGTGCCTTGATGTGTTCCTTCTTGGGTCTGAGTTCTTTGGAACTCTCTGAACTTCCTGGATTTCCTGGAAGTCTATTTCCTTTGCCAGAATGGGGAAATTCTCCTTTATTATTTGTTCAAATAAGGTTTCCACTCGTGGCTGTTCCTCTTCCCCTTCTGATACCCCTATAATTCGGATGTTGGAGCATTTAAAGATGTCCTGGAGGTTCCTTAGCCTCTCCTCGTTTTTTCGAATTTTTGTTTCTTTATATTTTTCTGTTTGGTCATTTTTTCCTTCCTTCTGGTCTGCTCCCTTGATTTGAGTCCCAATTTTCTTTCTACCACTATGGCTTTCTTGTGCATTTCCCTTCATTTCAGTTCGTTTAACCTTCATATGTTCCTCTAATTTGTGGCTAAAATCAACCAGTTCTGTGAGCATCCTGATCACCAGTGTTTTGAGCTGTGCCTCTGATAGGTTGACAATTTCTTATTCGCTTAGATTTATGGGCTCTGGGGCTCTGAGTTGTTCTTGAACCATGTTTTGATCTGTTCATGCCTGTTACCTAGGAGGAGAAGAGCCTTAGGTGTTCACCAGGGCAGAGCTACCCAGGTCACTGGTTTGTGACGCTGTATGTCGGGGCAGGGTCAGAGAGGGAACAATAATGGTCCAGTCCCCTCTGCTCCTTTCTGCCACTGGGGCCTGCCTGGTGTGTCTCACTGCTTGCTCCTTTGCTGGTTTATCTACCCACGAATGTGTGACTGCTGTCAACCAACTGCTGTGCGCCTTCACTGGGTCCCCCTGTCTCTACCCCACACCTAGGATTTGCTGTTGGCTGCCTGGGTCGGGGGATCTTTTTTGCCTGACCCACTCTGCTGCTGGCTCCCCCCCTCTTACCAGTCAAGCAGAGTGGTTCGTTGTCATCGGACTCCGTATTGTTCAATTTTCTGTGGTTTGGTTGCATTTATTATTGCTAAAACTTTGTTGTTTTTAGATTCGGTTGTGCGAGAAGGTAAAGTGTTTCCACCTACACCTCCATCTTAGTGGAAGTCCTGTTTCAAATTATTTTAAACAGTTAAATTACGACTTTAGTTTTCTCTTTAAATTTTTTCTAATATAAGTGCCAATAAATAAGCAATTAATCCTCTCTCCCATATTATTGAACTTTGTGGAATTATTCTTAGGGATTATTAACATTTCATTGGCCACAATGATGGAACAAATATTACTCACCATTCCCCAATGAATGAAATCACTAAAATTGAGTTTTAGTGAAAGGTCCTTTTACACAAGCCTAGAAAGTATGACTCTTGAGAAAGAGGCCAGGGAAATAAATGGGGTAGAAGCCTGAGCAAGACTGATTTTGGTTAATGGAACTTTTCACAAAACATTGAGTGATTCGAAGGACAGGCTGAAATAGAATCTGCCAATACTGGTGGAATAAATCTGGATAAAATCTGCTCTGCTTCTTTTGTTCATGACAAAATTCTGTTCACTTTTCCTCACTTCTTCAGTTCCATGAGGAAGTCAGTTGTGCTCCTGAGACAGGCTGAGGCTGAAACCGTGAGAGTGGAGAAGAGGAATTGTACTACACTCACTTGTTCATCCACTCGACCTCAGACACTTATCTCTCTTTTCAGCAGAGTCTGATATATCATATGTTTACCAGATTGATGAGTATTCCATTTATTTGGACCCCCCTTCTCTGAGAAAACTGAGAAAATTAACAGTAAACCCTACAAGCACTTTTCCCACTGCACATGACTCATCAGAAAAAAAAATAGGAACAAACCTTAGAAAAATAATGGCCATAAGAAGCAGAATGGCCAAACTGGACACTCATAGAGGGCACACACATTAAAGCAATGGAACAAAGTGTATCTGTCCGTGAGAAGTGGAGTAACACTGGCAGAAATGGAACCTCTGTCCCTGAGCTCAGGACAGCCCCAGGAGTACAGGAGAAGGGTGAGCAAATGTTACTAGGAATGAAAGGCACCACTGCATCAGAAACAGTGGAGACTGGTTCCATCTCAGAGTTTCAGAGTTGAAAACCCCTAGGGTTAAAAGTCCTTCTGGCAGTGTTAGCATGACAAGTGAGAGAAAATGAAAGAGCTGGAGAGCTGCTATCTGGGCAATGACCATGTCTGGCTGTGTTCAACCCCATGACACTCATTTGAGGAAGTGGCCTTTTTAATGTTAGGAATGCTACAGGCTGCATGTATCCTATTTCTGTACTGGGGGAATCTATGGAGGCGGGAGAGAGGGATGGAAGGGGAACCAAACCTGAACATCAATTTAAAATAGAACTCTGTGACTGCTAATACAACTTGGAAAGACATAAAGGTTTCTTTTTTCTTTTTTTATTGAATCCAGAGAGAGGGAAAGGGAGGAAGAAAGAGAGGGAGAGAAACGTCATTCAGTTGCCTCTTGCCGATGTCCCCACTGAAAACTGAACCTGCAATGCAGGCATGAGCCCTGACTGGGAATCCAACCCAAGACCTTTAGGTCTGCAGAGGATGCCCAACCAACTGAGCCACACTGACCAGGGCAGGGTATGAAGGTTTTGATTAGATGTCTCAAAGAGATGCCAGTAAAGAACTTTAGTCTTTGTAATCTTTAAATTTCTGACTACCATGATTCCCTGAGAAAATGAATTCATAGTTCTTTCATTAATGGTTAGAAATGTGCAAACTCATTTATAGTAAGTCTAGGACTCATTGGACTCCAAAGGAACAAAAGAAAAACCTTAAACTATCCTGTAGTCTAACACATTTAGAGCTTTGAATAAGGTACCTTTGAGTATAATTCATACATAAGTTCAAGCCATGTGAGAAATGAAAGATAGCCAAGTATTTGGAAGCAGATAAGAGATGACCTAGGAACACAACACTTTCTCACCCGGAGGCGGCCACTTGCCTACCATTTGGATGCACAGCAGATGGCGGAAAAACAGTGAGGGTGGGAGTGGCTGGCACTTCATAGGCTGCCAAGTTCCGTCTGGGCTCTCAATAAATATTAATTAAATGAACAGAATCCATTGAAGAGTGCTGTCCATGCTGCCAATTATGACAACTAGTCTTTGTTTTATGTCTTATTATCCTCATATAAGCATGATGGGGAAACTCTGATAAGTCTTTGCAAAGACCAAATGGAGTACACAGATAACCCAATACAGGAGAAACTCAAAGGCACACTGTTTTTAGATCCTACTTTGTAAACATATTAAAATCATATTCTAGTAACATTGTGATTAGCAGTTTATCTGGAAATATCATTATAATATTTTATCAAAATCATCCTGGGTTTGATAGAGACTGGGAGAATGTCAGTTTTTCTTTTATTCCCCCCTTGCTTGTCCTGTGAGTGGAGAACAAAAAGGAAAAATAAGCCATACACGATTTATTCACAAAGGGAGCTTATGTTCCTGGCACACACAATCCATGTAATTTAGGAGTTGTGAAAATGTTAACTGGGCTCCTGAACTGAAACCATTCAGAAGGATCTGCATGCCTCCGTTTAGGAGAGAGAAGGTTGTAGAGCTGCAGCTGGCAAACGAAGGCAATCTGGAGACCAGCAGTCTCCCCTGGGGGTCAGAGTTGGTGAGCCATAAAGAAACGTAGATATTTAAAAGCATCCCCAAATAAGGTGTGTTAGTTCTACTTTGTATAAAGGGATTTCCAAAGTTAAAGTGTCCTCAAACACATCTTCTTTGTTACAGCAAGTTACCCAGCTTGTCTGCCTGCCTTGCCAGCCTGTGGGTTCAGATAAGGATTCATTAATATTAATTCTCCAGTTTTACAAGCTCTCTTTTTTGGCAACTATCACTCTCTCTCCTAGTGTGCGGTGTCTGAAAATGTTGGCCACTTATTCTGGGAGTCCTCATGTGCTGTCTCAGAAGTTCTCAGTTTCTTTCACTCCAGCCTTCTTGTTAATGGACACCGCCAGGCAATGTCCTGAGGGAAGGCAACTGGTCACTGGCAATTTCCCAGGACTTATAAAACAATATTGTTAGGCTCCAGAGTTACCATATGGGAATGGCATTTTTCTACCTCCTTCGTGCCCTGTCATTTGTGCTCCAAAGCTGCATGATTAGCTCCTCAAGCCCCTCCTGAATACTGCTCCCTCTGGTTTCGGTTTGTCAGCCCCAGTCCTGGGCACAGGTAAGAAACATTCGGGCTATCCCTCCTTATTTTCAGGAATGAGGGTAAACATTATTTCCCCAGGGAAACATTTCCTAACTTCTAGAATGTGTTAGGACTCCTATAGTTATGTTTTCATTGCTCTCTACACTTCTATCATGGTAGTTAGTGATTTCATTTTCATTACTCGTTTTGTTTGTCTCGCCCTTCAAAACTCTTTACTTATAAATGCAAAAGCATTGTATGTTTAAAATAGATAGTGTTTCTTGGCAGAGGTATTACTGAACCTGTCTACTAGTATGCACCACTGATTAAAAAATTTCTGAATTTGGGGAGCAAAGGTCTCCCCCAATTCCCAGCATTAATGAAACATGACAAATGCCTGATAAGTATTTTTTTCCTTTTTTATTTATTAAGTTTATTGGGGCAACCTTAGCTAATAACATTATATAAGTTTCAAGTGTACAAATCTATAGTACATCCTCAATAAATTGCGTTGTCTTCTCACCACCAAAAGTCTAGTCTCCTTCCATCACCAGATATTTGGCCCCCTCCCCATACCCTCCCTGTATCCTTATCACCCTTCTGCTGCCTGTGTCTATGAATTTGTTTGGTTTGTTCATGTTTTGCTTTCTATTTTATAACCCACATATAAGTCAAATCATATGGCTCCTAATCTTTTCTGTCAGACTTACTTCACTTAACATGAGACTTTCAAGATCCATCCATATTGTCATAAATGGCAGTATTTCATCCTTTCTTATGAATGAGTAGTATTCCATAGAATAGATGTACTACATCTTCTTTATCCAATAATCTATTGAAGGACACTTAGGTTGTTTCCATGTCTTGACCATCACGAATAATGCTGCAATGAACATAGGGGTGCATATACCCTTATAAATAGAGGTTTTCAAAGTTTTCAGGTAGGTGCTCAGAAGAGGGGTTGCTGGATCCTATGGTAACTCTATTCTTAGTATTTTAATGAACCTCCATACTGCTTTCCACAGTGACTATACCAATTTACATTCCCACCAGCAGTGAATGAGGGTTCCTTTTCTCTACAACCTCTCCAATAGTTGTTATTCCTTATCTTTTTGTTAATAGTCATCTTCACAGGTATGAGGTGCTATCTCACTGTGGCTTTGATTGTCATCTCCCTTATAGCTAGTGAACTTGAGCATCTTTTCATACAACTGTTGGCCATTTGTATGACAACCTGGGAGAAGTGTCTATTGAGGTCCTCTCCCCATTGGAAATGAGATTTTTTATTTTGATGTTGAGTTAGATGAGTTATTTATATACTTCGTATATTAGCCATATATTGGAGGAATTGTTTTCGAACATCTTCTCCCAATAAGTAATTCTGAATGAATAAATTCTATTATGTATTCCTTTCTCTCATACAACTTTACTTAAAATCTATGTATAAAACATACTTCCAAGAATACCAAATAATGCAAATACCTGTGGGTGATGCAGCCCACTAGTTGAGCAGACACTTAAATTCTAAATCCCAAATTACGCTTAAGAAAAATACTTCAAATTTGTTGTATAAAGAAATCAAGCCCTGGCTGGTGTGGCTCAGTGGATTGAGTGCCAGTCTGCAAACCAAAGGGTCATTGGTTTGATTCCCAGTCTGGGCACATGCCTGGGCTGTGGGCCAGGTCTCCAGTAGGGGACCTGCAAGAGGTGACAACACACTGATATTCCTCTTCCTTTCTCCTTCCCTTGCTCTCTCTAAAAATAAATAAATAAAATCTTAAAAATATAAATCAATATAAAGTTCTTCATACATAAAAATGCATGAAATATAACTAATATAAAATTATATAACATAATATAATATATCTTTTATGGGAACACTGATGATGAGATGTGTCACATAGAAGAGGCAGAGACTTCCACCACTAATTCAAACATTCACATAGCATGAAAGTGTGCTAAACGTGTAAACAGCAGTGAATGTGTAGGAGTTATGGCTAAGGAAGCAACAAGAGGACAAAGACATGCATGTATTCATTGAGTTCCAGGCATGGGGAACACAGTGACAAATAAAATGAGGGAAACAGATAATAAGTGAGTTAATAAATACATAAAAATAACATTAATATAGATAATACATTTTATGAAGAAAATTCAATAGAGCCACAGGAGAGAGCATGAGGTTATTTAACACAATTTGGTCAGAGACCAACTTCTCTGAATAAAGAGAAGTGAGCATAGAAAGATATTAGAAATAGCAGTACAAGAAGGCAAACAGGATGTTGAAGCAAATCAGGCAATACCAGTGGGTAAAGGGTCCCTGAGGTTATTTGGTGAATCAGAAAAAAATCAATGACAAAAGTATACGAAAGGGATTTTTGGTAAGTAATTCATCGATATTCCTCTTATAAATATTTGTATTTTACAGACAGTTCAAATCAGATACTCTATGTCCTCCGCTAACCACTTTATATATAACCATCTCAAAAATCCTATGATGTAGTTGGTAATATTCCCTGCTTTATATATGAGGATGTAAAGCCCAAAACTTAAGAAACTTCCCTAAAGTCACAAAGTCAACAAATGTCAGTGCTGAGATTTGAGTCCAGAAAGCCTAACTACAGAATATATGATACTACTCAGACACATATACATGGACTCTAATGCACTTCCAATTTTAATGTCATTTGTGATCATCTAGATACATGGGGAAATATGTATTTTAATATTTGACTTATTCAAAAATCACTCTTTCTAATTGCTATCAATAATTTGGTTTTCCTTAGTGAATAGCATTAATACAATTATTCTGTATTATTTACCTTGTTGTATCTGAATGACTGAAATGTTTGTGTCAGAAAGGGCTATAAAGAGCATAATCAATGCCATGATTTCTATTATGCTCACAGTTATTGGCATCATAAAATAATAAAGCTAGCTATATTAGTTGATGTCAACCACCAAAGTCCCTAAATAAGTGGGTTTCCTTCACTTTGAATACATAAATAATCTGTGAATTCATATCAGTTGTAATTTTAGTGTTCACTAAATCTTCTTTCTGGGTGAGAGAGGACACTATAAAATATTAATTTAAGGTTTTGTATGTCTGTTTATGTTATGTTGTATTCTAAATATGATTTAAGAAAATATTTTTAAAAGATTAATGAAAGTTGTATTAGAAAAAAATAGAATCTGCTATGGTACAGCCACATAAGATGGTTCACAATGTATTACAAATAATTTCTGTCAGTGGTTCTGGATCCTTCTTGGAATTTTTCCCTCGGGCAGTGTTAACAACAAAATATCAACACTTAGCTTATGAAATTATCCGTGGTAATGGATAATTACAGTCAACCTAATTCATAGAAAACACATATTAATTTTATTTATTAAAAACATGTTGGCTATTATTATTAATCACTCATTACTTTATAGAACAATGAATGGCAAGCTGGTCCCAAACTAAAATTTTTCCCCAGAATTAAAAAAAAATATTCTACCAAATTTGTTTATTGAAATATACCAGCAAGAATGGCCCCACCGAGTCCTCCGCCACTGGCATGTATTTTGCTACGTGCAGTTCGCCCTGTCCAAATGTTTGCCTCTATCAGACAAGGCTATGGCACTAGAAATAATGGATTTAACAAATATGCTTTGTAATAGCTTGAAAAATACTGTCTTGAGATGGCAACTGGGAGAGAATTTTAATGCTAGAAGCCACTCCAGATGTTCCAGTGGGCAGTGCCAAACAGAAACTTGGTAGATGGCAGATGGTAAATATATTTTCCCCAAATGACAATTGCAATTCAGATGGCCACACAGTTCCTATGTCATGCAGTTCCCAGGTCAAACAGACTTCATTCTATAGCGATGCTCAATGAATGCACATGATGATCTTTAACAAACACATAATTTGAGCTACAAAAAGTACTTGATATGTTTAATAAAAATATAAACATTTTTATAAATCTCAAACACTAAAAAATCTATTTGATCATGCAAATTGTACTATATTATTTTGGAATGCTTTTAAGTATTACAGAGTACTTAATCAACACATTTAGTCTTTTGAAAAAATGTGTTTCAAGAATGGATATTAAAACAGAAATAAAAAATTTTGCCATGTTCGTATGGGTGTTGGAATTAGGAAAATGACTAAGTCTGGATAAGAGGTTATTTTGTTTCAGTCTTCTGCTCTGTGCAATTGATGGTTTAGAAAAAAAAATTTTGTCTGGAATTTCTCCAGATCGACATATATTAGATTACTTAATGCTTAATTTTGATATTGTTATGATAAATAGAATTTTTCTCCTAATGTTTATCAAAATGATTAGCTCTTAACCTAGAAAAAAACATAGTTATTCATTTGTTTTCAAATATGTAATAGATTAAGAATGCTCACAGTATTGGCTAGTTACACACAGAGGTGTTTGTAGATTTCAATTTTGCTATGACATTAAAGTCACATTTCAGAGTCTGTAATAATCCCTCTGAAGATGGCGATGTATACAACGGAAGGTGACATACACTATAACCAAGGTTGGGACTGTCATATTAAAAATCCTCCACTTTTCCAGATTGGCAGAATTTCCTATGACCTTTGTTTTCTCCTTCACTCTGAGAGTAGGACTGACAATTTTGCAAGATAAAATCTTTCTGGGACTTGCAAGGTACAATTTTCAGTTGCTAGCTTCAAAAATGAGACTGAGTAAGAAGCAAGATAACCTTAAATAACTACAGAAATGAACAGTCACTTGTGCACTAGTAATTTGCACGTGGCACATTTCTAGGTAGTGCCAAAGTATGTAATGCAGATCAGAATACACGTCTGAGTTTCTCTATTTCCCAAATTTCTACAACATGGGCTGAACTTAGTGGGTGGCTTCTCCATAGGTCTCAGCTGTTTTCACCCATCCCAGGATGTACCTACATGGGGACTGACTGGGGCTGACTGATCTGGAATGACCTTACTTATAGTCCTGGTGGATGGCTGGCAGATGGCTAGTGCAACAGGGGTGACTGGGTGATAGGTGTCTCTTCATCCATCAGGCCAGCCCAAGCTAATTTTCACAGTTGTTACAGAGTTCCATGAGCTAAAAGGACGTTTTCTAGTTCTCTGCTTGTCTCATGCTTGCTCTTACTTCTTGGCCAAAACAAGTCATATGGCCAAGCCCGGCGCGTGAGTGGGAAGGCATTCGGAATTACAAGGAAAGGCCACATGGATGTAAGGAGGTGAATAATTTGTGGCTGTTTTTGCAATCTACCATACTTGTTAAACATAGTCAGTTTAACATGCACACCTGAGCACCACTGGGTTTAGAGCTTGAGCTATGTTTACCAGGAAACAAGGTCAATACTGCCACAGTGCTCTGTTTTAAACAGGTCAAAAATTTGGATACACCCTTTAAGCTACAAATTTAACATTGATCTAAATTTACTGAGTGTCAGCTGTGTGTAAATATCAGCATTTTGTCTACATTATTTCATTTGACTGGAAAAAACTCAGTGAGGCATCTCAGTGTATTGTTTATGAGTATGGACTTGATGTCAGACTGCCTGTGCTCAGTTCTAGTGCATTACTCAGTATCCCTGTGGTATTTTGGTTAAATAATCTTCACAGTGTTCTTGTGTTTTTGGGTATATGTATATTTTGAAGGGGGACCTCAAAAAAAGAATTATCTTCTGGAGCATGGGCCTCTTAGTACAGGTTTCCCCCACTAGGTGAGTGAATCCATCTGTATCAGTGTACCAGCTGGCATTGTTGTGAGAGAATGCATTCAACTTCAGTAAATTTTTCCAAAGAATCTTTAAATGCATTTGTCCATTTCATGATGGGTGATTTACGAGGGCACCGGCCCACACACCAAGCTGAGCGTTCAGCAGTTTATGACCAAAATGGCATGACTCCCATGCCCCACCCTTCCTATTCACCTGATCTCACCCTGAGTGACTTTTTTTGTTTGTGTGTTCCCTGGAAGAAAGTTGTCCTCAAAGGGAAACATTTTGCTGATGTGGAAGAGGTGAAACAAAAGTAGCAGAAAACACTAAAAGCATCAAAACTGATGAGTTCAAAAACTGTTTTAAGCAGTGAAAAAAATGTCTTGGTGGGTGTATTGCATCAAATGGAGAGTACTCTGAAGGTGACTGAAGATGGGACATATAAGGATAAATACACAATTTTTAATAAATAAATTCCAGGGGTTTTTGGGTTCCCCTCACTTCATTAGAACAGAAGTATTGCACATCTGCTTCAAGTCCAAAGGTAATTTAGCAATTCTCTCCAATTCTCCAGCTCCTGGGCAATGACAATGGTCTGAGGAGGTGCACTGCAGACTGTGAGCATTGCAATTTTGAGAACTACATTGTTTGCATAATTTGGCTCAGCCATCACAGCAACCACTGGAAAAAAACAGTTGTAATAATTCTTGCAATATTTTTTATCTTAAATGAGCTTCTGTTGAATCTCCTAAATGGTCATAACATGGAAAAATACTCCTTTTTATTTTCTAAGAACAGAAAGAAGGCACAAGACAGTGCCCAAGATTTACCAAGATCCAGTGTCCTATTGGGATGACCTTTGAGAAGCACTGTGTTTGTTGATCTCTGGGGGACTGGGCCACTGAATGCCAGTTCTGCTGCTCTCAGGGGAAAGTCACAGTTGAAAGGGATTCATGGGCACCAATATTCTTCGAGACAAGCAAGATGGATCTCAAAACATGGACGTTTAGGTATAAATGTCAACACCCTACATCTGCAGTGGGGTGGATCACAGTCCATAATTAAAAATTACATTTATAAAACTTCATAAAATAAGTAAAATCTTGGTATAATTTATTATTACTACAAATTAACTTTCTTAGGGATGGGTCTAAACATTACTGTAAATTGTTACCAGGTTTTTCTTCTTTCTACCTGGAAAAATTAACATAAAATATGCTTTTTAAATGCATACAATATGGTTTAATAACTTTTGAGTCTCGTTCCATTCTCTCTCTTCCCTTTAGCTCTTGGCTGACCTAACTGGGACAGGAGCCACTCCCTTCATTTCCCAGCAGAGAAAGTATTCACTTTTCTAATGCAACAGTAGCCTGATGTTTCTAATCAACTATAAGGACTTGGGATTTAGTTTGAAAGCATCAGCACAACACATTTAAGTACAGATAAGTTACTCCAAGTGGCACTCTCTGGTTCTTAAAATATATTAATAATACTTTAGAATATTTTTTCCAAGTTCAGATTTTATTTGTATTTTTGACTTACTAGTCAAATATTTTTTTAAAAAATTAAGGTTATTCTTTAATTTTATCCCTGTATTTTTAGTTAGCACGTACATAGATAAAACTTCTTTCCAGTGGCATAAGTTCAACTCATTTTGTTGAACAAATGTGGAGACTCTATTTCAGAGAAGATGGTGTGAAGCAGCAGAAGGAAGCAATTGTGCTTTCTCTTTCCTTGCCTTGAATGTCTTTTATATAATGGGTGATTGATAAACAGCTTTGGAATTGAACTGATGTATATTTTTTGTTTATAGTTTTAAAATGGTGAAACTATGATATAGGTTTAGATAGGCTGACAGTTTGCATAGCAATAGTTCAGGCTTCAAAGGAGGTGTCACAGTAAAGGCTTAGTGACCGCCAAATAAAAGTTGATTTCAGGATTCTCCTTCTCTTGTCAGACAAGCGAAGGCTCATGCTAGACAGGAAGAACTGCCAGTGACTCAGTGCTCTGAAGACATGAATATTGGAGAACAAAGTATAAATCTGGGACCATGTGAATCTGAAGAATAGTATAGATGACATTGGAGTTTTGTTAGCCATATTAATCAATATTTTAATATCTAACATACAGTGTTTCATGTTAGTGGATTTGGAGATGACAATCAGAAGTGGATAAGTAAATGGTACTAAGAGGCTAGTAGACTGGATGCAAGGGTGGAAAGATTAGGGGGAAAAACCTGGCCTAACATAGCTACCATAGCTAACCCGAAGACCAGTTGTTGTAGGAATTACAAAAAGTGAAAATCTTAACATAAAAATGGGTAGATAATTATAAAAAGAGCTTGAGCATTGGAATTAGACCTGATATTTCATTTCTATTTGTGGCTTTCAGCATGTTAATTAACATACTTAAGCATCGGTTTACACTGAAATTGGGAATAATATTAAATATATGTGAATGAACTAGCATAGTGCCTGTCAAGCAGAGGCTAAATAAATGTTAATATATGTTCCCTTGTGGATACATAATATACAGATACATAGGCTGTGGCACTGTTCCACAGAGAATCAAGGTAAAAGGAAACTGTTCTTTAACACGAAGTGCAGACCACTTTGTGATATGTTACATCAAGGCTACCCTGAGTTCTGAGGAACCACAAGCAACAAGCAGTTATACTGCTGAGGTGGAGCTCAGTTGTTATCTTGGACAGTAGAGGATGGTATATGACTGTCTCTATTTTCCCAAGTAAACAATAACTTATTCCTCATTAAAAAGAACAGTATCAACTATTTCTTTTTATATCTTTAATAGCTTATGAAACAATACTATTATTTTTATTTCCTGTTGAGGGAGGCAGAGCTGAAAGAATCTAACTTTCCTAAGTAGACCTGCCCTACAGCCACTTGTCTCCATTTTAATTGTCAATACCCTCACCCAGATCACTCTCGTGGCTGGTCTGTGCAACTCACAGGCCCTCCTCAAATCCACTGTCTGTGTCACTGACCTTTCACACTGTTTCACAGCTGTCTATCACTTAATGTTAAACTTTATATTTATAGGTCTTTCATTTTCAAGCATTTCAATAGCTTCCCAATGCATTTAAAATGAACGCCACACACGGCATCAACAACCATGACCTCTCCAAAGCTGTGTCTTCCTCTGAGCCTCAGTCACCACGCCCCAGCCACTC
This sequence comes from Artibeus jamaicensis, assembly GCF_021234435.1. NCBI lineage: Eukaryota > Metazoa > Chordata > Mammalia > Chiroptera > Phyllostomidae > Artibeus > Artibeus jamaicensis. Next base: position 5,785,003 of record NW_026521870.1, read on the forward strand.
TGTCCCTCTTTCAATTTCCTACTACAAGGACTTCATTCATGTTCGTCCCCTGTGAGAACAACCTACACTTCCCATTCTTTGCTCTCTCATTCCTCACAATGAGCCTAAACGCACTTCCTCAGAAAGAAGTTCATTTACTGTCCAATTTAAATGGAATCTCCCTGATTATCTCTTTAACAGTATATTCGTTTTAATTTTAGACCTTTAAATTTCAGTTTGCAATTATATATTTATGTGATTACTACTTATTGTGTATCCTGTCCTGTAGTTTTTAAGTGCTGCAAAATTAATGATCGTTTCTGTATTCTTCACTACTGTCTATCTGCCCAGTGATCAGCACTGGACTGGACACACACCAGGTCCTCAATACATATTTTTGAATGAAAGAATAAATAAAGATCACAATTTAAAAAATTGAATGAATTGAAATTCTTAGAAGTATTATGTTATACATATATATGAAACTATATAATAACAGTATTTCTAATAAAACCAAAACTCCAACATATTCAGATAACAATGTACTGGCTCCAATAACTCAGATAAAAAAGCTATAAATTTCTTCTTTGGAGTTACCATGTGAATGCTGAGCTCGTTTTTCCCTCATTGTTTCTGAAGTTCAGATTCTAAGTTCAATCTTCTTTAAAAATTATGGGTTGCATTACTTTTAAATTTCTTTCAAAAGTGTATTCTTTGTGTTATTGTCGTAGTTTAACTATAGTTTTTCTTCCCATAATACATTTGAAAACATTATGAGAATGGAAAAAAAATCAAATATTTAACTAAAACTCAAAGATTTAACTAAAACTCTTTACTTCATAAAAATGCATTTCTCATGTAAAAAATGCTATTTAGAATGCCATTTTAAATATAGTAATGTGCTTATTTACTTATTTAAAAAGCTAGTCTTCAATATTTTTTAAAATTTATTTTGAGAGAGGGGAAGGGGGAGAGAAACATCAATTTATTGCCTCCTGTAGACTCTGACTGGGACTGAACTGGCTACCCAGACCTGGGCCCTGACCAGGAATCAAGCTGGTGACCTTTTGCTTTGCAGGATGACACCCAACTAACTGAGCCAAAAGGGGCCAGGGCAATGTGCTTATTTATTTTAACAAGAGATAAGAATAGTCACATAAAGCTTTTCTTATATTACTTACATTTCAAACAGAAATTGACATCCAAGGTAGATTACACAGGATTCTCTAAACTTTTATTTTTTATTAGAATGTAAAATAGACTCACAAAAGTACACAGATTATAATTAAGCAGCCCATTTAATTATTACAAAGTGAATATACATATGTAACTACAAGCACTTCTCAATGATGATTGCTTCAGGAAAGAGGACCACTGTTACGACTTCCATCAATATAAAATGGTTTTGCCCACTTTTGAACTCTATCTAATATAAATCAGATAGTATGTATTCTTTCAGCTCTGGCTAATTTCATCCAACATATGCTAGACTTTGTCTGCTCTTGGGCGTAACATGAGTTAGTCCTTCTTTACTGCTGTCCAGTGTTCTGTTTGGAGTATTTGTCACTGTTTGTCAATTCTATTATTGATGCACTTTTCCCTCTTTTGCCACTTGAATAATGTCTTCATTAAATCTTTAAATATGTTTTGTGGTGCACATATGTATTCAGTTATGACGGGTACACATATAGTATTGGAATTGTTGGATAAGCATATATCTAGTTTTATAAAACATTGCCAGACAGTTTCTTTTGAGTGATTGTGTCTCTTTATATTCACATTGGTAGTAATTAAAACATCCTGCAGTTTTGTATCTGCACCAACACTTGCTATGGTCTCTTAATTTTAGCCATTCTTATAGGTGCGTAGTGTTGATTTGTCATTTATTTTTTATTTTTTAAAGGATTTTATCTATTTATCTCTAGAGGGGAAGGGAAGGAGAGAGGGAGAGAAATATCGATGTATGGTTGCCTTTAGCTTGTCCCCTGCTGGGAACTGGCCTTCAACTCAGGCATGTGCCCTGACTGGGAATCGAACCGTGATCCTTTTATTTGCAGGCTCGTGCTCAATCCACTGAGCTACACCAGCTAGGGCTGATTTGTCATTTAAATCTGAATTGTTTAATGATGAGTAATAACACTGAGCACTTTTAAATATTTTTAATAGGCACTTGGACATTATCTCTTCTGATGTATCTATTTAATTATTTATTTTTTTAAGTACTGGGATTCTGCCTTTTTCTTACTGATTGTAGTTTTTTTCCTTACATTCTTTTTTAACATGCACACTGATGCATGCCCTTGGTCAGGTTGATACATTGCAAATATCTTCAACTCTCAGACTTGCTTTTTCACTCTCTTAATCTTATGTTTTGACAAACAGAAATATTTTATTTTAATGAAGTTGAATTTATTAATCTTTTCTATTTGTTAGTGTTGTATGTCCTGCTTAAAAAATGTTTGCTTATTTCAGTCAAACCATTCTACCAGCTTATCTTTCAGAAAATTTATTGTGTATTTTTTACATGAAGGTCTGCAATCTATTTGACATTGATTTTTATGTGTGGTATCAGTTGAATATGTAGTTCATTTATTAATTTTCCACATGGATGTTTAAATTAATACCATTTATTGAAAAAATCTTCACTGTATTGCAGTGGAACCATTTCACAAATGAACTGAATCTGTATCTGTAAGTCTGTTTATGAACTCTATGCTGAATGATTTGCTTATTTGTCTTGCTTGCAGCATTGATATGCTGTAACTAACACAAGTCTGGACTATTCAGTAGTGTGTATCTTTGAACCTTATTTTATTTTAAGAATGAATAGGCTGTTTTTGACACTGAGTTTTCATAAAAATTTTAGAATAATTTTGTCAATTTCCATGCACATATACACACAAAAGTAATATTCTGGAGTTTTGATTGAGACTGATTTTTTCTGTTGATGAATATTTTTACAATATTGAGTCTTTGAAATGCATGGGATATAAATATATGTGTACACACACACACACACACACACACACATATACTTTTGCTTAGGGCTTCTTTTAATTTTTCAATTGTATTATGTAGTTTTTTTGGTTTAGATTCTTGTATGTCTATCATTAAACTTATTCTAAGTTACTTATTTTTTTAATTCTATCATAAAAGGTATCTTTCTTAAATTTCATTCTATAATTGTTATAAGTATATTCACATTGATTTTTGTATATTGGCCATGTCAACATACTTTATTAAATTTATTTGTTGGCCTTAATTTTTTAAAAATCTCTAGTCAGTTTAGGATTTTCTATCATCAGCAAATTATGACTGTTTTAGTCTTTCCCACTATTTATATATTTTATTTCTTTGTATTGCCTTTTAAAACTGCATAGAACATTCAGTGTTTATTAGAAATAATAATTAATATCTTATTTCTTATCTCAACATTTATTTTCAACATTTCACTCCATATAAAATTTTCCTGTTTTTTAGAAAGGTATCTTTTCTCAGGTTAAGAAAATTTGTTTTAGTTATTCTTTTCTTAGATTTAAAACATATTTCTTAAATTGTTATCAATCTTTTTTTTCTGTATCTCTTAACGTCATCCTATTATTTCTCTTTATGGAATATGGTAAATTTATTTTGCTTGGGTTCCATAGTAATTTTGGATCTTTGGCTTAATTATTTTTTGCCAGTTAAAAAAATTAGCTATTAGCTTTTTAAAGTTTTGTTTTCTGCTTCTGTTTTTTGTGCAATATCTTATGGTAGATTTTTTTTTTTACAATGTCCCATAGTTGTTCAATGTTCTTTTATTTCCTTTTCTTCTCCTTGTCCACCTCATCTTCCTTCTCCTCCCCCTCCTTATTCTTCTTCATCTCTGTGTTTCACTTAGAATGTTTCCTACAGATCTATATTTCAGTTTACTAATCCTACCTTTTCCTGAGCCTAATAGCATGGTAAAATCAACAATTAAGTTCTCTGTTTTAATTTTTGTAACTTTTTACTTCTAGACTTCATTTTATTATTTTTTTCATATTGCATTTACATAACTAAATTTCCATTAATTGTTTTTAACATATTGCTGTAATCTGTGGCTGTGAACCTGAAGGGCTGGATGATCTGTGGATCTGTTTCTGATTGAAAGCTGGAGCTCTTTAATGAAAATATCCTAGAAGCTGTGGGTGGTGTTATTATCTCCAGAAATGGTTTACCCTCTGTACTAATGGAGACCCTGAGTTGGGAAGATAATATAATTCACAGATTAATTTTTGTAGCTGGTTTGCGATTTTTATGTGGCTCAATTTATTTGTTTTATCCATTTCTCCTAAGATGTTATTCTTTGGGGCACTGAGCCAGAGCTAGAATATACAGTAGTGTCCTTCCTCCCTAGCAGGTCCTTATTTACATTCTTATCTCTGGGGCACTAAGAAACTTTCTGTCAGCTTTCAATGGTTCCTACTTTCTACTCTCTATTGTTTTTAGACTTTTCCTCATTGCATAAAATGGAACAAATACTTCAATGAAGAATACTGCTAAGTGTACATAAGTAAGGCATTTCTCTTTGCCTCCTTCAATATACATTCTTAAATTCTGGATGCCTTAGTCCAATTTTTATCTCTCAATCCAATCATATTCAACCTACATACCCCACATTTTAACTAAAACCTTTTGCCTCTTAGCTGTCATCTCCTGCCTTTCTCAGTATTGCTGTTCCAAGATTCGGCAAGCAGTCTGAGACAAGGCTGCTCCTAGAACATCACCACACTTCCTTGTGGCCCGCTCCTCTTTGGGATTTTGACTGCACAAGTTCTGACAGTCTCAGCAACTCTCTAACAACTTTGAACCCACCGCCTCCCCTCCTTGTAGTTTTATACATTTTCTTTTTTTTTTAAATAATTTTATTTAGTTATTTTTCAAGTACAGTTTTTTGTCTATTTTTCCCATCCCAGCCTCCCCCGCCCCTTGCTCCCCACCTCCCTCCCATTTCCACCCCCCTTAGTTCTCGTCCCTGTGTCCTTCCTATTTGTTCCTCCTAATCCCTCCCCCTTTTTCCCCTAACTTCCCTTCCTTCTCCCCTCTGGTCACTATCCCTTGTTCTCTATTTCAGTGTCTTTGTTTTTTGTTTGGTTTTTTTTTCTGCTTGTTTGTTTGTTTTGTTGTTTAGCTTCCTGTTAAAGGTGAGATCATATGGTATTTGTCTTTCAACCCCTGGCTTATTTCACTCAGCATAATGCTTATACATTTTTCTGGTTATTTTCAGCACTAGTGTTAGTCAACCAAAGCTACTTTACTATAGCCATAGGGACACATCCAACAAGTTGGTTTTGATAATTCAAGTGTAAACATATCATTCTGAGTGTCAAAATCTGAGTTAACTCTTGAATTGAATTTATTAGGTTGACACTGATTCATAAAACCATGTGGGCTTCAAGTGTTCAATTCAACAAAACATTACCTGCTGACTGCACTGTGTGCTCATCACCCCAAGCAAAGGCTCTCATCACACTGTTTTCTGAATGTATGTGATTATATATATATATATATAGATATATATATATATATGGCCTGTATGAAAGTTATCCAGCCATGTAATATGAAAAATAGAGACATTTATTGAAGAAGATACAAAATACAATGACCCCTCAGTCCTTTTCAAAGTGGTACTTTGTAACCTCACACAGTTCTTTCAATTGCCATAAGCTGCCCTGTTGCATTTTCCTGAATCTCATCAACAGTCTGAAACCTCTTCCCTTTCAAAGGTGATTCTAGTTTTGGGAAAATTCAGAAGTCTCAGGGTACCAGAGACTTATGAGTACCACAGACTTATAATCTGGACTATAGTGGGTCTGACTCGCCTGGGTGATTTGATGTTTCCCCAACAAACTGCATCAGACATGCTGCATGAGTGGGCACGTTGTTGCAGTGAATCTGCCAGTCACCAGTTGTTCATAGCTGTGGCCTTCTGAATCATCCGAATAGCTTCCTGAGGAATGTTCAGTCTTAATGCAAAAGTTGATGCAGATTCACAGCTCTAGCCCCTTAATCATTTTGAATGTGATGACCACACAGTACACATGCTCACTCAATGGTGTCTACTGCCCTGACTGACTAGTACAGTGAAGTTGTCATTGTTCCCCCATGTGCATTTCAGTTCACTCTCCTTGGCTGACAAGCTGCATTGATGTTGTACAAGCTGCATTCAGCCAGACTCTTCTTGACAGAACTCATATATACAAAATATGTATGTATAAATATATACATTACATATAGCTTATATATTATATATAATGTATTTTTGCTTAATCCTTTCACCTTCTTTTATCCAGACCCCAAGTCCCCTCCTCTTTCACAGCTATCGGTCTGTTCCACACATCCATGCCTCTGTTTCTATTTTAAATAACACTGCTATTGTAAATAACACTGCAATGAACTTTGGGGTGCATATTCTTTCAAATCATTGTTTTGGGTTTCTTCTCAGATGTTTCCATAAGTGGGATCACTGGCTCATAAGGCAGTTCTGTTTTTAATTTTTGAGGAAACCCTATGCTGTTTTCTAAAGTGGCTGCACCAGTCTGTATTCTCACCTATAGTGCACGAGAGTTCCCTTTTCTTCACATCTTCCACACACTTGTTGTTTGTCGATTTATTGATGGTGGCCATTCTGGCAGGTGTGAAGTGATATCTCATTGGGGTATTTATTACTACCTCTTTGATGATTACTGGCATTGAGCATTTTTTCTAAGTGTATTGGCCATCTATATGTCTTCCTTGGAAAAGTGATGTCCTTTGCCTATTTTTTTAACTGGATTGTTTCTTTGTATTGAATAGTATAAGTTATTTATATATTTTAGAAATTAACCTTTTATCAGATATATCATTGACAAATGTGTTATCCTATTCAGTGGGTTCCATTTTCATTTTGCTGATGGTTTCTTTTGCTCTGCGAGAGCTTCTTAGTTTGATGGAGTCCTGTTTGTTCATTTTTTCTTTTGTTTCTCTTGCCCACGGAGCTATAGTAGCAAAAATTTTGCTGTAATAAATGTCTAAAATTTTACTGCCTATGTTTTCTTATAAGAATTGGAGTGATTTAATAAACATTGCATACTCTCTCATAAAGTCCATAAAAACATGGAAATCTGTTTGCTATGATATGTGTGAAATCCTTTAAATAGGCAACCCAAAGGCACTATGCTAATGAAATGGTGCTCTTTATTTATGAAAGAAGAATAAAGATACTAGTGTTTATAATCTGGAGTCATATTGTACTAGAATGTAAAATGGTAAAAAATTATCAATGTATAGTAGCTTAGAGTTTATAGTGGAAAGAATACACTGACTGCAATACAGAGGAATTTCCATTGCAATTCGTGGGAGATCTGAAATATCAATACTAGTTTTCCAGCTAGGGCAGAGATGAGAAACCGGCTGTGCTGTTCATTAGATGACTAATGAAGGCTTCAATGGCAGAAGAGAGTTCCAGACCTTCAGATGTCCAGATCATGGGGCTTAGCAACTGTTACCATTGGAAGACTGTTTCCCTTTTATTCTGCCAAAGGACATTAATAAACATCTGGCTCTTGCCAAAAAGATTAGGACAGTGAAAAGAAATTTACTGAAATAATTTAAAATCTGTGAATCCCTTTCAGCAGAAACTATATTTTGGATGTGAATTTCAAAAATCAAAACTCTATTTTCCCTTTATTTTATAGATTAATATCTTAAGCTTTGGCCTAATAGCAAGTTAAGTGAAAACTAAACCACTTAATCAAAGTAGAGTTGGGCTGGACAGGATTCAGATGCTTTTGAGAATAGGAAGGAATTTATCTATGCCTCTATTTATGTTTCAGGGCTTCATTTTTTAAAATAAAATAGTATCCAACTTTAAAAAATAGTTTTGTAAACATTAAGTATTTTCAATGAAAACACATATTTTGAAATTGTGGAATAAACATTTTATTACTAAAAATGCTTAGTAACAAAAATTTAATAATTTTTATAATACTAATATTTTATAAAGAATGCATCATCCATTCATACTTCAATAATTAAATGTTAGACACAAATTTTCATATATTCTAGAAGCATTGGGAAGTTTGTTAGCACTGTAGAAATTCAAAGAGAAGTACTAAATCTGTAAACAGTAACAACTGTGGAGTCAGGGGAGAGAAGGGATTACATTTCTAGACATAATAACTTGCTTACATTATGGTTTATATATCTGGAGATTGCTTACTCACTAGTAACTTACATACTCATGATCTAATCATTCCATTTCTTATTCACCCTTGCTTATAACTTTTTATTACTTAGTCAAATCATTAGGTTACACAGTTTGTAAACACTCTTCTTAAGTCTTCCATGAAATTAATCTATTTTTTATCAACTTCCACATACTTGTTTCCTGGACCATTCATTTGAAACTTTCTAATGTGCCAAACTGCTATTTATCTGTGTTATTCTATGATTTAACCTCCTATGGATATTGTGTTGTGGTGAAATAATTATTATTAGAAAACTTGAAACCAATTTTTGCTGTCCCATTATTGCCTGGTTTAGACTGGGTAAGACGCCTTCTCATCTTTGATTTATTTGTTCTTAGAATGAAAGATGTGTTACTTATGGTCTCTGATTTTTAATTTATTTTATTTGATCCCACTGTTTTCATTAATTTAAGATAAGTTTAAATAGTAACTTCTATTATTGACAAGTGTATAGAGTTTAACATTTATTTCATTTAAGTTTTCTTCATATCTAAAATTACTCTACCCTCTGGAAATCTACTGTTTTACCATCTGATCGCATACTTTGTAGCTTTTGGACATTGTCATTGCCTTTATCTCCCATGGGTATTTCAGGTGAACTGACTATGCAATTACAAAAATAATAACTGACCATCAGAGATTTTACTAACTTATGGATGACCAATAATTTTCCGAGTATCATTAACTGAAGAGTGTGTCTGCAATAATTTGCAGCTCTGACTCTGTCAAAGATGAAGTTTTTGTGTTTGTATTTATCTGTTTTTTAGGGCACAGTATTTTGTCTCATTGTTTATACTGCTTCACTGTCTTATTACTGTAGTTTTTTAATTAAGTCTTGGTGTCTAGTAAGGGAAATCTACCCACATTTCTCAAGTGTCTTGACCTTTCTTGATCATTTGAATTTCTATATATATTTTAGAATTTACTCCTAAGTTCCACCAAAATGACGTTGTTTTTTTGTTTTTGTTTTTGATTGGAGTTGCACCGAATTTATAGATTAAACTGGGAAATATGACATCTTTATAATACTGCATCTTCCAATCCATGAACATGCTATATCTCTTCATTTATTTAGCTCTCTGATATTTTTCTATACTTTTAGATAACATTCCCATAAATATTGAACACACGTTTTATTAGGATTAATTCTTGGTCCTTTATATTTGTTTATCATATTGTAAATCACACACACATTGATATTATTCTACTGTATACATATAAATATTTTTACTGGTTCACTTCTATAATATATTGTATCTTTGTATGTATTGTAATTTTTTAATACAATCTGCTACCTGCTACCTTGTGTATGGATATACTTTGAGTCTGGGAAGAAGTTGGGTTCTTTCAGAGAGAGTTGGTATTCACTTCTGTCAGTCATCTTGGGGCATGGACTCTAGGGTATTTTAAACTAAATTTTTGGGTTGAGTGTTGTTTGGACTATCTTATAATGTGAATTCAGCCCATCAACTTCTATAATAGTCAAGTTATGGTTACAAATCAAATTCTTAAGAGCGATTTATCTTTTGTGACAGGTTTTAAGTCAATTAATTGCCCAGCAGTACCCAGTTGGAGGAAGAGTATTTCTAGCTCATCCTTACAAATCAGTGAAACCTTGTAGATGGTCACCAGTTTTATCGCAAGTTCTCTACATTTGCAAAAACTGATGCTCACAATCACTGAGTTCAGAATAATTTATCAGGAAAGGTCAAGTTGAGTTCCCCTTTATTTTTTATTTGAGTCCTTACTTTTTTGCCAGATGGATGTACTTAAGAATATTTTAATATAATATTTCACAGTGAGTCAACTTGGGTGCTTAGACCATCATGTTACCTGAAGCAGAGTTTCTGCATGTGTATTTATTAAATATCAGTTATTATATGTAAATATTTTCTTAATTAAAAGCAGTATTTAAAATTTAAAATCAGCAATAGAATAATAATTATAATATATATTTATATAATTATTATATCTAAGACCTGTTCATGGAAAACCCTTAGAAATATGACAACCTTATAAGAACAAACACTGGAAATGTTATGGTCCTCAAATACAGTTTCCCATGACAAGGAAATATGGCTTTCTCAAAGAATGCTGATTTTAGCTATGAGAAAGAAATATAAAACAAACCTGGAGAATTTCATTGAGCCAGCAATCAAACATTTATCATCCATATTTTTCTGTGTAAAAGATACAGAGAACAATGCAAAAGAGCTCAAGTTTTCCAAATATTGGATAAAGTGAACATGAAAGATAATAATTAATGGTAATTGTATAAATCACATTAAAATTATATTCTGAGTTTATAATGGAGAGGGAGAGAGAGTGAAAGAGAAGCAAAAAAGACCAAAAAAGAGAAAAAGAGATCTGAAGGAGTAAGGAAATTCATTGACCACCACTGGCAGTAACTTGACACCCAATCCTTACTCTTCAATTCAACAATTAAAATGAGAGAATCAAGCATTTATTCTGGATTTCCTGTATAATATTTAATTCACACTATCCACATAGCCTTAGATAATCAGGGAGAGAAAATTATTCTTTATAAAATTATTCTAGCTGATAATTAAGAAAATAATTAAATGAAAAAAATCACAATTTTGCTACTGCTAATGAAATAAGTGATTTAGGTATTTAACCATCAATGGATAAACAAAGTGGTAAAAAAATGACGGGAATTATTACAGAAAAGTACTGCGCAATCTCTCATGACCCCATGATCAGCGTTAGCATCAGTAAAACAGGTGGAGCAGCACGTTGTGCGCTCCCTGGTGCGGTGCATCGTGAAGCGCTGCTATTCTGTTCAAGCAGAACCTGAGACTAACCAAGCCTCTGGAGTTTGCTTAACTTTTTAAGAAATAGAGGCCACGGGAACAATTTGAATAATGACAAAAGATACAAATAGAGAATTTGTGGAGCATTCTTCTAATTAGCTGTCCTAGTTTTTTCAACAAACAAGTGGCAGAAAATAAGTAGGTGGAGGTATGCTTTATATAAAATAACAATTGTGCACAAAAAGTCAATATCATATGTAAATATTATTTGTAGGCTTCTTGAAATAAACCAAATGTAAAAATAATATTTTAAGCAATCGTAGAAATGTAATTACATATCTGATTATTAGATTTCAAGTTTTCATTTGTATGCTCAGCACTTTGGAATCTTTTCAAAACTGAAGATTCTGATTCAGTAGTTCTCAGTGAAGATGAGATACTGTATTTCTAACAAGCTACCAAATTCTGCTGCTTCTGGTTAGCAGACTATGATTTGAGAAGCAAGGTTTGAAACAATGTTAATAAATAATTTTAAGTGGTGTAATTAATTTATTATAACTAAAAAATAAATTATCTCCATCTTAAAGTATTGTTGTATGTGATCAGGTATGCATACTAAACTGCATCGTTTTGAAATTTGCCTTAGGATAATTCACCAAGAAAAAGAAAAAAATGAAAACTAACATAAGAAGCAAACGAGCAAAATTTTGATGATTGCTATATAGGCCCATGGGCATGTATGGGTCATTGCACAATTTTCTTAATTCTTGTAATGATTTAAAGTAAAATCGTGATTTTAAATATACCAAATAATCTTGTTAAAACATGAGCATTTGATGATTATTTGAGATATATAAATGACATACTTTTTTTTTCTTATCATAGAAGTTAAAGGTAATGGCACTTCCAAAAAACTGCAAGCCATCTCCTGGAGAGGGCAGAGGGCTGTGTAGAAAAGTCTCTGGGATTCAGACTGTTCTGGTGTTAAGTAATTACTTATGCTAACACAACAGGTAAACCAGAGGACCATCTCGATAGCTGCGGGAAAAGAATACATCTGGCAAAATTCAACACTCATAATAAAAACTCTCAGCAAATGAGATATAAAAGGTATGTATATACCTATAAAGCATCCTGATAAAGAATACGTAAGACAATTTTAAAGCTAACATGACATTTAAGGGAGAAAAATGGAATGTTTTCCCCATAGTTTTGGAAGAGGATAAGGATGTATATTCTTACTCATTTCTATGATACTTCGTACTAGTCAGTGCAATCCACAAGTAAAAAGAAATTAAATAAAGGCAAACAGGTTAAAGAGGAAGAAATAAAATTTGTTTTATTTGTAGACAACTTGACCATCTATGTAGAAAATCATTAGGAATTAACAAAGAGCAACTAAAACTAGCAACTGATTATAGAATATAAAGTCAATATATAAAAATCAATTATAGAGCAAAGTTGAAGGCTTCAACTACTTGACTTCAAGTCTTTACATGAAGCTGTAGTAATCAAGATAGTCTTATATGGACATAACTATAAACATACAGATGAAGAAAATAGAATATATACAGACACAGTCAACAGAATTGTGACCCAGTTTCCAAGGCAATTCAATGTGAGAGGATAATCTTTTCAACAAATGGAACTAAAACAAAATTTTTTCACCCACCACTTTGTTAAACAAAAATATATAGAAGTGAATTAAAGAGCTAAATTTGAGACTCAAAAATATAAAATTTTAAAATAAAAATATTGGAGAAAAATTTTAGCAACCATTGATTAGGGAAATCATTTAAAATAGAACATAGTTTCCCTACAACTTACAAAATATCATTTGATAAATTGGTCTTTGCCAAAATTAAAATGTTTGATATTCAAAAGGTACCCTTAAAGAAGTGAAATGGTAAGGCACAGACTACAAGAAAAATATTTTTAAGAGAAAATGTATTCAGTGTTTATGAAACAAAGAAACAAAAAATAAAAACCTCTTCCAACTCATATCAAGAGGGCAAACAACCTAGTGAGAAAATGGTCACAGTTGAACAGATATTTAGCCAAAAAAAATTTGGATTGCAAATAAGCACATTGAAAAGGTATTCAATATCATCACTTACCAGAGTAATACAAGTCAAAACCACAATGGAATACCTCTATACACCCATTAGAATGATTACCTCTGACAACACCAAGTATCAGTGGAATAGCTGGACTTCTTATATATTTCTAGTGGAAACTGGTAAAGCATTTTTGAAGAGCAATTTGAAAGTGTTTTATTTTAATAAAGCAAATAAGAGGAAGTATTTTTAAATATATTTTATTGATTGTGCCATTAAAATTGTTCTAGTTCCCCCTTCATTCCCCTCCACCCTCCACACCCCTCCCTCACCATTCCCCCCCTTTAGTTTATGCCCACATGTCTCAAGTTCTTTAGATTATATATTTCCCATACTATTCTTACCCTCCCCCTATCTATTTTCTACCTACCATCTATGCTACTTATTTTCTGTACGTTCTCCCCCCTTCTCCTCCTCCCACTCCCCTGTTGCTAACCCTCCATGAGATCTTCATTTCTATGGTTCTGCTCCTGATCTAGCTGTCCTCTTAGTTTGCTTTTGTTTTAGGTGTGGTTGTTAATATCTGTGAGTTTGCTGTCCTTTCACTGTTCATCTTTTTCATCTTCTTTTTCTTAGGTAAGCCCCTTTAACATTTCATATAATAAGGGCTTGGTGATGATGAACTCCTTGAAATTGATCTTATCCAAGAAGCACTTTATCTGTCTTTCCATTCTAAATGAAAGTTTTGCTGGATAGAGTAATCTTGGTTGTAGGTCTTTGGTTTTCATGACTTGGAATACTTCTTTCTAGACCCTTCTTGCCGTAAGGTCTCTTTTGAGAAATCCACTGACAGTCTAATGGGAATTCTTTTGTAGGTGACTGTCCCCTTATCTCTTGCTGCTTCTAGAATTCTGTCCTTCATTTTAATCTAGGCTGATATAATTATGATGTGCCTTGGTGTGTTCCTTCTTGGGTCCAACTTCTCTGGGACTCTCTGAGCTTCCTGGATTTCCTAAGATTCAAAAAAATGAGGAGAGGCTTAGGAACCTCCAGGACATCTTTAAATGTTCCAACATCCGAATTATAGGGGTACCAGAAGGGGAAGAGGAACAGCCACGAGTGGAAAACTTATTTGAACAAATAATAAAGGAGAATTTCCCCAATCTGGCAAAGGAAAGAGGAAGTATTTTTAAATAATCAAATAATTCATTTATAATATTAAATTTATTTATAAGTAGGTAGATCACTCCCCTTGAGTTTATGTGAGAAACCCAAACTTTTTGAAATTTGAAATTATAAATACAGAAGTAGAACAGGCAAGTTATTTCTGTGGTGGGAAGCTTACATGTTTAATGTTACAACTATCTTTTGGGAAGTATCTTTTAGAAAGGTGATCTCATTATCTCATAATGTGTTGAGAATGTTTAGTGTTTTGTACCGTGACTTTCCTTTTTTTAATTTCCACAGGTGTTGACAATTCTTCTGATCCTTTTGTTTTTTGGTTTTTTTTAATTTTTAAAATTTTTTATTAATTGATTATGCCATTACAGTTGTTCTATTTCCCCCCTACATTCCCCTCCACCCTGCATCTCCCCACCCCCACCATTCCCACCCTTTAGTTTATGACCATGTGTCTCAAGTTCTTTAGATTCTATATTTCCCATACTATTCTTGCCCTCCCCCTATTTTCTACCTACCATCTATGCTACTTATTTTCTGTACCTTCTCCCCCCTTCTCCTCCCACTCCCCTGTTGCTAACCCTCCATGTGATCTCTATTTCTATGGTTCAGCTCCTGATCTGGCTGTCCTCTTAGTTTGCTTTTGTTTTTGGTGTGGTTCTTAATAACTGTGAGTTTGCGGTCCTTTCACTGTTCATATTTTTTATCTTCATTTTCTTAGATAAGTCCCTTTAACATTTCATATAATAAAGGCTTGGTGATGATGAACTCCTTGAACTTGACCTTATCTGAGAAGCACTTTATCTGCCCTTCCATTCTAAATGAAAGCTTTGCTGGATATAGCAATCTTGGATGTAGGTCTCTGGAATTCATGACTTGGAATACTTCTTTCTAGACCCTTCTTGCCTGTAAGGTCTCTTTTGAGAAATCAGCTGACAGTCTGATGGGGAATCCTTTGTAGGTGACTGTCCTCTTAGCTCTTTCTGCTTCTAGGATTCTCTCCTTCATTTTAATCTTGGCTAATGTAATGATGATGTGCCTTGGTGTGTTCCTTCTTGGGTCCAACTTCTCTGGGACTCTCTGAGCTTCCTGGATTTCCTGGAAGTCTATTTCCTTTGCCAGATTGGGGAAATTCTCCTTTGCTATTTGTTCAGATAAGTTTTCCACTGGTGGCTGTGCCTTTCCCCCTTCGGGTACCCCTATAATTCAGATATTGGAGCACTTAAAGATGTCCTGGAGGTTCCTAAGCCTCTCATTTTTTTGAATTCTTGTTTCTTCATATTTTCCTGTTTGGTCATTTTTTTCTTCCTTCTGATCCACTCCTTTGATTTGAGTCCCAGTTTCCTTTTCATCACTATTGGTTTCCTGTGCAATTCCCTTCATTTCAATTAGGTTAGCCTTCATATGTTCCTCTAATTTGTGACCAAAGTCAACCAGTTCTGTGAGCATCCTGATCGCCAGTGTTTTGAACTGTGCATCTGAAAGTTTTGCTATTTCTTTGTCACTTAGAGTTATGGGCTCTGGGGCTTTGAGGTCTTCCTGAGCCATTTTTGGTCTGTTCCCACCCGTTAAGTATGAGGAGCAAAGCCTTAGGTGTTCAGCAGGGTAGGGCCGCTCAGGTCGCTGGGTTGTGACGCTGTATGTGGGGGTGGGGTCAGAGCAGGGAAATGGCAGCCTCCTCTGTTGCCTTCCGCTGCTGGGGCCTGCTTGGTCCCATCTCACTGCCCACTCCCTCGCTGGTCTATCTGTGCAAGAATGCGCCACCACAGTCAACCCGCCACCCTGCCCCCTCGCTGGGTCGCCAGTCGCTCACTGGGTCATTCACTGGGTCTACTTATTGCAACCCCATGCCTGGATCTGTGCACCTGAGTCCGTCTGACCGAATTTTCATGTGTAACCCGCTCTGCCAGCTGCTAGCTTCGTCCCTCTTACCAGTCAGGCTGAAGAATTCGTTGTTATCAGACTTCCAAAAAGTTCAATTTTCTGTGTTCTGGCTGTGTTTTCGGTTGCTAATATTTTGTTGTCTCTAAACTTGGTTGTATAATAAAGCACGGTATCTCCACCTATGCCTCCATCTTGGCAGAAGTCCTCTAATCCTTTTGTTTCTCATAAACATTTTTAAACTTATTGAGGTGACATCAGTTATAATATACAGGTTTGAAGTGTACAATTCTATGATACTTCATCTGTATAGTGCACCATGTGCCCAGGTCCTTGATTTCATTGTGCCTAGTGTGGTGTAGATGTGCAATATGAATGAATGTAGATGTTCATTTATTGTAGAATGAATATCCACTCCACATCCATGAAAGCATTCAATGAAAAAAGATATATCCATACAAAACTCACAAAGGACACATTATGTATGCTAGGTACGATAGAAAATGAAACCCTCACATGTTCCTAATACTTTCACTCTCCACTATTCTTTCAACTCTCTCATACACCTATGTACAGGTATTATTGTATTTTCTTAAACCCCGATTTATTAAATATATAAAATTAATTTAGGGCACTTAAGTTTTTCAAAAATAATTATTGAGGCACAAATGCTAAGTATGTGTATAGCGATAGGCCAAATAAAATCCATGCTTTCAAAATGTGGAATCACAAATTGTAAAGCATTAAAAAGAAAAATAGCAAGTTGCTGAGAGAACTAACAGCAATATGTGTTATCTTTGTTTTACCTATTTTTAAAAATGTTCAGTTACAGTTAACATTCAATATTATTCCGTACTAGTTAGAGATGTGTAGTACAGGGTGGGCAATCAGGCCCTTTACAGGGTAGTCCTCCTGATGTGTCTCTTCTATAGAGGAGGGCAGAGTTTGACTAACTTCAGCTCCAGCCTGCTTACTGTGTGTGGGAACACACACAAAAGTGTCCATTTAATAAATATATTATTTATTTTTTTATATATAGCAGTATATTCCATCAGGTTACAGTTTAGACTTTTAAACTTCTGAATGATGGTGAGCCTTTCAGGTAATGCTGAATGCCTTCTTTTGATCTATTTGTCTTTGTTGTATACATTAACGTAAACAAATTTCCAAGGTGTGTACAGCGTCTCAATTTCATGTTCCCCTTGTGTTGATTCATAAGAGAACAAAAGATGAAGATTTGCAAAGCAGATCAAGTTCATTTTTTTATTGTCCCCAGAGATTATGTTCATTGATTTCAGAGGGAGAGAGAGAGAGAGAACTCAGTTGCTTGCCTCCCATCCTCTATCCATTTGGTGCACAGAACAACACTCCGATTAAGTTAGCCACCCAGCCAGGGCAGATCAAGTTCTTTTAAACTTTCTTCATTCAGTTAGTCTTTTATTTTCCAAATCTTTAACTGCTGAAATGTAGCAGATCTTCTGCTCTTTAAGGATGCTCTTTCAAATACATATGTGTGTTATTGAAAAATACCCTTTTATAATTTTTGACAAATTTTCTTATCCAGATTTTTTTGGCTTATAATTATCAGTGAGATTGCTTTCTTCCTTTTACTATTTCACTGAAATCTTTAATTGCATATTTTATCTCAGGTGCTTTAAGCAAGAAGAGAAAAATATGTTTTTCAACTGAAAATCATGTTTTAAGTTTATATTTAGAAATATAAAAACTTAACTTTTTCTATGACTTTAGTTAGCATCAGGATGTGTATAGCTTTTCAAGTGCAGTTTTTAGTTTCTTTGTTGTGTGCCTCAAAATCAAAGAACATAAGCCGCCTTTTTTGCTTTTATATGTTGTGAGGGCTTAGAAAGCCTGACAAGGTAAGTACAATCTATTCAATAACTGTAACTTCCAGTAATAGGTAATAAAGCTCATACCAAATTTATTACATATTTAAATAAATTCCCAGGTGACTGCATGACAACTTATACCCTGAATCAAGAAGTTCTGTTATACATACATCAGTCTGTATAGAATTCAGAATGTCAGTGGTTTTATATGATGCCAAACCTTTGGATAAAAGAGAAAGCTAAACCATCCATTTATTTTCAAATACTCAACTCTCTTTCATATCAAGTATCTAGATGTGTGATAAGAGTTTATCTATTTTATTCACACTAGGTAGATATGTCTAAATGTAACTAAATAGCTCGACATGCTTCCAAATCCTTAGTTAAAATGTGAACATATTACCATGTGGAGTAGAAGAATACATTCTATACTTTACAGTAAAGCAGATATAGAACCTACCCCTAAAATTAGCATTTTCCAGGGCACCTTTTGTAAATGTAGTTCCAATCATATGATTTTAATACACTAAATATTTTGATCTGGATCCTATTAATATGTGTTTAAATGTACAAGAGTATAGCTATACATTACTATAGTTTAATATTTAATCATCACCATATGTTAAAGTTAGATCCTTATTGTCATTATCAAATACAGATCAAAAAGCTTATATTTATGTTATTTTTTTAGTTTAGTCAAAGATATTTTGTTGATGCCTACTTAGATAAAAACTGAGTAAATATATATGCCATCAAATACAGATTTTTTTTGCATTCATTTACTTCATTCTCATTTTCTTCACCACTCTTTATATTGAAAATGAAGTCACTGAATATTTGTGATTAAAATGCAAATAAAGATTCAACTGGGAAATTAAATAATCCCCATACCAATATTTTAACCTTTGGTTAGTGCTTTCTAAGATTTGGATACTCCTAACAGTATCTCAGATTAACAAAATATGGAATGTTAGTTTTTCTGATAAAGAGACACAGGAACTACGCACCAATACCAGTAAAAACAGATTGAAAGCAGAAACTTTTGCATTGGTCATAAGATTGCAGAAATTATCAATCGATGGCTTTTAGTTTCCAGTGTCGGAAATTCAAAAGAGAAAGGATAAACTTATATCAAAGTATCTGTTTCATACAGAGTCAGGTAAAAGTGGGTTTACAGTTGGTCATGTGGAAAATAATACAACAATAAATAATAATACAATAATAAATTTATTCTGTGTACTCATTATTGTAAACCCTTTTTTGCGCCACCCAGTGTTTGGAATTCATAAGTGAGACTGATATATTGTTCTTGTGAGTAACTAGTTAACTGTCCAAAGACCAGCATTGTTATTATTCATCTAAAAGTATGTCTGGCTTTTATTTATTAAAAAATTTTGACCTGGCAATTGACCTCCTATTCTCAAATGGGAGGTGGGAAGACTCTTCTTCCCACCACCACACCTTTTACCACCAAGGCTCTAGCCAGATTAACAATGAGTATCAGATTGCTTTATTTTGCATTTTTTCTCAACATGGTTTAATTTAATTGCATACCAATTGGTTATTCAATTTTTATATATTTTAGGCTCTAGTTCCATGCTCTGTAGTATTCCAAATAAATTAATCCAGAGACATAAGAAGAAAATCAAGTAAATGAATTAGAATTTAGATTAATATCTGATAAAATGTTTATTGGTAAACAATATTAAATCTACAGTCAAATTAAGATTTGAAGACCATCTTTCACTGTATTCATGATTCATGATTGTATTCATGATTCATACTTACTACATGCACAAGGTTGGATTTTGGTGGTAACAAATCAATTTGCAGTTCTTGAGCCTATTGCATTCTTTGGCTTGATTCAAAAATTGTAGGAGACTTCAGTGATTTTCTTCACTGATTTTTCTTTTTGGATTTTCACAGATAATAAACCAAATGAAATTTTTTAAAGAGATAATTCCAGAAGATGGAATGACTTATTCATTTATTCACTGAACAAATATTTAATAATTGCCTGTTATGTGAAAAACATAGTTCTAAAAACTGGAAATACAGCAACGGAATAAAGCAAACAGAGGTTGCTGTCTCATGGATCATATGAACCAGTGACAAGGAACAAACAATAGACAAATAACAATATAGTGTGTTTTAAACATAAATTAGTAACAGAAAAGTAAAGTGGCAAGGAAATATAAAATACTGAGGCATATTGCAATATTATACAGAGTAGTTGAAGCCCTCTGTAAGAGATGATACTTTAAGAAACATTTAAAGTAAGTTTTGGGATAATCAGCACAGATATCTAGTAAGGGACAGCATTATGGAAAGGGGACAGGGCATGCTTGGGTTCTGAGGAGGAACAATATGTGAGGGATATTGTTCCTGAGTGGAAAGGAGTCCTGAGTGGTAAGAGTAGACAGAGAGAGGGATGAGTAATGGGAGCTACAACCATAGCAGTAATGCTTGGGGAAGAGTGAGTAGGGATGTATGGGTATTTTAGGGCTATTGAAAAGTTCTCTACAAATTTTATCCATAGTAAACATAGTGATTTTAATACTGTGTGAATTGTAGTCAATAAGAATGAATTAAGTATTAACTATTAAGTATTAACTTTGAAAGTATGATTTCCATTATTTCACCCAAGTTATGATCTTTTCCAGTTTAATGAAAATTCTAAGCAGTGAAATGCCACAGTGCTCTGTTCTTGTTCCTATATTATCAAAAAAGTGTTGATAATTAAAGTAAAAGTACAAAATGAGTACTACATTTTAAATGTTAAATAAAGCAGAAAAATTGCTAATATGAAACAGTAAAAACGCTAGGATAAAATTTGGAAGGGTAAGTATGATAAGGTTGGCATTTAATTTCAAAATAACAAATTACATAATTTGGGAAACTTCATTAACAAATCCAATAAAATTATCAGGGAATCAAATTTGATCAAAACTTTAAAAGATAATACTAATTAAGAATATCTAACAAACTCTTAAAGTATAGCATTAGAAACATAGTGTTTCTATCAAAAGTAGTAGTAATTGTCTTCTGTATTCCTCTTGCTACTCATCTGGGGCTTTATGTTCTTTCTATCTTGGAGACACATTTTAAGAGAGATACTATTAAACTTGATCATGCCAAGTAGAGGATACTATGGAAATTCAGGATGATAATAAGGCAGGAAATAATTTTATAAGGCATACAAAGTAATAAATATAACTCTATGCTTTAACCCTTACTCCTTACAATGAGCCTGTTCTCAGCATTGTGGCAGAACTGTGCTCTTAAAAAACAGAACGATGTTACCAGGGGAAACAGGGGTGGAGGGAGGTAGAAGAGGATAAAAGGGGATATAAATGGTGATAGAAGGAGACTTGACTTGGGGTGATGAACACACAATGCAATATACAGATGATGTGTTATAGAATTGTACACCTGAAACCTATATAATTTTATTAAACAATGTTACCCCAATAAATTAAACTTAAAAATGAAAACATTATGGCAGAAAATCTCACTTCTCTTCTCAAAACTCTATCTCGGCTCCACAAAGTGCACAGAAGGGCCCACAAGCTGTGCACGGCCCTCCTCCACCCTGCTCCAACCTCCCCTCCTTGCTCACACTCTGCTCCAGTTACATTGCCTGCTTTGCTGTGCTCTTGTCCTGGTTGTTCTTTCTACCTGGAACACTCTCCCCTTAATCAGTGGCATGGCTAACTAATTCCCTAACCTCCTGTAAGTCCTGGCTCAAATATCATCTCAATTAAGCCCACTCTGATCACTTTTTTAAAAATTGTAAATCACCCCTATTTCTGAGTCCCTTGCTCTGCATTTTTTATTTCCACAGGGTTCATTAATGTTTACAAGCTATATATTTTACTTAGTTACTGTGGTTGTTGTTTTGTTTAATTGATTTGTTTCTTTTGGGTTATTTCTGCTAATATAAAACCTCTATGGGATCAAGAATCTTTGTTTTGTTTTGTTCTATCATAAATTCTCAAAATAGAACACAAAGCATAGTAAGATGTTGATTTTAATTGAATTGAAATAATTTTTTACCCTAATTTCTCCTTCTCAAAAAACAACAACAACAAAATAACAAGGCCTTGGGATGTTAGAAGGGCAATTAAGATAACTCTGATAGATTACTCTCTTTTGCTCTGGATACAGTATTCTCTAACAGAACTGTGTAATGGCTCTCAGTGTTAGAACTCCATTCCTGAGTTCAGCAAAGAAAAATTCAAAGCCAAGAATGCTAGTGCAAGAAGTTACTTAACCTTTTAGAAAGTCACAGAGGCAGAAGCCATGAGAGAGTTGGGCTGTGTGGACTCAGGAAACAAATTACAGAGGCAAGAGAAGGGCCCCTGTGCCTTAGGAGAAAGAAATAAAAGGATATGTGCCTAAGGAAAGCAGGTGGGGAAAGTGGTAGGTGTAGCTTCAGAAAGGTAAAGCATGTTCTGGTCCCTCGCTATAAGTGGTTTCATCTGTTTTTTAAAGGCAGGAACTTTAGGGGAAGTCTCATTGGAGGATCTCAATAGAATATTCATCAGTTTTCCAGGCATGTTCTTTCAGGGGTCCACACTAGGGTAGCTGGTCATTTGTCAGTGCAGCTGGTCCTAAGGTTGGCCACTGCATCATAGTGTTTAGCTGCTTTCTGGGTCTGCAGGCCCAGAAACAGCACTAAGGCCTAGATGTTATCTGTAGTTTGACCAAAACTCTTTCTCCATGGTCAACAGACTTGAGGCTTTGTTCCTAAGACTACATGATGCTGATCATAAGCTCATTGCCCTGAAGGCTTAATGCTTAAGAGCATGGTCGTGCAAGGGGAAAGGAGACAGGTGGGTTGGGGTGCTGAATGGGCACAGTCTGAGTCAGCATGTGTCTCATTTTCCTCATTCTACTTGCCAAAGAATTTTCCTAACTTCTTAGTGTTCTCCCTCAGAACTTTCCACAATAATGAAAATGTTCTCTACACCGTCTGGTATTGCAGCCACTCGTCACACGTGGCTATTGAGCACTTGAATAAACTTGAGTGTGGCTGAAGAACTGAATTTTCATTTAAAAATGTTCTTAATTAGTTGAAATTTAAATTTATATAGCCACACCAGTCTAGTGGTAACTAGGACATCACAGATCTAGAACACATAAAGTAAGGCTATCGATAAAATGTTAATAGGAGAAGATTTTTTGTTGAATTAGTGCAGAGCATTTCAATCAGCAGCATCAAACAATGGGAAGGGCTGCCTTATGACTCCAGCAGGTTATAGCTCACAAAGTAATGTTTCCTTTCCACAACGGCTGGGGGGCACCTGCCAGACCTATTACAGCAGAGATGTGTGACTGAATAGGCTAGTTGAACTACTGCTAATTTAATTTCCAAATTCAATATCTTATTACATGCTTGTTATCTTATTTAGTATTCTTGCCGTTGGACTGAAATTCAGTGTTCTGCAAGTCAATGAATGGTGTGCTAAAAACTTGGTGTCCACTAATATCATTCTTTTCTACTTCCATAGTATTACGAATTTAGGACTGGCCATGGCCGTCCACCCAGGAAGAGCAGGTCCTCATGCCACTACAGTTGTTGTAGGTTTATGACTAAGATCGTCACCCTGAAGTACGAACACAAGTGATGTGTTTCTTCTGCCTTGATTGCTTAAGAAGAAACTCTGCCTCTGGACATCCGCTCTTTTCCTCACCCCGCTGGCTGAAATGACAATAATCAAAGTGACTTTAGATGTTCGAACAATGTGAATATATTATTCGCTCTGTAAATTAAAAGCAGAACTTTTAAAGTTGTAATCTATAGAAACATTAGTTAATAAGCTAAAAAAAAAAACCTTAAGATGTATCCCCAAAGGCAAAATCAGAAATTTTTCAGATATCTGTTGTTCTCAAACCTGATTTCTCTCCCTGCAGGTTAACATCAGATTTGTAACTGCAAAGTCTGGGAATAACCATGAAGCAGTAAACCCTAGTGAATGCTACTGGAGCTGGTGACTTTACATTTGCACTTGCAACAACATTTCATTTGAAAAAGGGAAAGACTATATATATAAAGCAATGACAAAGATACTGGTGGGCAGGCACCTTTCCTTTTGTTCCTACATAGAGCTTAGTGTTTGACAACAAACACACTTAGATTCTAGGCTGTAATTTTAGATGGCATTCAGAGGATGTGAATCAGTTTCCTGACACTGACATGTCATTAAATCCAAACAATGAGAAGAGTTAAACATGGCATTGCCAAACAGATTGTTTAATGATGAACTTCCTCTTCCCTCTGGTTGAAGGTAAGGGTTCATTGCAACTGTCCAGGAATCCAAACACAGTCTGTCTCTTAAAACAATTTTTGACAAAAATCATAATCCTCCGAGTGTATATTTTCTCATGGGTAAATGTAAGGTTTATTAGGTACTTTATTAAGCAAAACTGTTTTCCCCACCAAGGTTTGCCAGAAATCAAAATTTACTCTAAGACTCACTGTTTGACAACTTGTTTTATTTCTGATATCATAAAATATAATTAGGGTGCCTTGTGTATATCATAATATCTATGATATTAGAAAAGTCAATTTATAATACAAGCAGATCAAGAAGCTTAGCCAACTTACCTCATAAGGTAAATTTTTTATATATTTACTCAAGGATATTTTCATTGATTTTAGAAAGAGGGGAGGAAAAGGAGAATAAAGGGAGAGAGAAAGTGAGAGAGACATTGATGTGACAGAGAAACATTGATCGGTTGCCTCCTGCAAATGTGGATGGGAACACACAGCCTAGGTATGCACTCTGACAGGGGACCTCACCCACAACCTCTGGGTGCGTGGGACAACACTCCAACCAACTGAGCCTCCCAGCTGAGGAAGTAATGTTAAGTTTTCAAACAAGAAATTTAGTCATTACTATTTCCTCTGGTGAGACATAATTTCTAAGTTTTAGCAACACATTTAATTCTAGCATTTATCAAAAGTTCAAATTAAGCAAGTTATTAAAATTATATATAATCAGATCAGTTTTGAAAAATAGAGCACTGAGATCCTTAAGATTTTCTCATAGGTAAAAAAAAGTCTATTAAGTCTATTACAAGAGGTACTGGGGTAATACTTAAAATGTTTAGCATACATGAACCTACAATGCTATAAATTAGTATACTGCAACATGTTTGTACACCAAAATTAGATTTTCTGTAATATATTGTTAAGGTGATTTCTAACTAACACACAGTGTGTCTTTTTGTGCTGCAAAATAAATACACCAATGAAACCAGACAAATTATATCTAATTAACTTAATCTGATTTTGTGTTTAGAACACGTAAATGAAAAAGGCAGTTCTCTCTCTTTCTCTCTCTCTCTCTCTCTCTATATATATATATATATATATGCACCTATGGTATGTCAGGTAATGAGTTAGGTGACTTGTATCTGTTATTTCTTTCTCCCAAGAACCCTATGATGTGTCTAGTATTGCCTGAATTTGAAAGATGATGAACTAAGACATCAGATTAAATACCTTTTGACACATAGACAACATCTAAGGGGGGTAAAAATGGAAGGGAGGTAGGGAGCACTTAGGGGTGGGCTGGGATGGGAGTAAAAGACAGAAAACTGTACTTGAACAATAATTAAATTAAAAAAAGATTAAATACCTTTCTTTAGATCACACACTTCAAGATGATAGCTGAGCCTAGAATAAAGCACAATTTCTACACTTGATCTTAGCCAAAAGGCCGAGAAGCGATAAAGCACAATTTCTATTTTCATCCACAATCCATTCTATATGAACTCCGTGGCGCTGTCTCAAAGTATTTCAGTGTAATTTTGTTCAGCATTCATGTGAAGAGTGAAGAGGGCTTTTTATGTACACAACTACATGTTACTGTGCTCAAATTCATATTAGCGCTGTCTCCTTCCTAATTGCATATGAATTCAATATCAAAGTATAAAACTGAGAGCAAAGTGTCAACAACTCCTGGTCTAGACACAGCACATGCACAGCAGTGATCCTTGCCATGAGTCAGGAGACGAAAGTAAGGAAATATTTCTGGTCGAAACCTAATTGTTTAGCTAACTGCTTTTCTTCATTTGCAGCTGCTCCAGCCTTTCACTCGGCAGCAGGAATTTAATGACAGCTGCTACAAGGATTTGATGAGAGATTTCCTACTTAAACTAATCTTGTGGACAGACTAATAGCTTTGATCTGTCATTGTTAGGTGAAAATCTAGTGCTGGCAACAGAAAAACTAGTCTTATTACTATTCAGTTAAAAGCTGATCCAAAATTAAATATGAAAATAGAATTGTATTGCTCCCTCTATTTAAATTACAATGTAATCTATAAGGACTAAATTTACAAAATTGTCCAAAAATGGAATACTATTTATTATTATTCTTGGCTTTCCAGAAACAAAAAATATATATATATATATATTTATAAAAGACTAACAGCAATTAGCCATTATCTTTCAAAGTTTCAGAAGTTAATTAGAAGCTATAATAACTCTCGAGTAACAAAAATATTTCTTCAAAAACCATAAATAATATGAAATATTCAAGACTTAGCCAAAGTGATTTTCAGAAGAAAGATGATGTAATCATAAAGATCTATCGAAATATCAATAGTTCACTCTGAGTGTAACGGATGCAACTTTTGTATTTCATTTGGATCAGTAAGTGCATCTTAGAACTGGCTTCTCCGCACTGTTTGTCTCTCCACAGGGTTGATGTCAGTTTCTGCTCTGACCTCTCTCTCGTCCTTCTCCCCATTACTCATTCTCACAGAATGGCCCACCTCCTACTTTGCTGTAAATTTCTATACTTTAAAATTCCAGTCCACTGTGGCCCTTATTACCTCCAGACTTTTATATTTGCCTTTAATCACTTTCCATGGTTTCAGAAAGGGTTTAGCCATTAGTATCGCTGACGGTGATACTAATTCTAAAGAATATTTTAAATATTTAGTCTGGTAGTCATCAGTTTGACAGTCATAATATCTGCTTTCTGGTTATCTTTGCAAACAATTTCATGGGATACAATGCTGCAAGTGCATTGAGAGAAACTAGAACAAAGCAAAACAAAATGAAAAAAACCACCTCTCCTTGTTAAACTACTTCCCTTGTCTCTTACTTTGCTGTTACCTCTCAATTTCTTAGTAACATTCAGGTCCATAAGATGTGTTTCCATTTACTCAGCCTCAAGTAATCCCCTCAACCTTGCACTCTTGCTTCCATCACACCACTTTTCTGAAATGGACTTAAAAATGAATCACCTAGGGTCTTTCAATGGTCTTCTTCACAATTTTTTTTTCTGTGACTTATTCTCAACATTTTTGATAGCTTTCAAAATCAGCTTCTTTACTTACGGCTTCATGATGCTAATATTCTGTTATTGTCCTCCCTTGTTTTTCTTCTGTCTTATTTGCTGATGCTTGGGCTCTTCTTAATTCCTTAATAAGCTATTCCCCAAGCTTCTCTCCTATTTTTCTTTGTTTTATTTACACAAAATTATCTACTCTGAGTCTTCAACTAATGTCTTTGTGTAACTGCCTACCAAAAATTTTTATCTTTTTTTTTTCTTCGTAGGGGATGTGGTATATGTAACTAGCTAACCTCCACAGGGATTGGGATGTATTTAAGGATTTGCCCAAGATAAAGGGAGGCAGGAAGATTTCAAATAGAATTCTAGCAGCTTTTATTATCTATCTATCTATCTATCTATCTATCTATCTATCTAATCTATCGTTATCTATCATCTGTTTATAGTTTTCAATGTAATCTAGTGATCACCTCTCAGTACAGCATCTCCAAGATCTCCTAAACTAACACTAGTATGTAATTAGTGAAAATATTTATATATATATATATATATATATATATAATGTTAGCATTTATAATGAAGAAACCATTGGTTGGCAAGTCACGTGAGTCTAATGACAATATTAAGAAAAAGAAAAAGTAATATTTTTGTAGAAAGAGACTGTCCCCTTTGATTCTCAAATCATATTTACCTAGAAGATAGGCTCTGCCTACAGGGTTATTGCTTTGTAAACCTCAGACAAGCTGTTTATTACTGAAGAAAAATTGGAGAAGACTGGAGCAGATTGGTTCTATACTCCAGCAAAGACTACTGAAGTTCAGACTTTTCCATTGCACTTTTCTTCCATATATAAAGCATGATAGCTATTTGACATGTTAGTTTATGTCAAGTAGCTATCATGTGCTGCTAATATGACATATATGTGCTGCTTTCCGTATATTTTAAAGTCCTTGTGGTAAAGCACCTTAAGATTTATCAGATTCTTTCAGAGGATAATAGAAAAATTTAGCATATGACTGCCTCATATTATCTCAAAAAATCTCTGCATCATAAACTTACAGTTTATTGGTTCTATTGCCAAATATAAAGACAACTAGAAATTATAATCCTATATTATTTTTTATGTAGAATCTTGTT
The DNA here is from genome assembly GCF_021234435.1 of Artibeus jamaicensis. Taxonomy (NCBI): domain Eukaryota; kingdom Metazoa; phylum Chordata; class Mammalia; order Chiroptera; family Phyllostomidae; genus Artibeus; species Artibeus jamaicensis. Next base: position 5,813,416 of record NW_026521870.1, read on the forward strand.
ATTTGACCTTTTTTATGTATTTCCCATATGCATAATCTTTTTTTAAACTGACACATAATTGGCATGTGATAACCTATTAGTTTCAAGTGTATGTCCTAGTGATTTGATATTTATATACATTACAAAATTATCACCACAGTAAAGCCTAGTAACAACTGTCACCATCCAAATTTATTATATTATTGACCTTACTCCCCATGCTACACTTTAGATCCCCCAGAATCACTTGATCTTCATGAGATAATTACTAAACTAAATATAGGCTCTAAAGGCATATTACAATGGAGTATAGGCAAATCAAGTTACTCTGTCACCAATGTGGTTAAATTGTGTATTATAGTTATTTTTAAGTTCCATTCACAAATGTACTGATTACTCTATAGTGACCCTCTGCCTAGAAATGTTTTGGTAAATTGCAATGCTGGGTGCAAATGTTTCTGCTTTTCATGCCCCCCGCAGTGCCCCAGTCATTCCAATATTTTGTGTGGAATAATGAAAAGGTTATAGTTCATTAGCTGTGGCTACATAATCTTTACTTGAATGTATACATCTTCTTCATACTTTTTCCTTTGGGACTGCTAGAGACAGCTGTAAAAAAAAAGTTAAATATGATGATATTGTCTAGCATTAAAATACAACTGTTTTTTAATAAAATGTGTTTTTCTTTCAAAAAACCTGTAATAATTGATAATAATTTATGAATCATAGGTACTCAAGTAACCTGGAAACTTCAGGTCATATTGCTGATCCCTTTCTGCTCTCAGATTTTCTGGAACTCCAATTCTTTAGGTTATCTGATAATAAGTAGTTACCATTTACCAGTAAAATTTACCAGTAAATTTTAAATTTTAATTGTTTTTGTTCACCTGTATATACATTAAAATGTAGAAGATATTTAAATTAAACATTTGCTCCTTGGAACTTCTTAAATGTTAAATGTATTTAATGACCACCTGTTCTAATACCCTTTCTGTTTCTTGTTCTGTGGAAATAGCATTGGCAATGGGAATTTCAGTCTTAGAAAGATGGGTATACTAGAGTACAGCCCTGTGGTCCAAAAACTGGATGAAAAATGCTTACTGTAATGGGGATCAGGATATCCCATGCTTTAAGGCACTTATAATATACCTGGGTCTTAACATTCCCTTAATAGAGTCAGCAGGTGGCAAAAGAGATGGTTAGCAGAGAAGTCACTATAATAATGACCCCATGTAGCCCAATGATAGTACCTATCATTTTTATGTCATCGATTTTGAATTTAGCTTTAAAATATGAAATACAGTGTTATAGATGGTTATAAGGAGGCTATTGTAGACAGAAAGAATGATATGTTTAAAAGGGAAAAGATAATGACACATGAATATTCAAAATTTGAATAGTATTGCATATTTCAGGTTAGTTTAATGTAGATGTAGGAACACAGTGGGAAATCATATAGAAAGCTAACATGGTGATGGATTGTGAAGGATCTGAATGTCATGCCACTTAAACTGTACTTTATTTGGTGGGTGCCATCATCAGGAGAAGAGGAACCAATAATTTTCTCTCCCCCCACATTTTCAAGAGGGAAATAAAAAATAGCTTAGGTTTTTAAAATAAACCAAGCAGCTACTCGAAAAGAAAAGAATTGATAGGCTATGTATTAGAAGCAGGTTGGCCAGTTTTAAGAACTTTCCTTTCTCTCTCTCTTTTCTCCCTCCCTCCCTCCATTCTTTTTTTTCTTTTGTTGAAGGAGTAGGGTAATGACAATCAACACTAGGGTAATGACAATCAGTATTAGGGTAGTTGCCATAGGGATGGATAAAAAAAAGAAAGAGGGGATGGCGCTGGCAAACAACAACAAAGTCACAAGAACACATACAGCATATTGTGTTTGGAAGAAGTGAAGAGGTTTTTGAACCAGAATAAAAGAAACAACGCTAAATAGAAACGGGCGGGTCTGGGCTGGGGGCTGCGTGGATCCGAGGTGGAGGGCAGACACCACGGGTTTGTCTCCAGGCTCGATGAATTAGAGCAAAAGGATAACAACCAGATGAGAATGTTCAAGGCATATGTGGAAATTCAGGGGGAGTCGGGGACAAGAGATAGAGATCTGAGAATCATCCACTAGAAAAAAGAACAAGCAAACAAATACAATTCAAGTAGGATTTTCATGTTTTAAAGTGTGTGTTTGGCCGAGGGACTCTGTCTTCTGCCGTAAGGGTTCTGGACTTGGCTCTCTTTTGCGTAAGTTCCCTTCTATATAATTCAGTGCAATGCTTGTTGTGGGAATGCGATGCTGGACCATGGGAGCTGTTCTTGGGAGTAATAAGCCAACATGCGAATGCTTTCATCTGCTCATTACTTAGTATTTTCCATAAACAGCTTTATCTGCACAAGATTTCTGCTTGTGCTAGAACTGCCCGTGCCAGTGTTTCTACCATAACAAGCTGGAAAATGCAGATCACTCCTCCAAATCCATTTTTGGCAGGAAAATCTTTCTCAGGGTTTTAGGTTTGCACTCAGTTAAGTCTGTGATCTCTGAGAGCACCATCACATTTGGCTAAATTTAATAATTTCTGTGTGTTTTTTAAATAACCAACAATGTGAAATCCAACCAACCTATTAACATAAATACACAGAAATGTGGGGATAAAATCTACATAGTAATAGGATATATCAGAAATATTTCAGAAAGATGGGGACCAGGATTCAGAGCAACTAATTGAGACTTTTGTGGGAATCAGCAGTGGAGGTGAGCAACAGCTATGAGTCAAACAAACGTGGATAAAAATGAGAAATCATGTCTAATCCTACCAGTTTGACAAAAAAACTAAATAAATGCAATTAAAAATAAAAATAGATCTATCATTGATACCTATTACTGGGAGAATAAATCATCCTTTCCTACATTGTTACAGGGATTAAAAACTAGTTATATTTTTACAAGGAAAATTGTATGTGTAAAAATAAAAAAAAATTTGTATGTTTTTGTACAAATTCCTACTTTAGAAACATGAGACAAAGATATAAACAATAACAAATACTGGTCAGTTAAAAACTGGAATAAAACTTAGATTTATAGGAAGGAATAAACAAATTTTGGGACTGTCATATAATTAAATAATATGCAGTCATTAAGACTAATAATATAGATATGAATATTATAGAAAAAAGCTCACAATGCATTTATTAAATAAAAAAGCTAATTATGAGGGAACCCAGGTGATCCTGTGTATGTATATATTGACTGAGTATGAATGGTTTCACTTTGACTAGAACAAAAATGGTCGAGTATTTACAGGCCCTCACCCCATCTTCATGGAAGCAATGGAAATGTATTCCACAAGTCGGCTTTCATTCGTTCCCTGCAACCCTGGCCTTTTCAGGTTGTACCAGCAAGTGGAGGAGGCAGTGACTGAACAGGGAGTCCAGTAGGAATTTTACACTGCAATGCATGGAGAACAAGGCAGAAGAAAACAAAGGAGAATGGATCCACAAAAAATGGAGAAGCAGTGATAAGAAAAAGCTTGTGAAAAAATGTAACAAGTGAGTATTGGGGATTTGAGAGAAAGAAAGAGGGGGAGGGAAAGTAAGTTGAGGCACTGAGATAGAAAGAGAAAAATTTTAAACAGTTTTTCTGTGTATTAAAACTATACTCTACAAGCAGTGTATTCTGGAGAAGTTTAGAAGAATTATTGGATCTCAATCAAAATCTAAGTTTTGTATGACATTATTTCTTTAAATGTAATTTAATGTCCCGATTAACTCTCAAGGTTATTCAATTTTATGCATCAGGTAATTGTGTAGGTTAATAAATAATTTCTAAACCAACTATTGAAATATTCTTTTCTAAAACAAAACAAAATGAGATGCAGTTTTACACAGAGATTTATAAACATAATTTCTTTGCATGCTATTTTACATATGTATGTGTATGTGCATGTGTGTGAGCTCCTGCAGACATGCATACACACACAGAGTCAGTGTGGAGAGGTTAGTTTAGCTGCACCACTTTGTTGCTGCCTCAGCACCTGTTTTGTGCAGCCAAGTGGCCTGCAGGGGGTCTTAAACTAACACTAGACCTCTTTTGTAAGTAGATACCCTGGGTAACAGCCTGCAAAGTCACAAATTAATTTAATTCCCTGATACGACTCCCTCAACAGCCCTTGTGATCAACAGTCTCTCCTGCCTTCCTGGGCCTTCTCCTTGTGCATCCTTCAGATAAGACCTACATGGGTCTTACCGAAATCCCCCACATTTTGATTTGAACTGACCAATCCGGCTTTAGCCTGAGTACCCCAAAGCACTCCACTGGTGGACAATTACAAGGCATGCTCCCAGGCCCAGCCTCTCTCTCACTGCCTTGACCTCCCTATGTAGCCCCTCCAAGGCAGGCTGTATACTTCCTCGGGGTCCTGTAGTAAACCTCTCTATTGCCATTTCTCTGTGGTCTTTTGTTCAACCATAACTCACTGTCCAACACTCCAGGACTCTACTTAATGAATGTTACTTTAACAAAGTCATAACAGTTTTCTTTATATTCATTATATAAGCAGCGGTATTTTTTAATTTTTATAAGTAGAAGAATGAGTCTTTTGACAGAAGTAAGAAAGACAGCACAAAATTTAGATACCTAACTGACCATCAGAAGGTACCTTTCATGCTTGCAGGACTCAGGTAAATTGCAATCATAGTACACATTGTTTTATTCTTCCATTGAACTTGGAGAGTTCAAAATACGGGTTCTGGCCCTGGCTGGTGTGGCTCAGTAGACTGAGTGCTACCCTGTGAACCAAAGGGTCGCTCGTTCAATTCCTAGTCAGTGTACATGCCTGGGAGGTGGTCCAGGCCCACTCCTTCCCTGATATATCCATGCACAAAAGCAGGACCGCAGTCGACCCGCAGCGCTGCTGGCTCGCTGTTTCCCCGAGGTGGCCGGCTTCGTCGCTAGCTCTCTCGCTCACTAGGTCCAACCCTGGGGCTGGATTCTGCGCACCTGAGTTCGTCAGACCGAGTTGTCCTGTGCTACCCCGCTCCTCCACCTGCTGGTTTCACCCCTTACGGGTCGGCCTGAAGAATTTGTTGTGAACAGAATTCCAAAAAGTTCACTATTCTGTGTTCTGCCTGTGTTTTCTGTTGCTAATATTTAATTGTCTCTAAACTTGATTGTGTGAGAAGGCCCAGCAAATCCACCTATGCCTCCATCTTGGCGGAAGTCCCCCGCACCCCCCGCAAAGTTTTGAGAGACTAAAATATGAAAACTGGGCTTGCAAAGTAGACCGGAAAATGTAAAGGAGCCCTGCTCACTCACCAGTTAAGAAAAAGCTCAGGATCCGCGCTGGGCGGTTATTTGCCTAGTGGATTTCTGGCCGGTCGGAAGAGAAACAGCCTTCACCACTGCCACGATTAAGTTCTCTGAGGGTAAAATTAATAAATGGGGCCTAAAACACCAGCATGGAAAAGTAAAGGGGCTTTCTAACACTGGAGTTAAGACAAAACTCTGGAGCCTTGCCGGGTGTTTCTTTTGCCACAATGTCTTTCAGGTCTTTAATTTGCAAAAGAGCCTTCCCCTGTGCCCTCTTCAGTTCTCTGAGACTAAAAGATACAAAGAGGGCTCTGAAAACTAGCCTGGGAAAGGAAAGGAGCCTTTCTGACACTGCAGGTCAGAGAGAACTCGGTAGCCTTGCCGGGTGGTTGTTTTTTGCCAAACGGGTTTCCGGTTTTTAATATGAAAAATGGCCTCCTGCGGTGCCCTGCAGAGTTCTTTGATGCAAAAATATGAAAACTGGGCTTGAAAACTGTCCTGGGAAAACTGGACCAGTTTTCAAGCCCAGATCCATCTGAGAAACAGCCTTGCTCACTGAGAAGTTGAGACAACACTCGGGAGCATTACAGGACAGCGAGAGGATTTTGTGGAATTGGTTCAAGTTCTTAATATGAAAAATAGCCTTCTTCGGTGCCCCGCAGAGTTTTCAGAGACTAAAATATGAAAAGTGTGCTCGCAAAGTAGACTGGAAAATGTAAAGGAGCCCTGCTCACACACAAGTTAAGAAAAGCTCAGGAGCCGCGCGGGTCGTTTTTTTGCCTAGTGGATTTCTGGTGGGTCAGAAGGGAAATAGCCTTCTCCAGTGCCACGATTAAGTTCTTTGAGGGTAAAACAAAAAAAATGGGGCCTAAAAAACCAGCATGAAATCTAAAGAGGGCTTTGTGACACTGCCGTTTCGTGCCACTTGGTGAGGAGCAAAGCCTTGGGTGGTTCACCAGGGCCAGGCCACTCAGAGTCGCTGAGTTATGACGCTGTATGTGCAGGGGGGGTCAGAGCAGGGAAATGGCGGCGCCCTTTCTGCCACTTGCTGCGGGGTCCCGCTGGGTCCCGGTCCAATGGCCCACTCCTTCGCTGGTCTATCCGTGCACAAAAGCGGGACCGCAGTCGACCCGCAGCGCTGCTGGCTCGCTGTTTCCCCGAGGTGGCCGGCTTCGTCGCTCGCTCTCTCGCTCACTAGGTCCAACCCTGGGCCTGGATTCTGCGCACCTGAGTTCGCCTGACCGAGTTTTCCTGTGCTAGCCCGCTCTTCCACCTGCTGGTTTCACCCCTTACGGGTCGGCCTGGAGAATTTGTTGTGAACAGAATTCCAAAAAGTTCACTATTCTGTGTTCTGCCTGTGTTTTCTGTTGCTAATATTTAATTGTCTCTAAACTTGATTGTGTGAGAAGGCCCGGCAAATCCACCTATGCCTCCATCTTGGCGGAAGTCCCCCTCACCCCCCGCAAAGTTTTGAGAGACTAAAATATGAAAACTGGGCTTGCAAAGTAGACCGGAAAATGTAAAGGAGCCCTGCTCACTCACCAGTTAAGAAAAAGCTCAGGATCCGCGCCGGGCGGTTATTTGCCTAGTGGATTTCTGGCCGGTCGGAAGGGAAACAGCCTTCACCAGTGCCACGATTAAGTTCTCTGAGGGTAAAATTAATAAATGGGGCCTAAAACACCAGCATGGAAAAGTACAGGGGCCTTTCTAACACTGGAGTTAGGGCAAAACTCTGGAGCCTTGCCGGGTGTTTTTTTTGCCCCATGTCTTTCAGGTCTCTAATATGCAAAAGAGCCTTCCCCTGTGCCCTCTTCAGTTCTCTGAGACTAAAAGATAAAAAGAGGGCTCGGAAAACTAGCCTTGGAAAAGGAAAGGAGCCTTTCTCACACTGCAGGTCAGAGAGAACTCGGTAGCCTTGCCGGGTGGTTGTTTTTTGCCAAACGGGTTTCCGGTTTTTAATATGAAAAATGGCGTCCTGCGGTGCCCTGCAGAGTTCTTTGATGCAAAAATATGAAAACTGGGCTTGAAAACTGTCCTGGGAAAACTGGTCCAGTTTTCCCAGGACAGTTTTCAAGCCCAGATCGATCTGAGAAAGAGCCTTGCTCACTGAGAAGTTGAGACAACACTCGGGAGCATTACAGGACAGCGAGAGGATTTTGTGGAATTGGTTCAAGTTCTTAATATGAAAAATAGCCTTCTTCGGTGCCCCGTAGAGTTTTGAGAGACTAAAATATGAAAAGTGTGCTTGCAAAGTAGACTGGAAAATGTAAAGGAGCCCTGCTCACACACAAGTTAAGAAAAGCTCAGGAGCCGCGCGGGTCGTTTTTTTGCCTAGTGGATTTCTGGTGGGTCAGAAGGGAAATAGCCTTCTCCAGTGCCACGATTAAGTTCTTTGAGGGTAAAATAAAAATATGGGGCCTAAAAAACCAGCATGAAATCTAAAGAGGGCTTTGTGACACTGCCGTTTCGTGCCACTTGGTGAGGAGCAAAGCCTTGGGTGGTTCACCAGGGCCAGGCCACTCAGAGTCGCTGAGTTATGACGCTGTATGTGCAGGGGGGGTCAGAGCAGGGAAATGGCGGCGCCCTTTCTGCCACTTGCTGCGGGGTCCCGCTGGGTCCCGGTCCAATGGCCCACTCCTTCGCTGGTCTATCCGTGCACAAAAGCGGGACCGCAGTCGACCCGCAGCGCTGCTGGCTCGCTGTTTCCCCGAGGTGGCCGGCTTCGTCGCTCGCTCTCTCGCTCACTAGGTCCAACCCTGGGCCTGGATTCTGCGCACCTGAGTTCGTCTGACCGAGTTTTCCTGTGCTAGCCCGCTCTTCCACCTGCTGGTTTCACCCCTTACGGGTCGGCCTGAAGAATTTGTTGTGAACAGAATTCCAAAAAGTTCACTATTCTGTGTTCTGCCTGTGTTTTCTGTTGCTAATATTTAATTGCCTCTAAACTTGATTGTGTGAGAAGGCCCGGCAAATCCACCTATGCCTCCATCTTGGCGGAAGTCCCCCGCACCCCCCGCAGAGTTTTGAGAGACTAAAATATGAAAACTGGGCTTGCAAAGTAGACCGGAAAATGTAAAGGAGCCCTGCTCACTCACCAGTTAAGAAAAAGCTCAGGATCCGCGCCGGGCGGTTATTTGCCTAGTGGATTTCTGGTGGGTCGGAAGGGAAACAGCCTTCACCAGTGCCACGATTAAGTTCTCTGAGGGTAAAATTAATAAATGGGGCCTAAAACACCAGCATGGAAAAGTACAGGGGCCTTTCTAACACTGGAGTTAGGGCAAAACTCTGGAGCCTTGCCGGGTGTTTTTTTTGCCCCATGTCTTTCAGGTCTCTAATATGCAAAAGAGCCTTCCCCTGTGCCCTCTTCAGGTCTCTGAGACTAAAAGATAAAAAGAGGGCTCGGAAAACTAGCCTTGGAAAAGGAAAGGAGCCTTTCTGACACTGCAGGTCAGAGAGAACTCGGTAGCCTTGCCGGGTGGTTGTTTTTTGCCAAACGGGTTTCCGGTTTTTAATATGAAAAATGGCGTCCTGCGGTGCCCTGCAGAGTTCTTTGATGCAAAAATATGAAAACTGGGCTTGAAAACTGTCCTGGGAAAACTGGTCCAGTTTTCCCAGGCCAGTTTTCAAGCCCAGATCCATCTCAGAAAGAGCCTTGCTCACTGAGAAGTTAAGACAACACCCGGGAGCATTACAGGAGAGCAGGAGGATTTGTGGAATTGGTTCAAGTTCTTAATATGAAAAATAGCCTTCTTCGGTGCCCCGTAGAGTTTTGAGAGACTAAAATCTGAAAACTGTGCTTGCAAAGTAGACTGGAAAATGTAAAGGAGCCCTGCTCACACACAAGTTAAGAAAAGCTCAGGAGCCGCGCCGGGCGTCTTTTTGCCTAGTGGATTTCTGGTGGGTCAGAAGGGAAATAGCCTTCTCCAGTGCCACGATGAAGTTCTTTGAGGGTAAAATAAAAAAATGGGGCCTATAAACCAGCATGAAAAACTAAAGGGGGCTTTGTGACACTGCTGTTTCGTGCCACTTGGTGAGGAGCAAAGCCTTGGGTGGTTCACCAGGGCCAGGCCACTCAGAGTCGCTGAGTTCTGACGCTGTATGTGGAGGTGGGGTCAGAGCAGGGAAATGGCGGCGCCCTTTCTGCCACTTGCTGCGGGGTCCCGCTGGGTCCCGGTCCAATGGCCCACTCCTTCGCTGGTCTATCCGTGCACAAAAGCGCGACCGCAGTCGACCCACAGCGCTGCTGGCTCGCTGTTTCCCCGAGGTGGCCGGCTTCGCTCGCTCGCTCTGTCGCTCACTAGGTCCAACCCTGGGCCTGGATTCTGCGCACCTGAGTTCGCCTGACCGAGTTTTCCTGTGCTAGCCCGCTCTTCCACCTGCTGGTTTCACCCCTTACGGGTCGGCCTGGAGAATTTGTTGTGAACAGAATTCCGAAAAGTTCAGTATTCTGTGTTCTGCCTGTGTTTTCTGTCGCTAATATTTAATTGCCTCTAAACTTGATTGTGTGAGAAGGCCCGGCAAATCCACCTATGCCTCCATCTTGGCGGAAGTCCCCCGCACCCCCGCAAAGTTTTGAGAGACTAAAATATGAAAACTGGGCTTGCAAAGTAGACCGGAAAATGTAAAGGAGCCCTGCTCACTCACCAGTTAAGAAAAAGCTCAGGATCCGCGCCGGGCGGTTTTTTGCCTAGTGGATTTCTGGTGGGTCAGAAGGGAAACAGCCTTCTCCAGTGCCACGATTAAGTTCTCTGAGGGTAAAATTAATAAATGGGGCCTAAAACACCAGCATGGAAAAGTAAAGGGGGCTTTCTAACACTGGAGTTAGGACAAAACTCTGGAGCCTTGCCGGGTGTTTTTTTCCCCAATGTCTTTCAGGTCTTTAATATGCAAAATAGCCTTCCCCTGTGCCCCCTTCAGTTCTCTGAGACTAAAAGATAAAATGAGGGCTCGGAAAACCAGCCTTGGAAAAGGAAAGGAGCCTTTCTCACACTGCAGGTCAGAGAGAACTGGGTAGCGTTGCCGGGTGGTTGTTTTTTGCCAAATGGGTTTCCGGTTTTTAGTATGAAAAATGGCCTCCTGCTGTGCCCTGCAGAGTTCTTTGATGCAAAAATATGAAAACTGGGCTTGAAAACTGTCCTGGGAAAACTGGTCCAGTTTTCCCAGGACAGTTTTCAAGCCCAGATCCATCTCAGAAAGAGCCTTGCTCACTGAGAAGTTGAGACAACACTCGGGAGCATTACAGGACAGCAGGAGGATTTTGTGGAATTGGTTCAAGTTCTTAATATGAAAAATAGCCTTCTTCGGTGCCCCGTAGAGTTTTGAGAGACTAAAATCTGAAAACTGTGCTTGCAAAGTAGACTGGAAAATGTAAAGGAGCCCTGCTCACACACAAGTTAAGAAAAAGCTCAGGAGCCGCGCCGGGCGTCTTTTTGCCTAGTGGATTTCTGGTGGGTCAGAAGGGAAATAGCCTTCTCCAGTGCCACGATGAAGTTCTTTGAGGGTAAAATAAAAAAATGGGGCCTAAAAAACCAGCATGAAAAACTAAAGGGGGCTTTGTGACACTGCTGTTTCGTGCCACTTGGTGAGGGGCAAAGCCTTGGGTGGTTCACCAGGGCCAGGCCACTCAGAGTCGCCGAGTTCTGACGCTGTATGTGGAGGTGGGGTCAGAGCAGGGAAATGGCGGCGCCCTTTCTGCCACTTGCTGCGGGGTCCCGCTGGGTCCCGGTCCAATGGCCCACTCCTTCGCTGGTCTATCCGTGCACAAAAGCGCGACCGCAGTCGACCCGCAGCCCTGCTGGCTCGCTGTTTCCTCGAGGTGGCCGGCTTGGACGCTCGCTCTGTCGCTCACTAGGTCCAACCCTGGGCCTGGATTCTGCGCACCTGAGTTCGTCTGACCGAGTTCTCCGGTGCTACCCCGCCCTTCCACCTGCTGGTTTCACCCCTTACGGGTCGGCCTGAAGAATTTGTTGTGAACAGAATTCCAAAAAGTTCAATATTCTGCGTTCTGGCTGTGTTTTCTGTTGCTACTATTTAATTGTCTCTAAACTTGGTTGTGTGAGAAGGCCCGGCAAATCCACCTATGCCTCCATCTTGGCGGACGTCCCCCGCACCCCCCGCAAGGTTTTGAGAGACTAAAATATGAAAACTGGGCTTGCAAAGTAGACTGGAAAATGCAAAGGAGCCCTGCTCACTCACCAGTTAAGAAAAAGCTCAGGATCCGCGCCGGGCGTTTTTTTGCCTAGTGGATTTCTGGTGGGTCAGAAGGGAAATAGCCTTCTCCAGTGCCACGATTAAGTTCTCTGAGGGTAAAATTAATAAATGGGGCCTAAAACACCAGCATGGAAAAGTAAAGGGGGCTTTCTAACACTGGAGTTAGGACAAAACTCTGGAGCCTTGCCGGGTGTTTTTTTCCCCCCAATGTCTTTCAGGTCTTTAATATGCAAAATAGCCTTCCCCTGTGCCCCCTTCAGTTCTCTGAGACTAAAAGATAAAATGAGGGCTCGGAAAACCAGCCTTGGAAAAGGAAAGGAGCCTTTCTCACACTGCAGGTCAGAGAGAACTGGGTAGCGTTGCCGGGTGGTTGTTTTTTGCCAAATGGGTTTCCGGTTTTTAGTATGAAAAATGGCCTCCTGCTGTGCCCTGCAGAGTTCTTTGATGCAAAAATATGAAAACTGGGCTTGAAAACTGTCCTGGGAAAACTGGACCAGTTTTCCCAGGCCAGTTTTCAAGCCCAGATCCATCTCAGAAAGAGCCTTGCTCACTGAGAAGTTAAGACAACACTCGGGAGCATTACAGGACAGCAGGAGGATTTTGTGGAATTGGTTCAAGTTCTTAATATGAAAAATAGCCTTCTTCGGTGCCCCGTACAGTTTTGAGAGACTAAAATATGAAAAGTGGGCTTGCAAAGTAGACTGGAAAATGTAAAGGAGCCCTGCTCACACACAAGTTAAGAAAAAGCTCAGGAGCCGCGCCGGGCGTCTTTTTGCCTAGTGGATTTCTGGTGGGTCAGAAGGGAAATAGCCTTCTCCAGTGCCACGATGAAGTTCTTTGAGGGTAAAATAAAAAAATGGGGCCTATAAACCAGCATGAAAAACTAAAGGGGGCTTTGTGACACTGCTGTTTCGTGCCACTTGGTGAGGAGCAAAGCCTTGGGTGGTTCACCAGGGCCAGGCCACTCAGAGTCGCTGAGTTATGACGCTGTATGTGGAGGTGGGGTCAGAGCAGGGAAATGGCGGCGCCCTTTCTGCCACTTGCTGCGGGGTCCCGCTGGGTCCCGGTCCAATGGCCCACTCCTTCGCTGGTCTATCCGTGCACAAAAGCGCGACCGCAGTCGACCCGCAGCCCTGCTGGCTCGCTGTTTCCTCGAGGTGGCCGGCTTGGAGGCTCGCTCTGTCGCTCACTAGGTCCAACCCTGGGCCTGGATTCTGCGCACCTGAGTTCCTCTGACCGAGTTCTCCTGTGCTACCCCGCCCTTCCACCTGCTGGTTTCACCCCTTACGGGTCGGCCTGAAGAATTTGTTGTGAACAGAATTCCAAAAAGTTCAATATTCTGCGTTCTGGCTGTGTTTTCTGTTGCTACTATTTAATTGTCCCTAAACTTGGATTTGTGAGAAGGCCCGGCAAATCCACCTATGCCTCCATCTTGGCGGACGTCCCCCGCACTCCCCGCAAGGTTTTGAGAGACTAAAATATGAAAACTGGGCTTGCAAAGTAGACTGGAGAATGCAAAGGAGCCCTGCTCACTCACCAGTTAAGAAAAAGCTCAGGATCCGCGCCGGGCGTTTTTTTGCCTAGTGGATTTCTGGTGGGTCAGAAGGGAAATAGCCTTCTCCAGTGCCACGATTAAGTTCTCTGAGGGTAAAATTAATAAATGGGGCCTAAAACACCAGCATGGAAAAGTAAAGGGGGCTTTCTAACACTGGAGTTAGGACAAAACTCTGGAGCCTTGCCGGGTGTTTTTCTTCCCCCCAATGTCTTTCAGGTCTTTAATATGCAAAATAGCCTTCCCCTGTGCCCCCTTCAGTTCTCTGAGACTAAAAGATAAAATGAGGGCTCGGAAAACCAGCCTTGGAAAAGGAAAGGAGCCTTTCTCACACTGCAGGTGAGAGAGAACTGGGTAGCGTTGCCGGGTGGTTGTTTTTTGCCAAATGGGTTTCCGGTTTTTAGTATGAAAAATGGCCTCCTGCTGTGCCCTGCAGAGTTCTTTGATGCAAAAATATGAAAACTGGGCTTGAAAACTGTCCTGGGAAAACTGGACCAGTTTTCCCAGGCCAGTTTTCAAGCCCAGATCCATCTCAGAAAGAGCCTTGCTCACTGAGAAGTTAAGACAACACTCGGGAGCATTACAGGACAGCAGGAGGATTTTGTGGAATTGGTTCAAGTTCTTAATATGAAAAATAGCCTTCTTCGGTGCCCCGTACAGTTTTGAGAGACTAAAATATGAAAACTGGGCCTGCAAAGTAGACTGGAAAATGTAAAGGAGCCCTGCTCACACACAAGTTAAGAAAAAGCTCAGGAGCCGCGGCGCCGGGCGTCTTTTTGCCTAGTGGATTTCTGGTGGGTCAGAAGGGAAATAGCCTTCTCCAGTGCCACGATTAAGTTCTTGGAGGGTAAAATAAAAAAATGGGGCCTAAAAAACCAGCATGAAAAACTAAAGGGGGCTTTGTGACACTGCTGTTTCGTGCCACTTGGTGAGGGGCAAAGCCTTGGGTGGTTCACCAGGGCCAGGCCACTCAGAGTCGCCGAGTTCTGACGCTGTATGTGGAGGTGGGGTCAGAGCAGGGAAATGGCGGCGCCCTTTCTGCCACTTGCTGCGGGGTCCCGCTGGGTCCCGGTCCAATGGCCCACTCCTTCGCTGGTCTATCCGTGCACAAAAGCGCGACCGCAGTCGACCCACAGCCCTGCTGGCTCGCTGTTTCCCCGAGGTGGCCGGCTCCGGTCGCTCGGTCGGTCGCTCACTAGGTCCAATTCTGGGCCTGGATTCTGCGCACCTGAGTTCGTCTGCCCGAGTTTTCCTATGCCATCCCGCGCTTCCACCTGCTGGTTTCACCCCTTACGGGTCGGGCTGAAGAATTTGTTGTGAACAGAATTCCGAAAAGTTCAATATTCTGTGTTCTGGCTGTGTTTTCTGTTGCTAATATTTAGTTGTGTCTAAACTTGGTTGTGTGAGAAGGCCCGGCAAATCCACCTATGCCTCCATCTTGGCGGAAGTTCCCCGCACCCCCGCCTAAGTTTTGAGAGACTAAAATATGAAAACTGGGCTTGCAAAGTAGACTGGAAAATGTAAAGGAGCCCTGCTCACTCACCAGTTAAGAAAAAGCTCAGGATCCGCGCCGGGCGTTTTTTTGCCTAATGGATTTCTGGTGGGTCAGAAGGGAAATAGCCTTCTCCAGTGCCACGATTAAGTTCTCTGAGGGTAAAATTAATAAATGGGGCCTAAAACACCAGCATGGAAAAGTAAAGGGGGCTTTCTAACACTGGAGTTAGGACAAAACTCTGGAGCCTTGCCGGGTGTTTTTCTTCCCCCCAATGTCTTTCAGGTCTTTAATATGCAAAATAGCCTTCCCCTGTGCCCCCTTCAGTTCTCTGAGACTAAAAGATAAAATGAGGGCTCGGAAAACCAGCCTTGGAAAAGGAAAGGAGCCTTTCTCACACTGCAGGTCAGAGAGAACTCGGTAGCGTTGCCGGGTGGTTGTTTTTTTGCCAAATGGGTTTCCGGTTTTGAATATGAAAAATGGCCTCCTGCTGTGCCCTGCAGAGTTCTTTGATGCAAAAATATGAAAACTGGGCTTGAAAACTGTCCTGGGAAAACTGGACCAGTTTTCCCAGGCCAGTTTTCAAGCCCAGATCCATCTCAGAAAGAGCCTTGCTCACTGAGAAGTTAAGACAACACTCGGGAGCATGACAGGACAGCAGGAGGATTTTGTGGAATTGGTTCAAGTTCTTAATATGAAAAATAGCCTTCTTCGGTGCCCCGTACAGTTTTGAGAGACTAAAATATGAAAACTGGGCTTGCAAAGTAGACAGGAAAATGTAAAGGAGCCCTGCTCACACACCAGTTAAGAAAAAGCTCAGGAGCCGCGCCGGGCGTTTTTTTGCCTAGTGGATTTCTGGTGGGTCAGAAGGGAAATAGCCTTCTCCAGTGCCACGATTAAGTTCTCTGAGGGTAAAATAAAAAATTGGGGCCTAAAAAACCAGCATGAAAAACTAAAGGGGGCTTTGTGACACTGCTGTTTCGTGCCACTTGGTGAGGAGCAAAGCCTTGGGTGGTTCACCAGGGCCAGGCCACTCAGAGTCGCCGAGTTATGACGCTGTATGTGGAGGTGGGGTCAGAGCAGGGAAATGGCGGCGCCCTTTCTGCCACTTGCTGCGGGGTCCCGCTGGGTCCCGGTCCAATGGCCCACTCCTTCGCTGGTCTATCCGTGCACAAAAGCGCGACCGCAGTCGACCCGCAGCCCTGCTGGCTCGCTGTTTCCCCGAGGTGGCCGGCTCGGTCGCTCGGTCTGTCGCACACTAGGTCCAATCCTGGGCCTGGATTCTGCGCACCTGAGTTCTTCTGCCCGAGTTTTCCTGTGCCACCCCGAGCTTCCACCTGCTGGTTTCACCCCTTACGGGTCGGCCTGAAGAATTTGTTGTGAACAGAATTCCGAAAAGTTCAATATTCTGCGTTCTGGCTGTGTTTTCTGTTGCTACTATTGAATTGTCTCTAAACTTGGTTGTGTGAGAAGGCCCGGCAAATCCACCTATGCCTCCATCTTGGCGGAAGTCCCCCGCACCCCCCGCAAAGTTTTGAGAGACTAAAATACGAAAACTGGGCTTGCAAAGTAGACCGGAAAATGTAAAGGAGCCCTGCTCACTCACCAGTTAAGAAAAAGCTCAGGATCCGCGCCGGGCGTTTTTTTGCCTAGTGGATTTCTGGTGGGTCAGAAGGGAAATAGCCTTCTCCAGTGCCACGATTAAGTTCTCTGAGGGTCAAATTAATAAATGGGGCCTAAAACACCAGCATGGAAAAGTAAAGGGGGCTTTCTAACACTGGAGTTAGGACAAAACTCTGGAGCCTTGCCGGGTGTTTTTTTTGCCCAATGTCTTTCAGGTCTTTAATATGCAAAATAGCCTTCCCCTGTGCCCTCTTCAGTTCTCTGAGACTAAAAGATAAAATGAGGGCTCGGAAAACTAGCCTTGGAAAAGGAAAGGAGCCTTTCTCACACTGCAGGTCAGAGAGAACTCGGTAGCGTTGCCGGGTGGTTGTTTTTTGTCAAATGGGTTTCCGGTTTTTAATATGAAAAATGGCCTCCTGCTGTGCCCTGAAGAGTTCTTTGATGCAAAAATATGAAAACTGGGCTTGAAAACTGTCCTGGGAAAACTGGACCAGTTTTCCCAGGCCAGTTTTCAAGCCCAGATCCATCTCAGAAAGAGCCTTGCTCACTGAGAAGTTAAGACAACACTCGGGAGCATTACAGGACAGCAGGAGGATTTTGTGGAATTGGTTCAAGTTCTTAATATGAAAAATAGCCTTCTTCGGTGCCCCGTAGAGTTTTGAGAGACTAAAATCTGAAAACTGTGCTTGCAAAGTAGACCGGAAAATGTAAAGGAGCCCTGCTCACACACAAGTTAAGAAAAAGCTCAGGAGCCGCGCCGGGCGTTTTTGGTGCCTAGTGGATTTCTGGTGGGTCAGAAGGGAAATAGCCTTCTCCAGTGCCACGATTAAGTTCTCTGAGGGTAAAAAAAAAAAATGGGGCCTAAAAAACCAGCATGAAAAACTAAAGGGGGCTTTGTGACACTGCTGTTTCGTGCCACTTGGTGAGGAGCAAAGCCTTGGGTGGTTCACCAGGGCCAGGCCACTCAGAGTCGCCGAGTTCTGACGCTGTATGTGGAGGTGGGGTCAGAGCAGGGAAATGGCGGCGCCCTTTCTGCCACTTGCTGCGGGGTCCCGCTGGGTCCCGGTCCAATGGCCCACTCCTTCGCTGGTCTATCCGTGCACAAAAGCGCGACCGCAGTCGACCCGCAGCCCTGCTGGCTCGCTGTTTCCGCGAGGTGGCCGGCTCTGTCGCTCCCTCGGTCGCTCACTAGGTCCAATTCTGGGCCTGGATTCTGCGCACCTGAGTTCTTCTGCCCGAGTTTTCCTGTGCCACCCCGCGCTTCCACCTGCTGGTTTCACCCCTTACGGGTCGGGCTGAAGAATTTGTTGTGAACAGAATTCCGAAAAGTTCAATATTCTGCGTTCTGGCTGTGTTTTCTGTTGCTACTATTCAGTTGTCTCTAAACTTGGTTGTGTGAGAAGGCCCGGCAAATCCACCTATGCCTCCATCTTGGCGGAAGTCCCCCGCACCCCCCGCAAAGTTTTGAGAGACTAAAATATGAAAACTGGGCTTGCAAAGTAGACTGGAAAATGTAAAGGAGCCCTGCTCACTCACCAGTTAAGAAAAAGCTCAGGATCCGCGCCGGGCGTTTTTTTGCCTAGTGGATTTCTGGTGGGTCAGAAGGGAAATAGCCTTCTCCAGTGCCACGATTAAGTTCTCTGAGGGTCAAATTAATAAATGGGGCCTAAAACACCAGCATGGAAAAGTAAAGGGGGCTTTCTAACACTGGAGTTAGGACAAAACTCTGGAGCCTTGCCGGGTGTTTTTTTCCCCCCAATGTCTTTCAGGTCTTTAATATGCAAAATAGCCTTCCCCTGTGCCCCCTTCAGTTCTCTGAGACTAAAAGATAAAATGAGGGCTCGGAAAACCAGCCTTGGAAAAGGAAAGGAGCCTTTCTCACACTGCAGGTCAGAGAGAACTCGGTAGCCTTGCCTGGTGGTTGTTATTTTGCCAAATGGGTTGCCGGTGTTTAATACAAAAAATGGCCTCCTGCTGTGCCCTGAAGAGTTCTTTGATGCAAAAATATGAAAACTGGGCTTGAAAACTGTCCTGGGAAAACTGGACCAGTTTTCCCAGGCCAGTTTTCAAGCCCAGATCCATCTCAGAAAGAGCCTTGCTCACTGAGAAGTTAAGACAACACTCGGGAGCATGACAGGACAGCAGGAGGATTTTGTGGAATTGGTTCAAGTTCTTAATATGAAAAATAGCCTCCTTCGGTGCCCCGTAGAGTTTTGAGAGACTAAAATATGAAAACTGGGCCTGCAAAGTAGACTGGAAAATGTAAAGGAGCCCTGCTCACACACAAGTTAAGAAAAAGCTCAGGAGCCGCGGCGCCGGGCGTTTTTGGTGCCTAGTGGATTTCTGGTGGGTCAGAAGGGAAATAGCCTTCTCCAGTGCCACGATTAAGTTCTCTGAGGGTAAAAAAAAAAATTGGGGCCTAAAAAGCCAGCATGAAAAACTAAAGGGGGCTTTGTGACACTGCTGTTTCGTGCCACTTGGTGAGGAGCAAAGCCTTGGGTGGTTCACCAGGGCCAGGCCACTCAGAGTCGCTGAGTTATGACGCTGCATGTGGAGGTGGGGTCAGAGCAGGGAAATGGCGGCGCCCTTTCTGCCACTTGCTGCGGGGTCCCGCTGGGTCCCGGTCCAATCGCCCACTCCTTCGCTGGTCTATCCGTGCACAAAAGCGCGACCACAGTCGACCCGCAGCCCTGCTGGCTCGCTGTTTCCCCGAGGTGGCCGGCTCTGTCGCTCCCTCGGTCGCTCACTAGGTCCAATTCTGGGCCTGGATTCTGCGCACCTGAGTTCTTCTGCCCGAGTTTTCCTGTGCCACCCCGCGCTTCCACCTGCTGGTTTCACCCCTTACGGGTCGGGCTGAAGAATTTGTTGTGAACAGAATTCCGAAAAGTTCAATATTCTGTGTTCTGGCTGTGTTTTCTGTTGCTAATATTCAGTTGTGTCTACACTTGGTTGTGTGAGAAGGCCCGGCAAATCCACCTATGCCTCCATCTTGGCGGAAGTTCCCCGCACCCCCAGCTAAGTTTTGAGAGACTAAAATATGAAAACTGGGCTTGCAAAGTAGACAGGAAAATGTAAAGGAGCCCTGCTCACTCACCAGTTAAGAAAAAGCTCAGGATCCGCGCCGGGCGTTTTTTTGCCTAGTGGATTTCTGGTGGGTCAGAAGGGAAATAGCCTTCTCCAGTGCCACGATTAAGTTCTCTGAGGGTCAAATTAATAAATGGGGCCTAAAACACCAGCATGGAAAAGTAAAGGGGGCTTTCTAACACTGGAGTTAGGACAAAACTCTGGAGCCTTGCCGGGTGTTTTTTTTCCCCCAATGTCTTTCAGGTCTTTAATATGCAAAATAGCCTTCCCCTGTGTCCTCTTGAGTTCTCTGAGACTAAAAGATAAAAAGAGGGCTCGAAAAACTAGCCTTGGAAAAGGAAAGGAGCCTTTCTCACACTGCAGGTGAGAGAGAACTCGGTAGCGTTGCCGGGTGGTTGTTTTTTTGCCAAATGGGTTTCCGGTTTTTAATAGGAAAAATGGCCTCCTGCTGTGCCCTGAAGAGTTCTTTGATGCAAAAATATGAAAACTGGGCTTGAAAACTGTCCTGGGAAAACTGGACCAGTTTTCCCAGGCCAGTTTTCAAGCCCAGATCCATCTCAGAAAGAGCCTTGCTCACTGAGAAGTTAAGACAACACTCGGGAGCATGACAGGACAGCAGGAGGATTTTGTGGAATTGGTTCAAGTTCTTAATATGAAAAATAGCCTTCTTCGGTGCCCCGTACAGTTTTGAGAGACTAAAATATGAAAAGTGGGCTTGCAAAGTAGACTGGAAAATGTAAAGGAGCCCTGCTCACACACCAGTTAAGAAAAAGCTCAGGAGCCGCGCCGGGCGTTTTTGGTGCCTAGTGGATTTCTGGTGGGTCAGAAGGGAAATAGCCTTCTCCAGTGCCACGATTAAGTTCTCTGAGGGTAAAAAAAAAAATTGGGGCCTAAAAAGCCAGCATGAAAAACTAAAGGGGGCTTTGTGACACTGCTGTTTCGTGCCACTTGGTGAGGAGCAAAGCCTTGGGTGGTTCACCAGGGCCAGGCCACTCAGAGTCCCCGGGTTATGACGCTGCATGTGGAGGTGGGGTCAGAGCAGGGAAATGGCGGCGCCCTTTCTGCCACTTGCTGCGGGGTCCCGCTGGGTCCCGGTCCAATCGCCCACTCCTTCGCTGGTCTATCCGTGCACAAAAGCACGACCACAGTCGACCCGCAGCCCTTCTGGCTTGTCGTTTCCCGAGGTGGCCGGCTCCGTCGTTCAGTCGGTCGCTCACTAGGTCCAATTCTGGGCCTGGATTCTGCGCACCTGAGTTCTTCTGCCCGAGTTTTCCTGTGCCACCCCGCGCTTCCACCTGCTGGTTTCACCCCTTACGGGTCGGGCTGAAGAATTTGTTGTGAACAGAATTCCGAAAAGTTCAATATTCTGTGTTCTGGCTGTGTTTTCTGTTGCTAATATTCAGTTGTGTCTAAACTTGGTTGTGTGAGAAGGCCCGGCAAATCCACCTATGCCTCCATCTTGGCGGAAGTCCCCCGCACCCCCCGCAAAGTTTTGAGAGACTAAAATATGAAAACTGGGCTTGCAAAGTAGACTGGAAAATGTAAAGGAGCCCTGCTCACTCACCAGTTAAGAAAAAGCTCAGGATCCGCACCGGGCGTTTTTTTGCCTAATGGATTTCTGGTGGGTCAGAAGGGAAATAGCCTTCTCCAGTGCCACGATTAAGTTCTCTGAGGGTCAAATTAATAAATGGGGCCTAAAACACCAGCATGGAAAAGTAAAGGGGGCTTTCTAACACTGGAGTTAGGACAAAACTCTGGAGCCTTGCCGGGTGTTTTTTTTTGCCCAATGTCTTTCAGGTCTTTAATATGCAAAATAGCCTTCCCCTGTGTCCTCTTGAGTTCTCTGAGACTAAAAGATAAAAAGAGGGCTCAAAAAACTAGCCTTGGAAAAGGAAAGGAGCCATTCTCACACTGCAGTTGAGAGAGAACTTGCCGGGTGGTTCTTTTTTGCAAAATGGGTTTCTGGTTTTGAATATGAACAATGGCCTCCTGCTGTGCCCTGAAGAGTTCTTTGATGCAAAAATATGAAAACTGGGCTTGAAAACTGTCCTGGGAAAACTGGACCAGTTTTCCCAGGCCAGTTTTCAAGCCCAGATCCATCTCAGAAAGAGCCTTGCTCACTGAGAAGTTAAGACAACACTCGGGAGCATGACAGGACAGCAACAGGATTTTGTGGAATTGGTTCAAGTTCTTAATATGAAAAATAGCCTTGTTCGGTGCCCCGTAGAGTTTTGAGAGACTAAAATATGAAAAGTGGGCTTGCAAAGTAGACTGGAAAATGTAAAGGAGCCCTGCTCACACACCAGTTAAGAAAAAGCTCAGGAGCCGCGCCGGGCGTTTTTGGTGCCTAGTGGATTTCTGGTGGGTCAGAAGGGAAATAGCCTTCTCCAGTGCCACGATTAAGTTCTCTGAGGGTAAAAAAAAAAATTGGGGCCTAAAAAGCCAGCATGAAAAACTAAAGGGGGCTTTGTGACACTGCTGTTTCGTGCCACTTGGTGAGGAGCAAAGCCTTGGGTGGTTCACCAGGGCCAGGCCACTCAGAGTCGCTGAGTTATGACTCTGCATGTGGAGGTGGGGTCAGAGCAGGGAAATGGCGGCGCCCTTTCTGCCACTTGCTGCGGGGTCCCGCTGGGTCCCGGTCCAATCGCCCACTCCTTCGCTGGTCTATCCGTGCACAAAAGCGCGACCACAGTCGACCCACAGCCCTGCTGGCTCGCTGTTTCCCCGAGGTGGCCGGCTCCGTCCTTCGGTCGGTCGCACACTAGGTCCAATTCTGGGCCTGGATTCTGCGCACCTGAGTTCTTCTGCCCGAGTTTTCCTGTGCCACCCCGAGCTTCCACCTGCTGGTTTCACCCCTTACGGGTCGGGCTGAAGAATTTGTTGTGAACAGAATTCCGAAAAGTTCAATATTCTGTGTTCTGGCTGTGTTTTCTGTTGCTAATATTCAGTTGTGTCTACACTTGGTTGTGTGAGAAGGCCCGGCAAATCCACCTATGCCTCCATCTTGGCGGAAGTTCCCCGCACCCCCAGCAAAGTTTTGAGAGACTAAAATATGAAAACTGGGCTTGCAAAGTAGACTGGAAAATGTAAAGGAGCCCTGCTCACTCACCAGTTAAGAAAAAGCTCAGGATCCGCGCCGGGCGTTTTTTTGCCTAGTGGATTTCTGGTGGGTCAGAAGGGAAATAGCCTTCTCCAGTGCCACGATTAAGTTCTCTGAGGGTCAAATTAATAAATGGGGCCTAAAACACCAGCATGGAAAAGTAAAGGGGGCTTTCTAACACTGGAGTTAGGACAAAACTCTGGAGCCTTGCCGGGTGTTTTTTTTGCCCAATGTCTTTCAGGTCTTTAATATGCAAAATAGCCTTCCCCTGTGTCCTCTTGAGTTCTCTGAGACTAAAAGATAAAAAGAGGGCTCGAAAAACTAGCCTTGGAAAAGGAAAGGAGCCTTTCTCACACTGCAGGTGAGAGAGAACTCGGTAGCCTTGCCGGGTGGTTGTTTTTTTGCCAAATGGGTTTCCGGTTTTGAATAGGAAAAATGGCCTCCTGCTGTGCCCTGAAGAGTTCTTTGATGCAAAAATATGAAAACTGGGCTTGAAAACTGTCCTGGGAAAACTGGACCAGTTTTCCCAGGCCAGTTTTCAAGCCCAGATCCATCTCAGAAAGAGCCTTGCTCACTGAGAAGTTAAGACAACACTCGGGAGCATGACAGGACAGCAGGAGGATTTTGTGGAATTGGTTCAAGTTCTTAATATGAAAAATAGCCTTGTTCGGTGCCCCGTACAGTTTTGAGAGACTAAAATATGAAAAGTGGGCTTGCAAAGTAGACTGGAAAATGTAAAGGAGCCCTGCTCACACACCAGTTAAGAAAAAGCTCAGGAGCCGCGCCGGGCGTTTTTGGTGCCTAGTGGATTTCTGGTGGGTCAGAAGGGAAATAGCCTTCTCCAGTGCCACGATTAAGTTCTCTGAGGGTAAAATAAAAAAAAATGGGGCCTAAAAAACCAGCATGAAAAACTAAAGGGGGCTTTGTGACACTGCTGTTTCGTGCCACTTGGTGAGGAGCAAAGCCTTGGGTGGTTCACCAGGGCCAGGCCACTCAGAGTCGCTGAGTTATGACGCTGCATGTGGAGGTGGGGTCAGAGCAGGGAAATGGCGGCGCCCTTTCTGCCACTTGCTGGGGGGTCCCGCTGGGTCCCGGTCCAATCGCCCACTCCTTCGCTGGTCTATCCGTGCACAAAAGCGCGACCACAGTCGACCCGCAGCCCTGCTGGCTCGCTGTTTCCCCGAGGTGGCCGGCTCCGTCGTTCGGTCGGTCGCTCACTAGGTCCAATTCTGGGCCTGGATTCTGCGCACCTGAGTTCTTCTGCCCGAGTTTTCCTGTGCCACCCCGCGCTTCCACCTGCTGGTTTCACCCCTTACGGGTCGGGCTGAAGAATTTGTTGTGAACAGAATTCCGAAAAGTTCAATATTCTGTGTTCTGGCTGTGTTTTCTGTTGCTAATATTCAGTTGTGTCTAAACTTGGTTGTGTGAGAAGGCCCGGCAAATCCACCTATGCCTCCATCTTGGCGGAAGTTCCCCGCACCCCCAGCTAAGTTTTGAGAGACTAAAATATGAAAACTGGGCTTGCAAAGTAGACTGGAAAATGTAAAGGAGCCCTGCTCACTCACCAGTTAAGAAAAAGCTCAGGATCCGCGCCGGGCGTTTTTATGCCTAATGGATTTCTGGTGGGTCAGAAGGGAAATAGCCTTCTCCAGTGCCACGATTAAGTTCTCTGAGGGTCAAATTAATAAATGGGGCCTAAAACACCAGCATGGAAAAGTAAAGGGGGCTTTCTAACACTGGAGTTAGGACAAAACTCTGGAGCCTTGCCGGGTGTTTTTTTTGCCCCATGTCTTTCAGGTCTTTAATATGCAAAATAGCCTTCCCCTGTGTCCTCTTGAGTTCTCTGAGACTAAAAGATAAAAAGAGGGCTCGAAAAACTAGCCTTGGAAAAGGAAAGGAGCCTTTCTCACACTGCAGGTGAGAGAGAACTCGGTAGCCTTGCCGGGTGGTTGTTTTTTTGCCAAATGGGTTTCCGGTTTTGAATAGGAAAAATGGCCTCCTGCTGTGCCCTGAAGAGTTCTTTGATGCAAAAATATGAAAACTGGGCTTGAAAACTGTCCTGGGAAAACTGGACCAGTTTTCCCAGGCCAGTTTTCAAGCCCAGATCCATCTCAGAAAGAGCCTTGCTCACTGAGAAGTTAAGACAACACTCGGGAGCATGACAGGACAGCAAGAGGATTTTGTGGAATTGGTTCAAGTTCTTAATATGAAAAATAGCCTTCTTCGGTGCCCCGTACAGTTTTGAGAGACTAAAATATGAAAAGTGGGCTTGCAAAGTAGACAGGAAAATGTAAAGGAGCCCTGCTCACACACAAGTTAAGAAAAAGCTCAGGAGCCGCGCCGGGCGTCTTTTTGCCTAGTGGATTTCTGGTGGGTCAGAAGGGAAATAGCCTTCTCCAGTGCCACGATGAAGTTCTTTGAGGGTAAAATAAAAAAATGGGGCCTAAAAAACCAGCATGAAAAACTAAAGGGGGCTTTGTGACACTGCTGTTTCGTGCCACTTGGTGAGGAGCAAAGCCTTGGGTGGTTCACCAGGGCCAGGCCACTCAGAGTCGCCGGGTAATGACGCTGCATGTGGAGGTGGGGTCAGAGCAGGGAAATGGCGGCGCCCTTTCTGCCACTTGCTGCGGGGTCCCGCTGGGTCCCGGTCCAATCGCCCACTCCTTCGCTGGTCTATCCGTGCACAAAAGCGCGACCACAGTCGACCCACAGCCCTGCTGGCTCGCTGTTTCCCCGAGGTGGCCGGCTCCGTCGTTCGGTCGGTCGCTCACTAGGTCCAATTCTGGGCCTGGATTCTGCGCACCTGAGTTCTTCTGCCCGAGTTTTCCTGTGCCACCCCGCGCTTCCACCTGCTGGTTTCACCCCTTACGGGTCGGGCTGAAGAATTTGTTGTGAACAGAATTCCGAAAAGTTCAATATTCTGTGTTCTGGCTGTGTTTTCTGTTGCTAATATTCAGTTGTGTCTAAACTTGGTTGTGTGAGAAGGCCCGGCAAATCCACCTATGCCTCCATCTTGGCGGAAGTTCCCCGCACCCCCAGCTAAGTTTTGAGAGACTAAAATATGAAAACTGGGCTTGCAAAGTAGACTGGAAAATGTAAAGGAGCCCTGCTCACTCACCAGTTAAGAAAAAGCTCAGGATCCGCGCCGGGCGTTTTTTTGCCTAGTGGATTTCTGGTGGGTCAGAAGGGAAATAGCCTTCTCCAGTGCCACGATTAAGTTCTCTGAGGGTCAAATTAATAAATGGGGCCTAAAACACCAGCATGGAAAAGTAAAGGGGGCTTTCTAACACTGGAGTTAGGACAAAACTCTGGAGCCTTGCCGGGTGTTTTTTTTGCCCCATGTCTTTCAGGTCTTTAATATGCAAAATAGCCTTCCCCTGTGTCCTCTTCAGTTCTCTGAGACTAAAAGATAAAAAGAGGGCTCGAAAAACTAGCCTTGGAAAAGGAAAGGAGCCTTTCTCACACTGCAGGTAAGAGAGAACTCGGTAGCCTTGCCGGGTGGTTGTTTTTTTGCCAAATGGGTTTCCGGTTTTGAATAGGAAAAATGGCCTCCTGCTGTGCCCTGAAGAGTTCTTTGATGCAAAAATATGAAAACTGGGCTTGAAAACTGTCCTGGGAAAACTGGACCAGTTTTCCCAGGCCAGTTTTCAAGCCCAGATCCATCTCAGAAAGAGCCTTGCTCACTGAGAAGTTAAGACAACACTCGGGAGCATGACAGGACAGCAGGAGGATTTTGTGGAATTGGTTCAAGTTCTTAATATGAAAAATAGCCTTGTTCGGTGCCCCGTACAGTTTTGAGAGACTAAAATATGAAAAGTGGGCTTGCAAAGTAGACAGGAAAATGTAAAGGAGCCCTGCTCACACACAAGTTAAGAAAAAGCTCAGGAGCCGCGCGGGGCGTTTTTGGTGCCTAGTGGATTTCTGGTGGGTCAGAAGGGAAATAGCCTTCTCCAGTGCCACGATGAAGTTCTTTGAGGGTAAAATAAAAAAATGGGGCCTATAAAGCCAGCATGAAAAACTAAAGGGGGCTTTGTGACACTGCTGTTTCGTGCCACTTGGTGAGGAGCAAAGCCTTGGGTGGTTCACCAGGGCCAGGCCACTCAGAGTCCCCGGGTTATGACGCTGCATGTGGAGGTGGGGTCAGAGCAGGGAAATGGCGGCGCCCTTTCTGCCACTTGCTGGGGGGTCCCGCTGGGTCCCGGTCCAATGGCCCACTCCTTCGCTGGTCTATCCGTGCACAAAAGCGCGACCACAGTCGACCCACAGCCCTGCTGGCTCGCTGTTTCCCCGAGGTGGCCGGCTCCGTCGCTCGGTCGGTCGCTCACTAGGTCCAATTCTGGGCCTGGATTCTGCGCACCTGAGTTCTTCTGCCCGAGTTTTCCTGTGCCACCCCGCGCTTCCACCTGCTGGTTTCACCCCTTACGGGTCGGGCTGAAGAATTTGTTGTGAACAGAATTCCGAAAAGTTCAATATTCTGCGTTCTGGCTGTGTTTTCTGTTGCTAATATTCAGTTGTGTCTAAACTTGGTTGTGTGAGAAGGCCCGGCAAATCCACCTATGCCTCCATCTTGGCGGAAGTTCCCCGCACCCCCAGCTAAGTTTTGAGAGACTAAAATATGAAAACTGGGCTTGCAAAGTAGACTGGAAAATGTAAAGGAGCCCTGCTCACTCACCAGTTAAGAAAAAGCTCAGGATCCGCGCCGGGCGTTTTTTTGCCTAGTGGATTTCTGGTGGGTCAGAAGGGAAATAGCCTTCTCCAGTGCCACGATTAAGTTCTCTGAGGGTCAAATTAATAAATGGGGCCTAAAACACCAGCATGGAAAAGTAAAGGGGGCTTTCTAACACTGGAGTTAGGACAAAACTCTGGAGCCTTGCCGGGTGTTTTTTTTTGCCCAATGTCTTTCAGGTCTTTAATATGCAAAATAGCCTTCCCCTGTGCCCTCTTGAGTTCTCTGAGACTAAAAGATAAAAAGAGGGCTCGAAAAACTAGCCTTGGAAAAGGAAAGGAGCCTTTCTCACACTGCAGGTCAGAGAGAACTCGGTAGCCTTGCCGGGTGGTTGTTTTTTTGCCAAATGGGTTTCCGGTTTTGAATAGGAAAAATGGCCTCCTGCTGTGCCCTGAAGAGTTCTTTGATGCAAAAATATGAAAACTGGGCTTGAAAACTGTCCTGGGAAAACTGGACCAGTTTTCCCAGGCCAGTTTTCAAGCCCAGATCCATCTCAGAAAGAGCCTTGCTCACTGAGAAGTTAAGACAACACTCGGGAGCATGACAGGACAGCAGGAGGATTTTGTGGAATTGGTTCAAGTTCTTAATATGAAAAATAGCCTTGTTCGGTGCCCCGTAGAGTTTTGAGAGACTAAAATATGAAAACTGGCCTTGCAAAGTAGACTGGAAAATGTAAAGGAGCCCTGCTCACTCACAAGTTAAGAAAAAGCACAGGAGCCGCGCCGGGCGTTTTTGGTGCCTAGTGGATTTCTGGTGGGTCAGAAGGGAAATAGCCTTCTCCAGTGCCACGATTAAGTTCTCTGAGGGTAAAATAAAAAATTGGGGCCTAAAAAGCCAGCATGAAAAACTAAAGGGGGCTTTGTGACACTGCTGTTTCGTGCCACTTGGTGAGGAGCAAAGCCTTGGGTGGTTCACCAGGGCCAGGCCACTCAGAGTCCCCGGGTAATGACGCTGCATGTGGAGGTGGGGTCAGAGCAGGGAAATGGCGGCGCCCTTTCTGCCACTTGCTGCGGGGTCCCGCTGGGTCCCGGTCCAATCGCCCACTCCTTCGCTGGTCTATCCGTGCACAAAAGCGCGACCACAGTCGACCCACAGCCCTGCTGGCTCGCTGTTTCCCCGAGGTGGCCGGCTCCGTCGCTCGGTCGGTCGCTCACTAGGTCCAATTCTGGGCCTGGATTCTGCGCACCTGAGTTCTTCTGCCCGAGTTTTCCTGTGCCACCCCGCGCTTCCACCTGCTGGTTTCACCCCTTACGGGTCGGGCTGAAGAATTTGTTGTGAACAGAATTCCGAAAAGTTCAATATTCTGTGTTCTGGCTGTGTTTTCTGTTGCTAATATTCAGTTGTGTCTAAACTTGGTTGTGTGAGAAGGCCCGGCAAATCCACCTATGCCTCCATCTTGGCGGAAGGTCCCCGCACCCCCAGCTAAGTTTTGAGAGACTAAAATATGAAAACTGGGCTTGCAAAGTAGACTGGAAAATGTAAAGGAGCCCTGCTCACTCACCAGTTAAGAAAAAGCTCAGGATCCGCGCCGGGCGTTTTTATGCCTAATGGATTTCTGGTGGGTCAGAAGGGAAATAGCCTTCTCCAGTGCCACGATTAAGTTCTCTGAGGGTCAAATTAATAAATGGGGCCTAAAACACCAGCATGGAAAAGTAAAGGGGGCTTTCTAACACTGGAGTTAGGACAAAACTCTGGAGCCTTGCCGGGTGTTTTTTTTTGCCCAATGTCTTTCAGGTCTTTAATATGCAAAATAGCCTTCCCCTGTGTCCTCTTCAGTTCTCTGAGACTAAAAGATAAAAAGAGGGCTCGAAAAACTAGCCTTGGAAAAGGAAAGGAGCCTTTCTCACACTGCAGGTCAGAGAGAACTCGGTAGCCTTGCCGGGTGGTTGTTTTTTTGCCAAATGGGTTTCCGGTTTTGAATAGGAAAAATGGCCTCCTGCTGTGCCCTGAAGAGTTCTTTGATGCAAAAATATGAAAACTGGGCTTGAAAACTGTCCTGGGAAAACTGGACCAGTTTTCCCAGGCCAGTTTTCAAGCCCAGATCCATCTCAGAAAGAGCCTTGCTCACTGAGAAGTTAAGACAACACTCGGGAGCATGACAGGACAGCAGGAGGATTTTGTGGAATTGGTTCAAGTTCTTAATATGAAAAATAGCCTTCTTCGGTGCCCCGTAGAGTTTTGAGAGACTAAAATATGAAAAGTGGGCTTGCAAAGTAGACAGGAAAATGTAAAGGAGCCCTGCTCACACACCAGTTAAGAAAAAGCTCAGGAGCCGCGCCGGGCGTTTTTGGTGCCTAGTGGATTTCTGGTGGGTCAGAAGGGAAATAGCCTTCTCCAGTGCCACGATTAAGTTCTCTGAGGGTAAAATAAAAACTTGGGGCCTAGAAAGCCAGCATGAAAAACTAAAGGGGGCTTTGTGACACTGCTGTTTCGTGCCACTTGGTGAGGAGCAAAGCCTTGGGTGGTTCACCAGGGCCAGGCCACTCAGAGTCCCCGGGTTATGACGCTGCATGTGGAGGTGGGGTCAGAGCAGGGAAATGGCGGCGCCCTTTCTGCCACTTGCTGGGGGGTCCCGCTGGGTCCCGGTCCAATGGCCCACTCCTTCGCTGGTCTATCCGTGCACAAAAGCGCGACCACAGTCGACCCACAGCCCTGCTGGCTCGCTGTTTCCCCGAGGTGGCCGGCTCCGTCGTTCGGTCGGTCGCTCACTAGGTCCAATTCTGGGCCTGGATTCTGCGCACCTGAGTTCTTCTGCCCGAGTTTTCCTGTGCCACCCCGCGCTTCCACCTGCTGGTTTCACCCCTTACGGGTCGGGCTGAAGAATTTGTTGTGAACAGAATTCCGAAAAGTTCAATATTCTGTGTTCTGGCTGTGTTTTCTGTTGCTAATATTCAGTTGTGTCTAAACTTGGTTGTGTGAGAAGGCCCGGCAAATCCACCTATGCCTCCATCTTGGCGGAAGTTCCCCGCACCCCCAGCTAAGTTTTGAGAGACTAAAATATGAAAACTGGGCTTGCAAAGTAGACTGGAAAATGTAAAGGAGCCCTGCTCACTCACCAGTTAAGAAAAAGCTCAGGATCCGCACCGGGCGTTTTTATGCCTAATGGATTTCTGGTGGGTCAGAAGGGAAATAGCCTTCTCCAGTGCCACGATTAAGTTCTCTGAGGGTCAAATTAATAAATGGGGCCTAAAACACCAGCATGGAAAAGTAAAGGGGGCTTTCTAACACTGGAGTTAGGACAAAACTCTGGAGCCTTGCCGGGTGTTTTTTTTGCCCAATGTCTTTCAGGTCTTTAATATGCAAAATAGCCTTCCCCTGTGTCCTCTTGAGTTCTCTGAGACTAAAAGATAAAAAGAGGGCTCGAAAAACTAGCCTTGGAAAAGGAAAGGAGCCTTTCTCACACTGCAGGTGAGAGAGAACTCGGTAGCCTTGCCGGGTGGTTGTTTTTTTGCCAAATGGGTTTCCGGTTTTGAATAGGAAAAATGGCCTCCTGCTGTGCCCTGAAGAGTTCTTTGATGCAAAAATATGAAAACTGGGCTTGAAAACTGTCCTGGGAAAACTGGTCCAGTTTTCCCAGGCCAGTTTTCAAGCCCAGATCCATCTCAGAAAGAGCCTTGCTCACTGAGAAGTTAAGACAACACTCGGGAGCATGACAGGACAGCAGGAGGATTTTGTGGAATTGGTTCAAGTTCTTAATATGAAAAATAGCCTTCTTCGGTGCCCCGTACAGTTTTGAGAGACTAAAATATGAAAAGTGGGCTTGCAAAGTAGACAGGAAAATGTAAAGGAGCCCTGCTCACACACAAGTTAAGAAAAAGCTCAGGAGCCGCGCCGGGCGTTTTTGGTGCCTAGTGGATTTCTGGTGGGTCAGAAGGGAAATAGCCTTCTCCAGTGCCAAGATTAAGTTCTCTGAGGGTAAAAAACTTGGGGCCTAGAAAGCCAGCATGAAAAACTAAAGGGGGCTTTGTGACACTGCTGTTTCGTGCCACTTGGTGAGGAGCAAAGCCTTGGGTGGTTCACCAGGGCCAGGCCACTCAGAGTCCCCGGGTTATGACGCTGCATGTGGAGGTGGGGTCAGAGCAGGGAAATGGCGGCGGCCTTTCTGCCACTTGCTGCGGGGTCCCGCTGGGTCCCGGTCCAATCGCCCACTCCTTCGCTGGTCTATCCGTGCACAAAAGCGCGACCACAGTCGACCCACAGCCCTGCTGGCTCGCTGTTTCCCCGAGGTGGCCGGCTCCGTCGTTCGGTCGGTCGCTCACTAGGTCCAATTCTGGGCCTGGATTCTGCGCACCTGAGTTCTTCTGCCCGAGTTTTCCTGTGCCACCCCGCGCTTCCACCTGCTGGTTTCACCACTTACGGGTCGGGCTGAAGAATTTGTTGTGAACAGAATTCCGAAAAGTTCAATATTCTGTGTTCTGGCTGTGTTTTCTGTTGCTAATATTCAGTTGTGTCTAAACTTGGTTGTGTGAGAAGGCCCGGCAAATCCACCTATGCCTCCATCTTGGCGGAAGTTCCCCGCACCCCCAGCAAAGTTTTGAGAGACTAAAATATGAAAACTGGGCTTGCAAAGTAGACTGGAAAATGTAAAGGAGCCCTGCTCACTCACCAGTTAAGAAAAAGCTCAGGATCCGCGCCGGGCGTTTTTATGCCTAATGGATTTCTGGTGGGTCAGAAGGGAAATAGCCTTCTCCAGTGCCACGATTAAGTTCTCTGAGGGTCAAATTAATAAATGGGGCCTAAAACACCAGCATGGAAAAGTAAAGGGGGCTTTCTAACACTGGAGTTAGGACAAAACTCTGGAGCCTTGCCGGGTGTTTTTTTTTGCCCAATGTCTTTCAGGTCTTTAATATGCAAAATAGCCTTCCCCTGTGCCCTCTTGAGTTCTCTGAGACTAAAAGATAAAAAGAGGGCTCGAAAAACTAGCCTTGGAAAAGGAAAGGAGCCTTTCTCACACTGCAGGTGAGAGAGAACTCGGTAGCCTTGCCGGGTGGTTGTTTTTTTGCCAAATGGGTTTCCGGTTTTGAATAGGAAAAATGGCCTCCTGCTGTGCCCTGAAGAGTTCTTTGATGCAAAAATATGAAAACTGGGCTTGAAAACTGTCCTGGGAAAACTGGTCCAGTTTTCCCAGGCCAGTTTTCAAGCCCAGATCCATCTCAGAAAGAGCCTTGCTCACTGAGAAGTTAAGACCACACTCGGGAGCATGACAGGACAGCAGGAGGATTTTGTGGAATTGGTTCAAGTTCTTAATATGAAAAAGAGCCTTGTTCGGTGCCCCGTACAGTTTTGAGAGACTAAAATATGAAAAGTGGGCTTGCAAAGTAGACAGGAAAATGTAAAGGAGCCCTGCTCACACACCAGTTAAGAAAAAGCACAGGAGCCGCGCCGGGCGTTTTTGGTGCCTAGTGGATTTCTGGTGGGTCAGAAGGGAAATAGCCTTCTCCAGTGCCACGATTAAGTTCTCTGAGGGTAAAATAAAAACTTGGGGCCTAGAAAGCCAGCATGAAAAACTAAAGGGGGCTTTGTGACACTGCTGTTTCGTGCCACTTGGTGAGGAGCAAAGCCTTGGGTGGTTCACCAGGGCCAGGCCACTCAGAGTCCCCGAGTAATGACGCTGCATGTGGAGGTGGGGTCAGAGCAGGGAAATGGCGGCGCCCTTTCTGCCACTTGCTGCGGGGTCCCGCTGGGTCCCGGTCCAATCGCCCACTCCTTCGCTGGTCTATCCGTGCACAAAAGCGCGACCGCAGTCGACCCACAGCCCTGCTGGCTCGCTGTTTCCCCGAGGTGGCCGGCTCCGTCGTTCGGTCGGTCGCACACTAGGTCCAATTCTGGGCCTGGATTCTGCGCACCTGAGTTCTTCTGCCCGAGTTTTCCTGTGCCACCCCGAGCTTCCACCTGCTGGTTTCACCCCTTACGGGTCGGGCTGAAGAATTTGTTGTGAACAGAATTCCGAAAAGTTCAATATTCTGTGTTCTGGCTGTGTTTTCTGTTGCTAATATTCAGTTGTGTCTACACTTGGTTGTGTGAGAAGGCCCGGCAAATCCACCTATGCCTCCATCTTGGCGGAAGTTCCCCGCACCCCCAGCTAAGTTTTGAGAGACTAAAATATGAAAACTGGCCTTGCAAAGTAGACTGGAAAATGTAAAGGAGCCCTGCTCACTCACCAGTTAAGAAAAAGCTCAGGATCCGCACCGGGCGTTTTTATGCCTAATGGATTTCTGGTGGGTCAGAAGGGAAATAGCCTTCTCCAGTGCCACGATTAAGTTCTCTGAGGGTCAAATTAATAAATGGGGCCTAAAACACCAGCATGGAAAAGTAAAGGGGGCTTTCTAACACTGGAGTTAGGACAAAACTCTGGAGCCTTGCCGGGTGTTTTTTTTTGCCCAATGTCTTTCAGGTCTTTAATATGCAAAATAGCCTTCCCCTGTGTCCTCTTGAGTTCTCTGAGACTAAAAGATAAAAAGAGGGCTCGGAAAACTAGCCTTGGAAAAGGAAAGGAGCCTTTCTCACACTGCAGGTGAGAGAGAACTCGGTAGCCTTGCCGGGTGGTTGTTTTTTTGCCAAATGGGTTTCCGGTTTTGAATAGGAAAAATGGCCTCCTGCTGTGCCCTGAAGAGTTCTTTGATGCAAAAATATGAAAACTGGGCTTGAAAACTGTCCTGGGAAAACTGGACCAGTTTTCCCAGGCCAGTTTTCAAGCCCAGATCCATCTCAGAAAGAGCCTTGCTCACTGAGAAGTTAAGACAACACTCGGGAGCATGACAGGACAGCAGGAGGATTTTGTGGAATTGGTTCAAGTTCTTAATATGAAAAAGAGCCTTCTTCGGTGCCCCGTACAGTCTTGAGAGACTAAAATATGAAAAGTGGGCTTGCAAAGTAGACAGGAAAATGTAAAGGAGCCCTGCTCACACACCAGTTAAGAAAAAGCCCAGGAGCCGCGCCGGGCGTTTTTGGTGCCTAGTGGATTTCTGGTGGGTCAGAAGGGAAATAGCCTTCTCCAGTGCCACGATTAAGTTCTCTGAGGGTAAAAAAAAAAATTGGGGCCTAAAACACCAGCATGAAAAACTAAAGGGGGCTTTGTGACACTGCTGTTTGGTGCCACTTGGTGAGGAGCAAAGCCTTGGGTGGTTCACCAGGGCCAGGCCACTCAGAGTCCCCGGGTTATGACGCTGCATGTGGAGGTGGGGTCAGAGCAGGGAAATGGCGGCGGCCTTTCTGCCACTTGCTGGGGGGTCCCGCTGGGTCCCGGTCCAATCGCCCACTCCTTCGCTGGTCTATCCGTGCACAAAAGCGCGACCACAGTCGACCCACAGCCCTGCTGGCTCGCTGTTTCCCCGAGGTGGCCGGCTCCGTCGCTCGGTCGGTCGCTCACTAGGTCCAATTCTGGGCCTGGATTCTGCGCACCTGAGTTCTTCTGCCCGAGTTTTCCTGTGCCACCCCGCGCTTCCACCTGCTGGTTTCACCCCTTACGGGTCGGGCTGAAGAATTTGTTGTGAACAGAATTCCGAAAAGTTCAATATTCTGTGTTCTGGCTGTGTTTTCTGTTGCTAATATTCAGTTGTGTCTACACTTGGTTGTGTGAGAAGGCCCGGCAAATCCACCTATGCCTCCATCTTGGCGGAAGTTCCCCGCACCCCCAGCTAAGTTTTGAGAGACTAAAATATGAAAACTGGCCTTGCAAAGTAGACTGGAAAATGTAAAGGAGCCCTGCTCACTCACCAGTTAAGAAAAAGCTCAGGATCCGCGCCGGGCGTTTTTATGCCTAATGGATTTCTGGTGGGTCAGAAGGGAAATAGCCTTCTCCAGTGCCACGATTAAGTTCTCTGAGGGTCAAATTAATAAATGGGGCCTAAAACACCAGCATGGAAAAGTAAAGGGGGCTTTCTAACACTGGAGTTAGGACAAAACTCTGGAGCCTTGCCGGGTGTTTTTTTTTGCCCAATGTCTTTCAGGTCTTTAATATGCAAAATAGCCTTCCCCTGTGTCCTCTTCAGTTCTCTGAGACTAAAAGATAAAAAGAGGGCTCGAAAAACTAGCCTTGGAAAAGGAAAGGAGCCTTTCTCACACTGCAGGTGAGAGAGAACTCGGTAGCCTTGCCGGGTGGTTGTTTTTTTGCCAAATGGGTTTCCGGTTTTGAATAGGAAAAATGGCCTCCTGCTGTGCCCTGAAGAGTTCTTTGATGCAAAAATATGAAAACTGGGCTTGAAAACTGTCCTGGGAAAACTGGTCCAGTTTTCCCAGGCCAGTTTTCAAGCCCAGATCCATCTCAGAAAGAGCCTTGCTCACTGAGAAGTTAAGACAACACTCGGGAGCATGACAGGACAGCAGGAGGATTTTGTGGAATTGGTTCAAGTTCTTAATATGAAAAATAGCCTTCTTCGGTGCCCCGTACAGTTTTGAGAGACTAAAATATGAAAAGTGGGCTTGCAAAGTAGACAGGAAAATGTAAAGGAGCCCTGCTCACACACCAGTTAAGAAAAAGCTCAGGAGCCGCGCCGGGCGTTTTTGGTGCCTAGTGGATTTCTGGTGGGGCAGAAGGGAAATAGCCTTCTCCAGTGCCAAGATTAAGTTCTCTGAGGGTAAAAAACTTGGGGCCTAGAAAGCCAGCATGAAAAACTAAAGGGGGCTTTGTGACACTGCTGTTTCGTGCCACTTGGTGAGGAGCAAAGCCTTGGGTGGTTCACCAGGGCCAGGCCACGCAGAGTCCCCGAGTTATGACGCTGCATGTGGAGGTGGGGTCAGAGCAGGGAAATGGCGGCGGCCTTTCTGCCACTTGCTGCGGGGTCCCGCTGGGTCCCGGTCCAATCGCCCACTCCTTCGCTGGTCTATCCGTGCACAAAAGCGCGACCACAGTCGACCCACAGCCCTGCTGGCTCGCTGTTTCCCCGAGGTGGCCGGCTCCGTCGCTCGGTCGGTCGCTCACTAGGTCCAATTCTGGGCCTGGATTCTGCGCACCTGAGTTCTTCTGCCCGAGTTTTCCTGTGCCACCCCGCGCTTCCACCTGCTGGTTTCACCACTTACGGGTCGGGCTGAAGAATTTGTTGTGAACAGAATTCCAAAAAGTTCAATATTCTGTGTTCTGGCTGTGTTTTCTGTTGCTAATATTCAGTTGTGCCTAACTTGGTTGTGTGAGAAGGCCCGGCAAATCCACCTATGCCTCCATCTTGGCGGAAGGTCCCCGCACCCCCAGCTAAGTTTTGAGAGACTAAAATATGAAAACTGGGCTTGCAAAGTAGACTGGAAAATGTAAAGGAGCCCTGCTCACTCACCAGTTAAGAAAAAGCTCAGGATCCGCGCCGGGCGTTTTTTTGCCTAGTGGATTTCTGGTGGGTCAGAAGGGAAATAGCCTTCTCCAGTGCCACGATTAAGTTCTCTGAGGGTCAAATTAATAAATGGGGCCTAAAACACCAGCATGGAAAAGTAAAGGGGGCTTTCTAACACTGGAGTTAGGACAAAACTCTGGAGCCTTGCCGGGTGTTTTTTTTTGCCCAATGTCTTTCAGGTCTTTAATATGCAAAATAGCCTTCCCCTGTGTCCTCTTGAGTTCTCTGAGACTAAAAGATAAAAAGAGGGCTCGAAAAACTAGCCTTGGAAAAGGAAAGGAGCCTTTCTCACACTGCAGGTGAGAGAGAACTCGGTAGCCTTGCCGGGTGGTTGTTTTTTTGCCAAATGGGTTTCCGGTTTTGAATAGGAAAAATGGCCTCCTGCTGTGCCCTGAAGAGTTCTTTGATGCAAAAATATGAAAACTGGGCTTGAAAACTGTCCTGGGAAAACTGGTCCAGTTTTCCCAGGCCAGTTTTCAAGCCCAGATCCATCTCAGAAAGAGCCTTGCTCACTGAGAAGTTAAGACAACACTCGGGAGCATGACAGGACAGCAGGAGGATTTTGTGGAATTGGTTCAAGTTCTTAATATGAAAAAGAGCCTTCTTCGGTGCCCCGTACAGTCTTGAGAGACTAAAATATGAAAAGTGGGCTTGCAAAGTAGACAGGAAAATGTAAAGGAGCCCTGCTCACACACCAGTTAAGAAAAAGCCCAGGAGCCGCGCCGGGCGTTTTTGGTGCCTAGTGGATTTCTGGTGGGTCAGAAGGGAAATAGCCTTCTCCAGTGCCACGATTAAGTTCTCTGAGGGTAAAAATAAAAACTTGGGGCCTAGAAAGCCAGCATGAAAAACTAAAGGGGGCTTTGTGACACTGCTGTTTGGTGCCACTTGGTGAGGAGCAAAGCCTTGGGTGGTTCACCAGGGCCAGGCCACTCAGAGTCCCCGCGAAATGACGCTGCATTTGGAGGTGGGGTCAGAGCAGGGAAATGGCGGCGCCCTTTCTGCCACTTGCTGCGGGGTCCCGCTGGGTCCCGGTCCAATGGCCCACTCCTTCGCTGGTCTATCCGTGCACAAAAGCGCGACCACAGTCGACCCACAGCCCTGCTGGCTCGCTGTTTCCCCGAGGTGGCCGGCTCCGTCGTTCGGTCGGTCGCTCACTAGGTCCAATTCTGGGCCTGGATTCTGCGCACCTGAGTTCTTCTGCCCGAGTTTTCCTGTGCCACCCCGCGCTTCCACCTGCTGGTTTCACCACTTACGGGTCGGGCTGAAGAATTTGTTGTGAACAGAATTCCGAAAAGTTCAATATTCTGTGTTCTGGCTGTGTTTTCTGTTGCTAATATTCAGTTGTGTCTACACTTGGTTGTGTGAGAAGGCCCGGCAAATCCACCTATGCCTCCATCTTGGCGGAAGTTCCCCGCACCCCCAGCTAAGTTTTGAGAGACTAAAATATGAAAACTGGCCTTGCAAAGTAGACTGGAAAATGTAAAGGAGCCCTGCTCACTCACCAGTTAAGAAAAAGCTCAGGATCCGCGCCGGGCGTTTTTATGCCTAATGGATTTCTGGTGGGTCAGAAGGGAAATAGCCTTCTCCAGTGCCACGATTAAGTTCTCTGAGGGTCAAATTAATAAATGGGGCCTAAAACACCAGCATGGAAAAGTAAAGGGGGCTTTCTAACACTGGAGTTAGGACAAAACTCTGGAGCCTTGCCGGGTGTTTTTTTTTGCCCAATGTCTTTCAGGTCTTTAATATGCAAAATAGCCTTCCCCTGTGTCCTCTTGAGTTCTCTGAGACTAAAAGATAAAAAGAGGGCTCGAAAAACTAGCCTTGGAAAAGGAAAGGAGCCTTTCTCACACTGCAGGTGAGAGAGAACTCGGTAGCCTTGCCGGGTGGTTGTTTTTTTGCCAAATGGGTTTCCGGTTTTTAATAGGAAAAATGGCCTCCTGCTGTGCCCTGAAGAGTTCTTTGATGCAAAAATATGAAAACTGGGCTTGAAAACTGTCCTGGGAAAACTGGTCCAGTTTTCCCAGGCCAGTTTTCAAGCCCAGATCCATCTCAGAAAGAGCCTTGCTCACTGAGAAGTTAAGACAACACTCGGGAGCATGACAGGACAGCAAGAGGATTTTGTGGAATTGGTTCAAGTTCTTAATATGAAAAATAGCCTTCTTCGGTGCCCCGTACAGTTTTGAGAGACTAAAATATGAAAAGTGGGCTTGCAAAGTAGACAGGAAAATGTAAAGGAGCCCTGCTCACACACCAGTTAAGAAAAAGCTCAGGAGCCGCGCCGGGCGTTTTTGGTGCCTAGTGGATTTCTGGTGGGTCAGAAGGGAAATAGCCTTCTCCAGTGCCACGATTAAGTTCTCTGAGGGTAAAATAAAAACTTGGGGCCTAGAAAGCCAGCATGAAAAACTAAAGGGGGCTTTGTGACACTGCCGTTTCGTGCCACTTGGTGAGGAGCAAAGCCTTGGGTGGTTCACCAGGGCCAGGCCACTCAGAGTCCCCGGGTAATGACGCTGCATGTGGAGGTGGGGTCAGAGCAGGGAAATGGCGGCGGCCTTTCTGCCACTTGCTGCGGGGTCCCGCTGGGTCCCGGTCCAATCGCCCACTCCTTCGCTGGTCTATCCGTGCACAAAAGCGCGACCACAGTCGACCCGCAGCCCTGCTGGCTCGCTGTTTCCCCGAGGTGGCCGGCTCTGTCGCTCCCTCGGTCGCTCACTAGGTCCAATTC
This sequence comes from Artibeus jamaicensis, assembly GCF_021234435.1. Taxonomy (NCBI): domain Eukaryota; kingdom Metazoa; phylum Chordata; class Mammalia; order Chiroptera; family Phyllostomidae; genus Artibeus; species Artibeus jamaicensis. The sequence continues at coordinate 5,852,529 of NW_026521870.1, forward strand.
TGGGCCTGGATTCTGCGCACCTGAGTTCTTCTGCCCGAGTTTTCCTGTGCCACCCCGCGCTTCCACCTGCTGGTTTCACCCCTTACGGGTCGGGCTGAAGAATTTGTTGTGAACAGAATTCCGAAAAGTTCAATATTCTGTGTTCTGGCTGTGTTTTCTGTTGCTAATATTCAGTTGTGTCTAAACTTGGTTGTGTGAGAACGCCCGGCAAATATACCTATGCCTCCATCTTTGTGGAAGTTCCCCGCACCCTCAGCCAAGTTTTGAGAGACTAAAATATGAAAACTGGGCTTGCAAAGTAGACTGGAAAATGTAAAGGAGCCCTGCTCACTCACCAGTTAAGAAAAAGCTCAGGATCCGCACCGGGCGTTTTTATGCCTAGTGGATTTCTGGTGGGTCAGAAGGGAAATAGCCTTCTCCAGTGCCACGATTAAGTTCTCTGAGGGTAAAATTAATAAATGGGGCCTAAAACACCAGCATGGAAAAGTAAAGGGGGCTTTCTAACACTGGAGTTAGGACAAAACTCTGGAGCCTTGGCGGGTGTTTTTTTTTTTGCCCAATGTCTTTCAGGTCTTTAATATGCAAAATAGACTTCCCCTGTGCCCCCTTCAGTTCTCTGAGACTAAAAGATAAAAAGAGGGCTCGGAAAACTAGCCTTGGAAAAGGAAAGGAGCCTTTCTCACACTGCAGGTGAGAGAGAACTCGGTAGCCTTGCCGGGTGGTTGTTTTTTTGCCAAATGGGTTTCCGGTTTTTAATAGGAAAAATGGCCTCCTGCTGTGCCCTGAAGAGTTCTTTGATGCAAAAATATGAAAACTGGGCTTGAAAACTGTCCTGGGAAAACTGGTCCAGTTTTCCCAGGCCAGTTTTCAAGCCCAGATCCATCTCAGAAAGAGCCTTGCTCACTGAGAAGTTAAGACCACACTCGGGAGCATTACAGGACAGCAAGAGGATTTTGTGGAATTGGTTCAAGTTCTTAATATGAAAAATAGCCTTGTTCGGTGCCCCGTACAGTTTTGAGAGACTAAAATATGAAAAGTGGGCTTGCAAAGTAGACAGGAAAATGTAAAGGAGCCCTGCTCACACACCAGTTAAGAAAAAGCCCAGGAGCCGCGCCGGGCGTTTTTGGTGCCTAGTGGATTTCTGGTGGGTCAGAAGGGAAATAGCCTTCTCCAGTGCCACGATTAAGTTCTCTGAGGGTAAAATAAAAAAATGGGGCCTAAAAAGCCAGCATGAAAAACTAAAGGGGGCTTTGTGACACTGCTGTTTCGTGCCACTTGGTGAGGAGCAAAGCCTTGGATCGTTCACCAGGGCCAGGCCACTCAGGGTCCCCGGGTTATGACGTTGCATGTGGAGGTTTGGTCAGAGCAGGGAAATGGCGGCGCCTTTTCTGCCACTTGCTGCGGGGTCCCGCTGGGTCCCGGTCCAATCGCCCACTCCTTCGCTGGTCTATCCGTGCACAAAAGCGCGTCCACAGTCGACCCGAAGCGCTGCTGGCTCGCTGTTTCCCCGAGGTGGCCAGCTCCGTCGTTCGCTCGGTCGCTCACTAGGTCCAATTCTGGGCCTGGATTCTGCGCACCTGAGTTCTTCTGCCCGAGTTTTCCTGTGCCACCCCGCGCTTCCACCTGCTGGTTTCACCACTTACGGGTCGGGCTGAAGAATTTGTTGTGAACAGAATTCCGAAAAGTTCAATATTCTGTGTTCTGGCTGTGTTTTCTGTTGCTAATATTCAGTTGTGTCTAAACTTGGTTGTGTGAGAAGGCCCGGCAAATCCACCTATGCCTCCATCTTGGCGGAAGTCCCCCGCACCCCCCGCAAAGTTTTGAGAGACTAAAATATGAAAACTGGGCTTGCAAAGTAGACTGGAAAATGTAAAGGAGCCCTGCTCACTCACCAGTTAAGAAAAAGCTCAGGATCCGCGCCGGGCGTTTTTTTGCCTAATGGATTTCTGGTGGGTCAGAAGGGAAATAGCCTTCTCCAGTGCCACGATTAAGTTCTCTGAGGGTAAAATTAATAAATGGGGCCTAAAACACCAGCATGGAAAAGTAAAGGGGGCTTTCTAACACTGGAGTTAGGACAAAACTCTGGAGCCTTGCCGGGTGTTTTTTTTGCCCCATGTCTTTCAGGTCTTTAATATGCAAAATAGCCTTCCCCTGTGTCCTCTTGAGTTCTCTGAGACTAAAAGATAAAAAGAGGGCTCGGAAAACTAGCCTTGGAAAAGGAAAGGAGCCTTTCTCACACTGCAGGTGAGAGAGAACTCGGTAGCCTTGCCGGGTGGTTGTTTTTTTGCCAAATGGGTTTCCGGTTTTTAATAGGAAAAATGGCCTCCTGCTGTGCCCTGAAGAGTTCTTTGATGCAAAAATATGAAAACTGGGCTTGAAAACTGTCCTGGGAAAACTGGTCCAGTTTTCCCAGGACAGTTTTCAAGCCCAGATCCATCTCAGAAAGAGCCTTGCTCACTGAGAAGTTAAGACAACACTCGGGAGCATGACAGGACAGCAGGAGGATTTTGTGGAATTGGTTCAAGTTCTTAATATGAAAAATAGCCTTCTTCGGTGCCCCGTAGAGTTTTGAGAGACTAAAATATGAAAAGTGGGCTTGCAAAGTAGACAGGAAAATGTAAAGGAGCCCTGCTCACACACCAGTTAAGAAAAAGCTCAGGAGCCGCGCCGGGCGTTTTTGGTGCCTAGTGGATTTCTGGTGGGTCAGAAGGGAAATAGCCTTCTCCAGTGCCACGATTAAGTTCTCTGAGGGTAAAAAAAAAAAATTGGGGCCTAGAAAGCCAGCATGAAAAACTAAAGGGGGCTTTGTGACACTGCCGTTTCGTGCCACTTGGTGAGGAGCAAAGCCTTGGGTGGTTCACCAGGGCCAGGCCACTCAGAGTAGCTGAGTTATGACGCTGCATGTGGAGGTTTGGTCAGAGCAGGGAAATGGCGGCGCCTTTTCTGCCACTTGCTGCGGGGTCCCGCTGGGTCCCGGTCCAATCGCCCACTCCTTCGCTGGTCTATCCGTGCACAAAAGCGCGTCCACAGTCGACCCGAAGCGCTGCTGGCTCGCTGTTTCCCCGAGGTGGCCAGCTCCGTCGCTCGGTCGCTCGCTCACTACGTCCAATGGTGGGCCTGGATTCTGCGCACCTGAGTTCTTCTGCCCGAGTTTTCCTGTGCCACCCCGCGCTTCCACCTGCTGGTTTCACCCCTTACGGGTCGGGCTGAAGAATTTGTTGTGAACAGAATTCCGAAAAGTTCAATATTCTGTGTTCTGGCTGTGTTTTCTGTTGCTAATATTCAGTTGTGCCTAACTTGGTTGTGTGAGAAGGCCCGGCAAATCCACCTATGCCTCCATCTTGGCGGAAGTTCCCCGCACCCCCAGCTAAGTTTTGAGAGACTAAAATATGAAAACTGGGCTTGCAAAGTAGACAGGAAAATGTAAAGGAGCCCTGCTCACTCACCAGTTAAGAAAAAGCTCAGGATCCGCGCCGGGCGTTTTTATGCCTAATGGATTTCTGGTGGGTCGGAAGGGAAATAGCCTTCTCCAGTGCCACGATTAAGTTCTCTGAGGGTAAAATTAATAAATGGGGCCTAAAACACCAGCATGGAAAAGTAAAGGGGGCTTTCTAACACTGGAGTTAGGACAAAACTCTGGAGCCTTGGCGGGTGTTTTTTTTTTGCCCAATGTCTTTCAGGTCTTTAATATGCAAAATAGACTTCCCCTGTGTCCTCTTGAGTTCTCTCAGACTAAAAGATAAAAAGAGGGCTCGAAAAACTAGCCTTGGAAAAGGAAAGGAGCCTTTCTCACACTGCAGGTGAGAGAGAACTCGGTAGCCTTGCCGGGTGGTTGTTTTTTTGCCAAATGGGTTTCCGGTTTTGAATAGGAAAAATGGCCTCCTGCTGTGCCCTGAAGAGTTCTTTGATGCAAAAATATGAAAACTGGGCTTGAAAACTGTCCTGGGAAAACTGGTCCAGTTTTCCCAGGCCAGTTTTCAAGCCCAGATCCATCTCAGAAAGAGCCTTGCTCACTGAGAAGTTAAGACCACACTCGGGAGCATGACAGGACAGCAGGAGGATTTTGTGGAATTGGTTCAAGTTCTTAATATGAAAAAGAGCCTTCTTCGGTGCCCCGTACAGTTTTGAGAGACTAAAATATGAAAAGTGGGCTTGCAAAGTAGACAGGAAAATGTAAAGGAGCCCTGCTCACACACCAGTTAAGAAAAAGCTCAGGAGCCGCGCCGGGCGTTTTTGGTGCCTAGTGGATTTCTGGTGGGTCAGAAGGGAAATAGCCTTCTCCAGTGCCACGATTAAGTTCTTTGAGGGTAAAAAAAAAAAAACGGGGCCTAAAAAAGCAGCATGAAAAAGTAAAGGGGGCTTTCTGACACTGCCGTTTCGTGCCACTTGGTGAGGAGCAAAGCCTTGGGTGGTTCACCAGGGCCAGGCCACTCAGAGTCCCCGAGTTCTGACGCTGTATGTGGAGGTGGGGTCAGAGCAGGGAAATGGCGGCGCCCTTTCTGCCACTTGCTGTGGGGTCCCGCTGGGTCCCGGTCCAATGGCCCACTCCTTCGCTGGTCTATCCGTGCACAAAAGCGCGACCGCAGTCGACCCGCAGCCCTGCTGGCTCGCTGTTTCCCCGAGGTGGCCGGCTCTGTCGCTCGGTCGGTCGCTCACTAGGTCCAATTCTGGGCCTGGATTCTGCGCACCTGAGTTCTTCTGCCCGAGTTTTCCTGTGCCACCCCGCGCTTCCACCTGCTGGTTTCACCCCTTACGGGTCGGGCTGAAGAATTTGTTGTGAACAGAATTCCGAAAAGTTCACTATTCTGTGTTCTGGCTGTGTTTTCTGTTGCTAATATTTAATTGTCTCTAAACTTGGTTGTGTGAGAAGGCCCGGCAAATCCACCTATGCCTCCATCTTGGCGGAAGTCCCCCGCACCCCCCGCAAAGTTTTGAGAGACTAAAATATGAAAACTGGGCTTGCAAAGTAGACCGGAAAATGTAAAGGAGCCCTGCTCACTCACCAGTTAAGAAAAAGCTCAGGATCCGCGCCGGGCGGTTTTTTGCCTAATGGATTTCTGGTGGGTCAGAAGGGAAATAGCCTTCTCCAGTGCCACGATTAAGTTCTCTGAGGGTAAAATTAATAAATGGGGCCTAAAACACCAGCATGGAAAAGTACAGGGGCCTTTCTAACACTGGAGTTAGGGCAAAACTCTGGAGCCTTGCCGGGTGTTTTTTTTGCCCCATGTCTTTCAGGTCTTTAATATGCAAAAGAGCCTTCCCCTGTGCCCTCTTCAGTTCTCTGAGACTAAAAGATAAAAAGAGGGCTCGAAAAACTAGCCTTGGAAAAGGAAAGGAGCCTTTCTCACACTGCAGGTGAGAGAGAACTCGGTAGCCTTGCCGGGTGGTTGTTTTTTTGCCAAATGGGTTTCCGGTTTTGAATATGAAAAATGGCCTCCTGCTGTGCCCTGAAGAGTTCTTTGATGCAAAAATATGAAAACTGGGCTTGAAAACTGTCCTGGGAAAACTGGTCCAGTTTTCCCAGGCCAGTTTTCAAGCCCAGATCCATCTCAGAAAGAGCCTTGCTCACTGAGAAGTTAAGACAACACTCGGGAGCATGACAGGACAGCAGGAGGATTTTGTGGAATTGGTTCAAGTTCTTAATATGAAAAAGAGCCTTCTTCGGTGCCCCGTAGAGTCTTGAGAGACTAAAATATGAAAACTGGGCTTGCAAAGTAGACAGGAAAATGTAAAGGAGCCCTGCTCACACACAAGTTAAGAAAAAGCTCAGGAGCCGCGCGGGGCGTTTTTGGTGCCTAGTGGATTTCTGGTGGGTCAGAAGGGAAATAGCCTTCTCCAGTGCCACGATTAAGTTCTCTGAGGGTAAAAAAAAAAAATTGGGGCCTAAAAAACCAGCATGAAAAACTAAAGGGGGCTTTGTGACACTGCCGTTTCGTGCCACTTGGTGAGGAGCAAAGCCTTGGGTGGTTCACCAGGGCCAGGCCACTCAGGGTCCCCGGGTTATGACGCTGTATGTGGAGGTGGGGTCAGAGCAGGGAAATGGCGGCGCCCTTTCTGCCACTTGCTGCGGGGTCCCGCTGGGTCCCGGTCCAATGGCCCACTCCTTCGCTGGTCTATCCGTGCACAAAAGCGCGACCGCAGTCGACCCGCAGCCCTGCTGGCTCGCTGTTTCCTCCAGGTGGCCGGCTTCGTCGCTCGGTCTGTCGCTCACTAGGTCCAACCCTGGGCCTGGATTCTGCGCACCTGAGTTCTTCTGCCCGAGTTTTCCTGTGCTAGCCCGCGCTTCCACCTGCTGGTTTCACCCCTTACGGTTCGGGCTGAAGAATTTGTTGTGAACAGAATTCCGAAAAGTTCAATATTCTGTGTTCTGGCTGTGTTTTCTGTTGCTAATATTCAGTTGCCTCTAAACTTGGTTGTGTGAGAAGGCCCGGCAAATCCACCTATGCCTCCATCTTGGCGGAAGTCCCCCGCACCCCCGCTAAGTTTTGAGAGACTAAAATATGAAAACTGGGCTTGCAAAGTAGACCGGAAAATGTAAAGGAGCCCTGCTCACTCACCAGTTAAGAAAAAGCTCAGGATCCGCGCCGGGCGTTTATTTGCCTAGTGGATTTCTGGTGGGTCGGAAGGGAAACAGCCTTCACCAGTGCCACGATTAAGTTCTCTGAGGGTAAAATTAATAAATGGGGCCTAAAACACCAGCATGGAAAAGTACAGGGGCCTTTCTAACACTGGAGTTAGGGCAAAACTCTGGAGCCTTGCCGGGTGTTTTTTTTGCCCCATGTCTTTCAGGTCTTTAATATGCAAAAGAGCCTTCCCCTGTGCCCTCTTCAGGTCTCTGAGACTAAAAGATAAAAAGAGGGCTGGGAAAACTAGCCTTGGAAAAGGAAAGGAGCCTTTCTCACACTGCAGGTCAGAGAGAACTCGGTAGCCTTGCCGGGTGGTTGTTTTTTGCCAAACGGGTTTCCGGTTTTTAATATGAAAAATGGCGTCCTGCTGTGCCCTGAAGAGTTCTTTGATGCAAAAATATGAAAACTGGGCTTGAAAACTGTCCTGGGAAAACTGGTCCAGTTTTCCCAGGCCAGTTTTCAAGCCCAGATCGATCTCAGAAAGAGCCTTGCTCACTGAGAAGTTAAGACAACACTCGGGAGCATGACAGGACAGCAGGAGGATTTTGTGGAATTGGTTCAAGTTCTTAATATGAAAAAGAGCCTTCTTCGGTGCCCCGTACAGTCTTGAGAGACTAAAATATGAAAACTGGGCTTGCAAAGTAGACAGGAAAATGTAAAGGAGCCCTGCTCACACACAAGTTAAGAAAAGCTCAGGAGCCGCGCGGGTCGTTTTTTTGCCTAGTGGATTTCTGGTGGGTCAGAAGGGAAATAGCCTTCTCCAGTGCCACGATTAAGTTCTTTGAGGGTAAAACAAAAAAAATGGGGCCTAAAAAGCCAGCATGAAAAACTAAAGGGGGCTTTGTGACACTGCCGTTTCGTGCCACTTGGTGAGGAGCAAAGCCTTGGGTGGTTCACCAGGGCCAGGCCACTCAGAGTCGCTGAGTTATGACGCTGTATGTGCAGGGGGGGTCAGAGCAGGGAAATGGCGGCGCCCTTTCTGCCACTTGCTGCGGGGTCCCGCTGGGTCCCGGTCCAATGGCCCACTCCTTCGCTGGTCTATCCGTGCACAAAAGCGCGACCACAGTCGACCCACAGCCCTGCTGGCTCGCTGTTTCCCCGAGGTGGCCGGCTCCGTCGCTCACTCGGTCGCTCACTAGGTCCAATTCTGGGCCTGGATTCTGCGCACCTGAGTTTGTCTGACTGAGTTTTCCTGTGCTACCCCGCTCTTCCACCTGCTGGTTTCACCCCTTACAGGTAGGGCTGAAGAATTTGTTGTGAACAGAATTCCGAAAAGTTCAATATTCTGTGTTCTGGCTGTGTTTTCTGTTGCTAATATTTAGTTGTCTCTAAACTTGGTTGTGTGAGAAGGCCCGGCAAATCCACCTATGCCTCCATCTTGGCGGAAGTCCCCCGCACCCCCCGCAAAGTTTTGAGAGACTAAAATATGAAAACTGGCCTTGCAAAGTAGACCGGAAAATGTAAAGGAGCCCTGCTCACTCACCAGTTAAGAAAAAGCTCAGGATCCGCGCCGGGCGGTTTTTTGCCTAGTGGATTTCTGGTGGGTCAGAAGGGAAATAGCCTTCTCCAGTGCCACGATTAAGTTCTCTGAGGGTAAAATTAATAAATGGGGCCTAAAACACCAGCATGGAAAAGTACAGGGGCCTTTCTAACACTGGAGTTAGGGCAAAACTCTGGAGCCTTGCCGGGTGTTTTTCTTGCCCCCTGTCTTTCAGGTCTTTAATATGCAAAAGAGCCTTCCCCTGTGCCCTCTTCAGTTCTCTGAGACTAAAAGATAAAAAGAGGGCTCGGAAAACTAGCCTTGGAAAAGGAAAGGAGCCTTTCTCACACTGCAGGTCAGAGAGAACTCGGTAGCCTTGCCGGGTGGTTGTTTTTTTGTTAAACGGTATCCGGTTTTTAATATGAAAAATGGCGTCCTGCTGTGCCCTGAAGAGTTCTTTGATGCAAAAATATGAAAACTGGGCTTGAAAACTGTCCTGGGAAAACTGGACCAGTTTTCCCAGGACAGTTTTCAAGCCCAGATCCATCTGAGAAAGAGCCTTGCTCACTGAGAAGTTGAGACCACACTCGGGAGCATTACAGGACAGCGAGAGGATTTTGTGGAATTGGTTCAAGTTCTTAATATGAAAAAGAGCCTTCTTCGGTGCCCCGTAGAGTTTTGAGAGACTAAAATATGAAAAGTGTGCTTGCAAAGTAGACTGGAAAATGTAAAGGAGCCCTGCTCACACACAAGTTAAGAAAAGCTCAGGAGCCGCGCGGGTCGTTTTTTTGCCTAGTGGATTTCTGGTGGGTCAGAAGGGAAATAGCCTTCTCCAGTGCCACGATTAAGTTCTTTGAGGGTAAAACAAAAAAAATGGGGCCTAAAAAACCAGCATGAAATCTAAAGAGGGCTTTGTGACACTGCCGTTTCGTGCCACTTGGTGAGGAGCAAAGCCTTGGGTGGTTCACCAGGGCCAGGCCACTCAGAGTCGCTGAGTTCTGACGCTGTATGTGGAGGTGAGGTCAGAGCAGGGAAATGGCGGCGCCCTTTCTGCCACTTGCTGCGGGGTCCCGCTGGGTCCCGGTCCAATGGCCCACTCCTTCGCTGGTCTATCCGTGCACAAAAGCGCGACCGCAGTCGACCCGCAGCCCTGCTGGCTCGCTGTTTCCCCGAGGTGGCCGGCTTCGTCGCTCGTCTGTCGCTCACTAGGTCCAACCCTGGGCCTGGATTCTGCGCACCTGAGTTCGTCTGACCGAGTTTTCCTGTGCTAGCCCGCTCTTCCACCTGCTGGTTTCACCCCTTACGGGTCGGCCTGAAGAATTTGTTGTGAACAGAATTCCAAAAAGTTCACTATTCTGTGTTCTGCCTGTGTTTTCTGTTGCTAATATTTAATTGCCTCTAAACTTGATTGTGTGAGAAGGCCCGGCAAATCCACCTATGCCTCCATCTTGGCGGAAGTCCCCCTCACCCCCCGCAAAGTTTTGAGAGACTAAAATATGAAAACTGGGCTTGCAAAGTAGACCGGAAAATGTAAAGGAGC